>NC_136059.1:712257410-715122410 GCF_964261635.1 Lissotriton helveticus | reverse complement strand
TGAGCAAAAGAGGGTCGACCTGCTGTCTTAGTCGCCGATACGCCTGAATATGAGATTCTTATCGATCACTTTATGTTGCAGGAATAGAAAACACAACAGCCCTTGACCATTTATCTTTACTGCGTTCCTTCGTATTATACCTTTTACCCTTCATGTAATTGGTCTGCTTTATTTCACTTGCCTTTTAATGATTCTAAAACAGTCACTATTATTAAAAACTTTACCAATGTATATACTACTACCATGTTTTCTTTTAAAAACCTTTATTGTGAAAATGTCATTATACAAATACGAGCCTATAACCACGTGGGCCTGCCACAGAGCAAACTGTAATCGTATATGATGAATAGACATTTACACTGTAGAGGAACGTAACGGGCGGGCCATTAGGTTGCAAGAACTAAGGTGTCTAACAGTTACGGAATCGGTGGACGTACATTTTATAATTAAAATACGACAGGGCCAGTTACAATAAAATTATCTAGATATACATTTGCGGGCAAGTACCATGGGTGACGTTAATTCGAACTTTCAACAGTACAGTAATCAATAACACATCAGAACTTAATATCAATAGGGATGTCGAAATAGTCAATCAATTCTCGTCCCCGCCCGCCATGTGCTTCAAAACTGCATACGTATCTCGTGATTTCAAGGTTCTGCAACCAGTACACAACAAGGAGTTACGAGTCCCATTTATTCCGGCGCCATTTTGGGCGAGGACGGGCAGGTCCAGCATATAGTCAAAATGTCTCTACCAACCATCGACTATGATGATGTTCATATGCTGTATTTATTAGAGTAACACTCATCTGTCCACATGAAATTAATGTGCCACAATCTAAACATGTCATTTTAATCTTTCCAAAGTTCTTCTAAATATTTGGGACCGTTTCCCTTGCCTCTGAAGCTCTCAGTGCCACTTCTTTGATGAATGTACTAGCAGGTCAGGGGTTCTCCTCCAAATCTCTCTTTTATGCAGCACTATAATTAATTGGTGCCACCTCTCCATATGACGATGCATGGTATAGTTACCACAACTATATTTTTTTTCGGTTCCTCTGGAGAGTTCATCGTGGCAGATGAAGCGTGTAACGTACCGGGCATTTACCTTTTTTTGCATGTACAGGAAAGGAAAAAAAAATCGAGCGTCCGAGTTCTAAGGTGTCCCAGGGCCATTTTAGTGGACCAGGCCCAAATCCAAAGAACAGGCCGCCATTTTGAGAGTCCTCTTGCAGCCGCCTGTCGCTGTAGCATCAAGAGCAGCCGAAACTCAGCTGAATGGCAACTGAAACGGTAAAGGGGCGCCCCACTACAGCAGACGAGCCTCCACCTAGGAAGGCCCATTCACGCCGGCTCCCCCCCCTTCGGGCACCCCACGCCGTTATTCGGAGCAGTATTGTAGGATGGCCACACCAGTGCGGCAACTTGCTAGACATCACCTCGGTGGTAACCGAATCTCAACGCCTTGTGGTGTCTTCTATTCAAAAAACATTGTTATGCTGCCTTCGACCTATTCGCCGCAAGTGCGCACACAACTCAACTGCATAGCTTGCTAGACACCACCTCGGTGCCATCCGGATCTTGGAATCTCAGCACCTTTTGGTGTCTTCTCTTCAGAAAATATTGTTGCGCTGCCTTTGGCCCCATTCGCACATCAGTCCGCTACTGACGCCATCTCACAGGCTAATGGGGCGCCCCACGCCGAATTTCAGCATTGTAGAATGACCACACCAGTACAGCAACTTGCTAGACATCACCTCGGTGCCATCCGGATCTCGGCGCCCCACTGCAGATGAAGTGCCTCTCAACTATGAAACCACCACGGTGACATCCGGATCTTGGCGCGTTGTGCTGCCTTCGGCCTATTCGCACATCGGTCCGCTACTGACGCCATCTCACAGGCTAATGGGGCGACCCACGCCGAGTTTCAGCATTGTAGGATGACCACACCAGTACAGCAACTTGCTAGACATCACCTCGGTGCCATCCGAATCTTGGCATCTCAACGCCTAGTGGTATCTTCCATACAAAAAATATTGTTACGCTGCCTTTGGCCCCATTCGCACATCAGTCCGCAACTTAGACATCACCTCGGTGCCATCCGGATCTTGGCATCTCAGCGCCTTGTGGTGTCAGTCAGAAAATATTGTTGCGCTGCCTTTGGCCCCATTCGCACATCGGTCCGCTACTGACGCCATCTCACAGGCCAACGGGGCGCCCCACGCCGACTTTCAACATTGTAGGATGGCCACAGAAGTGCGACAACTTACTAGACACCACCTCGGTGCCATCCGGATCTTGGCACGTTGTGCTGCCTTCGGCCTATTCGCACATCGGTCCGCTACTGACGCCATCTCACAGGCCAACGGGGCGCCCCACGCCGACTTTCAGCATTGTTGGATGGCCACACCAGTGCGGCAACTTACTAGACACCACCTCGGTGCCATCCGGATCTTGGCGCGTTGTGCTGCCTTCGGCCTATTCGCACATCGGTCCGCTACTGACGCAAACTCACAGGCCAACGGGGCGCCCCACGCCGACTTTCAGCATTGTAGGATGGCCACACCAGTGCTGCAACTTGCTGGACACCACCTCGGTGCCATCCGGATCTTGGCGCGTTGTATTGCCTTCGGCCTATTCGCACATCGGTCCGCTACTGACGCCGCCTCACGTGCCAACGTATTTTCTACGCATTTTATACCCTATGCCGCATAACAGGTCATGTGACTTGTTTATAAAACTTTTCATTGGTTCATTTTACTTTTGGTTTCCTAATGATGGAAGGCTTGATCATATGACCTAAAAACAACACTTTTCATTGGATGAAAACTTTTTTTTTTTCCCAAACGATGAAAGCCCCACCTTGTTTCTGGATGTTTCAGACTAAACTGGCGTCAGCATGAGAGCACCACCATCTCGTAGCTCCGTCGTGGTCATTCCGCGAGCAATCATGGCAGCCGCTCCCCACCAGAAGCCTGCAGGAGTCGGGCCCCCAAAACTTTTGATGAATTCTCAAGGCGGAGGGGACGCTTTCGAGAATGGGGTCCAAGACCTAGCAGAGAAGCGTCTGATTTCCAAGGTGTCCCAGGGCCATTTCAGTGGACCAGGCCCAAAAAGGAAAGAGCCTGCCGCCATTTTGAGAGTCCTGTGACAGCCGCCTATCGCTGGACCGCAAGAGTGGGCGCAACTCAGCTGAATTGCGGCTTTTGACACAGTGGACCAAAAACGGACGGAATGGCAACTGCAACGGTAAAGGGGCGCCCCACTACAACAGATGACACTCCACCTGGAGAGGCCCGTTCACGCCGCCTCCCCCGGGGCGCCCCACGCCGTTATTCGGAGCAGCATTGTAGGATACCAAAACCAGTGCGGCAACTTACTGGACATCACCTTGGTGCCATCGTTCTGCTGCCTTGGAACTATTCGCACAACAGTTTGCTACTGATGACCCACCCCCCGCGACGCCCCACGCCGTTATTTGCTGGGTGGCAACTTACTAGACATCACTTTCGTGTCATCTAGATTTCGGCGCGTTCTGCTGCCTTGGAACTATTCGCACACCAGTTTGCTACTGATGACCCACCCCCCGCGACGCCCCACGCCGGAAATCTGGACGTTGTGCTGCGTTGGGACTATTCGCACAGCCGACCGCTACTTCGTTGTTTTTCCCTAAAAATGTTTATATGTTATTACTATTTTTGTTTTCTTGTATATATTTATAAATTATTAAAGTTTTATAATCTTACTACTTTGTCGGAGTGCTATATATTTTTAATGTGACACATAATTGTAAAAACTTTCATGTACAAAGAGTCATCCCTGGAATCTTCCGCTTCACGCTCGGTCCCCTCCCCAATCACAATACAGGATGGTTTTCAGATAATAGCAACGCTTCTGCTGTGACGGATCTCATCGAGTGTGGGCCTTGATCTACTATAACTCCTTTGAAGAGGGGTGATTCTTTACAGCTGTGGCCATAAACTACATCTGCAGGGCTAGCTGATAGCCTAGGACCGGCCTGGACAATCGGACACAGAGGAAAAGAAGTGTCAGAGGGTGCGGTAGTGAATAGGGCGAAAGGGAGGTGTCGGGCGGGCACAGGGTGTGATTCTCAGGGAAGAGCAGCGCAGATGGGGGGAGGTTTATTACCCATGCATAAGACAGAGAGCGGGGGTGACCACTGCCTGGGTGAGATGCTTGCGAGGGTGGGGAGCCATGCTAAGGATCGACAGCGTGCACAGAGTGGGTCTGGTCAAGGCATCTAAAATGGCTGCCGTGCACGACAAAAGTGTGGCATTTGAAAAAAGACAAGATGGCGCAGACAATGTTTTTCAACACTTCCTGATTTCCTTCGAATCGAACGTTAACAGACGTTGGGGCATATTACCAAAGTTAAGCGATATTTATCCCTAACGATGCATTGCAAAGATTTTTTTACCGTCAGAAATTATCGCAGATAAACCTTGCTATTATCAAGGTTTATCGCAAATACGATAAAAAACGACCGCAATGCATTAATATCGCTGAAAACTCAGCGATATTCATGCATTACCGAGCTAATGCTCTTAGCCATGTTATCCACCTCCCATTGGATAACATGGCTTAGAACTGCTCAGGGCAGCTGTTACTTTTTGGAGATATTCGCGCTTATCTCGAATATTTCCAAAAGTTGATAATAGGAGATAGCGATGTTAGCGACTGTTTCCAGTCGCTAACATCTTGGCATGCCCACTTTGCATGTCATTAGTGATAAATATCACTCACATGCAAAGTGGGGCCCAAGATGGTCGCTATCTCCTACTAGCCGTCGCTAACTGGTGTTAGCAACAGCTAGGTAATACAGATATAATTTTATCTCCGCGAAGCGGAGCGCTGTTACAGATATATATCTTGTTTTTGAACGTTCATTTCTCAAAATGCACTGAAGCACATATATTGAGACCTAGCAAAGGCACATCGGGCTACCAGTCCCTAATATTTTACCAAGTTTCGTGCAAATCCATTCAGCCGTTCGATTATTATAATAATTTTTTTTTTTGCCCCGCGGGGCCCTTTTAAAACCTCCACATCAAACCTAGGGGGTCAGCGAGGATCTACTATTCCCCCTTATGGTCATTTGCCCCTTCGCTTTGGCCTCCTCTTGTCTCTCGATCCTACCGAGAGACAAGATGGCGGCCGCTACGGACTTTTTGGAATGTTGACAGACGCCAGAGAACCAATCAGCTTCGCTTCACAAAGCTCCGTTGCGCGAAAAGTACGCGTCCTGGGACGCTGCCTGGTCCGCTGTTACAGATATATATCTTTTTTTAAACGTTAATTTCTCAAAATCCACTGGAGCACATATATTGAGACCTACATCGGGCTACCAGTCCCTACAATTTTGCCAAGTTTCGTGCAAATCCATTCAGCCGTTCGGGCTAAAAGTGAGGCCAACCGCCCTATGGAAAACTCAATGTTAAAAACACGTTTTGGGACCCCCCTTTTTTCTCGGCCCCCCCTTGACGAACCCCCCCCAAATTTTCAAGGGCTGCTCAGAAACAAAATGTGCCATTTTCCTGAAAATTTCAGCCAATTCCGTCCACAAACGCCAAAGTTATTAGACATAGAATTTTCAAAAATCCCATAGAGAAAAAATCCTAACTATATATACCTACTGGCGACCGCCAGTAGGTAATATATATCTATATTCAACAATAGTTGGTTCAGGGTTTCTTCCGTGTGGCGCTGCTTGCAGGTGCGAAGCTTTTTGCGGTAGAACCTCACCGCTTCATATTACAACAATGTCTCCCATAGAAACTGATATTCCATAGAAGACCAAAAAAGCCGCCACTCCAGCCACTCGAGTTTTTCATGAGACAACACTTAATTTATTCTTGAATCCATTTACAGCATATTCACAGCATAAACCAACGCGTTTCGGTAGCTCCCCACTACCTTGATCACGGTTGTGATTAAGGTAGTGTATATATATATATATATATATATATATTCACTGAAAAAACCATAGGTTATAGACCATATATAGTTAGGAATTAGCATTTAAAAAACCTTATTTTACTCACACAAAACCATTGAAATTCCATATATAGTTAGTTGCACTAACTATATATCGCGCACCCGCAATCCACTGCTGATCATGTCACATATTACATCATTCATGACATGGTCAGTGACATCACTGATGACATCACTGATGACATCTCAAATGACATCAATGACCACATCACTGATGACATCTCAAATGACATCACTGATGAGATCACTGATGACATCATCCAGTGACTGTGTGTTTCTGTAAAGTTTAAATATGTTTTACATATTGAAGAATGAGTAGATGTATAAGTGTCTGGACGAAGGATTTAGTAGGTGCATGACTGAATGTATGAGTGAGTGATTAAATGTGTCTCACTGAGTGCATGGGTTAGTGACTAAACTGTCTTAATTTGTGCATCATTATGTCTGTTGTTCTGTAAACTGCTGCATGTGTTGATCAGTAGCTATATGATTAACTATATGGGTTATTGATTGATTGTCCAAGTATTTGTATAGGAGACTGAGTGTGTGTGTGGCTGGCTGGGAGGTGTGTGACTCTGTGCCGATCAATGTGTACTTGTATCAATGATTGTATAAGAAAGTAAGTATGTGTTAGTGTATGTTTGAAAATGTAAGGTGCTCTATGTTTAACTGTATAGACAAGAAAATGGAAGTGTGATTGATTCTTTACAGGACTGACTAGGTGTGTGAGTAACTCCATGGATGAGTGGCAGAGTGTAAGTGTCTGTATAGGTGTATGAGTGCATATGATAGTGTTGTAAAGATGAGTGATTGTATGTATGAATGATTGTATGGGTGAATGAGTGAATGTGTGTGTAGACGTAGGAATCAGTGAGTACGTATGTAGTAACTAGTATTGGTGTGTCAATGGTTTCAAAAATTATACTCTGTATTTAACACTGGGTGAAACAGAGGTTATATTAAAACGTGAGGAGATGCATTGTATTGTCACATGAATGATATCATCAGTGATGTGGTCATTGATGTCATTTGAGATGTCATCAGTGATGTCATCAGTGATGTCACTGACCATGTCATGAATGATGTAATATGTGACATGATCAGCAGTGGATTGCGGGTGCGCGATATATAGTTAGTGCAACTAACTATATATGGAATTTCAATGGTTTTGTGTGAGTAAAATAAGGTTTTTTAAATGCTAATTCCTAACTATATATGGTCTATAACCTATGGTTTTTTCAGTGAATTTTCAAGGTTTTGTAAATGCTAATTCCTAACTATATATGGTCTATAACCTATGGTTTTTTCAGTGAATTTCAATGGTTTTTTAATAGCAAATATCATAAGCTGTCGAATGTCAAGTACGTGGTAAGTAAAAACATTTTCGTGTTTATGCACACTGATCTGCTTTGAATACTGCCCCCCACCCCTCATTTCTATTAGGAGTACTCTCTCTTTGCAGATAGTGAAGGGTAGTTAACGCAGCCCTTTGCCCCCTTTGTAATACGTCGTGCCTGCTTCTCTCTCCATTTGATTGATTGTTCTCTTTGGTTCATTCTCTATTTACAAACAAGCACAGAGTCGCAATACTCTGTTTAGTCTTTGCAGATAGCGAAAAATCGTGTAAAAAAACAAAAGGAATCGAGCAAAATCAGTAGGCCACTAATGGGATCTCTTTTTGACCTCGCTAAAATAGAAACATTAGGAACAACCTGTTGAAAATAGCAATGCGTATGTACATAAGCGGCGTTCATTTGTGTTCACAGTACCCCTTGTTGATTGTTTCAATCGAGCATTGAATTGTTCGAAGTTAATTCTCTTAAGGATCTTCTCTACCTGCAAACGAGGAAGAATAGGAATATTCTCTCTCCCTTTGCAGATAGTGAAGGGTAGGTAACGCAAGCCTTTAACACGTCGTACCTATTTCATTCCTCATTGATTGATTGATTGTCCGAACATTGACTGTTTGGGAATTAGTTCTTTTTGGAGGTATTCCCTGTTTGCAAATAAACGTAGGAAAATCTTTGCAAGTAGTGAAAGGGTACGTAATGCGGACCTTTCTCCCCCGTTGTAATCTGTCATGCCTATCTACTCCCCACTGATTGATGCACCTTTTTCACCCGGACCATTTACTAGAGATACGTCATCTGGCCCGACCAGAGAGCACCCCTAGTGAAAAGGACATATGCAATAATAACGAAGTGATCACTGTATCCTGTTAACAGAAACTTTACCATGAAACAACCTGGAAAGAAAAAAATAGGAAAACGAAAATCAGTAGGCCACTGATGAACATGAACTTTTATTAAACAACAAACAAAGAAACGATAACATAACGTAATGATAAAACCTATTAATGTCCTAGAAACAAGAAAACGTTAAAGTATGCCAGTGGTGAGAGACCAGAAAAACAGTCCGAGAAACCAAATCACCCCTCGCTGTCCCAACTCATGCACTCTGAAAGTTCAAAGTTTTGAGGAGTGCTTGTAACATTGTCTGAAGCCTATTTGCAATTGCTTCATCTTCACTATTCTTAAAGTAAGTGGGGGCTGTTGTGATGCGGTGCCACCCTGAACCGCTTGACGGAGGCCCCCGAGGGACGGTGTCATGTCGCGGACTCGGAGGGGGCGCTTGGCTCCGGCCCCCTCCCCAAGTCGTGTTGCCCTGGTGTGGCCTGAGATCGCCCCCGACATAGGTGGCCGGCTCCCGGGGTCAAGCGGAACTTTTTTCCTTTTGGTGACTCTTCCATTCTTCACCTTGTCCCACAATCCGTTTCACCTAAAGACACGCTGTAGTGGGGCACCCCTTTTCCGTTTCATTTGCCATTCAGCCCGCTTTTGCTACACTGTGCCTCTTCCGCTATTCAGCTGTTTACCGCCCGCTCTTTCGACTACAGCGTCTCGCTCACCATGTACTTGAGTTGCTCCCGCTCTTGCGGTGCAGCGATAGGCGGCTGCCACAGGACTCTCAAAATGGCGGCCATCTCTTCAGATTTGGGCGTGGTCCACTAAAATGGGCCTGCGACACCTTGGAACTCGGACGCTTGTCTGCTAGAGCTTGGGCTCCATTCTCGAAAGCGTCCCCTCATCCTTGAAGATTCTACAAAAGTCTTGGGGGCCCCCGACTCCCGCAGGCTTCTGGTGGGGAGCGCCTAGCATGATTGCTCGTGGAATGGCCACGACGGAGCTACGAAATGGTGGTGCTCTCATGCTAACGCCAGCTTCAGTCTGAAACATCCAGAAACACTGTAGACTACCAATTCGATCAGTTCCGGTAGCGCTCCAACGTGACCCGGTAGAGAAGAACTTGCCCTCCCCTCTTTGACTGATGGTTCTTGTTGCCTGTCCCTTCTGTTGTCATTTAACAGAACTATTTAGCCTGCTGAAAGGGGTTGTGTGCCGTCCGCTGGTTGGTGGAGACATTTTGACTATATTCTGGACCTGCGTTGTCGCGTAATGCGTCATATGACGTGCCGCGTTAGAAAGTTTAATAAATTATTAAACACAATAAACAATCCTTAAAAAATAAAAAAAAATAAAAAATAATCAACAAAACCAACAATCAATTAACAACAGTATTTGAAAAGTCTATCATTCATTTTTCATTGCAGTACGCTGCCCAGAAAGCTTCCCGGTTCCCGGACCGGGCGCTACCCACGCAAAAAAACAAAAAAAAAATTTTTTTTTTTTTTGCCCCGCGGGGCCGTTTTAAAGCCTCCACATTAAACCTAGGGGGTCAGGGAGGATCTACTATGCCCCCTTATGGTTATTTGCCCCTTTGTTTTGGCCTCCTCTTGTCTCTCGATCCTACCGAGAGACAAGATGGCGGCCGCTACGGACTTTTTGGAATGTTGACAGACGCCAGAGAACCAATCAGCTTCGCTTCACAAAGCTCCGTTGCGCGAAAAGTACGCGTCCTGGAGCGCTGCCCAGAGCGCGCTTACAGATATATATCTTTTTTTAAACGTTAATTTCTCAAAATCCACTGGAGCACATATATTGAGACCTACAAAAGGCACATCGGGCTACCAGTCCCTACAATTTTGCCAAGTTTCGTGCAAATCCATTCAGCCGTTCGGGCTAAAAGTGAGGCCAACCGCCCTATGGAAATTAACATGGGAAAAACGCGTTTTGGGACCCCCCTTTTTTCTCGGCCCCCCCTTGACGAACCCCCCCAAAATTTTCAGGGGCTGCTCAGAAACAAAATGTGCCATTTTCCTGAAAATTTCAGCCAATTCCGTCCACAAACGCCAAAGTTATTAGACATAGAATTTTCAAAAATCCCATAGAGAAAAAATCCTAACTATATATACCTACTGGCGACCGCCAGTAGGTAATATATATATATATATATATATATTACACAATTTGGATCTTGATCTACAGCATGCTCAATAACTGGTGCAAGCGCAGGGGGCTGAATCCAAGCCCTAAAATTAATTTTGATACAAAAATGCGCTGCACTCTGAGAACTCCGGTTATTCTAAATAAATTATTATATCGATTCCACCAACGAGTTTCAGCCCTACTAGGCCTTAATCAAGGTAGGTGAGTCTTTCTTTCAGCACAATTTATACAATTTTGCTACAGAGTTATAGAAAATATTTGCCAACATTACAAGTGTAACAGTCAAATTACTCATTGTTACATTGTTGCCCAAAAACCGAAATGATCCACAAGAAAGGAATAAGAAAACTACCTGTCGGAGTCATAATGGACAGTTTGGGCTCTAATCCCAACAAAAAAGAAAAAAACATAGATATGGAATTGAGGATTATTATGCAATAACCTCATGGCAGCTGCCAGAGAAATAATAGTAAAACATACTAATTGACATGAAAGAAAGACTCTCACATAAAATATACTCACTGAGAGTAACGATGAGTAATTTGACTGTTACACTTGTAATGTTGGCAAATATTTTCTGTAACTCTGTAGCAAAATATACCATAAAACAGTCTAAAGCAACATGAAAATAGTGCAATATAGGAGTTATTTATTTATTTGCGGTTTTTATAAAGCGCAACACTCATCCCGAGGGATATCACGGCGCTAGTACCAGATAGCAAATACTGATGGCGGATGCTAAGAAGCTAGAATTTGGGGAAGAGATGGGTTTTCAGTTTTTTCCGAAACTGGAGATAGTTTGTGGTATGTCTCAGGTCGGTGGGGAGCTCATTCCACCTTTTTGCTGCCAAGAAGGAAAAGGAGCGACCACCTGTTCTAACTTTATAGATGCGTTTCGTCTTGGCCAGAGCAGATTGAGAAGAACGTAAGTTCCTGGTGGGAACATAAAATTCAATCTTACCTTGAAGAATTGTGGGGCCGGTTTTATGTAGAGCTCTGTGGGCATGGCTAAGCAATTTAAAGGCAGCCCTCTGACGCATCGGTAGCCAATGGAGTATCTTTAAGCATTCCGATGCCGAGTCTAGTTTGCCCTTGTTGCAGATAAGTTTAGCCGCCAGATTTTGCAAAACCTGCAGGCGAGAGAACAGATGTTCATTCCTCCCTACAAATAGCGCATTGCCATAGTCCAGGCGACTGACCAGTAGGGCCTGTGTGACTGAGCGTCTGCAATCCAGGGGTATCCATGGGAATATCCTGGCTAGGAGTTTTAGAATGGCAAAGCCCTTGCCACAAAGGGATCGAACATGATCCTTCAAGGACAGGTCATCGTCCATGATAATTCCCAAATTCCTGGCATGTTGCTTTGGAGTGGGGGCCAACCCCAGTGAAGGTGGACACCAAGTGGCGTCCCATATACTTTTGGCACCACCAAACAGCAGAATCTCTGACTTACCTGCGTTCAGCTTTAGGCAGTGGGCATGCATCCACTGGGCCATTTCGGAGAGGCAGTCATGTAGCTTGGTTTTAGTTATATCAGGCCCTTCCTCCATAGTCACCATCAGCTGCGTATCATCCGCATAAGAGCAGATGCCGAGGCCCCACTTTCTTCCAATGTCGGCAAGAGATGACATATAGACATTGAAAAGAGTGGGGCTCAGTGAGGCGCCCTGGGTGACCCCGCAGCTGATGGGATTGGGCCTGGAGTGGAACTGACCCATATGTACTGCCTGAGTGTGGTTGCTCAGAAAAGACTGTAGCCAGTTCAATGCCGTGGATTGAACTCCTTTACTCAGAAGTATGTTCAGCAGGCAGTTGAGGGATACCGTGTCGAATGCCGCTGACAGGTCAAGCAGTATCAGCGCCACCGCTCCACCTTGGTCGGTGGAGGATCTGATACTGTCCGACACTGCCAGCAGCGTTGCCTCGGTACTATTATTGGCTCGAAAGCCAGTCTGAGAGGAGTCTAGAAGGGAGTCACTTTCTAGGTACCTGGTCAACTGTGCATTCACCAGTTTCTCTAAAACTTTAGAGAGGTAGGGAAGCTGGGAGATCGGTCTGTAATTCTCTGGGTTGAGAATATCAGATCCCGCCTTCTTCAGAAGGGGGGTCACAGAGACGTGTTTCCAGGCATCCGGAAAAATGGCAGTACTTAGAGATTTATTAAAGATTTGTGTGATCAAGGGACAGAGCGTGGACGCGACTCTTGAGAACACAAAATGGGGGTAGGGGTCCAGGGGTGAACCAGCTTTCACTGTGGTCAGGGCTGCTAGGACCTCTTCTTCAGAGAATGGTTCGAAGCCAGTTAAACGGGGTACATTTCCTAGGTCTGGTGGAACAGTGAGGACTTCGGATGGCATCACAGTTTTGGATGGGTTGTCAGAGTTGCTATGAGTATGTTGGGGAGTGAAGGTAGAATAGATTCCCTTGATTTTTTCAGAAAAGAAGGTGTTAATGCGTTCACAAGCCTCAACCGAAGGGGTGAGTGTTTGTGAAGTATTAGATGGTTTGCTCAGCTCCTTCACTATTTTAAACAGTTCCTTTGCTGAGTTACTGTTTTTCTGAATGCGTTGAGCAAAATAGTCCTTCTTTGCATTTTTGATGGCCAAAATATACTGCCTCCGTTTATGGACATAGTCTAATCTGGCTTCACTGTCTTTAGACTGTCTCCAGAGATGTTCAGATTTTTGACATTCCTTTTTAAAAGTTTTTAGGTGAGGAGTGTACCATTTTTCTGTTATAGGTTTTTTCCTGGTTTCCCGCATCGGAGCTCATTTGTTTAGTGTTTGCAGTATTCCAGTATTTAGCAGGGCAACGTCATTGTAGACAGGGGAGCCATCCAGTAGTTTAACATTAGCCTCTTGGAAATGTTTCTCAAAGTTGGATTCATTGATTAGCCTCCAGGCTCGTTTGGAGATCTGAGGGACTACCTTAGATTTCAAAGATTTACCGGGAAGGGCAAATGAGAAGGATATGAGGGAATGGTCCGACCAGGATAGGGGGAGGACCTCACTTATGTTGGTGGATTCGATGTTAGTAAATAGTAGGTCTAATGTATGACCAGCTATATGAGTGGGGCCCACTACCCACTGCTTGAGATTGAGAATCCCCATGTCATATTCCAGCTGGGAAGTACCTGGAGCATCCATTTTCTCATAGTGGATGTTGAAGTCACCAACAATTAGATAGTTTTTATGTTTTAGAAAAAGTGGCAGGAGTTGATTCAGTAGTTTGGCACTGGTTATGTAAAGGGCACTCCATCTCCCACAATGCCGCATTGAAGGCTAATGTAAATTGTATAAATTGTGCTGAAAGAAAGACTCACCTACCATGATTAAGGCCTAGTAGGGCTGAAACACGTTGTTGGAATCGATACAGTAATGCATTTTGAATAACTGGAGCTATCAGAGTGCAGCGTATTTTTGTATAAAAAAAAATATAGATATATATTAACATTGCATACCTCCCAAGTTAATGGAAAAGAATCCTGTAGCGTACTCTCAGTCAGAAAAAAGTGTGCACGTTTATTTTAACAGGAAAAGTCAGCACAAGTTAAAAACACGCAATATATATTCCTACATATATATATCTTGTGTGGTAATGGTACTTGCGTTGTAACTGTTGTGTTGTAAAAGCATGCATGGTAATGGCATGTGCGGTTCTGATCTACATTCTGTCTAGGCATCTGAGGGAAAATAAACCCCAACAATCATCATTTGTTATCCCACAAATGGAGCCTTTTTAGCTCACTGTGTCACTACAGTTTTGGGTAGTGGGAGGGGCACAGATGCACAGGACACCCAGCTGAGAATCAAGCAGTGAGTTCACAAACATTACATTTTGGAACGCTGTAATTGCTGGGCTATGGGACACATGGTAAACTTGTAATAGTCAAAGTCGGAGTTTGGATTGCTCGTTTATAAAATACTTATCATTGTAATCAGAAATTGTATACTATTCTGAGCAGCAATGACCATGCTTCCGTTTATTCTCCCTATGCACTTGTGTACTCACCCACAATCATTTCACCATCCATCATTTTACTCAAAACGTTTCACCCATACAGTCATTCATTTATCCTTCCATTCACTTTCATCCACCTCTCCATACACTTCTTCATACACCTATTCATTCAACAACCCATGAACAACTTCCATCCCCACACAAAGAACATATCAATTCACCCACATGTATACATTCATCCATAAATCTAAAAACAAACATTGATCTATCCAGCCACATTTGCATACTATTCTACCCTGCAACTGCAGGCATTCATGCACCCATCTACCATTATATGCTTCCTCAGTTGTCCATCCAGTCATTCTTGTATGCAACTACACAGTCATCAATCTATCTATTCATGCATCCAAACAACATTTACCTATATCCTCGCGTACCATATGTGTGTTGTCTGAGTGCATGTGTGTTGTCTTTATGTGTATATTTCCATCTGGGTGTGGTTTGTGTGCATATGGGTGTGTCTGTGTGTTTTGTTATTGTGCATCCAACATATAATCAATCATGGAAGGATTAGGAGGATCAAGGGTAATGTCAGTACTGCCTTTCCAGAAGAACTAAATGAATCACAAAAGTAATGACTACCATCTCAATGAAAGGGTGAGTCCTTGGTGCTCACTGTTTCAGAATAAAAGACCCCCCCACACCTGTTAAGTGGCAGGGTTCACCCGCTGGCCCCTCCTGGCACTGATCGAAATGATCAAAGCGCAAGTTATGACCCACTAAGTTGTTGGAGAGATCAGAGTTTAAAAAATTGGGTTGTGGAGGTCGGGAGCATGCCACTCTGATGTACCCTGCAGTATGATGGTGATGGTGCAGGGGGGTATCAATACCAGTGTTAAAACTATCTACAGTCTAGACTGCTTCAACTTTATTGTGTTCTCTGGGATGGGGATACAAATTAGTGGGGATTAGTTCGACCACTTGCAGAAGTCAACATCTTTCTGCCATTATTTCACCCTCAATTCCGCAATGAGATATGGGTAGTATTTTTTCAGGACAGCGTTGCCCTTTCTGCTTGAGATAAAAGAAGACAAGCACATGGATTACACCCTGCATTAAATAAACCCCTGTGTATGTTCGGTGTTGCCCCTCTAGGGATCCGTATCTATTGGTCAAGTTTATCTCAGAAAAACCCCGAAGGGCATGGACACGTTGGCAGCCGGGACAGACCTTATCCCTTTTCAGCAAGGCAAAGACAGGAGACAATAGTCACTTTGATCAATGAAATGTCTCAATATCAGCTTGTCTCAAAATCTTGTAGAAAATCTGAGAAACTGTGGCAGCAACTCAGTTTCGGGATTAATGGGTCTGTAATGAGTAAGCTTAGCTGCGGCCTGGTACTCTCCCTATGTAATTACTGACCCAGGGGCATTGTTAATTGCAGGAGCAGTAGATCACTCTCCATGACAAGAGTTACAGCAATAACATGCAGAAATTGGAGGTTTCACCCTGATTCCTGCATGTCCTTGGTGATTCCAGCAGACAAACTTTTTGGGTAAAAAACAATAGACCATCCGTGTTTTAGCCAGCCCTGTAATCCTGACTGGGCTGTTTACTTCCATTACTAGACTCATCGGGATTACCGGCCTACTTGTTGTAGAGGCTTTAATAGATATTGCCTCTTTCTGGGTGACTGATAGTCTGGATGTAGGTTATATGACTCAGTGCTGCTGTATGGATTACTAGAACCTTAGAAACCCCCAGTATTACGTCACAATCTTAGAGTCCAAGAGGGTTATTGGTTGTTCCTCCTTTTTTTATACTTTTAAAAAATATTTTGAATATTTCACTACTGATCTTAGTGTTAGACTTTTGATGATTTGCTTATGATGGTTAAGTAATTATTTATGAGATACCTGGATCCATTGAACAAGATAGACAGATGTTAATGGACACATGGTAAACTTGTAATAGTCAAAGTCGGAGTTTGGATTGCTCGTTTATAAAATACTTATCACTGTAATCAGAAATTGTATACTATTCTGAGCAGCAATGACCATGCTTCCGTTTATTCTCCCTATGCACTTGTGTACTCACCCACAATCATTTCACCATCCATCATTTTACTCAAAACGTTTCACCCATACAGTCATTCATTTATCCTTCCATTCACTTTCATCCACCTCTCCATACACTTCTTCATACACCTATTCATTCAACAACCCATGAACAACTTCCATCCCCACACAAAGAACATATCAATTCACCCACATGTATACATTCATCCATAAATCTAAAAACAAACATTGATCTATCCAGCCACATTTGCATACTATTCTACCCTGCAACTGCAGGCATTCATGCACCCATCTACCATTATATGCTTCCTCAGTTGTCCATCCAGTCATTCTTGTATGCAACTACACAGTCATCAATCTATCTATTCATGCATCCAAACAACATTTACCTATATCCTCGCGTACCATATGTGTGTTGTCTGAGTGCATGTGTGTTGTCTTTATGTGTATATTTCCATCTGGGTGTGGTTTGTGTGCATATGGGTGTGTCTGTGTGTTTTGTTATTGTGCATCCAACATATAATCAATCATGGAAGGATTAGGAGGATCAAGGGTAATGTCAGTACTGCCTTTCCAGAAGAACTAAATGAATCACAAAAGTAATGACTACCATCTCAATGAAAGGGTGAGTCCTTGGTGCTCACTGTTTCAGAATAAAAGACCCCCCCACACCTGTTAAGTGGCAGGGTTCACCCGCTGGCCCCTCCTGGCACTGATCGAAATGATCAAAGCGCAAGTTATGACCCACTAAGTTGTTGGAGAGATCAGAGTTTAAAAAATTGGGTTGTGGAGGTCGGGAGCATGCCACTCTGATGTACCCTGCAGTATGATGGTGATGGTGCAGGGGGGTATCAATACCAGTGTTAAAACTATCTACAGTCTAGACTGCTTCAACTTTATTGTGTTCTCTGGGATGGGGATACAAATTAGTGGGGATTAGTTCGACCACTTGCAGAAGTCAACATCTTTCTGCCATTATTTCACCCTCAATTCCGCAATGAGATATGGGTAGTATTTTTTCAGGACAGCGTTGCCCTTTCTGCTTGAGATAAAAGAAGACAAGCACATGGATTACACCCTGCATTAAATAAACCCCTGTGTATGTTCGGTGTTGCCCCTCTAGGGATCCGTATCTATTGGTCAAGTTTATCTCAGAAAAACCCCGAAGGGCATGGACACGTTGGCAGCCGGGACAGACCTTATCCCTTTTCAGCAAGGCAAAGACAGGAGACAATAGTCACTTTGATCAATGAAATGTCTCAATATCAGCTTGTCTCAAAATCTTGTAGAAAATCTGAGAAACTGTGGCAGCAACTCAGTTTCGGGATTAATGGGTCTGTAATGAGTAAGCTTAGCTGCGGCCTGGTACTCTCCCTATGTAATTACTGACCCAGGGGCATTGTTAATTGCAGGAGCAGTAGATCACTCTCCATGACAAGAGTTACAGCAATAACATGCAGAAATTGGAGGTTTCACCCTGATTCCTGCATGTCCTTGGTGATTCCAGCAGACAAACTTTTTGGGTAAAAAACAATAGACCATCCGTGTTTTAGCCAGCCCTGTAATCCTGACTGGGCTGTTTACTTCCATTACTAGACTCATCGGGATTACCGGCCTACTTGTTGTAGAGGCTTTAATAGATATTGCCTCTTTCTGGGTGACTGATAGTCTGGATGTAGGTTATATGACTCAGTGCTGCTGTATGGATTACTAGAACCTTAGAAACCCCCAGTATTACGTCACAATCTTAGAGTCCAAGAGGGTTATTGGTTGTTCCTCCTTTTTTTATACTTTTAAAAAATATTTTGAATATTTCACTACTGATCTTAGTGTTAGACTTTTGATGATTTGCTTATGATGGTTAAGTAATTATTTATGAGATACCTGGATCCATTGAACAAGATAGACAGATGTTAATAAGGACCTACAGTGCCATTCAAGGCAGTATCAATCAGAGTCAGCATAGACATGCATGATTCAAATATACAATTATTAATAGTGTCATCTAGCAGTAAATTGTAAGCCAGGAGTGCTGTAGGAAATTGGGTTATTAGTTGAGAGGGGTGGAAGCTCCACCCACATTATAAACACAATCTTTGTCAGGTTAAACCAAAAGAAGACACTATATTAACCTTTGCTTAACCCTCTGGTTGCGTGGCACGACAGCAGTCAGGCTTAGGTTAGAGCCAATCTGATGTTAATAAGGACCTGCAGTGCCATTCAAGGCTGTATCAATCAGAGTCAGCATAGACATGCATGATTCAAATATACAATTATTAATAGTGTCATCTAGCAGTAAATTGTAAGCCAGGAGTGCTGTAAGAAATTGGGTTATTAGTTGAGAGGGGTGGAAGCTCCACCCACATTATAAACACAGTGGGCCCGATTCACAGAACTAACTTAAGACAAAATCCTAAACTTACTACTTTTGGTATTCACAGAAGTTAGGATTTTGTCTTAAGACAGACTTAAGACAGACTTAAGTTAGGATTCTGTCTTAAGTCTGTCTTAAGTCTGTCTTAAGACAAAATCCTAACTTCTGTGAATACCAAAAGTAGTAAGTTTAGGATTTTGTCTTAAGTTAGTTCTCTGAATCAGCCCCAATCTTTGTCAGGTTAAACCAAAAGAAGACACTATATTAACCTTTGCTTAACCCTCTGGTCGCTTGGCACGACAGCAGTCAGGCTTAGGTTAGAGCCAATCTGTAAAGTATTGATGCAGCACAAAACAGTAATAAAGTGGAAACACAACATAAGAAAAATCCCAGACTTAAAAGTTTTCTTAAATAAAATGACATCAAAACAAATTAAATCCAATCAGTAGAACCAAACTTATGAATGTTTATAAAAAGTTATTAGTGTAATCTGGCATAAAAATAGCAAAATGCCAGCGACAGGGAAAGCAGTTTTTGCTGAAATATTTTCCCAGGTTTTGGGTTTTGGTAGGAGGAGGCCACTTTAACACCACAACAAGGGTCTGGGACCTGGGAGGGCACCACCGGGGGCAAGGACTCACTCCTCAAGCAGATACGATGCAATGTTGCAGGGTCTCTGGTGCATGTGGTGTCCCTGTAGCTCACAGAGGAGACCAGCCAGCTGCCATTGGAATCACCCTAGTGGTCCTGGGTTCAACAAGCAAGTCAAATCCTCCTTCCTCTGGCCACAGGGCATCAGGGCAGACCTTCCAGCAGCTGGGCAGCAGGACAGTCCTTTCAGCATCAGGGCAGCAGGACAGTCCATCCATCAGCAGGGCAGCAGAACCGCAGAGCAGTCCTTCATCTAAGTCTTCCACAGGTCCATAAATGATCTGAAGAGTGGTTCTGGGGGTCCAATATTTATACATATTATTATTATTATTAATAATGTAATTTCTAGAGTGTAAAGCTGCCACCTAAAAAGGCTTTCTGGTGCTAATCTAAACATAGACCCATCCAGAGATTTAAGAACTTTAGAGCTTTTATAGCCAAGTCTTCAAGGCTTTCCTAAAGGCACAGAGATTGCAAATAGAATGAAGAAAGTCTGTATACTGTTCCATAGGCAAGTTGCTTGTACAGAAAATGATCTACCACCAAGGAAAGCTTTCTTAAATTTCGAAACTTTGAGCAAATTGGCATTTGCAGAGCATAATGATCTAGTAGGAAGATGGTGTTGCAGTTTATGTGGAAGCAGAAGTGTACCAGTGTGATGAAAAGCTCTATGTGGTATGCGCAGTGCTTTAAACTTTATACACTTTTCCACAGGGAGCCAGGAAAGAGAATCCAGAGCAGCTGAAGTAGAGGTTAATCGTGGTAATGTTAGTGATAGTTTTGCAGCTGCTGCTTGTATGCAAGGTGTACAAGATATCTAGGCCCGCCTAGTCAAGTCTGCTTAAGATAATATTTTGCATCACAAGCAGGCAGAGATTAATTGGCAACAGAGGTACATTTTATGGAGTACTCTCATTAGTGCAAAAAAAGTGGAGGATACTTTATTAACATGAATGGAGAGAGATAGCTTATTGTGCATGTAAACTCCCAGATTTTGAACAGCTTTCACTGTAATCAGGTCTGAGCTATCTTCCAGTGACCACAATTTGCTGCCAAAGATTACAAGATTAAAGATTACAAAAGAGACGCTGAAAGACAATTCATCACCTCAGTCTTATCTCCGTTAAACTTAAGGGAGCTAGCTCTAAACAACTGCAAGTCATCTCGCATGTATTCATGGAAACTTGCCATTGCACATTGTGAGGTACAATCCAAAGTGAGGATTACTTTAGTGTCAGTGTCAGTTTTCAGTGTTTAATAATAACAATGGGGTGTCCCAGTAACATGCAGAACCTGGGGATTATCAACAGTATACAGACAGAGGTTCTGCCATGAAGAAGGAAATTCCTTTATAAATCAATATGTCCTTGCTCATGTAGGACTATCAATTAATGATGCATGAAAACACACAACTGAAAAAAACATTAATGCAAATCACAAATGACAAAATATCAATTTGACTTGAAACATTGTGTAGGATATATTAGAAAATCATTTATCGTATGTGGTTATAAATAATAATAGGAGACAGGACTAATACACATTGTACATATTCAGAACAAAACAACAATAGGGCCAGATGTACAACCCTTTTTTGCGTCCCTTCCTAATAGCGAGTCAACATGCTATGTACTAGTGTTTTGCAACCGCATTTGCAGCCGCAAAACACTCGCAGTTTACCACCTACTTCAAGTGGGTGGTAAACCACTCGCAAAGGGTAAGGGGTCCTCGGGGGACCCCTTCCCCTATGTGAGTATGTTGGAAAATATTTTTTAAGAGCATGTAGTGGTCCCAGAGACCACTGCCTGCCCTTAAAAAGAAGGAAACTGAAAAGTTTCCTTTGACTTTTTTAAATGCATCCTGTTTTCCTTTAAGGAAAATGGGCTACCTTTTTTTTTTTAAACTGCTTTATTAAAAAAGCAGTCACAGATATGGTGGTCTAATGAGCCCAGCAGGCCACCATCCCTGGTAGGGCTGGCATTCCCAATGGGCTTGCAAATTGCGATAGGCTCATTAATATTAATGAGCCTAGCAATTTTCGACCCCATTGAGAATTGCAAAACAGTGTAACAACACTGTTGTACATTTCAATTAGCGCCTCTCAATTTGCGACTCGCAATGAGTCACAAATTGCGAGAAGCTAAATGAAAGGGTCGTATATCTGGCCCATAGTCATGACATAAAAAAGTGACTGAAAAATTACAAAAATATCAACAAAATAGAGACTTCAAATGTTAAACATAAATAACACATAAACAAAAACTTCTTTTAGCGTCCTTAGAAACTAGACCACCCAAGATAGACATGCGATTTTCATTCCAAGCATGAATGTGTCTATTTGGGCAAAGAACGCTTGTGCAGTTAATGTTGACCCTCTATGAGTATGGGTAGACAACATCACCGTGGGGTCTTCATCAGGACTATAAACTAAGAGTGTACTGTGTAGTAAAAAGATATGTATTTAGAAGTCAGTGTGTGTGAGCGAAAAACCCAGCAAAATGAAAAGTGAGAAACGTATAGTCAATCTCACCAGTTCTAGAAAATATCTCTTGGAGAAATAGATTGTGCTCTCTCCACTCAGAGTCAATCAAAACCTGCGTGAAAAACTGCATTCGTAAAAAGAAGTGTTAGTAAGTGCCTAGAAAATACGTAAAAAGGAAGGGTGTGAGGTTCCTACCTCAATGCCTGGAGTCTTTACACAAAGAACAGTTAGTGAAAGGAGCCAATTAAAGGCATTCCTCTACAGCAGACCTCTTCCGCTCCACAAAATTACTCATAGGAGCAACCAGTGCTTCCTTGGATCCTATCGAAAGGAAAACATTTTGTATAGGGTAAATCACAAAAAAGAATGTACATAAAACATTGTTCTACAAAGAACTTCTAATTAGGCAGTGTAGGAAATGGCAGAAAAGGAAACTAACCTCCGTGGTGTTGAAAGCTCGGAAGAACTAGGCAACGCGTCCTTCAAAAACTGGCAAGAGACGGAAGCCAAAAAAGAAAAAAGGGACGCCACACCCGCGTGCACGTCCACGTACCCGCTGAATGTCGACATCAGCGCGTGCAGCTTCGGCTGGTTGTCAAAGCAACCATTCAGATGAATGAAGCCTCGGGCGTGGAAGACACCCTGGAACCTTGTCCAAAGAATTACAAATTAGCTAGCATTCACGCCATGGATTTTCAATTCTTTTAAGGATACGGAGGCGAGGATTATGCTTCTCTTTCTTTATTTTGCTACTCACAGCAGCTTTTTGTATGCAAAATGAACTACATTTCCCATGTGATTAGCTTGCACATCATATCCTGTCAAGCCCTATAAGAGCCACCATATCCTGTAGCTGAGCCTCTTTCTTTGCTCGGACAGTTTAGTCCAACAACATTAACACAAGTCCAACAACCATTCTCCAACATGGAAGAACACTGAACCAATTGGAAAATAAACATCTTCTTAACAACAAGATTCCATCTTCGTTTCAGAACCTGAAAAGAATGAAACAGAGGAAAAACCGTAACTTCTGCTTAGACAGAATATAAATTACATATGGGTGGGTAAACTTTGTATTATAACCGGGTGGGATAATCCTCGCCTCTGTGTCCTTAATAGAATTGAAAATTCATGGTGCGAATGCTAGCTAATTTTTTATTCTTTTACAGGACCGGAGGCTCCTGATTCTGCTAGTTGAACACTTATAAAAATGCGGAGTGATCTATCAATATGATAGGTGTATGTATGTAATAAAAAACCCTTACTGCATACTGTGTTAAGGGTGATAACATATCCAACAGTGAAGCTAGTGGCATATAATACAATCATTAACAATAATCGTATAAAAGGGTGAACAGAGGATCAAACAATACAATCCTAAAATTGGCACATGGCACATATTCAAGCATGTTGACAGCATTATACATCCTTATAATAGATTACATTTTATGTACGAATACATTGTGTTAAAAGATCTTAACAGAACAGAAAATTGTGATACGGGCTGGGCCACAGTGTCTTAATTGGACTAGGCCATGCAGTATTGTAATGACAAGACTACAACCAGTGAATAGCGAGACGTTTTAGCCTGTACATAGTAAAGAAACTTGTCTCAAGATTTCTTCGGATTCATACAATCCTTTGTTTATTGAGTCAAGAAGATGTATACCCTTGCACTCTCTTAGGTTTAATATATGTCATCACCGTCCCTGGGATTCAGAAGAATATTTTCTAACATCCACCATTTCAAGCTGTCTATTGGGTGATGCATATCATTATAATGTTCAACTAAAGGTGCACTCTGAACCTTATAGGGTATCCTTGAGCAATGTTGTAAAATTCTGGTTTTGAAGTTTTGCCTAGTTTGCCCAACATATACCTAGTCACAAGGACACATGATGATGTAAATGACATCTTTAGTATTGCAATTGGTATGGTCTTCGAGAGAGAACTGTTTTCAGGAATAACAAAACTCCTTTTGTTCAATTGTCAGGTCACATGCCTTACAGTGGCCGCACTTGAAGTGGCCCAGTTAAGGTGGTAATAGTAACTGAGCTCTAAGATCTAAGGCTGGTTTGGTTCTGATGTATGAGCTGACTATGTGGTCCCAAACATTTCTTCCCCTCTTAAAGGCAAAAAGTAGTGGATCTGTTGTACCTATCTCATCAGAAACAAGAGCCTAACAGCGGTTGAAGATATTTTTAATCTTGTAACGTCTATTTCCAAAGGTTGACAAACACACAACCCTGTCGCTTGTGGTCAAGTCTTCTTTAACCTCTCGCAGTGCCTCACTATGGCAATACCAAGCCCTTTTTTTGTGTTTTTAGGTCTCGCCTAGTGATGCAGCGCGAAAGGCGCTGCCTTCGCTTTGCTAGGCATGCAGTATACACTATAGCTGGGGGAAGCTCCGCCCACTTTCCATCTATAAGTTTCATTGGCTTCCATTATAAATTGAGCATTCTGATTGGTTTTTAGCTTCTTAGTCCCGCCTCCTGACGGCCATGTCGTCATTATTATTCTTCCGAGGTTTTCAGCCCCTTTACTGTAAAAAACGCTTTGTTACCCTGCCTCTACCTGTACCCTCCCGCAGTCTGTAATTTTTTTCACCACAACCACCCCCTCCCCCTCCAATTCATGCCTTCTTTAATGCCCGCACTTCTGTGTCAAATGCAACAGGGCTCGCGTAAATTCGAGTCCAGTTGCATTTTCAGTGCTTGTTTGTTTTATGATTGGTGGCCCAATTTGCACTCTTTGTTTCACATGCGCATGCCTTACATCGTGCACATGCATGACAAATCAGTGCAGGTTTTTCCAATTGACTGTGGGAGGCAGAGACAGCAGAAGCAGCGGCCAGGAAAATGCTGGGAGAAGATAATGAGCAGGGAGTCGCGTTGGACAATGGAGGTCACAAGGTCGTTGGACGTTTTCCATTGAAGCAGCCAGAGTTCGACAGGAGGACGTCAGGAGAACCGAGTGGATGCCTCAGGAGGTGACTTCCAAGGCGCCAGCACCAGAGCGGGAGGTGACGCGGAGGTTTCATCAGGGAGAGGCACTTGGTACAACGCTACCCTGGCTTTCGTAGCCTTAGGAACGTGATGACAGATTCGGAATGGTGGGGTGGTGGGAGGTGACCAGGGCGGTTTCCTCACATTGCTGAGAACGGACACTGTTGGCAGTCGTGGTAGCACATGTGCCGTAATGTCTGCAGTGACACCGCGCACAGGATCCCAGTACTGTGTAATGCAGGAGCAATGCCGACCCGTTCCGCCCGCAGCACGCACATGTCCAACAGCAGTATCGTCACTGCTGTTCTGGAATGTCCTCACGGAGCTAACTACGCCACTCCTTCCTTGTCCTAAGAACAATCAGTGATGCTATGATCTACATAGTGGTGTATAGATGTGTGACCAAGCGCAATACATACAGATTACTTGCAGTGCTGAGGAACAGCTTTAGTGGTTGTACTGGGAAAACCGCTGGTGTGTATTGTCATTTCAGTCGCTTGCAGTTTAGCTTTTACATGTTGCTTATTGCGACGTCTGGGGCTCATGCTGACTCTGCCTTAAAATCACAACCCTACCACTACCGCCATGATTGCCTTCCACTTCTCACACAGCCTGGATCAAAAACCTTCAGGCCGCACCAGAGCGTCTTGTGACGCAGCCCTATGCCAAAACTGCGGGATGTCCACTCACAAATATAAACAGACCCATGGGGGTGGCGGGAGGATGTTCCACCAAGCAGAGTCTCAAGCAACAAGATCCGCTGTCTGAAGCAGACCAACATTGTCAATTCACATCACTCTTGCGGGACAAGTAGAGGCGTTTGCTATGCACAAATAGGTTGAGGGCGTGCATCACCTGTTGCCTTTGTTCTGCTTTTTCTATGTAGGAAAAAGGCAGGATTTTGAACAAAATATGAATAGTTCCGCAGCTGTCGTGGCTATTGTAGTTGAATAGCCAAAATACTAATTGCATTTCAGAAGTATCCAATTAGCATAAAAAGAACTTTGAATCAATTTAGGGGTGGCTCTCTGTCTATCTGTAATGGATGTAATAGTGCAGAAGACTTTCATTTCTTGAGCTTAACCTCGTGAATAAACTCTCTGGGCTTGCGAAACAGCTTCAAATTTACGTGCACTTGTATCTACCCTGGCACAACCTTTTAAGTCTGACATAAGAGGTCTCTCAAGCTGCCCTCAGAATAAGATAAGGACACGTGCATTGGGCGTACAGCCGTGGCATGGTGGCATTTGGCACATGTTAAGCAGAAAAAATTAATCTTCCTTCGCTGAATGCCATTTATAACATGGAGGTATGTGTTCTGTGTCGGTTGCTGGGCACGCAAGTTACCGCAGTTTAATCCCATTTTCAAAATCACCTCAACAGTTTTTGCTTTATTTATGCATACAGATTTGTCACACAGTATTTACAAACATGGCGAACTATGCTTCTCACGTCGCAAAGATGATTTTGCTGATATACATGTTGTACATTGAGCTATTGTTGCTGTTAAAAGCAGATACATTCATATAAAGGGGAATATGTGTATTACACCACAAGATACATGAGTAAGACAATGTCATAATTGCTCCTTCTATGCACGTATGAAGGGGTTCTCTCCAACATATGTTCCCATACCTGCCTTGTCACGCAGTTTGGTGCTTACTTTTCCTCCATGTTAAAAAACAGTAGATATTTCAGCACCCAAGCTAATGTGCTGCGTAGCTAAATACATATAAGGTCTCAAAGGCGAGATCAATTGCATTGCAAGGCCTCTAGGGTAGTGTTGTGTTGCTGTCATTTCTAGAATCAAGAACATCGCCGTGTTCGGGTTCTAGGAGAGACAGTTAAGACCCAGGCTTCAGTATCAGACTTACTTTATCATCTCTGTGAAATAAATACTTATAATTTCACTTACCATTTGACTGGACGATTGTGGTATTCACCAAACGAAAGACCCAAGGCAAGAGAAAGATTAACCAGGAGTCTTTATTTCCAAGATCTGTATACCACGACCTCAGCCACAGCCTATCGCTTAGGGAACTTCTTCACACTCATTCCCCGGCGCTCGCCTTGGAACGCTGGTCGCGGTGACATTCCAAGTGATGTCACCGCGAGCAGCTCCATCACACGCGGAGACGCCGGGGGGGGGGGGTTTGAACGGGGAAGATACCACACATCCCCCTTCCCTGCGGAAAGAAAACATTAATTGCAACATGAACTACAAACCTCACCAGGTGCAGGAAGGGCACCCGCAGGGGGTGTACAACAACATTGGACCTTGACCTGGTAGAAGAGAATGACTCCAGGAAGCTAGGGTGGCATTGGTTACATCATAACATACTCATCAAAATGCCTAGGTGGTCTGGTCACTCTCCTGATGGGCCTATTGCCAGGGTGAGGGACAACCAACTGCTTCTTGGTGGTGGAACTAAGGTCCTGCCTAGAGACCCTCCCCACCCCCCTGAACTCTCAGGGCCTTTCTCTGGCGGATGGTATTTTACAACTCTCCCTAGGTTCCATATTTTCCCTTCCTGAGTCTTGACTGCATTCTTGAATAGTTTAGTGATTTTGGTGGGACTGGTGTACCCTGACCAACTTGCCTTTCCTGCGGGAGCTCTGATTTTGATGCTGTCTCCTACTTTGTATTCGACTTCCCGTGTGGCCTTGTGCCGGTCATATCCTTCTTTCCTCTTTATCATGGCTTCCTCTTGCTTCTTCACGCTTTTCGCTTCTTTCGTTCGGTCTGACCACCCCTTGTGCCACTCCATCCACCCTGGGGTTAGCTTGGTGTTGGGTATCCTGGCGCGGAGCAGTTCGAACGGGGTGACGCCCGTCGTCTGATGCGGTGTGAACCTGTAGGCTTCTACCCGTCTCCACGCCTCTTCTTTCCAGCTTATACCACTGGCTTTGGCCAACTGGATGCTCTCCTTGAGGGTTTTGTTGAAACGCTCGACCATGCCATTGGTTTCGGGGTGGTACAAAGCGCAGCGCTTGTGTCTGATGCCTCTTCCTTCCAGGAAGTCTTCCATTTCTTTCGAACATAGTTGAACTCCGTTATCCGTGAGGATGTTTCTTGGCAGCCCTTCCCGGATGAACACCTCCTCTAGAAAACCGATGACTGTTTTGGTTGTGACTTCACTGACGAACTTTATCTCTGGCCACCTGGAATACAAATCCACTAGCACCAAGATGTAAGGCGTCCTCAGTTCCCCAGACATAGGGCCCACGATGTCTAATGCCAACTCATCCCACGGTCCCGACGTGGGCGGCCTACACACCATGGGGGGCGTCTGTTGTCTCAGGACCTTGTCGCTGTTGCTGCACGGAATGCACTCTCTGATTCTCCTTTCGGTGACTAGATCCATGTTCGGCCACCAATAGCTCTCCCTGAGTCTTTGTTTGGTTTTGGTGATGCCCAAATGTCCCTCGTGGGCTATCTCGACCAGGTTGTCTCTCACTGTTGCAGGTGGTACGAGTCTCGTCCCCCTGAATAGACACCCATCTACTATGGACAACTCGTCTTTAATGGCCAGGTACGGCCTCAGGTTTTCATCCTGTTTGTCACCGTGCTTCCATCCGCCTTTTACTCTTATGTAAATCTTTTCCAGAATTTCGTCCTCCTCCAACGCTTTTCTCCATGTTTCTTCTCCCAACGCCCTCTGGATCGTGCAGACATCCTCCATCTGAAGGTCCTCCTCTTCTTCATCCGTCTTCTCTTGCTTCTCTCTCGCTTCTTCACCACTGACGAGTCTGGACAGACAGTCAGCTGCGAGGTTTTGCGTACCGGGGACATACTCGACATCGAAAGTGTATTCTTGAAGGCTGACCACCCATCGCCTTATCCTGCTGGAGATGGCATCCAAACCCTTCTTACTGAATACTTCCACTAACGGCTTGTGGTCAGTGCGGAGAGTGAACTGAGTTCCCCAGAGGAAGTCTCTGAACTTCCCTACTGCCCACGACACTGCTAAGGCCTCTTTTTCGATCACCGAGTAGTTGTTCTCGGACTTCTGGAGTGACCTCGAGGCAAAGGCTATAGTTTCTTCTCCTTCTTCTCCAACCTGGGTGAGGACAGCTCCCAATCCTTTGGCGCTTGCATCGGTGGTGACTACTGTTGCCCGGTTGGGTATATAAGACTTCAAACTGGGGGCCTCCGCAAGTGCCTTTTTTACGTCCTCGAACTCCCTCTGGCACTCCTGACTCCATCGGAATTCATTCTCCTTCTTCAAAAGTAGCCTGATGGCGTAAGTCCTTCCCGCCAGGTTTTTTATGAACTTCCCGTAGAACTCCAACATCCCCATGAATGACTTGATCTCGTCCTTGCCCTTGGGGGGTGCCAGGTTCACGATGGTGTTTTGCAGTTCAGCTTTGGGACATATACCTTCTGTCGTCACCTTGTGTCCCAGGAAGTCTAACTCTGCACAGCCAAACACACACTTGTTTTTTTTTACAGTAAGGCCCTGTGTCTGAAACCTCTCAAGCACGCACCTCAGTCTTCCATCGTGTTCCTCATGGTTCTTGGCGAATACTAGCACGTCATCCTGGAAGCACATGACACCTGGGATGCCCTTCAAGATGTTGCCCATAATTCTCTGAAACACGGCGGCCGCCGAGACTAGCCCAAAAGGCATTCTTTTAAACTTGTATGCGCCCATAGGTGTCACAAATGCTGTGAGTTCCTGAGATTCTTTGTGTAGTTTTATTTGGAAGTAGGCTGAGGTGGTCGAGGGTGGAAAATACCTTGGCACCATCTAGCATGCTCATCATTTGGGTGATGCTGGGTAAGGGGTATCGGTCGACCACGACCTCCTTGTTCAATGCCCTTAGGTCGATGCAGAGCCGGACTGACCCATCCTTCTTCTTCGCTGCCATGATGGGGGCCAACCATTCAGTTGCTTCCACCGGTACGATGACTCCGGCCTTGCACAGTTTCTCCAACTCGGACTTCACCTCCTCCTGAATGGCAATGGGGAGCTTCCTAACTTTAGCCACGACTGGCCTGGCGTTTTCCTTCAATCTTATTTTGTGACAGTAGTTTTTTAGGCATCCTAGTTCATCTTTAAACACCTCTTTGAATTCTGTTACAACGTCTGCTTTGTGTTCTAGAATCTCTTGTATCAAGATCTGGGGATCACTGTTAGGATTCAAATAGATCCCCAGCTCTTTCTGTGCCTGCCAACCCAAGATGTTATCTCCTACCGTGGACACATACACTTTGGAGACCGTTGTTCTGTTGCTGTATTCAATTTTCCCCAGGAAATACCCTTTCATAGAGATGGGGCGACCAGCGTATCCCCCTGGCCTTAAATCCATTCTTTTCAAAGTTATCATTCCCTTAGACACTCGTGAGAACTCTTTTGCGTTGATAATGGTAATTCTAGAACAGGAGTCAAATAGTGCTTCCACATCAACCTCCCCTACTTTTATGGTGTCCTTGGGGCTGCTGACCTGTCCTCCCTCAACTTGCACCACTATTTCCGCACACACAGAGTTGCTGGGACTTGGGACTTGTAATTCTTGTACTTGCACCACAATCTCGTCACACACTACATTCGTCCTGTCTCTGCTCTGTCTACCGACTCCCTGCCCACTCTTGCAGTATTGTTTGAAATGTCCTTTCTTCCCACACTTGTTACACATGAATCTGAGAGCGGGGCACTCTCTGTCGTTGGCTAAGTGCCCCTGCTTGCCACACCTATAACAGGTGCCCTTGAATGATCCCCCAAACCTGCCATCTTTGTGTTCTTTGCCCGCTAACTTCTGGCCTTTGACTACAGACACTGCCTCACACTCGGTCACCACTTCACTGACATTAGCTTTTTCATCAGATTTCTTTTCCCCTGCGTCTTGCTTTATTTCTTTGACACACTGAAGCATATGCTCCACCTGCTTAGCTATAATGAGCACCTCTCTCAACGGCGGGTCGTCCTTGAGCCATAACTCTTCACGCACTCGCGCCATCCTACAAGCCAAAACAAATTGGTCCCTAATTCTTTCCTCACTTGCACCACCAAACTTGCAAGTGGCGGCTAATTTCCTCAAGTCGGACACAAAATCTTCTATCGATTCTCCCTCTTTTTGTGTTCTTTTCCCAAAGTGGTACCTCTCCATGAGGAGGAAGTCCTTGATCATCTCCCAGATTTAGGGGCACAGGAGGCAAGGGGTCTTAACGAGTTTGAAGTGAGCCTGAAAAAGTTAGATTTACACTACCTCCCCAAGACTAGCACGATCAGTTCGAAGTCTTATATACCCAACCGGGCAACAGTAGTCACCACCGATGCAAGCGCCAAAGGATTGGGAGCTGTCCTCACCCAAGTTGGAGAAGAAGGAGAAGAAACTATAGCCTTTGCCTCGAGGTCACTCCAGAAGTCCGAGAACAACTACTCGGTGATCGAAAAAGAGGCCTTGGCAGTGTCGTGGGCAGTAGGGAAGTTCAGAGACTTCCTCTGGGGAACTCAGTTCACTCTCCGCACTGACCACAAGCCGTTAGTGGAAGTATTCAGTAAGAAGGGTTTGGATGCCATCTCCAGCAGGATAAGGCGATGGGTGGTCAGCCTTCAAGAATACACTTTCGATGTCGAGTACGTCCCCGGTACGCAAAACCTCGCAGCTGACTGTCTGTCCAGACTCGTCAGTGGTGAAGAAGCGAGAGAGAAGCAAGAGAAGACGGATGAAGAAGAGGAGGACCTTCAGATGGAGGATGTCTGCACGATCCAGAGGGCGTTGGGAGAAGAAACATGGAGAAAAGCGTTGGAGGAGGACGAAATTCTGGGAAAGATTTACATAAGAGTAAAAGGCGGATGGAAGCACGGTGACAAACAGGATGAAAACCTGAGGCCGTACCTGGCCATTAAGGACGAGTTGTCCATAGTAGATGGGTGTCTATTCAGGGGGACGAGACTCGTACCACCTGCAACAGTGAGAGACAACCTGGTCGAGATAGCCCACGAGGGGCATTTGGGCATCACCAAAACCAAACAAAGACTCAGGGAGAGCTATTGGTGGCCGAACATGGATCTAGTCACCGAAAGGAGAATCAGAGAGTGCATTCCGTGCAGCAACAGCGACAAGGTCCTGAGACAACAGACGCCCCCCATGGTGTGTAGGCCACCTCCGTCGGGACCGTGGGATGAGTTGGCATTAGACATCGTGGGCCCTATGTCTGGGGAACTGAGGACGCCTTACATCTTGGTGCTAGTGGATTTGTATTCCAGGTGGCCAGAGAGGAGGTGTTCATCCGGGAAGGGCTGCCAAGAAACATCCTCACGGATAACGGAGTTCAACTATGTTCGAAAGAAATGGAAGACTTCCTGGAAGGAAGAGGCATCAGACACAAGCGCTGCGCTTTGTACCACCCCGAAACCAATGGCATGGTCGAGCGTTTCAACAAAACCCTCAAGGAGAGCATCCAGTTGGCCAAAGCCAGTGGCATAAGCTGAAAAGAAGAGGCGTGGAGACGGGTAGAAGCCTACAGGTTCACACCGCATCAGACGACGGGCGTCACCCCGTTCGAACTGCTCCGTGCCAGGATACCCAACACCAAGCTAACCCCAGGGTGGATGGAGTGGCACAAGGGGTGGTCAGACCGAACGAAAGAAGCGAAAAGCGTGAAGAAGCAAGAGGAAGCCATGATAAAGAGGAAAGAAGGATATGACCGGCACAAGGCCACACGGGAAGTCGAATACAAAGTAGGAGACAGCATCAAAATCAGAGCTCCCGCAGGAAAGGCAAGTTGGTCAGGGTACACCAGTCCCACCAAAATCACTAAACTATTCAAGAATGCAGTCAAGACTCAGGAAGGGAAAATATGGAACCTAGGGAGAGTTGTAAAATACCATCCGCCAGAGAAAGGCCCTGAGAGTTCAGGGGGGTGAGGAGGGGACTCTAGGCAGGACTCACTGGCAACGATTGGAGAAGAGCAGTGAAGCCTGGAGTCCTGCTTGCTGCAGGCCAAATAGCTGTCGCATGAAGGTTGCTTCTTGGATGTCACTATTCCAGATGATGAATCTTTGTTCCAGATGACATCCTTTGAAAACCGCGTCTTTTTATCTCACTCGGTGAGTGTTTGCTGTATTTTTAAAGATTTGCCGGTGTTCCGAGTTGTCCCCTTGCTGCCTGCGCGAGTACCGCCTATGCAAAGGTGACGTAGGAACATCACACCATGCAGCGGCCATATTTTGGGAAAAGCTTCAAGGCCATGCTCACGCGTGACGTCAGTACGCACCACGCAAGCGTCAACACGCATGGCGGCCATGTTTTGGGACTGAAATAACATTGTGGCTGTCATTTGAGTACTCGTTTTGCTTTATAAAGGAGCATACAACGCAGCTGACATCTTTTAATTGCATTTTAACGACGAAGGACGCAATTGTAAAGCATACAAGTGTGGCAATGCCTGGAAACTTGGCATGAATAATAATTGTGACTGGAAATAAGTCCAATATTATTAAAAAATGTATTTTGGGAGAATTTTTCAGAATATAAAAAAAATATATAACCTAATGAATATATTCTGCATTCATTAGAGGTGATTAAATAAATTATAATTGTTTTTATTTTACATTTAAATATTGTTATTTAATTCATTTACAATGGAAAAATTTTCTGCTCCTGCACCTTTCTTGGCTTCACCTGGAGAACCTATTTTAGAATGGAAAAGATGGAAAGAGGGTTTTCAAGCCTATATTGAAGCAATTGGTGGCAAAGACTATACAGATATACGCAAATTAGCAATATTGAAACATTGTTTAGGTGCAGAGGGAAGACATATTCTTAACCCCTTCGATGCTCATGACGGAACGGTTCCGTCATGAGCTACGGTTGAGCTGTGCTCATGACGGAACCGTTCCGTCATGACCACGCCCGTTTTCATTAGGGCCCAGCACCGGAGGGGGAAACGCGGTCGCGCTGAAAAGGTTAACTATTTACCTCCTAGTAACAATGGAGTATCATCATCTGAAGACGACATTGATGTTTTTGATGAGGCTATTAGGCAGATGGACAAACGGTACTTAAAAAAGTAGTTTCTCGTCATAAATTTCTTAGCAGAGGTCAATTGGTTAATGAATCCATTGATTCTTTTGTGAATGATTTACGGATACTTGCATCAAAGTGTAACTATTCAACATTTCATGATCAAATGTTGCGCGATCAAATGGTGCATAAAGTGGCAGATGTCAAGCTTCAAGGAAAACTGCTTGATGCGGAAAACCTAACTTTGGATAAAGCGCTAGATATCGCCCATCGTTTTGAGGATATGAAGATTGGTTTAAAAGAACTTGCCGAACAAAAGATATCTGAAGTTAATGCTGTTAAAAAACCTAACTATGAAGAACATTCTAACAAGATGAAATACAAAAGTCGACAGTTCCAAGATAAAAAAGATTATATATGTTTTAAATGTGGCATTTCGGGTCATTTAGCTAATGACAGGAGGTGTCCAGCTGTAGGTCAAGTGTGTAGGTATTGTAAGTTAAAAGGTCATTTTACAAAAATGTGCAGGAACAAGAATAAATACAAGACTAAAGGGTTAGATCGAAGAGGTTAAAATGACGAAAGTATAAAAGAAGTTAAAAGTGATGTTGAAGATGATGAATTTCTTTTAGCAGTATATGAAATCTATGGTAGTGATAAACATGCTCCTTATTGTACGGTGGTCATTGATGCAAAAGATGTAAATATCATGGCCGATTCTGGTGCAAGACACACTATAATTGGTGAAGAATGGATAAAGGAATTCCCGAATTTGAGTTTATCTCCTCCTGACATAAGGTTAGTTGGTTATGGTAGGAAACCTATTGATGTTCCAGGGTTTTTTACGACCACCATAACCTTCAAAGGTAAAACTATTACATCTAAAGTTGATGTTGGGAAAGATGGCTCTTGTCTTTTGGGTTGGCCTCAACAGAGAGATTTTATGATAATCTTAGATCCTAATCATCCTGATCAGGTTCTGGGATATTCAGATTTGATTTCAAATGTTGAAACTGATCCTTCATCTGAATGGGAAAAGAGATTTCCCAGTGTTTTCTCTAATTCGAAATTGGGTCTGTTAAAAAAATGTGTACATAAGATCATTCTTAAACAAGATGCTGTGCCCAGAGTTCATAAGGTGAGGAATGTCCCTTTGCATTTAAGACAAGCTGTAAAAAGTGAACTCCAAAGATTGTGTGAATTGGATGTCATTGAAGAAATAGAATCTTCGGAGTGGTTATCTCTGGTAGTTGTCGCACATAAACCTAATGGTAAAGTAAGGTTATGTGTTGACTTGAGAGATCTTAACAACAGTGTATGGGTAGATAGACATCCGTTGCCAAACATTAATGAAATGTTCACGGAATTGAAAGGAGCATCCATATTTTCTACCCTTGATCTATCTAATGTGTACCATCAAATAGCACTACATGAAGATAGTAGACATCTCACGTCTTTTATCACTTCAGAAGGAGCATTCAGGTACAAAAGAATGCCTTTTGGCTTAATATCGGCATCCTCTGTTTTTCAGAGAGTAATGCATAATTTGTTTAAGGACATTGAAAAAGTCCTATATTTTCGGGATGATATTTTGATTTTTGCATCCAATTCATCTGAACATACTGACATTCTACACAAGGCGTTGTGCATTTTGCAAAAGAAAAATGTAAATTTGGTGTGTCGTCTGTGGAATACTTAGGTCATTCTATAAGTAAGCAGGGCATATCTCCAAACCAAATTTGATCAGAGCTATTGAATTAGCTCCTGATCCCGAGAATAAGGATCAGCTTAGGTCTTTTTTGGGACTTGCCGAATATTATGCGAAATGTATTCCTTTATTTTCTGATAAGACTGTGAGTATGAGAAATTTAATGAAAAAAGTGTATCTTTTTCATGGAATGACAGCTGTATAAAGGAATTCAAAGACTTAAAGTGGAGTATTGCATCTGCACCTGCTTTGTCAACTTTTGACACGGCTTATAATTCAGTTATTGTAACTGATGCAAGTAATGTTGGCATTGGAGCGGTGTTGATGCAGAATCAGAAAGGTCAATTGGTCACTATTGGTTTTGCATCTAGTCCGTTAAGAGGTCCGGAGTGTAAATATTCTACGTTGGAAAAAGAAACTCTTGCTTGTTGGTGGGGGGTTGAATATTTTCGGAAATATGTTTATGGAACAGTTTTCAAAGTAAGGTCTGATCATAGACTTTTAGTTGATTTATTCACTGCTAAAGGATGTGGCAAAGCAACTTCAAGAATAGCAAGATGGCAATATAAATTACAAGATTTTCATTTAAAGGTAGAGTACATACCAGAAGCAAGAAATATTTTGGCTGATTGTCTATCGAGATTGCCTGTACCTGATGACAATGTGGTGGAGGAAGATAATGACTTGGAAAGCGTAGTTTCTATTTGTGAAGTGTCAAAAGGTTGTATTCAAGAGAAAGAATGGATATTTGCATGCGATAAGGATATTACACTGAGGGATGTCATTACTTATGTTAAATCTACATGGCCACGAAAAGCTGATTTGTCTGAGAATCTGCTTCCTTTCTATCAGATTGCTCATGAGTTATCTTTAAAAGAAGATGTGTTGTTAAGAGGTCTACAGTCAGTTGTGCCCTGTGATTTACAGCAAAATATTTTGGACATGGCTCATGAAGGTCATCCTGGTATGACTAGCATGAAAAGAAGGATTAGGAGTGAATGTTGGTGGTCAGCTATGATTAAGGCCATTGAACGGAAGGTAAGAGACTGCATGGAGTGTTGTTTAAGTGATAAGTCTCAGAAACACATTTCGTATGAGCATTTACTTACATCCAGACCTGGTTGTGTTTGGGAAAGTGTTTCATTGGATATTGCAGGGCCTTTGTCTTATAACAAGAATGCAGTCTATGCCATTATTTTGATAGATCAAATGTCACAGTGGCCGGAAGTGAAAATTGTTTCTAGTGTTACTTCTAGTGTGATGATAACATTTTTAAATGAGGTCTTTGAAAGAGAAAGTTTTCCAGAGTCAATTACAACTGATAATGGAGTACAATTTGTATCTGTTGAGACAAAAGATTTTATGAAATGTCATGGTATAAGACATAAACGTGCTTCTGTATATTACCCTCAGAGCAATGGAATTGTGGAAAGGTGGATAAGGGTATTTAAAGAAGGATTAAAGTTGGCTTTGCAAAATGGAAAGGAGTGTAAACAAACTATAAATGAAATTTTGTGGTGTTATAGGTACACTCATAGGAGTATGGGTGATTTGTCTCCTTTTGAGAAAATTACAGGAAGAAGAAGTATTTCTAATATGAATCAATTCTGGATGAGAGATTTGTTTATGGACAAGGACAAAACTAAAAATTATGGTCAGGATATTTCTACGCAAGTGAGAGTCAATGATTGGGTTTGTGTTAAGAAAGGCAGATTGGTCAAGTCAGGTATGTCTAGGTGCTCCGTTCCACTAAAAGTAATTCGTGTTGGAGGACAAGTGGTAGAATTATCTGACGACAATGTTTGGAGTATATCTAAAATAATCAAGATACCTCAGTGGTTATGGCCAAAAGAAAAATTTAATGATTCTTGTGTCTCAAGTGATTCCAATTCTGCCAATAATGCTAAAAATTGGAGGAAGTTCACCATACCTTATTGTGAGAATTCTCACAACCAACGTGTTCAAAGGAATCGACAAAATCCTGTGTGGCATAAGGATTATAAATTTGTCTAGATGTGTATATTAATTTCTTAATATTTATTCTTGCTAGAATGAGATTACTTTCTTGTCTTCTGTGCAATTTTTGTTATATGAAATGTTATTATATAGGAGAGATTTTCTTGTTCATTTTTTTTGTTTGTATTTCATTAACTTTGAAAGTTTGTTTATTTTAGGGTTGTTTATTTATTCATAAAAATATTTATGAAAGGGACTGTGGGGTGTTTCTGTCATTTCTAGAATCAAGAACACCGCCGTGTTCGGGATTCTAGGAGAGACAGGTAAGACCCAGGCTTCAGTATCAGACATACTTTACCATCTCTGCGAAATAAATACTTATAATTTCACTTACCATTTGACTGGACGATCTCTGTCATTTCAGGTAGCCACAGTCTCTCAGTCGTGTAATTAGTAATTCAGACTCCTTAAAGAAGTCTGACCTGTGTGTACAGTTCTTACGGAATTGAAAAAAGGGTAGCCTTGGCAAGGCAACATACAATGGAGAAATGGGCAGAAAAACCGAGTGCATGTAGAATACAAGAATTAATTACATAGAAGACTTATACTGTCATTCAATTTATTAAATAAAAAAGTTTTTTTCTTCCCTCTTCAATTTTTTAAAACACATTAATTTTCAATAAATTACATACAATGCTGTGAAAAACATTACATATATAAATCATATATCCACAAATACACATCAAGATTTTTCATTATTATTGACTCGGAATTTCAGTGAATACAAATTGATGGCATCAATCCTAGATTGCTTCTAATAATTTGTTTATATCTATGGGTTCCTACGGAGCCTTAAGAACTGAACATAGGGTAGGTTATCACACAGATTCCTAGGGTGACGGCTGGAACACCTGAGTACTGTAATCCATTCCAATGGCTTCCCAAAGAGTGTACTGTTTAAGGTATTCTCACTGATATTAATGCTTAGATCAAGGACATCTATTTGATCTTGACTGGATGGTGAATTTTATGTCACCTGATTTGTTATTCAGCCATATACTAAAATCTTGTAATACGTCCTGCTCCCCTATCCAAACCATGATGACATCATCAATATATCTTTTCCATAAGGTGATATTACCAGAAAAAGTATTATCAACACCATAAATGTGTTTGTCCTCATAAGAATCCATGAATAGATTTGCTACATCTGGGGTAAATCCCGCTCCCATAGCTACTCTCTTGGTTTGATAAAAGAAATCCTTCCTGAATACACAGACATTTTTCGTCATAGCTATTTCTAAAAGACTTACTATGAAGTTTGTGGGGACAAAATAGGGCCTTTCTCTTTGCTCAAGAACCTTACGAACTACCATCAGAATCTCTTCCTGTGGGATACTGATGGAGATGGAAGCTACATCCAATGTCACTAATAGCTGTTTGAGCAAATTGGAATTTGCAGAGCATAATGATCTAGTTGGAAGATAGCGCTGTGGCTTATTTCGGACCGGAAGTGTACCAGTGTGATGAAAAGCTCTATGTGCCATGCACAGTGATTTAAACTTTATACGCTTGGCCACGGGGAGTCAGTGAATAGAATCCAGAGCCGCTGACATAGAGGTTAAGCGCAGCTGTGTTAGAGCCAGTTTTGCAGCCACTGCTTGTATGCAAGATGACACTTTGCACCTTAAGCGGGCAGAGAGTAATTGGTAACAGAGGTACATTTTATGGAGTACTATCATTAGTGCAAAACAAGTGGAGGATACTTAATTAACATGAGTGGAGAGAGATAGGTCAATATCCATGTAAACTCCCAGATTTTGAACAGCTTACACTGTAATAAGATCTGAGCTATCCTCCAGTGACAACACTTTGCTGCCAAAGATTACAAAAGAGACGCTGAAAGACAATTCATTACCTCAGTCTTATCTCCGTTAAACTTAAGGGAGCTAGCTCTAAGCCACTGCAAGACATCTCACATGCATTCATGGAAACTTGCCATTGCACAATGTGAGGCACAATCCAAAGTGAGGATTAGTTTAGTGTCAGTTTTCAGTATTTAGCATAATTTACACATTTTAGGCCATAGAATCTAAAAAGCTTAACCAGTTCCTCAAATAAATACTCATTAAATAATGTCAGGCTTAGTGATGAGCCCTGGGGCATTCCCTTTTAACTGCTTTTAAAGCAGAGCCAAAGGAGGGGTTGGGGCACAAATTAACTGCCTATGTTTTTCCTCCCAAGAATGAAGCTTCCGGTTTCCGGCTCCTTCTTGCCTCAGCCCCTCTTCTGTCCACTGCAATCGACCTGCAAAAGAGAAAGAGGACAAGGTTAGACTGATCAGTATCCCTTTTCAGCAACAAGTAAGTGCAAAACTTTTTATTACCTGAAAGAACTTTGTCGACGATTTCTGGATTCATGTAAAGACAATTTGGAACAAGATATCTCCCACGAACTTTGTGGTTCAAACCCTTTGTTACAAAAATACTTTGTGGAACTTTGTGAAATAAACATTGTTTTACATGGAACTTTTTAAGAATCAAACAGAGGAAACCATTGACAGCAAGGCAAACAGTAAATCAAGGACTTGCACAAATTACCTGCTGTACTTTGATGTAAAAGTACAGTATTTGTTTTATAAAAAGTCTGGAAATGTGTGAAAAGTGAGTTTGCTATTAAGAATTTAGGCTTTAGTTATATTAAGGTGAATGTTAGATGTTGGTAATTCTGATAATGATATTCGTTTGATTTTACAGAAGTTTTACAGTAATAGAAAGCACATCCCAAAACAGTAACACATTCCAAACTTGGAAGCTAAAGACCAGGATCAGAGAGGTACTTTTAGAAGAGAATTTCTAAATAGATTAAGGGTTAGTCAGGAACACATTTAGGGATAGGTTGCACTTATCTGTTCTTTGTTTATGTTTCACTAGGCACCAGTTTTTACAGAAGTCAGAGAGGGCCGCAGATTTTAGCAGCACTTCTACAGTGGAAACGCAAGAACGGTGTTGTCTCTCTTTTTTTTATTTTATCCACTTCCCTCCTTCCCTTGAGCTTCTGGTTCTTAGTGCACTGTTTAAAACTAGTGTGCTGGAACAAGCAGTTTCAGGGTGGGGTCGGACTGTCTTCAACCTCCATCAGAACTGAACAGAAACTCAGGTGAGCTGGGCTTTGACAGAAGCACAAGCCTTTAATATATTCAGTTCTGTTGGACGATGAATGCTGGGGAAGAAACAGAGGGCATTGACGCCACAGATATGGCGCAGGCCCTAAACGAGGACTTGGCCCATAATGAATCAGTGTCTGGCATCTTGCAACATATGCAAGAGGAAATAGAGAAATTAAAGTTGGAAAACACCTTTTTAAAACAGGATTTAAGCAGGTATAAACCTAGGGAATCCCAGTGGAACACAGCTTTTATGCCTTTGTATAAAACTTCCTCAGAGACAGGAGCGCGAGCAAAACATACGACTTTCCCTCCCCCAGTTGAGGTTACTGTTAATGTTCCTAATGCTGTGCCTTTAGCAGCACCTGAACGTTTTCATGGAGATAGTAACAAATTCCATGTTTTTATCAATCAATGTCAATTAAACTTCGTTTGTAAACCACAACAGTTCCCTACTGATGCTACGAAAGTAGCATTCGTCTTGTCTTATGTGGGCGGTACAGCAGCCAATTGGTCAATTCTTTTCGTGGATAGAGATGATCCCATCCTCCATAATTGGAATAAATTTAAACGTACTATGACCAGCCTTTTTGCAAAACACACTTTTATGCAGGCAAGTGATAATGAGCTTTTAAATCTTAAACAAGGTAACAAGGATTTATTGACCTATCTCACTAGTTTTAATCGTTTACTCACCGAGACACGTTAGCCAGAAGAAAAGCGTGTCTCCCTTTTTTATAAAGGTTTGAGAGACGAGTTAAAATACGCGCTGGCTCATATCGTTGATTTGCCAGAAGACTATTCTGACTTTGTAGATTTAGTCGTGAAATAGGAACACAGACTAGGAGAAAGAAAGGGAGATAAATCCAAACTGGAATCGCAGTTAACTTTTATTAGACATGAGAAGAAAGACACAGATAATAAACTCCCTGAACCTGAGCCTATGCAAATAAGAACACTCAGAGGTCCACTCACGTCAGAGGAAAAAGAAAGAAGGAGAAAACTTCAATTATGTTTATATTGTGGCAAGGCAGGACATTTTGCCAGAACATAATAAAACCTAATACTTCACGAAAGGGTACTGTTTCCTCTATCTCCTCAACTGAGTAGGGAAACGATTAAGCTCGACAAGGGGGGAAGTTACTTGTTTGAGAAAACATCCTAATCAAACCTCTAATTCTGCAGCCTTCATGGTACCGCACATACCTAGACATTTCATAATTCAGATCTTTTTAATTGTTACTACCCAAGTTAGACATTCTCTCCCTGTCCTACTGGATTCAGGAGCAACAGGAATTTTGTGGCTAATAAGTTAGCTAACACATTAGGTCTTCCTATTTGCCTAAAGTCTTGTCCAGAAGCAGTATGTGCAGTGGATGGGTCAGAATTGACCTCTGGATTAATCACAAAACAAACAAGTCCCCTTGTCATGGTCTGTCAAAACGGGCACACAGAGATGATTAGCTTTGATCTGATAGATACCCCTAATTTTGGCTTGATTCTCGGGGTACCCTGGTTAACAACTCATAACCCAAAAATTGATTGGGTGAACAGAACAGTTACTTTGGATTCCTCATTCTGTAGAACCAATTGCTATCAAGAAGCAGGTACAGAACAGAGCACAGTAATACACTGTGCTAGTGTTACACATGACGAACCAAGTCTCCCTCCTTAATATTCTGACTTTAAAGACGTTTTTGATCCAGTGAAGGCTAGTGTGTTGCCCCCACATCGGTCATATGACTGCCGTATAGATCTTATCCCAGGGGCCACTTTACCTAATAACAGAGTATATGCTTTGACTGACGAAGAGACCAAATATTTAAGAACCTACCTAGACGACCTACTACAGTCTGGGTTCATCCGACATTCCACATCTCCGGTGTCATCTCCACTTTTTTTTATCCCGAAGCCGGATAAATCCCTGCGCGCGTGTATCGACTATAGAGGACTAAATAAGGATACAATAAAAAATAAATATCCTCTTCCTCTAATACCTGTGTTGTTGGATCAATTAAGACATTCTACTGTATACACTAAACTAGATCTGCGGGGAGCTTACCACCTGGTCCGAATAAAAGAAGGGGATGAGTGGAAGACAGCTTTCAAGACAAAGTTTGGTCTATTTGAGTACACAGTAATGCCCTTTGGGTTGTGTAATGCCCCTGCGGCCTTCAATTCTTTATAAATGAGGTCCTACACGAATTCCTGGATGTTTGTGTCATAGTATACATAGATGACATCCTCATTTACTCTAAGAACCCAGAAGAACATACCCAACATGTTCGTGCAGTATTATCATAGTTAAAAGAAAATCATCTCTTTGCTAAACTAGAAAAATTTACTTTTAATGTCAGCAAAGTGGACTTTTTAGGATACTGCCTGTCACCTCAAAGAATAATTATGGATGAAAAGAAAATTAGTGCTATTAGCCCCCCAGTCGCCCCCCTTTGAGGGGGGCGACTGTTAGGGTTTGTGCACAGCAAAGAGCATGTCCCCTCTCATTGCACTAGTGGTCTCTGTAATAGCTCTCTTTAAACATACTATTGAAAGCCTTTCTTGTTATCGCAGCCCCTCCCTAAGACTTCTGTGTATGTTGCTCAATGTATTCACAAGTTTGGACATTGTTTTCTTGTTTGCACATTGGACCTTGCTTTTACCAAGTCTTATTTAGAGCACTCCTCCCTAGGCCATGTGTTACTTCAACTCATTAGCATAATAACTGAAGCTCTGCACACCTGCTTGTGAGAACCACACCCAGTTCTTCCAACGACACCCAGCTCTTCGAACCACACCCAGCCCTGTCTATAAAAGGCAGCCCCTGAGCCTCACCCAGTGCTTGTGCTCATCTACCTCCCACTTACCTGAGAACAGATCCTTCGGTGCTGGCACTCCTGCTCTCTCCAGACCTTCATTGGCTTCAACGGGCGCGGCTGCTGGCTCTTCCTTCTTCCGGTTTCCGGCTCCTAGTATTTGTTTTATAAAAAGTCTGGAAATGTGTGAAAAGTGAGTTTCTATTAAGAATTTAGGCTTTAGTTATATTAAGGTGAATGTTAGATGTTGGTAATTCTGATAATGATATTCGTTTGATTTTACAGAAGTTTTACAGAAATAGAAAGCACATCCCAGAACAGTAACACATTCCAAACCTGGAAGCTAAAGACCAGGATCCAAGAGGTACTTTTAGAAGAGAATTTCTAAATAGATTAAGGGTTAGTCAGGAACACATTTAGGGATAGGTTGCACTTATCTGTTCTTTGTTTATGTTTCATTAGGCACCAGTTTCTACAGAAGTCAGAGAGGGCAGCAGATTTTAGCAGCACTTCTACAGTGGAAACGCAAGAACGGTGTTGTCTCTCTTTTTTTATTTTATCCACTTCCCCCCTTCCCTTGAGCTTCTGGTTCTTAGTGCACTGTTTAAAACTAGTGTGCTGAAACAAGCAGTTTCAGGGTGGGGTCGGAATGTCTTCAACCTCCATCAGAACTGAACTCAGATGAGCTGGGCTTTGACACGAGGTGAGTCAGGGTTGTGTGCCGCGTGGTTTCTCTCGGTGCATCTTCGGGTGTTGTGGCCTTAGTCAGACTTTGTATAGGTCGTGGTGTTCTGGCACGTTATTGACGTCGATGGTTTTGGGTGTCCGGGTATCAGTGTTGTCCTCTACCCCGAGATTAGCAGTGACTGTGGGGGGTCATGTGTTTTGGGAGTGGATGTAGCGTAGAGCTGCCGACTCTGGAACTGGAGTTTAAGGTTCAAACCCGGCGTCGGCTCAAGTCAACATCCCGTGAATCTGGTCAAATCCCTTCATCTCCTTGTGCCTAAAAACTAAACAAGTTAATGTGTCCTTTGGAGTCCTGTGGCCATTCTTGTTGGTCGCTTTTCCCTCGCTAGACACGAGGGTCCATGGTGTTTGGTAAGCGGCGCGACGAGTCGCAACGCAACCCGGACCTCTCGGCAGGGAGTCCGGGGGGACGTCGGGAATCACAATTGACCGGTGGGAGACAGCGAGGGTGGCGGTTCAGAGTGCCTGTGCCCCAGGCGGCGCCATTTACAAAGTGTTCAGCTTGTCTTGCGTCTTGGCTCGCCGGGGCTGGATAAGAGTTGTTTGCAGGATAATGGGAGTAGCACGGGCCAGGAGAATGCAGCCCTTAGGTGGGGGAGTTATGCGGTGCTATGCGGGCTTGTGGTTCCGCCCGGTCAATTTTCCGGCAGGTCTGCGCCGGCTGTTGGGTCGGGTGTAGATGGATGGTGTAGGCCCCATACAAGGCATGATTGATGAGCCCGGGAGGCAGCCCTCCCTGCAGTGTCGGGCTCCTGGTGGCCTACCGTTAAGGTGCCGCGTCGTGCTGGCGGCCCACGCTTGGTCGGGTATGGAGAGGATGCGTTCGCTCGCCAATAGGGGAAACTCAGATTCCGCTTACAAGAGCATCCACATCCTGGGCTCTGTGCAAAGCACCTATGTGGATGTGTTATGCATAAGGTATCCGCGCTCATGATTTTACGGTCGCATAGTATTACGATGAATGACCTGCGCTCTCTCCGCCAGCACTGCCTGTAAGTCTGGCTCGGGCAGCCCTGCCGTGCCTGCAGGGAGATACTTCAGGCGTTTGAGGGGTATTGCTGCAACCGATCACGAGGTGACTTTGGTAGCCACAAATGCGCTTAGCAGAGGGCGGGGAGCAGCTGGACTATTGGACCGGACACTAAACAGGGCAGCCATTTTGAGCGCCACCCTTCCCGATCATCTCCAGTTCGCCAGAAGGGTTGTGGGAGTGGCTGCGCCAGGTTGCCACATATCCCACCCCGCTCGTTCAGGGGCAAGCTTTTAAGGTACCCTGGTATATCGGGGCACGATCTTAAGGTGACCCTGGTCCGGGGTTCTCTTCGGCCAGATACACGAGTAAATCGTGATCCTAAGAACAGGTGGCGGACAGAATTATCGCAGCCATAACTGCTTCGCAGCATGGGAGGTGCCTAACCCCTGCCCCATTGGGGCTTCTCCAGACTAGTGCCTTTTCGGTTGCGCAGAAGGCTTTCTGTGCACGGAGGTCCGGTGGTACGGATGCGTCAGGGACGGTGCACAAGTAATTATCGGCCCGGTAACGGCAGAGGCGTCTCGCCGCAGATATCACACATACCTGCTACCCTCGGGTGGCCCATCATTTTACCTATATGCTATGCGCGTTCGACCGGGCAGGCCAATAAACTATAGGTCATAATACCATCCAGGCCGCTGCGTAGCTGAGCAAGAAAGGCCAGTATATTAAGGGTGCCAACGTAGTGCCGGGGCAATATGTGAGATGGGAGTCCTTATAGCAGGCAAACTCTTTAGGTCAGAGGCCAGGTCGCGGGATGAGTTATGACGTGCTTAGTGCAACGTTCGAGTGTGTGCCATCCTCTAGTCGTTTGTTTCCCACCCCTGTTACATTATCGGGCGAAGGGAGCGTGGGGCTGCAAGACGCTGGTGCGCTATGCGCATGCCGTGCGCCCCGTGTTGGTCCACGGTGTGGGGAATGATCCGACGCACACTAGGCAGCAACCTGCGCCTCTTCCCGTTTCTTGTCACCTGGGGTGGAGGAGGTTTCCAATCTCCGGCATCGGGAAATCTTGTTCTTTCGGAGGGGTGGTCCCATGGGATGGTAGGACTACTGGCGGCTGAGCGTGGTTCTATTTAGCACGGTCTGCAACATGCCAGCGCGTGCAGGCCACCCTGGGCCCTTTCCTGTGAGGTTGGGTTGTGCCGATTAGGGTCCGTGGAGTGTGAATTTCACTGGGGACTTGTTCATCGGGACCACCTGGCCTGGGGTATAGGTATATATCTATATATGGATATCTGTGTAGAGAGATGCATATATAGGTAGGTAGGCATGTATATATATTGAGGTGTGTACGTATATGTTATATATATTGCAGTTGAGGAAGGTAACTGCTGCCCTGCTACAGCTCACCGTTGGCCTTTGCCAGGATGGCAGACTTTAATTTTAGCAAGCTGGGAAACCATGTCCAGTTTGGCGTCGACTTCTTGTAATCCCCCAGTACCGATAACTGCTTGTTCCGTCTGTAATGCAAAAGGCGGTCATTAAAGTGCAGAAGGAAACGCAGAAGCTGTTAAGACAACTCTCTATGCCTCTGCACAGGCCATTGTGTCTCTACTCGTGAGATTACTTTGCGGGAATAGGCAGGGAGTCCGAGGTGCCTGCTGTCTGTTGGTCGGGTCTGTTTAATGCGGGGTGTTTGTTGATTAGGCACAGCTGTGGTGGGCCTCACCTCGTAGGTCTGGATTTAGCTTGAACTGATACCTCGAGGTAGCCTTGGTTGGTGTTTGGCAGGTCGGGGCAAAGGTAGTTATTAGTGCAAATGTTTCGCGGATCTGGCCAGCATGGGCCATCTCTAGTGTCTCATGGCGGTGAATGCTGCCATGCTGGATAGTGCCAAAGGGTAGTACAGTCTGTTGAGACCAGCATCCATTATCCCCAAAATGCAGTGGGCGTAGGGAAGCTGTTCCTCCAGACATGGGTGTCAGCGTCACAAGGGGAATCCGTGCCTGCACCGGCATCACTGAAAACCCTGTGGTGGGTGCCCCACCAGATGATGAGGCAGGCCATGCCGGGGGAAACTAAAAGCAAATGCTACCGTTCTCGGGCACCAGCCCCGATGGAGCTGCCTGAAAGCTTTGATATTTCGCCAGCAGAACTTTTGAATCACAGTGCCTTGATCTACGTTGCAAATGTGTGAGAAGAGATTAGTTAATTTGCGGTGTAACATGAGGTGGTTCCGGCTACATCATCCCCAGTACCCCGTAAGCCACTACAGGGCTTCATAATAAGAATCGGTGGGTCACAGATAGGAGTTGCAATAATATTGGAGCGGCTACGGGTTTTCAATGTGGAAAATACATGTCACTGTATGCGGGGGGTTTTCTACAGGGAAGAGGTGTGGTGCAGCGGCCGGGGCAGCTGACTCCGGAACACGGGGTTCATGGCTTGATCCCTGGTGCACGCCGCAAGTTAGCCCAGCACCTTGTGGGCAATAGCTCACTCAATCTTCCCGACGGCCCCCAGCGCCAGGACACCGCACACTTTTCAAATGCTGGTATATAAAGTGACTCTGAAATCATGGTTGTGGCTAATTTGCAACCTCTTCCCGTAGTGCACTGTCACCTCGAACAGCTTCTAGGAGCTTGGCGTCAAAAGACAATTTCCCAGGGGCACCGTTGGATCGCAGTGAGACGGTGCTCTTACGAATGGAATAAAAGGGGAAAGATTCTGGTGACGCCAACCTTACCCTCTGCCTCCATGCTGTAGGCATATTGCAGTTGCAAAGTGCATTTGGTGAGTAAGCCATAGTATCAGGAACATGTTTCACTCGACAGGTACAGGCGTTTCGGTGTCTTGCCAGTAGGGAGTTGCTAGGAAATATTCTGTTGCGAGGTTTCGCTTTAGGCCATCAGATGTTTAGGGCAGCGCAGCAACATTGTCATGGGGTCAGTGGTGGTGAGGGAAAGCTTTCCAGCATCATGTTTAAGCCGCAGCGCTCACCACAACCTGTGGTAGTTAGGCGGAGGGGCCTGTGGGCATCCGTGCTTAGTTAACCTGGCCTGCACATTCCGAGCGATACCCTTGTCCTGAGTGACGGTGGAGAGATGACTTTGCGGTGACTGCTGCTGAGGGGCGTTTGATGTCAGTTTCATGGATCAGCAAACATTGATGGCCGGCTGGGGAAGCTAAGGCGTGAGTAGGTTGCCTGGGCGCACGTTGATTATTAATTCCGCGGTTGGTGATGCACAGCTTTTCCCAGGATGCGCGGGGGGGCTCTGCCGATTTAAACACAGCATTTGAAGGTTGTGGTCAAGAGTGCATACTCGTGCTCGACAGCACATGCAATGATTTTAACAGCTGCCTTTGATAGAATTTTTTATTTTTTGGGGAGCCCCCGATTAGAGTAGCGTGGAATTTGATACAGTACAGCTCTTGCATGCCCACTTTAGTGGAAGTTACTGTCAGTGCCTTTCCAATTGCCTAATGTGTTTTCTACCACAAGCAAGTTAGATGCGCGTTGTCGAATTGTAACACAGCAATCGGCTCACTAATATTAAATTAAGAGGTGAGCGGATCGCTGCGAATCGGTAGTGCGACCGTTAGTGTTTCATTTTGCTATCAGTTTGAGAGGAATGGAAAGAAACTTGCAATTGGTGGCGCCAATTTGATAGGGCATGTGAACCACCAGCCACAGTCACATGATTGCAGATTATGGTAAGACAGGGAGAGGCAGCACCTCACTGGAGGTCCCCCCCCCCTTAGCAAGTGGACCTGTCACAGTTGATATGTCTGTTTTAAAGTCTCTGGGCATCCTTTATGATTAGAGAGTGTCAGATTGTAGGGACTGGTTGCCTAGTGCCTGAGGCGTCTCTACATTGCCCCAGTTAACTCCTCTAATAGTTTGGTTCGGCTACAGCGGAAAGAACCTTTGTACGGCGTGGATTGGTTCCAGTGAAATGTCTGTTTTATAGCCGCTTGGCATCCTTGAGGATTAGAGTCTGCTAGATAGAAGGGACAGGTTGTCTAGTTCTTGATGCGTCTTGACAATTCCCCGTTACACTGCTCTAATGGCTTTGGGCGGCGTCAGCTGATTTTACACATAATTATCTGTTCACAGGGGTGTATGGTTGATTGCAGTGAAGGGAGGGTGTGGATTAGTGTAATGTCCCAACTTGCAATACTCAACACATAAGCGACAGTCCGCCCAATTCAGAAGGGCGGCTTTTTAATATGCTATGCAGAGAAGCCTGTATTGTGGCTTCAGTCATCTTACACAGCTGACGAGCATTGTTAAAGCCAATGGTACTGGCGGGTGTAGGTGGAAGGTGGTCCTGTAGGATACATCCGGGGGCAAAGATGGAAGCTGCCATTTCCCCGCCGGGTGCACACTAAGACTAGCACTTATGCCAACGGACGAGTCGGCTATGCCAAACCGCTCTGACCGCGCAACCATGAAGTTGCCGGTTGGACACTCCGACGCAGGAGGACATAGACAGGGATAGCACAAGCTGGTGGGGGACAACCTACCCAGGTACAGTGGTTTCACCGGGTGGGCGTGCCCACCACCGACGGGGTTTGGCCTAAGAAGCGAGGAACGCTTGGTCCTCTCACATTGGTAGGTGAATTCTGGGTGGGCTTAGCTTGGCAGACCACCCTGCAGTGGTCCACTGACTCCGGCAGTCTGTACTGGGCTCCAACCACATAGGTACCAAGTGGCAACAACAACTGAACAGGTTTAAGAAGTGTCTTGGGCCGTGCAGCGGTGTGGGACCACCATCAGTCAGAGGTACGTGCAGGTGAGATTCGGGGCTGCTTATTGTCCTCTTGAACAATGCGGTTTGGGGAGGTGTGCTTGTAGGAAGTTCCTCGGGGCAAACTGAGGAGAGGACCATGGCCTAAGTCCTTGGGTCCATCCAGTATTCCCTCAATCCAAGCAGGGCCGGGAGCGATTCACAGTAGCAGCGAGCGGGTAACTTCTGCCGTCCATTCAGCAGGAGCAGGCCCCGGGGGGCACGGCGCTCCACAAACACCCGGAGCTGTAACCGGGAAAGTGCCAAGCGACAACAACCAGTAAACAGGTTTAAGTTGTGTCTCCATGGCTTTATAGCTGTGTGAGGCCAGTCCCGTTTTGGTGGCACGCCCAGGGGGAAATTGGGTGCTATTTAAGGTTCTGAGGAGGACTGCCAGGTGGGAGGAAAGCAAGCTGACTGTGGTCAGCCTGTGCTTCCGTCCCAGGAAACGGATAAAGGGTGTCAAGCACGATAGACTTGGTAATAGAGCCTTTGGCACGTCCAGTGTGCAACAAAAAGTTAATTCAGCTGGACAGGTTATTTTCCACCTCTGGAGCTGCTCAGTGTGGGTGGTGTAGGCCCCGCACCCCGAATTGTGTACTTGCCAGGGTGGGGGGGGAATAGAACTTAGTCACCCCTCAATGTTAGGCACCATCTGACTGGCACTGAGCGCTGCTGAACCCAGACATACGGTGAGCCGGTATGCCTAGGAGCATCCACCGGAGAGGGAGCTGGGGCTGGTGATGCGCGAGGTGAGATTGGCAAACTATGGGTGCCAGGTTGGCCTAGTGCCTGCATACGCCCCGCCCAGAGTGGCATGGGGCAGAGTCATATGAAGCAGTGGAACGAAAGTCTTCCGCCAGGAGATTCTGGCGGTCTAAAGTCTTGGGGACTGGGATATAGTCCGGGTCCCCTGCCCATGTTGGGCAGGGGGCCTGTTTAGGAGAAGTTGCAGGTGAGAAAGAAGCTCTTGTGGTGGGGGGCCCTGTCAGCGACGGTGGCCACCGCCAGAGCTGTGGCGGAGTTACAGGGCGATCTGGAAGCAACTGGGTACAGGAGAGTCCCTCTGCATGGCACAAAGGGGTGCCAGAGCCAGAGCCCAGGAGCCTCATGAGAGGTTCCTGGAAACCGTGTCGGCACCCCGTTGGTCATTCGGGCGGTTGTGGGCCTGAACAACAGGGGGCTTGCCTTGCTACGCTCCGCCCCGAAAGGGGCGCGAGTAATAAGTGTCACGTGATCCGGGAGGAGGATCACCAGAAGGGGCAGCACACCTGGGGTTCGCCCCAGTGCTGCTTGGCTCATCAGGCGGGCAGGTGGCGAGAATGCTGCCTGCCCTTGGATCGCCCGTAAGATAACCCACCATATTACATAACGTTGTATGTAATAAACCTGCAGCAGTTTTTCCCAATAACCATTTGTGTGGTGTGTATTTATTTGCATGCATGCTAGGTACTTGGGGGTGGGGAGTGTCGCCGTGATGGTACTATGCGGCTGCCCGAGGCCACCACAGGAGGCCACTCAAGAGGGCCGCCCTGTAGTGCTATCGGGCAGCCCACACCCCTCCTGTCTTCCCTTAGGGGCAGGGACTCTCGCGGAGTCCCCTCCTGGTCACGGACTGGGCTGCGTCATGTCCAGTGCGGTAGGCTTGGCGAGGGGTATATATGCCCCCTCGCCACGCTGATGACCTCTTTGTCGTCGCACTGGACACGCGTGGCCGCTGCCTCGTGGGACACGCCGTCTCCCACCCTACCGCTTACCCGGCGTGGTCGGGGTATGAAGCATGGTGAGAATGTTGTAATCTTGTTCCTTTTTCGTTGCAGGCGGAGTTACAGGGCGATCTGGAAGCAACTGGGTACAGGAGAGTACCTCTGCACGGCACATAGGGGTGCCAGAGCCCAGGAGCCTCATGAGAGGTTCCTGGAAACCGTGTCGGCGCCCCGTTGGTCCTTCGGCGGTTGTGGGCCTGAACAACCGGGGGCTTGCCTTGCTACGCTCAGCCCCGAAAGGGGCGCGAGTAATAAGTGTCACGTGATCCGGGAGGAGGATCTCCAGAAGGGGCAGCACAACTGGGGTTCGCCCCAGTGCTGCTTGGCTCATCAGGCGGGCAGGTGGCGAGAATGCTGCCTGCCCTTGGATCACCCATAAGATAACCCACCATATTACATAACGTTGTATGTAATAAACCTGCAGCAGTTTTACCCAATAACTATTTGTGAGGTGAATATTTTATTTGCATGCATGCTAGGTACTTGGGGGTGAGGAGTGTCGCCATGATGGTACTAAAGAAACTTATTTAGTGAATGAGGGGTGAAATCAGTTGTTTGCGAATACAAGTTGTGCATTTGCGTTCTTTGATTGAGAAGGCGGGTACAGCTCCCATGCAAGGTAATGCGGGCATAAAAAGTATGACATTGGACAAACAAGAGAGGGAGGGCTTGCAGAGGCTCTTACACCAGAAAAGAAACAAACCACCTCGCTCAACAAAGCACCAGACTGTTATGTAAAAGGGGCAGGAATTGGGGGAGGTAGAGGTACCTGGTCCTCCCACAATCCTCCCGACAGACACCGCAGTCGTCCCTCAGAGAGTACCTACAGACCCAGAAATCATCATAGCTGGAAAAGGGAAATATTGCAACCTCTGGGTCCCCAAGATAAAGGGTGGATAACAAGAAACGGGTTAACCAGGAGTGGCAACCTCCCTAAACCAAATGAGAGTTCCACGAAACGGATATACATGATTAACGTTCCCAAACTGGGGAAGGGATTCAAAGGGAATAGTGAATCTCTAAAAAACAAAGTCATTCACTGGGTGAGAGGTTTCAGACGCTGTGACTCCTTGAGGAGACACGATCTGCTGGAGGTAAACGCTGCTTTATGCCGAACACGCAGTTTGACGACATCATTGCAGATTTGAGCAGAGCAAAGTATGCAGCAGGATAAGCGAACTTAGTTCTACGTACCTGACCCCCAAAGGGTTCCTGAATTCAGGTTAAAAATAATTTACCACCACTCAAGTGTCATGTCACTAATGTGAAGTATTCATCGGGATCAAGTTAGCGGCCCATCAAGTCTTACTGATGTTAGCAAGTTGGGGGATGACGTCAATGAGACTGACTAACTCAGGAACAATAGTGACAAATTAATAAAGGGGCTCCACCACAGCCTCAGTACACGTTCCCAATATTACCCAAAAATCAGGCTAATTCCAACTTAGCTGTTCATAGGGAAAGGGAGACCACTTTAAGCAAGTACTCACCACAGGAAAAAGAGAATATACATTTCAGAATAGTATCATGGAATAAAGTGGGAATTAGATCCAAAGTAATAGACCCAGAGTGGGGATCTTATATAGACTAGTTCGATATATGTGTGTTCCAGGAGACCTGGGTCCTAAACCCATTATTTAGGGTGGGATACACAAACTTTAATGTTAAATCAAGACCGTCAGCTACGGATCAACCAACACGTGCCTTTAATATGGGTCAAGACTTTTATTGTCTGTAGAATAAAAAGATTGAATATAAACTCTCCTGACATTCTGGGTTTAGACATAAACTCAACAAATGGGCAATTTGGAATATGATTGATACATTTTTATAATCTCTTTGGTGCGAATGAACTATGAATCAGAAACAATGATGAAATCAGTAGATTTTTTAGAACGCGATAACACTAAGAATCATCTTGTTATCGCTGCTGATATGAACACTACATTTGAACCTATAGAGTATATACAGGATCTAATATTTGAAGAAGATGAAGAAAGGGTTATCTCTAAATTGCTGATAACAACACTGAAAAGAAATTCTAATGCAGCTCTGCAATTATCATCATTCTCCTTCACTAATGGATTGCGAGCATATAACGAGTGCATCAATTCAGACAGAGAAGCTAAAAATACTTATAAAAGGACAAACATTAAAAGTAGACTTGACTAAATAATAATTAATTTAGATCTGTGGCCTTACTTGCATGATATGATGGTCCTTGAAAGAAGCGATAGTGACCATAACCCTTTGGTTCATGAATTGAAAAATACCCCTAATCTACCCAACACTCAAAACCAGTATATGCTGGATTTGCCAACGATAACATCAAATGATGGAAGAAGGGCAAATTGGCCCCAAGTCCGAATGTACAGTGAACTTCAATTGCATCTGTATTCCCTAGTAATTTAAGCCTTCAATTCAATTGGGAATTCAGCGCAAAGTGAGCAAGTAGCACTGAACTGGTCAGTGTGACTGCTCTCCCTCCTGAGCTCACTGTTGCAGGTTTGTTCAAGGCCCTCCTCTACCCGCAGGTTCCTGTCTGCGCCTCATCCCTGGTGGTCCAGTGGGAGAGCACTCTGCTCCTCTGTTGTTCTGCCTCTGCCTCTCTTGCTTCTTTTGTTTTGTGCCATCCTTTTCTTTCCTTTCCTTTCCTTTCCTTCTCTTTCTTTCTCTTCCTTCATCTGCCCTTCTGTTACTTTTCTCTTTTCACTTTGTTTTCCCCTTGTTTTCCCTTGCTGCTGCTGCCCCAGCAGCCCTTCCCCCTCCAGTGTGTCCTTCCCGCTCCCACCTCCCAGCTGACCCGCCCTCTCCCAGATCCCTACCTAATGGTGGTCACTGTGAGGACGCGTGCAGGGGGTGCGCTGCTGGTGTGCTGAAGGCAAGCCGAAGACCCTGGCCCTCTGACCCACCACCGCTACAACTCCAGCACCCTTCATGATCTCAACCCTGGATGCATAAACTGCCAGCTCTCAACACCGAACAGCACCCATGGCCCCCTCTCCTGTCTACACTGTTGCTGCACCTTCACCCACCTCCATACCCCATCAGCATCTCTCAACCTACCGGACATCAATACTCACAAACTCCTCAACTGCATCCTCCTCAATGTATGTTCCCTACATAAAAACACCATAGAAATCTGGGACCTACTCACCTGATGTCACTTTCCTCGCGGAAACATGGACCAACGCCAACTCTGCACCAGATATCGCTACCTCCATTCCCAATGGATGCAAGATCTTGCGCAAGGACTGCCCCATCCATCCAGGAAGAGGCATCGCTGTTGTCCACAAAAAACACCCTCCGCATGACCACCTCCCCGGACGGCACAACGACCCTCATGAGCACCCCCACTTTCAGATCCAGACCAACCCCAAAACGACTCTGCGCGAAAACCTCATCTACATGCCACCCGGTCCCGAATGCTCACTTTACTGACGCCATCACTGACCTCATCGCACCCCATGCCCTCGCATCCACAGACTACATCCTACTTAGAGACCTAAACTTCCACCTGGACAACCACAACACCTCAAACAACACCTCCCTCCTAGAGAACCTCGCCAGCATAGGACTGAAACAACAAGTCACCGCCCCCATACACACAGCGGGACACACACTTGACCCTGTCTTCACTGGAGGAAACAGCATCTCCTACAGCCACACCACGGTACTTCTCTGGACAGATCACCACTGCATCTTCTTCTCTTTCAAAGAACTCACTGTACACAAGCACGCTCACCGCCTCCTCTGCAGGAGCTGGAACAAAATCGCCGAAGACCAGCTCACTTCTGCTCTCATCAGCACCCCATCACTGACCACGTCAGATGCAAACACCGCAGCACACAACCTCCACCACTGGATCAAAACTCTACCGACACACTCGCACCCTCAAGAAAGCCCCCACAAGACACCGCAAGAAAGCAAGCTGGTTCAGCTCTGCACTCCAAGAATCCAGACTCTCCTGCAGAAGACTCGAAAAGAAATAGAGAAGCAGCAATACCCCGGAAATACGTGCCGCCAACAAAGCAGCCACCACTGCACACCACCAACTCATCAAATCCACAAGGAAGGCATCTCTACAAGACAGAATCCTCGCCATTGCACACAACACCAAAGACCTCTTCTCCATCATCAAGGAATTCACCAAACCCTGCAGCGAAACAACAGACGTCCCACCCTTCCAAGACCCTTGCAACAGACTCAACACCTTTTTCCACCACAAGATCAAGATGATCTATGACAACTTCGACAATCAAGACCACCTCATCGCTCCACCTCCCCACTCATACGACACCACCCAACAGACCCTGCTCAAATGGATCCCGCTTGTAGCAGAAAACATCTTGAAGACCATGAAAAGCATCCACTAGGATGTACCAGCAGACCCCTGTTCTCACCACATCTTCCACAGTGCCGCCTCAGCCATTGTACCCAAACTACGTTGGATGATCAACTGCTCCTTCAAGACACCCACCTTCCCGGATGATTCAAAACACGTCGAAGTCCACCCCCTCTTGAAGAAACCCTCCGCGGACCCGACAGACCACAAGAACTTCATGCCCATCTCCCTGCTTCCCTTCACAGTCAAAGTCATTGAAAAAGCCGCCAACGTCCAGATAACAAATTTCATTGAAGCAAACAAAGTCCTGGACATCTCCCAATCTGAATTCCGAAGCAACCATAGCACTGAGACCATCCTACTCGCTGCCACTGACCATATCCATTCCTTGCTCGACCAAGCAAAATGGCATCCCTCATCCTCATGGACCACTTGGCTGCATTCAACATCATCTCCCACCACACCCTAGCCACCAGACTCCCCAACGCTGTCATCCACAGCAAGGCCCTCGACTAGATCTGCTACTTCCTCACCGGCAGACCTCAGCGGGTCAGACACCCTCCCTACCTCTCGCAACCAACAGAGACCAACTGTGGTGTTCCCCAGTGCTCCTCCCTCAGTCCTACCATCTTCAACGTCTACATGGTCCCCCTCGCAACTATCGTCAGGAACCACGAGCTCAACATCATCTCCTAAAACGACGACACCGAGCTGATCCTCTCCCTCACCATTGAATCCAACATCACCAGACACAACTTCCAAGAAGGGATGAAAGCTGTCGCCCCCTAGATGAAGAACAACTTCCTGAAACTCAGCTCAGAAAAGACAGAAGTATTCACATTTGCAAAAAGTAGAAATAGAATGGCCATAGCTGAAGGTAGAAGACACTATATTAAGACTCAACTACATGCAAAAAAAAGATGGGAGAAGGAAACATGGCGTGAGTTAGCTAAGGCGGCCCTCCTAAAAGAAAGTCAGTCTTTCTGACATTTACTTGTTAAAGGAACTCCACACACCGTAAGTGAAGATGACTTTCAAAACAACCTTATTTCTGGGAGCAACACTTTTCCAAATGTTGCTCTGTACAAGTAAGGAGTATAATGCAAGACGATATAAGTGATAAGACTCTAGCCGAAATTCATGATAGGATCCCCTCTGTTTCGTTTACTATAGAAGGAACCCTGGCAACAATTGCAAGTGTGAAAATTGGGAAGGTGCCAGGCTTGGATAAAATCCCAGGAAATGTATACGGTTCAGAACCAACCATTTGGGGCTATATCTTAAACAGAGCCTCAAACGCATAAGCAAGGGGGGCAGAAATTCCGGATACCTGGAAAGGGGCAGAAATTATCCCAATATAAAAGAAAGGGGATAAAAGGGACCTGACTAACTACAGACCAATTAGCTTCATAGAGTCAACACAAACAAATTCTGCAAACAGGTGTTGACAAAAATACAAGCATGGATGGAGGAGGACCTGATTGTGTCCCACCCGCAAACAGGTTTTAGGACCCATACAAGTACCATAGACCAAGTGTTCTGGTTTATATTGATTTCATGGGAATGGATTTCCATTAGCAAAGATAACATGTATGTGGTATTTGTGGATCTTAAATCTACATTTAATTTGATACCACAGGCGAATCTGTGGGATGTATTGAAGGAAATGGGGATGCCGATGGAATATTTAAACTTGGTAATTTGTTTGCATGAGGGTAACTATGCACAAGTAAGGTGGGGCAGTGAAGGCAAATTATCTGAACACACTGATTTGTCTCGCAGGGTTCACTAAGGATGCCTCTAACCCCTACACTGTTCAGGCTTTATATAAACGAGAAAAAAATCTTTTATGACTGTAACAGTGAACCCCGAAATTGGCAGGACAGCAAATACCGCCACTTTTATTTGCCGATGATGAACTGCTAATGCCAAAACACCCGTGGGGTTGCAAAATATTTTGAATCGGCTTACAAAGTTGTGTGAATTATATGAATTGGAAATAAATGGGTCCAACACCAAACTAATGACTTTCCACACCCATAAGGCGTTTAAAGGGAAAATAAAGGTTGACCCAGGCACCTTTGAATAGGTCTAGGAATTTGAATACTTAGGAGTAAGGCTGTCAAATAATTTATCTTGGACGACCCAGATCATGAAGAGTCAAATGACTCTCCACCATGTTGAGTCAGCAAACCCGATCCTAGGCAGATACCGTGCTAGAGGGCTTGGAGCTTCCCTCTACGGAGCAGAACTTTGGGGGATTGATCATATATAAGGATTGGAAATAACAGAAAACAAGTTTATTAGGGCTATATTTGCAATGCCTAAAAGTGCTCCGCTTGTACCAATAAGCCTTGATTTGGGTATAAAGAATAAACACCTATTGCCGTACTAAAGACCTTGGTCTATTGGGTAAAGATCTGAATGGGGAAATCACAGATCCCAATCATACAAGCTGTGTTAGAGTTCAGAGCAATGTCTAAAAGGGCACGAGGCCATGGCTCAAACATGTTAAGACTTGGCTGTTTAAGTTGGGCCTGGAAGAGGTATGGGTCAACCCAGAAAACTTAGATAAAGGCATGTTGGCCAAAATGATGTCAAGAGAATGGGCCCTAACCATGCAAAACTGGTTGTTTACAATGCATTTGCAGCCGTCACGGATCGGGGATGGAGGGGGATGGGAGTGGGGGGTGATATGGTGTAAGAAAAAAAATGTACCTGATTGCTGCGTCTCCCCTCTGTCGTCCCTCTGTTGTCTCTCCCGACCAGAACAGGAAGTAGGAAGTACCAGGGTCCCCATAACCAATCACAACGCTGCAATGCAGTGTTGTGATTGCCCTGAGAGCCTTGGTTCGGTGCTCAGACAGGCAGTGGGAGCCTGGGCATGTTTTCCACCCAAGCTGTAATGCAGCCTGGGTGGAGAACAGGCAAAGTGTGCATAACTGTTTGGCCGGCCCGAGATGTAAACATAAAATGATAATAACATCAAGTTATTATGATTTTATGTTTCCTTTATTTCACTGCTGCAAAGTAGTGAGGTGATGCCCCTCTGCCTTGAATGAGGATCTGCCACTGTTACAATGGCACATGGCACTTTGATTAATTATTTTATTGATATTAAATGTATTTTAGCACATGAATCATTCATGATTGTATAGAACCGTCTGTAGCAAGGACACCATTTTTAAAACTCTGATATGGGATTTTACCAGTTAATTCAATACAATCTAAATGGAAACATAGTTACACTTCACCAGGATGTTCAGTATGTAATCACACCCTGGAGTCTGTTGAGCACTTTATGTTTTTTTGTCCTGCCTACGCAAAAACATGGAGAAGGTGGATAATACCAATCTGTTGATTTTTATGCATTAACCGTTTTTCAGATGCAATACGTGTGTTTATATCAGAAAACACTGAATGGCTTGTGTTCTCAGCATCCAGATTCTTAATGTATGCATGGTGCATTTGCTGCAAAGTACTGTCATCTATGCTGATATTTGATCTTAACATAAACCAATAGGATTGCTGTCTAATGTATGTTATATTACAATGATAAACTTTGAGGTATTTTAACTAATGGTTTTGTTTTACATTGGCTTAGGTATGGGCATCCATTGGCCATGTGCCATATTACCTACTGGCGGTCGCCAGTAGGTATATATAGTTAGGATTTTTTCCCTATGGGATTTTTGAAAATTCTATGTCTAATAACTTTGGCGTTTGTGGACGGAATTGGATGAAATTTTCTGGAAAATGGAACATTTTGTTTCTGAGCAGCCCCTGAAAATTTGGGGGGTGTTCGTCCAGGGGGGGGCGAGAAAAAAGGGGGGTCCCAAAACGTGTTTTTAACATTGAGTTTTCCATAGGGCGGTTGGCCTCACTTTTAGCCCGAACGGCTGAATGGATTTCCATGAAACTTGGCAAAATTGTAGGGACTGGTAGCCCGATGTGCCTTTTCTAGGTCTCAATATATGTGCTCCAGTGGATTTTGAGAAATTAACGTTTAAAAAAAGATATATATCTGTAAGCGCGCTCCGGGCAGCGCTCCGGTCCGCGGACCTTAAGCGTACCGGAACTTCGCGTAGCTAAGCTGATTGGCTCTCCGGTGTCTGTCAACATTCTAAACAGTCCGGAGCGGCCGCCATCTTGTCTCTCGGTAGGATTGAGAGACAAGAGGAGGCCAAAACAAAGGCGAAAATGACCATAAGGGGGCATACTAGATCCTCCCTGACCCCCTAGGTTTAATGTGGAGGTTTTAAAAGGGCCCCACGGGGCAAAAAAAACAAAAAAAAAATTTTGTTTTTTTTGCGTGGGGAGCGCCCGGTCCGCGAACCGGGAAGCGTTCTGGGCAGCGTACTGCAATGAAAAATGAATGATAGACTTTTCAAATGCTGTATGTTAATTGATTGTTGTTTTTGTTGATTATTTTTTATTTTCTTTATTTTTTAAGCATTTTTTTTAATGTGATTGTGTTTCATTGTCAGAAATTTCATAATTATCATGGAATATACATTGTAGTCTCTGAGGGTGTAAAATGTCCTCATTTGCAAGGAGGTTATCTACTGCTTGTACACATTGCAGTAGTTCATTGTCCCAAGTTTCATCGAAAAATTCAATGTCAATTTGATCAATTGTATCAATCAATTCTTGGCTGCTCTCTTGCAGGTCCATTTCAAAAGAAACTTGGTTTTCGCCTTCCATTTTGCCTGAAATTTGGATTAAAAAAATATATATTAGTAGAGATAGGGCAATGTTGGGAATAATTTTAGATAGGCATTTTTTATCAGTGAATTTATCTTTGGGCAGTGTATAGTATCAGAGTGGAAGTAGGAATATAAAAAAGTGTATGTGATTTAACGTAAGTAAATTCATAATTATACAAGAGAAGCCTAACTCCATCCATAACTATAACAGAGAAGTCTCTCTAAATCTATAACTACTACAGAGGGATAGTATATATCTATCAGAAAAAGTTTACCATATTAACTTATAGTGCACAATATACTTCAGTTTTAAAAATAAAAACTTACCTTTAGAAAGAAGTTGAAGGAATTAGTGAAAATACTATTGAAATGTACAGCAAGAAGTAGTAGTCAAAATGGCTGTGTTTTCTTCTCTTCCTTTATATATTTTCAGGTATATAACCAATGAAATGTCAGGTAAAAAAAATAGAAAATGAAAGTAACATTTTCATTGGTTGTCAATTCCAACACTTCAGATGTGTTTTGTGAAGTAATTTACCTCAGGGTATTTAGAGAGGTCTACAGGCTAAATGACTAAATGGAATTCCAATCAAATTTGTGAAAATGGTAGGGATTGGTATGTAGTATGAGCTAATCTATATTTGGTGAAATTGTCTCCAGTGGCTTTTCTGTGAACTACTTTCCCACCTTTTTTGATGGTGCGCTTCCCAGAGAGCGACCCGGTACGCGAACCGTTGAGCGCCCCGGTTCGCGAACCTTAAGCGTTCCGGGAGTCCACCATTTTGTGTTTCGGTCGAATTAAGATACAAGATGGAGGGCAAATAATGTTCAGAATGGGTAGAAGGGGGCACGGTAGAGTTATCTTGAACCCCTAGGTTTTCTGAGGGTGGCTGAGGAGGCTTATATGTGCGGAAAAAAAAACATTTTTAAAAAAAATTTCGCGAGGTTAGCTCCCGGTTCGCGTACCGGGTAGCGCCCCAGGGAGCGTACTTTGTTGGAAATTAGTGAAAAATGTTAGAGTAAAATAATAATTGTGAGTGATCAGATGTAGGGTAGCTCTGAGAAGAGCTTTTGGGTTTATGGTACATTTAGGTACTTATAAGTAGGTACCAATGCACATTCTTAAATTCAGAGTGAAAACTCTGTTGCCCTCATCTGAGAAGTGAACTCCATCTCCTCTGTAGATATCTTGCATGTAGTAACGCAAGTTATTGTTGTACAGGGAGCCCATTCCATGGTCTCTCATGTAAGCTGAAACAGATTTGTTTACATGCTTCCTCGACTTCTCAATTTGTGGACAAAATTGGTTTGACCACCTCCATTTCTGTCTTTGGCATATATTTGAATATACCAAGGCAGTCTGAGGAAAAAGTGCCATTAATTGCTCAAAGGTGTCCTTTAAAAGCATTTCCAGACCTACACCAGTCAAAGTGCCCAAGTCATTACCTCCACAGTGCACAATTAACAGGTCAGGTTTGGGCAAATGCATAAAGGTTTTCACCAATGGTATCAATTGGTGACATTTTAATCCTCTGTGGCCAAACCACTTAATTTCCACATCTTGTAAATTGAGGTTAGGTAATTTCCTGTTTTCAACGTACCTTTGAGCCCAGTGAATATAACTATGTCCAACAATCCAGACAGAAAACATGGTGAGAGAAGGTTCTCCTGCAGTCAGATGAAGTGTGGCAATGAAATGGCAGTTGAAAAAATGAGAGTTTAAAATGAAAAAAACTGTGGAGTTTCTGTGTTCATGAAGCAGTAACAGTGATTGGTGGATTTTGATTGCTGAAAACAGAAAGTTAGGGTGCACGGATGTGTTCTTTGAAAGATTTATTTTGAATGGTCAATAAAAAATCATTAAATGAAAGAATGCACTGGATATGCAGGTGCACTGAGAGTTCAGAGTTCAATTGCAACAAAGTTGTGTGAACTTGCAAACACCAGAAGTCTTCCAAGAGGTGGTTGCCATGCAGAAAAGACAGAAAGGGCAGAGGGGGGAAGGGTTTTCATTTGAAAAAAGTGAGGGAAGAGTTTTGATTGGGTGACATGAGAAATATGTGTGAAGAATTACAGCATTTCTGTGCTTTTGATAGCTGCAGACTCTGGAGTGCATACCTTTTGCTCTGCTGAAGACAAATTGGTGTGTTTCTGAGACTGTTTTCAAACTCAAAGTATTTGCTAAGGTGAGAAAATATTTCTTTAATTTAGATAGAGAATAGTGTGCTTTAAGGAGAAAATTATGAATTATGTGGCGCAAATTGCTTGTAAATATGCTCCCACCTGTGCATGGAAAATTTAGATTTTGAATGTTTGTGTTACATAGCCATGTTAAAAGTGACCCAACCATGCAGGAAAGGCAATCAAAAAACGCTTTTATGTGTCTTAAGGACATTTTAAGTAATTTTCCCATGTGCAGTGTTTTGAAATTATGATTTGAAAATCGTTTTTGAGGTAAAGGAATTGTTTTTAAATTTATGACAAGGACATAATGGTGTATGCTTCTTTATAAGGCAATTGACTGTCCCTGATGTTATTTTTCCCATTTTAATGTAAGACTTTTCTCTGTGGCGCAAATTGCTTGTAAATATGCTCCCACCTGTGCATGGTAAATTTAGATTTTAAATGTTTGTGTTACATAGCCATGTTAAAAGTGACCCAACCATGCTGGAAAGGCAATCAAAAAACGCTTTCATGTGTCTTAAGGACATTTTAAGTCATTTTCCCATGTGCAGTGTTTTGAAATTATGATTTGAAAATCGTTTTTGGGGAAAACGAATTGTTTTTAAATTTATGACAAGGACATAATGGTGTATGCTTCTTTATAAGGCAATTGACTGTCCCTGATGTTATTTTTCCCATTTTAGTGTAAGACCTTTGTCTGTGGCGCAAATTGCTTGTAAATATGCTCCCACCTGTGCATGGCAAATTTAGATTTTGAATGTTTGTGTTACATAGCCATGTTAAAAGTGATACAAACATGCTGCAAAGGCAATCAAAAAACGCTTTTATGTGTCTTAAGGACATTTTAAGTAATTTTCCCATGTGCAGTGTTTTGAAATTATGATTTGAAAATCGTTTTTGAGGTAAAGGAATGTTGTTAAAATTTATGTGCGCCATATGCCCCCAAATTTCTTTTTCAGGGGTGCAGCAGGGTGTTATTGAGACACCCCTGCAGCTTTGGAAAAATTTCTAATTTGCGATGAGCAAATTGTTAATCGCAAATTGCACCTTCATTTATATGAGCCTCCTAGCCCATGGAAATGAATGGGTAATTTGCAATTAGCAATTTGCTCACCGCAAATTTGGAATGGTAAAGAATCGCTATTTATTCCTTAAAATTCGCTATTTTGGAAATGCAAAATAGTTATATGATACATATGGCGGTTGATGTCTAAGAAGATAAGAAGCTTAGGGATACATTTATGATGACTGGCGCAATGAAGTTGACATCACTTACTTCATTGGTAGAGCTTTACATGTATTATGTCCTCTGTATTCTTCATCAAGCGTAACTTTAATCTGCAATCCTGAGTAGGCCTCACCTTAAACAAACCTCTGGATAGGCCACATCTTATTGTCAACCTGAATTAATCATTTAAAATGCTAGGGACAGATTTATGATAGGTGTATGCCTCTTTTGCGCCACTTAGAAAACACTGTCCATGGGGAAATGACTTAAAATGTCCTTAAGACACATGAATGTGTTTTTTTAAAACGTTTGCAATTTTTTTGGGTCACTTTTAACATGGTTATGTGACTCAAACAGTCAAAATCTAAATTCGCCATGCTCAGGTGGGAGCATATTTACAAGGAATGTGCTCCATGGGGAAAGGTCTTATAATGTAATATGGGAAAAATGACATCAGAGACACTGAAATGCCTTATAGAGAAGCATACACCATTATGTCCTTGTCATAAATTTGCAAACCATTACTTTTCCCCAAAAACGATTTTCAAATCATAATTTCAAAACACTGCACATATGGAAATGACTTAAAATGTCCTTAATTCAAAATTTGCTATTCCTTATTTTGCGATTGCACTGAAGGATTTGCAAATTTTACGATTCCTTAAATGCAATGTATCAAACAAAAAATATGTAAAAAATGATTTTAAGGATTTGGAAACTACCACCAACTTCTAGTTTGTGGTAATTTGCGAATTCTTTTCAAAAAGCATTTTTTTCTAAAAAACAAAAGGTCCCATATGACGCCCATACATGTCCTTAGGGCATGTATGTGTGCCATATGCCCCCAAATTTCTTTTTCAGGGGTGCAGCAGGGTGTTCTTGAGATACCCCTGCACGCTTGAAAAAATTCCATTTTTTGTGATGAGCTAATTGCTAATCGCAAATTGCAACCTTCATTCCTATGAGCCTCCTAGCCCATGGAAATGAATGGGTAATTTGCAATTAGCAATTTGCTCATTGCAAATTAGGAATGGTAAAGAATTGCTATTTATTCCTTAAAATTTGCTATTTAGGAAATGCAAAATAGTTTGATGGTACATATGGTGGTTCATCTGTAACAAGATAAGAAGCTTAGGGATACATTTATGTTGACTGGTGCAATAAAGTGGACATTACTTACTTCATTGGTAGGCCTTTACATGTATTATCTCCTCTGTATTTTTCATCAAGCGTAACTTTAATCTGCAATCCTGAGTAGGCCTCAACTTAAACAAACCTTTGGATAGGCCACACCTTATTGTCATCCTGGATTAATCATTTAAAATGCTAGGGACAGATTTATGATAGGTGTATGCCTCTTTTCTGCCACTGTGCGTCACTTTTATTATGCAGCGGCGGTGGAAAAGATTTGCTATGAGGCGACAACATTACAAATTGATGCATTTAGGCAGATATGTCATGGTGTAAAAAAAACGTACCACATGAAACCGATGCAGCAGTGATGCAAAAGATGCACCATGTCGCAAGACAGGCCTCACTTGGGGCCATATGTATCAAGCTAATTAGCATTCGCAAAGATCAAAATTCTACGAATTTCGGCCTTTGCAAATGTAAATTAGACAAATGGTATGTATCAAACAAGTTTGATGCAAAATAAGGAGTAGCAAAATTTGCTATTCCTTATTTTGCAATTGCACTGAAGGATTTGCAAATTTTGTGACTACTTAAATGCAATGTATCAAACAAAAAATATGTAAAAATGACATTAAGGATTTGGAAACTATTGTGGTAAATTGGTGGTAATTTGTGAATTCTTTTCAAAAAGCTTTTTTTTAAAAAAACAAAAGGTCCCATATGACGCCAACACATGCCCTTAGGGCATGTATGTGTGCCATATGCCCCCAAATTTCTTTTTCAGGGGTGCAGCAGGGTGTTCTTGAGACACCCCTGCACCCTTGGAAAAATTCCTAATTTGTGATGAGCAAATTGCTAATCGCAAATTAAACCTTCATTCCTATGAGCCTCCTAGCCCATGGAAATGAATGGGTAACTTGCAATTAGCAATTTGCTCATTGCAAATTAGGAATGGTAAAGAATCGCTATTTATTCCTTAAAATTCGCTATTTAGGAAATGCAAAATATTTTGAAGATCACTGTTATTGTTTTACTGTTTGGTAATAATGGTTAATAACATTTTTTAATATATTTTACCACAGATTCAACTGCAGATTATTTCAAGATTTCACCATGCCTACAATAGAAAGACAGAGAAAGGCTGCAAAACGTCAAAGACAGCAGGTGAAAAAAAATAAGCAGCAGTCCTCTAACAAAAAGATTTGTCAAGTCACGAAGAAAGCACCGGGTAAGAGCACAAAACAATTCATAAGAAATATGTGTAGTAAAAAAAATATTACTACAGAAAATGTTTCAGTCCATAAAACGAGAAGGAAATCAAATGGAAAGGAAAGGCCAATGAAAAATGTTACTGCTAGAGCAAGAGATAACTCTGTGCATGATAGTAGAAGGAAACAACAGTTTAGGGAGATTCGTAAACGAATGTTCCGCAACAGGATAATTGGCAATTTGTTAAAAAATATTAAGAAACGTCAACAGAAACTGGTTTTTTATAAGAGAAAAAAAAAAGTTGAGAAAGTTATTGATCAGGCATTTGAAATTAAACGTAAGTTATTTATTTTGATAATCAATAGAATTAGGAAGCTAAACAAGGCAATTTATGATTTCAAAAGAAATAGTAGATGGAAGAGAATAGTTAATCGTAGTAATTTTTGTGAAGTTTTTTCTGGAGAATGGATGCATAGTTCAAGCTGTGAGGCATTTTTTAATGAGGAGAGTTATTTCCAGGATAATGATTTGGTGCATGCAGTTGACACCAGTGGTCGTGCTTATGAAGTGAAAGATGGTTGTCCAGTTGAAAAAGAAAAACTTGTGACAACAGAGGCAGAAGAGGTGTTAGGTAATGAGGTTTTAGGAAGACGTGCTAAGGGTCCTGTGTACACCTGGAAGTGTAGTAGTATTTGCAGTGTGCGACAGGATTCCATCAATTTGCTTTGTGATTTTGTACGGTCATTTAATAAGAAAAGTTTGAAGCAGAAAATAAGGTTGTTGCAAGAATTAGATCCTTGCAGAGTGAGAGAAGTGACAGGTTTGCATGGTCATTCACTGGCTTGTCTTTCCAGGAGAGTATGCCAGAGTGTTTTTCATCATTTCAGGATGCTAGCAGTGCATCATAATAAAGTGAGGAAATTAGTTAGAATGTTGTATTATGCTAAGAGTCCAGCAATTATGCTTAAAAAATTATGCGCTGCTCTTTTGCATGGTTCTGAAATAGATGTGAAGAATATATGTGAAGAAATTGAGTTTTGTTACTTTGGAAGTAAAGAGGAGAATGTTGAAATTGAGCAAGAAGAAGAGGGTCATGTGGAAGATAGTGTACAGGTTTCCAGTACAGATAATTTCCAGAGGGAAATTGCGACATTTGAGGTGAAATCAAGTGAGAGGCCTAATTTCACTTGTGTGTGTTGTCGACGCACTTATTATAAGAATCAGACTAAGTTAGTGGATTTATATGCAAAAAGTGAAAGGGAAAATAATAGTGAATGGAAGGATTTCGCAACATACTTGATGGTAGAAAATTGTTTTGATTTGGGATTGGATCAACGTGTGTGTACTTATTGTTGTTGCAAATTAAATCAAAACCAGATGCCTGCTAGAGCAGTTCATAATAATCTGGAATTGGTTGAGATTCCTTCTGAATTGAAGGATTTAAATACTTATGAATCTATTTTGATTCAAAGTATCCATCCCTTTCAGGCTATTGTAAGAATGGAGCCAAAGACAGGGAAATTGCCTCCATCAGATTTACAGAGAGGATTAAAGGGAAGAGTTGTTTATTTGCCTCTAGATTTGAAGAAAAACATTAACACAATTGGAGTAGAAAAAGTGGAAGAGGAACCTCTGGTTATCTTAGTTAATGGGGTTCCGACAAAGAATAAGAAAATATGGCAAGATTTAGTAGATGTTAGGAAAGTTAAAAAGGCAACATTGTATTTGAAAAAAAAATAATAAATACTATAAGAATGTATATGTTGCAGAAGAGGAAGTAAGTGAGGAAGAGGATAGCGATTTGTGTGCTGGTCAAATTGAGAAAGTAGAACCCTCTACTAGTGAAGAAATATATGAACATTATAGTGTTCATCCTTTGCATTCCAAGGAAGTCATGGGGAATGCTATTGAGTTGTTTCAAATGAAACAAGCCAAAGGGAGTCCCATTAGTGTTTGGGAGGAAAGTTTGGAAGCTCGGTGTTTCCCACAGCTTTTTCCAACAGGTCAGGGAGGAAGATATGATGAACGACCTCATCAAATTCCTGCTTCTGAATACCGGACTTTGCGATTGTATGCAGGAGATGCTAGGTTTCGACAATGCATTCCCTATTTGTTTCATCTCCTGTTTGAAAGCGATCTGTCTGGACTGTCATATGCAGTGAACCACATCTTGAAAAGTGGTATACACATGCAAAACATCTCGGCAAGTGACTTTATGGATAAAGTCAATGTCCAAGACAGTATTTTGGATTCTCACCTGATTAATCTCATGGCGTGTCAGCGTGGTACTAATGAGTACTGGTACCGTCGTCATGGTGATTTAAAATGTATGCTGAGGAACTTAGGTACTCCCACATGGTTCCTCACTCTGAGCTGTGCAGAGTATGGCTGGGAAGACTTACTTGAATTTCTACGAGAGGCAAATGCTAACGTAGATAACATCGAATTCAAGACACCTGGAGAACTGTGCTCTTTGGATCCAGTCAATGTATGTAGGTACTTCAATCATAGATTTGAAGCTATGATGTCTTTCATCATGAATAAGAAGAATCCACCTCTTGGAGAGGTGTTGGATTTCTTCTGGAGAAAGGAGAACCAAGCAAGAGGTGCTCCTCATATACATATGTTGCTGTGGATCAAGGATGCACCTAAATTTGGAACGGATCCAGAAGACTCAGTGATGAGTTTCATCCAACAGTATTCTACGTGTGCTGTTCCAAACGCAAAGGAGAAGAAAAGCCTAAGAGAAAAAGTTCTGCGTTTCCAAAGCCATCGATGTGGAAAGTACTGCCGTCGTAAATTCCGAAATAAGGACAAGTTCTACACTAAATGTCGTTTCGGCTTTCCACGACCGGTGATTTCTAAAGGAAGAGTAAACAGTTTGATGTCTTCGCTGCGACACAATGTCATGAAGAAATCACCTAAAAACACTTACAATTTGAAGAGGAACCAAGAGTCCAAGTACATCAACGACTACAACCCGGTGATTTTGTCCATGTGGAATGCTAACATGGATATACAGTTTGTGGCTGATAACTGTATGGCTGTGGCTCGGTATGTGACGTCTTACATCACCAAAAAAGAGAAGACAGAATTGAAGGATATGTGGGAGGACATTTCCCATGAAAAGAGCCTCAGCAAGAAGTTGTACAGTTTCAGTCTGAAGATGTTGTCGCATCGAGAAATCGGAGCGTACGAATGTTCTGACCGGTTGTCTTCAGCAAGTCTCTATGCCAAGTCCAGGAGTATCGTTTGGGCGAGTCTTGGTCTTGCAGCAACGCGTAATCGAGTTCTCAAACCTGTGCGGGAAATTGAGTATTTGGCGGAAAAGGAGCCAAACAGTACCGACATTTTGAAGACAAACATGTTGGATACATATTATCCAAATCGAAGCAGTCACCTCGAGAATGTTTGTCTGTATGAGGTTCTGCAAAATTACATATTCAAGAGGAACATCAAAGAAGATACTGAGAAAGGAGTGTATGCTGTAATAGGAAGTGAGGGATGTCTGGTCAAGCAAAGAAAATGCCACTTGGTAAACCATCGAAAATTGAGTGGCGAATCTCCTGAAAAAAAGGAGTTTTTCTATTTAGCACTTTTGCAACTTTTCAAGCCTTGGCGTGCAGAAGAGGAACTGCTTGGAGATTTCCTCTGTTACGAAGACTCTTTCAATGCCGCCAAGGAGACCATAGAATGTCCTGCTTTTCCCAAATATGTAGAAATGTTGAATGTGGAAATTGAGCAGGAAGCAACGATTGCAGCCGAGATTGCCAGAGACAGTTCTCAGGACAGTCAGAGTTCTGCTTCATTGAGTCAGGATCCACTAGGAGGACCTGTTATCGAAAATGAAGCTGCCACTGCTATGAATGAAGTGGAAAGAGCCATGGCACATGCTCAAGAGGATGCGGTTAACTTAGAAGAGTTGGAAAGACAACTCAACGTTGAGCAGAGGAAAATATATGACGAAGTTACCATGCAAATTGATCATGGATTAAGTCATGATAAGAAAGAGTGCTCATGTACGTCGTTGAAGCCTGTCCGACTGTACGTGAGTGGAGAAGCGGGAACTGGAAAAAGTTTCCTCATTAAAGCAATTTCATGCTATTTGCAGGAAAGGACAGAGTCATCGCTGTCTTGTGTTGTCACTGCTCCAACTGGACTGGCAGCACATAATATTAAAGGGATTACTATACATCGTTTACTGATGCTGCCAGTGGAGCATGACAACAAATTACAATATCACAAGCTATCTGGAGATGCTTGTTTTGAAGTTTCAAGAATCTTGAGGAAAATGAAACTTCTTATCATTGACGAAGTAAGCATGGTTTCCAATGTCATGCTTGCCTTTGTGCATTTGAGGATGCAAGAAGTTCTCAAAACAGAGTATGATGTGTTATTTGGTGGCAAACACATCATTGTTTTCGGAGATCTTCTGCAGCTGACACCAGTGAAAGGGCAACCTGTGTTCAAAATGCTCACGCATGAAGATACCAGGAAGTGCCTAGGCAGCATTGGCAACGTCAATATATGGTTAAACTTCAATTATGCTGAACTGCATGAAAATATGCGTCAGGCGAAGGATGAAGTTTACAAGACTATTCTACAAGATGTTAGAATTGGAAAAGTGACCGAGCATGGGAAAGAAGCTTTACATGCACGATTACTGTCAAATTTATATCCAGAACAAGATGTTGTGCCTGAGAATATTTTTCAGAAAATTACTGAGAAGAAATCTGGAATATGTTTGATGCCAACTCTTGCAGAATGTGCCAAATTTAACAACAAAATGTTGCATTTAGAAAAGCAAGAGATTGTGAAACTGGAAGCTATTGATAGAGTAGAGCATATGGGATCAACAATTATTTTGTCTGAGAATCTGAAAACAAAATTGGATTCATTAGAGAAGAGTATATCTAAAACTGCAGGTTTTGAAAAGACTCTGAATGTGTGCTTGAACTGCCGTATAATTTTAAGAAGGAATTTACATGTTGAAAGAGGTCTGGTAAATGGATCAATGGGTAATGTTGTTGATTTTGTGAAATACAGAAATAGAGATGGAATTGAATTTTTAAAAATTAAATTTGATGGCATTGAGGAAGTACAGCTAATTGCTCGTTGTTCTGCTAGATTTTTGCTTGTAAAAGACTTATATGTTCGCCGTAAGCAGTTTCCTGTTTGCTTGGCATATGCGGTGACAATCCATAAATCGCAAGGTTTAAGTGTAGACAGTGCATTGGTGAATATTGGCAGTTCTGTGTTCAAGGAGGGTATGGCATATGTGGCATTGTCACGAGTTAGAACTTTATCGGGATTGTACTTGATTGAGTGTGATGTCACAAACATTTGTGCGGATCTAGATTGTGTTAAGGAATACAATAGGTTAAGAAGAGAGTATGCGCCACATTTGCCTCAGTATCCTTTGTTTGAGAAACGTGTGGTAGGCCGGAAACGAAGAAATGAGAACAATACTGGGGAGGTTGTAGCAAAAAGACAAAAAGTCAATGAACCTAAAATTACAAGCAGAAACAAAAAGGATTCTGTTGAAGATGTTGTTGGTTTTCAGTTTGAAAACAGTTCTGGTGTCAACTGCTATGCTAATGTAGTGGTTAATGTTTTGTTTTCTCTAAAAAATGTAAAAGAAGAGATTGTGGTCAATTCTGATCAAAGATTTTGCAGTTTGTTAAATTCTGTGTTAGAGAAATGTACCACTGATAGAAGAAACATAGAAAGTGTGTCTGAAATTCGAAATCTGTTAGACAGATGTTCAGGCCAAACACAATTCTCTCAAAATATTCAGCAAGATTGTCAGGAGTTTTTAATGTATATGCTTGATGTATTGCATGCTGAAGGTGTAGATGTAGATCAGCTGTTTGGGCTTTCTTATCAATGGCAGCATGACTGCGAGAACTGTATGGTATCAAGTACTACTAGTGTAGACTCAGAAAGATTTATATATTTAACTTTGCCAGACAGTAAATCAGTCTCCTTTAATAAGCTAGTAAAAGCAGCTGATCACAACATGGAGTGTAGCCAATGTAAATCTGAAATGATGTCCACATTATTTATACGAACATATGGCCAGTATGTCATTTTAATGTTCCAACGATGTAGGCCTGATGGAACAAAATTGACAACTTTAATTACAAATTTTGTAGCTTCGCAGTTGTCAATATCAGGAAGGACTTTTGTAACTGCAGCAATTATATATCATGACGGCCCTTCAATAACATCAGGACATTACACAGCTTATTTAAAGTCTAGAAATGGCTGGTCATTCTGCAATGATTCTGTTTTAATTTTCAAAAAAAAATTGCCGTATGACCTTAAAAACTCTTACCTGGTGTTTTTAAAACCAAAATTTTAGGGAAATAAGCTTGGGATGTGCTCTGTGGAATTTCAAGAAGTTCTAATGGCTCCTACACAATTTGGCCTTGAGGATAAGTGTAGTTCAGAGACATAACTTCTAACCATAGGACTGGACGTCATGGAGAAATACATGCACTTTCAATGAGTTCAGAAAAACTGTTTCTTTTTATAAGCTAATTGAAGCAGCCAATCAAAACATGGAGTAGAGGGAATGTAAGTCTGCAATGCTGTCTACTGTTTTACATTGCTTTGTGATTAAAAGTGATGTAGAGAATTAAATAATTGTAGTAGTCATAGAGGTAGTGTAAGTCTGCTTCATAGTAAGCAGTATCAGTGTCATAGGAAATGTAGAACATGACTGAGCAAGAAGGGGAAGATATTACTATTCCAGGATTGTGAAAATGATCTTCAACATTTTAATTCTGAAAGTTGCGGAAATGCCAAATGACGGGATTGGCTTACAAGAAATCCAAGAGTTATAAATGGCTCTGACCAGATTTGGCCTTGTGGAAAATTGTGGTAGAGAGCAAGAAGTCATTTATTGCATGTAATGTGTTTTTTAAAACGATGGAGATTTTCTTTCAGAAAGTGGCGGGCTGAAAGTAATAACAGCACAAAAGAATGTAAGCTGTTCATAGGACATCCTTGGACGTCATGAAAAGTAAGTTAACTTTAACGAGTTCTGAATTTTGATTTCTGATGTTGTATGGGTTTTTTAAACACAATCATTTTGATTGTGGTTTTTATTCCCCGCTGTTACATGATGAATACCTTCAAGTCACTGTTTTTAGTGAAATTTGATACATTCTGAGAACAGCAAAAATAAACCATTTAACATGTATAATTAATTCTGTACTGTTTGCATTTATGATGTATATGTAGAACTGTGTAGGAGGCATGGAGAAGGTGAGGCTTCTGTAAGTGTCAAAGTTGTTGCATGCAGTGCTGCACTTCTGCGTATTCTTTCATATGCTAGACTACATCTGCACAATGAGATACGTAAGCAAAGGAAACACAAGTGATGTGATTGTGAAATGAGCAAAATAAATTGCACGTATTTCAATTACATCACCTGTGTTTCCTATCATTATGAATCACATTGTGCAGATCAAGTTTAGGTCTGTCCAGGGAAACATAGGAGATTTGGACTTTGTTGAAGAGTGCAGTGGACATGACTCACTTCATTGGTAGACCTTCACATGTATTATCTCCTCTGTACTCTTCAACAAGTGTAAATCTCATCTGCAACCCTGAGTAGGCCTCACCTGAAACAAACCTCTGGATAGTAGACATCTTATTGGCATCCTGAAGCAATTATTTAAAATTTTAGTGTCTTGCGACACTTTTCTGAAACAACAGCAATGCAAAAGATGCACCATGTTTTAAGATAGGCCTCACTTCATCTGCATCAAGATACTGTTAGTTTAAAATGTATATCTTTAGGACTGTGTAGGGGGCCTGGAGAAGCAGAAGCTTCTGTAAGTGTCAAAGTTGTTGAAAAACTGTTTGACCTCCAATCTTTTCCCTTGTCTTTTCTAATTTTTAAATACATTTTTTAATATTTTTCAAATGTTTGTTCTCTCTTTCACAGATTGAAAGTATAAAAACAAAAAGTGAGTATTTTAACGACAATTATAAGGTAAATATTTTGTACTGTTTTCGTTACATTTCTATCACATTTAACTACTATTAGTTCCACTGCTTCATTTCTTTAACCCTCAGTTTCCTGCCTTTGCTACTTCCCTCATTCCTTTCTCTATTACCTACTTACTCAACTCCTTCCACTCTTTTTCTCAGTCCCTCTCTTCTCATAGTTCCTCACTCTTGTTCACTCACTGCGTCTCTATTACTCTCAGTGTCTTTGACTGATCACTCTATCACTACTTGTTCATAATGCTTTCTCTGTGTAGTTGAAGCACACTAAGGGTAATATTATGAACACAGCCAATAAAATTATTGCTCTTTTTATTGGCAGAAAACTGGTGCAAAAGTGGTTTTAGTGGCAGTTTTCTGCCACAAAAGCAGCTTTAGCGACACATTTCTGTCAATAAAAGCTGCAAAACTTTTATTGCCTATGTTGATGATATGGCTCTATGTTAATTACATTTCTTTGCTGTTTCAATTAATCTTTTTCTATTATTTTTTGTTTTCTGTTTTCAATTTTTTCTCTCTGTTATTCCTCATTTTTTAATCTTATTTTGAACATTCACTCACATTCTCCAAGAAACTCTTCTTTGTTAATGTTATACTCTCTTTTTTTTTTCTTTCACTTCGTTATCTATTTTGTTTTTCACAATTATACCCTCTTCTGTCTTTTCTTCGGTAAATAGATCTATTAAACAGTATCTCTTCTTTACTCCCTATAGCTGTCTTTCTTTTAACATCACTCTCTGTTTCCTTTCCTTATACTTACACTTTTAAAAAAAAAAAAAATTTTTTGGGTTAGCTCCCGGTCCGCGTACCGGGAAGCTAACCCGAAAGCGAACCAAAAGAAATAGAGCTTGCCAGAGTGCTAAACATTCTAGCAATTTTTTTGGAAAGGGAAGGTAGTTCTGAAAAGAACTTTTTTGAAAATATTTTTGTTGTTTTATATTTTTTTTTTATTTTTTTTATTTTTTGTTTTTTTTGTATTTTTTGAACGATTTTATATTTTTTTTGGTTTTTTTGGGGGGGGGGAAACAACAAAAAACAGGCGTTGAAAAGGGCTCAACAGGAGCAAAAAAAAATTACTGGGGGCGGTTAGGGCAATCATGGTGTTCATACGCCAGGTTCAGTGCATTGATGCTCATGTTGCCACAAGCTAATAATGCACGACAGTGCATACATAAGTGGATCATGTGCCCAAAATTTTGTTGAATATTTGGCACAGTTTCCCGTGCCTCTTCTGGTGATAGAGAAACCGGTATTGTTGGTCTGGCCACAGGAGTTGGTCTGGGATTGTCGTGCATATCCCTTAATTCCGCCCGGCTGTAATTTAGGGGATGTTTCCTCGTCATGTGCCTGTGCATAGTGTGATTGCCAAAGCTATATTTTTTGTCCGTCCCTCTGGACAATTGTTCCTTGCATATCAGGCAGGTGACATACCTCGCGTTGACTTTTTTTTGCCCACGAGGTATTGAAAAAAACTGCCAGATGAAACTGGCTTTCTTTCTGGAAACCCGGGGCAACTCTTCTAAAAATTGTGGTTCTTCTCCCTCCTCATCCATTTCTTCCTCTTCCTCCTCAGTGTTGGTAAGGACCTGGGGAGGTGGTCCTTTCTTCCCATGAGGAGGTGGTGGTGGTGGTGGGGGTGCACCAGCTGAAGCAACCAATGAAGCCATTTTCACACAAGCAAAATAGGTCTTCCAACAAGCAAAATAGGTCTTCCTCTCACAATGATGAAAGTCAGAGTGAGGAAAGAAGGAGGGGTTTTCATCATTTGGGAAAAAACAATACTTCTCAACCAATGAAAAGTGTTATTTTTAAGTCACCTGACCTAGCCTTCCATCATTATGAAACCAAAAGTGAAATGAACCAATGAAAAGTTTTATTAACAAGTCACATGACCTCTCACGCTCATGTTACGCGCTGCGGAACGCTCCCCGGTTAGCTTCCGGTTCGCTCCGCTTCGCGCCTCGGTACGCGCCCCGGGACACTTCCGGGTGCGCTAACGCGATACGTCACAAGACGCATTTCGCGGCAACGCGATACGTCGCGCTTTCGCGCCGCGGATCGCTTCCGGGGAGCTGCGTTTCGCGCCTCGGTCCGCGCCCCGGGGCACTTCCGGGTGTGCTAACGCACTACGTCATAAGACGCATTACGCGGCAACGCGATACCGTCACTATGTTGATTTCTTACCGGTTCACGGACCGGGTCGCGGAATCAAATTGAGCTAACGGGAAGCTTCCCGGTTCGCGGCCCGGGAGCGAAACAAAAAAAATATTTAAAAAAATTATTAATAAACATATAAAATATATTTTTGGATTTAAAGAAGAATAAATTTTACAGCTATAGATATTAGCTTTTAAAAAACCAATGAAATTCACTGAAAAAACCATAGGTTATAGACCATATATAGTTAGGAATTAGCATTTACAAAACCTTGAAAATTCACTGAAAAAACCATAGGTTATAGACCATATATAGTTAGGAATTAGCATTTAAAAAACCTTATTTTACTCACACAAAACCATTGAAATTCCATATATAGTTAGTTGTACTAACTATATATCGCGCACCCGCAATCCACTGCTGATCATGTCACATATTACATCATTCATGACATGGTCAGTGACATCACTGATGACATCACTGATGACATCTCAAATGACATCACTGATGACATCACTGATGACATCTCAAATGACATCACTGATGACATCACTGATGACATCTCAAATGACATCACTGATGACATCACTGATAACATCTCAAATGACATCACTGATAACATCTCAAATGACATCACTGATGACATCTCATTTGAAATCAATGGTCACATCACTGATGATATCATTCATGTGACAATACAATGCATCTCCTCACACTTTAATATAACCTCTGTTACACCCAGTGTTAAATACAGAACATATTTTTTTAAACAATTGACACACCAATACTAGTTACTACATACGCACTCACTGATTCCTACGTCTACACACACATTCACTCATTCACCCATACAATCATTCATACATACAATCACTCATCTTTACAACACTATCATATGCACTCATACACCCTATACAGACACTCACACTCTGCCACTCATCCTTGGAGTTACTCACACACCTAGTCAGTCCTGTAAAGAATCAATCACACTTCCATTTTCTAATCTATACAGTTAAACATAGAGTACCTTACATTTTCAAACATATTCTAACACATACTTACTCTCTTATAAATCATTGATACAAGAATACATTGATCTGCACAGAGTCACACATCTCCCAGCCAGCCACACACACACTCAGTCTCCCATACAAATACTTGGACAATCAATCAATAACCCATATAGTTACTCATATAGCTACTGATCAACACATGCAGCAGTTTACAGAACACCAGACATAATGATGCACAAATTAAGACAGTTTAGTCACTAACCCATGCATTCAGTGAGACACATTTAATCACTCACTCATACAGTCAGTCACACACCTACTAAATCCTTCATCCAGACACTTCTACATCTACTCATTCTTCAATATGTAAAACATATTTAAACTTTACAGAAACACACAGTCACTGGATGATGTCATCAGTGATGTCATCAGTGATGTCATTTGAGATGTCATCAGTGATGTCATCAGTGATGTCATTTGAGATGTCATCAGTGATGTCATCAGTGATGTCATTTGAGATGTCATCAGTGATGTCATCAGTGATGTCACTGACCATGTCATGAATGATGTAATATGTGACATGATCAGCAGTGGATTGCGGGTGCGCGATATATAGTTAGTACAACTAACTATATATGGAATTTCAATGGTTTTGTGTGAGTAAAATAAGGTTTTATAAATGCTAATTCCTAACTATATATGGTCTATAACCTATGGTTTTTTCAGTGAATCAGATATAAATTTAGGATAGGAAAGTTTTATTAATATAGATTATTGTTTTGTATTAACTCCTCTGTAATTCGGGCCACAAATTATAGCATAAAGTTGTCCCTACTACAAGAGATGCTTATTAATTAGGATTGAATTTCTCCAACGAATTAATCCCTGCACTGTGATTTATGCTGTATAATGAATTATAATAATATACTGAACAGTATGAGTATGCATTATTCAGATTGTATGTAATGTTTTATTTTTTATTTTATGTATTTGTATTTAAATGATCATACACTGATCGAATAAAATGTTACTTCCACTTGAGAGTATATTGTTGACATACTGAAGAGAAATAGGTCTAAAATGACTGATTACCAGATCAACCAGCGGCTTTTCAGTACATAGAGCACTACTCCCTTTTTCCACTCTGAAGGCACAGTGTCTTCAGGGACTGATTAGACATGGCAGCTAACTGTCCTTCCACATAGGTGCATAACAGTTTCCAGTTTCTAGAGGGGGGAGGATCCAAAGGAGAGGCAGGTGAAATTGAGTTGGCAATGTTAAGAAATTCATTTTCTGATAGAAGTTCTAAGACATCTGGGATTGCTAACAGAGTGTCTACCTTAGAAGAGAACAGATTAGATTGTAGTTACCAGAATTGAGGTAGATGAGGGGTTTGAGTCAAAAGAGAAAGCTGTCAAAATGCCTTTAGTCTTATTCTCAAAATTGTTTGCTTGGTCATCACATAATGATTGAGAGGGAGTAGCTTGAGGTTCAACAAAGAGAGGATTAGATAGGTTATGCATGATAGAGAAAATGGTTCGGGCAGGATTGGAGGCCTGTAAAATTTAATTTGCAAAATAGTCTGCCTTGGCAGCTTTGATCTGTTTCTTTTACTTACTAAGTGGCTCTTTACTAAGTCTGATCTCAAGTCCGGAGAATACCTTGAGTGTCACACGCTTTTTAGTTTCTTACAATGGCTTCTGGCTGTTCGCAGATTATTGTTAAACCAAGGCATCAAAGTGTGATGACTTGAAGGTCTCTTTTTAAGGGTAATTCTATATTTAGAGCTCTTGTGATTCAGGCCTGGTAATTATCATATGCCTCTGTAACTGAGTTGGGGCAGGTAGAAGGGAGAAAAGATAGAAGATGTTCCCTCAATTCCTCTAGCATTAATTTAAACTAAGACCGTGTAGGGCCCAGAGGGACCTTTTCCTTATTCAGCCCCCAGAAAAATTTTCTCAGGTGGTTACAAATAAAATGTAATTAATGAGTGATCTGTCCACACTAGAGGACATACCTTGATTAAGTTTGTCAGGCCTTGAGTGGAAAAATTAGATCCAAAGTGTGACCATGACCTTGTGTGTGCCCTGTGACCAATTGACATAGGCCCCTAAGTACCAAGGAATTCAGCAGTTCAGAAGATACCAAGATGTTGGAAGTTTCTGCCCACATATTATAGTCCTCAAGTACAAAAACAGATGCATAAGAAATATTAAGGGATAACACATGGTCAGCAAAGCTTTATACAAAGTCTGTGCTAGTCCCCACCGAGTGGTAACAAACTAATCCGACCACCGAACAGAAAGCTGAAATGCTCAGGGAGTACCTCATTAATTTGGCCTAGTCAAAGTCCTTCAGTTGTAAAGTTTTTAGTTTTGATATGAGATTCATAAATGATATCTATCAAACAAGATGAAAGAGCTTGCATTGAACTTGAATAAACGAGCGATTCTGATTATCCAAGGAGTCTCCCTTACAGAAATCCCATTAGGTTTATAAAAGAACCCTCACCCACCACCCTAGTTGGTGCCATGCTTCATCATAGGGTTCCCACCCAAGGCACTGAATGCCTCCTAGATGTGCTACAATGCCTGATTACAGAGGATCAGGTTATTTGATGTAAATTTAAACCTACCTCCAGGATACCAGATTGATTTATTGTGCAGTGCCCGGGGTAACATTAAAAAGACTTACTGAATGTGTGTGAATAGAAATGATCTTGGACGTCCCATACAAAAGTGAAAGTGATCAATGTAAAATGGTCTACATGTTTCAGCCAATCTGTTCCATTAATTTGGCTTTCATCAGGACCTGTGGCTCAGGGTGAATTTGTGCCCGATCTGTTTTGAGTGTGAGCGCACACGCTAAGGTGTGCCTAAGTGCACTGAATACCAAGCTTATGAATGTGTCACCATCAGATTTTTTATCTGCAAGGGAAAAGGAGACAAATGTGGATTAAAAACAAAGCAGGAGCCAATGGTGGTGCCCAACCCGTCATCCATACACCTGCAGCACAGTGCTTTTTATCTACAGGCATAAGCAATCCTGAGTGTTGTGATCGCTTTGTTGACATGCAATTTATCATTATATAAACATGGGTGCATCCATAATATGGATAGGTGTCCGAAGGGCGTATTTGTCTATGTTTGTACTTTTCTTCGCACTCTTTGCACCCAACAGTATCTAAACAGTTCCAGACGTCAAGTATGGGAAACCAAAAGTGGCCTGTGACTAATTAAAAATCATTAGAATCCCATTTCTCATTTTTTTTTAACAGTGCAAGATTCTAAGTTGCACTTACTAGAGTTACGAAAATGATCTGTAACATGGATCCCGAAGCGGAGGCAGCAACTGTTGTCACACTCTATTTATGTGGGCACAAAAAACTAGAAAAACAGGGAAACTAGAAATTGCCGTTTGGCTTAAAAATATTGATGTGCAGCTGCATTGTCTTTCAGAATCTACTCACTGCGCCAAGATCAGCCGCCTGCCTGGGTACCCGTCTGTTGCCTCTTCCGGGGACCTGGCGATGCTATTTTCCTGGTAAAGGCTAAAATAGTGGAAATCCCTTCCACGTTGCTCTACGTGCAGCCTGAATGTGCTGACATGACGCTTGCAGGGCGAGGCCTCTCATTGGCTGAGAGGAGCAGGCCCTTTTCCCTTTTTAGGTTTCGCTGGAGGGCGGAGCTCTTAGCTCCGCCTCCAGAGAAATCTCTTGATTTCAGTAAGGAAAATGGAATACGCCCCCCTGTCCCATTGGCTAGCTCCATAAATGGAGGCTAGCCATTGGAACAGAGATCTGTCCGTCATTCACGGACCAGATTCGTGGGCGTTCCCTCGATTTTTTCCCTGAGCGTTCCCTCTGTGGAGTCATGCGGCGGTGGGCGTTGTTGTTTTTGTTTTTTTCGGCGCCATGTTGCTCTCATTCTGCGGCCAACCGACGTTAGAGGAAGTCCAGGTGGGTGAGTGCTTGTTTTTGACCGTGTGCTGTTCCCGCCCCCCCTCGCTGTCCTGTGCCCCGTTCCCGCCCTCCCCCCCCTCGCTGTCCTGTGCCCCGTTCCCGCCCTCCCCCCCCTCGCTGTCCTGTGCCCCATTCCCGCCCTCCCCCCCCTCGCTGTCCTGTGCCCCGTTCCCGCCCACTCCCGCTGTCCGTTCCGCCCCCCTCCCCGTGTGTCCGTTCCGCCCCCCTCCCCGTTACCTCTGGTGTTTCATGAATTTGCGTAAATAGTAAAACTATTTCAGGGTAGAGAAAGGATTGTCAATACATAGATGTGGGTCATTATTCTTACCGGAGCAACAGGTCCACTTCTTGGGTGACTGTTTTATATTATGCCTGGGCAAAATGTAACTATGACGGAGTAATCGGAGTAAATGATATGATTTTGTGATACTCATTCGAACTTATTTGAAAATGGCTGGTCCTTTCAAGTACAGGGTGGCAGGACACATATGCATATTGGTAATCCTCTTGTGTTTGCGCTATTCCCAGTGGCATAACAAGGGTGGGGGGGCAGTGGCATACCCCCGCTCATTTTACCTGCCACCTCAGTGCGGCTTTCACCCCCCCCGCTCTTCAATGCCACCGCCATGGGGCGGCAAGGCAATCAGAGGGATCGCCAGTATCCCCGCTCTGCTCTTCAATGCGGCCACGGGGCGGCAAACGCAGGGACCGCCATGGGCGGCTAATGGTCTAGCTACCCCACTGGGTATTCCCAGTGATTTAGAAGCCTACACTAGAAGCACATTTTAGTAACTGGTCGGCCACCCTCTGTGAGAGAGTTGTGTTCAGTTGCTCTTCAGGGCAAGTTAGATAAAGGTCTAGGGTGGCTTATAACTCTGTGCCTGAAAAGTTAGAGCTGGACTTCTCCTTTTGGGGCCTGTTCAGATTCATTTGTGCATTGTTGAACCTTTCTGTTCCCGCCCCCCCTCGCTGTCCTGTGCCCCGTTCCCGCCCTCCCCCCCTCGCTGTCCTGTGCCCCGTTCCCGCCCTCCCCCCCTCGCTGTCCTGTGCCCCGTTCCCGCCCTCCCCCCCCCTCGCTGTCCTGTGCCCTGTTCCCGCCCACTCCCGCTGTCCGTTCCGCCCCCCTCCCCGTGTGTCCGTTCCGCCCCCCTCCCCGTTACCTTTGGTGTTTCATGAATTTGCGTAAATAGTAAAACTATTTCAGGGTAGAGAAAGGATTGTCAATACATAGATGTGGGTCATTATTCTTACCGGAGCAACAGGTCCACTTCTTGGGTGACTGTTTTATATTATGCCTGGGCAAAATGTAACTATGACGGAGTAATCGGAGTAAATGATATGATTTTGTGATACTCATTCGAACTTATTTGAAAATGGCTGGTCCTTTCAAGTACAGGGTTGCAGGACACATATGCATATTGGTAATCCTCTTGTGTTTGCGCTATTCCCAGTGGCATAACAAGGGTGGGGGGGCAGTGGCATACCCCCGCTCATTTTACCTGCCACCTCAGTGCGGCTTTCACCCCCCCCCCCGCTCTTCAATGCCGCCGCCATGGGGCGGCAAGGCAATCAGAGGGATCGCCAGTATCCCCGCTCTGCTCTTCAATGCGGCCACGGGGCGGCAAACGCAGGGACCGCCATGGGCGGCTAATGGTCTAGCTACCCCACTGGGTATTCCCAGTGATTTAGAAGCCTACACTAGAAGCACATTTTAGTAACTGGTCGGCCACCCTCTGTGAGAGAGGTGTGTTCAGTTGCTGTGTGCAGGGGATGAAGGCGCTCTTCAGGGCAAGTTAGATAAAGGTCTAGGGTGGCTTATAACTCTGTGCCTGAAAAGTTAGAGCTGGACTTCTCCTTTTGGGGCCTGTTCAGATTCATTTGTGCATTGTTGAACCTTTCTGTTCCCGCCCCCCCTCGCTGTCCTGTGCCCCGTTCCCGCCCTCCCCCCCCTCGCTGTCCTGTGCCCCGTTCCCGCCCTCCCCCCCCTCGCTGTCCTGTGCCCCGTTCCCGCCCTCCCCCCCTCGCTGTCCTGTGCCCCGTTCCCGCCCTCCCCCCCCCCTCGCTGTCCTGTGCCCCGTTCCCGCCCACTCCCGCTGTCCGTTCTGCCCTCCCCCGTGTGTCCGTTCCGCCCCCCTCCCCGTTACCTCTGGTGTTTCATGAATTTGCGTAAATAGTAAAACTATTTCAGGGTAGAGAAAGGATTGTCAATACATAGATGTGGGTCATTATTCTTACCGGAGCAACAGGTCCACTTCTTGGGTGACTGTTTTATATTATGCCTGGGCAAAATGTAACTATGACAGAGTAATCGGAGTAAATGATATGATTTTGTGATACTCATTCGAACTTATTTGAAAATGGCTGGTCCTTTCAAGTACAGGGTGGCAGGACACATATGCATATTGGTAATCCTCTTGTGTTTGCGCTATTCCCAGTGGCATAACAAGGGTGGGGGGGCAGTGGCATACCCCCGCTCATTTTACCTGCCACCTCAGTGCGGCTTTCACCCCCCCCGCTCTTCAATGCCGCCGCCATGGGGCGGCAAGGCAATCAGAGGGATCGCCAGTATCCCCGCTCTGCTCTTCAATGCGGCCACGGGGCGGGAAACGCAGGGACCGCCATGGGCGGCTAATGGTCTAGCTACCCCACTGGGTATTCCCAGTGATTTAGAAGCCTACACTAGAAGCACATTTTAGTAACTGGTCGGCCACCCTCTGTGAGAGAGGTGTGTTCAGTTGCTGTGTGCAGGGGATGAAGGCGCTCTTCAGGGCAAGTTAGATAAAGGTCTAGGGTGGCTTATAACTCTGTGCCTGAAAAGTTAGAGCTGGACTTCTCCTTTTGGGGCCTGTTCAGATTCATTTGTGCATTGTTGAACCTTTCTTGTAGGACACTGGTCGGCTTCATCTGGATACGGTTGGCCCACTCTTGTAGGACCATGTTCAGACTCATTTACATATCATTAACTCACTCTTGTAATGGCACAGTGCAGATAAAAAGTTTTAAAACTCTATTATGAAAAATAACAGTCAGATATTTCGAAGAAATTTATAGTACTGGACTGTACTGGGGTGGAACAGCGAGCACAGTGTCCTTTACAGTGTGCTAGAGATACGCTGTTCGAGTAAATGTCATCTCGTTAATGCACAGCTGCAAGCTCTACTAGGTTCCTAACGTGCGCGAAGGAAGACTATGTTGTTAAATCAGTTGGTGAAAATATTAGTAGAAAGATGTGAAGGAAATGGTTGGCTGTCGGGAATACTGAAAGGGAGTAGATGGGGAAATCCATGTCCTTCCGGAACTGGAGGTAGGGAATGGTGTTGACTGCATAGTGTGGTCTCAACATCTTCCTTTGTTTGAATACACTTAACGCTTCGCAGGAAAAGAAACTTCGCTTTCTGCTGTGGTTATTCTACAGCATTAACAGTCTTTGTGAATCCCACATATAGTTACGCAATTTCTGAGTTTGAGTGCACATCATTAGAATTTGATTGTTTGATTTTTTGTGTAATCTGAAAATGTGCAGGTTGACCTTTGCCCACCAGGTTGTGCCCGCTTGTTGTCCAAATAATTTTCTGGAGTGAATAGTCTGAGGGTTTTCTAGATGACGCAACATTTTTTTAATCTGACGTGGGCTGGTGCTAAGGGTCTGCGCTGATCAATAAGAATGTAAGCGCTCGGTTACAGCCTCAGAGGTTTTCTGACCATCTGATCGCACATCAGGCGGGTAATGTACACGGCTTGGAAATCTATGTGTAATCTGGCCGCGCGCACTGCCTCAGACTTTCATCCTCCTGGGGTTGATACAAGTGAGTAGCATTTGAGGCGGATGATACTTACGCGCCTGTTTTAAATGTAGCCAGGTCGTTTACTATCGAACTGTGAAAAACTGTCTATTGACTATGTTTGCAAGTTCAGAATTCTTCACCTGAGGAAATAAAAGCGTATGTACGTACGCACATCGGCGTGTAAGAAGAATCTCTAATACACGGACAAACACATGACTATTTCCAAACCTTATGTACTGGTACTGGATGTATAGTTAGTTTACTAACTGTCAGTTGTGGCTACAATAAATAGCGAACTATGATCCCCGATAACCCGCTTGACCAAACTGTGTGATCCTTGGAAAATCGCGGTCGCAGTTGCTTGCAATTGTAATAAAATAACTCTGCGACTTTCTTTGAGTAAGACAATTCATTGTAAGAGCAACAGAGCTCAGTGGTTCACATTTGATTTAATCGCGTTTTAGTAGGACGGAAGTCTAGTACACAGAATGAAAGATACAACAGTTTGCAAGCTGTGTGTGTTTTTTAAATGAACTCGGCAAAGCATCTGAATACGCCACGTGTATGTTTCTTTACAGCAAGCTGACTCGCTGTAACATTGGCGCGCATTTAGATACACTCATGCTAGTAACTCGGCCTGAAGCAAATATAGCTCCTTCATTATTAATGGAGCATGCGACAAAAGGGTTGCTGACTTTGGCAATGGTGGAAGCAGGTTCGAGTCTGACAATGGCTCAACATCCACTGATTCTGGGCAAATCACTTAATCTCCCCATGCCTACCAAAAATGAACGTGTCCTTGTGTAACGTTACTGGTGCTCAGTGAAGCCAGGGCTTTAAGTGGGGCGAGTATTGCCGGTGCTCAGCATGGCAGTTCTAAAAAATAGGTGCCGAGATGGGTCCCTATCGGGCTGTCAATTTTTGCCCTCACCCTCCATGATCTTAACTCTGTGGCATTGCCACTGCTCACTGCCTTTAAGATAACTTCTAAGAGACTCGTTTTAGTTCTTTCACAGTCTCATCATTTGAAAATGGAAGCATTTTCAATATTCTGTATGCAACGAAGCCATAGTTGCTGCTTATTTATCTTGTGCAACTAACAACCATTGGCAAACCCAATAGTCCTGGCTTGTTGTAGGTGTAATGTTACTTGCTGTAGTATATATATCTGGATGCAAGGATAGAAACCGCAAAATGCCCGACAGGCCTCACACTATGATAAGCACAGATTTTTTGTGGTTATGTTTAAGCCACGCCCTTAATTACATTGGCCACGCCCCAGAGACCCTCCACAGTTTTTTCATCCCATTTAAAGAACTGTGTAAAGCTCTCCAATACTTTCGGGTCGAATTCACGCTATATAAAACTGCAAACAAAAACTTGAATTGTGCATATACACTGCTTGCAGACAAGGCCTGGCTTCTAAGTGCTGTAGTAGCAGATGCCGCATCTGAGATGCGGCTGTTTACACAAATCATTTGTACAACACATAAATAAAAACGTTGTCATTTACAATGCCAATAGCTTTCACTTTTCCAAAGGCGAAACCGTTGCATTGTAAATGCTTGTTCTTAAACTTAACGCTTTCCTCGCTCAGTATTATCCACGAACGGGCAGTTAGGTAACATTTCCACAGACTGCTTCTTATTGGGAGTACTCATTCATTAAGGAGGGTAAACTCTTTTCCTTATAAAGTCATATTGTTTTCTTATTCATTATGATTACACAAGTTATAGTCCATTAGAACAAAAATACTTATTGTTGTTAGGTGATCTTTTATATCGCTCAACTCACCCGGGGTCATCTCGGTGCTGCCAGGGACTATTCCTGAGAATCACCGGCGTAACGAAAATTGCGGGGGCATGAAGGGTATGTAGTGGGGCCCCCTCCGGGCTCAATTAGGAGCTCTCCAGACAGAGTGCAGTGCCGAGGGGGCCCCCTGGAGCTTTGGGCCCCCCCGCACCGCGTGGGCTGCGGAGGCCTGTGTTACGCCCCTGCTGAGACTGAAAGAAGACAGATGACATGTGTCGCGGTTTTATCCTTTAATTCAGAATAAAAAAACGAGATGAAAAAGGCAAAATAACAGTCAGCAACGAGCAGAAAGAGAGAAAGGGGCAAACCAAAGGTGAGAAACGAGCAGAAAGAGGTAGAATAAAGGTAAAAAAAAAACAAGCAGCAATAGGCAAAATAAGGGTGAGAAATTAGCAGAAATAGGCAAAATTAACGTAAGAAACAAGCAGAAAGATGCAAAATAGAGGTCAGAAACCAGCAGTAAGAGGCAATATAAGGTGAGAAACAAGCTGAAAGTGGGAAAATAAAGGTGAAAAAAGAGCAGAAAGGCAGAATAAAGGGCAGAAGTGTGCTGAAAAAGGGGGAATAAGGTTCAGAAACGAGCAGAAAGAGGCCGAATAAAGGTCAGGAACAAGCAGAAACTGGCAAAATAATGATGAGAAACGAGCAGAAAGAGGCAAACTAAAGATCAGCAACGAGCTGAAAGGCAAAATAAAGGAGAGAAATGGTCAGAAAGAGGCAGAATAAAGGTCAGAAATTAGCAGAAAGAGGCAAAATATAGGTCATAAACGAGCAACAAGAGGCAGAATAAAGGATAGAAACTATTAGAAAGAGGCAGAACAAAGGTCAGAAACTAGTAGGAAGACGGAAAGTAAAGGTAAGAAACTAGCAGAAAGCGGCAGAATGAAGGTCAGAAGGGAGCGGTAAGAGGCAGAATGAAGGTCAGAAGGGAGCTGAAAGAGGCAGAATAAAGGTCAGAAACAAGCAGAAAAAGTCAGAATAAAGGTCATGAGCAAGCAGAACGAGTCAAACTAACTGACAGAATGAGCAGAAAGAGGCAAAACAGAGGGCAAGAGCAAGCAGAGAAGAGTCAGAAAAACAAGCAGAAAAGCAGAGAAGGCCCAAAACCAAAGGCAGCTGAGGGTAGCGTTTTGCAGGCAAGCTGGACAGGAGAACCATCACAGGAGGAGCTTGCACGAGGATCTGCTCTCATGCCCCCCTACTTTTTTACAGCACACCCACTGACAAACCCACTCATACAATCACGCACCCACTCACAGACCCACTCATACACTCATGCACCCACTCACAGACCCATTCAGAGTCTCACATACCCACTGACAGATGCACTCAGACACTCATGCACCCACTCACAGATCCATTAAGGCACTCATTCATCCACTCACAGACCCAATGAGAGATTCAAACACACACTCACAGACCCATTCAGAGACTCGCATGCCCACTCACACACTCAGGCACCCATTCACAGACCCATTCAGACACTTACGCACCCACTCACAGATCCATTCACACACCCCCTCACAGACCTACTCAGACAGTCATAAACCCACTGGCTGATCCATTCAGAGACTCTTGCACCCACTGGCTGACCCACTGAGACACTCACTCATCCACTCACAGACTCACACAACCATTCACAGACCCACTGAGACACCCACACACCCACTCAGACACCCAGCCATCCACTCACAGACCTTCAAAGAAACTCATGCACCCACACCTAGTTGGAGATTCACACATCGACACACAGACCCACTCAAACTTTCAACACCCATTCACAGATACACACAAGCTCTCCTACACCCACTTAAACAGCCATCTATTCACCCATACAGTCACTCACACACCCACTCACAGACCAATACAGCCACTCACACACCCCACAAACCCCCTTCACAGACCCACCCAGAGACCCATACAGCCACTCACACACTCTCTAAAGTTAATAATAATAATCCACATTTGTAAAGCGCACAATCACCCGTAAAGGTCTCTAGGCGCTGGGGGCCGTCGGGAAGATTAAGGAAGCTATTGCCCAGAGTCACATGGTGCTGGGCTAACCTGCCGCCGGTGCCGGGGATCGAACCCTGATCCCCAGATTCCAGCGTCAGTCGCCCTGGCCGCGGCGCCACACCTCTCCCTCCCAGTTACAGGTTACAGTTAGAAAATAAAATCTCAAAAACCGTTGAAATTCACTAAAAAACAAAGGTTAAAGGGACATTATAGTTAGGAAATAGAATTGAGGCTCAGATTTCACTCGTACAAACCCAGTAAAATTTAGCAGTTATAGTTGCCTGAGCTAACTATAACTGATGCCCCTGCAATGCACTGCATATGACCTCATATATTACATCGCTCATCACATGGTCAGTGACATCACTGTCACTGTTTGCGAATGGGTTATCACCTCCTTCACTGAGTCAGTAAAATATGAATGTTTTGCAACTGCATTCTGGTCGCAAAACATTCATAAATGCCCCTGCAACTCGCTATTTAGAAGGGATGCCCTTGAAATGTCCCTTTCTAAAGCCGACTCGAAAACCCTATTTTGCGAGTTGGTAATAAGTAACCAACTCACCAAATAGGGTTAGTACTTTCCAAACAACTCTTTAGCTGTCGCAAATGAACTGATTCACCATTTGAGACTACTAAAACGTGTCGTACATGGGGCCCATAATTCCCACTGGGAGAGATGGTTTGCTGCAACCTTGGTAGTTGCTAAACTTCGTTCAATACAGCTATGGAATTCATAACGCAACCAGACTACTTTAGGTAATTTATCTTTATGGCCTGTTATGTTCAATGAATCTACAGACTCAACAACAGGGTCTGCATCTTTATTGAGATTTGTAACCTTTTCATACTTGCCGCAGATGGTTGAAAACCCTGTACAATTCAATATCCTCCTTGACCCTACTCTCGAGCCCCTTCTACCACGAAGCCAGTTCACTCTCTTGACTAGAAAAGATACTCTCCGACGACCAGATAGACACTGCCTGTCAATGTGACCCCTTAATGTGATGAATCACTATCCCCCTCCACCCCCAGGGATCTTACAATTCCAATGACATTGGAACTAGTCTGACCCACCTCAGATACCGGGGCTACGACTGATGATTTGCTTTCTGTTTAGACTCAGGGACAGGATACTTTAGGTCATGGGTACTCACAAACTTTCTCTCGGGGGCCAAATTTACGGTGTGGTTTGTGTCCGAGGACCGCACCAGTGGGGGCGGTGTCAGTGGGGGAGGGGGCGGGGCTAGAGCAACAAAAAAAACCTGACCATGAGGTTGATCACTGGTCCCTGCAGCGGACGCCTTCGTCCACTGAGCCACCAGACCTGGCATACACACATCTCTCTCTTGCTCTCTTTCTCTCTCTCTCTCTCTCTCTCTCTCTCTCTCTCTCTCTCCCTCACTCTGTCTCCCTCACTCTGTCTCCCTCCCTCTGTCTCCCTTTCCCTCCCTTTCCCTCCTTTTCCCTCTCTCACTCTGTCTCCCTCACTCTGTCACCCTTTCCTTCCCCCACTCTCCCCCTGTCTCCCTTTCCCTCCCTCACTCTCCCTCTGTCTCCCTTTCCCTCCCTCACTCTCCCTCCCTCTCCTTTTCCCTCCCTCACTTTCCATCTGTCTCCCTTTCCTTCCCTCACTCTCCCTCTGTCTCCCTTTCCCTCCCTCACTGTCCCTTTGTCTCCCTTTCCCTCCCTCACTCTCCCTCTCCCTCCCTTTCCTTCCCCCCTCCCCTCTCACTGTCTCTCTCCTTTCCTTTCCCTCCTTCCCCCTCTCTCTCCCTCCCCCTCCCTCCCTTTCTCTCCCTCCCTCTCCATCTGTCTCCTTTTCCCTCCCTAACTCTCCCTCCCTCTCCCTCTGTCTCCCTTTCCCTCCCTCACTCTCCCTCTGACTCCCTTTCCCTCCCTCACTCTGCCTTTCTCTCCCTCCCTTTCCCTCCCTCCCTCTCACTCCCTTTCCTTCCCTCCCTCTCCTTCCCTTTCTCTCCCTCCCTCTCCCTCCCTTTCTCTCCCTCCCTCTCCCTCCCTTTCCCTCCCTCCCTCTCTGTCTCCCTCCCTCCATCTCTCTCTGTCTCCCTTTCCCTCCCTCACTCTCCCTCCCTCTCCCACTGTCTCCCTTTCTCTCCCTCACTCTCCCTCTGTCTCCCTTTCCCTCCCTCAGTCTGCCTACCTTTCCCTCCCTCCCTCTCCCTCCCTTTCCCTCCCTCACTCTGCCTCCATTTCCCTCCCTCCCTCTCTCTCCCTCCCTCTCCGTCATCTCACCCTGCCTGTGTGTGCCCGGGCTGAGACAGCTTCCGGGCACACCTACACACAGCCGCACCCGAGCACTTCACAGGTCTTTAAAAGACCATTCGCATGTTAATGAGGCTGTGTGTTGTATTTCACCTTTTAGCGCCGCAGCTCCACTCTGACTATGGCTGGACCCCGCAGAGCAGCAGAGTCTCCGAGTCACACTGGTAGATGTCTGCAAGGTCAGGGGCCGCCAGGGAAGGCTTGCCGGGCTGCTGGCGGCCCACGGGTCGTAGTATGAGTACCCGTGCTTTAGGTTAACCGTTTTAAAATTGGTCCCTAGACATTAAATGGAAAACAATGCCCCAATACTGAATTTTCTCATAGTTATTTTGACAGTTCCAAGAAAGCCTCATGTTATTTATTTTCTTAATATGCTGGGGTGGGAGGTCACATGGGTTTTCCCCAATCTTATCCTGTGTCCTCCCATCCCTCGACTAATACCCTCCTTCCCCAGTTTCTCTTCGAGCCCAGGGACACTTTTTATAGTGTTCAATGTCCATCAGATGTTCCTACGTCACTTTGTATCATCTTTCTCCGTAATCTTCGAGGGGTTCATATAAAATTGTGCATGGCTCTGGTCTCTTTTGATCAAAGGCCGCCTGCAGACGACTGGGCGGCTTCCCCCCCTTCGGCTCCCTGCTCGGCTCCCAGTGAATATCGCGGCGAGAGCACGGAGCAGCACTCTGGAGCTGGGGACTCGCCGCGGACGACTGGGCAGCTTTGCCCCCCTTCGGCTCCCTGCTCGGCTCCTAGTGAGCATCGTAGCGAGGGCACGGAGGGCACGGAGCAGCACTCTGGAGCTGGGGATTCGCCGTGGACGACTGAGCGGCTTCGGCTCCCTGCCCAGCTCCCAGTTGACATCGGAGCGAGGGCACGGAGCTGCACACTGGAACTGCGGACGGCTGAGCGCCTTCCCCCCTTCGGCTCCCTGCGGTCCGTCTCTCACTCTATGAGCTGCGGCGCTAACTTGCAAGGCGGCGCGGCGGCGCACGGATACCACGCACGTTGGGCGGCCCCCGACTCCCAATGGTCCATCAGGACCAGATCGGTCTGGAGATTCTGCCCCCACCACCGGACCAAAGAGCCAAGCGGGGGTCGAACTGCTCGCCTCGGCCCCACGTCTCCACGTTTCCACCCCACATCTGTGTCTGCTGCGGCGGAGCTGCAGCGGAGCCCTGTGCCGGAGCCTGGCTGTGTGCTTTCGAGCTTGGGTCCTCAGCGTGGGGGCAGCGCTCGGCGGCGTTTGAAGCAAGTGGTTTGCTGCTGGCGCCAATGAGAGCGAGGGGACATCCCAACACGGTCCCATCTAGCTCTACCTTTTCCTGCAGCGATCGTCGGCGAGGCTAACGGACGGGACCCACATAACAAGGTGACTCAGTCCTGATTGTCGACACGACCCCGCCCCTCCTGTATTGTATCTGAATAACGAGGAAACACGTCTTTTGCTTATCAAGGAGGTCCCTTCTCAAAGGAACAGCATGAAGAAGGTAAACACCGTGATTTTGCCTCCTCGCTTTATTGAAATCAAGGTCCACCATACCTCAAAGGCGCTAATCAATCAATTCAAGTGAACCTGCTCCAGATACAGCCTCAGACATTTGCCTTGAATCGAGGTATTCATATTTCCGTGCTATCCTATTTGTTTGTCACCATACTGTTTCTTTTTAGCTAATCACTAGTGTTTCAGTTGTATTTCTCTCCCCCTAAAATGGCCGTGGGCTAACTTTTTCCTTTTTATAGGTAAACATACAGAGGGGCATATTATCAAGAAAGGGCATTACATTATCGCCGCTTTTATCGGCAGGAAACTGCCGATAAAGCGGCGATAATGTGCTTGATAATATCCTCTATGAATTCCAATCGAACCCCATGTTAGATGTGAAGACATCTAACATGGGCTTCGATTGGAATTCATAGAGCATATTATCAAGCACATTATCGCCGCTTTATCGGCAGTTTCCTGTCGATAAAAGCGGCGATTATGTAACGCCCGTTCTTGATAATATGCCCCAGAGTTCTTGCTATTATCTACGTCTAAGAACTCGGCCATCTTAGCCTGTCTTAGCCTGTCTATCTTCTCCCCTTGTCAGGAAACTAACAGAGGTCTACCTATTTCTCCTTTCTAATAAGTCGGCCATCTTAGCCTGTCCAACTTCTCCGAATATAAGGAAACTAACAGAGGACTACCTAGTATTCCTTTCTAAGAAGTCGGCCATCTTAAGCCTGACTTACTTTTCCACCTGTATGGAAACTAAGTGAAGATTCCCTTTTATTTGCTTCTAACAAGTCGTCCTCCTAGTCCGACTCACCCTCAGTTAACTAGTCTCGGGACACCCTAACCCTTAATCGATTTCCGTCCCCCTCCCTCTTTATTCATTATTTTATGACCTTTTTACTTCCGTCTTTCCCTCCTCCCCATTACCCTCTCTTAGGAACCCTCCAGGCCCCAGCACCCCATAGTCTTTTTGGTGCTTCCTCACCTTCTCCTACCTGGCCACTTTACTGATTATTTTCTGACCTTTTTACTTCCGTCTTCCCCTCCTCCCCTTACCCTCTCTTAGGACCCCTCCAGGCCCCAGCACCCCAAAGTCTTTTTGGTGCTTCCTCTCCTTCTCCTACCTGCCTACTCATACCATGGAACTCACAGGCACTCACACACACAACATCATCTATCCCGTTGGCCTCTCCAAAAAATCGGCCAAACGGTTCAAACACAACTTCATCAAATCACACCCCAAAACCCTCTTCGCTGATCCCTACTTCTCACCATGCAACGGACACTCAACCATCGATATCATCTTCCACACAAAAAGAAGAGCACAATGGAGGAAAGTACTCCTAGCCACTTTTCCTATTTCCTCCACAAGAAAATCGGCACACGGTCTAGCTATTTATATTGCCCCTTCCCTACTCTTTCAAGCTACAGCAACAATCACTATCTATAACAGGGTTCTTCAGTCTGTGGGGCGCCCCCCGGGGGTGCGGCACCATCCCAGGGGGGGCGCACGCTCCACTCCGATCTTCCCTTTGTGCCCGTTCCTTTGTCTGGGTGATTCTCCCAGGAGGGGGCCAATTCACAGAGTCGACAGCTTCGGCTGCGGTGCGAAGCGGGGGTCTCCTCTGCAAAAAACGAAAGCAAACAAACAGACACGCTTTCAGTTTTAGCAGAGGAGACCCCTTGCCTCCCACTGCAGCTGAAGCTGTCGACTCCGTGAATTGGCCCCCTCCTGGGAGAGTTAGCTCTTCCCAGAAGGGAGAGAAGGTTGCACCAACCCGGCCGGGCCACCTGGGCTGTCCCTGTGGTAGCTGTGGGCTTAATGGCCGCCTTCCAGTGAATTCATTTAAATTATAATTTAATTCATGGCCGGCCGAGGGAGAGTGCAGTGGGACGCCTCGTCAGTGATCGAGTCATGACTGACCAGCGTTATGGTAGCAGCTGCTACCCGGACTCACTGAGGACACACACAGCTGGCAGCCTCCTGGACAACTAGGGTGGTTTGCTGCAGGGGTGCAGTGGATTCGCTTGTCCTGGCCTGAGCTGCCAGCTGCCTTAAGTTGCTGATGCAGCGCTCCCTGGCTCAAGATCAATGAGAACAAGTAGTAGTCGTTGTTTACCAGCCACCAACTGAGTGTGTGTCAGTGTGTAGTAAATAGCAAATTTCTAATTATGCGCGCCGTGCGATCAGACAGTGAGTGCTCACAAGCCAACTCCACCCTAAGGATGCTTTTTCGGTCTGTCGCTAAAACATTGCCTCCCCCAATCCCCTGAAGACTTAATCAGATGTGGAGATCGTAAACACCCTAACCTAGGGAGATGATTTACAAAGTCGCAGTAGTGGTGCTGAAAGTAGGGGTGAGTGCGCTTCCGCAGCATCCCAATAATTCTTTAGGTGACAAAGTGCTGCAAATTAAATTCTTTTGACTTGAAGGTACTATTCCCTTCCCTGAGTGCATGTTGAAAATATGATATTTTAACTAGTGAAACTTGGGCTCAGGCTGGGGGTTCATGTGAAAGTAGAAAGCCACAAAATCCCAGAGGTTTTCTAATGCACATAAATAAAAGCGTGCTTACTTTACTAAGCCAACTTCATATCTCAGAATACGGTATACTCATTACTTTTACTGCATAATACAATGACTTGTGGGAGCGAAGCTAAAGTCCTGCTTAAGATGGCGACTACACTAAGTTATTGCCCTTCCATTTGTGGCGCTTTGCAGCACTTTAAAGAGCATAGAATTTCTTGTTGCTCAAATGGATGTAATTTCTGATATTAATATGTTTCTCTCATCTTCATTGCTTGATTTTGCTCACGAGAAAGTACTACTCATTGTTGTTCAGTGTCACTCATTATACTGAAGCTGTCGACTCCGTGAATTGGCCCCCTCCTGGGAGAGTTAGCTCTTCCCAGAAGGGAGAGAAGGTTTCCAGAGAGGTTTTGAGGCATGGGCGGGGTGGGCTCTGGCCCAGGGCCCCAGCCTTTCAAGGGGGGTGGGAGTGAGGGGGGGCGGGAGTCCTTCAGTTATTTTGGGAAGGGAGGGAGAGGTTGCAATCCGGGTTTGGGCCATGAATCGGGACGGTGGGCTCTGGTCTGCGGTCCTCAACTCATGAGGATCTTTGTGTGGGCACCGAAGTGTCGGTGTTCAGGGATGTTGGTCTGCAGATTCGAATTTGAATCATCAAATGTGTGAGGGATGTCGGGTGGAGCCGGCCACCAGACGTCCGTTATGTTGCCATGTGGGTGAATAGATGTATGGGTGGAGTGGTGGATGTATGGGTGGGGTGATGGGTGGAATGGTGGATGTGTGGGTGACATGGTGGATGTATGGGTGGGGGGTGGATGGATGAGTGAGGGGATGGATGGATGGGTGAAGGGGTGGATTGATGGTGAGTGAAGGGGTGAATGGATGGTGGGAGAGGGGACGGATGCATGAGTGGAGGGATGGATGGGAGTGGATGGATGTGTGTATGGTTGGAAGAGTAGATGGATGGGTGGAGGGGTGGATGGATCAGTGAAATGGTGGATGGATCGATGGGGGGTGGATGGTGGATGAGTCGGTGGGTGGATGGATGAGAGAGGTGATGGATGGATTGATGTATTGATGGGTGAAGGGGTGAATGAATGAATGGATGGATGGATAATTGAAGGGGTGGATGTGCGGATGGATGGGTGATTGAGGAGGGTGGATGGACGGGGGATGGATGGAGGAGTGAAGGGGTGGATGAGTGGTCAATGGATGGATTCATGAGTGGATGAGTGGATGGATGAGTGGGTGGATGGGTGAAGGGTGGATGGAGGGATGGGTGGCTGGGTGAGGGGGGAATGGAGAGAGAGGGGGAGGATGGATGGATGGATGAGTGAGGACATGGATGAATGATTGGCATAGTGGATGGGCAGGTGTGTGCATGGATGGTGAGGAGAGGAGCGTGGAGATGGATGGGTCAGAGAGTGCATGCATGAGTGGGGGGAGGGTGGAGAGCGGGAGGGATGGATGGGTGGATGGATGAGGGGAGTTGAGTGGGTGGACGGATGAGTGACTGGGTGGATGGATGAGTGGGTGGGGGGATGGCTGGATGGGTAAGAGGGTGGGTGGTTGGATGGATGAGTGAATGGATGGATGGGTGGAGGAGTGGATGGATGGGTGGAAGAGTGGATGAATGAGTGGAGGAGTGAATGGATGAGTGGGAGGATAGCTTGGTTGAAGGGGTGAATGGTTGGATGGATGAGCGAGTGGATGGATGGGTGGAAGAGTGGATGGATTGATGAGGGGATGGATTGGGTGAAGGGATGGATGGATGGATGATGGATGGATGGGTGAGGGGGTGGATGGAAGGATGGATGGGTGAGATGATGGATGGAGGGATGGATGGTGGATGGGTTTGCAAGTGGTTGAAGGGGTTTGGATGTGGATGGGGCACAGATGGAGGGACGAAATGAATGGTGGGGGAGTTGGTGGATGACAAGGTGTACATGATGGATGGGGAGGGTTGTGATGACTTCCTTTGCTTTCTTGGTGCCATGGGAGCTGTGGTTCAGAGTGGGAGGTATTTGAATTGTTTGGCTGCTCCCTTGCCTAGGTGTTACTGTTCTGTAATCTATGTGTGCTCATGTGTGGGATCTATGCATCATGCGTGTGACATTTTGCGTGACGTCCAGCTGCTACTTGAATGCGGGGCCCCCATGGGCAAGGTCGGGGTTCCATGTTTTGGGTTCCGCTTGGTGAAGCACCCATGGTGTGTTCCCTATAGTGGGTTCATCACGGCGGTCCTCCCTTTGGTTCACTTGTGCATTGTGCTTTACATCCTACAATGTATATGTTTATTTGTTGGGGAGTTTGTGAGATTGGGTTCTCAGCACTTGCGGTGTTGAAGACTAGGTACCGTTCAGGACTGGATGTGGAGCACAGCCTGAGGATGGCAGTGGCAGGGATCCACCCACAGATTGAGAGTCTAGGTGTGGCTGGGCACCGGCACACCTGTCACATTCATGTTGGTGGTGTTGTTGTTGTTCTGTGTCCTGTGTAAGGCAGGGCATCCTAGTGGGGAGAATTTGCGCACATTTTTTCTTGGAGGATTGTGTTTTGAGCTGTGTGGTACGCCTCTGTGGTTTCGCCACACCCACTCACAGGCCTGCAGTTTGCTAGGCACTCTTGTTGTGTTGAGCATTGTTTGCCGGATATGGCCCGTGGTGTGCGCGTGGCAGTCGATCATGTGGTGTGCCGGATTCCCGAGGTTTCTGTCGGGTGGTGGGGGGGCCCAACATCTGGGGGAATTCAGCTGGGGGGCTCAACCTGGAAAAGTTTAAAGACCTCTGATCTATAACAACGGTACCATCCTTATACAAGTAACTGACTGTAGTTTAAACCTCCTAGACAACATCTTCCCCATCATTAAAGAACAAGTGGACAAACCGCATACTGCTCCACTACCCACCTACACCCACACTTACACTATTAGGTATGATATAGCCCTATCCCTCCCTCCCGTCCTTCTCAGGCTTCTGATTCTTCTGATTCTTCCGTTCCGTGACCCCAGCTACCTGGACGTCCACCTCCACCTATACACCTAGCAGCACCACACTGAAACAACTCACGCTCTACCTTCCTATCATGGCCGAGACCACTCTTGCACCTCACATTTCTACGGATACCAATCTAGGCCTGACCATAGCTCCCCACCCCTCCTCCCCCTCTATCCCCCCTCATCATCTCTCCCCCAACCCAGTCACACCTCACAACACCACAACCAACATGGACCCCTTTCAGCTCAACCTATCTCCCCCCAACTCGTCCTTTTCTACTTACTTACCCCTATTAGCAACAGAACCCACTACGGGACCCACCAAAGCTCACCCTCCTTCCCCTACTGACAATATCACACCTTTCAAGGACTCTACACAAGCCAACCAGTCCACCACAGCTCAGTCCCCTGCACGCCATGATCCACCCCTCTTCTCAGACACCAGTACACCCTCTGAACAACCAATGCCTCCTTCCACACGTCCCGCATCACTATCTCCACCACACACACACACAGCTGCCCAGTCGAACGCACGCACCCCGGTACCAGCACATACACCCAACCAGCCGACACCCCATACAATACACTCACCGCATCTCCCCACATCATATCCACAGCAAACAATAGATTGGATGAGATCATGTCCACACTTCATCTAATCAAAGAGGAGCTTCACGCTTTTAAATTCATGCTATCGAGTCAGCCATGGCTCCCAAGATCCTACAGAACCAACATTCCTAACAAGTCCATGCACCCCCACTGCACCACCAAACACATAGCTCCCAGGTGGATATCAGTACCCTCCCGTAACTGACCCTCCCGCCCATCGTGCACCAACAACCACCTCTCCGAGACCGATCTTCTCTCTCTCCTGCTCTCCTATGAACGGTCATTACGACCCCCGATCCCCTCACACACATGCCCATCCCCTCTATCCTCGCAAACCCTCACAGGCCCTCAACTCACAACAACAGAGAAATCATCTTCAACAATCTCTGTAAAGTCCCACTCATCCAGGAACACACTTCTTCCCCGCCACCCCTCGTCTTTAATGCACACTCCTGAATTGCAGATCGGCATCGAAACACGCCGCTGACATAGCGGACTTCATTACCTCGACTAACCTTGACCTCATAATTCTCACTGAAACATGGCTTACAGAATCTTCCTCGCCCCTCATCGACATTTTGGTTCCCCCCAACAATGGCATTATCAGATTAGACAGGTCTGGAGGCAAGAAGGGAGGTGGTATTGCATGCATACACCGGAGCAACATCACAGTAAACAGAGCCATACCCTCGTTACTCCCTTCCTGTGAACACATCAGCCTCAACATCAACAGTAATGGTAAACCTGTCTGCTCGCTCCACATCATCTATCACCCACCTGGCGACAACCTCTTTTTCACAGAACACCTCATGGACCTGATCACATCACTCACCGGTCGACGAAACACACAAATTTTCCTGGGTGACTTTCACCTCCACTGGAATGACCCCAACGACACAGTGGTTAACAGCCTCAAAAACTTCCTCAACGCCTTAGACCTCAACCAACTGTGCAACAGCCCGACACACAATAAAGGTGCAATCGTAGACTGAATAATCCCTAAGACTGATTCAACCCATCTGGAATCGATCCTCCCTTGTGATTGGTCTGACCACCACATCATCACCTTCTTCATCAAGGAAACAATCAAACTGAATTCGGCCCAAGCCACAAAACCTAAGGTACTGAAAAGAGATTGGAAAAAGCTTAACACAAACACGTTACCCACTAGCCAGAATCTACTTCTACCCCCTGCTGGAACTTCCAACGTAATTGACCTCACCAACCACTACCTAAACTCCATGACCTCGATATTTAATGAATTTGCTCCCCTGCAACTAAAGAGAGTCTCCACTAAAGACTCTAAACTCTGGTTCAACGGTCTCCTTAACGAGGACAGACGTTCTCTCAGAACTGCTGAACGCAACTGGAGATCAGTACCAACCGCCAAGCTCCTCTTGACTCTAAAAAGAAAGAGAAATGCTTATTTTCGAAAGGTCAAACACACCAAAGTAGACTTCTTCAGCCAACAACTTGATCAGGCTAGAAATCTACCCAAAAAACTTTTTTGAATTAATCAAAACGCTATCTAAGGACCAACCTCAATGGCCACAAGAACTAACTCACCCACAACCAACATGTGAGGACTTTTCTAACCACTTTTACCTAAAGACTGAGAACATCAAGAAAGATCTCCTCAAGGACCTAACCTCTCACTCTTGCCCCCTTACCAAAACCTCCCCACTACCCCCAAACGCTTCTCAACATATCCCATCAAAATTTACCTTAAAAAACGACGCAACATGGTCTTACTTCTACATCTATTCTGAAGAAGCTATAGGCAAATTTCTCAGTGCATTGAAGCCTTCCAATCAACTCACTGACCCTCTCCCTGCAAATGCGGTTAAAGATCTTACACCTATGCTACTGGCCCTCTGGACCAAGATCATAAATAGCTCACTTCAACAAGGCTGCATCCCTGACTCCCTAAAGGTGGGGCAGGTGTCTCCCATCCTTAAGAAACCCACAGCTGATCCCACAGACCTTAACAACTACCACCATGTGGAATGATTTACCTGACCTACTCAGATACACTACGAACTTGAATAGTTTAAAAAAATTACTCAAAACGCATCTTTTCCAACAAGCGGCCTAACTACCTTGTCTGTCTTACACGCATGTTGTTCCCCTGGGCGCCAGGACAGTCTTGACTAACAGTGCGCGATACAAATCTAAATATAACATAACATAACATAACTACCGCCCTATCTCCAATATTCCCACCCTGGCCGAACATTTGGAAAAATGTGTTCATCATCAACTGACAAAACATATCGATCACTTCAACCTCCTAAATAAACACCAGTCCGGCTTCCGTGCAAATCACAGCATGGAATCAGCCATGACACACATCATTGATGATGCACTTCAATTACTTGATCAAAACGAAGCATGCCTCCTCATCCTACTAGACCTCTCCTCAGCGTTCGACACGGTCAAACACGAACACCTGATAGATCTGTTGAAACACAGAATGGGTCTGTCAGGATCAGTGCTCAAATGGTTAATCTCTTTTCTGCATAACCGGGCTCAAAAATTCAAGATCAACAACACCCTGTCCAAACCAGTCCCTGTTATGCTAGGAGTCCCACAAGGTTCCTCGTTATCCCCTACTCTCTTCAACCTATTCATGGAACCTCTCACCGATCTGCTACAAACTTCCAACGTGCAATTTCACATGTATGCCGACGATACCCAACTCTACCTCAAGATCAGCACCTTGGACGACATTAGTTTGCTTAACCATACTCTTAAGACCATCCAAACATGGCTGGCAGTGAATCACCTCAAACTGAATGCGTTAAAAACTGAATTCCTCCTCATTGCCCCACCCGGCAAAGTCTCCACAATTTGATCAAACACCTCACAGCACTCGATGTTCAACCAACCATTGTGGTTTCGGTAAAATCTCTGGGTATAACTCTGGACTGTAACCTCAATATGCAGAAGCATATTAGTAATGCAACGAAGGGAGCAAACTTTCAGATCAATACACTAAGGAAGCTGAAGCCGTTCCTACCTCCCAATGACTTCAAGCTAGCGCTTCAGGCTCTAGTTCCTCGGCTGGACTATGGTAGTGTCTCATTATGCGATCTCCCTAAAGCACCTACAGCTCCTCTAAGAGCCTCCACCAACGCGGCAGCAAGACTCATCACTGGCTCGAAAAGAAGGGCCCACATCTCCCCGGATCTAAAAACTTTAAACTGGCTGCCATTTGAAGCCAGAATCCACCGGAAAATAGCTTGCATGTCGCACAAGGCCTTACATCATAATGCACCCAGCTATCTCACACAAAAACTCACAATATCTGGAGGGTCAAGATCAACAAAAAGTGCAGAAAACCTCCTTCTGAAGCCACAAAAATTCAATAAGAAAAAACGTATAATCGTTCCTTTTCAGGAATGGCACCCAGGATATGGAATGCCATTCCACCAGGAATAAGACTGAACCCCTACTCCTCTTCCTTCAAACTGGAAGTAAAAGGCATCCTTATGGCAAAATGTATGTAAACATAGCCTCACATGACTATGAAAACCCCTACTACATTCATCCTACCTATCAAACTAATCAATTTTTGCCACTACCACGATCCACATGTTTCGCCCTTGCTGTGCACCTCACTGCTTTGCTGTTTATCCTACCTATCAACCTACTCAACTTTGGCCACTACCATGATCCTCATGATTAGCCCTTTCGGTGCACCTCACTGCTTGTCTTTTTATATGCATAGTCTGTTCCATTTATTTGACGTTTTTATCATCAATGTATTACCATCACCCTTCAGACCGACCGGTCCGGTTCTGCACCTTATCTGATTTGTCCTTCTATCTGTGATTTTCTTTATTGCTATTCATTATGGTCCTGTTTCTCCTTAATGTCGGATTTTTCCTTTTGTTTTACTAAGCTTTCTGATGTTATTCTGATGGTCCTGCTTAATTTTATTGTTTGATATGTCTATACACATGTACTGTAAAGCGCTCTGATACCTGCAAGGATCTTGTTCGCGCTCTATAAAACTCTCAAATAAATAAATAAATAATAAATAGACATTGGTATATCTTAAAATAATGCTTTGACGATTTTCTGCAGTACTGATAATGGATATTATCTATAATAAAAATAATTTTTTAAAACAGTTTAGAGAATTCAGTTGTGCATTTGTAATAGTCAATATTTTAGTATTTTCATGAATCACTAGTCTTTTAGGAAGATGGATTACCTCATCTTGTGTCTACAAATGAGTAGCTTAATGACAAAGGTGAATGCCAGAAAGCACTGAGATTTTAAGAAGCTGTTTAGACTCAAAAAGCTGCATTTACATATCAGTTTTTAGATTTCGACAAACTGTTTAGGATGGACATAGTGAGCTACAAGATGCTCAGCTTTTATTTTTGTATGTTTTTTTATTCATGAATGTTTTTGAATAATATAGAATAAAAGAAAATGACTGCTGCACACAATAGGCCATCAAAGGTCACAAACAAAATGGATAAAGCGAAGCAGAGGGCACAGAGCAGCAGGTTCAATTTGTTAATCATGTTTAACAAGAGCAGTTGTTAAAATCAATAGCAACAGATGTCATTGTAAGTGAATAAGCACAATCATAGCTCGAGAAGGGGAGAGAGAAGGGGTTAGAATAAGGCCAGTAACTCGTTGTGTATTTATGGCTCAACTAACCCAAAGTGATGTGTGGTTTCAAATCCTTATGCAGAGAATACAGTCAAGAGAACAAATAGGGAGTGGGTTGAGCACAGCGGCAAAGTACAAGATCGGACAGGAATTAAATGCTTGTTCTGAGCAGGCACAGTCCTCACAAATAGGGTATGGATTCGAGCCATTTGAAAGCCTTTTATTGAGCAAGCAGTACACGTAGGCCAGGAAAGTCTCTCCATTTAGTGTCTTTTTGGGAGCCTTTGCTGAGTTCTTCCTGTCGCGCCTTTGCCTTTCATGTCTCCCCCTACCACTTTCTCAATCGGGGTTAACATACATATTTGTATTATTATTTTCTTTTTTTAATTGAGCTGGCAAACATTTCCTTCCCCTGCCGAACCCGATTTCATATGTAAAATTAATTATTTTCTTTATTTTAGGGAAGTACTTTTCAATTTAAATGAAGATTATGGTATATTTGTTGAAGATTATGGTGCTTAAATTGTGTTTGTCTTACTAAAAATGCACCTGCATATGCGTTATTTGTAACCTTCTTACACATTGGTGGGCACTGTTTGGCTTTAGGTCTTTGTGACTACATCTTCCTGGGCTGAGCATTGTAGTGTTCTAAGATGACCCCCTGGCTTGCTGTGCTGTGATTGGCTGGCATCATCCATAGGAGTATCTCATACGACAAGTAGTCGCACTCTTGTTCACATTTCCAGGGAGACCCACCATCCACGCATCCTGCGATTAAGGGCATCTGAGGTAAAGTGCAACTTCTTGAAGAGACCACCTCCGCTGTTTGGCCCTGTTGGGCTTGGACATGTTGTGTGCCAAAGGCCCGTTTCTACAGCGACAAACAATATTGCTCTCAGACAAAAACCAAAGCGCCTCTATCTAGAAGAGCTGTAGGAGACCATCCCCATCTTTTTTTTTTTTTTTTAAAAGACCTTTATTTACATTTGCACATTGACACAGCGCTTAGCCTACAACCCTGGGGGCCGGCCGCGATAAGTATAGCAACAAGCAACGGTACAGGAGATACATAGCCAATCAGCCGACACCCCTGAGGTCCGGCGGCGACATATCGATGCATGCGTATAGTTGCCAAGGTCGAAATCAGGATAGTTCCATCCCCATCTGTTATCATTAAACTGCATAGGGTTACAGCGCAGTGCAACTGCTATTGTGTTAGTGGAACATTATACATATTGATAGTGCATCTATTATACATCCTGATAGAGTGTCCAGGAAACAAGGTAGCTAAGTTATCAATAAAAACTCTACTTATAATTCATGTCTATGCACTGTATACTAATCATTTTCTGTATGGGCCTTAGATTGAGAAATCATTCCTGTTTTCCTTTATTTCTTTCCTTGGCGCCCTTCTTACATGACCCAATCTCCTCTCCTACAGTACTTTAATTTCTCCCCAGAATTATTCACCATTGCCCCCACACCTCGGCCATTGCACCTCACTTCAGTGGAAAGCACCAACCTGATCTTACATTGATAGAACCATTTTATGTCCTTCGTCCACTCCACTCTCCTTCCCTAACTCCTTTTTCCTTATCCTCGTTCAATATAAACTAATTCCCTCCACAGCAGTTCCATCTAATTGTCACCTACACTCCTTGTTGCACCAGGTACTCATTACGGGTTTCATACCTGGCACCACAAAAAGGCTCCTCATATACACGACTCAGTGACTTTTGAAGCTGCACATTCCTAGGGGTTTGCTCCCAACCACTCCAGCTTGCTGACTGCCACCCCTTGGTGTATATCTAAGAGCATCAGCCATCCCCATTCATATTGGTAGTTACTCCCGGGAGGACTTCAGAGAGAGCATAGTTGACAGTAGATTGCACCTCCCATGCACAGTTTTTCTCTGCCCTATTGTCAATGTGGCTTAAGCTTTATCATACAGAGCGTCCTAGCAATGGTAGGTATCTACACACATCTATTCTCACGTTTTTTGTCCCACTCAGGCCTGTTCAAAGCTGCACATTTGTTGCTACACATATGATCAGTCTCTGCCATTTACGTGCAAGACCAAAATACTTACAAGAAAAAGTCCAAATGCACATATACTACTTCTATCCATTCAGAGACTAGCATCTAATGCATAGGCATAATTTCTCTCTTTCTCTCCAATACACACCAAGGTCTACCAACAAAAACATGTTATGAGCATAACTATGGTCCTCATTCACAACATCTAGGTATTCCCTAAGAGTGATACACACCCGCAAATACGGTTCACTGCTTTGTTGGGGGTACAAAATGCTATATACATGTGCATACAATATAATACATTCCAAAGCCGTCTAGCCTGGGAACCGGGCATTTTGGCATGCTGCCTAGCTGGGGGCTGATGGCACTGTGATGGGGGCTGATTTAATTGATGGAGACCTGCGTGTACTTTGAAATAAACAAAGCAAAACGAATTTCGTTCAGCACACTCAGGTCATCATCAACGAAATCAGCCCCAGCTCGGCAGCATGCCAAAACGCCTGGTAGCTGGGAACCCAAGTAAAGCACAGAATGTTTAAGGGTGACTTCTTTGCTAGGACCTTGAAAGGGCCGAGGGTCACACCCTCTGCCACTCATCCTCCTATCAGTCTTTGGAACCCCCTTCCATCTCCTTTTGTTTTTCTGTTACCTACCTACATTCCATTCCACATGTGCTACATTGTTGCCGTCTCAATCTCAGCTTCCCAATCCACTTGCTCAGATTGGGAGGGAGGACTCCTTACAACCTCTACCAAAGTGTCTGTGGCTCTCCATGGGCTGCAACTTTAGTGCTTCTAGGTGAATTCTATAGACCCTTTTCTGACGTGGCTGTGGGTCTTCCTGGGCTGCATCTTGAGCTCTTCTGGACCTTTAGCTCTTCTGGGTGGATTCCATAGCCCTTTACTGAGGTGTCTGTGGACCTCCTTGGGCTGTGCCTTCAGTGCTTCTGAGTGGACTTCATAGTCATTTTATGCAGAAGTCTAAATGTATTGGGCAGCACCATCTTTAATTCTTGACGGGTCCCCTACACCATTTACTAAAATGACTTTGGATTATTTTCATCGGTGCCTTTAGCATTTCTGGTTGGACCCCATGGATCCCTTACTGGGTTGTTTGGAATGCCTTTGACTGCACTGTCAGTGTTTCTAAGTTGATAATGAGGCGTCTGTGATTTCCTTTAGCTTGTACCTTCAGCACCTCTGGTTAAACCTCATGTACAAATATAATGTTGCTTTATTTCCTGCCAGGGCAGCACTACTACGCTAACGAAATTGGGCTAGCAAGCCAACCATGTACTGCAGCATTGTGATTGGTCAGCGGAACATGGGTCCTTCCTGTTCCTCGCTGGGAGAGACGTGGCTCCCTTTCAATACCATGAAATTCAAAAATATGAATGGAGTTTCACAGGACTCACTGTGCCATATTTTTCCCCTATTGCATGCTCTGCTGCATGTGAGAAATCCCGTGACTGAACGTGTATCAAAACACGCACATAGGATCACCACACCATATCATTAGCGTGGAAGACTCTCTGATTTGAACGGCCAGAAAACATGCACACGGGACCTTTGCATCTAGGGGGCATTACACTGAGGAATGTGTTAAAACTACTCTGTAGGGTCTCTATACCACTGTTGACTCAATGTTGACAGTTTGAAGTGTGACAGTTTGCTATACACTTCTAAGACTGAAAAGTATTTAGTGACCTATATCTGGAGCCTAGAGCCAATTTTCTATAGATTCTGTACTGCTAATGAGTACATTTATTAGCAACATCCTTGGCCTCTGTCCATGTGGGGGTGGCCCTATCCATGAAGAGTTGTCCACTGACAAAGGATGTGCCTAGTAGGGACGTCAACACCTAATAGTGGTTAAGAGTCTGTAGGTAGTTAGCTCTCCATGAAAAGCTGTGCACAGGGTGACAACTTTGGGTATGAGGGGCTCTGCGATCTAATAGGGCTTGGGTATCTGTAAGGGTGGCCTTGCCATAAAGAGCTGTGCATAGGCTGAAGGCTGTGTGTAGTAGGTTGTGGTCACCTAATGGGGCTTGGGTGTCTAAAGGGAGTGAGCTGTCTGTCGTAGTGTGTAGTAGGATCTTTGGCCCTAATTGATCTAGAGTGTCTGGAGGTAGGGGACTCTTGCCTTGAAAACGTGTTGACATTGCAAAAGATGTGCATAGTTGGGGCTTTGCCACCTAACAGGATTTGTATATCTGGAAGGAGTGAGCTACAGTATAATTATGTTATATAAGCACATATGTTTATGTAATGTATGCTTTATATGATTCTGCATCATTTAGTATTTTTGTTTTACATATTTCAAAGGCTGTACTGGTTTGTAGAGTAAATTGAACAGAAGATTAGTGGATGATATCATCAGGGATGTCATCAATGATGTCATTATACATGTCATTTTAGATGTCGTCAGTGATGTCACTGAGCATACCATGAGTGATGTATGGTGTATAGACATAAGTAGTGCATGGTGGGGTTTAAGTTATAATTAGCTACGTAAACTATAACTGGTGAATTTCAGTGGTTTCTTTTAGTATACAATTGTATTTTTAGCAGACATATTCACCTTACAATAACATTGTTTTTTCCTGTGAATTTCTGAGTTTTTTTATGTAAAGTTCGATATTATTACCCTACTTAATTATAATGTCACCTTAACCTTTGTTTTTTCAGTGATTTTCCGTAAAAAAAAAAACAACAAAAAAACGAAGTACATCCTTACTACCATACCTAACTATAACGTCACTGGCCTGTGGCAGACAAGCCATGCACCCAGCCCCACCTGGGGCGGGGTGGTGGCCAACCCCCCCTCCCTGTGCACAGCCAGCCTATAAGAGTGTTCATCACAATTTAAAGGGGTGTCATTTTAAATAATGCAGGTCTACTAGCTGTCTGAATGGGTCACCACATCAATATGTAAAACACAAGCCTATTAGGTTTGTCAAGAGAGGACCACCTCAATATACAAGGCAAGCCTTTTCATATTTCAAGGGGCCACTGCATCATTATATAAAGGTAAACCTATTGCCTTTGTCAAGAGGTGACCACATCAATATACAAGGCAAGGCAATCAGCATTGTCAAGAGGTCACCACATCAGTATATAAAGACAAGTCTATTGGCGTTGACACGTGGTGACCACATCATTATACAAGTGAACCCTGCTCAAAGGGTGACCACATCAACATATAAGGCAAGCCTATTTGCTCCATCAAAGGGCCACCACATCGTTATATGAAGGCAACCCTACTGGATTTATCAAAGGGTGACCACATTAATATACCAGGCAAACCAATTGGCTTTGCCATGGGGTGACCACATCATTTTACAAGACAAGCCTATTGGCTTTGTTGAATGGTGGCCACATCAATATATAAAGCAAGGCTATTGGCATTGTCAAGAAGTCAACAAATCATTATATAAAGGCACACCTATTGGGTTTGTTAAGGGGTAACCACGTCAATATACAAAACAAGCCTATTAGCTTTGTCAAGAGGTCACCATATCATTATATGAAGGCAAGCCTGTTGGCAAGCCAGAAAGACCTTTTAAAGACAAAGCTGGGAAGACAATCTTGGGTAACGATGCCAAAAGCGAAGATGGATGGAGCACTTTGAAGAATTGCTAAACCAGCCTGTGCTGCAGTCCCCGCCGGACATGCAGCTAACTGACTAGGACTTGCCAATCGACTGCAGCAGACCAACCAGGGAAGAAATACAGCAAGCCATCAAATATCTAAGAAATGGGAAGGTAGCAGGACCTGACAACATTCCTACAGGGGCACTGAAGACATGCTGTACGCCATGTTTGGAAGGATCCGGGAAGAGGAAAAGATGCCATCAGTCTGGAAGAAAGGATATCTTATCAAGATCCCCAAGAAAGGTGAGTAGCCACACAAACTACAGAGGGAGAACTCTTTTATCAGCCCCAGGCAAAATGTTCAGCAGTCATCTTGAGCAGAATGAAGGAACAAGTCAACGCTCATTTGCGAGACCAGCAAGCTGGTCGAGCACAGACCAGGATGCAACATTGCGCATCATCGTTGCGCAGTTAATGGAATGGAACTCGCCCCCTCTATGTCAATTTCATTGACTTTGAGAAGACATTCAACAGCGTGGACAGAGAGACCTTTTAAAAACTCCTCTACCACTACGGTGTGCCGGATAAACTCATAAGAATCATCAGGAACCCTTACGAGGGAATGACTTGCAAGAAAGTCTATGGAGAACAACTCATGGAAGCCTTCTAAGTGAGGTCTGAAGTCCGCCAGGGTTGTTTGCTCTCGCCTTTTCTCTTCCTTCTCTTCACCTGGATCATGAAAACATCTACAGCAAGGAGAAGAAATAGGATCCAATGGACACCTTGCATGCAGCGCTACAACCTTGACATTGGAGATGCACTGGCCCTATTCTCCCATACACATCTGCAGATGCACGAGAAGCCTGACAATATGGCAGCCACATCAGCACAACTTGGCCTCAATGTTCACAGGGAAAAAAACAAGATTCGGAAGGCTAACATGGCCAGTACAACTAAGTCACTCTTGTAGGCAATGCACTAGAAGAGGTTGAGGCCTTCATCTACCAGGGCAGTGTCATAGACAAGCAGGGTGGCACAGATGCCATGTCAAGTCAAGAATCATCAAAGCAGGGGCTGCCTTCATTCAGCTAAATAGGATCTGGAGCTCCAAGGACCTAACGCTGCAAACTAAGATCAGGCTTTTTAACACCAACGTAAAATCTGTCCTTCTGTATGGAGCAGAAACTTGGAGGACAACAGTTATCACCACCAATAAAGTCCAGACCTTCATCAATACCTGCCTGAGAAAAATCCTCCAAATCTACTGGCCAAACAACATCAGCAACATCGACCTATGGCAGCAGACTTTCCAACTCCCTGTTCATGAAAAAATCATGAAAAGACACTGGGGCTGGATAGGTCACACCCTCCACAAGCCTGCATCAAACACCACCAGGCAAGACCTGACTTGGAACCCTCAAGGAAATAATGAAAAGAGAAAAGCCAAGAAAGACCTGGCGCCAACTGTGAAGAGATGGGTTACACATGGAGTCAGATTGAAAGAAAAGCCCAAGACAGAAATTGCTGGAGAGTAGTAAGTGAGTAAGCCTATTGACTTTGTCAAGGAGTGGGCAACATCATTGTACAAAACAAGCTCATTGGCTTTGTCTAGACAACTCTACTGACTTTGTAAAGGGGTCATTACATCATGAAGACAAACCTATTGGCTTTGTCAAGGGGTGGCCACATCAATATACAAAGCAAGCCTATTTGCTTGGTCAAGGGGTCACCATAGTATTATATGAAGGTAAGACTAGTGGATTTGTCACGGAGTCAACACATCACTATATAAGGCAAGCATATCGGCTTTGTCAACAATATAAACCTCAGCTAAAGAGTAAAAGCTCAATCTCTGGGAATGCTTTGAATCACCATCAACGTTTCCTGGGTTACGATATATATATTTATATATATTTCAAAGACGCCACTGTCGTCGGGGGTCCCCAACCCTGCAGGGCGGCCATGGCTAGTGGAAGACAGCGATTCCCGTTATTTAATCCAAACAAAAGATGTGCCACAGCCAGGATCGGGTAAAGAGCATTTATTTTCAATTGGCGCAGGCAACAGCAAACGTGATTAACCCTGGCACGTTTCGGCAGTATGCCCTTTTCAAAGGTATGAAATCACATGTGCAGTGTCCCAGGTGTTTTAAATGGTGATAGTCACATGCCTGCATTTTGCCACACTACAAATCCCATGATTCACTTCAAGTTGCAGTGGAATATGTGCATTGTCCCAATGTCGTTTTTAACACTGCAATACTCTGGCAAGTTGTTAAAGGGTAAGTATGGTATATCCAGGAAAGAACTGGCGCACATAAAACAATCCTTGCTGTGACCCCACAATGTCAAATATGATGAGGCTGATTATTTTCTGTAGAAAGGTCTGAATGTTTCTCTGTATAATCAATTACTCTATTTGCATAATTGTTTCCTGTAGAAATGTTATTGGTTTTGATCTAATGTTTTTCATGAAATTTTGGATGTAGCAGGATTGTCAGCTTTGTAATTTTGTAACTTTCAACCTTAGATATATTTTGGTTGAAGAATCATGGTGAGAAGGGAATAGAGGGATTGTGAAACATAATTTTCTCATGCTTGAATATCGAAGTTTTAGAGCCCACACTGGGCAAGATCTTTGAATATTGCCTCTGCAATCTAATATATACGGTAGATGGGAGGCATAAGGATGCAAATTTGCATTGGTTAATTGTATTGAAGATCATTCTCAAACTTTGTTTTTAAATGGTCTGAACGTGCAAATAATAGCATGTGCACTTTGAGCCCATCTGTGGGCATTATTTACTGATACAACGAATATTTGAGGGAGCGTAATGACACCATATGATATTGGCTCTCTGTATTTACACTTTTATTAACTAATGTTATCATACGGGTAAAAAAGAGTAAGTGCACTGGGAGCCCATCTGTGGGCATAATACATTTGAGAAATTGATGTTTTTGCGTATGAGCGTGAAACCAAAACATGAAATAGTTTCTGTATTTACAATTTTATTATTGTACGAGAATCATGACTATTATTCATACTATTTAATTGCGTGTACTGCATTTTGCATGTTTCAAGATGGCGATGCCAATTTACGTAAATTTGTCCCTTCTCGCTGTTAATCATAGTCGGGAAATTAATGACATAAAATGGGGCCGTTCCCGGCGCGCCTGAATACCATCAAAAAAGGCGACTGCCGATACGTGTCTGGTTGCAGCCAGAGTCCATCAATAAACTACTTTGGACTCGCCCCCGTGAGGGCTCTGTTCTTGCGTATAAGGGGTGCGAGATTGGAAGCAGATGTTTAGCGGGTGCAGCACCCGCGCAAGAACACCCGTTGTGAGTGCACGGAGGAGGTGTACAAGTTGGAGCTGGAATAGATATAATCAGCCCTGATGTAAGGATGCACTCGACAGGCAGACGAATCTCCGAATCCTTTATTTTAAAAAAATGGCATTTGGTTTCCAATTGATTATTTTGCCTGACGTGTTTCGGAGCACCAGGCTCCTTACTCATAGGAGGTGCTCTTTAAAACACCCAATACACAAAGGAGTCACTCCCAATGTTGAGAGAAGGGACGGTATGTACTTCTACTAATAAAATAAAAAAGCCTTTTCCAAAATTTGTTTTTTTATACCATCTGAAAGATCGGAAGGAGTGGAGCTGAAAGTACAATCAAAACATAGAAATCGCTATTACATCAAATCACGTGACGGTATAACCAATATAATGGAGAAAATTGTAATAAAACATTGTCAATAAAGAACAATTTTATAATAAAATTAGAAAAGTCTATTAGCCATGGAGAGTAGATGAACCAATTTGTATAAATCAATCATCAAAACAAACTATCAATTATAGCAAAATTAAAATGTATTATACCATTTAACAAAAAGTACAAATAATGTGTACACAGTTTCCATTAATTTCTCTTTGTACATACAAAAGTATCACCAATTATAGAATACGATAAGTGAATTTCTAAAATACTTAGTTGTTTTTGTCGACGCAGCGTTTCGGTGAAACCATCAAATTAACATCACCTTCTTCAGGACGCATCTTGATATTCAATTGATTTCGCTATAAAATACAGGGAAGATGATCTATTGAGTTCCTATTCACAATGGCCTAGCTCATACTAAAAACTTGTGTATTAAAAACGCGATAACATTTTTTTTTTTAAAAGCAAGACTTTATTGAAGATTTCCAAAAACATTACATTCAGGCGCCTACAACCCTGAGGCTGGCTTGAAGAACTTCATACTTAAAGTATATAAGCAATTACGCCTGTCATCCCCGGTTGTAGGCCTGTTACGGAACAGTAAGCATGTCGGATCTTCAGTAACCACTAGTCTACGAACAGTACAGCCGCTTGCATTTTATATTTTATGTAAACAATAAAACAAAGAACTAAAAACAAGACTCAGTAGTGACCGACACAACAGTACTCATGTGTCTCTGTATCAGCTTATCGCCGTCAGTTGTCGCCTCTGTGGGCTACGCTCAAAACCCCCTCCTCTCGCGTCCAACCCCCCTCTGTTGTACCCACTATATCGCAAGCTGCGTAATGCCCTCCTGCACACCATTCCATAGTCCTTAACAATTAAACATTGTCTGTCTCATCGTTAGAGCTATCGCTATCATCCTCTGGCAATGGCTCGCATATGTCCCCTCTGTAGGAGTTCCATTGTAACCAGACCCCATTCCACTTGCGCGGATTGTCTCTCATCTTGTATACTGCCCTCTCTGCTATCATGAGCGTGTCCATGTTTCTGATCCATTGCGCCAGCGTGGGGAGCTCCCCCGTCCCCCATTTTTACGCAATGTCCCGTTTGGCCACCATGCAACCCACCGTGACCCACAGCTTACCATAGTGTGTCAAATCAGTAGGTCCCCGGACATTTAACAAGCAGATCAGTGGGTCCAGTGCTACAGCGGTATTTAGTGTCTGTGCGATGGTACGGAGCACTCGCTGCCAATATCCTACGAGGCATGCTCAGCTCCAAAGCGTATGTAAGAAAGAGCCCTCCCCACCGCACCCCCTCAGACAATAAGGATTATCCGCCCTCTGCAATTTATGTAAAGCCACTCTAGTGTAGTAAATCCTGTGTAGGATTTTCAGTTGTACCAGGCGGAACCTAGCTGATATGCCAGCTTCACGTGGGGATGCAATAGCTGCGTTCCATTCAGGTTCATCAAAATCCCCAAGATCTTCCACCCATTTATCTTGTAGCTTTCCCAGTGGCCCTGGTAGATTATTGAGCAGTTTACGGTACGTTAGGGAAGTCGCACCCTCCCGTATATAGTCCGTAAGCAGACGGTCTTCCATCGGGGAGGACTCCGGGGGCGTGGTGCCCGGTGGGATCGCCGCCAGAAGGGCATGTCTGATTTGTATGTATCTGAACTGTTCTGTGTTTCCTAATTCATACTGTTGTTGAAGGGAGGTGAATGGGACCACTCCCTCCCTGGACCACATATCACCCACAGTTGATATCCCTATGGTGTCCCATCGTGTGAAGCCCTTAGTACGCCTCAAATGACCTAAAGCTTTAGTGTCCCACAGCGGGGTGAGTTTCGTGATGATTCCATTCCAGTGTAGTTTCGATTGCGCCTTATACCATAACTGCACTGTGTGTTTGGTGGGTCCTATCAGCTTCATAGCAATACCCTTGTGGTACAGAGGTGCCAGCATGCTGTTAGTACCCAGTTGGGCCCGGTCCGCCTTAAACGCCGGGTCGTCCTGTGGGGCGTGGATCCATTTATTGAGAATCTTGAGCTGTGCCGCCCAGTAGTACAACTGCATATTATAACATTTGTTTTTTAAACATATTATATGTGTATACTAAAGACTCTTGTATCGTGCTATTGAAAACCACAGTACTGTTCGCACACTTAATTCATCTGCATATCATCGCTTGATTGCCCTCTAGTGGACCTCCCAGGTGAGTAAATTACAAATGCATGCTGGTACTTGCAGTGTGTGTCAACCCGATTCTTTCCATTTGGTGAATTCTTTGTGTTTCCAATATTTGATTTTCATTTTCAAAGCCCTCCAGTACGCCTCAGAGTACAAGCCGGTTTTTCAGTTATAAATCTCCTGTGCCGATTAGGGGCTCAGCATATTTCCCAGCCCCTGCGGCCCCACACAGCATTCTTGTGGTGGAGCAGTCCTCCAATGCCAGAACTGCTGTGATTAATGTCTCGAAACTTCGCCTTGATGTAAGGACTACCATAACACCTACCACAAGGGGACCCTGCCAACCTCAGCTATATATATATATATGCAACTGACTAGCCCCAGTGTTCCGCGCTCTGTCTTTGCCTGGAGGAATTGGGCTAAGTGGGAAGAGTTAATCCATATATATATATATATATATATATATATATATATATATATATATGTATATATATATATATATATATATATATTTTCGTTGAAAAAACCATAGGTTTCACACATGATACGGTTAGCTGGACATTTCACTCATACAAAACCATTGAAATTCCCCCGTTATAGTTAGTTCAGCTAACTATAACTTGCGCCCCCGCAATGCACTGCTGATGACGTCACATATTACATCACTCATGGCATGGTCAGTGACATCACTCATGACATCACTGATGTCACATCAAATGACATCACTGAATTTCTAAGGTTTTTTAAATGCTAATTCCTAACTATAACATGGCTGAAACCTACGGTTTTTTCAGTGAATTTCTAAGGTTTTTTTAAATGCTAATTCCTAATATAACATGGCTGAAACCTATGTTTTTTTCAGTGAATTTTTAAATGTATTAATTTTTATATTTTTTTATACTGATTTACTACATTATTTTAAAGTATTTGTTTTTAGATATTTTATTTCTTAAATTGCATTACATATTTTTAATATAAATTGAAAAAAAAATGTTTTTAAAAATATTGAAAATTTAATATATATATATATTTTTTTATATTTTTTATATAGCAGGCAATGCTATCCTATGGAAGGAAATTCAAGTTACTGTAACTACGATTAGAATTACTTTTCAGGATCAGTAGTGGGCTGAAAGATGCAGCACTGAGGTCTCTCCTGATAACAGGTGAGTAAATCGGAATTCATAGTTCGGCTGATTTTAGAGGAATTTTTTAAACTTCCAAAACTCCACACTTAGAAGAATTTCCAAGTGAAACCAGTCAATGTTAGCCTATGGAAGGAAATTCAAGTTACTTTAAGAAAGGTTAGAATTACTTTTCAGGATCAGTAGTGGGCTGAAAGATGCACCACTGAGGTCTCTCCTGATAACAGGCGAGTAAATCGGAATTCGTAGTTCGACTGATTTTTGAGGAATTTTTTAAGCTTCCAAAACTCCACACTTAGAAGAATTTCCAAGTGAAACCAGTCAATGTTAGCCTATGGAAGGAAATTCAAGTTACTCTAACTACGATTAGAATTTCTTTTCAGGATCAGTAGTGGGCTGAAAGATACAGCACTGAGGTCTCTCCTGATAACAGGTGAGTAAATCGGAATTCGTAGTTCGACTGATTTTAGAGGAATATTTTGCTCACTAGTGAAGGAAGAGGGAGGGGCCTGAGGTGATATGTGTGCAAACACGCCCTGTGGCGCGTTTTAGGTTAAGGAATTAATTCCTCTTCAATCCTGAGGTCCCCTGTGAGCCAACTAGCGCCCCACGTACCTCCAGTATGCGCCAGGGACCTGTGTTGCAGAGAGCTGTTCAGAGGGCACGCCCCCTTTTTGCAACACTCTGCAACGCAGCTCCGTGGCGCTTACCGGAGGTACCTGTTGGACTAGTTGGGCCCTAGGGGACCTCTGGATTGAAGAGGAAAGAATTCCCCAACTTAAAACGCGCCACAGGGCATGTTTGCACTCATATCACCTCAACTCCTGCCCCCTAACTTCATGACTGTGCAAACGCCCGTAGCATGTTTTAAGTAGGAGGATTAAGTCCCCTTGCATACTGGGGGTCCCTGGGGGCCAACTAGCCCACCAGGAACCTCCAGTATGCGCCTGGGGGCTGCGTTGCACAGAGGTGTAAAAAGGGGCATGGCCTCATTACTCCTCTCTGCAACGCAGTCCCCTGGCGCATTTGCAGAGGGGTAACTAATTCCTCTTGCATACTGGGGGCCCCTGGGGCCCAACTAGCCCACCAGGAACCTCCAGTATGCACCAGGGGGCTGCGTTGCAGAGAGGTGTAATGAGGCCACGTCCCTTTTTACACCTCTCTGCAAAACAGGCCCCTGGCGCATTTGCAGAGGAGGAACTAATTCCCCTTGCATACTGGGGGTCCCTGGGGGCCAACTAGCCCACCAGGAAGTTCCAGTATGCACCAGGGTGCTGCGTTGCAGAGAGGTGTAAAAAGGGGCACGGCCTTATAACACCTCTCCGCAACGCAGCCCCCTGGAGCATTTGCAGAGGAGGAACTAATTCCCCTTGCATGCTGGGGGTCCCTGGTGGCCAACTAGCCCACCAGGAACCTCCAGTATGCACCAGGGGGCTGCGTTGCAGAGAGGTGTTCTGAGGCCACGCCCCTTTTTACACGTCTCTGCAACGCAGCCCCCTGGCGCATACTGGAGGTTCCTAGTGAGCAAGTTGGCACCCAGGCACCCCCAGTATGCAAGGGGAATTAGTTCCCCCTCTGCAAACGCCCCAGGGGGCACGTTTGCAGAGAGGTGCAGGGAGGGGGCGTGGCCTTCTCCTGATCCCGTTTTTTTTAAGAAGGGGAGCTGTGTAGCCCCCCTTCTTTTTATTTTTTTTTGGGCCCTGGGGAGCCCATCCCCCATGGCCTGACCCAATTTTATTTATTTATTTATTTATTTTAATTGGGAAGGGGGCCACGTGGCCCCCCTCCCAAGGGCATAATCTGCCCCGGGGACCCCATCCCTCGGGGCATGGGCCTTTTTTTTGTTATATTTTTAATTAGGAGGGGGCTGCTTTGCCCCCCATTCTATGGCCAGTTTTGGCCCCGGGTACCCATCCCGGGGCCGGCCATTTTTAAAATGTATTCATTATTTTTTTTTGGGTAGGGGGCCACGTGACCCCCGTCCCGGGCCACTTCTGGCCCCGGGGACCCCATCCCCTGGGGCCTGGCCCTCCTTGTTGGGGGCTGTGGGGGGGTCCCCAAGCCCCCTATGGTCCCTGCCGGCTCCCCGCATCCTGCGGGAGCCGGCATTGCTTTTCTGCATGGGGAGCAGCTAACATGCTGCTCCCCATGCAGAAAAGCAATCCGCTTTGATTTTGAAACAGAGAGCAGGTTTCCTGCTCTCTCTTTCAAAATCCATAGCAAACAGCAGTGTCCCAGGGGTGGGCACCCCGGGACACTGCAGGAGCCGGCCCTGGGGGGTGGCGGTCCCCATGGCCATCAAGGGCTCCAGGAGGGGGGCCCCTCCCACTAGTTAAAAGCCCCGGGGTTGGTGGTTCCCGGGCCTGGGGGGGTCTGTCACGGACCCCCCTATTTTAAATATCGGTGCCCCGGTGTGGTGGCGGTCCCCGGGGCGTGTGGGGGGGCTTGAGCCCCCCACAGGTTTTTTTTTTCTTTTTTTTAAACTAAGCCTCCCGGGCCACTTCTGGCCCTGGGGACCCCATCCCCTGGGGCCTGGCTTTCCTCATTGGGGTCTGTGGGGGGGTCCCCAAGCCCCCTATGGTCCCTACCGGCTCCCCACATCCTGTGGGAGCCGGCATTGCTTTTCTGCATGGGGAGCAGCTAACATGCTGCTCCCCATGCAGAAAAGCAATCCACTTTGATTTTGAAAGAGAGAGCAGGTTTCCAGCTCTCTCTTTCAAAAACCAAAGCAGTTTGCTATGGCAGCCCCCGCCCTACCATAGCAAACAGCAGTGTCCCGGGGGTGGGCACCCTGGGACACTGCAGGAGGTGGCGGTCCCCAGGGCCAACAACGGCTCCAGGAGGGGGGCCGTGCGGCCCCCCTCCCACTAGTTAAAAGCCCCGGGGGTGGTGGTCCCCGGGGCTGGGGAGTCTGTCATGGACCCCCCTATTTTAAATATTAGTGCCCCGGGGAGGTGGCGGTCCCCGGGGCGTGTGAGGGGGGCTTGAGCCCCCCCACAGTTTCTTTGCCCCGGGGGTGGCGGTCCCCGGGGCTCGGGGGGCCTTAGAGGCCCCCCATCATTCATATGCAAGCCCCGGGGGATGGCGGTCCCCGGGGCTGTGGGGGGGCGTGTGCCCCCACTATTATAATTACTTTGCCCTGGGGGTGGCGGTCCCCGGGGCAGTGTGGGGGGGATTGGGGTACGCGTACCTAAGCGTATCCTGCGATTTAAAAAAATAAATTAAAAAATTTGGGCCCTGCGGGTCCTTGTGGGACCCCCTGAGCAGGCCTAGGGGGTCAGGGTATTTCTACCCTGCCCCCTTTGCATGTTTTCACGTTTGTTTCACTGCTGTCCTGTGCCTCGGTTCAACTGAGGCACAAGATGGCTGCCAACACTTCCTGGTTTGGAGTGTTGACAGCCAATTTGTATAAAGCTCGTTCTCGGGAAGGTACAGAGTACAGTACAGAGTACGGTACTTCATCTCTAGATATATCTATGATTTTACTTTTGATTTTCTCAGGAACTACCAAACGGATTTACACCATTTCACAAAAAGCGTAATCTGCGAACCGAACTCTACCTAAATTTGGTGTACTTCCGTTCAGCAGTTCGGGCTGTAGCCGTGTCTAAATGTCCCTAAGGAAAATTGCATGGGGAAAACATGTTTTTCTCGGTCTCCGCTTGACGAATCACCCCCAAACTTTTAGGGAAGTAGCGGAGCAGAGCAGGCCATTTTTTTTTTAGAATTTTGCGAAGATTCGTTGACTGGCGCCAAAGTTATTCCAAATAGAATGTTGCAGATTTCCAATGGAAAATAGATCCTAACTATAACTTCCTACTGGCGACCGCCAGTAGGTAATATATTTTTATATATATATATATTACCTACTGGCGGTCGCCAGTAGGTATATATAGTTAGGATTTTTTCTCTATGGGATTTTTGAAAATTCTATGTCTAATAACTTTGGCGTTTGTGGACGGAATTGGCTGAAAGTTTCAGGAAAATGGCACATTTCGTTTCTGAGCAGCCCTTGAAAATTTGGGGGCGGTTCGTCAAGGGGGGGCCGAGAAAAAAGGGGGGTCCCAAAACGTGTTTTTAACATTGAGTTTTCCATAGGGCGGTTGGCCTCACTTTTAGCCCGAACGGCTGAATGGATTTGCACGAAACTTGGCAAAATTGTAGGGACTGGTAGCCCGATGTGCCTTTTGTAGGTCTCAATATATGTGCTCCAGTGGATTTTGAGAAATTAACGTTTAAAAAAAGATATATATCTGTAACAGCGGACCTGGCAGCGTCCCAGGACGCGTACTTTACGCGCAACGGAGCTTTGTGAAGCGAAGCTGATTGGTTCTCCGGCGTCTGTCAACATTCCAAAAAGTCCGTAGCGGCCGCCATCTTGTCTCTCGGTAGGATCGAGAGACAAGAGGAGGTCAAAACAAAGGGGGAAATAACTATAAGGGGGCATAGTAGATCCTCGCTGACCCCCTAGGTTTGATGTGGAGGTTTTAAAAGGGCCCCGCGGGGCAAAAAAAAATAATAATAATAATAATCGAACGGCTGAATGGATTTGCACGAAACTTGGCAAAATATTAGGGACTGGTAGCCCGATGTGCCTTTGCTAGGTCTCAATATATGTGCTCCAGTGGATTTTGAGAAATTAACGTTCAAAAAAAGATATATATCTGTAACAGCGCTCCGCTTCGCGTAACGGAGGTTTGCGAAGCTGATTGGTCATTCTGTCACTGGGCTATAGTTGGGCTACATCTGGCTGATATTTGGGCTACATTTGTTTTTTTGTGTGTCTGGCGGCCATCTTTGGGCTACATTGGGCTACATTGGGCTTCATTGGGCTACATTCGGCTACATTTGGGCTCCAACATATATATAGGCCAATGTAGCCCAATATATATTTTTCAAAGTTAATTTTCGTAAAAACCACTGGAGCATATATCTTGAGACATAGCAAAGGCACATCGGGCTACCAGTCCCTACAATTTTGCCAAGTTTCGTGGAAATCCATTCAGCCGTTCGAGCTAAAAGTGAGTCCAACCGCCCTATGGAAATGAAGGAAATGAATGGGTAATTTGTAATTAGCAAATAGCTAATCGCAAACTAGGAATGGTAAAGAATCGCTATTTATTCCTTAAAGTTCGCTATTTAGGAAATGCAAAAAACTTTGATGATACATATGGCGGTTCATCTCTAACAAGATAAGAAGCATAGGGATACATTTATGATGACTGGCGCATCACCAGGGATGTGTTAGTCATTCTGTGCCGCTGTTCCGTCACCTATGGTGTGCTGCATTTACAATGCGGCGCATCATGGGGCAAAAACAGCACAGATGCGTGATGTATCTGTGCCGTAAACGTGGCGCATTGCTGGAGTTGTATCGCAAGTGTGGTGAAGCTCCAGCAAGGGTCGGGGGTGCCCCTGTCGCAGGGTTTCTGTTCTCACACAGAACTGTGGACAGAGGATTGGAACCTCGGCGAATTAGGGTGTCCCAAAACTCACGTTAGTAATCAAAAACTCCTTAGCAAGCTAGGTACAGTGTCACATTGGATATAACAAACTCTCAATGTTTAGACAATCCAGAATATGAACTTATAGTACCTCAGGATACGTGGAACTCATGAACAGTCGGTCGTTATATATTTCTTAGAAACCAGAACATGGAGTTAAGAAGAACACATGTGTATTTGAAATGTTTATTTACTAATGCCGTCTTCTCAGGCGTAGTATCTTAGATAATACAAGTACACATATTATCAGTAGCAAAATTACCAGCATAGTTACTAGTACATAAAAAGCGAATGGTGATAGTATGTTAACATGCTGTAAATGAATAAGAGTTAGCAACACTTATAAGCAGCCGCGGGCCGTGGAGGGAGTTACGGTGAGGCAGGGAGGCGGGGAGGGGGAGAAGCAGGGTGGAGAATAAAAGTACACATATTATCAGTAGCAAAATTACCAGCATAGTTACTAGTACATAAAAAGCGAATGGTGACAGTATGTTAACATGCTGTAAATGAATAAGAGTTAGCAACACTTATAAGCAGCCGCGGGCCGTGGAGGGAGTTACGGTGGGGCAGGGAGGCGGGGAGGGGGAGGGGCAAGGTAGAGAGGGCTCCACCCTGCTTCTCCCCCTCCCCGCCTCCCTGCCTCACCGTAACTCCCTCCACGGCCCGCGGCTGCTTATATCTCACCCTCCCTAATACACATATTATATTATTTGCTAAGAAGGTCTCTTTGTGTTGGTTTAGGGCATACCCATACTTTAGTGTCTTAGATTTGAAGGAATCACATCAGCATACACCAGCTCTCTCTTCATGTGAACCGCATCAACTGTTGTGTATGTGTGTTCGGCAAAGCAATATAAAACCCGCCTCATGCCCAGAATTGGCAGAAGTTGCACTTATGTTATGAGTATGAAGTCGTGGAGATCAGACCTCATAACAATTCTGTATCGTGTTGTTCTTGAAACTTTAGCACTCGCTGTACAGATATAGTTTAACAAGCAAAGCAGATAGTAGAGCAATAACATATTATTCTCATGTAAACCACGATGAACTACTAGGTGGAAAGCTAAAGCAACAACTAAGTGTCGTGTGCAGAAGTTGCAAAAAAGGAAAAATGGCGTTTAAACCGGTAATTAGCCCATGCTAACTTAACACGGTGTAAAGATATCCAGGAGCTAGATGACACCTCCCCATGATCCGGAAACGAACTGAATAAGATAATAGAAGTGCCATCTCATGAGAGCAGATTGCAAGTTTATATGTGGACGGTCCGCAAGGTAAAGCATTAAAAACTAGGAAAATTTAATGCTAAAGAAAAATAAAACAGCCAAGTACTTTATCGAGTCTTAAGCCAATAGGCAAGGTAAATAATAAAAACTTGACAAATAAGTCAATGAATTGTCAATGAAATGCTAGTACTCAGCATATCAAACATGAAAAAGGTCTATGACATAACTGTGTATGCAAAATAAGCTGCAACAGCCTCCAATAGGAAGTCACCGTCTTCATCCGAAAACAGTTCAGCCATCCAATTTAAAAGCGGAAAAGAACATACGTGCTCTCCCAGCACCGGATCCTCTATCACCATCAGAGGACAGCTCGGTGGGTTTTCAAGAAAGCTCTGTTCCAAGAAAGACTGTGCTGCCGCCAGTAAATTCCAGGGACCAAGTAGTCCATGCATCAATGCCACAGCCATAATCCTTTCGCCAGGACAAACCAACTCGTGAGTAATGATAGGAGTCATCAGCTGATTAAAATCGACGTCAGGAGAAACCGGTCCGCAGAGACACAAATTAATGGCCCAATCGAAATCACAGGTCAGGCAGTGAAATACAGGCCGGACACAGGTGAAGTAGGAGAATCGAAAAGATAATCCATATGCCGTGCTTAATATCGCCAACGGCATTGTGCCATAATATTCTAGCATGCGATTGCGGAACAGTGTCAGCAGCTGCAGGGTGGGAGGTTGCATAGGAGGGACATCCATATTTAAAAATGTAAAAAAGCACAAGAGCGTCCGCTGGTAATGCAAGTAAAAATGCCAATCCACGAACCAGAGTGGAGAAAATAGAATGAAAGGAAGCAGGGATGACTCCAAAGATTTTCTCAAATGAAGTCACGAGACCACTGGTTAACAACTTTAAAAAAGTTCGCCAGGGTCTTTGTGGAGGATGCGTTAAAGATAGTCGGAACCATCTTGCTGAAATTGAAAGGCAAATCTGAATTAAAAGTATTCCTTTTATCGTAACAGTAAGTGAACGGGTTATTTGCTGCAGAAATGTTCTATTTCCTCCCACACATGAACATAGGGAGTTTTCAATCTGGCCACAAATACCAACCTTGGGACAGATTTCAACGGCATGGCAAGAATAAGAGCTCTTTTGTCTCAGAGAGAGGTGGCCTTGAGTTCGGCCCGTGAAACTTTCGTGCTTCACATAGCGAACACCCGTACAGAGGTGCAGACCCTTTTCAATTAACTCAGAACAATCTTCATTATTGAGCATCAAATATCTACCATTTTCCAACAACTTGAACGTGGGGATGATAGCAGGAACTGGCGTGCCTTGCAACACGCAAGCCATATTTGGTCGGTGTTTGTTGCATGAACCGTGTAACTGTATGTGCCTACACATTAGTGAATGATCTGGCGTCTCAGTGCATTCCTCTCCATTCAGATAAACTTCTTGATCATCTTTGAAACATCTGTATGTGTATGGAAGCGACCAGACCTCATGAAGAAAAGCACTACCTAAAGGTTCATAACGACCTATTGGTATATATTTCATACAATTTGAAAACTTATATAAAGCAAAAGGCAGCGTTATTAAACCGTGGATAAGGCACGTTGCCAAAAAACCCGCAATCCTCTGCTGATGATGTCAGTGAGCATGTCATGAATGATGTAATATGTGACATCATCAGCAGTGGATTACGGGTAATAGTATCTCTAGTTTACTCCCCTATAGCTGTCTTTCTTTTAACATAAGTGTCTGTTTCCTTCCCTTATACTTACTGTTTTTGGTTCGCTTCTGGTTCGCGTACCGGCGAGCGAACTGGGAAGCGAACTAAGAGAAATAGAGGTTGGCACAGTTCCAAATATTGTACCAATTTTTTAATAACGGGGAGGTAGTTCTGAAAAGAACTTTTTTTTTATTGTTTTTGTTGTTTTATATTTTTTTTATTATTTTTCGGAACATTTTTTTACTTTTTTTGAATTTTTCTGAACAGTTTTATATTTTTTTGGGTTTTTCTTGGAGGGGGCAATGAAAACGATTCATTGTAAAGGGCTCAACAGGAGCAACAAAACAAAAAAAGAAGTATTTATTATTTTGGGCGTTTCGTACAAACTTGCATATGATAGTCAATAGCTCTGTTGATCAGAGTGATGCTTTTTTCTCCGTAGGAAATGAATCCATCGCAAAATACGCAGATGTGTTTTACTTCACCAAATTTCATTTGTATATTTGGCACCATCTCCCTGCCCTCTGGTCCCGTTACTTCCGGTACAACAGATCTTCTGGCCATAATAGGGAGATTATCTAGGTCGTTCCGAAACTGTGCAGCACTGTAGTTGTTAGGATGCCACCTAGTCATATGGCGATGCATTGTGTAGTTTCCGAAACTGTATTTTTTCTCGGTTCCTCTGGACAGTCTATCTTGACATATAAGGCAAGTTACGTATCTTGCATTTACTTTTTTCTGACCTTAGGGAATTTTAAAAAATTGCCAAATGAAGTTTTCTTTCCGGTGAGACGTCCTGGGCTGCTCAGGCAAAAACTGCCTCTCTTCGTGCTCGTCGTCCTGTTCCTCTTCTTCTTCTTCTTGTTGAATTATAACTTGAGCAGGTGGTCCACTCTTCCTTGGATGTGGTGGAGGTGGTGGGGAAGCACCAGCTGAAGCTACTAAAGAAGCCATTGCTCAGTGATCACAAAGGGTCTTTCTCTCACAATGATGAAAGTCAGAGTGAGGAAAGAAGGAGGGATTTTCATCATTTGGGAAAAACAAGAGTTCTCAACCAATCAAAAGTGTTCATTTTAGATTATATGACCTAGTCTTACATCATTAGGAAACCAAAAGTGAAATGAACCAATGAAAAGTGTTATTACCAAGTCACATGACTTGCTGTGTTTACGTTAAGCGCTTTGCAGGGCCTCCCGGTTTGCTTCCAGAAACCTGCGCTTTGCGACTCGCTTCGCGTACCAGTTCGCTAACGTAGCACGTCATATGACGTATCACGCGACAACGTGAAACGTCATGCGGACGGGAGGCGTCACGATGTTGTTTTCTAACGCGGCACTTGCGGTAAAGAAACGTTTACCGGCTCGCGGTCTATTTCGCGGCATCAAGGTCAGCTAACGGGAAGCTTCCCGATTCGCGAAGCGGGAACGAAGAAAAAAAAATATTTTAAAAATTTTTTATTCATAAACATATAAAATATATTTTTGGATTTAAAGAAGAATACATTTTACAGCTACAGATATTAGCTGTTAAAAAACCAATGAAATTCACAGAAAAAAACCATAGGTTATAGACCATATATAGTTAGGAATTAGCATTTACAAAACCTTGAAAATTCACTGAAAAAACCATAGGTTATAGACCATATATAGTTAGGAATTAGCATTTAGAAAACCTTATTTTACTCACACAAAACCATTGAAATTCCATATATAGTTAGTTGCACTAACTATATATCGCGCACCCGCAATCCACTGCTGATGATGTCACATATTACATCATTCATGACATGGTCAGTGACATCACTGATGACATCACTGATGACATCTCAAATGACATCACTGATGACATCACTGATGACATCTCATTTGACATCAATGACCACATCACTGATGATATCATTCATGTGACAATACAATGCATCTCCTCACATTTTAATATAACCTCTGTTTCACCCAGTGTTAAAAAGAGAGTATAATTTTTGAAACCATTGACACACCAATACTAGTTACTACATACGCACTCACTGATTGCTACGTCTACACACACCTTCACTCATTCACCCATACAATCATTCATACATACAATCACTCATCTTTACAACACTATCATATGCACTCATACACCTATACAGACACTCACAGTCTGCCACTCATCCATGGAGTTACTCACACACCTAGTCAGTCCTGTAAAGAATCAATGACACTTCCATTTTCTTGTCTATACAGTTAAACATAGAGCACCTTACATTTTCAAACATATACTAACACATACTTACCTTCTTATACAATCATTGATACAAGTACAGATTGATCTGCACAGAGTCACACACCTCCCAGCTAGCCACACACACACTCAGTCTCCCATACAAATACTTGGGCAATCAATCAATAACCCATATAGTTACTCATATAGCTACTGATCAACACATGCAGCAGTTTACAGAACAACAGACATAATGATGCACAAATTAAGACAGTTTAGTCACTAACCCTTGCAGTCAGTGAGACACATTTAATCACTCACTCATACAGTCAGTCATGCACCTACTAAATCCTTCGTCCAGACACTTACACATCCACTCATTCTTCAATATGTAAGACATATTTAAACTTTATAGAAACAAAAAATCACTGGATGTTGTTATCAGTGATGTCATCAGTGATGTCATTTGAGATGTCATCAGTGATGTCACTGACCATGTCATGAATGATGTAATATGTGACATCATCAGCAGTGGATTGCGGGTGCGCGATATATAGTTAGTGCAACTAACTATATATGGAATTTCAATGGTTTTGTGTGAGTAAAATAAGGTTTTCTAAATGCTAATTCCTAACTATATATGGTCTATAACCTATGGTTTTTTCAGTGAATATATATATATATTACCTACTGGCGGTCGCCAGTAGGTATATATAGTTAGGATTTTTTCTCTATGGGTTTTTTGAAAATTCTATGTCTAATAACTTTGGCGTTTGTGGACGGAATTGGCTGAAATTTTCAGGAAAATGGCACATTTTGTTTCTGAGCAGCCCTTGAAAATTTGGGGGGGGTTCGTCCAGTGGGGGCCGAGAAAAAAGGGGGGTCCCAAAACGTGTTTTTAACATTGAGTTTTCCATAGGGCGGTTGGCCTCACTTTTAGCCCGAACGGCTGAATGGATTTGCACGAAACTTGGCAAAATTGTAGGGACTGGTAGCCCGATGTGCCTTTTGTAGGTCTCAATATATGTGCTCCAGTGGATTTTGAGAAATTAACGTTTAAAAAAAGATATATATCTGTAACAGCGGACCGGGCAGCGCTCTGGTTCGCGGACTTTTCGCGCAACGGAGCTTTGTGAAGCGAAGCTGATTGGTTCTCCGGCGTCTGTCAACATTCCAAACAGTCCGTAGCGGCCGCCATCTTGTCTCTCGGTAGGATCGAGAGACAAGAGGAGGTCAAAACAAAGGGGGAAATAACTATAAGGGGGCATAGTAGATCCTCGCTGACCCCCTAGGTTTGATGTGGAGGTTTTAAAAGGGCCCCGCGGGGCAAAAAAAAATAATAATAATAATAATTGAACGGCTGAATGGATTTGCACGAAACTTGGCAAAATATTAGGGACTGGTAGCCCGATGTGCCTTTGCTAGGTCTCAATATATGTGCTCCAGTGGATTTTGAGAAATTAACGTTCAAAAAAAGATATATATCTGTAACAGCGCTCCGCTTCGCGTAACGGAGGTTTGCGAAGCTGATTGGTCATTCTGTCACTGGGCTATAGTTGGGCTACATCTGGCTGATATTTGGGCTACATTTGTTTTTTTGTGTGTCTGGCGGCCATCTTTGGGCTACATTGGGCTACATTGGGCTTCATTGGGCTACATTCGGCTAATTAGCAAATAGCTCATCGCAAACTAGGAATGGTAAAGAATCGCTATTTATTCCTTAAAGTTCGCTATTTAGGAAATGCAAAAAACTTTGATGATATATATGGCGGTTCATCTCTAACAAGATAAGAAGCATAGGGATACATTTATGATGACTGGCGCATCACCAGGGATGTGTTAGTCATTCTGTGCCGCTGTTCCGTCACCTATGGTGTGCTGCATTTACAATGCGGCGCATCATGGGGCAAAAACAGCACAGATGCGTGATGTATCTGTGCCGTAAAGGTGGCGCATTGCTGGAGTTGTATCACAAGTGTGATGAAGCTCCAGCAAGGGTCGGGGGTGCCCCTGTCGCAGGGTTTCTGTTCTCACACAGAACTGTGGACAGAGGATTGGAACCTCGGCGAATTAGGGTGTCCCAAAACTCACGTTAGTAATCAAAAACTCCTTAGCAAGCTAGGTACAGTGTCACATTGGATATAACAAACTCTCAATGTTTAGACAATCCAGAATATGAACTTATAGTACCTCAGGATACGTGGAACTCATGAACAGTCGGTCGTTATAGATTTCTTAGAAACCAGAACATGGAGTTAAGAAGAACAGATGTGTATTTGAAATGTTTATTTACTAATGCCGTCTTCTCAGGCGTAGTACCTTAGATAATAAAAGTACACATATTATCAGTAGCAAAATTACCAGCATAGTTACTAGTACATAAAAAGTGAATGGTGATAGTATGTTAACATGCTGTAAATGAATAAGAGTTAGCAACACTTATAAGCAGCCGCGGGCCGTGGAGGGAGTTACGGTGAGGCAGGGAGGCGGGGAGGGGGAGAAGCAGGGTGGAGAATACAAGTACACATATTATCAGTAGCAAAATTACCAGCATAGTTACTAGTACATAAAAAGCGAATGGTGACAGTATGTTAACATGCTGTAAATGAATAAGAGTTAGCAACACTTATAAGCAGCCGCGGGCCGTGGAGGGAGTTACGGTGGGGCAGGGAGGCGGGGAGGGGGAGGGGCAAGGTAGAGAGGGCTCCACCCTGCTTCTCCCCCTCCCCGCCTCCCTGCCCCATCGTAACTCCCTCCACGGCCCGCGGCTGCTTATATCTCACCCTCCCTAATACACATATTATATTATTTGCTAAGAAGGTCTCTTTGTGTTGGTTTAGGGCGTGCCCATACTTTAGTGTCTTAGATTTGAAGGAATCACATCAGCATACACCAGCTCTCTCTTCATGTGAACCGCATCAACTGTTGTGTATGTGTGTTCGGCAAAGCAATATAAAACCCGCCTCATGCCCAGAATTGGCAGAAGTTGCACTTATGTTATGAGTATGAAGTCGTGGAGATCAGACCTCATAACAATTCTGTATCGTGTTGTTCTTGAAACTTTAGCACTCGCTGTACAGATATAGTTTAACAAGTAAAGCAGATAGTAGACCAATAACATATTATTCTCATGTAAACCACGATGAACTACTAGGTGGAAAGCTAAAGCAACAACTAAGTGTCGTGTGCAGAAGTTGCAAAAAAGGAAAAATGGCGTTTAAACCGGTAATGAGCCCATGCTAACTTAACACGGTGTAAAGATATCCAGGACCTAGATGACACCTCCTCATGATCCGGAAACGAACTGAATAAGATAATAGAAGTGCCATCTCATGAGAGCAGATTGCAAGTTTATATGTGGACGGTCCGCAAGGTAAAGCATTAAAAACTAGGAAAATTTAATGCTAAAGAAAAATAAAACAGCCAAGTACTTTATCGAGTCTTAAGCCAATAGGCAAGGTAAATAATAAAAACTTGACAAATAAGTCAATGAATTGTCAATGAAATGCTAGTACTCAGCATATCAAACATGAAAAAGGTCTATGACATAACTGTGTATGCAAAATAAGCTGCAACAGCCTCCAATAGGAAGTCACCGTCTTCATCCGAAAACAGTTCAGCCATCCAATTTAAAAGCGGAAAAGAACATACGTGCTCTCCCAGCACCGGATCCTCTATCACCATCAGAGGACAGCTCGGTGGGTTTTCAAGAAAGCTCTCTTCCAAGAAAGACTGTGCTGCCGCCAGTAAATTCCAGGGACCAAGTAGTCCATGCATCAATGCCACAGCCATAATCCTTTCGCCAGGACAAACCAACTCGTGAGTAATGATAGGAGTCATCAGCTGATTAAAGTCGACGTCAGGAGAAACCGGTCCGCAGAGACACAAATCAATGGCCCAATCGAAATCACAGGTCAGGCAGTGAAATACAGGCTGGACACAGGTGAAGTAGGAGAACCGAAAAGATAATCCATATGCCGTGCTTAATATCGCCAACGGCATTGTGCCATAATATTCTAGCATGCGATTGCGGAACAGTGTCAGCAGCTGCAGGGTCGGAGGTTGCATAGGAGGGACATCCATATTTAAAAATGTAAAAAAGCACAAGAGCGTCCGCTGGTAATGCAAGTAAAAATGCCAATCCACGAACCAGAGTGCAGAAAATACAATGAAAGGAAGCAGGGATGACTCCAAAGATTTTCTCAAATGAAGTCACGAGACCACTGGTAACAACTTTAAAAAAGTGCACCAGGGACTTTGTGGAGGATGCGTTAAAGATAGTCGGAAACATGTTGCTGAAATTGAAAGGCAAATGTTAATTGAAAAAGGTTTTGCACCTCTGTATGGGTGTTCGCTATGTGAAGTACGAAAGTTTCACGGGCCGAACTCAAGGCCACCTCTCTCTGAGACAAAAGAGCTCTTATTCTTGCCATGCCGTTGAAACGTGTCTCAAGGTTGGTATTTGTGGCCAGATTGAAAACTCCCTATGTTCATGTGTGGGAGGAAATAGAACATTTCTGCAGCAAATAACCCGTTCACTTACTGTTACGATAAAAGGAATACTTTTAATTAACTCAGAACAATCTTCATTATTGAGCATCAAATAACTACCATTTTCCAACAACTTGAACGTGGGGATGATAGCAGGAACTGGCGTGCCTTGCAACACGCAAGCCATATTTGGTCGGTGTTTGTTGCATGAACCGTGTAACTGTATGTGCCTACACATTAGTGAATGATCTGGCGTCTCAGTGCATTCCTCTCCATTCAGATAAACTTCTTGATCATCTTTGAAACATCTGTATGTGTATGGAAGCGACCAGACCTCATGAAGAAAAGCACTACCTAAAGGTTCATAACGACCTATTGGTATATATTTCATACAATTTGAAAACTTATATAAAGCAAAAGGCAGCGTTATTAAACCGTGGATAAGGCATGTTGCCAAAAAACCCGCAATCCTCTGCTGATGATGTCACTGAGCATGTCATGAATGATGTAATATGTGACATCATCAGCAGTGGATTACGGGTAATGGTATCTCTAGTTTACTCCCTTATAGCTGTCTTTCTTTTAACATAAGTGTCTGTTTCCTTCCCTTATACTTACTGTTTTTGGGTCGCTTCCGGTTCGCGTACCCGCGAGCGAACTGGGAAGCGAACTAAGAGAAATAGAGGTTGGCACAGTTCCAAATATTGCACCAATTTTTTAATAACGGGGAGGTAGTTCTGAAAAGAACTTTTTTTTTTATTTTTCTGAACTTTTTTTTACTGTTTTTGAATTTTTCGGAACAGTTTTATATTTTTTTGGGTTTTTCTTGGAGGGGGCAATGAAAACGATTCATTGTAAAGGGCTCAACAGGAGCAACAAAACAAAAAAAAGAAGTATTTATTATTTTGGGCGTTTCGGACAAACTTGCATATGATAGTCAATAGCTCTGTTGATCAGAGTGATGCTTTTTTCTCCGTAGGAAATGAATCCATCGCAAAATGCGCAGATGTGTTTTACATCACCAAATCTCATTTGTATATTTGGCACCATCTCCCTGCTCTCTGGTCCCGTTACTTCCGGTACAACAGATCTTCTGGCCATAATAGGGAGATTATCTAGGTCGTTCCGAAACTGTGCAGCACTGTAGTTGTTAGGATGCCACCTAGTCATATGGCGATGCATTGTGTAGTTTCCGAAACTGTATTTTTTGTCGGTCCCTCTGGACAGTCTATCTTGACATATAAGGCAAGTTACGTATCTTGCATTTACTTTTTTCTGACCTTTGGGAATTTAAAAAAATTGCCAAATGAAGTTTTCTTTCCGGTGAGACGTCCTGGGCTGCTCAGGCAAAAACTGCCTCTCTTCGTGCTCGTCCTCCTGTTCCTCTTCTTCTTCTTCTTGTTGAATTACAACTTGAGCAGGTGGTCCACTCTTCCTTGGATGTGGTGGAGGTGGTGGGGAAGCACCAGCTGAAGCTACTAAAGAAGCCATTGCTCAGTGATCACAAAGGGTCTTTCTCTCACAATGATGAAAGTCAGAGTGAGGAAAGAAGGAGGGATTTTCATCATTTGGGAAAAACAAGAGTTCTCAACCAATCAAAAGTGTTCATTTTAGATTATATGACCTAGTCTTACATCATTAGGAAACCAAAAGTGAAATGAACCAATGAAAAGTGTTATTACCAAGTCACATGACTTGCTGTGTTTACGTTAAGCGCTTTGCAGGGCCTCCCGGTTTGCTTCCAGAAACCTGCGCTTTGCGACTCGCTTCGCGTACCAGTTCGCTAACGTAGCACGTCATATGACGTATCACGCGACAACGTGAAACGTCATGCGGACGGGAGGCGTCACGATGTTGTTTTCTAACGCGGCACTTGCGGTAAAGAAACGTTTACCGGCTCGCGGTCTATTTCGCGGCATCAAGGTCAGCTAACGGGAAGCTTCCCGATTCGCGAAGCGGGAACGAAGAAAAAAAAATATTAAAAAAAAAAATTATTCATAAACATATAAAATATATTTTTGGATTTAAAGAAGAATACATTTTACAGCTACAGATATTAGCTGTTAAAAAAACAATGAAATTCACAGAAAAAACCATAGGTTATAGACCATATATAGTTAGGAATTAGCATTTACAAAACCTTGAAAATTCACTGAAAAAACCATAGGTTATAGACCATATATAGTTAGGAATTAGCATTTAGAAAACCTTATTTTACTCACACAAAACCATTGAAATTCCATATATAGTTAGTTGCACTAACTATATATCGCGCACCCGCAATCCACTGCTGATGATGTCACATATTACATCATTCATGACATGGTCAGTGACATCACTGATGACATCACTGATGACATCTCAAATGACATCACTGATGACAACATCCAGTGACTGTATGTTTCTGTAAAGTTAAAATATGTCTTAGATATTGAAGAATGAGTGGATGTATAAGTGTCTGGATGAAGGATTTAGTAGGTGCGTGACTGACTGTATGAGTGAGTGATTAAATGTGTCTCACTGAATGCATGGGTTAGTGACTAAACTGTCTTAATTTGTGCATCATTATGTCTGTTGTGATGTAAACTGCTGCATGTGTTGATCATTAGCTATACGAGAGGCTATATGTGTTATTAATTGGTTGCCCAAGTATTTCTATGGGAGATTGAGTTTGTGTGGGGGTGGCTGGAAGGTGTGTGACTCTGTGCATAGATGTGTGAGCAGTTTATTCACTAGGTGTATGAGTTCAAGAGTGCATGTGGAAACAGCTACATGGGCAGTTGACTGTGTGCATGAGTGTATTGATGAGTGAATGAATATCTCAATGCTACATGTCATAGTAAGTACATATGTAAAACACAGTACATGTGAGAGTTGGCATATATAAATAACTGTGCATGAGAGCCACTGAGTGAGTGGTTGTATCGATCATTGTGAACTTGTATCAGGGATTGTATAAGAGAGTAAATATGTGTTAGTATATGTTTCAATAAGTAAGGTGTGTATAACTGTATAGTTGAAGAAATGGAGGTGAGATTGTTTCTTTGCATGACTGACTGGGTGTGTGAGTAACTCCATGGATGAGTGGCAGTGTGTGAGTGTCTGTATACACTGAGTGTATCTAAGGTTATATTAGAGTCTGAAGAGGTTTATCGTATTAGCACAAGAATGAATCCAAATGAGACGTCATCAGTGATGTCATCAGTGATGTCATTTGAGATGTCATCAGTGATGTCATCAGTGATGTCACTGACCATGTCATGAATGATGTAATATGTGACATCATCAGCAGTGGATTGCGGGTGCGCGATATATAGTTAGTGCAACTAACTATATATGGAATTTCAATGGTTTTGTGTGAGTAAAATAAGGTTTTCTAAATGCTAATTCCTAACTATATATGGTCTATAACCTATGGTTTTTTCAGTGAATATATATATATATTACCTACTGGCGATAGCCAGTAGGTATATATAGTTAGGATTTTTTTCCTATGGGATTTTTGAAAATTCTATGTCGAATAACTTTGGCGTTTGAGGACAGAATTGGCTGAAATTTTCAGGAAAATGGAACATTTTGTTTCTGAGCAGCCCCTAAAAATTTGGGGGAGTTTCGTCAAGGGGGGGCCGAGAAAAAAGGGGGGTCCGAAAACGTGTTTTTCCCATGCAATTTTCCATAGGGCGGTTGGCCTCACTTTTAGCCTGAACGGCTGAATGGATTTACACCAAACTTGGCAAAATTGTAGGGACTGGTAGCCCGATGTGCCTTTGCTATGTCTCAAGATATAGGCTCCAGTGGTTTTTACGAAAATTAACTTTGAAAAATATATATTGGGCTACATTGGGCTATATATATGTTGGAGCCCAAATGTAGCCCAATGTAGCCCAATGTAGCCCAATGTAGCCCAAAGATGGCCACCAGAGACAAAAAAAAACAAATGTAGCCCAAATATCAGCCAGATGTAGCCCAACTATAGCCCAATGACAGAATGTCCCAGAGTGTTCTAAAGAACAACTAGAGTGCTAACAGTCCTACTTATTACAAAGGTATGGCACACCAGAAGCCATCTTGATTGGAATAAAGTGGTAACTCTTAAAACATTTAATTTAAAAAGGAACAAAATGAGGGGGTTCATTTTGCCATAGAAAGTATGATTAGCGAATATATGACGAAATCCCGCATACCATCAGTCCGCAAAAAAAATCCCGCATGTACTATTAGGCCGCAAATTAAAATAACGAAAACTTTTAGAACGAATATGCCTTTAGCATACACTAAACAACTAAACTACGCTAAACCCTAAAACACTACCCCCAGCATGACCCTACACTACAAAAACAGTACAACACTACCCTAAACCCTAAAACACTACCCCCAGCATGACCCTACACTACACAAACACTACAACACTACCCTAAACCCTAAAACACTACCCCCAGCATGACCCTACACTACGCAAACACTACAACACTACCCAAAACCCTAAAATACTACACCCCAGCATGACCCTACACTACGCAAACACTACAACACTACCCTAAACCCTAAAACACTACCCCCAGCATGACCCTACACTACACAAACACTACAACACAACCCTAAACCCTAAAACACTGCCCCCAGCATGACCCTACACTACGCAAACACTACAACACAACCCTAAACACTACCCCCAGCATGACCCTACACTACGCAAACACTACAACACTACCCTAAACCCTAAAACACTACCCCCAGCATGACCCTACACTACGCAAACACTACAACACTACCCAAAACCCTAAAACACTACACCCCAGCATGACCCTACACTACGCAAACACTACAACACTACCCTAAACCCTAAAACACTACCCCCAGCATGACCCTACACTACGCAAACACTACAACACTACCCAATACCCTAAAACACTACACCCCAGCATGACCCTACACTACGCAAACACTACAACACTACCCTAAACCCTAAAACACTACCCCCAGCATGACCCTACACTACGCAAACACTACAACACTACCCTAAACCCTAAAACACTACCCCCAGCATGACCCTACACTATGCAAACACTACAACACTACCCTAAACCCTAAAACACTACCCCCAGCATGACCCTACACTACGCAAACACTACAACACTACCCTAAACCCTAAAACACTACCCCCAGCATGACCCTACACTACGCAAACACTACAACACTACCCTAAACCCTAAAACACTACCCCCAGCATGACCCTACACTACGCAAACACTACAACACTACCCAAAACCCTAAAACACTACCCCCAGCATGACCCTACACTACGCAAACACTACAACACTACCCAACACCCTAAAACACTACCCCCCAGCATGACCCTACACTACGCAAACACTACAACACTACCCAAAACCCTAAAACACTACCCCCAGCATGACCCTACACTACGCAAACACTACAACACTACCCAAAACCCTAAAACACTACCCCCAGCATGACCCTACACTACGCAAACACTACAACACTACCCAAAACCCTAAAACACTACACCCCAGCATGACCCTACACTACGCAAACACTACAACACTACCCAAAACCCTAAAACACTACACCCCAGCATGACCCTACACTACGCAAACACTACAACACTACCCAAAACCCTAAAACACTACCCCCAGCATGACCCTACACTACGCAAACACTACAACACTACCCAAAACCCTAAAACACTACCCCCAGCATGACCCTACACTACGCAAACACTACAACACTACCCTAAACCCTAAAATACTACACCCCAGCATGACCCTACACTACGCAAACACTACAACACTACCCAACACCCTAAAACACTACCCCCAGCATGACCCTACACTACGCAAACACTACAACACTATCCTAAACCCTAAAACACTACGCCCAGCATGACCCTACACTACGCAAACACTACAACACTACCCTAAACCCTAAAACACTAGCCCCAGCATGACCCTACACTACGCAAACACTACAACACAACCCTAAACCCTAAAACACTACCCCCAGCATGACCCTACACTACGCAAACACTACAACACTACCCTAAACCCTAAAACACTACCCCCAGCATGACTCTACACTACGCAAACACTACAACACAACCCTAAACCCTAAAACACTACCCCCAGCATGACCCTACACTAAACAACCACCACAACTCTACACTACACTAACACAACACTACACTACACAGCACTACACTACACTACACAATCACTAACCCACGAAAAAATTAACACAAACCCACTTACCTCTCTCGTCATCGTGGTTTTCACAACGCAAATGCATTTACCATACATGCCTTTAAAACGTAATTCTTTGTAAAGGCATGCGCGATAAATGCACATGCGTTTTGAAAAAATGTGGGATAATGGTATGCGAGGTCAATGACCTTGCGGGATAATGGTATGCGGACTGAAAGTCTGCGGGATAAAAAATGCGGGAAAATGGCTGCAAACCATGATTAGCAGCAGACTTCCCTGGTGAGCACTAGCTTTACTACAGTGATCTAATGAGCAACTAGAGTGCTAACATTCAGAATTTATGGCAAATGTGTGACACATCTGAATGCCTTCTTGATAGAAGCAAAGTAAACAAGCATTGAAAATGCAATAGATCTCGCCCTCGTTTAAGTTAAAGCCATTCTGTTTGTAATGAGGTGGCTTTTTAGCTTTGCTTTTATTAGTGTTTTTAAAACTTTCATGTAAATAACATGCATATGTATGCATATATGTATATGTATGTATGCATTTATATTTATATAGATATGCAGATTATATATGTTTATATATGTATATTACCTACTGGCGATAGCCAGTGGGTATATATAGTTAGGATTTTTTCTCTATGGGATTTCTGAAAATTCTATGTCTAATAACTTTGGCGTTTGTGGACGGAATTGGCTGAAATTTTCAGGAAAATGGCACATTTTGTTTCTGAGCAGCCCCTGAAAATTTGGGGGGGGGTTCGTCAAGGGGGGGCCGAGAAAAAAGGGGGGTCCCAAAACACGTTTTTCCCATACATTTTTCCATAGGGCGGTTGGACTCACTTTTAGCTCGAACGGCTGAATAGATTTACATGAAACTTGGCAAAATTGTAGATATGGTTTGCCCGACGTGCCTTTGCTATGTCTCAATATATGTGCTCCAGTGGATTTTGAGAAATTAACGTTTAAAAAAATATATATATCTGTGACAGCGCTCCGGTTAGCGCCCCGGTTCGCGTACCTGACGCGTAACGGAACTTCGCGAAACGAAGCTGATTGGCTCTCCGGTGTCTGTCAACATTCTAAACAGTCCGGAGCGGCCGCCATCTTGTCTCTCGGTGCGATCGAGAGACAAGATGTGGTGAAAAACGAAGGGGGAAATGAAGGAAAGGGGGCAAGGTAAACCCCTCCTGACCCCTAGGATTGATGAGGGGGATATTAAAGTCCCCCGCGATTTTTCGCGGTAGAGGCGCTTCCCGGTACGCGAACCGGGCAGCTAACCGGCAGCGTAACGGGAGTCCGCCATCTTGTGTTTTTGGAGCGTCCGGTTCGCGTACCGGGTAGCGTCCCGGTAAGCGTAACAAGGGGAAAACCAAGAGAAACAGTAAAAAAAAAATTAAGGGAATAGATTTCCAGCAAACTTGGCAAAATTGTAGGGACTGTTTGTTTGATGTGCCTTTGCAAGGCCTCAAGATATGTGCACGTGTGGATTTTGTCTAATTAAGGTTAAAAAAAATATATATATCTGTAAGCGTGCTCCGGCACGCTTACGTTACGGGTTTTGTTTGCGCTGCAGAGCCGATACGCCACGGTTATGCGACGCGTCATGAGGCGTCTCACGTGGCTACGTGATACGTCACGTAATAAAGAATATATTTTACAGCTATAGATATTAGCTTTTAAAAAACCAATGAAATTCACTGAAAAAACCATAGGTTATAGACCATATATAGTTAGGAATTTGCATTTACAAAACCTTGAAAATTCACTGAAAAAACCATAGGTTAGAGACCATATATAGTAAGCTGGACATTTTATTGACATAAAACCAATGAAATTCCATATATAGTTAGTTGCACTAACTATATATCGCGCACCCGCAATCCACTGCTGATGATGTCACATATTACATCATTCATGACATGGTCAGTGACATCACTGATGACATCACTGATGACATCTCAAATGACATCACTGATGACATCACTGATGACATCTCAAATGACATCACTGATGACATCATGACACACCAATACCAGTTACTACATACGCACTCACTGATTCCTACGTCTACACACACATTCACTCATTCACCCATTCAATCACTCATACATACAGTCACTCATTATTACAACACTATCATATGCACTCATACACCTATGCAGACACTCACACACTGCCACTCATCCATGGAGTTACTCACACACCTAGTCAGTCCTGTAAAGAATCAATCACACTTCCATTTCCTCATCTATACAGTTAAACACAGAACACCATACTTCAGTGACATCACTGATGACATCTCAAATGACATCACTGATGACATCTCAAATGACATCACTGATGACATCATGACACACCAATACCAGTTACTACATACGCACTCACTGATTCCTACGTCTACACACACATTCACTCATTCACCCATACAATCACTCATACATACAGTCACTCATTATTACAACACTATCATATGCACTCATACACCTAGTCAGTCCTGTGAAGAATCAATCACACTTCGATTTCCTCATCTATACAGTTAAACACAGAACACCATACTTTTCACACATATACTAACACATACTTACTCTCTTATACAATCACTGATACAAGTACACATTGATATGCACAGTCACACACCTCCCAGCCAGCCACACACACACTCAGTCTACCATACATCCACTCATTCTTCAATATGTAAAACATATTTAAACTTTACAAAAACACACAGACACTAGATGATGTCATCAGTGATGTCATTTGAGATGTCATCAGTGATGTCATCAGTGATGTCATTTGAGATGTCATCAGTGATGTCACAGTGATGTCACTGACCATGTCATGAATGATGTAATATGTGACATCATCAGCAGTGGATTGCGGGTGCGCGATATATAGTTAGTGCAACTAACTATATATGGAATTTCATTGGTTTTATGTCAATAAAATGTCCAGCTAACTATATATGGTCTCTAACCTATGGTTTTTTCAGTGAATTTTCAAGGTTTTGTAAATGCAAATTCCTAACTATATATGGTCTATAACCTATGGTTTTTTCAGTGAATATATATATATATATATATATATAATACCTACTGGCGGTCGCCAGTAGGTAGTGATAGTTAGGACCTAGTTTCTATAGGAAATCCGCAAATTCTATTGGGAATAACTTTGGCGCTGGTTGTTGAATCTTCGCGAATTTCTCAAAGAAGATGGCCCGCTCCGCTCCGCTCCTTCCCTGAAAGTCTTGGGAAGATTCGTCAAGCGGGAGCCGAGAAAAAAGGGGGGTCCCAAAACGTATTTTCCCCATGTTAATTTCCATAGGACGATTAGACACGCTACAGCCCGAACGGCTGAACGGAATTACAAGAAATTTGGCAAAATGGTAGAGTCTGATTTGCAGATTGCCCTTTTGTTTAAATGGTGTAAATCCCTCCAGTAGTTGTTAGGAAAATCAAATGTTAAAAAATGTATATATCTGGGCGGAGCCAAACCACACATCTCATCGTGAGATCTGATTGGCTGTCAGCACTTCATCCAAGAAGTGTTGGCAGCCATCTTGGGGCCAATATACATGATAGCACCTCATTAAAAAGCATTGCAGTTAATAGAAGGTTTTAGGACTTTAGTTACATTCTAAATCATTTGTTGATGGTACCATACTCATTTGAGGAATTGTGGTGTGTTCTCAGGTGATTTTACCATGTGAAAAAGCCTTCTGCTGGGATATCATGAATCATGTTTGAAAGAAAACTATTATCTCATGCTTTTCCCACAGTGGTTTGGAAGGGGATCTATAAGCTAAACTGAAAGCATATTTTCTGTAAATTCACATTATCTTTCTCAGTCATGTGAGAATGAAGTCTGACATTCTCAGTAAAACATGTACATCCAACAAGGACAGAGACTGTCAGTTGATTCCTTTGTGTTCTACTGCAGCTTCCCAGAGTGTTCTAAAGAACAACTAGAGCGCTAACAGTCCTACTTATTACAAAGGTATGGCAGGAACAAAATTTTGCCATAGAAAGTATGATTAGTGCTGCAGGATGAAAAATTAGGGCATATTTTGAGTGACTTCTCAAATCCTCTTCTATTTCATAAAAAAATTCTGACATGCAGTCTCCCAAGATGGCCACCAGAGACAAAAGAGCCCAAATGTAGCCCAAATATCACCCAGATGTAGCCCAAGTATAGCCCAATGACAGAATGTCCCAGAGTGTTCTAAAGAACAACTAGAGCGCTAACAGTCTTACTTATGACAAAAGTATGGCACACCAGAAGCCATCTTGATTGGAATGAAGTGGTAAGTCTGAAAACATTTAATTTAAAAAGGAACAAAATGAGGGGGTTCATTTTGCCATAGAAAGTATGATTGGTGCTTCAGAAAGAAAAAGGAGGGCACATTTTGAGTGACTTCTCAAATCCTGTTCTATTTCATTAAAAAATTCTGACATGCAGACTGAAGCATGCACTTTCAATACCAGCAGCAGACTTCCCTGGTGAGCAGTAGCTTTACTACAGTGATCTATTAAGCAACTAGCGTGCTAACATTCTGAATTTATGGCAAATGTGTGTCACATCTGAATGCCTTCTTGATTGAATCAAAGTAGAAAACTGAAAGTATTTCCTACTGCGGAGACTGTAGTAAATGAGGAAATTAGGAAACTTCATAACAAATAAGTCTCCCAAGATGGCCACCAGAGACAAAAGAGCCCAAATGTAGCACAAATATCCCAAAGATGTAGCCCAAGTATAGCCCAATGACAGAATGTCCCAGAGTGTTCTAAAGAACAACTAGAGCGCTAACAGTCTTACTTATGACAAAAGTATGGCACACCTGAAGTCATCTTGATTGGAATAAAGTGGTAACACTTAAAACATTTAATTTGCAAAGGAACAAAATTAGGGGGTTCATTTTGACATAGAAATTATGATTAGTGCTGAAGAAAGAAAAATTAGGGCACATTTTGACTTCTCAAATCCTCTTCTATTTCATTAACGACCACTGTGCCTTGCCAGGCCGGGTCGCCCCCACGCTCCTCCTGCTCCTGTTCCTGGTTCCTGCCTGTTTGCCGCCACTCGCCACTCGCCGTTTCCCGCCGCTGCCTCCCTGCGGCCCCGCCCCCTGCCAGCCGATTGGCCCCCCCGCTCCCGCCACCCAGCGGACCCTCCCTCCCGGCTCCCTTCTTAAGGGGACTCCATCCTGACCTCGGGAGCGACCACTGTGCCTTGCCAGGCCGGGTCGCCCCCACGCTCCTCCTGCTCCTGTTCCTGGTTCCTGGTTCCTGCCTGTTTGCCGCCACTCACCACTCGCCGTTTCCCGCCTCTGCCTCCCTGCGGCCCCGCCCCCCGCCAGCCGATTGGCCCCCCGCTCCCGCCACCCAGCGGACCCTCCCTCCCGGCTCCCTTCTTAAGGGGACTCCATCCTGACCTCAGGAGCGACCACTGTGCCTTGCCAGGCCGGGTCACCCCCAGGCTCCTCCTGCTCCTGTTCCTGGTCCCTGGTTCCTGCCTGTTTGCCGCCACTCGCCACTCGCCGTTTCCCGCCGCTGCCTCCCTGCGGCCCCGCCCCCCGCCAGCCGATTGGCCCCCCGCTCCCACCACCCAGCGGACCCTCCCTCCCGGCTCCCTTCTTATGCCGCCTCCACGCACGCGCAGCGTTGACGCGCAGCGGGCGCGCCGATTGTGCGCCGAAGGCGCGCCAAAGGCAAGCCCGCCTGCGCCCGTCTGCGCCCGTCTGCGCCTGGACCGCGCCCAGTGCCAGGACCCCTGGCCGTCCCCGCAGATGCAAGACGACCCAACTGACCTACTACGCCGCCACTCTCAACGCACTCAATGCCGGCCGGAACCACGCCTGCTACCGAGCCACCCAGAGACGCACCCACAGACCCTTCACCTGCTGTAGCTGCAAGTTCACCTGCCTCCGAACCTGCCCCGCACCCGCCAAGCCAAGCACCAGCAGCAACCACCTCAAGTGCATCCTGCTCAACACCCGCTCCGTCCACAGACACGCCGTGGAACACTGGAACCTCCTCGACGCTACATCACCGGACGTCGCCTTCCTCACGGAAACCTGGATGAACGCCTCTTCTGCACCCGACATCGCCATCGCCATCCCAGATGGTTACAAGATCATCAGGAGGGACCGCGTCAACCAGACTGGAGGAGGCATTGCCATCGTCCACAAGAACACCATCCGCATCACGACCGACGCCAACGACTCCTTCGCCGCAGCCGAACATCTCCACTTCCAGATTCACACCGACCCTAAGACGACCCTCAGAGGCACCCTCGTCTACAGACCCCCGAGACCACGCACACAATTCAGCGAAGACATCACAGACTTCATCAGCCCACACGCCCTCCTCTCCGCTGACTACATCCTCCGAGGGGACCTCAACTTCCACCTGGAGAACAACAAGGACCGCAACACCACCGCCCTGCTGGACAACCTCGCCAACCTCGGACTCAAGCAACTGGTCAACACCCCCACCCACTACGCTGGCCACACGCTTGATCCCGTCTTCTCATCCAGCAAGCACATCACCTTCAGCCACTCCACCGGACTCCACTGGACCGACCACAGCTGCGTCCACTTCAGCTTCAGAAGAACCACGACCCACCACCACCCGCTTCAGATTCCCCACAGTAGCTGGAGTAAGATCACCACCGAGCAGCTCACCACCTCTCTCAGCCAGAACCCACCCGCCAGCGAAACGGACCCCAACGAAGCAGCCCGGAATTTCACGCAGTGGCTGACCGCCTGCGCCGACGACCTCGCACCACTGAAGAACCCTCCCAGCAGACCCAGAAGCAAGAAGGCATCCTGGTTCACCGACAAACTCAAGGACTCCAAGAAGACCTGCCGCACCCTCGAGAAAGCCTGGCTCCTCGACCGGACCACCGACAACATGACCGCCCTCAAACACGCCACCCGCAAGCACCACCAGCTCATCCGCACCACTAAGAAGAAATCCCTGAAGGAACGACTGGACAACAATACCCACGACGGCAAGGAACTCTTCAGCATCGTCAAGGAGTTCTCCAACCCCAGCACTGGCACCAACGACATCACTCCGCACCCAACCGTCGAACCAACGCCCCCCACCGCCACCCTTCGCACCTGGACCACGGTGACCACCGAAGACACAGCCCGCACGATGAACACCATCCACTCCGGATCACCGACCGACCCCTGCCCATACCACGTCTTCAACAAGGCTGACTCCACCATCGCACCCCAACTCCGGAACATCATCAACACCTCCTTCAACACCGCTACCTTCCCGGAGAGCTGGAAACATGCCGAGCTCAACGCCCTCCTGAAGAAACCTACAGCGGACCCCACCGACCTCAAAAACTTCCGCCCCATCTCGCTCCTCCCTTTTCCTGCTAAAGTCATCGAGAAGATCGTCAACAGACAGCTGACCGCCTTCCTCGAGACGAACGGATCCCTCGACCCCTCACAGTCCGGCTTCAGAGCCAACCACAGCACCGAGACCGCCCTCATCGCAGCCACCGACGACATCCGGACCCTGCTCGACAAGGGGGAAACAGTGGCCCTCATCCTCCTGGACCTCTCCGCTGCGTTCGACACTGTCTGCCACCGCACCCTAGTCCAGCGCCTCAGCAACATCGGTATCCAAGAGAAGGCACTGGAGTGGATCATCTCGTTCCTCGCCGGAAGAACACAAAGAGTCCGCCTCCCCCCGTTTCGCTCCGAGGCCACCGAAATCATCTGCGGCGTCCCGCAAGGATCTTCACTCAGCCCCACCCTCTTCAACGTCTACATGAGACCTCTTGCAGCCATCGAACGCCAGCACAACCTCAACATCATCTCTTACGCCGACGACACCCAGCTGATCCTCTCCCTCACCAGAGACCCCGACACCGCCAGAACCTGCCTACTCGAAGGGATGAAAGACGTCGCCGAGTGGATGAAGGACATCCGCCTGAAACTGAACTCGGACAAGACGGAAGTCCTCATCCTGGGATCTTCGCCCTCCGCCTGGGACGACTCCTGGTGGCCCCCAGCCCTGGGCGCCGCACCCAAGCCAACCGACCACGCTCGCAACCTGGGCTTCATCCTGGACTCCTCCCTCTCGATGACCAGACAAGTCAACGCCGTCTCCTCATCGTGCTTCAACACCCTGCGTATGCTTCGCAAGATCTTCCGCTGGATCCCGACCGAGACCAGGAAGACTGTCACCCAAGCACTCGTCACCAGCCGACTGGACTACGGAAACGCCCTCTAAGCCGGAACCACAGCCAAGCTACAGAGAAAACTCGAGCGCATCCAGAACGCCTCCGCCCGACTCATCCTGGATGTCCCCCGACGCAGCCACATCTCCAGCCACCTGAGGAACCTGCACTGGCTCCCCGTCGACAAGAGGATCACGTTCCGGCTCCTCACCCACGCACACAAGTCTCTCCACGACCTGGGCCCCAAGTACCTCAACGACTGCCTGACCTTTTACACGCCCACCCGCCAGCTACGGTCCACCAGCCTCGCCCTCGCAGCCGTACTACGCATCCGAAGAGCCACCGCCGGAGGAAGATCCTTCTCTTACATGGCCGCCAAGACATGGATTTCCCTCCCCATCCACCTTCGGCTGACCCAGGACCATCTCGCCTTCAGAAAACAACTCAAGACCTGGCTGTTCGAGCAGTAGCTTACCCCTTCCCCAAGCGCCTTGAGACCCTCCCGGGTGAGTAGTGCGCTATACAAATGGTTTGATTGATTGATTGATTGATTAAAAAAATTCTGACATGCAGACTGAAACATGCACTTTGAATACCAGCAGCAGACTTCCCTGGTGAGCAGTAGCTTTACTACAGTAATCTAATGAGCAACTAGAGTGCTAACATTCAGAATTTATGGCAAATGTGTGACACATCTGAATGCCTTCTTGATGGAACCAAAGTAAACAAGCATTGAAAATGCAATAGATCTCGCCCTCGTTTAAGTTAAAGCCATTCTGTTTGTAATGAGGTGGCTTTTTAGCTTTGCTTTTATTTGTGTTTTTCAAACTTTCATGTAAATAACATGCATATGTATGCATATATGTATATGTATGCATGCATTTATATTTGTATTTATATAGATATGCAGATTATATATGTTTATATATGTATGTATATATATATATATACACATACATATATATAAATGCATATGCATATTTATGCATATTTATGTGTATATGTGTGCGTGTAGAGAGAGGTAGAGAGGTAGAGGTGTAGAGGTTGAGGTGTAGAGGTAGAGAAGTAGATGTAGAGAGGTAGAGGTAGAGACTAGTAGAGAGAGAAGTAGAGAGAAGTATAGAGAGCTAGAGAGTAGAGAGTGAGTAATAGAGAGTAGAGAGTGAGTAGTAGAGAGTAGTAGAGAGCAGTAGAGAGAGTAGCAGAGAGTGAGTAGTAGAGAGTAGTAGAGTGAATAGTGGAGTGAGTAGTAGAGAGTAGTAGAGAGTAAGTAGTAGAGTGAATAGTAGAGAGCAGTAGAGAGTGAGTAGTAGAGAGTAGTAAAGAGTGTGTAGTAGAGATTAGTAGAGAGTGAGTAGTAGAGAGTGAGTAGTAGAGAGTGAGTAGGAGTAGTAGAGAGTGAGTAGCAGAGAGAGAGAATAGTAGAGAGTAGTTGAGAGTGAGTAGTAGAGTGAGTAGTAGAGAGTAGCAGAGAGAGTAGTAGAGAGTGAGTAGTAGAGAGTAGTAGAGAATGAGTAGCAGAGTGAGTAGTAGAGAGTCAGTAGTAGAGAGTAGTAGAGAGAGAGTAGTAGAGAGTGAGTAGTAGTGAGTAGTAGAGAGTGAGAAGTAGAGAGCGAGTAGTAGAGAGTAGTCGAGAGAGAGTAGTAGAGAGTGAGTAGTAGGGAGTGAGTAGTAGAGAGAGAGAGTAGTAGAGTAGTAGAGAATGAGTAGTAGAGAGTGAGTATTAGAGAGTAGTGGAGTAGTAGAGAGTGAGTAGTAGAGAGTAGTGGAGAATATTCCAAAGTTTGGCACAGCACCACTTGCACAACAAGTCCAATCAAATCATATCACTTAGAGTCCTTATTGAAGCGCGGAATCTTGGTGTATATTCAAATGCTTTTATTTTCCTTAAGTTTATGTACCAGAGCCAGCCGACGCGTTTCATTCTGTACAACAGAACTTCTTCAGGGCGTTCTTATTTCCTTCAAGTTATGTCGGTATCCTGTTGTCATATAACTAGATATTTCTTCCAAATGTTAGACGAGTCGTAAGTACATTCTTATTCAAAGTGACTAGGTATCAATTTTACCCACACAATTCGGGCAGACAAGCAATTTATAGCATCCTCAAAGTTAGTCTTTCAAAAATTTCAAAGTATAGGACATGATAATCCAAATCCAAATGTTTCTCAAGAAAAATCATTTTCAATTGTTCGGAATATCGGCGTTTGGGCAGATATGACCCACGGACACGGTTTATGACTCTTCTTGAGAAACATTTGGATTTGGATTATCATGTCCTATACTTTGGAATTTTTGAAAGACTGACTTTGAGGATGCTATAAATTACTCAAGTCCATGGATGCTGCTGGGAACGCCCCCAGCAACACCCATTGCACGCCCCTTTAACGCAGGACACTGCCTTAAAAGGGATGTATGACGTTACAACGCATACTTTTACCACGCATACCTTTACAACGCGGTTTTTACCACGCATACCATTACAACGCATAGCGCTTAGAGGTGCTGGATAGTGGTAAGTATAATTTTCTATTCCAACTCCAGTCCCCGTGGACACTAGGGAAGGTGTTGGATAGAAAATTAAACTTATTACCTATCCTAGAGCGCCCCCCAGCGCAATGCGTTGTAATGGTATGCGTGGTAATGCCTGCGTTGTAATGGTAGTGCGTTGTAAAAATTTCATTGTAAACGTTACATACCGTTAAAAGGACTGATATTTATCAGGCAGGATTACGCCACAAAAAGTGGCTTAGTCCTGCCTGATAAATATCACTCAGTCTTCTGCACCACCGGAACGTCACAAAAAGTGACGTTCCGGAGGCGCAAGGGGCTTGTAAATAAGGCCCCATAGGTTTCACACTCGTTATAGTTAGGAATTAGCATTTAAAAAACCTTTGAAATTCACCAAAAAAACCATAGGTTTCACAACAGTTATAGTTAGCTGGACATTTTACTCATACAAAACCATTGAAATTCCCCCGGTATAGTTAGTTGTACTCACTATAACTCGCGCGCCCGCAATCCACTGCTGATGATGTCACATATTACATCAATCATGACATGGTCAGTGACATCTCAAATGAGAAACTCTGTAAAACTCGCTATTATTCTCTGGGAAGGGCAGGGTGTCCATATAAGTAAGACAAGATGGGGGAAAACTGATAATCTGTGTGCATGTTAGGTCCTTACCATTGATTATTTTGAAGAGGAGGGCAACTAGGCAAGCCCCAATGCAATGTGCAGCCTGCTGTTGCAAAATATTGCCAACAAGGCCATCTCGAGCAGAACGGTTTTCACTGAAACTATTGGAAGACCACACAGGAAAGATTTGCTAACTGCACCTCGCAGACGCATCACACCTGTTCAATTTGTGGGTGCATGTGCAGAATGCGGAATTGCAAATGCATTTATTGCAGGCAGGACTGTAAAGGACTCTAAGTTAATTTATTGTATGATTAGTTAAAATCCTTACAATCGTTTGGAACATAATAAATGGACGATATCATGAAAAGATAATAAACTAAAGTACTGTACAGTGTTAATCTGAACATGAGTTCAGTATAAAAAAGATGAAAAAACAAAACACAGTAAAGGAGTTTGTCCATTGGTAGTGAAGTTGCATATGCTGCTTGCCACAACCCCTTTATGTACACCGCTGCACTGTAGCAGCACACTTTAGTGATTTTTGTTAATGCTGCAAATTGAGCTAATTTTCTACACAGTAGCAAATTTTCCTCAGTATTTGGTTGAGCCTTTAAAAACCCCACATGCCTGTGCCTAAACAAGCAATGTCTAGGTGAATAAACCAGGCTTATAAAGTACTTCTTCCGTTCAATGACCTCAACGGCCTTCTCTTTCCCTTCAATATCTTGTTTTAGGAGGAGCATTGTTGGACTGGTGTTGGATTTTAAGTCAAACACCTTCCCTACCGATACATTGACTGGAGTTAGAATAGTAATTTATTCTATTCCAAAGTCTAGGGCCCCTCTGCCCCCAAGGCAAGTCGTTGTAACAACTTGTGTGGTAAAGTAACGCATGGTAACATCGCAGTCGGAGTAGTGACTGCGCTGCAATGGCATGCTGGGTAAATGCATGCAGGGTTCAGTCATATATCCGGTCCTAGAACACGGGATTCACTTGGGACTCTGGGGAGGTCTTGCTTTTAGAGTCTGAAGATATATGTCATTGTTTCTGAATTTTGCTGGGGAGGTGTTGGTTACCTGATGCAATTTTGAATGCACTCTGCCTGGGACGGCTGTGATCACCAATCTTCTGGTACTTCATGGTGGGGTGCCCTGGTGGATTGGCCAGTATTTTTGTGTGCAGCCAAGCCAACAATGCTCTTTCATGATGGGTGCAGCCAAGCCAACAATGCTCTTTCAGGATGAGTATTTGTGGATGGCATGGAAGAGGCAAGGATTGATTGCTGTGATAATTGGGGTTGATAAGAAGGTCTCCTTTTGATCCTGTTGGTGTTTTGCCAAATTTATTTGGTGCTTACTGTCTCATTTTTCACCAGGTCACTCTTCTTTTAAGTTAGACCTAATGATTGCACGTTTGAAGTTTTCTTTGCTGTGCCTTATTTTTAATTGTGGTAAAATTTTTCCTCTCAGCAGGTTTGCGTTTTTAAGCTAGGTGATAATAGTATCTGCATTGCATTGGTTGTAATGTTTCTACTGCGAGTTAATGAATATTGTTTTTTTGTAAAAATAAAAAAAAGATTCAAATACAAAGAATAGTAGGGTTTTTTGGGAAAGTAAGTACTCCGCAGAGAGGGACTTGCGCAATGACAGAGCAAGGCATGGTGCAGCCAGTACTATTTACTTCAAAGTTAAAGCCCTCTGAGACTGAGCAATTCAACAATAAATCCCGAATTAAAAATGAGTCGAAGAAGTAATATATGGCACATCGACCCTGAGAAGTGACTGTTGTTAAAAGTAAAGCAAGCAGCCATATGTTAATCTGCAGTATGATTTGTAATTACATCTTGCAGATACATTCATTTATGTATTTCATTCCCATAGAAAAAGAGTAGCTTTGAGACAAGGAAACATGATATTTTTTTCTTTTCGTGTTTGTCACTGCCTGTGCTATTTTAATCATGGAGAAAATAGAACTGATTTGGCATTGATTCTGACAGTCAAAGATTGCAACTCAGCAGCTAATGCACCTTTCACATCCACCCAGGCTTTTCAGTGATAAAGTGCTTGAAATTGTTCAATCACTCCTGCAGCACTTCTTAGGACAGTGGAGAGATATTGTGAAGCTGAATGATAATTCACTCTTCGAGTTTCTGAGGTATTGTCATTTGAAAGTTGTCACCATTGACTTTGCTTCAAAAAGCTTTTCAGGATGTATTTTAATGAATTATTAATTAAATCCAATAAATTGTGTGCCCACTGATCTTTCTGTCTCTCTTTGCCGGTTCCGATACTAAAACATCTACTAATAATGCTTCCATCAGAATCAATCCACGAGAGTACCTCTGTGCTAGCTATTGTGCAAGTACGTCCTGAGGTTTCTCAGAAAGGCGTTTATTGTGACATTGACTGAACAATGACAATCAAGAGTCATTGGTTCTGAACATTGTGAAGCAGATGCCAGTGCGGGGTACCAGAGAGCATTAAAGCCGGTTTTGCTGTTAACACCGTGCTGCACTCCTAACTGAAAAGCTAGTGTCATATAATCCAAGACAATACAGAGGATAACCAATCATCCTCTCTGTTACGGGGTTGCCTGGTTGACAAAGGGTTTCTTGTTGGTTGCCATCAAATCACCTGGAGAAATATAGCTGTTAGAGATCAGTTAATTGGGTTGTTAAAAGTTGAGACGGGCAGTCAAAAAGGGCAAGCTCATTGGAAAGGTAAAGCACTTTTTCTGCTATTGAAAAAATGCAAGAACATGCATAATTAGAATTTACCACCTCAGGGAAGTGGACTTTGCCTTATAGCTTCTAAGGCATGGGGAGACCAGGCACTTAGAATAGGAGTAGGAAGGAGAGACTGGTTACTGGCAGCTGCAGTAAAGCACATTTTAATGAATGAATGAATAAAATGAAAGAGTCAAAGATGGGCACATTTTTTGTGTTGTCACCCAGGAATTACCCTACAGTGCATCAGAGTTGTGCACCTCTGGCAGGCCTACTTGATGGACGGATGAACCAGAACTGAGGAAACAGGATTGGTGAATATCTGTTGCACTCCAGTGGAGCTCTGGCCATATATCATAATGAAGCCTAATTTAACTTTGGTGATCAATTCTAGTGTGTAGTACTGTGTGTTTACTGGGGAATAAGGACATTTGTGCATTTACTAAGTTTCTACATTTCAGTAAATTGGTTCTTGTAACCAGTCATGGTTCAAGATCAATCTATTTAACGGGATTTGTCCTGTTGAACAGCCTGTGATGGTCCTCCTGTCACTTTTACTTACCCTCCTGGGTCCTTAAATGTCAGAATAGTGAACAAGGAGTTGCCAGATGGCAATGCTGTGGGTGCCACAAGGCCTTGGTGAAATATGATATTAAAAGCAGTGGAGCATGGGTCGGAGAAGAGAGGGGTCTTTTACACAGTGACAAATTAAATTTCTTAAAAGTGACTAAACCAGTTGTTCTATGTTTTTATTTTTTACCAAAGTACACAAGCACACTACTCACTCCCTAGCCATCCTATTGGGTCCTCCAATGGAAGTTTATTAGAATAGACAGCAATTTATTTGAGTCATTTTCTACTACCTTATTTTGAATATTTGAATTCATACTGCCAGGTAGGTCAGATTTTCTCACTAAGATTGAGAGCATCCATTGGGAGTCAGGTTATCAGTTGATAACATTGGGTGCATGTGTAGTGTATAGTTCTATTTAGCATCAGGATGGTTTGGCAACATGCAAATATTTTTGAGGGGTAGACCACTTTACTTAAACAATCACACCAACCTGGTACTTACCATGACCGAATTTTGTTTGACCAACAATCTTTTTATTTTCAAATATCAAATTTTCAGACAACACCAAGGACAGGGGCAGTGATGGGCACCTACTTAGCCCCCCAGCGATGTTGACTTGCTAATGGGCTGGTGAGAGGAGCAAATGCTTTGGTCCAAAACCTCTGAGAAATACATCAATCACATTATAATGTGGGTTCAGTGTATAGATGATTTATTCCTCATTTGGGATGGCAAGGAAGACAAAGCCAAGAATGCCATCACTGCCATCTCTCGTTTACTGTAAATATGAATACAACAGGGATTGACTTCTTGGACATTCTTGCAGATTTGAGTCAGGGTCATGTGAAGACTATTCTATTTTGTAAAGTTGCCGCAGGGAACAATTTTCTCCATGCTAGGAGCAACCGCCAAGTGAACTTGAAGTGGAGCAACACCTATGGGGAGCTTGTGAAAGCGAAAATAAACTGTTCCACCCTGGATGCCTTTAATGTGACCGAAAGGGATATGCCATATAGATTTAAGAGCAGGGGCTACCCCGATAATATTTTGGAGAACGAGTCCCAGAGAGTACAAACTAGGGACAGACACACATTACTTTATCCCACATCCATGAACGATGAGGTAGAACCAAAGTACAAATTGATTATCATGTTCAATGAAGACTACACTAGAATTCCCCAGATACTACCTAAACATTGGAAGTTGGCTACCTCCAACAAAATCTTAGGAGAGGAAATCACTTTACTGACAAAATCCACTTACAGGAGAAGTAGGTATCTAAAAGACACATTGATATGGAGTGATACAGCATCTAATAAAGAACAAAATCAGTGCCCTATTAGGATTGCGGACGGACCTGCGTCCGTCCGCCACCCCTGAGGAAGAGGGACCGTCCGCATGGGCAGCGGCGGTCCCTCCATGGCAATTAGGATGTGATCGCCACCCTGGCGGTCACATCCCCTACATTTAACATTGCGGCGGATGCTGCTTCAAGCAGCACCCGCCGCAAGGTTAAAAAGTGCATGTTAACCTTTGCATGCACGAAGCGGCAGGCACCGTGTGGTGCCTGCCACTTCGTGCACGCAAAGGCAGGGGGGCACCATAGGTACCCCCCATGTGCAGCCCCCACCCCCCCTGGGGTCCCGCAACGGGTCCCCAAAGAAAAGACCGTATGCCTTTCCACGGCGGAAATGCCGCCGTGGAAAGGCATAGAACCGCCGCCATCCTAATATGCCTGGCGGTGTCTGATAGACACCGCCAGCCATGTTAGAGCTTTTCCGCCGCGGTTGGAAGGCGACCGCGGCGGAAAAGCTGCAAACAGAAAAAATATCCCCCCGCCATCCTAATCTGACGGGGGGTATTTCTTCAGTCTGCAGCGGTTAATCCGCATCCTCCGGCCCGGCGGTGGCTTCCGCCGGCCCGGAGGATGCGGATTATCCGCAATCATAATCGGCCCCCTAGTTGGAGAAACCGCAGGGATTTTTCAAATGTGGTCATTGCATGGCATGTATTGGTGGTTCAGAGTGTAAAAACCTATGCCACTAGCTTTGATCAAAAACATGTAGTGAATTCCAGTGATGCATGGAGTGTTCTGTGGGAGCACAGAGCACTGCAGGCAGAGGAGCTGTTCAAACCTAACTTCCTTTATTTGACTGGGTTAAGCTTTTGGAACTAATTGTTGTGTAGTGTGGTGTATACACAACTAATTGGTGGCAAGTGATAAAAAAAGAGAAGTTGTGGATGTCATCTTTTTTTAAAAGGAAACATTTTTGTTTCTCATCTCCATTGTGAGAGGAAATCTGTACAGCTTGTTCCATATATTTTTGGAGCCCTCCAATGAGTTGTGACCCCACTGACAGCAAAAAGACTGGGACACAAGATTGGGATACAGGGACATAGGAATGTAATGTGGTAAGAAGGCAGCTGAGCATAACAGCTGTATTTGTGCTTACTGTTGGTCCCTTGTGGATGTGTTTCCATTTAAATGTGCAAAACACTTCTTTGAGCATCCGCATCTTCTAGACGTAGACAACTGGTCATGAATACAGGACTGTGCGTCATTGCAGTCGTACACAGCCCTACGTCATCACGACCATACGCAATGTCAAACAATGTGATCTTGCGTGACCGCCATATTTGATTGTCAATTGATGGTGCATGAGCACATCAACAGATGGCAACAAGTCATTAGTAACAGATTATAAAGAACTGGTATCAACAATGGAGCTTACTGTAAAATTATACCAAAACCAATTAGTCATGGGCCTTAAATGGGAGGTGAGGTCTAGGAAACGTATGACTAATTATTTTCAATGTACTTTGGGTTCTTGTTACATCTGCACATAAGTAATTGGAGCATTTGAAAAAGAGGATATTGCAAATTTAAATAGAGGACATAGCACAAAATTAACAGCATAGTGCAAGGAATATTACATAATTGACTGAACAATGGCTCAACAACATTTTGGCATCAGTCCTCCTCATGCTTTATTGGCTTTGGGGCCAGAACCATCCATTAAATGGGTTAAATGGGAGGACTATTGTGAGAATTATATAAAAGCCGTTGATGAAACTAAGGATGTCTGCTGAACAGAAGAAACAAATTATTTTGTATTCACTGGATCCACATGGGCTAACAACCTCCAACTGTATACCTAAAGCAACAGTGATTGGTGACACAAATTCTTTTGATGCAGCAATAAAGAATCTTGATACATACTTTGCGCCAAACACTTGTATAGGCATTACCAGATATAAATTCTTTCAAAGGAAACAATAAAAGAATGAATCTGCTGATGAAGTTGTGCCAGAGCTAAAGAGGCTTGCTATTGAATGCAAATTTGGAGTATTACATGATTTAATCATACCCAAGTGGTTATGCACGCTAGTGACCCTGCAATTCAAGAATGACTATGGGTTAGCGGAGACTTGCATCTTGTTAGAAATTTGGTTTCTAGTTTTCAGCGGTATGTACCCTGTCCATGTAGAAACCAAAATCCTAGTCAGGGTAAGTAAGATACAAACTAAAAGTTAACCTGTGCTCACCCTCCGGTAGCTTGGCACAGAGTAGTCAGGCTTAACTTAAGGGCCAATGTGTAAAGTATTTTTGCAACAGAACACACGGTAAGTAACAATGAAAAAAACACAAAAGACACCACACCAGGTTAGAAAAATAGATATGATTTTTATAAATAAAACAATGATGCGCCAAACCGAGAGGCGTTGGTTCAGAAGACGCAGTAGAGGGAATGCGTTGATCTTCCCACACTGTAGTGCTGGCGATGCGTTGGTTCTGAGTCACCGATTCTTTAAGGCAATGTACTGGTTAAGAGTGGGATGTGTCAATTCTCTGCTGGCAGCAGCGGCAATGCGTCAGTCCTGCTACACGCAGCCAGGAGAGGCGTCAGTGCGACTGGAGCAAGAACTTGGATCCACTTCCAGTGGACCAGACACAGGAGCAGGTGGTGAGAATTTGATATCCCTGAGTCTCAAAAACAGGAAGCAAGCCAACAAGTCCTCGGAGATCACTCTGGTTTCAAGGCAGAGTCCAGCTCTTACTCCACAATGTCGGAGGGTAGCAGGGTAATACAGTGGAAAAGCAGTTCTTCCAGAGCAGCAGTCCAGCAGAGTGACAGTCCGTGTAGCAGCACAGCAGTCCTTCTGATAGAATTTCTTTACAGATCCAGAAGTGTCTCATTTGGAGGGGTCAGAGACCCAGTACTTATTCCCAGTTGTGCCTTTGAAGTAGGGGTGACTTCAAAGAAGGGTGTTTGAAGTGCACAGAGGTCCCTCCTTTCTTCCTATCCCTCTCTCTAGGCTCACTACAGGGGGGTAATCAGCCCTTTGTGTGGGAAAAGCCCACTAGCTATTAAGGTGTGTCAGCTCTTCCCTCCAATCCTGCCCAGGATGCGCCTTCAGGATGCAGATGGGCACTCAGACACACCTAACCTTTCTTTGTGTGTGGCTGTCTAGAGGTTATGCACAAAGTCCAGCTGTCAACCACCCCAGACATGTATTGGAGAAAGGCTGCAGGCACACAGAGCTTTAAGAGCAGAGAAATTCAACTTTTCTAAAAGTGGCATTTTTAAAATAGTTTTGTTATATCCAACTTTTCCAGCAAAGCGGATTTGTCATTTCTATTACAATTATATTAAACAAGACAGAGCTACTCCTTCCCAAAAATGAATTACTGTTTAAAGGTGTAATAAAGGTGTAATAAAGAATTCTCAAAGTTAACCTATTGAAAGGGTGGGCCTCACAGTAGTGAAAAATGAATGTATGTATTTTTCACTATCAGGTCATGTATATGCCCTACCTAATGCCGACCTTAGGGGTGACTTATATGTAATAAAAGGGGAGTTTAAGGTTTGGCAAGGGGTTTTAAATGCTAAGTAGAAGTGGCAGTGTAAACTGAACACACAGGCTCTGCAGTGGGAGGCTTGAGACATATTTTATGGGGCTACTCTGTGTGACACAATCAGTGCTGCAGGCCCAGTAGTGGCATTCAATTTACAGGCCCTGGGCACATGTAGTGCACTCTACTAGGGACTTATAAGTAAACTAAATAGGTCAACTGTGATTAAGTCATTGTTACCGTGTTTTAGAGAAAGACCACATTCACCTTAGTACTAGTTAGCAGTGGTAAAGTGCCCAGAGTCCTAAAACCAACAAACATTAGGTCAGAAGAAGGCAAAAAGTTTGGGGGTGACCCTGTAGAAAGGACCATTTCCAACACCTCTCAACATTTTAGCTATTGTAAGGAAAGCTGATCTGTCTAGTAGGTGTGCAAGTGTTTTGTAGCAGGTTGACATGGAGCTTGACACTGTTAACATATTGGCAGGTCGCTTGCAGGATAAGATCTTCCATGAGTGAAATTTGGTATAATGGGTGTTTACAGATGTTTCTACTGTGATAGCAAGGAGGATTTGGTATGCCTTAAAAATGGTCCTGCACTAAAACTGAAATGTAGTAATTGTGGACTACATAGTCATTATGCCAGTGTGTGCAGGAAAAAGAAAAGCAGTGTGAAGTGTATGCACAAGGATACCATGAATTTGGATGGACGAAACTCTAGAAATGAAGCTGAAAAGTCTCCTAACGTCATCAGTTTGGAAAGTAAATTGGTTCTGATAGATTATTTTCCATTACCTAAGAACAATGAAATGGTAATGTATCTGAAGGGTGCAAAATAGTTGTCCACCATTGATTAGTTGCCTGAGTACCACAAGGTTTCCTTGGCACCACACTCCAGGAAGTACACAGCATTCATAACACCTTTTGGGTGCTTCCAATTCAAAAGAATGCCATTTGGTTTGGCTCAGGCTGTGGCCATTTTTATAAAGATTTACGCACAATTTATTAGAAAAGGAACAAGATGTAGTATTTTTCCAGGACAACATCTTAGTTTTTGGAGAAAACAGGGATAATCATGATGCTAAACTGCAAAAAGTGTTGGGAATTCGGTGAAGTATGTTCTAACAGTCGAATTTCCAAAATGCTGGTTTTCAGAAAATAGTGTGACATACTTGAAGCATGTAATTGTGGATGGTGGAGAAACTTTAACCAGCTCTGGTTGCAGCAATTGAGAAAACCCCTGCCCCTAATAACAAGAAAAAGATTAGGAATTTTTTGGGAATGTCAGAGTACTCTGCAAAATGTTTTCCTAAATTTTCAGAAAAAAACGACAACATTAGACAATTGTTAAAGAACAAGTTTTTTTTTAAAAAGGGGCATATTATCAAGGGGGGCGATAGGCACTTTTCGCCGGTTTAGCGGCAAAAATTCTATCGCCCTATAATCAAGCTGTTGCTAACAGCAGTTAGCGACAGCTTGAAGGCGATAGCGAGCGGTTTGGGGCCCGCTTTGCATGTCAGCGATATTTATCGCTAATGACATGCAAAGTGGGCGTACCCAACCCGTTAGCGACGGAAAGCAGTCAATAACGTATCACTATCGCCTATTCACAAGGCTGGCGTAGCGATGGAAATATTCCCACTATCGCCAAAAACTAACGCCTGCTCTGAACAGTTCTTAGCCATGTTATCCAATGGGAGGTGGATAACATGGATAAGAGCATTTCGTCGCTAATGCGAGAATATCGCTATATTCTCAGCGATATTCTCGCATTACGCCGCTATCGCTGGATATTTTAGCGCTATGGAGAAAAACGTTGCTAATAGCATGTTTTCTCCGCTAAAATATCCAGCGATAGGCAGCGATAAAAAAAAGTCGCTAAGCGCATTTAGCGATAAATATCGCTAGTTGTTGGTAATATGCCCCTAAGTTTTTATTGAGAGCCCAAACAAGGATGACAAAGATATAAAATGACACTTTACATGGCAATATAGTACAAAAAGAACATTGCATGTCACAATTTACAGCAGATAGTAATGAAAATAAAGAGTATTTCTCAGGTCTGTTTATACAAACGTCTAGGCCAGATTAGGGTACATAGTTACTATTCAATGTGTGCCCTGATGTGAAAAAACAGCAGGTGTCTGCGGACTGTGTGGGGATATGGCAGTGCCCAGCACGGCCATAACTGTTATGCCCCCCGCACCGTTATGTTGGGATTGTGTTGCGGTGTCTGCCCCTTCCCTTGCCATCAATATGTCATTTGGAACGGTTGCCATATATCAACGGGACGTGCAGCTGGTGGCTGCAGCTGTGAGTACATATCGCTGGTGGTGTTACAGTATGTCATACTACGTAACCAATCTTGCAGTGTTGGGACCCGCTTACTACACCAGCCAAGGGCGATTTTATGCTTTGAAATCAGGAGCGCTATGGTGACAAAGCGTTGTTTAGATTTAGGAAGGTTATATATGTACCCCAGTAGCGCCATGGAGGGTGAGGGAGTAACCCCCATCTCGACCATACATGAAAGTTCCACAATAACTGTCTGCCAATAGGTCACTATCTTAGTACACGTCCACGTAATATGTGCGAAATTGGCATCTGGGCAACCACCTCTCAAACATGTGTTGGAACGAGAGGGATCTATGCGATGCATTTTACTGGGTGTCATATATACCCTCCACAAAAATGTAAAATGCAGAAACTTGTGCCGATGGTTGGGGCATATCCGGCGAATCTTAGTACAGCACCAGCCCCATTGCGTATCCGTGATCGGGTGTCCAAGGGCTCGTTCCCTCGCCACCCTCACACCCACGTCCCGACCAGGAAGCATAGAGATCACTGCCATGTACATTCTTGCCATGAGGTGGCTGACATCTCCATCTTTTATAACCCCTGTCAATAATGTGCAATCTGGCGGTTCTAGGGGATAGCAGGGAAGGTTTGCTCGTAGTGCTCTCTGCAATCTTAGTAGCACGGTATGGTCCATCAGCGTGGCGTCACAGAAACGGGGATCCTCAGTGCTCGAAAAAACGTGACCCTTGGAAAAAGGTCGCCAAATGTCACCAAGTGGAACTTGGCCAATGTATGCTTGACCAAGCCTTCTCGTAATATAGGGATCCAGCCATTCCCAGCTATTGGCAATGCAGGAGAGTACAGCATACGAAATCCAGTCAATGTTTGCAATTTAAATCCACGCCCAACTAGTCATGGATAATGTTTGAATGTCGTGTGGGTCTCGGAGAAACCCAACTGGTAATAGAGTGACAAGGGGTGCCGGGAGCGCCAGGTCCACCTCTGGCCTATAATATGGGATCCAGACATCCATATGATACCAGTGATGGGCAAAGCTGGCATGTGCGACTAAATAATAAACCTAGAAGTTCAGGACCCAAACCCATCTTTCTCATAAGGGAGCATTAGCGTGACCCACAAATGCGGGCATGCCCCCCCCCCCCCACACCAGTCGTTTCAACAAAGTACGAAGCTCTGTAAAGAAACTATTATACAATGGTATAGGGATATTATGAAAAAGGTAAAGGAATCGTGGAAGGACCACCATTTTTATTATGGACTAGCAGCCCGTCCCGACGTTGTCTCGGTATGAAATAGAATGTGTGTAATGTGTGTATTCAGATACGGTCATTCGCGTGTTCCCCCGCTTGAGGCCCATCTGCACCCCTTGTTGATATTAGCAGGCGGGTGTCCCCCCGCTTGAGGCCCAGCTGCAGCCCTGGTTCATGTTAGCAGGCGCATGTAATTAGTGTAGTGATCCGCCGCCTGAGCCCGGCTACAGCCCTGGCTGATGTTAGCAGGCGCGTGTAATTTGGTTTAATGTGATAGTTCAGTAACAGGGTGCATGAGATGCTGCAGTAATTGTTCCCGCAGACACGCTCAGTCGCGTGTGCCCCCGCTTGAGGGCCAGCGGCGACCGTCTAACAATTAGAATTGTGTGAGTCTTAAATGATTGTTTCCTGCTGTTCTTATTTTTTTATGACCCACACCGACGCTCTTCGGCCCGAGTGCTTTTTAGACTCACCCAGGTCAAGCCACACACTGCGTTCGGCCCTTTCAGATGCACCCAGGCCAAGGCACACACTGCATTTGGCACCCCCAGTATGTGTAAGACAACAGGCAGTCCCCTAAGGGAGTCTTGCGAATGGTTACTTAACACGCTTCGAGGTGAACGCCTTTGTGACACCCCCACCACACGGCCACAGCAGATGATCTGATTAATGTACGACCCAGATGGCATGAAGTGCGGAATGTAGCACACGCCCCCAGCGTTTGTCACACCCCCAGCGTGCCCCTTGATGCGGCGCAATTGCGTAACTGGCGCTTCACATGGCATGAAGGGTGGACACTCGCCCACAGCACGGACACACGCCCACAACGTTTGTCACGGCCCCAGCGTGTCACGCCCCCAGTGTGCCCCTTGATACGGCGCAATTACGACTCACATGGCATGAAGGGCGGAACGTACCAAACGCCCCCAGCACACGCCCACAGCAGAACGCAGACACGCCCACAAGGGACTACTTTGCTGGCACCGTTCTTTTACCTTTTAAATGTATATGGTGGCCGTCTGCATAGCCTATGTCCTTCTGCTGCAACTGCCCTTTCCTACGCTGTATTGGGTGTTGTGATTGGTGCTGTGGTTACTGAGATTACCCGCCTCAAAGGTTTGGGCTCTCTCTTTATAATATTAGTATGGATATATATTGATACCCCTTGGTTCCTTTGCGCCAGAATTTGTAGCGCTCTCTCGCCGGTTCGTAAATCCCCGCGGCAGAACCACGCCGCATTTAAATCCACAACCAATTCCCCCAGCTGGGAGAAAATCAGGACGAACTCGCGTTTGTCTTCACTTATGTGCTTTTTTATTTAATCCTCACAGCATGGAGTTTCTCAAGCAGGCAGGCACAAACTACGCGTTTCGGGATAGCATATCCCTTGTTCACGATCAATTTGGCTCCAGGCTCTCAGTCTCAATATAGTGAGTCACATTATTACATCATTTCCTGTTTTATGTTAATTTGCCCCTCGGCCTTCTGGATGATGTCGTTTTTTGCAAAAAAAATTATAATTTTTTTTATCCGTCTGCATAGCCTATGTCCTTCTGCTGCAACTGCCCTTTCCAACGCTGTATTGGGTGTTGTGATTGGTGCTGTGGTTACTGAGATTACCCGCCTCAAAGGTTTGGGTCCTCTCTTTATAATATTAGTATGGATATTCTTACAGCCATCGATAAAGGTAAGGATAACCAACGCTCTAAATTACGCCCCAATTGTTCCATAACTGGGCCATAGTTGAGTTACAAGATCCAATCCTTTTCTCTATGAGTGTGAACCTAAAGGTACTTCACTGTCTCCTCACAACAGGTCAGCGGTTATTCCTTCGATCTGTCGTAAGGTGCCAGAGTTATGGGGAAGGCCTCCGACTTTCCCCAATTAATATGGAACCCTGACAGGGCACTGAATCTAGTCACTTCGTGTAACAATGGTGTCAGGTTATCATCCGGGTGCCTAACGTATAGGATGATATCGTCAGCGTAAAGTGTTAAGAGCAGGGGTCCTTTAATAAATTGCAGCCCAGGGTGACTATGCTTGTCCTGTAAGTGCCTCACTAACGGGTCATGGGCAATCCCGAACAACAATGGGGACTGCGGACACCCCTGCAGCATACCCCGTGTAAGCCTAATCTCCTCGATCAGTGTCCTATTGAGTCAAATGCAAGCCATGGGCAGTGTATACAACAGTTTAACCACCACCAGGAAACGTTCTGGCACCCCAAGGCACCGCAATGTAGCATACAGGAAAGGCCATTCCAAGGAGTCGAATGCTTTTTCCACATCCAACAGTACAGTGACTGCTGGGACCGTAGGCGCTATCCTATGTAGTGTGGCAAACAACGTGCGCAGATTAAGAGCTGTCGATTTATAAGGAATGAAACCCAACTGTGACGGAGATATTAGTTTCTCAACAATAAGTGCCAGCTGAGTCATCAGTACTTTAGCCAATATCTTATTATCTAAGTTTAGGAGTGACAGGGGCTGGTAGGAGTTGCAATACAGAGTATCCTTTCCTGGCTTCGGCAGCAGCAGTGTTATAACCACTTCCCTTAGGGTCAGTGGAAGCACCTTAGCCTCCACTGCCTCTTGATACATGTCATTAAGATAGTGGACAAGTAGAGTCTAATATTGCTTGTAAAAACACCCAGTGAATCCATCAAGCCCCGGTGCTTTAGAGCCCTCCAGCGCATCAATAGCCTCACTGATTTCATCCTACGGGAAGGGCTCTGCAAGGAATTCCTGGTGCGCCTTCTCCATCCACACCATGGCGTTCTCATCCAAGTAACCACTGTAATCCGCTGGGGCCCCAGAAACCCTGGTCTCATGCAATGTAGTATAGTATGTGAGCACCTCCTGGAGAATATTCATATTCCCAATTACACGTGTCCCACTCCCATCTACTAGTTCCGCTATGTATGTTGGTCTGTAGGTTTGCTGCATAAGTTTAGCTAGTGTTCTGCCTGGTCACTCGCCCTCCCCATACCATCTGGCAGCTGCGTATTTTCCCAAATAGTGAGCTTCATGCTATGCCATTTCCTGGAATTCAGACAGGAGCGTTGCAAGACGCTGAAGGTCAGGAGGACTAACCTTGGTTACCTCGATGCGATGTAGTTCCATGAGCTGCCCTTCTATATGTGATAATGTTCGTTGCTGGTCTCTAAGGACCGAAGCACTTTTGGCTTTGCACATACCTCTTATGTAGGAATTAAAGGCCTCCCATAGTATAGCCTTTGACTCAACGGATCTCTCATTGAGGGCAAAGTATTCTGTGATAGCTTCCCCTATCTCGACTGCAAAGACGGTGTCTCTTAGTGCCATGTCAGGGAACCTCCAGGGACGCTCCACCCGCTCCCCGGCTCTGGGGATTCTCAACTTGGCCATAACCGGGGCATGGTCAGACAGGGTCCATGGTAAGTGACTAACAGCATCTATCCACAATGCCACCCCTTCTGAAAGACACCAATAATCAAGGCGTGTCCATGTATCGTGAGGTGCAGAGTAGTGAGTGTAGCCATCACAGATCCCTACAAAAGTGTCTCCAGGCATCCACTAGTCCAAACCTACCCATGGTGTCTAACAATGAGCGTCTTGCTCTGGGCTTGGTGTCTGTCGTGTGTGCTGTGCTATCTCGCATCGAACCGAGCAATAGATTAAAGTCCCACCATGCATATATGATCTGCTCCCTTGCGCTCAATGGTTGTATAAACAGTGTCAAAGAAGCCGGGGTCGTCTACATTTCGTGCATAGATATTAACAAATTCAACCCCACGAGCGTACGAGCTATATCATGCAAAATACCTGTGGGCCCCCCATGTCATTGCTAATGTTGTTTTAACAGCCAACTCCAGAAGTGTTTATTGTAAAAAAGCGACGTCCACTTGGTGGTGTTGCAGATAGTTTGTTACCTGCTTACATTTACAGGCATTATTTAATCCTCTAACATCCCAGGACATTAGTGTAACAGTAGCTTCAGCCTGCTCCCTCTTAGCCATTATCTATACCCTGTCTGTGTAGCCTGACGAGACCCAACTGCTGATATTTATACTGCAACTGTAAATTGGAGATAAACCATGTTATGGATTTCTGCCTAAACATACTATGTCCCCCTACCATCACCCATCCCCCTTTCCCAATTTCAGGGGGAGAACCCATCCCCCTGCAATAATGGAGGAAAACAAAACCAAACTAGAATACAAAATAGAGCCCTTATGATACTGCATCAAATAAAACAGGTGCATCCGCATTTGGGGGTGGCAACTCTTCGCAGCTTCCCCAGCTTCTTGGCACACCTGAATGCATTGACATGATTCGTCCCTGGTGGCAGTACAATGAAGCCAAAATAAAAAACCAAGGGGAATAACCGGATCAGTCCTGTGAGTGTTCTCGCAGAGACTGGCAACTAAGGGGCATATTACCAAGCTTAAGCGAAAAATATCGCTAAGCTTGGTTAGCGGCAATATTTATATCGCCGTGCTTCGCCTATTTTTATCGCTTAGGAGCCTTGCTACTATCAAGGTTTATCTCCTAAGCGATACAAATCGGCCGAAATGCATGAATACCGCTGAAAAGTCAGCGATATTCATGCATTACCGAGCAAATGCTCTTAGCCATGTTATCCACCTACCATTGGATAACATGGCTAAGAACTGCTCTGGGCAGGCGTTAGCTTTTGGAGATAATCGCGCTTAGCGCGATTATTTCCAAAAGTTGGTGATAGGAGTTAGCGATGTTAGCGACTGTTTCCAGTCGCTAACATCTTGGCACGCCCACTTTGCATGTCATTAGCGATATATATCGCTGACATGCAAAGTGGGCCCCCAGAAGCTCGCTATCTCCTACTAGCTGTCGCTAACTGGTGTTAGCGACAGCTAGGTAATAGGGCGATTAAATTATCAGCCATATTCAGACGCCCTTCATGTTGATCAAGCCTGGCCCCCATGGACTTTAATCTTTTGTCAAGTGCGTCAAAATGGGTGTCCAACGCCCTGAATCCAGCCCGAAGATCCTGCAACATGGCATCCAGACCAGCCGGCTCCATCGTGGGTGGTAGTCCGCTTTCCGCCATGTCTACCCTCTGCGCTGTCGTACTGGTGCCGGGCGCTTGAAGGACAGAGTGGTCTGCTTAGGGTCCTTACGACCCATACCACCTTCCAACACTTGCTTGTGCTCTATCTTTTGGTACTTGGGGGTCACAGAGGCTTCTCAGCTGCAATAACACACAGCCCAGGCAATCCAACTTTACAGGGCAACTCATCTCAAGGGTCTATTGTGGCACCGCGGCCTCAGGCAGTCATTTACTCCACACGTGGCCCGTATTTATTGCCTCACCTTCACCTCTGCAGCGTCACTCACTCTGCTCCCAGCGCGGTATCCCGCAGTCTCCACAGCCGGGGGTCAGTGCCAAGAATCTAGTCGTGTTGGTGCCATTAATCCCAGGAGTTCGCTCGAAGCCCCCATTGGTAAAAGCTCCTCATGTTTGGGGCATTTATGTCCCAGAGTGCCAGGCGGGCCTGCCGCACAAACGCCCCATGGGGGTGAAGCAATGAGGTGCCACAACACCAATGCTGCTAAGGGGAGGACATGGGGGGGTCACCATGCGGGTTCCACAGTTCGCGGCCGGATGGCTGGTCCCCAAGCTCACCCGAGGCCCTTGTCACCACGGGGCCTCTGGAGAATGACTGCAGGCCTGCTAATGCGTTCTGGTGCCTAAGCTGTGTGCCCCCACTGTGATCACTCACCCCGCCGATGTTCCGACGTAGAGATGCAGCTCCACCCACATCAGCGGCCGTTGCAGCTTCCTCTCAATGGATAGATCGCACCATTCATGTCAGACTTTCTTCGGTGCCGATCCGCACCGCATGCAGTTTTTAAAGCACTTTCAGTGCCGATCACATCTCCGCCCCCTTGTACAACTGAGGGTTGCCCGCCTGGTCCACGGCTGCCACCAGGGAGGACATTTACGGCAGGGTCCGCAGCGGAGCGTCAAGCCTGCATGGCCATTTCAGTTGGCGTCTTGGCCACGCCTCCATAACAAGAACAAGTTTAAATGGTTACCGAAGTAGAAGAGGATTTTCACAGACTCACATAGGATATTGTTAGCATCTCAGAATGGAATAGTTTACATCCAGAGTTGGACATTTATATCACTACTGATGCAAGTAATAAAGGATTAGGGCCAATGGTGTACAATTTTTGTCTAGAATATCTACAGAATATTTTGATAGAGTTGGGATTAGACATAGGACTATATCCTTATGCAATCCTAGCGGCAACAGCACGGTTGAGAGAGTTAATGGAGTACTCAAAGGGGTCATTCAATCAGCAGTTTTCAATAACAGTGATTGGGAAGTACAAGTTAGGAAAGCAGTGTGAGCCTGCAGAGTAACGTATAATGATATTACAGGATTTTCATCATTTTACTCATGAGAAGGAGGAGTCCAAGGACAAAGTATTATCCTGAATTGTTGTGTGGAGCAGTGGTCACTTAAGATGAAGCAGGAAAAGTTTTATGAAATTCATAAGAAAGCTAAGTTATATTGTTATATTATGATACCAAGCATAGAGTGAAACCCCCTTGCATTGAAGTGGGTGATTGTGTAAGAATTAAAATGTCTTTTAAAGTCCCTTAAAGGTGAGAGTAAATTTTATGATGCTGAGGAAGTGGTGGAAGTGCTGTGAAATGTGGTCAAAGTGAGCAGTGATAAAGAATGGAATTTGAAAGAGTTGCTTTAGGTTCTCAGGAGTTGTGGAAAGGTTCTTGTGGTGTCAGTAAAGGTGGTAATTAGTGGTTTGACATGGAAAACGGATTGAGTAGTTTGCCCGCAGCGTGGAAATCTGCATTGGACGTACAGTTTGGTGGTGAGTGTGAATCAGTTGTTGGTGTTTTGGATGAAGTAGTAGCTTCTGGTGAAAAGAGTGTAAGTGGTAGTGATGTAGTTAGTAGTGTTGATAATGACTTGGGATGCGTGTAGGAACTGAAGGTAACAAGGAATAACAGAGAGAGAAGATCACCGATGTGGTTAAAAGATTATTGTATAGATGGAAAAAAGTGTGGGAATGGTTGTCGAGTAAAGTTGAGATGGAGGAACATTTTAGGTGTGATATTTTAGCCAGGTCAGTTTATTTCTGGGTTATTGTTGTTTTTTATCAACATGCTATTTTTCTTTTTAAGGAATGTTGTTTTTGATATTGAGTAAGGGTGATGTGTTATGTGTTGCTTCTTTTTTTCCTCCAGGAAATGTTCATGTTATTGTGGGAGGATGGTCTATTATGTGTTGCGTTTGATGTAATGAGACTCTTTTGATGTAATGAGATTCTGTAGAGACCTCCAATGGTGCATGGAGTGTTCTGTGGAAGCACAGAATACTGCAGGCATAGCAGCTATTCAGACCTACCTTCAGTTATTCTTCTGGATTAAACTTTTGTAACTAATTGTTGTGTAGTGTGGTGCATAAACAATAGCTATGATTTTGGAAAAATATCCAGAATTTGCTTGAGGACATAGGCAAATTTATGAACAGACAGATTAAGCTTCTCATAAAAAGCTTGATGCGTAGCACATCTTGGGCAGTCCATTTAACATTCAGTAGCTGGTTGAAAATGTTGAAGCAGCCTATTACAGCATGACACTATTGTATCAGTAGTAGGACCTAACTCCTTGGTCTCTCTGAGCATTCCACTGCCAACAAAGATTTGTGGAGCCAAATCAGACTCTCTTGATGTGCAACATCATAACTATCCAAAATGAGCACCATGTGGCTTTTCACATCCAAGACATGATACACCAGCTGAACGGCTGTCAATCTTTTTTTTAGCTCAAACTTAACAAAGGGAACCATCAGTCAGAACTGGAGAAGTCTTCATACGTCACCAACATATTTGCCACACACATGAGGATAGTAAGATGAACATGTTTGATCTTTCTCGTCAGCAGCTGAGGTTTTTTAGAAGGAAATATGGCAGATTAGTCGGATGTGTGATTGTTTTAACTACAGCGATGACATATTGGTATTTTGGAAAATTAAACAACATGAAAAAACAATTGCGAATTTGTGTGGAACGCAGTCAGATTTGTTGTTTTAACTACAGTGATGACATATTGGTATTTGGAAAATTAAACAACATGAAAAAACGATTGTGAATATGTGTAGAACACGGTCGGACTTTGAAAAGGACAGTTATTTCTGCCAGTCTACACTGAAGGTTTATGGACACATCTTCTTCCAAGAAAGCATGCACTGCAATCCTGGGAAAGCTGAAGTTCTTACGTCATGACCTGCCACGAGGAAAGCATTATGCTCTTCAGTTGCTCCTAGGTATTTGCAATTACTATGTCAGGTGCTATCCTCATCAACAGTAAGTGAGATCATGAAGAATGGTCAATGGCATAGTTGAAAACTCACACTTAAGAAAACCATATAAACTGCCAAACTGCCTCAACACTGATTTCTCAAGTACTGCAAGATTATTGTGAGATACCCAATGGTACTAAAGGCTAGAAGCTCTGTTATCAAATTTCTATGGCACCATCATCAAGGGAGAAGGTGGAGTATCAGGATCAACCTAGGAAAAAATGAAAATGGATGCTGACAGTTGAGAACCAAGTTGTCACACATCAGCGTGCGGCCCCCTACTGAACGACCACATTGGGCTGGTGTTTACTTAAGAGAACATTAACATTCAGAAAGATGTTCAATATACGGGCAAGTGTTTATTTACAAGCTAACTGAAATCATTGACAAAAGGTATCATGCACCACTTAACTGTAGTAGAATATTGAATTTTAAGAAATCTGGCAAAAAATAACTAAGGTCCAAAAGTATGACCTTTTTTAGCAATCGCAAACAGGAAATCGGCCCGTTTGCGACCTCTAAATAGGTCTGTGCAATGTACAAACCCTATTTTGCATATTAGTAACCAATTACAGACTCTCAAAATAGGGTTTGCGACTCGCAGACCCTTGCAACTTGCATTCCCCTTTGTGACTGGCAGATAAAATATTTTTTAAGAGCAGGCAGTGGTCTCTCAGAACACTGCCTGCTCTTAAAAGATGAAACAGAAATGTTTCATTTTTCTTTTTTAAATTCATCCCGTTTTCCTTTAAGGTCTAGGAGATCTTGTTCTGGTGATAAGAAAAGGCTCAATAATGGACATTCCATCTTCTGATGGTGACCCCTACATTGCGACTAATGTTCAAGGCTCCATGTTCAAAGCACGGTGACTGGGATACTGACTTACCAGGAATTCATCATTTTTCTCATGCCTAAATGGAACCCCTTGTGCTGCTCCCTCTGAGAGTAAAGCACTCGATTATTATGACAGATCATGTGAGGATTCTCCTGACATTGACTTTGTCCCTCATTTTCCAAGTCCTCACCAACCCGCATTTCATGCCTTTACCTCTCAATCTCATACTTCTCACCAATGCTACACTAAACCCTCTGAAAGTCTCATTACAATAAAAAAGGAGATGTTGTATTGGTACTTTTCAACTGTTCTCTAATTACGAAGAGTCATGCATCACAGAGAAGTGCATCTTGGCAGACACACAAACTGTAACGCATGACTCCTATTGCTCTTTCTGATAAAGTCTATTTTATTTCGAATACTTAGTTCTAGCATTTATTGTTACATATTTACTGCAATGACATGCTTGCAGCATAACCGCTCTCAGTGTTTGCTAAGATTCTGCAAATTTAGGGGGTCGTTAGGATGACGGGTGGACTTAGTCCGCCCGTCATCCTATCGGAATTCGGGACCGTCCCGTGGGGGGTATTAGGATACGCCCCTCACAGTGGCGGGTGCATCCTGCATTTTTAACATTGTGGCGGGCAGTGCTCTCAGCACCGCCCGCCACAATGCTAAAAATGCATGTATGCATTTGCATACACAAAGTGTCAGGGACCGCGCGGTGCCTGCCGCATTGTGTATGCAAATGCAGGGGGGTACCACAGGTACCCCCATGTTCACCCCCCACCTCGCCCTCACTTAGGGGGCCCACAGGGGGCCCCCGAAGTGAAGACCGCATGCCTGTATGGATGTCCGGCGGATCGCCACCGCCCGCGTGGCGGTGGCGATCCGCCAGACATCCTAATGGGCCCCTTAGTCTTGGATCTGCTCATTTTTCAAGACAGAAGTACTGTGCAGAGAAGTATGTTATTTTAAGAATTAAAATATATAATATTATCTTTGGGGAGACAGAAAGATCATCATTTAGACTGCTGGGCATACTTTTGTCACCAAAGCCCTTCTTTGAGTACACCCACTCAATTCAATTCAATTTATTATATTATGTTTTGGCACTCCGAAGAGGTCCACATAAAACAAGATACACAAGTACAAATACATATTTCTCTAAATAAAGATGACAACTACAACATTTTCCACTAAACAAGATAATCAGGGCACAAACCTCCATATTTCATCAATAAATAACTAAAAAACCTTTAAAAAAGTTAAAAATATTGAAGCAAAACATTTCATTTGGAGGAGTATATAAGGCCTGTAAAAAAGAATTCACATTAAGGATACCCAATTGCAAACATATTGGTCTTAACCACTTCAACCGAAGTGGACGCAATGCAGGACATATAAACAGTACATGAGAACGATCCTGAGCAGACATATTACAAAAGTTACATGTGGGAGAGGACCCATACCATTTTGCCAAAAGAATGTTCAGGGGCAGCAAGTCCTGCCTTAGGAGGAACCAAAATCTCCGAACACTATGTGGTAAATTCCAGGCGACATAGGATTGGGCAAGCTTCATTGAGTATGTGTTAACAAGGAGATCACCTCCCCTCTTTACTTGCATGGACTTCTTGTCCAACGTGAAGCAAAGATCCCATGAAGCCTGTTTCAAAAGAGATTTTAGCTGGGTAGGAGAGATAGTAAAAAGAGTACTCTCTTCCAATTCAAGAAGTGCCACAGCCTTTCTAAAGTTCTTAACAATTTGGGAGTACTCTTTTAAATTACCCAACAAGTCCCCCTTGAGAAGGAATCTCAAAGACCCCGTTTCTCCTCTAGCCAGGCTAACAACCCATCGAACTAGAGCTGACAGGCCCTGCGCCCAACTGCTTCGGAGACCGAATTCAAGTCTACAGGCGGCCACAGAACAGGCGGGGTTGAGAGAAGTTATAGACCTTAACAATTTTCCTTCTACCGTCTGTAAAAAACCCCAATGCTTTAAGTCAACCAGTTCCATTCCGTACAGGAGGGTTGATGGAATTTTTGCCCTAAAAACCTCCAGTAGACAAGCAAAATGTCTTCTCCCTGTGGCGGAATAAAGGGTACTCAGACTTTTGCCTTGGGATCTGGCTTTACGGGAATTATTATCGATATGAGGCTTCTCACTCAAGTTGGCAGAAATTATTTTTCCTAAAAAGGTATATGTCTTAACCACCTCCAATTTCTGACCACCTACTGACCAACCAAAATTTTCTGATTTAGATTTTTTCTTCCCTGTAATGCACATGATTTTACTTTTTGTGGCGTTTATCCTCAAGTAGTGGGTCTCTGCAAAAAGATGTAAAGCTTGCAGACGATTGGCCAGTCCCTTGGGAGTTAAATCTAGGATAAGAATTTCATCTGCATATAGCAGGCAGGAAATGGAAGATCCCCCCACTACCGGGGCTATGCCAACACAAGATGAAAGCGAAGCTGGAAGGTCAGCAATATACAGGGAGAAAAGTAAAGGGGCCAGAAGACAACCCTGTTTTAATCCATTGATGGAGGGAATAACCCGCGATAAACCCCTTTCTCCACCTTGTAACACTCGGCACCAGGTGTCCGTATGTAGAGACCGCACCAGATCTAATAGGAGAGGAGGCATACCCAAGTCGGATAGCTTTCTCCACAGCAAGGGACGGTCAACTTTGTCGAATGCTGTGGAGAAATCAATGAAAGCCGCATACACTCCTCCCCCCCGAACTCTTATATATTTGTCAGAAATAACCTGAAGGACTGTGAGGTTATCCAATGTGCCATGCCCCTTACGGAAGCCAGTTTGTTCAAGGGGTAATATCTGATTCACATCAACCCAGTCAGTAATTAACGATAGGAGACATTTGGAAAAGACTTTTCCAATGGCATCAAGAAGGGCTATCTGGCGATAATTCATTGGCTTATCCCTATCGCCCTTCTTGAATAATGGAACCAATATGCTCCCCTTCCAAGAAGAGGTCACAATTTTACTAATGAAGCAAGATCTAAATAATGGAAAAAGAATCTTGCTCCATGAAACAGGGTCCTGCTTCAGTACTGATATGGGAAGTTCATCAGGCCCCATTGCTCCAGAGGAATGCATGTCCTTAATGGCCATTTCAATGGTTTTCTCCGAGGGGGAGTCAATAGGAAACTCATCTACTTCTTTAATAGTCCCCTTACATTCTACCATTGCGGCATTCCCAGCATACAAGTTGGAAATGAAAATGACCCATGACAATTCAGCAATGGGAATAGGGAGGGGGCTAACTCTTACTCCACAATCCTCACCAATGAGTGACCAGAATTGTCTAACTTTGCCATGAACTGCGGCCTCCCGTAGACTTATCCAGAGTGAGTCTTCTTTTTCTTTTTTAAGTTTCTTCCTGATTCTGCTTCTCCTTCTTTTTAACAAGTATATTTTATTATTTATTTCAATAGATCTACACAAAAATTGCTCCCGCACTAATTTCTTTATTTCCTTATTTCGGAGGGTAATCGGTCTAGAAACATAAATCTTTTTTACAGAGGAGCTAGACCTTTTGGCAACAAAGATGACCTCCTTCATAAAATTCTCAAAATGAATTATTTCGGAACCCTGCCAATCATTCAGTTCTAGTAATGTTTTACCTAGAATACACTCCAGGCCCTTCTTGGCTTTAAAATTCCAGAAGCATCTTCCAGAGTCCTTATGAAAGTTAACTATATCACTGTTAAGGGACCATGAATCGGAATTAAGAGGTTGTAATGAGAGGCTTATAGTAATCACATTGTGGTCGCTAAATAATGTCGGAGAGACCACCAGATCCTTCACTAGGGAGAAAATACAGTAGTCAGTGATTACATAATCCAGAATTGACTCACTTTGAGAGGATCTATGAGTATATTTTGCAGGGACATCAGAGGGAAGCCTACCGTTCACTATTAACCCCTCCGCCGCTGAAAGTTCTTCTAGCAACAGCTTCCCTCTCTTATTAGTTTTAATTTTATTGGGGAAGAGGGATTGAGGAATATGATGGGCTTCTTCTTTAAGTTTGTTTCTAAATAGCTCTAAGCTAGAGTTAGAAACTTTACAATTAAAATTACCTACTAACAACACATAGGGGGGAGGTTCTAACTCTTTAATCTGTTTAATGTACGAAAAGACTTGCTTCAATAAGATATTAAAACATTCATCGGGGGGGATGTAGGCATTTATTATTACCAGAGAATTATTATTTCCCATACTAGTTAGACTATAGAGGGTCACCGCCTGAAAGAGGTTGCTTGGATCGACATAATGGGTGAAGTTCCACTTTAATCTATTGGACAGAAGGCACGCAATTCCCCCTTTTGCATGCCCTTTCTTCGAAGGAGAGGCCACTGCCTCAAGGACAAAATAATCTCTCCCTGCACACAATCTACTAGCACACCAGGTCTCTTGGATGCAAATCACACTAGCGTTCAGAGAGAACAAATACTGTAATTTCTCAGGACTATTATTTATCCCGGCGGCATTCCAAGAGAGAACTTTCAAATTACTACTAAAGATGTTGAAAAAGTTTAGGGTTGTCTGTGGATTTGCTAGACAAAGCACCGGGCAGCCAATTCCACCGCTGGTTATCTTCTATTGGGAGGCTGTTCTGAATTAACGGGGCAGGCATTACATGCGTCACCAGACGTGTGCTTTTCGATACCCATATTTTTAAATCATCATAAGAGGGAGGGGGACCATCTTTACCAGAGCCCTGCTGAGAGAGTCTGTTATGAGGGAAACTATCTCTTCCAGAAGAAAAAACAGGTAATACATCAATTCCCCTACACTGGAAATCCTCAGCCTGTTGCAATATAAGATTTACTATAAGTTTAGAATAAAACTTTACCCTGACATAAGGCGCGGCAACTGTTCCAGATAAGGAGACTAGATCAATATCATTAGATTGGATTAACTTTAAACTCTCTATGCTTTTGAAACATTTAAGTAACCATGCTCTATTTAAAGGCAGATCAAAATCAAATAACGATAGAAAATCCACAGACAATGTATCTACAAAAACTTCTGGTACTTTTGTAGGCAAATGATGAGGCCATACAACGCCATCACCTGTGGCATGAAAAGCAGAAGCAGACGGATTAAAAGCCGCAGATACAATAGGGACTGACCTTATCATCTGTGCTGCGGGGAGAGGAATCGTCGATCCTCCTACATCTAATAGGGGGCCTCCCACGGGAAAGATAGAACAATTGGGAGAAATTTTATTGCCTGATGCAGAGGGATTAAAATTGTCGGAAGGATGAGTGGCAACTTCCTGACTCAAGGACCCATTCACAGACTCTTCAGTGATAGGTTCATTGATATCAGGGACTTGAGAATCCTCAAAAATTATTTGTCTCTGCTTTTTCTTCCTATATCTGCGGATTGTTTTCCTCTTTTTTCCTTTGTTCTTTCTGTGTTTTCCAGATTTGACTTTTTCTTCCCCCCCTGTCCCCTTAATTTCAGGCACAAAAATTGGGACTAGCTCTTTTTCCGATTTTGGAGCGGTAACATCAACACTTTCTTCTTCAATTTCGAGGACAGTATTTCTTACACAGTTAGATGCAGAAGATGTAGGTACTAAAGATGGCTCATTTTTAAGAATAGCCACGAGTTTATTTTGAACTGAATTAACATTTCCAGCTAAATGGTCACTACCCGACTCAGGCCCGTGCAATCCAGCCTTAGGATCTAGGTCAAGAACCTTTTCCGGGAGCTTTAACAGTAAGACATTTAGTATCTGAGTGACCGATTCCAAAATACAATCAGAGCTTCCCACAAATGTACCGAATAACAGTAGAATAGATGCCAGCAAATGTTCCAATGCAATCAGGGATTCAGAAATTGGTTTTTCCAATTTATCAAAGCCCGGGGGACCAATGGAACCAATGCCAGATATATTAAGCAGTGGGCTCTTCGAGATGTTATACTGTGAGGAAATATCTTGCGATTTTATCTACACCCACTCCATAAACTGGTGGACAGTCATTCAGCTATCTTTGAATGCCTGTAGTCCATGGTATCAAATGTGGAATATTCTCGTTGTCTTAACTATGATCATCTAAAACTTCTTAATTCATATGTGAATCTGTATGGGACAGTTTAATTTCTGAATTTTTTTAAGAAATCGAAATGTTGGCATATGTTTAGTAATAATACAATAGCACTACTAAAGTACTGCGAAATGCTATTCACAAACCTATTAGTGTAAATCTCCACCTCCATCTCTCCTATTTTAAATGGGGAGATCCTCACACATTTAAGTTTACTACTAAAGGGCCGATTTCGATGTCATCAGGAAAGGCTCTGAACGGCATTTGATTCGGTCGAATCCGATTCAGAAGCCTTGTTACCGACCAAATCAGTCACCTTTCTGGACAACTGAGTACGGTTTCCGAATGAGTGAGTATGATGACCGATTTGGACAGATGTTTCAAATTGGTTTGATTGAGACAAAACGGCTGTGGGAATCAGACTTTGGGGGGCCGCAGCAGGCCCCCCTTCACCCGGGGCCCTCCGAATTGGGCCTGTGGGGGTACCATTGGGTCTCCCTTCCCATGCATGCGCAGTGTGGCAGGCACCATGGTGTGCCCGCCACAGGGAGCACGACTTTCCCCAACCACCCTTTATTTCAATGGGAGCCTGTGTTTACATTTGGAACACAGGCTCCCAGTGAAGTCAATAGGAGTATGGCCGAATTGTATCAGGATGCATCCAAATCGCTCAGTCAAACTCCCCGGATCTGAATCGTTCAGAAAGCAGTCCAGGACCGATTGGGTGGGAATGCTTTCCTCAAGACATTATAATCTGCCTCTCAGTATTAAATGTGGAGGGACCATAGGGAGTGGCTGGGAAAAGGGGCATTCTTAATATTAAATGGGAGCAGTTTACAGAGACGTAAGGAGGGGACATGCACCCACCAGCAAAAGAGTAAGTCCATTGCTATTCAGAAACTGCTCCTCTAAAATTACTACAGCCAAAAAGGAACAAATAACAGAAGTATATTATTCAAGCTCACAGCTGGAGTAAGTTCAGCATCACAAACGACCATCCACTGGTGCTGTAACACCCGCTCATAGAAAATAATGGAGGTAGGGACTTTAAATAAAACACTATAGGGAATAATGTTACATAAAATTAAAAAAAAATTAAAAAGTAAAAAATATAAGTAAATATAATTTACCGTTAAAATATATAAAAAGAAAACATTTTTTAACTATAACTTCTTTTGATAACATTTTTGTATTTAAATATTAATATAACATTACTTTTCATTAAAATATAATCTAATTATTTAAATTAATTCCCTACATCCGTGAGTCACTAGCAATTTTTCAACATTTGGGATTATTTCCTAATTATAATTGGCTTGGATGATTTCAATTTAAGAATACTTGGATTAATCAGATATCATTAGAAAATGTTGAACGTCTGGGAGGTAGCAAAAGTTGGTGCTCACTCTGACCAAGGAACTAGCGCAAAGTTCTTTTGTGATAAATCAATATTAGTCTTGGAGTCTCTTTGCTATGTGATTGGTCCTGCATGATTCCCTTTGCAGCATGGCAGTGATCACTAACTGCAGATAGTCATCGGTAACTGTAGCTTCTCCTATGTCCTGGTAGACATTGATAGAGGTCTAGAACTTGACATTCAGATGGATACCTTATTCAGTCTGTTCCGAATGTTTCTTTTCAGCCTTAGTTACTGGTGTGGGGTGTTAGTCAGCCAGATAGTGGGATTCCAGATTGTAGATCACTTTGAATAAGAGTTGAAGTATCCATTGTTCAAATCTTGGGTGGTTCTGGAAAAGAGACTTGAAAGAGCTGGAAAAATGGCTTATGATCGTGGCAACTTAAAGACAGATGTGAAAATGCTACAATCCCCAGTGAATGGCAGTAACAGTTTTTTTCTGTTTTGGAGTACTATTATTTAGTGGTTGTGATAGTGGTGTAGGTTGATGCACTGCAGGTTTGTTTTTGAAAAACAATGGTACTAAGGCATGAGACCCGCATCCACTTTTACCTTGGTTACCATTTGCTGATCTTAATGTTGCCACATGATGCTGCGGACAGCACCCATTTAGTGGCTTATAATGCCTTCTGTTGAGTGGTGTTCCGTTTCCACGTAGTTGTTGACTTTAGAAGATCTCGCAATGGGCTTGTGAGAGAGGTGAGATAGCAGATCAAGCTTCCACCATAAGTACCATTCCCAAGATGCTCCTTGGTTCTGAGACTGAAGAGGGCGCCGCAGCTGTGCTCACAGGATTCTCCTTGCAGAGATCAGGTGCAATGCAGCAGGCAGATACCCTGAACCTGAAGAAGTTGATGCTTGATTTCAGAACATCATTCTTCTTGTGATTTTGCATTACTATACGATCATGCAAGCATTGAAGCACAACCCTGTGTCTGATATTTTGCACATCAAGGATATTTATCACAACTAACATGCTGAAGAACTCATTCCCAGTGTGATTCTGGAAGATCTCAGCTGCACTAAGTATCCCAAATTTATGGTGCTTGTATCTCCTCAGACCCTCTTGTATTGAAAAAGTAGTAATATCTTGTAACATTGAGTCGAGGGTTAGCTGTTGTTGGATGGAAATGAGATCATACATGGATAATCAGAAATCACAATTCACCTGAGATATAAGATCATGTACTGTGTGAATGAGGTATCACTTTTTGTGGATTGCAGTGATCAGTTGGTACATTTCAGTGCAAATGCACACTTCACTGAGCTGTTTTGATTTATGAGTCACAACAATTGGAGAGTACTAAGGGGATTTGCCTTTGAATTCTCCTGATTATGTTAAGCTTTCTAGTCTGAAGAGTATGTGTTCGACGTTTTGCGGCATGATGAACATTATACTCCAATGATGTGGGGCAACACTGCAATTATTTTGTCAATATGGTGATGGGCTATCTTTGGTTTGAGACTGCCTATGCTGTGGAACAGTGCACTGAATGCATCGAGGAGCTCACATGTGAGTGTTTTGGAAAGGTGAATGCTGTGAATTAGATAAGGGGGAACCATTCTGAAATGCAGCAGCAGTTTATGGCCCTGACTTACTGCTGAATATTTGGGATCCTACAGAGTGTTCCTCATAAATAATGCCAGTTGTGAATACACCATAGAGTTAAGAGATGAGATGATACCATCCTTAAACATGAAGACTGTAGTGTAGTGGGATGAGAGTCAGAGGAGGGATGAGGAAGGACCACTTGCTAATAAAAGCTCCAGCATGAATGAGTGCCAGAAAAGGTTGGTTGTGTTTAATGACCTTATAATTATGCTACATATGGTGGCGAGGTTTGCACATCTTGACTGGCCAGACAACATACCTTTCCTTCCCCAACAACACGATTGTCATCAATGTCTTCAAATCTAGTGTGTGTGTTGTTGGCATTGCAGCTCTCATCTTCCAATAAGATGCAGCAGGGGTAAATTGGGAAAATAGGAAGTGCAGGAACAGGCGTTTGATATTTGACCAACGGTCTCTGCAATGATGGTAGGACCGGTGAGAGGCTTTGGTGTGCCAGGTAGTTTGAGGGCAATTCCAATATCAAAACCTTCAGCGTAATCATGCCCAGTTCCTCAAGCTAAGGAGGCAAAGCTTTGTGGATGCAGTATCTTGGATGACTTAGGCCCTTATTTACAACCCCTTGGTAAACTTTGTTTACAACAAATGCGATACAACGTATTCCATTAGTGGAGAAGTGTGGCTCACCGATTAGTGGAGAAGTGTGGCTCACCGATTAGAGCGGCAGACCCTGAGGCAGAGGTCTGGCCCGGGACCAGGATTCAATTCCCGACACAATTTACAACAAGGGGTGGTGATGGACAGAGTCTCTGAATTAAGCAGAGTACTCTCACCCAGTCAAGAGATCAGGGCTAGATCCAACACCGTTTTTTAGCTCATTGCACCATCCCAGTTTCAGAACCTGGCTGTATGCAAATTAGTCTGTCCCTGGCCCAGTGCATCATGGGAACAGGGCAGACCAGACTACAAAAGCCAATTCTTACACTGGGAAGGAAACAAGCTTCCGGGGACCGGTTTCTGCCATTTCAGGCGTCTTCAGCCCGGCTTGCTTGAATCCTGATGGTGCAATGAGCAAGGGACTCACATCTGAGTATACCCTTCCACGCTTAGGGTGGACAAAATAATTTACAACAAGGGGTGGTGATGGACAGAGTCTCTGAATTAAGCAGAGTACTCTCACCCAGTCAAGAGATCAGGGCTAGATCCAACACCGTTTTTTAGCTCATTGCACCATCCCAGTTTCAGAACCTGGCTGTATGCAAATTAGTCTGTCCCTGGCCCAGTGCATCATGGGAACAGGGCACAATTCCCGACACGGCAGGGTCTAGGGCTCAAAATGTCCAGGGACTCGATAATTCTCGCCTAGGTACCTACTCTAATCATGGGTCCCACTCTGCAACTCTGGGCAATAGCTTGCTTAATCTCCACAATGGCCCCGAAAGCGCTAGGATGCCTGGCCTCACCTTGGGGGTGCCCAGTAGGGAGCATCTCACAGGGAAAGCCAGGAAGGGTTTCACAGCGGTATATAGCGCCAGGATGCCTGAAAGGTGATAGTGCGCTTTACAAGTATACATAGATTTACATTTTATATTTACATTTACATTACAATGCGATCATTACAACTACTGTGTATCCTAAGCATACATTGGCCTGCTTCACTTGTCCATGGGTGGATACATACAGCCTGGTACAGTCAGCCATATTCTGAGACCAGCACAGTCAGGCAAACACAGGCAAAGTAAATAATATATGAATGAAAAAGGCACATGGTTTATCTTTCACCCCCTCCCACCCTTTACATGCCTAGGGCCAGAATCTAATACTATCTTGTAGAAGCACCTGGGTGCCTACATATGGGGATTTCTTTCAAAAGGAAATTAAGCAGATAAGAAAGGTTAGTTTTGCAGTGATAAGAAGTCATTACCAGGCTATGTTTGGACCAATTGCAGAGTCAGCTTAACATCCCTGGTTGAGGAATAACAGAGTTTATAGAGCGGAATATTGGGTATTCTTCAGCAATTTACAGACTAAAGAATGTTCCACTATGTTTCCTCAAAGAATTACTCACGGACAACAGCATAGTTGATCTGTAGCCATTAATACTCCTGAAAGATGTTGTTGAGATGCCAAAGAGGCCAGGACATTTGGAACTGCAGGGACATTTGCTAAAATAAGACAGTGATTCCCTTTCACAGCCCAGGATGATTTTAGGGTGGTTAGCATCTGAAGGTAAAATGCCTTTCAGTGACCAAGTATATCAGAACTTTTTGAAGCCATCAGCTATATATTAGCGGATTGGATCAGAGTGTGTGGGGTTCTTAGGGGAAGTGAAGATGAAACGGAAGCAACTCAGGAATATCTGTGGCCATTTTGAGGAGAGGTCAGAGCCGGCCCAAACCCTCCAGTGTGGATAAGTGTAAATGTGGCAAATCTTGCAAAAACATGTCTATTGCAAGAAGGCACTGTAAAAGTGTTAACATCTTCACATATTTTCTAGTTTTAGGTATTCCTCTTTGGATTATATATGTTCATTTATTTAGGAATATGTTTTAAATACAAGTGCTCAAATGGCAATGTCGTTAAAGTATGTTTCATTGCAACTTGATAATTCAACTTTCCGTAGTATATTCATGTTCAATTTTAGCGGGGTTTGAATTTTCTTTATAGTTATTGTTTTTAAATAATGGATAAATGTCAAACAAATTGATATCTTGTTTTCCTAATTATTGTTTTTAAACAAAAGCAATGTTTCACAGAATAAAAGTGGGTGAAAAGTTAGAAGGACTTCATTATTAATTGTTTATTATCAAGATGCTTAACAATGTGCAGCCAGAGTATATAAAGTGGAAAGAAGAATTTTTAGATATAAAGGAATCCTTGAATTCCAGATTGACGGCTCGAATCTGAGTGGCTGTAAACTAGTTATGTAGCTATAGGCTTTACAGAAGTCATATTGAGTCTTCTGCTTGGTTTGGCTTACCAGCCAACTTGAGTACATAGCCTCTGAGATGCAGAGGGAAGAACAGCAGGTCACTGCTTCTATTGTTCAGAAAAGGTATGTGAGTGTTAATCTTTTAGGAAGTTCGAGTAAGCCCCTTTTGGTGCTAAGTTTGTCATAGCCAGCTAAGGAAAAGGGTGGGGGAATCGATGCAGAAAATGTATACAATACTGTCATGTTGTTACAATATTTTCAGTTGTTCTTCCCACTGACAAATGTCATTGCAGCTATCACAACAATTTTTGTTATAATAACTACTATTCATATTGTATGCACTAGGATAGGATTTTAATTTGAATTAATCTTGAAAATATGTTCCTACCTTACTAGTGGTTTGAGTTGGTCTATAGATGATTAAGGAGGGTTTGGCTTCCACAAACTACTCCTGGGAGTCTCACAAGACTGATCAATACTTAACATGCACCTCACTCATATAATACCCAGTGGGTTGCGATGGGTCGCGATGGGGTTCTCTTTCTCGTGATGGTACTGTGACTAAGTCCTTGATGCCAGAGGGTGTAGTGGACCTCTATTATGCCATTTTCGAGAGAGAACTCCAGAAAACTTATCAAAAGGGGGGCAGTCAAGAGTTCGAACATGACAAAGACCTATTGGAAACAGACCCTGGTGATGAGTGCTTGGAAAACTACCGTATGAAGTCTCCTATCATGAAGGTATCTGGATTGCCAGGAAGAAAGTCTGCTCTAACTGCAATTCAGTGCTGAACACTCTAAAAACCTCATCTCCACAAACTAGCATGTGACTAAGACAAGCAACTAAATTGTCTTGCTTTCATTTAATCTTTTCTTGACTAGCTATGTTTATGAGTACTTAGTCCATACATGGAGACCCTTCTATAATGTCTGATCTTGAGATATTAGTATGCAGGGTAATGAATAGGTCCGGAAAATATGGAGTACATAGACAATACTAAAAGCCCTACTATTCTAGCCAACTGCCTGAGAGATATATGAGAGTGGCATCATCAATATTTATGCTTGACTCTGGAAATTTTAAACATTCCTATTTGTGTTCTACAAAGATACTTGGTGAAACATGAAGAAGAAGACACAACCAAAGGGTTGAGACAAATTGGTAAATCCTGATGTGCCAATAAAATTAAAGGGACCTCCTGTGTTCCAGGCAAATCTGAATAGAGGTAAGAGTCTTTAAGGCCTAGCTGCACCATCCATTCTCCGGGAGAAAACAACACGGAGATAAACAATGCCCTCCAATATGAAGTGAATGCTCTTTTTCATGTTTCTTGGTTACATTTTTTGGTCACATTTGGTCACAATAACCTTCAGACAGAGTGAACCTTCTATGGCTCCCATAGAAAGAAGCTTTGCTATATTCTATATGAACTCTAAATGTTCTACACATGAATTAATTGTCCTTTGAGAAAATCTTGAAGCAAAGGGAAAAAAAAACTATTTGAAAAACCCTTTACAGTGAAGCACTCAGGGATTCTCTGAATTTGTTTACTAAATTTCAGAAAACACATTTTGCAATTAATTAATAGAGGGCTCGAAAATGACCCTCTGTTAATTGAAAAAGCTCTCCCTTGCTTGAAATATCTTTGACATTGCTGAAGCTGGTGACCACATAGATACTGTTGCAAACGGTTACTTAAGTAGTAACGGTTGGCACAAATGTTCCTAGACCTACTGGCTTGGTCAAAACATGTTTCTAAAACACCCTCTCTTAAGCACAGTATTCTTTGTATAGTAAAGAAATGACTTGACCTAAAATCCCCATTTGTTTTGTAAAATGGTAACTGAAAAGGGAAACCCAGAGAAGCTGGATCATTCTCTGGTCTTGTAAGTCCATATCACAAAACAGAAAGCTCATTGAGCGCAGTTAGACAAGGCAGTCTACTAAATCCCTTGATTCTGGAAGTTCTAAAATCTTATAAAGTAGATCTACAACATCTAAAAGCTTGCCCTAGCAGGAGACCCAGGGCCTCCCAATACCATTCTTTGGATCACAGAACCAAATCAAATTGTACTTGTTTAATTTAAACTTGAAATGTTTGTAATTAAACAGGCACTTGACCATAAATGTGTCAGGACTTGAACACTTAACCGCTTTATTGCGGCACAAATTCCGCCACGGTGCGGCAGTTTAATTGAGTGGGCGGGGCAGCGTCAGCCACAGGACGTGCACAGCACTACAGAGGTAATGCTCACGACGGCCGTTGGACGACAGAAGCAGCGAAATGTTAAGTATTCCACCTTAACATTTTGCCACAAGTGACCCATTGCTCTGTTTGTGAAAAAGGGAACACTTCTAAAATCCAATACGGGGCAGCTGTTGAACTGGAATGCTCAATAAGAGATGGACCAAATGTAAGGTTAACACAGGCATATAGATATGACACCAGCTCTGGGACACTCCTGTCTTTAGGGACATGGACAATGGATTTATTTTGTCTTTTTGACGGGTCAGGACCAAAGCAGAGAGTATTGGAATCATTCCATTATCCTTTAATAGGTGGCATTGTACTCATCACTATCATACATATGTGCATTCTTCAGAACAATATTAGGTTATTTCTTTGACTTGCATTCTACCTCCAGGCATGAGGTAGAAAGAAATAACTACTTTTTTTTTTTTTTTTTTATATAATCATATTTTGTTTTAACTGTCTGTACTGTTTTTAGCTTTTTTTACTCTTTTAGAAGAAGTCAAACCTTAGTAATGTTTAAATTAGAATGAAATATATGACATTTTAAAACTGTGATTTGTATTTGTATACTTTTATGAATTGTTACTTCAATTCGAATAAAGTTTATTTGACTGACTGACTGACTGAACTACTGTGTTGCTATCTTTGGGCAGTTAAGAACCGCTAATCACACGACTGTTAGTACTGGCATCATCCCAGATTTTATTGTCTGACTCAGTGGTATCATAATTATGATTATCATCATTTTGTGCATTCTCCAAAAGAATGTAATTTCTTTGTCTTGTATCCTTAAGAAGTGAAGGACAAAAGACTGACTGAGTGTCAATATCTTTGGGCGGTTGCAAACCACTAAGCACAATATCAACACTCGGAAAGGAGTTAGATAGAAGGCTTCTGGACCTTATGTGAATGCACATGGTCAAATTTAAAGAACTTAAATTACACAACTTTAATAGAGACATGAACAGCTTTCCACAACTAGCAGGTGAGGGTCAGGTTTTTAGTAGTTGCATAGGCCCAAGAGCCAATAGCATAAGCCATTAACTTTAAAACAGAACTAGTGAGCAAAGAATATAGGCTAAATTATATCAATTCTTCCTCTTGAAATTCAGAAACATATGAAAAATACCAAGCCCTTCATAACTATTGTTATTGTAATTTCAAATTTACTTGCAAACCACTGCAACAGTATTCCACACAAATATGTATTCAAATCCAAGGTTTAGAAATTGTACAGACTGTTATTTTCATGTTATTGTTTATAACTTGCACCAAATAGTCTGACGTTCTTAACCGCATCGCTGCTAGAGCGATTCCCCTGCTGTGCTGGACAGCAATAAAAACGGGTGTGGTCATGACGAGCTCAGCTCGTCATGAGCACAGGAGCACTGTACTGCATGACGAGCTGAGCTCGTCATGAGCATGGAAGGGGTTAAGCACAATATAATTAGCTATTTCTGCTTCAAATGTTTTCAGTAAAACATAAACAGGTGTCCCAGGCGCAAGCCATAAATGCATGTGAGCAGTCATGGGACCTATAATTAATAAATTGCTTCATTGATAAATCTGTTCTACAAAAGCAATGCATGCTAGTCTTTCTAGTGCCGATGCTATATCTTTAAACATTATGTCAGTGGCTGCAGGTGTTTGCTATGAGTGGCGTGGCAGGCGGGGGAGGTGTGAGAGGGGACATGAGGGTTGCGAAGGGAGGGGGTAAATAAAAATTAAGCTGAAGCTGCTTTCGCATGAGAGCAGCTTCAGGATTGGACTGAGCACATTTGACTAGTGTTCCAGGACAGACTGTGAGTCTGTGCCTGCTCTCTCCAAACCCAGCAATGCAGCTGGGATTGAAAGAGCTTCACTGCGGATGAAGGTTTGGCCGGCCTGAGACGGCCGGCCAAACTGTCATGTGCAGTGAAGGGAGTGCACACACCACCCAAACCCCAAGATGACAGGAAAGGAGAAGTAAAACAAGTGTTGTTTTATTTTTCCTTTCCTGCTGTTTTGGGGGGTGATGCTCCTTAGCCATAACGGAGGAGTCGCAGCTGCATAATGTCAATGCATTAAATATAAGGTGACAGAAGTGGGTGCCCAAGTAGCAGTAAAGCAAATGAGAAAACCAACTGCGGGAAGGAAATGCCAACATTGGAACTGGGGAACCAGGTTAGAGTCCAGTCTTCGGTTTAACATCCTATTGGTCTGGGCAAATCACTTAATCTCCAAGTCCCAAAAAAAGTCTGTCCTTCTGTGATGTAATCTGGTGCTTATGTAAGTGCTTCTATGGCATTGGGCTGTGCTATATAATATTACAAAACAAAGTGTGAAACAGACCAATTAAACCCAACAAATTATGAGATGGGCGGTAAAAAACACATTTCAAACACATATTTTACAACAAAATACTGACTCCCGCTCACTCATTCATTCTCAATCATTTTCTCTTGAACCCCCTTACAGTCATTCCTATTCTTTCTTACCCACTCATTCACATTCACTCGTAATCTCAGTCATTTTCACCCACTCATAATTACTAACACTCTGGCCCAGGTTTACTAACACTTTGTGCCAGGTTTGTGTTACTTTGGGGCAAAGTCTTATGGTGGGATTTACTGTCCAAAGCAAATCATGATTCCAAAGTAACATAAAGTTGTACTATGTGGTGTTTTTGTATTACTTTGCATCACATGGACGTTTCATTGGTGGTGCATGTGTGTTCTCATGGAACAACCCATGGTTTTCGAACTTCACATATGAACTGCATTGTACAGCACACATAAAAAGTGGGAAAAGCCTTAAAGCATAGTTTTTGTACTGGAAGTGGTCACGTACAATACGAAACGTGTGCGTTGGGGCATGGCTGCCAAAACTGCACCAGTGCATGGTGAGAGAAAAATGCCCCAAATCTTCCTAGATATGGTGCATTTTTTCTCTCTGCCTCTGACACAAGGCAGTGCAGCAACTTTGGTGCAACCTAGTCTTTCGTCAAAGACTAGTAAATTTGGGCCTCAAACTCACACAATCTCACTCACTATCTGCCACTCACTCGCTCGCTTTCACTCACACACTTGATTACACAATCAGACACACATGCTCACATATATACATGCTTTCTCTCACCTAAACACACGCTCATCTGCAAGTATGCACACAACATACATTTAAAAATGTTTTACTTACCAGAGCTGCCACCAAAATTTCTGTTCCAGCTAATTGTGCTCTATATTTATTACACAAATAGTGAACAATATAGTATTATTCACTATTAGCATATTGAAAAACAGGCAGAAAATAAGGAGCTGTGGTCTTACTGATTTTGCTACCTCTGAAGCCAAAGGTCAAAAAGACAGTGCCAGGGGTCGCAAGGGACAAGCTAGGGGGCGCAACATCGACCCTGGTGACCCTTCAATGATGTCCATTACGCAAATGATTGGCCCCCCTTGCAGAATGTAACTGGCCCTTGAGTCTCCCATATCTCACAGATATGCATTGGCATTGAGACTGAGTGGGAGCCCCGGAAAGGTAGAGATGCCCCCAAAGTGTCTGTTAATCCAATCTCCCCCCACCCCCAAGGGGCTGCAGGAACCTGCCTTATGCCCCTGACTCTCACTAATTCGGTCTCCCTGTGCTTCCTGGCCGTTTCCCTGGTTCCTCTTGCAACGGCAGCGTGCACGTGCTCATGCCTTCTGTGTATCATTGACGAGAACCTGCTCTCTGGCCCTCCTGTGTCCTGGAAGTTAAATGAAAGCACACTGAGCATGCAGGGCACATTTGAAAGACAGCGAGAGCTGTGCGCTTGTGTCAACAGCCTGCCACATCACCTTTGCGTTTGCCCCCGGGGTATTCGAAACTTTCATTCGGTGCGGTTTTCCTTCCACAGACACACTAATTTAAGTAGGCAGCTTGGTGGCTCATTAATTCAGTCAGACACTGAGAGTCGTCCAGGGACATCCACACCCCTAGACTGGCCTGCCAACCACCCACCGGAGAGAGTGACAGCCAACGTGACTGGAAAAGACACAGACGAGCACACAGGCTGGGAATTTATTTCTGGGAAAGTTATTCGTTTTAAAGCAATGCTCCATAGAGATGTCCGGAAACCAACGCTGCCGCTTTTCTTTTAGGAACGGCGCCCGCTCCATAGAGTGTCGGCTTAAAAGTAAAAGGTACTAGGGTGATGAGCCCAAACATACCCTTGTTTATGGCTGTTTTTCTCTGTGTGCTGATCTTTCCTTGGCTGTCTTGATGAAATGTCGTTCATACACTGAGGCGCAGAAGTACTATTTTTTTTGTTCTTTTGCTCGGGCTGTTTCTTGGCACACAACGGCAATAAGCAATGCTAGATGATACAAACAATACCGACGGCCAACTTTCGTGTGCATGCTAATCCACATTCCTTTCCGTAACACGAAACCGTCGATAATGTATGCAAAGTGGGTGTCACTGGCAGAACAAACAGCGGTAAGATTCCAGGCAAAGCCCTACAACTAATAACTCTCCAAGTATCGCGACCGGGTATTCAGTGCAATTTTAGTGACAAATGACAACAGGCCTACACAGTGGGCAAAAGGAACTGCGTGATGATTCCACTCGTAATAAATGTAATGTTCACCTGTACTTGGAGTGACCAGCCGTCTCGGTTTTCCCTGGATAGTCCTAGTTTTCCCCGGACAGACCCGGTTTTCCGAGGACTGTAACTGCGTTCCGACAATTTTATAATTTTAAATATATGTCCCGGTTTTGGGGACAAAGGTCATCTCATTCTGCAAAGCAGAATATAAGGAAATGATCTCCTTTCACAGGTGCTCTGCAGTCGAAAACAATTAAAGGAATGCATCTGTTTTTGCGAGGCAGCACACGAGGAGGTACACTGAATGCTCCCAGCAAAGGAGAGACAGACTGGGGAGACGGGCAAGGGCGGGCATGGTGGAGATCCTGCCATGACAAATGTAAATGTATAGGAATTTATATAGCGCAAATCACCAAGCAGTTTCTAAGCGCTTGCTTAGGGAACCCGTCCTGGTATTCCCCTGTGAGATAACCCCGGCAGGGTATCCGCAAGGTGAAAGCCAGGCATCCCGCCGCGAGGGGCCGTTGTGGAGATTAAGCAAGCTATTGCCCAGAGTCGCAGAGTGTGGTCGCAGAGTGTGAACCCATGAATCGAGTAGGCACCGGAGGCAGAGTGTGGTCGCAGAGTGTGAACCCATGAATCGAGTAGGCACCGGAGCGAGAATTGTCGAGTCCATGGACATTTTAGGACTCAAGACCCCGCCGAGCCGGGAATTGAACCCTGGTCCCGGGCTGACCTCTGCTTCCAGGTCTGCCTCCTCTAACCAGTGAGCCACACTTCTCCACACAAAGAACAACTGTGTGAGATGGTCTGTAGGGGAAACAAAATTAAAGACCTACAAAGTATCCTATCCCCCAATCTAACTATTGACAAAAACACAAGGGATACTGGAGGTCTATTATAGGCTCAATATTGTGTGCCAATTCCGGAACTTGGTGCATGTACGAAAAAGTGTCTGCATGAAAAGGAATAGAGTGTGAGAACAAGACAACATATTCCCATCAGCCCACCACTTGGCAGAAACTCGTCATCTGGGAGTTTTTGTACAAGAACTGGTATCTGCTAGGTCTCTCACCTGTAGATATTGTGAGGAGCCCTAGAAACAGATCCTCCAGTGACAGAAGAGATGTATATATGACATGGCTGGATGGGAAGAGTTGCAGTGAAAGAATGTGTGAAAGGAAAACAAAAAGTGAATTAAAATTACCTAGTGTGATGCCAAGGCAACATACTTTATTAATGGGGTCATCACAGAGATAATATTAAAAGCAACAGTGTTTGGATAGTATTAAACAAATATTACTATCAATCAGATGGATCTGGTCGACATGTTTCAGCCTGTAAAGGCTTTCTTCAGGACCTATGATATAAAGTACTACTGCAACAATTGTTGGACAAGTTATAAAATCACTTGTCAGGAAAACCACAAGTTAAGTGGATGCCTACCGTATATCACGTGGTAGGTCAATGTTTTCTCACCTATATGAAAAATAGAAACAACAGACACGAGACATACATGCAAAGAAATGAGAGACAGCAATGCATACATTAAACATCACATATATTGGCCTTTAATCTCATTTAGAACAAATATTTATTTAATTGTTGAAACTCACCCAAAGAATTTATGGGGGAAGGCCTCACCTCGCCTGGCACTCACTCAGGTCAATAGAGGCCCAGCTCTGAGGAAATAGAAAAGGTAGCGAAATATCCATTTTTTTTAGAATAGCAGATTAATGAATTATTAATCCATATTCATTATGTATCTCCTTCAAAATTGCCTACTTCAAACATGAAACAGTGGATACAGGATGTGGTTCACGGACCAGAAAAAGCTGACAGATGACACTTATCTAGCGTTCCCTAAAGAAAGATAGAAGCACCAAGTATATCAGCTGATAGTGGACCAGGAGGTGGAGCAAAAAATAAAATGAAATGCCCAACCTAAAAGCCCTGGGTAAGAAGTATCAACCCCAAGAGGAGAGTCAGAACAGAAATCCAAGAGAACAGGCCATCACTCCAATAAGGTGCTGTAAGGACTAGATGGCTTCTTAACCAAGCGCTAATTCACCCACCTGTCCGTCGGTACCTCGGGCTTCAACTGAGCCGAGGGGAAGGTACCGATGCAGGTGAAGACTGCGCTTATAAGGCCCAGTGGCTGACCATAGTGGAAACCACCAACCTTGGATAGTGATTGGCTGGAGGAGAAATGTTTAGTTTCAGAGTGGACCAGTGAGGAAGCCAACTGAATTTCCTCTAATTGGGCAGAGACTATTCACCAATCACCAAAGTTCACACGCACTCCTCAACGAGTCGCATGTGTAGTGTGTGACCGAGCAAAAGTTCCAGCTTAATTCTCAATTTGATGGGTTATTTAGACTGCTAAATTCAAGGAACCAAAACACAGATCAGGAGAACACGGAGCACCGTGTCTCGTAGATATCAAGCATAACAAACCTGGGCAAAGTACTTTGTACATTGTACCCATTGGTCAATCCGGCCATATAGCAGATCTTATTGGCCCTTCTGTAGGCCAATCAAATCTCACAAAAAACGACATGAAAACGACGTCAACTATGGCGTCCCTGCGGTACAGAATCTAAAGTAAAATTCCCCGTAGTCAGAACTTCAGGTGTGACACCATGTGTATACGGCCTGAGGTCGGGGGAAGACACTCGTTTGTAAAGCCATAATAACAGGTAATGTTACCGGGGAGTACTGTGTGTGTAAAACAGCATAGATCAAGAGAGCACGGAGCACCGTGTCTCGTGGATATCAGGTATAACAAGTTGGGGCAAAGTACTCAGTGCTATGTACCTATTGGTTTATCCGGCCATATAGTAGATCTTATTGGCCCTTCTGTAGACCAATCAGATGTCACAAAAAACATCACAAAACGGCATGAAAACGCCGTCAACGATGACGTCCCTGTGGTACAGAATCAAAAGGAAAACTGCAGGTAGTTGGAACTTCAGATGTAACACCTAGTATATACAGCCTGAAGTCGGGAGAAAACACTCATTTGTAAGGCCATAATGGGAGATAATGTTCCCGGGGAATACAGTGTGTGTAAAAAACAGCCTATTGGTAGAGAGGCTGAACTAGGGCACATGATTGGTCCATGGATAGGCCAATCCCAGCTGATAAAAACGGCAGAGGCCAATCCAAGTGGAATAAAGACCGTAATTATAAATAGCACGGATTTACAGTGCGATTTCAAAAGGGGCTGCAATGAGAAATAGTTCAAAAAATGCAAAAAGGTAGTAAGAAATAGGCTCCGAAGTAGAAGGAGCAGATTGCAGCAACACCAAAGATCTTTGTTGAGGATCTTGTGTTATGCATATTTGTCACCACAGCAGTTGCAAGGCGCAGTGTACGTAGAAGTAAGGGCAGCTAAGGTTAAAAATGGAACCGCCTAGCAAAGGCATATATAGTGTAAAGGAAATACACCAAAATGCTCGATGTATGACAACCCCATGTTGGCTATCTCACTACTGCCATAGCTACCGGCTGATCCCATCCGGTAAGGTACAGAGATGCCAAAAGAAAGCACATTACTGGTATATATTGTGTGTTGATTAGGGGGAGGAAAACCACGCCCACTCGTGGCATTGCACATGACCCTCCCACTCAAATGTAGGTAATAGTTCTGGAAACCAGGTGGCAAAATCTAAATCTGTACCCACGGAATTTCGTCGTTAAGCCCATCAGTATCACAGTGAAGCTTGAAAATCCATTTCTGTTCCCTGATGAAAAGGTACCGGGAGATATCCTTCACATGTGGGGGAATAAAAGGCTGTTCTAAAACTACCCATTTCATTTCCTCAGCGCTGTGTTTCATCGTAAGAAAATGGTTGGTGAGGCGTGTAGCTTGTCTGTTACGTCTAATGGTGCTCATGTGTTCCTGTATTCTGAGCTTGACTTTTCTGGATGTCATCCCAACATACCGAAGGGAACAGGGACAGGTAATCAAATATATGACCCTTTCACTGTTACAATTGGTATGGCGCTTAAGTACCCAAGGGCGTTGGGTGCCTATATCAATCATCATGGTCTTTACAGTCTGTGGGCACACTGAACACATGCCACAAGGATAGTGCCCTTGCACTGGTGGAATATTCCATAGTGTTGTAGCAGGGTCAGAGTCCGTGCCACGAGGTCTAGTGTGTACCAGTTCATCCCGCAAGTTTTGACTTCGCTTGAAAGCGAAAAGCGGTGCTGGAATCCTGGTGCCTGCAGTGTTGAGGATGCGCCAGTTGTTTCGCACTATTTTTTGAACTAGTGTGGAGGCTGAATTAAAGGTGGTCACAAAAGGCAGCCTCTCCAGAGGGGGTTTCTCGAAAGGTGGAGTCAAAAGAGTCTCTCGTTGGTTGTTGGACGCCCTCTTCCGTGCTTTTTTATTTAGGGCACCCGGGTACTGTCTTTGCTTCAGTTTGGTCGCCAATTCTCGTGACTGTGTCTCATAATCAGACCGCTCAGAACAATTTCTCCGAACCCTCAGGAATTGCCCGAAGGGCAGATTTTCACGGAGTGAGCGGGGGTGGTGGCTATCAAATCGAAGTAGCGAATTCCTTGCCATCGGCTTGCGATATAATTTGCTAGCCAAACAACCATCCAATGGAGTGATAAGTAGGTCCAGGAAAGGGAGCTCCACTTTACTTGATTCCACAGTGAACCTGAGGAATCGGTTTTGAGTATTGAGCCAGTTCTGAAAGGCTAAAAGGGAAATAGTGTCACCCCTCCAGACTACTAGAACATCGTCAATGTATCTCTTCCACAACAACACATGTTGGTGGAAAGGGTTCTTGTGGTCGAGTACATGACGTGTTTCAAAAGAGTAGACATAGAGGTTGGCTAAACTGGGGGCGAAAATACTCCCCATTGAGGTACCAGATGTTTGGAGGTACAGGGAATCCTCAAATTGAAAATAATTCTCAGTCATAGCCAAACGTGCCAACTCCATGATGAAACTTATTGGTGTGATGCTATCATGAGGTACAGCTTCCAATAAGCCTCGAACCGTATCGAGTGTCTCTTCCTGTGGGATGCAGGTGTAGAGAGACTCCACATCAAAGCTGACTAAAATGTCAGTCTCGGTATCAAAGGCTATTTCAGGAAGTAACCGGAGCACGTCTTTGGTGTCTTGTAGGTAAGTAGACATTTTCAAAACAAGATGTCTTAAAAAGACATCAACAAATGATGACAGGGGTTCCAACAGAGACCCAATCCCCGAGATAATGGGTCATCCTGGGGGTGGTCTAGTGGCTTTATGAATTTTTAGTAAGGCGTAAAAGTAAGGAATGACTGGGTATGCAGTGACCAAATACTGGGCTTCATGTGCTGTTATCCAGCCTTCTGCAGCAGCCTCTTCCACTAGACTTTTTATCTCTGCTGTGAGTCTCAAGGTAGGGTCAATAGTCAGCAATCTGTAGGAGTTAGTATCTCCAAGCTGTCTAATGCATTCTGCGCGATATGTGGCGGTTTCCAGAATGACTATTGCTCCGCCTTTGTCGGCGGGTTTGATAGTTATACTCTGGTCCTTTGACAGAGTATTGATAGCCAGTCTTTCTGCTTTAGACAGATTTTGAAAAGTGTCATGTTTGGAGAGTTTCAAAGAGCCTATTTGATGGACCACCGCCTTCTCAAAGGCCCCAACCTTAGGCGGTACCTGTTGTAATAGTGGAGTGAAGCTGGATTTCTTTTTAAGACCAGTGTTAGTGTCTAGGTCCTGTTGGTTTTCATCCCTCATGGTGTTGGAAAAGAAAAAGTGAAGGTGGACCTTGCGGAAGAATTTTTCCATTTCTCCACGTAATTGAAAAGCGTCTCCACAATGCGTGGGGACGAAACCCAAACCTTTATTGAGGACTTGATGCTCAATTGTGGTCAGAGTACGTGTACTCAAATTCACTACCAAGTCCTCTTGGCTGCCTTGGGCGACTGTCACTGACCTCGTTGTCCGCGAGTGCTTGGGAGGTCCTGTTCGTCTTCCCAGCGAACTGTTGGCGTACCCCTCCGTCTGCCCCTGTTCCTGCCACGGGCCTGCCACAAAAAAGCCTGGCTATCAAAGAATTGGGGCTGCGGTTGAAATTGGGGCATAGGTTGGGGGAATTGCGGATAACCCCAAGGTGCTGGTGGCCACCATGGACCTTGTTGGTAATAAGGGCCTTGTCCACCTCTCCTTCGGTTAGGCCGGTTGTATTGGCCTCTACCTCTTGTTGGGAGTGTCGTGCTTGTCCCTGCATCTGAGTCGCTGGACTCAGCATCTGAAGAAGAGGTGGAGTAGTTTGAACCGTATCTCTTGCCTTTCTTAGTGAAGTCCGGGGGTGTGTAACTATCACTCGTGTAGGGATAGATTTTCTCCAAGGTAAACTGTCTGGTCCGTGAACCACATCCTGTATCCACTGTTTCATGTTTGAAGTAGGCAGTTTTGAAGGAGATACATAATGAATATGGATTAATAATTCATTGATCTGCTATTCTAAAAAAATGGATATTTCGCTACCTTTTCTATTTCCTCACAGCGGGGCCTCTATTGACCTGAGCGAGTGCCAGGCGAGGTGAGGCCTTCCCCCATAAATTCTTTGGGCGAGTTTCAACAATTAAATAAATATTTGTTCTAAATGAGATTAAAGGCCAATATATGTGATGTTTAATGTATACATTGCTGTCTCTCATTTCTTTGCATGTATGTCTCGTGTCTGTTGTTTCTATTTTTCATATAGGTGAGAAAACATTGACCTACCACGTGATATACAGTAGGCATCCACTTAACTTGTGGTTTTCCTGACAAGTGATTTTATAACTTGTCCAACAATTGTTGCAGTAGTACTTTATATCATAGGTCCTGAAGAAAGCCTTTACAGGCTGAAACATATCGACCAGATCCATCTGATTGATAGTAATATTTGTTTAATACTATCCACACACTGTTGTTTTTAATATTATCTCTGTGATGACCCCTTAATAAAGTATGTTGCCTTGGCATCACACTAGGTAATTTTAATTCACTTTTTGTTTTCCTTTCACACATTCTTTCACTGCAACTCTTCCCATCCAGCCATGTCATATATACATCTCTTCTGTCACTGGAGGATCTGTTTCTAGGGCTCCTCACAATATCTACAGGTGAGAGACCTAGCAGATACCAGTTCTTGTACAAAAACTCCCTCCCAGATGACGAGTTTCTGCCAAGTGGTGGGCTGATGGGAATATTTTGTCTTGTTCTCACACTCTATTCCTTTTCATGCAGACACTTTTTCGTACATGCACCAAGTTCCGGAATTGGAACACAATATTGAGCCTATAATAGACCGGAGATCCTGCCATACCGTATGATATTATGATATGAAAAAAATAATAATATATATATATATATATATATATATATATATATATATATATATATATATATATATATCCAATGCAAGAAAAAAGATCGCGGCACACTTCTTGGTTTAAACGCAGTTATTTATTCAAACGTGACACAACACCTCCTACGCGTTTCGAACCGTAGTTCCTGTTCACGGTAGTGATTGTGATTGGTCCCTTTTCGCTTTCTATATTTATAACATTGCACATCCCATTGATTGACTGGGGCATGCTGGTACTTGTAGTTTAAATTAATTATCACTTCGCATTGCTTCATGCATTTTAATATGCTGGCTGCGCACAACAACGAGGAACGTTTTTGTTACTGCATAGGGAAAGCGTGCCTATTTTTAAAGGATCTCTCGCTTCCTGGACGCTCGTGAGACACACGTGCGTATTAAATCCTCCATCTTAGTACCTGATGGCTGATTTTATGCGTAACTTTAGACTTGATGTCTGGTACAATTCAGGGCTGAGTGCCCTACGTCCCCGTTGTTGTCCTGTGTCCAGCATAGTGTATTAACATATATTTATTTTGCTGTGAATTACCATAATCAAAATGTTCAAAATATTCGGTCTGTCACTAACATCAACTGATTGTTATTTTTCAAAGATTTAGAGAGTCTTTTTTTTTATAAATGGACATAAAGTTATTCATCGCCGTTAAGGCCAGCCGGCTGCTTAGTTTTAAACCTTATTATTAGTTTTGATTCAAGACGTCTCAATGTTTGTTTGCGGTTACCGCCTCTTTCCTGTTGTGGAATGCTTGCCAATCCGAAAAATTTCACATCAAGCCAAGATTTTGATTCGTGGCTGGCCATATGTTTTGCAATAGCATAGGAATAGTCTCTGTTCTGAATTGCACGAATGTGTTGCAGTATTCTGATTTTGAGAGGACATGTCGTGCTTCCTATGTAGGCTTTGCCACAAAAACATTGTAACATGTACACAACGTACGACGACTCACAGGTGATACTAGTCCTGATAGTGAAGTTTTTTCCTTCTGGATCACTTAGGCTCTTGGTGTTTTTTCCTATCTTGCAGGCCTTGCAAGTTGGACATTTACTAAATCCTTTTTTCATTTTGTCCAGCCAAGATTCTGGTTTGCTCATTACAAAATGACTTTGAGTTAGTTGATCCGCAAGGTTAGGAGCTCTTTTGTATGCTATCAGTGGATGGTCACCAATAGTCGTTCCGATGTCAGGATCTTTGCGCAAGACATGCCAATATTTCATCAATATTTTTTGTATTTTGTGACTCTCCTTACTGTATGTTATTATCAGCCGTGGCTGATCCTCCGTTTGTTCTGCATTTTGTTGATCAGTGTGTGTGGGTCGGTTTCTTTGTTGGTCTTTATTTACAAGGGTGTCTGCTCTTGTTTTCGTACGGGCTCTTATTTCGCATGCATCAAGATCTGTTTTCTTGTATCCTCTTTGTAAGAAGCGTTCCTTTGTCTCTTTAAATTTCTTCTCCATTTCATGGTCCTCCGAGCAGTTCCTTTTCATCCATAACAGTTCTCCATACGGAATGCTCTTTTTTAACTTCTGTGGGTGAAAGCTCAAACCGTGCAGGAGACTATTTGTCGCAGTTTTCTTTCTATGGACAGTTGTTTGTATTTTCCTGTTGGATATGTAAACTTTTGTGTCCAAGAAGTCGATCTCTTTAGCGCTAATAGTGTATGTGAATTTCAATCCCACATTGTTGTTGTTGAGGACTTCGAAGAAAATGAGGAATTCTGCTTCAGTTCCGTTCCATAAGAGAAAAAGATCGTCGATGAATCGTAGCCAAAGGGCCACTTTGGCCATGTGTTGGTCGTTCTCCTCTCTCCAAGCCACGCTCCTCTCCCACCATCCCATCATGAGATTAGCGTAGCTTGGAGAGAAGGAAACTCCCATTGCCGTTCCACAGCACTGTTGATAAAGAGTTTTGTTGAACAAAAACACATTGTTGTGCAGGCACATGGAGATCATTTCCTTGATCATTTTTGAGTGTTCTCTCCGCATAATGGGTTGTTGATCCAGAAAGTAACTGATTGCTTTCAATCCAATGTCATGATTAATGGATGTATATAGTGATATCACATCGATTGTTACCAGTAGATAATTCGGTTGCCATTCCATATCCATAAGTGTACGTAAAAAATCGCCTGTGTCCTTGATGTAGGAGCTTAGTGTGGGCATGATGGGAGCAATGAAATGATCCACATAGCTGGAAACATTTTCGTAAAGACTGCCACAGCTGGAAATTATTGGGCGTCCTGGGGGTTTGTTAAGAGTTTTGTGCACCTTTGGCAGGAAGTAAATGGTCGGGATAATTGGATTCTCGACCAATAAAAATTTCCTTTCATTCTCCGTTATCAGTCCCTTTGAGTGCCAGGTGGTTAGTTTAGTTTCGAGTTCCTGTTTCATCTTATCTATGGGATTCTTCGCAAGTACTTTGTAATTCTGGGTGTTGCTCAGTTGTCTGATTGCTTCCTCCACATAATGCTCCTTTTCCATTACAACTATGTTGCCGCCTTTGTCAGCGGGTTTGATCTCTATTTTGGAGTTGTTTCTCAGACTTTGTATTGCCATCCGTTCTCCCTTTGTTAAATTCTCTTTTTTGTTTTTGTTGTAGATTTTTTGTATTCCTTCAATGTTACTCATTACCAATTCGTGGAAAATGTCAATTTTATTGCCCGGATACAGAGTTGGGCAAAACTTTGATTTAGGTTTGAAGTTTGTGGGGCAATGTTTGTCTGTTGTGATGCCCATTTCATCTAGCACCTGGGTGTCTGGTATTAGCGTGTCTTCAATCTCATTGGCCAGCTCATAGGCAATGCGTAACTGTGGAATTTCAGCTGTTGAGTATCCAGGCGATCGATCTTCTGGTGTTGATTCACTTTGGGTTGTGGTTGTGTTCTTCAATTTTTTAGCAAAGAATTTTTTCAGCTTAAGTTTCCTTGTATATTTGTATAGGTCGATTTTTGTCTCGATTAAATCATGGTGAGTTTCAGGGCAAAACGAGAGTCCTTTGTTCAATAAGCTCTTTTCATTAGGTGTTAAGTTATGTCTAGACAAATTAATCACTAGATTAGGAGTTTCCCTGTCTGTCATTTCCTTGTTACTGTACGGGCCCTCAAGTTGTATCTGTTCCCTTCTTCGTTTACTGCGCCTTGTTTTACGCTTTGGTTTCCTTGGACAGCATAGCCCCTTCCCCTTGGTCTGCGTCTGTTTTGTCCTCTGCCTCTTGTGTTGCTTCGTGGTGTTTGTTGCTCCTGGTAGAGCAACTTCATCTCGTCTAAAAAAGAGAACCTACGTAGTCCTGGTCTTCTTTGCTCTCCCTCGCTGAGGTCTGATTCAGAGCCACTTGTTTGATCGCCAGGGGTTAGGGTGTTTTCTCCCCATTGTTGTTTGTAAATATCATATTTTTTCGCGAAGGTTAGGATGGTGCCATACTTATAGTCATCTTGGTCTCTACAGAATTTTCTTTGCTTGCGATTTTGGACCTCCTCCTCATGTTTATCAAGATTTTTCTCCATTTCGCTTCTTAATTTTTTGAGGACACTCATTTCCTCATTGGATTAATGAGAGACACTGCCCTGGTCTCTTCGCGTGCACCCACCGGAACAGAGCTCCCGTTGCGACAGGACATTTGTTTGGTTATTTATATATATATATATATATATATATATATATATATATATATATATATATATATATATATATATATATATATATTAATATATATATTTCGCTCCAAAACTCGCAGAGTTAAAGCAAGCACAGGCACTCACGGGGGTAATGTTTTGACACACCTTTATTTCGCAGACGCGTTTCAGCCGTAGCTTTCTTCAGTGCAAGAAGGTGTGGGAAAGATTTTCAAATGCGCGGCGTATCAGTTTTGAAAGGGGGATAGTCTCTCCTCATTGGTGCTTGGGTGCAGGTAGGCGAAAGAGGACTCCGGTGAAGATACTTTTGATGCAGGCTGCCATATTGCAACAATGTTGCGCCTTTGTTCTCATGGTGGTACTTGTAGTTTTTCACCTTCGTGATCACCTCCCGCCATGCAGTTATTACCCCATCGCCAAATCTCTTCAGGATGCGGCCACTGGAAGCAGTAAAATTACCGTATTCCCTGGATTTGTATAATCCGTGACATATGGTGCGGCGGGTGCATGTTGCTGAGACGGTTCAAGCCTGTTCTGTTTGTCGCTCCAGTGTTCCACCAATGCAGGCTCTTTGAACTCTAGGCGGGTGCCACGTTTCGTGAGGGTGGAACTCACGCAATATATTTCGCTCCAAAACTCGCAGAGTTAAAGCAAGCACAGGCACTCACGGGGGTAATGTTTTGACACACCTTTATTTCGCAGACGCGTTTCAGCCGTAGCTTTCTTCAGTGCAAGAAGGTGTGGGAAAGATTTTCAAATGCGCGGCGTATCAGTTTTGAAAGGGGGATAGTCTCTCCTCATTGGTGCTTGGGTGCAGGTAGGCGAAAGAGGACTCCGGTGAAGATACTTTTGATGCAGGCTGCCATATTGCAACGATGTTGCGCCTTTGTTCTCATGGTGGTACTTGTAGTTTTTCACCTTCGTGATCGCCTCCCGCCGTGCAGTTATTACCCCATTGCCAAATCTCTTACACACACACATATATTAATGCTACGCAAAAAATGCGACAGGCCAGTTATAGAAGACTAAGGCCCAGATGCATCAAACAAAAATCCGCTTGCAAAAGGGCAGATTCTTAGAATCTGCCCCTTTACGACCGGTATTTTTGCATTTGGGATGCATCATCCCAAATGCAAAAATCGCAAATTGAGAATTCACTAAATTGCGATTATTTGCATTTAAGGAATCTCAAATTGAAATGCCTTAAATGCAATGCATGAACGTTTTAAAAAAAGCAAATTCGCTAATAGGGCACGCAAATTACCATGAAGTACATCTTCATGGTAATTTGCAAAAACTTTGAAAAATGCACTAAAGTGCATTTTTCAAAGTTTCATGTTGTGCACACACATGCCCTAAGGGCATGTGTGTGCGCAACATATGTGCACAGATCAATTTCAGGGGGTGCAACAGGGTGTCCTTTGGACACCCCTGCACCCTTGAAATCGCAATCTCAATTCGCAAATTGAGATTGTCTTCCCATTCAGTCCTATGGGCCTCTAGGCCCATAGGAATGAATGGGGAGGTATTCCTTAATTGCGACTCGCAATTTGAGAGTCGCAATTAAGGAATTCTAAGAAATCGCTATTTTTTAGGTGATTTCTTGATGCATTCCATTTTGCTATTCCTTAATAGTGAATCGGTATTTTTCGCTATTAAGGAATCGCAAAATGGGTTGTTGATGCATCTGGGGGTAAATGCTTTAGTCCTACCTTTATGTCTGGCCTGTCCCGGTTTTTGCTTCTCAAACTCTGGTCATCCCACCAATATTACACATATTACACAATTTAGCCTTAGGTGGTCGTCTGAGAGAAAAGTTGATACTGTAGTCAAAGGAGTGCCTTGAACATTATCAGTATTGCGTGGTCAATTACATTATCGGCCTACAATGTTTAGTAAATTTGAGGCAGCCCTTTAGGAGTGTTGTCTGAGGAGATTAAAAGGGCTATCTCCTGAGAGCCAAGCAGCAGGTACTTTGACCGGGGATCTGGCCGTTTCAAACAACCATATAACCAGCCCTCTCCTGGCTGTCTTCCCATTGCTCTAGACCCCATTGCTAGCACCTCTAATGTACCGGATCCGCTGCCCACATTAAGGGACTCATTGTTGAAATGCACAGCCAAAAAGCGCAAATCGGGAACCAAACCAGGAACCAGATGCAAAAAGTCCACCCCACGTTTGCCCATATCCACCAAGCCTAGCAAGAAGATTATTCCTGAGCATGCTCCTTCTACTCCTTTAGCGGTCAAACTCTCTGTCACGGGGAAGGACACCCCAGCTGACAGCTTCCTAGCGTCCTTTAATGACTTTGAAACGAAATTCACAACTGACATATTGCCCTTCCAATACCACTATTCAGCTGCCCCCAGAGGCACACCCTTTGTCATTGTATTGGTGGACGTGTCCATTTTGAGGAGAGGGGCAGAGGAAAACTTCGATCAACTCAAAAACAAGACCGTTCACTGGCCGGCAGGCAGGACTAACGCTTCATATCCCCCCACGCAGATGTTGGCAGACAAAATTATAATAGCCCCTAGGGCAGGTTGGATAGGCCAAACCCGGAAACGGTGAAGGGAGATTGCATCATAGTGAACTTTAACAACCCCCTGGAGGCAGGTCTAATCTTCGTCCCCGAGGTTTGATGGGCACACCCTCAGACCATATAACAGCTTTCCCTCTGGAATTTTTCTACCCCCCACACTAATTCCAACAATGGGGGCCCCAGGCATCTGACCTTGCAACAGCGAATGCTACAACGTCGCCCTACAAACTCACAAGCCTCAACTAACCCCACTCGCCTGTTATTCAGTAACCGTTTCCTCCCATTGAGCGAGCTTGATGCCCCATCATGACGGGACTTTATTCCCATTACAGACCTAAGACTCACACCAACCCAATTAAGCAGCCTGTGACTGTGACTCAAGATCCCATTAAGGTCATCAGTTGGAACAAAGCTGGGGTCCAGGGTAAACTATCTGATGGCGATTGGCTGGGCATGTTGAAGAACTTTGGTCTGATCTGTCTACAGGAAACATGGGACACCAAGGGTTGCCTGTATCTTAATGGTTACCTGTCCCACTCAGTTTTAGCTACCGGCTCCTCTAGTGGACGTGCTAGTGGTGGCCTTACAACCCTAATTAAATTAGACTATAACTGTAAAGTTAAGGTCATAAATTCAAAATGTAAAACTATCTTGGCACCCTTTTAATATTCCCTAACAAATGCAGACTGCTCCTCATTAATTTTTATAACGCAGTATCCCCGAAAGATGATATGGAAGCAATGGCTAGTCTTAAATGTTTTTTGTATGATTTCTTTCTGTCAGATCCCCCTTTTACCTTAATTGTGTTGGTGGGAGATTTTAACCTGCACCCGTGTCGCTCCTGTTTTAAGTACAAGGTATCTGATTTTGAGGAGCCATTTGCAACCCAGGCACATTTTAAACACATACGCAAAGGGGAAGCGGCAAACAGCCTTACCTCTGAGTTTAATTTGGTAAACTTATTGGTGAGCAAACATGATCCCATGGAGGCTCACATGCCTACCTTTAAGTGGGGGAGCATTGTAGTGTGATTGATTATATATTTGTCTGTGGTTGTCTGCTTGCCACACTCCTAGATTTTGAGGTTTTTTAACATCATCTGAGCGACCATAATCAGTTAATGGCATCATTCTATAGGGATAATAAAGTGGTGAGCTCTACACCCGCTTACAAGGCACTCACCACACTGGCTGATCAGGGCCGAAGGATAAAGTGGGCCAGCATCGTTCCATCGGCCTTTGTTCAAAATGTGATTGTCATGTGTCATGCTGATTTTCAAACCTGTCTGTCAGTTGCAGAGCCACTCCAGAGGATCCTGGCATTATTTACTAATATTTGCAGGTCTATTAAGTCAACTCTCTTTAGAATCGTCTCTCCGTTGGCCACCTGTGTGGTTAGATGGTTCATGAGACAATGTCCCAAAGCCCATAAGGACCTCTGGAATCTCTTGCATGCTAAGCCCCGCTGTCAGGAAAAAGTTAGGAAGGCCAGGGCGGCCTTTAAGAAAGCCTGTAAAGACCGTAAAGCCCAAATCAAGACAGAGACTTGGGACAAGTTGGGTATGGATAGTCAGCAGCGCAGTAGCGCAGCCTTCTGGGATGTCATCAACTCGCCCCTTTTTTATGAAGACCATCTTACCAAGCAGGCATGTACTATCCCATGTCAGGCCTGGACGGGCCATTTTAGGGCCATTTATAGTCTTGAAGGAGAGCCAGACCCTGTAGAAGGCCCCCAGACAGAACATAACTTAACCTTTAGCCTCTCGGAGGTTAGATTTGCTATTTCCCAGTTGCCTTTAAACCAGGCACCAGGGCCTGATGGGGTACCTGATGACCTATACAAGAATTGTATAGACTTGTGTGCCCGAAACTGACACTGCACTTAAACTCTGCTATATCTAGTCATCTTCCCTCTACATGGTCCCAGTCTATAATAGTCCTTGTTTTCAAAAAGGGCAATAGATCAGACCCGGTCTGTTTTAGACCCATTTCCCTCATAAATTTGGAGGTCAAAGTATTGGTAGGATCCTATTAAATTGCCTCATGGACTGGGCTGAGGTGCAAGGCTTCTTGTCTGACCTCCAGTTTGGGTTTCGCCCTGACCGGGGAACAATAGAACAGACTCTGAATCTCTAAGGCCAAGAAGGGGGCAATCCATCTGGCCTTCATGGATCACGGCTTTTGATAGAGTTAACATCTCTAAACTTTGGTCAATGATGGAACAGATGGACGTCGATATAGTTTTAATTCTTTTTTGCTTGATTTGCACAATGGCCTCTCCACCAGTGTTAGGTTTGGTTCCAATGGGGAATGCACTGAGCACTTTAAACTCCAGCGAGGGGTACTGTAGGGTTGCATTTTAGCTCCTATTCTATTTATATTTTATATCAACAGCTTAGAGCAGGTCTTGACTGTCACGCGTGTTGACGTCCCCAGAGTTGGTGGTCGTCACATTTCTGCCTTACTATATGCGGACGGCACAATATTAATGTCCAGCACTGCTAAAAGCCTGTACAAGCTTCTTTCTCTTTTTATTAATTTTATGAATAACATTGACCTATCCACTAATTTTTCTAAATCCCATGTCATGAACTTTGGCCCATCAAAAATAAAAACAATGAAATATGTAATAGATGGCCAACACATTAGAAGGGTGGACAAGTTCAAGTATATGGGGATTCAATTGGATTCTGAGCTCAATTGGTACTCACTCATTATTCAAAATGTTTCCTTCTTCAACAGGGCGATATTTGGTGTCAGCGATTTTTCCTGCCGATTGAGGCGCAACCACGTCCAATCGGTTCTGGAGATTTACAGGGCTAAATATATCCCCTTAGTGAGCTATGGTAGCGGAATTTGGGGATATCGCCAGGTTGTTCCACTTCAAGTAGCAGAAAATAATTTTTAACGGAGTCTCCTGGGCTTTTGTCAAAGTACACCTTACGAAATCGCGCACGAAGAATTAGGTATGGATTACTTAGCTGATCGGATTCGCCTTAACCCATTAAAACTCTGGAACACAATCTGGACAAAGGAGGAGTTGGGTTTCAGTAGACTGATCTTGCAAGACAACTTGCAATTAGACAAGTTCCTAGAGATCCCTTGGCTGGCATATGTGGCACATAGCTTGCGGGCTATAGGGAGGCCAGATATGTTTGTTAACACCTCAAGCATATCCTGCGCAAATGGAAAATGAGTTGAATGTGCGCTCATGGATAAGCTCACGTCAGAACGCGAGGATGCTGCTCTAACAAAACATTCCATGCGAAACGTTCTGTTGGTGAAAACAGTTAGTAATATCAAACCCTATCTGACCTGGGATATACCTCGCCATCATCGCTGATTGTTCACCCATTTTAGGTAAAATTTATTTCACCGACTGGTCCCTTTTAACCAGGGCTGTTTTAAATATTCAGATCTGCTCCCCTGCAACTGTGATAATATCTTGATTAACAACACATTACATGTGGTTATGTTCTGCCCAGAATATAATTACCTGCGTCATAATTTTATACACCCAATTTTATTACCGCTCAATTTTAACCAAGTTAGGCCAGCCTTACTCTTTTTACAGTTGCTGAATTCACCTTTTACCTGTGTTTTTTCTTGTACATATCCTGGTGGGAGTTTTAAAATATGAATGATCATGATAATGATATTATGTATGTTGTTTTTAAATGACTTATCTTTTGTGATTTTATGTATAAAATCGAATAAAGATTATGATCATGATGATGATGATGATGACTGCCCCAGGCGCTAAGGGATGTATCTGAAGAACTCTCACCTGCCCCGTAGATGAATGTTGGTACGTTTTTGTACTTTTTTGAGTAAAATAAAAAATGAAGATATGAAGGTTGCAGATAACCAAATATTTTTTACTGTTTAGGTGTACGTTTTATTTTCTGTAGATGTTTGCTACATAAACACTGTCATAGTGTTCTTTTGGACGCCTTGTTTTTCTTTCTCTTTGTTGTTTTATTAAAAGCCAATACATTATATTTTTTTTAAAGTAAGGGAACTTAAACAAAATTCTACAAAAGAAAACAGGAGGCTTGCAGGAATCTTACAGGCAAAAAGTTGAGGTAATTGAGGTTAGGGAGTCAATAATATATATTGATTAAAAAAGACCTCCCCAACCTTCCAACGATTGGCCATCCACACGCTAGCAGTAAGGGAGCATCCATCCTCGTGTGCTGACCTCCTGCCATTAGGTAGCGGGTCCTCCTGGGACACGAGGCGTTTGCAAATGTTTTACTTGAACATTGTCAGGTAGTTCAGGCACACCGCTGCTCTTTTTACTTTGAGCAGCCAAAAATATGTCAAACCTGCCCGTGACCTTCCTGCCATCCAGGTGTACTCCCGCAGCTGGTGGCGAAGCCAGTGCCCCGCCCGTCAATCAGAAGATTCAGTAAAGGATGCCATCTGATGTCTTCATGAGCCTGTGTCCGGATGATTATTTTCCACTCTGTTAGTTTGTGAGATGAGGCAGTCGATGAAAACCAATCGGCATGCAGGGGATTTCTGCCCACAAGGAATCATTTGGCTGGTTAAGCTTTAATTGCTATGGATTGTGAGAAAAGCGATAGAAAATAGCCCAATGTAAACTCCAAATCGATTTCTAATGCCAGAGTGGCATTCTACACGTCTCTCAGGAAAAAGGCACATTCTTTAGTGTCAGCAGAGCTGCGCGAGCATTCTGTAACTGAGAGTATGGAAAGAAAATAGGACTGGGCTCGTATGTGCTTTCCAGGGGTTCTGGACATGTGTCCCGAATATGAACAAGAAACATTTACTCTTCTCGAACTGCCAGCGTGCCTATTGGTCAATCTGATAACCCAACCTAATTTTACTAATAGGTGAAGTGACAAATCCTGCGCTAATTTAAACATAGCGTCGTGATTGGTTATTAGCTGTCCACCTCTCCAGACAAAACAGAATGTTGGATATGCACACATTGTATTGTATTTAAATTGCATTTATATAGCCCTTACTACCCCTGACGAGGTGTCAAATCCCTTTTTTGGCCAGTAGCACGCTACTCTGGAACAAATAAAGGATTAATGGTGAATTAGTATAGTGAAATATGAAAGTAATTTGAGTGGTGGATATGTTAGACAGTTATTTGGATTGAGAAGGATAGTGGACGGATAGAAGAGGGAAAAAGGTTTGCATTTATTTGGCGTTTGCTACCCCTGATGTGGTGTTGAAGCGCTGTTTTGGCGAGTAGCACGCTACTCCCTAATCCATAATGGATTAATGGTGAATTAGTATAGTGAAATATGAAAGTAATGTGAGTGGTGGATATGTGAGTCAGTTATTTGGATTGAGAAGGATAGCGGAGGGATAAAAGAGGGAAAAAGGTTTGCATTTATGTAACGCCTGCTGTCCCTAATGAGGTGTTTAAGGGCTTTTCCGGCGAATAGCACGCTACTCTGGAACCCTTAAAGAATTAGTGGTGAATTAGTATAGTGAAACATGAAATTAATTCAAGTGGTGGACATGTTAGTCTGTTATTTGGATTGAAAAGGATAATGGAGGGATAGATAAAGGAAGGGTTTAGAAATATTTCTTTTTAGAGCTCATAGCAGTACAGGAGGCTTGGGATGGGTAACAGGGGGATGGAGGGGGAAGAGTCAGATGGAAGGGTTTAGAAAGGCTTGTTTTGAGGGATCAGAATAGTAAAGAGGTGTCAGATGATGCAAGGAGGGGTAGAGTAGGGGAGAGTCTAGAAAGGGTTATTTTGGGCATCATAGTAGTGGTTTGGGGGTTGGGATGAATGAGAGAGTGGAGGTAGAGGATATAATGATAGAGGTATAGGGTGATAAATAGGATAGTACATTGGAAAAAATAGTAGAAAGAAGTTTGAGATGAGTCAGAGAGTTGAGGTAGAGGATATATTGAGAGCAGTATAGGATGACAAATAGGGTAGGGCATTGAATATGCTGAATTAGAAGAGAAGTAATACATTTAAGATCCATAAGTACATGGAAGGTATATAGATCCATAAAATAAGGTAGAATATGTAGATTAAAGATGCATTAAATTAATTCTGGCTTTCAAGTGTTGTACTTTAACTTACTTTAATTGATATATATATATAGATTCTTATTTGGCCCCAATTGTGAAGGACTTACCGTCCTATGTAAGAGACACGCAGGATTTCCTTCGAATCATGGATAACATCGTCTGGGAAGAGGACATTTTGTTAATAACACTAGATGTTGTTAATTTGTATAGATGCATAGATCATGAGCAAGGACTGAGTGCGATGAAGTGGTTCCTAGATAGGAAACATGAGAAATTTCGGACACATAGTGAAATGATTTTATGCATGATATGTTTTTGCCTATACAACAATTTTTTCCTTTTCTCAGGCCAACTATACAGACAAACAAGGGGGACCTCGATGGGATCGTGTTTCTCCCCCAGCTACGCGAATTTATTCGTTGGCTGGTGGGAGAAGCACGAGGCCTGGGGAGGAGAGAATGAAAGATGGCAAGAAAATATATTGATGTGGACCAGATACATCGATGATTTGTTTATTGTTTGGCGTGGTGACAAGATCTCGGCTGAGAAGTACATCTCTACGCTAAACAATAACAATCTGAACCTGAAATTCACAAGTACAATAAGTAATTCTAGTGTATTTTATCTTGATCTAGAGGTATTTGTGAAGAATAACCATCTGCATACTAGACTATTTAGGAAGCCGACGGCGGGGAACACCATACTACATGCGGCGAGCCATCATCCAAAAAGTCTAGTCAGAAATGTCCCCTATGGTGAATACCTACGTTTGAAAAGAAACTGCTCGGCGGAAACAGATTTCAGAACTGCCCAGCTTGATGCTACTAGTAGGTTTCAGGCTAGAGGCTATGCAAAAGGTGTATTAAATCAAGCAGCCGCAAAAGCAGATACCATCAACAGAGGGGATCTTCTGTTGGTAAAAGAGAAGCAGGGTGAGAATGACCAGGTCAGAATGATAACCACATTTAATGTGAAATCAGGAGATCTAGTACAATCTTTTAAAAAGAACTGGCACATATTAAAAACGGACAATACCCTGAAAAAATATATCTCCGATAGACCCATGATCACATATCGGAAATGCCAGACACTGTCAGATCACCTGATCCACAGCCACTTTGTTCCCCACAAAGCATCTGAGCCAGCAAACAAGATCACTGGCTTTTTCCCGTGTTTACGATGTAAAGCCTGCAAATATAGTCAAAAAGTGAAAGAATATCCAGGAAGAACAGGGGAAAGTAAACCCAATAGGAAAATCATGAAACATCTGAACTGCAACTCTGATTTTACAATATACTGCCTCGAATGCCCTTGTAACAAACGTTATATAGGCAGTACCATTAAACCCACGAAACTAAGAATCCTGGAGCATATGAGGGCTATCGCGAACAATGATAAGACCTATCCGGCAGCCCGGCACTTTGCTGATTGTCACAATAGTGATAGGGATTTACTTAGATTTTACTGCATCGACCAAATCATAAAATCAGAACGCGGTGGAGACAGAGAAAAGAGACTGCGAGTCACAGAGTCTAAATACATCCTGGACCTAAAAACGATGGTACCGTGGGGTTTGAATAATGATGCAGAAATGTGGGTACATTTATAGAAGGGGATGAGGCGACACCTTTAGGGTTCACTTTGTAAATAGAATTATACATATATGTATATATAGGAGAGAACAAGGACACCTTATCACTGAAGTAAATGAAGGTAGAGTGATTGTGTGTACATATATGTATATATTAGCTAACACAAGGAGGAAACCGGGTGAGAACAGAATCAGTATGTAGATTTTTGTTTCAGATAGGAATCTGAGACCAAAGCCCATACAGGGCCTTAAAACAACACAACAGCATTAATGTTGAAAGTAAAAGTGAAAAAGAGAATAGGGAATCCCCCTTTGATGTAAAAGTAGGGGATACACCCGGTTATAACAAATGATGTAAATAGGAAAATATCTCCGGTTCCATTAATGTACATATGAACTGTAAATATAACAAGGAATTACAGTATGCACCAAAAATATGGAAAGTTTGTCAAAGTCAACCGTTTTAAATTTTGCACTAAAGCACTTTATTTAAATGCCATGTTTAAACGTGATGTAAATTGTTGTAAATAGTACATTACAAGATGGCCGCCGCGTTCATGACCAAATACCATCATCTATGTCTATGAAATGAAATCTAGCGGTGTGTTTAAAATGGCGATGGAGTTTTTGCACAAACTGACACTGACGAAGCTAACTGGCGAAACGCGTCTGTCAGGGGTGAAGGGGGGTTTGGATTCGAATAAACTTTGATCCATCACGACATCGGAGTGCTTGCCGTTTTTCTGACCTGGACAGGTTGGATTGTGTAGTCATATATATTACCTACTGGCGGTCGCCAGTAGGTATATATAGTTAGGATTTTTTCTCTATGGGGTTTTTGAAAATTCTATGTCTAATAACTTTGGCGTTTGTGGACGGAATTGGCAGAAATTTTCAGGAAAATTGAACATTTTGTTTCTGAGCAGCCCCTGGAAATTTGGGGGGGGTTCGTCAAGGGGGGGCCGAGAAAAAGGGGGGTCCCAAAACGCGTTTTTCCAATGTTAATTTCCATAGGGCGGTTGGCCTCACTTTTAGCCCGAACGGCTGAATGGATTTGCACGAAACTTGGCAAAATTGTAGGGACTGGTAGCCCGATGTGCCTTTGCTAGGTCTCAATATATGTGCTCCAGTGGATTTTGAGAAATTAACGTTAAAAAAAAGATATATATCTGTAACAGCGGACCGGGCAGCGCTCCGGTTCGCGTACTTTTCGCGTTACGGAGCTTTGTGAAGCGAAGCTGATTGGTTCTCCGGCGTCTGTAAACATTCCAAACAGTCCGTAGCGGCCGCCATCTTGTCTCTCGGTAGGATCGAGAGACAAGAGGAGGCCAAAGCGAAGGGGCAAATGACCATAAGGGGGCATAGTAGATCCTCCCTGACCCCCTAGGTTTGATGTGGAGGTTTTAAAAGGGCCCCGCGGGGCAAAAAATAATAAAAAAATAATAATAATCGAACGGCTGAATGGATTTGCACGAAACTTGCCAAAATTGTAGGTACTGGTAGCCCGATGTGCCTTTGCTAGGTCTCAATATATGTGCTCCAGTGGATTTTGAGAAATTAACGTTCAAAAAAAGATATATATCTGTGACAGCGGACCGGGCAGCGCTCCGCTTCGCGTACTTTTCGCGTTACGGAGCTTTGTGAAGCGAAGCTGATTGGTTCTCCGGCGTCTGTAAACATTCCAAACAGTCCGTAGCGGCCGCCATCTTGTCTCTCGGTAGGATCGAGAGACAAGAGGAGGCCAAAGCGAAGGGGCAAATGACCATAAGGGGGCATAGTAGATCCTCCCTGACCCCCTAGGTTTGATGTACCATTTTGCCAAGTTTGGTGTAATTCCGTTCAGCCATTCAGGCTGTAGACGTATCTAAATGTCCTATGGAAAATTGCATGGGGAAAACACATTTGAAAGTGTTGAAATTTAGAACCAATTAAAATGTTACTTTGGTTTTGTATTTGTGTGTGATGAAAGTTAATTGGTTATGTATATATCTAAAATGAGAGGAAACCACAGCCATTTTGTGATACTACTGTCTGAGGTACATTTGTGAGGAATTTTTGGTGCTCAATTTCTGGTGTTTGATTTACACAGTACTAACGCTTCTCCTACTTTCAAAAAGGTGAGTTGTTAATTTGTAAGGGGAACTATGTTGTACACTTTAAGATAATTTGAAAAATGTTTTCTGTTATTTATTTACAGTCCTTCTGTTATACTAAATACTTGATAAAGTTAGTTTTATATTATGTATTACTAAAAACGATAAATGAAAGTGATTATTTTTTTCTGCAATTTACAGCAAGAAATGTCAAAATAAAATGGATCACAATGAAGAGACCGTGGCAATTTCTTTTGAATTATCCACTACATTTATTGAAATTGACAGCACCAATAATGAAATATTCTCACAAGGAGGAGATGACTTGAATGATTTTTTTGATCAATCTCTTGACGGCGAATTTATCGAATGTTTGGAGACCATAGAGTTACAAGAATCATCATTGCAGACTTTTCATGAGGAGATTCCTGATGAGATGATTGAAGAGGAAATTCCTGATGAGGACATGTTACTAGTTCTTTCAAATTATGAAAATTCAGAAGAATAAATTTATATTTAGAAATCAAAAATTGTTTGAGACATTATTCATTTTGTAGTATAAAATGCAGTCCCTACCATCTCGGCGTTTAAGCCCAGGGGACCGGGTGTGTGGTAGAGATAACGTCTGTTAACGTTCGATTCGAAGGAAATCAGGAAGTGTTGATAAACATTGTTTGCGCCATCTTGCCTTTTTTCAAATGCCACACTTTTGTCGTGCACGGCAGCCATTTTAGATGCCTTGACCAGACCCACTCTCTGCACGCTGTCGATCCTTAGCATGGCTCCCCACCCTCGCAAGCATCTCCCCCAGGCACTGGTCACCCCCGCTCTCTGTCTTACGCATGGGCAATAAACCTCCCCCCATCTGCGCTGCTCTTCCCTGAGAATCACACCCTGTGGCTCTCCGACACCTCCCTTTTGCCCTATTCACTACCGCACCCTCTGACACTCCTCTTCCTCTGTGTCCGATTGTCCAGGCCGGTCCCAGGCTATCAGCTAGCCCTGCAGATGTAGTTTATGGCCCCAGCTGTAAAGAATCACCCCTCTTCAAAGGAGTTATAGTAGATCAAGGCCCACACCCGATGAGATCCGTCACACCACACGCGTTCCTACTATCTGAAAAACATTCTGTATTGTGATTGGGGAGGGGACCGAGCCTGAAGCGGAAGATTCCAGGGATGCCTCTTTGTACATCAAAGTTTTTACAATTATGTGTCACATTAAAAATATATAGCACTCCAACAAAGTAGTAGGATTATAAAACTTTAATAACTTATAAATATATACAACAAAACAAAAACAGTAAAAACATTTAAACATTTTTAGGGAAAAAGAAGGAAGTAGCGGTCGGTTGTCCGAATAGTCCCGACTCCCGCAGGCTTCTGGTGGGGAGCGGCTAGCATGATTGCTCGTGGAATGGCCACGACGGAGCTACGAAATGGTGGTGCTCTCATGCTAACGCCAGCTTCAGTCTGAAACATCCAGAAACTCTGTAGACTACCAATTCGATCAGTTCCGGTAGCGCCCCAACGTGACCCGGTAGAGAAGAACTTGCCCTCCCCTCTTTGACTGATGGTTCTTGTTGCCTGTCCCTTCTGTTGTCATTTAACAGAACTATTTAGCCTGCTGAAAGGGGTTGTGTTCCGACCGCTGGTTGGTGGAGACATTTTGACTATATTCTGGACCTGCGTTGTCGCGTAATGCGTCATATGACGCGCCGCGTTAGCGCATCCGGAAGTGATCCGGGGCGCGGCGCGCAGCGCGTAACGTAAGCATAACAGATCATGTAACTTGTTAATAAAACTTTTCATTGGTTCATTTTACTTTTCTTATTCTAATGATGAAAGGCTTGGTCATATGACCTAAAAATTACGCTTTTTATTACTTTCGAACATTATTTTTTCTTAAACATATGTTATAATGTTCCAGGCTAATGTACTTTCCCGGAAAATTTACAACTGTCCTGCAAGTAAAATATATTCCTTTTTTGAGAAAAAGGGCGTTTCTTCGTCCCATGACGGAGCCGTTGAGCAAAAGAGGGTCGGCCTGCTGTCTTAGTCGCCGATACGCCAGAATATCAGATTCTTATCGATCACTTTATGTTGCAGGAGTAGAAAACACAACAACCCTTGACCATTTATCTTTACTGCGTTCCTGCGTATTATACCTTTTACCCTTCATGTAATTCGAATGCTTTATTTCACTTGCCTTTTACTGATTCTAAAACAGTGACTATTATTAAAAACTTTACCAATGTAAATACTACTACCATGTTTTCTTTTAAAAACCTTTATTGTGAAAATGTCAGTATACAAATACGGGCCTATAACCACGTGGGCCGGCCACGGAGCAAACTGTAATCGTATATGATGAGTAGACATTTACAATGTAGAGGAACGTAACGGGCGGGCCATTAGGTTGCAAGAACTAAGGTGTCTAACAGTTGCGGAATCGGTGGACGTACATTTTATAATTAAAATACGACAGGGCCAGTTACAATAAAATTATCTAGATATACATTTGCGGGCAAGTACCATGGGTGACGTTAATTCGAACTTTCAATAGTACAGTAATCAATAACACATCAGAACTTAATATCAATAGGGATGTCGAAATATTCAATCAATTCTCGTCCCCGCCCGCCATGTGCTTCAAAACTGCATACGTATCTCGTGATTTCAATGTTCTACAACCAGTACACAACAAGGAGTTACGGCTCCCATTTATTCTGGCGCCATTTTGGGCGAGGACGGGCAGGTCCAGGATATAGTCAAAATGTCTCTACCAACCATCGACTATGATGATGTTCATATGCTGTATTTATTAGAGTAACACTCATCTGTCCACATGAAATTAATTTGCCACAATCTAAACATGTCATTTTAATCTTTCCAAAGTTCTTCTAAATATTTGGGACCGTTTCCCTTGCCTCTGATGCTGTCAGTGCCACTTCTTTGATGAATGTACTGGCAGGTCGGGGGTTCTCCTCCAAATCTCTCTTTTATGCAGCACTATAATTAATCGGTGCCACCTCTCCATATGACGATGCATGGTATAGTTACCATAACTATATGTTTTTTCCGGTTCCTCTGGAGAGTACATCGTGGCAGATGAAGCGTGTAACGTACCGGGAATGTACCTTTTTTGCATGTAGAGGAAAGGAAAAAAAATTCGAGCGTCCGAGTTCTAAGGTGTCCCAGGGCCATTTTAGTGGACCAGGCCCAAATCCAAAGGACAGGCCGCCCTTTTGAGAGTCCTGTTGCAGCCGCCTGTCGCTGTAGAATCAAGAGCGGCCGAAACTCAGCTGAATGGCAACTGAAACGGTAAAGGGGCGCCCCACTACAGCAGACGAGCCTCCACCTGGGAAGGCCCGTTCACGCCGCCTCCCCCCCCCCTTCGGGCACCCCACGCCGTTATTCGGAGCAGGATTGTAGGATGGCCACACCAATGCGGCAACTTGCTAGACACCACCTCGGTGCCAACCGAATCTCAGCGCCTTGTGGTGTCTTCTATTCAGAAAACATTGTTGTGCTGCCTTCGACCTATTCGCCGCAAGTGCGCACGCAACTCAGCTGCATAGCTTGCTAGACACCACCTCGGTGCCATCCGGATCTTGGCGCGTTGCGCTGCCTTTGGCCCCATTCGCACATCGGTCCGCTACTGACGCCACCTCACAGGCCAACGGGGCGCCCCACGCCCACTTTCAGCATTGTAGGATGGCCACACCAGTGCGGCAACTTGCTAGACACCACCTCGGTGCCATCCGGATCTTGGCGCGTTGTGCTGCCTTCGGCCTATTCGCACATCAGTCCGCTACTGACGCGAACTCACAGGCCAACGAGGCGCCCCACGCCGACTTTCAGCATTATAGGATGGCCACACCAGTGCGGCAACTTGCTAGACACCACCTCGGTGCCATCCGGATCTTGGCGCGTAGTGAAGCTGCAGCAGCTGCAAATAAGCTTCAGACAGTGTTACAACCGCTGCTCAGAACTCTCAACTATGACACCACCTCGGTGCCATCGGATCTTGGCGCGTTGCGCTGCCTTTGGCCCCATTCGCACATCGGTCCGCTACTGACGCCACCTCACAGGCCAACGGGGCGCCCCACGCCCACTTTCAGCATTGTACGATGGCCACACCAGTGCGGCAACTTGCTAGACACCACCTCGGTGCCATCCGGATCTTGCCGCGTTGTGCTGCCTTCGGCCTATTCGCACATCGGTCCGCTACTGACGCTGCCTCACGTGCCAACGGATTTTCTACGCTTTTTATACCCTATGCCGCATAACAGGTCATGTGACTTGTTTATAAAACTTTTCATTGGTTCATTTTACTTTTGGTTTCCTAATGATGGAAGGCTTGATCATATGACCTAAAAATAACACTTTTCATTGGATGAAAACTTTTTTTTTTCCCAAACGATGAAAGCCCCACCTTGTTTCTGGATGTTTCAGACTGAAGCTGGCGTCAGCATGAAAGCACCACCATCTCGTGGCTCCGTCGTGGTCATTCCGCGAGCAATCATGGCAGCCGCTCCCCACCGGAAGCCTGCAGGAGTCGGGGGCCCCCAAGACTTTTGTACAATCCTCAAGGCTGAGGGAACGCTTTCGAGAATGGGGTCCAAGACCTAGCAGACTAGCGTCCGATTTCCAAGGTGTCCCAGGGCCATTTCAGTGGACCAGGCCCAAAAAGGAAAGAGCCTGCCGCCATTTTGAGAGTCCTGTGGCAGCCGCCTATCGCTGCACCGCAAGAGCGGGAGCAACTCAAGTACATGGTGAGCGAGACGCTGTAGTCGAAAGAGCGGGCGGTAAACAGCTGAATAGTGGAAGAGGCACAGTGTAGCAAAAGCGGGCGGAATGGCAACTGAAATGGTAAAGGGGCGCCCCACTACAGCGTGTCTTTAGGTGAAACGGATTGTGGGACAAGGTCAAGAATGGAAGAGTTACCAAAAGGCAAAAAGTTCCGCTTGATCCCGGGAGCCGGCCACCTATGTCGGGGGCGATCTCAGGCCACACCAGGAGAACACGACTTGGGGAGGGGGCCGGAGCCAAGCGCCCCCTCCGAGTCCGTGCCATCACACCGTCCCTCGGGGGCCTCCGTTAAGCGGTTCAGGGTGGCATCGCATCACATTGTTTACAAATGCAGTAACGTACTCAAAGAGCCCCCACTTACTTTTAGAATAGTGAAGATGAAGCAAGTGCAAATAGGCTTCAGACAGTGTTACAAGCACTCTTCAAAACTTTGAATCATCAGAGTGCATGAGTTTCATGCTCGATCGATTGAGCTAGCCGGATCGGGCAACAAAAAGTTTAAAATAGTTATGTAAATAGTTGTTTAATAAAATGTTTTACCCTGTTACTTTGCTGGTGTGTTGTATATATTTGCATAGAGTTTATCGTTATTTTGGGCGGGGTGGGTGGCGGAGCCGAGCTGTCTTGCAGCCATCATGGTGTGGAGTTCAGTTCATCTCACTAGTTTCGTATTTTTCATGAGGGGTTGTTCCTAATGTTTCTATTTTAGCGAAGTCAAAAAGAGATCCCATTAGTGGCCTACTGATTTTGCTCGATTCCTTTTGTTTTTTTACACGATCTTTCGCTATCTGCAAAGACTAAACAGAGTATTGCGACTCTGTGCTTGTTTGTAAATAGAGAATGAACCAAAGAGAACCAATTCTAAAACAGTAAATGCTTGGATAACAATCAATCAAATGGAGAGAGAAGCAGGCACGACGGATTACAACGGGGGCAAAGGCCTGCGTTAACTACCCTTCACTATCTGCAAAGAGAGAGTACTCCTAATAGAAATGAGGGGGGGGGGCAGCATTCAAAGCAGATCAGTGTGCATAAACACGAAAATGTTTTTTCTTACCACGTACTTGACATTCGACAGCTTATGATATTTGCTATTAAAAAACCATTGAAATTCACTGAAAAAACCATAGGTTATAGACCATATATAGTTAGGAATTAGCATTTACAAAACCTTGAAAATTCACTGAAAAAACCATAGGTTATAGACCATATATAGTTAGGAATTAGCATTTAAAAAACCTTTTTTTACTCACACAAAACCATTGAAATTCCATATATAGTTAGTAGTACTAACTATATATCGCGCACCCGCAATCCACTGCTGATCATGTCACATAATACATCATTCATGACATGGTCAGTGACATCACTGATGACATCACTGATGACATCTCAAATGACATCACTGATGACATCACTGATGACATCTCAAATGACATCACTGATGACATCACTGATGATATCTCAAATGACATCACTGATGACATCACTGATGACATCTCATTTGACATTACTGATCACATCACTGATGACATCATTCATGTGATAATACGATGAACCTCTTCAGACTCTAATATAACCTTAGATACACTCAGTGTAAACAGACACTCACAGACTGTCACTCATCCATGGAGTTACTTACACACCTAGTCAGTCATGCAAAGAATCAATCACACCTCCATTTCCTCAACTATACAGTTATACACACCTTACTTATTCAAACATATACTAACATATATTTACTCTCTTTTACAATCCCTGATACAAGTTCACAATCCTCCATACAGCCACTCACACATTCACTGGCTCTTATGCACAGTTATTTATATATGCCAACTCTCACATGTACTGTGTTTTACATATGTACTTACTTTGACATGTAGCACTGAGATATCCATTCACTCACCAATGCACAGAGTCATACACCTCCCAGCCACCCACACACACACTCAGTCTCCCATACAAATACTTGAGCAACCAATCAATAACCCATATACTTACTCATATAGCTACTGATCAACACATGCAGCAGTTTACAGAACAACAAACATAATGATGCACAAATTAACACAGTTCAGTCACTAACCCATGCACTCAGTGAGACACATTTAACCACTCACTCATACAGTCAGTCATGCACCTACTAAATCCTTCATCCAGACACTTCTACATCCACTCATTCTTCAATATGTAAGATATATTTTAACTTTACAGAAATACACAGTCACTGGATGTTGTCATCAGTGATGTCATTTGAGATGTCATCAGTGATGTCATCAGTGATGTCATTTGAGATGTCATCAGTGATGTCATCAGTGATGTCACTGACCATGTCATGAATGATGTAATATGTGACATGATCAGCAGTGGATTGCGGGTGCGCGATATATAGTTAGTACTACTAACTATATATGGAATTTCAATGGTTTTGTGTGAGTAAAAAAAGGTTTTTTAAATGCTAATTCCTAACTATATATGGTCTATAACCTATGGTTTTTTCAGTGAATTTTCAAGGTTTTGTAAATGCTAATTCCTAACTATATATGGTCTATAACCTATGGTTTTTTCAGTGAATATATATATATATATATATATATATATATATATTAAATCCAAACCAAACTTTGCATCAAAAATGAGGCGCTGACTCCGTGAATCATAATCCAAACGATATTTAATTGCTCAGTATATATATATATATATATATGTTTGTAATTCAATAGTGAATCAATTTTAGATAAATAGTTATGATAAAAGATTTACTTATTTGTGCAGTCATTTATATATATGTTAAACATATAGAATAATGTAACTATCAGTAATCTCTACATTTGTTAAGTAGAACTAAGGAATACCTATTTTTTTTAAAACATAATTATTCTACATGTTTATACAAAGCAATACACATTCATAGGTACATATCTATAGTAAAAATACAAACTTTTATACAGAGGGCCATTCTTTCTGTTTGCTTATAGTGGTTATGTGGGGGAGAACCAATTCTTGAGTAGTTTTGTGAAGAGAAGTGTGGCTCAATGGTTAGAGTGGCAGACCCTGATGCAGAGGTCTAGACCGGGACCAGGGTTCAATTCCCTGCCTCGGCGGGTCTTGGGCTCAAAATTCCACGGACCTGATAATTCTCGCCTCGGTGCCTATTCCAATCATGGTGTCCCACTCTGCAACTCTGGGCAATAGCTTGCTTAATCTCCACAACGGCCCTCACAACGCTAAGGATGCCTGGCCTCCACCTTGGGGGTGCCCAGGAGTGGACACCTCACAGGGAAAGCCAGGATGGGTTCCACAGCGGTATTCGTACAAGCGCCTTGAGACCCTTGCGGGTGAGTAGTGCGCTATACAAGTATCAATTTACATTTACATTTACATCCATGGATCTTATGTTGGGGGGTAAAGAGTTCCATAGTTTGGCTGTTTGAACAAAGAAGGATGTGTCACCCATGTTTTTTTCTTGTACGTTGGGATTTGAGGCACGGTGCCACTCTAGAGCGGAGGTTCCTTTGTTGAATGTGTGTGGTGATTTTATTCTTGATGAAGAGCAGTTCCGTTCCATGTATTGCTTTGTGGGTGATACAAAGCAGCTTTAACATGGATCTTCTGGTGACTGGTAACCAATGCAGGGCTTTCAAGGCAGGGGAGATGTGGTCCTGCGGTTTTATATGTAAGAGTAGTCTGGCAGCCGAGTTCTGAATGGTTGTTAAAGGTGATCCATGTTAGAGGCTATTGGTGTAATCGAGTTTGGACAGAACAAGGGAGATGGTTGCCTACACATTGTGTGGAAATCACAAATGGGCAAAGATTCGTTGCAGAGTTTTTATAGTAACAAAGCTTGATCTTGCTAGTTTGTCCACTTGGGCATTCATTGATAGCTTCATTGATAACTTGGAGTCTATAGTCATTCCAAGGTTTCTTACTTCCTTTGATACTTTACGCATTGTTCCCAGATCATCAGGACACGCGGCGAGCGGGCCGTAATGTTTCCAATTGCCACATGTGAATATTTCCATTTTGGAAGCATTCAATTTGAGTTGGTTCCATGTCATTCATTGATCCACAACTCTGAGACAACTGAAAATTGGCGAGTTTCCATTGTCTTTGGGGCATTCCAGTTGAAGGAGTATTTGCATGTCATCTGCATAGTTATAACACGTGAGGTGAAATTGATTGATTAGTGCTGGTAATGACTTCATGTCGATGTTGAAAAGCATGGGCAAGATGATAGAGCCTTGAGGGACCCTTGCTTTTGTGAAGTACGGTTTGTACTAGAAAGGGGTGGGGTATGGATGACATTAGTTCTGCTGCAAAGGTAGGATGTTCTCCAGTTTAGAGAAGTCCCCTCTATGCCTAGAGTCTTTGTATCAGAGTGTCATGGTCAACCATGTCAAAGGCAACTGAGAGGTCCAAGGGCTCCAAGTAGCTCAGCAACCCTTTGTGGTCAACTGTGTTCTTCAGGTCATCCCAGATGGCAAGGAGGGCAGATCCTGTACCTGTTCCTGGATTTAATCTTGTTTTGAATTCTGAAAGTATGGCGTAATCTTCAATACATTGTGACATCTGGGCGAATGCTGCCCTTTCTACCAGTTTGCCCAGGAAAGGTCCATTTGTCTGTAGTTGTCAAGGTTCAGCGGCTCAAAGGTTGTTTTCTTCTGTAAAAGGTGTATGTATGACTTTCTGAGTTCTTCTGGAAAAATTCTGGTAGTTAAGGGATTGCTGATGGTTCTTCTTACTGGAATGGCAGCAGAGGTTGTTAGAAGAATTGTCTTGACGTTTTGCGGTGGACAGAGGTCAGAAGGGCTGCGGCAGGCCTGCTTGCTTTGACCAGGTCCATAAATTAATTGTGTGAAATGTGTTGAAAGGAATGGAAAGGTTGGGCTAAAGTATTCTTGTATTGTAGTTTTGGAAAAGGGTCAGCGCTGGTGCTTTGTCTTTGTTTTAAGTATGAGTCAAATGTGTCTGCTTTTGTGCTGTGTAATGATTTGCCAGTTTGTCTGTGAAATCTTGAGTAACGGGATGAGCTCCTTCTTGGCAATTTGATTACAAAATTAATTGAAAATTTTATAGAATCCTTTATTTGCACATTTAGCATTTTGAATTCTGTCTGAATAGTATCTTTTCTTAGCTTTTTTGATAGCTGATAGGTGTTTGTTTTGAGCCAGGCACGTTGCAGCTTTCCAATTTGATGTTTTATCTCTTTTATATCTGTATTTCTCCAAGGTGCTTATTTTCTTTTGTTCTGTTGTGTTGTTTTTAGTGGTATCAAGATATCAAAAGCTTCATGTAGCTACTTGTATAGTTTTTTAACAGAATTTATTGTCTCTAGATCTGTACTGGATGTTAGTTGTGTTTCTAAGTGTTCCAAATTGAGTTTGTTCCAGTGTCGATAGGTGGATGCATGTAACATGGTTTTAGTTGTATTGCTTAGTGTTGCTTTATGTTGGAAAGCAATCAAAGGGTGGTCTTTCCATGTGACCGGAGCCATTGTTTGAAAGGTAACTAGTTTTTTATTTGCAAAAATGACATCTAGCACGTGTCCAGCAATGTGTGTGGGTTTGTGGACGATCTGATGCAGGTTCAGTGCGTCTCGGCCAGTGATGATTGTTTTTGGATGGGGCATTTTGGGTTTGTCAAACTAAATGTTGAAGTCACTCAGAGCGCATAGGTTGGGGTGTAGTGTTAACAGGTTTGAAACCATGTCTGAGAATGTTGCATTGCCAGGTGGAGGTCTGTTAAGGATCAGGAAGTTACAGGAGGAAGACGGTGTAGGATCGCATCTGGTGAAAAGGGCCTCACAATAGTTTACGGAGACATCATCAGCTTTAGTGATATGTAATGTTTGTCTGAACACAACAGCTAGGCCACATCCTTTTTTGCCTATACAATTTTGGGTGATCTTTGATAGCCTATAGAAATAGCTTCATGCAGGACTGAAGCCATATCATCTCCCAACCATGATTCAGTTATGAAGAGTATGTCAGGTTTTGCGTCAGTGAGTAGGTTGTAGATGTGTTGTTTGTTTTAAGAGAGCGATCAAGCATTTATTAGTAGATAGTTTAGACATTGTACTTTGGCGATAGTGTGATTTTGTTTTGTAGAAGAGAGAGCAGTATTTTGTGGGTGTGTCCTTAGTGTTAGTATTAGCTGTATGAGGATAACAATCATGTAGCTGTTCTGTGTCGTGTTCCTCATCCAGAAGGCTAAGGCATTTTGATAGGTCTGCCTGTGTAGGTGGTGGAGATGGTGGTTGATAGCGAGTTGGTGTGCTGTGTTGATTTTGTAGAGTAACCTTGTTGTGCAGTAGACATGGAGAAGCAAAGTTGTGAGGTGTTGCACATTACTCATTTTGTTTGCGCCTTTTTGGGCAGAAGGTGTATGAGTTAGGGGTGGCGGTGCAGCATGTGGGTCATGTAGTAAGGTTCTAAATTGTCCAATGGATGAGAAGCGGTTATAAGAGAGTAGCTGTGTTGCTGTGTATGTGTTAGGTGGGCTGGAAGAGAGAAAGCTTGGCATGGGAGTTTGTTCATTTGTATAGTCTGAAAGTTGGGTATATGTTTGTAGGTTGTGATGGAAAGCATTATGAAGTGTTGCTTGAGAGATTTTGTTGTGCTGGTGTGCATGTTATGTTTTGTTTTTGAGGAGTAGTGAAAGGAGGTGCTGATGTATTTGTTTTATGAGATGGATATGTTTGTATAGTATTGTTTGTGAGTGGAAGTTGTAAGGTAAAGGGGTGGTGATGTATTTGTGAGTACAGTGTATGTTGTGTGTAAGAGGGGATGAAATAGAGTTAAGAGTATTTAGCCTTAGACTTTAATTGCTGCAAGAGGTAATATGTGTGGTGCAGTGGAGTGTAAGTGTTGTACGGTTGTGTTATTGTGGTAGAAAGAAGAGGAGGGTGTTGGTTGGAGAAATGTTGGAAGGCTGAGTGTAAGTTTGTTAGTGGCAAAAAGGGGTCTGTTAGGAGTAATTAGAGCAGGGAGTGTGTGTCTTGAATGGATATAGATAAGTATGGTGTGGACTTGAGTAGTGTTAGCGTGCCTCCTTGCACACTACTGTTTGGGGGATGAAAGCCCCTTGCCTCTTGAGGGTCCCTGGAGGCCAACAAGCCCTCCAGTTACCTCCAGTAAGTCCCACACAGCTGGATTGCGGAGAGGTGGTCAGAGGCCATGCCCTCATTCTCCACCACACTGCAAACGCGGCTCGTGGCACACTGCTGCTTGGGGGATGAAGTCCACTTTAGTCCTGAGGCCCTCAGGATGAAAGGGGACCTCATCGCCCCACCAGCAGTGCGCTGAGAGGTATATTTGCAGAGTGGTGGAATAAGGGGCGTGGCCTCTGACCTCCTCTCAGCAATACCACTGTGTGGGCCTCACTGTAGGTAACAGGTGGGCTAGTTCACCCATAAGGACCCTCAGGAGAGAAGGGGACTTCAGCCCCCAACCAAGATCGTGCCAGTTGCGTAGTAGTAAAGAAAGGATGTGGGGTCTCTGGCGAGATGCCAGCTTTGTTTTGAAATGTATTTATTTTAGGAAGGGGGACTGCATACCCTCCTACACTTGATGCTTTGGGGCCCCAGGGACCCCATTCCCCGGGACCTGACCCATTTTTATATTTTGTATTACAAGTAACCAGGAGGGGGGCGTGCAGCCCCCCTCCCAAGGCCGATTTCAGTCCCTCGGACCCCAACCCCGGGGCCCGGCATTTAAATATATTTTAAAAAAAGATTTAAGGGAGGGGGGCCTGCTTCCCTGGGCCAGTTTTAGCCACGGGGACCCTATCCCCCTGGGTCTGCCCTGGATGTAATATTTTTTTTAATACTGGAGGGGGTGCGCCCCTCCCTCCTAAGCCCACTTTCGGCCCCCTTTACCCCATCCCCCAGGACCAGGCCATAAACTTAAAAAAAAGGGTCCTACCCGGGCCGATTTTCCCTCAGAGACTCCATCCCCAGGGGCATGGCTAGGTCGTTGGGGACCGCGGGGAATCCTCAAGGCCCTTGCAGACCCTGCCGGCTCCCCGCCTCCTGCGAGAGCCGGCTTTGCTTTTGGGCAGAGAGAGCTGCAAACATGTGGCTCCCTCTGACCAAAAGCAATTCGACTCCGCTTCATGCAAGTGAGAGCATTTTCAATGCTCTTGCTTTCATGAAGGAAGCAGTGTTTGTGATGGCTTGGTGGGAACAGTGCTCCTGCAAAGCCATAGCAAACTGCAATGTACCCAGGTTCGGCACTCCGAATGAATGCAATTGTACATGTACTCTGAAAAAATACTGCCCCAGTGGGCAAATAGACAGTATGGTAACTTGCAACTATGACTCGTGCATGTTGCAGCAACATAGATAAAAGTAAGAGAAATGAAAATTAAATTCAAAAGAATAATATTGTATACAATTAATACCAATACAATCACCCAGTACTACGTATGCAATTTATATGCACAAATAATGCCTTTAGATAAGAGAACAATGTTTTGTATATATAAAATGTGCACACTGGAACTGCCTCTGAGGAAAGAGCTTGTAAGCTTTGAAACGCGTCAGGCAGCAGGACAAAACTATTGGAGTGAGGATGCCTGTTCCTTTCGAATAAAATGATTTTGTTTCAAATCACCAACAGGAGGAGTGCGTGTCCAAATGCAAGGGCATTGTTTGGGAAGATACACCCAGGAATCTCTCCAGTCGGCAAGCAGGACATGGACACGGACCAGTTAGGTGCTGTTGGTTTTTATTTGCAGGAAAAGTCAAAGACGTTTCGGCTCAACGGAGCCTTGTTCACATGATATATATACTGCAATTCGTGTCAAGGATCCACTGGAGGGTTGTGAAATGGAAACCAATACAAAAGGGGTCCCCTGTGAAAGATAAGGGCAGACGTAAGGGGAGAATAACACTACTGCGAGGGAAAAAGTCTACCCAAGCGGATCAAGCAATGGCCCATAAGGAGTCCAATACTTTCAATACACAACATGGAACTCACCAAGGGGCGACAGAAAGGTCACAGGGTTGAATAAATTTCAAGTATAAATGTACAAAATCTTTATTTTCTTTTTCTCATATTTTGTTTGCACACATTTTAGCCAAGATATTTAGTAACATAGTACATCAATTAATTAGTTCATAAAACATACATCAATAAATACATAATACGAAAACCCCACATCAACCTCTCAACATGCACACATAATCTTCTCTTTCAGTCACACACAGACATTACCTGATACACCAAACACTATATACAAATTCCTCAACGTAATCCCCAGAGTGACACAGGAATAGGATCCTGCGGAGTCTTCGTAGCAAACTGCCAGAGAGTCCAGATCGATAAGGCAGGACCCCAGAAACACGTAACGCCAACACGCGTTTCGGTGCAAGGCCCGGATCTACGGGCGCAACTTCATCAGGGCTCTCACGCCGAGGGAGTGGGGAAGACACAGCACATTTGAAATACACCCGTGGCCAATCTGTTATAAACAAAAAATTTAATTTAGAATCAACAACCTCATAGACTGTTCAATAATTTCCAAATTTATACTCAATATATAGAAGGTCCAATATAGAGCCTAGTACTTTTCATAAGATCCACAGATTCAGGTACCATTTACACAAATTTCATTCAATTGGATAGACATGTACAGTTCCAAATTTTAGGAACTCTTATACATAGCATTTTGTTATGAGGCATCGCCCCACAACTGGTGAGCTCCAATGTTGCTAGAAAGGTAATTAAATAATAAACTGGAAAAAGTGCAATCAATACACGAATAGGAATCCCTAGATACAAGAAATATCAGGCATCACATACATCACAATTCATAAAAACACCATACTATTCATAGATATTCGAATGGTCAAACGGCAACCCCCAGAGATATTCTACCATACTTCGCTGTGAGACAGAGAATTTTAAATTCTCTAAAAAAGGTAAGGACCATTCTTCTAGGGCACACATTATTTGCTCAACTTTTAATGTAATCATTTTACCTCTGCCACTGGTTCCTAGATCCAGATATCACCGCTGGATTATCAACTTTCGAGATCACTAGCCCAACAAAGATGACGTGGGAAGCGCACTAATCCGATTGGAACCTGTTTAGAATTTAGCACGAATAGATTCGTTTCCAGAAGGTTTGATAGGGAGGAGAATACACAACTCAACCAAGAGGCCGCCCACAGACAGTCTTTCGTAAAGAACTTACCCGCTAGGGATGTTTCTTCCACAAAGAGTTTTTCGTAGGTCTCACAGAGATCATAACTTCATGCTTCAAACGGCACCGTATATAATTGCCTAAACAGAATATACACCGGTAAGAATTATATTGTTGTCCGCAGTTCGCCAGATGGAGAAATCATTCATCGAGGTGGCAAATGAACGTGCTAAAATTCAAAGAGCTGCGAAATAAACTAATTCTTCGTTTTTTTAAAAAGAAAACAACGGTTAGATAAGTCAGGATTAAGTGACAGGCGGCTGCTTTTTAGGATAACTTCACAATAGACTAGGTAAATATATCGAATTAAACATACCGTAGGATCACCGACACGGGGAATAATCGCAATTTCAGGCACTCGATCGAGGAGAGTCAACTGAAACTTCCGCATACAGCTCTAAATCCCACGTATTCTGCGAAGGATAGAGAGAACACGAAAGGCCAATAAGGGCAGTGGAACTGGATACGATTTCCAAAGATACACTACGGACACAGGTATTTTAATTTGACACCATCCGTTACAGTGTAGCCAAAGGGCCAGTTACAAAAGAATTGAATCAGAAAAGAGAGACACCCATTACTGCACACTGCCTTCAAAAAGCCGTAATTTCTACAATTACCAAACGGTCATTAATTGGTCGCTTGAACGACTTCAAAAGAGGGTTATTCGTCAACAATTAACGCACCCTTCTTACCTAGAATCAAGAGATGGAGGTAAAACTCTCCTCTCGGGACCGGGTCCTCACGGGAAATTAGCGGGTTTCAAACAACCTCAACTCGCATTTCCCGCCGTTTAAAAAGGTTAAGGGCCCACCTCTAATCTCCAAATTGAAACGCCTGGCAAACCCCTCTATGGTTCCACAGGGCCTGCAGCAAAACCCAGCACGGATCCGACTACCCATAGGGCCATGCGCACACATCACCAGTCGGCCCGCAAATAGCAACAAATCTCCATGTAAACAGAAAGAGGATGCATGCTGCTACCTAGATAGCATAGGGGACGATAGTCTACACCAGTTATAAACCAGGTTTTTTTAGGGATTCGAATGGGCGTATTCAAGGTCTGTCAGAAAGGAGAATGGAAATAACCGCAGAATACACAGAATTTCCTAAGTCGCTTCGGAAATGTGCGAGATAAGATCAAAATAGATTCACAGAATGGCATTTTTCCAGGGGCACCAATCGTTCAAGCCGGTCTTTACAGCATCCAGGAGGAAGATCCAGAAAACTTCTCTTTTCTTCCTTATAGCAGTGACATCTTTACCAGGAAAGATACGAATCTTTTCAAGTATAGACCATCTGAGGTCAGAATCGCGATGGTTAGCAGTGCCCCAGTGGGCTACGAGCGGAGCCCCACTCTTAAGATTTCGAATACTGGATTTGTGCTCACCAATCCTGGTTCTGCACTCACGTCCCGTCTCTCCCACATAGGGGAGCTCACAGGGGCAGACGATAACATAAATAATTTTTGAGGTCCGGCAGTTGCTCATGCCATTTAATTTAATGGTCCGATTGCCGATCTGCAGCGTGCTGACCGTCAGAGCTTGCGGGCATGCGTGGCAGTTCCCACAGCGGTGATTCTCAACCACAGGGGGAAGACCCAACACTCCACCTTGCTTAGATACCATCATGGTTTTTACAGTCCCTCTTACCAGATGGTTGCGCAGATTTTTATTGCGTCAGAATGCGAAGATAGGTTTGGGTATCTGTTTTTCAGAGTCATTCGCGTTAAGGATGTGCCACAGCGAGTTGACTACTTGTCGGATTTTGTTGTTCATTGCAGAGTGTTTCGTAATGCACACAAGGCAGTCAGGATCAGTGCAGTCTCGCTCAAGGAACATACTGTCCCTGTTGAAATATCTCGCTCTCTTGAATGATTCTCTGATCAAACGGCGTGGATATCCCCTCCGGGACAACTTCTCTTTTAAAATGTCAGACTGAAGGAGAAAATCGCTCAAAAGAGAGCAGTTTCTCCTTAGTCTGAGAAATTGACTGAAGGGAATGGAGTCGCGCTGACTGCGCGGATGGAAGCTTCCATACTCAAGGAGCGTGTTCTTCGCCGTCGGTTTTGTGTAAAGGGAGACATAGAGAGATCCCTCCGCATGTCTCACCCACACATCAAGAAACTCCACTTGTACACAGCTGGCATTGGCCGTAAAATGAAGGTTTGGATCAGCAGCATTGACCCACGCCACAAATTCATCCAAGGAAGCCTGGTCGCCACTCCAGAAGAAAAAAATATCATCAATGAAGCGCGACCAGGCTCGGATGTTCTCGGAGAAGGGTGCCATCTCGTTGTAGATGTTAATTACTTCGAAATGGCCCATATACAAGCAAGCTACACTGGGGGCACAAGAGGCCCCCATGCTAACTCCCTTGACTTGATGGAAGTACTGTCCATTGAACTCGAAGTAATTTTCTCTAAGAACAATTCTGAGGAAACTTATTATAGTGGCTGCATTGGGGAGGTTGGCCACGCCAGTAACAATCTCTTCCACAACAGCCAGAGCTCCCTCCTGGGGTATGTTGGAATATAAGGACTCAAGGTCCACGGTAACTAACAGCTCAGTGTTAGGATCAAAGGGAAGATTTTCAACTTTCGAAATGAAGTGGCCTTTGTCCCTAACAAACGACCGCAGTTCACTAACCAAAGGCTTAAGGAATTTATCAATGTATTTTGATAAAGGTTCTGTCGCAGCCCCAATTGTGGAAACAATGGGGCGCATCGGAGGATCCTCACTATCTTTATGGACTTTCGGCAGCCCATAAATGATGGGCATTCTCGTACAGGATGGGGTAAGAAATTCAGCTTCTTTAGTACAAATATGTCCCACATCCACGGCCTCTGTTACTAGACGAAGAATACGTTGTTTCAAAGCTTCCTCAGGATTCTTTAGGATTCGACGATAGTGGGCATCTGAGGAAAGAAGGGAATTCATTTTATCAATGTATGTAGAGGTCTTAAAAACCACAATCCCCCCGCCTTTGTCCCAAGGCTTAATGGTGAGTTCGGGACAATCACCAAGTTCTCTCAGGGCCAGATTCTCATCACCAGAAAGGTTACTGGTGGAGTGTGGGACAAATTTCAACATTTTATTCAGTCTGTTGATGACAGCTTTCCCAAAGACCCCTACTTCGGGTCCTATATAAGACTAAGAGTGAAACTGGAAGGAGGCTTTAAACCTGAGGCATTATCAGCCTCATCAGGTGAAGGTCGAGAAAGAAAAAACTTCTTTAAACGGATCTTTCTAAAAAAGTGTGAACATCTTTCATTAGTTCAAATTTGTCAAATTTGGTAGTAGGGACAAAGGAAAGACCATGAGAGAGAAGGGCCATAGACTCAGCAGAAATATCAGTTCCTGATAGATTAAATACTGGGATGTTGCTCACCTTCTCCAGTATTGGGTATTTCTGGTCTGAATGTATCTGTGAGGACGGCCCTGGCCTTGATTGAATTGTGGCATTTGAGATGTCCGGTTCCTGGGTCTGTGGTTGCCCCCTCGATTGGATAAAAAATGATCTTGGCCGTTAGGTCTTTCAAAGTGATCTTGGCGTTGTTGGAAGCCACCGTTATAATGGGGATCTTGGTTGGGGCCACTTTCCCCTTCTGAGTCTGTAGTGTCGGAGAAAGTCTGTACTCTCCTGTTTTTCCCTCTAGAGTTGGTCTGATATCTGACCCCATTATCAGAGTTGGTATAAAATTCGGGGTTTAGATAAGGATAGGCCTTTTCCTGAGAGAATAAACGTACATCCTTTCTGAATTTCTCCATCTTCCTTTTGAGAAGATATTCAGCGAAAGAGTCAATTTCTAGGCCAATTTCTACAAGTGTCTGCTTACCTAAGTCCACCGAATTTTCTTTTTTAAGTTTCTCCTCAAGCTCATCTATTGCTTTAGCTAGAGCAGCCAATACCTCGCGCGCCGTCTCTACAATGAGCATCATGTAATCGCGCGAGCACCTATTGGAGATCAGATCCCATTTCTCAATAAAGTGGCGAAGCTCAACAAATAATCCAGGGATGTTCCTAACCCTGAGGCCGATAGGAATGGTTCCGGCCTTCAAATAATCTAGTATAAATTTTGCGTGTGCCTCTGTACGAAGAGACTTCTTTTTAAGGGTGAGCAGTTTATTCCACTCACCTTCTATCCCTTTCGAGAGGGTAAAATGACTGCTAGTTCCCTCGGTTGCGCCGATCATTCGCGCAAAATCATCATCAGAAAATCCGAAGGTTTTGATGCTTTCCATGCTCTAGGCCGGTACAGGTAGAGCACTAGAAATAGAAGAGAAATTAGCTCTTTTCTTTTCAAGTTGCCACAGTGACCATTCAAATCAACACAACTACACACCACATCATTCCATACATCTCAATCAAGTCAAGCATCCAGGGTTCCAGACTAATACACACAAGCACACCCCACAGCACAGGGCTGGGAAAACAAACCAATACAAAAGGGGCCCCTGTGAAAGATAAGGGCAGACGTCAGGGGAGAATAACACTACTGCAAGGGAAAAAGTCTACCCAAGCGGATGAAGCAATGGCCCATAAGGAGTCCAATACTTTCAATACACAACATGGAACTCACCAAGGGGCAACAGAAAGGTCACAGGGTGAAATAAATTTCAAGTATAAATGTACAAAATCTTTATTTTCTTTTTCTCATATTTTGTTTGCACACATTTTATCCAAGATATTTAGTAACATAGTACATCAATTATTTAGTTCATAAAACATACATCAATAAATACATAATACGAAAACCCCACATCAACCTCTCAACATGCACACACAATCTTCTCTTTCAGTCACACACAGACATTCACTGATACACCAAACACTATATAGAAAGGTAATTAAATAATAAAATGGAAAAGGCGCAATCGATACACAAATAGGAATCCCTAGATACAAGAAATATCAGGCATCACATACATCACAATTCATAAAAACACCATACTATTCATAGATATTCGAATGGTCAAACGGCAACCCCCAGAGAGATTTTACCATACTTCGCTGTGAGACAGAGAATTTTAAATTCTCTAAAAAAGGTAAGGACCATTCTTCTAGGGGACACATTATTATTATTTGCTCATATTTTGTTTGCACACATTTTATCCAAGATATTTAGTAACATAGTACATAAATTATTTAGTTCATAAAACATACATCAATAAATACATAATACGAAAACCCCACATCAACCTCTCAACATGCACACGCAATCTTCTCTTTCAGTCACACACAGACATTCACTGATACACCAAACACTATATACAAATTCCTCAACGTAATCCCCAGAGAGACACAGGAATAGGATCCTGCGGAGTCTTCGTAGCAAACTGACAGAGAGTCCAGATCGATAAGGCAGGACCCCAGAAACACGTAACGCCAACGCGCGTTTCGGTGCAAGACCCGGATCTACAGGCGCACCTTAATCAGGGCTCTCACGCCGAGGAAGTGGGGAAGACACAGCACATTTGAAATACACCCGTGGCCAATCTGTTATAAACAAAAAATTTAATTTAGAATCAACAACCTCATAGACTGTTCAATAATTTCCAAATTTATACTCAATATATAGAAGTTCCAATATAGAGCCTAGTACTTTTCATAAGATCCACAGATTCAGGTACCATTTACACAAATTTCATTCAATTGGATAGACATGTACAGTTCCAAGTTTTAGGAACTCTTATACATAGCATTTTGTTATGAGGCATCGCCCCACAACTGGTGAGCTCCAATGTTGCTAGAAAGGTAATTAAATATTAAAATGGAAAAGGCACAATCAATACACAAATAGGAATCCCTAGATACAAGAAATATCAGGCATCACATACATCACAATTCATAAAAACACCATACTATTCATAGATATTCGAATGGTCAAACGGCAACCCCCAGAGAGATTTTACCATACTTCGCTGTGAGACAGAGAATTTTAAATTCTCTAAAAAAGGTAAGGACCATTCTTCTAGGGGACACATTATTTGCTCAACTTTTAATGTAATCATTTTACCTCTGCCACTGGTTCCTAGATCCAGATATCACCGCTGGATTATCAACTTTCGAGATCACTAGCCCAACAAAGATGACGTGGGAAGCGCACTAATCCGATTGGAACCTGTTTAGAATTTAGCAAGAATAGATTTGTTTCCACAAGGTTCGATAGGGAGGAGAATACACAACTCAACCAAGAGGCCGCCCACAGACAGTCTTTCGTAAAGAACTTACCCGCTAGGGATGTTTCTTCCACAAAGAGTTTTTCGAAGGTCTCACAGAGATCATAACTTCATGCTTCAAACGGCACCATATATAATTGCCTAAACAGAATATACACCGGTAAGAAATATATTGTTGTCCGCAGTTCGCCAGATGGAGAAATCATTCAACGAGGTGGCAAATGAACGTGCTAAAATTCAAAGAGCTGCGAAATAAACTAATTCTTCATTTTTTAAAAAGAAAACAACGGTTAGATAAGTCAGGATTAAATGAAAGGCGGCTGCTTTTTAGGATAACTTCACAATAGACTAGGTAAATATACTGAATTAAACATACCGTAGGATAACCGACACGGGGAATAATCGCAATTTCAGGCACTCGATCGAGGAGAGTCAACTGAAACTTCCGCATACAGCTCTAAATCCCACGTATTCTGCGAAGGATAGAGAGAACACGAAAGGCCAATAAGGGCAGTGGAACTGGATACGATTTCCAAAGATACACTACGGACACAGGTATTGGGCTCCTTATGGGCCATTGCTTGATCCGCTTGGGTAGACTTTTTCCCTTGCAGTAGGGTTGTGAAATGGATTCAATTGTGCAATGGAGCGGAGCCTACTATAGGTAACACTGAGCAAGACATTTTAAATAGTATTAAAGTAGCATGGACTTTTTTTACCAGCATGCAGCATTATGCTGTGATTAAAGGTGGCCAATTGGAGATCACTTAGAGGTCACGTGCTGAAAATGCTTGTTTAAATTAATTTCGCCCCATTGCATGTCCAAATGCCTGTGACCAAGGGGACAGGAGCCCCGAAACGCGTAAGGCTACAGAAACCAACTTTGTACAGGAAAAATTGCAATTCTGCCTCGAAAATATTGCTGGTGTTGGAGTGCGCTTTCATATCGAAGATGCTTTGTGTAACAAAATGATGGATGCGGTGGCATTCCAACCGCAAAAACGCACCGTCTCTGATGTCTGAGGGCCATCTGGAGACACAGAGAATGTTCAAAGTCTCCAGATTATGGAATACCAGCTGGCTGTGGAAAAAGATTGCAATTCGTGTCAAGGACCCACTGGAGGGTTGTGAAATGGATTCAATTGTGCAATGGAGCGGAGCCTACTATAGGTAACACTGAGCAAGACATTTTAAATAGTATTAAAGTAGCATGGACTCTTTTTACCAGCATGCAGCATTATGCGGTGATTAAAGGTGGCCAATAGGAGATCACTTAGAGGTCACGTGCTGAAAATGCTTGTTTAAATTAATTCCGCCCCATTGCATGTCCAAATGCCTGTGACCAAGGGGACAGGAGCCCCGAAAGGCGTAAGGCTACATAAACCAACTTTGTACAGGAATAAATGCAGTTCTGCCTCGAAAATATTACTGGTGTTGGAGTGCGCTTTCATATCGACGATGCTTTGTGTAACAAAATGATGGATACGGTGGCATTCCAACTGCGAAAACGCACCGTCTCTGATGTCTGAGGGCCATCTGGAGACACAGAGAATGTTCAAAGTCTCCAGATTATGGAATACCAGCTGGCTGTGGAAAAAGACTGCAATTTGTGTCAAGGACCCACTGGAGGGTTGTGAAATGGATTCAATTGTGCAATGGAGCGGAGCCTACTATAGGTAACACTGAGCAAGACATTTTAAATAGTATTAAAGTAGCATGGAATTTTTTTACCAGCATGCAGCATTATGCTGTGATTCAAGGTGGCCAATTGGAGATCACTTAGAGGTCACGTGCTGAAAATACTTGTTTAAATTAATTCCGCCCCATTGCATGTCCAAATGCCTGTGACAAAGGGGACAGGAGCCCCGAAACGCGTAAGGCTACAGAAACCAACTTTGTACAGGAATAAATGCAGTTCTGCCTCGAAAATATTGCTGGTGTTGGAGAGCGCTTTCATATCGAGAATGCTTTGTGTAACAATATATATATATATATATATATATATATCGAAGCTCCAAACATCCACAAACGATAAGTCTGTATAGAAAGCAGCACACGCAGGGGGTGATTCCTCAGAAGATTTTAATGAGGAACCTCACAGCATACGACGCGTTTCGCCAGAGGGCTTCGTCAAGTAATGCATTACTTGACGAAGCCCTCTGGCGAAACGCGTCGTATGCTGTGAGGTTCCTCATTAAAATCTTCTGAGGAATCACCCCCTGCGTGTGCTGCTTTCTATACAGACTTATCGTTTGTGGATGTTTGGAGCTTCGATTTATATAACGGGCACACCCCCGTTTTGGCGTGCACCCGCTCATGTGTGCAGCTAGCTGGTGTTTGGAGCTGGACATATATATATATATATATATATATATATATATATATATATATATATATGCCGAATTCCTTTCCTCCAAACAAACCGGGACACTTTGCCGGCGGTGCGTCTCGGGCTGGAGGTTCCCGATAAAACATGTGGTTTCGTGTACTTGACCAGTACCACGCACTCCGCACAGAAAATAAAGATCAATCCTTCGTCTGTATGGTTATATTCTGGGTTTATTCATAAAACCATAAGCCATCAAACAAAACCCTACGCGTTTCGGCGGGCAACCGCCTTGCTCACGGGTAAAGTCTTACTGCACGGCCATTGCTTATATTTAATGCACGTGATTACACACAGTAAATAAACAACACAAAAACAGACTATCACAGTTCTTTGGGTCGGCCATCTTGGAAAGGGTTGTAGTGATACCGATGCACACAGAAAAATTATCATTGCATTTTAAATTGCAACTGTTCTGAATTCATCATTCGGTAATATTCTATTTTTTGTACATATATCTTACAAAACGGTTATTAATATCTGAAATAAACAATAATTCAAATACTAAAATCACGCCATAACGTGTTATTGTTGGAACTCGTTTGTCAGCAGATTAATATGCATGCTCATTGGCTGTATCAGAATTAATTGCCCTTAATGATATCGTTACTGACATTTTATGTTTGAGCAAGTAACCGTATGTTAACCTCGTGGTTTTGAACAGTAGTGACCACTGCGCATCTCACCAGGCCTGGTCACCCCCTTGCTCCTCCTGCCGCCTCCCGCTCCTGCCTGCTCCTGCCTGTCAGCCTTGCCAGCCTTGCTGCCTTTTTTCGCCGCAGACGCCCCCCTGACCCCCTGAGCGGCCCAGCCTCAGCAGAGCCGCCCGCTCGCCAGTTTCCCGCCGCAGCTCGCCACAGGCCCCGCCCACCACCGGCCCATTGGCCGAGCCGCTCCCGCCGCCCAGCTGACCCGCCCTCTCGTCCCCCTTCTTAAGGGGACAGCAAGGAGTGCTCGGGAGTGACCACTGCGCCTCTCACCAGGCCTGGTCACCCCCTTGCTCCTCCCGCCGCCTCCCGCTCCTGCCTGCTCCTGCCTGCCAGCCTTGCAAGCCTTGCCCTTTTTTTTGCCGCAGACGCCCCCCTGATCCCCCGAGCGGCCCAGCCTCAGCAGAGCCGCCCGCTCGCCAGTTTCCCGCCGCAGCTCGCCACAGGCCCCGCCCACCACCAGCCCATTGGCCGAGCCGCTCCCGCCGCCCAGCTGACCCGCCCTCTCGTCCCCCTTCTTATGACGCCCCGTAAGCGACCGCGCAGCGGACGCGCGCAGCGGACGCGCGCAGCGGGAGCACCGAATGAGCGCCGAAGGTGCGCCAAAGGTAAGCCCGTCTGCGCCCGTCCGCGCCTGGACCGTGCCCAGCGCTAGGACCCCTGGCCCCCGCAGACCCCAGCCCACCCGCCGGACGTACGACGCCGCCACCCTCAACGCACTCAACGCCGGCCGAATCCCAGGATGCTACCGAGCCACCCCGAGACGCACCCACGGACTCTTCTGCTGCAACGTCCGCAAGGTCACCTGCATCCGGACCAGCACTACTCCTGCACCAACCAAGACTAAGACGAGCAACAGCAGCAGCCACCTGAAATGCATCCTGCTCAACACCCGCTCCATCCACAGACACGCCATCGAGCTCTGGAACCTGCTTGACACAACCTCACCAGACATCGCCTTCCTCACGGAAACCCGGATGAACGCCTCTTCAGCGCCCGACATCGCCATCGCCAACCCAGACGGCTACAAGATCATTCGAAGGGACCGCATCAACCAGACCGGAGGAGGCATCGCCATCATCCACAGGAACACCATCCGCATCACGACCAACACCGACGACACCCTCGCACCCGCCGAGCACCTGCACTTCCAGGTCCACATCAACCCCAAGACGACCCTCAGAGGCACCCTCATCTACAGACCCCCGGGACCACGCACACAATTCAGCGAAGACATCGCCGACTTCATCAGCCCGCACGCCCTCCCCTCCGCTGACTACATCCTCCTCGGGGACCTCAACTTCCACCTGGAGAACAACAACGACCGCAACACCACCACCCTGCTGGACAACCTCGCCAACCTGGGACTCAAGCAGCTGGTGACCACCCCCACCCACTACGCCAGACACACACTCGACCCCGTCTTCTCATCCTGCAAGGACATCGCCTTCAGCCACACCACTGGACTCCACTGGACGGACCACAGCTGCGTTCACTTCAGCTTCAGAAGGACCACGATCCACCACCACCAGCAACAGGTTGCACGCAGATGCTGGAACAAGATCACAGCCGACCAGCTCGCGACTTCCCTGAGCAAGAACCCACCCACCAGCGCAACGAACCCAAGCCAGGCGGCCACCAACCTCGCGAAGTGGATCAGCAACTGCGCAGAGGACCTCGCCCCTCTGAAGACCCCGCCTAGCAGACCCGGTAGCAAGAAAGCCTCATGGTTCAACGACGAACTCAAGAGCTCCAAGAATAACTGCCGAGCCCTCGAGAGAACATGGCGCAGAGACCCAACACCGGACAACATGACTGCCCTCAAGCGCGCCACCCGAAAACACCACCAACTCATCCACACCACCAAGAAAACCGCATTCAAGGAACGACTGGACAACAACGCACACAACAGCAAGGAACTTTTCAACATCGTTAAAGAGCTCTCCAACCCCAACGCCGGTAACAACGACATCACCCCTTCGCAAGACCTCTGCAACTCCCTCGCCTCCTACTTCCACAACAAGATCGCGGACATACACAACAGCTTTAGCACGCAACCGACACACGCCACGACCGAACCACCGCCCCCCACCACCACCCTCCGCCCCTGGACCCCGATCAGCACCGAAGACACCGTCCGCACGATGAACTCCATCCACTCCGGATCTCCTACCGACCCCTGCCCTCACCACGTCTTCAACAAGGCCGACGCTGTCATCGCACCCCACCTGCGGGACATCATCAACACCTCCTTCGACACCGCTACCTTCCCGGAGAGCTGGAAGCACGCCGAACTCAGCACTCTACTAAAGAAACCATCAGCCGACCCAACCGACCTCAAGAACTACCGCCCCATCTCGCTGCTCCCGTTTCCTGCTAAACTCATCGAGAAGACCGTCAACAAGCAGCTGGCCGCCTTCCTCGAAACAAACGGATCCCTCGACCTCTCGCAGTCCGGCTTCCGGGCCAACCACAGCACCGAGACCGCCCTGATCGCAGCCACCGATGACATCCGAGCACTGCTTGACAACGGAGAAACAGCAGCCCTCATCCTCCTAGACATCTCCGCGGCCTTCGACACTGTCTGCCATGTACACTAGTGCAGCGACTCAGCAGCGTCGGAATCCAGGAGAAGGCACTGGAGTGGATCATCTCCTTCCTCGCCGGAAGGACACAGAGAGTCCGCCTCCCCCCGTTCAGATCTGAAGCCACCGAAGTCATCTGCGGCGTTCCTCAAGGCTCCTCGCTCAGTCCAACCCTCTTCAACGTCTACATGAGCCCCCTCGCAGACATCGCACGCCAGCACAACCTCAACATCATCTCCTACGCCGACGACACCCAGCTGATTCTCTCCCTCACCAACGACCCCGCCACCGCCAGAGCCAACCTTCACGAAGGGATGAAGGAGGTATCCGAATGGATGAAGAACAGCCGCCTGAAACTGAACTCGGACAAGACGGAAGTCCTCATCCTGGGATCCTCACCCTCCGCCTGGGACGACTCCTGGTGGCCCCCCGCCCTAGGCAGCGCACCCAAACCAACAGACCACGCACGCAACCTGGGCTTCATCCTGGACTCCTCCCTCTCCATGACCAGACAGGTCAACGCCGTCTCCTCGTCGTGCTTCAACATCCTGCGCATGCTACGTAAGATCTTCCGGTGGATCCCCACCGAGACCAGGAAGATGGTCACCCAGGCCCTCGTCACCAGCCGTCTGGACTACGGCAACTCCCTCTACGCCGGAACCACCGCCAAACTCCAGAAGAGACTCCAGCGGATCTAGAACGCCTCAGCTCGCCTCATCCTGGACATCCCCCGTCGCAGCCACATCTCCGGACACCTGAGAGACCTGCACTGGCTCCCGGTCAACAAGAGAATCACCTTCCGACTCCTCACCCACGCACACAAAGCCCTACACAACCAAGGCCCAGGATACCTCAACATCCGCCTCAACTTCTACGCTCCCAAACGCCAGCTTCGATCGACCGGCCATGCCCTCGCCGCCGTCCCCCGCATCCGAAGAGCCACCACAAGGGGACGGTCCTTCTCCTACCTCGCCGCCAAGACATGGAACTCCCTCCCGACTCACCTCCACCTGACCCAGGACCACCTCGCCTTCAGGAAGCGACTCAAGACCTGGCTGTTCGAGCAGTAGCGGACCCCCCTCCCCCAGCGCCTTGAGACCCTCTGGGTGAGTAGTGCGCTATATAAATGCTTTGATTGATTGATTGATTGATTGAGTATGCCCTGACTTACAACCTCACTGGTGAGCCTCATGTACTCCCAACTGTCAAGCCCAAGTGGGATAATAAGGGATTGGTGTCTACATTTTAGATGGTTTGTGCCTGGTGGCAAGGCATGACTGGAGGTGAGAGAAATGGCAAAATTATTTCTATGACCAAAATGGTAAACAAATTACATTTGCCCAGTGGCATTTCTTCACATACAAGAAGAAGAAAAAAGAAGAAAATATTTGTCTCTAACCAAAAAACGAAACATTCAAAACTGAGTAGTTGACACATGCAAAAACCAAGGCAGACTGATGCATACTAAACCCAAGTGGGTTAAATAAACGTATTCTAAATTACAAAAATTCCTATGCTTTGGCCTGATTAATCAAGTCTATAGTCCGTATAATTCCTTCTTCCAATTTTCTTAAGGTATGTAACAGTTCCAATTTCCAATCCACCTGACAGATGATGTCCCAATCTGGAAAGAGAACACCCATGGCTCATTATTAGTCCGACAACGGTTCTACTTCCAACCCTATAGAAGGAATCGACTCCAATCTTAATTACATTAAAACAAGTGCAATAAGTGAATGTTAAAAACATTATGGAAGCTCATTAGACTCAGGATAATTCATATTCATCTCAAAACAGAAAACAGTAAACGAGAACAGCCAAGGATCAAACAGTGTGGGCTCCAAACGGAAATTAATAACCATTGTCAATCTTGGATTCCCATTTGAATAATGGAATTCTACTGATCAGCAATTAATCCCCTAAAAACCATGCCATTTCTTCCTCAGAGTTCAACCCTTTAGGAATCTTGGAATCTAAATTCCTAATGTATTGAGATTCCAATTGTCTTAGTTTGCGAATTCTATCGCCTCCCCTATTGCTGGGCTGAATCCTGTCTACAACAAAGAAGCGTAACAAGTCACGATTACTTTGGTGCAATTCCTCAAAATGCCGGGCAAGGGGTGAAAGCTTGTCTTTATTTTGTATCGCTCTCATATGTTCTAACACCCGTTTCTTGGCAGCAAACATGGTGCTGCCCACATATTTCTTAAAGCACGGGCATGTTAGAACATAGACACAATAATCAGACAAACAGGTTAAATGTTTGTCAATCAGTTTTTCCACATTTTCCACTGGATAAAAGACTTTCTTAACGTTGTTACTAAATTTGCAGGCCTTACAGGCCATGCATGTATAAAATCCCTTAATGTCCAAAGGGGATTCCTTCGTCCTCACAGTGTCGTTGCTGCATAGTTTATCTTTGAGGGATTGACCCTTTCTGAAAGTAATGCTCGGATGATCTTGGACAACTTCATCTAAGGTTGCTTCTGTTTTAAGTACTTTCCAATGCTTAGCTAAGCATTGTCTCACCCTAATAGACCCAGAGTTGTACGTGGAGATGTATCTAATCTTGGTGGTATCTTTTTTAGTACTAGAGGAATCCAGCAGTTCACTCTGAGAAAACTGACTAGCCTTTTCTCTTGAAAGTCTTACAACATCCATATTGTACCCTCGCTCCACAAATCTGCTGGTCATAAGGTTGCATTCATGATCAAAGTCTCCCTGTGTTTGTATATATATATATATCACACAATTCACAGCTTCGGCAAAGGCAATCCTGTCCCCAACACAGCAACGCAGACACGGACCAGTAGTAGGTGCAAGTTTCTTTATTTTTTGCCGCCATAACGTTTCAGCTCCTCTGAGCCTTGATCACATGACAATGTGGTTCTGGCTTTCTACAGTTTTTAAAGTGACCGTGCAAATTTCAAAGTGCATCACATGACAGATCTTACCAAAGACATAGACAAAATGTAAACAGTTAAAGTACTTATTACGTGGTTACAACCGCCTATTTGAATACATAACATTGTAAACAGCCTGAATGCAAAATTGCTTGACTCAAATGGCCTGGTTCCTAATCATGTGCAACTTCCCGCAAATAAATAAATAAATAAATAGATGGAATATTAACAGTTAAATACTTAGTCAAGATAAAACAATTATTAAAACATGTATATGAAACATATCTTAAAAGTAAATTGTTGTTTGTGCAAAAAGTGCAATTGTGCAAATCAAGCATATCAAATTAAGGCAGGCGACTGTATCTTATAATCAGCCAATTGTGGCATGGTCCCTTGATCCTTACTGTGGGCCCTCATTTGTCAGGGTGCCCTATTTCATCTATTTGGTGCGTATTGCTATATGTTGCAGAACTGCTTTATTTGGCCTCTTACTGTATACAATATAGTAATTTTTAATTGACAGTTCCACTAAGATCTGAACTGATCCATCCACTAGTGGTGGATCCAGCGGGACCGTACTTCAAGGTGACCTGTCCAGCCGGACCGGTCAAGTTGGTTACACCTATAACAACTCTGTTAAACATAACCATTCTTCATCGTCCGGTGAGGAATATGTGTAAAACACTAGGTCACAGAGTCATGTAGTGTTACCAAATATGATGGCCTTGAAAGTTGCAAATACAGTGTTCATAATTACGGGCTAAATCCCATGTTTTGTTTGTATGGTAAATATGAACAATCAAAATACTGCAACCTTTCTAGTCATCAGATGGAAATGAAAGATACACACTGTTGTAAACTGAAGTACGTGTCTACTGTCTACTATGGTCTGTCTGAAAAATGTGCAAAAAGTGCCTGAAAGTGCAAAGTGTCAAAGATTGTTTTTTAAATCTCATCTAACATCCGTTAGATAGACATCATAATAAACTACCTTAAGATTTTCTGTACCCAAGGGCTCTCTTACAGTGGTACAGAATGTAAATCATACTACTTATTCTATGGGTATCAATATTCCCCTATTATACATCATAATCAGCACCTGAAAAATAAAACACATGATAGTTCTCTCTGTTCACCATGGAATCTTGTTAACAATGTGCATTGGCGAAGCATAATGCAGCCATATTAGTACTCTTGTTTAATGGAAAAAGGGGCCCCTATTTGGACCTTGCATCAGGGTGTATTCTCTTAGGATTAGGGGAACAGACTGCTGTAACACCTTGTTACCTACTAGGAATCTGATGACTTCATGGAAATAACCATATAGTGATAAAAAAATGGATAAAGAGTAAAATCAGCTGTCTTGACAATCATATTGCAGAAATAACACAGATTCAAATTATGACTGCTTAAAATTTGTGCATAAGAACATAAAATATTACTCTCTACTCCCTACTATATGTATAGCATGTCTGGCATTATGCTAGACATGTGTGTAAATCCTCTGTGCTGTTGAGTCCTCCGGGGCTTTTGGAGTCCAGCTGTAGGATATATCTGGTTTCCAGCTTACTCAGCTTGGACTCCCTGTCCCCGTCCCTTCTACTGACACTAACTGCATCTATCACAAAGTATTTTAAGCCTGAATTGTCACTGCAGTGCCTTTCTTTAAAATGCCTTGCCACAGGATAGGTGTTGTCAAGGTTCGCTATGGCCCAGAGATGTTATATATATATATATATATATATATATATATATATATATATATATATATGAAGACAGAGCTCCTCCTCAGCTCGCTCTGCGCTCGCAGACACCGCCTCCACGCCAGCAAAGAATGAGGACCGGACCAGCAGAGTCAGCAAGATGGTAATTTATTTTAAAACAACAGAACCAGCGACGCGTTTCGGGCCAAAAGCCCTTGGTCACGCTGCAACATGTTTCAAATCATTATGCTATTTTATAGATTAATGCAGTGATGTTGACACCACCCCCTGGTGGCGTCCACCATAATCACGTGGTAATAAACAGTGAAGACACACTATCGCCAGTCTGCTTTTCCAATTGCTGACATATGTACAAGAAATTATTGCTGGTTAAATCCAGGATATATACTAATTCTTACAGATAATACAATTTATAAGTAAAAGATATTAAAAAGCATTAAAAAGCAATTTCTGTTATCAATTAGAAGTTCAAATGACATGTAAACCAATCCTGTGCAAATATGCCAATTCTTATATGTAGCAGCGAAAGTTATAAAGTGCATAGTTTAGAAAGTGCATAAGTGATAAAGATAAAATGAAGTGCAAAAGAGTTGCGGGAACATACTACACTACCATTAGAACAGTAATGTGCAAATGTGCAATAACCAATGAAATGCAAGATTAAATTCATCAAACAATCCTGTTTTATGCTAAATTCTCTTAAAGTGTTCCAGGTAGGTTATGACATTGTTGTCCAAGAAGCTAAAAATGACAATATGTATAAATTAGACCATATTTCATATATATACACACACCCCCACCACCTTTACATGCCCACCCCCACAACCTACCAACAACAACATAAGATTATCTCAAAGAAAACCCCACTGTTATAACAATCACATACAGAAAATCACCCCCAATTTTAACCCCAATATCTACATCTATGTACATATATACACACACACACATATGAAGATATATGTGTGAACATACATACACACACACATGCGGATACAAGTTCAGATCTACCCTATATATACAAAAATATATGTATCTATTCTATGTATCTCCCCTTAATTATTCCATATATGTAGATGTTCAGCACAATGTCAATATATACAAACTCTCAAATTATATCTTCATATTTCAATCACTATACACTCTAAAAATTGTCATATAAGTGATTATCTAAAATTCTTTCAATAAGACCTGGAATAGAATTGTATGAGTATATTTAAAAATTGGATATAGATCATTTTATATAATAAAGTGCATCATATACGTCACCATGAGGGAATATTGATTAAAATTTCCCTAGTTGTAAAGGCAGATCATGAGACAAGGAATACCCCCAACGCACGGTGCTTCTAATAGGGAACCTAACTAAAAGCACATATATTTTTGTTAAGGGGAAAAGAAGGGGAAAGAAGATATATATTACCTACTGGCGGTTGCCAGTGGGTAGTTATAGTTAGGACCTAGTTTCCATAGGAAATCCGCAACATTCTATTGGGAATAATTTTGGCGCCGGTGGACGAATCTTCGCGAATTTCTCAAAGAAGATGGCCCGCTCTTTCCCTGAAAGTTTGGGGGGGATTTGTCAAGCGGGCCGAGATAAAAGGGGGTCCCAAAACGTGTTTTCCCCATGTTAATTTCTGTAGGGCGGTTGGACTCACTTTTAGCCCGAACGGCTGAATGGATTTCCACCAAACTTGGCAAAATTGTAGGGACTGGTAGCCCGATGTGCCTTTCCTATGTCTCAAGATATGTGCTCTAGTGGATTTTGAGTAATTTATGTTCAAAAAAATATATATATCTATAAGCGCGCCCCGGTACGCGTACCGGGAAGCGCTTCAGCGCGCACCGCGAGTTCGCGAGCGGAAAGCTGATTGGCTTTCGGGTGTCTGTCAACATTCCAAACAGTCCGGAGCGGCCGCCATCTTGTGTCTCGGTAGGATCGAGACACAAGATGTGGCAAAAACAAAGGGGGAAATGACCAAAAGGGGGCAGGGTAGAGCCCCCCTGACCCCTAGGTTTGATTTGGGTGCCATAAAAGGGCCCCGTGGGGAGCGTACCGGGGAGCGTACTTTGGTGAAAAATAGTGAAAAAGGTTAGTGTAAAATAATCATTTTGAGTGATCAGAGGTAGGGTAGCTCTGAAAAGAGCTTTTGGGTTCTGTGGCTGATTTAGGCACCTACAAGTACATCCCACACACACCCACATGCACACACCCCACACACACACCCACACACACCCACACACACACTCCTCACACACACACACCCACACATCCCACTCATGTTTACTGCCCTTTTCCTAACTCCCCTCCCACATTCAACTTCTTTCAGTCCCCCTTCTTTACTTCCCTTACCCTCTGTTCCCTTCCTTTGCTCCCTCACTCATTATCTTTCCCTTAATCATTTACTTCACTTCTACACACACACACCTCACCCCCCCACACACACACATCTCTGACACACACCCCACACACACACCACACACACCTCACACACACACACACACACACACTCCTCACACACACACACACCACACACATACCCCCCACCCCCCCTACACATACCTCACACACCCACACCTCCACCCACACCCAAACACCCCACACACCCACACCCATACCCCCACACACACCCCACACACCCCCACCCACACACACCTCACTCCCCCCCAGACACACACACACACAGCTCACAGACACACCCCACACATCCCCCACACACACCTCACCCCCCCACACACACACCTCTGACACCCCCCACACACACACACACACCACCCACACACCTCGCACACACACACACACCCACACACACACTCCTCACACACACACACCCACACATCCCACACACACACATACACCCCACACACATACCCCCCACCCCCACACCCCCCCACACATACCTCACACACCCACACCTCCACCCACACCCAAACACCCCACAAACCCACACACACACACCGTACACCCCCACGCACACCCACACACCCCACCCCCCCACACCTCACCCCCCCCCACACACACACCTCACAGACACACCCCACACATCCCCCACACACACCACACACCCCCCACACACACACCTCTGACACCCCCCCACACACACACACCACACACACACCTCACACCCACACACCCCACACCCTCACACACCCACACCCCCACCCCCACCCCCACACACAAACACACCCACACACACACCCCACACCCCACACACACACACACACACACATCCTACACACACACACACACACCCCACACACATACCCCACACACACACACACACCCCACACCCACCCCCCCACACACACACACCACACACACACACACACTCATTATTATTTATTTTGTTTGGGGGGGTGCGCGCCCCGTACACGTACCGGTACACGTACCGGTACACGTACCGTGGAGAAAAAAAGAAAGACAGAGTTTTTTAATAATGTAGCATTTTTATATAAATTGGAGGTAGTTCTGAAAAGAACTGTTTTTTTAATTCTTTTTGTTGTTTTATATTTTTTTATTGTTTTTTTGAACATTTTTTACTTTTTTTGGCTTTTCTGAACAATTGTATATTTTTTTGTAGTTTTTCTGGGGTCAAACAAAACACAGGGAATTGCAAACAGCTCAACTGGAGCAAAAAAAAAATAGAAAAAAATTAAAGTTGCTTGCTGCAGTGATGGTTGTCTGCAGCTCGATTGAGTAAAGTGATGCTTTGCTCACCATATGAAATTGTTTTGTTGCAATATATGCAAACAAATTTAAATTTTGCAAACCTAGTTTGTACATTAGGGATCATCTCCCTAGCCTCTGCACCGGATGGAGTGGGTTGATTAGAGGTGCTTGAAGAAGAAGGATGGGGATGGTTCCTGGTCAGTTCCCTGACCTCTGCTGCCGAATAATTGTTCGGGTGCTTTCTCTGCATATGTCGAATCATAGTGGGTATCTCCATTTTTTTGAAAATGTTTGTTTCTATTTTTGAATATGTGTTTCAAGGGTTACATTACAGTGAAAGGAGGTCTGTCACTCTGTCTCAAGGATGGTGTCATCAGTGATGTCATGAGTGATGTCACTGACCATGTCATGAGTGATGTAATATGTGACGTCATCAGCAGTGCATTGCACGCGCAAGTTATAGTGAGTCCAACTAACTATAACGTGGGAATTTCAATGGTTTTATGCCAGTAAAATTTCCAGCTAACTATAACTGGTGTAAAACCTATGGTTTTTTCAGTGAATATATATATATATATATATATATATGTATATATATATATATATATATATATATATATTGTCGCTCCAAGGTTGTCCACCTTTGAGTAGCACACGAGCAGCAGCTTGATTTATGTGTAGGTGAGGACGAGGATCCGCTTGTAGATGCCGCTCCATAATGGATCTGCCCGACGCGTTTCGAAGCTCCATATGCTTCTCTTCAGGGGCTTTAATGGAAGCGGTGTGCGCAACCGCTAACCCACTTCTCCATTTTCCATATAATACACCCACCAATGGGAGGCTCAAATGAGACTGTGTATTCTGAGAAGTGTGGTGCGGAAAGCACATAATCAAGTCCTGTATGGACCCCGCAAGTGGGCCCGTCCTCGATCCCGTGTACGGCTGCTGTTTCACTTCCGTGACCCCCCAAGGATGACGGGGTGGTGCATACTCCGCGGCTAGACGGCCGCGTATAAATTGTCGCTCCAAGGTTGTCCACCTTTGAGTAGCACACGAGCAGCAGCTTGATTTATGTGTAGGTTAGGACGGGGATCCGCTTGTAGATGCCGCTCCGTAATGGATCTGCCCGACGCGTTTCAAAGCTCCATATGCTTCTCTTCAGGGGCTTTAACGGAAGCGGTCTGCGCAACCGCTAACCCACTTCTCCATTTTCCATATAACACACCCACCAATGGGAGGCTCAAATGAGACTGTGTATTCTGGGAAGTGTGGTGCAGAAAGCACATAATCAAGTCCTGTATGGACCCCGCAAGTGGGCCCGTCCTCGATCCCGTGTACGGCTGCTGTGACCCCCCAAGGAGAGCCTCCCATCGGTGGGTGTGTTATATATAAAATGGGGAAGTGGGTCGGCGGTTGCGCACACCGCTTCCGTTAAAGCCCCTGAAGAGAAGCATATGGAGCTTCGAAACGCGTAGGGCAGATCCCGTACGGAGCGGCGTCTACGAGTGGATCCCCGTCCTCACCTATACATAAACCAAGCTGCTGTTCGCGTGCTACTCAAAGGTGGACACCTTCGAGCATTGATATATATATATATATATATATATATTGCAAAAGCAATTTTCTTTTAACAAAAGACACCGTACTCTTTTTGAAGTTGTTGTTTCAGTTTATTTTGACCTGTTTCCTTCTTCCACTTACGTGTTTCGAACCAACAGGTTCCTGATCACGGTAGCAAACATAAGTCCATTCTTTATTTAGCTTTTTTAGGTCTCGCGCCTGCGACGCATATGGCAAAGCCATATGCATCGCGCAGGCGCGATACTATAGTTGCCGTGTGTGCTTCCCAGGAGACAGGAGACTGGCACGCGCACGCTCAGGAAAGCGATCGGAGCCGGCCGCGCGCGCGTTTCCAATCTCCTGTCTCTGGTATTAGCGTGTGCTTGTTATTGTTATTTACGGCACCCCTTGCAGTCAACACCACACACATGGCGCTGCTCTTCTCCGTCCAGACAGTGCAGCTGCACAACACCTCCTTCATTTTAGTCAATGAGCGTTTTTTAAAGCAGCCCGGCACCCCGGACTTCATCATTAGCATTCGCTTGTTTTTATTTCCAGCACGTTCTGCTGTCCGAGGCCAAGGCTCACTACACTAAAAGAATGAGACAAGGTCAAGGTGTTGACCATAATTATTTGTTATATAGCGCTACTTAGAACGCTTCTGTCGCTTCTAAGCACACTACGTCACAAATATTATTGCTACCAAATGTAACTGTTCTCAGTTTACCAATCTCGTGCAAATATGGAGTCTGAACTGGCAGGATATAAACTTGTGATTTCAAGATGTCAGCAGCAAACGTTAACACAAGAATCACTTTCGTGGATCTAAAGATGCGGCCGAAACCAGCGCTGCTTTCGTAATACCTTCATTTGGGTCTGCAGCCACTTTACGGGAATGAAAGCGAATGCCCCCCCATGGCCTAGTACTGGATGTAAGGTTGTGTGCTCCTGATAAAGGAATCAGATTATTATATTTTGGGGTGTATAGCCCACCATGCCGTGCATTAACTTTAAAATGGCACCTGTGCACCTATTCAGCAGATCATTTTTGTTTTCCTTTGATAAGGATCAGCGATGCACACCACAGTTCGTTTTCGCCCTCTCATCGCCACAACTTGCACTTTACTAAATCTCCCTGGCTTCCCCCTACACTTACCACCCGGAGATCTGCATTTAAAAGCTGCAGGCGTTTACAGCTCTATTTTTAAAGGGTAGCAAGAAACACCTAATTAAATTACTTATTAAATACGAGCACTACTCAGGCGGCTCCTTTTTTACCAACATCTCAGACTGCATTGTTTTCCTTTTCCAAACGATCTGCGCAGCATTTGAAAGGCTGGTCCTTTCAGGGGGGTTGCTTCAACTTCACTTAATCGTCTCTTACTTTCCTCCAACAATTCCCGCCCGGAGCGTCGTGAGATGGCTGCAGCCATATCGAGCTATCTATGTAGAGTTCGGCTGCTACATGCTACTAGTGAGCTACTAATTAAATAAGAGGACTGCTTTCCAGCATATTTGTTTTCCTTCCCTCCCTCTCCTCGCCACAGCACTGTAGTTAATCTCCCTGGCCTCCCCCTACACTTACCACCCGGAGATCTGCATTTAAAAGCTGCAGGCGTTTACAGCTCTATTTTTAAAGGATAGCAAGCAACACCTAATTAAATTACTTATTAAATAAGAGCACTACTCAGGCGGCTCCTTTTTAGGTCTCGCTGAAGCCAACGCACATGCGTTCCTTCTACGAGACTGTCTTTAAGTCTTTATAGTATTATGTCACCCTCATCCGCTACCCACTAGGATCATTTGTGCAAGGCTCGTATTTTAAGTGCGCATTATTCTGCTGGTATTTACATCTTCTATACACCAAATATGGCATCGGACCTGTTCCAGGTATAATAGGAAGGAAGAGCTTTATACGCTCATCAGTCAGAAACCCCTACAGGTGTTCTCTATTCAGCTCCTTATTTATTCCCGAGTTTTTGTTGGCATTCTGTGGACCCCTCTGGACATGGATAGACCCCTGGATGCATATTCGCCAGAAGGACTTAACAGGTATGCTTTCTGTTTTCGAGAATTCGACCCTTGAATCTACAGGGTTTGTTGAATATATACTTACCTTTGGTCTCTCTTCTTTTTTTTCTTCTTAGCCTTGAAATGTGTTTACATGAGGTGCCTCTGATCTAAACGGCCTGTGTTTCACTCTCGTGCACACACACAACCCCACCACACACACCCACCCCATACACACATTTAGCTGCCAGTGTGGTTCATTTGGCGCTAGAAATAGAGAGCACATATGTGGGATAATCATTGGTATGGTTACCCTTAGTACATGATATTACCTTTGGTAATCATTGTTGCTCACTATATAGTATTGGACTAAGTGTCCATGACGTGATAATTATTCTTGCTCACTATATGATATTGGACTGAGTGTACATTATCTAAGTTTTCTGCTAAGTGCCCAAGAATGCAATCCCTATCACATAAAGGTGTTTCATTACTGACTCCTTCAAAGGTAAGGCACAATGGATACCAATAGTTAAAAAATATAGATGTATGATTTAAGCATTATACCTCTCAAATTTTTATCCATTTGCCTATACATGTGATATTTACATATATACAGTGGTCTATAGTGCAGTAGAACAGGCGATATTGTGTTAAAGAGACAAAGAAAGAGAGAAAAAAAAGGTGTGTAAAAAACTAGGAGAGGAAGGGAGTCTATAGAAGGAGCTATTTATAAATGGGGCAAGATAAGATTTATCTTATTTGTCACAATTGATGCAATTACAGATTGTGGTTTTGAATATTTTGATTTTTCATTTCTGATTTATGTATCATATTTACAAGTGGACATGCATTTCTTCATCACCGTTTAGTCCTCACGGTGTTATAGTCTTGAAGCGTATTATTAATTTGGACTCCAGACGTCTCAATTTTTGAATGCGGTTACCTCCTCTTTCACATTCATTGATGATTGCAAGTCCAGAGTATTTGATATCTTGCCAGGTTTTATTGGTATGATTTTGTAAATGTTTGGCTATGGCATAACTGTGATCGTTGTCTTGGATCGCTCGTATATGTTTGAATATCCTCTTTTTTAGCGGACATATGATGATAAAAAAATGGATAAAGAGTAAAATCAGCTGTCTTGACAATCATATTGCAGAAATAATGGATAAAGAGTAAAATCAGCTGTCTTGACAATCATATTGCAGAAATAACACAGATTAAAATTATGACTGCTTAAAATTTGTGCATCAGAACATAAAATATTACTCTCTATCATGTATGTCATTATGCTAGACATGTGTGTAAATCCTCTGTGATGTTGAGTCCTCCGGGGATTTTGGAGTCCAGCTGTAGGATATATCTGGTTTCCAGCTTACTCAGCTTGGACTCCCTGTCCCTTCTACTGACACTAACTGCATCTATCACAAAGTATTTTAAGCCTGAATTGTCACTGCAGTGCCTTTCTTTAAAATGCCTTGCCACAGGATAGGTGTTGTTATGGTTCGCTATGGCCCGGAGATGTTATATATATATATATATTACAACAGCAATTTTCTTTTAACAAAAGAGACCGCACTCTTCTTGAAGTTGTTGTTTCAGTTTATTTTGACCTTTTTCCTTTTTCCACCTACGCGTTTCAAACCAACAGGTTCCTGATCACGGTAGCAAACATAAGTCCATTTTGCTTTTTTCTACAGAGTCACCATTTTGCCTTTAATGATGCATTATGGGCTTTGTAGTTACTTCAACATAGATGCCGGCTATTTTATAGCCTATCCATGAGTCAAACCAATTTTAGGAGTCAGGGATTACTTTACCTTCAGTGGGGTTGTCATTTAGCTGCCAGTGTGGTTCATTTGGCGCTAGAAATAGAGAGCACATATGTGGGATAATCATTGGGATGGTTACCCTTAGTACATGATATTACCATTGGTAATAGTTGTTGCTCACTATATAGTATTGGACTAAGTGTCCATTATGTGCTAATTATTCTTGCTCACTATATGATATTGGACTGAGTGTCCATTGTCTAAGTTTTCGGGTAAGTGCCCAAGAATGCAATCCCTATCACATAAAGGTGTTTCATTACTGACTCCTTCAAAGGTAAGGCACAATGGATACCAATAGTTAAAAACATATAGATGTATAATTTAAGCATTATACTTCTCAAATCTTAATCCATTTGCCAATACGTGTGATATATACATATATACAGTGGTCTATAGTGCAGTAGAACAGGCGATATTGTGTTAAAGAGACAAAGAAAGAGAGAAAAAAAAGGTGAGTAAAAAACTAGGAGAGGAAGGGAGTCTATAGAAGGAGCTATTTATAAATGGGGCAAAATAAGATTCATCTTATTTGTCACAATTGATGCAATTACAAATTGTGGTTTTGAATATTTTGATAGTTCATTTCTGATTTATGTATCATATTTACAAGTGGACATGCATTTCTTCATTACCGTTTAGTCCCCACGGTGGTCTAGTCTTGAAGCGTATTATTAATTTGGACTCCAGACGTCTCAATTTGTGAATGCAGTTACCGCCTCTTTCACATTCATTGATGATTGCAAGTCCAGAGTATTTGATATCTTGTCAGGTTTTATTGGTATGATTTTGTAAATGTTTGGCTATGGCATAACTTAATTTGTTGTTTTGGAACGCCCGTATATGTTCCAATATCCTCTTTTTTAGCGACATATGGTCGAGCCGAAATATCGTTTGCCACAGGGTCATTCAATCAAATAGACCACAAACTGAGATTCGCATGTTATTTTGTCTTGAACTTCAAATGTTGTTCCTTTTTGGTCTTTAATGGTCTTACGATTTTTGCCTATCTTATAGGCTTTGCAGACCATACATTTAGTGAAGCCCTTCAGTCTTTTTTCCAGCCAAGTTTCAGGTTTTTTATTATTAAAATGACTATTGACCAGTGTATCTTGGAGGGAAGGCGCCTTTCTATAGGAGATTAGCGGTCTCTCTCCGATGTCATGATCTTTTTTCAGCACACTCCAGTACTTCATCAGGGTTTTTTGAATTTTGAAGCTTTCTTTGGAGTATGTTAAAATTAGTCGAGGTTTGTCATCATCCTCTGTTTTGCTTCCATCTTTATTCCTCAAAATTAGAGTGTCAGCTCTGGTTCTTCATCTAGCTCTTGATTCACCCCGTATGATGTCGCTGTTTTTGTATCCACGTTTAGTGAGACAGGTTTTTGTTTCTGCGAATTTTTTCTCCATTTCGCTTTGCTCAGAGCAGTTTCTTTTCAAACGCAGAAATTCACCATATGGACAGCTCCGTTTGAGTGACTGAGAATGAAAACTTGTGCCATGAAGAATGCTGTTCGTTGAGGTTTTCTTCCGAAAAACTGTTGTTTCTAGTTTGTTGTTCCTGATGTATACTTTAGTGTCCAAAAAGTCAATTTCTTTCTTTTGTATGTTGTAGGTGAATTGGAGACCAACTTTAGTCTGATTCAAAATTGCTATGTACTCTATGAGCTTTTGCTTCGGACCCTTCCATAGCAGGAAGAGGTCGTCGATAAATCGCAACCATAATACAACATCGGTCGTGTATTGTTCATTTTCTTCTCTCCAAGCTATGTGTTTCTCCCACCAACTCATGGTGAGATTAGCATAGCTTGGAGAGAAGGAAACGCCCATAGCACATCCACATTTTTGAGGGTACAGATGCTTGTTGAAAAGAAAAATGTTATTTTTGAAACAAAGTTTCATCATGTCCAATAACATATTGGTATGCTGTAGATCACCTATGGGGCGTTGTTTCAAAAAGTATGTTATGGCTTTTAATCCTACGTCATGATTGATGGACATGTATAGGGATACAACGTCGATTGTAGCTAGTTGGTATGCAGGTTGCCACTCAGTTTCCATTATAATTCTCAGGAAATCTCCAATGTCTTTAATAAACGAACTCAGAGTTGGAACTATAGGTGTCAGAAAATAGTCAACATATGAGGCCATGTTTTCATAGAGTGAGCCACAGCTGGAAATTATCGGACGGGCAGGTGTTTTGAGTCTTATGGATTTTTGGCAAGAAGTATACCGTTGGTGTTATTGGATGGGATATGGTTAAGAAGTTTTTCTCATCTTGACCACCCGCGTAGCTAGGGGGGGGCGAGGGGGGCGGTCCGCCCCAGGCGGCACCATTTCTGAGGCGGCCGCGGTCGCGCGGCGCTGGAGGCCCGTTGCGGCCGCGGCGGCCTTTATAATTTATTTGGGATTCTTGGGGGAACGACAAGGCGCACAGGGTCCCGCATAAATTATTAAGGCGGCCGCAACGGCCTCCAGTGCCACGGCCGCCGCCCGCATTTGCACTGTGCCTGCTGCAGTGTTAAAAAAAAAAAACTTACAAGCAGGTCAGGGGTGTGCAGGCTGCAGCGCGGGCGCGGCCTAAGTCCCGCGTCGTCGCGTTAGTGACGTCCTCATCAGTCCTCCGGCTCCGACTGTTGTGGTTGTTGCCCCCCTCCCCCCCGCCCAGCCTCGCTCAGAGTCCTCCAGACCAGAGGGGCGTCAATCATTCAGTTCTCGGCTGCAGCTTATACCGGACATCCAGTACAAGGTGAGGCTGAATTGTACGTCCAGAGCCCCCAGTGGGCGCTGCCAGGGGCCGCTTGACGGCGCCCAACCAAATATGTGGCAACCTTCGTCGGACTCCATGACTATGGAAATGCCTTCCCAGTGAATTCTTGTGGTTGGAGTGTTTGCCATTTATTTAGTGCAGTATTATCCTTGTACCTGTGTTTGGTACTCTTTTGTAACATGCTCACGTCACTTTTCTCTTGTAACACACTGTTTGCTACCTTTCACATTTTGTTGGCTTTTGATACTTGCACAAATGCCACCATTGTCTACGTATAATACACCTATAAAATTAGAAATAAAGTTTAAAAAGAACAACCATGGGAGAAAAGGGGGGTAGTATGTGTAGACAAGTTAAACAAGTGTCTGGTAGCAACGTTAAACACATTGTTCTGTGGGTAGAAGAGATGCCGGGGTGGCTCAAAATCAGGCTGTTTCATTAGCGCATTTTATTAAGTACCACTGAAATATTGCTTTAGTGCAATATAATTAGGAGACATGAGTGCATTTTTCTAATGTTTATTACGTGGAAGCTACTGCTGTTGTGCTTAAAGGAATAAATCATTCCACGTGCATCAAAGGGTTTATAAAATACACCAGGATTTCTGTTTGAAGAGATGGGGAGTGAATAGAACTATGTGAGGTGCAGGTTGCAGAAGAGGAGAGAATTGTGTCTAATGTGCAAGAGGCAATTTAAAGTAGAGAATAAGCGAGGTAGAGGGAGATCATGCGCCAGTGGATGGAGAGAATGTTCAAATAGGTCTTCAGTGTTAGGTATTCAAGGTTTATCTGGAGAATTAATAATATTGGTAATAACATAATTTTGAAAGCATTATGTAATACTAAGTGGTGGTATTGTAGGTAGGTTATCGGAGTGTGTAGCAAATGAGCAGGTTGTTAGCTTAGAACAGGCAGCACACTCAAAAATAAATAGCATGGTACATACTGTGGTTTGTCGAGACTTTGAATAGGAGCCCTCATATAGCATGATTGAAGTATCTGGTAAAGCACTCATAACATCCGAGGCACTATACCATTTTGGAATAAAACATATTATGTAGAATGACTAGCTCCCTTGTCCAGTCTCAACAGGAGTAAACAGGGAATGTGCCATTTTTCCTTCGGCCTTTATTGGGCACCCTGTCAAAGACATCTTGAGGAGGGCAGATATGAATAAGTGATGGGGGAGCAAGGACTGTACATCCTGATACTGGTGGGCAAGAAATGTGGAGCGGGGCCTAGCCTTGAGAGGGCCTCCTGCTTTGGACAATGTCTGCCTAGCATTAAACAAGCTGCGAGTGGCAGGACAGTGGAATACAATGTGGGCAGTGAGGGAACTGGAGCTTGGTAGATTTTCTCAGATCCTATTAGTGTCATTATACCTGCTTGAAAAGACTCTTTTGTAGCATGCACACGCCACTTTTCTCTTGTAACACACTGTTTGCTACCTCTCACATTTTGTTGGCTTTTGATACTTGCACAAGTGCCACCATTGCCTACGTAACGTTTGTTCTTGTGCCTGAGTGTCTGCCATATATTGCAGTATTATACATCTAATTGTACTTTGTTTTCTCTTGTAACCTGCACATTTGTCACTTTTTCCTCCTGTAATGCACCGTTTTCTACCTTTTGTATTTTGTTTGCTCACAATTGTCACTTTTGCCTCATGTAACTTAACGTCTGCTTTTGTAATTTGTTCACTTGTAATTTCCTCCTCATGTATCATTACTGTTTCTATTGTGAAGCGCTCTGACGTCTTTGGGTAAAGTCCGCACTATATAAAAATGCATAAATAAATAAAAATAGGAGTAGTGCGGTGGGATTTATTTCAAGTGCCCACCGTCCTTTTTCGCCAGCACCCCTCCACCCCCCCAAGGGGCGGCAATCTGAGGGATAGCCCCGGGCGCCACAAGCTCCAGCTACGCCCCTGATCTTGACTCAATAATCCTTTGTCATGTCATTCATATATTCGCTTGCGTGCATCTCTTGTCATTTCAGCAATGAGGTTGTTTCTTAGAAACGTATAGTTGGTTTCATCACTTAGCTGTCGGTTTACCTCTTCTACATAGTCATTTTTATTCTGAATGACAATGTTACCGCCTTTATCAGCTGGTTTTATTTCTATTGCGTTGTTGTTCTTGAGAGCTAACAATGCTTGGCGTTCTTTGATTGACAAGTTTTCTTCTTTATTTGTTATCAATCCGGTTTCCGGGATGTACGGCTGGACAGAACTTAGATTTGTTTTTAGACTTAGTTCGTGGATGTGTATCTGTAGATATCCCCATTTCTCTCAGAATGTGTGTGTCTGTATTTTCCGTCTCCTCTAATTGATGAATAAATTAATAGGCAGTTCTGAGACTAGTGGTTTCAGCAATTATGTAGTCTTCTTGGCCTGCTGCTTGATTGGAGACTTCACCTGTTGTGCCAGGCTTGGGCCTTGGTGATAATTTGGCAAAAAACTTTTTTAGTTTTAGGTTGCGGATGTATTTGTACATGTCTATCCTGGTCTCTACTTCGTCTTGATGTTTATCAGGACAGAAACTTAATCCTTTATTCAATAGAGTCCGTTCAGTTTGTGATAGATTATAATGGGATAGATTGATTATCAGATTGGAATCCACAATTGTTTTCACTTTCTCATTACTGTTCTGTTTCGAAGCTGATATCTTTGTTTTTCTGCTCCTTCTTGTTTTTCACCTGGATCTCGGTTCCCAGCTTGTCTTCTTCCTTGACCCCTTCCTCGTGTCTTTCTACGTCCTCTTCCTTTTGTTTTTGGATTCTGTTGATCCTTGTACAGCAGTTGCATTTCGTCTAAAATATATATATATATCCTCCACAGCGTTGCTTCATCTTTAAGAGACCCTGATCCTAGCAGGGCAGCACAGCGTCACGGGAACTAATGTAAACATCACTACCTACACTTCTCTCCTCATTTGAAAAAGACGTGGTCAATTTCAAAATACAAAGACTGACCTGTAATCAAGGCTCAAAGAGAGCAGAAACGCTTTGGGTAGTTGGCGGCGAGTCGCATATCTTCTATGTTAATAAAGCTGCTGTGACTGAGTGCAGTTAGGAGTCGGCGTACTTCTTTTTCAAATGAGGAGAGAAGTGTGGGTAGTGATGTTTACAAGGGTGGCTTCGTTCCCATGATGCTCTGCTAGGGTCTGGTGCACTTAAAGATGCAGCAAAGCTGTGGAGGAAATAATAAGACTGGTATGAGAGAGTATGAGAGATCAAGGGTCTTTTTTAGACTCACACCCAATGAGATCCCAGCGATTCAATGGGACTATGGGGAGGGGCCAGTTCAACAGGGCTCCTCCTCAACAGCAGGAATATATGAGGACAAGGAACAAATGATACTGGTGACCGACAGATCACCAGTCAATCATCAATTTGTCAGACAGACTTCTTAACGATATGGAAATTAAGTAGGGGATTCAGTTTTGTGCCATCTATTGGTGTTCATAAATTTCAGCTGGAAAGGGACATGCGTTCATTTATTGGAAAAGTTAGGCTCAGGAAATTTTTGAAAACCGTGACCCAAGGGAACAAGATAATGTGTCAGATTTGAAACCCAAATCATCATTTACTCCAACTCTGGCGATGGTGGATAAGAATATAGAAGCATTTGAGACTGCAGTTGAGAGTGGTATTCAGAATATTTTAGATGGAACGGGTAGACCTAAGACTTTTTATATAACTAGAGAAGAAAAATTAGCTTTAAACTCTTTGAAGGATGATAGGTCCCTGATTATAAAGCCTTCTGACAAGGGAGGTGGTGTTGTAGTATTCAACACCTCTGACTATGAGAAAAGGATGTATAAATTATTGAATGTTAAGGAACATTATATACGTACTAATGCCAGTAGCATGTCTAAAATATCTAGGGAGTGTTTGACTGTCCTTACAGAAGCAAAGAAATTTAATTGGATATGTGAGGATGAATTCAAGTTCCTTAATAACTTAGGGCCATATTATCAAGCAAGGGTGATACATTATCGCCTCTTTTATCGGCAGGAAACTGCCGCTAAAGCTGCAAAATGGGCTTGATAATAGGCCCTTGTGAATTCCCATAGAAGCCCAGGTTATGATGTTAACCTGGGCTTCTATGGGAATTCACAAGGGCATATTATCAAGCCCATTATCACCCTTTAGAGGCAGTTTCCTGCTGATAAAAGCGGCGATAAAGTATCGCCCTTGCTTGATAATATGGCCCCTAGAACCTAAAATTCCGGCCATATATGGCTTACCTAAGGTTCATAAGCATAACACAGATCCACCTATGAGACCAATAGTTAGCAGCATTGACTCTCTTTTAGAGCCTATAAGTAAATATGTTGACCATTTTTTGTGTCCCATAGTTTGTAGCCTGAAGTCATATGTGAGAGATTCAGCACATATTATTTCCCTTATTGAAAGGAGGGTGTTCTGTAGAAAGACTCAGTGTCTAGTGACTCTGGACATTGAGTCTCTTTATACGAACATCCCACAGGAGGACACGGTTAAGGTGATTCAGGATGTCCTTGAGGGCCAAGACCTTGGTGGGGCAAATGAATAATTTATTGTTAAATGTGTCAGACTTATTTTACTGAACAATGTTTTTCTTTTTAAGGAGGAGTACTTCAAGCAGATGAGGGGGACCAGTATTGAGGCCACTTGTGCCCCCAGTCTGGCATGTCTATATATGGGACAATTTGAAGCCAAACATATTTATAATGAACTGGCACCCTTTTTTGAGAATGTAGCGGGCTGGTACCGCTACATTGACAACATCTTTTTTATATGGGAAGGTTCATCTGAAGATCTTGAAGTGTTTTTAATCTGGCTGAATCTTGGTGATCCTAATTTGAAGTTCACATGTCATCAAAGTAAATTGAGGGTTGATTTCCTTGATATCTCCATCAAAGAGACGAATGGAATCTTGGAGGTTGAGCTTTTTACAAAACCTTTGGCCAAAAACACACTCCTCCACTTTTCCAGTTTCCATCCTAAGTCATAAAGAGACAGTATTCCCTTTAGTCAGTTCCTGCGGCTTAGGAGGAATTGTTCAGATTTGACTGACTTTTATAAACATGCTGAGGTCTTAAAGAAGAAGTTCAAGGACAGGGGCTATCCAAAAAAACTCCTTTTTCATTCCCTAAAAAGAGCTTGGTTTTACGACCTGGATGCCCTGATCAATAAATCTGAAAGCAATAAGCAACCCCTTAATAAAGTGGTCTTTGTTAGCAAATTCTCTGATCTGAGTAACCAAGTTAAAAATGTGGTAAATAAGAACTGGCACATACTTAACCATGATGAGGATGTTAGGCTTGTGAGGCCTTTGTTTGCTTTAAAAAAAAAAAACTGCGGGATTTGCTAGTGCACACACATAGAGAGGATAGTCAACCCAATCAGAGAACTATTTTAAATACCCCGGCTATCGGGAATGTTAGGTGTGGTACTTGCAATATATGCCCACAATGTTTGCAGACATCTGAGATCACACATAATGGTCGCTTGATTAAATCCAAGACTCTTAATAATTGCAGAAGCAAGAATGTGATCTACCTGATAATGTGCCCATGTGGCCTGGGCTATGTGGGCGAGACAAGCAGGGAGGCCAGGATTAGATTTCATGAGCATAGGTCAGCAATTAAGACCAAAAGATCTCAGCGCCATTAGTGATTTCCTGTGGTTCATTCTTGAAAAGGTAACAATTGGAAGGAGAGGAGGAGACATTCACTCTAAACGTAAAATGCGAGAACAGTGGTATATTTCCTTCTTGAATACTTTCCGCAATGATTTGAATTCTAGGGAGGAATGGGAGCGATTGATAGGTGCCATCTGAGGATAATTGTGCCTCTACTGCCTTTCAGTAGTACCACACATCATTACACTTAACAGTCGGGTGGTGCCCCTTTCTCTGTTAATATATATCTTCAGTCATGGATTAAGGGGTTTTACATTTCTCTGTCGAATCTAAATAACTATGATTCTAATATGAAGGTAAGAACCACATAGTGTAGGATACACTAGGCTTTCATATAAACAAACCAGGAGTGGCAACTATCTTGTGCCCTTGAATAATATTGGCAGCACATATGAGTAGCCGATAGGGATACCTCATTCTGAATCATGAGAGGACCATGGTATTTAGTTTGGGACTCTTTGGTGATCTCTAAAGCCTATAGAGTGTATTGTGTAGCTTTATGACGCTTGAGTTATATTTTAATATTTTCTTTTCTTTTTCCCTTATTTTAGAGTTCTGTGTAATGGAAATTGTATGTGAAAATTAGCCTGTAGTTTATTTTCGGTAGATTGACATTTAGTCTATCTTTACTTTCCATGGACAGCGATGTGTAATTTTTTCATATGACGCTCTAGTTGTTGTCTTTTTTCCTTTCTGCCGATCACATGACCGGATACTGGGGTTGTTTATCCGGTATAATTTGCCGCGAGTCGGCGATATTTAAATGGCGGAATTAGGCATCAGTAAGGATCGCTCTTTTGAAAATTCACTGGAGGCGTATGCACAGTGACTTCGCATTACGGAGAATACAGGTATGTAAGCTGGGGGCCTTTCGGTAATGTTAGTAGATCCTTTATTTCCCTTATTGTGGGAATACTTACGCCAGTAACCGTATTATATCTTGTAGACCACTGGCAGAACTGTTTATATGGGAGAAACATATTGAGGCTATTTTGGTGCAATCTGACAGACGCGGAGGCAAGGTGGATCGTGCGTTCTGCGGATTATCATTGCGCTTTGAGGTAATATACCTGACTTTATAAACCGTAAAAGCTAGAGAGAAAATCTGTAGGATGACCTTACAAGTAATGGTGGTTTGGTCATTAAAAGCAGGGTGGTCTCTTAGCTGTATTAAAGTTTACATATGAGCTGTAGCAATAAAACATACAATTTGGTCTCCTGAGGCTGATAGGAGTATTACCACCAAGAAACCTTCCGCGATAGGGAATACGGTAGATATAACAATTTTCTTGAATTGGATATTGGTAGCGGTCCGTTATTTATATATTTTATCCTGTCTAGAGGGGTAGCTCCCAGCATCTAAATTGAAAGTAGAAACTTTTGTTGGTCATTAGAAATGGCTCTCTAACAGTACTGAAATACGTTATCTTTGTTTTCAGATTTTAATCGAACAAAGAAGCTGCCATTACATAGCATTTTATGTGATTATCTGCAAGAAAAATGATGTGAGAATTTTCATTGTGTGAAAGGTTTGTTCGATACCCTTATAAATGGATAGCATGTGTAACTCTCACATTGTTAAATAACTGGAATTTCTGTCCTTTTTATTCTTATCTACAGATATAGATACTTTTAACTTATATAATTTCGTTTTCTGGAGGCTATTTCTGCCCTAGGATTCCCAGGTATTTTGCTTAGACTTTGTTCTGATATATTAGAGCAATGGTATGTGATGTAGGTATGGTTCCTACCACCGATCACGGCTTAGGTCTGTTTAGGCTTACTACCCTCTACATATGACTAAGTGCTTACCTGGTTTTCTTCCCCTATAATGGTGACAAATATATGTTATTGCACCTACAGGGGTCCCTTTGTGATATCTTCCATGGAGGCCTTGTTATGCCCTGGTTATTTGATATATTTGCTGTATGAATGCTGTGAGTGTATGATTGCATTGGGCCATATTAATTTAACACTAGACACTACAGTGACATGAACTTATTGAGCAATGAGGCTATGTATGTATTTATTTAAAATACTTTTGAGATGATAGTGGCTGTATTATAAATACTTTTCTTATTGTTTTTATTTTTTTTCAGATGTTATTGTGTTAATTGGGAATGCATATTGTTTTCCTGAAGATGGTGTTGGCTGCTCAGTTTTTGCACACCGAACGCGTCAATGCTTTTAGGAGTTGAAACTACTATAAGTCTGAGGAGACGATAAGTCTGAATGAAGATTTGAATACAAATCAAAATTGATCTCTGTTTGGCTAATGTAGCTTCTCTCGTGAAAAAGTAACCATTTTTCCTAAATTGTATTCCCAATTTTGTTTGATGCTTATGATGTTTTTATGTATGCTATAACATTGACTAATGTCTTTTTCTGATATTGCAATTGTTTTAAATAATTAGTATTGCATTCGTGATAGGGAAAGATCACTAGGATCTAATGATTACATTGGACACCGTGTCTAATTTGTTTTTAATGATTTCTTTAATAATTTGTAAAGAAATTTTTATACTTTGTGGATTTTTACATTTCCTCTTGTGTTCATCCTACTGGTGTGTAAAGAGTGTCTGTGGCCAATTGATGCTTGGTGTGTGCCATTTACCCAAAGGGGATTTTTCTTCAGACTTTAAGGAAATAATAAACAATGTACTACCTTTCGCTGAGTCACTCGTGCTCACTTAGTTTCTCTCAGAGAGTTACACAGAAGAAACAGTTGGGCGTGTTTACAATAAGTATTTATTGCACAGTTGTTCTTCTAGTATAAAATATATGTGCTGCGACAACCGTTAGACAGTAGCAGAGATATATGATCAGCAGTACAGTGAATATAAAAGGACAATACAGTTCTATCATTTTGCAATAGTCTTGAACATATACATGGATAGAAAATGCATGATAAATGCATGATAAAAGAATGCACGCGTACTCCTACAATGTCTTTCTAGATGTACCTAAGTGTACCTAGCATGTGAGTAGGTGTGAAGCAAAGAATCCCTCTAAGTTTAGTCTAACCCCATTACCTGAAGTGAGAGAGTGTGGCACCACGTCCTGGTCTCCAGTTGGACACCCTGCGAGGGATGTGTCAGACCACTGTTAGCTGGAGCATCTGCATGCAGGAGCCTCAGCATCTCTGGTCAGTGAGTGGGCCTGGAGGTCTTGGTTCCCTCTGCCTAATACTTAGCAAGAGATGCTGTATTGATACACAAAAGTATCTAGGGTTCCTTTGTCCCTTGTTTCATGTATTAGCCATTGTTGGGTATGAGGATGACATATGGGATGAATCTTGTACGTAGATATTATGCAGGTGGATGTAGCCCCACCCTGGTTTTCAAGAACCCTTATGAAATATTCATTCATACTGTGTCAGTCTAAAGATGAAGTCATAGAATTCTATTGTTCAGGGAAACCCCTCTTCTGCGCCCTGGACTAGAACTAGGCAAAAGTTCAATCCTAAAAGACTTGTTACTCTGTAGTGTAGGGGGGGTGATGTAGGTGAAAGGTTATGATGTGACCCGGGCCTATATTAGGGTACATATATGAAACATAACAATGTGACCACAAGGATTTAAATACACTCACCTGTGAGCAAGGCAAGGTCGTTGAAACACGTAAGAACTAAAAGAGTGTCTTTTGGATGCCACATATTTGATGAATAATGGTAGATCTAAAAAACACTGGGCACCTCACAACTCTGCTGTTGCCCTATTTGAGTAATGGTTTGTGCACACTTCTCAGCACCTGTTGCCCTTTGGTGCCACTAGTCACAGATTCACAAACTATATTTCTTAAAGAGCAGTGCACTTGAACAAAAAAACCTTTTCAGTCTTTTTATATATTTCCTTTAAATCCTTTATTTTGAAATCCAAATACGATTTAATAAAAAGGCAGCCAACGCGTTTCGTTCAATTCGGCAACAAGCCAAGAGAACTTCTTCAGGGTTGCAAACAAAGTAACATACAACATATATAAGACAAAAAATCATATCACTTGACTGACGGACATTGATACAAAATCTTAAAATAATACACAAATACTTAAATGCGACATATGCAAAAACATTTATCATTAATAACAACACATATATTAAAAAACACAACACAACACTCAAAAAGACTTAGGGACCATAAGTTTGTTATCTTTCAGAATTTCTTAATAATCACAACTCCTATATACATTTATTTTTCATATAGTTATTTTATTATTATTTTAAAATGTATTTAAAAAAAGCACACAGACAGAGAATTTCATATGTTGAAGGATGCAACAAGGGAAGGAGATCCTGATTGTGATGGAGAAGATGCAAGGCAAAAGCTGATCACCTACACCTCATTAGATCAGACAAGGGGACTCCATTATAGATATCTTTAGAAAATCCATATGCTGAGTAAATAAATAGCCAATCAGCCAAGGTCTTTCTTCAACTCCACATCTACAGTAAACTGTAGAGGTTGCTTTTTGTTACAACCAACATTTTAGCAAACCAAAAAGCGGGGTAACCTAAAACAGCCAATGCTATAAAGGTTAATATCTACGCACTAATCCAAAAAGAAAAAACTTTATTATGAATGTCTCTATTAAAGACTTACCAGGTCAGTTCAGTGCACCAAAAAGTTGTATATGTGCGCAGAGGGATAAGTTCCCTCAATAAATATTTATAATCTCCAGTGGGATAATCACTGCCTAAAAAATGAGAAGACAAAAGACCATTGATATTGAGAAAAGGGGGGAGTGGGGGAGGTTGTGTTCAAGACTTCAAAGATGCAAGCTATGTAACACACACCATTACTATAGGGGTTTCTCCCTTAACTCTCCCTTCCTTACCCTATTATTACAAAAAAAGGGGGGACCTTTGTCTCAAAGCGTACATTTATTCTATCTTAACTCCATCGTATTTGACAATAAGCTCCGCGACTTTAGAAAGAAAGGATTGCCATCCACATAGATTTTATACTTAAATAATAAAAACCACAAAAAGAACATAAAAAATAAGAAAACATTTGAATGTAAGAAATAAACATCCCGGAAGCACATCAAAACCGATACACTGTTAAGGCGTGCAACTCAAACCCTTCCTGGTATAACCTATTGCAAAGAACCAGGGGTGAGGGCAGTCCAAACCAAGTGGGTATGTTTATCAAAAATCTCTAACTCATCGACAACAGAGAGGAGAATGACATGTCCAGGCTTGCAGAGGCAAATTCCTAAGCAAGCAAACGGCTAAACACAGCTATGCGATAATGTGCTCATGCCCACAAAGAGACGTACCTTAGTAAGCTATCGTCTACGCGTCCTACACCAACACCATCCGAAGGCAGAGAACTTCCATTGCCTTTCTCCGTGGGCTTTAAATACTTAAAACGCCAGAGGAATCCATTGCACCTGTGAATTTGGGAGACTAGCAGGCTCATCATGCATATACAATACAAGGAGGAAATCCGTAAGCGCCATCTTAGAAAACGCGATCCGACATAACGCACATAGAAATTTCACCACATTCAGTATCGTCATTAATGTGGTATATATATATATATACACAACATGCTTCTCGCGGAGAAGGAAATGAGCCGCACACATTAGGTGAGATGAAATCTATTTATTTCACTTTGAGGCACTCGTGCTGGCATTGTTATTCCTGATGAATTTCGGTCAAATCTTTGATCTTTTTCAAAGGAAGCCACAAAGCATCTGGAGGCTAAGAGGTAAACTGTCCCACTTGCTTATTTGTAGAGCGTTTGCCCCCTGGTGGGCGCCTCGATAGGTTGGAGTGAGGCATGCTGGTATGTGTGGTTTACCTGTGAACCCGACAGTTCTTTTCCTTCGGTAGGCGATGCTTTTCAATTTCTGCTCATTAGTGCTGTCACTTAATCCCCATGCAGACTGTCTTTGAAGTTGCTGGGGGCCATTACCAAGGTCCGGTCCCTGGCGGCTGCCACTGCCCTGATTGCCTGCGCAAAACATCAAAACGGGGTCCGATTTCGGGCAATTGTTGGTGCTCTTTGTGATGGCGGTGCGTTGTTCTCGGCTGGACCACACCGTAAAACATAACAACATGCTTCTCGCGGAGAAGGAAATGAGCCGCACGCATTAGGTGAGATGAAATCCATTTATTTCACTTTGAGGCACTTGCGCTGGCATTGTTATTCCTGATGCATATATATCCCTTACTCCCTTCTCACCGAGAAGGGAGTGAGCCGCACACACCACAATGAAAGAAGCTGATTTAATTGCATGGTAAACAGCGCTGGCGTTTGTGTCCCTGATGCATTTTGGTCACATTGACCTTTCTCAAATGGGGAGCCAGATGCTTCAACGAGGCTGAAAAGCGGACAGGCCCCATCGTTGGTATTTATACCTTTGCCCCCTGGTGGGCGCCTGCGGTAAGCTGGTTCAACGGGGCATTCTGGTTCTTGTAGTTCGCTTTTAGTCCCGCAATTCAAACCCTTCTGTGGGCGATGCATAAAAATTATTGCTGGTTAGTGTTTTCACCGTGGCCCCCTTGCATACTATTTTTAAAGTTGCTGGGGCCCAAAACCAGGGTCCAGTCCCTTGCCCTTATTGTTTTCACAAGCATACCAGAAGGGGTCCGTGTTCGGGCAATGATGGCGCTCATTTTCTTGGTAGTGCGTCGCTCGCGGCAGGACCAAGCCGTGTTAACATCAAAGGAAGCCTCTCTCAGCCGCCGGGGACTGGACCCTGGTTTTGGGCCCCGGCAACTTTAAAAATAGTATGCAAGGGGAACACGGTGAAAACACTAACCAGCAATAATTTTTATGCATCTCCCACAGAAGGGTTTGGATTGCGGGACTAAAAGCGAACTACGAGAACCAGAATGCCCCGTTGAACCAGAATACCGCAGGCGCCCACCAGGGGGCAAAGATATAAATACCAACGATTGGGCCTGTCCGCTTTTCAGCCTCGTTGGTGCATCTGGCTCCCCCTTTGAGAAAGGTCAATGTGACCGAAATGCATCAGGGACACAAACGCCAGCGCTGTTTACCATGCAATTAAATCAACAAATTCCAACCGGAACAAAAGAATGAAAAAAAAGAACAACTAATGTCGAGGACAGCAATGATCCTGTATCCTGCGTTTTATCAGGTCAATAGACTGTTCCCCATAACACAAAAGTTTATCGCAATAAATGCCAAGAAATTTAACTTTAGCAAAGTCAGAATCAATATATGGGTGTGGACTGCTTGCTGAAAATACTGCCGCAGATGATGTGTTTGGTGTAGCATCAGGTGGGTTCTCGTGCAACCTCCGTCTTTCAGCTTGAGCAAAGTTCTTGGGGTGCAAGTTCTTCACGTGTCGCACCATATTTGCTGTGCCAAAGGAGTATTTTTTACATGGCTCACCCCTTGAGTTGTTTGGCAAATTTTACAGGTTACTTTTGCAGCTTTAACCTTTTTTTTGACCTTCTGGAAAAGTGAAAAACTTCCAAATTAGAGCTTATTTCTTCTTCTTTGGAGCTTCTTCAGGAATGAAATCTCCCTCTGAAGAACTGCTGGAAGATGACACCATTGCTCTTACTATGGTGATCTTCCTTCTACTTGAGAAGATTCTCACAACAAATGCTTCTTCTTAGAAATTCAAAGTCGAATAATTATAATGGGACGGAACTTTCAACACTCGCAATAGGAAAAGTTACGAACCAATCAAATCTCTACTTTTAAAGTCACATGGCATTGCGTACGCTTATGATGCGCTTGCGCAGCTCTTTCAATACAAGTACGCATGATCTTCTACCGCGATTTGTGTCATTCTTTTTAAAAGTAATATAGGATTATTAAAAGTATTTAAAAAAAATCATAGTTATCCCAAATTTCTGCCCTTAGTATCTACATTAAATACATACATGTTTTAAACCAAGTAGAAACATTGCCCCCTTTCGCGTACAGAATGCTGTACATGACGTCACACCGAAGCTTTAATGCGACGCGTAACGTCAAACCATATTCGCACCGTATGCGCGGGTACACACTGAGTATGATAAACAGTACAAACTATGGTGCGATCACCCTCTCAGTGACTAATCAGAGCTCAGGGTACGCTAAGGACAATGATTAGAAGTGCTGACTCATTGCAGATCCGATTCTGGGCCTGCCTCTGCGTACATTATAACACCGCCCCCATCTCTCTCAGTTGTTAATCATCTCTCTCTGTTGTTAATTGTTGGTGCACACACTCATACTTGCACGTGCGCGGTGCACGCCCGCCCACACTACCCACATCCTACCACCAAGCATGCTTGCTATCATTTAGCCTGGAAACCAATACATTAGCCAACGCGATGTCCCCCAGGGTCATCATTCTTATAGACCGCGAAAACGCTACCAATGACGACCCTGGGCTTGGTTTGGTCAGCCCCTGCGGTTCCCATATAATGCGGGCACTGACGTGAGCACGCTCTCTTTTGCCTGCCTCTGCTGCGATGACAGACAGACTGTCGAAAACACCCCAAACTCAGGAAAACCGCAACCTTTCAAGACACGACAAAAGACGACAGAAACAAAGGTAAGAGTAGACGTCACAACATCAGCCTCCATTGTAAATTGTATATGCATAATACTATTTTTTTATCCTTCATGTGGCTTTCCTACCCCTCAATGGTTTCAAATTGTACTTACATAATTGAAATATTTCTTTATAAGTCACGAGGTCCTATACACCTCTAATCCTAGAAATTGTGCGTGCATACATTTCTGTGTCGTATTTCTGTACTACGCCACGTGCTTAGGCCTCTATTATTATTAATTGTGCGTCCATGATAGTATTTTTTTTCTGCGTCACGAGGCCGTGCTAGGCCTTTATTAACTTATTGATCTTCCTTTGTTTGCTGGAGCTGCAACAGTCTAACTACGGAATATTAAGAACCCACATTAAAATTAAATTCACTTTTGATAGTAGTTACGCAACTCAGTTTACGATGACTAATCAAAACGTCCTTTTGTTTCCTTCAGCAAACATCCTTCAGAAGCAACCACGGCTTATCGAGCAACAGAAATGGACTTCTCTGCAACTTATTGAAAATACTTTGACGTATAGAAGCAGAGTTCAAGTCGAGGCATGAACTCCGGTGGCCGCACTCTTTCTACAAGGTAAGCACAGCAGCCTATATATACAATGCCTTCATAGCAATGCATTAGAAATAAGTCGCCTTAACGGGCGTCAGTAACACATTAGGCACTTCCATATAGACACCACTTGAACGCGGCACCATAACAAGTAAAATGTACCAGGTACACTGCACTCGTAAAACTGTAGTGTAACTTTTATTTATGAGAGGAGAGAGGGCCATATTATCAAACCTTGGCAACGGAATTATCGCCACTTTATCGGCAGGAAAGTGGCGATAATGGGTTTCATAATATACTCTATGGAATTCCAATCGATGTTAGATGTGAAGAACATGTGACATGAGCTTTGATTGGAATTCCATAGAACATATTATCAAACCCATTATCGCCACTTTAGCAACACTTTCCTGCCGATAAAGTGGCAAAAAAGTTGGTCGCCAAAGGCTTGATATTATGGCCCAGATTGCGTAGTGTACAGCAGCTTCTCTGTAAAATGTATAATTAGCTCCAAACAGTGACAACAGATAGGTTACAACAGTCTGACAAACAGATCATCAACTTTATTACGCCACTTTTGAGTCACTTTTAACATGGGTAAAGTGATGCAAAGAGCTAGTAAATCTACGTCTGGTTCAACTAAAAATCTCAACTCCAGACTCTGCGACACAGTTTTAATGTTGTTTTCTCTCTCTCTCACTCTCTGTGACATCATTTCTCTATCTCTCTTAAACTTAGACACTGCTGTCTACTAATGTGTTTGGCGCAAAGTTTACACAACGGTAAGCACAGAGGCCTAGATCTACAAATCCTTCATAGGAATTCATTACAAACAATTCAGCATAACGGGCGTCAGTAATGCAGTAGGCACTTCCATATAGACACCACTTGAATGCGGCACTACAACAATTAAAATGTACCAGGTACACTGCACTCGTAAAACTGTAATGTTAGCTTTATTTGTGAAACGAGAGAGGTCCATATTATCAACCCTTGCCGACAAAATTATCGCCACTTTATCTGCAGCAAACTGGCGCTAAAGTGGCCATAATAGGTTTGATAATATGCTCTATGGAATTCCAATCGAAGCTCATGTTAGATGTGAAGGACATCTGACATGAGCTTCGATTGGAATTCCATAGAGCATATGGCCAGGAGTGCGTAGTGTACAGCAGCTTCTCTGTAAAATGTATAATTACCTCCGAGCAGTGACAACAGATAGTCTTACAAACAGATCATAAACGTTATTAGACAACTTTTGAGTCACTTTTAAAATGTGTAAAGTAATGCAAGGAGCTAGTAAATCTACGTCTGGTTCAACAAAAAATCTCAACTCCAGACTCTGCGACACAGTTTTAATGTTGTTTTATCTCTCTCTCACTCTCTGTGACATCATTGCTCTATCTCTCTTGAACTTAGACACTGCTGTCTACTTGGACGTTTAGAAGATCTGCCCACCTGAAGTTGTCCATCCCAGTGGCTGCAGTGTTTGGCCGCAAGCTTTATACAACGGTGAGCACAGAGGCCTAGATCTACAAATCCTTCATAGGAATGCATTAGAAATAAGTCGCCATAACGGGCGTCAGTAACGCAATAGACACTTCCAGATAGACACCACTTGAACGCGGCACTATAACAGAACAGGAATATACGAGTCACACTGCACACGTAAAACTGTAGAGTTACCACAACTTGTAATGCTGCAGCTCATTTACGCACATCTACATAATTCTAAACTCTAATTTTCTTTTTTCTTTTGCAGATTACTAATCGGACACCTTTTGGAATCCATTTCACAATTTCTTTATAACATTGTTTAACTTATTTTGCCAGTTCTAATATAGTTATAATAGATTTTTGTTTATATTTATGGTTTAATAAAAGTTGATTGAGCTTCGTTTATATTTATTGTTTAATAAAAGTTAATAAAAAAAACTACATACTTCTTTTATTTTGTGGGGGAGGGGTATGACGGTCCTTAATAAAAAATAATGTTAGAATACTATAGTAAGATATTCAAGACTAGGATTGAAAACTACTGAGTTCTAACTAAGTGATATAATAAATACAACGGTGAGAAACTACTAAAATGGCGGTGGACGGAGTACGTAATCAACGTTTGGCGCCTCGGCACTACCTTTAAAAAAAAATATATAAAAAATATGACTATTAATACTGTACAAAAGTACAGCACTGGATGAATCACACGAACCGGGAAATGAAAGCGACAGATTTACTAACTGATTTGCTTGTTGAACTTGAAGAAAAAAACGTGAACTTCAAAACGACGCTGAGCATGCGAAGACAGTACAACTGAAAAAGGAAAGCTTTACATACAAAAGGCGATACATTATCGCCGCTTTTATCGACAGGAAACTGCCGATAAAGCAGCAATAATGTGCTTGATAATAGGCTCTTGTAACTTCCCATAGCAGCCCAGGTTCTGATCCTAACCTAGGCTGCTATGGTTATTCACAAGTACATATTATCAAGGCCATTATCTCTGCTTTATCGGCAGTTTCCTGCCAATAAATGCGACGATAATGTATCGCCTTTTGTTGATAATATGGCCCATTGCTCTTTTTTTTCACTAGTAAACTTAGATGCATATTATCAAGGACCGGTGTTAAAATTATCGCAGTTTTATTGGCAAGAAACTGCGATAAAACGGCAATAATTAGCTTCATAATACGGCCTTGTTATTTCCCATAGAACCCCATGTTAGCACCAGAACATACGCTTCTATGGGAATTTACAAGGACGTATTATCAAGCCCACCCTCCCAACATTAATAAAAAACTCCAGACAATGCACGTACCCGGAACTGGAAGGTCATTTTACATATCACTGCCCCAGAAAGGTGGCATTTCCCTGTGACGTGTATGGGGAGAGAGAGAGAGAGACCTCAAAACAGATTTTTTTTTTAAAAAAGACCCGAGGGGTGTCGCTCACCGAGACTGCGGGGAGTAGGTCCGTAACCCCCCCGCATACTTCAAAATAAACCCAGAGGAGTGCCGTTCCCCAGTGCTCGGGGCACCTTACAAGCCCCCATTATGCAGATAAATTGCCCCCATAATTTACCCCCGGGACCTAATGAATAAAACAGACTTCTATTTTTTTTCACCTTTTCCACCGCGTACAAGTACTGCACGAGTACCCCGCCATTTTTTATTTAAAAAAAAATAAAAATTGAACCTAAAGATCCATGTACCACCCCCTGACCAAGACTACAGGCTCAGAATGTTTCTACCCTGCCCCCTTTCCTTATTTCTCAACTTTGTTTTACTGTTTTCTTGTGACTCTGCTCTTCCGACAAACAACATGACTGCCAATACTTCCTGGTTTGGAGTATTGACAGCCAATCAACATGCAGCTCCTGCTCGTAATTGTAGGTATTTGCATATGCGTACGCCGCGATTTTTCTTTAAAAAAATTAAATAAAAAATAGAGCCTAAACATCCATATACAACCCCCTAAGCAAGCCTAGAGGGTCAGAATATCTCTACCCTACCCCTTTCCCTTATTTCTCAACTTTGTTTTACTGTTTTCTTGTGACTCTATTCTAGCGAGGCACAAGATGGCCACCAACACTTCCTGGTTTCGAGTGTTGACATACAGTTCACAGCCAATCAGCATGCAGCTCGCGCTCGTAATTGAACAGATTTCAGTATGCGTACTGAACTCCGACTCTAGATATCGCTATGATTTTACTTGCAATTTTCTCAGAAACTACTGAACGGATTTACACCATTTAATAAAAAGCACAATCTGCGAACAGAACTCTACCTCTCTGCCAAATTTCGTGTAATTCCGTTCAGCCGTTCGGACTGTAGCCCTGGCTAAAGGTCCCTATGGAAAATTGCATGGGGAAAACACGTTTTGGAACCCCCCCTTTTTTCTCAGCCCCCACTTGACGAATCACCCCCAAACTTTCAGGGAAGGAGCGGAACTGAGAAATTCACAAAGATTCGTCCACCAGCGCCAAAGTTATTCCAAATAGAATGTTGTGGATTTCCTAAGGAAACTAGGTCCTAACTATAACTACCTTCTGGTGACCGCCAGTAGGTAATATATATATACATTTATATATATATATATATATTACATAGTGTGTGGAGGTCGTTATTCATTTGCCTGGAAGCAAGAGGTCCGTGCCTGAAAGCTGTTTGCTGCTGTTCCCGGACAGGGACGGGCATGATTTTTATATATATATATATATATATATATATATGTAAGCTCCGTGGTCCTCCCAATTCAAAGGAAAACTTAAGCACTCCGGGTACAGCAAAAAAGATTTATTACGGCTTACAGCAGGCGAAAGATGACAGACGCGTTTCAAACACAAAGTCCTTCCTCAGTGTCAGTGAAGTGCTGCGCGCGGCTTGTATTAGTACACGCCCTCACAAAAGGTGAAAGCGGACTTGTTGTACAGATTTCAGCGTTAGTTCATAAACACTTGGGGGAAACATGACGGCCATTACACAACATGCTAAGGATAACACAGTATATTCTTATGTCACGAGCATGCATGAAACAATATCGGCTGACCGCCACTGCCAGAGCAAATTAATGCATCAAAATAAGGCATGAAAATAAACGCATTATTCCGCCGTGGATCGGCTTATTTCTGGCTAAACCCCCAATTAAATTATAAACACCAAAAATTACACCGTGAATTAAGGACCCTTAATGGCTAGACTTGCACCAGGGATAAAAATTAGATCTCGCCGTGTATCGGCAATTCTCCGGCATTACAATACATATTGGGTACCGGAGACAATTTTTAACATCAGGCAAATATATGCCATATCTTAAGTCAGAAAGATATATATGTGGGAGAGAAATATGTATACATGGGAAATATTTACATCGGAAATATTTACAATACAGATATTTACAAAGATATTTACAAGATGCTTAGACCATCACGAGAGACTTCCTTATCCACTAACACATGTCACAGACCCCTCAATTTATTGTCCACATAGTGGCGATCTTAGGTATATTCAGTGTTTAAAAGAGCGATTGTGTGTGTTCGATGCGGATAATGTGCACTCTTCGTTGGACTGATTGATATTGTAGCAAAGGAGAGAATATATCATATGGATCAAGATTTACAAGTGAAAACATTGTGAGTCATAAATAGAACCAAGAAACCCATTCTGTAATAGAATGTGTGTGGTGTATGAGTGTTGCTAGTGATGTCATACATGGGCATTGAAGAGAGGATTGGCTCATGTAGTTTCTAATAACATGAGTTACATTGTTCATTTATCCTATACTTTTACTCTATGATGTTGTTCTTCCCTCTCTCTTGCTCATGTCCCAACCGTGTCCAAAACGATGCTTCGGTAATTGCCGAAGCCTGACTTAGGGAATTAACGACCTAAGTGTACTGTAAATTCCTCCCCGATATTGAGACCTAAGGGACTCTTGGTCTGCAGATCTATGATAAATCTGGACTCTAATCTGCGAAGACTCAAGAGTCTGTCTCCTCCTCTAGCGTGCATTGGCACATGGTCGATACCAAAATACCGCAACAGTTCTCTGTTGCTACCATGGACTTTTGCAAAATGCCGAGCAACAGGATAGGCAGCATCCTTATTAGTTATTGCTCTCTGATGCTCTAGTATTCGGAGTTTTACATTGTTTATCGTGCTGCCAATGTATTGGAGTCCGCATGGGCACACCAGACAATATACTACATATGGAGTTGTGCAGGTAATGAATTTATTGATTGGCCTAGGTTAGCTCAAACCTGGGACATTATATTTCAATGTCCTCCTGCTATTCTCACAGGCACGGCACTTCCCGCATGGGTAAAAGCCCTTCATATCTCGCAATTTACCACTTGTTTTTGGTTATATATATATCCCCATACAACCTCCTCAAATGAAAAGGCAGAGGCCGCGTTAGGGGAACCAAGGAGGCATCTTTATTCCATAAATTACAACGGCGAATGCATTTCGGCTATACAAAGCCTTCTTCAGCGCCAGGAATCAACAGGAAAGGGAAATGCCAGCGTTCATTTGAATGTCCTGCCACAATCTGATAGGTTGCGGCCCGTACCGCCCCCAAGAACAGTGTCTTTGCTCGCCTCTCGCTGTCCACTATGTGTGTGTGGACTGCAAGCCCCAGAATGCTGTATTTCAACAGGTAGGAATAGCGGGGGTGGCTCAATGGTTTTGCGGGATACAGGGCATTGCGCTGACATTACCACCAGTGTCCTTTGTTGTGCTGGAACTTAAGGCGCCCCCTCAGGTCCCCAGACCGCATCAACCCCCAAAGTTCAGGAATATCTTCGGCGGGGGCAAGTGTGGCAGTCCACCTCGCCCAGCGTGCAGTCAATGACTGTAACACCGCCCCTTGTCCTCCCAAACTCAGTGGTGGGCTATGGTCTCATCCAATACCTTGGAAATCAAAAATCCGCCGGAGCAGCAAGTGCCAGTGACGACCAAGCCAGCTTAACGATGCAGGGGCCTCTGTAAGCGCGTCTCTGGCTGACGCGACATAAAAACTCCATACAACCTCCTCAAATGAAAAGGCAGAGGCCGCGTTAGGGGAACCAAGGAGGCATCTTTATTCCATAAATTACAACGGCGAATGCATTTCGGCTATACAAAGCCTTCTTCAGCGCCAGGAATCAACAGGAAAGGGAAACGCCAGCGTTCATTTGAATGTCCTGCCACAATCTGATAGGTTGCGGCCCGTACCGCCCCCAAGAACAGTGTCTTTGCACGCCTCTCGCTGTCCACTATGTGTGTGTGGACTGCAAGCCCCAGAATGCTGTATTTCAACAGGTAGGAATAGCGGGGGTGGCTCAATGGTTTTGCGGGATACAGGGCATTGCGCTGACATTACCACCAGTGTCCTTTGTTGTGCTGGAACTTAAGGCGCCCCCTCAGGTCCCCAGACCGCATCAACCCCCAAAGTTCAGGAATATCTTCGGCGGGGGCAAGTGTGGCAGTCCACCTCGCCCAGCGTGCAGTCAATGACTGTAACACCGCCCCTTGTCCTCCCAAACTCAAATATATTCAAGCAACCATCTCCCTCGAGAGACAAATGAGTCGCACAGAAACTGGCCTTTAACAATTTATTTCGTGCAGGGCAACAGAACAAGGCATCTTCTCCGACATGTTTCGTTCCATCTAGAAACTTTCTCAAGGTTGTGCCTGCCACCAAATCGGTCCGTTAGCTTGCCACAGGTAAGATTTTCAGAGTTTTAATGTCTCTAATAGCTCCGCCCATTTAGGAATCACTTCCTGTTAGATTTGCATTGAGGTACCTGTGGTTTTGCGTGCGTCCGATCTTAATTTATAAACCCTCCAGTGGGTGGTGCATATTTGTCCCGTTGTGGTAACAAACCATTTGAAAACCTCTGCTCCGATGTTATGCTGCAGGTTCCCTCAATGTCAGTCAACTTTTCGGACTTACTGAGGGCAATATGTATATATATATATGGGCTTGGGAGACCAGCCTTATCATTTTGAAATAAAAGAAAACAACTTCCCAAATGTGCTCTGTTTATCAAGTTGGAATGGTTAAAGAAACAAGGTCTGGGGCGTTGGTGGGACGGAGTAATACTCCAGCAATTCATTGATAACAAAAAAAAAACCAAGAGGCCTGCAAATTTTGATATTTCCTACTTTTGAGGATTTAAGCCCCGAGTTGCTCGAAGAATGGGAGGCAAATTTAGAAGGAGCCTCACTTACTATGATGCAGATACTAATAAGGCATGTGATGAATAAGGAAGCTCAAATTTATCTGAGATAGAGGTGGTGGAAAAGGAAATAGATGCAATTGATGCAAGTGATTTGATTGAGAAAAATTATGAGATTTTTAAAAAGTTATACAAGGTCACCAACAGTATTTGAAAGACTAAAAAATGCGTAAGATAAGGCGGACGATCCAGACCACAAAGAGGACCGAATCTATACGTTTGCCAAAAAATATGACTCGGTTCAAACACAGGAAGACAGAAAAAGGGGGAGGGATGAAATAGAAGAGACTCAGTCTATAAGCAGTGTGTCAGTCTCCTCGCAGAGGAGCATTGCATCAAGTAGTAACATCAGTGAGGCCCCTTTGGGGGATGGAGCCTCTGCTTTCGAGAAAGAATTGGCAATATTGTGCATCAGCAGCAAGCAACAGAAAAAGTCAAAGGCAAAACAAGGAGAGGGGGAAGACTTGACTTGAAAGACTTTGCTTGGTCGGATCACCTTCTTATTGTGACTATGGACGTGGTTAGTCTTTATAAGTGTATTGAAAACAAGTTTGGAGTGCTAGCAGTAGGATCCTACCTTGACAGGGAGAGGGCTGACTTGTATGAACACAACCACATGGTTCTTGAAATGATAGAACTGATTTTGACAAAAACTACTTCCTTCACGGTGAGCAAAGGTACCATCAAGTATGAGGTACAGCCATGGGCACTAGGTTTTTCTCCGTCTTATGCCTGCCTCTTTATGGGGTGGGACGAGAGGGGGCATGTCTGGAGTAGATGTGCCTCCTCCTGGATACAACATATTGTGTTCTGCGAAGGTACATCGATGATATCATCTGCCTATGGTCTGGAACAAGGGAGACCCTTGGCGAATACCTCTTGTATCTTAATGTCAATCCCTCCAATGTACAACTAACAATGTCTTGTGATAGAGAAAAGGTTGATTTTTTGGATCTCCTTTTTTATGTAAAGGCTGGGGCTGTCCAAAGTACCCTATTTCGTAAGGAAACAGCATGCAATGGAATATTGCACGCCACAAGTGTACATGCGTGCTCAGTAATTAAAAACACCCCTTACAGGGAAATGGTTAGAGTGCGGAGAGATTGTTCGGAACCCACTGCCTTCAAGGGTAATTTTGTTGACACACATGAGCGTTTTCTCAAAAGAGGGTACAATGCATGGGATGTGCGAAAGGCATAGGAACGAGTATACCAATTAAGTAGAACAAGCACCTTGGTTGCTAAGGAAAGGAAAGATACAGTATTTTCCAACAAACTACATTTGTAACTAAATATGCCTTGCATAGTGACAACATTTTCAGCATTTTTAAAAAGAACTGGAATCTATTATTAGAAATACCAAATCTAAGGAATGATCTTACTGTAAATCCCTCAATAACTTATAGTAGGGGTCAGACTCTAAAGTATAAGTTATGCCCTACCTATGTTACTACAACTAAAACCACTGGAACGTGGCTGCCAAAGAAAGCAAGTGGTTTTCATAGGTGTACGTTGTGCAGTATTTGTTAATTTGGAAAAAACAAGATTCAGCACTTTTCGTGTAACAGTCCAAAACAATATGAAATCAGAGAATTCATAAATTGTAACAACAGTTACGTGATATATGCTTTGGGCTGTAGCTGTGACTTGGTACATGTGGGAAGTACTGTTCGGAGCCTAAAAATCAGAATTCAAGAGCATCGTCAAGCCATTTTGAAAGGTGATACGAGGTATCCTATGGCTGAACATTATAAGCAATATCCTATATCTGATTCCACTTTTTGGTTCCACTGCATTGAACATGTGCCAATTAATAACAGAGGTGGGTGTAGAGAATTGGTTCTAAGACAAAAAGAGGCAAGGTGGATTTGCAGGCTGCGCGCTGTCAGGTGCGGTCATAATACAGATAATGAATTTCATTACTTTTTAACTTAAACCTGTATTTCTGCCATCACCTAATCAAGTGTGCTTAATGAGCTTTCCTGCTCGGATTTAACTAATGATATTTAATGTCATCCTCTAATAGATTTATAATTTGCTGTTGGTATTTTTGCTAATTTACTACTATACTCATGTTTTCACCATACATAGTGTATTTGTTGACCTTGCATCTGTGTATTTATGATGTGATTTTGGTATCTCCCAGTCTGATGTATAATTACTTTTAAGAGTAAGTTCAAATGTAGAAGAAATTTTGTTGAAATCTCAGCTATGACAATGGCTTTAAGTAATTCGGTTTTGTTACCCCTCGCTCTATCTGTTCTTTTTTCTCTTCTCTCTTTTTTTACATTTTACATATATTTATGTATTTCAAGTTTCTTTTGCTATATAGGACACACTATGGGAGGTTGATATGTGATGGATGGAGATGTGGATAGATGACTAGTTCAAGCAGATTAATTTTTGGGGAACGTATTGCATGATAGGTCATATTGATGGGACGTTCCCATATTGGTTGTTTTCAAATATATTGATTAGCTCTTTCCGTAGTTGGATATTGCTATAGAAGGTATTATTCTTCTTACTAGATGGGTTGAGGAAATCTGTCATGAGGATTTGTTACTGAATATAGTATCAATATATCAGACAAATAAATCCCTCTTACGAGATGAGTTGTGGAAATCTGTCATGAGGATCTTTTACTGAATATAGTAGTAATATATCAGGCAAACCCCTTCTGTTCACATTGCGGCCTGAAGGTTAATTACAGTTAAGTTCTGGAAATCTATTATGAGTATCAGTTTTGATTTTTGTATTGATTTACGAGGTAAAATCCCTCTATTCACGTTGTATCTGAAAGGGGTGGTACAGCTGTGTTTTTGTATTGAATATTAATACACCAGGCAAATCCAGGATAATCCTTCTTACAAGATGAGTGGTGGAAATTTGTCATGAGGATCTCTACTGAATATAGTATTAATATACCGGGCAAACCCCTTTTGTTCACATTGCAGCCTGTAGGGGAATTACATTTAAATTCTGGAAATCTGTTATGAGTTTCAGTTTTGATTCTTGTATTGATTTACGAGGCAAACCCCCTCTACTCACGTTGCATCTTAAAGGGGTGGTAGCGCTGTGTTCTTGTATATGATGTATCAATTCATTTCAGACTGCCGCTTAGGAAGGCAATGTTAATATAAATAGAATCGACATTTGGTTAGCTTTGGATTTGTTAGGATTGTGTTAAGATTTCTTGTTGTTAAAATTATATAGGGTAAACGAGGCACCTGCTATTTTAATATATTACGTGATTTGGTCTCTGAGGTGTATTAGTCTTTTAAACAAGATATGCGATGTCGCTTATAAATTGGGTATTTATTATTATATAATATTTATGATTATCTTATTTAGTAATCCCTATATGTCTTGTCTTTAACCATACACATGGCAGATGTTGCTCCAAAATTATTATTTTTTATCTTGGTTCCCATTTGAGATTTCAACACACTTTGCTATCCTAAGATGGCGCCCAGTATGGAGACGGGTTGCCTACTAAGTTTGAATGATGTTTAGATCTCCCTCCATCATGGCGCTGATCATCTATGTTTGTACGTACTAGCTTCTGGATTTAATTTGGGAAGTTATTTTCAGTTATTTTCTTTTATTTCAAAATGATATGGCTGGTTGCCCATGCCCATATATATACATACCACATTAATGATGACGCTGACTGTGGTGAAATTTGTATGTGGTTTATGTCGGATCGCATTTTCCAAAATGGCGTTGACAGTTTTCCTACCTGTATATGCACGGTGAGCCTGCTAGTCTCCCAAATTCACAGGTGCAACCGATTCCGCTGAATTTTTAAGTATTTAAAGCCCGTGGAGAAAGGCAATTGAAGTTCTCTGCCTTCGGATGGTGTTGGTGTAGGACGCGTAGATGATCGCTTACTAAGGTACTTCTCTTTGTGGGCATGGGCGCATTATCGCATAGCTGGGTTTAGCCGTTTGCTTGCTTAGGCATTTGCCTCTGCAAGCCTGGAAGTGTCATTCTCCTCTCTGTTGTTGATAAGGTTAGAGATTTTCAATAAACATACCCACTTTGTTTGGACTGCCCTCACCCGTGGTTCTTTGCAATAGGTTATACCAAGACGTGTTTGAGTTGCACGCCTTACCAGTCTACCGGTTTTGATGTGCTACCGGGATGTTTATTTCTCACGTTCTCATTTTTTTTTTTATGTTCTTTTTGGGGTTTTTATTATTTAAATATAAAATCTGTGTGGTGGCAGTCCTTTCTTTCTAAAGTCACGGAGCTTATTGTCAAATATGATGGAGTTAAGATAGAATAAATGTACGCTTTAAGACAAAGTACCGCCCTTTTCTGTAATAATAAGGTAAGGAAGGGAGAGTTAAGGAGAAACCCCTATACTAATGGTGTGTGTTACATACCTTGCATCTTTGAAGCCTTGAACACAACCTTTCCCTCCCCTCTTTTTCTCAATATCGATGGTCTTTTGTCTTCTCATTTTTAGGCTGTGAATATCCCACTGGGGATTAGGAATATTTATTGAGGGAACTTATCCCTTTGCACATATATACAACTTTTTGGTGCACTAACCTGACCTGGTAAGTCTTTAATAGAGACATTCATATTTTAGTTTTTCTTTTTGGATTAGTGTGTAGATATTAACCTTTATAGCATTGGCTGTTTTAGGTTACCCCATTTTTTGGTTTGCTGATTGTAATAAAAAGCAACTTGTATAGTTTACTGTAGATGTGGAGTTGAAGATGAACCTTGGCTGATTGACTATTTCTTTACTCAGCATATGGATTGCCTAAAGATATCTATAATGGAGTCTACTTGTCTGATCTAATGAGGTGTAGGTGATCAGTTTTTGACTTGCATCTTCTCCATCACAATCAGTATATCCTTCCCTTGTTGCGTCCAATATGAAATTCTCTGTGTGCTTTTTTTAAATACATTTTAAAATAATAATAAAGAAATATATAAAAAAATAAATGTATGTAGGAATTGCGATTATTAAGAAACGCTGAAAGATGACAAACTTATGGTCCCTAATTCTTTTTGAGTGTTGTATTGTGTTTTTTAATATATGTGTTGTTATTAATGATAAATGTTTTTGTATATGTATCATTTAAGTATTTGTGTATTAGTCTAAGAATTTGTATCTATGTCCGTCAGTCAAGTGATATGATTTTTTGTCTTATATATGTTTTATGTTACTCTGTTTGCAGCCCTAAAGAAGTTCTCTTGGCTTGTTACTTGAATTACAAAATGCGTTGGCTGCCTTTTTTGTGAAATCATATTTGAATTTGAAAATAAAGGATTTAAAGGAAATATATAAAAAGACTGAAAAGGTTTTTTGTTCAAGTGCACTGCTCTTTAAGAAATATAATATGATAAATTTTGGTCAGCATGATCGTAAGTCGGAGTTGGGCTTCTGCAATTTCTTTTCGTATGGGCATACAGTAACAGGATTCTCCGTTCCTGATGGCGGAGTCTGCTCTGCAGGGTCAGGTCTCCCGGGTAAAATGGAGATCTTTGTGTGGACATTATGGAGAGGGCGTGACCTGCTTGCTAGTGTACCAGCCAGTGCAATTCTGTGGTATTCTGGTTACATGAGAAAGAAAGGAAGATGAGGGAGGCTCTTCTCTCAATGGAGATTCTGCATTTCATGCATCTAAAGTTCACAAGGCAGCAGGATTATGCACTTTGCTATTTTAAATTGAACAATGTGCACCACGAATCATGGCAGTGTTTTTCGGACTGGGTGTGAAAAAAATGCTACTAAGCAAAATCAAAGAATGCACCACAGTACGAATTTGGATTATTAATTTTGGTGCATCCCGGGGTCTGTAAGAAGTCGAAGCAGGCCATGTGACCACAAGGATTTGGAATACACTCACCTGTGAGCAAGGCAAGATCGCCGAAATGCGCAAGGACTAAAAGAGTGTCTTTTGGCTGCCAAATATTTGATGAATAAAGGTCAACATGATCGTAAGTCGGAGTTGGGCTTCTGCAATTTCTTTTTGCATAGGCAAGCAGTAACAGGATTCTCTGTTCCTGATGGCAGAGGCCGCCCTGCAGGGTTGGGCCCCCCGGTAAAATGGAGATATTTTTGTGGATATATATATATAATGTAAATGAGAAAGGTGACGTGCCAAAAAGCGTCTGTTAGTGCTTGGAGGCTTGCGCAGCAAAGTTTTCCTATAATAACTTATCCGCAAGTGCACTCCTTATTGGTTGGAGATTACTGCTCATCCTTGTGGTTTCAAGTGTTGCGGCTCACCACCGCAGGAATAATGCACCCGGGACGTGAGGTATGCCAGCGGTGACTGTGAAAGTTTGGAGATATATATATTATTACTCATCCTTGTCAGAGATGGTAGACAATGTTAGACAATTTAGCCCCAGTGGACAAAAGGAGATATAATAGATATAGCAGCCATAAACCAGGTGCACCTAAATTGCCTACTATCCCTTAGTGCTAGTGCATGACTCTCTATAGGTATATTATCAAATAAAACTAATTTAAAAACAGATAGTTCCATGCGGTCTATAAATAATGCTTTATCCATGATTAATTCTTCCACTTTCGCATGAGGGAGAAAAGGGTCCAGACCCAATGATAGCTTCTACACTCACTATATGTACAGCTCTTCACATATCATCACTCAGTAGGTCCTATGTGAAAACAGAAAAACATTGATGAAACAACCTCTTAAAATCAAGTAATGTGGTTACAGTTAAAAACATTTTATGAAAGGCAAAGTCATATAGGGTATATATTACTGAGCAAGGAAACCAAAATTCATTAGGAGAAGAGAAAAGAAGAAAAATAAAAGAGAAATGGCGACACAAAAAAAGAGCTTTATTTTTCAGAAAGTTGAACAGAAACGAAAAAAATGGAAAAAAGAGTGGAAAAATAAGAAAAGAAACGGAAAGCATCTGATATAATACCTATAACTATCAGATGACAATAGAATACAGGGTATACAGTGGGAAAAAAACTAATAAATGAAGTAAAGGCATATACAAAGCAAGACAAATAAGAGTACTTAAAAGATGGAAAGAGTCATGTGTGTAATTCCCCTAAGTGACTGGGCATTTCTTCATTGGAATTCAAGCCTTCTGGTACTTCTATGTCTAGCTCTAGAAAGTATCTAGACTCTAGCTGATTACATTTGCATACTCTGTCACCACCTCCGATGGATTTGGGAATACGCTCAATGAAAAAAAAACTTAATAGGTTCCTGTTGCTGTTATGGGACTCTTCAAAATTGCGTGCCACTGGATAAAGTTTATCCCTATTTTGAATTGCCTGCATGAAACCACCAGGGAGACCTATTGTGTTATCTATAGTTTCTCTACTTGAACATACTACTAAATATATTGACTTTTTCCTGCATCCATATGTAATGGCACTGCCATCATAAATAAAGGCCAGCAAAGATTTTCTACATAAAATTCAGAACGTAACTTGGCAACACAACTTCCTTTTCATTACATTGGATGTGTGCAGCCAGTAAAACACCATCAAAGACTCGATGGTGCACAGTTTGAAGTCTCACTTGTGGAGGCGAGTGCATGTATCCGAGTGGCTGTATGGTTGAGTGAGTGGTTGTGTGGGTAGCTATTTAGCCAAAGAAGAGTGTGTGAGTAGCTGTTTGGTTGAGTGAGTGAGTGAGTAGGTGTGTGAGTGGTTGTATGGGTGAGTGTGTTGGTTTGAGAGTACCTGTATGGGTTAGTGAGAAGCTGTGTGCATGATTGAAAGCATGAATGAGTGGATGCGTGAGTGAATTTTTGGACCTGTCAATGAGTGTGTGAGTGATTATGTGAGCATGTGAATGAGTTTATGAGAGGTTGTATGGGAGTGTGAGTGGTTCTGTTATTTGAGATGTCATCAGTGATGTCACGGAGGTCATAAGCAGTACATTGCGGGGCGCATAAGTTATAGTTAGCTCAGGTTACTGCAGAATTTCAGTGGTTTTGTATGAGTGAAATGTAAACCTAACTATAACGTCCCTTTAACCATTACTTTTTCAGTGAATTTCTAAGGCTTTTTTAAATTCTATTTCCTAATTATAACATCCCTGTAACCTTTGTTTTTTGGTGGAGCAAGCTGTTGGAGCCTCCATATAAATAAAATGGCTAAGATGATTTTGGCCCATTCTGGGGGGGAAAGCAGAAAGCACAAGGCTATGGGTTTTTCTAATGGCAGCTAATACTAAAGCTAATTCTAAATCTACTGACTAGTGCGGTTTCCTCCTGCAAGGCTGAGGATGTGGTCGCTCCCAGGCCTTCTTCCAAGGAGAGGAAAACACTTTGCAATCAACAAAATGGAAAGTAAAGTCCAAACATTGCACTATTAAATCGTCTCCTATTTTGATTACTCATATCCTGGATACGGATGATGAAATGGGTGAACTAGATTAAGATAATGGCAAAGGTAGAATTGGGGATTCTGACCCTTTTTCTGCCCCTCCTCCTAAGAAATCCAAAGTGTTCTCTCCTCCTCACAATCCCTTTGCTCTCAAAATTGTTTTAGACTCTACTGGTGTCCCGATAGTTGATTACAATTTGATTCACCATTCCAATTCCACCTAGTGGTTTCCTGAGGACCACTTTGGAGAGTAAATATCCCATTGCTTACGTTTACCTCTGGACAAGCAAACAAGAGCTAAATTAAGATTGGAATGTCCTAGACCTACTCTTCCAGCCTCAATTTCTGCCACCCCTACTATTGATCCCTCTATGCTCATGTTCGTCTCCTAAAATTGGCAAAGGAAAAGCAGTGGACAAAACCTGATCCACCTGTCTGGACAAACTCTCGGACGTTGTTGTCCCCCTTGCTCATATATTTGACTTGGCGGAATCCGTAAACCTGGAACATTTCTCCATTGAACCTGAAGTTCTCTCTTTATGGGTGCAAAGAGCCTTTTGTTTACTAGGCAATGTTAACTCCGCTATCACACATGAACGTCAAAAAGGACTCTTGTTAAAACTGGATCCCAAGTTAATTAGCCTAGCGACAATGGATCATGGAGTTAAATTGGAAGGCCTTTTGTTTGGAGATTCCTTCATAATGGGATTAAGCAAATATGTGTCAACTTTCCATCTATTGACAATGCGCAACAGTCACTGAAGATGTTTTTTTCTCCCCATGTTTTTGCCAGGGCCAGTAGAGGCAGGAGCCACGTTACTAGCCACATCTAACACAACCAAGGTTCCAGAGGCTTCTTCAACTCTAGATTTCATGAATACAAGCCTCAGCTCTACCCCCAGTATGGTAGAGGCTTCCGAGGCCAAGGACACAGAGGCTACATATACAACCCTCAAAGAGGTACGTCTTTCTTCTGGCCTTCCGCTAGAAGGCCGTCTTCAATTGTTCTTTCCAAAGTGGAATTCCATAACTTCAGCCCCTTGGGTGTTAAGCAATGTCCAAGGTTTTGCTAAAGAACTGCACTCCAGGCCTTTTTAAAAAGTGTTTCCTTCCCCTCCAAACTTTTCTTCCGAAATGTCCAACCTCATTTCTCTGGATATTCACCCTCTCTTACAAAAGAAGGCCATTCAAATTACCTTACCTGATCCCTTAGGTCTCCTCAGCTCAATTTCTCTCGTCCAAAAGAAAAACAAGTAAATGAAGCCAGTAATTCATCACAGACAGTTGAACCAGTTAGTAGCTTATTGACATTTGAAGATGGAAACTATCATCCATCTCACAGATTCTTTACTCCAACATGATTGAATGGTTCATTTGGACCTTCAAGACGCTTAGCTCACTGTGCTCATTTTCCCAGCCCACATGAAGGGGCAGATTTACAAGCCCCCTACGCCACCCATACGTCACATTTGGTGACCTACCGGTGGCGCATTTTCCGGCTCCATATTTACAAGGACAGGAAAAGCCATTCTGCGTGACTTTTCCTGTCCTTATAAATATAGCCCCTTTACACGCAGCACTTTGCGTGAAAGGGTGTTCCATGGGTGTTGCTGTGGGTGCTCCCACGCAGCACCCATGGAACGAGACACATTTCCAGATTTACAATCGTAAATCTGGAAATGCGTGTGAATGCTATGCCTCCCCAGGGAAGTGAATATATTTCTCCTTGCTTTTGTTTCCTGATTCAATGCTTGCTGCAATCTGCAGCACACATAGCAAGAGGAAATCACTTCTAATGATTGTTTTTTGTTCAGGAAGGGTTCCCTTTCTGCACATAAAATATCAACTTCTATTTGTGCTAATGCAGCACACATACAGGTTTCAAAATTACATTTCAGATTGTTTTTGTACAGGAAGTGAACCCTTCCTGAACAAAACCAATCTCCCCACGAAACAGGCAACCTTGCACCATGGTGCAAGGGTGCCTGCATCAGTACAGTGCAGCAATTTGTGTGCCAGCGCAGGGGGAAGCACAGATATGCAACATATTGTTGTGAATATGTTGCATCACTGTGCTTTCCAAACTAACGCACCACGGTGCCGCAAAATGACCTACTGCACCGTGCTGCTTTAGTTTATTGTAAATCTGCCCCGAAATTTCTCCGATTTCAGAGGCAAGGTGAAACTTATCATTTTGCTTCCCTACCTTTCGGGCTTTCCTCAGCACTGTGGTGTTTTACCAAACTAACAAAACCTGTGGTCACTTTTCTCAGAGCCCAAGGTGTCAGGGTCATCATCTATTTGGACGATATTTTTCTAATGAACCAAAATCTGCCCACTCTCCAAACTCAGGTACAACTTACATGTTCTCTTCTATTAGAACTGGGTTTTCTGATCAACACAGAAAAATCAATGTTGAATCCTTCCAAACAGATAGAGTTTCAAGGGTGTCTAATAATCTTTAGGGTTTCTCCATCGTCTTTCAGTGAAAATAAAGATGGTCAAATCCAAAATCCTCCAGACCCTTCGGTGTTCAGTGAAATCTCTCAGAACCATAGCAAGAATTGTGGGTCTTCTTTCTTCTTCCATACAGGCTATTTTTCTATGCCCTATCCACTATCGGGTGCCCCAAAGAAAACAAATTCACCAATTACATAGAGGCCTGGCTACTCTGACACCATCATTCTCAAGGCAGAACCCTGTTTACAACTCCAATGCTGGATAGACCATATAGATGCCTGGAATGGCAGAACTACCTTTGCATCAGCTCCCGATTTGTGTTAAAAATTGAATTGATAACTGAGACTTATAGAAAGGTAAAAGAACTTCATCTCAAATTGTAGGGAAATAGGTTCAATGATTTTGAGCAGATATGCTAATTTTAATAGAGCAATACAACTGCTCTTAGGGTTGGAATGGCGGTGATTAACAGGACGAAGCGGGGGGCTTCTCCATACCACTCCATAGATTAAGATAGATGAGAAAATAATCTTTGTAAAAATGTATGTATAAGTGTACAAATTTCGTACAGAAGGCAAAAGATCCGAATGATTTTGATGTGTGCTACTATGTGACACCGGGAATCACCAATTTATAAATTCGAGACACGAATGTATTGGGAACTCTATGCCTTTCTTTCACTTAGGTGGTGTCAGATTAATCAATATTAATACTTTCAAAATATTATAGTTGGTTGTAAATAGTTAAGTATACAAGGTTTTTATTTTATATATTTTTTCTGGCTTGCAGCCCTGATGAAGTTGTTTTATACAACGAAACACGTGTCGGCTGACCTGCTCATAAGGCTGATCTGACTACTGAAAATATTGAATTTGATTAATTGAATCGTGTGAAGTGAAATTGAAAATAAACACGGATCAATCTATAACAAGATTCTGGTGTCTAACTAGCTAATGGATCTAATGGACAATATATGAACATTGTGACTAGGGTTTCTGAGAGTGTTGTTACTTAATATATTATTTGCTCGGCAGAAATTTTTGAATTATTTAAATACCTGGGACCAGTGTATTAGCTAGGGAGATAGGTAACCTCCCTATTCTGCCTAGTAGCAAGAGGAGTTACGTGTCAATTGAATATAGCCTAAATTATTAGCTGTGCGCCCTATCACCTGTTGCCTTTCTTTATATATTGTGTTAAAATCAGATGCAAGTCAGATGGGGTGGAGCATTCCATATGGATCAAATCACGACTGGCAGTACTTTGTACAGAGCAGAGTCCATATTACTTATCTTTTGTTTAGAGATGCTGGCAGGCTCATTTGTGAACAAAAGCCTAGTCAAAGACAAGGTACACTGATCTAGCCTTCTTCGTGTGGACAACATCACTGCTGTCTATTACATAAATCATCTGGTCAGATCAAAGCCCTTAGTGGAACTAGCCAAAGGTTCTTAGAAATTCTGCCGCCTAAACAACATTTCTGTACTCGCAGAATACTTGCAAGGAGATCTCAACTCTGTAGCAGACTGGCATTCCGTCACTTTCAAGACACTAGCGACTGGAACCTTCACCCTTCGGTGTTTCAGTCTCTGCTTCACAAATGGACTCCTTTTCAGATAGACCTTTTTGCATCCAGCCTCAATTGTCAACTTCCTTTATTCTCCAGTTGGTACCCAGATCCCTTTACTTTGGATGCATTTCTTAAGGATTTGCCCCTTTCAACCAATCACGCTTTCCCTCTTTTCATAATGAGCAACAGGGTCTTGTCTTAGGTCAGACACCAGAAAGCAGTGCACATTCTGGAGGCCCTCTTCTGGCAATCCCAGGTTTTGTTCCCTCTCCTTCTAGAACTAACAATCAAGTTTCCAGTTCTTCCTTCCCCAACCTTCTTCTAGGTCCATAGGGTCTTCCTCAGGGCTCTAAGTGGGCAGGGTCTCACCGGTCTGAGCACCGGCAGTATTTTTAAGGGGTCCTCAAATCGAGTCTCTATTGGGATCTGTTGTGTGCCCTGGCACAGGCGGTCCTTTTTTTCCTGGAGTGCAGTGACCGCAGGCACATGGACGTGCAGGTGCTCACACTGCTCTTCTCACTAGTGGAGAAGTTACGGCATGACGTCATGCCAGGTGAGCGTTGTATGAGAAGGGAAATCCTTTAAAGAGAGCCATTTTTCTCTCTGGATTTCCCTTCTCTTTTTGAAACTCAGGAGCAGCAACATTGTGGTTGTGTCACCAGGGCTTTAAGTCGAAGCTTTTTCAATAATATATACAACAAGTCATCGTTACTGCTTATTTATCTTATGCAACTAACAACCACTGACAAAGCCAATAGTCCTGCCTTGTTGTAGGTATGATGTTACTTGTTGCATCATGTAACTGGATGCAATGACAGAAACAGCAAAATACAAGTCAGGCGGCACACTATGCTAAGCACAGATTTTTAGCTGATGTGTTTTAGGCCACACCCTTAATTATATTGTCCACGCCCCTTTAAGAGACCCCCCGTTTTTTCATCCCACTTAAAGTCCTAGTCTTCCTCACAATCTGGTGTTAGACAATTCCCTAATTCTCTTGACTTGGAAGCTATCAGGAGCTCCCCATCATTCCCTCTCATTTCATCAGAAGCTTCCGCTTACATCAATAGTTCCTGGGCTTCAGGGACCACCAAAGCTTAGAGCAAATGTGTCTTCATGGGTAAGGTGGTTTGTGGAAAAATCTTTTGATTCCCTTGCATAGGCTATGTTAGACCTGGCATCCTTGGCGTGGTTCTCCTGACTTTTTGCCTCTACTTCCTGTATTTTTAATGCTGTGCTGGGTTTCGTTTTTGCTGGCTTAGATGCTTTGGGCACTCTGCCACTGCTTTGCAGTATCAAAGTGCAAGTAGTCCCTATGAAAACTATTGTTATGATTGGTTCTCTCTGATTGGCATATTTGATTTACTGTTAAGCCCCTAGTAATGTGCACTATGTGTGCCAGTGCCTGTAAATCAAATGCTACTAGTGGGCCTGTAGCACTGATTGTGCCACCCCACATGAGTAGCCCTTAAAAGGTATCTCAGGCCTGTCACTGCAGTGTCTGCGTGCAGATTTAAACTGCCATGTCGACCTGGCAAGTGCACCCACTTGCTAGGCCCTAACCTTCCCGTTTCTTACATGTTAGTCACCCCTAAGGTAGGCCCAAGGTACCTTAGGGGTGTGTGGCATGTCCTGGTAGTGAAATACTGCCAATTTCATTTTTCACTATTGCAAGGCTATCTGTTCCCATGGAATAGAATGAGGAGTTTGCTTATAACATCGTATAAGCATTCCTACCCCTGGGAACAAGGTAGGAAAATAAAGTTTGATATGCCTGAAGTCAGAATGTTAAAATACATTGTTTAGTGAGGGTGATTTTTACATTCTTTGTTTGAAAATACCACCTTTAGAAAGTAGGTATTTTCTTGCTTAGCCATCCAGTGAGCCTCTGCTTTGTTTGTGTATTGCATGTGTGGCTTTGGAATTACAGTAGCTGAGGAGGAGCAGTGGCTCCAGAGAGTCTGGATGAGTCAGGACTGGGCTGAATAAACCTGGGCTGTATTTAGAGTAGGGGTCTGCCTTCCACAATGCTGTCTCCACCACCTGCCAGGAAGCTGCACCAGAAAGGGCAGCACTGGTTTTAACTGGGCACAGGGCTTCTCTGCCACCGGAGAACACAGATTTTGCTGTGTAGGTAGTGGGACCCAGACCCCAGAATTTTAGACTACTTCAGGAATCCAGAGGAACCTTTGTCAAGGAGAAGAGTTGGAGAAACTGGAGGAGGAGTACTGCCCCTTTGCTGTGTGCTATCTGGGGTTGGCCTGCTGTGGTTGTTTCTGCCAAGGAAAGGACAAGGACTTTGCTGTGTGCTGTGTCCACTTGCTTGAGGAAGATCTCCAAGGGCTTGAGTAGAGCTTGCCTCCTGTTCTGAAGTCTCAGTGACACAAAGACTTCACCCCAGCTCCCCTGAACATCCTTGCTGGGAGTTCTGGCCTGCCAAGAGGTGCCTGTGACTGTGTTGGGCCTCTGGAGGTTGTTCCTGCTGTTGGGAGCTGGAAAAGCAACGCAACTACAAAGAAATCAACACATCGCTCTACTTGTGGCTGTTTTTCTGATGCTGCACCGCTGTGCGAGAAGAATCTCCACGCATCGCCGAGCCACTGCCGAAACCGCCGCAGGGCCTGTTGCCACTGCAAGAACTGACGCATCAAGGGATCGCGACTCAAGAAACCACTGCAGCACTGCTCAAAACCGCCGCATCGATCACCGCCACATCCCGGATGTCCACACATCGTACCTGTGCGGCAAATTTTCCCGCCATATCACCTGCAGACCAGAACCATCTCGGAATCAACACATCACTTCCCCCTACAGACCGGATTCGACTCATCACTTCTCCAGCGTGCAGCAGAACTGTCACATTGACTCCCCATGGTCTCAAGAACTGATGCATCTCTTTGTTTCCGATGCTTCCATTCTCTGCAGCTGTTTGGCCTGGTGAATTTTGTTGCCACTACAGGTACTTTCAGAGAAATCATGCGTTTAAAACCTTTTTAAAGTCATATTCTTATTACATGTGTGTTGGATTTTTGTTGTTTTGGTCTTGTTGAGTTTAGATAAAGATACTTTATTTTTCTAAACTGGTGTGTTGTCCATTTGTGGTGTTATCACTGTATTACTGTGTGTTTTGAGTACAAATACTTTACACATTGCCTTTGGGATAAGCCTGTCTGCTCATGCCAAGCTACTCAGTGGGTGAGCATTGGTTATCTAAAGTGTGTATCCCCCTTACCCTGACTAGAAGCAAGGGTCCCTATTTGGACACAGGTACCCTTAGCCAACTAGAGACCCCCATTTCTAACAGGCTCTAACTTACATTCTTAATTTCTTGGCAGCCGGAGCTAGCGGGGAAAAAATTTACCGTAATCATTCCTAAAACAATAGAAAACCGATTGGAGAACATCAACTCATATGCCGACTGTTAGAGGAAGTGAAGGGTAAAAGAAGCCTACAAGGGATTTGATTTAAAACGATTTTTTGCTAATAAAAAAGCCATTTCAACCCGTAGCTTTTCACGTGCTGTTCCAATACCGGTTTTCAGGCTACGCTCATTATCCGAACCAGATCCTGCATGTGTATAGAGCACCTGAGGAATATTTTCCTGCATTAATACAGATGTTTTCTTCCAATAAACTAAGAACAGGAAATTATTTTTCCCACATGACAGTATTGTAATCACAGCAGTGACCATAGATTAAGCACATGGTACAAGGCTGTTTTCGCTTCTCTTTAGAAGAGTCTTTTTTGTCAGCTTCAATTTCTGTCCTGAAGATGGTCTGATGGACTACAGCCGAAAAGTCCGAAACGTCGACCTTATGTTCCATTCCTAAGAAACGTTGTCACTCTGGAGCAATACATATTCTCATTAAGAGATGTGTTGCTTATGATGTAATTGGAATAGTTGTCTAGTCATGTACTGCTAGGTTAATTTGATTTTACTTCTGTCCATGACTATATGCTGATTGATTTCATTTGTTCATACTCCTCTTGGTATTTATTCAATGTATAAAAATATATTTTCATATTTCTAGGTTCTCCTGTGTTATTTATGCTGAGATATTCTAATGTTTGATGTTGTCTAACGACACTTAGGCGTTTGTTCCGTAAGGACTAACTCCCTGATTAATCTTTTATTAACAAAAAATCATTTTAAATCAAATCCCTTGTAGGCTCCTTTTACCCTTCACTGTATTGCCCAAGCCTCCAAGGGTATATTGGGTTGCCCAAACTATTGATTGTTAGAGGAAGTAACATTTTCTAATCCTTCTGATCCCAAGTATAGTAGGTTGTGGGAGGTAAATGTGGTTTTAAACTTGTTTATTTCATGGCTGGATAATGTTAACCTTTCACTGAAAATGGTGTCAGCAAAACTCACCTTGTTATTATGTCTGATATCTATCAAACGACTGTCTGATGTTAGAGCACTGGGTATTTCCTCTCGTCAGCTTACTCAAACACTTGCTTTTTACAGTTTGTAGACATTCAAAAACTGATGTGACTTCTGTTTTTTATCAGAATTTTCCTGATCAACTTGAACTTTGTGTTAGGCAATGTCTCAAAGTATATGAACAGAACGAAAGTGGCCTCAGAATGTCCTCAGGAACTCAACTTCTCATTTCCTTCAGAAAACCCCAAAAATCACTTTCTTCTCCTGCCCTTGCTCGCTGGGTTAAGTGGGTCATATTCCTGGCAGGCAATGGTACTTTCATTTTTGGTGCCCAACTATCTAGAGGAGCCATGGCCTCCAAAGATTTTTGAGTAGACTCCCGTCTGGAGGATATTTTGAGATCAGCTGATTGGTCTAATGCTAATGTTGTCTGTGCTTCCTAATGTAAACCTGGACATACTGTATCTTCTGTTGTAGTTTTTTTGTTTTAAAAAGCGTAATAGGAGTTTCGGTCTTGCAATAAAATTAAGACATTCCTTCATAAGTTACTAGGGAAATCTACAATTTCTAAGACAAACTGAACCCCCTCATTTTGTTCCTTTCTAAATTAAATGTTTTAAGTTTTGATTCAATCAACATGACTTCAGGTGTGCCATACTTTTGTCATAAGTAACACTGTTAGTGCTCTAGTTGTTCTCTAGAACACTCTGGAGGCTGCAGTAGAACACAAGGGAATCAACTGACAGGCTGCTCCTGTTGGAGGTACATGATTTACTGAGAATGTCAGTTTTCATTTTCATATGGCTGAGAAAGATAGTGAATTTACAGAAAATATGTCCTCACTTTAGCTTTTGGAGCACCTTCCATAACCTCAATAGGAAAATCATGAGAAAACTGTTTTCTCTCAAACATGATTCATGAAATCCCAGGAGAAGGTTTTCCACAGAGTAAAATCACCTTAAAACACACCACAATTCCTAAAATTAGTATGGTACTATCAAAAAATGGTTTATATTGTAACTGAAATATGTTATCACCCTTTATACATTCTACTTTTTGGGACTCTCAAAATACCTGGCATTCACTACAATGCATTTGACTGGGATGCTATCATGTATATTGATCCCAAGATGGCTGCCAACACTTCCTGGCTGAAGTATTGGCAGCCAATCAGAATCCGCCATGTGATATGGGCTTAGGCTCTGCCTAGATATATACAAAATAATGTTTTCCTCTATGCCAAATTTGATGTCATTCCGTTCAGCGGTTAGGGCTGCAGGCGTGTCTACAGACTTGATTGGTTAGCTCTGAAAAGATCTTCAATTTACATGGGAAACACACTTTTTATACCCCCTTTTTTCTCAGCCCCAGCTTAATGGATCACCCTGAAATGTTCCATGCACAACTAGAGTCACCAGTGCACTTTTTGGGAAACCTTCGTGATGATTCGTCAAACAGGGACCAAAGATATAGGCAAGTCAAAAAATGTTTTTCCTATGGAAACGTGGTCCTAACTATAATAACCCACTGGCAACTGCATAACCAGTGGCGGTCGTCACTGGGTAGTTATAATTAGGTCATCTGTTCCAGTATTTTTTGTGTTGATAATAGCTTTGGCCATGTTTGACAAATTTCAGCAAAACTTTCTACTTTCTACTGTACATGGAATGTTTGGGGTGATCCATCAAGTGGGGGGGTGAGAATAAAGGGGAGGTGGGGTCAGAAAATACAAAGTTCCCATGCATTTGCCATAGCCTTTTTGTAGGCAGGGCTACAGCAAAAACTGTTCAAGGGAATTATACCAAATTTGGCAGGAAAATAGATCTTAATACACATATTGTGCCTTTTGTGATTTGGTGTAAATCCATTCAGTACATTTTAAGAAATTAAGGTTAAAAAAAATTGTATGTCAGGATGGTTGGGTTAGAGGGACTCTTACGGATCCATGGTTAAAAAATAGAGCGTTCTGATTGGCCTAGGGAGTTTTTTCTCCTTTGGACCATCTTGTTCCTGTGGGAGTCAGACTCTTGTGGGGGTGAGCAAGTACTCTTACTGACTGCCAGTAACATGAGTAAAATGCTGCTGGCAGCCATTACAGGGCTCAGAGACATTCGGGCACATTCATCAACGATAATTGCATTCGGAAACGGTGCAAATCGCAATTTTCGGCCGTTTGCGAATGCAATTATCAAAATTGGAATGCATCATGTATTTCGCAATTTTAGGAATCGCAATCATGTTGCGATTTCTAAAATTGCGTTTGCATTTAAGAAATCGCAATTTCAGATTTATTTAATGCAATGCATGATCATTTTTAAATTGCGAATTAGCCATTTGGAAGCGGTAAATTAGCATGAGGTTGAACCTCATGCTAATTTACCGAAAACCTTCAAACCTGCACAAAAATGCATTTTTGAAAGTTGCATTTTACACACACACATGTCCTTGGGACATGTGTGTGTGTACATTGCACTTAAGTTTAATTTCAGGGGTGCAGGGAGGGGTTCTTTGGACCCCCCCTGCACCCTTGAAATTGCATTTTCAATTTGCGATTCGCAAATTGAAAATCGCAAATTGTAAATGCCTTCCCATTGAGAGGCCCATAGGAATCAATGGGAAGGGTTTTCCTTAATTGCGATTCGCAAATTGTGAATCGCAATTAAGGAAAAATACCGAATCGCAAAAAAAGTTGCGATTTTTTCATGCATTACCGTTTGCGATTTCTAAATTGCAATTCCTTAATTTTCGCAATTTAGGAATCGCAAACGGAACCGTTGATGCATGTGGCCGTTAGTCCCCTGTCTTGAAATTGCTAAAAAAAAAATATAAATGGCAAGGTAGGGATACCCTGTCACCATATGCCTCACTGGGGGGCGAGGGGGGCAGAAGAACTTCCCCCTGAGTCTAAAATAAAAAAAAGCAATTTTTGCTGGATCACGGCAAAAAAAGAAAAAATGGCCCACTGCTGCATTGTTTAATGAAGGGGAGGGGAGCACGTGGCCCCCCTCCCTGAGCCATATTTGGCCCCAGACACCCCATCTTCCAGGGTTTGATTTCATAACTATGGGGAGGCCACATGCATACCATTCCTTGGGACGCATTTAGCCCCAGGGCCCGCTTTAATAAATTTTAGTGGGGGGATCGCGCGGCATCCTCACTGAGCTTTTAAAAGGCCCTGGGAACCTCATCCCAAAGGGCTTTTACTTTTGAGAAATGGGAAGGAGGTCACACAGCCCTCTCTCCGAGCTAATAATAGCCCAGGTACCTCATCCTCAGGGCCAGCTCACATACTGTGTCCTAGGGAGACCACTCCTGGACACAGTTGTTTCCCTGCCCACATCGGTGCAGGCAGGGAAACTTGTGTCTGCTCCCAACAGCCAGAAGCCTTTTCAAACCCCCCCCCCCCACCCCCAAATGGGAGAAAACACACAGTCTGCTCCTAGCAGGCAGAAGCTTCAAAAATGCTCCCGCCGACTGGCAGAAAACTTGACATCTGTTTCCCTGCCTGCATTGATGCGGGCAGGGAAACAGATTAAGATATTGCTTCTGCCCAAAGGGATCTGCATAAATAGCTGCTCCCTCTGGGCGGGAGCAATGTGGGCTCCCCAGCACGCGAGGAGCCTGCTGGAGCTGTGTGACCCCTGGGGTTTCCCGTGCGGACCCCACATTGTGCATGGTCGGTGCCCTGGGTGTGCACCGGGGCTCCCACTTTTAATTAATGCTGGTTGTAGGGCATAGGGTCCCGGGGCCAAAATATTCTCAGGGCGGGAGGCCACATGACCCTCCTCCCCTTTAAAAAAAAAAAGACCCTAGGAGATGGGGTCTCCAGGGTCTAATGTGGCTCTGAGAAGGGGGTCAGGGAGGGAGCTGCATGCATCCTCCCCTTAATATATATCTTTTTTGCCCCAGAGGACAGGGTCCCCGGCTTCTGAAGGCCAACCCTATGCTGTGCAAGGCAAACACTGTTCGTGAAGTGGGGTTAGCAGTCTGCAGGGGGTTTGGCCACAGGGCCTGGTGGCAAGGCAGGCTCTGAGACTAACCCCATACCATGCACTAGTAATGGCTATGTGTGGTGTGAGGTTGGCTGCCTCCGAGTGGCTGTCTGCAGTAAGCTGAACATAGGACCTGGCTGCAAGCAGGCCCTCCAGCAACCCAATGCTATGCACGAGCAAAGGCCATGTGCGATGTGCAGTTGGCTGCCCGTGAGAAGTTGGACACCAGACCTGGCTCCAAGACTGGCCCTGTGACAACTGCACGCCATGTGTGATAAATTTGGCCCCGTGAAAGGGGGTCGGCTGCCTCTAGTGTTGCCAACCTCCTGCTGTGCATGGCAGAAGAGTGGGGTCATTTGAGATGTTATCAGTGATGTCATAAGTAATGTCATAGAACATGTCATGAGTGATGTAATATGTGAGGTCATAAGCAGTGCATGGCAGGGGAGGAAATTTTAGTTAGTGCTGATAACGATAACTGATGCATTTCTGTGTTTTTTTGTTACTTTAACCTTTTTTTCAGTGAATTTCTAAGATAATTTTTTTATCTATCACACTTAAGTATCATGTTACTTTAATCTTTGTTTTTTAGTGAATCTCTAGTTTTTTTAATGTAAAGTAATACTTACATACCATACATAAATGCATTTCTGTGGCTCCAGGAAGCCGGAGATTCGCTGCATGGCCTGCAGCCAACACCTCCATACAGCCAACCCCACGAGGACATGGACCTGGAGTCCAAATCCCCCAGAGCCATTCTGTTTTTTAAAGAGGACTATAACTATAACTTGCACCTTTCGCATGCACTACTTATACCCTTTGATATCACAGAACTTATAGAATGTTAAATCATAGCATCTATCACAACACTCATGATATCTCAAATTACATCATTTATTAGACTAGTGTGCATGGGAGAGGGCCGAGTTATACTTAATTTAGTCTGGCTAGCAAGTTGAAAACACTGTATATGGAGGTGCGCAAGTTGTAGTACTTTTGCTTGGGCGCAAATTATAACTTTATGTTATAACTATAACTTTTTAATGCCTAAGGTTTGAATGGTTTAACTTAGCTTTGTATGGAAATAATAAATGAAGTTTCCTTTAACTATAAATAGTCTTAAATCTTTGTTTTTTCATTGAAATGGAATATTGTTTTGTAAACAAATTGTTGTTTTATATAGTATCAATTATTTTAGATTTGTTTTAGGTGCCACAGTACTATTGAGAAAGGTAAAAGATCATTAGGAGTGGATCCCCACCGAAACGAGAAGGACAGTCACCCAGGCCCTTGTCAGCAGTAGATAAAACGGCTCCAACGCATCCAGAACACCTCCGCACGCCTGATCCTCGACATCCCCTGCCACAGCCACATCACACCCCACCTGAGAGACCTGCACTGGCTCCCCATCAACAAGAGGATAACCTTTAAGCTTCTCACCCACGCACACAAGGCACTCCACGACACCGGATCAGCATACCTCAACAGCCACTACACCCCCACCCGCCAGCTCTGTTCTGCAGACCGTGCCCTTGCCACGGCCCCCGCACCCGATGAGCGACCGCCGGCGACAGATCATTCTCCCACCTCGTCGCCAAGACGTGAACACCCTCCCCATCCCCCTACATCAGACCGAAGACCTCCTAACCTTCAGGACTCTCCTCAAGACCTGGCTCTTCGAACAATAGCAGTGTTCCCCCCTCCCCTCACGCCTTGAGACCCTCACGGGTATGTAGTGCACTTTACAAATGCTATGATTGATTGATTGAGTCTCAGTTTTTATTTCACTTGTGCTTCCTCAAAAGTACTGAGGTACCTGTGTAATTATTTTAATGATAATTATATCAAATAAATATTTTTATTTGAAATGTTGATTCATGGTTTCATGGATAGTTATTTTGGAAGAGGAATATATTTTCTTCAAAAACCACATTCCAACTTTTGAAGACCTGCAATGGCTGAAAAAGATTATTATGTACTGTTGCCAGAGAAGGAACTAGAGGCAGAGCAGAGAAAGAAACTAAAGGAATCAATTATGTGTTTTTTTTTCATTGCCACCTGGAGGGAAAAAGGTGAACTGAAAACTGGTAACCTGCAAACTATGCAACAAAGTTATTTCCTCTGGGAACTTGAAACAGTACTCATTCAGTACCACGTGAATGAGAAAACACATGTAGGCAATCCATTCCATCAGATTGGTGTGTCTGGAGAGAAGGCGTCAAACGGGAGATAGGAGAGGCCAAAGTAGGCACAGTGGCTGTGCCCACTTATTTAGTTTCTGCAACACCTTCGACTTTTTCTGCTGTATCAGCACCTCCACCACTACCACCAGCTGCATCTCTCCCTCAAGTAACACCTTCTACTTTTGCTCCATCTGGTGCATCTGTCGCTCCAGCAGTACCTGCTCCTGATACAGTGCTGTAAATTATTGTTTTGAGGCAGAACCATCAAATTGCAGACCAATATTGTAGTACAGCATCATACTGTCTCCTCTGACATACTGCCATTATTGCGGGAGAGAGGGATATGACCATCCATTGTGAGCTTGTCATAGCTCACTAGTGTCCTCCCCAACTGCCTTAGTTTTATTTTTTCATTTGTTCTCCTGTTTCCTGTTGAGAGAATTGTTTTGGTTGGTCAAGATGGCCTTGTAAAAAATAAGAACTTTCTTGAAAAATGTATTAAAAAAAGAAAATAGAAGTTCTTTTCAGAACAAACCAAATATCTCAAAAGATAAAAGAGCTTCTACTAATATTAATCATATTTGTTCCTATCATCATAAATACTAAATTGTAATTAATATAGAGATAAATGGAAAGTGTGTTTTCAGACAAAACTACAATATCTGTTACACTACTATGTCATCATTTAGAACATTTGCAGTTCAAGATAATCATATGGTAGTAGTTATCATGAACTTTTACTTTTTTATGGATTCTACCAAGTTCTTGGCATGTATCTGAATTTAATTTTAAGTATTCCACTTTTTCTCTTATCATGCTCCACAGGTAGTAAGAGTGGAAAAACTAAGGGAATTCGTTTGCTGTTATGTGCTGTTATGTGCTGCTAAGCCAGTATGAGCAATACCTATTCAAGATAAATTAGAGCTTGTAACTTAATGCACATACGCAATAATTACTTAAGTAAGAAAGATTTTCCCTGTGCCTGGTTGTTCACTTACGTATTGTAATGTAGGTTCATAAGCTATACATTCACATATTCATAAAATCCATTTTCATGTTGAAGTTCATGATGTACTGTTTATTTTTTTTTCTTTGTATATTTCAAGTTGTTTTCTATTTAAGTGAGATGCTAACTTATCTAAATTATGGGCGTCATTTTTAGCTTGGTCCATTGCAATATGAATACCGTCCATGGCAACCACAACTTCAACTTCAATATTTGGTTCTCTAAGTAGGTCAGCAGTCGTGAAAGCAGAAGTACTATTAGTAGATGGAGTATTGCCTGGAATATCTGCATTAATATTGTTTTATTCTTCTATTTCTTGATTTAGCATTTGTAAGTCTGTCTGAAATTCAGACAATTCAGTGTCATTTTTATAAACATTAAATGCACCTTCATAGTATTGAAACAGACCTATAAGTTCTTCTTCTTAGCGCCATGCTTTAAATAGTTGAAGAAGTGCTAAACAATAAAAATCTTTCTTTTCTCCTGTGTAACAACTTAGTTTAGGATGATTAATAATAGTATATTTACTATGACATATTAAACTATCATTAGTACCTTCTAGTCGATATTTTCCAGTGTTCCTATGTATGTCTTTGAAGAATGAATATAACTCAGTAGAGTCTCTATGCTTTTTTGTGGTACTTAGCAGTATTAGGCTGTGTTGATAGCCCACTTTATGTTCTTAACCAATCACATAATGCTCCACTTCTCAATTTTATTTCTTATCTAGTTTTGTAATTGTCATGTGACCACAAATGTGTGTCAAATGCCCTTCTAATACTTGTTAATGTAATTGCTGCAGACTTGTTTATTGGAGACATGTGAATAAGACAGTGTCAGTATTTCTTCAGGATCATAACATGTCATTCATTCCATTCTTCATTTAAATATAAAACATGGCAATGCAGCACTGTATTGTACTGATGGTGTACATTTTCCAACCTATGCTCCCCAAATGTTCCTTTCAAACCTAAACACTTGGCTTGACATACATATATAAATATGTTTTCTAAACAAACAAAAAAACAAAGGATCTTTTAAGAGCCACCCTATCTTATATCTAATTTTATTTTGTTATTTATAATTTCTTTACATTTCAGTAAGTACTGCAGTACTTTCTAGATAAGTTTGAGAATGTTCTGTGGTACATCATAAATGTTTAAAAACATTTTTCACTCAACAAAAATTATTTTCCCTAACTCTGCAGTTTGTTAAACTGCCTCATCTTTTCCTATACCTTACTAAACAGTAATAAGCTACATTTCACATTAAAACACAGAACAAAGACCAAGTGTTGTGTAAACAATATGGCTGCCTTTTAATTTTGCAAGGGCTTTAATTAACCAATGATATTGTGTTTCGTCATCACCATGTACATTGGTGTGCCGCAAAATGCCCGCCCCACACTACGGCCCAATAAATCACTAACATTTTGTCCCTTATTACTTAAAAAACACTGAAAAAATTTAGATCAAATAGCAAACAGAAACCTTTTCACAACATACTCTATATTGCTGCCAATTCTCATGTAGATCAGTTCAGCCATTTTGCTGGTACTTCTGTTTGAAAAGATTATGCAAAATGCATTGGTGGAAAATCATGTTTTTGGGCCCCCTTTATTCTTTGCACCCCTTAGCTAATCACCACAAAACTTTGCATCATCAGTCAATGTACAATAAGGAACACGTTTGCAAACTTTTGTGGCGATTAATCAAACGATGATGAAGTTATTAGAAAGCAAAACATTTGAGGAATTCTTATATCTCAGAACCCTAACTATGACTTCAGAGTGGCTGTATGTATATACATACACAAAGCAAGATTTATTACGACCTTCAATAGAAAATCATCAAAAGTACACAAATTATTGCCAATTATTGGAAATTACTTGCATCAGATAAGATTATTGTTATGAACGTAACATCACACACTAGTGTAACAGAGAGATAAAGATCGGATCAAACCTGAGTCAGGTTTGGGCCAACCACAAGGTATTTTTGTTACTTGTGGTAATAGCAGAGACTGACAAGATGCATCAATATAAACAAATGTCATATTAGGTTTGAGTAGTGCAAAATCATGAAATGTATAACATGTCTGTCTGACCATTGCATTTATATTCTCTTTATTCCTTCTGGTTTGAGATATGCGGGCAGCACAACCTTTTCCCTCAAGACTTTGCTGAGAAACTCAATTGGGATCCTGATCTGTTACTCTTTTATGGCATTGACAGCATAATTGGCAACAGGAGAGGAGGAGAAAGAGTGAAACTCCTACTTAAGGAGGAATCCCACTACATTGTCCGGTTGGGCACCAAGGAACCTTATGAACTAAACAAGAATGAGAAATTAGCGGTTCAACTTGAAGATTGAGAGAAGTTATTTTGTAAATCCAATAGGTGTGTTGATACTATCATCAAATTATGAAACAATTCATAACTTTGATGGGTATATGGTGTTTTAACACATAGTGAGAAACTCAACTAGGAGAAATTGTGCCTTTGAAGAGGAGAAAACCCATGGCTGTTCCATCGCCCTATATTCTATTGCATTATATTAATGAATGAATGAATGAATACTTTATTGTATCATTACTTACAACTATTACAAGCATGTAGGAAGCACTAGATAAAAAAAGTAGGCAGTGTAAAAGCATATTTTAAAATTAGTTAGTTCAGAGCAAGATTATGGGGAAAGTTTTTCAGTGCAACAAACAGTGTATTTCAGTGCATAAACATTTTCCTGTGCAAAAAAAGATGTTTCAGCTATTGACTGGTACCCTAGAAGCTGATATAGCTGGAGCTGAGTCTATTGGGTGCTAGACTGTTTTTTGCTAAAGGGCAAGGTAAAGGCCGGCGGTTGGTCTGGGCCATCCAGCTACTTATACAACAGGGAAACCTAGGGGTCTAAAAAAGAGGATTATTAAGAACCTCTATGTACTTAACTGGAAGTCTAGGTTAGTACGACCAGATAAAGCCAAGGCTAACTAGTTCTGGCTTGGGACAAGAAATATCAAAAAGTGGGCAACCAATGATTGTAGAGGAAACACATTTAGGATTCCCATCAAAAACTTGTATGATCAATATTATCACGTGGTAATCCTATAAGGGTCGCGTGTCTCTAGATCATTGAGACATAGATCGTACCCTTTATCAGGAAATGGGATTCCGACCCACAATCACTTTAGGACCATGTGACTCTGATCTGATGGGATCAAGTGCAGTGCAAGAAAAATTATGAGAGTAGTGAATTTAAAATAGGATAGAGTACCACAAGGAATTTTTTTTGTTTTAAGGAAAGAAGGGCCTCTTCCTGTTAAAAACAAGAACAGTGCAGTAATATATGTATCTTGCAGTTTAACCAAATACCTGCAAGGGGGCCAACATGTTTCAGCCTCTTGGGAATAGGACCCCAGGCTTTCTTCAGGGCCTCTGTTCTAACTTGTAAATGCTACTGCAAGTGATGGATAATGTGCTAAATTAATTCAAAACATTTTTAGTGAAATGAAGTGATAACAAAGAAAGGATATTATTTTCCATCATCTGTTAGACTTCTCCGTGTCACCTGGTGTCTTGGACATCCAGTGTGTCAGGGGAACAGACCTCACCTCTGGTACTCCCCCTGACTCGCTACCTGCCAGAGGCAACAACGGACAGAGCGGGGTCTCACTATTCCTGAGCCAGGTCCAGGAGAGGTGAGGTCTGTTCCCCTGACACACTGGATGTCCAAGACACCAGGTGACACGGAGAAGTCTAACAGATGATGGAAAATAATATCCTTTCTTTGTTATCACTTCATTTCACTAAAAATGTTTTGAATTAATTTAGCACATTATCTATCACTTGCAGTAGCATTTACAAGTTAGAACAGAGGCCCTGAAGAAAGCCTGGGGTCCTATTACCAAGAGGCTGAAACATGTTGGCCCCCTTGCAGGTATTTGGTTAAACTGCAAGATACATATATTACTGCACTGTTCTTGTTTTTAACAGGAAGAGGCCCTTCTTTCCCTAAATAAAAAATATTTTTTTTTCCTTGTGGTACTCTATCCTATTTTAAATTCACCACTCTCATAATTTTTCTTGCACTGCACTTGATCCCATCAGATCAGAGTCACATGGTCCTAAAGTGATTGTGGCTCGGAATCCCATTTATTGATAAAGGGTACGATCTCTGTCTCAATGATCTAGAGACATGCGACCCTTATAGGATTACCAAGTGATAATATTGATCATACAAGTTTTTGATGGGAATCCTAAATGTGTTTCCTCTACAATCATTGGTGGCCCACTTTTTGATATTCCTTGTCCCAAGCCAGAACTAGTTAGCCTTGGCTTTATCTGGTCGTACTAACCTAGACTTCCAGTTAAGTACGCAGAGGTTCTTAATAATCCTCTTTTTTAGGCCCCTAGGTTTCCCTGTTGTATATGTATGAGTTGTGAGGAATTTAACCTTGGCTGGTCTATAAACATTCCTCAGACCCTCTATTAATAGTTTGTTGTTTATTTATATCATCCAACTACTTTCCCTTTAACAGTAGAGGGCTTAATGTATAAATTATTATTAACAAGGGAATTATTCTGGGCAAAGTGCAATTGATATTAGTTTTAATGTTTTGTTAACATTGCTTCTATGCAAGGGTTCTCATACTTGAACTTTTTATGTGTTAATTAGCATTTTATTTTGTGTATTTGTATCTTGTACTTGCTTTTATGACAACTGTTTAACAAAGCTTATCAAGCGACAATATATACATTTCTCAAATTTGGCCATCTCCACCACAGTTTCCAGGGTGACTAAGAGATGTTTAGCCTCTTTGACCAAACGAGTGTCATGGTATAGGAATATTGGCCTCAAGAGAGTGAGAAGGGTGATATGCAGTGCCGAGCAGCAAAATGGGATATTCCATTCTATAATCATACAGTCTGCAATGTGTGATGTTTTCAATTCATTTCCAAGTTTGGTTCATTTCCTTGATTGGAAGTGGCACCAGTCTTGTCCATAGCATTTGATTTAGACCCCATTTTCCTAGTACCTGGTAAAGATGTGGTTTGCATGACTGATTTATTTGGAATTTTATTAGAGAATTGTGTAGGTGCCTCGCTTGTAGAGCTTTAATGTCCATTTCACATGAGCGAAGGTGCAATTGCTTTTTTATCACTGTTTTAATGGCTGTATAGTTGGTGGTGTTTGGAGCCCAATTCTCCATTGTGAGCTGCAGGGTCTCCGTCGTGACTTTGAGATTAGTGGACCAAGAATAGTTATTATTTTTGAAGTTTGTTTTTATGACTGCCTTCATACTATTCACAGGTGTGGCAGTTGTCTGGTAACAGTATTTCGCCAAAGTAAGCATGCACTCGAGTTTTTGATTGACAAGGCCAAATTCGAGTCAAGTCAGAGTGTTACTTGTGTAGGAAGGCATCTTGTACCCCATGCATTGAAGCTTATCAAGGTCAGCTGCCAGCATACTGTTAACACTTGTTAACATAACACTTGTTGTGCTTAGTTTACTGAGGGCAAACATTTTACCCTGCTCACCCTCCTAATGGCCATGGTTATTGGACTGTTACTTAGTTTGTGGAGGGCACATATGACCATCTTTCCTTTAGTTTTCACTTTTTGTAAGCGCACGGTCGGTTTTCCAGTTTTGCTGAACCAAGCCCCAGGATAGCTGTAGTTTTGTACGCAATGAAGCATCTATTACCCCAGCCTCCATTTCATTTTTTTTTAAAAACAAACTTTATTGATTTTCATTCAACATTCGGTAGGATTATCCATGCAATCGAATCAAGCGTTGATGATGCATGTCATATTATTCAAAATTGTGGTAAATTCCTTAACCTTCACTAGCGTGTGCTTCACAGTCATCATTTGTCCCGCATTTTCTCAGTACCATTCCTCCATTTATCAATCTGTACATGTTTAACAAACCCAGGCTCCATTTCTTGACCCTTTTTTTCAGGTAACGCCAGAAAATCACAATTTTGGGTTTTCTTGCATTGGCTATGTGCTTTTTATTTTAAATATTATATGTGTTCAGTGCGTTCAGAGCCTTCTGGATGTCAACTTTTGTGTGATCTAAAAGCACAAGGTCATCTGCATATTTCATGAGATGATTTTTCCTGTCTTCAATCCTCCTGGTGATTAAGGTCATGTTGAATAATGCCAGGCCCAGGTCAGCTGTGTATAGGTTAAATAATATTGGGGCAAGTATGCAACCCCGTGTTAACCCTCAGTTGGTGGTAATTGTTGCAGTTGCTATATCCCCTGAGAGCTTGATCCTTACCCATGTCCTGGTGTAACGTGACATGATGACCCTCAGTAATTTGGGACAGATGTTCCACCTCTCTAATTTCTGCCAGTGTATGTTCTGGACTACTCCATCAAAGGCTGTGGAGTAGTCAATAAAGCAAGTGAAAACAGGTGGAGTGTTGTGAGTGATGGCTTGATGGGCTAAATAAGAGAGGGCAACAATGTTGTCTGCTGATGATCCTCCTGCTGAGAATCCTGTTTTGTAAAAGGGCATCAAGCCCTCAGTGGATGCCTAGTTAGCTAGCTGCTGCAGTAATATATTGGCATAGGCTTTCCTCTTAATGTACAGCATGCTGTTAGCATGTAATTTCTGGGATCTGTGTTGTTACCCTTCTTAGATGGGCTGCTAGAGTTAGCCCCTCCATGAGTCCGGGATGTCTTCATATAGTCTGCATTCGGCATACAGCGAGGCAGGAGCTGAGGCCCAGGACTGCTTATCTTCTTTAAATAATGACCCTGAAAGGCCATTTAGTCCAGGGGTGCCATCCTTTCTGATCTGTTTCAGGACCATGTTGACCATCTGGTCATTCAATGCTAGATGATTAGTTGGTACCACTGATGTGGCAGCGTCTGCTTCCTCCGCCTTGTGTGAGAGCGATAGTTTGTCTGGGGGGGCTTATCTTAGAGCACTGTGTAGAGGGTCACAACATGTGCAATCCATTTTTCTGCTGGAACCGAGTTTCCCCTTTTACACTTTCCTTGGCATAAGGTGTTGGCATACTGCTAGAATTGTTGGTGTTTATTGGCTTCAATTAGGTCAAAGATTTTGATCCACTCGGGCTGGGTGTTTTCCTCTTGTGCTACCATACAAGTTGCTTGCGCTTCTTTACTGCTATAGTTACCTTCTCCTTTCAAATATTAGTTTTTAGTTTGCTGTTTGACCTCAGTGTCACCCTTAATTTCCACTTGCTTTTTTTTAATTCTCTGGCACCAATCCCAGCCCGTAATCTGATTCCTTTTTTAATTTTGTTCCGGCTGTGCCTTGCAGGAGCCCACACATCTCCAGAAGTAGACGGGACAACCCTTAATGATGTCCGACCTTTGACACATTGTAGCCCAGCCTTCCCATTTTCTCATCCATCCCTCAAACTTCCCTATGGATGTGGTTGAACATTTAATCTGCCTCGGGCATTTTAAGTATTTTTCACCTTTTGTTCTTCCCAGTACGGGTAGTGGTTCGCGATTCCCAGCTGATATGGTCAGCCTTGCCATCAGGCCGGCATGGCCGCCCTCTATCCGTTGGATCACATTATGGTTCGCAATGGCTTCACTTAGACCCTGACTCAGGGATACGTAATCAATCGGTTGGTTGTTGAAAGAGGGAGGATAATTAATCCAGGGTTTGTTCTTTTTTGTTCTGATCTGTGCTGATTCCAGATTATGGGTCTACAGGGATGTATTAAATCTCAGGGTTGTTTTACTGAGTGCCCTGGTGCATGTCCTGTCTTCTCCCTGGTGATGCATATTGAAGTTTCCCAGCAGGATCATTTCTGAACCTGTGTGTGTGCTTATTAATCTTTCCAGGTGCCCAATCAGCTGTTCTAATTTTTCCAACATGTTGGTTTCAGGTGCATTAAATTAGACATTGATGTTTAGAAATGACTGAGTTCCTCTGGAGCCTTTGGGGCCTTTTAAAATGGCTGCTTGAAGCATTTCCGATTTGCTCTTTGTTTCCAGAAAAGATAGTCTTACTGATCGCTTAATGTATATTGATACCCCTCCCCAGGGTCTCCCAAACAGATGGATCTCTTTGACCGGCTTGTGATGCCCAGTTAGCAATGTGGGTCCTAGCGCCCATGTATCACGGAGACAAGTGATATCTGCTTCTTCCAAAAATACTAGTGCAACCACACTCTGTAGAATCTTAGTGATTCCCACTACATTCCAGGTCACTATATTGGTAGTGTTTTCCTGACCTTTTGCTCTCCAAGCCTTACTATTCATTGTGCTAGGAGTGTCTTGGATACTCTTGGCTAGGTTGGCGGCAACCCAGTCCCGATTATTGGAATCAGTTGTGTAATCTGGAATGATGCTCTGAGTGGTAGTTACTCTTTGGACTCCTGCCGGCTGTCGTGTAGTTCCTTAAAATACATAGGAACTGCACATTTGTTAGACAATATAAACTGAGGGATTGGTGTCTAGATTGATTCCGGACACCCCCCACAGAATATGTCAGCCTATAGACCAGCTAGCTCACAGTGCCACCATAAGCCCCCTAACCTTACCAAGGAGTGAATAGTTCTGGCAACCATTGAACATGACAACCCTTGAACCTTCAGGGATGGTGGAAACAGTACAGTACTTTTCGCTCAGTCAATCGTGCTCAATTAGTCTCAGAGAGATTTACTGAAAAAACCTTGGGGACATTTTCAGTTAGCATTTATTGAACCAGCGTCATTCTCGTATAAAACGTTTGCGGCGAAAATCAATAGACAAAAGCTGACGTAAGAGATTACAAGCACCAACAGAGTAAAATAGAAGGTAGAATTCAACCACGGTGCTAAAACAGTGAATAGATGCAGGCATCTAAACATGACAGTAATCAAGCATACTCTTTCGATGCGGACCCTACCTAAGTGTACCTAAGCATACCTAGCATGTATGTGGGTGTAATGCCAAGAATCCCTTAGGAAAGAGCCAACCCCATTTCCTGATGGGAGAAAATGGAGGACCCCGTCTTGGTCACAAGTTGGACACCCCAGAAGGGATTTCGGACTGCTGCGTGTTGAAGCTTCAGCATGCAGGGACCTCAGTGTCTTGTGTCAGCATGGAAGTGTCTCCTCTAGTTAACTAGTGAAGGTGCAGTTCTATTATACCAAAAAGGTAGCCTCATGGTTCTATCACAATCGTTATGTTGTTAGTACGATTATGTAGATGAGCCAAAATCAATAATTGTAATTATGCAAAGTACCCCTGTCGTCCTAGGATGAAGATAGCGATGACTTTTTTACAGAGTATGTTAATCCTGTTATGTATTCCATGTGCAGGGGATTTTACTAAGAATCCTCATGCATAATAAATTAGACTAGTTTCAAGGAAACCAATCGACATTTATTCAGCACGTAACTGGGTAAAAGGTCAGTGCTAGAACTGTTATTCAGAGCAAGGTAGGACAAATGTAGGTAAAAGGTTGCTTTGCTACATAGGCCTAGGTTGGGGAATGTAACAGGCCCTTTTGGCCGATACTGTATGTTGTGGTTCATATAACATAAAGTGGTTTTGACCCTTGTTGTTCCCTTTAGGATCCCTTTCTTTGGGCGATTTTTGGGATGTTTTCTTAGAATGTTAGGATATTTTTCTCTCTCTATCATCTGTACTAAAATCCCCCTGTCCGTGAACTGGTCTTTTTCGACCAGCACTTGTTTCGACGTGCTGGGGTCTCACCATGGTATAATCATCGATTATCTTGATTGATCTAAAGCTATGGCATTGAACGTTATCCTTGTTATAGCTTCTCTGTTGATAAAAGACAATGAGGGAATGTACTGCAGAAGTTTTAGTATGCTCGGTTGAGGATGTCCGAATTGCCCGTGGATATGTACCGTGTGGTGAATATAATTGGTTGCGATCCACCCCCTTCTGTTATATTGTGACTGGCTGTTGAATGTAATTAGAACGATCCCCAAATTGGGGATATAGGGGCACCAGCCAAGTGGACATGTCACCTGCATGCCCTCTCAGGTGTCTCGAGGTCTTACATCATGGAGTTATCTCCATTATTGCTCGTTCTACAACCCTTGAGAATAATGCTTGCCTATCTTCCTACAATCTATCAGGTGTGGCACCTGTAAAGAGCTCTGAGATTTCTTTGACCATGTTTCCCCTTTGTTGGTCTTCTGAGCTTCCTCCTTGGTTTTCTTTACTACTTTTTAACACTTTTCTTCCTATGTACTCTGTATCCCTGATTGGATTGGAATTCGTTAAGTGTGTCTTGGATGACTGCATTCCATGTGATATGGCAGGAGGGCTATACTGAGCCGTTCCTGTGCCCATGTTTTGGGGTCTTCTACCTGAATGAGGGCTTTTTGCCCTAATTGACTTAACTGATCTTCATGCAGTTGTGCTGTGGGCTGCCTGGCCTGCCTATGTGAGTCTGGCATATCTATGCAAATTGCTGATTTGCTGATATTGCTGGAAGAATCCTTCTTGGCCTGTGCATATGTTTGTATTGACCCCCGATAGCTCGCCCAAGTTTTGTGATCGAATTTGAAATATTGGATGTAAGGGTTTGGTTGAGGCTGTTGCAGTCATCCATTGAGGTTTTCTTGCTGCTCCTTCATTGCGGACTTTCTGGGCGTCTACTTTTATTTACTGTGTTTTCATTTGTTTTTGGCATTTCTTTAGTTTTTTCTTTCCTCTCTGTGTTAACAGCGTCATTGTGGAAGGTGTAGCCCCCTCCTATGCACTGTCTGGGGCTACATTATATGTCTTCGGCTATTGTTTTAGTTTGATACTGGAGCTGGGTTGAGCGTTTTGGTCCGGTGTCTCCTCCTCAGTCTACGTTCGGGCTGGTTTTTTTAATTACTTTTCTGATGTGTGTCCCTCGACATGGGCCTTGTGTGATGCAAACTAAGGCGTGTGTTATTTATGGCTTACAGTTCGGCAACCAGTGTGGCGAGAATGGATGTTAATGTTTACAATTTGTCCACGATCTCTTGACATAGGTAGTCTTGTGTTGACCACATTTTCTTGCCCATGTTCGCCATAGTGAGTGGCGTTATCTGTAGGGTTTCCATCTGTATTTCAAGTTTTTGTGACTGCCATGTCAAGGCTTTTGTGGCTGCCATCAATGAGGTCTTAATAGACCATAGCAAATTGTCCTGCATATAGGACAGAACAAATGGTAGATAAGCAGGTGATCTTTGTAGGAAATCGGATAACTCTGGATGGTTTGGCACCTCTGAGCTTGTTGCATTACCTGCAGTGCATTGTGGGTTTTGGATGACCCTTTCGTGCCTGGGCCTTTTGATTGAGCCCTGGCCCCCAATAACTTGCCCACCTCTATGTTGTACCCGCATTGGTGACCAAACTGCACCACGGTTGATTCCCTGCATTGTGGTGGGTTGTGAGGTAGGGTCGACACTTGCCCATGACCATGTTGTGCACTGCCCGCCTCACTCCCCATGTTTTGCGTTGGTGGTGGGTCTAGTGTTGTGAAAGACAGTTCAATTATTGAGCTTATTGACCGTTTGTCCTCTAGTTTTGGTCATGAGTGTGTCCTTCTTCTTTTTCATGGGTTGCCAGTCCCCTTCCCTTGCTCTGATGCATATTGTGCTTGTGGTAGTGAGTGCACCATGATCTCGTGAGACCCCGGGGGGTGTACATACCCCTGTCCTTCTTCGTGAAGCATACCGTAATTCCAACAGCCACCTTTTAGCTGCTACATGTGTTGTTTCCTGTTGGGAGCTCGACTGACTTGGACCTGTTACTTGTCCTACTGACCCAGTAAAATTTTTCCTGTTCTGTGTAATGTGTAGAAAGAACTCTTCCTGTTCCCATTTGTACCTTTATCTGTTCCTTCTGTGCATTCCTTTTAGGCATCACTTCTATTCTCCTGCATATGGAGATCTTAAAGGATAATTTCCAAATTCCGAAGGGAATGTTCCTTGAGCCCCTAGTGTTTCTTAAGTTGGCTTGGCGCAGGGTGCAGATGTCTCATGCTTTATGCCTACCGTTGACTTTACTCCTGATCAGTTGCCACTCCTGATGCGTTGCCACTCTGCCAGGTTTCTCAACTGTTACATTTGATGCAGGCACGTTGAAATGATTCGAAGGAGATTGAATGTTACTTATTTATAGTTTGTTTTTTGCCCATAATTACATGTATAAGTTGGAGGGCGAGATGGGGACTCGCATTACATGTACTGAGAAGTCTGTTTTCATTTTTCATTGATATTGGAACAGAGAGTGCACCCCGGAGGCGTTTTCACTGGGAAGGACCCATGGCAGTATGTCGAGGTACTGCCTAATCTCTCCCAGCGACCCTCCTACTCGGGCTGAACTATGTAGGAGACGCTCCCCCTTTAGGCACGTCCACATTGGAGGCGGCTGTGGGAGGACGTATACGAGGTGGTTATCTGGATCACAGTTGAGGTTAAGGCTTGGTAGGATATAGTTGTAAAGGGCAGACTTTGTACGTTTGTGGACCTGATGGAGGGGGAGTGCCTCATCAGACCCAGTCCAGTTTCTCCTATACTCCACATTTTGGGAGGTTGCGTGGAAATTATGGAATTTAGACAGAGCTCGGCACAGGTAGCAGGCCCGTTGGAGTTTATGGTGGCCTCAACATGATTGGTACAGGCTATATCAGATATTTTTGGAGCCTTACGGGGAGAAATTGCAGATATTGGGTTCTCAGCTCTCAAGGGTTGGTGGGGGGAGTAACTCAGTAGAGCTGCAGGATTCCACATGGCTGTAATGCTTGGGGTCTGTAGGAAGAGTTACAGGGAATGCCTGATTTAGGTTTAAACAATTTAATTGTATACACCACACATACCTTTCACCAGACAGAATTGCCAAAATGTATCCAGTGTCAGTGCAATTTGCCCCAGATGTCGGCAGGTTGACACAGATTCCTTATATAGTGTGGCTCTGCCCTGTAAAAGTGGACTTCTGGCAAACTGTATCTCGAATATCACTGCTTCCATTTTACCTCATGACCCTACGCTCTGCCTTCTTCATTCTGGGGTAGTAAAGCTACGAATAAAACAATTAAGAGGGTTTGAGGATCTGACACTTATATTGGGGCAAAGGCGAATAGCCATGTCCTGGAAGGTGCCATCAGCCTCTTTGATTATCACATGGCAGAAAGATGTGATCTGTTGGGCAGAAGCAGAGCTTTCGGTCTGAGCGGATTACCACACAGGACATTTGGACCGGTTTAGCCCACACAACAGCAATGTCATAATTTGATGCAAACGGTGTATGTCATGAGCGAAATCAATAAAAACTGTGAATGTCTAGTTTTTTTTCTAAAGTAAAATAATTATTTTTGTGAGTGTATGTTTGGTAAAATGACTTGATAATATATGTTATGTTCTGACATTATTTTAGTAAAAGAATGTCTTTTTTTATTGTATCGTTACAGGATATAGTTCACAGTTCACAAAATCTTTGTTGAATGTGTGCGAGTATTACACAGATAAATATTCATTTGAATGTATTTGCTCATTTATTGTAACTCTGATATCAAGACATGTCACCAGTAATCTCTTTGTGAGTTCCCATTACTCTCCTAATGATGGGTCTGCATAGTAGGGTGTGTAGATGGACTGGCCTCTATGAGCAGAGCTCTCTCTGTAATGATAGGTGTGCATAATGGTGTGTGGGTAGGGACTGGACTCTCCTTTCAGAACTGTCTCTCAGATGACAGGTGTGCCTAGTAGGATGTGGAGAGGGACTAGCCTCTCCTTTCAGACCTCTCTATCAAATGACAGGTGTGCATAGTGTGGTGTGGGGAGGGACTGCCTTCTCCTTTCACACATCTCACCCAGATGATAGGTGTGCATAGCAGGGTGTGTGGAGGGGATGGCATTCTTGCTGGTACCTCTCTCTCTCTATAATAATAGGTGTGCATAGTAAGGTATGGTGATGTACTGGGCTCTCCTTTCAGACCTCCATCTCAGATTATAAGTGTGCGTTGTAGGCTGTTTGGATGAGCCTTAACTGTAATCACAAGTCTTCTCAAACCAATGCGCATAAATAGTAGAGTCTTCAGTAAGACTACTTCATACAGTAACAAGTGTGCATCGCAGAGTGTATTCAACATCACTTACTCCTTCCTACTTTTCACAATCCTGCAAGAGGCTTGCGAGTTCGTAACATTTTTTATCAAAAGATTTAACCTTCTAATCATCATAGGACTATATCTTATGCACTTCCTCTCAAAAACAGTGACCATAAAATGCATTTCTCCTAGTGGAGTGCATTGAGATCTCATCTACTCCTTTTTACTATTCACAACCCCACATAAGTCCCTCGAGATTGTAAAAATTGCTTTAAAACAATATACATGTATTATCTTAACAGTAGTTATCCCCTAGACACCTACTCTCTAAATGTAGTAGGCCAGCAAACCTTTCTGCTGGCCCCTTGTATAGCTTTTTAATTTCATTTCCACAATTCCTCTTGCGAAACTCACAGAAGCGTCTCGCTCCCGTGAGAATTAGAAGACTCATTAGAAAAGCGGTCCTCTGGACCAATCACAGGGCTCCATTTTTGATTTCGCTGGAGACTTGCGGACCTCTCATGATCCCAGCTTCCAAAAATATGCAATTTTATTTTGCTAAAACCTTCTTAAAGAAGTCTATGGAAAAAAGCATGGTGATTTTACATTTTGGGACCCTCTTTTTCTTGGCCCCTGCTCGACCAATCATCCCAAACCTTTCCTGGAAGCAGATGTGGTGGATAAACTTTTTTGGGGGGAAAGTTTCATGAAGATTCGTCAAATAGGGCTAAAGTGATTAGCAGCACTAGAAACGCTATGTTCATGGAAAAGCAGACCCCAGTAGTTAATATTTATATATATTACCTACTGGCAGTCACCAGTAGATAGTTAAAGTTAGTACCTAGTTTCCATAAGAAGAACATTCTTTCATTTGTCAATAGGTTTGGTGGCGTTTGAAAAATCTTAACAAAATTTTCAAAGCTAGAATGATGCTCTCTTCAGCTGCTGTCTTGAAAGTTTTGTTGTGATCTGTCAAGTGGGGGCGAGAAAAAGAGGGGTCCCAAAATGCACTTTCCCAGTGTTAAATCCTATAGGAATTTTAGACACGGATACAGCCTGAACTGCTGAATGGAATTACACCAAATTTGGCAGAAAGGTCGATATTTGTCCCGGAAAGTGCATTTTTATGATTTGGTATAAATCCGCTCCGTAGTTGCAGAGTTATTAAAAGAAATTCACATTTTTATATATAGGGACGCAGAGGCTCAATGACCCATCACGATCTCGTGCTGAAATCAGATTGGCTGACAACACTTCAAAAAAGGAATTATTGGCAGCCATTTTGGAACTCAGCTTGAGCCACTTCCCCCCAAAAACTTTTTTATAAAGGGAAGGGGGCAGAGTAGGAATACCCGAAGGGGACAGAGTAGGAATACCCTGCACCCCTAGGTCTCCTGGGGGGTCCCACAGGGATCCGCGGCTCCTGCTGAAATAGTTTAAAAAAAGAAGTACTTCTTATCCAGTAGGCCCCCGGGTGGGTTAGGTCATGGGGGCATGGGAGAATTAAAGGAGGGGGGCAAACGGGCCTCCCCTCCTGGCGCTTATCAGTGCCTCTGCGACCACCACCTCCCAGGGGCTTATATATTGTTAAAGGGGGGGCCTATCGAACCCCCCCGGCCCGGGGACCACCACCTCTCTGGGGCCACCTTGAAAAAATGTATTGGGGGGCAGGCCCGAGCCCTTTGGCCCGGGGACCACCATCTCCCCGTGGCTACATGAAAGGTAATAAGGGACCATGCTGATCCCTCGGGCCCCGTGGACCACCAGCACCCCAGGCCAAATTAACATCAAAAGTGGTAGGGGGCTGCGCGGCTCCCATCCTGGGCCATAAAAGGCCCCAGGGACCACCACCTGCCCTGGGCTGGCCCATCTAATTCAAAGAAGAGGGGCTGTGCTCCCCCTCCTGGAGCTAAAAATGGCCCTGGTCATTGGTAACCTTCAGGTCCAGCTCCCGCTATGTCCCAGGGTGCCCATCCCCGGGACATAGCTGTTTGCTGTGGCTTGGCGAGGGCTTTAACCACTCACGCCAACCACAGCAAACACTATGCTTTCAGCAAGTGAGAGCAGAGAAATGCTCTCGTTTGCTGGAAGCAGAGCATTCATCTTTATCCCTGCCCATTCTCAAGCAGGGAAACAGACAAATTTCTTTCAGACACAGGGAGCTGTATGTTTAGCAGCTCCCTGTGTCTGAAAGAAATGTGACTCCTGTAGGAGGCCGGGAGCTGGCAGGGACCGCAAAGGCTTTCAGGCTCCCTCAGTAGTCCCACTAAAGACTGGGTGCTCCCAGAGAAACACGGCCAGGTCCCCTCCCGTAATAAAAATATATTTTTGTAAAAGGCTAGGCCCCAAGGAATTGGTCCCCGGGGTCAAAATTAGCCAAAGAGGGGGGCTTTGTTGACCCCCTACCCTAATAAATACATTTGAAAAAATATTGGCCCCTGGGGTAAGTCATTTGAGGCTTCAGCCCCTTTCTCAAGCACTCTGCAAAGGGGCCTCCTGGCACACAAATGGCTTGGGGAGGAAGTCTTGCAGGCTGGTGAAGGCCCTTGGGGGCTAACAACTCCTCCTATTACCTCCAATAAGTCCCACACAGCGGGATTGCTGTGAGCTGGTTGGAGTCCCCGACCCCTTTGTCCACCATTCTGCAAACCTGCCTCCGGGCACACTACTGGTTGGGGGAGGACGTCCCCTTGGATGCTGAGGGTCCTTGGGAGCCAGTACCCCTCCTGTTACCTTCAGTGAGTTCCACACAGTGGGATTGCTGAGAGCTGGTCGGAGGCCCCACCCCCTTTCTCCACCACTCTGCAAACGTGCCTCCTGGTGCACTACTGTTTGTGAAATGAAGTACCCTTGGATGCTGAGGGTCCTTGAGGGCCAAGAACCCCTCTTGTTACCTCCAGTAAGTCCCACATAAGGGGATTACTGAGAGCTAGTTAGAGCCTCGCCCCCTTTCGCCACCACTCTGCAAGCATGCCTAGTAGTTAAAAAACAATAGAAATTTGGTTATAAAACCAAAGGTTACAGGGACATAACCGTTAGGAAATAGAATGTAAAAAACCTTAGAAATTCCTTTAAAAAAAAAAAAAGGTTACAGGGACATTATAATTACGAAATAGAATTTAAAAAACTTAGAAAGTCACTGAAAAAAGCAAAGGTTACAGAGATGTTATAGTAAGGCTGATATTTAACTCAAACAAAACTGGAGAAATTCAGCAAGTATAGTTACCTGAATTAACTATAACTTCCACCCATGCAATGCACTGCTTATGACCTCACATATTACATCACTCGTGACATGGTCAGTGGCATCACTGATGACATCACTGTTCACATCATCCACAGAAGCACTCACCCCCTCCCACCCCATGGAACCTCTCATACTCCTACACCTATACAAACCACTCACTCATACTGTCACTCATATACCTACTAACCTACCCCTACAGCCATGCATGCAACCACTTACTCACCAATAGAGCCACTCAACCAGTCATACAGACATACAGACACTTACACACCCACTGATACACCCTTACAGCACTCACACACCCACAGATTCACCCACACAGCAACTCACATTGCCTCTCACTCACCAATACTGCCACTCACACACCCTCTCACTTACCTACACACTGACACAGCCATACATTCACCCATATAACCACTCACACGCCCACAGAACCATTTACATACCTGTCTACACATTTATACAACCACTCACACACCCACTCACTATCCCTTACAACCACTTACACAAATAGTCACTCTCCAATACAGATATTCACACCCACTCACTTAACTGTACACACATTCAAACCTCTACTCACTCACCCATACAGCCACTCATAGACCTATGCAGCCACTCACACCACCATTATCTCACCGATACAGCTGCTCACACATCAACTCACTCTTGAATACAGCCACTCACACAGCCTCACAATCACTCATACAGCTACTCACATACCCACTAACACACTCATACAGCCACTCAGACATCCATTCACATACTAATACACACAGGCACACATTCACTCAGTTGAAATATCTCAGAAACAGTATCACTGATTTGTTGTAAAGAAAGAATATTAAATTAACATATGAAGTAGCTTAGTATATATCTTTAAGTCTCAGAAGCATTTACGAAACATTCATACTCACTGATAATGCCACCAGTGATGTCATTGGTGATGTCACTGACCATGTCATGAGTAATGTAATGTAATGTAATGTAATATGTGAGGTCATAAGCAGTGGATTGCAGGGGAGTAAGTTATAGTTAGCTCAGCTAGCTATAACTGCAGATTTTCTCTGTTTTTGAGCATGTTAAATGTCAGCCCATCTATAGCTTCTCTAACGTTTGTTTATTTCAGTGAAAAATAAAGATATCTCTCTCTCTCTCTCTCTCTCTCTCTCTCTCTCTCTCTCTCTCTATATATATATATATATATATATATATATATATACATATATTACCTATTGGCGGTTGCCAGTAGGTAGTTATAGTTAGAACCTAGTTTCCATAGGAAAACATTTTTTGATTTTCTAATAACGTTGGCGTCGTTTGCCAAATCTTTGCGAAATTCAGCAAAAAAAAAGTCCATCCAGGTCAGCTCCTATCCTGAAAATTTGGGGGTGACTCGTCAAGTGGGGGCTGAGAAAAAAGGGGGGGTTCCAAAATGCGTGTTTCCTGTGTTTATTTCCATAGGAAATTTTGACACAGGCTACAGATCAAACTGCTGAACGGGATTACCCCAAATTTGGAAAAAAGGTAGTGCTTGGTTCAGAAAGTGACCTTTTTTTAAATTGTGTAAGTGTGTTCAGTAGTTGCTGAGAAATTAAAAAAATAAGAGTCAAAAAATCAATTTCCCATAGGAAACTTTGGGCAAGGCTACAGTCCGAACTGCTGAACGAAATTACCCCAAATTTGGCAAAAAGGTAGTGCTTCATTCAGAAAGCGATCTTTTTTTTAAATGGTGTAAATCCCTTCAGTAGTTGGTGAGAAATAAAAAAAAATAAAGTTTCGATATCTATGGCCGCGGTGGATTCGCGAACCCTCCCGACCACGAGCTTTATTCTACTTGGCTGTCAATACTCCAAAGCAGGAAGTGTTGGCAGCCATTTTGCGACTCGGTAGAGCAGAGTCACAAGAAAACAGAGAATTAAGCATGAAAAACAAGAAAAGGGGGCAGGGTAAAAACACCCTGACCCCCTAGGCCTGCTCAGGGGGTCCCACAAGGAACCCCAGGCCCAAAAAAATGCATTTTTTAATTGGCTGAATTTGGACCAAAAAAAAAGAAAAAGAAGCGCTGGCTCCCGCGGTTTGTATCCAAAAAGTCCCCGGGTGGGCCAGGTCCCAGGGACACTTATAAATTATGTTGCGGGGGCCTGCAGGGGACCACCACCTTCCCAAAGCTCATTAAATTAAATGCGGTGGGCACGCAGCACCCCTAAGCCCCAGGGACTACCACCTCCCTGAGGCTTCCTAAATAAAAGTGTGAGGGGGTACCAACCCCCCACGCTGCTCCGGGGACCGCCACCTCCCTGGTGCATTTATGAAAATTGGCGGGGGCCTCGTGGCCCCCTGAGCCCCGGGTACCGTCACCTCCCTGGGGCTAAAAAAATAATTAGTGTGGGGAGGCTCAAGCCCCTCCACACTGCCCCGGGGACCACCACCTCCCAAGGGCACTTAAAATTGAGATATGGAGATCGATAGCAGACCCCAGCCCTGGGGACACCACCTCCCTGGGGCTTTGAAATGGAGGGAGGGGGGCTGTGTGGCCCCCTTCCCGGAGCCCTTGGTGGCCCTGGAGACTGCCACCCCCAAGGGCCAGCTCCTGCAGTGTCCCGGAGTGCCCACACTGCTGTTTGGTAGGGCAGGGACGTAACCTGCTCTTGCTTACAAAATCCAAACCAGATTGCTTTTCCATAAGGGGAGCTGCATGTCAGCAGCTCCCTGTGTGGAAATGCAATGCCGGCTCCCGCAGGAGGTGGGGGCGCCGGCAGGGATCGTGGGGGCATTGGGGCTCCCTCCACGGTCCCAATGGAGTGGCCAGGTCCCAAGGGATGGGGTCCCTGGGGCTAGAATGGCCCGGGGAGGGGGGCCCCCTCCCTCAATAAAAAAATAAAAATAAATAAAAGAGGCACTGCCCCGGGGGATGGGGTCCCTGGGCCAATAAAGGCCTCAGGAGTGGGGCTACGCAGCCCCCCTCCTTAAAAGATGTATTAAAATATATATGGCCATGCCCCGGGGGATGGGGTCCCTGGGGCCAAAATTGGCCTCTGGATAGGGGGCCGCGCGCCCCCCTTCCCGTTTATTTTTTCTATAGTAAGAAAAAAAGAGCAGGCCCCGAGGGATGGGGTCCCCCGGTCCCAATTAATGTAAAAGAAGGGGGACCACAAAGCCCCCCTTATAACATAGATATATTTTTTTATATCCCTGGGGGCCAACTAGCCCACCAGGTACCTGAAGTATGCACCCGGGAGCTGCATTGCAAAGAGGTGTTCAGAGGCCATGCCCCTTTTTACACCTCTCTGCAACACAGCTCTGTGGTGCTTACTGGAGGTAGCTGGGGGCTAGTTGGCCCCCAAGGACCCTCAGGACTCAAGGGGATTTAATCCTCCAATTTACAATGCTCCAGGGGGCGCGTTTGCACAGTGGTGCAGGGAGGAGGCGTGGCCTGATGTGACAAGTGTGCAAATGCTCCCTGTGGCATGTTTTAAGTTGGGGGATTAAGTTCCCTTGAATCCTGAGGGTCCCTGGGGGCCAACTAGCCCACCAGGTACGTCCAGTAAGTGTCACAGAGTTGTGTTGCAGAGAGGTGTAAAAAGGGGCATGGCCCCGGACCACCTCTCGGCAATGCAGCTCTGTGGCGCTTACTGGAGGAACCTGGTTTGCTAGTTGGCCACCAGGGACCCTCAGAATTCAAGGGGAATTAATCCTCCATTTTAAAACCCGCCAGGGGGGCACGCTAGCACAGTGGCGAAGGCAGTGGTCTAGGGCTGATGTGACATTTGTGTACATATGCAATCACTCTGCCTAAACCCAAGCACTTATAAATTCACCATGCACTCTCCTTGCAGCACTCTAATCATCCAGTCACTACCCATGCATTCATGCAATGACCCATGCACTAACTCATGCACTGCTACAATACCCTGAGCAGTACCCATGCAGTCCAGCCATCGCCCTGTCACTACCCATGCACTCCTCCAATCACCCTGTGAGCACCATGTACTTATCCAATCACTCTGCCAAATCCCAGGCACTTATAAATTCACCATGCACTGTCCTTGTACTACTCTACATCCAATCAGTACCCATGCACTTATGCAATGACCCAGGCACCAACACATGCACTGCTACCATCCTCTGCGCACTACCCATGCAGTCCAGCCATCATCCTGTCAGTACCCATGCACTCGTCCAATCCCCCAGCCAGCACCATGTACTTATCCAATCACTCCACCAAATCCCAATCACTTATAAATTCACCATGCACTCTCCTTGCAGTACTCTAATCTTCCAGTCAGTACCCATGTACTCATGGAATGACCCAGGCACTAACACATGCACTGCCACAATCCCCTGTACACTACCCATGCAGACCTCTAACTACCTACACAGTACTGATTCACTCCTCCAATTACCCAGGTTGTACCCATGCACTCCAGAAATCCCTCTGTCACTACCCATGCACTCCTCATATCACCCATCCAGCATCATGTACTTATCCAATCACTCCGCCAAAACCCAAGCAGTTACGAAATCACCATGCACTGTCCTTGCAGCACTCTAATCATCCAGTCACTACCCATGTACTCATGCAATGCCCAGGCACTAACACATGCACTGCTACAATCCCTGAGCTCTACTGATGCAGTCCAGCCATCTCCTTGTCACTACCCATGCACTCCTCAATCACCCAGCCAGCACCATGTACTTATCCAATCACTCCTCCAAAACCCAAGCACTTATAAATTCACCATGCACTCTCCTTGCAGTACTCTACTCGTCCACTCATTACCCATGTACTTATGCAATGACCCAGGCACTAACTCATGGCAAATACAGAGGAGGTAATGCTATTCACAGGGGTACACTAACGCATAGTAATCCCTAGCATAAGTAGGTGTTTTCACTGTATTCTAAGTGTCTTTTATCATAGCACTGGCTCCGATCCTGGTTAGTCAGAGTCAGTTACCACCAGTACCCGTCAGTAAAACGTTGGGGGCACAGGAGTACTTTCTGCTCCTCTGTTGGTTCTTTCTACATATCTCTTGCTTCTACCTGCCCTTTTCTCTGTCTTTCTGTAATTCTGTTAACTCTTTCAGCATTTGTCTTGCCTCTTTCTGCGCTTTTCTTCCTCTTTTTCACATGTCCTACCTTTGAAGGCATAGCTATAAATTAGCATTTGAAAAAACCATAGAAATTCACTGGAAAAAACATAGGTTTCAGGCACAATATAGTTAGAAATTAGCATTCGAAAAACCATTGAAATTCACTGAAAAAAACATAGGTTTCAGGCACATTATAATGAGAAATTAACATTTAAAAAACCTTAGAAATTCACTGAAAAAACCATAGGTTTCAGGGACGTTATAGTTAGTTGGACATTTCACTTGTACAAAACCATAGAAATTCCCCAATTATAGTTAGTTCAGCTAACTATAACTCGCGCCCACGCAATACACTGCTGATGATGTCACATATTATATTATTCATGACATGATCAGTGACATCACTGATGACATCAATGATGACATCTCAAATGACATCACTGATGACATCATCCAGTGACTGTGTGTTTCTGTAACGTTTAAATATGTTTTATATATATGCCAAGGTGAATTGAAGAATGGGTGGGTTTATGTATGGGGTTTCTGTTGAGCTACTGTGTTTGGGACTCCTGCTACTTTTTTTTGGCTCTGCAGAACTACCCCTGGCTGACTTCCTGTTATGTTATGTTTGTTTGTGTAGAACACTTATCACCCATGAGGTTTTCCAGGCACTTTGCAGGTGAAGAGATGGCTGTCTCCTTGGTGAGGCTCCATTGTTCTGCCAAGTCAATAGACACAGCCTGTGATGTGTTCCAATTTTGGTAATCCCTGTTTGCAGCTTGCTATGTTTACCAATTTGCAATTGTGAATTTGTTAGTTTTCAATAGGAACGACTAAAAAATCACGACTTAGTAATGCCAGTGCTGTCATACAAATAAATTAGTAACCAAGAAATTGTGATTTCTTATGATTCTTTGTTTCCATATCATACTCTTTGCATTTTGCAAATGCTAATGAACAAGCTAATGTAATTTTATATGAGGTGGGCATCGTTGTAAAGCTGTGAACTCTTTTTATTTACTCCTGCCTAAATACTGAATTTCAAGCGCACTGTCATATCTGTGTCTTAGTGTTTGGGGGTAACTTTCAAATCATCTTTACCATCACTTTGGCAATTGGTTTTTATTTCTGTGCTATAATTTATGTATTATGTTTAAAATTCTGCAACCCGTTATAGCTTGCTTGTGATCTATTTGAAAGTCCTACCATACTTGCGTCTACATAAAACACTCCTCTCCTCTCTGGTGCATGTACATAATTAAAAGGGGGATTTACAAATCTTGGGTGTGGTTCCAATATTTTTTATTGGAATCCTCAAGATAACATTTTATTTTATTTTCTAGATTGTTCCAAAATAACTGGCACTATTGATGTTAGAGATGAACCTTTCGGTATTACATTTGAATATCTCCTGGCCTAATGTATTTACATTTTTTTGCACCATTACAATTAAGAAAATTACCCCGTATTATTTTCCTTCTTTTTCTGTCTTCTCTTTCATACAAAATTACTCTTAGTTGGTAAGGGGTGTACGATTTTGTGTAGCAATATTAACTCTTATCTCGGAGACCCGTATACCAAAAATAAATTCTTAAAACCACACATAGTAGTCAACTTACACTATCATGTAAATAACAATTAAGAAGCAATTCTATGTCATTTTCTGGTGTTATTACTGTTGGCAAAAAAACGACTTCATGTAATGTAGGAATCAACAGAACCTGGAAAATGGGAGTTCGCGTGGGATAATGTAGTGCAGTGACATGCCCTTTTGGTTCTTCGTTTTGAGGTATATATTTTTCATTTAATTTAGTTTTATAATTGCATTGTAAAGGTCTGGCTTGTGATGAATTGACACTCGTTAGCACTGGTAACAGTTTTAAACACCAATTCTAGGAGAATACTTTTACTTGCCCCCTCTCTCTCTGGACACAAGCATCAAGGTTGGTGGTAGTTGTGAAGGTGGCCTTTTTAGCTACAATAGGGGGTGGGAGTGGACGAGAATGAGTTGAAACTATACTCAATATTTTAATCCAGTACTGGATAACCTACCTAAAGAGCATTTGCTAAAAGAAAAGGAGCAACCGGAAAAATAATATATTTTAGAATAAATCCCAGATGAAAGGGGGCAGAGGTCTGCCCAGAGAAAATTTTGGGGGAAAAATGATGCCGAATGTTTGCCAGGTTACAGGGTTGATTAGGATAGCGGTTTTTCCGCATCCTCCGGGCCGGCGGAAGCCACCGCCGGCCCGGAGGATACGGAAAAACCGCAGCGGACCCACCAAAGACCCACCGCCACATTAGGATGGCTGGTGGGTCCTGGTTTCCGTCCGCAGCTTTTCCGCCGCGGTTGGCTTACAACCACGGTGGAAAAGCACTAATATGGTGACGGTGTCTCTCAGACACCGTCAGCCATATTAGGATGCCCAAAAAGAAATGCTTTTCCACGGCGGGTTTTCTGCCGTGGAAAAGCATACGGAGCCTCACTGCGGGGGCCCGTTGCGGGCCCCCTGGGTGAAGGGGGTGGGGGGTGCATATGGGGGGTACCTATGGTACCCCCCTGCATTTGTATGCAGTAATCGGCAGGCACCGCGCGGTGCCTGCCGCTTGCTGCATACAAATGCAATGTATGCATTTTTAACATTGCGGCGGGTGCAGCTTGAAGCTGCACCCGCCGCAATGTTAAAGATTGAGGATGTGACCGCCACCCTGGCGGTCACATCCTAATCTGCACGGAGGGACCGCCGCAGCCCCTGCGGACGGTCCCTCCTACTCTATGGTGGCGGACGGACTCAGGTCCGTCCGCTATCATAATGTGCCCCTATGTGAGGCATGAGATCCATCAAGACGTGCTTTCTCACAGCATAACCAAGAGAAGACCACTGGAATTGGAAGTATTGCCAACAGGTGCCATTCGCGGAGAGAGCAGCAACCGCCATGGCTTTGCTCCCCTTACTAGATTTCCTTGCATATATTTCAAAATATGTTATATGTGCACGAAACATTCAACAAGATTTCATCTGTATTTCAATAACCAAAGGGCATCTTGAGATGCATTAAACATGTCTGCAATTGTCAGTCTTGTCTCCCTACAGAGATCAGAGAATCTCTTCTTCTGGAAACACAAGAGCAAACGTGCTGCCATGCATTATGGTGCTGTGCTTCTTTTGCTTGTGTTTTATTAATATAGTTTTGCACTTTCATAATACAGGGCACCTCGTGGGCAAGTGAGCTAATAGGCAGTCAGTCTGGTGAGTGTGTGATCTGCAACTGGAAAGGAAATCCAGGTTTATCGCTCATGTGTAGTAATGGAAAGAGTGGAGACAAAAACTGTTATTTAGAACAATAAAGCATCTTCAGTGTAAATTGAAAAATGACATCAAGGGAATATTATACATGACACCATTCATCAAACTTTAGCTTTAAAATGCTTTCAAATACATACTGATGGTGCACGTTCGGAGCCAGTGAATTCACTCTCAATTGGCAGCATCATTTTATTCTTTTTTTTTGTTAAATAATATTTATTGAAGAAAAATGACACAGGAATACAGCTATACTTATTCAGTTCCGATGTAGATATGAGTATACAAGCATCTATAAATAGTATGTATAAAACAAGTGAGTTAAAGATAAAAGTTTCAATATTAAAAGATTATATAACTTTTATACGAATAGTCCTGAATAATGACTATGTAACAAAATACATAATAATAGGACTTAACATTTGTAATTGGACTATTAAGAACCAACAGAAATAGGATAAGCCATACCTTATTCAAAAAGGAAAGTTACTTTTTTATAAAAAACAATAAGATAGAGGAAAAGAAAAAAGAGAGAAAGGGAGATAGAAAGAGAGGAAGAGAAGGAGAGAAAAAGAAAAAGAAAGCGGGAGAGAAAAAGGAGGAAATATTGAAAATATAAGAAGAAACTATAAGGAGGGCGAATCCAATGATAGAAAAGTAGTGAAAGATAGCCATAGTAGATCAGATTTAATTTGTAGATGGATTGAAGCATTAGGTATCAAAGCAATTCTATGCTCATCACATATTAAATTCCACCAAAGTAAAAAGGATATTTTAGAGTTATCTTTCCAGCATTTTAAAATAACCTTAAAAGCCACAGCAATAAATAAATCAAATAAAATTGATTTGGAGGTAAGTTGATCAAAGGCAGGCGACATAGTACCTAAAAATACATTGCGTATGTTAAATTGAATCTTATAAGAAGAAATCGATATACAGTTTGAGCATACATTTTTCCAAAAATCGTGTACCTTAGGACAATAGAACAGTAAGCGTATTAGAGCCTTCAGCAGTAAGACATGACCAACACAATAATGAGACTGATTTATTGAACTTTTGTAAAAGGAGGGAAATGATAACAACTCTATGATAGATAAAATATAAAGATTGTGTGATATTTGAAGTTTTGGATGTCTCAAAGAGTTTTTGCCAAAACTTGTCCCACTGATCTACAGACAGTATTTGTGATAAATCCTGTTCCCATTCTAGTTCAATATTTGATTTGTTCCGTGTGCAATTAGGTGTAGATAAAGCTTTATATATAAATGAGGAACTAGGAAAAATTTCAGAAGAGACTTGGTATAAATGAGTAACAGGAGTGAATGTAGATGGAATTGAGTGAGAAATAAAATTCTGCAAGCATCCCTTTAATATTGGAGCTAAAATGTTATATTGCTGAATACAGGAATCAGGTAAGTTAAAAGTCTATTGCAGCTGATGAAAAGGTAAGATCATATTATTGGCAATTATTTGATTGCCATAAAAAAAACTCCTTTTCTTTCCAATGTTTGTAATAAAATGATTTGTGACAAAATGTAATGTGTTTATTAAACCATAGTGAGGAGGCGAGGAAAAAGTGATACTTATCAAAATCCTTAAAGAAGAGTGTATGTAAAAGATATTGGGAATATTTCAAAATTGGATATTTGGAAATAAAAGTACAATTAGTCATACATACAATATCCTTTATTGAAAAATCGTTTAACAATGAGCATTCAATATTGACCCAAGAAGGTTTAGGTAAATCCTGATAATCTTTAGACAAAGCATAAAATTGACGAATTAGAAAAGCATTATGATATAGTTTAAAATCAAGAAATCTTATGCATCCCTCGGTCTTGGGACGAAGTAATTTGGACATGGCAAAACGTGCATGCTTATTATTCCAAATAAACTTAGTACATAAAGAATTAATCTGTGTAAAATAGTATTTTGAATGGTAACATTGACAGTGTGAACAGTACTTGGGGAACAATCATCATTTTAATTGTATCTAGTCTGCCCCACCAAGATAGAAATAAAGGTGACCAAGAAGTCAACAAATTGGTAATTTTACGTTTTAGAGCAGTAAAGGTATGGAATAGTGTATCATGAATTTAGGGGGGAACCATGTGCCTAAATATTTGATTTTTTTAGGGCACCATGTAAAATTGGTAGAATCACACATATAGCTATAACATGAGGGATTTAAGGGTAAAATCTCGGTCTTGGAGAAATGTAGTTTATAACCTGAAACGTTGGAGAATGATGATGATATTTCATGTAAAAAGGGGGATAAAGAAGAAACAGGATTGGACATATAGATGAGAACATCATCTGCATATGCAGAGAGTTTAATTTGATGCGATTTTAGAGTAAAACCAGTAATAAGAGGGTTGTTTCTAATGCGTTCAAGGAAGGGTTCCAAACATATCAGGAAAAGTAATGGGGAAAGTGGGCAACCCTGACGTGTTCCTCTTTGAAGAGAAAAATATGGGATAAAAGACCATTAACAAAAACACATGCTTTTGGATTTGTATATAATAGTTTGACATATAAAATATATTTTGGGTCATAACCAAACAATTGTAAGGTGCGAATCATTAAGTCCCAATTAATTCGATCAAAGGCTTTTTCTGCATCCAAAGATAATGCAGCTAAGGGAGAGGGATATTTTTTTTAGTAAGAGAGAGAATATTGGAAAACATTCTGGCATTGTCGGAGGCTAGACGTCCTTGATGAAGCCAGCTTGATCTGAGTTAATGAGAAAAGGAATAACTTTCTCCAAACGGGATGCTAAGATCGTTGCAAAAATTTTACAATTATGATTGCTTAGTGATATAGGACGAACTTTTTTGCAAAAGGAGGTATCTTTAACTGGTTTAGGGATAACAATAATAAGGGCTTTTAAAAAAGATCCATATGCCTTAGACTTTGAGATAAAAGAATTAAAACGTTCTAATAATTTAGGGGCAAAAATTGAAGAAAAGGGTAAAAATAATTAAACTGAAAAACCATCAGGGCCGGGTGCCTTCATTTTTTTAAAGATTTAGGAGCGTCTGATAATTCTTGAAGAGAAATATCCTCTGCAAGTGGTGTGAAAATATTCGGGCGAACTTTAGGTTTGGGGATATCTTGCAACAAAGAAAAGAAATCTTCAGAAGGCTTAGTAGTTTCTGTATATAAGAGATTGTAATACGATTAAAATGTGCTAATAATATCAGAATCAGATGTGAGGAGTGTATTATTCGTTTCTGAGTGAATAGGGGCGATATTTTTACGTTCTGATTTGATTTTTAGATAATTTGCTAGCATTTTCCCTGCTTTGTTTTGGCCCCCGTGATATTTCGATTTAACCTTAAGGAGGATGTTACAAGCATCCACAGTTGCTATTTTATTCAGAGTGGATTTAGCTTTAAATAACTCTTGTAATGATGATGAGGATTTGGATGTGTAGCACTTGTGTTCTAAGGTTTTGATTAGTGTTAGGGTTTCTTTATATTTGGCATTCATTTGTTTCTTTTTCTTTGAAGAGTAAGCAATAGTGAAGGCTCAAAGGATGCTTTAAAAGCATCCCAATTATTGTGCAAGGAGGTGTCTAAAGAGTTATTAAGTACAAAAAATTAATTAATAAAGGAGGTTGCTACTGAAATAAAAGTGCGATCAAATAAAAGGTGGTTGTTAAAACGCCAACGGCCTTGTTTACCTGGGGTGATAGATAAGTCAATGGAAGTAGAAACTGGAGCATAGTCGATAATAAAAATAGAACCAATTTCAGATGAATGGAGAAGGTAATTATGATTTGGAAAATAAAATATAATCAATACAGACCTGGTATGGTGCACAGGAGGAAAAAAAGTAAATTCTGAAACATCTGGATCACACGTTTTCCAAGTATCAAATAGTCCCAAGAGTAAATGGCAGATTGGAATGATTTGTGGGTTTTGTCTGGTTTAAATTTACAATTGGATTGTGTGAAAAAGGATCCAACCAATTATTAAAATCACCACAAACTACTATGTTAGAATTAGATATAGATAACAATTTCAATTTTATAGATTGACAGAATTCCAGATCTGATTTTACAGGCCCATAAATATTGAAGAAGGTAATTTGTCTTTTGTTAATGATAACATCAACCAACACCCAACAACCGTAGGGATCACAATCTGTTGACACTATTTGGGCATTAATAGATTAATGAAAAAATATAGCAACATCACCATGGCGATCAATAGCTGGAGAAAAACAATTTGATTGACCCATTGGCATTTGAATTTAAGAGATTCAACATCATTACAATGGGTTTCCTGTAAAAAAGCAACCTGGGTGTTAAGTTTAGCTAAATGAGACAATACCTTTTGACATTTGACAGGGTGACCTAGACCACGAACATTCCACGAGACCACATTAACCATGATGTTGGAATAGGGGATACATGAAGAAACAGGAAAACAAAACTGCATAAACATCAGAGAAAAGAAAATGGAAAGACATTGTTCAATATTTGATGTGGAAGACATGTTATTAAAAGTAAAACATTTACCAAAAGACAAAACTAAAAATGAGACACAATGTTAAAAGTAGATAAGAAACGAAGAGGAGAAAGAGAGAAGAAACAGAAGGAAGAAGCAAGCAAACAGATCAAGGAAGAACATCCAGATATGTAAAGAGAAGAGGAATCTAAAGAGAAGCATAGTGACGCCAGAGGACACGGACCACAGTAATAGGTACAAAGAAGAGGAGAAAAAGAGTACCTCATGAATATAAGGAAAAACAAATAATCCGGGAATAGTGAGTAAGCATGTATGCTGGAATCAAGGTGACAATCCTAAAAAATAGAGAAGTCAAATTTTAGTATCCATTCCATGAGAAAAAAGATTATGAAGATAGAGCTTAAGTTTTTCCGGATCATCAAATGAACGTGATCGACCATTATGTGTAATTTTGCAGAGACATTGATGGAGGATTCCATATTGGATGTTGAGATGTCTCATCTGAGGACGTAAAGCAACAAATTCTTTGGGCCGGCGTTTGTTGCATTGGAAATATCTTGAGATATGAAGATATTATGGCCTGACCAAATGAGTCGACGTTTAAGTCTTACAGCCTTCAAAACATGCATCAGCTCGGTAAATTCTAGAAAGAGCATTATTATTCCACGTGGTTTGGTAGCAGTAGGGTTCAGACTTCCCAGATGATGTGCTCTTTGTATGTTGAGGGGACTTGTTGAAGCCTGAAGGTCTAGTAGCTCTGGAAAGAATTTCTGCACAAATTATACCATATCAGGACCTTCAATATTTTCCGGAAGTCCATAAAGGCGGAGATTATTCCTGCGATTGCGATTTTCAAGGTCCTCAGTATGGATTTGTAGCTTATGAATTTCCTGTTCTAGTGACTGAATCTTTGTAGAGACATCCTGGAGGTCGCTAACACGTTGTTCCAGTTCCAGTACCTTACCTTCCATGATAATCCATCTCTCCTCAATCTGTTTTAGTTTTTCGTTTGTCGTGAACATAAAGGGTTGAAGACCAGGGACTTCATCTAATATAGAGTCCAAAACACGATTCTAAGAGGAATGAATAGGAGAAGGCGGATCATTTTTATGTCTTTTTGGTTTTGTACCAGATAAGGAAGATCTAGTAGTGTGGATATCATTAACCATTGTAATTTGCAAAGGGGATTACTAAAAAGCTGGAATAAAAGTGAAGTATTCGCAATAAATGCGTAGAAAATCCAAAAATAGCAAGGTTGTAACGACAGTTCATTCAATGTGAGACAAAGAGTAAAACATACCTCCAATGTGCAAGAATATCACATGTACCTCAATTGAACTCCTCAGATAATAAAGGATAGTACTGTTTGGTAAGAAAACGGTTCCATTTCCACAGTATACTGGTATATTGGCAAGTGCATGAAGAGAACTGCAGAAGAGCTATCTGTACAATGCTCAAAGGGGTTTAATGCAAAAAGGTACTGTGGGGAAAAATGTATATCCACCATTGCAGCCAAAAACAGTAAAAGTTAATGAAAGGTGACATTATGGCATTATTATCACTAAAAAGCGGCAGAACTTGGCAGCGCAGAAAAATGTGAGCGCAACGACCTAAAATGGCGGCCGCTCGCGTCTCAGAAATTAAGGTGGGTCAGAGAAGGCAGGAAACTGTCCCAAAAGTGGTTTCCAGACTCACCGCATCTTTCGTAGGACAGGACTGTCACTCAGCGCTTGGAAAACTGGAATGAGAGGTGAAAAAAATACGTTGGAGTCCCGCGGCGGAGCTCACACCGTGTCCGCCATGTTGCCTTGGCGCGCAAGCCACACCAGCATTATTTTATTCTATCATACCACTGACTGCATTGTTTTGATACGGGACGTATGTTGGCCCCAACAAATATAAATAACATATTTACTAAAAGTGCACATTAATTTTTTTTTCATATGAGCACATGGCCCCATCGAAGCACAGCGACTCTTTTAAAAATGGACTTGGTGCGAAATGCTCATTTTCAAAACATGTGACTCCCCCCTTGTGTGTGCTGGGCACAGCAGCCATTACATTCGACAGACACATTCAAACATTTTGTGTGTCCCTTATCCTCTGCACATTAAATATATCAACTCATGTCTCACTGTCTCATTAAAAGGAATTGGGGGAACTAACAGTTCCGAATGCCATTTGTTGAGATTTTGATCCTGATTTACACCTTGGGAGATGTTAAATGTTGCTTTCTAAAATTCTGCATTGTTAATTTCCGCAGATATAATGACACGATCAGATTCTCAGATTGTACATCTTCAGCAGTCTCTACCCATGGGCCAGGACATTGCTCTCTAACAGATAAACAATCCTCCAAAATGACTTATAGTGTTGGAAAAAACTATGCAGTTCATCTCCTATGTATTTCGCTTACCCAGTACGTCCCTCAGTACGACCACAGTCAGGAAAGATTTTTGAGAGCACACTGGCCATCCCCATTCAGTTCCTGATCTATCTTAGGAACAGGATTGAAGTCACCCATGAGAATGACATTCCATATGCAAAACCAGGGAGCTGAAAGACAGGGTCAATTTGAAATGCATCCTGCCACGAGTTTCAAGTGAATGATGAAAGGATGACCTTGGTGCCCTCAATCGTACCCTACATTATTATGAATCTGCTATCCTTATTTTTTTTAACTTCTGAAACATTGAAGTGGAGGTATTTTTGTAGAAGGATAGCAACTCCATTGTGCTGTACGGAGAAAGGAGTATGGACTGCGTCAGGATAATTCCAATGGTGAAGCCTCTGCTGATCGCACCTGGTTAGGTCAGTTTCTTGAAGGCATATACTATCTGGGTGTTGTTCAGAAAAATGCTTCCAGACATTGTTTTGTTTTGTTGGGGCATTCAGCCCTTGCACATTCAGAGATGGGATTGTAACCATAGTGCTAACACAGAGAACATCTCCCATGGAAGCACCAGGCATGAGCATAGCTCTCTCCAAGCTTGAGTAATAAATTGGAGCGGGATAGTCTGGGCAGACAAACTCCTCTGGTTTTGAACCTCATTAGAACTCTACCTCCCTCCCTCTCCCACTACCTTTACCACAATGAACTAGAAACATTGCAATATAAAATACATAAATCATCAATAATTATACTAAGTGTTAACCCATCAAGATGCCCCCAGGGTGCGGATCTTGATGACTATAGGTTAGGTTTAATTCCCTCAGGTATTTTAGGGGAAACCAGAATTCCAGGATTGTAAAAAGGAAGAACCAATCCTCCCCACAAGTATTTGAGGGGAAACTAGAATTAGGGTGGTATAAAAATGGAAGAAGCAACCGTCTCTCCTCCAAGCTTTTTCTAATAAATACAATCAAAAGATGGTAGCAACTACAAGATTGCCCACTAACCAGCGTGGTATCAGTTACAGGTTGCTCTCTGTTGGTTTGCCCACACTACACTGCAGCACACTAGGAATTGAGGAGTGGATGGGGCACCCACACTGTACCCCTACCTGGTACCATCGGGAGCTGCCCACTCCCCAGTGAGGCTCACCGCTTAGCGGATCTCACAAGACCATGAGGCTCTGACTCCAATCTTGAGCAGCATCTCAGCAATTGACAGGTCACCTCTCTCCAGTCAAAAACATACATTATTGCAACCTTATATAGATATTCAGACTGCCACCCCACATAAGTCTTATCAGGTTGATGCATTGCATGGGGAACATGATTTACAACGCAACTTTCACTCCGCACTACCATTACGACGCAGCTATTACAACGCAAGTCATTACAACGACTTGCGCTGGAGGGCGCTGTAAGATAGGGAATAGTTGAATTTTCTATCCAACACCTTCCCTACTATCCACGGGGACTGGAGTTGGAATAGAAAATTAACCTATTCCACTATCCAACGCCCCCGAACGCAAGTCGTTGTAACGACTTGCGTTGTAAAAACTGCGTCGTAATGGCATGCGGAGTAAAGGCATGCGTTGTGATGTCATTCATCCGCATTGCATAGTACATGTATTTAATTGCTGTGGTTTTTTATAGTGTGTACCAAACCCAAATAGGTAGCAGAGTGCTTCACAGGATGGCATGTTATTAGATATAATAATTTGTCAGTGTACAAGTTGTAAGACAAATAGAGGGTAAGGACAGGTAGCATACAAGCCTCAGGATTGCTAAAATGTTTATTTAAAGTCCTGCATGAATTTGGGGGTACTTGTTACTTGTCGGAGGAAAGGAAAGGATTAACCAATAGCAGAATCCCCTTTTACACATTATGGCTCTAAGTGTTCAATAGATGACCACACTACAAGCTCTTTTGGCTCATCCAATACCTTGATAACCATAAGCAACTAGTTCAAACCAGATCATCATGGCAGGGAAAATGGAGGACAATAAGTAAATTCTTGAAGCAGATTTATGAGTAGGTAATTTTTATATTTGAGGAGGATGGCATTCCAAATTTTGGGTGCACTGCTAGATTTCAGAAAGGATGAAATTTCCAAACAGAGAGCTTTAGCATTACATTACAGAACATTATGTTTCGGTAATGTTTTGAATAATGTTAAATAGGTTAAATAATAACAGTTTTACCCAATTTGTTTGAGTAAAAGGTATCTGGGGGAAAGTCATGGGCGCTGTGTGCTTGGGCTTCTCCTCAAGCTTCATAGCTGTGATTGTAAGAATGATGGTCTTTTGCAGGGCTTTTCTCTTATTGTGGTCCAGAGTGGGGTGGACAGGTGGTAAGATCTTCAAGACTTAACTTGGGATTGTTCTAAAAAGGCAGACATCCCAATACGGAGAGAAGACAGCTGGACATTGCCAAATGTGCTCTTTTTAGGCCTGGGCAAAGTGGGCAGTTGCCCAAAGCCACCCACCATCAAAGGCTCCTGTGGTAATGTACATTTCTCTCTGTTTATCTTACCTCTCTCTATTTCTTTATTTCAACCACTCGCCCGCCCACTGCCGGCTTCTATCACTCTTTCTCTGTCTACCCAGTGTCATTCTATGGATTTTTCAGACTCTGGGCAGATGTTTGTCAGCTGTTTTTGTGTGCCCTTATACTGAGACATTTTAAGTATAGTTCAATATTGTTTTGCATTATGTGGGCTTGAATTAGCAGTAAATGTGTAACAAACTTCAACGTTTACAAAGGAACAAGGTGTCCCAAAATATGTTTGGCATGTGACCTCAAAATCCTTAAAATGACACATATGGTTATTAGTTTGGAAAGGAACTTAGCTTCACTCTCTAGCTTTCTATGTGTTAGACCTGCCACCATTGGCGTGGGTTTCCCCTGTATTTTGTCCTTGCCTCCTGTGTTTTTGCTGTGTGTGGACTTCGTTTTGCAGGTCTAGATGCTTTGGCCACTTTGCCACTGCTGTTCAGTGTCAAAGTGCAAGTGCTCCTCTTTGTATAGTATTGTTATGGATTAGTGAATCCCTGATTGGCATATTTGATTTACTAGTCAGTCCCTAGTACAGTGCACTGTGTGTGCCCAGGGTCAGTAAATCAAATGCTGCTAATGGGCTTGCAGCACTGACTTTGCCATCCACATAAGCAGCCTGTAAATGTAACTCAGGCCTGCCATTGCAGAGCTTGTGGGCAGTATAGGGCTGCCATCTCGACTTGGCAAGTACACCCACTTGCCAGGCCCTAACCTTACCTTTTCTTACTTGTTAGTCACCCCTAAGGTAGGTCCAAGGTACCCCTCTCGGCAGGTTGCAGTGTATCTAAAAGGTAGGATATGCCCTGGTGCGTGACATGTCCTGATAGTGAAAAACTGCCAATTTCGTTTTTCACTATTGCAAGGTTACTTGTTCCCATAGAATAGAATGGCGAGTTTGCTTATAACATCTTATAAACATAACTACCCCTTGGAACATGGTAAGAAAATAAAGTTTAGTATGTCTGAACTCAGAATGTTAAAATGCATCTTTTAGTGAAGGTGATTTTTTTCATTATGTGTTTGAAAATACCACTGTAAGAAAGTAGGTATTTTCTTACTTAGCCATCCAGTGTGCCTCTGCTAGGATGTGTATTGACTGTCTGGCTTTGGAGTGACAGGGGCTGTGGATGAACAGTGGCTCCAGAGAGTCTGATGGGTTAGGGCTGAGCTTAATAGACCTGGGCTGCTTTTAGAGTAGGGGTAGGAGATGTGCTTTCACCTAAATGATCTGCCTGATACAATGCTGTCTCCACCTCCTACCAGGAAACTGCACCAGAGAGGACATAACTGGTTTTATCTGAGCACAGGGCTTCTCTGCCACCAGAGAAGAAAGGATTTTGCTGTATAAAAAGAGGGGCCCGACCCCAGACTTTTAGATCACTTTTGGACTGCAAGAGGAATCTCTGTCAAGGAGAAGAGCTGGACAAACTGGTGGAGGAGTGCTGCCTCTTTGCTGTGTTCTGTCTGGGGTTGGACTACAGTGGCTGTTTCTGCCAAGGAGAGGAATTATGTGTGTGTCTTGCTTGCGAAGTGTCTCCAAGGGCTTGAAGTAAAGCTTGCCTCCTGTTCAAGAGGTCTCAGGAGCAGCAAAGACCTCACCGAGGTTCTGTGCACCATCTCTAGAACCGCTGGTTTCAGTTTCCACAGACGAAAAAGGGTAACCGAAAAAGGGCACCGCAGAGAGCACCGCCTCATTTCACAATGCAACCCTGGTCTCATCGATTCCGTCAACGAGCCGCTGCTTGCACTTTGTCCTGTGAGCATTGCACTCTACACTGCTTCACTGCATGCTGCACTGACATCATGGACTCTGTCGCTGCCGACCGGCTCTATTGCCGCATCGTGACCGCATTGTGCACTGTCCCACCCTGCAACGTAAGCCTTGGTCTCACCAACTCCGTAAAGGAGCCGCTGCCTGTGTTGAGCCGTGAGGACACCGCTCGCTGTAACGCTTCCATCCCACATCACAACCGTGACGGTTGCTCCGGACCAGCTCATACCATCATGTCAGCCGCACCAGCAAAAAGTACTCTCTCCGAATCCTGAAAGAGGACCTCTTAGTCTGGTCAAGGAAGGCTGTGAGAAAGCTCCCAGTAAACCTCCCCATGATGTGTATAGCTACATGCTGGTCTCCAGGAACCAGACTAAGTGCTTCAGGCAACTCGCTCAGGCAAATCTGGAAGCCAGCCAGGAGGAGATGTAACGGTGGTATGATCAGAATGCCACTCTGATCGAGTTTCAGCCTGGCCAGAAAGTGTGGGTCATGGCCCCAGTGGAGCCTTGCATGCTCCAAGTTAAGTGGACCAGGCCATTTGAGGTGGTGGAGCGCAAGTATAACGTCACCTATCTGGTGGACTTGCAGTCTCCAAAGAACCCTTTGCGGGTCCTGCATGTGAACTGCCTTAAGCCCCACTTGGAGAGGTCCAAAGTGGGCATGCTCCTGGCGACAGATGCCGGAATGGAGGAGGAGACTGAACCTCTTCCTGACCTTCTGTCTGCCAAGGAACATGATGGGTCAGTGGATGGTGTAACCCTCTCCCCACCCTGACCCCGGAACAGCAGAATGACTGCTGTCACCTGTTGGGACAGTTTGCTGATCTGTTCTCCCTGACCTCCGGTGTCACTCAGTGGTGTGTCCATGATGTTTGATTAAATCAAAAAGAGACTAGCTCAAGTTACTTTAGGGGAGGGGGAAGACTCTGGTATGTTTTGTCACGGAGTGTGAACACCCGGCAGGTGTGTTCATAAAGCCCTCACCCACCAACCTAGTTGGTGGCATGCTTCATCATCGGGCCCACCCAGTGGCACCTAGCGTGCCCCGGGTGTGCTTCAACGCCTGACTACAGCGGAGCTGGTATATTGCTGAGTGTGCGGTGAAGATAGTTAAGGAAGTGATGTTAAAACGGCTGAACGGTGGTCCCAGTACCCGAGGGTAAAATTAGACTTTAATACCTGGGCCTCCGTCAGCGGTTAAAAATAAGGCAAGGGGATGTAAGGGGCGAGTTACGACCTCTCACATCCAATGGGTCAACATGTTTCAGCCAGTGCCTTATGACTAGACTGGCTTTCTTCAGGACCTAAATAAAAGGTGAGTGCAAATAAACTAGTGGGGGTGTAGGAGAGACTATGTGTCTACACGCCCTAAAGTGTATCTATGTGTGAGAGGGGGATTCCCTTCTCAAGACCACCTGTACACATAACATGAATGGACAAAAACAAAACATACAGGGAGAAGGTAGAGTCATTAGGATGTACAGTTTGGCGCACATCTGATGCCGTCACTATAGCGAGTGCTGGTGGGCTATAGGCGGCTATGGTGTGATGGTATTGGTGGTACCATCACAGTGGGAATCGCACTGATAACTCGAGAGTGAGGTGATTTAAGAGACGGAGGAAAACAGGGTGCATTAGTGAAATGCGGCGCAAGGAGAGGTTCTTACGCTAGTTTTTGCTCAGTCTGACCTCAAGGTTGGGAGGTGGCAAAGGCTTGACCCTAGGGGGACAAACATTTACCATGCTGATTAGGGAGACCTGTTAGGGAAGAAAATAGCGCTTACCAGGAGTCGTGGTGGTTGTTTCTCATACTCACAGCATTTCTGGGTAGAGCCTGCTCTGGACCTGTAGTGCCTCCTTCGCATACCGGTGGGGAATGAGTGTTGTCCAAGGTCTTAAGTAGTCTCATTAATTGGTCTAATTAGGTGCACCTGTAGTGTGGAGGGCAATGGTGAACAGACTAGGAAGCCTGAGTCATGCTACCTGGAGTGAGTATGGGCGCCTTAGGTGCGCGCGCGTTCTAGCGTTCTGTCGCGCTGGGAGGCATCGTTATGGGCCACTGAGGAGCCTCCCAGACGCTCGCGTCTGCAATTAGCGCATGCGCAATAGGTCCGGGAGGGGGCTCCTCCGGGCAACAGCCTGGAGGGTAGTGTGAGTTGTTCGCGCATGCGCATTGTGACCGGGTTGGTCTGCGCATGTGCGGCGTTTGACGGGTGATCGCCCGCGCATGCGCGTTGTGTTTTTTTGGCGAGCACACGTGATTTTGTCCATTGAGTGGACGTGGGGCATGCAAATCATTAAGTTTTGTCCATTGGGTGGACGTGGGGCATATAAACCATTAAAACAAATGTATTATGATTCAGTGGGGGACAATCTTTGGCAATTTCATGAAATAAACTGCTTAGAGGACGTTGTTGTTACAGTAATGCTGTGCCCAATCATATATAGTTTGATGATAGGGGCAGGGTGATCAGTGGTGGGTCAGGGAATTCCACGGGATGGCATCATTCAATCCCTGGGTGGCTGTGGAAAGGCGGTAGATCCACCGTTGTTCTGCCTGCAGTAGTTTTCGGTCATTGTCCACAGCGCCTGCGGTGATCTGCTCTATCACTGTCCAGGATAGGTCATTTGGTGTGTGACCTTCGGTGATGAAGTGGTTGGTCATTTTGCTTATGTTCTTTTTGCATCTAATGGTGCTGCGGTGTTCGGTTATGCGGGTTTTTATTTTTCGTGTGGTCATCCCAATGTACCGGAGTCCACATCTGCATGTAATTAGGTAGATGAGGTTGCGGGAGTTGCAGTTAGTGTGGCTACGCTGGGTCCACACCTTGTTTGGTTCCAGATCCAAGGTTTTGGTGTGAGTGGTGAGGTGACACACGCTGCAGTCATTGCACGGATAGTGCCCGCTGACATTGGGGAGGCCCCATATGTTGCGGAGGGTGTTGGTGGCAGGTTGGGGTGGTGGTCTGGGTCGGGTATTGACAAGGCGGTCTTTTAAATTGGAGTTTCGCTTGTATGCGAATCTGGGAAGGTCCCATTTCTTCTGTCCTGAATTGATGATTTTCCAATGTTTTTTTATGATTTTCGACACCTCATTGGATGCTGTGTTATAGGTCGTTACGCAGGTGATGGGTGGGTTGTCTTGGACTTTGGTGACAGTCTCAAGGAGGGCCTCCCGGTTTTGGTTTCTTGCTCTTTTCTGAGTTTTGTTGATGATTGGTTTTGGATAGCCCCGTTGTGCCAGCTTGTCGGTCAATTCCACAGCCTGTTTTTTATAGTCAGAGATGTTCGTGCAGTTCCTGCGTATACGCAAGAACTGTCCATAAGGCAGGTTCTCTCTGAGGGGGCGTGGGTGGAAACTGGTAAAGTCAAGCAATGAGTTCCTTGCTGTCGGTTTGTAGTACGTGGTAGTGGTCAGGGTGCCATCTTTGGCTCTGATATCTAAATCTAGAAAGGGAAGATGGCTGTTACTGGCCGTGCTGGTGAACTTGAGGTAGGGATCCCTGTTGTTGAGCCATGTCATGAATTTGTCCAGGTCGGAGTGGGAACCCTGCCAGACCACCAGAATATCATCTATATACCTGCGCCAGCTCAGGATGTGGTTGATGTAGGGGTTGGTGTCTGTGGTTATATGGCACTCTTCAAAGTGGTGGACGTATAGTCCCGCCACGCTTGGAGCGAAGACACTGCCCATTGATGTCCCGTTGGTTTGTAAGTAGAGGGTGCCGTCATACTCAAAGAAGTTTTCTTTGAGTGCCAAGGTTGCGCATGACAGTATAAAGGCTCTTGGCGTGTGGTGTTCCCAGTTAGTTGCCATAAGGATGTCATGGAGTACTTGGAGAGTGGCATCTTGTGGGAGGCTGGTGTAGAGGCTCTCCACGTCTAGACCCACCAGCAATTGCGTGGTGGGGTTGAATTCTTTGTTGTTGAGAACTTGCAAGAGGTGCTTGGTGTCCTTGATGTATGTCGGGGTCGACTGTACCAGGGGATTTAAGAAAAAGTCGCAGTAGCGTGACAGTGGTTCCAATAGGGAGTTGATCCCTGATACTATGGGTCTTCCAGGAGGGGGAGTGACCCCCTTATGAACTTTTGGAACAGTGTAGAAATATGGGGTTCTGGTGTTCTGTGGGCAGAGGTAATCTGCTTCCTGTTTGGATATGTGCTCAGCATCCGCTGCCCTTTTGACCAGTGCGTGGATCGTGGTCCTCAGTTCATTTGTGGGGTCTTGTTCCAGTCGGCGATAGTTCCTGTTGTCGCTCAGTAACCTACGGCACTCAGTATCATAGTCCTGCTTGTTTTGGAGGACGATGTCTCCTCCTTTGTCAGCCGGTTTGATAACGATCAGGGGGTTGTCTTGCAACCGTTGTAGAACACTCCTATCTTCCCATGATAGGTTGTTGAAATGGTTGGTAGGTTTTAATCTCTCAATATCGTTGTACACGGCCTGTTCAAATGTCGTGATTTCGGGGGGAATGGCAGAGGGAGGTGGTACAAACGTGGATTTTGGTCGCAGACCAGTGATGTTGGGATTGTCATGGACTGGTTCTATTTCTGGGATTGGTTTCTCGAAGAAAGACTTCAGTTTCAGTTTCCGGAAGAATTGTGCCAGTTCCACATGTAATTTAAACTTGTCAAGTCTTGTGGTCGGAACAAATGATAAGCCCTTCTCAAGTACCGACTGTTCTTTGGGGGTCAGGGGTGTGCTAGACAAGTTGAAAACCAATGAGTGTTGTTCTTGTGGAATCATTGTTTGCTGGTTCCCGGTGTTCCCTCTTTCGCCTTCTGGCGTGTGTTCGCGCTGACTGGGTTCTCCTCTCCGCCCCAGTGTACTTGTGGTTGTTGTGGGTTTGCTCTTCTCCTTCCCCGTGTTCTTCTGCCCTGTCCTAAAAAAGGAATGTGTTGTCCCTGGTGGCCTGTAAATAAGGGCATGGGTCCAGGAGGGTACATGGGCGGGAAGCCAAAGTAGGGGTTTTGCATCGGGCCGTAATTGGGTGGGAAACCGTGGAATTGTCCAGGTTGTCCTCCTTGCCAATTGTTCTGCCAACGCTGTCCACGTCTGCCGCGTCCTCCCCGTCTCGCCGAGCCAGTGCTGGAATCACTGGACGCGGAGCTGTCATCTCCGGAGGTGTTCGACATACTGGTGTTTTTGTTCTGAGGGGTAAAGTCTTCCTCTGAGTATGGATAGACTTTGGCGTAACTGAATTTCTTCAAGTCCTTGTCGAATTTCTTTATTTTGGCCTGAGTCAGGTATTCTTTATATTCGTTTATGTCTTTGTTCTGGTCCTCCAATTTCTTTTTGTAGGCGGTTATTGTGGCTTTAAAGTGGCTTTCTGTTGCTTGGATCTCTACCAGAAAGGCTTCTGAAAGGCGTTTTGCTGTCTTGATGATAAGGATCATCCAGTCCCTGGTGCAGTGCCAGGCGATCTGGGCCCAGTCCTTCCTGAAGGTGGCGTCGTCCAGGAAGATCCTGGGGGCATTGGTTACTAAGAGTCCTCTTGGTGCAGTGTTAGTTCTGAGGTATTGTGTCAAGATTGTCCCGTGAAGGATAGTGCGTATCCTGTTGCGCTTCTTTTCAGTAAGGCTCTCCCAATCAGTGGTTTGTGCGATGGTGCTGGAGATGTTAAAGTCAGCTTGGAACGATGGGTCGGATAGTATGTCGGCCACATCGCTTTCATGGTATGTCAGTCCATGGTTTTCTGCCATGGTGTTGGGATGACTCTCGCAGCTGCGCGCTGCCGTGTGATGCGTAATCAAGAGAGAGAGGTAGGACCAGAAAGCTAGTCCATGTCCCCGGTTAATATATGATTAAATCAAAAAGAGACTAGCTCAAGTTACTTTAGGGGAGGGGGAAGACTCTGGTATGTTTTGTCACGGAGTGTGAACACCCGGCAGGTGTGTTCATAAAGCCCTCACCCACCAACCTAGTTGGTGGCATGCTTCATCATCGGGCCCACCCAGTGGCACCTAGCGTGCCCCGGGTGTGCTTCAACGCCTGACTACAGCGGACCTGGTATATTGCTGAGTGTGCGGTGAAGATAGTTAAGGAAGTGATGTTAAAACGGCTGAACGGTGGTCCCAGTACCCGAGGGTAAAATTAGACTTTAATACCTGGGCCTCCGTCAGCGGTTAAAAATAAGGCAAGGGGATGTAAGGGGCGAGTTACGACCTCTCACATCCAATGGGTCAACATGTTTCAGCCAGTGCCTTATGACTAGACTGGCTTTCTTCAGGACCTAAATAAAAGGTGAGTGCAAATAAACTAGTGGGGGTGTAGGAGAGACTATGTGTCTACACGCCCTAAAGTGTATCTATGTGTGAGAGGGGGATTCCCTTCTCAAGACCACCTGTACACATAACATGAATGGACAAAAACAAAACATACAGGGAGAAGGTAGAGTCATTAGGATGTACAGTTTGGCGCACATCTGATGCCGTCACTATAGCGAGTGCTGGTGGGCTATAGGCGGCTATGGTGTGATGGTATTGGTGGTACCATCACAGTGGGAATCGCACTGATAACTCGAGAGTGAGGTGATTTAAGAGACGGAGGAAAACAGGGTGCATTAGTGAAATGCGGCGCAAGGAGAGGTTCTTACGCTAGTTTTTGCTCAGTCTGACCTCAAGGTTGGGAGGTGGCAAAGGCTTGACCCTAGGGGGACAAACATTTACCATGCTGATTAGGGAGACCTGTTAGGGAAGAAAATAGCGCTTACCAGGAGTCGTGGTGGTTGTTTCTCATACTCACAGCATTTCTGGGTAGAGCCTGCTCTGGACCTGTAGTGCCTCCTTCGCATACCGGTGGGGAATGAGTGTTGTCCCAGGTCTTAAGTAGTCTCATTAATTGGTCTAATTAGGTGCACCTGTAGTGTGGAGGGCAATGGTGAACAGACTAGGAAGCCTGAGTCATGCTACCTGGAGTGAGTATGGGCGCCTTAGGTGCGCGCGCGTTCTAGCGTTCTGTCGCGCTGGGAGGCATCGTTATGGGCCACTGAGGAGCCTCCCAGACGCTCGCGTCTGCAATTAGCGCATGCGCAATAGGTCCGGGAGGGGGCTCCTCCGGGGAACAGCCTGGAGGGTAGTGTGAGTTGTTCGCGCATGCGCATTGTGACCGGGTTGGTCTGCGCATGTGCGGCGTTTGACGGGTGATCGCCCGCGCATGCGCGTTGTGTTTTTTTGGCGAGCACACGTGATTTTGTCCATTGAGTGGACGTGGGGCATGCAAATCATTAAGTTTTGTCCATTGGGTGGACGTGGGGCATATAAACCATTAAAACAAATGTATTATGATTCAGTGGGGGACAATCTTTGGCAATTTCATGAAATAAACTGCTTAGAGGACGTTGTTGTTACAGTAATGCTGTGCCCAATCATATATAGTTTGATGATAGGGGCAGGATGATCAGTGGTGGGTCAGTGAATTCCACGGGATGGCATCATTCAATCCCTGGGAAGATAGGAGTGTTCTACAACGGTTGCAAGACAACCCCCTGATCGTTATCAAACCGGCTGACAAAGGAGGAGGCATCGTCCTCCAAAACAAGCAGGACTATGATACTGAGTGCCGTAGGTTACTGAGCGACAACAGGAACTATCGCCGACTGGAACAAGACCCCACAAATGAACTGAGGACCACGATCCACGCACTGGTCAAAAGGGCAGCGGATGCTGAGCACATATCCAAACAGGAAGCAGATTACCTCTGCCCACAGAACACCAGAACCCCATATTTCTACACTGTTCCAAAAGTTCATAAGGGGGTCACTCCCCCTCCTGGAAGACCCATAGTATCAGGGATCAACTCCCTATTGGAACCACTGTCACGCTACTGCGACTTTTTCTTAAATCCCCTGGTACAGTCGACCCCGACATACATCAAGGACACCAAGCACCTCTTGCAAGTTCTCAACAACAAAGAATTCAACCCCACCACGCAATTGCTGGTGGGTCTAGACGTGGAGAGCCTCTACACCAGCCTCCCACAAGATGCCACTCTCCAAGTACTCCATGACATCCTTATGGCAACTAACTGGGAACACCACACGCCAAGAGCCTTTATACTGTCATGCGCAACCTTGGCACTCAAAGAAAACTTCTTTGAGTATGACGGCACCCTCTACTTACAAACCAACGGGACATCAATGGGCAGTGTCTTCGCTCCAAGCGTGGCGGGACTATACGTCCACCACTTTGAAGAGTGCCATATAACCACAGACACCAACCCCTACATCAACCACATCCTGAGCTGGCGCAGGTATATAGATGATATTCTGGTGGTCTGGCAGGGTTCCCACTCCGACCTGGACAAATTCATGACATGGCTCAACAACAGGGATCCCTACCTCAAGTTCACCAGCACGGCCAGTAACAGCCATCTTCCCTTTCTAGATTTAGATATCAGAGCCAAAGATGGCACCCTGACCACTACCACGTACTACAAACCGACAGCAAGGAACTCATTGCTTGACTTTACCAGTTTCCACCCACGCCCCCTCAGAGAGAACCTGCCTTATGGACAGTTCTTGCGTATACGCAGGAACTGCACGAACATCTCTGACTATAAAAAACAGGCTGTGGAATTGACCGACAAGCTGGCACAACGGGGCTATCCAAAACCAATCATCAACAAAACTCAGAAAAGAGCAAGAAACCAAAACCGGGAGGCCCTCCTTGAGACTGTCACCAAAGTCCAAGACAACCCACCCATCACCTGCGTAACGACCTATAACACAGCATCCAATGAGGTGTCGAAAATCATAAAAAAACATTGGAAAATCATCAATTCAGGACAGAGGAAATGGGACCTTCCCAGATTCGCATACAAGCGAAACTCCAATTTAAAAGACCGCCTTGTCAATACCCGACCCAGACCACCACCCCAACCTGCCACCAACACCCTCCGCAACATATGGGGCCTCCCCAATGTCAGCGGGCACTATCCGTGCAATGACTGCAGCGTGTGTCACCTCACCACTCACACCAAAACCTTGGATCTGGAACCAAACAAGGTGTGGACCCAGCGTAGCCACACTAACTGCAACTCCCGCAACCTCATCTACCTAATTACATGCAGATGTGGACTCCGGTACATTGGGATGACCACACGAAAAATAAAAACCCGCATAACCGAACACCGCAGCACCATTAGATGCAAAAAGAACATAAGCAAAATGACCAACCACTTCATCACCGAAGGTCACACACCAAATGACCTATCCTGGACAGTGATAGAGCAGATCACCGCAGGCGCTGTGGACAATGACCGAAAACTACTGCAGGCAGAACAACGGTGGATCTACCGCCTTTCCACAGCCACCCAGGGATTGAATGATGCCATCCCGTGGAATTCCCTGACCCACCACTGATCACCCTGCCCCTATCATCAAACTATATATGATTGGGCACAGCATTACTGTAACAACAACGTCCTCTAAGCAGTTTATTTCATGAAATTGCCAAAGATTGTCCCCCACTGAATCATAATACATTTGTTTTAATGGTTTATATGCCCCACGTCCACCCAATGGACAAAACTTAATGATTTGCATGCCCCACGTCCACTCAATGGACAAAATCACGTGTGCTCGCCAAAAAAACACAACGCGCATGCGCGGGCGATCACCCGTCAAACGCCGCACATGCGCAGACCAACCCGGTCACAATGCGCATGCGCGAACAACTCACACTACCCTCCAGGCTGTTCCCCGGAGGAGCCCCCTCCCGGACCTATTGCGCATGCGCTAATTGCAGACGCGAGCGTCTGGGAGGCTCCTCAGTGGCCCATAACGATGCCTCCCAGCGCGACAGAACGCTAGAACGCGCGCGCACCTAAGGCGCCCATACTCACTCCAGGTAGCATGACTCAGGCTTCCTAGTCTGTTCACCATTGCCCTCCACACTACAGGTGCACCTAATTAGACCAATTAATGAGACTACTTAAGACCTGGGACAACACTCATTCCCCACCGGTATGCGAAGGAGGCACTACAGGTCCAGAGCAGGCTCTACCCAGAAATGCTGTGAGTATGAGAAACAACCACCACGACTCCTGGTAAGCGCTATTTTCTTCCCTAACAGGTCTCCCTAATCAGCATGGTAAATGTTTGTCCCCCTAGGGTCAAGCCTTTGCCACCTCCCAACCTTGAGGTCAGACTGAGCAAAAACTAGCGTAAGAACCTCTCCTTGCGCCGCATTTCACTAATGCACCCTGTTTTCCTCCGTCTCTTAAATCACCTCACTCTCGAGTTATCAGTGCGATTCCCACTGTGATGGTACCACCAATACCATCACACCATAGCCGCCTATAGCCCACCAGCACTCGCTATAGTGACGGCATCAGATGTGCGCCAAACTGTACATCCTAATGACTCTACCTTCTCCCTGTATGTTTTGTTTTTGTCCATTCATGTTATGTGTACAGGTGGTCTTGAGAAGGGAATCCCCCTCTCACACATAGATACACTTTAGGGCGTGTAGACACATAGTCTCTCCTACACCCCCACTAGTTTATTTGCACTCACCTTTTATTTAGGTCCTGAAGAAAGCCAGTCTAGTCATAAGGCACTGGCTGAAACATGTTGACCCATTGGATGTGAGAGGTCGTAACTCGCCCCTTACATCCCCTTGCCTTATTTTTAACCGCTGACGGAGGCCCAGGTATTAAAGTCTAATTTTACCCTCGGGTACTGGGACCACCGTTCAGCCGTTTTAACATCACTTCCTTAACTATCTTCACCGCACACTCAGCAATATACCAGCTCCGCTGTAGTCAGGCGTTGAAGCACACCCGGGGCACGCTAGGTGCCACTGGGTGGGCCCGATGATGAAGCATGCCACCAACTAGGTTGGTGGGTGAGGGCTTTATGAACACACCTGCCGGGTGTTCACACTCCGTGACAAAACATACCAGAGTCTTCCCCCTCCCCTAAAGTAACTTGAGCTAGTCTCTTTTTGATTTAATCATATATTAACCGGGGACATGGACTAGCTTTCTGGTCCTACCTCTCTCTCTTGATTACGCATCACACGGCAGCGCGCAGCTGCGAGAGTCATCCCAACACCATGGCAGAAAACCATGGACTGACATACCATGAAAGCGATGTGGCCGACATACTATCCGACCCATCGTTCCAAGCTGACTTTAACATCTCCAGCACCATCGCACAAACCACTGATTGGGAGAGCCTTACTGAAAAGAAGCGCAACAGGATACGCACTATCCTTCACGGGACAATCTTGACACAATACCTCAGAACTAACACTGCACCAAGAGGACTCTTAGTAACCAATGCCCCCAGGATCTTCCTGGACGACGCCACCTTCAGGAAGGACTGGGCCCAGATCGCCTGGCACTGCACCAGGGACTGGATGATCCTTATCATCAAGACAGCAAAACGCCTTTCAGAAGCCTTTCTGGTAGAGATCCAAGCAACAGAAAGCCACTTTAAAGCCACAATAACCGCCTACAAAAAGAAATTGAAGGACCAGAACAAAGACATAAACGAATATAAAGAATACCTGACTCAGGCCAAAATAAAGAAATTCGACAAGGACTTGAAGAAATTCAGTTACGCCAAAGTCTATCCATACTCAGAGGAAGACTTTACCCCTCAGAACAAAAACACCAGTATGTCGAACACCTCCGGAGATGACAGCTCCGCGTCCAGTGATTCCAGCACTGGCTCGGCGAGACGGGGAGAACGCGGCAGACGTGGACAGCGTTGGCAGAACAATTGGCAAGGAGGACAACCTGGACAATTCCACGGTTTCCCACCCAATTACGGCCCGATGCAAAACCCCTACTTTGGCTTCCCGCCCATGTACCCTCCTGGACCCATGCCCTTATTTACAGGCCACCAGGGACAACACATTCCTTTTTTAGGACAGGGCAGAAGAACACGGGGAAGGAGAAGAGCAAACCCACAACAACCACAAGTACACTGGGGCGGAGAGGAGAACCCAGTCAGCGCGAACACACGCCAGAAGGCGAAAGAGGGAACACCGGGAACCAGCAAACAATGATTCCACAAGAACAACACTCATTGGTTTTCAACTTGTCTAGCACACCCCTGACCCCCAAAGAACAGTCGGTACTTGAGAAGGGCTTATCATTTGTTCCGACCACAAGACTTGACAAGTTTAAATTACATGTGGAACTGGCACAATTCTTCCGGAAACTGAAACTGAAGTCTTTCTTCGAGAAACCAATCCCAGAAATAGAACCAGTCCATGACAATCCCAACATCACTGGTCTGCGACCAAAATCCACGTTTGTACCACCTCCCTCTGCCATTCCCCCCGAAATCACGACATTTGAACAGGCCGTGTACAACGATATTGAGAGATTAAAACCTACCAACCATTTCAACAACCTATCGTGGGAAGATAGGAGTGTTCTACAACGGTTGCAAGACAACCCCCTGATCGTTATCAAACCGGCTGACAAAGGAGGAGGCATCGTCCTCCAAAACAAGCAGGACTATGATACTGAGTGCCGTAGGTTACTGAGCGACAACAGGAACTATCGCCGACTGGAACAAGACCCCACAAATGAACTGAGGACCACGATCCACGCACTGGTCAAAAGGGCAGCGGATGCTGAGCACATATCCAAACAGGAAGCAGATTACCTCTGCCCACAGAACACCAGAACCCCATATTTCTACACTGTTCCAAAAGTTCATAAGGGGGTCACTCCCCCTCCTGGAAGACCCATAGTATCAGGGATCAACTCCCTATTGGAACCACTGTCACGCTACTGCGACTTTTTCTTAAATCCCCTGGTACAGTCGACCCCGACATACATCAAGGACACCAAGCACCTCTTGCAAGTTCTCAACAACAAAGAATTCAACCCCACCACGCAATTGCTGGTGGGTCTAGACGTGGAGAGCCTCTACACCAGCCTCCCACAAGATGCCACTCTCCAAGTACTCCATGACATCCTTATGGCAACTAACTGGGAACACCACACGCCAAGAGCCTTTATACTGTCATGCGCAACCTTGGCACTCAAAGAAAACTTCTTTGAGTATGACGGCACCCTCTACTTACAAACCAACGGGACATCAATGGGCAGTGTCTTCGCTCCAAGCGTGGCGGGACTATACGTCCACCACTTTGAAGAGTGCCATATAACCACAGACACCAACCCCTACATCAACCACATCCTGAGCTGGCGCAGGTATATAGATGATATTCTGGTGGTCTGGCAGGGTTCCCACTCCGACCTGGACAAATTCATGACATGGCTCAACAACAGGGATCCCTACCTCAAGTTCACCAGCACGGCCAGTAACAGCCATCTTCCCTTTCTAGATTTAGATATCAGAGCCAAAGATGGCACCCTGACCACTACCGCGTACTACAAACCGACAGCAAGGAACTCATTGCTTGACTTTACCAGTTTCCACCCACGCCCCCTCAGAGAGAACCTGCCTTATGGACAGTTCTTGCGTATACGCAGGAACTGCACGAACATCTCTGACTATAAAAAACAGGCTGTGGAATTGACCGACAAGCTGGCACAACGGGGCTATCCAAAACCAATCATCAACAAAACTCAGAAAAGAGCAAGAAACCAAAACCGGGAGGCCCTCCTTGAGACTGTCACCAAAGTCCAAGACAACCCACCCATCACCTGCGTAACGACCTATAACACAGCATCCAATGAGGTGTCGAAAATCATAAAAAAACATTGGAAAATCATCAATTCAGGACAGAGGAAATGGGACCTTCCCAGATTCGCATACAAGCGAAACTCCAATTTAAAAGACCGCCTTGTCAATACCCGACCCAGACCACCACCCCAACCTGCCACCAACACCCTCCGCAACATATGGGGCCTCCCCAATGTCAGCGGGCACTATCCGTGCAATGACTGCAGCGTGTGTCACCTCACCACTCACACCAAAACCTTGGATCTGGAACCAAACAAGGTGTGGACCCAGCGTAGCCACACTAACTGCAACTCCCGCAACCTCATCTACCTAATTACATGCAGATGTGGACTCCGGTACATTGGGATGACCACACGAAAAATAAAAACCCGCATAACCGAATACCGCAGCACCATTAGATGCAAAAAGAACATAAGCAAAATGACCAACCACTTCATCACCGAAGGTCACACACCAAATGACCTATCCTGGACAGTGATAGAGCAGATTACCGCAGGCGCTGTGGACAATGACCGAAAACTACTGCAGGCAGAACAACGGTGGATCTACCGCCTTTCCACAGCCACCCAGGGATTGAATGATGCCATCCCGTGGAATTCCCTGACCCACCACTGATCACCCTGCCCCTATCATCAAACTATATATGATTGGGCACAGCATTACTGTAACAACAACGTCCTCTAAGCAGTTTATTTCATGAAATTGCCAAAGATTGTCCCCCACTGAATCATAATACATTTGTTTTAATGGTTTATATGCCCCACGTCCACCCAATGGACAAAACTTAATGATTTGCATGCCCCACGTCCACTCAATGGACAAAATCACGTGTGCTCGCCAAAAAAACACAACGCGCATGCGCGGGCGATCACCCGTCAAACGCCGCACATGCGCAGACCAACCCGGTCACAATGCGCATGCGCGAACAACTCACACTACCCTCCAGGCTGTTCCCCGGAGGAGCCCCCTCCCGGACCTATTGCGCATGCGCTAATTGCAGACGCGAGCGTCTGGGAGGCTCCTCAGTGGCCCATAACGATGCCTCCCAGCGCGACAGAACGCTAGAACGCGCGCGCACCTAAGGCGCCCATACTCACTCCAGGTAGCATGACTCAGGCTTCCTAGTCTGTTCACCATTGCCCTCCACACTACAGGTGCACCTAATTAGACCAATTAATGAGACTACTTAAGACCTGGGACAACACTCATTCCCCACCGGTATGCGAAGGAGGCACTACAGGTCCAGAGCAGGCTCTACCCAGAAATGCTGTGAGTATGAGAAACAACCACCACGACTCCTGGTAAGCGCTATTTTCTTCCCTAACAGGTCTCCCTAATCAGCATGGTAAATGTTTGTCCCCCTAGGGTCAAGCCTTTGCCACCTCCCAACCTTGAGGTCAGACTGAGCAAAAACTAGCGTAAGAACCTCTCCTTGCGCCGCATTTCACTAATGCACCCTGTTTTCCTCCGTCTCTTAAATCACCTCACTCTCGAGTTATCAGTGCGATTCCCACTGTGATGGTACCACCAATACCATCACACCATAGCCGCCTATAGCCCACCAGCACTCGCTATAGTGACGGCATCAGATGTGCGCCAAACTGTACATCCTAATGACTCTACCTTCTCCCTGTATGTTTTGTTTTTGTCCATTCATGTTATGTGTACAGGTGGTCTTGAGAAGGGAATCCCCCTCTCACACATAGATACACTTTAGGGCGTGTAGACACATAGTCTCTCCTACACCCCCACTAGTTTATTTGCACTCACCTTTTATTTAGGTCCTGAAGAAAGCCAGTCTAGTCATAAGGCACTGGCTGAAACATGTTGACCCATTGGATGTGAGAGGTCGTAACTCGCCCCTTACATCCCCTTGCCTTATTTTTAACCGCTGACGGAGGCCCAGGTATTAAAGTCTAATTTTACCCTCGGGTACTGGGACCACCGTTCAGCCGTTTTAACATCACTTCCTTAACTATCTTCACCGCACACTCAGCAATATACCAGCTCCGCTGTAGTCAGGCGTTGAAGCACACCCGGGGCACGCTAGGTGCCACTGGGTGGGCCCGATGATAAAGCATGCCACCAACTAGGTTGGTGGGTGAGGGCTTTATGAACACACCTGCCGGGTGTTCACACTCCGTGACAAAACATACCAGAGTCTTCCCCCTCCCCTAAAGTAACTTGAGCTAGTCTCTTTTTGATTTAATCATATATTAACCGGGGACATGGACTAGCTTTCTGGTCCTACCTCTCTCTCTTGATTACGCAGCGCAGCACGTGTCCATGATGTTGACACTGGGAGAGTCCTCCTGTGAAACACAACATTTACAGAGTGACTTACTGGGTCAAGGCTTGCATTAAGGAGATGGTCTCCAAGACATTGGCGCTAGGGGTGATTGAGCTCTCAAATATCCCTTTGGCTAGCCCAGTGGTCTTTGTCCCAAAGGCTGCCGCACCCGGTGCCACGCCAGAACTCCGGTTCTGTGTGGGTTACTGAGGCCTCAATTCAGTCACCAGGACTGATGCACCACTCCATCAACGAGCTGCTGCCTGCACTGAGCCGTGAGGACACTGCACGCTGCAAAGGTTTTATCTCAATGGCAACTGTGACAGTTGCCACGGACCGGCTCGTACCATTGTGTCGGCAACAACAACAAAAGGTACTGTCTTCGAGTCTGTCGATGCTTTAGCTAACCCATATCAACATGATTGGCTGGAATTGTTAGACTCTGTCGTATTCAATATTGAAGTAGCCCCGGACGGAGCTACAGAGTCGGTGGGACTGCATTTTCACGGTTTCCCTGCATTTAAAGGTTACTTTGCACAATAACTATATTTTAAGAGTATTGTATGTTGGATTTTTGTCATTTTTGGTCTTGTTGGTTTAGATAAAGTTTGCTTATTTTTCTAAACCGGTGTAGTATCCATTTGTAGTGCTTTCATTGTGTTACTGCATGCATGCACAAATGCTTTACACATTGCCTCTGAGATAAACCTGTCTTCTCGAGCCAAGCTACTAAGGGGGTGAGCATGGGTTATTTTAGAAGTGTATCCCCGTTACCCTGACTAGGAAGAAGGGCCCCTACTTGGATAAAGGTGTCAACCTCTGCCAACTAGAGACCCCCATTTCTAACACTATGTATATAGTTAGTTCAGTGTGCATCATTTACGCATGAATACTGGACAGATTTCACCAGTATTTAAAAAACGAATGGGCTTCTTGAAATGCAGGAAACATATCTTCAATTTCCACACTCTGCTACCTGCAGAGATCAGGGAATCTGTTTATCAGACGTCAAAATAAAATAAGGAATTAAAATGTGACCCATTATTGTATAGGGCATATTGCGCTTATATTTCATTTATAGAGTTTCACATCGTATAATGTAGACAAACAAAGCCTCCTGGGATCATGAGCTGTCAGGCAATCACTAGAGGAACGTGTGATCTGTCACTAATAACCACTGAAAAGAAAATCCAGGTTTGCTTTAAACATATAGTAATGAAAAGAATGGAGACAAATACTGTCATTTAACCAGGTAAGGATTCATCAGAGTAATTGAAGCATTATGGTGGTAGGAATAATATACATCAAAATAATCAACACAATTCAGCGGTAATATAAGACAACAGATGCTTACTGACGGGGTAATTTGGCTGGCAATGAATACACTGTCAGGGGGCATGTTGTGCTGTGTCATTTGATTCTATTACGCCTCTGTGCACTGCATCATTATGCCACGGGACATTTGTAGCATAATTTGCAGTGACAAAGTTAAAGACAACCTCTTTTTATAGGAAAACCCTTTAATATGGATATAGATAGGTTTAACGTTAAAAATTAACTATTGTCCTTATTATTAAAATCGCCCATTCTGAACTCCTCTACCGTGAGACACAAGTATGTAGTCAGGCAGGCCCTGCGACTTAAGCCTGGGATTACTGATTGATTAGTCACAAGTGAGAGGGTGCATAATTGGAATGTGGACATGGAACTCTTGATGAATTCCACAGATAGGCACAGCAGCATTACAATGGTCAGGGGAGGTTGCCCCAATAAAGTACACATGGCCAGAGGGGGTAAGCGTGCACCTAAAACATCATAAAGTCAGATGCCACATGAGTTAGGAACACATAGACAATCAGGGCCTAGCACATGTAGTGATCCCACGCTGCCCATCTGGACACATTCACCACTGGCACATTGTGTCCACGCAGGTCAAGACTGACCTGTAGTAACCACTGATGATTCATTTATGATTCTAAAGGCAGCAACCAACATTCCTCACCAAATATGGTACGCCCAAAACCTTTATCGCTTGTTGTAATATTGTAAATAAAGAGACCACAAACTCGATATAAATAGAAACAGTCTACAGACCTAATGCCTGCAACTGTTCTCCTGGCCGAACTGTTTAGTTAAACAAACTGTTCCTGTTTTGCCAAAAGTATCTTGTATTCTGTTTTTTAAGGAAATCCGACTCGAGAAACAGCACTATTCTAACCCCTACTATTTGCATTGCATCTGTCTTCAGCATGAACTACATTTCCTGCACGTTGGCAATGTAAATATTCCTATTGTTCTTGTATAGGTGCTTTAAAAGAAAACTACCCCCTACCCTTTTTTTTCTTTCTGCTCTCATTTTTGGCTATTCCATACATTAATTTTTACATCAATAGGAGTTGGGCCTATATGCTTTTTTTTATCGGTACCCATGTAATTCAGTTAAATATACCAAACATTCCACTCTGCACACAACACAATGGTAAAATAATCCTAGAGTGGAGCTGATCGATTCTTTTGCTTTGTCTGCTATGTATAGTAGCCAGTAATTAGTGTTTTTGTGCCGGTGGGCCCAAAGCCCGGACAAGCACTTTAAAAAATATGTTTTGTTATGGGCGTTGAACAAACACAGATACGAAATACACGCCTGCACAGTTAATGCTGTTTAATAATAGCATGATCAGTGTGAACCAAAGAACTGAAGAGAATTTTACGCCACATCTCCCCATGCTCCTGCAGACACCCTCTGGCCTTATAGATGAGTTCCTCTTCTCTGACACAGTAGTCCAGTCCCCAATCCACTTGGCCACCTCAGTGGCTCATCAATATTTCACTATATTCCTTTTTGCTTCAAGGAGGCCGATTGAGTATGCCGTGGGCCACTCCTTTCATGTATTAGCCCAAGTACTGCCATTTTTTTGGGTCAGACTCGAAAGGCCTGTGGACTACAGGTGCCCATTTGATCCCAGTAGTGGCTGTTGAGGGACAGTGTGCTTCACTGACCAGGACGTACACTTTTTCCCCAATTCATACTGAGGTCAAAAGCCTCATTGTAGGCCTGCAGCATCTCCATGAGCCTGGGGATGGGGCAGCCTGTATCCTTCCCATACAGGAGCATATTGTCAGCATATATGGTTACTTTATCCTCATGCCGATTCTCCCACATGAATCCTTTCAGTTGTGTGCTGCATTTAGTCTCTACTAGGGTATCGACCAAAAGTGCAAATAGGAGTGTTGACAAGGGGCACCTCTGCCTCATCCCACACTGAATTAGGAAAGGGAGAGGCATCTTATTTACCCAGAATTGGGCCCAAGGGGTGCCAAATAGAATATTAAAGTATTTCCAAAACAGTGGGCTGAAGTTCATGCAGTTCAGGACCTAGACCTGGAGCATCCACTGGCGAGTGCTCCGGCAGGCATCTAGGGAGGATGCGAGTATCCAACACCTCATGCAGGTCTGCCACAGGGATAGGAAATAATCGAGCCAAGAGAATGAGTGGCAGGCAAGACCAGGGGAACATAACTTCCATGGATCGCATAGCCCTGGACAGCGCGTCCACATGGGCAACACTAGTGTCTTGCACATTACCCCAGGGCTATGGACATCCATTTGACGGCTGAGGACCAAATCCCCTGAGTATGGTCATTCCTGGTGGGATCGAGAGCAACACCTGCGTCATTGTTTGAAGGGCATCTCCAATAATCAATAATGGGATAGATATATTGTGTTAAAATAATTGTGGATTTGCACATTTTTTAGTCGTTTTTTGATGCGATTTTGCACATGCAAGTACATTGCAGTTGTGGTTAATATAAGGATTAAAGTCATTTGGGGATTGATGTATTAAGAAAATGAATTGACTAAGGCAATTGCCTGGAATCTTTAAACTGTTTTCTTTGTCAATTCTCCCCATGCTAGCATCTTGCATAGTTAATGAATTGATATGGAAAAGCTGAATGTTTTTAGCAAAATCGGCAAATGTTTCTCTCTTTTTATATATAGGATTGTAGTATATATATGAAATAATCTGTGTTCACCGCAGGATGAGCAACATGAAAGTGTTTTATTGAATATTTAATGCACTGACACTTGTCACTTTATCTGTGCTGCTCTGTGCTTTGACCATCAAAATCAATTGAATGATGGTAATGACCTGTATTATGCACGTTGCACTTTAATTAAAGATTGCACAATGTGTATGTAAGGCACTGTCACTTTAAAAGTTTGAAAAAAGGTTGAAAAAAATGTTAGTTGCGCAGACTTCAGGAGAAGGTATAAAGTAAAGTGGTAATGAAAGAAAAAATGATTTGACGCAGCTGCGATCGAAACGTGTTACCTATGTAGGAAATAAAACCGTCTTGTAAGTGATCCTGAGGGTCCTGGTGCTTGTTCTTTATGCTGAGAGGCGTATTTAGGATATATATATATATATATATATATATATATTCATACTAATATTATAAAGAGAGAGTCCAAACATTTGAGGCGTGTAATCTCAGTACGTATCATCAATTGGTGGAGGGAGAGAGAGTAGAGATCCTTTCAATCTCCTTTCAATAATTATAAATCAATGTGGAAAGGATCACTGGTCCTGCATAACCAAGGTCTGCAAGTGGATCGGTAGGTGTCTCCCAAATAAAAGACCCTCATACACGTGTTTTTCAGAGTCGTGTAGCGGTATATGATGTGTCCCCGCTTCTTGTAACACGTGTCCGTGCGTAATCCTTGGGTCAGTTTTTGTTTGCAATCTCCGCCAGGAGGTTGTACCATTGGTTAAAACAGTAGTGATGGTGAATAAGTGAAATAGTGCTATAGAGGTGTTCTAAAATACCCGGACAGCCAGAGGTTCAACTTTAATATTTCTGGATTCGGGTAGAAGGTAAAGGCGTGTCGCTATGGAATTATTTAGGAATTCTAGCGCACTAATCTTGTGAGGTTAAAAGTGGTCGACATGTTTCAGCCTTATCTGCCTGTTGGTCAGTCGGCTTTCCTCAGGACCATAAAGTGATTAAGTGAAAAAAAGGAAAAGGTAAATTTGTAACCTGATTCGTTTTGTGGTAGTAGGTCACATTGTACCTCTACATTATGTAAGACTTGTCTCCTCGGGAACCAAGGCAGTTAGGGGGAGGCTTCACTCTAGCCTTCAAACACCCATCTAGCAGCTTGTGCTGTCTCTGCCCTTGGTGACCCGGAAGCAGTGTAATCTCAGTAACCAAAGCACCAATCACAACACCCAATACAGCGTTGGAAAGGGCAGTTGCAGCAGAAGGACATAGGCTATGCAGACGGCCACCATATATATATATTTATTTTTTGCAGAGTTTTATATAGCGCGAACTTGACCCGAACTGAATCAGGTATCAGAGCGCTTTACATAGCACCAGTTACGTTACATGAGGACACACATTCATTTTTGTTAGGCACGGGGAGATTAAGTGATTTTCCCAGAATCACAGGATGTTTGGCGTCGTTACCAAGACTCGAACCCAGATCCCCAGGTCCGAGGTCGAGCGCCTTAGCCGTTAGGCCAACTACTCTATACATTTAAAAGGTAAAAGAACCGTGCCAGCAAAGTAGTCCCTTGTGGGCGTGTCTGCGTTGTGCTGTGGGCGTGGGCTGGGGGCGTGACTAATGCTTGGGGCGTGTGGTACGGCCATCACATCATGGGCTGTGGGCGTGTGCTGGGGTCGTGACAAACGCTGGGGGCGTGACAAATGCCGGGGGGGTGTGTCCGCCCTTCATGACATGTGAGTCGTACATACAAGCGCCAATTACGTTGCTGCGCAGCATCAAGGGGCACGCTGGGGGCATGTGTCCGGCCTTCATGCCATGTGAACGCAATTGCGCCGCATCAAGGGGCACGCTGGGGGCGTGAGAAACGCTGGGGGGCGTGTGCTACGTTCCGCCCTTCATGCCATGTGGGTCGTACATTAATCAGAAGATCGTCTGCTGTGGCCGTGACAAACGCGTTCACCTGGAGCCCTGGTAAGTAACGTTACTGCAGCCTCTCCTCCGCGCTGTTACTGAACTCTCTCATTCAACTAAATTACACGCGCCTGCTACCATTAACCAGGGCTCTAGCCGGGCTCAGGCGGCGGATCAGTACACTAATTACACGCGCCTGATAGCATCATCCAGGGCTGCAGCTGGGCCTCAAGCGGGGGAACACGCAAATGAGCGTGTCTGCGGGGACAATTACTGCAGCCTTTCCTACTCGCTGTCACTCAACTCTCTCATCAAACGGATTTACCCGCGGCTGATAACTCTCTCATTCAACGACATTACACGTGCCTGCTAACATCAACCAGGGCTGTAGCCGGGCTCAGGCGGCGGAGCACTACACCAATTACACGCGCCTGCTAACATCAACCAGGGCTGCAGGTGGGCCTTCTACGTCCCTATTCTAATGAAACAAAAAATGTTGTCTACTGCGAGAAATTGCCCTTGCCAAATACACACATTACACACATTCTATTTCTTGCCGGGACAACGTCGGGACGGGCTGCTATCATAGGGTTAAAGTATGTCAGTCCAGCATTTGAGCAGCGCACCGCCTGATACACCTATTTACACAGGCCTACAACTGAAGTCTACATCGCTGTCTCCCCCCAAGCCAGGGATGTGAGAGGCACTTGTTTATTTCCTTTCATTGCCATCACTACATGTGGGGGGCAAAGAACATTGGGAACGTTCCAGAGCCTCTGTGTGGGTGATCTGGCTCCCTCTTTGTCGGGTTGCCCTGTGCTTAGGAAGACGATGTCCCCCCGGCTCCAGATCCACTGATCCCCCACATCCAGGAGACCCAGATCCTGGCAAGTCTCAAAGTAAAAGGAGCGGCCCTGGTACAGGATTTTCTGCTTCACCAGAAAGAACTAGCATTGGTAAATGCATTAGGTTTCGCCTATGTTATTAATGATAAGCTGGTTTTTAGGTCTTGCCTAGGCAGCGCTTGCGCTGTCTCTGTGAGACATGCTGTGTTCAGGATATTGGCCTGAAGTCCCGCCCATCTTTTCTAAGCCCCACTCATCTTTTCCATTGTCTCCTCTTACTGTACTTGGGCTTTTCATTGGTGAAATAGCTGATTTGTTCTGCCTTTTCAATTTTTGTAACCTCCCGTATGGACTACACCATGCATGTGAGCTCTTACGCTGCATGCAATTGTAACAGAGTTAAGGACTATTTTTTAGCTGTCATCGACCAGTGCTTGCGCTCAGCTGTTCTCAAGCAGCACTCGTGCTCACCTGATGGCTGCCTTTCCTTTCTCTGTATATTTCACCCATTGTCCGAGTTTACTTCAGCCTCTCCCGTTGCAGTCTAAGATGCTTTTAGTAATATTGAAAAAATAGAGTTTAGCGATCCACGCCTTTCTTTTCTTCAGCATTGCTTGTCAAACTCTATTTTTTCAATATTGTAATTTTTATGTAAGCAGTGCAGCACACCTTCAACTTTAAGAATGTAAGCCATACCTTTATTTCCCTTATTTCCCTGCCATTCTTAAAGATGAAGGTGGCATGCTGCGCTGCTTACGAAAAATGTACAATATTGAAAAAATTCTTTCTTTTTTTTTTGTCTTGTTAACCGCTTAGAATAGGTATAAAACAGCTCCTTGTCTACTACCTCCTGGTGACTCCTCTGACTGCTCACCTAAGAAGCACAAACATGAGCCAAGGCCACTGAAATTATGTGGCAGGGTATGACTCCAAACCACATACATCCACTCCATGCCACACCAAAACACATAGATAAAAGACATTGTCGTTAACAATGCCAATAGCTCTACCTCTTGCAAATGCGAGACCTATTGCATTGCAAATGTTTGTTGTTTTTAGTTGTAAGTTATGTTTTTTGCCTCTTGGGAGAACAGGCAGAGGAGTCGCCAGGGAGATAGTCGACAAGGAGCTGTTTTATACCTATTTTAAGGGGTTACAACCAGCATTAAATCTGCTTTAAAGAAAGAAGCAGGAGAGAATGCATTTATTTGCCCCCCTCCCCCCGGGTGCATGTCTGAGCCCACGGTGCTGCCAGGAGCGGATTAATTGATTTGTTCTTCTGGGTGCGTGTCTCAGTCCCGGGTGCTGCCAGGAGCGGATGCATTCATTTGCCCCCCGGGAGCATGTTTGATCCCACTGTGCATGTCTGATCCCCGAGGCACTTGTGAACCCCCGGTGCACATGTGAGTCCCAGGTGCATGTCTGAGCTCCCTGGTGCATGTCTGAGCCCCCTGTACACTTCTGAACTCTCAGGTGCCAGTCAGAGCCCCAGTGCATTTCCAAGCCTCCAGGGCTGCTAGGATGATGAGTGAAGGAGCCACACAAGGTCCTGCAGAAGATCCTTCTCGACATAAGTGTACAGGAGTCGAGGCACAACAGGAGGTTTTGCTGGGCACATTTCTTTCAGGGATATACGCTCTGGCCATCAGTGACAGTGAGGAGATGAGTGAAACCTGTGATTCTGGCTTATGTTTGGGTTTCTTGGGGGAGCAGCCAGAGGAGTCACCGTGAGGTAGTGGACAATGAGCTGTTTTAAACATATTCTAAGCGGTTATCGTGAGCATTAAAGGTGCTTAAGCAATAATACAGGACTCTAAAGTAAGAAACTGATGCATGTCTGAGCCCCGGGTGCATGTAAGCAAATGCAGTGATACAACTTACCCGTGTTTGGCAGAGTGAATTACATCAATGTCAGTGAAGTTTGGCGAACAGTAATGAGAAACACCCAACTTCAAGGTTTCCACCCTAGAAGTACTCGTTGACCATGACCCCATAGTCAACAAGTGTTACAGCAAACAAATGATGGACAGAATGCTGACAATGCAAACATTCTCCCTCAGTCAAAATATCTGGATTAAATCCATCGTTCTTTTGCCCACTACCCCACCCCAAATTGGACCCAGCTATATGCAAATCAGTCTTGACCCTGTGCCTCATGGGAACAGTCTAAACCAAACTGCCAGGCCAGGTCCTCCCTGGACAGGAAACAAGCATCCTGGGACCGGTTTCAGGTTATGTCACCCTTCTTCAATCAGGCTAGCTTGAATCTAGTGGCACAGTGAGCAAGGGACCCACATCTGGACATACCCATCCCTCTTCGGGCGAAAAGTGTTATAGCACACAAATGATGGATGGAATGCTGACAATGCAAATATTCTCCTACAGTCAAAAGATCTGGGATAAATCCATCGTTCTTTTGCCCACTACGCCACACCAGTTTGGACCTAGCCATATGCAAATCAGTCTTGACCCTGTGCCTCATGGGAACAGTCCAGACAGAACTGTCAGGCCAGGTCCTCCCTGGACTGTAAAAAAGCATCCTATGACCGGTTTCAGGGTATGTCACCCATCTTCAGCCAGGATAGCTTGAATCCAGTGGCACAGTGAGCAAGGGACCCAACGTCTGGCCATGCCCATCCCACTTAGAGCGAACAAAGCAAACAGAAGGAGATGATGGACGGAGCACTGAAACTTTTCAGACACTCACCCAATCCATCAATTGTGTGTCTTTCGCTTTCTTGCCCTCAGTGCGCCAGGTATGCCCAGACGTGCGTCCTTGGCTCACTGTGCCACTGGAATCAAGCTATCCTGGCTGAAGAGGGGTGAAACCCCGAAACGGGTCCCAGGATGCTTGTTTCTGGTCCAGTGAGGACCTGGCTTGGCAGTTCGGGCTGGACTGGTCCCTTGAGGCACAGGGTTAAGACTGATTTGCATATGGCCAGGTCTAAACTGGGGTGGCATGGTGAGCAAAATAATTATGGATTTACCCAGATCTTTTGACTGGGGGTGAGTGTTTTGATTTGTTCAGCATTCTGTCCATCAATTGTGTGTCTTTTGCTTTCTCGCCCTAAGTGCGCCAGGTATGCCCAGCCGTGGGTCCTGGGCTCACTGAGCCACTGGAATCAAGCTATCTTGGCTGAAGCGGGGTGCAACCCCGAAACTGGTCCTAGGATGCTTCTTTCCGGTCCAGTGAGGACCTGGCTTGGCAGTTCGGGCTGGACTGTTCCCATGAGGCACGGGGTCAAGACTGATTTGCATATGGCCAGGTCTAAACTGGGGTTACATGGTGAGCAAAAGAATGATGGATTTAACCCAGATCTCTTGACTGGGGGTGAATGTTTTGATTTGTTATGCATTCCGTCCATCAATTGTGTGTCTTTTCCCATAGTCAACAAGAGCGTGGCCCACCAATGGCAGAACACATGCGAGTAAAGTAAAACAGTATCATCTGGTAATCGGTTTCGTCAAGAAAAGACATTACCTAAAAGTCACACCACTCACAAAGTCATACCATTTGTCAAGACCTGAATGCCACTTCCAGCCAGGTCTACAGCAAACCATGGCACTCAAACACCCATACTGCAATAGGTCAACCCAATGATAAACAATTCACAAGTACATCTATGTGGGACTCCAGCTCTCCACAAGAGCAGAATCCACTAGCACTGAGAGAAAAGGGGAGCAAGCAGAAAATAACGTCTCTGGGAATGGAAGAGGGTGAATAAGCCAAAGGCTTCTGGGGGCACAAAGGAAGCTGCATGGAAGGGATGTAATAGAAGAAAGAAAGGGATGCTAAAAAAGGCAGTTGATGGGAGTTTAATTTGATGTATAGATCAGGAAAGGAGGCTGTAAAAGTAAGGACAATGTAGTAAGTAAAGCTTACATAAAAAGTAAGGCTGCTGGAGTGAAACAAAGGAGCCGGGTAGTAAAAGAAAGAGACAGGGTTCCAGGGACCTAGACGGAATTAAGGAAGAGGATGGCTGGAGAGGGATGGGAGGCTATACAGGGGGCAAAAATACATGGGTTTGAAAGATGGGTGGTGATATGTGGAGAAACAGATAGCAGAATGGGACGGGTACTATACACAGTTGTTCCTGGCCTGCTGCTGCCTGCTACTAGTTCCGCTGTCTTTAAAACCTTCTGTCTGATGTCATGTCCAGCTGCATCAGCACAGGGGAGCTCCCTGATGTGAAGTTTAAAGCTCCACCCCAGGCATTTCCATGGCACATGGTTTAAAGGAGCAACCGCGCCATCCTTGGAAAAGTGTGGCAGGCCGCACCCACTTATACAGAGAGAGATGTCAATAATGGTGTTGCCCGAGGCTAAAGTGCTGGAAAAAAGGGGATTTTTTAAATGTGTTTAATTACTCAGCTGAAGAGCACGAGTGAAAACAAAAAAGCAGCCACGCAGATAGTGTGAAAGTCATGCACAAAGGAAGAAGCCATGCTCGGCTCAGAGTTGCCTGAATCGCACAACACTGTATACTAGCATAAACATAAAAAAGGTCCATAAACTGCACATAGCCAGAGTAGTGTCTTTGCTTAATAAAAACAGTGCAATCACTGTGCAGGCAAACAAAACAGTACTTGGTCCACGGGAGACTGATAAGAGAAGCACACGAGGAACAGCAGGGTACAGCCATTAGAAACAGAAGAAACGTAAGTGGCAAGCACACAAACCAATGAAAAGCGCTGGCGGGATCTAAGGGCCATTTACATTGAATGCAATAGATTACGCAAGCACAGTGCAATTGCTGCGCAGGTGAAACCTAAAAAGCATGTATAATATCTGCATCCATTTTAAATTCCACTTGATGGCCACAAAAGGCTTCCTCTGCTGGATGAATGTTGCGTAATCTGGGAAAATCATAACTTTTAAAGAGTCAATATTGAGGTCTGAGCTGTTCCTAGAGGCCTGGCGAACTGTATCCCAGTTGTGAAAATTAAGAATTCGGCAATCATAGCATGCAGAGGTGCACCAGAAAGGGTCAGATATGTCAAGATGTGGTGCGCTCTTTCAAATTGAGAGACTGTCTGGGAGCATCCAAGAAGTGGTGCAGTCCAGCAGGATTTTCTCCAGCTGTGTGCCCACCTGGCCCGTCTGCATCCCCACCAGCCGGAGGTTTTTCCACTTCAATCTCCCCTAAGCATCTTCTGCTCTCTTTTACAGCTGTGTTGTCTTGAGTGCCTGGCAGGACACTTCAGCTTTTGATTAATGGAGTGCATCTTATGCAGTGGAGACTCAGTGTTCTGCCCAACCACTTTCTCCAAGTCTTGGTATTCAAGGGAGATTTAATTTCTGCCCCAACACATTGGGAGGTAAGTTTGTGGGATGCAGAGTCATTCGTCAGATAGATTAGCTATATCGATGTACTCAGGGGAAACTGACCTGTTAACCAATCATATCTCCATTAGTCTGGGAGTAAACACTTTTGTGTGATACTGATCACAAACCCTGATATTTTATTCCATTTGTGTATGAGAGGGGCATTAAAGAGAGCACTTTCTATTATGCTGATGAGTGAGCTGACAGTGACAAACGTAGAGTCCTTGCCTTGTGGATAACATGAGCTGTTGCTGACCTCAAACTGGTCGAATTAATCACGCTGATGTGTGAGTGAACTCTGAGCAAATTAGATTACTTCCAACATGAAGATGTGTGTATAGTTACTGTGCAACAAGATAGGCCTCCTCTATTTGGATGATATGAGTGGTCGCTGGCACTAGGGGAACTCTTCCATCATTGGGATGATAAGAAATGTTCATGCCCCTAAAAGACTGATGATAATTAGTTGCACCAAAATCTGACTTAAGGAGAGACTTCAACATTTTACAATAATGACCCAGTGGACCTGCTCCCCAGGGAGACCAGTTTTATCAGAGTGAGAGCAATAAGTGGGCACTGACTCAAGGGATTCCCCTTCTGTTAGACAGAAGAGAGTGTATAGTTATTAATTCAAAGGTAACATTGTATGATGGGATGAGTACAGTAAGTGGTCAATGATCCCGTTAGTGGATGTTGACAGACCCTCCTATCAACAAATTTAGAGCCAAATGTGTCACTGATATTTGCCCTCTTCAATCTTTCTCGATATGTTTCCCCCATGTGCACATTTTACTTTCTTTCTTTCTTTCTTTCTTTCTTTCTTTCTTTCTTTCTTTCTTTCTTTCTCTTTCTTTTCTCTTCCTTCCATCATAACAACCTTACTCTGTTAAAGTATGCCTTCCTTCCTTCTTTTCTTCTTCCTTTCCATCGCTCCATCATTGACTCCATCATTCTTCCCTTCTTTCTCCCCCCTCTCGCTACTTTTTCTCCTTCTTTCATTCTTTCCTTCCTTTCCTTGTTAATTCATGTTTAATTTTACGACGTTTCGTAACTAAGATTAAAATGCTTTTATCTAATTAAAATACACTGTATAAGAATACTGAGCTTGTTTTTTAATTCATTGAGGAGTAGGGGTTAAACGGTATTATAAATGCCGTCTTTATAGCATATTCCGTGTAGCTGGAAAACAGCATAGGCCTATAAACTAGTTCATAGGCCGAATTCAACCCTGCAAAGCACTTGTCGTAGGTACCCATCTGTGCAGAAAGGGAAGGAGACACTGATAAAGAATGACGTGCGGACAGTGGTAGAATCCGTGTGTATCATTAGCTGCCCACCATGACAGCTCGAGGCCTAGCACGCTGCATATATATTGGCATCCACAGAACAAGATGAAGCATGTATTGGAAAAACCTGATATGGAATGTGTGACCTGGTGTCAAGCCAAATCTATTTGTGCATCAGCCCATGTGTGGAACTCCCTATGCATGCCATCTTTGGGCTTCGGCACGTGCTGCTCCTGGGTGAGTCACTGCTCGGATGGAATTGTTTGTTTTGAAAAGCCTCCAGTGGCAACATGTTTTCTGGCACACTGAGTGTAAATGTCACACCTTAACCCGACGAGAATAACTATGAAAAGAACCGCCCTATCTATGGAGTTAAAATACAACCCAGAAAGATTGAAAACTGCAAGGACGTTTCTCAAACGCTGGGGTATATTTAACATGGATTACACAATGAGATTCTGCAGCACTGCCCTGGGCGAATGCGATTAACATTGTGCAGGGTCGTATTACAACGCATCGCTAGTCAATGAAGTAACTGATCATGCAAACGGCAATAATACAGTGTCTGGATGAACCTAAACACGATTCAGTGATGCCCTGTGATGCAAAGGCAAAGTAGACGTGTCTTGCTTGAGATTTATACATGTTGTCTACCCTCCAGTACAAATTTCATCACATAAAGGCAGGACTTTAAGTGGACCGGGTCCCTCCAGGTCCAGAGCCCTAGTAATAAAAAACAGACATTGAAACTGATCCCTAGCAGGTCCTATATTCATGTTCTTAATGGCAAAAACACTGATCGATCTCTGAACATTGAATGTACAAAACGTTAAGGGAATCCATGTCAGCAATATAGTTCCTGTTTATATTTTGCGTTTTCATTAATCTCACATTCCCAAAGAGAATTTGCTATTTTCAGAATGTTGTGTTTCTGTATTATTTTGTCTAGCACCATACTCTGTGAATAGTGCATATTTTGAATTTCATAACTGCCAAGTTTCCCAGGTCCATGTGTGACAAGCTAGACCAGTCCCTTTTTTCTTACAACTCTGGGACTTGTAGTCTTATTGATTTTAGTCACACATGCACTTGGAAAATTCGCAGCTATGGAACTGAGTCTCCCACAGGTGTTTATAGCAGGCCCAATTGAGAGCTCAGAAGTTGAGGCTGAACAGGGTGGGAGTTCTAACAGTGCCTTTCAGTGGGTCATAAAAGCTGCTGTTCAAAATACATGCACATGCAGTCACACGCAAAAGGCCTATTATCGCCGAGGCCTCTCCACTTGAGACTTGTTCCATCTCCCTACAAAGTACCCCACGCCTCCTTGGGCAGGCACAAAATTCAGTCATCTTTTTGGGTTAGGGGTCCTGACCCCCAGCCGTATTTTATTAACAACCCAACATTTGCATTCAAGACATTCAAATCAACATGATTATAAGCAATAATCCTTCATTTTACAGATTTCTTTACAGGTGTTGGTGACAGAAACTAATACATCAGATTTTCCTGACCATATCTAGACATTGTTCCCGCGCATCCAAAATTCAGGCTTCGCGTGAGATCATGACTGGTCCCAGTTGTGTCCCCTGCTCCACAAATTCTTTCTTTCCCTTCAAGTGCAACTGAGGTGGATCCCTCCTTAGGGGAGGATGCCCCACCCTGCATCCCCTTCTGGGACTACTACGCACTTTTGCCCACCAAGATAGCTACCTTTGTGCACCCTCTACACACATTACCCCTCAAGGGCCAGTGCTAGTGATGCGCTCATTGCACATGCATGGGTGGTTGGCCAGAAGGGCAGATGCCAGCGATCATGCACTATGATGACCCCAGGATGTATGTATTCTGCGGGTAACATGGTGTGCAGTAAAGTTTTCCATTGGTCCAGACCCAGCCCTTCTCGACCATGGAAGGACAGGTGATAACCTACCCAATGCGGCCTAACTGCAAAACCACAAGCAAAATAAAACTCTTTTGCACGCCACACATAACAATAGTCCAAAACCAGCACCTTTGCAATATCCGTCACCTCCGCGTAGTCAGGGGTCATTAAGATATCCGGCCGTTGGGTTGGGTCTCTGCGCCCACATCCTGCATCTACAAGAAAGGAAAAGAGGGAAGGGTTAGGTGTAATAGCTACAACATATGCAATCTAACATAGTGCTTGTAGCAATCAGAGGACCACCTGACATTTTTTTGCACCGCCGAACCCATGAGCCCCATTGCTGCTGCTGTGGTGGTCGCGCCTATCCTAAAAAAGTGGGACCCAAACTCAGGCTGGTCATACCCTGCCATCCTCAAGAACTCCTTAAGTATTCTGGAGAACTTAAACTTGGTCAGAGGGATCCCGTCAGCATGAACCAGGAGGCGCCCCCCAGACCCAGGGACCGCCGAGTCATCAATTGCTCGAGATTACCTAACAGGGCAACACGGGTGACCTGGGGCCCGATGCAGTAGAATGTGGTCGCCACTGCCACCCTGGTCTTACTTGGAGTGGGGAATGTTGATCGCCAGGGACCCCTCCAGCTACTAATTGTCTGCCAGTTTCAAACCCCCCTCTAAATCCCTCCTGCTATTGGCGACTAACTCACTCACCCAGAGGGTCCCATAAAAAGTAAGGGTAAATGCCGCCCTAAAAAAGGCTGACCCCATGCTGTGACCTGCAGATGGCCCCCAGGGAACCCAAAAGCACTGTTTTGGGTTCCTAGAGACCGGCTTAGCCCCTCTATGTGCTGCCAACTCCTCAAGTCTCTCTACACTCAAAAGGATTTCGTCCAATTCGTGTATCCTAGCATCTTTGCAGAAAAGGATATCACTGCGGTGTGGCACCTGGCGCAAGCCACCAACCACCAAACGAGCCTCAGCGCCCCAGGAATAACAGGACCAATGTAAATGCAAACCAGTCCGACACACCCTTGTGGCCCTGGAAACCCCTGTAAGTATTAAATCTCCCCTCATAGGCAAGTCTGAGCCTGAGCGCTAAGCTTACTGCCATGAGGTCCGGTAGACTTGGGCACCAAGCTGCCACAGATGGTCCGGGAAAGGTGTAGGGGACTTCGCTGCTCCTGGGTAATGGAGTCTGAAAGCCTGCATCTTGAAACGAGATGATGCATCAGCAGCGTTGTTTAGCACTCCAAGGACATGTACATTCAAGGACAGTACATTCAACTTCAAATACTGCAATACAATTTCCTTTAACGTCAAAATTATTTTGCATCTTGTTGCCTGCTGATTGATGCATTCAACTACAGTCATGTTGTCAGACGAGAACACGACTGACTGGTTGTGGAACTGCTCTGGCCAAACTGACAGTACCACCAGAATAGACAACAGCTCAAGAAAACCAATGTTAGCCACCACCCCGGACTTCACCCACTCACTTGGCCAATGCTTTGTGCCCCATGCCGTGCCTAGGATAGCGCCAAAACCCTTGCTGCCTGCTGCATCAGTGATGAGACTTATCTCCTCAATGGTTCTGAACTGGCTGTGCCACACCACTGTCCCATTAAAGTCCTACAAGAATGCCTCCCAAATCCTCATATCCTGCTTGACTTCACTAAACAACCTGGTATGAAGGTTGTTAGATTTGGGGGTCTCTAGTTGGCACAGGTAGGTACTTGTGACAAAGAGGGACCCTCTCCTCTAGTCAGGATAAGGGGATTACACTCCTAAAATAACCCTTGCTCACCCCCTTGGTAGCTTGGCATGAGCAGAAGGGCTTTACTTCAGGGGCGTTGTAAGTTAAGCAGTTGTGACCACATACAGTAACCCAGTAACAACACTACAATTGGACACCACACAGGTTTTGGTTTTATATAAAAAATAAGTAGACTTTATATAGAGTTACCACAAGACCAAAAACAACAAAAATACACACTATGATTACTTTAAGATGGTAGATTTAAGCTTAGTTCAGTTCAGTTCTTAGATGCGACACTCTGCATCAATGTACCTTAGGTTGCGTTGCGCTTCCACAACAAGCAATGTCGCAGCGATGGGAAATGCGGCAAAGTTCAGATGCAAAGAAATAAAGACGTGAAGATCTTCCAGATGCGGCACGCTTCTCGGGGATGCGAGAAGTCCTCGGTTCGATGCATGGACTGCAGCGGCGACACCCTTACGATGCGGCGGCAAAAGCTCCAGCGGCGACGCTCTTCTCCCATGATGCGTGAAGTTTCCGCGTCATGTGACAACTACAGTGGCGACATCCAAGATGCGATGGCAGCAGCTCCCACGGCGGAGCGCTTCTCGGGGATGTGAGGTGCTCTTGGTCGATGCGGCGCAATGCGACAGTTCCAGCGGCTACACCCTCCTTCGGAGTTGCAACGGCATGCACATCGACGGCGACACGCTCCGACCTCACTGCAAGATTCTTCTCCTGATGTGGCGCAGTACAACAACTACATCGGCGACACCCTCCTTCGGAGTTGCGACGGCAGCAGCAGCGACGACGACACGCTTCCTCTTCGTTGCGGCACGCTTCTCTCCAATGTGGTGCAGTGCGACAGTTCCAGCTGCGACACCCTCCTTCGGAGTTGCGATGGCAGGCACAGCGACGGCGACACGCTTCTTCTCGTTAAGTCGCGCTTCCAACCCCTTGCGACACGCAGTTCCTCAGAAGGCCCAAAACAGGAGCAGGCACTTCCAAAGAACTCTGGGGAGCTAGGGGTGAAGTCTGTTGTCCCTGAGACCTCAGCAGGAGGCAAGCTTTTTTCCAAGCCCTTGGATATCCTTCACAAGTTAAAAGCAAAATACACAAAGTTCCTTTCTCCTTCCTTTGGCAGTAAGGCAACCACTGCAGGCCAATCCCCCAAGCAGCACTTCAGCTTGGGAATAGACTCTCCTCAGTTTCTTCAGGTTCCTCTCCTCAGTAAAAGTTTCTTCTTGTAGTCCAAAGTGATCTCATTTCTTGGGATCAGGGTCCCAATATGTATACCTCAAAATCCTTTGTTCACTGAGGGGAGAGGGGCCTTTGCCCAGTCCAAACCAGTTCTGAAGCACTCTGTTTACCAGACTTCTCCTTTCCTTTCACAGTGCAGGGCATGCACATCAGACGCCCCACAGGAGGTGGAGCCAGCATTGTGGAAGGCAAGTACAGTCCTGGAGCACTTTGTTCACAGGACTCCTTCTCTTCTATCAGTGTGCAGGGAAGAGACATCAGCCGCTCCCCAGGGGGTGGAGCTAGATTTGTGGAAGGCAGGCACAGCCCTATTCAAGGATCAGGTGCAACTCCTCCCTCCCATCTAGATGCAGATCTCTCTATTCACCACTGGGTGACTCAGCCTGTCTCCTGTAATTCCCCAGCTCTGTCACTCACAAAACCAGACATATGAATACACAACCTAGCAGAGGCAGGTTTGAATGGTTAGACAAGCAAATACCTACTTTCTAAAAGTGGTATTTTCAAGCACAGAATATTAAAACCAACTTCACTAAGATGTATTTTATTATTCTGAGTTCAGGCATAGTAAACTCGAATTTCTACCATGTTCTCTGAGACAGTTAGGATTATAAAATGTAATAACTCTAACAGCCCATTCTGGCCTATGGAGAACAGGTAGCCTTGCAATAGTGAAAAACGAAAATGGCTGTAATTCACTATTAGGACATGCCATACACATCAGGGCTTGTCCTACCTTATACTTACAATGCACCCTGCCCTTGGGCCTACCATAGGGGTGACTGATTTGAAGAAAGGGGAAGGTTTAGGGACTGGCAAGTGGGTGCACTTGCCCAGTCAGCATGACAGCACCAGACTGCACGCAGGCTCGGCAATGGCAGACCTTAGACACATTTTACATGGCTGCTTCTGTGGGTGGCACAACCAGTACTGCAGACCCACCAGCAGTATTTGGCTTTACATGCCCTGGGCACACTCAGTGCACTAGACTAGGGTCTGACAAGTAAACCAAATAGCCAAACATGGAACCACTGATTAATACACCAATTTACAGTAGGGAGCACTGGCACTGTGGCACTGGACAGCAGTGGCACAGTGCCCAAAGCATCTAATACCAGCAAAAATACATGAGGCAACAGAAAAAATGGAAGGGAGACCCACGCCAATGGTGCCAGGTTTAACAAAGGTGTTCTGACTTAAGGCCGGATATAGCCGGGTCAATGGACTTGGAAAAGGGGCAAGCCATGGGGATTATTCGTAAGGCAAAATTCAGCTGCAGAACCAAGGCTTGCAACTGATGCAATGTGACTTTCTTAGGCCCCAAACAAGCCTGCAAGGCTTGAGAAAAAGGATTGACCTTCTCCGAGGGGAGCCTTGAGATCCCCGCAACAGAATCCAAATCTATTCCCAGAAGTTCAGTTGTAGTCACAGGCCCAAATGTTTTTCCCTGTGCCAGTGGAACCCCAACTCAACCATCAACTCCAGGAAGGATCTCAGCACCTGCACACAATCACCTGTGCCCAGAGTGGGCTTAGTGGTCTTAATCCTCCTGAACTCCTTGTCATAATCCTTTAAGGCTGAATCCCCATACTCATCATGAGCACAACCTATCTTATTTTGATAGCACACAAGCTTGGCCGGTAAATTAGTAAAACGCTGAGCCAAGATAGCCTGGTCAATTGAGAAACCCCGCACCCAGTTCCCCAGAGCTTCCTCCACCCACTTTTCATAATGCCAATGGCCACAATCTCTGGACTGAGAACACTCCCTGCAGTGCTTTGACTCATTCCTCTCGGGCTCATCCACAAGCAAATCAAAGATGTCCTCATACACCCCTTCGAGATTTTCTCTTTTACCTCCAGTTCAACATGGGTGCAAAGCTGCTCCTGTTACATCTACCATCAGCCAACCTCACTTGTGGTAAGAAAGCTCCCATACCTGTATTCATAGGTTCTTGACCTGAGGAGGCAGTTGTTGTCACCATAGTCACAGAGCCCCCATACGCACTGCCTGACAAAGCAGTGCCTGGCACTGAAGGTCCCTGCCCCACCGGCTGGGGGGCACCCCAACCCCTGCAGCAGAGAGGGTCCCGGAATCCACCTGACTCCCTAACATGGCTGCAACAGAAACTGGTGGCACCCCACTGGCTGCAGAGGTGGTCTCGGATCCAACCTAACTCCCCACTGGGGCTGCAACAGTAACCGGAGTCATGCTACTCAATGGGAGCTGAGCTCCCCTGTGCAACCTGCCCAGCAACCGACCTATCAAGGAGCACCTTTAATTGTCTGGTCCTTTCTAGATCATCACCATCGGCAGTGCCAGCAAGAGCCATTCTAACAAGCGGGGCGGACAATATCCCAACATTGGATAGCTAAGGCAACACACTTGCTAAATTGGCCACCAAATCAGAGGCCATCCCAACAGTAATACATATGTTGCCATTCTGCACAATACCTCCACCAACTGCAGGCCCCACCACAGCTTTGACCACACTCTGTGCCACTAATGGGCCCGAGTTACCTGGCACCGGGGGCTGCTCCCCCGGTGCAGTTGCCACTGGGATACAGCCCTGAACCCTCAATGTAACAGGGTCAACTGCCTCCTGTGAATCTCCCTTCTGTGACGCTTGACCCCGGGCCTTCTTCGGGAACGGAGGAAATGCCATCCTAGAAACCACCCTAGCCCTTCTAGGCCTCTCTTCTGGCTTAGGTGGAACACTTGCCTGAACCCCAGGAGACTGTGTCTGCATCAAAGCCAACGCCTTATCCATGGTATCCATCCTACGCATTAATGTGTCAAAGATGACCTCGGTCCGCAAGCATTTAGACATATCTGCAGTGCCGACCAGGTGATCCCCACAAACAAGAAATAAAATGGGACTGCAGCCCCCACAGTGCCACCACTCAGAGCCAAGAAATTACCTTTGCCTATACTAGCACACAGAAAATAATTAGAAGTCAGGATCGCTATGGGTCAAACCTGTGACCTATAGAGTATGTACACAGATCTCACCTGTGGCACCTAAAACCACTAAGTAATATGTGGTCAAAGCACCAGGAATTGAACACTCAACCTTCAGAGTAAGCGTCTGAGACTTTATTCATTAGGCCCCAGTAACTCCTTTGCAGCCAAAGACTGACACAACAAACTGTCCCTGCGACTGCTGCTGGCTCTTGAACCCTTGCCTTAGAAAATCCTCTATGCACCAACCGCGTCACCAAAACACCATCAAAAACCTTGTCCCAGCCCTAAATGCACACCAACAAACACCAATATTTTTTACAGACCATGCTCAATTCACAAAGAAAATGCGGCAAGAGCAATTTCCCAATGAACGACAGACCCTATAAGTTCTGTGGATAGTCAAGAGCCAATAGCCCCCAAGACTGCCCTCCTTACCTTCAGCAACAGCAGCCCCCTGCTGGTGCCGCCACCGAGTAATCAAGTACCTGGGTCAGCCAATCCATGCTCTAGTCCGTGCAGCCCCCAGAGAGGAGCTGGCTGTGCTGATGAGGCTCTGTGAATGCAGAGTGCACAGCAGAGGGTGCTGTCCCGAGGAAGCCAGGACCGGCACCTGCGGCAATAAGGGAGACAAGAAGGGAAAAGAACAAAAACAAGAATCTCTCTGCGGGCGACAAGGGGAGCAGGTGGCATCTTCACATGGCGACTAGCAGGTACAGAGACCCACTCGCGCCTCACAGCACCTTTTATGGGAAGGGCCTGGTGCACTTTGTGGGTCACAAGTCCCCTGTGACCCAGCCAGGGATCAATCGACTCCCGCCTTACTGAGTGGCGGCAGCACACCGCGAAGCCGGTCCCCAACTGAGGTCTGGCAAATAGCGCCATATGTCTGGCTCCCCCGAGTTGAGGAAGCCTTTGCCAGATCAATGGTCAAATATTCCAGTTGCAATTGTGATTTTAGGCAAATGTTTTTGAAGGAAGTAACAGATGGCAAAATATTGACAAGGCAAAAGTCAAATAAAATGCAGTGCTCACGAGTGGATGTGTTTGTGAGGTGGTGAAGTGAAAGAAGCCCAGAGGGGGAGAGTGAAAAGAGGGTCCTGAAGAGTAATAAGATGAGGGGTAAGATATGCAGATCGAGGAGATGTGGAGAGAAAAGGATCTACATGTCTAAAAAAGTGATCATAAAGTTCTTGATTGAGACCCCAGTAATGTGTAATGTTTAATTCACAGTCTCACAATTTTAGAATTTAACCAGTTTCAATATTAATTATTTACAAAAAATCATTGTTGTTACTCTTTATCTTAAACAACAATCATTGACAAAGCCAAAAGACCTGACAGATTTTAGGTGTATGTGAGTTGCTGAGTTTTGTATGTGGATGCAATAACAGAAAGCTCAGATCTGAACCAAAATATCAGCCAGGTGGCACACTATGGGAAGCACAAAAAAGTAGTACTGTTTTTAAGCCACATCCTTAATTACATAGCCCACGGCCCTTTAAACCCTCCCCCCACACACTTTTTTCATACCACTTAAAACCCTGCGAAGAAGACTGCCCAAAGGTCAATTGTGTTACAATATTTACGAAACGTAGGTACACAAATTACGCATAAATATTACGCATGAATATTTTACTCGATTTTAGTTTACTTATTATCAGCTGCTGGTGTTCCATGCAGAAATATTCTGGGTGACTTTAGTGGTCTGGCATTGAATGAAACTCTAGGGGTGTTTACAGTGGCTATTCCCTATTTCTCCCACTGCAATATAGGGAGTTGTTTCAAGCTTCGTAATACATTACCATGCAATACTGTGCTCGCGTCAACGTTTGACACAAAAATGTATTTTCGTTCAAATGTCGAACTACGCTAAAATGTGCATCACTTAGCGACCTGCAGCGTAGCTTTGTGTTGCATCCATGCAACACTTTAGAAAATCTGGGCTCTGGCTTTTTACCCTCCACCAGCGGCCACACTCTTTAAGTCGCACCTCCTCAGATCTCAACTCCTTCTCACTTTGCTGCTATATTTTAATGACACGTTTTCTTCATCGGACTCCTTAGAGTTTATAAGACTGAAACCCCAGTTTTAGAACTCAGGAAATGAACAAATAGGACCGGGAATAGAAGTAAGTGAGTGAGTGCCACGAAATTGTGTTGTGCTGCAGGTTTACTTCTGTTGCGTGTCTCGATACAATGCCATTTTTAGGCCAACCCATGAGCAGGTGCACTGCACACCTGGCGAGGCTAAGAATACTTTTAAGCTGGACCACATGCATTGTAGGAGGGATTGTCCTTTACGTGCAGCACTCTATGGGCTATCAGGTCTCCATGTGACGTCATTGTGGTTAAAGACCTCAGGTCAGCGGTACTAATTCCCAGGCTCACAGGCACAAAACAAGGAGGCCATGCTTTGAAAGCAGAGCTCTGATAAATCCATCAGCTCCAGCCACACCTGTACTGCTTGTCACTTGTGGTTGTCATTCTGACTTTGAAGACAGCGTCTCTCTTACGGTTCTTGCACGAGAGGTCGTTTCAGCGCACCTGATCTATTGGCAGCTAAGCGTGAGTGTCACATTGTATCAAAGAAAGAGCCCAGTCAGATTCCTGCCGCCTCAGCCCCTCATCTCTGTCTTCCTCTCAAGCAAGTGTCTCATCTCTGTGACAAGGAGACAGACACCTTCACCCGGCCGCGCGTCCATGCTTTATTATAGGACAGAACGTGTATTTGCAAAGAGCACCTTCACACAGGAGTATCTAGGCGCTAAACAACAGATGTGTACTGTTACTCAACTCAATGGTACGCATTTTATCGACCCCAGAAGAATGAAAGGCTGAGTGGACCATCCAGTATTTGAGTGTGTGACCATGAGGTCGCACATATGCCCCCACAGTGGACTCATTAGTCCACTAAAGCACCAGATGTAACCTGTTCAGCATGGGGCACTCTGTAAATATGTTGTTTCAAATATATGCTCCTCTTTGTACAATCAAGTACTCGTGGCTGGGGGTTGTATATTTCTGGCTGTTCAAGGGCTGGTATGCCCAGTCTGATCCTCAGAGAAGCTTTGCACAGAAGACCGTGACAAAAAGACGCACATAATTTTTTCTTACAGACTAACTTATGAAAAATACGTTGGGCCAATTATAAATAAGGTTAGATCCAACTTGGTTATGGCAATGGTTGCCTTACTGATTTTCTTTTGTTCTGACAAGACGTAATGAAAGACAACCCCTTCAAGTGATGGCGGATAGGAGATAGCCAAGGAGGGCTTTAAGCACGGCCACAGCTTAATAGACCTTGCTACCTACTTTGGAAAATGGTGGCAAATTGATTGGCCCAAACTCCAATGCAAAAATATATAGGTGTAAATCTGCTGGACAGACTATATTTTTAACCCCCAACTCAAGCCTTATTGATAGTAGGAGTGCCAATTTTGGATCACCGTACACACTGCTGAAGAAATCATCTTGCGAGAGAGTTAGGTAGTTAAATGTGATGCACCCCAGAATCATGGCAAATGTAGAGCTGCTCCTATCTAAGCACAAACAGTTTCCATGGTTTGATGAAGGATGAACATTTTGTCTGTATTAGTCAGACAGGGTACTTTTGGACAGCTAGCATGATAAAAGGATCTCTTGCATTGCTTAATTTGAGCGGTGGTTGCTGGTGGAGCGCACCAGCACTCATTTCTGGAGAACACCAGTCATTAGACTTCAACCCAGAACCAAGAGGGGGAATAATAATGAAGGGGGAAAGAAGAAGGAAGAGAAAGACGGGTAAACGGTGACAAAGGATAAAGCAGGAACTGTGGGAGTGAGTTAAAGAGAGTGTCTGGTGCTGGATTAAAGAGGCATGAGGTGGAATCAATACTACACAGCCTTGCTATTAGACACAATGACATTCAATAGCTCTGGCAACAGGCTTCTGGACAATCTTTGGCCCCTGGCACCTGTTGTTTTACAAAATAGGCACTGATGTGTTATAATATAAGCACATAAAAGTGTGGACAGTGGGCTTTCTAGGACTGTCCCAGTTGCATGTTTCTGCCTGGCCCTCTCTCTGGACGGGACACAATATTGTACTATGTACAGCACCCCAAGTCCCTTCTATGACAAGCATGGTCTCCATACAGCACTTCTATGCTCTTGGATCTATGTTCATGCTGGACCATGGAGCAAACCCAACTCTTTACTTCCAAACAGTGCTTGGTTGGAAAAGGAACATTTCTGTGTTGAAGATGTGTTGTTATAAATGTACTTTACTGTTCTTCTAATAAAATAGTGAAGAAAAGTGCAAAGGGATAGTTTCTGAAGCTGGATCGGTATTGATGAAAGTGCTTATATCATGACAGCAACACATGCCAAACACATCCCTTCTCTTACATATTCCATATGGGGTCAGTTGCACATCCTTCATATAAACTGAAATTTTACTGTATGGTGTGTTTTTTTTGGGATTCATGCCAGATGTTATGAGGAGCACAATGTTTGCGCAACATACACCAGTTTTCTGCATAGATTCCTCTGCTAATTTGTCCAAATCCTGGCAGTCTAGTTGTCTGCAATTATTGGAGCTCTTTAAATCGTCATATATTGCACTTATGCTGCAATATGCTTTCTTGTTTTTTGGGAAGAGATATACCTTTAGCATATCGATCTAAACAAAAATAAAGTATAATATTCACTGCCACATCTTTAATTCAATTTTGATTTTTCCTCTTGTTAGTTGAGAACATCTGTTTACGTGACAACACTAGCATCTTCATATGATGCAAGAAGGTTTTGAATGGCATGAAATAAAGCTATAATAAACTCGGAATCAATGTTTAATTACGCATACCTTTAGGCAATTGATGCTGATGGGAGTGATGTAGTCCTAGATGTTAGTGGCTTTTGAGGGGAATGGATCACTAACAATTGAATCAGGCCCGATTTCCTCTAATGTATCTGATTTTGTATGTGACATATGACAGCAATTTCATGCATTTAAAGATGGCGGGAGATAGAAATAAATCTGAAGGAGTTTTAGACTATATGAACATTATTTTATTATGTTCTTGAACGATGTCAACATTTTTGAAATTGCAGTTGATGGCAGCAGGTCGGTCCACTTGCTTGAGTTTAGCAGGAATGAGGTCTTCAAGAATACAAGGTGCCTTTCTGTTAACAGTGAGACGTGAGGATTGAGGGGACCAAGGTGAATCAAATCATGCAACCCTTACCCTCCAACTGGTTACTAGTCATTTGCTCGAAGGCCCTGCAGAGGTTGTGGCAGTGGTGCTGCGCCGCTAGTCTTCACTGGCACGCCTGACATTTGAGAGATTGCTTTTTCTTGAAAAATGCTGGAAACCATGAGGTGGGTGGGCATTAGAGCAATGAGCAGTTAGTATGTCTAGAATTAGGGAAGGGAGCCCCTCAGCAGTACGGGGATGATCGCAGCCCTGTGCATGTGGTCCTGTTATTAATTTTAGACACAGCTGCCAGCTTGGTATGCTGATATTTATCTGAGAACTGTCTAGAATTCTTTCTGTCCCTAAGTAATTAATTTCACCTGCTCCAGCCTATTCTTTTCCTGTCTATTCTTTTTAATAATTCATGTTTTTAGTTTTTATTATCACCTTCTCCATAGATGGAGATTAACAGTCCTAAGCAGTGTATTTTCCAGGCTTAGTTTTGTCTCAGAATTGATTTTGCTTCTTTAAAAAGTAATGTAACTAAATAAATGATGAGTGTATGCACTATATAAGAATGGTGTATGTGTAAACTTATGAACAACAATCGCCATGTCCATAGTTGGTTTCTAGCATAAGCTGCTTCTTAAGCCTATTGCCCTAGGAGACAAACGAGACAAAAAGATGAGAATACAAAAAATACAATGAACTGCTTTCCATATGAAAACAACTATAGCAAATATATTTTACTGCAAGTGCGAGTTCTTACTGCATCCGATCTTTGCATTTTCTTTAAAAAATGTGGATATACTCAGTGCAGGAAATGAGGGGGGTCTTGACAGATCCCAGTTCAAGCAGCTATTTCTGAGTCGGATTCCAGTGACATATGCAGAATTTGATCAGGTGTAATTTTCCAACACAGGAACCTGATTTTGCAGTGCCTTCATGTTGGTTGCTTTCTGTTTGGAGCAGCAACCTTCAGACAGTGAGGGGGTTTTCTTATTTTCCCTTCCAAGCTCAGTGTAAACCAAAACTGACTTAAAGGCCCATCAGCCCTTCTTTTGTTCAAATATCATACTGTCTGGGAGACACCTAGGGGTCCATTAGGATGGCGGGCGGGATTTGCCGGCCCGCCCCTCTAACGGAGAAGTGGACCGCCCGCTAACAGTGCCGGGGTCCCGACAATGGCATTAGGATGCGCCCGCCACACAGGCGGGCGCATCCTGTATGTTTACCATTGCAGCGGGCGGAGCAGGAATCTCCGTCTGCCTGCCATGTTGCACTTTGAAATGCGGGGGGTACCATAGTGCAACCCCCCAAGCCACGGACACCTAGGGGGCCCGCAAGGGGCCCCAGCAGTGAGTCTCCGCATGCCTTTCCGTGGCGGCACTACCGCCACGGAAAAGCATTGTGCAAAGCCCATTGTAATATGGCGGGCGGTGTCTAAAAGACACCACCACCATGTTACTGGTTTTCCGCCCCGGCCGCTAAGCGACCGGGGCGGAAAACAGGTGGGCGGTGTTTCACACCGCCGCGGTCCCTCCCGCCATCCAAATTTGGCGGTGGGGAATCGGGCTGTTGATGTCAGGCGGATTTCCTCCGCCAGGCTGGCGGTAGCCACCGCCAGCCTGGCGGAGGAAATACGCCCGACATCATAATGACCCCCTTAGTGTCTCACAACTAGACATCAATGAAATGGGGGGAACCAAAGGCAAGTTCTTTAGAGAAACTATGATTTGGAAGCAGGTTTTTGATTTTGTTAAGTGCATGCCCTGTAAGAATGGCAGCTGTATATGTGGGTATAATTGATTGCACAAATAACATTTTAACTGACTGTTTTTTTTTTTATTCTTTCATAGTGCTACTGGTCCCAGTGTGGTGTATCAGAGCACTTTGCATCCCACACAAAGAGACAATAAATCATAAAAGTAAGTAAATCAACGTACAGGAAATGTTACAAACAACGAGAATTATAAGGTGTAGGAGTCATATATTGCCCAAAGTTGTAGACATTATTGCCCAAATGCATCAAAGTCAATTACATTCGCAAACGGTGCGAATCGCAATTTTCGGCCGTTTTCGAATGCAATTGATAATTTGGAATGCATCATGCATTTAGCAATTTTAGGAATCGCAACATGTTGCGATTTCTAAAATTGCGATTGCATTTAAGAAATCGCAATTTCTGATTTCTTAAATGCAATTCATGATCATTTTTTAATCGCAAATTCGCAATTTGGAAGTGGTAAATTAGCATGAAGTTGACCTTCATGCTAATTTACCGAAAACTTTCAAATATGCACAAATTGCATTTTTGAAAGTTTTAATTTACACACACACATGCCCTTGGGGCATGTGTGTGTGTAAATTGCATTTAAAGTTACATTTCAGGGGTGCAGGGAGGGGTTCTTTGGACCCCCCCTGCACCCTTGAAATTGCATTCACATTTTGCGAATCACAATTTGAAATTCGCAAAATGTGAATGCCTTCCCATTCATTCCTATCGGCCTTTTGGCCCATAGGAATGAATGGGAAGGGTTTTCCTTAATTGCAATTCGCAAATTGTGAATCGCAATTAAGGAAAAATACTGAATCGCAAAAAAAAATGCGAATTTTTCATGCATTGCAGTTTGCGATTTCTAAATTGCGATTCCTTAATTTTCACAATTTAGGAATCGCAAACGGGTGCAATTATGCATGTGGCCATATATGTTAAGAGTACATGGTCAAGAGAAACAAAAAGTCAGGGTTTAAAACTTAACGCAGTGATTGGGTTTGTCTGTACTAATGAGGCTTTATTAATACCCAAAGGAACCTTTCTATGTAAACTTAGACTAACAAGAGGCTGTGAAAAAAGGATCTAAACCCATGACCTGCAGTTTGCATGCTGCTCATTGATGCCTGTTCATAGCTCACAGTGTTGCATTAGGATTGCAATTATGAACTCAAAGTAACAAGAGGCTCTCTGTGTCAAAAGGAGTAACCCATTCAGCTATCTGCATAAAAAACAATTCTGTGATCTGAACGTTACACAATGTGCTTGCAGAAGGCACAGTGCCTGCCTTTTACTTGGAAGGGATAGTACAGGCACTTATCAGCAATGCTTACATGCTTTTAATTGGATAGTACTGACACTTCTCAGCAGCAAACAGGACGAGGAGTACCTGCACTTCTATATTTCTATTTCGAACACTGTGCAGCAGGTGCCTTAAAAATACTTTAAATGTATCCTCTATGTGACAAGTCAAGGAAACTAGAACAGATTTACAGTCATCGCATTCCAAAACTTCCCCGAATCTCACAGCACGGGGTGAACGCTGCCCCAGAGAGGACTGAGAGATCCCTTGCCTCACTACGTTGGGGCATTCACCACAACGACTAGGGCGCTCAACGCAGCTACAGAAACCACAGAGCAGCATTACCATGAAATCCCCATATTGTTTTTATCATTAAACATTGTTCTCGCTATAGACAAGTCCAGGGAAACTATTATTGTTGTCTGCGCGCTCTTTGAGCTTGGCTTCAAATATATCGTCGGCTCAATGGTGCGTGCGCTTTCCGTCCTGCCGCAAGACCCGCTCTACTTGTTGGCACACACGCCTTTTCGCCTTAATCCTGTAATCAACCTCGCCTGTTATTGGGCGCCCTCTCAGATAGCAGCCGTGGAGCGCGATAATCCCGCCGTCCATTCAACGCCACACGCAGTACGCTGCACACGGAGCCTTTCCGTCGAGGCGCTTAAGAAAACGTGTCAAGAGGCGGAGACGCTTGACGGCCATCATAGACGGGCAGGTGCAAGGATTTCCTTCAGAGATTGACTGCCGTGTAGGGTAGATCCAGAAAAGAGGCGTCGGATGTAGAGTTAATAGGTTGAGGGAAAACAGCACAGACCCCTGTTGCAGCGTAATACTTATATTCCTGAATTGAAAACGACAATAATATCAAAAGCGAGGATTTGTCATTATATTGTGTTCTCTGTTGCATTCTGCCTTTAATTTAAAACGGCCCTGCCGCGCCTGTGGGGTGCGATATCTTCTTTCACTGATTTCGAGGAGTCTGTCTCAAACCATACTTTGCATTGTTTGTCGCAATTTATATGAGTCAATGTGACGATAGTTGATATTTTTGTTGATAATAACCAGATGGTTGTTGGTGATGGCAAGGGGTCTAGTGAAGGGGCCAACTGTGTCGTCTCCAGCGCCATAGTTTATTAGTTTGCAATTCTAGATCCCCACACGCTACTGCTCTAAGCACTGCATCTTGAGTTTTTGTGTTGCTCATACTCCACTAACATAATCTCTATAAGAGATGACTGCACCGTGGAACTTGGATCAGGGGTTATGAGGCACATGGCGTACTTGTACACCATATAAAAAGAGTGGCTGATTAAAAATGAAGAATGAACGCCCTGGAATATGTGTTTTTCTAATACATGCATGCTTTTCGCTGTTGTGTTCTTTGACAGCAGAGAGGAATCTCATAGTTATTATTTAGACTGGACTTGTTATCCTGCACGCAATACATTTTTTTCTAAAATGAGGGGGCCGGATGAAGAAAAAGAGTTACTGATGAGCAACATCTGGGTCAGAAAACCAGGAGCCAGTCAGAAGCAAAGAGGTTCCGCTCAGTTTTTGTACCTGAATCTCTGAGGTGCGATCTCACCAAGTTACTGTACATAACTGTAATTGGTCGGTAATTAGTCATTTCAGCCTAATCTTTCTAGGCACACTGCAAGGAAGGTCGGCACAAAAAGTCTCATCCTTGGCATATTGGATATAAATGACTCCATGTTTAGCATTTGTTAGCAAGGGTTCACCTACCTCTCATGCTGCGACTGGGGTGTGTTTGTTTACAATCACACAGACATACTCACACAAACACACAAATGTCTACATGCGTATTAAGCTTCTTTCTTGCTGTCCATCCCTCCTACATATATTGAATCTCATACTTAATGATTATGAATAAAACTCTGCCCACTGTCTTGTCCGTGCGAGTTATGAGCAGCCCTCTTTATTTATTTATAACGTTTTCAACGGTGCGTATTCCTACCTTTTAAATGCGGTCCTTCTTTCTTCAGCTGTCCAACAACTGGGGTCCTGTTACCTGGCTCAACTGAAGTCATAGCTTAGAAATACCAGGGTGGCAGGCTCCTGCCCTATGGAAAAGGCTTTGTAAACCACAGAAGCGGAAGAGCCTGTATAACCCTCTAGAGCCTAGGCTGCTACAACATAAACCACAAATATAAACATGGCTCTAGCAGAATGGATCCAATGAGCAAGCAAGAGGAAGACTTATTACTTGTTGCCTCAATGGTGTCCCAGATGCCCTTAGAACTAAACCTCTAATATTTCTATGATCGAAAAAATGGTGGCATTGCTGGGCTGCAGAGAAGACAAGAAGGCAGCAACCAATAACATTATTCTCTTGTCAAAAACTTTAACTTATTCCAATACGGTATGTATATTTACAAAAATTATAAAAACACAAAATGATCTGATAGATTGTGGGTATCAAGGTAATAATGTCACTCGAATGACGGCCAAAAAGACCATAATGGTATTATTACAAAAATAGTTGTCCCCAGGTACACACGCCATGTACAATAAGACCTGTTGTCCCCAGGTACACACGCCACATACAATAAGACCTGTTTATGTAGTACACATTTCAATTGTATGGAGCCACATTTCTATCATAGGTCTATCACAACATTCCAATTGTATGCTTGTTCTTTTCAATAGGCTTTGATCCTGGGTGATCAGTCCAAGGCTGGTCTGGCTACTGGGCGTTTTGGTATGCTGCCGAGCTTGAGGCTGATGTCACTGCGGTGGGGGCTAATTTCGCTGATGGAGACCTGCGTCATCAACGAAATCAGCCTCCAGCTCGGCAGCATGCCAAAACGCCCGGTAGCCAGTCCGTCCCTGGATCAGTTATAACTCATCCACCCAAGTAATATCTTTCTTCCATTGCTAACCTGCAACTTTATGCTCCTAGAAAGCAAGGTAGTTATAGTAGTTTCTCATGTACTTCCCATTATACACTCTCCACCACTTATGCTGCACTGCCTTGATGATAGAATGTTATGATTTGAATCACAGGAGATCCGTTCCTCGAAGCTGTGGAGACGAACAGTCATTAAGTACTTGCTCTCTTACTTACCTGGTCTTACGTGATTACTACAAATTTGGCGATGAGTTTGACTGCTCCTCTCTCCACCCACGTATGTAGTGGCTGTAACCTGCGTTTCTTGCCTTCGTCTGTCATTTACACTATTTGCAGCAAGAAGTCCTTTCTGAGATGTCAAGCAAAGGTGGGTTTATCCCATATCAGTGCCTGAGTTCATATCTCATTGGACATAGAACTAAAGATGACCTATCGTCCTCTTTTGGATTAATGTCACTTTTTCCTGCGAGACCTACTTTGCCGGTGGCACTGAACACACTTAACGAGTATGTGGTTAGTGTGTTCAATGAAACCATTGCCTTGTGGGTGATTTTACCTGAGAGGGTTGTGCTGCCTTATTTTGGTCTGATTTTCTGGGGTAGTCTGGAATTATTCATAAACGTGTGGCTTCATATAACCCATAAGCCAATGCTTGTTGAGTGTGTTCCGTGGGCTGTTTCTTCTGGTGTTGATATCAAAGAAACAGTACAGAGCATGTTGTGGGCTCATCGTACAACTCCTAGTGCCTTCACTGGTTCCAGTCCCTTTGTTTTACTTAGGGAAAGAGAAGCATCTTTTCACATGTGTCCTGCTTGGATGAAAAAGTGGGGTTCTTTGTCAAGTTGTGGGAGAGCTCAGGGGGACAGCGGTATACTTCCTCAATCTAAGGACACATATTTGGATAATTTCAAGTCTAGCATGTGTGCTGGGGATTGGGTGAGTATTAAATCCCCTCTAAATGTTCCAAAAGGTTTGCCTGAATTTGGCCCTCCTGTTAAAGTGGATGCCACTTCAGGTTTTGCAGTAAGGGTCAATGGTAAGAATTGGTGGAACCTGTCCAGGATTGACTTGAAGCCTGATTAAAAAAGCAGCACAGTAAGCTTTAGAAAAAACTAAAACAACGTGCCCACTTGCACGTAACCAAAACAGTTGCGACATTTCTCTTTAGGAACAAGATTGGCATAAGCCTCAGTTCAAATAAAACCACTTTTCAGAAGCAGTAACTAGAGTGGCGATCTCGTTCCTAAGGAGGAAAGGGGCAGCTGATTTGCTTATGAGCAAGTGGGCATGTTGTTATTCTGATGGTTGGGAGCACACCCGCAACCACAACTTTAAAGGAGCAAGATATATATATTTATATCTGTATTACCTAGTGTCCACCACCACTAGGTAGTTATAGTTAGGTCTTCTTTTCCATTGGCAGAGCATTTTGTAGTTTGCAAATAATTTTGGCCCCATTTGATGAATATTTCCAAAACTTTCCAAAAGAAAAGTTTGTCCATCTCAGGTCATTCCTGTAAAGTTTCATGGTGATCTGTTAAGCAGGGAGCTGGGAAAAAAGAGGGGTCCCAAAACGGAAATTCCCCATGTATTTTCCATACACTTCTTTATTATAGCAAAAACTGCTGAACAGAATTACACCAGTCCCAGGATGCTTGGTTCCGCTCTGTAGTGTAGTTCCTATATCCCTAATAGGCTCTGCGCATTGGAATAATATACACTATAGATGTGACATAGGACTTAGGGCAGTATGTCTCTATCGAGTATATTAAACTTAATTGTGTGTGTGCCAGCTAACTCAGAGGTCACTAGAAACTTTCTCGAATAAACAAGAACGGATTAGTCTCTGACAACCGCATAAACATGACAACTTTGTTTCCCCTAGAACCGGAACAATATCTTCAGAGTCATGGAAACAATAGATAACTATTTCACTCAGTCAATCGTGCATGCTTCGTTTCTACAGAGTTGCACAGAAATAGAGAGACAGGCGTTTCAATAAAAGGACTTATTGAACAGTCTTATTTCTCATACAAGAGATATGAACTGCTACAATCGTTAGATAGAATTGCGAAGTATAATGCATACAGCGTAAACAGTAATACAAAATAATACTGTTATATGATTGTCTGTTGCTATGACATATATAAAAATACATACATAAATAACATAGGCTAAAATACTCAACTGGTGCTTCTAAAGTACGCCTACCACAATGTACCTAACCTACGTCTAGTTCCAGGGAAGAAGTAGGTGCTGATTTAGTTATAGTTTAGTTCTGCCAAAAATTTGCCAAAGGTTTCTCTAGGTTCTAATCAGCTCCATACCTTAGAATGAGAGAGGCTGGTATCTCTTTCCCTGGACTCGATCTCCCAACACCCCGCAAGGGGAGTCAGAAACACTGGAGCTGGATTCTCGGCAGGAGGATGACAGCTTCTGGTGAGTGCATCAGCTGGAGAGTTGGCTTCCTTCAGCACTTGATGTAGCGAGCTGCGTCGTGCAAGTAGGTAGTCGAACTGCACCGAACGACACCATGCTTTGCTATAGCAAGTGAAGGAATATGTATACCTTGAAGGTGTTTAGTAATGCCAGTATTGATGTAAGGGTCGGGCATATGAACGTCACAAATGAACCCCTAAGGAATCGATGTTCACACATTATAAATGAGATCTTGGTAGAGTAGAAAAATCAATATCCAGGCAAGGGGAAGTCCCTTCTGCTTAAGAGTCTGGTTTTCCAAGAAATCGTAGATGAACGGATGGAAGTAGCCATGTCTGTATTTGGGTAGCATGGGCTATGCCTAAATAAGGACTGGTTTTCTGCGCCTAAATAAGGGCAATGTGAATTGTACCTATATAAGGGCATGAATTGGGAAAATGCATACGGAATTTAAATCGATACACAACAGGCCCAGGGGCAACCTGGCTTGGCAGTTCGGGCATGACTGTTCCCATGAGGAACGGGGACAAGACTGATTTACACATGGCTGGGCCTAAACTGGAGTGGAATGGTGAGCAAAAGAAAAATGGATTTAACGCAGATCTCTTGACTAGGGGTGAATGTTTGATTAGTTATGGCAGTTAGGCAGAGTATTTTTTAGTTTGCTAATTATTTTGACCCCGTTTGACAAATCTGTACAAACTTTCCAATAGAAAAGGTCATCCACCTCAGGTCATTCCTGGAAAGTTTCAGAGTGATCTGTTAAGCAGGGAGCTGGGAAAAAAGAGGGGTCCCAAAACACAAGATCCCCATGCATTTTCCATAGACTTCTTTATTATAGCAAAAACTGCTGAACAGAATTACACCAAATTTGGCAGAAAGCTAGATCATGGTCCTCAGATTGTGCTTTTTTTGAATTAGTGTAAATCCGTTCAGTCGTTTTTAAGATAAAAGGGTAAAAAATTATTGTATATTTTGGCAGTTAACTCGCAAGGGTCCCGGGGACATCCCACAAGAGCGATAAATGAAAAAACTGAGTCCCGTGACTTGTCGAGTGGCCTGTTTTTCCTTGAGCCTTCATGCTCTTGTGTAAGGAAGAGGTTCCACTGAGTTCCGCAAGTGCTCTGTTGGCTGGTTGTTGGAATTTTAGAAATGAAATGGCCGTCATTACTCTTTACTGTAAAAGATTAGAGGTGTGGAAATGAGGCAAAATACTATATAAGAGGAGGTGTCTAAGGGATAACTAATGGGAAGAAAATAAATGTTATATTGTTTTTAACACATTTTTATGATCTTGCTGGACTTGTGCGGGATCATGAATAGTAAAAAGAATTAGATGAGTTCTCAATAAACTCCAATAGCAGGAATGCATATTGTGGTCCTCGATTTTGAGATGAAGTGTGTAAGAGATAAGTGCTTTGAACAGTAGATGGTTAATTCTTATTTTCAAAAAATGTTAGGATCTCACAAGACTCTCGCAGGATCATGAAAAGTAGCAAGGAGTAGGTCATCTTTGAATACACTGTAGTGTGCACACTTGCTACTGTAGGGAGGGGGATTCCTAGAGATGGTGTTTATCAGTCTATCGTTTACACCCATCAGCTTGGTAAGAATTGTAAGTAGAGTACAGTTTCTTCCCACACCCAACTATGCATACCTATTAACAGAGATAGGGGTGTTAGCAGGGAAGACAGTCCCTCTTCACTCACTAGTACACACACCTGTCATTTGAGAGAGAGGTGTCAGTGGAGAGGTCAGTCTCTCCCAACACACCCTACTATGCACACCCATCATTTAAGAGAGAAGTCTGGCAGTAGAGGGAAGTCCATCCCCACACACTACTATGCACACCTGTCTTCTGAGAGAGAGGTCTGAAAGGACAGGCCTGTTATTCACCACACTCTACTATGCACACCCGTCATCTGAGAATACTGGTTGGATAACTGTTCCTGTAGGAGTGTATCTCAGGGTGGAAAAATGGCACAAGTGAGGGGATGTACCTATTTAGAACGTGTTGCCCTCACACACCTGTGAGGGTGTCATGCCTCATCATGAGGCTTATCTCCTCATGGGGTTGGAGCTACAATACCCCATGGGCCACGCGAGAGGGCTTTTTAGCGGAGATCATTTAATCAAATAGCTGTGATGATGAGTGCGGGTGTGTGAGATAAGTAAAAGGGTGAGTTAAAAATACCTAAAGGTTACCAAAAACCAATTTAATCTGGGGTAGCCTTGGTAGAGATACAGGTAATGTGTTTATTGTTTGCTCCTAGTTTTGAAGAAAAACAATGAAGCAACTTATGAAGATTGTGTAGGTCCACATGGTTCATGCCTTAGTTGTCCAGGAGGAGTGAGTGATGCACAAACGTCTCTGGGTAGGCAGATGACGGGGTAGGTGACTAGGTCTCACACCGTGCTAATGATGTAAGTTCAATATAGACTGAGCGGAACCTTCCCCTGCTCCAATAAAGGGTTTTTAGTGAAGAGACTAGTGCTTCCCATATACTACTTTTTCCCTACAATTGTGTTACGATCCCACGAGAATCTCCCAAGAGTAGAGTGCAAGCTTTAGGGAGTAAGGCTTGCCATAGGAATGAAAATCCCGCGAGCCTCCGGCAAGACCCACATGGAAAACAACAGTCTTGTGAGATCGGATGGGGAGAAGTTAAAAAAACGGGCCAAAGCTCAGCCAATAGTTAACATATTGCAAGGTTGAAGAAATAATGTGATGTGATTGGGTACAAAACAAGAAATAGCTCAGTTAGTCCTTGGTGTTTTAGAGGAGAAGGAAGTCTGTTTGAGTTATGCTCAGGAGAAGTGAATATATGTGGAGCTGAAAGAGACTAGTGTCTTTATCTGCATTTAGGAAAGAACTTAAAGTTCAGGTATTTTAATAATATATTTCATAAACTTTGTTGTGAAGTGTCAGTAAGTGTGCTGATGTGGGTAAACTTATTCTACACCATGTTTACAGAGTAAAAACCTGTTTGGAGAGGTGTAGGTGTGTTATTATAGCTTTTGAGAGGTACACATTATAATGTAGAGAGATGTGAGCAAGGTTTGCAGATTGTGTTAAAAAACAAAGGGGTACAAAAGGGGGTGGTGATGGATGGAGCATCTGAATCAATCAAACACTCACACCCAGTCAAAAGATCTGGGTTTAATCCATCACCGTTCTTTAGCCCACTCTGCCACCCCAGTTCAGACATGGCTATATGCAAATCAGTCTGACCCTGTGCTTCATGGGAACAGTTCAGCCCGAACTGCCAAGCGATGCCTTCCCTGGACCGGAAACAAACTTCCGAGGACCGGTTTCTGGCATTACAGCCGTCTTCAGCCCGGCTTGCTTGAATCCAGTGGCAAAGTGAGCAAGGATGTCAGCTCTGCCTCTGGGGTTTTTCTAGGCAGCGTACTGAGTAACACAGTCATGAGTGACAGTCCGCCTCTCTGGCCTGCACCAGGGACCTCACACTCCATTGATGGAGAAGGACCTTAAAGTAGTTAGCCTCAATGTTAGAGGCTTCAATAATCCAGTGAAAAAGCTAGGGGTACTGTTCCTTCTAGCTAGCCTGGAGGGCAACATATGTCTCCTGCAGGAGACTCACCTCCTTTCCAGAGACACCACATGGATGCAGGACAGGCTCTGTCCCCAGCAATTCTGGTCTGCAGGGTCGTCTAAGAGAAATAGCGTGGCTACATTGCTAGGAGCTCACTTTTCCTGTAAAGTGGTAGCGACGGTGGCCCAAATAAAGGGGCACCTCCTGGCCATTAGAGTGCAGTGGGGCGGGATTCACTTCACTATAGTCTCCTTATACGCTCCTAATACACAGCAGGAACCCTTCCTCCTCTCCGTACTTACAGAAATTCTTACATCTCCAGATGCAGCGATCTTGGTGGGAGAGGATTTGAATCTAGTTATGAGCGCTGAAATGGATAAGTCAGGGCAGCACGTAGGTCAAGCTGGGGAGCTTTCCTCCAAAGGGAAGGAATGGTTGAGGGACAACAGTTTGAGTGATGTATGGTGTGTGCAACATCCTGGGGGGCGAGACTACACCCACTACTCAGCGGCCCACAAGACCTACGCAAGGTTGGATCACTACCTGGCCTCTGCCGCTCCACTTCCTCTACTGCACACAACCACGATAGAGGCGCGCTCTCTCTCAGACCATGCTCCCATCTCTGTTCACATCCAAGCGTAGCATCCAAGTACGTTCCCCCCGAGCTGGCATCTTCGGGACACCCTGTAACACTCAGACAATACTGTATAACGCATTAGAAAGACGATCAAAGATTATTTAACGCACAATAATATAGCTAACACACCTTTGTCCTCCTTTTGGGAGTCACTGAAACTAGTCACACAGGGAGAATTTAGGGCAGGATTCACCCACTCGAGATCCTGGGGTTTATCTAGACACCTGCGAGATTACACCTCTTTCTAAGTTCACGGGGTAAGGGCTTGAGGCAGAGATCAGAATAGTAGAGGTGATTGTGGCTATCTCTAGACTGAAGGTGGCCAAATCTTCTGGCCCTGATGGATTACCTGCCTCCTTTTATAAGGCTTTCTGTGTGGAGCTGGCTCCAACTTCTAACCAGACTGTTTAACTCATTTCTAGAGACAGGTAAAGTCACACCTTCCATGTCTGAGGCAGCAATCACCGTGATCCCAAAACCTGGAAAAGATGCGAAGGAATGCGGATCATACAGGCCCATTTCCCTCCTTAAAATAGATGCGAAGATTTTTGTGGGGGTCTTGGCAGCCAGGCTTAACCCCCTCATGACGGGATTAATAGACCCTGACCAAGCAGGCTTCATCCCCACATGCCAGGAGGGAGAAAACACCAAGCAGCTGTTCCACCTTTTAGACACTGCGCAGAGATCAAATAGGTGGGCCTTCCTGTTAGCAATTGATGCCGAGAAGGTATTCGATCGGGTGGATTGGGCCTATCTGTTTGAGACACAGCAATGTTTCGGATTAGAAGAAAACGTCTTCAAGTGGATTTGGTGTATATACCGGGACCCCTCGGCTTTCGTGCTTGCAAATGGCTGCAGATCCTCGCTCTTCTCAATCTCCAGAGGCACCCAACATGGGTGTCCCATGTCACCGCTCTTGTTCGCTCTATACATGGAGCCATTATCCCAGCGCATCAGGGTGGACCAACGCATTGTAGGCATGAAATTTGGTGCGGATATCCACAAAATAAGTTTGTATGCAGACGACGTGCTTTTATCCCTTAGGCACCCGCGGACTGCACTGTTGGCACTGATGACGGAGTTCTAGGCCTTTGGAGAAGTGTCAGGGTTTAAAGTGAACCTGCATAAATCCATTGTTTTGAATGTAGCCATCCCCAGAGGAGATGGCCACTTTGGAACAACAATTCCGATTTCACTGGACGCAGAGTGACATACTGTATTTAGGTATTCGTCTGGCCCCGACACTTAATTACACAACACTGTTGCAGCAGATGACCAAGGCACTAGACGCCTGGTCAATACTGCACCTCGCGTGTTTTATATGGATAGCGGTAGTGAAAATGTCAGCTCTCCCGCGCATTCTCTATATTTTTCAAACTATACCTATGGTGCCACCACCCGAGCAATCAAGCAATTGCAAGCCCTCATCAATAAGTTCGTCGGGGGGGGAAGAAGCCACGGCTTTCACTACCACAAATGACGCATCAAAAGCACAAGGTGGAGTGAGCCTGCCTCTCATTGGAGGATACTACCAGGCCACATGCCTTCGATACTTGGTGGAATGGAACAGATCGCTATCGGACAAGCACTGGAACTTTATGGACCAGTCTGTGGCGGGTAGAAATATTCAGAGAGAATTGTGAATACCCCGTAAAGATAGGGCATGGGCCCTTTATTCCTCGCCGGTCACATCGCCAACACTCAAAGTGTGGGACAGAGTGGCGATCCTAAGGGGCTGGACCTCTTTTCCCTCACTGATGACTCCCATCGTAGACAACCCAGATTTCCCCCCGGGCCAGGATTCGGTGATATTCCGGCGATGGCAAGACAGGGTTGCAAATGCGTAGTGTTCCTCTTTGACACAGCGGGGGTGATCCCATTCGCACAGCTGCGACAAGACTATGACTTACCTACCATCGATGCCTACTCATACCGCCAACTAGCACACTGGGTCACGGGGCCTTCCAACTATGCTCAAATGTCAAGATAGCTTACGGTATTTGAGAAATGGCTATTGCTCAAGGAGGATGACTGCCGCCTCATATCAGAAATGTACACCATGTTTCTGACTGGGCCTACTCGACAATGCACGAGAGCACAGGTCCGGTGGGAAACAGAACTGGGCAGACCACTCTCCCTCAGAGAATGGGAACGTATTCTATACTGCACACATCACACCGCACACAATGTAGCGAGGGCTGAATCCTTCTTTAAGATCTTCTCATATTGGTATTATACGCCCGCACAAATACATAGCTGGAACAAAAGTAAAACAGATCACTGCTGGCGGGGGTGTGGGATGTCCGGTACTCTAGCGCACTTGCTCTGGCATTGTTTGAAACTACAAAGATACTGGGCAGAGGTCTTAGACAACATAGACGCAGCGTTTGATATATCTCTGCCCCGTTCTCCGGAGCACACCCTCTTTGGCCTCCCACACCCTAAGGCCTTCCCACTGAAATCCCTTAGAGGTAGGCAAATAGCATGTCCCTTGGAGTGGAGGGTAGAGGGAGGGATTTTGCTACCTTGTGGGCTCCCTTTATACATCTATTAACACAAGACATGAGAGAAGTCATGTGCCCTAAGAACTTGCAGGTTCTTCGCTAGTTACCGCTGGAGAAACCATCTGCAGATGCTCCCTCAGAGGAGTAAACCATAGGGCTTACCTCAAGCCTATTGTAGATGCTCAGGTTAGACTAGCGAGGCATTGGCTGTTGTGGAGTGGGGGAGGTGGGACTTGGGGAGGGGCTTGCTTTTTCATTAGTTATTGACTGATATATTTTTCTGTATATGCTCTTTCTTTATTCCTGAAAATTGGAAGACACAAATTATTGCATGCCAGCTTTGAACAATACACAGCCGGCCTCCGGGTTGTGGCTTAAACGCTGTGTATATATTCCTATTGTTCGCTCTACCTGCCACCAATGTAGGCGCGAAGCTGTGTTCAACAAGTATATCTTCCTTTCAATAAAGAGATTGATTCCTAAAAAACAAAGGGGGATATCCTCAAGAACGTGCAATAATCATCGCCAAAATCAGTTAACTCATTCTTTCATATCGCCGGGAAAATAACTTTGTGTTAACGTCCTATTCACAACACGGCGGTAACATGCGCTAGCATCCCAATACCGCATCAAATGTCCGGTATAAAATCATTAGGACGGCAATATAAATCTAAACCTGAACGTGAAAAAATTTGCGATGGGCCCAACTGCGATAAAAAATGCAGTGATAAGCAGCACCATGCCTGCAAGTCCCACAAGTCAGTCGGGAAAAATCACTATAAAAGCGGCAACAAAAAACACAAACAAAACACATACAACTGCGAAGCACTATGGAGGTAGCCGGAGCAAGTACAGAGGACAACCAGAACCCCACAACCCCCACGGAGGACCAGCCTGGGCCTATCATTGCGGAGATAGTGGCAGGAGTTGGGGGACCGGACACTGCACAACATGACCTGAGCCAACAGCAACAGGGTGAGTAACGACCAAGGACTGGGGACGAGATAGATGGGCACAATGGTACACATGCACAAGTGGTATAGCACATCTGCTGACAAACCATGCCCAAGAATCACAACTCCGACCAAGAGCCCAATTTACGCAAGTCTGCAACATCTCAGAACTGTATGAGCACAGAAGTGAAAGGCACACTGCCTGAAAGGGAGAAGGGCCAGCCAAATCAGAGCCGAAGGGGCAACTCACCTACAATGCAGCACACACACCTAAGATGCAGTGCACCCCAACATTGACAACAATGTTGTACAAACTGCAACACTTTCACAACAGAACAGAGGACACAACTGCTGCCGCTTGTGTTTAGAACATGGCCATTGTCTGTGAAAGAGGGGGGCCCCTGCCTAAACTCGATAAACCTTGGCAAGGAATATATGCGCCATTCGCATTTGGCATAGCAGGAAACTGTGAGATGACAATGTACAACTACAACCTCACATCCCTGATGGCGTCAAAAAGCCAAGTGTCCCGCTTCAAATAGGCATCTCTTCATAAACAGTTACAATGCACATTGCCATGTAGTCTAAAAATAAACTTGTGCAATGCGTGAACATACATGTGAACTATATGTCAATCTGCATTTCCCCTTCACATTGCAGAGGGAGAATCAACACCTCCTGCATAGCAGATTCAACAACTCAGCACTGATGATGAAAAGGACCTCCCTGACATCTACACCAATGCACTCCAACAGCTCAGGGACAGCTCCGGCACCCCACCTCCAAGAGCAGAGCAGCCCGGCTGCATCTGTGAGACCCCACCCCCTGCACAGACCACACAGCAAGCAGCACCCACCACCACGGCTATCTCCCAGGACCCCCACAACCAGCTCATGGCATTCCAACGCCGTGTGTTAGGGAGCCAGGAGGAGAAATGCCGCACCAACTGTGGGTTGAGTATGACCTCAGGGCAGCCAAACCAGATGTCATACGTAGGTGTCTAAGTCCCATCAGGGACTACTCACAGTCCCTAATGGACACCCACTGTCCGCTCCTTGCGCTACAACAAGCCATGGCTGACATTGCTCAAGTCATGACTCTGAGCCAAGAACAACTGTCTAGTCAGAGTGGCCCCAGAGATGTCAGCAAGGAGTTGCATTACATACGAATGATCATGGAGAACATGGAGCGGATGCAAGCCTCACAAATGGTTGCCACGGCTGCACACCAGCAAGATATAGCTGTGATCCTACATGCCCTGCAGATTCTCGTCATGGCATTGCCACCACAAGGCCTGGCGCGGATGGATGCTGGTGCTACCACTCCATCCACATCTCCTCCCCCTAAAATGTCAGTGCCACACAGTGCGGCAGACATTCCACCTCCGGCCCCTGATGTGTCACTGCCACACACTGATGCAGAAAAAACACCACCACCCGCATGTGAGGAACCTGACACATCAGAGGACGAAGTGGTAGCATTTATCTCCGCCATATGGCCGGGTTCAGCTTGGTTCTGCCCTCTGCATTATGTCCAGGAATAACACCTCTAACTGTCCCCCTATACATTGAATGATACTCACCTTGGAATTCGACATGGACTGCCATATTTGGTTTGGTTACCAATGACACTGTAATCATACTGCGGACTGTAGTCTTCCACTCCCTATGAACTTGTCAATCCCGAAAGGACTCTGGCTGGCCCTCCACGGGCCAACAATGTAAAGTGGGGTTTGCATGGCCCTGTACTGGTCCAGCTTCAATACTCCACTGAATGTGAATAAAACATTCCAATTCACACAGATGTGTCATGGCCATGATCAAGCAAGAATGAAAGTATGGATGAATGTAGGGACAGTGATTCTACAAAAAGGTACTCCCTGGGTAATGCTATCAATGTGCAGGTATGGCTGTGACCCAGATAGGCATTGAGACACACATTGTCATTCAAATCAACACTCGTCACAGTTGAATACAAGTGAAGGTGTGTAGATTTTATTAGCATTTGCGTGTCTGTACGGGCAAGATAAGTGCCACAACATGCACACCAATGCAGCAGTATGTCAGAATGAGGAACGTTACCAATTGCCACTGTCCACTCCGGGGGAGTGCCTCACCTTTCACAGGTGTGTGTTAAGCCATGTTGTTGTCCGCTCATGCATTCGGAGTCTAGGCGAATTCAGCCATGTCCACTGTTGTTGTGGGATATGTGACCAGATCTCCAAGATGCAACAAGGTGTCGGGACATGTACAATGTGTTCCAATATGTTGTGGCTGCAGGTACATAGTTACTCATCAATGAAAGCGATTGCAGCTTTGTAGGCTAATATTTCCAACATGAGGTAGTTGTCGACTTCATCAAACAGGATGGCAGCACTGTTCTGACCTGCTCCAGTTCTGTTGATGAAATGCCACAGCTCGGATCAATGATTTGTTTTAGCGTGCACGGTTGTACGCCTGGGATGGTGTGGGAGTAAGTGTGAAGGCCATTCCATGCAAGATAACTTCGAGAAAGGACATCTGTCAGTGGGGTGTGTATACGTTGGTCCTTCGTCGAGTGTGCGTAGTGTGGGAGTTGTCATCAGCTGCTATGGTATCTGTCAGGGGACGCACATGCAATTCTGAAGTCGGAGGTGCAGATGTGCTCCCGCCTGATAGTTCAAACATAGGAGCTTTCATCCCTAATGTTATTTTGTCATCTGCTTGCATTCAGGAAATGTAATGTGGCGTGTTGGGGGTGGGTTCTGGGATATGTGCGACTTCGTGATTCATGTTTGACATGTCTTGCATGTGGCATATGAGCGTCATGACTGTGTGTTATATTGCCTCACAGCTGCTCGTCCCTCCCCCGAACCCATTTACTTATGTACGCTGCTCGATTGCATCACTTACACTCATACAGCACAGTATTGTCATGCCTGTCTGCCCATGTCCACAAGCCTGACAACGAAACTGTGATGTTGGCTTTTGAAGTGTTTGCGCCACCTGAGTGTAAGCCTATGGTAAGGATATGGCAGACACACATGTAGAGCACATGCCTGGCTGAACTGGCGCTGCTAATGTGGCTAGGCATTTGGCTCATGCTGCGGAAATACGAATACACACAAAACTTGTCATGTATGATCCTGGACCCGAGCAGTCTTGCGCTCCTTCATCACTCCAGTCGTGCGAGCCCACCCTCCCGGTGCATGCTACATGTCCAAGCTCTTATCCACTGCCTGAGATGACATGGTTGCGTACGCTGTCCACAGCACAATGCAATGTGGTAGGACCCAGGGCCATCATTCATACATAATGACTAAACAGACACACTTGGCTAGGTAGTGGAACTGACTAGGGGCACATGCGCCCAGCCACTTTTTATTACCAGGATCACATATCCCGTGACGCCTCTACTGGATGGGTGTGGGGTGAGTGTGAGCTAGCCCTCAGGGAGTGGTTGGTGCTGTCAAAAACTTGAACAGTGATCACTATTTTTTTTTATTTCAAAAGTTTTTTATTGGTTGTTTCAGCATAGACAAATAAAAAGCAAATCCATTAGCATAATATGAGTCATAAATTTACGAATCAGAATTACTGTACGCTACAATATATCACAGTAAATGTCAGTACAAAAGTACATGGCTGGCTTCTAGCCTAGAACAGTAGAGCACGTATCATATACCCAATAACAATCTAGCAACAGACATTGTATTTCAACAGCATTTCACTCATTCATTAAGGACAATTTTCTACGGTAGTCAATAGTGCAATGAAGGCAGTCGGGAAGCATATGTTGGTGGGTCGTGGACGGTGTGTGGGACAATCTAAGGTGGTTTATGTGACGTGAAGTAGTTATCAAGAGTCGACCATAGTTTTCTCGTGGGAGGGCGCCACGGTGTCTGAAGGAGTGTAATATTGTCTGCTCCACGTAAGCTGATTATCCAATTCAGCCACCCTGCGTAATTGGCCTTGCTGGTATCCTTCCAGTTGCTGAGGACTGTCTTAACCGCCGCCGAGAGGAGGAGGTCAAGTAATGCTCTATCATCTGCATCAAGGGATGGGTCCTGGGTGAACCCGAAAACTAGGTAAGGGAGCTCTTTTACCGGTGATATGTGGAATAGCTTTGAGATCAAGTCGAATATCTTCCCCCAGAATTGCGCCACGCAGTCGCATTCTAGGATGTTGTGTGACAAGTCACCCTCAGCGCGCTTGCAATTCCAGCAAAAGGCATCTGGGGTGAGGTTGTGTGCAAATAATCGCGCTGGGGTCCAGAAGGCCTTATGTAAGAGCCAGTATTTTGTCTGTGAGAGTGTAGGGCTGATTTTGTGTCTCGTGCAAGATATCCATGCGTTGGTCCAATCTGAGTCTGTGATTGGCCTGGAAGAAAGGTTGTTCCAGAATTGTGTAATTGGGACAGTAAGGCCAGATTGTTGGGGACGGCTGAGTCTATAGAGAAGGGAAACCTGGTGTCCTAGTCTGTTTAGTCTGGCAAGGTATGGTGGGAGTGAGGGTGGTGTCGGGGAAAGTTTGGTTTTGGACAAAGCCGTTTTTACGTTTAGGAAGGTATAGAATTCAATTGGTGCAAGATCGTATTTGATTTGTAGGTCACTGAAGGGAATAGGGTATGCCCCCGCGTACAGCTGGTGTGAGAACAGTATGCCTTTTTTGATCCATGTCTCGTTGTGCATGGGTTTACCCTTGTACATAATGTTACGGTTGTCCCAAAGGGATTCCCATCGTGAGCCCCGGATGTTGTTTTCTAGGATTCTATCAAACTTCAGGAGAGCAGATTTTGTGTTATGAAATATTGATTTAGAGTGGGTCAGCTTGTTCAGGTTAGATGAGAGGGCCGCGCTAGGGGAGATACCGTCTAGAATTTCCTCCTCAATTTCTAGCCATACTGGGGTATAGTCAGGTGAGGGAGCGAGCCAGTGGGCTCCTTGTTTGGCTAGGAATGCGGTCTCGTACCTTTTAAAGTCTGGCAAATTGACCCCACCCGCGGTTTTGTCTAAGCGAAGTTTTTTTATGCTGATTCTTGCCCTTTTCCCTTTCCATAGGAAATTAGAGATGGCCATATCTAATTTGTGATAGAAGTCAGATGTGAGGGTTAGTGGGAGCATAGATATGAGGTAATTAACTAGAGGTGAAATCATCATCTTGATGGTTTCCACCCTACCCCACCAAGTAATGAAACGGGGGGACCACCCCTCTAGTTGTGTCTTGATTTTATTTAAAGTGTTTTTTTCATTTCGATGGAGGGTCTCCATGAGGGAGTCACCGAACTCGATACCTAGGTATTTCACAAACTCTGGTTGCCAACATAGCCCTGAGTCTCCCAGCACCTCTTTGGTGGTCAAAATATTGAGTGGTTTGACCTCAGATTTATCCCGGTTGAGTTTGTATCCTGAATGGGAAGAGTACTTATTTATGGTGGTCATTAGTGCAGTAATGGAAGATTCTGGTGATTCCGTTACAATCAGGATATCGTCCGCATAGGCGGCAAGTTTGACGCACTTATCTCCGAATTTCACACCTTTGATGTTTTCCTTTTTTTTATATGTGCAATTAGGGGTTCCATTGCCAGGAGGAAAAGTGAGGGGGAGAGGGGGAAGCCCTGTCTTGTCCCTTGTTCTAAGGGAAAGGGGTCCGACAATGAACCATTTATAGCAATGCGTGCGGAAGGTGAACGGTATAGGGCCATAACCAAATCAGTGAATGGTTCTCCTAGGTTAAAGGCGGACATGCAGCTCTTGAGGAAATACCAGGAGACTCTGTCGAACGCCTTCTCTGCGTCGAGGGTAATGGCTACGGCCGGGGCTGCAAACATTCTGGCTTTTTCAATGACGTGACAGAGGATCCTAGTATTATCGTTAGACATGCGCTGTTTCATGAAGCCTACTTGTGATGTACTAATTAGCTTTGGGAGTTGTAAATTTAGACGTGTGGCGAGGATCTTTGCGTAAATTTTGCAATCTAAATTAATTAGGGAGATTGGCCTGTAATTTTTGGTTAGCAGAGGGTCCTTACCTTCTTTAGGTATGACTATGATGGTAGCTTCACTCATTGAATTGGTAATACCCTTAGTTACGCTAAAGGATTGAAATAGTTTTAGGAGAGTTGGGCTCAGGGAGTTCGTGAGTTCTTTATAGAAGCTGGCTGAGAACCCGTCAGGACCCGGTGCTTTCTTACATTTAAGCGTTTTAATGGACGCTGATACTTCCTGTATGGTAATCGGAGAGTTCAGTGTGACCTTGTCAGTATCGTTGAGTTTAGGAAGACCCAGTGAGGTTAGGTATCTGTTACACTCTTCCGAGTCAAAGTCTAGGTTATTTTTGTACAAGTCTTGGTAAAATGATTTAAATGTATTAAGAATTAGGTTCTGCTTTGTTTGGATGACGTTGTTGCTATCTTTAACTGAGGCAATGTTGAATTGCTTATTTTTATGTTTTAGATATGACGCTAAGATCTTCCCAGCTTTGTTGCCCTCACATGTTCTTAGAGCCTTAAACTTATTGACCCAGACCCCCGCCCTTCTACTGAGTATCGAGTTGTATTCATATTTGAGTTTGGTGAGGTCGTTTAAAATCATCGAGTTTTGGAGATCTGCCATATGGGCGGTTTCCAGCTTTTTGATGTTCCCTTCCAGAGTGGACAAGTCTTTGTTTAATTTTTTGTTAGCTTGGGCTCGAATGCCTATTATTACTCCTCTCAGAGTGGCTTTGAGTGCCTCCCAAACATTCGCTATGTCTGAGTCGGGGGTGTCATTAAATTTGAGGTAGTCTAGGATGGCATCCTCGATCTTTCGTTTGTTTTCCGGCTCGGAAAATATTTCGTCATTGAATCTCCATCTTTTAGGGGGGAGAATGGAACTGGAACCCACTAGTTTGGTCTGTATGCTTGAGTGGTCGGAAATCAGTTTAGGGGCAATACTGGTTTCTTCGATGAGATGAGTGAAGGGGCTATTAATGAGGATATAATCTATCCTCGAGTAGGAATTGTGAGGAGGCGAGTAGAAGGTGTAATCACGGGCGTCAGGGTGTTGAAGTCTCCATGAGTCGTGTAAGTTGAATCTGGAGCATAGGCGGTGTAAACTAGTATGTGAGCGAGTGGGGTGGTAGGCGCAATTGGAGTGTCGATCGGTGATTGGGTCTAGTGGCAGGTTGAAATCACCCCCCATAATTAGTAGTTCTCCCTGGGGGATTCAATCTAGGGTCGGGGCTAGCGAATCCCAAAACTCTGGATCGTCATTGTTGGGGCCATATACGTTCAAGACATGGATATGATCTTCGTTTCTCTGAAGGTGTGCCATGACGAAGCGGCCGTTATCATCGTGAGTATGTGAAACTACGGAGATGTTGGATTTCTTAGCTATTAGTGTGAGAACCCCCCTTTTTTTGCTAACCGCTGGAGAGCAAAGATTGTGAGCTATCCAATGTTGGTTTATAAAGTCAGCGTCATCTTTTGACAGTTTAGTCTCCTGCAGTAGTAGGATGTCACCCTTGGATTTGGCCAGATACTCCAGAACTTTTCTCCTCTTGACTGGATGATTAAGACCGTTGACATTGAGGGAAACAATGTTAAGGCCCTCCGAGATAGATGTATTACGAGTCATTGGTTACTATTGTGTCGCTCTTGTTCAGGCGTTATATTGTTGAAGAGTATGTTAGAGGGTGGTGGGTGTGTGATGAGTATGAATGAGTAAGCTGTTTCATTGGTTCTGTACTGTCTCGCGTGTATTGCTGTTACAATAGTGCTGATTGAGCAGACGCATTTCGGGTTTGTGGCGAACATGGTGCTGTAGGCTATTACTGTGGGCAGGCTAGTAGCACGAAGGGTTAGATCTCGGTGTGCGCTTTGCGGGAGCCCCCATGAACTATCGGAAAGCAGTCCTTTTGCTGACATATAGTTGAGAAAGAGCATTAACCTCAAATAAAAAAAGCATGCTGAAACAAACCAGATTTTTTCCTTCCCCTCCCCCCCTTACCCCCATCCCCCTCCCGCCTTCCTCCCTCCCTCTCCTTCCCTCCTCCCTCCCCCCTCCCCTCTCAAAAGAACTTGGGAACTGCGACGGCATTGCCATCCATCTGCGGCACAGGAAGGGGTTAGATTGGTGGTTGTAACAAGGAACAGGTAACTAACAATATTCGGTAGCTGTATTTAGTAAGCAGTAACTAGTAGTGTTTGAGACACTGATAAATCGTGTAACCATGAAACCTAACTAAGGAGTGAAGTTTAAGAACATATTCAATAAGAGTAATGAGGAAAGGGTACCTGAACATGACCATTTAGCCACGCATACTGTGTACATTCGTACGTGTGAGACATGAAAGACATGCGTAAACAAAAGGTATGCGCAATCAGAAGACAAGATGACATGAGGGGACTTTCTACAGGTACATATAAAGTCTCTGAGGACCAACTTAGTCCCTGGTAGGATCATGGTGTTAAAAGTGATGGAGCAGAGCATACGCCCTGATTTCGGATTAGAGAGCACAAAGCGAGTTCCATTCTAAACCATTCGACAAGGATATCAGTGAGTGTACAGGTGACCTCGGTATGCATGCTGAGCGGTCTTACCTGACGGAGTCAAACAGATTCAAAGCATCAACAGAAACTGACACCGAAGCGGCAGCAGAATGTTCGGCTGCTCACGGGTGAAGATTATTTCGACTTATTATCTACTGTAGAAGATACTGAATAATGAGAGCACTATCAACTTCAAGTTAGAGGCTTGAGATTGACCTGTCAGAGTCACCCATGACCAGTACCCGAGTTTATATTTTCTTGCGAGTTGGTCTTCCGTTTGTTTGAGGGGCCGTTGGACAAGTCCATGGTCTGCGGTGGGGAGTCTCCGATGAATTGTGCCAGTGCGTTGGGGTCCGTGAAGAATTTCGGTTTGCCCTGTATGGTGATTCTGAATTTCGCCGGACCAACAAAGGAGTACTGAATGTCTTTCGATCTAAGTTTTTCTCTCAGGGCCAGGAAGCCCTTCCGGACTTCGAGTGTGTCTTTCGAGTAGTCCTGGGTGAAAGTTATATTATGGCCTTCCCAAGTGATTTTGTGATTGCGTCTTGCGAATTGAAGAATAGCCTCCGTATGCTGGTACCTCAGTGGTTTGCATATCAGTGGACGCGGGCCTCTGTATCCGTGAGGGATGTAGCTGGGAACTCTGTGGGCTCTGTCGAGTTCAAACTCATGGTGGAAGGATATCCCTGTTATCTTCGGAATCCAAGCTTCTAGGAAGTCTACGCAGGAATTCGCATCTTTCTCTGCATTTTCTGGGATTCCAAAAATGCGAACGTTGCCCCTTCTGTTTCTGTCCTCCAATTCCGCTAACTGGCGTCTGTGTTGGACCGTTGATCCCTGGAGTTGCTGAATGGAAGTGGATGCAGTATTAGATTTGTCTTCTAAGTCACTAATTCTCTGTTCCGCTTCATCTATGCTTTTGTGTACAGAGCTCATGTCAGCTCTAATTGCAGTAAGTTCCAGCTGCATAGAGTCAGTGTTGGATTTGGTTGATTTTGCTAGGTTGTGTACTTCTGCCAGTTTTTTCAGGATTACCTCTAGGGTACTGCTGACGTCCGTCCTCGATTTAATAGGAGAGTCCGACAATGAGGGTTCCGGTTTCACCTTTTTGTTGTTCTTTTTCTCATCCCTGTCCGCCATTTTGAAGGAGATTCGTGTGTGGTGGACGCTATTGCGACGGCCTTCCAGTTTGCGAGAAAGGACAGGGTGGTCTGAAGGATGTCAAAGCGCTGGACGAGTTAGGTCTTCGAACAGAGACCCCCAGGTTGTGACTTTGAGGCTCAGAGTTTTGGCAGAAAGTGTCGATGCGCTCCAGATACGGTCTGGATCTCTTGCTCTGGGCCTTTGGCTTACTCAATGCTGGTTAATGTTCATCTGTCAAGCTCTGCTAGTGGCTGTAACTTCATTTGTGGCTGCACCTCCAAGAGATAATGTGCAATGTGTCATTAGGAGTGGTAGGTTAGGCTTGCCACCTTGGGACTGCAGGGCTGATGGAGTAACCTCCCATTTGATTAAAGTGCACAGATCACTGTTTTCGCTCTTCTTTCCCGTTTTGGCGCCGAAAAAGAGGTGGAAAAATCAAACAGAGTCGCCATCTTGGGGTCAGGCGCCAGTGAAGGTAGGCTCTCGCTATTTTCAGCTATAACCCCGCTGGAAATGCGCTCATACTATCAGGGGCTTCCTTCAGGAAGGCTTGGGGCAGAGACACTGTGCCGTTGGAGCATTCCGCTGGGTATTGGCAGTAATATTAGCGCATTTGTAGCGCACTACGAGCGAGGGAGCTGGTGGGCGGCCATCTTAGGGACAGGCAGGCGGGCACACGGAGTCACCGGCAATCACAAACCACGCCGGTTAGCTTAAATATTTCGCGAGCCATGCATCGATTGGCGCATCCTTTAAGGCTCACCTTCCCTCAGTGTGCGGCTCTCAGATCCGCCGCTTCCCGCCAGGTTCCGTACAGGCTGTCGGCGCTCCGCTCCGGGCTCACTACCAGTAGTGTGGCAGCATGTTGGCAAAGAGGTGCGTCCCGCCGGTAATAGTCGCCTAACTTCTCACCGAGTGTGCATTAGTGGGTCCAAAGCCAAACACCACTGTTCATTTGGCTGAAGAGGTGTTTTTCCGACCCTAAAAGACGAAAGGATCGCTCCCCTGTGCGGCAGAGAACAGGCTAGGCGGCCATCACCAACGCCGTCCAAGCCACGCCCCGAACAGTGATCACTATTAAAGCTGAAACAAAAAACACCAACATAATTCAAACAACTGCGAAGCATCATGGAGGTAGCCGGAGCAAGTACAGAGGTCACCCAATATTCAATCAGAAGGGGCCATGACTTGTTGTGCACTGAGGTAGGGGCACCAGAGCTGAGCATGCTCATGTGAAGAAATTGTTAATGATTGTGTCCCTTTGGGATATTCCTGCTGCAGCTGCAGTGTGGTGTGTTACACCTGCCTCATCTTCATCATCATCGTCCCAGGCCTTCTACACTGCCTGAGGTGACATTGTTGCGTCTGCAGTATGTAACTCAATCATAAAGGGTCCATGGGTTGTGGTGCTCAGAGGGTGCACAGCCAGCGATGATGCGTCATCCATGAAGGTCAGGAATGGATTGGATTTATGTGAGCCGTGCTGACTGCAGTGTAGGCCAGAGCAGAGGTCAGCAGGGACCCACAGCCATGTGGCATTGACTTGTGGTGCACTGAGTTAGTTGCACCTGAAGCGCTCAGTGGGTGCACAGCCAGCAATGATTAGTCATCCGTGCGGGCCGCACTGGGAACAATGTCTGTTGCCTACTGGACTGCGTCATCTGCAATCGCGACTCAATCTGAATTGTGAGTCCTGCTGACCGCAGTGTAGGTCGAAGGCAGTAGTCACCACAGACTAAACTCTGCGGTGCTGTGCCGCTGGGTTCGCTGGGGGCCTTTGTCGAGGAGGTCGGCAGTCACGGTGGTGGCCTTGTGGCAGGGTGAAGGCCACCGCCCTGACAGACGCATTGGCCATCCCAAAAGTGAACCACGCCCAGGGCCCCAACCTATTTATTCACACTCCTATTCTGGACTGGCATACGCCGGACCAGCCTACTCTGCTTATGCTTACAGGTGGGACACAGCTACATGACTGAGGTCTTACCCACTGGCTGAGGTAACATGGTTGCATCCACTGTCCACAGCACTACAAACACCAGCAATATATGTCCACATGGACAGGTATCTGCTCTGTATACTGAGGTCTGTCCACCACATCACCACCACACTTGGGATTCTGTGCATTCTTATTCATGGGTGACTTGCCTTCTTCACACATACTTGGTTCCCATCTCTCCCCACCTTCTGCTATTGTGTTGCTGAGGGGCCATGCCATTTTTGGAAAATCCACTGTTCTGTTCTGCGCTGGCTCGGTGGTAGTCCGAGAGGGAGGGGGTCCAGGGCAGGGGGGCCTAGGGGTGGTGCCGGTGTAATAATACAAGCTCTACTGTACTTATGAACTTCATTGTATAAATATTTCAACCCTATGAGATGTTGGAGTGGTTATATTGATATTTCAAGAGTGCAACACTGTAGTGAGTGTTAACAAAGGGTTGTCAAGATGAATGTGTTACTTTATAAACTGTTATGGAAGCAGAGATCATGGAATGATAAATTAAATTGCAAAAATATTAAAATAGACTGGTTGAGAATGTGGAGTTTTTCAGAAGTAAGGAATAACAAGTTATTGATGTTCTAGATATAAATATGTGATGTGGGTGAAAAATATAGTAAACCTTGGACAAAACAGTGATATATCACTGTTATGACTTATTGATAAGTATGTAACTTTTATCTTTGTTGTTATTTCATCTTTTTTAGGAGGAAAATGGAAACTTGTCTCTGAGGAAATACTTATCTGCTTGAGTGGCGGCCGGCACGATTTGCTGGTGGTGGAGAGGGTGTGGAAGAGCAGGGGTGCGGGGGGAGGGGGCGCGACAAGGGGAGAAATGGTACGCAAGGTAAAAAAATAATAATAAAATACACAATTACTTTTCCGCGCCGTGTCCCTTGTCTCTGCTCCTGCTCTCCTTGTAGGACTGAGGCACAGGAAGCACAGCCAGGCTCCCCTGACCAATCACAATGCTGCAATACAGTGTTGTGATTAGTCAGCACCCAGGCGCCCCTGACCAATCACAACACTGCAATGAAGCGTTGTGATTGGTTTTGAGCATCCTGGTTTGACGCTCAACCTGGGAATGGGGCCCAGGCATGTTCTCCATGTAGGCTGTAATGCAGCCTGCATGGAGAATGGAGGACGTGCACATGACTGGTTTGGGCGGCCCGACAGGGCCAACCGAACAGTAATTGGGCACTTAGGAGTGAGCAAACCACTCCTCCCCTGCCCTGCTCCGAGAGCAGAGCAGTCCTGCCCATCTGCCCACCCGCAAAGGAAACATAAAATGATGATAAAATTATTATCATTTTATGTTTCCGTTACAGTGCACTGCTTAAAAGCAGTGGCACAGCACTCCTGTGCTATAGCGGAGGAGCTCCTCCTGATCTGCTTATATAAGGAGCAAAAGAGAGCCTTGTAAACACAAGCAGAATTATTGTTCTGTTCAACAATAACTATCTCCTCAGCCATAATATATTCAGGGTGGAAGGATGTGGAATGCTAGAACAGTTCTGAAGTCAGCAGTACGAGCTAACTCTGCACAAGTTAGGCTTTGTGAACTGTAATTTATAGATATGCTTCTTTGCTGCGACTTCCTTGCCACCTTGCCTGTTATGATATACCATGAAACTGAAGACTGTTTGGAAGTCTAAGGTGACTGAAAGACTGGAAAAAAGTGGTATGTTAATCTAAATCCAGTAAGCAAATAAAGCAAAAATGGGGAGACATTATCACTTGCTGATGGGCATCAGAGAGAAATGTTACATGTTATGTACTTGTTTGTTTAAATGTTTCATATAGTTTGTTAATATAGTTGTAGTTTTGTATTGTTGTTAAATTGTTTTGTTGTAATAAATAAAGCTTAAAGTTACTTTAGATTTCTTTGCTTAATACTTATACATTTTAATTTTTGTATAGTACTGCAGTGTTCACTAAAACTGGCAGTCCTATCTTCAGGGACTGTGAATATGGTGCTGCATGTATATCTATCTCTATGGTACTATGCATACCTTTTATACTACAGAAACCTGGTAATGGAGAAGCCAATTATTTTGTTATGCAGCTAAGGTGACTTGCCATTCAACAGTGAAGTGTTAGTAGAGAGCTCAGTCCTTGTCCAGATATATTATAAGGTCCGCTGACACAAGTGAGAGGTCTTGGCACAGAGGGCAGTGCATCTTCATACTCCAATACATACTCCTATCAGCTGCTGTGTGAACAGTATTACATATGACTGTTGCCATTGAGAGGTGTCTAAAAGAGAGGTGAGTATATCTTCACAATCAAATATGGACACCAGTTGTCCAAGACACAGTTTTCATTGAAGAGGATACTCCATTTTACATTCTACAATAGACGTTCATCACTATGAAGAGAGAGCAGTTATTTCCCACTGTCTACTTTGCACATATGTTACTCTCGGGAGATGTCTCAGCTGACAAGGCAATGTGTTTCCATACCATAGTCTCAATAGTTGTTGTGCAAGACATACTTCACAGCAAAGAGGTAATTTCATCCCAATACCTTACTTGTACACCTGTCATCTTGGGGAGAGCTGTGGCCAGAGAGGTACTCCCTTTTCCATACCATAATTTGCACACCCATCATCCAAGAACAGGTCAGAGGAGATTGGCCTGTCTCTCTCCACACTATACTATGCATATTTATCATGCAAGAGAGCTCTGTCAACAAACAGGGCAGTTCCTCCCCACAGCCTACTATGCATACTTGTTAGCATTTTCAGAAGTATGAGCACAGAGATATTTTTTTTTATCAAACTGTAATACAGACACCTCTCAGCCCCGGTAAGATGTGTTAGTGGACAGGTCACTCCCTTCACATACACCACTCAGTGTCCCTGTTGGTCTAGGGAAAGGTGTCAGTAGAGAGGCCACTCTTTGCAAACACTGTCCTACACACCCATGTTGTTCTGGAGATAGGTGCTAGTGGAGAGGAGAATGTTTCCCTACACACTACTGTATATGCCTGTCATCATGGGAAGAGCTGTGACTGGAAAGTCACATTAATTCCCACACACTAATATATATGGTTATTTTCCTGGGAAGAGGTCTCAATAGAGAGTCCAATGCTTGTTATACTTACTATGAAATACTAAGATCTTACTTGTGAAGTGTGTACCTTCTCCACCCTACTATGCATACTGGAGAAGCATTGTCTCTTTACACCCTGCTCTACATATTGGTTACCTTCATGCAAGTTCTCACTGGAGAGGCTAGTCTCTCCCCACAGTCCACTATACATAGTTGTTAGGCTTTGGAGAGGTATCAGTGAGATCCCAGTGACTCATTACACCCTCCTGTACACTGTTGTGTGCACTGTGAACTTTCTCCACACACTCTACTAATGGGGACTATAATTAATTTGTACTGTAATAAAGGAAAGTGTTAATGCTTCCTCTAAAAAAAAGTTTATGATCTTGCAAGACTTTCGCAGGTTCACAATAAAAGTAGTGATTGAACTTTTTCTAGACTTTATTTCGTAAGATAGCAAGTTTTGCCAAAGACATTTGTGGAACCTGCTTGTTCTAGCCTAGCTGACCCATGCTACACTCTCCTTCACTTGTAGGTACTATAAGCTGATGTGAAATCTATCCAGATGCTGATTGGGAAAGACCCAGGACATAAGAGTAGATGAAAGTTACAATTATGGTGACTCAGTAAATTTTGGCCCTTAGGCTGTCATCCATCAGTCAAAACCATACACTGCTTGGACTTCTCTGCCTAAAGGAGTCAGTCAAGGGCTCAGATGTGTGCAGATAAGGGGCATGCAACATATGACACGCATTGGTATGTGGTATCGTTCCACAAACATCTGAACGTTTTCTGGTTTTACAACTAGGAAGCAAGGTACCAACAAGTTTGTAATGGGCACACGCTTTGGAGTCAGCATAAAGGTAACTTCTTTTCTTATTCGTTATGTTATGTTATTAAAATGTATACAGCGCACGAATACCAAGCTGTGTCTTGGCGCTAACAGTCCTGAAGTGAGCAGGAGCACTATTCATTGAATGGCTAGGTCTTAAGGGCTTTTCCTGAAATATGTCAAAGAAGGGAGACTTCTGATGGAAATGGGTAGGGTATTCCAGAGCTTTGGAGCACCCACGGTGAAACTTCTGCCACCCCAGTTAGATGTACAGAATCTCTGAGAGAGCATCAGTTTCACCCCTTCTGACCGGTGGCATCTGTTCGGAGAGTACCAATGCAGTGACTGCCTCAAAACTGAAGCCCGGTACCGTGTAACACCTTATATGTGATATATAAGGCATTGAACCTAATACGACTCTTGACTGGAAGCCAATGCAGTCTCCGAAGATGCTTTCCCACAGATTAAAACTTGGAGTTCCCCAGCAGGAGCCTTGCAGCAGGATTCTGGAACTTCTGAAGCTCATGTAACTGCTTCTTGGGAATACCGAGATAGAGTCCATTGCAATAATCCAGTTTGGCAAGGACTAAGGATGTGACTACCGTTTTCCTGTTCTCTGCTGGGATCAAAAGTAAGATTTTCTAAATTGCCTTGAGTAGAAAAAAACTGGATGAAGAAACTGCTTTGACTTGAGCTTCGAAAGTGCAGTTTCTCATCTATAATCACTCCCAGATTTTTAGCTTTAGGGACCGGTATAGGTACTGCTCCCAGTTCGCCTGGCCACCAAAACTGTGACCAGTTGAGGAGTAGGTCCCAAACAGGATTATCTTGGTTTTTCATGAGGTAAGCTTGAGGCAGTGTGAGCTCATCCATGAGCTGCCTGCCATCATGTAATCCCTAAATCTTTTTACTGACGGCATGATATTTTTACAGACGGACAGGACAATTTGAGTATCGTCCGCTTAGGATGTTAATGCCATCCCGAAGGATCTGATTAGTACATCCAATTCAGACATGTATACATTAAAAAGTGTAGGGCTCATGGAGGATCCCTAAGGGACCCCACACAGGAGAGTGAAAGACGGGGAGGCATAGTTGCCCAAGGCAACTGATTGTATCCTGTAGGATAGAAAAGAGGAAACCGATGCTAACGCCTTATCCGTAATACCAAGAGTATTCAGACGGTTAAAAGGATGCTAATGGTTGACCCTGTCGAAAGCTGCTGACAGGTCGAGCAGAATAAAGGCAGCATCTAAAATTGCTCTGATTTCATTTGTAGCTTTTATTAGGGTTATTTCGGTTCAATGCTCTGCCCTGAATCTGAATTGGGACTCGTCCAGAAAATTGTGTTCATGTAAATATAGTGTATGCTGGTTATTCATGACTTTTTCGACCAGTTTATGTTGAAGTGGAAGATGTGAGATAGGCCTTTAATTATTTTGAACAGATGCATCAAGGTTAGATTTTTTCAGAAGAGGTAAAATTGATTCTCTCTTCCAAATGGAGGGATAAACACCTTCTGTAAACATTGAGTTGAAAATGGAGGTTAGACTAGGGTCAATGATCTCAGGGACTTGTGTGAATGTCGTGGGAGGAAGGGGGTCATGGGGAAAGCCTGACTTGGCCTTTAGAATATGAGTTGTTATCTCGTCCACTGTTACTGATCTAAATTCAGAAAAGGCAGGAGCACGGAGGGGTCGTGGGTTTTTCTAAATCATAAGTATCAGATCTTGCCCTATTATCGAATGTAATATAGATTTCTTCCACTTTATGTTGAAAATGCTGAGCAAGGGAATTACAAAAGTCCTGAGATCATTCACCTTTTTTTCAGGGAGTGTGGACAGTTTAGTCACCACCCGGAAAAGCTCTTTAAAGGAATTGTTTGCCTCCTTGACTTGTTTTGCGAACTAAGAACGTATTTCTGTCAAGATCAGATTTTTATAATCAGCTAATAAATCTTGTACTTCACAAGTTCATGTTTATTATAGTTTGATCTCCAACATCTCTCGTCTTCTACACTCTTGTTTTCTAGATCTAAGGGTGTCTGAAATGTAGGGAGCTGACAGGGTTGTCCTATTACGTGAGGTTTTTTAAGGGGAGCTATATTATTGGCTTTCGACATGAATTAGTCGACAGCATATTCATCTGACCCCTTCTAAGAATGCTTGAGTCACATGTTCATCACACAACTGCCTAGGACAGATTCCCTTTACTTGGTGCACAACACCAAAATACAGCAATAAGCAACAGAAAAGGGACCAGTCAGTATTTACAAAGGTCCTGCCACTGAGCTGTAACATGTTTCAGCATTTCTAGTAACTTTAGAACCATTTGCACTAGAAACAAAAGTACGTTTATAAAATTAAAATTGCAGATTATGCAGCAGATATTGAATTATGTGGTGAATCCGTAATTATGCAGACAATACAGCGACCACATAAATCGCATAATTTCAGTTGCCCTTATCATACCCACCTCACACACTACCACTGCACAAAACATACAGCAAATAATACAACAAATAAATAAAAAATGCCTGAGCCCATATTCATTGAATTTTTCAATATTTGTTAAACATTTTAAGTTTGAGAATAAACATCCGAGCATGCAAACTAATATTTGCAAAAAGGTCAAGGTGGCTGAAGGCATCAGATATGATGTGGGGCCACTTGGCAGCATGGCTAACTCCCAAATGCTGCATGCTGACGACTTAAGCTCATTGAACAGTATGAGCTCTACTGCCTATGTTTCCACACATACATAATGCATAAGGGTTTTTATATTGCATGTATACTGAATATGGTATAGTCAAGTTCTGTGGTGTGCAGGTTCAAATGTTGTTCTAGTGTCGCTAGCAATAAAGGACATTAGGGCTGAGGAAAACCAACCAAACTGTGTTTTAAAAGTTCTTCACACAATTAGCAGGGGGACAAGCTTTGCTATGTGTGCTCCGATATAGTGTTGGTCCGCAGGCAAGGTCTAAAATATATATATATATGGTGAAATAATATCTGTCACCCTGTGCCAACGGACAACACTGTGGGGGGTGCACGCCAGCAGCTTGTTTATGCAGTGTTTGAACGGCTTCTTTCACAGCTTTCTCTCTGGATATCAGGCTGCCATTGGAGTAACTCAGCATCACATCCTAAATGGTAATGTATACAGCAATAGCAGAGGATTGTTGGAAAAAACCCCAAACCAGCAAAGTTCATGAGAAACCCCATTTCATTATCCTCCATCTTTCTACAAATTCAAACAGTTAGCTTTCACAAATCCAAGTTAAAAAAAAAGTGCATCGGCTAAATACCGATTTTTTTTACGAACAACCAGGGAGGTTTATCCCCAAAAGCATGGAGTTAAAAACATATTGAAACTGCAATCACCCCAAATATGCATATATTTAAGTGAATGAAACATTCACCTTGGTGTCTCCTGGAGTACAAAAAAATAACTCTGGGTAGGTATAGCAAGCACAGAAAGAACAAGATGGCTGCACTGCCAACCTTCGCTCTCAGCATGTAGTGGATCCATTTATTTATTTATTTATTTTGAAAGTTTTATAGAGCGCGAACAAGACCCTTGCGGGTATCAGAGCGCTTTACAACAAGCGTTATAGTCAAGACATAAATAGAAATACAAGGGCCGTCAGAATAACATCAAAAAGCTTAATAAAAGAAATGTGCAATAGAGCAAGGTGGCAGTGAAAATCCTAAATAAAAAGGCAAAAACAGATAAGTTGCAGAAACTGGCTCGGTGTTGAGGGATGATGGGAATACATTGAACATGAGAACATCAAAATATATGGACCAAAGTTCTGCATATAACAGGCAGGCATTAGATTGGTAATAAAAGAGGGTGGAATAGGGGTTTCTTCAACAGTCATGTGAGACAATGTTTACGTAAATTTCGCCATAAGGATGCCTTTTACTTCCAGTTTGAATGAGGATGAGGAGGGGTTAAGTCTTATTTGTGGTGGTAGGGCATTCCAAATCCTGGGTGCCATTCCTGAAAAGGAGCGATTATAGGTTTTTTCCTTATTGAATTTTTGTGGTTTCAGAAGGAAGTTTTCCGAACTTCTTGTTGATCTTGATCCTCCTGATATTGTGAGTTTTTGTGTGAGATAGCTGGGTGCACTATGATGTAGGGCCTTGTGTGTCATGCAAGCTATTTTCAGGTGGATTTTGGCTTCAAATGGAAGCCAGTTAAGAGACTTAAGATCAGGGGAGATGTGGGCCCTTTTTTTCGAGCCAGTGATGAGTCTCGCTGCTGCATTGGTGGATGCTCTTAGAGGAGCTGTGGTGGCTTTAGGGAGACCACATAACGCAACACTTCCATAGTCCAGCCGCGGTAGAACTAGAGCCTGAACCGCAAACTTGAAGTCATTGGGAGGTAGGAAGGGCTTCAGTTTCCTTAGTGTATTGATCTGAAAGTTTGCTCCCTTTGTTGCATTACTAATATGCTTCTGCATATTGAGGTTGCAGTCCAGAATTATACCAAGTGATTTCGCCGAGTCGACAACGGTTGGTTGAACATTGAGTGCTGTAAGGTGTTTTATCAGATTGTGCATAGTGGGGACTTTGGCGGGTGGGGCGATAAGGAGGAATTCAGTTTTTAACGCATTGAGTTTGAGGTGATTCACTGCCAGCCATGTTTGGGTGGTCTTAAGAGTGTTGTTGAGCAGTCTAATGTCATCCAAGGTGTTGATCTTGAGGTAGAGTTGGGTATCGTCTGCATACATGTGGAATTGCACATTGGAAGTTTGTAGCAAATCGGAGAGTGGTTCCATGAAGAGATTGAAGAGAGTAGGGGATAATGAGGAGCCTTGTGGGACTCCTAGCGTAACAGGCATTGGTTTGGACAGTGTGTTGTTGACCTTAAATTTTTTTGAGTCCGGTTATGCAGAAAAGAGGTAAACCAGTCGAGCACTGGTCCTGAAAGACCCATTCTGTGTTTCAACAGATCTATCAGGTGTTCGTGTTTGACCGTATCGAATGCTGAGGAGAGGTCTAGTAGGATGAGGAGGCATGCTTCGTTACGATCGAGTAGTTGAAGTGAATCATCAATGATGTGTGTCATGGCAGATTCTGTACTGTGATTTGCGCGGAAGCCGGATTGGTGCTTATTTAGCAGCTTGAAGTGATCAATATGCTTATTGGTGGTGAACACATTTTTTCAGAAGTTTGGCCAGAGTGGGAATATTGGATATTGGGCGGTAATTGTTGAGGTCCTGGGGGGTCAGCTGTGGGTTTCTTGAGGATGGGAGACACTTGTGCTACCTTCAGTCGGGGATGCAGCCTTGTTGAAGTGAGCTGTTGATGATCTTGGTCCATATGGGTAGTAGTGAAGGGGTAAGATCTTTGACCGCATTTGCGGGGAGTGGGTCAGTTAGGTGGTTGGAGGGCTTTAGGGCACTGAGAAATTTGCCTATTGCTTCTTCAGAATAGGGGTGGAAGTAAGACCATGTTGCGTTGTTTTTCAAGGTGAACTTTGCAGTGATTTGTTGAGAGGTGTTAGGGGGAAAGGGGGCGCATTCGTGAGGGGGTCAGAATGAGAAGTTAGGTCCTTGAGGAGATCTTTCTTGATGTTCTCTGTCTTTAGGTTAAAGTGGTTAGAAAAGTCGTCACAAGATGGTTGTAGGTGAGTTAGTTCAGGTGGCCGTTGGGGTTGGTCCTTAGATTGCGTTTTAATTAATTCAAAAAGTTTTTTTGGGTCGATTTCTTGATTGGTTAAATTGTTGGGAAAAGAAGTCTGCTTTAGTGCGTTTGACATTGCGAAAGTAAGCATTTCTCTTTCTTTTTAGAGTCCGGAGGAGCTCGGCGGATGGTGTTGATCTCCAGTTGCGTTCAGCAGTTCTGAGAGAGTGTCTGTCCTCGTTAAGGAGACCGTTGAACCAGGGTTTAGAGTCTTTCGTGGAGACTCTTTTTAGTTGCAGGGTTGCAAGATCGTTAATTATTGAGGTCATGGAGTTTAGGTAGTGGTTGGTGAGGTCAGTTACGTTGGAAACTCCGACAGGGGGAAGAAGTAAATTCTTGCTGGAAGCGGGTAAGGTATTTGTGTTGAGCTTTTTCCAGTCCCTTTTCAATACCTTAGGCTTTGTGGATTGAGCAGAGGTCAGCTTGATTGTTTCATTGATGAAAAAGGTGATGATGTGATGGTCAGACCAGTCACAGGGGAGGATCGATTCCAGATGGGTGGAATCAGTTTAGCGATTATTAAGTCCAGGATTGCTCCTTTGTCGTGTGTCGGGCTGTTGCACAATTGGTTGAGGTCCAAGGCGTTGAGGAAGTCTTTGAAGCAGTTGACCACTGTGTCGTTAGGATCGTTCCAATGGAGGTTAAAGTCTCCCAGGAAAATTTGTGCGTTTCGTCGACCAGTGAGTGATGTGATCAGGTCCATGATTTGTTCTGTGAATGGGAGGTTGTCGCCAGGAGGGTGGTAGATGATGTGGAGCGAGCAGACAGGTTTACCATTACTGTTGATGTCAAGGCTGATGTATTCACATGACGGGAGTAGCGCGGGAATGGCTCTGTTTATGGTGATGTTGTTCCGGTGTATACAGGCGATACCACCTCCAGTCTTGCCACCCAGCCTGTCTAGTCTGATGATGTCATAATTAGGCGGAACTAAAATGTCGATGAGGGGCGAGGAAGAATCTGTAAGCCATGTTTCCGTGAGAATGATGATGTCAAGGTTAGTCGAGGTAATGAGGTCGGCTATGTCAGTGGCGTGTTTCGATACCGATCTGCAGTTCAAGAGCGAGCATTTAAGACGGGGGTAGAGGCAGATGATGTTTGTTCTTGGATGAGTGGGACTTTACAGAGGGTATTGACGATGATTTCTCTGTTGTGGTGAGTAGAAGGCCTGTGAGGGTTTGGGAGGATAGAGGGGATGGGCATGTGAGGGAGGTGAACGGTGGTAGTAGGGGGCGGTTTGTAGGATAGCAGGAGAGAGAGAAGATCAGTCTCAGAGAGATGGTTGTTGGTACGTAAAGGGCGGGAGGGTAGGTTGCCTGAGGGTACAGAAATCCAATTGGGTATAGTGTGTTTGGTGTAGTGGGGGGGTGTCAGGGACTTGGTAGGAATGTTGGATCTTGGGAGCCAAGGATGGTTAGATAGAATGATTTTAAACGGGTGGAGGTCTTCTTTAATTAGATGAAGTGTGGACATGATCTCGTCTAATCTAGTATCTGCTGAGGTTGTGGTGGGGGGAAAGAAGCGCTGAGTGAGGGTGTCTGGGGAGTCAGCTGGTTGGGTGAATGTGCTAGTAACGGGGTGCATGCGTTGGACTGTGTAGCTATGTGAGTGTGTCGTAGGGAAAGTGTTGAAGATGGTTGGATGGAGGGAATGCACGGAGTGTGGGGAGGGGAGGGAGGTGTGGAGGGAGGCGAATGTTGTTCAGGGGGTGAACTGGTGTCAGAGAGGTTGAGGGATGTACCACGGTGTGCAGGGGACTGCGCTGTGGTGGCCTGGTTGGCGAGCGTGAAATAACTGGCAGGTGTGATGCTGCGGGTGGGGGAAGGAGGGTGAGCCATGAAGGTTCTTGTAGAGAGATCCGGAACTGGTGGAGTTAGGTGAGTAGAATGGGTCGAGTTAGGAGGGGGTAAGAGTTGTATGGAGTCGATGTTATTTGTGGTGTTTTGAGGTGTGACTGGGGTCATGGGAGCGGATGGGACAGAGGAGTCAGAAGACCGAGAAGGACGGGTGGGAGGGAGAGGAGGGGGAGTGGGGTTAAATCGTCCCTACTAGTGTTGGTGTGAGTAGAGCTGGTAAGTGAGACAGTTTGGGGTTTGTCTACTTGTTCCTCAATGAAAGGGAAGATGTTGTCTAGGAGGTTTAAGCTACGGTCCGTGGCTTGCATGAGGATGGTGCCGTTGTTATAGATAGTGATTGTTGCTGTAGCTTGAAAGAGTTGGGAGGGGGCAATATAAATAGCTAAACCGTGTGCCGATTTTCTAGAGGAGGAAATCGGAAAAGTGGCTAGGAGAGCTTTCCTCCATTGTGCTCTCCATTTAGTGTGGAAGATGATATCAATGGTTGAGTGTCCGTTGCGTGGTGAGAAGTAGGGGTCGGCGAAGAGGGTTTCTGGGTGCGATCTGATGAAGTTGTGTTTGAACCGTTTGGCCGATTTGTTAGAGAGGCCCGGGGGGTAGATGATGTTATATGTGTGTGTGCCTGTGAGTTCCATGGTAGGGTAGGCAGTGTTATAGGCTAGTAAAAGGAGAATAAAAACTGGAGGTGGAGGAGTAGGCAGGGGGTAGGCTAGTAAAAAGGAGAAAAGTAAAATGGAGAAACTGACCTAAAGTAGGGAGGTGGAAAGGTAGGTAGTCGCTGTTTGAGCGATGAGTCGTTGTTTTGAGACCATTCAAAACTGTAGGTGGAGCGGTAGGCAGTGGGGTAGATAGTCCAAAAGAGAATAGTAAAAAGGGCAGACTGAACTGAAGTAGGGAGGTGGAGAGGTAGATGAGAACATTCCAATATGGCCGCTTCTTTAGTAAAGAGCCTTATAGGCATCTATGAAGTCCTATTTCCATGTAGGTCTGTGAGTGCTGAGCCTGTAGTCCTCTGTCTATTTCCGTTGAAGATCCGTATAGGGAATAGTCCTTTTTCTTTGTTTATCTACTGATCTGATGTGGCCATTTTGAGTGAACAATAGGGGCTGCTGAGTCCTATCCCATTAGGTGAATTAGAGCTTGTGGGAGTGATTCATAGTCAATAATCCATTAATCACAGTATATCTGTGAGCCTTCAACCTGGAAGTATTCCAAGTGGCCCCTAGTGGCCCACTGTGTAGCATGTGGGTCTCTTGCCGATGAAACACAATGTAGGGGGAGGGGGGAAGTTGTGGAACGTCGTGGGCGCTAGCACGGGTGGTGTCCTGTAACTTGGTGATGTCCCTGTGCACTCCGGACACCGCGATGACTTCCCTCGACCGCCGCGCACTTCCACCTCAGTCCGGAAAGCGTCCCGATCTCCTGTGCATTCCGGCGCCCTGATGAAAGGTCGAACCCTGTAGCGAGGGAGGGGGGGAGCAAAGCAGCCAACAGGATTCAGCCCTGAAACAAGCAACCAAACATCCACCGGAGCGTCCGGATTCAAAAGCAAAACAGCCGCAGGAGCGTATGAGGGCAGCCGACTATTTTGCAGCTTTCTGCAGCGCAATCGGGGGGGGGGAAGCTAGCAGGTGGAGAGGGGGATCAGGTTGGTCCGAGTCTCAGGCAATGCACCGGGACGGTGCAGGAGCCAGCTGCAACAATCTCCCGAAAGGCAGCTACAAAATGGGGGAAGCACTGCTATCTCAGATCGTGACTCACGGACCAGGTCTTCAGCCCCACCTGTGTCAGGCCTCAGACTCCGCTCTACTCACGATATGAGGGACGGCATTCAGGCAGTGTGGCAGGCTGTGTGTCGTAGCAAATACAGACAGGCCGGGAACGATTCACGTTGGGCCCAGTGGCCGTTGTGGTTCACACATCTCTTTGGTCCCTGCTAGTGAGTCGGAGGGGTCCATCGACACCAGGGCAAACGGTGGCACTGTTTGAGCCGTAGGATCGCAGTATCCCACTTTCACCGCAGCTGATCACCACAATGAAGCTGGCGAACCGAGTGCCGATGCTCCAGTGGTACAGTCCTGGCAAGGTCGTCGGGTCAGACGAGTCGCGGCTCTACCGAACCCAGTAAAGCGTAATAAGTGCAGGTAAGAAGCTTCAAATGTTCAGTTACGCAGAGTTACATGTTGTAGGTGGCACAGAGTTGAGAGATGTTGATGGATGGCAGGTTAACGCGGGGATATCCGCCGATATGCGATCCCCAAACCAGGAGCTCTAAGAAAGAGCACCTACTCTTTGGCTATCTTGGCAAAAGAAAAAAGTCATAGTCAAGAAGCTGTGGACTGGGTTCCAATGTGAGCTGTACTGCGGCGATGGCAGCATCAATAGTGTGTGTCAAGAGGTCTCCGAAAACCATGTGAGATAACACTGATAAATCTCCTTACACAGAAACATTAAGTGAAGGAGTTGGCGCACTGCCAAAAATATATCGCCTTATAACCATTAAGTATTCTTACAATCACTCCTTGTTGCACAAGTGTTGTCCTATTCTGCATTTCCTGCATTTAAAAAGGTAGATGCAAAATGTGGCAGTTGCATTGAGTCTTATTTTTACATTTCCTCTGTGTTGCATGAGCAGAACATGACTGCAGAGGCATGCCCTCTCAAAGAGGGCCTGTCCAAAATCAAAATAAAAGTGCATTGAGGAGCCTGCGGCCTGTGGATGGGCATTGACCACAGACAGAAAACTGTACTTGGTGCAAACTCTACGGCAGACATGACACTGAAGACTCCATGCTGGAGGCCTGGTAGAAATCAGGAAGGAGCAGGAGGTGCTGACGAATCAGAATCAAGGAAACAAAAGTGATGTGGGGGCCAATGAATGGTATGTATTGGTAAGTAATGTTTTTTTTGTTTGTTTACAAGAGACTTTCCCAGGACAGTGCGCTGTGCAGGCAAAACCTAACAAAGAAAACCCCCCACAAAAAACTGTTAAAAAAAATAGCTACTGCAAAGAGGGAGACTTCTGCTCTTGGAAAAGCTTCTTCTGGTCAGAGCTGTTTGTCACTAATAAAAGAAAATCTGTTTACACAAGCAACAAAAAAGAGATTTATTAAAAAAAAAGCAAATGATGTTGAAGCCCCTGTTACGTTGCCTAGCTCCTCAACATGAGCCAACTCCGCCCGTGTATCGCCCTTTCTTGATAATATGGCCCACTGTTCTTAACTTAATCCCAAACGTTTGATCTTGGGAGACGGTCACAAGACCCGACTAGGAAGTACTTCCCCCTCAGAGTCCACGCAGGGGATTTTGTGTTTGACAGCTGCAAGCATCTCACGAGAGTCAACACCTATTAGAAAAAAAATTAATACTACTACCATATTTTAATAACTCTTTTTTATACAGATTAACACTTAATAATAACTGAACACATGAAAAAGAACTCTAAAAAGTAGATTAAAACAAAATATAGAACTCTAGTGTATAATCACAGACTTAAAAATAGATTTATATAATGAAACAATACTATACAGTATTGACAAACTGATTGCTCTCTTTCTAAATTATAATTATGACTTTGATGTAAACACACATACACAGGCTATGAAAAGTATGCTTTTACAATATTAATGAAGTTGCTGGGAAAATGTATCAATCTGAGGGCCAGATGAACTGAAGAGATAGACAATTTCAAAACAAATGTTGTATTACTCTGTTTTATACTCAAAGATCATTTTTAGAAGTATTGTGCACAGTGTGCATTCTTTCCTGTTAAGTTACATCACAAAAGCAATTTCCTTTCAGAATAATGTCCGCACAGGATAAATTATTCAGTAATTCTACCATACATACACTTAAAAACAATGATTTGCCTAAAAAAACAAGAAATTCACTGAAAAAACTAAAGTTAAAGTAACATTATAGTTAAGTGAATTTGTCAGTGACAACATAAACATTTTAAAAAAAAGAAAAAAAAGAAAATTCACCAGTTATAGTTCGCAGCATTAACTCTAACTTGCACCCCTGCCATGCACTGCTTATTAACTCACATATGACATCACTCATCAGATTGTTCTATGACAAACTTTATGACATTATGATGGTATCTCAAATTAGATCATTGATGACAGCACTGATGATATCATTGATGACATCATTCAATGAGTGTGCTAGTTTGTTTCATAGTTTACATAGTGGCTGGTAGTTTTTATTTTACTGTTCTACCTAATTTTGTAGAGCTTGTACTAAGCTAATGGGTGTAATTGTTGTCAAAATACATATTCTCCGAATGCACCATAGCTGCGTGGAGGTGTTGAGTATGTTATACACTTCTTAATTCTAGAGTAACTCTGTGTGCAGGTGACAATTGACTTGTGTTTATTGTGCTTCAGACACGTATTTTGAGTCTCCATAAAAAGTGACTTACAGGAAAAATATTCTACATATTAGATAGTAACTTTTGTAAGCTGCCTTGAGTTCTTAGAGTAAACCTTGTTAGCATGATAATTTATACTTAACATAGAAGACAGTGGATCATATGTAGGTAAAAGTGAAATACCAAGTTCTTAATACCGAATTTTACCGATTCGGTATTAAGAATTCAGAATTTCCGATGTAGGTAAAAAAATCAGTATTTTTTACTAAATCGGTAGAAATCGGAAAAAACAATCCTTAATACCGATCGGTATTACCAAATCTGTGTTACCGAATCGGTAAATACCGAATCGGTATTTCAAAATATCAGCACTTGAGGAATCAGCCAATCCTGTGCATCCACCCCACCTCCCAACCAGGAAGTGGCCACACCCATGCAGGGGCACTAAATCAGAACCTTCAGGAGAGGTAGGGAGTGCAGAGGAGAACACAGGAGCAACTGTAAGAACTTTTCCTGAAAAAACTGCATAATGGCCAACAAGGAGACAGAAAAAGAAGGTGCTGAAAGGAAAAGAAAGCTAAAATTCAGCTAAAGAGAGCTGCAGGTCCTGAATGAGAAGGTGTTTAAGCAACACACTAAGCTGTTGGGAAACAGTCCTTGCAAGTGGCAGAATCAGAGAACATGAAAATATGGCTTGGAATACAGGCACATGTGAATGAGATTGGAGTGACCCCCGTGAAATTAAGGTACTAAAAAAAAGGTGGTATGATGTCGGGAGCCTCACAAACAAGAAGATGGCTGAGAGGAAAAATTAAGCCAGCCTGACAGGAGGAGGAAGAAACAGGGCACCTGCACTGACTGCACTGGAACAGCTGGTGGAGTCCACCATTGAGCCTGACAGTGTCAGCGGAATCGGGGATGCAGATAGCTCAGCCAGAGCTGCCAACAAACAAGGTAAGAAGCATGCACACCAATCTGCGCCCCCCACTCCCTAACCCCATTCCCCAATGAGGCAGTGTGAATCCCACTCCAGTACAGGCTTTACTAAACACCAGCAATGCATTATCGGAGATGTAGTCAGTGTAACACCTATCATAACAGTCATCCCACTGCACACAAAGGCTTGTGACACACATCAGTGATAAGCAGGCAGAGGACAGAAAGATAGATTGGCAGAAATGAAGATTTATTATTGTTACGCAATGCTGCCAGACTAGTGAGCTAATGTACAATTTGTGTCCACGGATCACTGACTAAATATCGAGGGACAAAATATAGACTCCACAAAATATAGATTCCAAAATATCGACAGACAAAATATCGAATTCCTATCAACAAACAGGTAAGTACCAAAGTATCGACCCCAAAATATCGTTTATACATATATACATTATAAAAATATGGAATTTCTTAAAATTAATGTAAAATTAAAAAAATATTAAAAATAAATAGCTAAAATATACTTAAAAATACTTAAATTACCTTAAAATTATTAAATAACTAATTTAACTTAAATAAAAAAATACAATCATATCTGTTAAAACATATATATATGTATTAACATAATATTAATAGAAAATACACAATATTATTACCGTAGGATAGTGGAGGTGTAAAAATTACTATTCCCACTCCTGGAAGTGCAACAGTAGGGAAAGCGTTGGATAGCGTAGGGGTAAAAATTACTATTCCCACTCCAAAGAGTGCAACAGTAGGGAAAGCGTTGGATAGCGTAGGGGTGAAAATTACTATTCCCACTCCAGAGAGTGCAACAGTAGGGAAAGCGTTGGATAGCGTAGGGGTAAATATTACTATTCCCACTCCAGAGAGTGCAACAGTAGGGAAAGCGTTGGATAGTGTAGGAGTAAAAATTACTATTCCCACTCCAGAGAGTGCAACAGTAGGGAAAGCGTTGGATAGCGTAGGGGTAAAAATTATTATTCCCACTCCAGAGAGTGCAACAGTAGGGAAAGCGTTGGATAGCGCAGGGGTAAAAATTACTATTCCCACTCCAGAGAGTGCAACAATAGGGAAAACGTTGGATAGCGTAGGGGTAAAAATTACTATTCCTACTCCACAGAGTGCAACAGTGGGGAAAGCGTTGGATAGCGTAGGGGTAAAAATTACTATTCCCACTCCAGAGAGTTCAACAGTAGGGAAAGCGTTGGATAGAGTAGGGGTAAAAGTTACTATTCCCACTCCAGAGAGTGCAACAGTAGGGAAAGCGTTGGATAGCTTAGGGGTACAATTTACTATTCCCACTCCAAAAAGTGCAACAGTAGGGAAAGCGTTGGATAGCGTAGAGGTAAACATTACTATTCCCACAACAGAGAGTGCAACAGTAGGGAAAGCGTTGGATAGCGTAGGGGTAAAAATTACTATTCCCACTCCAGAGAATGCAACGGTAGGGAAAGCGTTGGATGGCGTAGGGGTAAAAATTACCATTCCCACTCCAGAGAGTGAAAACAGTAGGGAAAGCGTTGGATAGCATAGGGGTAAAAATTACTTTTCCCACTCCAGAGAGTGCAACAGTAGGCAAAGACTTGGATAGCGTAGGGTTCAAATTTACTATTCCCAATCCAGAGAGTGCAGCAGTAGGGAAAGCGTTGGATAGTGTAGGGGTAAAAATTACTATTCCTACTACAGTGAGTGCAACAGTAGGGAAAGCGTTGGATAGCATAGGGGTAAATTTTACTATTCCCACTCTAGTGAAAATAAATTAATATAATTCACATAATTATCAACTAATCAAATAATAAAAATTAATTATCAATTAAGAATTAATTATTGATCAATTAAAAATTAATTAACAATTTGTTCGAAATAAATACCAATAAATTAATTAACATATTTAATTATTTATAATTAAATTCCTTCCCACCCTATTCCCCTATAAACCTACAACCCGCTACAGAAAAGAAATAATATTATTCTCATAATGATCAATTAATAAATTAATAAAAAATAATCATTTAAGAATTAATTAATTACCAATTAAAAATTAATTAACAATTTAATCAAAATAAATACCAATTAATTAATTAACATATTTAATTAATTATAATTAAATTACTTCCCACACTATTCCCCTGTAAACCCACAACCCACAACCCACTACAGAAAATAAATACATTTAATTCACATAACTATCAATTAATCAATTAATAAAAATAATTATCAATTAAGAATTAATTAATGACCAATTACAAATTAATTAACAATTTATTCTAAATAAATACCAATTAATTAATTAACATATTTAATTAATTATAATTAAATTACTTCCCACACTATTCCCCTATAAACCCACAACCCACTACAGAAAATAAATTAATTTAATTCACATAATTATCAATTAATCAATTAATAAAAAATAATTATCAATTAAGAATGAATTAATTACCAATTAAAAATTAATTAACAATTTATTCTAAATAAATACCAATTAATTAATTAAAATATGTAATTAATTATAATTAAATTACTTCCCACCCTATTCCCCTATAAACCCACAACCCGATACAGAATTAAATTACGCAATAATTAAATAACGTAAAATTAACACTTAAAAAATTCAATATTATTAAAAATTCAAGATTTTTAATAAACTATAATATGTACTTCGATATTTTGACTGTCTATATTTTTAAAATCGATATTACATTGCTTACCTTCAAAACGATATTTTTGATGTCTATATTCTGTCCATTCGATATTTTGTCCATTCTATATTGTGGACTCGATATTTTGGTTTGTCTATATTTTGGAATCGATATTTTGACCATTTACCGTGTCCACAGGCGAGACATCGCGCCGGTCTGCACATGACAAGGCAGGAAGGGCACCCCGGAAGGAGAGATTGGAGGAGGCCATTGCAAGTGCAGGGCATACCACACCACCACCACCAGCATCACCACCACTGCCAGCATAACCACCACTGCCAGCATCACTACCACTGCCAGCATCACCAGCAGCATCACCACCGGCAGTAACCAGTCCCAGGAGGCATGCAATTGCCAGACTCCAAGAGATGGAGTTGTCCTTGGAAGACAGCAGGGGTGGAGAAATGTCGACAGTTCAACTGGATGGCAATAACGCAGGATCGCAGTCCACCACAGAGCGATCACACACAGGTGCCAGATGCCACAGGGCTGGGGAACCCAGTCTACCTTTTCAGGGTGAGGAGCATGGTGTGTTTGCAGGGCTGGAGGCGAACATGGTAAAGGTTCAGCGACTGCAAGGGAAAGCAATACAATCAATACAGCGGCAGATGAGACACCTGAATGCAAACATGCAGAACATAGAGAAGGGCATCAGCTCAATGACCACGACGCTGGCTGAGGGCATGAAGGAATTGGCTGAGGGCATGAGGGACATGTCCCAGTCAGTGATGCTGCTGTGCAGCAAGTTTGATGAGGACAGGATGGCACAGCGCAGGGAGAGACAGAAGATGGAGAATCATATAAAGGCCGTGAACCGCCTCTCCACTGTCACTTCTCTGCTCTGCAGGCGCTCCATGGCCATGCAGGAAGGGATGGCACACTGCAGCTGTGATGTTTCAAGGGGGCTTGTTAAAGTTACAACTGCACTTGAAATGCTCCTAACTACTCAGGCTGCCAATACTGGTGCAGGTGATGTTGGGGACAGTGAGGAGACGACAAGTTGCCGCAGTATAACGCCCCCTGCAATTGAGACCAGAAGGAGCAACAGACGTCATGGGGCTGCCACTGGATTGATTGCCAGTGACGACAGCCTGCAAAGGGAATCCAGCAGTGTTGTGTGTGGCCCCAGGCGTTAATGCAAGCCACACTTTGTGTACTTAACTGGGTGACCTAACCCATGACATCCTCGTAGGGAAAGCGTGCAACAGTAGGGAAAGCGTTGGATAGCATAGGGGTAAATTTGACTATTCCCACTCTAGTGAAAATACATTAATATAATTCACATAATTATCAATTAATCAAATAATAAAAATTAATTATCAATTAAGAATTAATTATTTATCAATTAAAAATTAATTAACAATTTGTTCAAAATCAATACCAATAAATTAATTAACATATTTAATTATTTATAATTAAATTCCTTCCCACCCTATTCCCCTATACACCTACAACCCGCTACAGAAAAGAAATAATATTATTCTCATAATGATCAATTAATCAATGAATAAAAAATAATCATTTAAGAATTAATTAATTACCAATTAAAAATTAATTAACAATTTAATCAAAATAAATACCAATTAATTAATTAACATATTTAATTAATTATAATTAAATTACTTCCCACCCTATTCCCCTACAAACCCACAACCCACTACAGAAAATAAATTAATTTAGTTCACATAATTATCAATTATTCAATTAATAAAAAATAATTATCAATTAAGAATGAATTAATTACCAATTAAAAATTAATTAACAATTTATTCTAAATAAATACCAATTAATTAATTAAAATATTTAATTAATTATAATTAAATTACTTCCCACCCTATTCCCCTATAAACCCACAACCCGCTACAGAAAATAAATTAATTTAATTCACATAATTATCAATTAATCAATTAATAAAAAATAATTATCAATTAAGAATTAATTAATTACCAATTAAAAATTAAATAACAATTTATTCTAAATAAATAGCAATTAATTAATTAACATATTTAATTAATTATAATTAAATCACTTCCCACCCTAGTCCCCTATAAACCCACAACCCGATACAGAATTAAACTACGCAATAATTAAATAACATAAAATTAATTACTTAAAATAAATTACAAAAATATATACACTTTTCACACATATACTAACACAAAAAACACTTAAAAAATTCAATATTATGAAAAATTCAAGATTTTTAATAAACTATATTATGTACTTCGATATTTTGACTGTCTATATTTTTAAAATCGATATTACATTGCTTACCTTCAAAACGATATTTTTGATGTCTATATTCTGTCCATTCGATATTTTGTCCATTCTATATTTTGGACTCGATATTTTGGTTTGTCTATATTTTGGAATCGATATTTTGACCATTTACAGTGTCCACAGGCGAGACATCGCGCCGGTCTGCACATGACAAGGCAGGAAGGGCACCCCGGAAGGAGAGATTGGAGGAGGCCATTGCAAGTGCAGGGCATACCACATCACCAGCATCACCACCACTGCCAGCATAACCACCACTGCCAGCATCACTACCACTGCCAGCATCACCAGCCGCATCACCACCGGCAGTAACCAGTCCCAGGAGGCATGCAATTGCCAGACTCCAAGAGATGGAGTTGTCCTTGGAAGACAGCAGGGGTGGAGAAATGTCGACAGTTCCACTGGATGGCAATAACGCAGGATCGCAGTCCACCACAGAGCGATCACACACAGGTGCCAGATGCCACAGGGCAGGGGAACCCAGTCTACCTTTTCAGTGTGAGGAACATGGTGTGTTTGCAGGGCTGGAGGCGAACATGGTAAAGGTTCAGCGACTGCAAGGGAAAGCAATACAATCAATACAGCGGCAGATGAGACACCTGAATGCAAACATGCAGAACATAGAGAAGGGCATCAGCTCAATGATGCAGGGGTAGTGTGGTTACAAATAGGACTGGCAAGTCGAGCCCTTCGTGTAGTGGCGTAGTGCCAAAATATTAAACTACGTCATTCAAATGCAACAACTGGCTGTGTCTCCTTACTTACTCAAAAATAGTTGCGTGTGATCTCAGCCTGTCTTTGTCTTCCATCTGGTGCTGGCGCCACTCCTGCTGCATTGGGCTCTGGCTGTACAAATTCATCATCATCATCCTCAGAGTCCATTAATTCAACTTCGGTACCTTTCTTAGTGGCAAGGTTGTACAGCATAGCACAAGTTGCAATGATTTTGCAGCAGATGATGGGTGTGTACTGACATGCGCCTCCACTTTTGTGGAGGCAGCGGACCCTGCTTTTCAATAGTCCAAACGTGCGCTCTACAATGTTGTGTGTTGTTTTGTGTGCCACATTGTATCGTCTCTCACTTGAGGTTGATGGGTTTAGGTAAGGAGTGAGGATGAATGACCGCACAGCATAAGCGCTATCACCTAGGTGAAAAACAGAGTGCCATTAGTAACAAACACCAGCACATTCATCTGCAGTATACATCAGGGTGTGCCACAGTGATTTACCTAGCAGGTATCCTTCCCCAAATTCTCCCGCAGCCAGGCGTGTGTAGATCCCACTGTTTTGGAAAACGTATGAGTCGTAGGTGCTTCCTGGAAATTGAGCCACAATGTCGGTGAATAAGTTGGCTGCATCGCAAATTACCTGTACATTTATGGAGTTGGTGGATTTTCGGTTTCTGTAGATTTACTCAGTGGCTACAGGTGGGCAGATTGGAATGTGTGTCCCATCAATGCACCCTATAACATGCGGGAACTTTGCCTTTTGGTAAAAGTCTGTCTTGGTTTTCAGCAGTTCTGCCTGTGTGTTTGGGAAGCTTATGTAGTGATGCATTCTCTGCATCATGGTATCCAGGAACTTGTTAAAGAAACAGAACAGGCAACTCTGTGACACCCCACCTACTGCAGCTATCACCCCCTGGTAACTGCTAGATGCAAGTAGGTGTAGGCTACAGAGCACCTGCACATGTGGTGGTATAGCGTGCGCCCTTGGTGTTGGATGCTCCAGGACTGGGTGCAGGTCCCTTATCAGGTCCAGGATGGTGTGGGGGTTTAGCCTGTACCTTTCATGGATCTCTGCCTCAGTCAGTTGGAAGAGTGTGATGTGCTGTCTGTAAACGTGCTCCTCCCGTCTCCAGATCCTCACTCCTGCTGCCTGTAGCCATAGCCGCCTTGCAATTACATAGAAGGCCGCCATATTGATCACACTGTTGAATTTTGGGACTACTTACATACATTGCACCTGATTACCACCTGCTTTCAGTCAGTGTTAATTACTGACTCCTAAATACCGATTTTTAGGAAATTCGGTATTACTGAATTTTTCTACATCTCTTTTCTCGTTTTTACCGTTTCTTATTTACCGATTCGGTATTTGGGTGTTCGGTATATGCGAATCAGTAAATTAGAAATCGGTAATAAGGAATCAGTATTTACCAATTCCTTCTCTACATCACTCATGCCTAAATACCGGTCAGTAACGGTGAAATGTACCGAATTTCACTGTTACCGACCCGTATTTGTGCCACCTACATTGGGCCCAGTGTGTACCAGGGACTAAAATTTGCAAAAGTGCTAGTTTTGGTGGAAGAGGTGAGCTATCTCTAAAGTTTTCACTACAGTGTGAAGGGTGCAGGTAGTATGTTTTTTACCACCTTGAGAGTCTGGTTATTTCTAGCAAATAGTTTTTTTTACAACTGTTGTATGGAGTGTACACTGTTCTTAGAATAAAAAAATACTCTTTGGTGCATTTCTTTTGAGAGTTTCACTGTATGCAAACAGTGTGATGCAGAGTAAACTCTCTCCATAGAAAAAAACAGTTTACAGTACCTATTTTTTTACCCATATCAACTTCATTTCTCATTGTGGTTTTTGTGAGTGTCAAATGTTTGATTTAGATAAGCGCTGTCCATAATAGGCCATTTGTTTTTGTAATTGGCATTCACTATGTTGGGTTTCTGTTAACAATTGTATAGATATTAAACACTGCAGTCAATGAGTGTTTCTTGTATGTCTGTCGTCAGTTATTACTTTGATCTATGCTGCCTGTAAAGTGTATGTTATACACTCAACATTGCAAATAATGCATGCTTTCAACATCTAAGTGAGTTTGTGTGTGATTGCAGTAGTAATGGGTGATTTTCTCCTCAGCTATTTTGTACTTACTGTCAGGCCTCTAATGTTATACTAATTTATAGAGCAATATGTGTGAAAGTGAAGTTTGCATGATGTCATGAGTGGTTATCAATTATGTAATTTGAGATGTCATCAATGGTGTCATGAATAATGTCATAAAACATGGCATGGCAGGGGTGCAAGTTATAGTTAGTGCTGCTAACTATCACTGGAGAATTTTTCTTTTTTTTTGGTTCAAAATGCTAATGTTGTCTCTGGTAAATTCACCTAACTATAAGTAGTAGGTAGTTATAGTTAGGACCATGTTTCCATAGGGAAAGCGTTTTTCGACTTGCCTATATCCAAAAGAAGTGTGCCTGTGATTCTTGTTGCATATGGAAAGTTTCAGGGTGTTCCATGAAGCGGGGATCAAGAAAAAGGGGGCGGTCAAAAAAGTGAATTTCCAATGTTAATTATTATAGGTGCTTTAGACACGACGGCAGCCTGCACTGCTGAACGGTATTCCACTAAATTTGGCAGGAAGGTAGAATTCACACTTTGATGTATTTGGTGTAGATCCATTCAGCTGTATGGGTGAGTGAGTGACTGTGTGAGTGACTGTATGGGCGAGTGAGTAGGTGTGTGAATAGCTGTATGGGTGACTAACTCAGTGTGTTAGTGGCTGTATGGGTGAGTGAGTGAATGCATGAGTGGGTGTATGGCTGAGTTAGTGGTTGTGTGAGTGGCTATATGAGAGAGTGGATGCATGAGTTGAAAACATGAATCAGTGAATGTGTGTGTGAGTGTTTGTATGGATATGTGAATGGGTATGTGAGTGGTTATGTGGGAGTGGGTGAATCAGACATTCTATGGGGTGTGAGTGGTCTGAGTTTGATATCATGAGTGATGTCATTTAAGATTTCATCACTGATATCATCAGTGATGTCAATGACCATGTAATGTAATATGTGAGGTAGTAATCAGAGCATTTCGGAAGCATAAGTTATAGTTAGCTCTAATTTCTATGATTTTATACGAGTGAAATCTGAGCCTACCTATAACATCCCTATAACCTTTGTTTTTTCCAGTGCAATTCTATGTTTATTTATTTTTATTTCTTAACTGTAACCTGTAAGCTTTGAGAGTGGCTATGTGAGTGGCTGTGTAGGTTGGTGAGTGGGTGTATGAGTGGCTGTATGAGTCTGTGAGTTGGTATGTGAGTGGCTGTATGGGTCTGTGAGTGGATCTGTGAGTGCCTGTGTGGTTCTGTGGTATCTTTGGGGGTCTGTGTGTGGCACTATGGGTCTTTGAGTGGGTGTGTGAGTGGCTGTGTGGGCCTGTGAGTGAGTGTATGAGTGCCTTTGTGTGTCTGAGTAGGTGTTAGAGTGGTACTATGGGTCTGTGAGTGGATGTGTAAGTGGTGCTAAGGGGCTGTTAGTGGGTGTGTGAGTGCCTGTGAGGCTCTGTGAGTGTGTTAATGTCTGTGCAGGTCTGTGAGTTGAAATGTGACTGCCTGTGTGGGTCAGTAAGTGGTGGTGGGAATGCCTGTGTGGGTCTGTGTCTGGTTTTCTAAGTGGTGCCATGGGTCTGTAAGTGTGTGTGTGAATGTCTGTGTTGGCCTGTGGGTGGGTGTGTGAGTACCTGTGTATATCTGTGAGTGGGTATGTGAGGGCACTATGGATTCTTGGCATTTGCATACTTAGGGTATTTAAAATGGAGAACCATTGACTCTGCTCTCACCAGTAGACAAAAAGAAACCACTTGTCACAGTCACTACAGATCAGAGGTGGTGGCAGGGGGTCTGCATGGACCACCTCCATATTGTTTATTTTACCCCTGGTACCACTGGGCTTCCCACCTACTTAAAAAAGAATCTCAGGAGGTGGTGATCCCCGGGGCCCATGGGGGGGTCCAGTTGCCCCCCCCCCCATCTCTATATGTAGCCCATGGAGGTGGTGGTCCCTGGGGCATAAAAATGCTTTTGAAGTGGGCCTTGGGCACCCCTCCATTATTTTAATAAATTATGCAGGCTCCCGGGACCTGGACCTGGCGTACCCTGGGCTTTAGTGTAAACCAGGGTGGAAACCTGTGCTTGTTTTCTTGGGGGGGTTTGCCATGGATTTGCGATTTAAATAAGTGCTTTTTTACCATGGAGTGTATTTAAGGGGACCCCAGGGCTAGGGGGTCGGGTGTTCGTAGCTTGCCCACTTTTCTTAACTATCTACTGGTGACTGCCAGTAGGTAATGTATAAATATATATCCTCTTCAAAGTGTGTGTGGCTCACTTGCATCCATAATTCAAGGGATGCTCGTAAATGCCTACGCCCAGGTGTGTTCAATTGCAAACAAGTATCATACCAGAATCAAAGTACAGGATGGCACTCCGAGAGATGTTGTTCTTTTTTAATTAGCAGTTTGCACTGCAGTGAATAGGAGCTTCAAATGCGTTTCGGCTTTCCTAGCCTTTGTCATGAGGCTTACGCATACAAGAGCTTCCTATTTACATTCTTTGGCTATTGAAACTGATCTTTGAATGTGTTCTAATATTCAACTACATTCATTGACGATCCACACGCATTATGATATAAATGCTGTGACTTCAAAAATACCATTTGTAAATAATAGTATAAATTAAAAATTAAGAATAAATCCTCATATGACGAGAGCATACTGGGCAAATGCCCCAATACTGAAATACCATGATACATGAACATAACATATTTGGCAAGTGCCTGAGTATCATACCCACTGGATACACATTTCAACTTCATAATGCAGCCATAGTGTAGCAATCCATATTATCAATCCATAAGTATCATAAACAAATGACTTAAACAAAGAATTTAAATAGAAAATCTGAACACAGATAAACCCATAAGTCGCTTCCCAATTGGACCTGAATACTAGTCACATGAGTTATCAGAAACATATATAATGCTCATAAAATATTTTTGTATATCTTAGCTCTTGTGGGTTCCATTTATCTGCCAATTGGATTGATGCACATTCCTGTATGAGTGCTTGTAAAACAATAAAAACCAATTTCACTGAATGTGAAAAGGATCAGAGGCTCTTGTAAAGCAAATAAACAACCTTAAAATACGTACAGACTAAGATTGTATATTATTAGTACAAAAACCTAGTCATTCCCTTGTCTATTTTCAAACCACGGGGTTCCTTGGTTCCCACTTTCAAAATATATAGTAGTTGTCTCAATCTAACTTCCCTGTTACCCCCTCTGGGAGAATTCAATACCTGATCTAGAACACTGTATATCCGCAGGGTAGAATTACCATAATGGTCATCACTAAAATGTCTCCCTACCGGGTAGCTGTCATCCAAATTTGTTAATAACCCTTATGTGCTGTAAGATGCGTTAATGGACTCAGGTGTAGATGTATCAAGCCTTTTGCGATCCGCAAAGGCCGGAATTCTGAGAATTTTGGCCTTTGCGAATCGCAAAAGGCTTTTTTGCATTTTTTGGAATGTATTAAAAAATCGCAAAATAAGGAATCGCAATAATTTGCGATTCCTTATTTTTCTTAAGCATTTAAGGAATCGCAAATTTTGCGATTCCTTAAATGCGATGTATGTGGGTTTTTGAAATTGCAAATTTGGGTTAAGAAATCGCAAATTACCACCAACTTGTAGTTGGTGGTAATTTGCGATTTCAATAAAAAATGCCCTATTTGGCATTAGTGAAGGTGGCATGTGACGCAGAAGCATGCCCATAGGGCATGTATGTGCACCATATGCACACACATGTACATTTCAGGGGTGCAGCAGGGTGTCTTTGAGACACCCCTGCACCCTTGAAATTATTCTCAATTTGTGAATTCGCAAACTGCGATTCGCAAATTAAGAAATATTTCGCAATCATTCCTATGGGCCTCCTGGCCCATTGGAATGCATGGGAAATTATTCCTTATTTGCGAATTCGCAAAGTGCGAATTCGCAAATAAGGAAGACTAAGAAATCGCTAAAAAATTGCGATTTTTTACATACATTCCATTTTTAGAATTCTAAATAGCGATTCCTTAAAAATCGCTATTTAAAAATCGCACAATGGAATTTTGATACATCTACCCCTCAGTGTTTTGTACTTCCTATGTAGCTCATGGGACATGGTCATCTCAGCATATACACAGCATAATCTGATTTACAATGTAAACTTTTTTCGGTCACTATTTTCTCTCCTATTTCTGTACTGAATTCCTTCAAATTAACTCCATAGGATCAGCCTTTTCATTTAATGCATTTCTTGAAAACTTTCATGGGTCTCAGCAAATGGGTGTTTCTTTGAATGCTGACTTTTTTTTTTTTACCAAAATGTCTTTCATGGATTTATATTTACGTTATGTAATAGAGGGTTTTGGGTTGAAATCCTGCTCAATCACTGAAACCTGATGCAAAAAAAGCCAATGTTTCAACTGAGATTGACATACTAAATTGTGTTGCTTGTTATATATAGTAATGAACCTACGTTCTGTATCTAATTTAGAGCAGGCCTGGGCGTAGTTCGTGGAGTTTCGCTACGCGGTACTCCGCGAAGTGACAAAAAACTCTGTGGAGTTCCACAAGTGACTGAGTGCAGTGCGAACTGTAGTTTGGTCTGGTCTTCCTGTCGCTCGGATGCAAATGCTACCTGAGCTACAGCTTGCGCTTGTGAACTTACCATTTGCAAGCTCGAGTGGGGAAAAACTCCACTGCACTTCGCAGAGTGAAGTATTCTGCACTCCGCAAGCTCTGCGGAGCGCAGAAAACTCCGCAAACTCCGTAAACGGAGCAGAGCTCACCGCCCAGGCCTACCTTAGAGTTCACATTTGTTTTTTTTAAAAGTAACTTAAATCTTGATCGAGTATTGACCCTTTCTCTTGCTGATAGCAATGTGGACTCGGTTTAATTGAACAATCTTTAAGAACTGCACATTCTAAAGAGTTCTCCATAAGGTATACTCTTTTTTAATGTTGTGGGGTGACAACTCATGGCATGCAATGTAGTGTTTCCTGCTGTTTCTTTCCTGAAGACTGTAGTAGTCAGACTGGTCCCTACTACCTCTACTTTCACATCTAGAAATTCTACGCAATTGTTGCTGATGCGACTAGTAAATGAAAGATTGAGGTTATTAATGTTAATCAATTAAAAAAAATATTCGGCTGACTCTACACTCACTCATCCATAACAGATTTTCGAGGGCCAATGGTACATCTCGATACAAAAGAGCACCTGCTCCTCCCACCAGCCCATATGCAAATGAGCATAACTGGGGCAAGCAGGTGCCCCTCGCAGCACCTTGAATCTGATGGTACAATGTGTTGAACAAAAAAGATGTTACTTTTCAGATACAAACTAATCAGGTTTAGTAGCATCTCACTGTGTGCCAGGTAGCGTATGGGTCTGAATCTTAAGAAGTGTCTTACTGCTCTTATTCCATCCTCATGCCTTATACTAGTATATGAGTTGATGTCAAGACAGACCATTAAATAGTCTTCTGCCCAATGGATGTCAAAGATTCTTTGTAAACAAATCCGTAGTGTCTTTGATATAAGACGGTAATTCTAAAAACATTGGTTGAAGAAAGAAATCAACAAACTTTGAGACATTTTCAAACAAGCTACAAACAGCTGGAATTATAGGTCTGCCTGGTGGACACTCTCTATTCTTGTGAACTTTGGGCAGAAGGTATAAACCAGGTAATCTGGGATGTATGATCTTAAGAAACTCCTATTCTTCTAAACTGAGTAAATTCTCATTATACCATTTTCTCAAATCTGTTTAAAACTCTTCCTTCAACCTATCATATTCACATTTTGCTGTTTTACAGTAACATGACTCATCACTGAGTTGCCAATAAGCTTGTTCTAAAGACATTTCTTTGGGCCATATTACCACATTGCCCCCTTTGTCCAAACTAAGAACAACACATTTTTCAATTTGAATCCACTTTCTCATTACTCTCTGAAATTTCAAATTCCAAGGTGTATAAGGTTTCTTTTTTCCAGACAATGTTCTCCTCAATTTCTTGAGGTCATGAATCATACTGTCAAAAACAGATCTATGTTATCATGAGGAATGTAGGGAATGCATCTAGATGTGGGTCTAAAAGGTGTATTTGCTCCTTCTGTTTCCACAATTCCGTCTTCTTCTAATGTCAGTAATACTCTCTGATCGCAGTCCTTGGTCAGATTCATGAAGATCTTTTAAGAGTTGAATATCTGAGACAGCTAGGTTGGTAGTAGGAATACCTATGACTGGTTTATTTTTCTTTCGCATTTAAAAAAAAGTGTCTATTTCAATTTCCGAGCAAACAAATACAAATCAATCCTAGTGTGTTCATAATCAAATTCGGCCTGGGACAGTACGTGAGGCCTAAACTTTAAATTTCTTTGTCCTCAGATGTTAATGGTTCATTGGATAAACTAATTACAGTTTTGGGCTCAATTATCTCTTACTGTGGCTCCGAGTTTTTATTCCAGCCTGGTTTTCTTGTTCTTGACCCTTGGCCACCGCACCTCTTGCGCCTCTGCCTTTTCTTTGTTGTTGGGGTTTGTGGTTTGTGTATAATACCAGCCTTTAAAAATTAGATTTGTCCTGTCCAGATTTTACATGGCTTCCCCATCACCTGGGGCTTCACATTCTGATTAATAATCTGTATCTGAGCTTATCTCACTAGCAGATATTTCCTATCTCACTCGATTAGTAATTTCGAATCTTTCTCTGTGAATGGAATCAAACTTTCTAGCAACTGTGTAGATCCTCCCATTACATAGTCTCTCCTACCTCTCTGAAATTTATGAGCTTTTCTGACTGTAATTCCTGCTTTGTACTTCTTCATGTTCTTTGGAAATTTCTCTACCACATCCTTGTCAGCATGTAGATTCAGTTGATATATTTCTTTGATTTATGCTGCAGCTGCATCTCTATCAATAGCCACATATTTTATTAATAATAAAAACATTTTTTTTTAGCTTTCTGCATTTAGTTCAGCTCATTCTTTGAATAAATCTGGGTGTGCGTTCTCATAGATGGGTAGGATCATGATTCTAATTCCCCTGGGAACTCTCCTTGCTTCCACATATTTCTTTAGGGAGAGTACTTCCCACCATTTTGAAATTTCAGTTTTAGTAGCTCCTTCCAATTTGTTGCACAGTTCATTAAACAATGCTTGACTTGAATTGGTTACAGACATTCTGGCACAAATTCGGGCAGAGTCACCTCTATTTACGATCCCCGCCTCTTTAAAAACCCCTTTGGCTACTTCCAATCTTGCCTCAATTTCGATGCCTGCCATATTGCTGATGTGCTAGATTCCAATCTGGATTCAAACAGAGCACACAGCTGAAACACCGCTCCATAAACTGAACCCTTTGTATTTACAGAGGGTATTTTTCTCACGCTGGCTCCCGTTAGGTACTGCATCTGACTGTGAAGGCAAGCAGTGCTGCTGGAAAGCCCTCGGGTTCACCTTGCAGCATGCTTACCTCCAACAGCCGAATTGTCACAGGGGCACGTCAGTGAAATAATCCTCTACAAAGTGTGTGTAGCCCACATGCATCCAGAACACCAGGGGTGCTCGTAAATGCCTGGTTCCGGGTGTGTTCAATTGCAAACAAGAACTTTAATTCTGGTACGGTACTTGACACCTTAGAAATCCACGGAAACAAACAAAGGTTACAGGGACGTTATAGTTAGGCTCAGATTTCCCTCATACAAAACAAGTGAAATTCAGTAGTTATAGTTACCTGAGCGAACTGTAACTTACATCTCCACAATGCACTGATTATGACTTCACATACTACATCACTCAAGACATGGTCAGTGACATCGCTGATGGCATCACTGATGACATCTCAAATTACATCACTGTGGCATTTTTTGGGCTCTCGCTTGCTGAAAGTGAGCACAGTTTTCCATGGCTTGGTGGGAGAGGTAAAGCTGCCGCAAAACCATTAGCAAACAGCTATGTCCTGTGATTGGGCATCCCGGGACATAGCACTGAAAAAAAAACAACGGTACAGGGATGTTATAGTTAGGTACAGATTTCACACGCACACAACCATATAAATTCTGCAGTTATAGTTACCAGAGGTAACTATAACTTACACCTGCGAGGTCATAACCCGTTGCACGGATTATGACCTCCTATATAAAATCACTCATGACATGGTCAGTGACAACCCTATGACATCACTGATAACATCTCAAATGGCATAATTGATGACACCATCCAGTGAGTGTAAGTGCTTTGTAAATGTTTCTGAGACTAAAAGATATATACTAGGCTATTACATACGTTATAAGAACTTGCAGCATAAATTCATAAATTTAGCAGCACAAAAACAGGAATTTAGCTGCGCAAAATTTGAAATGTTTGTGGCGTTTCAGCAGCAAATTCTTTAGTCTGTTTTTTAAGAAGAAAACAAAAATGTACCCCAGTGGGTCCGCCGCATGTTCACGAGTGGCCGGCCTAAATTCTTTCTCATATTTTTTCAAATATTGCCCCCAGTGAGTCCTGTCACATGCCTATGGGTGGTGGGCCCCAATGCTATCTTTTTTTAAAAGAAAAAGTGCCCCAGTAGGTCCAGCAGCATGCCCATGGGCGAAGGGCCTGAATTTTTTTTCTTTAAAAAATAATAATGCCCCAGCAGGTCCCACTACATGCCTGCAGGCTACGGGTGTTGTGCTCGAATTCTTACATTTTATAAAAATGTCTCAGCAGGACCTGCCACATGCCCACAGGTGGTGGGCCTGAATTCTTACTATAAAAAAGATAGTGCCGCAGCGGGTCCCGCTACATGCCTGCATACTACTAGCGATGGGCCCACAAATGGTGCAAGCAAATCTTTCTTTAAAAAACAATAATAGTGCCACAGTGGGTTCCAGTGCATGCCTACGGACAGCGGGCTTGAATTCTTACTTTAAAAAAGAAGTACCCCAGTGGGTCCGACGTATGCCCACAGGCGGTGTGCCTGAATTTCATTCATTCAAAAAAATAAATAGTACCCCAGCAGGTCTGCTGCATGCCCATGGGCGATGGGCCTGAATTGTTACTTTAAACAAAAGGGCCCCACAGGTCCCGCTGCATGCCCATGGGTGGTGTTCCTGAATTCATACTTTTTTTAAGTGCCCACGTGGGTCCCACCACATGCCCACAGACGGCGGGCTCAAATTCTTACTTTAAAAAAAGTTCCCCTGTGGGTCTCACTGCATGCCTATGGGCCTGTATTATCCTTTGTTTTGAAATCATACCCCATGCAATCACACCATCCACTTGCAATCAGTGGATGGTGCGAATGCTGAGGGCAGGAAAGAGGAGTGGAGAAACTGCATAACCTGCTGCATTGGCACAAAACTTACTTGCCGTTCAGTGTCTCAGTCCGAGCAGCAGCAGGGTTCTCTGGGCACCTCCAGGCACCTTCAGGCAGGAGGATGCGATGCAGCAGGCGAGTAAACAAACACCTCGCCTGCTAGGTGATCCTCTTCTTTTTTTGGCTCAGTAGTCAACACTGGGATAATAAAAGGAATTTCGCAGACACTTTTGTAAAAAGCATGACCTTTTTACAAAACTGCTAATTTTGTGTTTTTTTGCAAATTGTGAAATCCTAGTTCAATTACTATTCTTTCTGTACTATTATTGAGTGATACTCTTTCTAACCTGTCATCTGAGTGTCTGTGTGACTGGCTGTATCAGTGTGTGAGTGGCTGCATGGGTGTGTGAATGGGTGTATGACTAGCTGTATGGATCTGTCAGTCAGTGGGTGTATGAGTGGCTATATAGGTCTGTCAGTGGGTATTTGAGTGACTGTATGGGGCTGTGAAGAAGTTTGTGAGTGGTTTTCTGAGTGTGTGAGAGTGGCTCTGAATGGTTGTATGGGTGTATGAGTTGTATGGGGTATAAGTGGTTGTGTGGGTGTGTGAGAGGTTATATGGGTGTGTGAGTAGTTCTGTGGGTATATGAGTGGGTCTCTGAGTAGCTCTTTGGATGTATGAGTGGTTGTATGGGGTTTAAGGGGTTTAGTGGGTATGTGAGTGATGTGTGAGTGGTTGTATGAGTATGTGAGTGATTTTGTGGGTATGTGAGTGGGTGTCTGAGTATCTGTGTGAGTTGGTATGTGAGTGGTTGTATGGGTGCGTGAGTGGTTATATAGGTGTGTGAGTGGTTGTGTGAGTGACTGTATAGATATGTAAATGGTTGTATGGCTCTGTGAGTAGGTGTGTGATTGATTGTGTGGGTGTGTGAGTTGGCATGTAAGTGGTTGAGTGGGTTTGTAAGTGGGTGTGAGTGGTTGTATGGGTGTGTTACTGGATATATGAATGTTTGTATGGATCTGAGTAGGTGTATGAGTGGTTGTGTTTATGTGTGGGTGGTTGTATGTACGTGAGTAGATGTCTGAGAGGTTGTATATGTATGGGTGGTGCTGAGGATGATGTAATCAGTGATGTCATTTGAGATGTCATCAGTGGTGTCATGACCATGCCATGAGTGATGTGAGGTCATAAGCAGTGCATTGTTTTTATGTAAGTTGTAGTTAGCTCAGGCACCTATAACTGTTGAATTTCTATGTCTTTGTGCATGTAAAATCTGAGCCTATCTTTAACGTCCCTGTAACCTTTGTTTTTGTCAGTAAATTTCTATGGTTCTTTAATGTTATTTCCTAGCAATAACTTCCATGTAACCATTGTTTTTTTGTGAATTTCTAAGGTGTTTCTATGTTATTTCCTAACTATAACGTCCCTGTAACCTTTGTATTGCTTAGTTTTTTTTTTACATTTTATTTTTGTAAATGTAAACTTAGAGGATGGGTGTTTGAGTGGCTCTATGTTACATCGGCTATATGGGAATATGAGTGGGTGTAAGGATTTTGTGGATGTATGACTGGGTGTGTGAGTTTCTGAGTGGGTCCCTGAGTGGGTGCATGAGTCTCTGAGTGGGTACAGGAGTGTCTTAGTGGGTCTATTAGTGGGTGTGATAGTGTCTGAGTGAGTCTCTAAGTGGGTATGAGAGCGTCTGCCTGGGTCTGTGTGGGTGTGTGAGTGTCTTTATGGGTCTATGAGTGGGTGTGAGAGTGTCTGAGTAGTTCTCTGAATGTGTGGGAGAGTGTCTGAGTGGGTCTGTGAGCGGGTGCATGAGTGTCTGAGTGGGTCTGTGAGTGGTTGTGCGAGTGTCTGCGTGGGTATCTGATTCTGTACATGAATGTGTTAGTGTGTGTGTGAGTGTTTGAGTGTAGCAGGATTGCTAAGAAGTCTTCAGAAGCCATGCCTCCTTTCTCCATGACTCTGCAAACAGGGCTCATGGTGCACCCCTGGTTGGGGGATGAAGTCCACATTAGTTCTGAGGAACATTGGGGGCCTAGAAGCCCTCCTGGCACCTCCTGTAAGACTTATTCTGCAGGATTCCTGAAAGCTGGAACTAGGCCTACCCCCTTTCTCCACCACCCTGCAAACACGACACCTACTTAAAAACAATAGAAATTCACACAAAAAAACAAAAGTTGCAGGAATGTTATATTTAGTAAACACCATTTAAAAAACCTTGGAGATTTACTGAAGAAAGGTTACAGGGACATTACAGTTAGACCGACATTTCATCCGTACAAAACCAGAGAAATTCAGTCATTATAGTAAGTGAGCTAACTATAACTCAAGCCTCTGCAATGCTCTGCTTATGACCGCGCATGTTACCTCACTCATGACATGGACATTGACATTACTGATGAAATCTCAAATGACATCACTGATGATATCATCCAGCAACTATGAGCGTTTTTAAAAATGTTTATGAGTGGTAATTATATATACCTAGGTGTATTGGTGAGTTATTGGGTGTATGAGTGCCTGATTGGATAATTCGGTGGGTAAGTGACTAGCTGTATAAGTGAGTGATTAGGTGTCTCAGTGAATGTATGGGTAAGTGACTGGTTGTTTAAATGTCTGTATCTGTCTGTCAGTTGGTGTCTAAGCGGTGGTATGGGTATGTAAGAGGGTATGTGAGTTTCTGTGTGGGTAAGTGATTGGTTATATTTGCACCTCTGTGGGTGTCTGAGTGTCTGTGTGGATGGGTGAAGGGGTGTATGACTACCTGTATGGATGAATGAGTGGGTGAGTCAGTGGCTTAACTGGTTAGTGAGTGGCTGTATGGGTGATTGGGTGTGTGTATGGCTGTGTGGATGAGTGAGCGCATGTGCCGGTGGTATATGAGTGAGTAAAGGGTATGTGAAAGACAGTATAGGTGAGTGACTGTATGGGTGAGTGAGTGGCTGCAAGAGTGAGTGTGTGTTGTGTCAGTGACAGTATATGTGAGTGAGTATGTGCTGGTATCTGTATGACTGAGTGAGTGTGTGTGTGACTGTATGGCTCAGTAAGTGTCTGTGTGATTGACTGTATTAGTGAGTGAATATGTGTGTGAGTAACTCTATGGGTCACTGACTCCATGTGTGAGTGGCTGTTTGGATGTATGAGTGGATATGTCAGTGGCTATATAAGTGAGTGAGTGGGTATGTGAGTGGCCATACGGATGAGTGAGTGAGTGGATGTGTGTGTCAATCTAGGAATCAGTAAGTAGCTGTGTAAGTATTGGTATGGGTATGTGAATGAGTTTGAGAATGGTAGTGTGGAAGTTGGAGTGGGGGTATAAAAGGTTATATGGGGTGTGAGTGAATCAGAGATTCTGTGGATGATGTCATCAGTGATGTCATTTGAGATGTCTTCAGTGATGTCATCAGCAATGTCACTGACCATGTCATAAAAAGTGCATTGTGGGGGTGTAATTTATAATTAGCTCAGGTAACTATAACTGCCAAATTTCACCTATTATCCATAGGAAACCTGCAACATTCTATTTAGAATAACATTGGCGATGGTTGACAGATCTTCGCGAAATTTTCAAAATGTTTGGCCAGCTCCGGTCTGCTCCTATCCTGGAAGTTTCACGGTGATTCGTCAAACGGGGGCCGAGAAAAAAAGGGGTGTCCCAAAATGCATTTTCAGTGATGTCACTGACCATATCATGAATGATGTAATATGTGACATCATCAGCAGTGGATTGCGGGCGCGCGAGTTATAGTTCGTATAACTAACTATAACGGAGGAATTTCAATGGTTTTGTATGAGTGAAATGTCCAACTAACTATAACACCCCTAAAACCTATGTTTTTTTCAGTGAATATATTTTTACAAAGGCTTCTAGTAAGCCGAAATGCGTCTCTCTGTTACCTTTGAGATTGAGGGTGACTTGATCCAATAAATCAGATGCTGTATACTGACTGCCTCGAGTCCGTGCCTTCTTCCATGGATGCTTCTGTGGGAGCTGGATGTTGTGGTTCATTTATATATATATATATATTTTTTTTTTTCACTGGAAAAACCATAGATTTTAGGGAAAGTTATAGTTCGTTGGACATTGCACTCTGTCAAAACCCGTGAAATTCCCCCGTTATTGTTAGTTCAGCTAACTATAACTTGCACCCGCGCAATGCACTGCTGATGACGTCACATATTACATCACTCATGACATGGTCAGTGACATCACTGATGACATCACTGATGACATCATCCATGTGATAATTTAATGCTTCTTCTCACACCCTAACATACCTTTACATAAACCCACTCTGAATTACAGACTGCCATTCTCAAAACCATGGACACTCTAACACCAATAACTACATACCCACTCACTGATTCTTAGGTCTACACATATGTGATGTCATCAGCAGTGCATTGCGGGGATGCAAGTTATAGTTAGCTGAACTAACTATAACGGGGGAATTTCACAGGTTTTGTACGAGTGCAATGCCCAACTAACTATAACTTTCCCTAAAACCTATGTTTTTTTCAGTGAAATTCTAAGGTTTTTTAAATGCTAATTTCTAACTATACCGTGCCTGAAACCTATGTTTTTGAGTGAATATATATATATATATTCACTGAAAGAAACATAGGTTTCAGGAGTTATATAGTTAGGAATTAGTTTTTAAAAAACCTTTGAAATTCACTCAAAAAACTATAAGTTTTAGTGGTGTTATAGTTAGCTGGACATTTTACTCATACAAAACCAATGAAATTGCTCCTATATAGTTAGTTGTACTAACTATATTTCGCGCACCCGCAATCCACTGCTGATGATGTCACATATTAGATCATTCATGACATGGTCAGTGACATCACTGATGACATCACTGATGACATCATCCACGTGACAATCACATACACCTTTTCATACACTATTACAATTTTTCATCACTGTTTGTAAAATACAGAGTATCATATTTAAATCCATTGTCACAGCAATACAAGTATCTAAAAATCCACTCAGTGATTCATAGATGTATACACACATCTAATCACTTACCTATGGATTCACTCATACATGCTAACTATAACACCACTAAAACTTATAGTTTTTTGAGTGAATTTCAAAGGTTTTTTAAAAACTAATTCCTAACTATATAACTCCTGAAACCTATGGTTTTTTCAGAGAATTTCAAAGGTTTTTTTAAATGCTAATTCCTAACTATATAAGGCCTGAAACCTATGGTTTTTTCAGTGAATTTCAAAGGTTTTTTAAATGCTGATTCCTAACTATATAAGGCCTGAAACCTATGGTTTTTTCAGTGAATTTCAAAGGTTTTTTAAATGCTAATTCCTAACTATATAAGGCCTGAAACCTATGGTTTTTTCAGTGAATTTCAAAGGTTTTTTAAATGCTAATTCCTAACTATATAAGGCCTGAAACCTATGGTTTTTTCAGTGTTTTAAAAAAAAAATTGATAGATTAACTGGCTTATTAAGTGTATCTTAGTGAATACATATATTAGCGAGTAATTTTTAAATATTAAATATATGCATGAGTGATGTAATATGTGACATCATCAGCAGTGCATTGCAGACGTGCAAGTTATAGTGAGTCCAACTAACTATAACGTGGGAATTTCAATGGTTTTATGCGAGTAAAATTTCCAGCTAACTATAACTGGTGTGAAACCTATGTTTTTTTCAGTGAATTTCAAAGGTTTTTTAAATGCTAATTCCTAACTATAACTGGTGTGTAACCTATGGTTTTTTCAGTGAATATATATATATATATATATATAATTTCTATGGAAAAATGAAACCCCTCATTTTGTTCCTTTTCAAATTAAATGTATTAAGTGTTACTACTTTATTCCAATCAAGATGACTTCAGGTGTGCCATACTTTTGTCATAAGTAAGACTGTTAGCGTTCTAGTTGTTCTTTAGAACACTCTGGGACATTCTGTCATTGGGCTATAGTTGGGCTACATCTGGCTGATATTTGGGCTACATTTGGGCTCTTTTGTCTCTGGTGGCCATCTTGGGAGACTGCATATCAGAATTTTTTTAATGAAATATAAGAGGATTTGAGAAGTCACTCAAAATGTGCCCTAATTTTTCTTTCTTCAGCACTAATCATAATTTTTATGGCAAAATGAACCCCCTCATTTTGTTCCTTTGCAAATTAAATGTTTTAAGTGTTAACACTTTATTCCAATCAAGATGACTTCAGGTGTGCCATACTTTTGTCATAAGTAAGACTGTTAGCGCTCTAGTTGGTCTTTAGAACACTCTGGGACATTCTGTAATTGGGCTATAGTTGGGCTACATCTGGCTGATATTTGGGCTACATTTGTTTTTTTTTGTCTCTGGTGGCCATCTTTGGGCTACATTGGGCTACATTGGGCTACATTTGGGCTCTAACATATATATAGCCCAATGTAGCCCAATATATATTTTTTCAAAGTATATTTTCGTAAAAACCACTGGAGCACATATCTTGAGACATATAGAGGCACATCGGGCTACCAGTCCCTACAATTTTGCCAAGTTTGGTGGAAAACCATTCAGCCGTTCGGGCTAAAAGTGAGTCCAACCGCCCTATGGAAATTAACATGGGGAAAACACGTTTTGGGACCCCCTTTTATCTCGGCCCCTGCTTGACGAATCACCACCAAACTTTCAGGAAAGGAGCGGAGCAACACGAGGCAAAGTTAAGAAAAATTTCAGGAAGATTCCTCAACCGGCGCCAAAGTTATTCCCAATAGAATGTTGCGATTTCCCTATGGAAAACAATCCTAACTATATATACCTACATATATATATATATATATATATATATATATATATATAGACTGAAAAAACACAAAAACAAAGGTTACATGAGGGACATGATGAGTGTGAGTAGTTACAGGGATGTGAGTGTAAGTATTTTGTAAGAGTTTATGGTTATTAAAATATATACAAAGGTACTACAAAAGTTAACATAGTATACTAGGTGTACTACTAATGGGTGACACTACTTCTAATATATATATTATGTGAAGGGTTGTGTGACTGTATGTAGTCCTTTTGCATATTTGTCTGTGATTGGCTGTATGGTTGTAGAAGTGGGTGTGTAAGTAGCTGTGTGGGTGAGTGAGATGCTGTGTGAGTGGCTGTAGTGGTAAGTGAGTAGGTGTGTCAGTGGCCTTATGGATGGATGAGTGGCAGTGTGAGTGGCTCTATGGGTGGGTAAGTAGGTGCGCAGTGACTGTATGGGTGGGTAAGTAGGAGTGTAGTGACTGTATGGGTGTATGAATGGCTCAGTGAGTGACTGGGTGTGTAAGTGGCTCAATGGGTGAGTGAGTGGCTGTTTGAGTGAGTGTTTGGTTAAGTGAAGTGTTGTGTGAGTGGCTGTATTGGAAAGTGTGGAAATGGCTGTATGGGTAAATACATGGATGTGTGAGTGCTTGTATGGATGTTTGAATGGGTATATAAGTGGTTGTATGGGTATGTGAGGGATTGAATGAGGCCTTGTATGGGAGAGTGAGTGACTATGTTAAGAGGCTGATTGGGTGTGTGAGTAGGTATGTGAGTGACTTTGAAGGTAAATATGTGGGTGTTTGAGTAGCTGTATGGGTGAGTGTGTGGTTATGGGACTGGCTGCATGGGTGAGTGATTGATTGTATGAGTGGGTGTATCAGTCAGTGAATGGTTATGTGAGTGGTTGTATGAGTGAGTGAGTGAGTGGGTGTGTGAGTGGTTCTATGGAAAAGTATGTAGGCATGTGAGTACTGGTATAGGTCTGTGAATGGGTATGTGAGTGAGTGTGCCAGAGTGTGAGTGGGCATATGAGGAATCATATGGGAGTGTAAGTAGGTGTGTCAGTGGTTCTGCAGATGATGTAATCAGTAATGTCATCTGAGATGTCATCAGTGATGTCACTGACCATCTCATGAGTGATGTAATATGTGAGGTCATAAGCAGTGCTGTGCGGGGGCATAAGTAATAGGTAGCTCAGATAACTATAACTGTATAATTTAACTGGTTTTGTATTAGCAAAAGCTAAGTAAAATTACAATGTCACTATAACCTTTGCTTTTTCAGTGAATTTCTAAGGTTTTCTCAATTCTATTTGCTAACTATAATGACCTTGCAAACTTTAAGTGAATTTCCAAGGTTATTTCAAAATCTATTTCCTAACTATAACGTCCCTGTAACCTTTGTTTATTAAGTGAATTTCTATGTTTTATTTTAACTAGTAGTTGCATTTGCAGAGTGGTGGAGAAAGGGGGCAGGGCCACTGGCCAGCTCTCAGGAATGTTGCTGTGTTGGAATTACTGGAAGTAACAGGAGCGCTTCTGGGCCTTCAAGAACCCTCAGCATCCACAAGGACTTCATCCCCCCACCAGCAGTGAACCAGGAGGTGCATTTGCAGAGTGGTAGAGAAAGGGGGAATGGCCTCCGAAGACCTCAAGGCAATTCCGCTGGTGTGGGACTTAATGGAGAAAAGAGGAGCGCTTGTTGGCCCCTAAGAACACTCTAGAGCCAAGGGGGCTTCATCCCCCAACCAGCAGTGCACCATGAGGCACATTTGCAGAGTGGTGGAGAAAGGGAGCATGGCCTTCAAAGTCCTCTCAGCAATTAGGCTGAGTGGGACTTACTGGAGGTAACAGGAGGGCTTGTTGGCCCCCAAAAACCCTCAGCATCCAAGGGGACTTCAGCCCCCAATCAGCAGTGTGCCAGGAGGTACATTTGCAGAGTGGTGGCAAAAGGGGGCATTGCCTCCGAAGACCTCTCAGCAATCCCCCTGTGTGGGACTTACTGGAGGCAACAGGAGGATTGTTGGCCCCTAAGGACCCTCTAGACCCAAGGGGACTTCATCCTCCAACCAGCAGTGCACCATGAGGCCCATTTGCAGAATGTTGGAGAAAGGGGGCTGTGCCTCTGGTGACTTGCTCACCCAGCCTTTTTTTTAAATGTATTCTGGAAAGAGGGCCATGTGACCCACCTTCTCTAGGGCAATTTTGGCCCCACGACCCCATCCCCTAGGGCCAGGCTTTCCTTTAGTGGGGGAGAGGGACAATGCCCCCCTCTCAGGCTGATTTCGGCCCGGGGACCCCATCCCTTGAGGCTGGCTAGCCTTTCTTTTTAAATTGTTTTTTTTAAGTTCAAGGGAGGGGGCTGAGTGCTCCCCACTACTTCCCGGGGGGATTTTATAAAAAAAGTAGGTGATGGAGCTGAGCAGCCACCCTCCTAGGTCGATTTTGGCCCAGGGGATCTCATCCCCTAGGCCCAGCCTCTATTGTGGGGGGACCTGGTCCCACCCAGGGTACCCACTCACCATAGATGTATCACTAAGCATGGGCGGATTTTGCGGATTGGCAATCCGCGAACTTGCGTATTTACGGATTCGCAATCCGCGAAGATCCGCGAACTCTAGCGGATTTGCGGATTTTTCCGTTTTTTGTGTTGGCGCGTGTTCGCGCCGATTTTGGGACAAGTTCGCAATTGCGAACTTACTTTTCGGCTTGCAACGGCCGCGACTATGTTGTTTCTACGTCTGGTTTATCATCACAGGTTCACAGCACCCTCTGTTTCACCACTGCCACCCTCTGGGACACCCATGCCACCCTCTAGTACATCCTCACAGGCACCTATTAGGTTTATTTATTACTGTAGATTATGGTGGTTGAAAAAAGCTAGCACACCTGCCCTTCTTCAACTGCCATCAATTAATTTGTGTTTCATTAATGTGTCAGTAATTTTGAAAGTTCCAGTCTGGCTGGCACCTGCTTCCTTCCTTATCTGTAATTTGCTTTTTGTTGCAGTGAAATTTTTTTTTACAGGACCTTTATGGTGCTATTCTATGAGCCTGCTGTTTGGGTCATAGCAGGGTCATAGAATTGTTGCAAACTCTGGAGGGGCCCATCAGGAAGCACTACCTTGAATGTTACTAATGTTAAGTTTGAACTTTTGCACCTGCTCATTGCTTTCATTTTAGCTAAAATCGTTTTTTTTGCAATTTCGCGCGTTATTTGGGGCGCGAATCCGTGCGAGATCGATTTCGGAAGCCGCGAATACGTGCGAATACAAAATTGTTTTTGTTGCGACGTGTATGTTCGCGTGATCTTGCGCGTGTTCGCGAGGCGCTTCTAGCTATTCGTTTGCCAAGTTACCCTATCGGTCGTACACGGGCGCGGCCATCTTGTTGGCGTGACGTAATTCCGTTTCCGCCCGCTATGTGTAATCTCGCAAAGTGTGCTGCTCGCGAGTACAATTTCGCGCGTACTCGCAAGGAAAATCTCGCGCGAACTTACCCACGCGGTCGTGAACGGGCGCGGCCATCTTGTTTCTCATTCATTGCTATGGTTCTGGGCATGCTTTCTGTATCCTCTCTCAATCTCTGCCATCCTTTGCTTGTTTGAAGTTTTTTTGATCTAATTTTACTTATTATCTAACCCTCTATTTTTCTAGCTCTATATTTTTGTGTTTTCTGCAGCTTTTATTTACTTTTAAACTACTTTTTTAAACTCTTTTCTTTTCTTCTTCACTATTCTATTTCTTCTTTATCATTTAAGTTTATTTCTGCCCAGACCATGGTAAAGGGAGCCGGGAAGCACCCTGAGAAGGGGAAGGGTCCCGCACCCCGTGCCCGGCTCCCGTGCGGGCGTTTAAGGGGGGAGCAAGTGGTCCCGAGGGAGATCTTCAGCGCGGAGGAAGTGGCGGCACTGATCTTCCATGTCCAGCGCCGCCTCCCCAAGACGATCCTGGGAGGCGGCAAGATCGCGACCGGCTATGGCATCCGGGAGCGCCGCCAGCGGTGGGAGAAGGTGTGCCGGGCCATGTACAAGATCTCTGGGGTCCGGCGCACATATAACCAGGCCACCCACCGCTGGACCGATGTCATGGACCGGGAGCGGGACTTGCTGGACGCGCTCGGCGTAGAGGTCCCCGGGCTTGGTGAGTAGTAGTAGTAGTACATTTACTACTCTGTTTTATCCTGCTCTGTTATTTGCAAATCTTTGTTCTTTACCAAGAGCAATAATGCTGCCGATTACATTGAGGTAAATTATATTTCAAAATCTTCTATGCATTTCATTTTCAGGTGCACTGCTCTCCTTCTCAGTAGCCTTGCTTGCTACTATGCTTCTTTGTTTTGTATGTTGTGTTCAGAAGCATTTCATTGGCCTGAGAAATTATGTATGAGTGTACTGTAAAGAAAAGAACTGCGTAATGCTAGACAGTAAGGGTCATATTTTCAATTACCGGCGCATCCCTGCAAAGTAGCAGGGATGCGGCAGTAATTGTGTGCCATGCCATGCCACCACCACCCATTGGCCCAAAACGTCACAGAAGCCTTACGCATCTGTGCCGTAAAGGCAGCGCATTGCTGGAGTTGCGTGCCAACGATGGCGCAGCTCCAGCAATGCTCTGGGGTACCCTATCTCCCCAATGCTGCATCAAGCCGTACGTCGGCTTCAAGCGCGCAGGGTTTGAGTCATGCATCATTGTCCTAAAAATGACTGATTGACATCTTGTAGATTTCCCTCAGCCACTTTTAGGATTCGTTCCTGCGCAGGTACGCCCTCCCTTGCACCGGAACGCCCCCTGATGGCGCAGGGCTTTACAACGTGATGCATCGCCCATATGCCCATATGTGTTTTTTTTTTTAATATATACGCCGCACCAACACCATGGCGAGTCTTTTGTTCTGCCGCTGCGTCAGAAAAGGCACGCAACAATGGAGGAAAATCAGCCGCAACTTCCGCAAGGGACTTATAAATCAGCCCCAACAGACTGAAGTCCAGTGTCCTTCCTTTAGACAGTCACATGGCTATCAGAAGAAATAGTGGCGGTGGTGGCGGGTGGATTGATAGTTTGAGTATTCACTGATCTGCAAGCAGGATGGACTTTGTCTGTCACGTGTTGCGCACTACTGCCTGCAGTGCCAGGCCTAGGCAAACCTCTTTAGTAGTCTGTTTATTGAGTTACATAGGAACTTTCTAAGTCAACGTTCCGCAAATCAGGCAATACGAATAACGTAGTATACCACATGAGATAGATCCCGTGGAATAGTTGTCTATCTATTTGCTATTTTTCCAAAATATGTTGTTATTGTTCTTTTGAAATGTTTGATTTGGTTGAAAAATCTCATCCATGTTTTATGGTTTTTCTTTCTTTCATGTTGTACATCAGCTCCCCCCAAGGGCAAGAGGACACAGGAGGAGGGTGCTGAGGATGCAGGCCAGGATCGGGCAGGCGAGGGCTCCTTTGCTGGCCCCAGTAAGTTTACATTTTACTAAACAGTACCTATTTTTTCCTAGCGTTCCTCATTCGATTTTTTCTAAATCGTCTTTGATCTTCTTGTAGACTGGATATAAATTCTTATCCTGCCTCGAATATGACTCCCTGTGGTATTACTAGACTATTCTTATTAGTCTGTCTGTGTAGCTAACTAAGATTGGACATTTGGCAATTCCATTGGACTCCCATTATATTCAGCAATACCTCTATGCACTGTCTCCTTACTGACTAGATAGTGTGGCAGAGTCATTCAGCTCCCGAAGTCACCGATTATAGATCCCCAATGATCTCTAGATTATCGTACGCAGGACAAGAGAGTAGTACGGAGTCACAGCACAGTCAAGAAGTGTCAGAGGCACTCATGCTTGCAAAAATTCCAAAACCTTTAGCTCATCCACTCTAGTCTAGAGGAACAAAAACCACAGAGTCTATTTAAGTGTAAAAGCTTTATTAAAAGTAAACACATTTATTAAAATCTACTTTGTCATAAAACTATTTAACTGTAAACGGAAAAGTGGTTAGTGCTGACGATTAATTGGACACATTTCTTGTGGTCGAGCCGAACTCTCACCTACTTTGAACTTGATCCTGGTCGTGTTCTTAGGACTCAGGAGTCAAGCTTCTGTCTGTTAGGAGAAAAAGTGGTGCGTGTTAAAAATCAAAAGCAAGCATTCATCAGTTGTGCATAAAAGTGCAGCAAGACAACAGCCTTCCCTGGAAAATGGGACATTTTTACTATGGAGTAGACAGTCACAAATTATTACATTGTATTCTGTTTTTTTAACATTTCTCCTAGACCAAATATTATATAGTAGTGAGTGGTGTATTCTAACTTTCTTAAATGTACTTTGTAGGTGTAACATCTGGTGACGGGGCCAGCGCGGAGGTGGCTGTGTTGGACTTGGACTCGGAGGCCTCGGGGGAGGATGCGGCGTTAGAAGAGCTGGTGGCCGTTCCTGTGGGGGATCAAACGGTGGTGGCGGAAACAGGTAAGCTATATATTCCTTACTTATTGAGATTGAAGACTGCATAGTGTGCTTTCTGCACGGGTGTATTACAATTACAAATCAACCAGGTAGTAGCCTCCTCGAAATGTACTTCGACTTAGCTGTGAAGTTTTTGGTGAGAAGAATCCCAATAAGTTCTTAGACGAACGTGATGGATGGGATGAACGAAAAGCGAAAGAAGGGTGTAAGTAAGTGGGACGCGAACTTGTATGATGGCTGGCAAAGAAGAACGATATGTGTTTGCTTGGACCCAGAGGTGGCTGGGAAGGAAAGAATATGGTATGGTGCATGGCTGGGTCAATGATGAAGCAAGGATGGGTGGAAGGACAGCAGCCTGGGTGGGTGAAACAGAAACTGTATGTGTGCGTATACTTTGAATGAATGGATGCCTGGAGCATGGTATTCTCTGACTCTTACATAGCAAATGTGTATCTAGAGAGAGTAGATGGTCGCCAGGTGAAGTAAGTGTTACCTTGAAGAGCATGTACCACCGCACCCGCACGTCCGTCCCAGTGCAGGGAAGGCAAGGAAAAGAAATTGTAAATGTGTCCAATACTACCATGAATAGTAGCAGTACTTTGTATTGCGTTTGCATTCACAGCATATATCTGGTTATTACGGTGGACACTCCGTACCTCTCTTAATAACTTTAGTTTACTTGTAGTACGTCATTCATGTGTGGGTGTATCACTGTGTTCACTCAATATTAAGCAAAGCACCTAAAGTCATCTCATCTGTCATTAAATACGTCCCATGTGAAGTGATAGATAATCAAATTAGTTAGCTTCTTCAGTTTCCTTTTCTAGTACTCATTTGCACTGTAGGGTGAAAGGTAAATTAATTAAGCAGTAGCCCTTGTAACAGAGTATTCTCAGTGCCACCCGTAATAGAAAAGTAATAGCTTCACCACCTGCATGTACTGGACCGGTACAGTAACGCAAGTCTGTCTCCATCATCATGGTGTGCAACTTTTTTTCTCGGGTGCAACTTCACTGTGCTGTGTCCATGTCATTCTGCCGGCTTGCATAAGATAACGTACCCATTTCCCTAAACAAGAGAGAAGAAGAAGAATAAGACTGGTGTACTGTCATAGTCGACTGTAATGGAAGTCCATAGTGGTCGTAGAATTAGTTCATTAAACTACCACTACTGTTAGAGCAAGGATGCAGAAGTGGGAGGTTACATAGATACTGTCCTCAATAGTTATGTACTGTGCTTTCAATTTGCTACTTGTACTCTGTGACCCAACTTTCGGCTCAATCACTTTGTGTTATTAATAAGGAGCATTGGTTACAGACTATGTCTTTCTTTCTTCATATAGTTGCTCCTTCCAAATCAACAACAAGGAGGGAGCAGGCTAGATTGGCCCGGCAACGGAGGCTGGAGGCCACAGTCGCCGAGTATCGGCGGCTGGTGGCCCTGGAGGAGGAGGAGGACACGCAGTCGAGCGGGGCAACATCTTCGACTGTGACCACTGCATCCTCCTCCGTGACTAAACCAGCGGGACCGAGCCGGGCTAAGAAAGCCGACCGCCACCGCCAAGCACCCGAAATACCAGCTGCCCCCCACAGGAGCTGCAAGGAACGCCAACGCCGCCTACGAGTCCGCATGTCCAACCTGGAGCAGGAGGTCCTGAGGTATAAGACCTTGGTTAAGGGCCTCCGCTCCGAGCTTGCCACCCTCCGCAAGGAGTATGATGCCCATGCCGCATCATGCACCAGCACCAGCACCCTCCAGTAGTGGAGTGTCCCTTGCCCTTTTTTTATAGACTTTTGGGGGGTGGGATTTGGGAGTTGGGATCGTTTTGGGACGTTTCAGAGACAATCGTTGGGGTTAGGGTGGGTGAGGGAGATTATTTTGTTAGGGATAAATAAATATATTTTTCAACTTTATCTGACCATACCTGTTTTTTACTGCTTTTCAGTCTGGTGGGTGGGGGGCGGGGGTGTAACAGTAACTTTGTTTTCCTGAACAGTCGTAGGACTTTAGTAGTACAACCGTCAATCTCTTGTCTACTCCGAAATAATACTCCATTATACTACCTCCCACCAAACGCTTATCTTACCTGTAATTTGTGTTAGAAATTAGGGCTAGGCCCAGGGCTGGCTCCAGGTGAAATGGGGATTAACGTTGTCATTCCTGGGCGGGTGACATTTCCTCATTGCGGTGTTACTAGTGGTGTGACACAGTGTCAGTTGCATGCCTATGGAAAAAAAGAAAACGAAACCTTGTTTGTACTCCTTACTGTAGCATTACAACGGTTACGGTACGATCGAGAAAATAGCAGGTGACAGTACACTAGAACAGTGCCATAATGTAGCCTAACAAATGGTAAAGTATTGCAAGTATAACTAGTACTTGCGTTGAATTTATTTGACATTGGCTACTACTACTAGAAGATATAGTACTGAAGCTGAGTAAGTCTAGAAGATATCCTCGTATTCCTTCACCAGCCTGTTGCTGCTATCACCTTATCCTCCCCAGCAAGTGTGTGGAATTATTGATGTCATTTTAGTCAGACATCAAGCAAAACAACACAGCCCGGGGGAAGAGGGTTAGGGTTTGTAAAATGGATGGGAATGGGGGTTTCTTTTTGGGTAGGTTTTGTTGAGAGAAGAAAAAAAAAGCAGAGCATGGACAAACAATAATTGAAGATACAGAGTTTACAGACAATCTTTGGTTACAAACTAAAGGTAAGCACATGCAGTCACACTCATAGAATAAAAGACAACAATGGATACTGTATCTGTATTGCGTATGTTGTTGGAGTTGTCCTGTTGAAATTGGTAAGTAAGTTGCATGCAGCAAACAATTCCTCTTATTGGCGGCACTCCTCCATTCCAGCTGACGCTTCGTCCATCAATGTGGTGGTGACCACTGACAGAAGAGACACCCTGTCCACTGCCTGCCTGGCGGATGTTGACTGAAACCCGGCCTGTAATTATTGAACGGAAAACAGGAAGTGCTATTACAATACCACTGATAAATAAATAAAAGGTATGTACGCTGTGTGGTTCAAAAAGTGACACTTTGATTTCCCTAATAGACAGTACAATATTTTTGAAATTGCGTGCTCTGTCTGAGTCACCTTTTTGAGGATCAATAAGTATGGCCAAAATATTATAGCGGATCTTTCCCCTCAAGGTGGGTGTACTACTGTGTTTTAGAACAAAATTTGACCTTCCCAGCAATGCTCCCACCAAGACCCTTACTAAAGCCAGTCGCAAAAATGTAGAAGAACCCAATCATATCTCCAAAAACGATGCCTAGCAGAAAAATGGTTACAAAACGTACTTTGAAAGTAACAGTAGACCCAAATACAGACCGTGGATTGTATTCAAACCACTTGCCTGCAAGCAAAAGTATCCATAGCCAGCATCGCTCCAACAGTGCTCTACAACAACAGAACCGCGTTGCAATCGAACCCCCCTAAACACATGCAATCCTGCTGCTAGGGCTAACCCTAACGAACCCTAACTTACAAAAAGTGCCAAAACTGGTGTTTCCTTATGGATTTTGTCCAACTAACTTCTAGCCGGTATTAGACCTTCCCAGGAATGCCCCAGGCAAGACCCGCCAACCCACCCGCAAAAAAACACCCGACACAACACCACCAAACAGCGAAAAAGCTAAATCTCATACTTACAATGTCTCTCGGCCTTCGGTCCAAACGCGGCGCTGTGCAGCTAGGTCGTCATCATCATCAATCATCATAACTCCTGTTTTCCACCACGGATTTCCTGAAAAGCAAATGCAATCAAGATTAGACTGTCGCAGCAGTGCTTCGACAGAGACCCCGGCCGCAACCCACCCACGAACAGCAGGAAGCCCCCCAAAACGCTACATTGAGCAAGATGTCTGAAGAAATGGCAAAAAAAAGGCTGTTCCTTATGGATTTTGTCCAAAACACTTGTATCCGGTATTAGACCTTCCCAGGAATGCCCCAGGCAAGACCCGCCGGCGCCAACCCACCCGCAAAAAAACACCCGACACAACACCACCAAACAGCGAAAAAGCTAAATCTCATACTTACAATGTCTCTCGGCCTTCGGTCCAAACGCGGCGCTGTGCAGCTAGGTCGTCATCATCATCAATCATCATAACTCCTGTTTTCCACCACGGATTTCCTGAAAAGCAAATGCAATCAAGATTAGACTGTCGCAGCAGTGCTTCGACAGAGACCCCGGCCGCAACCCACCCACGAACAGCAGGAAGCCCCCCAAAACGCTACATTGAGCAAGATGTCTGAAGAAATGGCAAAAAAAAGGCTGTTCCTTATGGATTTTGTCCAAAACACTTGTATCCGGTATTAGACCTTCCCAGGAATGCCCCAGGCAAGACCCGCCGGCGCCAACCCACCCGCAAAAAAACACCCGACACAACACCACCAAACAGCGAAAAAGCTAAATCTCATACTTACAATGTCTCTCGGCCTTCGGTCCAAACGCGGCGCTGTGCAGCTAGGTCGTCATCATCATCAATCATCATAACTCCTGTTTTCCACCACGGATTTCCTGAAAAGCAAATGCAATCAAGATTAGACTGTCGCAGCAGTGCTTCGACAGAGACCCCGGCCGCAACCCACCCACGAACAGAAGGAAGCCCCCCAAAACGCTACATTGAGCAAGATGTCTGAAGAAATGGCAAAAAAAAGGCTGTTCCTTATGGATTTTGTCCAAAACACTTGTATCCGGTATTAGACCTTCCCAGGAATGCCCCAGGCAAGACCCGCCGGCGCCAACCCACCCGCAAAAAAACACCCGACAACACCCCCAAACAGCGAAAAAGCTAAATCTCATACTTACAAGTTACAATATCTCTCGGCCTTCGTTCCAAATGCCGCGCTGTTCAGCTAGGTCATCATCATCAATCATCATAACTCCTGTTTTCCACCACAGATTTCCTGAAAAGCAAATGCAATCAAGATTAGACTGTCGCAGCAGTGCTTCGACAGACACCAAAAATTACACACAAACCCCCGGAACCCCGCCAAAGAGCACCTCAAAGGCAAGCAAGTCAGCGAAAACGGCAAGAAATTTCCACCTCATATTTGGTCCAAAACACTTTTGTCCATTATTAGAGCTTCACAGCAATGGGCCCAAAACCGTCAACTCACCCGCAAAGAAGTACAACACCCCCACAAGTGCTGAGTCTTTCTTCATTGTGCGTAATCCAGCACTCTGCTTGGAGGTAAATCGCAGTCTGGAGGAGGAGGATAGAGGAGCATGTTCTTCAGAACTTGTGAACCTGAGGAATGTAGACTGCGGCACCTTCAAATCAATAAGCAAACAAGTGAAGACAGTTCTGATGATGGTCTTGTTTTTGGGATTAGGTGATTAAAGTTTGAATTAAATTAACTGTGCAAAACAAAGAAAGAGAGACACAAAGCACACAGGAATAAAAGTGAATAAGGACGAAAAAGAAAGTTCTTGATTGATTGTCTCATTTTCAGGGCTCGGTGTCAGGGAATAAGAACAAGATTTCGTCATCATACTCTGCGAATTCAGGCTGGATGAGGTCAGTGGCACCGAACAGAGAAAAAATCCCCTCATCTACGTTGCTGTCCTCCTCGTCTTCATGTGGCGTGCTTTCTCGCACTTTGTAATCTGGTGGTATGAGGTGCTGATTCATCTTGATCATTGTCAGCCGCTCCACATTTTTGGGCGATAGGCGGCTCCGTTTGGGAGTTACAATGCCACCAGCAGCACTGAAAACACGTTCAGAAGACACACTTGCGAGTGGGCAAGACAAATAGTTTATAGCCAGGTTGTAGAGCTGTGGCCACAATTGTTTTTTGCCATGCCAATACTGCAATGGCTCCTCATTAAGAAAGACCACTGTTGAGTCATTCAGATAGTCCTGCACCATCGACTCAAGGTCATCAACTGTTCCTCCACTTTGCTTACTTTTTGCTGTGCCTGTGACATTTTTTCGAGAACCATACCCCATCAAACTTAGCCAATCCTCCTCCCCAGCCACTGTTAGTGTTGTCATTGTGTGTGGTGCAGATGATCCAGTTGCCGGTGTCTTTAACGGCTGAGAGGTCACTTGTGCCCCAGCCACAGGTGCAGAAGTGGATTCTTGTGACTGCGGATGGCCTGGTGATGCTGATGTACTGGCTTCTCCTTCAATAACCTGCCGTTCTTTTTCAAACCTCTTGGCTGACCAGGCTAACCAATGTTTGTACTTTTGAACATCTGCATCAGCGAAAGGAAAGAATGCGTTGTCTGCCAGCGCCTTTTTGTAGCGTGGATCCAGAATAGTAGCACAAATGTAATGCTGATCTGAGTTGATGTTTTTAAGACGTTCATCACCACGTAGGCGATGTAATAATTTCTCAGACAAAATGAAATGTTTTTTTTTTTTTTCATCTTTTTCAAACTCAGAAGAAACCGCCATCAGTTGGTGCTCCAGTATGCACAACAATGGGATAGCTTTTCCCAAATTACAGTCCTCCTGGCTGACTGCACGCGTGAAGAACTCAAAAGGACGAAGCATGTCTGTCAGGCTTTTAACTATGGCCCATTGCGCCTTACTCATCCGCAGGTCCTCCTTCTGAGATGTAGCCTCTGTCAAGAAATAGTGATCGAGTACCGTATACTGCTCATGCAGACGCTCAAGCATGTAGAAGGTTGAGTTCCAACGTGTTGCCACCTCCTGGATGAGTGCTTTCACTGGCATTCCACGTTGAAGTAGCAGTCTCCGCAGATGCTTCCGGGCCTTAAAAGAATGGCTGAAATGGTTGCACATTTTGCGGCAGGTGGCCATTACCTCGAACGCTGGACTCTCTTTATCACTCAAGAATTTTTGAACTACCAGGTTGATACAGTGCGCCAAACACGGCACTCTAACATAGCCACCCTCCGACATGGCCTTAACTACATTGGCGCCATTATCCGTGGAAACATAACCAATCTTGCGTTTTAGGGGGGATAGCATTGTCAAGACCTTTTTGTTAAACTCTTGCAAAAGGTTTTCTGCTGTGTGACTTTTCTCCAAGCCAAACATGGCTAGTGTTGCATGTTTCCGAGCAGCTTTGAAAACTTGGTCCGGGTCAACACCTGCGTTTAGCTTTGCTATAACACCTGAAAAAGAGACCCAGTGTGCAGTGATGCACATGTAATCATCGCCTGGGCCACTGGTCCACATGTCTGTTGTCAGATGTATTGTGTGAACAGCACTCTTCTGCAAAGCTGCCCCAATCGCCTGCAGCACATCTTCATGTAGTGCTGGAACCGCAACTCTGGCAAAATAGAACCGGCTCGGAACCTTCCATTTAGGGCAGAGCGTTGCAACTAATTCAAGAAAACCTACCGCTTCTACAAAAGAAAAAGGTAGAAGGTCCACAGCTAGCATTTTAGCCAGCTTAGTGTTATACAGACGCGTCAGTGGGTGGTTGCGTTCATATGGCACCTCTGAAGTAAGCATTGTTCTAATGTTGCCCTGGACCAAGCATTTACGGGCTGATAATGACTTCGTTGACCCAATTTTGCTCGCTGGTGAACTTTTGTGCGTTGGTGTCTCACTCGCTCCAACACTCTTAGTGTGCCTCACATTGGGTGTGCTGCTGAGAGGGGTACTGGGTGTAAGGGAAGTGTTTGACACGTCTTCTTCCTGCTCGTCAACATCAGATGAAACATCAACGTTTCCTTGATTTTGGCCTTTCTTGATCGCAGCTAGGTGCGCAAACCATTGGACAGCGTGCTTTCTCTCAAGATGACCACTCTGGCCGCCGGTACCATAGTTGCTACCTGGCTTACCACGACTAACTGCAAGCTTACAAAGGGTACAAATGGCAAACTTTGGATTTTTGGGACAAACAGTAAAGAAGTCCCAAACTGGGGACTTGAAGTGTCTGTGGGACCTGGAGGAGGCGGCGATACTGGTGGTGGTGGTCATGAAGCTAATGCCAGATGAAGTGGAGGATCTGGATTGGCCAACTTTTGTACGTTTTCCACTTTCACCGCCACTAATTAAGGTCGAGGTTGACGCAGGTCTCTTCTTGCCAGAAAGAAATATGGAAGCGGGACGAGTTGGTGTACTACTTAACTCCAATGATTGTGGTGTTTCCACTGCCTCCTCATCGACAACATCATCATCATCATCATCACGCGCAGCAGCTCTTCGGGCTAGGGTCAAAATGTCTGTTTGCTGCATGCCCGCTGGGGCTGCAGTGACCTTTATGATGACTGGGTCGTCGTTGGCAGAGTCTTCATCAGCAGCAGTATCCGCCACTTCTTGTTGAGCCTCATCACACTCCATAAGTCTGAGACTTTGGACGACCTTCCTTTTACGCTTAAGTACCTTTGTTGGATCATGGTGTGCCTCACTCTCAGACGGCTGTGGTGCTGGTTCCCAAGTTTGATCCGTATCATCAGAAGGAGGTGTGCTTGAAGAAGATGTAGACACCACCCTTGATCTCTTCCTTGCTAGGGGTGTGGAAGACAATGAAGGATCATCAGGAGGAGTGGTTTCCTCAAATGATACCTCGCCTTGATTGTCGATTTCCTGATGTGCCCCTACTTCGGGAGGAACAACTATTGTGGGCACTTGTGACCCTCCATGCACCTCTGCTTGCGCATCTCCTTGCGCTGCCTCTCCTTCCACATGTACTTGGGCTTGTACTTGCACATGTGATTGTTGTTGCGGCTGTGGTTGTTCAACACTCGTCAGATGAGCTACAACAACCTGTGTTGATTGAGGGACATTGCTGCTGCTTTCTTGCGATGAGCCAACATCACTGGTCGATGGTGATTGAAGAACTATACTGGCTGCCTCTGCAGCACTCAAGGGCTTGGACTTAAGTTGGCGTGGTGGTGGCACTGAGCCCAATGGAGCGGGGGTGCTGCTGCCAGCTTGGTCCCCAGCAGATCCCGCTGCTGCTGCAGGCATACTTTTTTTTTTACTCCCAAAAAAAGGGGCGGGCGGCACACCAGTGTCCTTGGTAACTTGCTTCTTCTGCTCCTTACTGGCACCTTTCTTGCTAGAGGAGCTACGGGTTACTTTTTTTGGGGCCATCTTCTTCAGAGCAGGTCAGCGGGCAGCAGTTGCACGAGTTGCAGAGGGTTCTGTGTCCAGACGTGACGTCGCGTGACGTTATGCTGCACACACACACCGCTGCAGGACTTCTTCCTGGCACTGGTGGTTCTCTTGAGTCTTCTTGTGCACCTAAAAGCAATGGAAGACAGAGGAACATCAGTTCAGTTATACACCCCAAAAAATCGACAAAACACAGAAAAATGAGCACAATCCCATGCCATCCATGATGTTTACATTGAAGACACCCCACAGAAAGACTACGGACATGCAAGTATGCAACACTCACTACCCCTGGGCATAATGGATGAAAAGTAGGCAAAATAAGTGCAGGCCTCAGACACTGCCTCTCCTCAAAATGGCCCCTTACACCCCAGGCACATGTTGCCTGTACCAGCCAGCACTCAAGATGGCCACCACCACCACCCACATGACCAGTCCACATCAACAGTACACCCCCAAAAAACAGAAAAACAGCCAGAAATCACCACAATCCAATGCCATCCATGATGTTTACATTAAAGAGAGTGAGACCACACCACAGGCACACTCAGTCCATGCACCACCCACCACCCCTGGGCAAAAGGCCACACCAGCAGCCCCCCAAAAACGACAAAAAACAATAAAATAAGCACAATCCCAGCCCATCCATGGCCTCTATTATGTTTAAATTCAAGAAGACACCCCACAGAAAGACTAGGCCCATGCAACACTCACCACCCCTGGGCAAAGGGCCCCACCAGCAGGCCCAAAAAAACGACAAAAAACAATAAAATCAGCACAATCCCAGCCCATCCATGGCCTCAATGGTGTTTAAATTCAAGAAGACACCCCTCAGAAACACTAGGCCCATGCAACACTCACTACCCCTGGGCATAATGGATGAAAAGTAGGCAAAATAAGTGCAGGCCTCAGACACTGCCTCTCCTCAAAATGGCCCCTTACACCCCAGGCACATGTTGCCTGTACCAGCCAGCACTCAAGATGGCCACCACCACCACCCACATGACCAGTCCACATCAACAGTACACCCCCAAAAAACAGAAAAACAGCCAGAAATCACCACAATCCAATGCCATCCATGATGTTTACATTAAAGAGAGTGAGACCACACCACAGGCACACTCAGTCCATGCACCACCACCCCTGGGCAAAAGGCCACACCAGCAGCCCCCCAAAAACGACAAAAAACAATAAAATCAGCACAATCCCAGCCCATCCATGGCCTCAATGGTGTTTAAATTCAAGAAGACACCCCTCAGAAACACTAGGCCCATGCAACACTCACTACCCCTGGGCATAATGGATGAAAAGTAGGCAAAATAAGTGCAGGCCTCAGACACTGCCTCTCCTCAAAATGGCCCCTTACACCCCAAGCACATATTGCCTGTAGCAGCCAGCACTCAAGATGGCCACCACCACCACCCACATGACCAGTCCACATCAACAGTACACCCCCAAAAAACAGAAAAACAGCCAGAAATCACCACAATCCAACGCCATCCATGATGTTTACATTAAAGAGAGTGAGACCACACCACAGGCACACTCAGTCCATGCACCACCCACCACCCCTGGGCAAAAGGCCACACCACACCAGCAGCCCCCCAAAAACGACAAAAAACAATAAAATAAGCACAATCCCAGCCCATCCATGGCCTCTATTATGTTTAAATTCAAGAAGACACCCCACAGAAAGACTAGGCCCATGCAACACTCAGTCACCACCCCTGGGCAAAGGGCCCCACCAGCAGGCCCAAAAAAACGACAAAAAACAATAAAATCAGCACAATCCCAGCCCATCCATGGCCTCAATGGTGTTTAAATTCAAGAAGACACCCCTCAGAAACACTAGGCCCATGCAACACTCACTACCCCTGGGCATAATGGATGAAAAGTAGGCAAAATAAGTGCAGGCCTCAGACACTGCCTCTCCTCAAAATGGCCCCTTACACCCCAGGCACATGTTGCCTGTACCAGCCAGCACTCAAGATGGCCAGCACCACCACCCACATGACCAGTCCACATCAACAGTACACCCCCAAAAAACAGAAAAACAGCCAGAAATCACCACAATCCAATGCCATCCATGATGTTTACATTAAAGAGAGTGAGACCACACCACAGGCACACTCAGTCCATGCACCACCCACCACCCCTGGGCAAAAGGCCACACCAGCAGCCCCCCAAAAACGACAAAAAACAATAAAATAAGCACAATCCCAGCCCATCCATGGCCTCAATTATGTTTAAATTTAAGAAGACACCCCACAGAAAGACTAGGCCCATGCAACACTCACCACCCCTGGGCAAAGGGCCCCACCAGCAGTCCCAAAAAAAAGACAAAAATCAGCACAATCCCAGCCCATCCATGGCCTCAATGGTGTTTAAATTCAACAAAACAGTTGTATCATGCACCCCTAACCAACCCTGGTCCTACTGGATACTGTGGCTACCCACAATATAATTTATTTAATGTTCTGAAAAAGTTCCAAAATTTTACTTGCAGCAACTGTAATGCCCCAAACAAACTTACTTGTGAAAGTTGATTTCTAATCCAAAAGTGATCCAAAGACAGTCAAAAAGGCCTCAAATCCAAATATCCAGCAGCACCCACAAAAAGTAATCCTTCCAGCTCCAGATCCAAATGAAAGTGACCAGGAGATGGACAAAGCACTGGGAGGAGCCTGCTGGACAGGAACAGGAAGTTGGAGACTGTGGGGCACTTCCTTCCTCCCCCCCCCCCAAAATGGACTCCTTGCAAAAAAAAAAGCCATGCAAATGTCAACCTGAGGAGTGATTCTGATAAAAATCATAATTTTCAGAAGGTTTATCCTGTTTGCTGGTGATTTTCTTGTGCGAAATGGCAAAATCTCTATTTCGCAAGTGCGAGATTGTTCCTTTCCGCCGCAACTACGTGTTCGCAATTGCGAACTCTCGCGAGGTGTGCTGTGCAAGGTGGCAAGCCGCGAGTACGTATTCGCGGGCGACAAACTCCCGCGGGAACACGCAGCAAGATCTAAAATGGCGCGTTACTCGCAAAGAAAAACAACTCGGCAAACGCTAAAATGACGGAAAGTGAACGCCGTGCACCACGCCGCGCGCCGCAACCAAGCGGATTCACGGATTTTCGACAAATTCGCGAGCGTTCGCGGATTGCTGATTTGCCGAAAATCCGAAAAATCCGCGAGCGGAGCGGATTTTACGCCCATGCTTATGTATCACATCAACATTTTCAGTACAGCAGCTGAACTTAGTGTCAAACCAGTTTGAAAATTTTGCAAGGATTCGTCAAGCGACGCCACAGTTATTGGCAAATAAAAAAACACTCTTTCTAAGAAAGCTACATCTTAACTATAAATACCTATTGGACACCGATATGTATATATATATATACATATATTCACTGAAAAAACCATAGGTTTTACACACGTTATAGTTAGGAAATAGCATTAACAAAACCTATGAAATTCACTGAAAAAAACATAGTTTTCGCACTAGTTATAGTTACCTGGAAGTTTTACTCGCATAAAACCATTGAAATTCCCACGTTATAGTTAGTTGGACTCACTATAACTTGCGCGTGCAATGCACTGCTGATGACGTCACATATTACATCACTCATGACATGGTCAGTGACATCACTCATGACATAACGTGTGTAAAAACCTATGGTTGTTTCAGTGAATTTCAAAGGTTTTGTTAATGCTATTTCCTAACTATAACGTGTGTAAAACCTAAGGTTTTTTCAGTGAATTTCATAGGTTTTTTTAAATGCTACTTCCTAACTATAACGTGTTTAAAACCTATGTTTTTTTCAGTGAATTTTAAAGGTTTTTTAAATGCTAATTGTTAACTATATCTTGACTGTAACCTATAGTTTCATCATTGAATTTCGACAAATGTTTTTATCCGATAAAAAAGTTTTCTTGACTGGCAGAATTGTTTAGGGAGAACGTCTTTTTATACTTCCGTGCGCGACCGGGTGCGCGCACCCCGGTATTTTTAAAGATTAAAAAAGGTTTTATCGTTTATCAGTATTCTTCTTGGAGCCCCATATGAAGGTGTACAACATCAGGGATTATCTACCTTTCCTCCTTTTCACGTTTTGAAACTTCATTAAATTAAACCGATACTTCCAAATGACGTACGTGACCCGATGGTGTCATCGCGTATACGTCCTAATGCGCGCATGTTAAATCATGTGACTTGAAAAGAACACTTCCTATTGGTTCATAGTAGTTTCTATTCTGAAATTTTCCAGAAACCACCCACTTCCCTCACTATCTTTTTTCCTCTCAAGGGAGAAGAACCTTTCACATCTTTCCGAACAGTTTGGTGAAATGGCTGCCGCACGCAATTCATCTTCGGAATCTGAGGAAAATTATCGAGTACCTTTAAAAAAAAGGAATGAATCTTTCATCTGGCAATTTTTTACTTATCCTCAGGGTCAAAAGAAAGTAAATGCCCCGAAAGTTACTTGCACAATTTGTGACGCAGTGCTTTCAAGAGGAAATCCTTCGAAAAAGTATTCGATTTCGATACATACGATGAAGAGGCATGTGAGGCAAGTTCATCCTGTGCAATATGCACAGGCATCTCCAAGAGCTCTGGCAACACAACTACCACCAGCTCTGGCCAGTACTTCATCTAGAAGACGACGTGCATCTCCATCTACTGCACAGTTGGACTTGAGACCATATTTGTCGTCAGTGCATATGAAATGCAACGAGTGTTCAGGAATGATTGTCTACGGAGAGCAGAGCCTCACTCTTATAGAAAAAAGAATTAATGAACATGAATGCTACGACAGAAGATAATTTTTTAACAATTTTTTTTGTTCCTGTTTCACAGTTTCACAGTTCAAAAATTTGGCTCCAGTTTAAAAAATCAAAAACAATATAAAACTTCTCAAAAAAAAAAAAAAAAAGTTCTTTTCAGAACTAACTCATTGTACCAAAAATAGCTCTATTCATAAACTGAAGTTTCGCTGCTTTTTCAGCACAATTTTTCAAAAAAGCGTCGATACTTGGGGCCTATTATGAAGAAGACGTGATACGTTATCGTCGCTTTTATCGGCAGGACACTGCTAATAAAGCGACGATAATCACCTTCATAATATGTTCTATAAATTCCAATCGAAACGTATGTTAGATGTCTTTATATCTATCATTACGTTCGATTGCAATTCATAGAGCATATTATGATGGCCGTTTTCGCCCCTATATCGGCAGTTTCCTGCCGTTAAGAGCGGCGATAATGTTTTGCCTATCCTTGTAAATATTCCTCAGCACCTTTGTGAAAACGTCATAACAGCGCCTGCCGTAAGAGCACTTTGCATGTCTGCCACACAGAAAGTTAATGACATGCATACTAGGCGTACGTCAAACCACAAGCAAAATGTGATTGGAGGGGAAAAGACTATCACGAACACAGCAGCTGCGAGAAAAACAGTTGGAATAAACTTGTTTATCGTACGACTGCCACGGCCTGCTCTGATCAAGCATTTGGCAGCGTTAACATGGGGGTGTGGAAAATAAAACTAAATCAACCCCCTCTCCTAATTACAGGGCACACATTAGTGCGTGAAAACAACGCTTGTTTTCACGCGGTAATGTTAACTGCCGCCGGCTGTTACAGGATTTACTATCACATAAGTATTCGAATTGATAATAACGCAGTTACACTGCCGAAAATTCTGGCGATAGCCGGCGAAAGTCAAATGTACGATGTTCGGGGCATATTAGCAACAACTATAGGTTCACCAGGCATCCCCGTTTTGCCAGGACTGTCCCCGTTTTTAACCAGCTATCCCAGCAAATTTCAAGAAATATTGCTCATGTCCCCGTTCAGGTCGACTGAAAACGGGGAGAAATCTTTTTTATGTTTTACAAAGCAGTTAAATTTACCTGTTGTTTCTACAATGCAATGTAATTGACAGGCAAGGTACACGGTTTAAAAATTACATTTTATTTATGTTCTTACTGCCTCTTCTGTAATTCTCTGCTAACGAGCACTCTCATCGCTTGAAGTAAAATCGTAGTCCTTCTTCTATTTTTCTGAAATGTCCCGGTTTTTGGCTTTAAAAATCTGGTTACCCTAAACAACTAGCGATAATTATCAGTATGTTGGTTTAGTTGCGATATTTTTTTCGTCGAGCTGCGGCGATTTTTATCGCTTAGGATTCTTGCTATTATCAAGGTTTATTTCCTAAGCCTGTGATTCACAAACTGTGCACGGGGGCTCCCCAGTACGCCGTAATGAGGTGCCAAGGGCACGGCGCACACTAGGCTAACCAACCGTCCGTAAATTCCACGGACGTCCCTACCCTGTTATCTATAATTGTAGCCATCACAGGGAGCAGCGCTGCTCCCCTGCGAGAGGCCTCACCCCCGCTGCTGGATCGGCCTCGCACTCCTCCAGGAGCACAGGAGCAGCCCCTCCCGCCCATTGAAATTCTCTATGGACCTCATTGCCACTTACTGAATGAGAATATGGCAGTCAAGGTTGTTCAAGCACATAGCGCTCCTCCTGCCTCAACGTACAGAAGGGATTCTGTTAGATAAAAAAAAGAAAAATGCCCACGCTGCAATGTTAGAAAACACTTCCTTTAAAGAAGGCTATGAAATAAGTTTAAAAAAACAGATTAACGTTCTTTCATTCTCTCATCATTTTTTAACAGAAGTATTTTCAATATTATATTCAACAATGCCATGGTTACTGCTTTTGTACTTAAAGGAACTAGCAACCATTGACAAAGCCAATAGTCCTTGCTTGTTGTTGGTGTAAAGATACTTGCTGTTTTATATATCTGCATGCAATGACAGATACAACATAACACCAGTCGAGCACAACACTATGCTAAACGCATATTTGTAGCTTAGGTGTTTTAAACTGCCCTCGGAATTACATCCAACACCCCCTTTGAAGAGACCCCTCCATTTTTATTAACACTGCTTAAAGCCCTGGAAACAACACCATTTTACAGTAACCTCACATCCTGATACTGTACATCATGTGTGACTGATAACTTCTACGTTTTCAGTCTGCCTATGTACGGAGGCATTGTGAACTCTCCCCCACCGCACCCCACCCATTGCTGTAGTTTGTTCTTCATAGGCCTCTTCTCCCTACAACTCTGCAGACAAAGACTCAGGTCATAAAGTACAAAGCTGGGTGAGTAAATAAGTATGGAATGTCTAAATGGCTGGATCGATTACTGAAAGGATGAATGGATGAATGAAAAGAGAATGGTTAGATAATCAAAGAAAAGATGGATGAATAAATGAATGAGTGGAAGTATAGATGAGAGAAAAGATAAATAGATGGATGTATGGCTAGAAGGGTGCATACATGGCTAAAAGGATGGATAGATGTGTTAAAGGATGGATGCATGAGTAAAAGAGCACCTGATGGATCAGTGATTTAGTGGATGGATGTGTGAAAGGATAGATAGATGAATGAATGAAAGGGTAGATGATGTGCAAATGAATGCGTGGATGGATAAATTGGTAAGTGAAATGGTAAAAAAATGGATAAGTGAAAGGGTGATTATAAAGATTAATTAGTAAGTGAAAGGGGGTAGATGGACAAAAGCATGGATACATCAGTGAAGTAAAAGGGTGGATTGATAAGAGAGCGGATGGCTGGATCAGTGAACGGATGATTGGATGAGTGAAAGAATGTGTCCCAATTACTTTAAGGAAGATAACAGGACGTGCATACCACCTACCCACCGTTAAAAAAAATGGTGGGGAGCCACTGTAAACTACTGAGTAGGTCAAGGAAACCACAGGTCAACAAAGTTTGCGAACCACTGTCCTAAGTGATAAATATCGGTCCAAATACATAAATATTGTTGTAAAGTCAGCAATATTCATGCATTACCGAGCTATTGGTCTTAGTCATGTTATCTACCTACCATTACATGACATAGCTAAGAACTGCTCAGGGGCAGCTATTAGGTTTTGGACATTTTCGACCTTAGCACAAATATGTTCAAAAGTGGGTAAAAGGAGATAGCAATGTTAGGAACTGTTTCTAGTAACTAACATCTTGCAACGCTAACTTTGCATGTCAATAGTGATAAATATCACAGACAAACAAAGCGGGTCACAAGATGGTCATTATCTGCTATTAGATGTCGCTAACTGGTGTTAGCATCAGCTACGTACTAGAGAGATAATTTTATCTCCGCTTTCTTGGCTTTTAAAGCCAAAAAAGCAGAGTAAAACCCCCTTGATAATATGCCCCAAAGTTCTTTAACACACATCATTTACCTGCAATGTTTTGACACATCAGCATTAGTGAACTGACTCAGTGAAATGTTGCTGATTTCTTAAATACATTTTTAAGGGGCTCCTTGCGACAGTGCAGCCAATCCTCCGTGGAAGTGCTCACATAAAACACGACACTGGTATGACCAGGATACTCAAAGAAATGGCACAGTGATGAAAAAGTATTTTTATTTTTTATACTTACCTAAGAAATAGTAATAAAGAAAAACTTAAAATCTTTAAAAAACATGGTATCTGTGGAAGAAAAGTAAAAATAAGGTTATAATGTCATTTCATAAAACAAAACAAAGTAGAAGTGATTGAAACAGAAAGTGAAAGAAAAGAAGACTGAGGGACAGAAAGAGACCGAGACAGAATATGTAGTATATAAATCAATAAATAAAAGAATTAATTGAAAGAAATAATAGCACTGAAAGAATGACTGTCTAAAGGAAAGTAAAGTGAGAGAGAAAATGAGAGTATGATCAGTGATAATACACGAAACAAACAGTCTGTAAAATAAACAGACTAAGAGTACCAAAATGTCTTAAAGAGATAGATAAAATAAAGGAAGAACACTAACAGAAACAGAGTGAAAAAGGATGAGTAACAGAAGATGAATGGCATAGAAACAGACAAGGAGTGTAAGAGAGAGAGATAAAGAGAAATTAAGTAGGGTAAGAGAACTAAACTATAGATTTAAGTTTGGAAATTGAGCATAATTAATGAAAGCAGAGTAAGGCAACAAATTGTAAGGTACAGTAAGACAAAGAAATTAAGATTCAGGAAACAAAGGTGATACAGGGTCAATAAAGGTGAGTCAGCATAAAACAACGTAAGTAACAAACTGAAGAGTTAGATAGATTGAATAGAATACTAACAGAAAATATATAAGAGAAACAGGATAGAAAATTAAAAAATGCAAAATGTGCATGAGTTAAAGGGAATAACCATGACTAAACACCACTAACAAAGGAAGAGGATGAAAGAAATAAGGATAAGAGAGAGGTACACAAAACTCTCAGATATGATTAGTTGTACTTACCTTATAAATGTAATATCTGTGGAAGACAATAAAGAAATCTGTTATAATACATATTTCTAAATCCAATGTAACAAAATAACTTAGACAACATATTAAATGGTTTATTTTTGCTGTCCTCAGATAAATTGATTTTCACTATAAACAGTGATTTCAATAGTAATCATCATGTAACAGCGGGGGAAAAAAAACACAATCAAAATGATTGTGTTTAAAAAACCCGTACAAGATCTCTATACATAATATAAATACCTGAAAAAAACATGTCTTAAATGTTTTTCTCTAATTCGCAATTTCTTGAGTAAGCACAGCACATACTCCACAGTTACAAACTAATTAAACTATACCACTTACTTTTAAATACCTCTCAACAAATATCTGTGCAACTATGTTCTAAAAACATTTATCTCAAGTCCACATTTTGATATCAAATTATTTTCCGCGTGGCCAAATAGTATGAGTTAATTTGTTATTTTTTTAGTACCTCCCAACAAAATTCCGAGCAAGTATGTTCTAAAAACTTTTATCTCACGTCCACTTTTTGATATCTCATTCTTCTCCGCGTGGCCAAAGAGTATGAGGTATTTCCAACGTGTTCTGTACCATTAAACATTAAGGAAACCTTACCTGATACTATCACTATGCCACATAAAAGTTTCATTTCTAGATCTGAGCACCCTCAATCACATGATATTTCTAAACAACACAGTTTCATATCTTTACAGTACTAATCTTACTACACCAAGTAATTTTACTGAAATTTAGGTTGCAAAAATATCAGATAAGAATTTGTTAAGTCAAAAGGCAAACGTTTCTTAAAACTCAATTGACTATCATTGCAGAGCGTCCAACCTGTTGGAGACTTCAAATAAGCTATGTAATGTCCTGATGATATTGATGGCCCTTCATGAAAAATAATTGCTACAGTTACAAATGTTCTTCTAGAAATAGATATTTGAGAAGCCACAAAATTTTTAATTGAAGTTGACAATTTACTTCCATCAGCTCTGCATCGTTGAAGCATTAAAATTACATACTGTCCATATCTGTGGATAAATAATGTTGATAACATTTCTGAGTTACATTGAGAGCAGACCATGTTCTGATACGCATCTTTAACTAGTTTATTAAAGGACACTGTTTTACAATCTGGTAATGTTAAATATATAAATCTTTCTGTGTGTATGTCAGTACTACTTGAAAATGAACAATTATCGCAAGTATGCTCCCATTTATAAGAAAGGCCAAAAAGACTATCAATATCTACACCTTCTTCTTCCAAAACTGTAAGCATATACATAATAAATTCCTGACAATCTTACTGAATATTCTGAGAAAATTGATTTAGTCCTGCACATATGTCTAAAACATTCCTTACTTCTGAAACACTTGCTACTTCACTATTACCACTGCTACATTTTTCAAAGACAGAATTTAAGGAACAACAAAATGTTTGCTCCTGATTTTGTACAATCTGTTGCTGTAAATTTTTTTAGAAAAAAACAACATTAACCACTACATTTGCATAGCAGTTGACACCAGACCTTTTTTCAAATTTAAATCCAACAATTTCTTCAATACTAACCTTTTTCTTACTGCTACCAATGACAGCCTCATCTTTTTTTCTTCGTTTCTCTACTACTTCACTACATTTTTCCTCATTTCTCCTTTTCTGATCAACCATACTCTTTTTAATTAAAGGATAATGAGGTAAACTTGGAGCATATTCTCTTCTTAACCTATTATACTCCTTCACACATTTTAAATCTGCACTAATCTTTGTCTCATCAAAATCAATTACATAAAGTCCAGATAAAGTTCTAACTCGAGATAAAGCAACATATGCCATACCCTCTTTGAATACAGTGCTTCCAATATTTACCAAAGCACAATCTACACTTAAACCTTGAGATTTGTGAATAGTCACTGCATATGCCAAACAAATTGGAAATTGCTTCCGACGGACATATAAGTCTTTCACAAGCAAAAAACGAGTTGAACAGTGACTGAATTGTTGAACTTCCTCAATTCCATCAAATTTTATGCGTAAAAATTCAATCTCATCTCTATTTGGGTAATTTACAAAACCAACAATATTACCCATTGCTCCATTCACCAAACCTCTTTCTACATGTAAATTTCTCCGTAAAATAATCCGACAATTTAAACATACATACAGATTCTTTTCTAAGCCAGCAGTTTTAGATATAGATTTCTGAAGAGAATCCAATTTTAACTTCAATTTTTCAGACAAAACAATAGTACTTCCTTCGTGCTCTATTTTATCTTTAGCTTCCAGTTTCTTAATTTCTTGATTTTCCAACTTCAACATTTTTTCATTGAAAACAGAGCATTCTTTTAGAGTTGGCATCAAGCATATGACTGACTTATCTTCTACCTCTTTACTATATATTTTCTCAGGTACATTATCTTCATTGGGAAACAACTTAGAAAGTAATCGTGTTCGTAGAGTTTCTTTCGCATCTTCAGTTAGTTTTCCAATCCTTATATCTTGAAGAATATTTCCATATTTAGTATCCTTTGCCTGTCGCATATTTTGAATCAGTTCAGTATATTTGAAATGTGACCATATATTAACATTTCCAATACTGCCCAGGCACTTTTTGGTGTCTTCATGTGTAACAGTTTGAAATACAGGTTGTCCTTTCACAGGAGTTAGTTGCAGTAGATCTCCAAAAACTATGACATGTTTGCCTCCAAATAACACATCATAGTCTGTTTTAAGTATCTGTTGCATTCTTAAATGCACAAAAGCAAGCATTAAATTGGATACCATGCTTACCTCATCAATAATGAGAAGTTTCATTTCTTTAAGGACTCTAGAAACTTCATAACAAGCGTCTCCAGATAGCTTGTGATATTGTAATTTATTTTCATGTTCAACTGGCAGCATCAGTAAACGATGTAAAGTAATACCTTTAATATTATGTGCTGCCAATCCAGTTGGAGCAGTAACAACACAAGACAGTGGTGACTGAGTTATTTGCTGTAGATATGTAGTAATTCCTTTAATTAGAAAACTTTTACCAGTTCCAGATTCTCCACTTACATATAGTCGAATAGGTTCAAATGACATACATGAGCATTCTTTTTTGTCATGACGAAAACCATGCTCAATGTGCTCTGTCACTTCATCGTATATCTGTCTTTGCTCAAGATTAAGTTCCTTCTCCAATTCTTCTAAGTTTATTATATCCTCTTGAGCTTGCTGCATTGCTCTTTCCACCTCATCCATGGCAGTGGCTGCTTCATTTTGGATAATTGGTGGTCCCAGTGGATCCTGACTCAACGATGCAGAACTTTGAGTGTCTTGACAACTTTCTCTAGCAATCTCCGCTGCAATTGTTGCTTCTTGCTCTATTTCGTCGTTCAACATTTTGAGATAATTACTAAAAACAGGACATTCTATACTACTTTTAGATGCGTTAAATGAATCTTCATAACTATGAAAGTCACCAAGTAGTTCCTCTTCTGTACGCCATGGTTTAAAGAGTTGCAAAAGAGCTAAATAGTAAAATTCTCTTTTGTCAGGACTTTCGCAACTCAGTTTTGGTGATTAATCAAGTGTCCTTTTCTTTGTTTGACCAGACATCCTTCCTGTCCAATTACAGCGTATACACCTTTTTCAATATTCTCTCTAATATTCCTTTTAAAAATGTATTGTTCAAGTACTTCATACAGACAAATGTTTTCAAGCAGAGTACTTCTATTTGGATAGTATGTATCCAACATATTTGTTTTCAGACTGTCTGTACTGTTTGGTTCTTTCTGTGCTAATATTCAATTTCTTGCACAGTTTTCAAAACACGGTTTCGTGTTCCTGCAAGACCTACACTCACCCACAGTATACTTCTAGATTTCGCATAAAGACTTGCTGATGATAATCGATCACAACATTCATATGCTCCAATTTCTCGATGAGATAACATCTTCAAACTGTAAGTATACAATTTCTTGCTTAGGCTCTTTTCATGAGAAATATCTTCCCACATCTCCTTCAGTTCCGTCTTTTCAGATTTCGTGATGTAAGACGTTACATATCGAGCCACAGCAATAGAGTTGTCCGCAACATATTGTATATACATGTTAGCATTCCACATGGACAAAATGACTGGGTTATAGTCATTTATATATTTGGACTCTTCACCTCTTCTTAAATTGTAGGTATTTTTGGGTGATCTTCTTGTGATATTATGTCGCAAAGATGACATCAAATTGTTGACTCTTCCTTTTGAAAGCACCGGTCGTGCAAATCCAAAACGACATTTAGTATAGAATTTATCCTTTGATTTGAATTTTCGCAGACAATATTTTCCACAACGATGTCTTTGAAAGCGTAACACTTTTCCTCTTAAGTCCTTATCAGTTGCACTGTTAGGTATGTCACAAGTGGCATATTGTTCAATAAAAGACAGTACAGTGTCATCCGAGTCTGTTCCAAATTTGGGAGCATCCTTGATCCATAATAGCACATGAATATGAGAAGCACCTCTTGCTTGATACTCTTTTCTCCAGAAGAAATCCAGAACTTCACCAAGAGGTGGATTTTTCTTGTTTGTAATAAAAGACACAATAGCTTCAAATCTATGATTAAAATATCTGCAAACATTAACCGGATCCAACGAACACAATTCTCCAGGTGTCTTGGAGTTTATATTTTCAATATTTGCATTCGCCTCTCGAAGAAATTCAAGTAAATCTTCCCAAGCATACTCTGCACAGCTTAGAGTTAAAAACCATGTAGGTGCTCCTAAGTTTCTTAGCATGCATTTTAAATCTCCATGACGACGGTACCAATACTCATTAGTACCACGCTGACATGCCATTAAATTAATTAGGTGAGAATCCAAAACACTGTCTTTCTGTTGCACTTTATCCATAAATTCCTTTGCTGAAACATTTTGCAGATGCACTCCACTTTTTAAGATATGGTTTACTGCATAAGAAAGACCAGATACGTCACTCTCAAACAGAAGATGAAACAAATATGGAATACATTGACGAAATCTCGGATCTTCTGCATATAATCTTGTTGTCCGGTACTCAGATGCAGGAATCTGCATAGGTCGATCATCATATCGCGCACCTTCACCTGTTGGGAATAACTGTGGGAAACAACGACCATCCAAACTTTCTTCCCATACACTAATAGGACTTCCTTCTGCTTTTTTCATCTGAAATAACTCAATAGCATTCCCCATTGCTTCTTTCGAATGCAGTGGATGAACACTGTAATGTTCATAAATGTCTTCACTTCTGGACAAGTCGACTTTTTCAATTTGTCCAATAGACAAATCATTATCCTCTTCTTCACTTACATCCTCTTCTTCTACGTACACATTTTTATAGTATTTATTATTTTTGACTAAATACAACGTTGCCTTTTTGACTTTCCTAACATCCACTAAATCTTGCCAGATTTTCTTATTCTTTGTAGGTACACTATTAACTAGAATAACTAGAGGTTCCTCTTCTACATTTTCAATACCAATTGTCTCCATATTTTTTTTTTAAATCAAGTGGCAAATATACAACTCTACCCTTTAATCCTCTTTGTAAATCTGAAGGATTTAATTTCCCAGTCTTAGGCTCCATACGAACAATAGCCTGAAAAGGATGTACACATTGAATCAGAATAGTCTCATAAGTATTTAAATCCTTCAGTTCCGATGGAATATTTATCAACTCAAGATTATTATATACAGCTCTAGCAGGCATTCTATTCTCATTTAATTTATTATAACAATATTTACAAATACGTTGCTCAAAACCCAAATCAAAACAGTTTTCTACCAACAAATAAGTCACAAACTCTTTCCACTGAGTATTATCTTCATCTTCACTTTTTAAATATAAATCAACTAACCTAGTTTGACTTTTGTAATGAATGCGTCGACAACACACACAAGTAAAATTTGGTTTTTCACCTGCAATGACCATAAACTTTGTTATTTCCTGTTCAAAATCTTCAGTATTAAAATGTCCAACATTTTCTAACACATTTCCTTCTATAACTATATCAGTTTCTGCATTGTCTTCATCTCGACCAAAATAACTTACCTCAATTTCTGCACAAATGTTCTTCACATCTAATACACATCCATGCAAAAGAGCACTATTTAACTGTTTAAGTTTAATTGCTGGACTTTTTGCATAATACAACTTTCTCACTCATTTTCTCATTTTGGTATGATGCACTGCTAACATCCTGAAGTGATGAAAAACACTCTGGCATATGTTTTTAGAAAGACAAGCCGGAGAATGGCCTTGCAAACCTGTTTTTTCTCTCACTCTGCAACGATCTAATTCTTGCAACATTACAATTTTTTTTTAGACTTTCCTTAGTGTACTTACGTAAGAAATTGCGAAAGAAATCAATTGAATCCTGTCGTACACTGAAAATACTGCTACAATTCCAACTATAAACAGGAGCATGAACACGTCCCTCTAAAACTTCTCCACCTATTACCCCTTCTGGATTTCTAATCTCAATTTTTTCTTTCTCAATAGAACAGCCATCCTTCACCTCATACGCCCGACCACTGGTGTCAACTGCATGCAACAAATCGTTACTTTGAAAGTAACTCTCTTCATTAAAAAATGGCTCAGAATTTGAAGTATGCATCCATTTCCCAGAAAAGACTTTACAAAAATTAGTTCTATTTATGTGTCTCTTCCATTTACTCTTAGCTTTTAAAACTCTGATTGCCTTATTTAGTGTATTTATTCTATTAAGTACTAAAATAAATAAAACATTTTTTGTCTCAAACGCGTGTTCAACAACATCCTCTATATATTTTTTCTTCTTATAAAAAGCAGATTTCCTTTTAGAAACTTTTTCCTTTTTTAATAAATTCAAAAGTACTCTGTTATTTCCGCAAACTGATTAGTACGTCTTTTACTGTACATATTTTCCTCACCGCTGATTTCAGACACATTTTTCTTTTTTCTTGCATTTCTCCTTGTGGATACTGACAACTGTTTTTCCTTTTGAACATTATCCAATTTACTTTTCCTTTGACACAACTTTTTTATAAAATCCTTGCTGCTCTTACCAGGAGCACTCTTGTTTTTCTCCGTCCTTTGTTGATTATGTAATTCTTGTCCTTCTTTCCTCTTCAAATGGTATGTCCGTTTATACAGCTTTCTTTTTTCATTTCTGGTCGGCATACTGATTGATGTTTGTGATAAAAATGACAATCTGTTTGGAAAAAAGTTAAAAAATATTATAGACCTCTACTAGCATATAACATACAAATTATAACCACTGCTTTATTTTATAACTAGATTAAAGACAAAGAAACAGTCTCTGAACAGAGTAGGAAATCCTGTAGTGAATATTGGTTCTAAATTTATAACAGTCCATAGCTGTGTCACCATTATAGACGTATTTTATGATTCTAATTTTTCAGGCATATGAACACTATACTAATTTTCAAGCACTGTAGGTGTTCCTCGTGCTTTTAATTTTGTTAACTTTAATCTCTTATACAGTTCATGAAAACTTTTATTCTCATTCTCATAAAGCAGATCAACGACGAATAGTACAAGAAAACTGCCTTCAAGATTTTTTTTAATATAAATAATTTTATTCATTTAATAATTCATATTGTAAAATCACTTGTAGCATAATTTCATCAGGAACTTCTTCATTATTATAATTTTCTTCTTCCAAATTCTCTTCTTCCCCTTCCACCATTTCTAAATAAGCACTGTCAAAAGTGCGGTCCATAAAGTCCACATTTTCTGTGTAATTTTCCTCCTCAAATACTCCATCTAGTAATTCTTCTATTAATTCATTTGCAATTTCAAAATGTAAATTTATGTTTTCGGAAAATTTTCCATTTTAGTATTCCTTTTCTGTCTTCTGTGTCCTTTTAAAAAAATTTAAAGACTAAATTAAATCTTTTTCATGAATAGATAACCAAAAATTACCTTTACTAATTTTTCAACTACATACATTTTCATACTTTTTAACACATTAACTACATATATTAAGATAGCACCTTCCTCTTGTTTTGAAAGAAACTGACACTATGATCCTAGACATTAACACTATCCCTTTCAATTTTTTTTAATAAATTGTGCTGTAAAAACACATCTTACTGTGAAATTTGTTTTTAGGATTTCTGGACTGTAGAACTGTTGATAGACTTTCTAATTTATTTTTAGGGATCTATTTTCTGAGTTCACTACTACAAACTACGATTCAAACTGTTAGCAGACTGAAGGGGGGACTCACAATATACCAATTAAAACATTCACTAAACAGATTACTACTTCCCACAGAGACAGTTGCTTTTACCTTTCAACAGCATACTCAACATGTGAATTTCATCGAATGTAGAACATTTCATGCTAACCATGAGGAACCACATCATTATAGACCTCTGCAAATGCATATAATAGGGTGCAAATACATAGTACAGTCACAGATATGCACAAAAAATGCCCATCACGCCAACAGCCATATCATAATACACCTCTATAAATCAAGAAAAACGACTGTACACAAATGATACAGCATGAGTTACAGAGATAATGATAACTTAGCAAGAATTAATCCACGTAAAGAGCAAACTCTTGCAGTCAAATAATAGATGAACCAGAACTGCATAGAAAATAACACATGGACCCGGCCCATAAAAAGATAGTGCCAACAGACAGTGGAAACCTATCTCAAAATACATATGTAGTGCTAGCAGGTACAGACATGGTAAAAATAGAACATAAAATCCTCCAGCAAAAGAGAAGCAGTGCAAATATTCTAAAAATTCTTGCTTATTATTTTAATCTGCACAAACATAAATTGCCTTTAAAAAATACCAACTCACCTGGAAAAAAGAATTTGATCGTTGTAAACTCTATCACGTTGACTACAGGTTGTTGCTTTTCAGCACCAAACACTCTAAAAAAAAAAATATGAATTGAAACTGAATTTTAGTTAACATATTACTGACATATTTATTACACAACATACACCCATTGTGCCAAATAACAAGCCTAACAGATACATTCCCTAATTTTCTCTCCATTATATATCCTAAAGCCTAACTAAGTTTAATATTTGTTTTTTAAACACATCCAATAACCAAATTTTTCACCCAGATTTTTAAAAAATCAAACTTCATTTACAGTGTAATCTCCCACACATTGCCAGGATACTACATGCAATATTTATGATATGCACTGCTACACAATCTTAATTAGTATATCTGTTACCCATCTTACTTGGCAAAATAAATCAGCATGGAACATCAACATCACACTGTGAATAAAGCTTCTTTTTATATAATTTTGGGTGAATAATTTGCTTTTGAGTTTTATATTTGAATTCTGGTAATTATACTGATTCGTTTTCTTTCCTACATTTTCATAATCACTAGTTGCACAAAACTAATGACAGAGATACAGAGAGATGTACAATACGAAAGAGACACAGAATAGAAAGGACACAGACCACAGGAGACAGACACACAGTACCAGGGACACGAACATGCAGAGAGAGACCAGCTTTGAAAGCACAAATAGAGAAAAAGAAAAATAACAGAAAGCAGAGAATAGTGAACAAAAAGAGGGAAGGTACAAAAAACAAAAAGATGAACATAGACAGGGTGTGACAGAGTAGAAACAACAGACAGGGCACAAAAGAAACAAACGCCAGGAGGCACATGGAAATAGAGGACACCAGGCAAACAGCACAATAGGGAGAAAGAGAGCATAAGGAACGCAGAGATGGACAAGAAGAGCAGAAGGGAGAGAGAGATGGAGAGAAGGAGGCTGAATAGAAGAGAGAGAGAGAGAGAGATATACCACCATAGAGATAATGCAGGAGAAAGACTGAAAGCAGGAGATAGAGAAACATACAAAACGACCATAGAAAGCAGTGAGAGATCACAAGGGAGAGGGAAAGCAAGGGCATAATTCAGGCCACAAAGTAAAAGAAGGACAGATGGGAAACAAAGAATAGTAAAAACGACAACAAAGAGAGGGACAACAAGAGAAACAGAAAGAATACAACAAACAGTGAGGGAGAACAAAAACAGGATAGAGAGAAAATACATGAGAGACAAGAAGGGTAGAATTCAGAGAGTATACAACATGAAGTAAAACTGCACAATAAACAGAGATACAGAGAACTAGCCGGACACACTGAAATATATGAAGGAACCAGCACAAAGATAGAGATATTGAGAAAAGGGAAAGAGGAAGACAGATATATGTTTGCTAACTCCAGTAACTTAGTGCATGAAGACATCTGCTGCAGGAACTTCTGTATAACGTCATAGTCAAAACTCTTTGTTTCCCTTTAGCCCCACCCCTTTCCCCTCTGACCTCTCACCCACCAGAACCACAAACCACACTGTAAATTTTGCCCTACATATCAAAGCATGAGGGTATGGTACACTAGATAACATGATACCTACAGCAACTGTGGACTATTGCCTTTGACACACATTCATAGCTGCACAAGTTAAATAAGCATTAATATCAATACCACACATAATCTACCTGCAGTTTCTGAACGTGTCTGTACTGCACTCTCTTTTTTGCTCTGCCACTTTTTCTTGAAGTACTGCAACAGCATGCTGTCATGATATTTATTTATTTATTTATTGGGACATTTGTAAAGCGCTGCGTTACGCACACCGGCGTGTCCACGCGCTGAAAGTGAGAGAGGCAGAAAAACAGGTCATTTACTAGTCATTTACTTCGTATAAAGGTGGGTTTTTAGTTTCGCTCGAAACCTCGCTTCTTCAGGTTCCAGACGCAAGTCCACTGGGAGTTTATTCCAGTAGTTTGCCGCTAGACACCTGAAAGATCTGCCTCCCATGCGCGCTTTCTTCACCCTGGGGACCCTAAGCAGACCCCCATCGGCAGATCTGAGCGCTCGAGCGGGTATATAAGCTTCAACCAGTTTCCTAAGTGGTCGAGGAGCCCTATCATACAGGATACGGTGACACGTGCAGAGGGCTTTATATTCAACTCTGCGCCTCACCGGAAGCCAATGCAGCTTCTGCAGTGCCGCCTTCGAAGGCGCCCTTTTGGGCAGCCTGAGGATGAGACGAGCTGCCGCATTTTGCAGCACTTGGAGGCGAGCCATGCTCTTATCTGGCACCCCCAAGTAAAGCAAATTCCCGTAATCCATCCTGGCGGTTACCAAAGCATGTACCAGGGCTTGGCGCGCTTCCATCGGCAATAAGTCCAGGACTTTCCTCAGTCTTTTCAGTACCCCAAAACATACGCCTACCACACGGTTGATCTGGGGCCCGAAAGTAAGACCTGCATCAAACCACACCCCTAGATTTTTTGCCTCCAGGCAAGGGGTGGGGGTTGGTCCTAAACAGGGTGGCCACCATGCCGATGACCAGGCAGACTGGGCTCTCCCTACCACTAGCACCTCTGTCTTGTTGCCATTGAGTTTTAAACAGTTGATGGCCATCCAGTCGGCAAGTTCTTTCATGCACGACGGGAAGCCATCTGCAGCAAGACAGGGTGCGTGCGATAGGGAGATGACCAGCTGCGTATCATCGGCATATGATACCAATTGGAGACCATAGTTCTCCACAATGGAGGCCACCGGCGCTACATATAAATTAAAAAGGGTAGGACTCAGGGACGAGCCCTGAGGCACGCCCTGGCCCAAAGGTACCCCCCTTGAATAGCAGTCGCCTTGCCTCACTTGAAAGCTTCTTCCCGTTAGGAAGGCCTGGATCCACCTCAGCGCGGTATTGGTGATCCCACCTCTGTTCAGACACTGTAGGCTGGCAAAAAAACCAGTCTACCTATGCCAGAGCTCAAAAGTGCACCCCGATACACACCCAGCCTAGCTTTAAGAAACTGCCTCTAATGAAACCCGATAAGACCCGGCACACTTAAAGCCCTGAAACTATCTTAATGTCTCCTCTCCCTTTGCACCTTTAAATTTCATTTTCAAACCACGTTTCCTTTCCATCACACACGATTCTTTTTCGGTGTTCCACATTCAACGCCTAGACACTTTACCCTTTTTCGTTAGAAGCCGCAGCTGCAACATGCCTAATCCACAAATTAATTACTCTATCTTTCGCGCTTTTTCAATGTTTAAATTCCACAGATTTTTTTCACAAAAATACATACCACCGGCTCAGTACCTCTTAGTAACATGAAACCAAGTCCCTCCCTTTTACTTACAAATCCCTTAGAGACGGCAAAAAATTATATTTGTATAGAGATGAGCGTACTGAAACATGGGATTAGTCGTTCACATCCAGGCATGACTTATTTAACTAGAACCGCTGTAATGTTGCGTGTTTTTTCAAAGGTACACCGGTGCCTCCTATAAAGCCGACTTTTACCTTAATACTCAACAGTGATTATTTATTTTCAAGCAATGAGAATTGCTATGAGTTAATAAACGACAAACCTTACTCTGTAATAGTCACTCTGCACATACTTATCTGTAAGAATGTAGTTTATCCACCCCCGCATGGGAACCTTGATGTTTCCATCTGGCCGCGAATTCCAGCCTTGAATTCAAAGTTCCATCCCAAGACATGAACAAGAGCCTTATTGTCACAAAATCAAGTTACCCTAGCATCTGTTCACAAACATATCTCCTTCACTTAGCTAACACTCGCAGAGAACTGCATAACTTATTAAATAGTGACCTTCCTTTACAATTTCCTGAGGTGACTCCCATAATCTTTAACGTATCCCCCACTTCACAGCTGGCCTTTTTTTTTTGCAACTACTAACCAATGGTTTTGTGATTTCTTTGCCCCAGATTATTTAAAGTCATTCTGCTACTCTTCACTCCATATTCTCTGACCTATTTTTGTGAACTTCCTGATCTACTACCAGTAGCTGCTACTTTTCTGTTCCTATTTTCTTTTTTACAAAATGGATGTCCGTCCTGTCTTCGCAAACGAGCTGGAGCACTTAGAACTGTTTCGCCACAGGATGCTTGAGTACTATGGCATCCTGCCACTCACGACTTTGAGTGCATCATATGGATTATCATTTCGATTTTCCTATTTCACCTGTGTGCAGCCTGTATTTCATTGCCTGAGCCGTGATTTCATGTGGGCCCTGGACTTATGTCTCTGCAACTCGGTATCTCCTGAAGTGAATTACAATCATCTCATGAATCCGTTAATTGATCATGAACAGCTTTGTTCCGACGGAGGGATTATGGCATTTGCAGCGATACATGGAGTTCTGGGTCATTGGAATATATTCGCAGCGGCGCAAGATTTCTTGGCACACAGCTACATAGAAAAGTCACCGAGTTGTCCTCTGATGGTACTAGAGGCTCCGGTAATTAAAGAACATGTATGTTCATTTCCTCTTTTCAATTGGATGGCTGACTTGTTTTCGGATGATAACACTGACTTCCTTTTAGAAGCGGTTGCTGCTTACTTCGCCTACTCAGTTGTAGGATGACTCTTATGCAAGCCATTGACGTCTTAAGTTTTTTTTCCCTCCCTATCTTTCTCACGTTTTTTGGACTTTATTTTTTTATATAAACAAACCTATTGGCTTTACTAACAGTGGACATTACAATTTCGTACTGGTGAGATTTTCGTGTTTTATGTGCAGTTAATTTTTTTTCCTCACCTACTCGATTTCGTTCAAAACATTTCATTATACTCTAATTTCAACAAATCACTTGCTTATCTTATCTTATCTTATTTGAAATGTTCTTGAAGCAAGGCTGGGTAAAATATGGTTAAATGTACCCTGATAAATGTGTGAAGTTACAATGACTTTTTATATGTTTAAACACCATTTTCCCTTTCTGCTCCTTATTTCCGCCTCACAAACATGTGCTGCTTTTCTTTTCTCCCTAGTGAAATATTTTCGATTCATAACAGAAAAATATGTGGTTACACTGATATTACCCTTGCTTATAGAGCTGTATCTGACATCGAGTACTGAAACCTTTCAAAAGATATCTCAATACAGTAGATGTTTTGAACACTGATTTTCGAACGTCCCTACAGATAACATACATGCACCTCCAGCCAAATTCTCGCTTTTGCCGCGTTTTGTATTTCCTTACACAATACCATAACACAAACTTGATAGTGCTTCGTATGCAGACAACTAATTGTTAATGAGATGATGTCTAACCACTAGCATTTTCATATATGATTACTGAACTTAAAATCAAAAGACACCTTCTTAGATTTAATTTAATTTAATATATTTGCTTAGGAGGCTGTAGAATATGTTTTGTTAAACCTTATTCATTTTGCATCATACTATGCTTCTACCATTTGTGTTCTATGGACTAGTAACTATGCCGATTACTTTGTTTCTTATAATATCTTTACTCGTATTAGATAATAAACTTCGCTACAAAGCAGTGCATTGCTGAATAAACATTATAAATATATACGTTCCCTCTTTTAATCCATATTCAGAACTGAAATTATTGTATACTAAAAGTGTATTCATGTGTTCGACGTAATCTCAGCTGTACTAAGTTCATGTTTTCTTTTGTCGACCTGAGTTACTCATACTGCAACCCGCTGGCCTGTCACAGCCCGTCAAGCCTTTCTTAGCGGGTTGCGGACCATGCAAACTATCGTACGTATCGAAAAAAATAATTTATTACTGTTACCAAGCACCGCCGCAGTTGCGCTTCACTCAGACTGATAATCACTGCTCTCCCGCTTCTACAGTCCACACGCTATGTCGTATTTCACTACTTATCACCCTTTCATCTTCACTATAACAAACACTTCTTCGCCAGCCACCAGAGAACAAAGTGGAAAACCAAACGGACTAAGAAGTGAAATACGACAAACCCTTTGCTCTATGGAGCCGACCGAGCGGTAATTCTGAAAGTAGACAGTCACTGACTAGCGCTTCCAAAAAGCATCTCAAATATATAAATAGTATTTTGAAAACCTGCAAAGTACTTTGATGCGACTATCTGTGTCTGCCAGCAGAACAAACTTCCTCAGCCCAGACTGAACGCAGACACAGACAGACACACACACACTAAGATAACACAGAGCAACGGATACAGAAAGCAGGAGGGAGATGAAAATGGATTCAGACGGCAGGAGGGAGAGAACTCTATGTGTACTCGGTCTGCTACCTCACTGTACGAACCTGTGTACATCATTTGAGATGTCATCAGTGATGTCATCAGTGATGTCACTGACCATGTCATGAATGATGTAATATGTGACATCATCAGCAGTGGATTGCGTGTGCGCGATATATAGTTAGTGCAACTAACTATATATGGAATTTCAATGGTTTTGTGTGAGTAAAATAAGGTTTTTTAAATGCTAATTCCTAACTATATATGGTCTATAACCTATGGTTTTTTCAGGGAATTTTCAAGGTTTTGTAAATGCTAATTCCGAACTATATATGGTCTATAACCTATGGTTTTTTCAGTGAATTTCAATGGTTTTTTAATAGCAAATATCAAAAGCTTTAAAATGTATTCTTCTTTAAATCGAAAAATATATTTTATATGTTTTTAATATAATTTTTTTATGTATATATATACATTTTTTTTTTTTTTTTTGTTTCGCTACCGGTCCGCTCACCGGGTAGCTTCCCGTTAGCTCAATTTGGTGCCGCGACCCGATCCGCGAACCGGTAAACGTTCCGTTAGCGCAACTGCCGCGTTAGAAAACAATATCGTGACGCGTCGCGTAAGCGCGACGTATCGCGTTGCCGCGTAATGCGTCTTATGACGCGCCGCGTTAGCGCACCCGGAAGTGCTCCGGAGCGCGAACCGAGGCGCGAAGCGCAGCTCCCCGGAAGCGATCCGGGGCGCGGAGCGCGTAACGTAAGCGTAACAGGTCATGTGACTTGTTAATAAAACTTTCTATTGGTTCATTTCACTTTTGGTTTCCTAATGATGTAAGGCTAGGTCATGTGACCTAAAAATAACACTTTTCATTGGTTTAGAACATTTTTTTTTTCCCAAATGATGAAAGCCCCCACCTTCTTTCCTCACTCTGACTTTCATCTTTGTGAGAGGAAGACCTGTTTTTGCTTATTAAAATAATGGCATCTGTAGTAGCTGCAGCTGGTGGACCCCCACCACCACCACAACCACCTAGGAAGGAAGGACCACCTCCACAGTTCCTTCCCAACCCAGAGGAGGAAGAGGAAGAAGAAGAGGAAGAGGAAGTAGAGGGGAGGCAGTTCTTGCGTGAAGAGCCCCGGAAATCCCACCACAAAGACAGTTTTATTTGGCAGTTTTATTCTTTTCCTCGAGGCCAAAAAAAAGTGAATGCCCAACATGTGACATGCCTCATTTGTAAAGATGTTTTATCTAGAGGTACAGACAAAAAGTATAGTTACTGTAACTATACTATGCACCGTCATATGCAGAGGTGGCATCCACTGAATTACAACGTTGCAGAGATGCGTCACCTCCAAGACAACCCACCAACTCCTGTGGCCAGTACATCGGCACAGGTAACTCTGTCGGGACCAGAGGCGAGGGAAACGGTCCCAAACATCCAACAGAATTTTGTGCACATGAAGATAGTGTGCCTTTATTGTGGTGACCTACTCTCATGTGCAAATATGAGTATCAATTTGATAAACAGAGCATTTGAAAACCACAAGTGCTCAAAACGCCCCAAAAAATAAAAACATTTTTTTGCTCCTGTTGAGCCCTTTCTAATGCCTATTTTTCGTTGTTCCCCCTCAAAAAAAACAAAAAAAATATAAAACTTCAAAAAATACAAAAAAAGTAAAAAGTTGTTCAGAAAAATAATAAAAAAATATAAAACAACAAAAATAATAAAAAAAAAAGTTCTTTTCAGAACTACCTCCCTTTATAAAAAAATTGCTAGAATGTTTAGCACTCTGGCAACCTCTATTTCTTTTGGTTCGCTTCCCGGTTCGCTCGCCGGTACGCGAACCAGGAGCGAACCAAAAAAAAAAATTTAAAAAAAAGAAGAGTAAGTATAAGGGAAGGAAACAGAGAGTAATGTTAAAAGAAAGACAGCTATAAGGAGTAACTCAGAGATACTGTTTAATAGATCTATTTACCGAAGAAAAGATGGAAGAGGGTATAATAGTGAAAAACAAAATAGATAAGGAAGTGAAAGAAAAAAAGGAGAGTAGAAGAATAATAAACAAGAGTTTCTTAGAGAATGTGAGTGAATGTTCAAAATAAGATTAAAACATGTGGAATAACAGAGAGAGAAAACAGAAAGCAGAAAAGAAGAAGTAACAGAAAAGGAATGATTGAAACAGCAAAGAAATGTAAATAACATAGGGGCATATTATCAACATAGGTGATAAAATTATCGCTGCTTTTATCGGCAGAAATCTGCGGCTAAAGCCTCTTTTGGGACAGAAAACTGCCGCTAAAGCCGCTTTTGCGGCAGTTTTCTGCCGATATTGACTGCTTTTATCGGCAGAAATCTGCCGCTAAAGCCGCTTTTGCGGCAGAAAACTGCTGCTAAAGCCGCTTTTGGGGCAGTTTTCTGCCAATAAAAGCAGCGATAATTTTATTGCCTGTGTTGATAATATGCCCCTTAGTGTGCTTGAACTACAGGGAGAAAGCATAATGAACTATTAGTGAAAGAGTGATCAGTCAGAGACAGTGAGAGTAATAGAGACGGAGTGAGTGAACAGGAGTGAGGAACTATGAGAACAGAGAGACTGAGAAAAGGAGTGGAAGGAGTAGAGTAAGTAAGTAATAGAGAAAGGAATGAGAGAAGTAGCAAAGGCAGGAAACTGAGGGTTAAAGAAATGAAGCAGTGGAACTAATAGAAGTTAAATGTGATAGAAATGTAATGAAAAGAGTACAAAACATTTACCTTATAATTGTCGTTAACTTAGTCACTTGTTATTTTTATACTTTCAATCTGTGAAGGAAAGAACAAAAATTTGAAAAATATTAAAACATGTATTTAAAAATTAGAAAAGACAAGGGAAAAGATTGAAGGACAAACAGTTTTTCAACAACTTTGACACTTACAGAAGCCTCTGCTTCTCCATGCCCCCTACATAGTCCTAAATATATACATTTTAAACTAACAGTATCTTGTTGCAGATGAAGTGAGGCCTATCTTGTAACATGGTGCATCTTTTGCATCACTGCTGCATCACATAAGTGATGCAACAGCGGCACAAAAGAGGCGCATGGCCATCATAAATCTGCCCCTAACATTTTAAATGATTGATTCAGGATGCCGATAAGGTGTGGCCTATCCAGGGGTTTGTTTGAGGTGAGGCCTACTCAGGGTTACAGATGAAATTTAGACTTGTTGAAGAGTACAGAGTAGATAATACATGTCCATGCCTACCAATGAAGTGAGTCATGTTCACTGCACTCTTTTACAAAGGCCAGACCTCCTCTGTCTCCCTGGACAGGCCTAAACCTCATCTGCACAATTTGATTCGTAATGTTAGGAAACACAGGTGATGTAATTGAAAAAAGTGCAATTTCTTTTGCTCATTTCACAATCACATCACTTGTGTTTCCTTTGCTTAGGTATCTCATTGTGCAGATGTAGTCCAGCATATGAAAGAGTACACAGAAGTGCAGCACTGCATGCAACAACTTTGACACTTACTGAAGCCTCAACTTCTGCATGCCCCTTACACAGTCCTAATTATATACATTTGAAACTGACGGTATCTTGTTGGAGATGAAGTGAGGCCTATCTTGCAACATGGTGCATCTTTTACACTGCTGCTGCGTCACAAAAGTGACGGAACAGCGGCCCAAAAGAGGCGCACGGCCATCATAAATCTGCCCTTAACATTTTAAATGATTGTTTCTAGATGCTGATAAGGTGTGGACTATCCAGAGGTTTGTTTGAGGTGAGGCCTACTCAGGGTTGCAGATGAAATTTAGGCTTGTTGAAGAGTACAGAGGAGATAATACATGTGCAGAGCTATCAACGAAGTGAGTCATGTCCACTGCACTCTTGAACAAATGTCAGACCTCCTCTGTCTCCTGGAACAGGCCTAAACCTCATCTACACAATGTGATGCGTAATGTTAGGAAACACAGGTAATGTAATTGAAAAACGTGCAATTTTTTTTGCTCATTCCACAATCACATCACCTGTGTTTCCTTTGCTTAGGTATCTCATTGTGCAGATGTAGTCTATCATATGAAAGACTACGCAGAATGTGAGCACTGTATGCAACAACTTTGACACTTACAGAAGCCTCAGCTTCTCCATGCCTCCTACACAGTTCTAAATGTATATCATAAATACAAAAAGTACAGAATTAATTATACATGTTAAATGGTTTATTTTTGCTGTTCTCAGAATGTATCAAATTTCACTAAAAACAGTGACTTGAAGGTATTCATCATATAACAGCGGGGAAAAAAACCCACAATCAAAATGATTGTGTTTAAAAAACCCATATAACATAACCAATCAAAAATCAGAACTCCTTAAAATTAACTTACTTTCCATGACGTGGAAGGATGTCCTATGAACAGCTTACACTCTGTTGTGCTGTTATTATTTTCAGCCCGCCACTTTCTGAAAGAAAAGCTCCATCATTTTGACAAATATGTTACATACAATAAATGACTTCTCGCTCTCTACCACACTTTTCCACAAGGCCAAATCGTGTAAGAGCCATTTATAACTCTTGGAATTCTTCTAAGCCAATCCCGTCATTTTCTTTTTCCGCAACTTTCAGAAAGAAAACGTTCAAGATCACTTTCACAATCCTGTACTAGTAATATCTTACCCTTCTTGCTCACTCATGTTCCACATTACCTATGACACTGATACTGCTTACTATGAAGCAGACTTACACTACCTCTATGACTACTACAATTATTTAATTCTCTACATCACTTTTAATCACAAAGCAATTTTAAACAGTACATAAAATTATATCAACCTCTAGAATCATTATAGGCCAGTTACCTACCCTAAATTCTTTCTTCTGAAAACAGAAAGTGAGAATATTTTTAATAAGATGTGTAATAAGTGGATGTTGTCAAAGGACCATCATGTCATATAATAGCTGCAGTTAGAAATATTCTTCCTAAAATCAACGACTGTGTAGCCATAACATTTGTAATTAAAGTTGAAAACTTATTTTCATCAGGTTTATATAGTTGGAATTTTTAAATGACATTATAACCAAAAGTTTGTTCAAAATATGTCGACAGCATTGCAGGCTTACATTACCTCTACTCCATGTTTTGATTGGCTGCTTGAATTAGCTTATTAAAAGAAACAGTTTTTCTGAACTCATTCAAAGTGCAGTTATTTTTCCATGACGTCAAGTGTTATGGTAAGAACACCGTTTGCTTTGGGAAATACTCTGTTGTCCTTTAACTAATCCGTGCCCACCACTTTCTGTAAAAAAACCTTCTTTTTTTCAGGAAATAGTTAAAACTGAAAAATAACTTTTGACTCTGTACTACACTTATCCTCAAGGCCAAATAGTGTAGGAGCCATTAGAACCTCTTGAAATTCCTCAGAGCAAATCCCGAGATTCTTTCCCCAAAATTTTGGTTGTAAAAACACCAGGTAAGAATTTTTAAGGTCAAAAGGCAATTTTTTTTTTAAAGTTAAAACAGAATCATTGCAGAATGACCAGCCGTTTCTAGACTTCAAATAAGCTGTGTAATGTCCTGATGTTGTTGAAGGACCGTCATGATATATAATTGCTGCAGTTACAAAAGTCCTTCCTGATATTGACAACTGCGAAGCCACAACATTTTTTATTAAAGTTGTCAATTTTGTTCCATCAGGCCTACATCGTTGGAACATTAAAATGACATACTGGCCATATGTTCGTATAAATAATGTGGACAACATTTCAGACTTACATTGGCTACACTCCATGTTGTGATCAGCTGCTTTTACTAGCCTATTAAAGGACACTGATTTACTGTCTGGCAAAGTTAAATATATACATTTTTCTGAGTCTACACTAGTAGTACTTGATACCCTACAGTTCTCGCATTCATGTTGCCATTGATAAGAAAGGCCAAACAGGTGATCTACATCTACACCTTCATCTTGCAATACATCAAGCATATACATTAAAAACTCCTGACAATCTTGCTGAATATTTTGAGAGAATTGCATTTGACCTGAACATTTGTCTAACAGATTTCGAATTTCAGACACACTTTCTATTTTTGTTCTATCAGTGCTACATTTCTCTAACACAGAATTCAACAAACTGCAAAATCTTTGATCCGAATTGACCACAATCTCTTCTTTTACATTTTCTAGAGAAACAAAACATTAACCACTACATTAGCATAGCAGTTGACACCAGAACTGTTTTCAAATTGAAAACCAACAACATCTTCAACAAAATCCTTTTTCTTTCTGCTTATAATTTCTGGTTCATCGACTTTTCGTCTTTTTGCTACAACCTCTCTACTATTGGTCACATTTCTTCGTTTCCGGCCTACCACACGTTTCTCAAACAAAGGATATTGAGGCAAATGTGGCGCATACTCTCTTCTTAACCTATTGTATTCCTTAACACAATCTAGATCCGCACAAATGTTTGTGACATCACACTCAATCAAGTACAATCCTGATAAAGTTCTGACTCGTGACAATGCCACATATGCCATACCCTCCTTGAACACAGAACTGCCAATATTCGCCAATGCACTGTCTACACTTAAACCTTGCGATTTATGGATTGTCACCGCATATGCCAAGCAAACAGGAAACTGCTTATGGCGAACATATAAGTCTTTTACAAGCAAAAACCTAGCAGAGCAACGACCAATTAGCTGTACTTCCTCAATGCCATCAAATTTAATTTTTAAAAATTCAATTCCATCTCTATTTCTGTATTTCTCAAAATCAACACCATTACCCATTGATCCACTTACCAGACCTCTTTCAACATGTAAATTCCTTCTTAAAATTATACGGCAATTTAAGCACACATTCAGAGTCTTTTCAAAACCAGCAGTTTTAGATATAGTCTTCTCTAATGAATCCAATTTTGATTTCAAATTCTCAGACAAAATAATTGTTGCTCCCATATGCTCAACTCTGTCAATAGCTTCCAGTTTCACAATCTCTTGGTTTTCTAAATGCAACATTTTGTTGTTGAAAATGGCACATTCTGCAAGAGTTGGCATCAAACATATTCCAGATTTCTTCTCAGTAATTTTCTGAAAAATATTCTCAGGCACAACATCTTCTTCTGGATACAAATTTGACAGTAATCGTGCATGTAAAGCTTCTTTCCCATGCTCGGTCACTTTTCCGATTCTAACATCTTGTAGAATATTCTTATAATCTTCATCCTTAGCTTGACGCATATTTTCATGCAGTTCAGCATAATTGAAGTTTAACCATATATTGACGTTGCCAATACTCCCTAGGCACTTCCTGGTATCTTCATGTGTGAGCATTTTGAACACAGGTTGTCCTTTCACTGGTGTCAGCTGCAGAAGATCACCGAAAACAATGATGTGTTTGCCACCAAATAACACATCATACTCTGTTTTGAGAACTTCTTGCATTCTCAAATGCACAAAGGCAAGCATGACATTGGAAACCATGCTTACTTCGTCAATGATAAGAAGTTTCATTTTCCTCAAAAGACTCTTGAAACTTCACAACAAGCATCTCCAGATAACTTGTGGTATTGTAATTTGTTATCATGCTCCACTGGCAGCATCAGTAGACGATGCAAAGTAATACCTTTAATGTTATGTGCTGCCAGTCCAGTTGGAGCGGTGACAACACAAGACAGCGATGACTCAGTCCTTTTCTGCAAATAACATGAAATTGCTTTAATGAGGAAACTTTTTCCAGTTCCCGCTTCTCCACTCACGTACAGTCGGACAGGCTTCAACGACGTACATGAGCACTCTTTCTTCTCATGACTTAATCCATGATCTATTTGGTTGGTAACTTCGTCATATATTTTCCTCTGCTCAACGTTGAGTTGTCTTTCCAAGTCTTCTAAGTTAACCGCATCCTCCTGAGCATGTGCCATGGCTCTTTCCACTTCAATCATGGCAGTGGCAGCTTCATTTTCGATAACTGGTCCTCCTAGTGGATCCTGACTCAATGAAACAGAACTCTGACTGTCCTGAGAACTGTCTCTAGCAATCTCGGCTGCAATCGTTGCTTCCTGCTCGATTTCCGCATTCAACATTTCTAGATATTTGGGAAAAACAGGACATTCTATGGTCTCCTTGGCGGCATTGAAGGAGTCTTCGTAACAGAGGAAATCTCCAAGCAGTTCCTCTTCTGCACGCCAAGGCTTGAAAAGTTGCAAAAGTGCTAAATAGAAAAACTCTTTTCTTTCAGGAGATTCGCCACTCAATTTTCGATGGTTTACCAAGTGGCATTTTCTTTGCTTGACCAGACATCCCTCACTTCCAATTACAGCATACACTCCTTTATCAATATCTTCTTTGATGTTCCTCTTGAATATGTAATTTTGTAGAACCTCATACAGACAAACATTCTCGAGGTGACTGCTTCTATTTGGATAATATGTATCCAACATGTTGGTCTTCAAAATATCTGTACTGTTTGGCTCCTTTTCCGCCAAATACTCAATTTGTCGTACAGGTTTCAGAACTCGATTACGCGTTGCAGCAAGACCAAGACTCGCCCAAATGATACTCCTGGATTTGGAATAGAGACTTGCTGAAGACAACCGGTCAGAACATTCGTAAGCTCCGATTTCTCGATGCGACAATATCTTCAGACTGAAACTGTACAACTTCTTAATGAGGCTCTTTTCATGGCAAATGTCCTCCCACATATCCTTCAATTCTGTCTTTTCTTTTTTGGTGATGTAAGATGTCACATACCGAGCCACAGCCATACAGTTATCAGCCACAAACTGTATATCCATGTTAGCATTCCACATGGACAAAATCACTGGGTTGTAGTCGTTGATGTACTTGGACTCTTTGTTCCTTTTCAAATTGTACGTATTTTTGGGTGATTTCTTCATCACATTATGTCGCAGCGAAGACATCAAACTGTTCACTCTTCCTTTAGAAATCACCGGTCGTGGAAAGGCGAAACGACATTTTGTGTAGAACTTGTCCTTGTTTCTGAATTTACGACGACAGTACTTTCCACAACGATGGCTTTGGAAGTGTAAAACTTGTTCTCTTAGGCTTTTGTCTTCCTTTGCCTTTGGAACAGCACATGTAGAATACTGTTCTATGAAACTCATCACTAAGTCATCCGGATCTGTTCCAAAATTGGGTGCATCTTTGATCCACAGCAGCATATGTATATGAGGAGCACCTCTTGCTTGGTACTCCTTTTTCCAGAAGAAATCCAACACCTCTCCAAGAGGTGGATTTTTCTTGTTCATGATGAAAGACATCATAGCTTCAAATCTATGATTGAAGTACCTGCATACATTCACTGGATCCAAGGAGCACAGTTCTCCGGGTGTCTTGAATTCGATATTTTCAATGTTTCCATTTGCCTCTCGTAGAAATTCAAGTAAGTCTTCCCAGCCATACTCGGCACAGCTGAGAGTGAGGAACCATGTGGGAGTTCCTCAGCATACATTTTAAATCACCATGACGATGGTACCAGTACTCATTAGTACCACGCTGACACGCCATGAGATTAATCAAGTGAGAATCCAAAATACTGTCTTGCACATTGACTTTATCCATAAAGTCACTTGCCGAGATATTTTGCATATGTACACCACTTTTCAAGATGTGGTTCACTGCATATGACAGTCCAGACAGATCGCTTTCAAACAGTAGATGAAACAAATAGGGAATGCATTGACGAAACCTAGGATCTTCTGCATACAATCGTAAAGTCCGGTATTCAGAAGCAGGAATTTGATCAGGTCGCTCATCATATCTTCCTCCTTGACCTGTTGGAAATAGCTGTGGGAAACACCGAGCTTCCAAACTTTCCTCCCAAACAGTAATGGGACTTCCTTTGGCTTGTTTCATTTGAAACAACTCAATAGCATTCCCCATGACTTCCTTGAATGCAAAGGATGAACACTATAATGTTCATATATTTCTTCATTTTTAGAGGCTTCTACTTTCTCAATTTGACCAGCACACAAATCGCTATCCTCTTCTTCACTTACTTCCTCTTCTGCAACATATACATTCTTGTAGTACTTATTGTTTTTCTTCAAATACAATGTTGCCTTTTTGACTTTCCTAACATCCACTAAATTTGCCAGATTTTCTTACTCTTTGTCGGAACCCCATTAACTAAGATAACCAGAGGTTCCTCTTCCACTTTCTCTACTCCAATTGTATTAATGTTTTTCTTCAAATCTAGAGGCAAATAAACAACTCTTCCCTTTAATCCTCTCTGTAAATCTGATGGAGGCAATTTCCCTGTCTTTGGCTCCATTCGTACAATAGCCTGAAAGGGATGGATACTTTGAATCAAAATAGATTCATAAGTATTTAAATCCTTCAATTCAGAAAACACATCTGAAGTGTTGGAATTGACAACCAATTAAAATGTTACTTTCATTTTCTACTTTTTTTACCTGACATTTGATTGGTTATGTACCTGAATATATATAAAGAAAGAGAGAGAAACACAGCCATTTTGACTACTACTTCCTGAACCACATTGCAAAATCATTTTCACTGACAACTTAAACTTGTTTTTAAAAGGTAAGATGTTATTTTATACATTTGAAAACATTTTCAGATAGTTATATACTATCCCTCTGTAACAGTTAGACATTGAGAAAGGCTTGTTTATTATAATTATGGATTGATTTAGGTTTCTGTGGTATAATTATGAATTTACTTAGGCTTTTCCACAGGCACTTTTTAATAGTACTACTTCACGCCTGAAAAGTACCTGTCTGAACTTAAACCCAACAGTGCCCTATCTCTACTGATATATTTATTTTTTATGCAAATTTCAGCACAAAAATGGAAGGAGAACAGAACGTTTCCTTTGAAATTGTCCTAGAGATTAACAATGAGGAAATCATTGAACCCATTGACTTGGAATTCATGGATGAATCACGGGACCATGAACTTCTACAATGTGTAGAATCTGTGAATTTCTTACTTCATTATCAGGACGGTCAAATGTGGGAAGTTATGTTCAGTCAAAAAGAAGACATATCAGACAGTCAAATGTTAGACGTTCTATTAAATTTTGAAAAAGAACCAGAAAAATAAATTTATATTTAATAATCAAAAATTGTTTGAGTCTTTAATCATTTTTATATGTAATTCATAAACTAGTACCAAATTGATTATAATGTAAAGTCAGACTTATAGTATACTGTGCACAATCACAAAAATAAATTTATATTTAATAATCATAAATACTGCTACTTAAATAAAAAAAACAAAAAAAACAACAAAAAGAACAATCAATAAACATACAATATTTCAAAATATCATAGTCTATCATTCTTTTTTCCTTATAGTACGCTCCCCAGACCGCTTCCCGGTGCGCGTACCGGGCGCTCCCCACGCAAAAAAAACTTTTTTTTTTTTTTTTTGCCCCGCGGGGCCCTTTTAAAGCCTCCACATCAAACCTAGGGGGTCAGGGAGGATCTACTATGCCTCCTTATGGTCATTTCCCCCTTTGTTTTGGCTTCCTCTTGTCTCTCGATCCTACCAAGAGACAAGAGGGCGGCCGCTCCGGACTGTTTAGAATGTTGACAGACACCGGAGAGCCAATCAGCTTCGCCTCGCGAAGTTCCGTTACGCGTCAGGTACGCGAACCGGGGCGCTGCCCGGAGTGCGCTTACAGATATATATATTTTTTTGAACGTTAATTTCTCAAAATCCACTGGAGCACATATATTGAGACCTAGCAAAGGCACATCGGGCTACCAGTCCCTACAATTTTGCCAAGTTTCGTGAAAATCCATTCAGCCGTTCGAGCTAAAAGTGAGGCCAACCACCCTATGGAAAATTGCATGGGAAAAACACGTTTTGGGACCCCCCTTTTTTCTCGGCCCCCCCTTGACGAAACCCCCCCCAAATTTTCGGGGCTGCTCAGAAACAAAATGTGCCATTTTCCTGTAAATTGCAGCCAATTCCGTCCTCAAACGCCAAAGTTATTCGACATAGAATTTTCAAAAATCCCATAGAGAAAAAATCCTAACTATATCTACCTACTGGCGACCGCCAGTAGGTAATTTATATATATATATATATATATATATATAAACAGAGCCCCACTCCGACTTCCGTGCAAAACAAAAGACTTTATTCGTCTGAGGCAGCATTTAAATAACTCGTATTTAAATGCTGCCTCAGACGAATAAAGTCTTTTGTTTTGCACGGAAGTCGGAGTGGGGCTCTGTTTCTTTGGAGTCTTATGCACGCAGGATTCTCCGTTCCTGCATTGAGAGCCCGCCCTGCAGAGTCGGTGGCCCCCAGTAAAACGGAGGATGTTTTTCTGAATATATATATATATATATATATATATATATATATATATATATATATATATATATATTCACTGAAAAAACCATAGGTTATAGACCATATATTGTTAGGAATTAGCATTTACAAAACCTTGAAAATTCACTGAAAAAACCGTAGGTTATAGACCATATATAGTTAGGAATTAGCATTTAAAAAACCTTATTTTACTCACACAAAACCATTGAAATTCCATATATAGTTAGTTGCACTAACTATATATCGCGCACCCGCAATCCACTGCTGATGATGTCACATATTACATCATTCATGACATGGTCAGTGACATCACTGATGACATCACTGATGACATCTCAAATGACATCACTGATGACATCACTGATGACATCATCCAGTGACTGTGTGTTTCTGTAAAGTTTAAATATGTTTTACATATTGAAGAATGAGTAGATGTATAAGTGTCTGGACGAAGGATTTAGTAGGTGCATGACTGAATGTATGAGTGAGTGATTAAATGTGTCTCACTGAGTGCATGGGTTAGTGACTAAACTGTCTTAATTTGTGCATCATTATGTCTGTTGTTCTGTAAACTGCTGCATGTGTTGATCAGTAGCTATATGATTAACTATATGGGTTATTGATTGATTGTCCAAGTATTTGTATGGGAGACTGAGTGTGTGTGTGGCTGGCTGGGAGGTGTGTGACTCTGTGCAGATCAATGTGTACTTGTATCAATGATTGTATAAGAAAGTAAGTATGTGTTAGTATATGTTTGAAAATGTAAGGTGCTCTATGTTTAACTGTATAGACAAGAAAATGGAAGTGTGATTGATTCTTTACAGGACTGACTAGGTGTGTGAGTAACTCCATGGATGAGTGGCAGAGTGTGAGTGTCTGTATAGGTGTATGAGTGCATATGATAGTGTTGTAAACATGAGTGATTGTATGTATGAATGATTGTATGGGTGAATGAGTGAATGTGTGTGTAGACGTAGGAATCAGTGAGTGCGTATGTAGTAACTAGTATTGGTGTGTCAATGCTTTCAAAAATTATACGCTGTATTTAACACTGGGTGAAACAGAGGTTATATTAAAATGTGAGGAGATGCATTGTATTGTCACATGAATGATATCATCAGTGATGTGGTCATTGATGTCAAATGAGATGTCATCAGTGATGTCATCAGTGATGTCATTTGAGATGTCATCAGTGATGTCATCAGTGATGTCACTGACCATGTCATGAATGATGTAATATGTGACATCATCAGCAGTGGATTGCGGGTGCGCGATATATAGTTAGTGCAACTAACTATATATGGAATTTCAATGGTTTTGTGTGAGTAAAATAAGGTTTTTTAAATGCTAATTCCTAACTATATATGGTCTATAACCTATGGTTTTTTCAGTGAATTTTCAAGGTTTTGTAAATGCTAATTCCTAACTATATATGGTCTATAACCTATGGTTTTTTCAGTGAATTTCAATGGTTTTTTAATAGCAAATATCATAAGCTGTCGAATGTCAAGTACGTGGTAAGTGAAAACATTTTCGTGTTTATGCACACTGATCTGCTTTGAATGGTGCCCCCCCCCTCATTTCTATTAGGAGTACTCTCTCTTTGCAGATAGTGAAAGGTAGTTAACGCAGGCCTTTACCCCCGTTGTAATACGTCGTGCCTGCTTCTCTCTCCATTTGATTGATTGTTATCCAAGTATTTACTGTTTTAGAATTGGTTCTCTTTGGTTCATACTCTATTTACAAACAAACACAGAGTCGCAATACTCTGTTTAGTCTTTGCAGATAACGAAAAATCGTGTAAAAAAAAAAGAAAAGGAATCGAGCAAAATCAGTAGGCCACTAATGGGATCTCTTTTTGACCTCGCTAAAATAGAAACATTAGGAACAATCCCTCATGATAAATACAAAACTAGTGAGATGAACTGAACTCCACACAATGATGGCTGCAAACAGCTCGGCTCCGCCACCCACCCCGCCCAAAATAACGATAAAGAGCGGCTGCCATGATTGGTTGCGGAATGGCCACGACGGAGCTACGAAATGGTGCTGCTCTCATGCTAAACCCAGCTTCAGTCTGAAACATCCAGAAACACTGTAGACTACCAATTCGATCAGTTCCGGTAGCGCCCCAATGTAACCCGGTAGAGAAGAACTAGCCCTCCCCTCTTTGACTGATGGTTCTTGTTGCCTGTCCCTTCTGTTGTCATTTAACAGAACTATTTAGCCTGCTGAAAGGGGTTGTGTTCCGACCGCTGGTTGGTGGAGACATTTTGACTATATTCTGGACCTGCGTTGTCGCGTAATGCGTCATATGACGTGCCGCGTTAGCGCATCCGGAAGTCATCCGGGGCGCGCAGCGCGTAACGTAAGCATAACAAGTCATGTGACTTGTTAAAACTTTTCATTGGTTCATTTTACTTTTCTTATTCTAATGATGAAAGGCTTGGTCATATGACCTAAAAATTTCGCTTTTTATTACTTCCGAACATTATTTTTTCTTAAATATATGTTATAATGTTCCAGGCTAATGTACTTTCCCGGAAAATTTACAACTGTCCTGCAAGTAAAATATATTCTTTTTTCGAGAAAAAGAGCGTTTCTTCTTCCCATGACGGAGCCGTTGAGCAAAAGAGGGTCGACCTGCTGTCTTAGTCGCCGATACGCCTGAATATGAGATTCTTATCGATCACTTTATGTTGCAGGAGTAGAAAACACAACAGCCCTTGACCATTTATCTTTACTGCGTTCCTTCGTATTATACCTTTTACCCTTCATGTAATTGGTCTGCTTTATTTCACTTGCCTTTTAATGATTCTAAAACAGTGACTATTATTAAAAACTTTACCAATGTATATACTACTACCATGTTTTCTTTTAAAAACCTTTATTGTGAAAATTTCATTATACAAATACGAGCCTATAACCACGTGGGCCGGCCACGGAGCAAACTGTAATCGTATATGATGAGTAGACATTTACACTGTAGAGGAACGTAACGGGCGGGCCATTAGGTTGCAAGAACTAAGGTGTCTAACAGTTACGGAATCGGTGGACGTACATTTTATAATTAAAATATGACAGGGCCATTTACAATAAAATTATCTAGATATACATTTGCGGGCAAGTACCATGGGTGACGTTAATTCGAACTTTCAATAGTACAGTAATCAATAACACATCAGAACTTAATATCAATAGGGATGTCGAAATATTCAATCAATTCTCGTCCCCGCCCGCCATGTGCTTCAAAACTGCATACGTATCTCGTGATTTCAAGGTTCTGCAACCAGTACACAACAAGGAGTTACGAGTCCCATTTATTCCGGCGCCATTTTGGGCGAGGACGGGCAGGTCCAGGATATAGTCAAAATGTCTCTACCAACCATTGACTATGATGATGTTCATATGCTGTATTTATTAGAGTAACACTCATCTGTCCACATGAAATTAATTTGCCACAATCTAAACATGTCATTTTAATCTTTCCAAAGTTCTTCTAAATATTTGGGACCGTTTCCCTTGCCTCTGATGCTGTCAGTGCCACTTCTTTGATGAATGTATTAGCAGGTCAGGGGTTCTCCTCCAAATCTCTCTTTTATGCAGCACTATAATTAATTGGTGCCACCTCTCCATATGACGATGCATGGTATAGTTACCATAACTATATTTTTTTTCGGTTCCTCTGGAGAGTTCATCGTGGCAGATGAAGCGTGTAACGTACCGGGCATTTACCTTTTTTTGCATGTACAGGAAAGGAAAAAAAAATTGAGCGTCCGAGTTCTAAGGTGTCCCAGGGCCATTTTAGTGGACCAGGCCCAAATCCAAAGAACAGGCCGCCATTTTGAGAGTCCTGTTGCAGCCGCCTGTCGCTGTAGCATCAAGAGCAGCCGAAACTCAGCTGAATGGCAACTGAAACGGTAAAGGGGCGCCCCACTACAGCAGACGAGCCTCCACCTAGGAAGGCCCGTTCACGCCGCCTCCCCCCCCCCCTTCGGGCACCCCACGCCGTTATTCGGAGCAGTATTGTAGGATGGCCACACCAGTGCGGCAACTTGCTAGACATCACCTCGGTGGTAACCGAATCTCAGCGCCTTGTGGTGTCTTCTATTCAGAAAACATTGTTGTGCTGCCTTCGACCTATTCGCCGCAAGTGCGCACGCAACTCAGCTGCATAGCTTGCTAGACACCACCTCGGTGCTAACCGAATCTCAGCGCCTTGTGGTGTCTTCTATTCCAAAAATATTGTTGCGCTACCTTTGGCCCCATTCGCACATCGGTCCGCTACTGACGCCATCTCACAGGCTAATGGGGCGCCCCACGCCGAGTTTCAGCATTGTAGGATGACCACACCAGTACAGCAACTTGCTAGACATCACCTCGGTGCCATCCGGATCTCGGCGCCCCACTGCAGATGAAGTGCCTCTCAACTATGAAACCACCACGGTGACATCCGGATCTTAGCGCCTTGTGCTGGTTCCGGCCTATTCACACATCGGTCCGCTACTGACGCCACCTCACAGGCCAACGGGGCGCCCCACGCCGAGTTTCAGCATTGTAGGATGGCCACACCAGTACAGCAACTTACTAGACATCACCTCGTTGCCATCCGGATCTTGGCATCTCAACGCCTAGTGGTATCTTCCATACAGAAAATATTGTTGCGCTGCCTTTGGCCCCATTCGCACATCGGTCCGCTACTGACACCATCTCACAGGCCAACAGGGCGCCCCACGCCGACTTTTACCATTGTAGGATGGCCACACCAGTGCCACAACTTGCTAGACACCACCTCGGTGCCATCCGGATCTTGGCATCTCAGCGCCTTGTGGTGTCTTCTGTTCAGAAAATATTGTTGCGCTGCCTTTGGCCCCATTCGCACATCGGTCCGCAACTGACACCATCTCACAGGCCAACAGGGCGCCCCACGCCGACTTTTACCATTGTAGGATGGCCACACCAGTGCCACAACTTGCTAGACACCACCTCGGTGCCATCCGAATCTTGGCATCTCAGCGCCTTGTGGTGTCTTCTTGTCAGAAAATATTGTTGCGCTGCCTTTGGCCCCATTCGCACATCGGTCCACTACTGACGCCATCTCACAGGCCAACGGGGCGCCCCACGCCGACTTTCAACATTGTAGGATGGCCACACCAGTGCGGCAACTTACTAGACACCACCTCGGTGCCATCCGGATCTTGGCGCGTTGTGCTGCCTTCGGCCTATTCGCACATCGGTCCGCTACTGACGCAAACTCACAGGCCAACGGGGCGCCCCACGCCGACTTTCAGCATTGTAGGATGGCAACACCAGTGCTGCAACTTGCTGGACACCACCTCGGTGCCATCCGGATCTTGGCGCGTTGTGTTGCCTTCGGCCTATTCGCACATCGGTCCGCTACTGACGCCACCTCACAGGCCAACGGGGCGCCCCACGCCGAGTTTCAGCATTGTAGGATGGCCACACCAGTACAGCAACTTGCTAGACATCACCTCGTTGCCATCCGGATCTTGGCATCTCAACGCCTAGTGGTATCTTCCATACAGAAAATATTGTTGCGCTGCCTTTGGCCCCATTCGCACATCGGTCCGCTACTGACACCATCTCACAGGCCAACAGGGCGCCCCACGCCGACTTTTACCATTGTAGGATGGCCACACCAGTGCCACAACTTGCTAGACACCACCTCGGTGCCATCCGGATCTTGGCATCTCAGCGCCTTGTGGTGTCTTCTATTCAGAAAATATTGTTGCGCTGCCTTTGGCCCCATTCGCACATCGGTCCGCAACTGACACCATCTCACAGGCCAACAGGGCGCCCCACGCCGACTTTTACCATTGTAGGATGGCCACACCAGTGTCACAACTTGCTAGACACCACCTCGGTGCCATCCGAATCTTGGCATCTCAGCGCCTTGTGGTGTCTTCTAGTCAGAAAATATTGTTGCGCTGCCTTTGGCCCCATTCGCACATCGGTCCACTACTGACGCCATCTCACAGGCCAACGGGGCGCCCCACGCCGACTTTCAACATTGTAGGATGGCCACACCAGTGCGGCAACTTACTAGACACCACCTCGGTGCCATCCGGATCTTGGCGCGTTGTGCTGCCTTCGGCCTATTCGCACATCGGTCCGCTACTGACGCAAACTCACAGGCCAACGGGGCGCCCCACGCCGACTTTCAGCATTGTAGGATGGCAACACCAGTGCTGCAACTTGCTGGACACCACCTCGGTGCCATCCGGATCTTGGCGCGTTGTGTTGGCTTCGGCCTATTCGCACATCGGTCCGCTACTGACGCCGCCTCACGTGCCAACGTATTTTCTCCGCATTTTATACCCTATGCCGCATAACAGGTCATGTGACTTGTTTATAAAACTTTTCATTGGTTCATTTTACTTTTGGTTTCCTAATGATGGAAGGCTTGATCATATGACCTAAAAACAACACTTTTCATTGGATGAAAACTTTTTTTTTTTCCCAAACGATGAAAGCCCCACCTTGTTTCTGGATGTTTCAGACTGAAGCTGCGTCAGCATGAGAGCACCACCATATCGTAGCTCCGTCGTGGTCATTCCGCGAGCAATCATGGCAGCCGCTCCCCACCGGAAACCTGCAGGAGTCGGGGGCCCCCAAGACTTTTGTAGAATCTTCAAGGCGGAGGGGACGCTTTCTAGAATGGGGTCCAAGACCTAGCAGACAAGCGTCCGATTTCCAAGGTGTCCCAGGGCCATTTCAGTGGACCAGGCCCAAAAAGGAAACAGCCTGCCGCCATTTTGAGAGTCCTGTGACAGCCGCCTATCGCTGCACCGCAAGAATGGGCGCAACTCAGCTGAATTGCGGCTTTTGACACAGTGGACCAAAAGCGGACGGAATGGCAACTGAAACGGTAAAGGGGCGCCCCACTACAACAGACGAGACTCCACCTGGAGAGGCCCGTTCACGCCGCCTCCCCCGGGGCGCCCCACGCCGTTATTCGGAGCAGCATTGTAGGATACCAAAACCAGTGCGGCAACTTACTGGACATCACCTTGGTGCCATCGTTCTGCTGCCTTGGAACTATTCGCACAACAGTTTGCTACTGATGACCCACCCCCGCGACGCCCCACGCCAGAAATCTGGACGTTGTGCTGCGTTGGGACTATTCGCACAGCCGACCGCTACTTCGTTGTTTTTCCCTAAAAATGTTTATATGTTATTACTGTTTTTGTTTTCTTGTATATATTTATAAGTTATTAAAGTTTTATAATCTTACTACTTTGTTGGAGTGCTATATATTTTTAATGTGACACATAATTGTAAAAACTTTGATGTACAAAGAGTCATCCCTGGAATCTTCCGCTTCAGGCTCGGTCCCCTCCCCAATCACAATACAGGATGGTTTTCAGATAATAGGAACGCGTCTGCTGTGACGGATCTCATCGAGTGTGGGCCTTGATCTACTATAACTCCTTTGAAGAGGGGTGATTCTTTAGAGCTGGGCCCATAAACTACATCTGCAGGGCTAGCTGATACCCTAGGACCGGCCTGGACAATCGGACACAGAGGAAAAGGAGTGTCAGAGGGTGCGGAAGTGAATAGGGCGAAAGGGAGGTGTCGGGCGGGCACAGGGTGTGATTCTCAGGGAAGAGCAGCGCAGATGGGGGGTGGTTTATTACCCATGCATAAGACAGAGAGCGGGGGTGACCACTGCCTGGGGGAGATGCTTGCGAGGGTGGGGAGCCATGCTAAAGATCGACAGCGTGCACAGAGTGGGTCTGGTCAAGGCATCTAAAATGACTGCCGTGCACGACAAAAGTGTGGCATTTGAAAAAAGGCAAGATGGCGCAGACAATGTTTTTCAACACTTCCTGATTTCCTTAGAATCGAACGTTAACAGACGTTGGGGCATATTACCAAAGTTAAGCGATATTTATCCCTAACGATGCTTAGCAACGATTTTTTTACCGCTAAGCATCGTCAGAAATTATCGCAGATAAACCTTGCTATTATCAAGGTTTATCGCAAATACGATAAAAAACGACCGCAATGCATTAATATCGCTGAAAACTCAGCGATATTCATGCATTACCGAGCTAATGCTCTTAGCCATGTTATCCACCTCCCATTGGATAACATGGCTAAGAACTGCTCAGGGCAGGTGCTAGCTTTTGGAGATATTCGCGCTTATCGCGAATATTTCCAAAAGTTGATAATAGGAGATAGCGATGTTAGCGACTGTTTCCAGTCGCTAACATCTTGGCATGCCCACTTTGCATGTCATTAGTGATAAATATCACTCAAATGCAAAGTGGGGCCCAAGATGGTCGCTATCTCCTACTAGCCGTCGCTAACTGGTGTTAGCAACAGCTAGGTAATACAGATATAATTTTATCTCCGCGAAGCGGAGCGCTGTTACAGATATATATCTTCTTTTTGAACGTTAATTTCTCAAAATCCACTGAAGCACATATATTGAGACCTAGCAAAGGCACATCGAGCTACCAGTCCCTACAATTTTGCCAAGTTTCGTGCAAATCCATTCAGCCGTTCGATTATTATTATTATTTTTTTTTTTGCCCCGCGGGGCCCTTTTAAAACCTCCACATCAAACCTAAGAGGTCAAGGAGGATCTACTATGCCCCCTTATGGTCATTTGCCCCTTCGCTTTGGCCTCCTCTTGTCTCTCGATCCTACCGAGAGACAAGATGGCGGCCGCTACGGACTGTTTGCAATGTTTACAGACGCCGGAGAACCAATCAGCTTCACAAACCTCCGTTACGCGAAGCGGAGCGCTGTTACAGATATATATCTTTTTTTGAACGTTAATTTCTCAAAATCCACTGGAGCACATATATTGAGACCTAGCAAAGGCACATCGGGCTACCAGTCCCTAATATTTTACCAAGTTTCGTGCAAATCCATTCAGCCGTTCGATTATTATTATTATTATATTTTTTTTCCCCGCGGGGCCCTTTTAAAACCTCCACATCAAACCTAGGGGGTCAGCGAGGATCTACTATGCCCCCTTATGGTCATTTGCCCCTTCGCTTTGGCCTCCTCTTGTCTCTCGATCCTACCGAGAGACAAGATGGCGGCCGCTACGGACTGTTTGGAATGTTCACAGACGCCGGAGAACCAATCAGCTTCGCTTCACAAAGCTCCGTACCGCGAAAAGTTCGCGAACCGGAGCGCTGCCCGGTCCGCTGTTACAGATATATATCTTTTTTTGAACGTTAATTTCTCAAAATCCACTGAAGCACATATATTGAGACCTAGCAAAGGCACATCGGGCTACCAGTCCCTACAATTTTGCCAAGTTTCGTGCAAATCCATTCAGCCGTTCGGGCTAAAAGTGAGGCCAACCGCCCTATGGAAAACTCAATGTTAAAAACACGTTTTGGGACCCCCCTTTTTTCTCGGCCCCCCCTTGACGAACCCCCCCCACATTTATAAAGGGCTACTCAGAAACAAAATGTGCCATTTTCCTGAAAATTTCAGCCAATTCCGTCCACAAACGCCAAAGTTATTAGACATAGAATTTTCAAAAATCCCATAGAGAAAAAATCCTAACTATATATACCTACTGGCGACCGCCAGTAGGTAAGATATATATATATATATATATATATATATATATTACCTACTGGCAGTCGCCAGTAGGTAGATATAGTTAGGACCTAGTTTCCATAAGAAATCCGCAACATTCCATTGGGAATAAGTTTGGCGCCGGTTGTGGAATCTTCGTGAATTTCCCAAAGAAGATGGCCCGTTCTGCTCCGCTTCTTCCCTGAAAATTCTCGGGTAGATTCGTCAAGCGGGGGCCTAGAAAAAAGGGGGATCCCAAAAGGTGTTTTCCCCATGTTAATTTCCATACGACCTTTAGACACGGCTACAGCCCGAACCGCTGAACGGAATTACACCAAATTTGGCAAAATGGTAGAGTCTGATTCGCAGATCGCCCTTTTGCTTAAATGGTGTAAATCCCTCCAGTAGTTCCTGAGAAAATCAAAAGAGAAAAAATGTATATATCTATAAGCGCGCACCGTGCACGCACCGTGCGCGCACCTTCCCATGCACGAGCTGCATGCTGATTGGCTGCCACCGTCTGTCAACACTCCAAAACAGAAATTGATAGCAGCCATCTTGTGCCTCGGTAGACTGAGGCACAAGAAAGCAGAAAAACAAACGTGTAGAACTCAAAAAGGGGGCAGGGTAGAAGCACCCTGACCCCCTAGGCCTGCTCAAGGCAAAAAAAATCAACAAAAAAAATAAAAATCGCGGGGTGCGCGCACCGTGCGCGCACCCCGCGATTTTCTCAAAAAATAAATAAAAAATTTGGGGGGCCTTTGGGGTCCTTGTGGGACCCCCTGAGCAGGCCTAGGAGGTCAGGGTACTTCAACCCTGCCCCCTTTTTGAGTTCCAAAACTTTCCGAGCAGGAGCTGCATGCTCATTGGCTTTCAACACTTCAAACCAGGAAGTGTTGGCAGCCTTCTTGTGCTCGGTAGACCGAGGCACAAGAAAGCAGAAAAACAAACGTGTAGAACACAAAAAGGGGGCAGCGTAGAAACACCCTGACCCCCTAGGCCTGCCCAGGTGGTCCCACAAGGACCCCCAAGGCCAAATATATATTTTTATTAAACCTGTTGTTTTTTTTTCAAATTACCCTCCGGGGGGATAAAATTGCGGGGGCATAGTGATAAAGAAGTGTGGGTGGCCCCAATCCCCCCCTACACTGCCCTGGGGACCGCCGCCCCTGGGGAAAAGCAATGCAGCCCCCTGGCGCATAATGGAGGCTCATGGTGGGCTAGTTGGCCTCCAGGGACCCCCAGTATGCAAGGGAACTTAACCCCCCAATTTAGAACACTCTACAGGGCGCGTTTGCACAGTTTCAGTTGAGGAATTAATTCCGGTTCAATCCAGAGGTCCCCTAGTGGGAACTAGTCCAACAGGTATCTCCAGTAAGCGCCATGGAGCTGCGCTGCAGAGTGTTGTAAAAAGGGGGCGTGCCCTCTGAACACCTGCCTGCAAAAATGTAGTAAATCAGTATAAAAAAAATAACAATTAATACATTTAAAATACCTTCGAAATTAAATGAAAAAACCATAGGTTTCAGGCCTGATGTAGTTAGGAATTAGCATTTAAAAACCCATTGAAATTCACTGAAAAAACCATAGGTTTCAGGCCTTATATAGTTAGGAATTAGCATTTAAAAAACCTTTGAAATTCACTGAAAAAACCATAGGTTTCGGGCCTTATATAGTTAGGAATTAGCATTTAAAAAGCCTTGCAAATTCACTGAAAAAAACCCATAGGTTTCAGGCCTTATATAGTTAGGAATTAGCATTTAAAAAGCCTTTGAAATTCACTGAAAAAAACATAGGTTTCAGGCCTTATATAGTTAGGAATTAGCATTGAAAAAACCTTTGAAATTCACTCAAAAACTATACGTTTTAGGGGTGTTATAGTTAGATGGACATTTCACTCATATAAAACCATTGAAATTGCTCCTATATAGTTAGTTGTACTAACTATATTTCGCGCACCCGCAATCCACTGCTGATGATGTCACATATTACATCATTCAAGACATGGTCAGTGACATCACTGATGACATCTCAAATGACATCACTGATGACATCATCCACGTGACAATCACATACACCTTTTCATACACTAGTAAAATCTTTCATCACTCTTTGTAAAATACAGAGTATCATATTTGAATCCATTGACACAGCAATACAAGTATCTAAAAATCCACTCAGTGATTCATAGATGTATACACACATCTAATCACTTACCTGTAGATTCACTCATACATGTTGTCAATGAACAATAGAACACTATCAAAAATACTTATACACCTATATCGACATTAGACACCAGCACACAACCTATTCACATATGAAGTTATCCTACTCACTTATGCAAACAATGGATCATACTTACATAATTACTTAGCTACACACTTATACAAACACCACTTCATCTATTCATTTAGATAGTAAGTCATACTTAGTGTATTATAAAATCATTATTACAAGTATACAGTTATCCATAGGGTCACTCACACAATCATTGAGTCTTATATATACTTATTTATATACAACAACTGACACATACACTGCCTTTTATTTTTCTAGTTTGTTGGACATGTACCATTGAGAAATATATTTGCTCATCACCACACCCATAAATATATTCACTCACCCAAACAACTGTTAGAACATGTAGTTTTAACTTCATATATCTACTGAATCAACTATTCACACATCTTTGGGCAGTCACACACCCCCACCGAACCACACACACATTCACTCTCCCATACAAATACTCAGTTAACTAATCAATAACTAATATAGACTTTCACATAGCTAGTAACCAACTGGAGAACCAGTTTACACAACAACTGACAAAGTGATACATATATTCACACAGTTTAGTCACTATCCACTATATTTAGTGAGACACTATAAATTGTTAAAGTAAACAGTCAATTACATTGCTACTAAATCCTCCATCCAAATATTTATTTTTATATATCCACTCATTCTTCAATGCAAATTGCTATATATATAATGCATATTTAAATAACGAAGCAAACCACATTCACTGGATGATGTCATCAGTGAAGTCATTTGAGATGTCATCAGTGATGTCACTGACCATGTCATGAATGATGTCATTTGTGACATCATCAGCACCGGATTGCGGGTGCGCGAAATATAGTTAGTACAACTAACTATATAGGAGCAATTTCAATGGTTTTGTATGAGTGAAATGTCCAGCTAACTATAACACCCCTAAAACTTATAGTTTTTTGAGTGAATTTCAAAGGTTTTTTAAATGCTAATTCCTAACTATATAAGGCCTGAAACCTAAGGTTTTTTCAGTGAATTTATATATATACTGTGATCAAGGGCACCCGCCCGAAACGCGTCAGTTTTCTCTCTCTGTTAAGCGTTGCTTAAATAAATAATCTTGCCTGATACTGGATTCGTGGAGTTGTCTGTTTTCCTGGGGACCCGGGACGGCAGTTTTGCTTCTTCTTGTTTCTGAGAAATATATATATATATATATATATATTCACTGAAAAAACCATAGGTTATAGACCATATATAGTTAGGAATTAGCATTTACAAAACCTTGAAAATTCACTGAAAAAACCATAGGTTATAGACCATATATAGTTAGGAATTAGCATTTAAAAAACCTTATTTTACTCACACAAAACCATTGAAATTCCATATATAGTTAGTTGCACTAACTATATATCGCGCACCCGCAATCCACTGCTGATCATGTCACATATTACATCATTCATGACATGGTCAGTGACATCACTGATGACATCAGTGATGACATCTCAAATGACATCACTGATGACATCACTGATGACATCTCAAATGACATCACTGATGACATCACTGATGACATCTCAAATGACATCACTGATGACTACATCCAGTGACTGTATAATTCTGTAAAGTTAAAATATGTCTTACATATTGAAGAATGAGTGGATGTATAAGTGTCTTGATGAAGGATTTAGTAGGGGCATGGCTGACTGTATGAGTGACTGATTAAATGTGTCTCACTGAGTGCATGGGTTAGTGACTAAACTGTCTTAATTTGTGCATCATTATGTCTGTTGTTCTGTAAACTGTTGCATGTGTTGATCATTAGCTATATGATTAACTGTATGGGTTATTGATTGGTTGCCCAAGCATTTGTATGGGAGACTGAGTGTGTGTCTGGGTGGCTGGGAGGTGTATGACTCTCTGCATAGATGTGTGAGCAGTTGATTGACTAGATGTATGGGTTCAAAAGTGCATGTGGAAACAGCTGTATGGGCGGTTGACTGTGTGCATGAGTGTATTGGTGAGTGAATGGATATCTCAGTGCTACATGTCAAAGTAAGTACATATGTAAAACACAGTACATGTGAGAGTTGACATATATAAATAACTGTGCATAAGAGCCAGTGAATGTGTGAGTGGCTGTATGGATCATTGTGAACTTGTATCCAGGATTGTATAAGTGAGTAAATATGTTTTAGTATATGTTTGAATAAGTAAGGTGTGTATAACTGTATAGTTGAGGAAATGGAGGTGTGATTGATTCTTTGCATGACTGACTAAGTGTCTGAGTAACTCCATGGATGAGTGACAGTCTATGAGTGTCTGTTTACACTGAGTGTATCTAAGGTTATATTAGAGTCTGAAGAGGTTCATCGTATTATCACATGAATGATGTCATCAGTGATGTGATCAGTAATGTCAAATGAGATGTCATCAGTGATGTCATTTGAGATGTCATCAGTGATGTCATCAGTGATGTCATTTGAGATGTCATCAGTGATGTCATCAGTGATGTCATTTGAGATGTCATCAGTGATGTCATCAGTGATGTCACTGACCATGTCATGAATGATGTAATATGTGACATGATCAGCAGTGGATTGCGGGTGCGCGATATATAGTTAGTGCAACTAACTATATATGGAATTTCAATGGTTTTGTGTGAGTAAAATAAGGTTTTTTAAATGCTAATTCCTAACTATATATGGTCTATAACCTATGGTTTTTTCAGTGAATTTTCAAGGTTTTGTAAATGCTAATTCCTAACTATATATGGTCTATAACCTATGGTTTTTTCAGTGAATTTCAATGGTTTTTTAATAGCAAATATCATAAGCTGTCGAATGTCAAGTACGTGGTAAGTGAAAACATTTTCGTGTTTATGCACACTGATCTGCTTTGAATGGTGCCCCCCCCCTCATTTCTATTAGGAGTACTCTCTCTTTGCAGATAGTGAAAGGTAGTTAACGCAGGCCTTTGCCCCCATTGTAATCCGTCGTGCCTGCTTCTCTCTCCATTTGATTGATTGTTATCCAAGTATTTACTGTTTTAGAATTAGTTCTCTTTGGTTCATTCTCTATTTACAAACAAACACAGAGTCGCAATACTCTGTTTAGTCTTTGCAGATAACGAAAAATCGTGTAAAAAAAAAGAAAAGGAATCGAGCAAAATCAGTAGGCCACTAATGGGATCTCTTTTTGACCTCGCTAAAATAGAAACATTAGGAACAACCCCTCATGACAAATACAAAACTAGTGAGATGAACTGAACTCCACACAATGATGGCTGCAAAACAGCTCGGCTCCGCCACCCACCCCGCCCAAAATAACGATAAAGAGCGGCTGCCATGATTGGTTGCGGAATGGCCACGACGGAGCTACGAAATGGTGCTGCTCTCATGCTAACCCCAGCTTCAGTCTGAAACATCCAGAAACACTGTAGACTACCAATTCGATCAGTTCCGGTAGCGCCCCAATGTAACCCGGTAGAGAAGAACTAGCCCTCCCCTCTTTGACTGATGGTTCTTGTTGCCTGTCCCTTCTGTTGTCATTTAACAGAACTATTTAGCCTGCTGAAAGGGGTTGTGTTCCGACCGCTGGTTGGTGGAGACATTTTGACTATATTCTGGACCTGCGTTGTCGCGTAATGCGTCATATGACGCGCCGCGTTAGCGCATCCGGAAGTCATCCGGGGCGCGCAGCGCGTAACGTAAGCATAACAAGTCATGTGACTTGTTAATAAAACTTTTCATTGGTTCATTTTACTTTTCTTATTGTAATGATGAAAGGCTTGGTCATATGACCTAAAAATTACGCTTTTCATTACTTCCGAACATTATTTTTTCTTAAATATATGTTATAATGTTCCAGGCTAATGTACTTTCCCGGAAATTTTACAACTGTCCTGCAATAAAATATATTCTTTTTTCGAGAAAAAGAGCGTTTCTTCGTCCCATGACGGAGCCGTTGAGCAAAAGAGGGTCGACCTGCTGTCTTAGTCGCCGATACGCCTGAATATGAGATTCTTATCGATCACTTTATGTTGCAGGAATAGAAAACACAACAGCCCTTGACCATTTATCTTTACTGCGTTCCTTCGTATTATACCTTTTACCCTTCATGTAATTGGTCTGCTTTATTTCACTTGCCTTTTAATGATTCTAAAACAGTGACTATTATTAAAAACTTTACCAATGTATATACTACTACCATGTTTTCTTTTAAAAACCTTTATTGTGAAAATTTCATTATACAAATACGAGCCTATAACCACGTGGGCCTGCCACGGAGCAAACTGTAATCGTATATGATGAATAGACATTTACACTGTAGAGGAACGTAACGGGTGGGCCATTAGGTTGCAAGAACTAAGGTGTCTAACAGTTACGGAATCGGTGGACGTACATTTTATAATTAAAATACGACAGGGCCAGTTACAATAAAATTATCTAGATATACATTTGCGGGCAAGTACCATGGGTGACGTTAATTCGAACTTTCAACAGTACAGTAATCAATAACACATCAGAACTTAATATCAATAGGGATGTCGAAATATTCAATCAATTCTCGTCCCCGCCCGCCATGTGCTTCAAAACTGCATACGTATCTCGTGATTTCAAGGTTCTGCAACCAGTACACAACAAGGAGTTACGAGTCCCATTTATTCCGGCGCCATTTTGGGCGAGGACGGGCAGGTCCAGGATATAGTCAAAATGTCTCTACCAACCATCGACTATGATGATGTTCATATGCTGTATTTATTAGAGTAACACTCATCTGTCCACATGAAATTAATTTGCCACAATCTAAACATGTCATTTTAATCTTTCCAAAGTTCTTCTAAATATTTGGGACCGTTTCTCTTGCCTCTGAAGCTCTCAGTGCCACTTCTTTGATGAATGTACTAGCAGGTCAGGGGTTCTCCTCCAAATCTCTCTTTTATGCAGCACTATAATGAATTGGTGCCACCTCTCCATATGACGATGCATGGTATAGTTACCACAACTATATTTTTTTTCGGTTCCTCTGGAGAGTTCATCGTGGCAGATGAAGCGTGTAACGTACCGGGCATTTACCTTTTTTTGCATGTACAGGAAAGGAAAAAAAAATCGAGCGTCCGAGTTCTAAGGTGTCCCAGGGCCATTTTAGTGGACCAGGCCCAAATCCAAAGAACAGGCCGCCATTTTGAGAGTCCTCTTGCAGCCGCCTGTCGCTGTAGCATCAAGAGCAGCCGAAACTCAGCTGAATGGCAACTGAAACGGTAAAGGGGCACCCCACTACAGCAGACGAGCCTCCACCTAGGAAGGCCCATTCACGCCGGCTCCCCCCTCCCCTTCGGGCACCCCACGCCGTTATTCGGAGCAGTATTGTAGGATGGCCACACCAGTGCGGCAACTTGCTAGACATCACCTCGGTGGTAACCGAATCTCAACGCCTTGTGGTGTCTTCTATTCAGAAAACATTGTTATGCTGCCTTCGACCTATTCGCCGCAAGTGCGCACACAACTCAACTGCATAGCTTGCTAGACACCACCTCGGTGCCATCCGGATCTTGGAATGTCAGCGCCTTTTGGTGTCTTCTCTTCAGAAAATATTGTTGCGCTGCCTTTGGCCCCATTCGCACATCAGTCCGCTACTGACGCCATCTCACAGGCTAATGGGGCGCCCCACGCCGACTTTCAGCATTGTAGGATGACCACACCAGTACAGCAACTTGCTAGACATCACCTCGGTGCCATCCGGATCTCGGCGCCCCACTGCAGATGAAGTGCCTCTCAACTATGAAACCACCACGGTGACATCCGGATCTTGGCGCATTGTGCTGCCTTCGGCCTATTCGCACATCGGTCCGCTACTGACGCCATCTCACAGGCTAATGGGGTGACCCACGCCGAGTTTCAGCATTGTAGGATGACCACACCAGTACAGCAACTTGCTAGACATCACCTCGGTGCCATCCGAATCTTGGCATCTCAACGCCTAGTGGTATCTTCCATACAGAAAATATTGTTACGCTACCTTTGGCCCCATTCGCACATTAGTCCGCAACTTAGACATCACCTCGGTGCCATCTGGATCTTGGCATCTCAGCGCCTTGTGGTGTCAGTCAGAAAATATTGTTGCGCTGCCTTTGGCCCCATTCGCACATCAGTCCGCTACTGACACCATCTCACAGGCCAACAGGGCGCCCCACGCCGACTTTTACCATTGTACGATGGCCACACCAGTGCCACAACTTGCTAGACACCACCTCGGTGCCATCCGGATCTTGGCATCTCAGCGCCTTGTGGTGTCTTCAAATCAGAAAATATTGTTGCGCTGCCTTTGGCCCCATTCGCACATCGGTCCGCTACTGACGCCATCTCACAGGCCAACGGGGCGCCCCACGCCGACTTTCAACATTGTAGGATGGCCACAGAAGTGCGACAACTTACTAGACACCACCTCGGTGCCATCCGGATCTTGGCGCGTTGTGCTGCCTTCGGCCTATTCGCACATCGGTCCGCTACCGACGCAAACTCACAGGCCAACGGGGCGCCCCACGCCGACTTTCAGCATTGTAGGATGGCCACACCAGTGCACCTTACTAGACACCACCTCGGTGCCATCCGGATCTTGACGCGTAGTGAAGCTGCAGCAGCTGCAAATAAGCTTCAGACAGTGTTACAACCGCTGCTCAGAACTCTCAACTATGACACCACCTCGGTGCCATCCGGATCTTGGCATCTCAGCGCCTTGTGGTGTCAGTCAGAAACTATTGTTGCGCTGCCTTTGGCCCCATTCGCACATCGGTCCGCTACTGACGCAAACTCACAGGCCAACGGGGCGCCCCACGCCGACTTTCAGCATTGTAGGATGGCCACACCAGTGCGGCAACTTGCTACACACCACCTCGGTGCCATCCGGATCTTGGCATCTCAGCGCCTAGTGGTGTCTTCTATTCCGAAAATATTGTTGCGCTGCCTTCGGCCCCATTCACACATCGGTCCGCTACTGACGCCATCTCACAGGCCAACGGGGCGCCCCACGCCGACTTTCAGCATTGTAGGATGGCCACACCAGTGCGGCAACTTACTAGACACCACCTCGGTGCCATCCGGATCTTGGCGCGTTGTGCTGCCTTCGGCCTATTCGCACATCGGTCCGCTACTGACGCAAACTCACAGGCCAACGGGGCGCCCCACGCCGACTTTCAGCATTGTTGGATGGCCACACCAGTGCGGCAACTTACTAGACACCACCTCGGTGCCATCCGGATCTTGGCGCGTTGTGCTGCCTTCGGCCTATTCGCACATCGGTCCGCTACTGACGCAAACTCACAGGCCAACGGGGCGCCCCACGCCGACTTTCAGCATTGTAGGATGGCCACACCAGTGCTGCAACTTGCTGGACACCACCTCGGTGCCATCCAGATCTTGGCGCGTTGTATTGCCTTCGGCCTATTCGCACATCGGTCCGCTACTGACGCCGCCTCACGTGCCAACGTATTTTCTCCGCATTTTATACCCTATGCCGCATAACAGGTCATGTGACTTGTTTATAAAACTTTTCATTGGTTCATTTTACTTTTGGTTTCCTAATGATGGAAGGCTTGATCATATGACCTAAAAACAACACTTTTCATTGGATGAAAACTTTTTTTTTTTCCCAAACGATGAAAGCCCCACCTTGTTTCTGGATGTTTCAGACTGAAGCTGGCGTCAGCATGAGAGCACCACCATCTCGTAGCTCCGTCGTGGTCATTCCGCGAGCAATCATGGCAGCCGCTCCCCACCAGAAGCCTGCAGGAGTCGGGGCTCCCAAAACTTTTGATGAATTCTCAAGGCGGAGGGGACGCTTTCGAGAATGGGGTCCAAGACCTAGCAGACAAGCGTCCGATTTCCAAGGTGTCCCAGGGCCATTTCAGTGGACCAGGCCCAAAAAGGAAACAGCCTGCCGCCATTTTGAGAGTCCTGTGACAGCCGCCTATCGCTGCACCGCAAGAGTGGGCGCAACTCAGCTGAATTGCGGCTTTTGACACAGTGGACCAAAAACGGACGGAATGGCAACTGAAACGGTAAAGGGGCGCCCCACTACAACAGATGACACTCCACCTGGAGAGGCCCGTTCACGCCGCCTCCCCCGGGGCGCCCCACGCCGTTATTCGGAGCAGCATTGTAGGATACCAAAACCAGTGCGGCAACTTACTGGACATCACCTTGGTGCCATCGTTCTGCTGCCTTGGAACTATTCGCACAACAGTTTGCTACTGATGACCCACCCCCCGCGACGCCCCACGCCGTTATTTGCTGGGTGGCAACTTACTAGACATCACTTTCATGTCATCTAGATTTCAACGCGTTCTGCTGCCTTGGAACTATTCGCACAACAGTTTGCTACTGATGACCCACCCCCCGCGACGCCCCACGCCGGAAATCTGGACGTTGTGCTGCGTTGGGACTATTCGCACAGCCGACCGCTACTTCGTTGTTTTTCCCTAAAAATGTTTATATGTTATTACTATTTTTGTTTTCTTGTATATATTTATAAATTATTAAAGTTTTATAATCTTACTACTTTGTCGGAGTGCTATATATTTTTAATGTGACACATAATTGTAAAAACTTTGATGTACAAAGAGTCATCCCTGGAATCTTCCGCTTCAGGCTCGGTCCCCTCCCAATCACAATACAGGATGGTTTTCAGATAATAGCAACGCTTCTGCTGTGACGGATCTCATCGAGTGTGGGCCTTGATCTACTATAACTCCTTTGAAGAGGGGTGATTATTTACAGCTGTGGCCATAAACTACATCTGCAGGGCTAGCTGATACCCTAGGACCAGCCTGGACAATCGGACACAGAGGAAAAGGAGTGTCAGAGGGTGCGGTAGTGAATAGGGCGAAAGGGAGGTGTCGGGCGGGCACAGGGTGTGATTCTCAGGGAAGAGCAGCGCAGATGGGGGGAGGTTTATTACCCATGCATAAGACAGAGAGCGGGGGTGACCACTGCCTGGGGGAGATGCTTGCGAGGGTGGGGAGCCATGCTAAGGATCGACAGCGTGCACAGAGTGGGTCTGGTCAAGGCATCTAAAATGGCTGCCGTGCACGACAAAAGTGTGGCATTTGAAAAAAGACAAGATGGCGCAGACAATGTTTTTCAACACTTCCTGATTTCCTTCGAATCGAACGTTAACAGACGTTGGGGCATATTACCAAAGTTAAGCGATATTTATCCCTAACGATGCTTAGCAACGATTTTTTTACCGTCAGAATTTATCGCAGATAAACCTCGCAAATACGATAAAAAACGACCGCAATGCATTAATATCGCTGAAAACTCAGCGATATTCATGCATTACCGAGCTAATGCTCTTAGCCATGTTATCCACCTCCCATTGGATAACATGGCTAAGAACTGCTCAGGGCAGGTGCTAGCTTTTGGAGATATTCGCGCTTATCTTGAATATTTCCAAAAGTTGATAATAGGAGATAGCGATGTTAGCGACTGTTTCCAGTCGCTAACATCTTGGCATGCCCACTTTGCATGTCATTAGTGATAAATATCACTCACATGCAAAGTGGGGCCCAAGATGGTCGCTATCTCCTACTAGCCGTCGCTAACTGGTGTTAGCAACAGCTAGGTAATACAGATATAATTTTATCTCCGCGAAGCGGAGCGCTGTAACAGATATATATCTTGTTTTTGAACGTTAATTTCTCAAAATGCACTGAAGCACATATATTGAGACCTAGCAAAGGCACATCGGGCTACCAGTCCCTAATATTTTACCAAGTTTCGTGCAAATCCATTCAGCCGTTCGATTATTATTATTATTTTTTTTTTTGCCCCGCGGGGCCCTTTTAAAACCTCCACATCAAACCTAGGGGGTCAGCGAGGATCTACTATGCCCCCTTATGGTCATTTGCCCCTTCGCTTTGGCCTCCTCTTGTCTCTCGATCCTACCGAGAGACAAGATGGCGGCCGCTACGGACTGTTTGGAATGTTTACAGACACCGGAGAGCCAATCAGCTTCGCTTCGCAAAGCTCCGTAACGCGAAAAGTACGCGAAGCGGTGCGCTGTTACAGATATATATCTTTTTTTGAACGTTAATTTCTCAAAATCCACTGGAGCACATATATTGAGATCTAGCAAAGGCACATCGGGCTACCAGTCCCTACAATTTTGCCAAGTTTCGTGCAAATCCATTCAGCTGTTCGATTATTATTATTTTTTTTTTTTTTTTTGCCCCGCGGGGCCCTTTTAAAACCTCCACATCAAACCTAAACGGTCAGGGAGGATCTACTATGCCCCCTTATGGTCATTTGCCCCTTCGGTTTGGCCTCCGCTTGTCTCTCGATCCTACCGAGAGACAAGATGGCGGCCGCTACGGACTGTTTGGAATGTTTACAGACGCCGGAGAACCAATCAGCTTCGCTTCACAAAGCTCCGTTGCGCGAAAAGTACGCGTACTGGAGCGCTGCCCGGTCCGCTGTTACAGATATATATCTTTTTTTTAAAGTTAATTTCTCAAAATCCACTGGAGCACATATATTGAGACCTACAAAAGGCACATCGGGCTACCAGTCCCTACAATTTTGCCAAGTTTCGTGCAAATCCATTCAGCCGTTCGGGCTAAAAGTGAGGCCAACCGCCCTATGGAAAACTCAATGTTAAAAACACGTTTTGGGACCCCCCTTTTTTCTCGGCCCCCCCTTGACGAACCCCCCCCAAATTTTCAAGGGCTGCTCAGAAACAAAATGTGCCATTTTCCTGAAAATTTCAGCCAATTCCGTCCACAAACGCCAAAGTTATTAGACATAGAATTTTCAAAAATCCCATAGAGAAAAAATCCTAACTATATATACCTACTGGCGACCGCCAGTAGGTAATATATATATATATATATATATATATATATATTACCTACTGGCGGTCGCCAGTAGGTATATATAGTTAGGATTTTTTCTCTATGGGATTTTTGAAAATTCTATGTCTAATAACTTTGGCGTTTGTGGACGGAATTGGCTAAAATTTTCTGGAAAATGGAACATTTTGTTTCTGAGCAGCCCCTGGAAATTTGGGGGGGGTTCGTCAAGGGGGGGCCGAGAAAAACGTGTTTTTAACATTGAGTTTTCCATAGGGCGGTTGGCCTCACTTTTAGCCCGAACGGCTGAATGGATTTCCACAAAACTTGGCAAAATTGTAGGGACTGGTAGCCCGATGTGCCTTTGCTAGGTCTCAATATATGTGCTTCAGTGGATTTTGAGAAATTAACGTTCAAAAAAAGATATATATCTGTAACAGCGGACCGGGCAGCGCTCCAAGTTCGCGGACTTTTCGCGGTACGGAGCTTTGTGAAGCGAAGCTGATTGGTTCTCCGGCGTCTGTGAACATTCCAAACAGTCCGTAGCGGCCGCCATCTTGTCTCTCGGTAGGATCGAGAGACAAGAGGAGGCCAAAGCGAAGGGGCAAATGACCATAAGGGGGCATAGTAGATCCTCGCTGACCCCCTAGGTTTGATGTGGAGGTTTTAAAAGGGCCCCGCGGGGCAAAAAAAAATAATAATAATAATAATCGAACGGCTGAATGGATTTGCACGAAACTTGGCAAAATATTAGGGACTGGTAGCCCGATGTGCCTTTGCTAGGTCTCAATATATGTGCTCCAGTGGATTTTGAGAAATTAACGTTCAAAAAAAGATATATATCTGTAACAGCGCTCCGCTTCGCGTACTTTTCGCGTTACGGAGCTTTGCGAAGCTGATTGGTTCTCCGGCGTCTGTAAACATTCCAAACAGTCCGTAGCGGCCGCCATCTTGTCTCTCGGTAGGATCGATAGACAAGAGGAGGCCAAAGCGAAGGGGCAAATGACCATAAGGGGGCATAGTAGATCCTCCCTGACCTCTTAGGTTTGATGTACCATTTTGCCAAGTTTGGTGTAATTCCGTTCAGCCATTCAGGCTGTAGACGTATGTAAATGTCCTATGGAAAATTGCATGGGGAAAACACATTTGAAAGTGTTGAAATTTAGAACCAATTAAAATGTTACTTTGGTTTTGTATTTGTGTGTGATGAAAGTTAATTGGTTATGTATATATCTCAAATGAGAGGAAACCACAGCCATTTTGTGATACTACTGTCTGAGGTACATTTGTGAGGAATTTTTGGTGGTCAATTTTTGGTGTTTGATTTACACAGTACTAACACTTCTCCTACTTTTAAAAAGGTGAGTTGTTAATTTGTAAGGGGAACTATGTTGTACACTTGAAGATAATTTGAAAAATGTTTTCTGTTATTTATTTGCAGTCCTTCTGTTATACTAAATACTTGATAAAGTTAGTTTTATATTATGTATTACTAAAAACGATAAATGAAAGTGATTATTTTTTTCTGCAATTTACAGCAAGCAATTTCAAAATAAAATGGCTCACAATGAAGAGACCGTGGCAATTTCTTTTGAATTATCCACTACATTGATTGAAATTGACAGCACCAATAATGAAATATTGTCACAAGGAGGAGATGACATGAATGATTTTTTTGATCAATCTGTTGATGGCGAATTTATCGAATGTTTGGAGACCATAGAGTTACAAGAATCATCATTGCAGACTTTTAATGAGGAGATTCCAGATGAGATGATTGAAGAGGAAATTCCTGATGAGGACATGTCACTAGTTCTTTCAAATTAAAAAAATTCAGAAGAATAAATTTATATTTAGAAATCAAAAATTGTTTGAGACATTATTCATTTTTATTTTTAATTTATGAGGTTGTAGCGAAGTGATTGTAGTATAAAATGAGACTTATAGTATAGAGTGCAACATTTTTATGTTACATGGTAAGTTTACTCATATTTACTTCCCTTCTACCACTATATTATCTCCAATGTGTATTTGACATCTCTTCTTCATCTCCGGCCTCCTTTCTCTCACTGTGTGTCTCTGATGCATCTTATCGCTGCTATTTTGTGTAATTACAGAAGAGAGTAAAATAAAATAGTTCGGAACGTGAAAAGGGGGCAAAGTAGAGTACCCCTCACCCCCTAGGCCTTCTCAGGCGGTCCCAAAAGGATCAGTTTCTGCTTTCCTGAGAGATTATGGTATGAGTTCCATATACCACAATAACTTGCATTACAACATGCAAGATATATATCTCCTATTACCAACTTTTGGAGATATTCGCGCTAAGCGCGAATATCTCCAAAAACTAACACCTGCCCTGAGCAGTTCTTAGCCATGTTATCCAATGGGAGGTGGATAACATGGCTAAGAGCATTAGCTCGGTAATGCATGAATATCGCGGACTTTTTAGCGATATTCATGCATTGCGGCCGTTTTTTATCGCATTTGCGATAAACCTTGATAATAGCAAGGTTTATCTTCAATAATTTCTGACGATGCTTAGCGGTAAAAAATTTGTTGGTAAGCATCGTTAGCGATAAATACCGCTTAACTTTGGTAATATGCACCAACGTCTGTTAACGTTCGATTCGAAGGAAATGAGGAAGTGTTGAAAAACATTGTTTGCGCCATCTTGCCTTTTTTTAAATGCCACACTTTTGTCGTGCACGGCAGCCATTTTAGATGCCTTGACCAGACCCACTCTCTGCACGCTGTCGATTCGTAGCATGGGTCCCCACCCTCGCAAGCATCTTCCCCAGGCACTGGTCACCCCCGCTCTCTGTCTTATGCATGGGCAATAAACCTCCCCCCATCTGCGCTGCTCTTCCCTGAGAATCACACTCTGTGCCCGCCCGACACCTCCCTTTCGCCCTATTCACTACCGCACCCTCTGACACTCCTCTTCCTCTGTGTCCGATTGTCCAGGCTATCAGCTAGCCCTGCAGATGTAGTTTATGGCCCCAGCTGTAAAGAATCACCCCTCTTCAAAGGAGTTATAGTAGATCAAGGCCCACACCCGATGAGATCCGTCACACCACACGTGTTCCTACTATCTGAAAACCATCCTGTATTGTGATTGGGGAGGGGACCGAGCCTGAAGCGGAAGATTCCAGGGATGACTCTTTGTACATCAAAGTTTTTACATTTATGTGTCACATTAAAAATATATAGCACTCCAACAAAGTAGTAGGATTATAAAACTTTAATAACTTATAAATATATACAACAAAACAAAAACAGTAAAAACATTTAAACAACGAAGAGACCGTGGCAATTTCTTTTGAATTATCCAATACATTTATTGAAATTGACAGCACCAATAACGAAATATTCTCACAAGGAGGAGATGACTTGAATGATTTTTTTGATCAATCTCTTGATGGCGAATTTATCGAATTTTTTGGAGACCATAGAGTTACAAGAATCATCATTGCAGACTTTTCATGAGGAAATTCCTGATGAGGACATGTTACTAGTTCTTTCAAATTATGAAAATTCAGAAGATGTTGCCTGGGTGCCGCACTAATTTGGGTATTCGGCGTGGGGCGTCCCGGGGGGTGGATTGTCAGTAGCGGTCTGTTGTGCGAATAGTTCCAAGGCAGCAGAAAGCGCTGAAATCTGGATGTCACGAAGGTGATGTCTAGTAAGTTGCCGCCCAGCAAATAACGGCGCGGGGCGCCGCGGGGGTGAGTGAGTCCAGTAGGCACCACAGCTATTCTTACCGGCATTGCAGAATTACTGCTGGGGACAATGCCTGTGCTGTAGCAGGGCCACAGCAGAAACAAAAAGGATTCTGTTGAAGATGTTGTTGGTTTTCAATTTGAAAACAGTTCTGGTGTCAACTGCTATGCTAATGTAGTGGTTAATGTTTTGTTTTCTCTAGAAAATGTAAAAGAGGGGGAGGCAGTCCAAAGTTCTGGTAAAAGGGCAAAGGAAAGGATCGGTGGTTTGAACTATCAGTCAAAAAGGGGAGGGGGTGCAACAATTTTTCCTACCGGGTCACAGTGTTCTTTCACCGGAACTGAGGTCTGCAGGATTCTAGTCATTCAAAGTGAGGCTGGCGCCAGCATGGGAGCGCCGACGTCCCGCGGATACAGTTTCGTCACTCCACGGGCAATCATGGCAGTCATTCCCCATCGGGGGTGTCTGCGGGGGTCGGAGACTCCCGCGGCTCCTCTAGAATCTTCAAGGTCGTGGAGGACTACGGTGGTGGAGTCAACCAGTGACCGGGCCATTTCTTTATGCTGGGCCCGCTCTTGCCAGGTCGACCGCCATTTTGAGAGTTCGGTAGCTACTGGCGATCGCGGGGTCAAATGAGCGGACGGGCTCCACCCTGCCAGGCGAGACGTTGCAGCATCGCCACAGTGGAAGAACCTTTTTCCGGGCGCCTGGAGCGCTGAGGGTGCAGGTGGGAAGCCTCCACTGGGGAGGCGGGAGAGGCCTGTTCGCACCGTCTCTCCCTCCCAGTGCACCCCACGGCGTCTCGCTTGAGATTTGTTATGGCCGGACCAGGCGATGAGGACGAGGGGGGGGGGTTGGAGGCATGTGCAAGACATCCCCCCCAGTGTTGTCAAAGCCATTATTGAAGAAAGAAGAAATGTCCCGTCCGTCTTCGGGCCGGGCTTCCGGTGGATGTCGGCCGGACGCCCCTTGCTCTGGCCCCATGAACGGGTTCCTTGGTTTATCGGCTGCAGTCGGATCCCATCGGCCCCGGCCGTTGGTGGCCGGACCGGTAGAGAATGTGGCGGGACTACCTGCAACTGTCAAGGGCCACCGCGGCCGGACTGGGAGAGAGAGGGGAGGGTCGAGGACACGGACATTCCCCCCCCTGCAACTCTCCAGCGTTGTCAATCCCCCTGGCCGGGTCCCGCTGGCCTCGGCCTCTCCTCCGGCTACACCCTACGTGATGATCTCCTGGCCGAGGCGTGGCAGCAGGACCCGCCTTATATGTGTTGCTTCCGGCTGGCGAAAACCTGTTGCCCTTTGGAAGTTTCTAGAATGGGGCGGATGTCTGCTGACTTCTATCTTTCCCAGTTTGCCGTTATTTGGCCGTGGCAGGCGGTGGGACAGACAGGTTTTGGGGCAGTGAGGGGCGATGTTTTCACGTTTCTTATTACAGGCTTACTTCTAACGTTTCTTGTTTCTAGGACAATAATAGGTTTTATCATTACGTATTGTTATCGTTTCTTTGTTTGTTATTTAATAAAAAGTTCATCAGTGTCCTACTGATTTTCGTTTTCCTATTCTTTTCTTTCCAGGTTGTTTCATGCTAAAGTTTCTGTTAACAGGATACAGTGATCACTTCGTTATTATTGCATATGTCCTTTTCACTAGGGGTGCTCTCTGGTCGGGCCAGATGACGTATCTCTAGTAAATGGTCCGGGTGAAACAGGTGCATCAATCAGTGGGGAGTAGATAGGCATGACAGATTACAACGGGGGAGAAAGGTCCGCATTACCTACCCTTTCACTACTTGCAAAGATTTTCCTACGTATATTTGCAAACAGGGAATACCTCCAAAAAGAACCAATTCCCAAACAGTCAATGTTTGGGCAAACAATCAATCAATGAGGAACGAAATAGGCACGACGTGTTAAAGGTTTGCGTTACCTACCCTTCACTATCTGCAAAGGGAGAGAGAATATTCCTATTCTTCCTCGTTTGCAGGCAGAGAAGATCCTTAAGAGAACCAACTTCGAACAATTCAATGCTCGATTCAAACAATCAACAAGGGGTACTGTGAACACAAATGGACGCCGCTTATGTACATACACATTGCTATTTTCAACAGGTTGTTCTTAATGTTTCTATTTTAGCGAGGTCCAAAAGAGATCCCATTAGTGGCCTACTGATTTTGCTCGATTCCTTTTGTTTTTTTACACGATTTTTCGCTATCTGCAAAGACTAAACAGAGTATTGCGACTCTGTGCTTGTTTGTAAATAGAGAATGAACCAAAGAGAACAATCAATCAAATGGAGAGAGAAGCAGGCACGACGGATTACAACGGGGGCAAAGGCCTGCGTTAACTACCCTTCACTATCTGCAAAGAGAGAGTACTCCTAATAGAAATGAGGGGTGGGGGCAGCATTCAAAGCAGATCAGTGTGCATAAACACGAAAATGTTTTTACTTACCACGTACTTGACATTCGACAGCTTATGATATTTGCTATTAAAAAACCATTGAAATTCACTGAAAAAACCATAGGTTATAGACTATATATAGTTAGGAATTAGCATTTACAAAACCTTGAAAATTCACTGAAAAAACCATAGGTTATAGACCATATATCGTTAGGAATTAGCATTTACAAAACCTTATTTTACTCACACAAAACCATTGAAATTCCATATATAGTTAGTTGCACTAACTATATATCGCGCACCCGCAATCCACTGCTGATGATGTCACATATTACATCATTCATGACATGGTCAGTGACATCACTGATGACATCACTGATGACATCTCAAATGACATCACTGATGACATCACTGATGATATCTCATTTGACATCAATGGTCACATCAATGATGATATCATTAATGTGACAATACAATGCATCTCCTCACACTTTAATATAACCTCTGTTACACCCAGTGTTAAATACAGAGTATAATTTTTGAAACCATTGACACACCAATACTAGTTACTACATACGCACTCACTGATTCCTACGTCTACACACACATTCACTCATTCACCCATACAATCATTCATACATACAATCACTCATCTTTACAACACTATCATATGCACTCATACACCTATACAGACACTCACACTCTGCCACTCATCCATGGAGTTACTCACACACCTAGTCAGTCCTGTAAAGAATCAATCACACTTCCATTTTCTAATCTATACAGTTAAACATAGAGTACCTTACATTTTCAAACATATACTAACACATACTTACTCTCTTATACAATCATTGATACAAGTACACATTGATCTGCACAGAGTCACACATCTCCCAGCCAGCCACACATACACTCAGTCTCCCATACAAATACTTGGACAATCAATTAATAACCCATATAGTTACTCATATAGCTACTGATCAACACATGCAGCAGTTTACAGAACAACAGACATAATAATGCACAAATTAAGACAGTTTAGTCACTAACCCATGCACTCAGTGAGACACATTTAATCACTCACTCATACAGTCAGTCACCCACCTACTAAATGCTTCATCCAGACACTTATACATCTACTCATTCTTCAATATGTAAAACATATTTAAACTTTACAGAAACACACAGTCACTGGATGATGTCATCAGTGATGTCATCAGTGATGTCATTTGAGATGTCATCAGTGATGTCATCAGTGATGTCACTGACCATGTCATGAATGATGTAATATGTGACATCATCAGCAGTGGATTGCGGGTGCGCGATATATAGTTAGTGCAACTAACTATATATGGAATTTCAATGGTTTTGTGTGAGTAAAATAAGGTTTTGTAAATGCTAATTCCTAACGATATATGGTCTATAACCTATGTTTTTTTCAGTGAATTTTCAAGGTTTTGTAAATGCTAATTCCTAACTATATATAGTCTATAACCTATGGCTTTTTCAGTGAATATATATATATAAATTCACTGAAAAAACCATAGGTTATAGACCATATATAGTTAGGGATTAGCATTTAAAAAACCTTATTTTACTCACACAAAACCATTGAAATTCCATATATAGTTAGTTGTACTAACTATATATCACGCACCCGCAATCCACTGCTGATGATGTCACATATTACATCATTCATGACATGGTCAGTGACATCACTGATGACATCACTGATGACATCTCAAATGACATCACTGATGACATCACTGATGACATCATCCAGTGACTGTGTGTTTCTGTAAAGTTTAAATATGTTTTACATATTGAAGAATGAGTAGATGTAGAAGTGTCTGGATGAAGGATTTAGTAGGTGCGTGACTGACTGTATGAGTGAGTGATTAAATGTGTCTCACTGAGTGCATGGGTTAGTGACTAAACTGTCTTAATTTGTGCATCATTATGTCTGTTGTTCTGTAAACTGCTGCATGTGTTGATCAGTAGCTATATGAGTAACTATATAGGTTATTGATTGGTTGCCCAAGCATTTGTATGGGAGACTGAGTGTGTGTGTGAGTGGCTGGGAAGTGTATGACTCTGTGCATAGATGTATGGGTTCAAAAGTGCATGTTGGAAACAGCTGTATGGGCGGTTGACTGTGTGCATGACTGTATTGGTGAGTGAATAGATATCTCAGTGCTACATGTCAAATTAAGTACATATGTAAAATACAGTACATGTGAGAGTTGACATATATAAATAACTGTGCATAAGAGCCAGTGAATGTGTGAGTGGCTGTATGGATCATTGTGAACTTGTATCCAGGATTGTATAAGTGAGTAAATATGTTTTAGTATTTGTTTGAATAAGTAAGTAAGGTGTGTTTAACTGTATAGTTAAGGAAATGGAGGTGTGATTGATTGTTTGCATGACTGTCTAGGTGTGTGTGTAACTTCATGGATGAGTGACAATCTGTGAGTCTGTGTTTACACTGAGTGTATCTAAGGTTATATTAGAGTCTGAAGAGGTTCATCGTATTATCACAACAGTGATGTCATCAGTAATGTCATTTGAGATGTCATCAGTGATGTCATCAGTGATGTCATTTGAGATGTCATCAGTGATGTCATCAGTGATGTCATTTGAGATGTCATCAGTGATGTCATCAGTGATGTCACTGACCATGTCATGAATGATGTAATATGTGACATCATCAGCAGTGGATTGCGGGTGCGTGATATATAGTTAGTACAACTAACTATATATGGAATTTCAATGGTTTTGTGTGAGTAAAATAAGGTTTTTTAAATGCTAATCCCTAACTATATATGGTCTATAACCTATGGTTTTTTCAGTGAATTTTTAAGGTTTTGTAAATGCTAATTCCTAACTATATATGGTCTATAACCTATGGTTTTTTCAGTGAATTTCATTGGTTTTTTAATAGCTAATATCAAAACCTTTACAATGTATTATTCTTTAAAAAGAAAAATATTTTTTACATGTTTTTTATACAATTTTTTTTGTATTTTTTTTTGTTTCGCTCCCAGTACGCGTACCGGTTAGCTTCCCGTTAGCTCAATCCGGAGGCGCGACCCGGTACGCGAACTGGTAAACGTTCCTTTTGCGCACCTCTCGCGTTACAAAACAACATCGCGACGCTTCGCGTCAGCATGACGTTTCGCGTTCTCGCGTAATACGTCATATTACGTGCTACGTTCGCGTACCCGGAAGCGCAGCGGTACGCGAACCGGAAGCGATCCGCGGCGCGGCGCCGACCGCGTAATGTAAACATAGCAGGTCATGTGACTCGGTAATAACACTTTTCATTGGTTCATTTCACTTTTGGTTTCCTAATGATGTAATACAAGGTCATGTGATCTAAAATGGACACTTTTCATTGGTTTAGAACTTTTGTTTTTCCCAAATGATGAAAACCCCTCCTTCTTTCATCACTCTGACTTTCATCTTGGTGAGAGAAAGACCCTTTATTGAGACTTTGTGATGGCTTCATTAGTAGCTTCAGCTGGTGCTAGCCCACCACCTCCACCAAATCCAAGAAAGAGAGGACCACCTGCAGAAGTAATTCTGCAAGAAGAGGAAGAACAGGAAGAGGAGGAAGAGGAGGAAGAGCATGAGTTTTTGCCAGAGGAGCCCAGGAGGTACAATCGACAGGAGAATTATATCTGGCAATTCTACAGAATTCCTGAGGGGCAAAAGAAAGTGAATGCTCGTTACGTGTTTTGCCGCATATGCGGTGATAGATTGTCAAGGGGCACTGATAAAAAATATAGTTATGGCAATCATACTATGCATCGGCATATGAGTAGGTGGCACCCAAATAATTATAGTGCTGCCCAGCTACGTGACCAACAACAAAATCCCCTACAAATGGCAAGAAGATCGGTGGTTCCAGAGGTGTCGGGACCAGAGGCGAGGGAGGTGATTGCAAACATCCAAATGTTGTTTGGGCACGTAAAACAAGTGTGCGTGGAATGTGGCGCTTTCATCTGCTACAGAGAAAGTAGCATCACTTTGATTTTGCGAGCAATTCAAAATCATATTAATGTTTGCACGAGACGCACCAAAAAATAAATTCTTTTTTTTTTTTGCTCCTGTTGAGCCCTTTATAATGGATCGTTTTTGTTTCCCCCCCCCCAAAAAAAACCAAAAAAATTTTAAAAACGTTCAGAAAATACAAAAAAAGTAAAAAAATGTTCAAAAAATACTAAAAAAAATATAAAACAACAAAAACATAAAAAAAAAAGTTCTTTTCAGAACTAACTCCCCATTATAAAAAAATTGGTAGAATATTTGGAACTCTGCCAACCTCTATTTCTCTTAGTTCGCTCCCGGAGCGCTACCCGGTACGCGTACCGGAAGCTAACCAAAAAAATATTTTTTAAAAAAGAACAGTAACTATAAGGGAAGGAAATACACAGTTATGTTAAAAGAAAGACAGCTCTAGGGAGTAAACTAAGGATACTGTTACCTACAATCCACTGTTGATGATGTCACATATTACATCATTCATGACATGGTCAGTAACATCAACAGCAGTGGATTGTAGGTAACAGTATCGTTAGTTTACTCCCTATAGCTGTCTTTCTTTTAACATAACTGTCTATTTCCTTCCCTTATAGTTACTGTTCTTTTTTAAAAAACATTTTTTTGATCAGTCATAAACAGTGACATTAATAGAAACAGAGAGAGTGAACAAGAGTGAAGAACTATGGTCCTCCTCAGCCACCCTCAGAAAACCAAGGGGGTCAAGATACATCTACCGTGCCCCCTTCTACCCATTCTGAACATTATTTGCCCTCCATCTTGTATCTTGATTCGAACGAAACACAAAATGGTGGACTGCCATAACGCTGCTGGTTTGCGAACTGGGCAACTTCCCAGGAAGCGGTCCAAAAAAAAAAAAAGTTGGGAAAGTAATTCACAGACACTAAGAGTAATAGAGATGGAGTGAGTGAACAAGACTGAGGAACTATGAGAACAGAGGGACTGAGAAAAAGAGTGGAAGGAGTTGAGTAAATAGGTAATAGAGAAAGGAATGAGGAAAGTAGCAAAGGCAGGAAACTGAGGATTAAAGAAGTGAAGCAGTGGATCTAATAGTAGGTGAATGTGATAGAAATGTAACGAAAAGAGTACAACTATTTACCTTGTAATTGCCGTTAAATTAATCACATTTTATTTCTATACTTTCAATCTGTGAAAGAGAGAACCAACATTTGAAAAAAATTAAAATATGTATTTAAAAATTACAAAAGACAAGGGAAAATATTGAAAGACAAATAGTTTTTCAACAACTTTTACACTGACAGAAGCTTCTGCTTCTCCAGGTCCTCTACACAATCCTAAAGATATACATTTTAAACTAACAGTATCTTGATGCAGATGAAGTGAGGCCTATCTTAAAACATGGTGCATCTTTTGCATTTTTCTTGTTTCAGAAAAGTGTCGCTTCAGTATGCCAATAACATGTCTCCTATCCAGAGATTTGTTTGAGGTGAGGCCTACTCAGAGTTCAAGATGAGATTTACACTTGTTGAAGTGTACAGAGGAGATAATATCTGTGAAAGTCTACTAATGAAGTGAGTCATGTCCACTGCACTCTTCAACAAAGTAGAAACCTCCTATGTTTCCCTGGACAGACCTAAACTTGATCTGCACAATGTGATTCGTAATGATAGGAAACTCAGGTGATGTAATTGAAATATGTGCAATTTATTTTGCTCATTTCACAATCACATCACTTGTGTTTCCTTTGCTTAGGTATCTCATTGTGCAGATGTAGTCCAGCATATGAAAGAATACGTAGAAGTGCAGCACTGCATACAATAAATTTAACACTTACAGAAAACTCACCTTCTCCATGCCTCCTACACAGTTCTACATATACATCATAAATGCAAACAGTACAGAATTAATTATACATGTTAAATGGTTTATTTTTGCTGTTCTCAGAATGTATCAAAATTCACTAAAAACAGTGACTTGAAGGTATTCATCATGTAACAGCGGGGAAAAAAAAACACAATCAAAATGATTGTGTTTAAAAAACCCATACAACATCAGAAAATAAAATTCAGAACTCCTTAAAGTTAACTTACTTTCCATGACGTCCAAGGATGTCCTATGAACAGCTTACACTCTTTTGTGCTGTTATTACTTTCAGCCCGCCACTTTCTGAAAGAAAACCTCCATCGTTTTTAAAAACACGTTACATGCAATAAATGACTTCTTGCTCTCTACCACTATTTTCCACAAGGCCAAATCTAGTCAGAGATATTTATAACTCTTAGATTTCTTGTAAGCCAATCCCATCATTTGGCATTTCCGCAACTTTCAGAATTAAAATGTTGAAGATCATTTTCACAATCCTGGAATAGTAATATCTTCCCCTTCTTGCTCAGTCATGTTCTACATTTCCTATGACACTGATACTGCTTAATATGAAGCAGACTTACACTACCTCTATGAGTACTACAATTATTTAATTCTCTACATCACTTTTAATCACAAAGCAATGTAAAACAGTAGACAGCATTGCAGACTTACATTCCCTCTACTCCATGTTTTGATTGGCTGCTTCAATTAGCTTATGAAAAGAAACAGTTTTTCTGAACTCATTTAAAGTGCACATACATCTCCATGATGTCCAATCCTATGATTAGAAGTTATGTCTCTGAACTACACTTATCCTCAAGGCCAAATTGTGTAGGAGCCATTAGAACTTCTTGAAATTCCACAGATCATATCCCGAGATTATTTTCCTAAAATTTTGGTTTTAAAAACACCAGGTAAGAGTTTTTAAGGTCATACGGCAATTTATTTTTGAAAATTAAAACAGAATCATTGCAGAATGACCAGCCATTTCTAGACTTTAAATAAGCTGTGTAATGTCCTGATGATATTGAAGGGCCGTCATGATATATAATTGCTGTAGTTACAAAAGTCCTTCCTGATATTGACAACTGCGAAGCTACAAATTTTTTTATTAAAGTTGTCAATTTTGTTCCATCAGGCCTACATCGTTGGAACATTAAAATGACGTACTGGCCATATGTTCGTATAAATAATGTGGACATCATTTCAGATTTACATTGGCTACACTCCATGTTGTGATTAGCAGCTTTTACTAGCTTATTAAAGGAGACTGATTTACTGTCTGGCAAAGTTAAATATATAAATCTTTCTGAGTCTACACTAGTAGTACTTGATACCATACAGTTCTCGCAGTCATGCTGCCATTGATAAGAAAGCCCAAACAGCTGATCTACATCTACACCTTCAGCATGTAATACATCAAGCATATACATTAAAAACTCCTGACAATCTTGCTGAATATTTTGAGAGAATTGTGTTTGCCCTGAACATCTGTCTAACAGATTTCGAATTTCAGACACACTTTCTATTTTTGTTCTATCTGTGCTACATTTCTCTAACACAGAATTCAACAAACTGCAAAATCTTTGATCAGAATTGACCACAATCTCTTCTTTTACATTTTTTAGAGAAAACAAAACATTAATTACTACATTAGCATAGCAGTTGACACCAGAACTGTTTTCAAACTGAAAACCAACAACATCTTCAACAGAATCCTCTTTGTTTCTGCTTGTAATTTTAGGTTCATTCACTTTTTGTCTTTTTGCTACAACCTCCCCAGTATTGTTCTCATTTCTTCGTTTCCGGCCTACCAGACGTTTCTCAAACAAAGGAAACTGAGGCAAATGTGGCGCATACTCTCTTCTTAACCTATTGTATTCCTTAACACAATCTAGATCTGCACAAATGTTTCTGACATCACACTCAATCAAGTACAATCCCGATAAAGTTCTAACTCGTGACAATGCCACATATGCCATACCCTCCTTGAACACAGAACTGCCAATATTCACCAATGCAGTGTCTACACTTAAACCTTGCGATTTATGAATTGTCACCGCATATGCCAAGCAAACAGGGAACTGCTTACGGCGAACATATAAGTCTTTTACAAGCAAAAATCTAGCAGAACAACGAGCAATTAGCTGTACTTCCTCAATGCCATCAAATTTAATTTTTAAAAATTCAATTCCATCTCTATTTCTGTATTTCACAAAATCAACAACATTACCCATTGATCCATTTACCAGACCTCTTTCAACATGTAAATTCCTTCTTAAAATTATACGGCAGTTCAAGCACACATTCAGAGTCTTTTCAAAACCTGCAGTTTTAGATATACTCTTCTCTAATGAATCCAATTTTGTTTTCAGATTCTCAGACAAAATAATTGTTGATCCCATATGCTCTACTCTATCAATAGCTTCCACTTTCACAATCTCTTGCTTTTCTAAATGCAACATTTTGTTGTTAAATTTGGCACATTCTGCAAGAGTTGGCATCAAACATATTCCAGATTTCTTATCAGTAATTTTCTGAAAAATATTCTCAGGCACAACATCTTGTTCTGGATATAAATTTGACAGTAATCGTGCATGTAAAGCTTCTTTCCCATGCTCGGTCACTTTTCCAATTCTAACATCTTGTAGAATAGTCTTGTAAACTTCATCCTTTGCCTGACGCATATTTTCATGCAGTTCAGCATAATTGAAGTTTAACCATATATTGACGTTGCCAATGCTGCCTAGGCACTTCCTGGTATCTTCATGCGTGAGCATTTTGAACACAGGTTGCCCTTTCACTGGTGTCAGCTGCAGAAGATCTCCGAAAACAATGATGTGTTTGCCACCAAATAACACATCATACTCTGTTTTGAGAACTTCTTGCATCCTCAAATGCACAAAGGCAAGCATGACATTGGAAACCATGCTTACTTCGTCAATGATAAGAAGTTTCATTTTCCTCAAGATTCTTGAAACTTCAAAACAAGCATCTCCAGATAGCTTGTGATATTCTAATTTGTTGTCATGCTCCACTGGCAGCATCAGTAAACGATGTAAAGTAATCCCTTTAATATTATGTGCTGCCAGTCCAGTTGGAGCAGTGACAACACAAGACAGCGATGACTCTGTCCTTTCCTGCAAATAGCATGAAATTGCTTTAATGAGGAAACTTTTTCCAGTTCCCGCTTCTCCACTCACGTACAGTCGGACAGGCTTCAACGACGTACATGAGCACTCTTTCTTATCATGACTTAATCCATGATCAATTTGCATGGTAACTTCGTCATATATTTTCCTCTGCTCAACGTTGAGTTGCCTTTCCAACTCTTCTAAGTTAACCGCATCCTCTTGAGCATGTGCCATGGCTCTTTCCACCTCATTCATAGCAGTGGCAGCTTCATTTTCAATAAGAGGTCCTCCTAGTGGATCCTGACTCAATGAAGCAGAACTCTGACTGTCCTGAGAACTGTCTCTGGCAATCTCGGCTGCAATCGTTGCTTCCTGCTCAATTTCCGCATTCAACATTTCTACATATTTGGGAAAAGCAGGACATTCTATGGTCTCCTTGGCGGCATTGAAAGAGTCTTCATAACAGAGGAAATCTCCAAGCAGTTCCTCTTCTGCACGCCAAGGCTTGAAAAGTTGCAAAAGTGCTAAATAGAAAAACTCCTTTTTTTCAGGAGATTCGCCACTCAATTTTCGATGGTTTATCAAGTGGCATTTTCTTTGCTTGACCAGACATCCCTCACTTCCTATTACAGCATACACTCCTTTCTCAGTATCTTCTTTGATGTTCCTCTTGAACATGTAATTTTGCAGAACCTCATACAGACAAACATTCTCTAGGTGACTGCTTCGATTTGGATAATATGTATCCAACATGTTTGTCTTCAAAATGTCGGTACTGTTTGGCTCCTTTTCCGCCAAATACTCAATTTCCCGCACAGGTTTGAGAACTCGATTACGCGTTGCAGCAAGACCAAGACTCGCCCAAACGATACTCCTGGACTTGGCATAGAGACTTGCTGAAGACAACCAGTCAGAACATTCGTACGCTCCGATTTCTCGATGCGACAACATCTTCAGACTGAAACTGTACAACTTCTTGCTGAGGCTCTTTTCATGGGAAATGTCCTCCCACATATCCTTCAATTCTGTCTTCTCTTTTTTGGTGATGTAAGACGTCACATACCGAGCCACAGCCATACAGTTATCAGCCACAAACTGTATATCCATGTTAGCATTCCACATGGACAAAATCACCGGGTTGTAGTCGTTGATGTACTTGGACTCTTCGTTCCTCTTCAAATTGTAAGTGTTTTTAGGTGATTTCTTCATCACATTATGTCGCAGCGAAGACATCAAACTGTTTACTCTTCCTTTAGAAATCACCGGTCGTGGAAAGCCGAAACGACATTTGGTGTAGAACTTGTCTTTCTTTCGGAATTTACGACGGCAGTACTTTCCACATCGATGGCTTTGGAAACGCAGAACTTTTTCTCTTAGGCTTTTCTTCTCCTTTGCGTTTGGAACAGCACACGTAGAATACTGTTGGATGAAACTCATCACTGAGTCTTCTGGATCCGTTCCAAATTTAGGTGCATCCTTGATCCACAGCAACATATGTATATGAGGAGCACCTCTTGCTTGGTACTCCTTTCTCCAGAAGAAATCCAACACCTCTCCAAGAGGTGGATTCTTCTTATTCATGATGAAAGACATCATAGCTTCAAATCTATGATTGAAGTACCTACATACATTGACTGGATCCAAAGAGCACAGTTCTCCGGGTGTCTTGAATTCGATGTTTTCTACGTTAGCATTTGCCTCTCGTAGAAATTCAAGTAAGTCTTCCCAGCCATACTCGGCACAGCTCAGAGTGAGGAACCATGTGGGAGTACCTAAGTTCCTCAGCATACATTTTAAATCACCATGACGACGGTACCAGTACTCATTAGTACCACGCTGACACGCCATGAGATTAATCAGGTGAGAATCCAAAATACTATCTTGGACATTCACTTTATCCATAAAATCACTTGCCGAGATGTTTTGCATGTGTATACCACTTTTCAAGATGTGGTTCACTGCATATGACAGTCCAGACAGATCGCTTTCAAACAGGAGATGAAACAAATAAGGAATGCATTGTCGAAACCTAGCATCTCCTGCATACAATCGCAAAGTCCGGTATTCAGAAGCAGGAATTTGATGAGGTCGCTCATCATATCTTCCTCCCTGACCTGTTGGAAAAAGCTGTGGGAAACACCGAGCTTCCAAACTTTCCTCCCAAACACTAATGGGACTCCCTTTGGCTTGTTTCATTTGAAACAACTCAATAGCATTCCCCATGACTTCCTTTGAATGCAAAGGATGAACACTATAATGTTCATATATTTCCTCACTAGTAGAGGGTTCTACTTTCTCAATTTGACCAGCACACAAATCGCTATCCTCTTCCTCACTTACTTCCTCTTCTGCAACATATACATTCTTATAGTATTTATTATTTTTTTTCAAATACAATGTTGCCTTTTTAACTTTCCTAACATCTACTAAATCTTGCCATATTTTCTTATTCTTTGTCGGAACCCCATTAACTAAGATAACCAGAGGTTCCTCTTCCACTTTTTGTACTCCAATTGTGTTAATGTTTTTCTTGAAATCTAGAGGCAAATAAACAACTCTTCCCTTTAATCCTCTCTGTAAATCTGATGGAGGCAATTTCCCTGTCTTTGGCTCCATTCTTACAATAGCCTGAAAGGGATGGATACTTTGAATCAAAATAGATTCATAAGTATTTAAGTCCTTCAATTCAGAAGGAATCTCAACCAATTCCAGATTATTATGAACTGCTCTAGCAGGCATCTGGTTTTGTTTTAATTTGTTACAACAATAAGTACACATACGTTGATCCAATCCCAAATCAAAACAATTTTCTACCATCAAGTATGTTGCAAAATCCTTCCATTCACTATTATTTTCCCTTTCACTTTTTGCATATAAATCCACTAACTTAGTCTGATTCTTATAATAAGTGCGTCTACAACACACACAAGTGAAATTAGGCCTCTCACTTGATTTCATGTCAAACGTCGCAATTTCCCTCTGGAAATTATCTGTACTGGAAACCTGTACACTATCTTCCAAATGACCCTCTACTTCTTGCTCAATTTCAACATTCTCCTCTTTACTTCCAAAGTAACAAAACTCAATTTCTTCACATATATTCTTCACATCTATTTCAGAACCATGCAAAAGAACAGCGCATAATTGTTTCAGCATAATTGCTGGACTCTTAGCATAATACAACAGTCTAACTAACTTCCTCACTTTGTTATGATGCACTGCTAGCATCCTGAAATGATGAAAAACACTCTGGCATACTCTCCTGGAAAGACAAGCCAGTGAATGACCATGCAAACCTGTCACTTCTCTCACTCTGCAAGGATCTAATTCTTGCAACAACCTTATTTTCTGCTTCAAACTTTTCTTGTTAAATGTCCGTACAAAATCACAAAGCAAATTGATGGAATCCTGTCGCACACTGCAAATACTACTACACTTCCAGGTGTACACAGGACCCTTAGCACGTCTTCCTAAAACCTCATTACCTAACAACTCTTCTGCCTCTGTTGTCACAAGTTTTTCTTTTTCAACTGGACAACCATCTTTCACTTCATAAGCACGACCACTGATGTCAACTGCATGCACCAAATCATTATCCTGGAAATAACTCTCTTCATTAAAAAATGCCTCACAGCTTGAACTATGTATCCATTCTCCAGAAAAAACTTCACAAAAATTACTACGATTAACTATTCTCTTCCATCTACTATTTCTTTTGAAATCAAAAATTGCCTTGTTTAGCTTCCTAATTCTATTGATTATCAAAATAAATAACTTACGTTTAATTTCAAAAGCCTGATCAATAACTTTCTCAACTTTTTTTTTTCTCCTATAAAAAACTAATTTCTGTTGACCTTTCTTAATATTTTTTAACAAATTGCCAATTATCCTGTTACGGAACATTCGTTTACGAATCTCCGTAAACTGTTGTTTCCTTCTACTATCATGCACAGATTTATCTCTTGCTCTAGCAGTAACATTTTCATTTGTCCTTTTCTTTCCATTTGATTTACTTGTCATGTTATGGATTGAAACATTTTCTGTACTAATATTTTTTTTATTAGAAATATTTCTTATGAAATATTTAGAGCTCTTACCCGGTGCTTTCTTCATGGCTTGAGAAATCTTTTTGTTAGAGGACTGCTGCATTTTTTTTTTCTCCTGCTGTCTTTGACGTTTTGCAGCCTTCATCTCTCTTATTTTTGTAGGCATAGTTGAATCTGAGGAAAAATATAATAAAAATGTTATTAAACATTATTATCAAACAGTAAATCAGTAATAGTGATCAAAAACATAACACACTACTTGACATTTTAAATAGAAGATTTTTTAGTCCTTGCAAATTTACAATACAGAAATAGCAGAAAAGAAATGAGATTTATATTTATGTTACCTATGCTATTTTATATGTGAATCTGATCTAATTTTATGAGCATATTTTAATATTTTATTGAAGACACTACACATAATCTGTTTTTGAAGGTGTCTTTATTTTTAAATTAAACGGTTTACCTTTTTACTTTTTATTGATTATAAAATTTAAAAATAAATGTTTATAATTCCAAAGGCTCAAGCAGGTCAGCTTCCCATCCTATATCATATAATTCGGACAAATCTGCATCCTCATCACGCTCTTCTTCATCCTCAGGATTTAAATCATCCAATGGATCAACATCCACTGATGTTTCAATTACAAGTTCAATGATGAGGTCAAAATCAACTGATTGCAGATTGTCGCTCATGTTGAGGTTGTCTTTATCTTTAAAGAAAGACAACAACAATGAGATGTTGCAGAGTAAGAGACAAATCTCACAGATTATAATAGTAAAATTATTTAACAAGAGTAACATTTTGCAGCTATTATTTAGCCATGTCCAGCGATGCTGAGCAGGTGAAGCCTATGTCTAATTTTTCACTGAACAGGACTCATCTGTTCTTAACCTTGGATAAGCCTCAACGACTCTGTGTCCCCTGCACATACTCAAATGTTAAAGTGCAGATTTATATTAAATGGCACATCCCCAGGCATGCACCAGTTAATGTGCACCACTGCTTTACCACCCATGGTGTGCCGCATTTACAATCAGATAGGAGAAAGCTGCTTCAAAACCCTGCGCCTGCTTGAAGCTGGCATAGGTCTTGACGCAGCATTGTATAGATGGGGCACCCCTGATCCTTGCTGGAGCTGCATCGCACTTACGATACAACTCCAGCAATGCGCCACCTTTACGGCACAGATGCGTCACGCATCTGTGCCTTTTTTGCCCCATGCTGCGCCGCATTGTAAATGCAGCACACCATGGGTGGCGGAACAGTGGCGCAGGATGACTGTCACATCCCTGGGGATGCGCCACTCATCATAAATCTATCCCTAAGCTTCTTATCTTGTTACAGATGAACTGCCATATGTATCATCAAAATATTTTACATATTATAAATAGCAAATTTTAAGGAATAAATAGCGATTCTTTACTATTCCTAATTTGCAATGAGCAAATTGCTAATTGCAAATTACCCATTCATTTCCATAGGCTAGGAGGCTCATAGGAATTAATGTTGCAAGTTGTGATTAGCAATTAGCTCATCACAAAATAGGATTTTTTTCAAGCGTGCAGGGGTATCTCAAGAACACCCTGCTGCACCCCTGAAAAAGAAATTTGGGAGCACATGGCACACCTACATGCCCTAATGGCATGTATGGGCGTCATATGGGACCTTTTTTTTTTTTAAAAAAAAAATGCTTTTTGAAAAGAATTCGCAAATTACCACAAACTAGAAGTTGGTGGTAGTTTCCAAATCCTTAATATCATTTTTTACATATTTTTTTTTGATACATTGCATTTAAGGAATCACAAATTTTGAATTATTGACATTTTAAGTAATTTCCACATGTGCACTGTTTTCTAAATATAATTTGAAAATCGTTTTTGGGGAAAAGTAATGGTTTGCAAATTTATGACAAGGACATAATGGTGTATGCTTCTCTATAAGGCATTTCAGTATCTCTAATGTCATTTTTCCCATATTACATTATAAGACCTTTCCCCATGAAGCACATTCCTTGTAAATATGCTCCCACCAGTGCATTGCAAATTTAGATTTTGACTGTTTCAGACACATAGCCATGTTGAAAGTGACCCAAAAAAATTGCAAACGTTTTAAAAAAAAACATTCATGTGTCTTAATGACATTTTAAGTCATTTCCCCATGGACAATGTTTTCTAAGTGGCACAAAAGAGGTATACACCTATCATAAATCTGTCCCTAGCATTATAAATGATTAAATCAGGATGACAATAAGATGTGGCCTATCCAGAGGTTTGTTTAAGGTGAGGCCTACTCAGGATTGCAGATTAAAGTTATGCTTGATGAAGAATACAGAGGAGATAATATATTGTAAAGGCCTACCAATGAAGTAAGTGATTTCTACTTCATTGCACCAGTCATCATAAATGTATCCGTAAGCTTCTTATCTTGTTAGACATCAACCGCCATATGTATCATATAACTATTTTGCATTTCCAAAAAAGCGAATTTTAAGGAATAAATAGCGATTCTTTACCATTCCAAATTTGTTTGAGAAAATTGCTAATTGCAAATTACCCATTCATTTCCATGGGCTAGGAGGCTCATATAAATGAAGGTGCAATTTGCGATTAACAATTTGCTCATCACAAATTAGGAATTTATTCCAAAAGTGCAGGGGTGTCTCAAGAACACCCTGCTGCAACCCTGAAAAAGAAATTTGGGGGCATATGGCGAACATAAATTTTAACAACATTCCTTTACCTCAAAAACGATTTTCAAATCATAACTTCAAAACACTACACATGGGAAAATTACTTAAATTGTCCTTAAGACACATAAAAGCGTTTTTTGAGTGGCTTTCCTGCATGGTAGGGTCACTTTTAACATGGCTATGTAACATAAACATTCAAAATCAAAATTTTCAATGTACAGGTGGGAGCATATTTACAAGCAATTTGCGCCACAAAGAAAGGTCTGACATTAAAATGGGAAAAATAACATCAGGGACAGTCAATTGCCTTATAAAGAACCATACACCATTATGTCCTTCTCATGAATTTAAAAACAATTCCTTTTTCCCAAAAACGATTTTCAAATCATAATTTCAAAAAACTGCACATGAGAAAATGACTTAAAATGTCATTGAAACACATGAAAGCGTTTTTTTATTGGCTTTCCTGCATGGTTGGTTCACTTTTATCATGGCTATGTAACACAAACATTGATAATTAAAATTTTCATGCACATGTAAGAGCATATTTACAAGCAATTTGCGCCACAGAGAAAGGTCTTACACTAAAATGAGAAAAATAACATCAAGGACAGTCAATTGCCTTATAAAGAACCATACACCATTATATCCTTGTCATGAATTTAAAAACAATTCCTTTTCCACAAAAACGATTTTCAAATCATAATTTCTAAACACTGCACATCAGAAAATGACTTAAAATGTCATTAAAACACATGAAATCATTTTTTGATTGGCTTTCCAGCATGGTTGCGTCACTTTTAACATGGCTATATAACAAAAACATTCAAAATCAAAATTTTCCATGCACATGTGAGAGCATATTTACAAGCAAATTGCGCCACATAAATCATAATTTTCTCCTTAAAGCACACTATTCTCTATCTAAAGTAAAGAAATATTTTCTCACCTTAGCAAATACTTTGAGTTTGAAAACAGTCTAAGAAACACACCAATTTGTCTTCAGCAGAGCAAAAGGTATGCACTCCAGAGTCTGCAGCTATCAAAAGCACAGAAATGGTGTAATTCTTCACACATATTTCTCATGTCACCCAATCAAAACTCTTCCCTCACTTTTTTTCAAATGAAAACCCTTCCCCCTCTGCCCTTTCTGCCTATTTTCCATAGCAACCACCTCTTGGAGAAACTCTGGTGTTTGCAAATTCACACAACAATGTTGCAATTGAACTCTGAACTCTCAGTGCACCTGCATATCCAGTGCTTTCTTTCATTTAATGATTTTTTATTGACCACTCAAAATACATCTTTCAAACAACACATCTGTACACCCTAACTTTCTGTTTTCATCAATTAAAATCCACCAATCACTGTTACTACTTCATGAACACAGAAACTCCACAGTTTTTTTCATTTCAAACTCACATTTTTTCAACTGCCATTTCATTGCCACACTTCATCTGACTGCAGGAGAACCTTCTCTCACCATGTTTTCTGTCTGGATTGTTGGTCATAGTTATATTCACTGGGCTCAAAGGTACGTTGAAAGCAGGAATTTACCTAACCTCAATTTACAAGATGTGGAAATTAAGTGGTTTGGCCACAGAGGATTAAAATGTCACCAATTGATACCATTGGTGAAAACCTTTATGCATTTGCCAAAACCTGACCTGTTAATTGTGCACTGTGGAGGTAATGACTTGGGCACTTTGACTGGGGTAGGTCTGGAAATGCTTTTAAAGGACACCTTTGAGCAATTAATGGCACTTTTTCCTCAGACTGCCTTGGTATATTCAAATATATGCCAAAGACAGAAATGGAGGTGGTCAAACCAATTTTGTCCACAAATTGAGAAGTCGAGGAAGCATGTAAACAAATCTGTTTCAGCTTACATGAGAGACCATGGAATGGGCTCCCTGTACAACAATAACTTGCGTTATTACATGCAAGATATCTACAGAGGAGATGGAGTTCACTTCTCAGATGAGGGCAACAGAGTTTTCACTCTGAATTTAAAAATGTGCATTGGTACCTACTTATAAGTACCAAAATGTACTATAAACCCAAAAGCTCTTCTCAGAGCTACCCTACATCTAATTACTCACAATTATTATTTTACTCTAACTTTTTTCACTAATTTTCAACAAAGTACACTCCCTGGTGCGCTACCCGGTACGCGTACCGGGAGCTAACCTCGCGAAAATTTTTAAAAAAATGTTTTTTTTTCGCACATATGGGCCTCCTCAGCCACCCTCACAAAACCTAGGGGGTCAAGATAAGTCTACCGTGCCCCCTTCTACCTATTCTGAACATTATTTGCCCTCCATCTTGTATCATAATTCGACCGAAACACAAAATGGTGGACTCCCGTTACGCTTAAGGTTCGCGTACCAGGGCGCTCACCGGTTCGCGTACCGGGTCGCTTCCTGGGAAGCGCACCATCAAAAAAGGTGGGAAAGTAGTTCACACAAAAGCCACTTGAGACAATTTCACCAAATATAGATTAGCTCATACTACATACCAATCCCTACCATTTTCACAAATTTGATTGGAATTCCATTTAGCCATTTAGCCTGTAGACCTCTCTAAATACCGCGAGGTAAATTACTTCACAAAACACATCTGAAGTGTTGGAATTGACAACCAATTAAAATGTTACTTTCATTTTCTACTTTTTTTACCTGACATTTGATTGGTTATGTACCCGAATATATATAAAGGAAGAGAAGGAAACACAGCCATTTTGACTACTACTTCCTGGTGTACATTTCATTTGGATTTTCATTAATCACTTCAACTTCTTTTTAAAGGTAAGTTGTTATTTTTAAAACTGAAGTATATTGTGCACTTTAAGTTAATATGGCAAACTTTTTCTGTTAGTTATATACTATCCCTCTGTAGTACTTATAAATTTAGATACACTTTTTTATATTCCTACTTCCACTCTGATACTATACACTGCCCAAAGATAAATTCTCTGTTAAAAACTGCCTATCTAAAATTAATCCCAACAGTGCCCTACCTCTACTAATATATATTTTTTTTATGCAAATTTCAGGAAAAATGGAAAGTGAACAAAACATTTCATTTGAAATTGTCCTTCCAGAGTCCAACACAGAAATCATTGATCCAAATGAGATTGAGTTTATGGATGAAACATGGGACCAAGAACTACTGCAATGTGTGCAAGCAGTAGATAACCTCCTTGCAAATGAGGACATTTTACAACCTCAGAGACTACAATCTATATTCCATGATTATGAAATTTCTGACAATGAAATGTTAGAAAGTTTAATAAATTATGAAACACAATAAAAAAAGTAAAAAAAAAAAAAAAAATAATCAACAAAACCAACAATCAATTAACATACAGCATTTGAAAAGTCTATCATTCATTTTTTATTGTGATACGCTCCCCAGTACGCTTCCCGGTTCGCGTACCGGGCGCTAACCACGAAAAAAAACAAAAAAAAAATTTTTTTTTTTGCTTAGCGGGGCCCCTTTAAAGCCTCCACATCAAACCTAGGGGGTCAGGGAGGATCTACTATGCCCCCTTATGGTCATTTGCCCCTTCGCTTTTGCCTCCTCTTGTCTCTCGATCCTACCGAGAGACAAGATGGCGGCCGCTCCGGACTGTTTAGAATGTTGACAGACACCGGAGAGCCAATCAACTTCGCTACGCGAAGTTCCGTTACGCGTCAAGTACGCGTACCGGGGCGCTGCCTGGTCCGCGCTTACAGATATATATCTTTTTTTGAACGTTATTTTCTCAAAATCCACTGCAGCACATATATTGAGACCTACAAAAGGCACATCGGGCTACCAGCCCCTACAATTTTGCCAAGTTTCGTGCAAATCCATTCAGCCGTTCGGGCTAAAAGTGAGGCTAACCGCCCTATGGAAAACTCAATGTTAAAAACACGTTTTGGGACCCCCCTTTTTTCTCGGCCCCCCCTGGAACAACTCCCCCCAAATTTCCAGTGGCTGCTCAGAAACAAAATGTTCCATTTTGCTGAAAATTTCAGCCAATTCCGTCCACAAACGCCAAAGTTATTAGACATAGAATTTTCAAAAAACCCATAGGGAAAAAATCCTAACTATATATACCTACTGGCGACCGCCAGTAGGTAATATATATATATATATCTTGAACTCCGCCCGATGAGACCGCCGTCTCACCCCTGTCCGTTTTCCCTCCAGACAGCTCACAAGAAAAAGACGAACATAACAGACCCAAATTTCTTCGTGCAATTAGTGGTTTATTTAAAAAATAAAACCCAGCAAGTCCGCATGACGCGTTTCGCCTCCGACACGAGGCTTGGTCACATGATAACGTTGCGAAAATCAAAGAGGCTACTTATGCAATTTCTTCAAAGGGTAGGAGGAGCCACATTACATCCGCCTTACTTATTTTAACCCCTGCACGTATCAATGCTATGCATAGTCGATTTGCAAACAATTGATGCAGAATTCATGGCATAGTGCCATACAGTTATTGTGTCACATTCGTAATTATCCTGACAATACATATTCTGTGCAAATTACGCATGATACTACATATATACAAATCATATACAACTTGATAATGTACACAAATAAATATATCCATATATATACACATGACGTTATTATCAAAAATATTCAATATGTTTAGAAAAAATATAGCCAAATGCATAACTATGCATTTAAATTCATTTTCCACTATATACATATTATATACAATGCTAGACCAGTGTCATAGCATATAAACCAAAAAGTAATCCAATTTTACACAAAAGAAAAACTTTTTTAATTTAGCACGATATTTAATCCTTTTAAAACCTGCATATGCATTATTGTGTCAAGGTATGGCCTGTGGTTCTTATGAAAAGAGCACTGCCCAATCACATCTAATATGGAACAATAACTGTACATTACGCCTGCTAATAGGCTTACATTTCTTATACTAATGCATAGCTCTGCATTTCAATTGAAATTGCCACAAATCTAATTCATATAGATCTATTATCTTTAGTTATGTATCCTCAAAAAAACTTCCACCCTTGTGTATATAAACAAATATTATAGTGCATAAATGGTGTTCAAATTCTTTTTCATATATGACAAAATTATTGTTTAAAAATGAAAAAATATATTGTTGAATCTTCGGGATAAGGACTAGATTTTATACGACCTTATATTACCAATGCGGGCCTAATGAGCACCTTACCACCCACCTCTAGAGATCTTATTACATCTGTTGATATTAATATGTCATCAGAGAACTGTGTACCTAGGTGAGATTAATATATCCTTTCTTGATCACTTTACTAATACATTTCTGAAACAGTATATATACAGAGAATTTAGAGGCAAGTATAGAGATCTTCGCTCGCATTCATACCATGTGGAGTCTTGATGTCCAATTCCAATATATACCTAGTCTCCAACAACCGAAGCTTAGCATTTCGGTCACCCCCTCTCTTCAGAGGTAGGACACAGTCAATGGCATAATATTCTAGGGAAGCAGGATCACTTTTGTGTACACTCTCAAAATGACAGGCTACCGGGTATGTCTGGTCTTTAAACACGATAGCCCTAATGTGCTGCAATATCCGCTTGTGCACCGGCAGGCGAGTACTCCCCACATACCGGAGAACACACGGGCACTGCAGGACATAAACTGCAAAGTCTGTTTTGCAGGACATTCTTTTTCTTATCTTAACTGGTTCTTTTTTGAAAGGTACAACATACTGAGTTTTGTTGCAACCGTATCTGCAAGCTTTGCAAACTGCAAATTTTTTTAAACCGCCTCCTAAGGCACCCCAAGTATCCGAGACTTGTTTCTCAAGGAAGTTGTGTACCAACCTATATGCCATGGACCCAGATCTTCTAAAAGTAATGTCCGGTTTATCATGAATGTATTTACCGATAATCGGATCACCTGTTACTAGATTCCAGTTCTTGTAGAATATCTTACAAATTTCTCTATTGTTGTTTGCTATACTTAATGATAACCCGTGGCTTGATCACTGTCTCTTCCGGTTCATTAACCATAGGCTTAGCTTTGATTTTAACTGCTAAAGCCTCTTGTCTGGTGATGGAATTGTCTCGGTTAATAGCTCTCTGGACAGTTTTTGCCGAGTAACCACGTGACAAAAAACGCTCTCTGCTCTCATCCTTTGCCGATTTGCAGTCTACTTCTAAACTGCAAATTCGCCTTATTCGCAGCATCTCCCCAAAGGGAATGCTGCTGATTAAATGTTGCGGATGTTGGCTAGAAGCGTGTAAAACAGTGTTCCCTGCCGTGGGTTTTCTGTGCATTCTTGTGGCTATACCTGTTTCTATTACAAACACCTCAGTGTCCAAGAATGCAACTGACCTGGCATCGATGTGTGAAGTAAACCTCAAATTGAGTCCATTATTATTTATTACTTCCACAAACTCTGTTGCTTCAACCAATGTACCTCGCCATATCAAAAATAGGTCATCTATATATCTCAAATATAGTAAAATATGTTTCTTCATTGTTTCATTCAATGCCCCTCTGAGGACCTGCTCCTCCCAGAGCCCCATGTGCAAACATGCCAGACTCGGAAAGAAGCAGGCCCCCATCGCGACCCCTCTGACCTGCTGATATAGCTGGTTATTGAAGAGAAAAAAATTCTGTTCTAGGCATAGCTCAATCATAGATAACAACATTTTGTTGTGTGCTGAAAAATTCATAGGTCTCTGATTTAGAAAAAATTCCACCGCTTTGAGTCCATCTGAATGCTTAATCGATGTATACAATGACGACACATCTAACGTCATTAGCAAATAGTTGTCCTGCCAAACCACATTGTTCAACTTTGTAATAAAATAAGAAGTATCTTAAACATACGAATCCAAACCTTTTACCCAGTCCTGTAAGAAATAGTCTATATAGCGCGAAATGTTCTCAGTTGCGCTATTTATAGCTGATATGATCGGACGTCCCGGTGGAGTATTGATATCTTTATACACTTTGGTATATATATATATGTTTTCAGCAAGACTCTTCAAAAGAGAAAACGCCGCACACTACTTCAATTGTTGATCTTTAGTTTATTTTCTGTAGGTTCCCCACCTACGCGTTTCGGACAACAACTGTCCCTGATCACGGTTACAAACATGTGTCCATCATTTGTGTTTACCTTAAATACCTGATGACACCACATGGCTGTTAAGATGCATTGTGGGCTCAGTAGTTTTAGGTTTGAAATTTCTCCAAACAATGCGCTGTGATTTGCCGTATCGCGGCATTTTGGCAGCACGCTTCAAACTATATAAATGTATTAAAGTAATACATTACAATTGCGCATAATGTTACTCAACATGACGTTGTGTCTCAACATTATTATGTCTACGCATATTAGATGGCGCAAAACGCTGGAAAAGTTAGTGATGGACTGAGTGTCCATGTGTTCCAGTTGTGGCTGAGTGTCAAATAGTCTAATTGTGCCGTTTGATGCTTTGATCAACAGCTAACACAGCGCACAGATAAAATTCTTATATATATGTCCCATATATTGCATTTGAATCATTCATAAAATACAAAGTTCATAGGGAGACACATTGTGTATATTCTGTTATAAGTATTCAATTCATCAAATTTATAAGTGTACATAAAGTTCCTCGTCAGTGTTGAGGCCCCACGGGTTCCTAGTTTTGAATCTTATTATTAGTTTCGATTCGAGTCGTCTTAATCTGGTGACTCGATCGCCTCCTCTTTCATTCTCACCCACCATAGCAATTCCAGCATATTTCATGTCTTTCCAAGTTTTCCCTGGGGGAGTCCTTAAATGTTTGGCTGTCGCATAACCCAGATCATTGTTCTGAATGGCTCTAGTGTGTTCGAGTATTCTCTTTTTGAGTGGGCAGATTGTTGAGCCAATGGAGTAGTGTGGCTCACTGGTTAGAGGCGGCAGACCCGAGAGCAGAGGACGGCCCGGGACCAGGGTTCGATTCCCGACGCGGCAGGTTTCTGGACCAGGGTCAGCGGACTCGATAATTCTCTCGCCTCGGTGCCCACTCTGATCAGCGATCACACTCGGCAACTCTGGGCACTAGCTTGCCTCATCTTCACTAACGGCCCCACCAGACCGCCGGGGATGCCTGGTCTCACCCTGGAGATACCCATTAAGGGACCATCTCTCAGGGAAGCCAGGAAGGGTTTCGCAGCGGTCGAAGCGCGGAGGTACCCCTTCGGGAGTGATTCCAGCGCTATATAAGCACATAATTAATTAATTAATTAATTAATGTACTTTTTGCCACAGAAACACTGTAATTGGTAGACCACGAATTGTGAATCACACGTTATTTTGTCCTTTATTTCAAAGGTTCTTCCTTTTGGATCTTTTAGGGTTTTAATGTTCTGGCCAATTTTACATGCTTTGCATGTTGAGCATTTGCTGAAACCCAGTTGACGTTTTTCTAACCAACTCAAAGTTTTTACTTTTTTGAAGTGGCTGTTTACTAACGTGTCTTGAATGGATGGTGCTTTGCGATATGAGATTAAAGGTCTGTCACCGATCAGCGTTCCTATCTCAGTGTCCTTTTTTAGCACATTCCAATATTTCAACAGCATTTGGCGAATTTTGTAACTTTCCTTTGAATAGGTCAAGATCAATCGTGGATTGTTATTTTTAGTAGATTTGTTCCTTGGTATTAGAGTTTCTGCTCTTGATTTCGCTCTAGCTTTTTGTTCGCCTTTTGTTATGTCTGCCTGTTTATATCCTCGTTTGGAAAAGCGATCTTTAGTTTCTTTGAACTTGTTTTCCATTTCACTTTCCTCAGAGCAGTTTCGTTTCATCCGTAAAAATTTCCCATAAGGGATGCTTTGTTTCAGTGAGACAGGGTGAAAGCTGGTGCCGTGTAGCACACTGTTTGTTGATGTTTGTTTCCTGAATACTGTTGTTTCCAATTTATTATTCTTGATGTGGATTTTTGTGTCAAGAAACTCTATTTCCTTCTTTTGAATATTTGACGTGAATTGCAATCCCACTTCATTTATATTCAGAATATCAATGTACTCCATAAGTCTTTGTTTAATACCCTTCCAAAGGAGGAACAGATCGTCAATAAATCTGAGTCATAAAACCACGTCCGTGGTATATGGCTCGTTTTCTTCTCTCCAAGCTATGCTTTTCTCCCACCATCCCATAGTGAGATTGGCATAGCTTGGAGAGAAGGAAACTCCCATGGCACAGCCGCATGTTTGTGTGTAGATTTTTTTGTCAAAAATGAAGACATTGTTTTGCAGACAGCGACGGGAGACTCCCGGGTAAGTGAAACGACGGGAAAACACAGATTTAATTGCCGATGCATGTTTAATGCTGTAGCGAGTGATCTAAAACGTACGCTTTTGAACAAGTAAAGCGTACCTTTTTTCTGCTTCTGAATGAGAATCAGACATCACTTACTTCGAGTTGATCAAGTTTTCTGCATTGGGTATGAACAGTTTTTTGTTCTGCATAAGAAAATTAGCAAACATACCCACATAACAAACACGTGTCACGAAAGTCACGAACGCACTATTTGCATTTGAAAACTAATCAATTGAACAAACTTGGAACCAACACTAACACCTCCTCAAAACAATGGAACAACGAACAGCAAAACGCCTAGAGAAAGCGGAAAGCATGTTTATTAGAAATGCGACTGGATCCAATGTCTCAGCTGCCAAAGATATGGCAAATACAAATGTCAAACTAACTACTAAGCAGTTATTTCAACAACTAGAGAAATTACAAAGAAAATAAATCTCTAAGAGTTGGGAAATAATAACCTTAGATAAATACACTGAACTAGGATTAGTCCCAAGAGGGCTACGCATCTTCACATTACCAAACCATCCAGACACCAGCTCAGAAATGCTGGAAGAGTGGGGACAGAACAATATGGACTGTTCGCGAAGAATGATCCTCATTATCTTGAAACATGCCAAAAAGGATGTAGACATTCTACATGCAAAGATAAAAGAACTTGAAGACCAAATTCAAGCACAAGGTGAAAGTGAAGAAACTATCAAAAATCTACGCCAAAACATGGACAAAAACCTAGATAGACATGACAATGAAATCCAAGAGAGAAAGCAACGCAAATTCAAACGTGACGAGGCAGACTTCGAAAATGGGACCATCTTCACGTTTGCTAAACGCTTTGAAACGCTTAAACAACAACACCAGGCGGGACCATCAAATCTACAATATGACACTACTGTCAGCGAAACTGAGTCAGAAGCAAGCGAGGGAGAACAAACCAAAGTGGGACCCAAAAGACTTACTTTTTTAGAGGAGATGGAGATGCTCTACAAAGATTAACAGACCCCAAAAACAAGGGGAAGAGGACGTGGCAGCACAATAGTGAGAGGAGGTGGAAGGGGACAGGTGACAAACCCTACCCAAGGAGGAAAACCCGGAGAGGCAGGAAATCAAAGATATCCTCTTCGCAACAGGACATTCAAAAAATAAACAAGGCAACCAAACCTGATCCTAAGCTAATAATCAACCTATCTGACCATATTTTAACAACAACAGAAGAGACCTTACTGAGGAAAGGCTTTACTTTTTGCCCTGATAAATATCAGGATGAACTTGAAACCAGAATCGACATATACAAGTATGTTCGAAAACTTAAACTTAAGAAATTCTTTTCAAGGAAAAAACTTGGTGAACAATCCACTATAGCAACTGAGTCAGTTCTGGACATAGAACCAGAAAATTTTGCAGTAGCGGATGCAACTGGTCTACAAATTGCTTTTGAACTATCTCATCAAGTTGAGCAAACTGAACTAACCAACACTCAGACGCTCTCTCAGATGGGTCATATGGTTGGTGCACATCCAAAAACAAACTTAAAGAACAAATCTAAATGTTGTCCTGTTCTATACCCGGGCAACAGCATAGATGTTTTTCATGATCTGGTGGTGGCAGAACTGGAGACAATGAAAAATACCATCCACAGAAGAGAAAATGTAACTAAAACGGAATGCATTGCACTAAAAGGTCTTCAGTCGAATGCAGTGATAGAAATAAAGCCAGCAGACAAAGGGGGCAATATTGTGATCCAAAATAAAACTGACTATTTGGAAGAAGCCTACCGTCAACTAAACAACTTAACCAACTACAAATTACTGGAGCACAATCCAACTTTGGATATGACTAATAAACTACACAAACGCATTGAAGTATGGCAAGAAAATGGCCTACTAAGCAAGGAAGAAAAAAACTATTTGGTAGTTACACATCCTATAATGCCAACAATCTATTTTCTTCCGAAAATACATAAGACTCTGATCAAACCACCTGCACGCCCAATAATATCTAGCTGTGGATCACTGTGCGAAAATGTAGCTTCTTATGTAGATTATTTTTTGGCTCCGATAGTACCGACTCTCAGCTCCTTCATCAAAGACACTGGGGACTTCTTACGAATCATCATGGGAGTGGAGTGGCAACCTGAGTATTGGCTAGCCACCATAGACATCGTATCATTGTATACTTCGATCCAACATGACGTAGGTTTGACTGCAACAAAGTACTTCCTGAATCAGAGACCAATATCAGAACTACTTCATACGAATATGCTACTGGATATGATTATCTTTTGTCTGCAAAACAATGTCTTCATTTTTGACAAACAAATCTACACACAAACATGCGGCTGTGCCATGGGAGTTTCCTTCTCTCCAAGCTATGCCAATCTCACTATGGGATGGTGGGAGAAAAGCATAGCTTGGAGAGAAGAAAACGAGCCATATACCACAGACGTGGTTTTATGGCTCAGATTTATTGACGATCTGTTCCTCCTTTGGAAGGGTACTAAACAAAGACTTATGGAGTACATTGATATTCTGAATATAAATGAAGTGGGATTGCAATTCACGTCAAATATCTGATCTGGGTCGCCAGTCTCAAGGACGAGGTGTGCCACGCGACACGCCCCCTCGGTTGGCCACGCCCCCTCTAAGACCTATAAATAGTGCGCGCGACGCTCACAGCGCGTCACTACAGCTGGACTCCTGAGGCAAAAAAGCCGGGAGCTTGGGAACCTTGTTTTAAAATATTTTGTGTGATTTACCTTGCTTTTAATACTCCTATTTGCTCGCACTCCATGCCACTTTCTTAAACAGCGCGCTGACGCTGCAACGAACACCTGATCTGGGTCGCCAGTCTCAAGGGCGAGGTGTGCCACGCGACACGCCCCCTCGGTTGGCCACGCCCCCTCTAAGACCTATAAATAGTGCGCGCGACGCTCACAGCGCGTCACTACAGCTGGACTCCTGAGGCAAAAAAGCCGGGAGCTTGGGAACCTTGTTTTAAAATATTTTGTGTGATTTACCTTGCTTTTAATACTCCTATTTGCTCGCACTCCATGCCACTTTCTTAAACAGCGCGCTGACGCTGCAACGAACACCTGATCTGGGTCGCCAGTCTCAAGGACGAGGTGTGCCACGCGACACGCCCCCTCGGTTGGCCACGCCCCCTCTAAGACCTATAAATAGTGCGCGCGACGCTCACAGCGCGTCACTACAGCTGGACTCCTGAGGCAAAAAAGCTGGGAGCTTGGGAACCTTGTTTTAAAATATTTTGTGTGATTTACCTTGCTTTTAATACTCCTATTTGCTCGCACTCCATGCCACTTTCTTAAACAGCCCGCTGACGCTGCAACGAACACCTGATCTGGGTCGCCAGTCTCAAGGGCGAGGTGTGCCACGCGACACGCCCCCTCGGTTGGCCACGCCCCCTCTAAGACCTGATAAATCGGCATAAATTATGTGCCTTGGGAGGAAGCGCAGCGGACGAGCGCAGCGGGCGCGACGATTGCGCGCCGAAGGCGCGCCTAAGGCAAGCCCGTCTGCGCCCGTCCGCGACTGGCCGGGGCTAGGGGCATGTCAGTCTGCCCCACGTATCATCTATTCCCCGGACCAACTGCGTAGCCTTCAGGGACCTTGGCCCATTATGCCCTCTACACTCGCCTGCATCTCTTCTCATGGTCTGTCCCCCATCACCCCCCCCCTTATTCCCCCCCCTGTAGTCGGGACCCCCCTCCCGCCCTGTTGCTCTGTCCCCCAATCAACCCTCAAAACCCTGAAAGCCGTCTATCTTAACACCCGGTCGGCTGTCGCCCATGCGCACGAGCTCTCGGTCCTGTTAGATCTGCACGCCCCAGAACTCCTTTTTCTAACGGAGACTTGGTTCTGCGAGGACTCCCTCCCCGCCCTACTTTCCACCCTACCGGCTACATACTACGCCCTCAGGGCGGATCGCCCTCATGGCAAAGCCGGGGGCGGGGTAGCGGTCATCGCACGCACCGACCTATCTTTCCAAAGTTTATCCTTGCCTAACATCGCGACTTCCGAATTTCTGGTAATTCGCACTACTTCCATTTCCCCTCCCTTAACCTGTTTCCTCACCTACCGTCCCCCTCAAACCCCGCTACAATTTCTCTCTGACTTTTTGGATGTTCTGGCCACAATTACCATCAATAACTCCTCTATTTTGCTTCTTGGAGATTTCAATTTCTGGCCATCTGACCCCGCTGAATGTCCATCCTCAAAGGAATTCTCTGAAACTCTCCGCTCCCTTAACTTTACACCCTTTGTTCAATCACCTACCCACATCAAAGGTCACACGCTCGATCAGATCTGGTCCCTCAACTGTCCTGTGGAATCTCTCTTAGTCTCACCTTGCACATGGTCTGATCATCACTTGATTTCTTTTTTTCTTCCCATTCATTCCCCCACAAAACCCCCCTGCCCCAAAAACACCTGGGTCCGATCGTGGGGCCGAGTGAACTTAGATAGTTTTTCTTCCCTTCTTAGTTCTTCCCCTCCCTCCCTGCACGGCCTTTCCACTTCTTCCCAGGTGGATGCCATAGACACATGGCTCTCCTCTGGCCGCGACTCCGTTGCCCCGCTCAAACGCATTACCTCCAAACGGGAGAAGGACGCCAACCGATGGTTTACCGTCGAGCTTAAGACCATTAAACTAAAAGTACGTCGCGCAGAACGGGCTTGGAGAAAAAACTACTGCCCCATTCTTAAATTGGAGTATACCAACACTCTTACCCAATATAAAAAAGCCATCTTGGAGGCCAAAACATCTTACTTCTCCTCCAAAATCCTAGCCGCGGAGAACCTGTCCAAGGAGATATTTACAATCGTCCACAGCCTGGCGTTCTCAGATAGAACAACCCTCAAGCCTGCCCCGTCTGAAGAACTCTGCCTTTCCCTGAACAACTATTTTATTAATAAAATTACTACCATCAAGGCCAACATTCCCCCCCTCCTCTCTCTTTGTGGATCCTCAATGTCCCCCTCCCAAGAGTGAACTCACCACCCTCCCACCCATCACTAGAGAAAGTCTGATCGCCCTAATTCCCTTGGTCAAGTCTGGTTCTCCTCTTGACCCTTGCCCAGCCCATATCCTCCGGCACATCTTCACTGCCTGTCCTGATCCCCCCCTCCACCTTCTTAATAGCTACCTTGCCCAAGGCGTAGTCCCCAACTCTTTGAAATCTGCGGTAATTGTACCCATTTTAAAAAAACCTGGGGCTGATCCCTCTGTTCCTGCCAACTTTCGCCCCATCTCCCTCTTGCCATTTTTGGCTAAGGTGCTCGAGCGTCACGTCACCCGCGCTCTGAGCTCCTTTGTGGAGACGCACGGCGCCCTTGCCCCCCGCCAGGCCGGTTTCCGCCCCGCTCACTCCACGGAGTCCTTTGTCATCTCGGTCCTGGACAACCTCAGGGAGGGTATGGATACCAATCAACATCAGGCCCTTGTGCTCCTCGATCTCTCAGCCGCCTTTGACACGGTTGACCATACCATCTTGTTGTCCCGTGTCGGGGCGGCGGGGATCGGGGGGACCGCCCTGGTCTGGTTGTCCTCCTTCCTGAGCGACCGCACCCAGGCTGTTCGTCTGGGTGATTTTACGGCGGACGCCCGGAGAGTGCAGTGCGGGGTCCCCCAGGGCTCCTCCCTCTCCCCTCTCTTGTTCAATCTCTATCTTGCCCCTCTTATCTTCTCCCTTCAACAGATGGAGGTCGCCGTATTTAATTATGCGGATGACCTCCAGCTTGTCTTTAACCTATCTTCTTCTCCCTCTTCTGTGCTAAACTTTCAATCTGTCATGCTCCATATCAGGGACTGGATGAACCACAACCACCTTAAACTCAATCCTGACAAGACCGAGTTGGTGTTGACGGGTGGTTCATCCAGCCCCTGGTCCTCTCTCTTCTGGCCTCCTTCTCTTGGCACGTCCCCTGTTCCCTCGTCCTCTGTTAAAACCCTAGGTATAAAAATAAATTCACAACTCACTCTTCACTCCCAGGTTAGCTCTGTGGTATCTTCTTCCTTTCTTTCCCTGCGAACCATTCGCAGAGTCTCTCGCTTCTTCACTTTTTCCGCTCTTAAGCTTATAATTCTGGCCATGGTGGTGTCCCGCCTGGACTACGGCAATGCTTTATATGCCGGTATCCCCGCCTACAGTTTGCGGCGCCTACAACAGATTCAGAACCAGGCGGCCCGCCTGGTCTTTAAGCTCCCTAAATTCCACCATTCCACCCCCCTCCTGAAATCCTTACATTGGCTCCCTGTAGGTGCCAGGGTCCAATTCAAGCTTGCAACCATGACCTTTCTGGCCCGACTTGGCTTGGCTCCGGCCTTTATCTCGTCCGAGATTACTCCTTACATACCTACTCGGGAACTACGCTCGTCCTCTCAATCCCTCCTCACTGTCCCCCGTTTTCGGAGAAAGAAGTGGGGAGGATCTAAATTCGCCACCCTTGCCCCGACCCTTTGGAACTCCCTTCCCTTCGAACTCCGTACCATCACACAGTACCCTCAATTCCGTAGGCACCTTAAAACCTACCTGTTCAAAAAGTCTTTTGATTAATTTTTCCCCATCCCTCTCTGCCTATTAGCTTTGGATCCAGTTAGAGTTAGCGCCAAGAAACCGCTGGTATACGTGCGCTCTAGAAATAATTTTAAATCAAATCAAATCAAATCAAATATTCAAAAGAAGGAAATAGAGTTTCTTGACACAAAAATCTACATCAAGAATAATAAATTGGAAACAACAGTATTCAGGAAACAAACATCAACAAACAGTGAGCTACACGGCACCAGCTTTCACCCTGTCTCACTGAAACAAAGCATCCCTTAGGGGAATTTTTACGGATGAAACCAAACTGCTCCGAGGAAAGTGAAATGGAAAACAAGTTCAAAGAAACTAAAGATCGCTTTTCCAAATGAGGATATAAACAGGCTGACATAACAAAAGGCGAACAAAAAGCTAGAGCGAAATCAAGAGCAGAAACTCTAATCCCAAGGAACAAATCTACTAAAAATACAGAGGAAGACAATCCACGATTGATCTTGACCTATTCAAAGGAAAGTTACAAAATTCGCCAAATTCTGTTGAAATATTGCAATGTGCTAAAAAAGGACACTGAGATAGGAACGCTGATCGGTGACAGACCTTTAATCTCATATCGCAAAGCACCTTCCATTCAAGACACGTTAGTAAACAGCCACTTCAAAAAAGTAAAAACTTTGAGTTGGTTAGAAAAACGTCAACTGGGTTTCAGCAAATGCTCAACATGCAAGGCATGTAAAATTGGCCAGAACATTAAAACCCTAAAAGATCCAAAAGGAAGAACCTTTGAAATAAAGGAAAAAATAATGTGTGATTCACAATTCGTGGTCTACCAATTACAGTGTTTCTGTGGCAAAAAGTACATTGGCTCAACAATCTGCCCACTCAAAAAGAGAATACTCGAACACACTAGAGCCATTCAGAACAATGATCTGAGTTATGCGACAGCCAAACATTTAAAGACTCACCCAGGGAAAACTTGGGAAGACATGAAATATGCTGAATTTGCTATGGTGGGTGAGAATGAAAGAGGAGGCGATCGAGTCACCAGATTAAGACGACTCGAATCGAAACTAATAATAAGATTCAAAACTAGGAACCCGTGGGGCCTCAACACTGACGAGGAACTTTATGTACACTTATAAATTTGATGAATTGAATACTTATAACAGAATATACACAATGTGTCTCCCTATGAACTTTGTATTTTATGAATGATTCAAATGCAATATATGTGACATATATATAAGAATTTTATCTGTGCGCTGTGTTAGCTGTTGATCAAAGCATCAAACGGCACAATTAGACTATTTGACACTCAGCCACAACTGGAACACATGGACACTCAGTCCATCACTAACTTTTCCAGCGTTTTGCGCCATCTAATATGCGTAGACATAATAATGTTGAGACACAACGTCATGTTGAGTAACATTATGCGCAATTGTAAAGTATTACTTTAATACATTTATATAGTTTGAAGCGTGCCGCCAAAATGCCGCGATCCGGCAAATCACAGCGCATTGTTTGGAGAAATTTCAAACCTAAAACTACTGAGCCCACAATGCATCTTAACAGCCATGTGGTGTCATCAGGTATTTAAGGTAAACACAAATGATGGACACATGTTTGTAACCGTGATCAGGGACAGTTGTTGTCCGAAACGCGTAGGTGGGGAACCTACAGAAAATAAACTAAAGATCAACAATTGAAGTAGTGTGCGGCGTTTTCTCTTTTGAAGAGTCTTGCTGAAAACATTGTTTGCGAGGGTGTCCTGAACCTTGCCGACAGCACCAGCCACTGTTGCTCCTCTCATCTTGGGACATTTGCGAGTACACATATATATATATATATATATATATATATATATATATATATATATATATATATATATATATATATATATATATATATATCGAATACCAGTCCAACTTTCGCTCCAAAGTAGGCGCTGACACCGTGAATAATATCCAAAGCAAGATTACTTTATTTCGATCAAATGATCCAGACGCGTTTCGGCGGTATGCACCACCTTGCTCACTACATCTGGTCTCTCACAAATGCCTGCTATATGTTTGACAGGTTGACAAGTCAAGACTGGGTGGTTGTCACAGCAACCAATTCGAACAACCAATATAGAAGAGTTATTTCACCTCTGCATGATTGTGTACAAATATAAATACAATGTGTGCTAGGTAGAAAATGAAAGGAACAGGTAATCACAATATTGATACATTCTATTCCAATATCCTGCTAAATGTTAAATACACAATTATAATTATTACCATAACTGTGTGTAAATATGTGAAAAAATTCCGTGAGGCAATATGTACAAAGTGCTGTGAGATAGGAGTCACACGTGACATCATGGGGTCTGAGCTTCACTGTAAGCGTTCAATTTACTTGAATTTAATGACAGAGATGGAAGGGCTCAGCCAGCCGCCGTACATTACTATAGTTCATATATTGGCAGTGTGTTGTGCCAGTGCACAATGTCAACGTGGTTTATTAGTGACTGTGTCGTTGACAGATTCTACCCCAAGAACAAACTGTTAAACCTTTGGGTAAGGCAGGGTGTATCAACCCAAGTGGGTTGGGAACTTGGTCTAATATAATTCCTGAATGCCCCCGTGATTGCTACTAGGAACGCTGGTGCACGATTGTCTCATTATGATGTTGTGTGGCAAAAATAAGAAAATCGTAAGAGTGGGTGAATAATGTGTCAACAGAAACTTATTAAAACTATATTAGAGTGAGGTCCTGATGTTATGGAGCACTGAGACTGAGTGGGACAAGCAGCTGAGGATTAGAGGTGCACACTTATAGCCTCATCTGCGTTCATCTCAATTGGGATCTTCGAATCTAGAAGGATAATATATCTAGATTCTAGCCTTCTTAGTGTCAATTGCCTGTTGCCTCCCCTGATGTTTTTAGGGCCGCTGTCTATTACAAAAAAGGCCAGGCCTTGTGCTTTGCCTGGGTGATGTGTGTTAATGTGCCTTGCTACCGGGTATGCCGGATCATCATTGGCGATCGCCCGGAGGTGTTGAAATATCCGCACGTGACCTGGATGTATGGTGCTGCCAACATATCTCTTGCCACAAGTGCCTTGGAGAACGTAGGCAGCGAAGTCGGTTTTGCATTTGTAGCTCCCTCTGATGACATAGGGTGTCTTTCTGAACGGGAGGTGTACGGTGGTGGTGTTGGGGCCATGTTTACAAGCCTTGGACTTTGCGCACTTCCGGAAACCTCTTGTTTGATTGAGCCAAGTGGCTCCTTTGTTGGTAGTTGGAGCATTAGACACCAGTTCATTTTGCATGGATTTAGCTTTTCTGAAAGTAACTGGTAGAGACTTGCTACATGTGGGGTCTAGACTCGGGTCGTTGCACACCAAAGGCCAGTGCCTATTGAGTATCTTCCGAAGGTTGGCATGGTATGTGGTATACCCTGTGATGAGTCTGGGCGTGTTGCTAGGGTTTTTTTCACTGGTGAGTGTGGAATCATTGTTGGATATGAACCCTCCTGTTCTTCTTGGCACATTTTTACCCTGCATTAGCTAGCATCAGGTTGTTGTAGGCCCTATTTCTGATTCTCCTGAAGAGGTTTTCTTTAGGTTGCTTGAGGTCCTTTGGTCTATTGCAGTTGCACGTCATCCTGAGGCACTCTGCATAGGGTATGCTTTTTTTTAGTTTGGTGGGGTGGAAGCTTTGGGCATGTAGTATGGCATTTCCCGATGTAAGTTTCCTGTATGTTCGAGTCTGGATTTTGTCAATATGCACATACAGTTCTAGGCCTAGGAAGTGGATTGATGATGAACTGGTAGTGCAGGTGAATGTGAGGTTAAGGTTGTTGTTGTTAAGTTCCGATGCAAATCTGATTGCACTTTCCTCTGAGCCCTGCCACAAGACGAAGATGTCGTCTATGTACCTTTGGTAGAGTACCACGTTTTCTGTCATGGCTTGGTTTTGGTTGACCATGAGTACTTCCTCCTACCACCAGCTGTGCCCTGTATCTTTTTGTAATAGAGTCTGTCAAAAATGAAAATATTACCATTAAAAGATACAATAGGTCTGCCTGGTGGTTTAGTGGGATGCTTATGTACTTTTGGATGTAGATACAGACATGGCACATGGGGATTGTAATTTTTGTGACACAGATATTCATCCTCATTCAATACGCCTAAGTACCTAAGTACCTATAGTAATTTGTGATATTTCGTGATGGACAATTTATAAGTCTCCCAACCAATTTCCTCATAACAGGGTTTGTCCCTTAGTTGTCTCAGGGCTTCCATTCTATCATCATCAATGTCCATAAGGACTATGTTCCCTCCGGAGGCTAAACAGAAGCAAGATGGCGGCCGCTTAGGAGGCCGATTGCGGTGCTAGCTTTCTGTGGCAGAGTTCAGCAGAATCCGTTCAATCCACGCGGCTTACGCATTTTGATCACCCTCCAGGACCCCCCACCTCACCCCCACCCGATGCAGTATCCCCACAACAGAAAATGGATAAAACTGAGCTGCTTCTAATCAGACGTCTTATTGAAGTGTACCTGCTGCAGTTTCTTCAACGGCTGGTGCGAGACAGCTCCCTGATGGCTCTGAAGGTGGTTGCGAGCTCCGCTAAAGCGTCGGGAGCGGCGGCAACTCGCAAGGCCCGTGTGGAAGGTGCGATGGATGCGGCAGCCCAGGAGGGCTCTCCCGGCTGCTCACGGCAGATTCTTTCCTCCGATCCGCCGGCGCTCAGGAGAGGAAGGGGCGGAGCAACTGGCAAAATTCGCCCAGCAGGTCCCTCAGTGGTGGAGCTGCTTCTCCGTATGAAAGACGTGCAAACAGGAAAAGAGGCGGCAGCGCCGGTGTCAAGTAGCGGCGATGGGACTGGCTGTTACAGTGAGAGGTGAGTACAGTGGTTGCCCACAAGGAGTCTCAGGGTGACTCAGACGCTGGTAACCCAAAGAGTAGTATCAATCAGGTTCAGCCGCATGGAGATTTGATAGAACATTCTTCACACCGGGTTGCTTTGCTGGGTGATAAAAAATAATGAGAATGATATAGCTGTAACATCTGAGGAGATAAGCCCTGGGGTGTGGGGAAAGTCCCCCTACTAGAGCATTTGGCTAGCTTGGAACTGCCTGGGAGTAAAGGCGGAAGCAATAATATTAATGACAGCAGCAAGATTTCCAATGACAGGAATAAAATGGGTGAATTAGAGACAGATCATGAAGAGTGTATTACCTGCTATATCAGACCAAAGTAGGGTTGATGTAGATAAAGATAAAGACCCTAGTGACTGCTTCTTCTCGGTATCAGAGGGTGCAGAATGGTCAGACGATGTCCTTAGTACATCTCAGGGGGGCAGCAGTCTGGAATCCGACTCTGAGGATAGTGATGAAAATCTTCCCTCGACGACTAAAAAAAACAAGAAAACGGCTACACAGAGTGGCATTCAGAATAGGGAGAGGAAGGATTTGAGATGGGATTTTTCATCAGCCCTACCACTTTCTGGCATGCTCCCTGGTAAATCTCCAGTGGTGGTATCAGAGGGGGCTCCCCCCACACTTGATACAATACATAAAGCTATACTTGGGCACAGAGAAGAGACACGTCAAGACAGTATGAAAACCCAAGCAGGGATGTGAAGATGCAGGGGGTTATTAGGAAACTGTCCAACGTCTGTGCAAGCATCGGGGATGGAGTGACAAATCTTGAAGAAAGAATTGTGGTGACAGACCTAGATGCAACAAATGTGGTAGCCCATGTAGAGTCACAGGGGTCGCAGATAAAGGATATTCAATGGAAACTTGAAGAGTTTGAAAATATGCAGAAAAGAAACAACCTTAGGGTATTGGGGGTCCAGGAGGGGCTGAGGGCTCCGATACCAGGTTGTATATAATCGATCTCTTTAAGGAAGCTTTTCCGGAACTGATTGGGTGGAATTGGGCAACAGAGATACAGAGGGCCCACCATATTCTGTTTAAAGCATGAACACCAGCAAAAGAAGGCGACAAACCACGGGCTATACTAGTGTTTTTTGCAAATTTTATTTTATGCCAAACAAGCTCTGATAAGGCAAGGCCAGATTCGAAAAGAACTTGCAGAGGGGTCTCATTCTTTGTACTGCCTGATTTCTGCCACTCCACAGTTGAAAGACGTTGGAGATTGAGGCAACTTATTAAGCCCTTTCACAAAAAAAGTGTTCAAGTGCATCTTATCAACCCAGCTCAGCTCAAGATTGTTAATCAGGGGAATACGTTCTACTCTGTGTAAGAGATTAAAGCAAAGAAATACCTGGATTCCCTTGATAAATGAAGGTGGAGGGGTTGTTGGGGAATATAAATAAATAAAAACATAAATAAATAAATAAATAAATGTTATGGTTCTGATGGAAGCTGGGTGAAGGGGGTGGGGGTGGAGGTGGGGGTGAGAGGGTAAAGGGGTTATAGTATTGTTTATTTGGGTGCTAATATTGTTACATTGAGGTTTCAAATATGTTGTTTATGGTATTTGCTGTATGAAAAAGATGCCAAGCCTCTAGGACAGTGTGCTTCGCATGCACAGACTAAGGTCTGAGTGCCTTAATAGGGTTGCTGGGGGGTGGAGGGTGGGGTGGCAAAGGTAGGGGAGTGCACTTCATTTGGAAGGGGTGAAAAAGGGGAAAAAATGAAATTACCTGGTACGATACTTTGTGCATTTGGATTCAAGGAGTTTTTATGAGGTATTTGAATTGGCAGAAATTAAGAACAGGGAATACGTTACAAACTAATCATGGGGAAGCTTAAGGTTTGCTCCATTAATATCGGAGGCCTGAATTATTGGGGTAAAAGACAAAGGCTGGGCCATTTTGTTAGATCAAATCAAATTGATGTGGTCTGCCTACAGGAGACCCACCTCCCCTGGGCTAAAAAACACTTGCTTAACGTTAGAGGGTATGACATGCTGGCCTGCTCTACGTACACATCTAATATCAGAGGAGTGGCTATATTGGCTAAGTCTAGTTTTGGGGGGCCAGACATCATTTGGCAGATACATACGGTCGGTGGGTACTTGTTGAACTTGAGTTGGGTTTTACACTCTGTACTATATATGGCTCCAACCAGGATGACTCTGAGGTTTTTGATAATTTGGAAGTAGAACTATTGAACTGGCCAGGCCCCCTCGTAGTTTGCGGGGATTTTAACATCACAGCAGATCTTACAGAGGTGGGTTTGAATACCCCTTATATGGGCCGCAAGTCGAGCGTATTTCGAGCTTTGAGCTCAGTGATTAAATCCCATGGGTTGTTGGATGTGTCGGGGGAAAAAGAGCCTAATAATCCTGGGTTCACGTATTTTTCATGCCCCTTTAAGAAATATTTTAAGTTGGACTATTTCCTCATCTCAGCTACGGAGATAAGCAGAGTAAGAATTAAAAAGCTACCGAAAGTCATCTCCGACCACAATCCACTAATTTTCCAATATGATACTGATACGATAACTAGACTCCCTTTAAGGTGGGCCTTTGAGAGGAGACTGCTAGTAGATAGTAAATTCAGGGAACATTTAAAGACTTGGGCTCAAAATTTCTTTGATATCAATTGATATAGTGCATCCCGAAATGTTGTATGGGACACATTCAAAGCAGCCTTGAGAGGAGAGATAATCAGCTACTCTGCCAGGCTGAGAAAAGAAGCTAGAGCTCTGAATGAGAACCTCTTGACTCAGCTGGCAGAAGTAGAGGAATTGCATGTGAGGGATATAGTCGAGGGGCGTGAGGCCGTTGGAAGTCAGCAGAGGGTCTTCATTATTAAAGCTGAGTTAAATAAACATGTAGCTCAAAGAGCAGCCGATGAGTATCAAACACATAGGGGTATGATGTATGAGACTGGGGAACAGGTGGGCAAACTTTTGGCTCTGAGGATTAGGCAGGAGTGTAGCAGGAATGTTATAAATAGTATTTATGAGGGGGACAAGGATTGTTCAGATCCAGATGAGATTCATAATGTTTTTAAGAACTTCTATCAGACTTTATATAAAGAGGAGGCCAGAGCAGACTTTTCTACTTTATCGTTTGATGATTTAGGTCCTAAATTGACTGAACATGATAGATTGGCGCTAGATGAGGATCGTTTACTGGAGGAAGTAGTTGAAGCACTGCAAGGTCTAGCGTCAGGGAAAGCCATAGGACCAGATGGTATTCCTTTGGAACTATATAAGTGTTTACAGGATGTCTTAGCTCCTATGTTGGTGGATCTTTTTAATAGTATAACTTGCACTAAGGACACTCCAGATTCTTGGAAAGAGACAAACATAATTGTGTTTCATAAAAAAGGCAAACCCAAGGAAGACCCCGGTGCTTATTGTCCAATATCCCTCATAAATACTGATACTAAGATCTATGCCAAGGTTTTGGCCAAAAGGCTAGGGGGGGTCATTGCCGGTCTGGTCTCTCCGTGGCAGCATGGGTTTATCTCAGGTCAAGGAACAACATATCATGTCAGGCGGGCCATCACACTATTTGACGTGCAAGCTGCTGCGGGGGCGGGGGGCGGATGGCAATGATCCTTCTGGATGCCGAAAAGGCCTTTGACCGCGTAATGTGGAAGTATTTATGGGGGATATTGGAACGTAGGGGCTTTGATCCTAAGATAAAGAGAGTGGTCAAAGCTATGTATGTCGATCCCAGGGCTAGGATTCAGTTGATGGGAGGCAGCTCGGAAGAGATTTTTTAATTTCTCGGGTGACACGTCAGGGCTGCCCCTGTTCTCCGATTATCTTTGCCCTTTATTTTGACCCGCTGATACGTAGGATATTAAGCCGTGAGGCTATTAAGCCAGTAGTGTGCAAAGGGCTTGAGACCAAACTATTGGCGTATGCCGATGATTTGGCTATAACCACGACAGATCCATCTGCGGCTATGATAGCTCTCATACGCATAGCTATGGAATTTGGTAGCTGTTCAGGTTACCTCCTGAACTAAAGTAAAACTTAAGTAGTTTACACTAACAATGTGGTAAAACAGGATGGGAGATTTTTGGGGTTAGGATAAGCCCTGAAATTAACACAATTATCAAAGAGAACTTTGCCCCGTTGGTTGCGTCTATTGCGCAAGAGTTAAAAAGGATAGATACTGTCCACCTATCTATAATAGGTCAAGTCAATGTACTCAAGATGACTATGCTCCCTAAAATTCTATATCTTTTCCGTTCAATCCCTCTTGTGGTAGGCGAAGGTTGGATTAAATCTATAGAGTCAGTATTTGTGAATTTTATTTGGCAATATGGCAAAGTGCGAAGATCTATGAGGTATCTTTCTCTTCAACAAGAACGGGGAGGGCTAGCAGTCCCGATTATTAGATTTTATCACTGGGCCTGTTTATTGAGTCAGATGGGGATCCTATTTGATCCTGCTACTAATCCCTCCGATCCCCCCTTTGGGAGTGGTAATCCCCCATCTATTTTTGAATTGCTCTTGGGTGGAGATGCTTATGGCCTTTTGTTACGCAAGATAGATAGACAGTATTACAGTAACACTCGGTATAAGGTGTTGGATGGAGTCTGGAGAGTATGGAAAGCTGCTCAGAAAATATTGGTAATTCCAAAAATTAATTACTATACGCCTCTCTGGAATTCTTGTATTTTCCCGCAATTTAGCAATGACAGGATGGGAAGTGTATGGGAGCAACAGGGAGTCAGAAGAGTAGGGAATATCTTTGATGTTGACACAGATAACTTGTTGAGTTTTGAGATATCCAACCTAAATTTGAAGTCCCGCCCAATCATGGTTTTAAGTATCTTCAAATCTGCCAAACGCTTATGGGCATTAGACCTCGTATCCACCTAGGGGGTAGAATAAATATGTTTGATTCTCTGTAAGGTGGTGGAACTAGAATTAAAATGATCTATAGATCACAAATCGAATTGTTACAAGATGATATGGATAATTGTGAGACTTCGAAGATGGGGAAATTAGGGGATCCGGATGTTGATTTAGATCAGGAGTCTCCAAACCGGTCCTGAAGGGCCGGATCCATGCCAGATTTTAAAAAAAAACTACATGTATCTAAATGGGGATATGCACAAAATCTGGCATGGATCCGGCCCTCCAGAACCGGTTTGGAGACCCCTGATTTAGATAAAGCATTACAACTAGCGAGCAAATTGTTCGGCTCCACGAATCTAAGAGCACAACATTATAAAACTCTTTTCAATTTGTATTTTACTCCTGCGAAGTTATTTCAATGGGGGAAAAGGGAGGATGATAATTGCCCAAGGTGTCAGGAAGGACCAGCTAACTTGGTCCGTATGTTTTATCAATGTGAAAGACATAAAGGGAATATGTGTTGAGATTGAGAAGTTTTGGGAGGGGCTGCTAGGTATCAAGATCAACCTAGCCCCTACCCTTATGATATCTGGCTCCGATAGTAAGTTAGCTCTTGACAACGATAAGGAGGCCTTTGTGTTTATATGTGTTGCAGTCCTACGTATTTTGCTGGCGGCAGGATGGAAAGACAGTTTACCTCCCACTTTTCAGTTATGGTTAGCCAGGCTTATGAGAATTCATAACATCGAGTCCTCTCTTTATACTCAGAGAGGTAGGAGGATGAGGGAGATGGGTCTGCATATCTGGGCCCCTCTTAAGGCCTGGAGGGAGTCCTGTTGTTAGTCCATCCTATTGTATATATATGAAAAAAATATTTCCCCTGATTTTATTACACTAATTAGATATTGTATAACATGTATTTCTATCAATTTTCTAATGTTTAAATATGTCTATATTTATGCATTGAGTACATGAAGTTTTATTGCATTGTTTTTGTATTGTATTGTACCAGGTACTAATAAAAAACATTTTTTTAAAAGGACAATGGGCTAGATGTAGGTAAATCTTATTTACCGACTCTAGAATACCGAATTTTACCGATTCGATATTTTAGATTCGGTAAATGATATTTAGGTAAAAATTAGGTCATTTTTACAGAATCTGTATGATTCAGTAATTACCGAATCGGTATTTACCGATTCGGTAATTGCCATTGATTCCTATGGGCCTTGAGGCCCATAGGAATCAATGTCTCGGTAAAATTACCGATTTGTCAAGGGGGACAGGGTGTCACTTTGACACACTGTTGCACCCCTGATTCTGGCTTGTGTGCCATGTGACACACATGCATGCCCTTAGGGCATGCATGTGTGCCACATGGCACAGGTGTACATGCACAGATGTGCATGTACACAGGAATTCATTATTTACCATGTAATAGTATTGCATGGTAAATAACGAATTCTTAAGGGCCTGTGGCACTATTTTAAATGCCACCTACATCTAGATTTACCGATTCAGTAATTTTACCGATTCAGTATTTTACCTACCTTGTCTGAGGTTCTTAGAAAATGGTGGAGTCATCCATTAAATTATATAGTGTCTTTCTTTGTTCCTTGATCAGGTTGTCTTTCATGTTATATCCATGTTGTTTTTGTAATTTTGAAAGGTCTTGTACCATTACTGTATTGAATGCCTCTATATTGTCATGTGGAACATTGAGATTGAATTTTGACTGTTGTGTGTCGATTTAGATACTGTATATAGGTTTCCCAATTTATGACCTTATATAGGCACAATTCGCATTGCCCATATTTAAGCATAGAAATCCTACCCTTATTTAGGAATTATCCATACTAACCAAATACAGGCATGGCCACCTACATCTGTCCATCTACGTCACAACGAGTTCTTGAAAAAACAGACTCTTAAGCCTTTAGGACTTCCCCTTGCTTGGATATTGATTTCTCCAAGAACTAATTTAATATGCACGAACATCTATTCCTTAGGGGTTCACTCATGATGTTCTTCTGCCCGACTTTTACATCAATACTGGCATTCCTAAACACCTTCAAGGTATAAATATACCTTCACTTACCATGGCAAACCACGGTTCGGCTGCCTACTTGCACGACGCGGCTCGCCACGGCAAGTTCGGAAGGAAGTCAAGTCCCCGCCTGACGCACTGACCAGACGCTGTCATCCTCCTCGCAGAGAATCCAGCTCCAGAGTTTCTGACTCCCCTTGCGGGGTGTTAGAGGTCAAGACCCGGAAAGAGATTCCACCCTCACTCATTCTAAGGTATGGAGCGGACTAGAACCTAGAGGGTCTTTTGGCAAATCTTGGCAACACCATTGAAACTATAGCCCAACTATAGACAAACAGCACCTACTTCTTACCTCGTACTACACTTAGGTTAGGTACGCTGGGGTAGAACTAGCTATAAGCATCAGGTGAGTATTCACATTTTAGCCTGTGTTATTTATGTATGTATTTTTATGAATATATGTCTTAGCTACAAACCATGCTATTGCAGTATTACTTAATCTTACCCCTAATGCTGTACGTATTATACTTCGCTTTCATTCTTACGATTGTAGCAGTTCTTATCTTTTGCTCAAGAAATACGACTGTTCAATAAACCCTTTTTATTGAAACGCCTGTCTATCTATTTCTGTGTAACTCTGTAGAAACGAAGCATACACGATTGACTGAGTGAAACTGTTATCTATTGTTTCCACAATTCTGAGATTGTTCTGATTCTAAGGGAAACAAAGTTGTCATGTGTATGCGGTTGTCAGAAATGAATCCCTTCTTGTTTATTCGAGAAGTATCTAGTGACCTCCGAGTTAGCTGGCATACACAAGTAATTACGTTTAATGTTCCCGATAGAGACATACTGACCTCAGTCCTATGTCAAAACTATAGTGTATATTATTCCAATGAACAGAGCCTATAAGGGATATAGGAACTACACTACATAGCGCCCAATGGTTTGGTAAGGCACTGATTTAATGCTAGATAGTGAAGTAACTCAGTCGTGCTTTCCTCAGAGACCCCTACTCATAATACTCAATAAGACGTCTGGAGTGGGTAGGGATAATATCCGCCATAGCTGAGTAGGACAAAAATCCTATGTATTAGATGTTTGGTTTGTTCAACGTTGAGGGATAGAGTGTTCCAAAAATATTGTGCACCTTATCTTTGTTCCCTTGAAACTTGTTCTGCAATTTTCATTAACCAATGTCCGATAACAAGACTAACACCATGAACGGTGGAGCTGTACCCGACCATGTCACAGCAGCTTTTGACTATATAGGTTTTACTGAAACCGATAAAAATGCGAAAATCATTTATCTGAATTTAAGGAGAGCCATCACTCTAAAACTTATAAAACATGGTCTAACACCACAAGGTGGTAGAACAGTTTTTGTGATAGAGGCACATGAATCTCACCAGACAGAGGTATTCGAGTCATGGATAATATTCCCTGAATCACATTCAATAACTAAAACATTTCACTTCTACAAAGAAGATGAACAACCTGTGGAATATATTCCTTTCAGGATATTGAAATTCCACTCACATACCAGGAGCATGATCTCTGTTTTAAAGGCATCCTGGGGAGAGGTGAGGCACCGCGGCCAGGGTGACTGACGCTGGACGCTGCGGATCCCGGTTCGATCCCTGGCTCCGGCGGCAGGGGTCTGCCCAGAACCATGCGACTCTGGGCAACAGCTCGCTTAATCTTCCCAATGGGTCCCAACGATGAGATAACCCTTCGGGGTGATTTGTGCGCTATACAAGTACTGGATTTTAAAACATTACTTTCACATTACCAGGACCAGTCCACTAGATAGACCAGGAGCAACATGGCCGATTTTAGCCATCTATACACCTCATCCTGACATTGAAGAAATGTCAAATGTAGAATTACTTAATCAGATACAAAACTTAATAGAATTACACAATTAAACCACAACTGTCTGAAAGTCCTGAAAAGACCTTTACTAAAAACCATCCTACCCCTTCTAAAAAGAAGTGGGAAAATAACAAACAACATTCAAAAGAGAAAGATTCTCAATCCCGAGGTAGGTCTCCTCAAAAGGAGCCCTCTGAAAGGAGGTATAACCTCAGGAATAGGGATAATTTGAAAAAACCTGACAGGTATCAAGATACTGAAACACGTTCCTCTCATACCTTTCAGATATCGTCACAGACATCCAAAAGAAGAGGACGGTCAGATCAAAAAGAAGAACGCGTGAAGTCCAAAGACAATCAACACGCTCAGAAAAACAAAACAAAACCTTAATTCTCCAAAAAGAAGGTAGCAGGTCTGAAGAACAGACATGCCGAGGATTCTGAGAACACAGCTCAAGAACGGAGAATGGGCTCAGACAATGTTGGCCAGTGCAGCAGAAGTATCAATTGCTCACCAGAAAATGAAGGGACTTCTGGAGACAGTGGACCTGAATAAAGACATTCAAGTTGAGACTGCAGAAACCACGGTTAGTTCTCCACAAAGGTTATATAAAATAACACTTCGGATTAGAGGGAGACATACCAAGAAAAGTGAAAGCACTCTTTTGGGAGCGACTTTCAAAGGGTTATGATATACTTCTAACAGAATGGGACTGGCCACCAGAATTTGTCGGAGAGTGTCCACATGGCGAAGACATCATTATGCCAGCCTTCTCCAACGATGTTCCAGTACATTTAAAATATACTTATACCAGGAAATGGGCAGTTAGCCAATCCCCAGCATTATACAAAAATAATTTAGGATGGCATTAGGACTCACCTAACCACCAAATCCAGTTAAAAAATCAACCAACTGCGCAAAGGCAGTACCCAATTAAGCAAGAAGCTAAAAAACAGGTCAGGAAGATCTTAGATCAACTTGAATACCAAGGGGTGATTGAAACATGCACCTCATCAATGAACAATCCTTTGTTTCCTGTTTCCAAACCAGACAATACATGTTGTCTAGTTTTGGATTACAGACACCTAAACTCTTGTTGTGAAACATTTGTAGTGAAAAATGCTCTTAGTACAGCATAAATTAATAACATTGTGCGTAAAAAATATAAAACTACATTAGATATTTCTAAGAGTCTCTTGTGTCAAAACATAGCACCTGATAGTAGGTATTTGACAACTTTCTCAATAATGGGGACCCTTCGTCAATTCTGTCGTCTCCCGCAGGGATTCAAGTATAGTCCAGGGCTATTCTCAGCAAGGGTAACAGAGTTACTATAAATGTATAATGACGAGGCATTGTCATATGTCGATGATATCTATCTGTTAGACGATGACCTGAACAGGCACTTGAACAGGGTGAACACCATTATATTGGGCTTCACCTCTGAAGGTTATAAATTCAATTAAAAAAAATCAAGAATTGTCCATCTGAACGTCTTTTTCCTAGGATATAAACTATCAAGTAAAGGCAAAAGCCTGGCAGCCAACTTTTTAGAAAAGTGCGCGCTGGTCCAACCTCCAAAAACAATGAGAAACTTAGTCGATTCTATGTTTCCTTAATTTTAGCGGAACATACATTCTAAACTACGCAGAAGGGGTTAAACCTCTCTACAAATTAATCAAATCTGATTTTAAAATCACACATTGGACACAGGAACATACAGATATTCTGCGTTCACTTTAAGCTGACATGTGAGCAACAAAACACTTACAAACATGCGTAAATGTACGCAACTTAGTGATCCGAATCGTTCCGGGTCAATGCAGATTCACCTACTTACCTTTTAACGAAGGTGAAAAAGTACCAATTGCCTACAAATCACATTTGTATATGCAAGCAGAAATGAAATTTACATCAACAGAAATTTTTTTGACAGCAGTTCAAACGGCTGTAGCAAAAGAAAGAGCCCTAGCACAGCGGAAACGCATTATGGTCATAACTCCTGTGCCAGCCTTAGAGGCAGTTATAAAAGCTAGTGTTCCGAATGCAAAAGCTTTACATCCAAGATGGATACAATGGGTTAATTCTCTTGCTGTGTGAACAAGGGGAGTGCAGTTCCTAGAGGGGGGATGGAAGGGGAAGGGGAAAAGACAAATCTTTTGCCATGTTGCCCTCACACACCCCGAGAGGTGTCATGCTTCATCATTGGGCCTTGCTCCTCATTGGGCCAGCGCTGCAATGCTCGACGGGTTCCCCGTTACCTGGGCTCTTTTTCGGAATTCTTTTTAAAGAAGCCGTTGGGTGCGTGTGGGTGAGGGGTCAGTGGAGGGGTTTTGTGCACGTGAGGTGTCATCTAAAATAGGTCAGGGTCAGTCCTATTCTCAATGAATTTAATGGTTAAGGTAGATCCTGCCTAAGTAAAAATGAAATGGACGCCCTGTGGGAATGTAATGTTCCTAGCGGGCAGTCTCTAAGGTGGGGTCGACATGTTTCATGCCTAGTTGTTCCTAAGGAACCGGGTGGCACTTCTTCAGGACCTATGTGGGATGTGGTGCACAACTAATGACAGGCTCCAAAAATTGTGCGTGGCCCTAGTAGTCCTGTACTGGGCATGTTGAAGACCTGTGGAAAAACCAAAAACAATGGGTTTGTTAGGGGTGGGGAAGGGGAACAAGGAAAGTAAATATTTAAAGGGTTAGGAATATTTGTGGAAGAAAGGGGGAACGTGACACAATCTACAATGCGTGTATTATCTACTCATGGGGGTTTGAGGGCCCTTCAATAAGGTAAAACATCCAGTGCTGCAGATATAAAAGATGGTAAAACATTTGAGGACTATGCTTCACGACATGGCTGGTGTTTAGTTCTGGTTCTGAAAATGTGGAACCCTTTTTAACCACAGGAAAGCTTGTCGTAAATAAAAGGACCACTAATGACTTAACACTTGACTCGAGTGGCCAAACAAAGGAAAAAGAAAATGAATTAGAATTAAAACATGGACTATGCCGGTGTTTGTCTTGCAGAGCGGGTGCCCAAACTGGAAAAGCAAGAGGGCTGTACGTACCCCAGTGGCAGAAACGCCTAAGCAGCAGTGTCCGTACGCGATAGGGGCAAGTCTGCATGCTCATGAGCAAGCCCCGGAGGTGAGCCACTATTATAATATGCACTAGTGTAGACCAATGCCATTAACAACCATAAGCATGGCAACACACAGTAATGTGTGAAAACTTTGTAAATAAACGTGACAGCTTTTTTAGAAAACTTATCGTCGAGGTTAAGTAAAACAATGCGCAATACCCTGGGCATATTTGAAAAAACATTTAACTCAAATGAAATGAAAAGGCGGGGTAGGACAGCGAGGAGGGGGTTGATTATGCCGCTTATCAACTCACCCGCTGAACAGAAGCTACAGCCCTACAGGGATGTTCGGGAGCACGATGTTGCTCCATTCCCGGCAAGCAGGAGAGAGCTGGGTTAACGTAGCTCGTTCTTTGTAGAAAATGAGCGCAAGGCTTACCGTTGGGCCTGAGAATCATTTCATACTCACAGAAGGGTGGCGGCAACTTGCTTCTCATCCTACCCTCGCTCCGGTTCCCCGTGATGTGTCAAACCGGAAGCGGCATATTTAGAAGGAAAACACTGTGAGGCCTAGATCGTCAACCTGTGCCGCCATCGTGGAGTGGAAAGTGAAAGCTTGAGAAAAAATGTATTGAGACAATAACCTATGCTGCTCATAGGGAGACTTGTTTGTTTTAGAACTGCTATTAGTCAACAATGGGAAGCACAAAGGCTATATTATGGCAATGATCGCAAGTGTTGAACTTTACGCAGATAATAAGGCTACAGTGCACGTGTTACGTATAAATGTAAGATGTAACATTGTGGGCGTGCATAGATGGGAGGGCCTTGGGGGAGTTAAATGAGATCGCGTGCCCGCTCCCATGCATAAGAGGAAGCCACACAGTATCTGGGTGATCGCTGTCATTGGTAAATGAGGGAACAGTCCCACATAGGAGTAACCCAGGTTTTTTTTTAGTCCTGAAGATGTTCTGCTTAGTAATGTGTAACCTGAAAAGTGTATTAATGTTAGCGTTATAGCGTAATGGATAGCTGTAGTCAGCAAAGCCTTTAGGGAGTTATTGAAATTGCGTACCCGCTCCCATTCATTAAAATAAGCCATCCACTATCTGGGTAGTGGTTGACCTATCAGGTCGCTGTCATCGAACAAAAGGGGGGATCCTAGATAGGTGTAACCCAGGGTAATGGTGTCATTAAGGTAGCAGGTGTGTACTGTGTAGTCAGTGGTGACCTGCACCCGGGAGTTACTTGAATGGTGGAAATCTGGGTAGCTGGCTCTGGTAAACTGGGGTAATGGTTAAGTGCTGCCCAGGGGATGTCGTCATTAAGTCCTTGTGTGTGGGCGGACAGCTTATAAGACCCAGCGTTGTTCCTTTTTAAACAGAGATTCTTTGGAAATGTATATAGAGTGTTCTAGGGTGGTCCATTGGAGATCATTAGGGGAATGTCATGCCTCCGCAAAGTGGCTGTACAACTTTGTTGAGGTTTTACCACACCGGATATTGCTCCTGTGTTCCGCGACTCTGGTTTTGATGGTGCGCGTTGTCATGCCAACGTATTGGCGATTACAGGGACAAATGAGCAGATACACACAGTTGTTGGTGTTGCAGTTGGTATGTTTTGTTTGTGTCCATACCCATGTATCAGTTAATGCAATTGTTTTTGTTGCTTTTGTTAGAGGGCATGCCACGCACTGTCCACAGGGAAAGTAACCTGTGACAGGAGGTATCCCCCAGAGGGTGCTGGTGTGTGTGGTCTGGTGCCTGGGCCATGTCCTTGATGTTGGTCGTTCTTTTATAAGTAAACCTGGGTTTCTCATATGTTTTGTCTCCCACCTGTAGAATCCTCCAGTGTTTATTGATCACCTTTTTCAGTAGATTTGACTCTGGGGTGAAGGTGGTAACACGCGTGAGGACTTCAGTTGTGGGTTTATCTTGTTTCTCTGGGAGCGCCACTCTGTTAGTATTCTGGGCTCTCTTCTGGGCAATTTTTATCTGTCTAGCAGGGTACTGGCGTTTGGTCAGGTTAGTGCTAAATTCAGAAGCCTGACTTTTGTAGTCCTCTAACTCGGTGCAATTTTGCCTCAGTTTTAGGAATTGCCCATAAGGAAGATTTTCCTTAAGGGCCTTTGGATGGGAGCTCTGGTATTGAAGGAGACAATGGCTGTCAGTAGGCTTTTTGTAAGTGATGGTGGTGAGTTTATTGGGATGTTTCTTGATCAGAAGGTCCTGGAAGGGCACTTTACTGGAGGAACTGTGGGCAGTAATGTTGAGATATGGATTGAGGCCGGTAATTCAATCTAAGAAAAGTGTGATGGTCTCACTTGAACCTTTCCAGAACACCAGAATATTGTCGTTATAGCAATGCCACAATTGGATGTTGTTCCCGTAGGGGTTAGTTTCAGTGAGTATGTGTTTGCCCTCAAAGTCTGGCATGTAGAGACATGCCAGGCTCAGGGCAAATGTGCTCCCCATTGAGGTACCCTGTGTCTGATGGAAGAGGCTGTTCTCGAATTGGAAAAAGTTTTCTGTCATGGCAATATGGGCACATTCCATTATGAAACTGATTGGTGTGGGGGACGTCCATGTGCAATTGTGCAGGATGGACTCAACCACCTCCAGTGTGTTGAGTTGGGTAATGTTAGTGTAGAGAGCCTCCACATCCAGTGTAAGTAGTACATCTGGTAGGAGGCCCTGTTCATTGGTGGATTCAATTAGTTTAAGGACATCCCTTGTGTCCTGAAGAAAAGATGGCAGTGTGCGAACTAATGGTTGTAGAAAGTAGTCGCAAAACTTGGAGTGGGTTCAAGAATGGACCCAATCCCCGATACGATTGGCCTCCCCGGGGGTGGCTTAACCCCTTTGTGTATTTTGGGGAGGGTGTAGAAGTAGGGAAGTTTGGGATTCTTTTGAATGAGGAAGTCTGCCTCATGCTTAGTGATCCAGCCTTGATTGAGGGCTGCTGAGACCAAAGAGTTGATCATGGTGGTCAGGCACCTTGTAGGGTCCTCAGTAATGGGCGTATAGTATAGTTCGTTGTTTAGTTGTCAGAGGCATTCATTTCTGTAGTCGGTGGATGACATGATTATGATTGCTCTGCCTTTGTCTGCCTCCTTTAGGGTGATCGTAGTGTCATTTGCCAGGTTTCTTATTGCCTCAGTTTCTTTCCTCGATGTGTTCTGGTAGCTGGATCTTGGAGGGGTAGATGCGATTTCCTTCAGAACAGCTTTCTCAAAAGTTAGGATTTCTGGTGGTACCATGCCTGAGTGGGGAGTTAAAGTCGATGGATTACGGAGTCCTGTGTCATTGTTGTCTCTGGTGGACTCTTCCTTGAAGTATGACTTCAAACTTATTTTGCGGAAGAAGTTTTGAAGCTCGCAATTGGTGCGCAAGTAGTCAATGGTGGGTGTGGGGACAAACCCCAGTTTCTCATGCTGCAACTGATGTTGAATATGTTTTTGATCCTTATTTGAAAATACAAGCATTCCTGCAATACGAACACAAATGTCCTCTGCCTACTGAGATTCTCCCTCTTGACCAGTACGAATTTATAATTTATACTGACATTTATACTGACGGATCTGCACAACCCGCTATGGGGGGTAAGCAAGCTTATAGTGCAGCATGCGCAATCATTAAAGGTTGTATGCGCGATGGCAAATTCAGAACAATGGTCACAAAAACACAATATCTAGGAGATTGTACAGCTCAGCGAGCTGAACTACAAGCATTTAAAATGGCACTTGAAAATACGGATCACAAATTCCCCACACTCATAGTGTGCGATTCCTTTTACTGTGTTGAATCTTCTAATGAATATTTACAGAATTGGCTTAAAAATGGTTTTAAAGATGCAAAAGGTGGCACAATAAAGCACAAAATGCTTTAGGAACAAGTAGTTCAGTTGCGAAATGGACTACAAAACACGCATGTGATACACATGCTGAGTCATCAATGTGATAGCGTTCACGTTGAAGGGAATTTATTGCTTGATGAAGCTGCGAAAGGGGCTTTGCAAACAGCTTTTATAGCTGCAATCATTTGTTCAAAAACAAAAATAAACAGTGAAATAATACTGGCTGTCAATGCTTCAAGCAAAGGCAGCGGTACAGCGTTACCTAAAAGGTTTCCACTCAAATACTCATATACAATTGATGCGAACAATGTTCCGTTTGCTTGAATCCCTGGAGTGGGGGATCGGGTAATACCAAATATGGAACATAGATTAGGACTAATCCTAGCACCACATAAAGGGATTGCCTCTGCTCATGCAGGTGTTTCCGTCACAGTATCATTATTAAAACAGAGATACTGGTGGCCAGGCATTAGGAAACAGACCAGAAATTATGTTTTGGACTGTGAAATATGCCAGAAGATGAAAGTCTCTACTGTGAAACGTCCTGCGCAGACCCCCCTGGTAATTTCAGATAAACCATTAGCGTGTGTTTACCTGGACCACTGCGGTCCCTTACAAAGGGATGGTAACTATCAATATATCATGGTCGCAGTGGATTCGTGTTCAAGGTTCCTTTGGATGTGGCCTCAGCGCTTGGCTGACGCTCGAACTGTTATAAAAGATGTGCAAGTCTTTATCGGCATATACACAATTGCCACACTACACTCTGACCAGGGCCCTACGTTTAGCTCTCGAGCTTACAAAGAAGGCATGGCCAGTCTGGGTGTAGCATTGCGGTATTCTTCTCCATTCCATCCTGAGGGAAATTCTGTTGTGGAAAGAAAAAACTGGGACATAAGCAGTCTATAACAGCTATGGGATTAGGTTCAGGTAATGGGTGGGTCAAACATCTTCATGGGGTCCAACGCTCATTAAACAATTTGCCAAGTTCTCTAGGGGGTGTAACTCTATATGAAGTCCTATTTGGAACTAGAATGTTGATTCCGGACCTTCACATGAAAGGCACAGTGGTGGAAAATAAAAGGTTTGATATCAAAGATCGTTTGGCTGTTTTACAGGACTTAAATGAACTAAGATCGAAACAAATCAACGTGTTCCTGAAGCCAACCAACTGTGCCACGGACCTTGGCCAAAGAAACCTATGATCTACAAGTCGCAAGGACTTCTGCCGAGATACAAGCCCTTTTGACAACAAACTGCCCTATACATTTCTCAGAAATGTTGGAACGTATCTTAAACATGTCTGATATGAGCGGTATTGTATATGTATTTAAGAGCGTATGTTCAGGACTGTTAGCACCTTTTCAAGCAGTCCTTGAAATAATTCCCAACTTCGGGCACTCTGTGTTTGGCGTACTGCCACTGCTTTTAGCACTCGTTGCAGGGATCCTATTTTTGATCCTACTGCTCCGATATGGCAAGCCAAATCACCAGCGTCACTCCAAGCAGCATAGAGAGAGCTCTATTGGAGATGAAGTGTCGTGAGCGCATTGTCCAAATTTTAGGTTTACCTCATCTACGAGAATTAAATACCACATGGTTTCTGTTATTCAGACAAATCTGGCAAGATTGCATCTTACCTGTTCTACGCTGCCTGCTTTGAGGTGAAGAATGCATGCTAGACATCTGTCTAACACTCCCATCAGTCATGCCTACGGATATCGATACTCTGCTGGACCCGGTAACGGCCCATGCTCTGCGTTGTCCTCAGCGGCTACCAATCCTGATGAAGGCATTCATTGAGATCTCACAGACGCAAATTGCTACTGCTGAAGTACAAGAGGAAACAACAGGCATGCAGGTAACATCCGATACTAACATTGCTGATGTTACCAATGCTGACGGCGATGCTTCTCATTTATGTGCTGTTAGTCTTCTAAACAAGGTAATCCAATTTTCACCTACAACGGTAGACACATTTTTGTCTACAGGATTAGAAGATTTCATGTGTTCTTCATCCCCATACACTGACGTTTGATTCAGCACACAGTGTACCAGGAGGACTGTGAATTTGGCCTTCATTTTTTCAAAACAAAGACTATACTTGGAACTATAATGAATTTGTTTTTCCAAATTTGAATTTTTCCTTTTATGGCACAGTAATTTGCTTACCGTAGAATTATTCATAGAGAACAGAATTCTTTTAAACACTTTGAGAGACAATATGTCACCTTGTCAATAACAATTGCTCTATGTAACTTGACATGAAATGGTTTCGTTTTTTTTCTTCTGTAATTATGAGCCATCTCATAAATATGAATATATATGTATGTTCATTCATTTAGCATTTCTCTGTAAATATATGCTTGGAATGAAACATTGCTTTAATATGTATTGTACTGTAGTTCCTACATTCCCAATAGGCTCTGCGCATTGGAATAATATATCCTATAGATTTGACGTACGACTTAGGTCAGTAGGTCGCTATCGAATATACTAAACTTAATAGTGAGTGCCAGCTAGCTCATAGGTCACTAGAAACTTTCTCGAATTCACAAGAAGGGATTAGTTTCTGACAACCGCATAAACATGACAACTTTGTTTCCCAAGAATAAGAATATAACTCTCAGAGTCGTGGAAACAATAGATAACAAGTTTACTCAGTCAATCTTGCATGCTTCGTTTCTACAGAGTTGTAGAGAAATAGTGAGATGGGCATTTTCAATAAAAGGTTTATTGAACAGTCTTCTTTCTCATGCAAGAGAGGTGAACTGCTACAATCGTTCTGCAGACTGCAAAGTATAATGCGTACAATGTAAACAGTAATATGACATAATACTGTAAGAGCATTGTATGGTTTCTAAGCCATATAAAAATACATACATAAATAACATAGACTAAAATACTCAACTAGTGCTTCTAAAATACGCCTACCCCAATGTACCTAACATAAGTCTAGTACGAGGGAAGAAGTAAGTATTGTTTAGCATAGGTTTAGTTTTTGACAAGAATCTACCAAAGGTTTCTCTAGGTTCTAATCGGCTCCATACCTTGCTAGAATGAAGGAGGTCTGGTATCTCTTTCTCGGAACTCGATTTCCCAACACCCCGCAAGGAGAGTCAGAAACACTGGAGCTGGATTTCTCAGATGAGGAGGGCAGCTTCCTGATCAGTGGGTCAGCTGGAGAGCCGGCTTCCTTTGGCACTTGCTGTAGCGAGCTGCGTCGGGCAAGTAGGTCTTCGAACTGCTCCGAACCACCGTGCTTTGCCAAAGCAAGAGAAGGTATATTTATATCTTGAAGGTGTTTAGGAATCCCATGTTTGACATAAAGTTGGGCATATGAACATCATGAATTAACCTCTGGGGAATAGTTGTTCATTGTAAAACTAACTGAGTTCTTGGAGAAATCAATATTCAAGCAAGGGAAAGTCCCTAATGGCTTAGGCTGGTTTTCCAAGAAATAGTTGTAACATTTGGTGAACGGATGGAAGTAGCCATGCCTGTATTTGAGTTGCATGGGTTATGCATAAATAAGGGATGGATTTCTATGCCTATATAAGGGCAACGTGAATTGTACCTATATAAGGGCTTGAATCTGGAAAATTCAATCGGAGCCTAGCACCAATGCATTTTTATGTATGGTAACAGCTTTTATGCATTTTACAATGTATTCTTAGCCATCCATATGTAGCTATATTTTATATATGTTTAGGATGTTTAGAATTTAGTAATGTCATTCATACAAAAGTAGAGTGGGTGTTGTGTGTCGATTTAGATACCTTATATAGGTTACCCGATTTATGACCTTATACAGGTACAATTTGCATTGCCCATATTTAGGCAGAGAAAGCCTACCCTTATTTAAGCATTATCCATGCTAACCAAATACAGGCATGGCCACCTACATTCGTCCATCTACGTCATGAGTTCTTGGAAAACCAGACTCTTAAGCCTTTAGGACTTCCCCTTGCTTGGATATTGATTTCTCCAAAAACTCATTTATTATGCATGAACATCTATTCCTTAGGGGTTTATTCATGACATTCTTCTGCCCGACTTTTACGTCAATACTGGCATTCCTAAGCAGGACTACAGGACTTGGGCTTGAAACCACTATTGAAAGATGTATCTCCTACAAAACCCAATTCTGCCAAAGTCCCACCAACATCGTCGTACACAGTTTCTTCGATGTTACACTCTAATTCATGCATTAGAAGAATAGAATCAATATCTTCCAAAGTAAACTCCAATGGATCCTTTATAAATAACCTGTTGGTTAATGTCCTACCTTCTCCACTTGCCATCTTATATAGTTTCATTAATTTTAATTTTCTTATACACTGGAAAAGATCTATTCGCAAATCTACATAATTCATATCACAGGTGGGACAAAAGGACAGGTCCAGCTTTAGTAAAGACTCTTCTTCCAGAGTTAAAGTCCTAGATGATAAATTAACAATTGATTTGTTCTTAGTCACACTGTCATTCTCTGGAATGAATCAGTTTGTTCTTCACCCTTTTGCTGGATTAATCTGAGTCTTTTTTGGTTCATTTTCCTTTTCCTTTTTGGGGGGGACTTTTCCTCTTCCTCTCCCTCTCATTGGTTTCTGATCGTAGGATGGTTGCTCCTTCTTCTGTTTTAAGAGTTGAAATTCGTGTAAGAAAGATAGGGGTCGTACTCCTAAAGGGACAGCTGTATTCAGGCCTTCAGTATCACAACTTAGATGAGAACTCTAACCAGTTGATAAAACCTCCTGTTCTTTTGTTTTTTGGATAACTTGAAGAGCTCATTGGGCCCAATCAAAACATTTAGCATATATTAGAATGCGACCCTCTGCTTAATCTTTTTAATTGCATAGAACATTTCTTTATTTTTTGGCTCTTATCGCATCCTCATATGTTTTTAACTGTCCATCTAGGGCTTTGAAGAAATCAATTACAGTACTTTCACCTTTGTGTTTCTCCAGATCTTGTCTGAGCAATGCCAAGTCTTTCCTTGTTGTCCCTAAACCAACTCTGGCATATTTGACTAGCATCTCTAGTATGGCTTTGCAGGTGTTAGCCATATATGCTGCCCATTCCTTGAGGAGTTCAGGATTAGGATTCCCATATGTCGGCATGATGGAAATTCTCAGGCCTCACGGCACCCAGCCTATTTCTATGTAATTAGTTAAGGAGGTAACCTCCCACCATTTGTTCAATTCCAGTTTTGCCAATCTCTCCAATAGCAACAGGTTTTTTTTTCATGGAGGATTCCAAAATGTTCGTAGTAATACCTATGTTCAAAGATAAATCGCCAACTTCGAGATCCTCATTAAATAGAGAGAGTGCAGCAGCTTGTCTCTCTGTTTCCCATTCACTCTTGATTTCCTTCACTATAAATGAGAACGTGTTCGATCCTCCACCACAGACAGTTCATCAAATTGTCGTGTTACACCTGCTCTGGACTGAATTCTGATTTGAAATGAAAAACACAAGCGGTAGCAAGCAGTGGATGGGTGTGGTGTGTACAGTCCAGTATCTGAGCCCTTTGACCCAAAGCAGACATGCCCACACCAACCCCTGCAACTCCCGCTTATCACTTTGTTTGCAGATGAATCTTAGATTCCACTGCTTTGGATCCGGAGCGGCACGAACTGCTTCACATGTATTCCACTCCAAATGCTGCTTGATTCGCCTATATAGAGGTTATATTAAGATATTGGCTGACTCCATAGAGGCATAACAAAGCCATTTGAGGCGCACAATCACATCTGCTTACACATCTTCCAACTTATACAATAGTATGGGAGACTAGAGGCACTTGCCCGTTAGTACTTGTCTTCCAACTATGTAATAGTATGAAAGACTAGGGGCACTTGCTCATTTATTGAGTATACCCCATCTCCATAGTAGGTTGCTGGAAATACTATGGCTTGCATAATTATTTAGGCAATCCAATTTTTATTTAATTTAATTTCTTCACTTTAGCAATTTATGCACTTTAGTGGAAGTAACGCACACCAAATTTATGAAGTAAGTATTTACAGTGAGAAATTAACTACATAACTTCAGGAATTCTATGTCCATAGAACATGATCATTAATCCAGTTCCAAGTATTTATTGTGACCAGAACGATTTTGAAGGTTGAATCTTTATTGGTTACATTCATGTATGGTATTTAATTATGAATAATCATTAAGCGGAATCAAAATTTGATTTGCTTAATGATTGCAAGGATAAGATATTCTGTTACATAAATTCAGAATTTATATTCAGTATTTAAATGTGTGATCGAATAGAATCTGATCACCATTGTGTTGCGATATTTGCAGTATTTCTTCAATGCCTATGGACGCATTGCACTATTTCTATGGCGGTGGCGCGGGAGTTCCCTTGCTTGAAAAAGGCTTTTGCCGAAACGCGTTGCTTGCACAATAAATGTATGTGCTTTCCTCCGGTTTGGTCAGGTGATGACCTTATCCTGCTTCTGATTGCTGCATGTCCTTTGCATGCATGGTCCTCATTCTGACTATTAGAAGATCAGGAGGAAAAAAAACAAGTTGAACTGGGAGTAGTTAATGGGTGTGTTAATGCCAGGCTTATTCCCTTTATCTAAAAAAAATTTCAATAGATTGTAACAAGTACTCTTACAATAAAGCTATCTGGGTTTCTATAACCCCTTCTGTGCGTTTGTCGGCCAACAGCCATCGCGAGCACTACCTCCGTAGTGCTGCGCACGTCCGTTCACTGACACAGCCCCGCCCACTGCGCTAAACAGCCGTGCCGCGGCGTAATTGCTGCTGCGGTTAAGTGGTTAAATGAAAATTTACCTTAGGATAGGGAGAGCCTCTTAATCTAAACTTGCTCTATTGGTATTGAACGATCCATGATTCATATTCTGCTCTGAAGCAGCAGATTTGTCTGGCGAACTAGTGAGCTTGCTGTCACCTGCTGTTGCCCCATTGTTAAATATCAGATTACGACGTGAACATTACCGGCGCCATCTTGTCCCACTTAGGACTTTGTGAGCGAGTAAGCGGCAGCCATTTTAGATACTGTGGCCAGTTTGTAACATTGCCGATCGCCTGCGCGTCTCCCCGACCCCGCAATCATTCCCCACGCGCAGGCAGCCCCCAAGCACACATGCTAGAGTCATAAAGCATCCTCAGCGCGACCCTGCCCCGGAGCCACTTCCCGTGCCGAGCCCACATACCCTTTCATCCCTTGCGCACGAACAGGCCCTTCAATAATCTCCTCCCCTGCCCCTGGCTGCTCGATCTGATCCCAGGCCATAAGCAAACCCCTGCGGATACAGTTTATTGCCCCGTACAGTAGGATTCCGCCTCTCATCAAAGGAGCCGGAATTAATCAATGCCCCAACCCCATGAGATTCGACCGATTGCGTGTATTTCAGCTCCTGCCGGAATGCCCAGCTGCGCGATAGCAATCACCTACTGAGACCGGGGTGGGATACAGTACTGTTGATATGTGTGGGAACGGGTCTGAAGTGGAGATTCCAAAGATGGTTTACAATGCATCAAAGTAATGTCAGGAATGTGTTACACTGCAATAAAGAGTTAAAATTGTGTCTAAAAGGCCAGGCCACAGAGATGGAGTTAGAGCACCTCGAAACGACGTCCTGTTCGTCGGTCCTGACATGTTTTCCTTCGAAGAATAAATCAGTTTCCTGCTTTCCAATTTTCAGCGCCCGCCTCTTTATTTGATAACCACGATTGAACTAGAGGCGACTAACGGCAAGCAGTGCTTGAGGATATCTGGGGAAAATCTGCTTTGTTCCTACAATTGGCGTCCCAACGCGGGGCCCATCATCGACACGTGGGTCCAGTGAGAGAGGTCCTAACGACGGAGTGAACAATCGCAACGATCGAGAGAGCTCCTGCCCGATAGACCCTCGTCTGGCAGCCGATCATCCAACCTTCACTGATTCTGAACGGACCTCTCTCGAGCGATCTACGGTCCTGACTGGGATCCCACAGGAGTGCCGCGGCAACAACGGAGAATAGAGGACGATCGGGCGCTGGAAGTGGAAGACGAGAAACAGTCCATACGGTCCGGGTAAGGTCGTGAAGCATGACTGTTTTGATTGATTGATTGATTGATTGTTTGGAAAATACTAGTATTACTTATATTTATTGGTTCGTTTAGCCTTCATTGCTACTCGACGCATTTGGTTACTTACATTTATTGGTTCGTCTAGCCTTCATTGCTAGTCGACATATTGGTTCTCTTGAGATATTCTCTGTTTGCAAACAACGAAGAATAGAAATATTCTGTCTAATCTTTGCAGGTAGCGAAGGATAGGTAGTGCGGACATTTGTCCAACATTATTTGAGATCATCACTTGTCCAATATACGTCATGCCTATCTTCTCCCCACTGATTGGAAATTGGTTCAACCCGGACCGTTTATTGGAGGTAGATCATCCAGCTCCACTGGAAGGCACCCCTAATAAGGACATATATGTTAGATATGGACTAGTCGCCGTAGCTTAGAGTAAACTATGGCATAAGAATACTAAAAAGGATCGAGAAAGTCAGTGGCCACTGATAGGATCTTTTGACCTCACAATAATTGAAGCGCTAGAAATAGCCCTTCGCAAAAAATAGAACAACGCCAACCATGCTTGATAGTCTCGGCATGTGACGCAAAAAAGCAACGCAACGTAAAAAGAGAGACGAAGCAAAAAGTGAGAAAGAACTATGAAAAGCAGCTCACTTAGCTGGTAAAAAGTTGGAAGAGGAAGTGAAGGAAAGAGAGAACGCAAAGAGAACGCGAGAATCAGAAACCTCAGGCCAATGCCCTGTTAGAACATCCACAGCGCTTTTACCCTGAACTACCATCAAAGCAAAGGACGGACGATGATTTACTCCTAGGTCCCCCAATCATCTACATGCCTCCTCCTTATGCCCCTACCCATCCCTTAGTACAGCACCTAGAACCCCAGAACTTAACTGAAGGTAGTGCCAGGGCCTCGGTACCCACAGCCTCTGCGCCGACCGAGCCTCTCGTACTAAGCACCTTGTCAAAAAGCACCTCAGAAAAGATTGAAACCCAAGAGAAAGAACCGGCGAGAATCCTCCGTTTGAGCACAATTGAGCGGGCCGGCATCGATAGAGTAGTAAAAACCTTAGTCGATAGGAAGGAAACCGAAGAGCATATCACAGACACATGTAGCTCGTACCTTGGCAATTACAAACGACATTTCATCGTGCGTTTTTGTTATCACACCCTCACAGCGTACGAAGAAAAATTATAAAGAAACAGGACCTGACCGTCTCATGGCTCTATATAGGAAGGTGGACACAGGGGATGAGAGTGAATGTAATGTAACTGAACTCTTCTTCTACACTTGAGAAGTCTTCCGCCATCTCGTAGAACAGGGACGAATAGTTAAGAGCGTCACACCTGAGATAACTGAACCCCCGATAGAAATATTTGACAACATGATGCCCATAGAAGAAGCTGCCCCCTACTGGGTTCCCCCGAGTGGATCGGGAACTAATGACGACATAAATCACTAGGACGCAAAAGGAAGAGTAGTATACAACTGGGTGTATCAGCCTTGGGATAGACAGGACATCCTGACGTTCGCAAATCCTTGCCGGACTTGCGAAAGAATCCCACCGCATTCTATACGGAACTAGGTACTGCTTTGGGATCAACGATCATGACCCTTGCCGATATTGACTTGTTCTTTGGGCTATGTCTGCCAGCTGACGTGTGGAAGCAAATCCGGAAAGTCGACCACACTGATCTGTTCGGGCATACTTGGGAAGAATTCGGTAACCTAGATAAACAACGAAACCCTGGACAGAAACCTCTAAAAGCAATAGTAGACCTCCCAGATAAAATTGTATTAAAGGTAAAGACTCTAATCCCCGAGAAAAAGGTAGACTGGTCTATAGTGACAGCTTGCCGCCAAAAACCCCAAGAAGATGTTTCCGAATACTTCTCCTGATTCGAAACGTTTTTTTCCGATTGCAGTGGACAGGACATGACCACTGCGACCGGACATCACTTGTTCGTACAAAATTATGTTAAAGGTTTGTTACCAGAAGTTTCACAGAAATTGAAAACTAGTGAAAGCAGTTGGGCTGCCTCGAAGCCCGCGGCCATCCTCCAAATGGCTCAGTATTATGAGCACCAAAAGAATGAAAGCGATAGAGCTTCCGAAAGGAAAAAGAAGGATTTAAAAGAACGGGTTATGATAGCCCACTTACAAGGCGTGAGTATAGGGAAAGAACAGTACAAGGGAGGTTATCAACAGAATACCCCTAGAACTCCACCGCCCCGAAGCAATGCACTCGCACCCTACGCTGGACGTAGAGACTTAGGCGAGAACCAATGTGCTTTTTGTAAAGAGTACGGGCATTGGAAGTCTCAATGTCCAGTCCTGTTAGAAATGAATAGGAACAAAGAAGCAAGAGAACTAGCGAATGGACCGAGAAATAGAGGACGTGGGTGAGGGTACACAAACGACACTAGTGACGAAAGGCCAGGTAGAACGAATACATTTGACCGACCCCGACAGAATCAGTACCAAGAGTCTGACTGCGACAACGCATACGACTACGCATAGGACTGCCAAGGGCAAGGGAGGGATCTAGTCGAGCTCTATGTTGACCAGCAAGGCCCTTATGTTACCGCAAAGGTCCTACACATGAAGTCTCCATTTCTGGTAGACACAGGAGCAACATGTAGTGTATTATCCAAACGACTGATTCCAAGGGCACCCGTGTCTGGCTCACACGTGACATCAATAGGATTTGATGGTACGCCCTCCACCAACCCCTTGTCCAAACCGATCCTTTTTGATCTTGAAGGCAATATCATTGACACAACATTTCTCCTCTCCTCCAATACCCCAGACGCCATTATGGGTCTTGACTTGCTTAAATATTTTTGAGCAACTATTAGATGCTCCCCCGACGGAGTCCGAGTCCTCCTATATGACAACCCTGGCCTACTCAGATCTTGCCCTCCACGACGCATGTACCCCATTGCTGACGTGGACATATCCCTACTTGATACCTTGCCATCGCACTTATGGGCGAAAGCTGACTCAGACGTAGGACGAATGATGATAGACCCAGTGCATGTGACTGTACGACAGCACGCAACCCTTCTGAAAGTACCCCAATACAAGATATCACCAGAAGGCGAGAAAGCCCTAATTGAAATAATACAGTCGCTATTAGATGCAGGAGTAGTTGAATAGGTAGTTAGCAACATCTGCAACAGCCCAATTCAACCGATCATCAAAAGACAGGGAGAGGGAGACGAGAAAGCGTACCGCTTCATTATCGACCTACGAGAAATCAACAAGATAGTTGTGCCACAGTACCCTGTAGTCTCTGACATCATCCTGACCCTGATCCCTTCCACTTCCAACGCCTTCACTGTGATCGATCTCAAAAATGCCTTCTTCTCCATACCCATTCACCCAGACAGTCGCTACCTCTTCGGATTTACCCTAAGATCCCGCTAGTATAGATTCTGTCGAGCACCCCAGGGGTACACCGAAAGTCCGAGTATCTATAGCCAGGCACTCTAGAGACAGCTAGACGCAGTTCAGTTACCGGACGGAGTGGTGTTGATACAGTATGTCGATGATAACCTTTTAGCAGCCGACACCACTCCACATGCCGTCACAGCTACCATCCTGCTCCTACACTTCCTTGCAGAGAATGGTCACAAAGTTTCCCGAAAGAAGTTGCAGTTTTGTAAATCCCAAGTGACATATCTAGGACACCTCTTATCAAAGGAAGGAAGGAAACTCACACCTGACAGAATCCAGACTATCCTAGATACTCCTGTCCCTAAGAACCAGAAGCAAGTCCGCTCTCTGGTAGGCCTCACCTCATTCTGTCGACAGTGGTTGCCGAACTTTAGTCTCATTGGTAAACCCCTACTTTCCCTCCTAGCCAAAGATGTTCCCTTTCCCCTCCCTTGGACCCCTGAATGCCAGACCGCATTCAAAGAATTGCGAGACGCCCTTTGTTCGGCACCCGTTCTAGGAACCCCAAACTACTCCAAACCATTCTCCCTTTTCACACACGAAAAAGAGGGATGTGCATTATCTGTCCAGACCCAATCGATTGGCCCCAAACAGCGCCCTTGCGCCTATTTCTCAGCCACTCTTGACCCTGTAGCCAGAGCATTACCAGCTTGCCTACGAGCTGTCGCAGCCGCAGCAGTCTTGATACGACAGAGTGAAGGAATTGTACTTTCCAACTCCCTTACAGTGTTAGTACCCCATGCTGTTGACAACCTCCTGAACCAAACCAAGACCCAACACCTGACTAGTGCACGACTGACCAGGTATGAGCTGATCCTATTGGCACCACACATTACTCTGAAACAATGCACCACTCTGAACCCAGCAACCTTGTTACCACTGCCTGAAAACGACCCTAATGTAACTCCCCTACATGACTGTGTGACCCTCACCGACGAACAGACAAAGAGTAGAGTAGACCTCCGAGATACTGCTTTCCCAGAACCTGACGGAGAACTATGGGTAGATGGCTCATGCATCAAACTGCCCGATGGCACCACCTCAGCCGCATATGCCCTTCACCACAGCCTGAACCATTATTGAAACAGCCCGAATTGCCCAGCAATCCGCACAGGCGGCAGAACTGATTGCCCTCACACGAGCATGTATCTTAGCAGCAGGGACGACAGTAAACATTTACACGGACAGCCGGTATGCCTTCGGGGTAGTTCACCATTTCGGACTCCTTTGGAGAGAGAGAGGATTCCTGACCTCACATGGCACACCGATCTTACACGGAGATCTAGTCTCCGCCCTGACCGAAGCAGTCCTCCTCCCCAAACAACTAGCAGTAATTAAATGCCAAGCACATAAGAAAGTAACAGACATTGTAGGACAGGGAAATGCACTAGCTGACGTTACTGCCCGAGACACAGCTGAAAACAGAACGACGACACGGATGTATGTGACCAGTACACCACACAAACTGACTGAATGGGCTCTGGTGGGACTAAAGGACGATGAAGGCTGCTGGAGGGCAAAGGACAAAGACAAATGGCTGTTACCCAATGCATATCTGATCCCCATATTGACTATGGCACACTTACCGGCACACATAGGTTCCGCTCCCATGACCGAACTGATCACTAGAGTATGGCATAATGACAGGATAGCAGACTCAGCGAAACGCCTAGTTCAGCAATGCATGATATGCCTGCAGCACAATCCAGGGAAAGGGACAGTAGTACCGATCATCCGTTTGAAGTCCTCCAAATGGATTACATACAGTTAGAAAGAGGCCATGGGCTGAAATACGTCCTAGTTATTGTATGTGCATTCAGCAAATGGGTAGAAGCTTACCCCACCCGCGACAACACCGCCACCACTACTGCAAAGGTGTTGTTAAAAGAGTTTTTCCCACGCTACGGCCTCTGCCGAATTTTATGGAGCGACAATGGCCCCCACTTCGTAGCCGAAGTTATCCAACTCATATTGAAAGGGTTGGGAGTAAGACAAAAGTTCCATGCAGTTTTCCACCCCCAATCTGCAGGCCTGGTAAAAAGGCACAACGCCACACTAAAGCTGAAGCTAGCAAAGATAGTTGCCACCACAGGACTGAAATGGCCTGACGCCCTCCCACTGGCATTGCTATCAATGCGTTCCACCCCAACTAGACACCACTTGACTCCGTACGAGGTTGTCTTTGGCCGGCAAATGAACATTTGGGCCGCGCCGAAGCCTACCTCCATCCACGACGTCCCGGACATCCTAATGTCTGATTACTTGCATAACCTTACCAAAGATCTAACTGTTATCCACCAACAGGTGCAGCAAGCCATACCGGACGCATCCAGGGGCCCCGGACACGACATCAAACCTGGGGACTACATCCTGAAAAAGAACTTTCAAAGAGCGAAGAGTCTGGAACCCAGGTGGACGGGCCCCTGGCAAGTCCTGATCACCACCCGAACTGCACTTCGAGTGGAAGGGAAAAAGAATTGGCTGCACGCTCACCATTGTAGAAGAATATCACCGACCCTGGCGACGAACGAAAACGTGGACACCCAAGAAGAGCTCCTGAACAAAGACAGACCAGCCCTGAGTTGTTACCCAGAATCAGAGACACTTGAATTGGCAGAATTTCCCGATCCCACTGTGCCATCCAGAAAAGGGTACAACTTGCGACGAAAGGAGATTGTCTCGACAAAGCAGACCACTAACTGAGTCAAAAATCTCAGAGCAGTAGCTAACACTACAAAGGCTACCAGGAAAGACGCCAGACAAAGTATGTGGTCCCTGCCAGTCACCGAGCCTCTTGAAGGTGATGGAAGATCCCGGACGACCGAAGACCCACTGCAAAGACCCCAAGACTGCCAAACTGCATAGCACAAAGACAATTGTACTTTTCATCGTATCCCTCATCTGCCTCTTGCTAATGGTCACAGTCTGGATCATAGAAGAGAGCACTCCTGCTCACCAGACAATTTCACCCACTATGCAGCCCACCACCAAGAAAGAACATTATCTGGTCTCACTATCACCCCATCTCCGAGAAAGACGCAAACAATTTTGGAACAACTCCTTTGTACAACTGCTGCATCAACACAACCTTGCTGCCAATACCACGAACTGTTGGATCTGTGGGCTGCTACCACATGCCACCGAACATTCCATTCCCTTCATCCCTTCACCCTTCTCTGTTCATGGGTCCTGCCTTACCTGGCTAATGCTCCTACAAGAGAGCTACATGGACAATGCTACATCCGACGGAACAATCACTCAGTTCTACAACGAGTTCTGGCTGAACAGAACTGGACTAACCTCTGCTCCCTTTTGCCCTCTGACCTCAAACACTACCTTTCAAATGAACATTCCGGAAAAAGAACGAATCGAAATGCAAGTGTGCAACAACCCAGCCAGACCCACCTTCTCATATCTACGAAAATGGACTGCTGCAACTTTGACTGTGGCCCTATCTGTGGTGAACGTCTCAGGCCTTATTTGCATTGAGGGCCGTGGGATGAAAAACGTGGGCCACAGCTCCTGCCCCATCAAAAGGACTCTGAACACTGCTGATCCCCCTTCATTTGTTGCATCACCAAATATGTATTTTGTCTGCGGCACAAAGGCCTACACCTGGCTCCCAAAAGGCTGGGGGGGGCACATGCTTTATCGCTTTTGTCCTTCCTCCAACATATGTGGCACCAGCAGCCTATCACAGACAGAAACGATCAAAGGACACAGAGCAAGCAAACTCCACCTCATCAAAGTTCCTCGATGCTGCAAAAGGACTCATCCCTTTCTGGGGTCCGATGTCAAACAGTCGAGCCATCCGTCATCTGACCCAAGCAGTCAAAACAGCTTTGAACATCACGGCTGGCATCCTCACCAACAACACAGCTGAGCTGCAGCCGGTCCGCCTTGTGGCTTTGCAGAACCGCCTTGGGCTCGACGTGGTACTGGCGGATCGTGGAGGAGCATGCCGCATCATCGGTGCCAGCTGTTGCACCTTCGTCCCAGACTATTCACCTTCTGTTTACGTAGCAATAGAACACCTTCATAAACTATCATCGGAGATCCACCAGGAACAAGAAGGCTGGACACTTGGAGGCTGGTTTTGGAACATTTTGAAAGACTAGGGTTGGAAACTATTGATAATAGTATTGGTGCCAGTTTTTGTAATATGTGGATGCTGCCTGGGGATACAATGCATACCGCCCTTGTGCTCTCTTTTTGTGAATTCGATATGCCCTAGGACTTTGGACACTAAATTTGAAAATATGAAAGCATTGTACGATTGAGAAATACACAATATTATGAACATTGACATAGATTAACAAGATGTCGTGGTATGTTCAAAGGAAGGACTGTTAAATATCAGATTACGACGTGAACATTACCGGCACCATCTTGTCCCACTTAGGCCTTTGCGAGCGCGTAAGCGGCAGCCATTTTAGATACTGTGGCCAGTTTGTAACATTGCCGATCGCCTGCACGTCTCCCCGACCCCGCGATCATCCCCCATGCACTGGCAGCCCCCAAGCACACATGCTAGAGTCATAAAGCATCCTCAGCGCGACCCTGCCCCGGAGTCACTTCCCGTGCCGAGCCCACATACCCTTTCATCCCTTGCGCACGAACAGGCCCTTCAATAATCTCCTCCCCTGCACCTGGCTGCTCAATCCGATCCCAGGCCATAACCAAACCCCTGTGGTTACAGTTTATTGCCCAGTACAGAAGGATTCCGTCTCTCATCAAAGGAGCCGGAATTAATCAATGCCCCAACCCCATGAGATCCGACCGATTGCGTGTATTTCAGCTCCTGCCGGAATGCCCAGCTGCGCGATAGCAATCACCTACTGACACTGGGTGTGGGATACAGTACTGTCGATATGTGTGGGAACGGGCCTGAAGCGGGGATTCCAAAGATGGTTTACAATGCATCAAAGTAATGTCAGGAATGTGTTACACTGCAATAAAGAGTTAAAATTGTGTATAAAAGGCCAGGCCACAGAGATGCAGTTAGAGCACCTCGAAACAAAGTCCTGTTCGTCGGTCCTGACGTGTTTTCCTTCGTAGAATAAATCTGTTTCCTGTTTTCCAATTGCCAGCGCCCGCCTCTTTATTTGATAACCACGATTGAACTAGAGGCGACTAACGCCAAGCTGTGCTTGAGGATATCTGGGGAAAATCTGCTTCGTTCTTACACCATCAATCATCCTCACACTCTCCTCCATGCAGCACCAGAGTCCACAGTAAGTAAGTAAGTAAAACTTTATTGTATGATTACTTAAAATCTTTACAGACCTGTTCACAGTAAAATACATTAATTTAAAATTAACACCATATAAAATTCAGCCCCAAAATACAACTCAAATCTGGCCATGAATTAGCAATAAAAGGACACCACATGATTGAGGGCCCTTATCTTTTGTGTTTTGTGAGAGCCACATTACCAATTGTAGTAAAATTCATCAAGAAAGTAAACAGGGCACAAACTGCTTCATGTATATGCTTCAAACAGACCCGCATACTTTCTTAAGAATACTAAAGTGCTCAGAGTTTTAAAAAATCATCAACCAAGATATCACAAGCTAGTACGAAAATACTGATTGTCATGCAAATTTCAGGCTTAGAAATCCAACTGATGTGCAACAATCCACCACATACAAATGCAAATACGCTCTACTATGTACATGGCCGTCAAAGTGCAAGGTACTGTGATGTATAATCCAACTGATGTGCAACAGTCCTCCACATACCAGTGAAAATATTCTCTAACTATATACTGGCTGTCAAATTGCAAAGTACCCACAGTAGACTCAATTTGTTAACACCACCTGAAGCTGGTGTTTTGTAATTTGGAATCTTTGAGAAGCAACAGGAAGTCATCGGCCATCACCACAGCATGAAAGCTGCTAAGTGTTAATGTGTGGGAATGTCTCCATTTATTGGGAATATGCCATCAGTCATCAAAATCACTGTTGGGGCGCCAGTCCATTTGATTGCTGACATGCAGTTGAACTCTGATCCCCGCCTTCGGCGAATCAAGCTCAAACCTGGACTCATAAATTATGTTGAGACTACACATTGTGGTGGTCACCTTAATTTAGCTCTGGTGGTGCCCGGTGCAACAATACATTTTGGGGCCCCACACTCCCTTACTGCCTTCCCAGATTCTCTCACTACCACCGGGTAAAAGTGTCCCTCTTCTCTCCAATCGTAAGTTATTGCTAAGCACATCGACCCCTCCTAAGGTCAGCGCCCCTTCAACAGGGCAGTGCCCAGTGCAGCCGCAAGGTTTGCACTGCCCTAAAGCTGGCCCAGCCCTGATGTGGACTTGAAAGAAAAATTAGACGGCACTGAGGATACCGCACATCAGTATGCCTCATGCATGGAACCTTGAGAGAATAATTGGCTGCCATCTTAAGTGAAGTAGCTTGACCAGAGACCACATCTTTGTATGAATTGAATGAATTCCAACTCATAGGCCTCTCACTAAAGCGAGGGAAGCTTCATGTCAATATTCTAATTGGTACTCCAAATACACTGCAGAAACTGACATTATAAGCTCTGGCCTAATGCCTGGATGCACATGAACTAAAACCAGTAATTATACTTTGCTGTATCCTAATTTAAACTGATGAAGATCACTGTATGAGAAAACACTTATGAACATTTGCGATCAGATATGAAGATCGTTGAATTAGGTGGAATATATTTTGAGCTCTTCATCCACACAATTGGATAGAATTATGAAGGAGATTTAAAATCTCAGCTAATGTTTGCTCCCCTCACATTATGTGCTCTGCATGCCAACCTTGAGCACCATGGCTCCTCAGAACACTCCTTGAACTATGGTGCGGAACGTCAGGAGATCTTCCCACCGGATGGGTCTGGAGATCTTCTTGTACAACAAGGGATGTGGGGGATACTTTCTCCCAGGATGATATGTGACAAACAAATGAGCATCCCTCTTCCCAATGAGAAAAAGTGCAGTGGTGTTTGTGCACCATGACTAAACACCACTTCAGTGAGAAGTGGGAAAAAGTAAAAATAATCATTTTTATATCCTCCCTCACCCACTCTAGCAGTGGCATGCCTCATCGTCGGGACCTTTAAGAGTCAGGGTGAACCCGATGATGAAAAATGACACTACTAGAGTTATACCTCTCAATCAAGTACATGACAATACTAACCCTGATGTCTTGTTCTATATCAAGGGTATCTCAGCTTGGAGATGAGCTTTTACTCGAAACTGTACTCTAAACAATTCATCCTCATTTAGCTCAGTGGTACCTGACTGTAGGAAGCTCATAGTCTCCGCAACTTCACATAGTTCCTCAACTACAATAATCATCTACAGTAACAGAAAGCTAATAATGTGGACAGCCCAATTTCAGTCTATGGATGTTTTACCAGAACCTTAAAATACTATCAGCAATTACTGATGTCAGATCCTCTCTTGACTCTTGTTCTACGCCCTCAAAAGACATCCCCAGCCTATCCCCATGTCCATCCTGCTTCCACACCAGTGCTCCAATTTCTTTAAATGCTACACCTAGTGCTTCTGTCTTCTGAATTTTTCTTGTTCTTAGGAAATGAAAATGGGTATTTATAAAGCATGTGGCTACTCCCAAACATAACAGGTGTATTTGTAAAGCTCATGATTACGCTAACCTGTCCTGGCGCTGAATAACAGATGTTCATTGTTACCCAAGTCAATGGTACTCATTTTATTGACCTCAAATAGATGAAAGGCTGAATGGACCCGACGGGATTTGAACCTGTGACCATGAGGTCAAACACAGGCCCCTGCAGTGGCTGCTTTAGTCCACTGAGCCACCAGACCCGACAAAGAGTGTCCCGTCGCTAAACCACCAAAAACCGATAACTGTAAGCGCTCCACCTAGCCTGCCAAAAAGTTATTGCTGAAACAGCCTAGTTTTTAGCTGTCTCCTGAAAAGTAACAGGTCCTGGGCCTGTCGGAGATACAACTGCAGATCATTCCACAGATGTGTCGCAAGGACCTGAAAGGAGCATCCCCCTGTCCGAGAGCGGGCAAACTTGTGGATGAGCATAAGGACCCGCCCGGAGGACCTCAAGGCCCGTTGTAGCTGATAGTTTTGGACCCTCCTACTCAGATAGGCGGTGCTCGTACCATGAAAATCTCGATAGGGAAGCACTAGGTCCTTAAACTGAATCCTCTTTCCAACCGGGAGCCAGTGCAAAGCCTTCAGGTAAGGTAACATATGCATCCTGGGATTTACCATAAGAATAGCTCTGGCTGCACCGTTCTGAACAACCTGCAGCCAATTGAGAAGATATTCTGGTAAGCCCAGATACAGGACAATTACGTAGTGTAGCCTGGATGAAATTAGGCCTTGCACTTCGGTATTCCGATATTCCACTGGTAGCAGGGGGAGAACGTTTTTTACCATTTTTAACAGGCCAAAACATGTGCCAGCAATGGTTTGAATTTGAGTATTCATCGCTAGACTAGCAACTAGTTCTAAGTTCTCCTAAATTCTTTACCATACTGACTAGAGTAGAGGGAGGAGACATATCACGGGGCCACCAAAGGCTCCAATCCACACAGGGAGGGCAATCAAAAAAGATAATTTCAGATTTTTCTGGGTTTCACTTCCGTCAAACATCTGTTAATCTCCTTCCCTTCATAATCCGCTCCTATGTCGCATGTACACTATAGTAGTGTATCATTGGCCTAAGAAATAATCTTCGCACCGTTGGACTCTGCTAGGAGAGCAGGGGGGCCATATAAATGTTAAAGAGCATTGGGTTCAGAATTGCACCCTGTGGGACACCCACTTTTATCGGAGGAATATCGGCGGATAGGGGTGGTGACCAAATTTCATGCTGCCGTTCGCTCAGAATGGAGACAAACCATTTGTATACCGTGCCCCCAATCGTGCACTCCATCAACCTATGCATGAGTCGGTCATGGGGCACGGTATCAAACACCGCGGATCGGTCCAACAATATCACCACAGCACAACCCCCTTTATCCAACTGTGTTTTGATCATTTCCGAAAGTTCCAGTAGCGCTGTTTCCATACTGATGGAAGCTCTAAAACCTGACTGACTGTCTTGGAGAACATCGTTCAAAGCCATATATTCCGTGAGTACTGAATTAACATACTTTTCCAGAACCTTTGAGAAGAAAGGCAACAAAGATATGGGCCTATAATTGGAGGGAACTGCAGGATCACCAGCAGATTTCTTTAAGAGAGGGGTTACTTTTGCATTTTTCCAACAGCTGGGTACCGTGCCCTTTTCAAGCGAAGAGTTCAGAACTGAATTAACAGCAGGATTTATGGTCCTCGCAATGTTCCTCAGAGTGATTGCAGGACACGGGTCTGAGGGGGAGCCCGACTTCAGTGTTGTCATAATCTCAAGGGATTTTTCTAAAGAAATGGGGGTAAATTGGGTGATCGAGTAATCGACCTTAGAGGTTGGGTGGTCGACACCCCACACCTTGTCGATTTTTATGGAGTCCGTAGAAACAAATGATTGTTGTATCAGAATGATCTTGTCATGGAAAAAACGAGCCATCTGATGGACCCAGACAGATATGGGGGTGAATGGCATTCTCACAGCACTAGGGGAGGAAAAGTACTTAACAATTTAAAAAACATTATTTGCTCTTATTAGCCGCCCCCTTAATTTTGGAGGTGAAGAACATTTTCTTTTCAATACGCACATTATCGTAATAGGCTTTCAGAACTTGTTTATAGATGGCTTTGTCCTCAGCATTAAACTTGTTACTCCACACTGTAGTGTAGTTCCTATATCCCTGATAGGCTCTGCGCATTGGAATAATATACACTATAGATTTGACTTAGGACTGAGTATGTCTATTGAGTACATTAAACTTAGTTGTGTGTGTGCCAGCTAGCTCAGAGGTCACTAGAAACTTTCTCAAATGAACAAGAAGGGATTAGTTTCTGACAACCGCAGAAACATGACAACTTTGTTTCCCCTAGAATCAGAACAATATCTTCAGAGTTGTGGAAACAATAGATAACAGTTTCACTCAGTCAATCGTGCATGCTTAGTTTCTACAGAGTTGCATAGAAATAGAGAGACGTTTCAATAAAAAGGGTTTATTGAACAATCTCATGCAAGAGATATGAACTGCAACAATCGTAAGACAGAATGCGAAGTATAAAATGAACAGCGTTAGCAGTAAGATAAAATAATACTGTAATATCATGTCTTGTAGCTATGACATATATTTATTAAAATACATACATAAATAACAGAGGCTAAAATACTCATCTGGTGCTTAGGTGCTGTTTTAGTCTGGTTTAGTTATGCCAAGAGTTGAAAAAAGTTTCTCTAGGTTCTAATCAGCTCCATACCTTAGAATGAGAGAGGTTGGTATCTCTTTCCCAGGACTCAATCTCTATCACTGGAGCTGGATTCTCGGCAAGGAGGATGACAGCGTCTGGTCAGTGCGTCAGTTGGAGACTTGGCTTCCTTCGGGACTTGCTGTAGCGAGCCGCGTGCAAGTAGGTAGTCGAACCGCACCGTGCCTTGCCATAGCAAGTGAAGTTATATTTATACCTTGAAGGTGTTTAGGAATGCCGGTATTGACGTAAAAAGTCAGGCATAAGAACGTCATGAATGAACCCTTAAGGAATAGATGTTCATGCATAATAAATGAGTTCTTGGAGAAATCAATATCCAAGCAAGGGAAAGTCCTAACGACTTAAGAGTCTGGTTTTCCAAGAACTCGTTGTCACGTAGATGAATCGATGTAAGTAGCCATGCTTGTATTTGGTTAGCATGAGCAATGCCTAAATAAGATCTGTATTTCTATGCCTATATAAGGGCAATGTGAATTGTACCTATATGTGGGCATGAATCGGGAAATTCATACAGAATCTAAAACAAAACACAACACCCACTCCACTTTCGTATGTACGATGTTACTAAATCCTAAACATGAATAAACATATCTAAAATATAGCTACACATGGATGGCTAAGAACACATCTAAAAATACATTCGAAAAAATGCATTTAAAAATGTTGCGATGCATAGATGCAATTGTGCTGTACGTATTAAAGCAATGCTCCATTCTAAGCATATGTAGATGGTTGAATGCTACATGAATGAATCATAAACATATATACATTATGAAATGGCTCGTAAATACAGAAGATAAAGGGCCGAAACCATTTCATGTCAAGTTACATAATATAATTTGGATTGGCAAGGTGACATATTGTCTCTTAAAGTGTTTCAAAGAATTCTGTTCTCTATGAATAGTTCTACTATAAGCAGATTGCTTGTGCCAAAAAATGAAAAATACAAATTTGGAAAAAAAAATGAATCATAGGAAAAAGTTATTTGTTTTGTAAAAAATGAAGGTCAAATTCAAAGTCTCACAGAACACTGTGTGCCAAAAATCAAAAGTCAGTGTTAGGGCTTGGAGAAATCATGAAATCTTTATTGTCTGTAGACAAGAAGTTGTCTATCATTGTAGGTGAATGTTGGATTACCTCGTTTAGAAGATTAACTGCGCATAGATGTGAAGCATCGCCTTTAGCATTGGTCGCATCAGCAATGTTCGTATCGGCTGTTACCTGCACGCCTGTTGTTTCCTCCCGTACTTCAGCAGTTGCAATTTGCGTCTGCGAGATCTCAGTGAATGCCGTCATCAGAATTGGTAGCCGCTGGGATAACACAGACATGGGCCGTTACTGGGTCCAACAGAGTACCGATATCCGTAGGCATGACTGATGGGAGTGTTAGAGAGATGTCTAGCATGCATTCTTCACCGCAAAGCAGGCAGCGTAGAACAGGTAAGATGCAATCTTGCCAGATTGGTCTGAATGACAGAAACCATGTGGTATTTAATTCTCGCAGATGCCTAGAATTTAAACGATGTGCTCACAACACTTCATCTCCAATATAGCTTGCTCGATGGTGCTTGGAGTGGCGTTGGTGATTTGGCTTTGGCATATCGTAGCAGTAGGAGCAAAAATAGGATCCCTGCAAAAAGTAGTGGCAGTCCACCAAACACAGAGTGCACGAAGTTGGGAAATATTCCGAGAACTGCTTCAAAAGGTGCTAACAGTCCTGAACGTACGTTCTTAAATAGGTGTACAATACCACTCGTATCAGACATGTTTAAGATACGTTCCAACATTTCTGAAAAATGTATAGGGCAGTTTGTATTCAAAAGGGCATGTATCTCGGCAGAAGTCCTTGCGACTTGTAGATCGTAGGTCTCTCTGGCCAAGGTTAGTGGCACAGTTTTTTGTAAAAGAATGGCTTTCATTCTGCTTAGAGTATCAATTCTTATAGAAGAGATGTTCAGTGAAGGCCAAAGAGGCGACTCCCTGCCTGTCTTGGTTTGTGGAAACAATACTTGCATACAGCAAGTGACCCTGTACGAAACAGTCACTAGATGTGGAATACCTGGCAACATGCCACAGCAGCTGTGATCATTCATCATAAGGCAACTCCCATTAGAAAGTAGTCAAAAAATTGGATTATTCACTGCAACTGGTGAACCTTGCAGGTGACAGGATAAGTTTGTAGTGGAGCCATCGCAGGCCCCATGTAAATTAATAGCCTGACAAAGGAGAGAACCGCTTAGTGCATTTTCACAGTTTGTACCGCTAAGAAACACTTCACTTCCCCCACTCCAACATCTGTGTGTGTATCGTAAATTCCAGGATGTCTTGATGTATTCTTTACCCAACCTTTCATATTTGCCTGCTGGTATGTGTTTTAGGCAATACTGAAAATGGAAAATTGTAACAGGCAGAGTGATTTTACCATGTATGATCCACTCAGTAGCTGTTTTTTCTGCCACTGTGAATGGTAATCTTTCCAGTTTTTCAATGCTCAGCATGGTATAGTCTGCTCCCCTTTGTGCCAGTTTGATCTGTTTATCAGTGAGATTGAATTCTGAAAACAGTGACGTAGTGTTGATTAAATGCCAAGGCACATAGCCCGCACGCACACAATAGATAACCGTTTCACTCAGTCAATTGTGAATGCTTCGTTTCTACAGAGTTGCATAGAAATAGAGAGATGGGCATTTTAATAAAAAGGGTTTATTTAACAGTCTTATTTCTCATGCAAGAGATATGAACTGCTACAATCATAAGACAGAATGCGAAGTATGAAATGTACAGCGTTAGCAGTAAGATAAAATAATACTGTAATAGCATGTCTTGTAGCTATGACATATATTCATTCAAATAGATACATATACAACACAGGCTAAAATACTCATCTGGTGCTTCTAAAATAATCCTACCCCAGTGTACCTAACCTAAGTCTAGTATGAGGGAAGAAGTAGGTGCTATTTTAGTCTGGTTTAGTTATGCCAAGAGTTGCCAAAAGTTTCTCTGGGTTCTAATCAGCTCCATACCTTAGAATGAGAGAGGTTGGTATCTCTTTCGGGATTCTAACACCCCGCAAGGGGAATCATAAACACTGGAGCTGGATTCTCGGTGAGGAAGATGACAGCGTCTGGTCAGTGCATCAGTTGGGGACTTGGCTTCCTTCGGGTCTTGCTGTGGCGAGCCGCGTGCAAGTAGGTAGTCGAACCGCACCGTGCCTTGCCATAGCAAGTGAAGGTATATTTATACCGTGAAGGTGTTTAGGAATGCCAGTATTGACGTAAAAAGTCGGGCAAAAGAACGTCATGAATGAACCCCCAAGGAATAGATGTTCATGCATAATAAATGAGTTCTTGGAGAAATCAATATCTAAGCAGGGTAAAGTCCTAACGGCTTAAGAGTCTGGTTTTCCAAGAACTCGTTGTGACATTGATGAACGTATGTAAGTAGCCATGCCTGTATTTGGTTAGAATGAGCAATGCCTAAATAAGAGGTGGAGTTCTATTCCTATATAAGGGCAATGTGAATTGTACCTATATAAGGGCATGAATCTGGAAATTTATATGGAATCTAAAACGAAACACAACAACACTCTCTCTAGTTGCTTGCAGGCACTCTTGCTCTTCCTAAGGGTTTCTGTGAACCATGGTGTGGAGGGGCGGACAGATTTAGTTTTAAGAGTAGTGAGGGGAGACAACACTAATGCACGATCTTCGAGTCATTTCTCCAAACTAGGAGAGTCAAACTCAGGCTCGCCACTAAGAGGAATCAGGTACTGGGCCAAAACAGCCCTCATGATGTCCGGAGTGACCTGTTTGAAAGGTCTAAAGGTGTAAGGGAGGAACTTACCCCTTGATTGAGGATAGGGTAGGGTCTTAGAGATTTTGAAACTCAAAAGAGAGTGGTCAGACCACACCAATGGAAGTGGGGTTTCTATTTCAACTCTAACGTTGAAGAATATCTGAACAAAGTTGTGACCCTTTTAATGAGTAGGGAGATACATATAGGGGGACAGCTCAAAGATCTCTAAAGATTCCTGCAGCCTTAAAGCCTCAGAGTCCGAAGAATCATCCATGTGAATGTTAAAATCCCCCAATAATAGGCAGTGCCTATATTTGGTAGAAATTGGGGAGATGGCTTGACTGAGTGACTCGGCAAACCTGCCTGCAGGACAGAGTGGCCTATAGATAAGGATCCCAGCAATTGATTGATGGTCAGAAGCGGTGAACAGAAAACCCATGCTTTCAGCACCCTCAATATACTGCGCGGTAAGATAGAGCATGAAAAGTTATTTTTTTTAATTATGCCAATGCCATCCCCTCTACCCACTTCCTCCGTTATATTTGCTGTTATAAGGATCAACTGCCCAGTTACAGAATGTACATGAGGATACGTTCTCCGTCATCCTACTGCTTTTAGGGGCACAGCATCTCACCTGTTTCCCAATGTCCAGGAGGTCCGCCCGGCTGTATACCACCATATCCCTGTGTGAGCAGGTGTAACAGTTAGCATTTCCGGCTCTGGCCTCCTCCTGGACGCTGACGGGTGCAGATGGGCTTGACTTAAGCGCGCCAGCGGCTCGCTCGCGAAGCGTCCGATTTTGTAGTCGCCAGATTGGACAACTAGACCGCACATTGGAAACAAAATGGTGATGTCGGTCAGAGGGCTTTACTAATTCAGGGTTCGATTCCCACCCACGCCCAATCAATTGACAAAGTTCCAATTCAAATTCAATCCTAAAACAGTACATTTCTTACTTAAAATCAATATACTAAAAACAAGTAAAAAGTGTCATTCTGTAGTTTTGCAAAAACAAATATCAGCAGACCACGGTTAGGAAGCTTATCCTCTGTTAAACCCTTACTTCACACCCCTTCAGTGTAAAATCTGCAAATAAACATGCTTTTGGTATTCATGGCTTATCCTAAACAAAGTTTTTCATTTCCTAAATAAGGTTTTTTATTTCCTCGTCATCACTGAGACTTGATTCAACAACTTCTCTTGTCAGACACTATCTCCTTCGCCCTAAATATATCTTGTTTAAAAACAGAGATCAGAGCAGAGAAGGTAGGGTGGCCAAGGTCAATGTAATTACTTTTATTTCCAGGCACTGCAATTTTCAATTTATGGCTCACATAAGTACCTTCTAGTCAAACACATGCCCAATCTCCTCCTTTGTCTGTGATGTAATTTACTATCTTCCCAAATTGCCTCGCTTCCTTGCAATCTGCTCCTATTGATCTTACCAAAACTATTCTAATTATCTGTGACTGTGCTTTTATTTTGGGTTGTTTGAAACCTAAACAGATTATCTTTCCCTATTAGCTGGCATGGTATGCTTTGTTTCTCCAAACTAGCAACCACCAAGAGGAAATAGACTCATTCCTTACAGAATAGACAACATCAAGTATGGTGTGCCTCAGAAATGAGTCTTGTGATGCTGTTCAACAATTCAACAGCTTGGCAGTACTGTTTCTTAGTGATTTATCAGTCTGAACCCCAAATAAACATGATCTGCAAACCAGCGAAGCACTATTTAAGTTTTCTTACGATTGTTCAGCTCCATTGCTCTTAGAAGATTGGCCTTTTTTATGTTGCTGTGTTCATGTCCCGCTTTGATTATTGCAAAAGCCTCAACAAAAGCCTCTCCAGTCTGTTCCTTTCAAAATGTCAGGATGCGTGCTCACTTGCTGTTTGGCTGAAACATAGCAATGATAACCATGCCAGGCCTGAAGGCATTCCACTGGCTTCCTGTAAAAGAGAAGCGTATGTTCAGAAATCTTTGTATCTAATTTATTGTCCAAACAGTATGTTCGCTGCCCATCAGTGTGATTTTCTGAAATGTAAACTCTTTTCTGCCACTTCAGTGTTGGAGTCCTCTTCAGCGCTGTATTCTAAAGAGAGGGATACTTTTTTTAAGCATATCTCTTGCCAAAAAAGAGTGCTGTCACTCAAAGTGGTCTGCAATTTGCAGATAACCAACAGATTGTTCTGGAGCGCATTACTAACACAAAACATGATGCTCCATGTGCTGTTTCTATTCTAACTCCGGTTTTGCTCTACCTCCATTTGGTGGAGAGCCACAACTTGAAAGATCTGATGTTCAAATTTCCGCTATTTGTAGCAGAGCGGTCCAGGCTTCCATTATTATGTAGCAGAGGCGTCCAGACTTTCATTAATTGTATCCGAGGGGTGCAGACTTTCATTATTTACAGCAGAGGGGTTCTGAAGCAAGCCAGGCACGTGACAAACGTGCCACGCTAGACACAAGGTGAGGGCAGACCCCTTATGACCAATCTCCGAGTTTTGAACCTTCAAACAGTCCGCGGGACTTAAGCAAATAACGTTAAGGAACGGCGTTCACACCTCGAGGTTCCCATCGCCTTAATCTTTGCACAGAACATGTTCCGGGGTCGGATCGTGCCTTTTCATTCAATCCAGCGGCACCACGGTATCAGTAGTTTATCAAAGGTCTGTCTAGAAAAATATGAAATACACAAGATTGCATTCATTTCCCCGAGCCGCAAAACACCAGCTCCGTTAAGGATAAACTCTGCCCTTACATATATGACCTGGAGCCAGTGTTGAGCGCCTGAAACACCGCATTCAAATACTGTGTTCTTGGACACAGAAAACAGCCGATAAAAGGCACGGTGCGTGCACATTAAAGCCTCGACGCCAACGATGCGATAACAAGTCGAAAGCCTGTTCATCAGAGGGTCTGGCGGTAGCTGAATGCGGCTGCACACGCTAAAATGGAGGCGGGAACTTTCTGTCTGGAGGTGAACTGCAGATGTAGTTCACCAAAGAAAGGGCAGTAGAAAAACATCAGATTCAAGTAAAAAGTAATCATGAGAAACTGAGTGTAAGAAGAGTGACCAACAGGCATGGTTGCAAATTCAGGACGGTAAGTGTATAAATTCAAGACAAAGGGTCTAAATTCAGGACAAAAAATCAGGAGAGAAGGTCAAATTTCAGGACAAAACTTCGGGACAAAAGGTAAGTTTTACAGACACATCAGGGGAAGTTGAGCGATAGCATAAAAGTAAGTAAATAGACAACCACTTAAGTACAAGTAAAAATAAGTTTATATTAGGTTGAGACAATCGTGCACTTCACGTTTTTTCGGTATGCGTGCTGCTTTGAGAAACTGTGCAGGTTATTTTTGGTATTTCGTATGATAATAATCTATTTATATGGTTACTGCACTGGGTTATCTAGTCTGATATTTTGTTTACAACTCATGGTCCTTAGCAGGCATGTTTGGTGGTCAGGAAGATCTGCTCGTATAGACTTTGTTACTAGCATCTCATGTATGAGTGCCATTGAAAGATGTAAAGCGGCACGCAGAGGTGAACTAAAGTGAGGATTTTATGTGATGAACCCACTATAGGGAACACATTATGGGTCTTTCAGCAAGTAAAACTTAAAATATGAAATCTGACTTTGCTTATGGGGGCTTCGCAGAGAGTTGCACTATCTGACGGAAGTCACAATGGTGCTTTTTCCCTGCAGCTTTCTTAAAGAATGATTCAGAAAAGGGGGTGGTGATGAACAGAGTGCCTGAATTAAGCAGACCACTCTTACCCAGTCCAAAGATCAGGGCTTGATCCATCACCGTTTTTTAGCTCACTGCACCATCCCAGCTCAGAACTTGGCTATATGCAAATTAGTCTGTTCCTGTCCCAGTGCATGATGGGAACAGGGCAAACCAAACTACCAAGCCAATTCTTATACTGGGAAGGAAACAAGCTTCCGGGGACCGGTTTCTGCCATTTCAGGCATCGTCGGCCCGGCTTGCTTGAATCCTGATGGTGCAATGAGCAAGGGACTCACATCTGAGTATACCCTTCCACGCTTATGGTGGACAAAATGATTCAGAAAAGGGGGTGGTGATGAACATAGTGCCTGAATTAAGCAGACCACTCTTACCCAGTCCAAAGATCAGGGCTTGATCCATCACCGTTTTTTAGCTCACTGCACCATCCCAGCTCAGAACTTGGCTATATGCAAATTAGTCTGTTCCTGTCGCAGTGCATGATGGGAACAGGGCAAACCAAACTACCAAGCCAATTCTTATACTGGGAAGGCATACAAGCTTCCGGGGACCGGTTTCTGCCATTTCAGGCGTCGTCGGCCCGGCTTGCTTGAATCCTGATGGTGCAATGAGCAAGGGACTCACATCTGAGTATACCCTTCCACGCTTATGGTGGACAAAATGATTCAGAAAAGGGGGTGGTGATGAACAGAGTGCCTGAATTAAGCAGACCACTCTTACCCAGTCCAAAGATCAGGGCTTGATCCATCACCGTTTTTTAGCTCACTGCACCATCCCAGCTCAGAACTTGGCTATATGCAAATTAGTCTGTTCCTGTCCCAGTGCATGATGGGAACAGGGCAAACCAAACTACCAAGCCAATTCTTATACTGGGAAGGAAACAAGCTTCCGGGGACCGGTTTCTGCCATTTCAGGCGTCGTCGGCCCGGCTTGCTTGAATCCTGATGGTGCAATGAGCAAGGGACTCACATCTGAGTATACCCTTCCACGCTTATGGTGGACAAAATGATTCAGAAAAGGGGGTGGTGATGAACAGAGTGCCTGAATTAAGCAGACCACTCTTACCCAGTCCAAAGATCAGGGCTTGATCCATCACCGTTTTTTAGCTCACTGCACCATCCCAGCTCAGAACTTGGCTATATGCAAATTAGTCTGTTCCTGTCCCAGTGCATGATGGGAACAGGGCAAACCAAACTACCAAGCCAATTCTTATACTGGGAAGGAAACAAGCTTCCGGGGACCAGTTTCTGCCATTTCAGGCGTCGCCGGCCCGGCTTGCTTGAATCCTGATGGTGCAATGAGCAAGGGACTCACATCTGAGTATACCCTTCCACGCTTATGGTGGACAAAATGATTCAGAAAAGGGGGTGGTGATGAACAGAGTGCCTGAATTAAGCGGACCACTCTTACCCAGTCCAAAGATCAGGGCTTGATCCATCACCGTTTTTTAGCTCACTGCACCAACCCAGCTCAGAACTTGGCTATATGCAAATTAGTCTGTTCCTGTCCCAGTGCATGATGGGAACAGGGCAAACCAAACTACCAAGCCAATTCTTATACTGGGAAGGAAACAAGCTTCCGGGGACCGGTTTCTGCCATTTCAGGCGTCGTCGGCCCGGCTTGCTTGAATCCTGATGGTGCAATGAGCAAGGGACTCACATCTGAGTATACCCTTCCACGCTTATGGTGGACAAAATGATTCAGAAAAGGGGGTGGTGATGAACAGAGTGCCTGAATTAAGCAGACCACTCTTACCCAGTCCAAAGATCAGGGCTTGATCCATCACCGTTTTTTAGCTCACTGCACCATCCCAGCTCAGAACTTGGCTATATGCAAATTAGTCTGTTCATGTCCCAGTGCATGATGGGAACAGGGCAAACCAAACTACCAAGCCAATTCTTATACTGGGAAGGAAACAAGCTTCCGGGGACCATCAGGATTCAAGCAAGCCGGGCCGACGATGCCTAAAATGGCAGAAACCGGTCCCCGGAAGCTTGTCTCCTTTCTGGTGAAGAATTGGCTTGGTAGTTTGGTCTGCCCTGTTCCCATGATGCACTGGGCCAGGGACAGACTAATTTGCATATAGCCAGGTTCTGAGCTGGGATGGGGCAGTGAGCTAAATAACGGTGATGGATCAAGCCCTGATCTTTGGACTGGGTAAGAGTGGTCTGCTTAATTCAGACACTCTGTTCATCACCACCCCCTTTTCTGAATCATTTTGTCCACCATAAGCGTGGAAGGGTATACTCAGACATGAGTCCCTTGCTCACTGCTCCATCAGGATTCAAGCAAGCCGGGCCGACGACGCCTGAAATGGCAGAAACCGGTCCCCGGAAGCTTGTCTCCTTTCTGGTGAAGAATTGGCTTGGTAGTTTGGTCTGCCCTGTTCCCATGATGCACTGGGCCAGGGACAGACTAATTTGCATATAGCCAGGTTCTGAGCTGGGATGGGGCAGTGAGCTAAATAACGGTGATGGATCAAGCCCTGATCTTTGGACTGGGTAAGAGTGGTCTTCTTAATTCAGACACTCTGTTCATCACCACCCCCTTTTCTGAATCATTTTGTCCACCATAAGCGTGGAAGGGTATACTCAGACATGAGTCCCTTGCTCACTGCTCCATCAGGATTCAAGCAAGCCGGGCCGACGACGCCTGAAATGGCAGAAACCGGTCCCCGGAAGCTTGTCTCCTTTCTGGTGAAGAATTGGCTTGGTAGTTTGGTCTGCCCTGTTCCCATGATGCACTGGGCCAGGGACAGACTAATTTGCATATAGCCAGGTTCTGAGCTGGGATGGGGCAGTGAGCTAAATAACGGTGATGGATCAAGCCCTGATCTTTGGACTGGGTAAGAGTGGTCTGCTTAATTCAGACACTCTGTTCATCACCACCCCCTTTTCTGAATCATTTTGTCCACCATAAGCGTGGAAGGGTATACTCAGACATGATTCCTTTGCTCACTGCTCCATCAGGATTCAAGCAAGCCGGGCCGATGATGCCTGAAATGGCAGAAACCGGTCCCCGGAAGCTTGTCTCCTTTCTGGTGAAGAATTGGCTTGGTAGTTTGGTCTGCCCTGTTCCCATGATGCACTGGGCCAGGGACAGACTAATTTGCATATAGCCAGGTTCTGAGCTGGGATGGGGCAGTGAGCTAAATAACGGTGATGGATCAAGCCCTGATCTTTGGACTGGGTAAGAGTGGTCTGCTTAATTCAGACACTCTGTTCATCACCACCCCCTTTTCTGAATCATTTTGTCCACCATAAGCGTGGAAGGGTATACTCAGACATGAGTCCCTTGCTCACTGCTCCATCAGGATTCAAGCAAGCCGGGCCGACGACGCCTGAAATGGCAGAAACCGGTCCCCGGAAGCTTGTCTCCTTTCTGGTGAAGAATTGGCTTGGTAGTTTGGTCTGCCCTGTTCCCATGATGCACTGGGCCAGGGACAGACTAGTTTGCATATAGCCAGGTTCTGAGCTGGGATGGGGCAGTGAGCTAAATAACGGTGATGGATCAAGCCCTGATCTTTGGACTGGGTAAGAGTGGTCTGCTTAATTCAGACACTCTGTTCATCACCACCCCCTTTTCTGAATCATTTTGTCCACCATAAGCGTGGAAGGGTATACTCAGACATGAGTCCCTTGCTCACTGCTCCATCAGGATTCAAGCAAGCCGGGCCGACGACGCCTGAAATGGCAGAAACCGGTCACCAGAAGCTTGTCTCCTTTCTGGTGAAGAATTGGCTTGGTAGTTTGGTCTGCCCTGTTCCCATGATGCACTGGGCCAGGGACAGACTAATTTGCATAAAGCCAGGTTCTGAGCTGGGATGGGGCAGTGAGCTAAATAACGGTGATGGATCAAGCCCTGATCTTTGGACTGGGTAAGAGTGGTCTGCTTAATTCAGACACTCTGTTCATCACCACCCCCTTTTCTGAATCGCTTTCTTAAAGAAGGCACTGTCAAAACACTAATACATAGTACATTTTTGATCCCTTGCCTATTGCTACAAACACAATATACATCTCAAGCACAGCTCATGACACTATGAGGCACTATGAGGACATGCAAACATTTACAATTACTAGTGTAACATTCAAGTACCAATTGGATGTCACTCAAAATGTCTTATGAATGATGCATAGATTCCACATATAAGCACACAGCAAATACAGAATTGTAACACATAGGCAAGGGAGTATCCCGAAAATTTAAATACTTCCACTTTGAACTAACGCTCTTATGGCACCAAGAAAGCAAAGTAAGTAATCACAACCCTCCCCAGAAGAGCTCTCTTGTCCAAGGATCTAGTCATTCATCTTACATCAAACCCCTGATACCCACAATTACAAATTTACATTCTGTTATCTATTTCTTCTTTCATCCATCATTCAGTCTTTCACCATTCATTCTGTCCTTCCATCTGGGTGCCCATCCATATCCAAACTTTCTCAATCATTTGCAAACCTATCCATCATCTATCCTTTCATCCATCATTTCACTCATCCATCCCTCAATCCACCCTTTTCCTCATCCATCCATTATCCATCCACTTTCACTCAATCCATCCTTCCACTTACCCATCCACTCCTCTACCCATCCATCCATTAACTCATTCATCCAACCATTTATCCTTTCACACAAGGCATCCTTTCACTCATCCATCCACTCTTCCACCCATCCATCCATTCACTCATCCATCCAATTATTTACCAATCCAGCCATCCTTTCACTTACTCATCCATCCACCCAGTCACTCATCCGTCCACAAATTCAACTTTTCACTCATCCATCCATGCTTTCTTCCAGCTTCCCAACCTCCCTTTCACTTATGTATGCATTATTTCACTCATCCATCTTTACATTCTTCTTTTCACTCATCCAGGCATCCATTCCGCCAATCATTAATCCATGCTTTCACTCATCCATCCATCCATTCAACCACCCTTTCTCTCTCCATTCCCCTTTCACGTAGCCACCCATCTTTGCATCCTTCCATACACCCTTCACCCATTCACCCACTCTCCCCTTTACACATCCACTCATAAATCCATCAATTGACCCTATCACTCATCCATCCTTTCTCTCATCCATCCACCCTTTCAATCATCTATCCATCCTTCTGTCCATCTACCCTGCCTTTCACTCACTTGTCCATCCTTATATCCACGGCTTTCACTCACTCGTCCATCCATTTATTCACCCTTTCACTTAGCAATTCATTAATCCATCCATCATTTTCTCATCCAAACACCCATTTGCTCACCCATCATCCACCCTTTCATTCATCCAACCATCCTTTTACTGATCCATACACCCTTTTATCCATCTATCTACCCTTTCACCCATACATACATTTACCCTCATCCATCCTTCCACTCACACATTCATCCATCCGTGCTTCAACATCCTGCGCATGCTACGCAAGATCTTCCGATGGATCCCCTCCGAGACCAGGAAGACGGTCACCCAGGCCCTCGTCACCAGCCGTCTGGACTACGGCAACTCCCTCTACGCCGGAACCACCGCCAAACTCCAGAAGAGACTCCAGAGGATCCAGAACACCTCAGCACGACTCATCCTGGACATCCCCCGCCGCAGCCACATCTCCGGACACCTGAGAGACCTGCACTGGCTCCCGGTCAACAAGAGAATCACCTTCCGGCTCCTCACCCACGCACACAAAGCCCTACACAACCAAGGCCCAGGATACCTCAACAGCCGCCTCAACTTCTACGCTCCCAAACGCCAGCTTCGATCGACCAGCCACGCCCTCGCCGCCGTCCCCCGCATCCGAAGAGCCACCACAGGAGGAAGGTCCTTCTCCTACCTGGCCGCCAAGACTTGGAACTCCCTTCCGACCCGCCTCCGCCTGACCCAAGACCACCTCGCCTTCAGGAAGCAGCTCAAGACCTGGCTGTTTGAGCAGTAGCGGACCCCCCCCCCCCCCCCCCAGTGCCTTGAGACCCTCCGGGTGAGTAGCGCGCTATATAAATGCTTGATTCATTGATTCATTCATCCTTTCTCTCTTTATCCATCCATTCACCCTTTCACTCATTCATTCATCCTTTCACTGATCCATCTAGCCATTTACCCATTCCTTCACTTATTCACTCACTCACCTTTTCACATTAATTATGAGCTGATCCTTTGTCTACTGAGTTGCAGACAGAAGAGGCCCATAAAGAACTTTACCCTTGATGTAGTTCCTAGAGCAAGGGGTGGGGCGGGGAAGGGTTCACTATGCCCCTGCACATAGACAATATGAAAACTTGGAAGCCATGAGTAATGCATGGTGCACAGTGACAAGATGTGAGGTGACTGTGACATGGTCTTGTTTCCAGGGCTTTAAGTAGGATGAAAAAAACGGGGGGCTCTCCCAGAGGCATGTCTGATGTAATTAAATTATGTGGCTTAAAACACCTAAGCTAAAAATATGTGCTGAGCATAATGTATCACCCGACTGGTATTTTGCTGTTTCTTTCATTGCTATTAAGGCAACAGTGGTCCTTTACAAATAATAATGCTTAATCAATAAATATAGACAAAGTCTATGCTGTATTTGAAAACGACATGCCCAGCCGGGCAGCGGTCTAGGTATTTACTTTTCAGTCAATGTAAAACATGAATAACACACAATATACAAGATAGGGTACAAGCCTTGTGCTTGTGTAAGACTGAAGAAGGGCCAAGGTTTGGCCAGTTAAAGAACGTCAGGCGGACCACAATCGGGAATATAGGGACGTTCAAAATAGTCCGGTACGGTAACCGATAGTAAGGATGCAGTGCTGTTCAATTGGGGGTGCAGGTACCGGTACCTGACCACTGTTGCCTTAATAATATTGACTCCCAAGGTCCCTTGCTGACTTCTTTGGGTTCCCTTGTTGTTTTCAAAAAGTTTCTATCATTGCATCCAGACATTAGACCTACAACAAGCCTTGACTATTGGCTTTGTCAATGGATGTTAGTTGCATAAAATAAATAAAAAAGCAGCAACTATAGCTTCGTTTTATATAATAATAAAAATGCTTCTGCTCTGAAATGATGAGACCGTGAAAGAACCATAACCTCTTCTTTTTAGCTTCTTTTGCCAGCTTCTTTTCATGAGCTGGCATATAGCAGGATGGTGTTTTTGTAGATTTGTTTTGTACATTTCTTCCATATAACCCTTACAGAATGCCCTGCTGTACACTGCAGCACAAGGAGGCCAACCACATGCTGTAACATCCCAAACTGTCCCATTGTCATTCTGTATGTGGCAATCAGCCTGCATACAGAATGACAATGGGTGGGGTGAGGCTGCTCTTGAGCTACAAGGATAAGTGTGAGGCTTCCCCATCAGGGAGCCAAAGCCTCTCCCAGGGGAACAGCTCTGCTTCGTGCAAGGGACAAAATTACGGACAAAAGGCATCCGTAAAAGGGACCCTCACGGACAATGGACGTGAGATCCAAATAAGGTCGGTCTGTGAAATTTACAGACGGTTGGTCACCCTAAGTGTAAGCGTGAGGGATGTGGACAACAAATTACATTGACCACCTCCCTCCAGGTCATTACAGACATGGTTTCCAGTCCTGGACTTATGTGTGATAGACGTTGCAGTCCTGTTTTGCTCCCATTGAACTAAGTGTAAGCGTGAGGGATGTGGACAACAAGTTACATTGACCACCTCCCTCCAGGTAATTACAGAGATTGCTTCCAGTCCTGGACTTATGCGTGATAGATGTTTTAGTCCTGGTTTGCTCCCATTGAACTAATTTCACTAACCTACCCTAAGTGAGTGATTAGTAGATGAAAAGTTCTGAAATGAACTGGAGTTGACGGGGGAGGGGGCATGGTGAGTTTGTAGTTCTTGTCATTGTTACCAGGGGATGTTACACCTAAAGAGCAACTCACAAAAAAAAGTCATAAATCATCACCGCTCCAAAGAACATGTGAATATGTGCTACATTTTAGAATTTTTAATCATTTCTAGCAGTATGCATGGAAAGGTGTGCCAGAAGCAGGATTCCTGGCAACCCCATTTAACATTCCACAAGCCCCAGTTTCCCCAATGGATAATTCTATAAAGCATTTATTTATACCTACTCCTACTCATGGCCCCGCTCTCCAGTTTGAGCAGAGAACAGTTCCTGGAACTTTTTAACAAAGTCAAATCAGGCTCCACTAATGATGCCTGCCCCCCTCACAAACAAAAATTCATTTTCTCAAAATTTCCAGAGGCTGCCCTCTCCTTATTGAACCTATCCCTAAGCCAAGGGATGGTTCCATAAGCCTTTAAAGAAGCAGTGATCATTCCTTTACAGAAAACACAAGGTGCAGACCCTCAGAGGTTAAACAACTATAGGCCTATATCACTTCTTCCACTCCTGGCCAAGGTATTAGAGACACATGCAGCCAAACTCTTTAGCACCTTTATAGACGACACCAATTTTTTCAGACTCACATCAGGCAGGCTTCCGCTCATCTAACTCTACTGAATCCATTATTCTATCCATCATGGATGATTTAAAAGAAAAGGCTGACATATACTGCATTCAAGCTCTGATCCTCCTGGACCTGTCTGCGGCGTTCGATACCGTAAATCATGACATCTTGATGGAATGCATTGCTGCAGCAGGTCTCGGAGGCTCTGCCCTTAACTGGTTTCAATCCTTCCTAGAGGATAGGAAACAATAAGTGTGGCTCTCACCTTACAAATCTGGCACTGGCAATCTGAATTGCGGATTACCGCAGAGTTCATCATTGTCGCCTCACCTCTTCAACTTATATATCCACCCCCTCATACTCACCCTCTGTCAGAAGGGTGCACAGATTTACAACTATGCTGATGACATGCATCTGATCTTCTCCATATATGACTCTCTGAATTTTGAGGAGCTTCTTAAGAATACTATGCTATTTATCAGGATCTGGATGAACAAAAATCAACTCAAATTAAACTCCAAAAAACCTGAAATTATCATTCCTAACAATAAACTCCAGCACTGGACCCCAACTCTCTGGACCACAGAACTAGGACCTGCACCTGCCCCTAAGAACTCGATTAGGAGCCTAGACATTCATATTGACTCCAAGCTCACCATGAACTGCAGATTGGGGCGGTCACTTCAGCCTGTTTCTTCCAACTAAGGAAATTGCGAAAAATCAGAAGGTTCTTCAGCAGGGAGGCCAGCATTCAAATGTTACCTAAAATTGACTATGTCACTGTAATCTACCTAGGCCTCCAGTGCAGTCAGATTCACCGGATGCAGCTGATACAAAATCAGGTAGCTAGAATTGTCTATCTACAAGGCAGACGCTGTCATGTTAAATCACTGCTGAAGGAGCAGCACTGGCTTCCAGTGGAGCAGCGTTCCATGTTTAAAACAGGATGTATCCTGTTTAAAGCGTACATGGCACTGGCCCTAAGTTCATATCCTCAAAAATTCATAGGTACTCCCCACTGCGCACTTTGAGATCTATGCACATAAACATATTGGTAGTTCTGGGCTTCAGACATAAACGTACTGGAGGATCGCGCTTCTCAATTCAGGGACCCAAACTTTGGAACACCCTGCCTACGTCATTGAAACTAGAAATGGACCACCTGCGCTTTAGAAAAAAGCTGAAGACCTGGCTTTTCTTCCAAGCTTACAGCTAGACATGACTCTCTTGTGGTGTTTCCAAGGAATAACAAAATAAATTTAAATCAGCTCCAAGAGAACTAATGCAATTTATTTTACCCTTCTTTAATTTTCACCAAGGACAAATTATGTTCCTTACACCTCCTCCAAATTTGAAGGTGATCTGTTCACATTCCCATCCTAGAAGATGAGTTTAATCAATTAAAAACACTTTATTCGGATATCATTGTATCCATAAAAGCACAGCAGCATAACATGTTTTTATTTTTAAATCTTTTTTATTAAAACATAAATGACACATACAAAACCAATAACAAAATCTCAGGGAAACCAAGACAATGCAGTACAGCGGTAAGAAAGACAAATCAGAATAACATGATCCACCATAAAATCTCAGGGATCAATGGTTTCGGGCACTTCCTCATCAAGACTGAGCTCAGGGGGGGTGCAGATATCTCCCCTGTGACTGTTCCACGCTCCCCAGATCTTCCCCCACTTACGAGGGCACCCTCTGGCCACATATACCGACTTTTCCCGCACCATGCACCAGTCCAGGTCCTTCGCCCACTTGGTGACCCCAGGCGTCTGACTAGCGCCCCAGAGCTGGGCAATGTTACGCTTGGCAACCATATACGCCAATGTCACCCATTGTTTCTGGGACACATTTAAATCAGATGGCTCCCAGACATTCAGCAGACAACGTCGAGCCTCGGGCCTCATCTCAATTCCCAACACCTGGCTCAGCATCACATGCATTGTCGACCAGAACGCATGCACTCGCTCACAATGCCACAAGATATGCATTAAGGTACCATCTTCCGCACACCCCCTCCGACACGCACTACTATCAGCACGTCCCATGCAAACCAGGCGCGGTCCCATAATATAGGATCTATGCAGGAGTTTCAACTGCACCAGCCTCAGCCGCATCTGAATTGCAACCACCCTAGGAGAGGCCACCGCTTCCATCCAGTCTTCATCATCCAATTCCAATCCATCTTCACACCACTGGGCCCTGATCTTCCGCAGTGGATCCTCTGAATGATCCACCAGCTTGCGATAGATCAGCAAAATCGTTTTTTCAGAGATGTGACCATCTAATACTCGGTCCTCCAGAGGCGACGCCTCCGGGAGAGCCGTACCCTTAGGGACATGGGCGACCAACGCGTGCCTCACCTGTAGGTATCGAAAATATTCGTTGTGGTGCAGTTTGTACTGGGCCACCAAGGACTCAAACGTGTGGACCGTACCCTTCCCCCACACGTCCCCAATCTTCACAATACCAATTAAGTCCCACTTATCAAAGCCCTTAAACTTCCACATACTGCCCACCTTCTCCGAATTCAATAAAGGGGTGGCCAGTGTAAGTCTACCCTCCCACCCCACATATTTGTTAGCAACGTGCCAGACGCGCACCACATGGGCAGTGGGACCAGTCAGCGGAAACCTACTCGGCCTGGAGTACAAAGCCCTCTCCAGCAAACCACCAGGCGCCTGACCCCGATCCATTGCATAACCCGGGTCTCCAGAGATCCCGTATACTATGTTGTTCACTGCAGCCAGGTGAGAGGCCCAATAATATTTATGAATGTGCGGGAGCCCGATACCCCCATCGTACCAAGGAAGAATCAACTTGCTGTAGGCAATCCGAGCACTACCCCCCCAGAGAAGCCGTCTCTGGAGAGCCTCTATCTCCTTGAAGTAAGCCACCGGCACCAGGTCCATCGAGTTCTGCAACGCGTATAGAAACCGAGGGAGCACCATAATTTTAAACAAAACCGCCCTCCCAAGCAGAGAGCGTGGAAGGGATCTCCAATGCTCCACATCTGCCCTGCACCTAGTCAACAGAGCTACCAAGTTCCGTTCTTACCGCAGCTGCGGATCTAGCGTTATATATATACCTAGGTACCGAAACCCAACTTTTTCTATCCGCACTGGACATGACCGCGGAACCACCGGAGGATCCCCTGCCACCACAAACATCACCGACTTATCCCAATTAATGATCAGTCCAGAATACCTGCTAAAAATGGCTAAGACATCTAGGAAGACTCCGAATGACTCCTTAGGTCTAGTGAGGTAAAGCAAGACATCATCTGCATAAAGTGAAATCTTGTCCTCCCACTCCGACGTCCAACGCAGACCCCAAATCGATCTGTCCCAACGCACCCACGCGGCGAGCGGCTCCATCCCAAGCGCAAATAGCAGGGGCGACAGCGGCCATCCCTGTCTCGTCCCCCTCCCGAACTGAAAATCGCGGGATTTGCAGTTATTGACTATTATTCTAGCTAAAGGCTTGGAGTGCAATAAGCGAACCCATCCTATAAATTCACTGCCGAACCCCAGCCTCCCCAAGACTGCAAACAAATACCGCCATTCCACCCGGTCAAAAGCCATCGACGCATCCAAAGGGACCAACACCGTCTGTTCGTGTATTTTCGAAGCACCTCCAAGGACCCCCATGCAGCCGACGCAAATTCAACGCCGTATTCCGATGTGGCATAAACCCGGACTGATCCGGGTGAATCAGGGTCGTAATCACCTTAACTAGTCTGGTCGGCAGGAGCTTCGCAAGGATCTTAGGCTCCACATTCAGCAGCGATATAGGCCTATACGAAGAGCACTGCATCTTAAGTTTGCCCTCCTTGTAAAGAACCACTACGTTAGCTATACTCTGATCATACTGGAGCTCTCCCACCTCTCTACTCTCCAAAAATATAGCACGTACGTATGGAGCCAACTTTTCAGCATTTAACGTATACAATTCAATAGGAATCCCATTCAGACCAGTCGCTTTGCCCGATTTAACCTGCCTAATCGCTTGGGCCACTTTGTCATCCGTGAACGCGGAGTCAAGATAATCCCTATGGTCCTCCGACAGACGGGGCATGACTATGTCCATAATCAATTCACCATTTTCCACCTCCGTGTAAGCACTCCCCGCTGTATACAACGCCTGATAATAATCAGCAAACTCATCTACTATCTCCTGCGGGTCCGTTAACAGGTGTGACGACTTATCCTCTAACTCCGGCACCAACATCGAGGTCCGATCCCCTCTCTCGAGCCATGCTATCAATTTACCGGCCTTGTCCCTGTGTTCATATATTTTACTCTGTACGGCCGCCTGACTAGCCACTGCCTTATTGTGTACTAGCACACGATATTCCTCCTCACGAAGGCGCAACTGATGCAGGTCCTCTGGAGCCCTTGACTCATTAAACGTCTCCTCTAAACTCAGAATTTCTGCCTCTATACGGACCATATCTGCCAGCGCCCTCTTCTTCTTTCCCGCCACCAGGGACAACACTTCCCCTCTCGCCACAGTGTTGTATGCCTCCCACAGGATCTGCGCCGAATCGACAGAGCCAGCATTTTCTCGATAATAACTATCGGACATACAGAGGACATCTTTTCTGATAGGCGGGTCTTTCAATTGCCACGCGCTGATAGGAGCTAACCTGCCAGCCGCCGGCAAATCCAATCGGATGACAAGCCATAACGGAGAATGATCAGAAATACCCCTCCTGAGGTAGCGCGCCTCACAAATCTTAGGTGTCATCGCTGCAGGGAGTAACGCGTAATCCAACCGAGACAGACTACCATGAGCCGCGGATACATGAGAATAATGTGTAGCCATCGGGTTACGTGCACGCCATCCATCAACCAAACCCAACGTCCCCAGGAAGTCTGGCAGCCACCGCTGTGATGAGCAGAGCACTCGAGGAGGACTGCGATCTATTTCCCCATCCAGGACAGAGTTAAAATTTCCACCAATCACCATGTCTCCCAGAGGAAACAATAGAAAAACATTCCACAGATCACAATAAGTTTCAGTCTGCAGGCCCGGTGGCACATACACCGACAGCAAAGTCACAATACGACCCCCAACCAATCCCGAAACCCCTACATATCTCCCCCTCCGGTCAACCCAAGTGTTTTGCACCGACATTGGAAAGGAGTTTTTGACCAAGATCCCAACTCCTCCGGACCCTGTTGTAAAGCCTGCACGTGCTTCCAACTTATAGCCACCCCTGTGAAGAGCCAGACATTTATTTCCAACCAAGTGCGTCTCCTGGAGAAGCACTACGTCCGGGCCATGTCTCCTAACGAGCTGGTTCACCATCCCTCTCTTGATATTGTCCCCCAAGCCATTAACATTCCAACCCAGTACTCTCATTCCGGACCCCTGGGAACTACGTGTCTCCGCACCTGTACAGTTCCAAATACAATAGCATGATGACACCTGAGATCAAAAAACATAAAAGAAAAAAGAAAAAACAGACTCTCATCAACACACCCGAACCCCCTCCCCCACCCTGCTCCCCTGCACTCAGCCATCGCCAAACCCCAACTCGCAGTGTACCTGTCGCCCATACACAAACAAACCCCTATCTAAATATAGATTTGAGGAGGAGTCCAGTACCCCGGATCCCCACCTTCCCGCCATGTCCAACACTGGTATCAAAGTCAATCAGGAGAATATGCACTCAACAGTATCCCCCTCGGCCCCCCCGAAATTTCACACCCCCACTGCCCCAAATAAAGTCACTGGTCTTCTACCTCTTCCGTCGCCTCGCCATTACGCTCCTGAGGCTCCGTCCGCGTCGGCAATCAATCGACCCAGTCTGACGCCGCCTCCGGATTATCAAAAAAACAAGTCTTTCCTTGTACCTCCACTCGGAGCTTAGCTGGATACATCAAGGCATATTTATACCCTTTGACTCGCAGCCGTTGTTTGACTCCTAAAAAACTCTGCCGCTATTTCTGCACCTTTTGAGTGAAGTCAGGATAAAAGTTCAACGACGAGTTTTCAAATTGCAGAGGTCCTTTCGACCTTGGGGCCTGGAGGATAACGTCTCTGTCCCTAAAATTAAGGCCCCTCACAATCATTGGTCTGGGAGTAGCGGTCTCCCTCCTGGGACCCTGTGCGCCCTCTCAACCGTGAAAAAGGAACTCAGGCCTTTAGGCTGCATATGTTTAGTGATAATGTCTTCCACGAATAGATCAGGGGCCTGTCCCTCGGCATTCTCCGGTACCCCGGTAAGGCAAACATTGTTCCTTCTGGCTCTCCCTTCGAACTCTTCCAGTTGCAGATCTTGTACCTCTCCAGCGGTCCTTAAGTTGCACACTATGCTGGAGCTCCACCACGTCGTCCGTCAGGCTCGATGTCTTTATGTCTATGGACTTCACTCTCTCGTTCGTTTTTGTGAGATCTGCCCGCATCAGGTTGACCTCAATTGTCACAGTGTCTAGTTTATGGTCCAAAGACTGCATCTGTTGACCGAGAGAAGTACGGACTCCCTCAATGGCCGCCATTACATCATGCAATGTGGGTTCCAGTGTAGGGCTCTGGTCCACTGCACGGCCATTTTGTATCTGGCCAGACGATCCAGGCGAACCCTTCGTAACCGTGTATCGATCTAATTTATTAGATTGCACTGTACAGCTTGTCCTGGACGATTTCACCTGGGCCTTCTCTACCTCCGATTTGGTCGCCATCGCTAGGACCAGACTAGCCCCAAGAGCGCAATTCTTCCGCCCTCGCTCGGCAAATCGTCGTCAGCCACCAGGCCACCTCCTCAAGGACAGCGTATTCGTACACAACCAGCTTGTGCACAAGGGGGGGATGTTTCCATCAGGGGGGGATACCCCAAAAGAGAGGGCACCCACAGTCTATCCGCGACCGGAAATCAAAACGGGGGTCCAGGTGGCTACTTCCGGTCGATCGATCCGATGTTGTTCAACTCGGGACCGGGTCACCTCCCATCCAAGACCCCGGTCACCCTCTGGCTCAGGCCCCGATCTCTCGGACTCCCCAACTTCACTCCCCGTCGTCAGATTTGGCCACGGAACGTCTCATTCGGTGCCTCTCTTAATCAATCATCCAGATAAGTGTCGAGAAATCAGGATACTTTACAGGATATTCCCGACGGCTGCGGGGGTTTCGGGAGCCCCGAGCTCACATGGCCATCATGGACGCGCGCCAAGCTCCCCCTCGCATAACATGTTTTTAAAAACGCATAGGAAGAGAGTCATAGTAAAATCCATTAGCAGTATGCATAAAAAAAAACACAATCATAAAATATGTCAGATTAGTACAAAAGTTCATATATAAATAATATAGGACTCAAGGATTAGACATCATCTGACATGCTCTAGCAGCGAATATCAGGAAAGTGCCTATGCGAAAAACCAGCTCTTCGTCATCCAGGGTAAGTAACCTCAGGTAAGCGTTTTCCAGACTAATGGGCCTGAACCTTTTAAAAATGGAATTAGAAGCCACTTAGTGTACTTTAAATAATATTTACAACAAAACAGAAAATGTAAAGTAGATTGGCCACTCTGGCCATCACACGGGCAGGATGAGTGGTCAAGATTCGGGTGGTGGCAGAGGGGAAAACATAATACTAATTTAACAGTGCCCGCCCTTATGCAAAATAGAAAACTCCTCTCCCAATGGCTCATAGGCAGGGTAAGATAGTTGGTCAGGGGGTGCACGGGCTGTTCGATGGTCATTTAGCTAAGTATGAGGGATTTCTTGTATTCCCTTTCGATCCTTTCCGTTCTACATAGCGAATAAAGTACACTCCTAAGATCCTTTTTATGCAAAGTCTCAGCTGTGCTGGGATTTAAGAAAATACTACCTTTATTGACACTGCATAAACTTCAGTACACCCCTGAAAAACATGGAATATCCTTCCCTTTCTCGCATCCAATACAATCACTTACTATCTCTCTCATTAAGGATGCGGCCGAGTTCTTCCACACAGATAGTCAAAAAAGGGTGGGACGAGCCGTAATAAAATCCTCTATAACACTTAGGTTAAGTTCCTTATGAAAAGTATATTGAGGTGTGTAGATCGGTACGCCTAATAACTTCCTGCAGAATCTGTTCTCTTCCTGTTGAAGATAAAGACTATTGGCAATACCTCAGACCTCGGGGCCATACGTAGCTATAGGTACGCATTGTGATTTAAACATTTTTTAAATGGCACCTGTTCTCTTTGGGCACGGTAGGCTAAGAATCAAGTTGATGGCCTTAGAGAACTAGCTCCAGCAAGACCACACTAAGTTAAGGGAATGTACTAAAGGAGCCGCTGCTAGCGCGAAGCGCTTCTCCGCCTATCTTTTTTAAAATTGTACTTTGAATTTGAATGTCACGTCCAGAAAAGAATCTGCACTGCTTTTAAAGATTGCACCCACCGCGCCTAATCCTGCCGCCACACCAGCTCGACTCTCTTCCTGGTGGAGTCGCCAGTCGTGCACCAATCAGAGAAGAGGGGGAGGGGCTGGGCGGACAAAGGTTACAAAGCTGCCTGAAACGCTAGAGCAGCCACTCTAAAAGTGCCGCTGCCAGCGCAAAACGCTTCTCCGCCTATCTTTTTTAAAATTGTACTTCGAATTTGAATGTTACGTCCTGAAAAGAATCTGCACTGCTTTTAAAGATTGCACTCACTGCGGCTAATCCCGCCGCCACACCAGCTCGACTCTCTTCCTGGTGGAGTTGCCAGTCGTGCGCCAATCAGAGAAGAGGGGGAGAGGCTGGGGCAGAGAAGGGATACAAATGCCGGTAGCAACGCGGGAGCGCAGCGCGTGCCAAAGGCAAGCCCGTCTGCGCCAGTCCGCGCCCGACGGGGAAAGAGGCAAGTCACTATACCCAAATCACTACCTACTCTGTGACCCAATTGAAATCTCTCCACTGTAACAATTTAGAAATTGACCAACTCTGTCGGGCAAGCACAGCTGCGAAAGGTATATTGGTTAAAAGATCCTCATTCCCTGAAATCAGTGATCATATACACCTGAATAAAAACGTGAACCTTAAAGTAACAAACAAAGGAAACCCCCTCATAGTAATTTACCTTAATACCCGCTCCTTGGTCAAACACCAAGTGGAAATACATAACCTACTCTCAACCGAAGAACCGGACATCCTACTGCTAACAGAAACCTGGTTAACACAGAACTCCTCCGATATTCTAGCAGCAATACCTAGCAACTATTACATCCTGCAAGCTAACCGCCAACAGGGAAAAACTGGAGGGGGGGTAGCATCTATAATACACCAAGAACTAAAATTTACAGTACTTACCCCCCTTGAACTACCACTAGTAGAGAATCTAGTGATTAAACTAGAGTCCGATTCAGCCCCTCTTGTCTGTGTCATACTTTACCGACCACCACAAAACATGCCACAATTCCCACAATCCCTAAGCGAGCAGATAACTCATCTCATAACCAACCACGCAAAAACACTACTCATTGGCAATCTCAACTACTGGGCCAATGACTCAGCAGGCGGCCCTCACTCGGCGGAGTTAACTAACCTACTGATGGGGCTAAATCTCAGCCAGCACATCATCCCTGCTACCCACATCAAAGGGCATGTATTAGATCAGGTATGGTCCACAAACCTGACTATAACCAACTTAGATGTAAACCCCTGCATATGGTCAGACCACTATCTCATAAAATTTTCCATAAACAACCTAGCTAAACTTAACATCCCCCAACCTGACCCCAGATACTACAGGAGCTGGAACACCATCAACATATGTCAATTTCTCAAAACCCTGACTAACACAATCCCCGTCGCCCAATCCTCCATAGACGAGTGTAAGGAAAACCTGTCGGATTGGCTCTTGACAGGCAGCAATAAACATACCCCGCTTAAGAAAATACAACGGGCACGTCGCCATGACGCCTAGAAATGGTTTTCCACAGATTTAAAAAAATTAAAACTTGCTCTACGTCAAGCAGAAAGGAAATGGAAAAACAAATATTCACCAGACGACAAAAATACCTACTTAACAGCCCTCAGAACTTACAAAAAACCAATTATGACTGCAAAAACCGAATCGTTCTCACAAAAAATCCTCACCTCGACCAATTGATCAAAGGACATTTTCCCAATAATCAATGACCTCTCAAACCCTGACAGAGTAGCTCAAAAATCATACCTTTGCAAGCCCTGTGTGACTCCCTGAATAACTTCTTCGTTGACAAAATTAAAATCATCAAAGCAAGCATCCACTTATGCAAAAAACCCACTTGCCAAGCAAAACCTAAAAACACACAAAAGCTTGAACTGTTCCCAAGGATAGACCGAGAAGTTTTCACAGACCTTATGAGCAGGGTAAAATCTGGCTCCCCTAAAGATTGCTGCCCCCCTTGGATCCTAAAGGAAGCATTCACGGCCTGCCCAGACACACCCATGGCCCTTTTAAAAAACTCACTATCTCAAGGTTACGTACCTAACACCTTCAAAGAGGCACCTGTCATCCCTCTCCTGAAAAAACCAGGAGCGGACCCTGGCACTTTCACCAACTACCGCCCATCTCACTGCTCCCTTACATGGCCAAACTACTTGAAGCCAAGTAGCCAAAAACTTGCCGGCCTTTCTGGAGCAGTCAGACTACCTGGACACTCACCAAGCACTCTCCACAGAATCAGTTATGCTATCAGTCCTGGATTCCCTGTGAGGAAAAGCAGACGGAGGATGCCCCCAAGCACTAGTGCTTCAGGATCTCTCTGCCGGTGTGCAGTCATAATATAGAGTTTTTTATTTCGACTGGACAGAATATCGAGTAAAAAATATAGAATGGACATAATATCGACTAGACATAATATAGACAACAAAAATATCGACTCGAAAAAATTAATATCGAATAGAATGTACATAATATCGAATCAAAAATATAGAATGGATATAATACCGACTAGACATAATATAGACAACAAAAATATCGAATTTAAGGTAAGTTAATATAATTTTTTATTTTTTGTGTAATATAATTCTGTAGCAGGCTGTGGATTTATAGGGGAATAGGGTGGGGGGCAATTTATTTATAATTAATTAAATATGTTAATTTATTTATTGATATTTATTTATAATTAATTGTTAATTAATTATTAATTGGTAATTATTTAAAATTTAATTGGTAATTAATTATAATTGATTAATTGATAAATATGTTAATTTTATTGAATTATTTTCTGTATAGCGGGTTGTGGGTTTATAGGGGAATAGGGTGGGAAGTGATATAATTATAATTAATTAAATATGTTAATTTATTTATTGTTAATTATTTTGAATTAATTGTTAATTAAATAATAATTGGTAATTAATTAAAATATAATTGGTAAATATTGTTAATTGATTAATTGATAAATATGTTAATTTCATTTAATAATTTTCTGTAGTGGGTTGTGGGTTTATAGGGGAATAGGGTGGAAAGTAATTTAATTATAATTAATTAAATATGCCATTTACTTTATTGGTATTTATTTAGAATTAATTGTTAATTAATTTTTAATAGGTAATTAATTAAAATATAATTGGTAATTAAAATTAATTGATTAATTTTTACATTGTAAATTCATTTATTGTTAATAGGTAATTAATTATTATTAGTAGTTAATTTTCATAATTAAATAATTTTAATTTGTATTTATAAATAATTATTTAATATATTTGATACAATTGTAAAATAATGTAATTATTTTGTAATTGGTATTACTATTTATGTTATTTATATTCATATATGAAGTATTTACTTTCTCTACTGTTGCACTCTCTGGAGTTGGAATAGTAATTTTAACCCCTACGCTATCCAACGCTTTCCCTACTGTTGCACTCTCTTGAGTGGGAATAGTAATTTGCACCCCTACGCTATCCTACGCTTTCCCTACTGTTGCACTCTCTGGAGTGGGAATAGTAATTTTTACCCCTACGCTATCCAACGTTTTCCCTACTGTTGCACTCTCTGCAGTGGGAATAGTATTTATTACCCCTACGCTATCCAACGCTTTCCATACTCTTGCACTCTCTGGAGTTGGAATAGTAATTTTTACCCCTACGCTATCCAACGCTTTCCCTACTGTTGCACTCTCTGGAGTTGGAATAGTAATTTTAACCCCTACGCTATCCAACGCTTTCCCTACTGTTGCACTCTCTGGAGTGGGAATAGTAATTTTTACCTCTAAGCTATCCTACGCTTGCCCTACTGTTGCACTCTCTGGAGTGGGAATAGTAATTTTTACCCCTACGCTATCCAACGTTTTCCCTACTGCTGCACTCTCTGGAGTGGGAATAGTAATTTTTACCCCTACGCTATCCAACGCTTTCCATACTGTTGCACTCTCTGGAGTGGGAATAGTTATTTTTACCCCTACGCTATCCAATGCTTTCCCTACTGTTGCACTCGCTGGAGTGGGAATAGTAATTTTTACCCCTACGCTATCCAACGCTTTTTCTACTGTTGCACTCTCTGGAGTGGGAATAGTAATTTTTACCCCTACGCTATCCAACGCTTTCCCTACTGTTGCACTCTGTGGAGTGGGAATAGTAATTTTTACCTCTATGCTATCCAACACTTTCCCTACTGTAGCTCTCACTGGAGAGGGAATAGTAATTTATTACCCCTACGCTATCCAACGCTTTACCTTCTGTTGCACTCACTGGAGTCGTTACAGTAAATTTAAACCCCTTGCTATCCTACGGTAAAAATATTGTATATGTTTTGTTAATAATATGTATATATATATATATATATGTATTAAAAAAAAATTTTTTTTTAAGTTATATTAATTATTTTTAATGTTACGTTTATTTCAGTATTTTAAATAAGTTAAAAATAATTTTATTTATGATTATATTACTTTTAAATTACTTTTAAGACATTTAAAAAAAATTGATATTTTGACAGTCTTTATTTTTTACACTCCATATTTTGTAGTCGATATTTTTGCACTTTCCTGTTTGAAGATAGGAAGTCGATATTTTGTAGTCGATATTTTGACCTCGATATTTTGTCATCTCGATATTGTGACTGTCGATATTCTGTCAGTGATCCCTCTCTGCCGCGTTTGACACGGTCGACCACAACACCTTGGTCGACCATGGGTGCAGGAATCCAAGGACCAGCCCTCAAATGGATAAGCTCCTTCCTAAACAACCGTTATCAAGGGGTCCGCTTGGGAAACTTCACAACCTCCAAAATCAAAAACACGTGTGGCGTCCCCAGGGCTCCTCACTCTCCCCCCACTTATTCAATCTATACCTTCTTCCACTTATCCATGCACTTAAAGAAAGAAAAATCCAAACCTTTAACTACGCAGATGATTTTCAGTTCATTTTCCCAATCAATAACTCCCCCACTACTGTTCACGAATTGCAGAGGTGTTCATCTGTGAATGGATGAACAACAATCACCTTAAACTAAATCCGGACAAAACGGAAGTCATCCTCACAGGTGGCCTTAAGAACCCCTGGAGCCCCCTCTTCTGGCCTAAAGAATTGGGACAATCCCCCACTCCCTTTACATCTGCTAAAACCTTGGGGGTCATAATCAACAACGATCTCACCATGAACAAACAAATTGGAGCTGTGGTCTCTACTTGTTGTTTCCAGCTAAGAAAAATAAGGAAAATTAGCAGATTCCTTAGCCAGGAAGCAAAAATACAGGCAGTCCTCGCGATGGTAATATCTCACATCGACTATGCCAACTCCCTTTATTTCGGCATCCCGACCTACCTCACTAACCACCTTCAAATGGTCCAAAACCAGGCGGCCAGACTGGTCCTTCATGCGACTAGGCGCCAACATTTTACCCCTCTGCTGAAGAATCTACACTGGCTCCCAATAACCCAGAGATGAGCCTTCAAAGTGGGAGGTATCATATTCAAATCCTTGAATAACAAAAACCCTAAATTCATTGACAACTTGATCAATAGGTTCAACCCCACTCGCAACCTGCGATCTGCCCATTTGCACCTCCTGGTCACACCCCCCTTCAGGCTAAAACGCGCTGGAGGGACAAGATTCGCCACCTTAGGCACCAAATATTGGAACTCCTTACCTTTGGAAATCAGAGCCCGCACAGACCTCATTAGATTCCGTAAACTCCTGAAAACATGGCTATTCAAGCAGGCATACTAATAACACCTTAGTTTAACACGTTTAGATCAGCGCCAAGAAACCAACCTGGTGTACGTGCGCTCTACAAATAAAGCTTAACATAACACAACATAACATAACAGTACTCATCAATATCTGAATGCCCACAGATATGAAACTAAGTTGGCGTTTCCTGGGACCACACAACATTATAAAGGAGTTTTTAAAATGAGTGCCTAAGTCCAGACTCTCCATGTGGTTAACAAAACCCTACACTAAGAAGCGTATGGAATTCGGAGTGCGGCCCATAAGGACAGCGTTGTCTGCATAGAGTAGTACGGGTAGTGTTTTACCATTGATTTTGGGGACATCATGGGACATTGATTTTAACGTTTTATTCAATCCATTAATATAAATGATAAAGAGGAGGGGGGCTAGAACACAACCCCGTCTAACCTACCTTGATGGCTACAGTGACCTCACCCCCACAAATGATCCTAACCCGGGCCTTAAGATCTTTGTGAAGGTGTGCCAAGAAATGCACCAAGGGCTCATCCATTTCATAGGCCAAGAGGATAGACCAAAGGTTTGACCTATTGATAAGGTCAAAAGCGGAGGTCAAATCCATAAAGGCGATATAGATTGGCGAGGGCCACGCTATAGTGTATTTGCCCATGATCAAATTAAAGTTTAGGCATTGTTCATTGATGCCAACTTTGCTTTGAAAACCCAATTGGCAAGGCTCTAAAATACCTCATTCCTCGGACCACTCTAGTATTTTATTGTATAAGTCTCTACCCAACATTTTTAAGGTATTTTTAGAGAGATAGGCCTATAACAATTTGGTTGGGAACGAGCCCCCTTTTTAAAAATTGGGACAATGATACTCGAGCACCAGGTGCTAGGTAACGGAGCGTACATTAGGTTATTAAAAACATTTCAGGGAGAGGTGCCCAAAAGTCTGGTTCGCATTTGATGAGGTCAATAGGTAAACCATCTGGGCCAGGGGCTTTATTGCCCACACTCTGTCGGATGGCTTCTTTCACCTCAGACAGAGTAAGCTGTATTCTGGTTAATGGCCCACGCAGCTGATAGGAGTAAACAGCTGCCCCATAGAAAGCAAATCCCTCACAGCTGTCCAGAATGTGTTACATTTTTTATGCTAGCTGCTTTAGATAATCTTTCCCCGCGATCTATTCAAATTTCACTTTTACGACTGGTAAAATGTCTATTTGCCTCAGAGCACTCATGGTCAAACCATCTAGGCCCATGTTTCACAAGGGGGATAGGTTTTGATAAAAGAGTGTTAATTGCTAAGCAGAGATTAGTAAAATCATGGACAGCCTCAGGATATGGATGCTGATAAACCTGAATTTATGAGGTGCATGTTAGCCTTCAACAATGCCTGAAACAATTTATTATTGTTAATGCCCCTCCATATCAATCTTAAGTTATCATTATCAATGGAGGATGTTAAGTTCCTGGCCCCACATTCGGAAGTAAACGTGGGCCGGGGTGCTAATCTCAGTGCTGTTTTAATTGGATTATGATCCCCTTGGCTCGTAACAATAACTTCTGCTTCCATTAAATGGTCTGCGAGGGGGGAAGTAAAGATAAAATCTATGGTGGAAGAACATCCCCTTCCTCTAAATGTTGGCTCAGGATGATTATTGGGGAGTGATACAAACACTATGTCCATGGCATGGGACATTGGTCAGGTTGTGTATCCTCAAAAATGCAACCAACTTGGCGCCCCTACGACAGGTAGGGCTGAAGTTACGAAACCATGTGCTAAGTGGTGTGTCTGTTAATTTTGCATTAAAATCCCCACCAAAAAAGATACCAATGATTTTAGCTGATTCTTTCTGGCAATTTAGGTTAGAAATGAAATAAAAAAACTTAAAAAAAATTCCCATTAGGGACTGAGCAAAAGTCATTATTATAAAAATTAATCAAATAGAAAGAGACTCTCCTTTTAACAATAAAGCTTGGAAATTGCTGCTATCAGTTGGTAAGACCGTAATACTGCCACCAGCAGCAATATTAATCCAAATGGATAAACCCCCCAAGGGGCAACTGAATTTGGGGATAGGGGCTACATTATTATAGTACTGAAACCCAAAAATATGTAGTTCTTGGGTAGCCCTGGTCTCTTGGAACATGAGTATTTCCTGTTCATTTATTAAACGTAGCCAATCCGGTCACCAAGCCTCAACTGGAGGCCTGCTACATTCCAGCTCAAAATACTCAAGTCTGAATCAGCCTTGGCCTTGGTTGTGGCTTGCTGGTCATCTGACATACCAATGAAAAGGGGAGATAGAGAAGCCTGAAAATGATCCAAAGGGTATAGTTGATGTTCCGATGGAGATGGTTGTCAATCCTGGGTGTCTAAATCTGATAAGGCCTGAAACCTATTGGATAGAGGGGGAGGGGCAGGCTCGTTTGCAATACAGCTAGGTGATGGTTTATAGAAATAACCCAAAGGGAGCGCACAGATGCTGGCACTTTATAGAAATGTTTGCTCGCAGAATCTTAATAGGCAACAAACCATGTGGGGTCTGCGAAAATTGATCACAATATAGTGAGGGAGAACAATAAGGGAAAAAATGTTCTGTTGGGGCTTCCAGGGACTCTGCGTCCTCACAACAAGTTTACAAATCAAGCTTTAACTTGCTCTATCCCCTATTCAACCTTTGCATGGGAGTTGCTATTGCACATTTTTTCGTGCTACTCGCAGGTAAAAACGCATCTCTAGTTCTTTTTGTGGCCACCATTCACTGCTACTGTGTTTTTAAGGACCAAGATGTCTTTGTGAATTTGCCCCCAGGTTTCAAGTCCTGGTCAAAATCAGTGCATTCTGATATCTACATTTTTGGCAAACTTCAGTTGAAGCAATTGCACTACATGACTTGGCATTCGCCTTTTGGACGGAGTGTTTTAATTCCTGTACCCGAGCCTACCTCTCGCGGGTCCCGCTTCATGTGGGGTGATTTCCAGCAACCTGAAAAGTCTGACTGTGTTCTTGTGAAGGCGAGTCGACAGGCGGGGCTGCGAGCGAGAGCAGGCGCTGGACTGGGACTACCGTTCCCAGGAGCGCCCGCCTGCCCGAATTCACTGCACCTGGGCCGCTCTCCCTGCCTGCTCCTCCCCTTTCTCTTCCTCTACAGTTCTATTTACTGACACCTCTAACACCGCTGCGCGGGAGCGCGCGGGAGCGTCCCGGGAGAAGCCCGGGACAAGGGCGGGACCGTCTGTGGCCGTCAGAGGCCAAAAGAGGCTGGGCTGGGGCCCCCCTCTGATAAGTTTGTAATGTGGTGTGGTTCTGGGCTCATCATCATTATTAATGCTTAGGTTGATACCCCTGTTTTAACACTAACTGTATTGGGGGAATTTTTAGATAGCTTGCTAGTGATCTTTCTTGGGTATTTTAACTTCCTTCCCCTATGTTTAATCCTATTTGTTAAGCATTACCCATTTTAATTATTTTTTAATTGTTATATTCTAGGAATGTCTAGCTCCAGTTCCAATCCCCTTCCTGATCGTGTGAACATATCTATTCTCGGCCCCCTTGATAAATTCTTTGTCAAGGCTGCCAAGGATATTGATCGAGAGCTAGCCCTAGCCGAAAAGAGGGCCGAACGTCGTCTTTCAATCGAGATCTTAAAGAGGCAGGTCCCTCCTCCTAGTAAAGCGAAATCTCCCGTATGCACCCTAGAACATACTGAGACAGATGCGGAGCTATTTAACACAGATAGTATACCTTCAATTTTTCTAGAAAGCCCGCTATTACCAGAGGTTTTGGATGTAGCTGTGGAGGATCCATTTGACTTGTCCTCGGTAATATCCAATAATCTTATAGATCTCAATACTCCCCTGTCTTTGGAGACTGTTCCCCATACTATTAGTAACATCTTACCTCCCCCCCTGAAGATACAAACTGAGGTTGTGACGTTGCTTCCTTTCCAGCCTATTATCAAAACAACTAGAGCACGCGACACCCAAAAGTTTAAAGGTGTGATATCCTCCCCAGTTAGGAAGAGAAGGAGGAAGGGAGGGAAAAATAAAAGCGAGTCTGGTAACCCGTGGTTGCCCCCACGGGTAGCAATCTCTAAAGAGATTGTATCAGATGAAATAGGGGGGAAAAGTATAGATAAGATAGAAGTAGCACAAAGGAATGTAGGTATGGGAAATAAACATACTCCTAATGATGGGCTTTTAGAAGCTGTTGAAAATCTTTTAAAGGCTTTAATTTTTCCCCTTGTTGAAAGGCTTAAAAGGCTCGATAAAAAACTGGATTGCTTTTTACCAGAGGTTATCCCTCCAGACAAACCAATTTTAACTACCCCTGGCATTTCAATTGAAAATAAAAACACACTTAGACAATCTGAAAATAATCAAATCAGACAACATAATTCCTCTAAGAATTCATACAATGCACCTGCTAATAAAGAACCCACTGCCTCAGCAGGCATATCTGTTACGACAGCTTCGATAGCTGTAAGCAAAGAAAAAACGCCTTTAGTAGTTTCGAAGTCTGTCCATAACAAAATACCTTCTACCCAACCAAAATATCCTAATAGAGGTAAACTAAACAGTAAAAATGTTGTAGATCTGCCGCCGGATTCTTTCAATTTTGTTATTGTTCTAACGGGCGTTCCTGTTGTTTCACAGGGAATTGTGGAATCAAATACCAGTTTAAAAAACAAAGTGATTCACTGGTTATGTTTGAATAGGCCGCTACCCTCACACTTGAATGGAGACATTGTTTCAGTCAGAAGGTGTCAATGGGTGGGCATACGTCCTAAGGACATAGAGGGTGATTTGGTTATAGTTAATTTCCGGGATCACCGGGTGGTATCCTATATAAGCGACTGGTTTGTGGGTAGTAATAATGGGGGAGTGTCAACCCGGAACTTAACATATTTCTATCCAGAAAATATGTTATTCCCCTCGAATAAATCTCGGAATGGTTTTGGGTCGGATTTCCCTTACCAACGGAAACAATTCAGGATTCAACCTATTTCTTCTCACTCTAACAGAAATGTTAATTTCTTTCCTTCGCTAAACCATCCAAATACCTATTCTAGGCCAAATAATCACCTCCTTATAAATCCAAAGGAATTTTGGAATATTCCTTTATCAAATATGTTCCATCCGCTGACCCCTATGAATCTAAATGACTGACTGAATCCAATTTTACAACAAAAAATACCAGTTTGGGATAATAAGTCTACTTCTACTCCCCTGGATAAACTAAAATTTAACTTTCATTTAGATAAAGGGTGTGGGGATAGCACGTGTATACATGGAGATACAAAAAACTATGAAGAACCAGATGTGGGTAATAATCTCATACGAAATATGGTAGAGGGGTGTGATCTAGCCCATCCCAAAACGAGAGCACAACAGGAAAAAATAGGAAACCAAGAGGTATCTAGTTGCTTCCGTTTAATCTCTTGGAATATAGCGGGGCTTGGCCGTAGACTGGAGGATCCGGTATGGTTAGACTATATTGACTCTTTTGACATAGCCTGTTTACAGGAGACATGGAGCACTGTAGATCAGAGTTTGGATGGGTATCAAATGTTTAATGTCTCTGCAATACCATCGCAATCAGGAAGAGCAAAGGGAGGGTTAATGACAGCGATCTCCTTAAGGTATAAATCAATATATGTGAGTAGAGTGTTGGAATCACCTTGGTACCAATTGCTTATGATTAAGGATTTATTCCCGGAAAATCTTCTTCTCATAAATTGGTACTACAACATATTTGATCCCCATGAAACTGCAATTATTGATAATCTACAGGAAGAGATTGCTAAGGTGACAAATAGTGTCTTCCCTCTCTCCATTATATGGTTAGGCGATTTTAACTGCGAGCTATGTAAGTTCAGTGGGTCCAGGGTGTGTGGTCTGTTGGATCTAACTGACCAACCTATGGCCCATTTTTCCCATTCCAAACAAGGTGAAGCTTTAAATAGTATCATTATGAATAATGACCTATGTATCTTGGAAATATCCAGTTTTTCAGGTCCATCGAAAATACCTACCTTTCAAGGCACAGGGGGTAGAATGAGTACAATTGATTTTGCTATAGTGTCTAGGGTTTTTTTCACTTCTTGAAGGATTTTAAAATTGAGGCAAACCCAGCTAGTGACCATAACCCCCTAATCCTAAGTTTTAATCTGGCTCTTGAAAAAAGACCGTGCCCGGGACAACCGATAGTATATAGTCAAAACAAGGGTATTACCTTAAGGTGGGACAAAGTAAATGTAAGGCAACTGGAAACAGATATTTTTAAGGAAAATGCGGACCAAATAGAATCTTGCTTGACATCTATATCTGATCCAAATTATATAATTAAAAGCTTCGAAACATTATTGAGAGATGTCGCTTCACGCCTTGTAAAGAAGGGGGGGAGTAATCAACATCAAGGTCCTAAATGGTTTGATGCTGAATGCTCATCTGCCCAAACATATCTAACAAAGGCCTTACGCCGAGACCCACGTGACAGAGATATGGTTAGACTGGCCAGGAAAAGATACAGTGAGGCAATTAAAAAGAGGAAAAATGATTTGAGGACTAAAGCATGGGAAGACCTGGATAAAGCGGTCGATCTAAGGGATAATAGGCTTTTTTGGGAGACAATAAATAGGCCTTTTTTAAAAACAGGGGAAGATAACACAATCCGAGTACATATTCCTGAAGATTCCTGGGTAGCTCATTATAGTAAAATCTTCAACCCTAATGAAATACCTCAAATTGCTACCATGGGAGAGGGTGAATATGGTGATATCATAACGGAATCAGCAAAGCTACTCAGCGATTCACTAACGCTCACGGAAGTAGAGTTAGCTTTGACTAAGGGGGCGGCTTTAAAGGCCCCTGGCCCCGATGCAGTTCCCTTAGACCTATTTAAACATAACTCGAAGGTCTGGTCCCCATTACTTTTGAATGTTTTTAAGGCAGTAGTGCTGGGGCAGATTCCGACCTCATGGAAAGAGGCGGTTGTGGTGCCTATTTTTAAAAAAGGGGACAAGTCGGACCCATGTTGTTATAGGCCAATATCATTAATAGACGCTTCTTGTAAACTAATGGGTAGGGTGATATTGGCTCGTTTGGAAACTTGGGCAGAGTCAACTGGGATTATTGTAGAATCACAGTATGGGTTTAGAAGAGGGAAAGGAACCACTGAACAATGTTTACATTTAGCACTGATCATGGGCAAGTACATGGGTGTCAAGAATAATTCTATTTGCTTGGCATTCATGGACTTGTCCAGTGCCTTTGATACGGTATGCAGGGACAAATTGTGGCGTATGATGGAGTCTATGGGGTTTGAGGAGCCTTTGGTTACTCTGCTCCGCAGGTTACACGCCGCCACAACAGTTAGGATTAGATATGGTCCGGGAGGAGAAAAAACAAGACATATATTATCCACTGAAGGTGTCCGCCAGGGATGTATTTTAGCTCCTTTTTTATTTCTGGTTTATACAAATGGTTTAGAATGTTTTCTGATGGAAACTGGTGCTGATTTTCCCAAGATTAATGGCAAAAGAATTCCAATGTTGTCATATGCAGATGACACTGTCCTAATGACCCTTACCCCCAATAGCATGCAGATTTGCTTGAACGCTTTTGATATGTTCATGGGAGATTTAGATCTTGGGGTCAATTTTACTAAATCTTTTGCCATGACTTGCGGTTTAAAAAGTGCTAAAACCCGCAAATTCACGGTGAGGGATTTTAACATAGAGAAAGTTGATAACTTCAACTATCTGGGTAACCTTTTTAATAAAAAACTGAACTGGGAACCTTTGTTGTCAGCCCGAGTTCAAAAGGTTTCACAGTCAGTTGAAGCTCTCTTTCGCTTTGCTAGTAAATTAGGACAACGACGTATAGCTGAAATAACATCTTTGTATAAAGCCAAATGTGTTTCTGCTATGACCTATGGAGCTGGTGTCTGGGGGTCACATAATTGTGAAAAGATACAGATTATGGAGAATAAGTTTTTAAAACGTTTATTATCTGTCCCATCGGGCACATCAAATATATTTTGCCATGGTGAGGTTGGAATTGAGTTCGTACGTGATACTATTCACGTTGCACCTTTAGTATTATGGTCTAAAATTTGGCAATCTGATGATTTGAAATTGACAAAAGATATTCTTCAAGATTGTCTTAAACTTGAGCATTATAGGAAAATCCCATGACTTCGATATGTCAGGGATACTTTTTATAAAATTGGACTAGATATTATGTTTAGAAATCCTGAAATGCTTAATAAGGATACTAAGGAAATTATAAAAAAAGCGTACAGTCTTAACTTGGGTTCCTTAAAAATGAATGAACATGTATTACGTGTCCAGGGAAAATTAGTGCGACCCTTTTATTTGACATACATTTTGAACACGCAATGGCGTTTCTATCTCACAAGGTTTCGCCTCGGTACCTTACACTTCCTTTTTGCTTTTCCAAAGCAGGGGGGTTGGAGGGAGAAGTTACCTTGTTGCCCTTGTAATAATAAGGTTTCGCAAAATACCCTGCACCTAATCCTTTTTTGTACTTTGTATAAGGACCCAAGAAATTCCTTCATTAGACCATTATTACTATCCCTTGGAACGTGTTATTATAAAGAAGCGTATGAATTTCTGTTATCACTGTCAACTGTAAATATCTGTAATGCTGTATTGAATTTTATTAGATCAGCTCTTGCAATCAGAAACCGCTATTGAATATATTTGTGAAAATCAGATTTATGTAATTATGTATTATGGTCGTATTATAGAATCACGTAGAAATGTATTGTGATTTTATTGTAGTTCAAGTATTTTTAAATTGATGTATACTTTTATGATTTCCTTGAGAAATCGAAATAAAGTTATTTGAATTGAATTGACTTGGTTTAAAAAGAGCTCTCAAGTTCCTGATTCCATGCATGAATAGCTCATCCACAGTTTTCCCTTAGCATGTTGTTGCCTGCAGTCATGTTTACTCCATCATAATGTCAGTGCCACAAGTACCAGAATCCAAAGAAAATCTAGACTGGATGATCAACTCACGCATGTAACAAGAATGATAGCACTCTCTTTTGAAAGTGTGGAAAGGGAAAGCCCAGAATGTCCCAGTTACGCCAGTGTGCCATCAGCTCTTGGGTTTCAACAAATCACTGCATTCTGTCAGTTTTAGCTCCCTTTAGTCGAACCAGATGGATAAATACACCAGTGTAAATATTTCGAAAAAGAAAGGCCAAGGATGGGCTAGAAGTCTTGTGTTCCAGTGAGATGGAGCCATGCGGTCACTCTATTCTAAACCCCTGATTGTGATTGATTCATTATCATCCATATTTTTTTAATTGAAAGTATATCACGTGTTTTTTTGCTTTTTTCAGTAGACCTTTCACTATCCTGTTTGCTCTTTTGCTTAATCGCACCCACACATGTACAACTCCAACGGCTTCCCTAGTCAAAAAGGAAGATCATCCTGGAGTGATTCTGTCGTCATTCGATGACTTCAGCCAGCTATTCCTGGGGACGTCATCCCAAGCCATCCTGAAGTCTGCCCACAGGGCCGATTATTTAAATGGGATGACTCTTACTGTAATCACAAAAACTACGCTAGGATGGTGTTCTGATGACTTCCACTGGCAGGGAGTGATTACCTTTTACAACTCCACGAATACTAATTGACAGCATCAGGATGAGTGATAATGACTCCAGGATGGGCTCTAGACAATTTAAGGATGACCGTCAATTATTCCAGGATGATCCTATAACCGCTCCAGGATGAAAGTGGATTACACTGGAATGATCCCATGGCAATTTCTGGATGGGTGTGGATTATCCTATGACAGCTTCAGGATGGCTATTGATTACATCAGAATGGCCCCATTATATTTTCAGTGTTGATTACGCTAGGATGATTTAATGCCAACGCAAAAATGAGCATGGATTACTTTAAATACTCTTGGAATATTTTAAACCAACTGAAGGCTAAGAGTGGATTACTCCCAGATCTAATTAATAATTTAGAATCATTAATAAATCATTACAGTTGAGTTACACCGTGACAATTCCATGTTAGGACCATGTTACCCGACTGCCAGTATTCCCTACTAGTTTAGGACTATGGATTTGCTGGTAGGAAAACATTTTGCAGACCACCTGTTAGATGTACTTTCCTGTAAAAAAAAACAGGCCACTTTGATGTGATATGCCTTTTTTACACAATACCAAGAATAGTTTGAAATGCCACAAGTTATAAAGTAAGGCACGGATTTATAAAACTGTCACTGAACGCAGTGCAGCACCCTAATTGGCTGTGTTGCATAACAGGGAGAGAGCAGGGAAGTGGCATGTCTATCCCTCTCTCTAACACCACTGCACTAGAATGCAATGTTGTCTGAGAGTCTAGCCTGGGTTTTGTACTGAAGGGTACCGTTCTGGTACCCCAAAAATACTATGTCTAGACAAACGTGGAACCTTTCCCATTTTTGATGAGTGTTGTTCCAAATACCAATTTGCTTCGATTGGTAAATCCTGAAAAGGATTTTGATTCAGGTCTGCATTATAAAACAAGCAAACCAAACACAAAACTTCTCTAAACCTGGTCCTAATTAACAGATAATTTTCTCCTGCTTTGGAAAGATTACTTTTTAATTCTACAGTGAGAGGTAGATACATGTTTAAAATAAATCTGAAAAATGCAATTTTAGCTGGGTTTCTGCTGCAGAAATACCACAAGCACCTTCATACAAAAGTAGAGGTCTGCAAGAATGTTATACTTTGCATTCAGATAAGAGTTACAACCAATAGCGGCTTACATAGGGCGGTGGCACGGGCGGAGAGGGGCAGGGTAGAAAACACGGACATACAACAGAATGAAGGAAAGTAATTACATTCCTCCGTTCCGCGTATGTCCATGTTTGCTACCCTTCCCCTCCCCACAGCACGCCCTATACGAGCCGCTACTGTTTACGCGTGCTGCTACTCCCATACTCCTGACTCACTGGGACTTGCCTTATTTTGAGGTACAGAGCATTATCTGAAGCTGTTTGACATGGTGACCAGTGGCAAAAGACTAAACCAAACAGTGGTGAAATGAAAAATGTTCAAAAGGTATGTGTCAACAAGTAATTTTATTTATCGCAAGCACATATTTAGCCCCATGGGGGCCAGGATACCGAACAAGAGGAAAAATCCAGAAAATAGTCCAGGAAAAAAAGGAGGGAATAAAGGCCAGGCTACTGCAACCAGAACAAATTGCTTAACGGAAACCAGCAACTTAGTCGTTTGATGCTAGATTCTGAGTTTTCTTTGATCCTCTCCAAGCATTGCAAATCTTTATCGCAAGCTTCCTTCTCATACTTCTGTAGTCCAGTGATGGCCAGCCGTTGGTACTGCACACAGACTTCATAAACTCTGGAAAAATAAAATAACATACTTCAGTATCATGTTACCACAACTATTTTTAGATTTTAATAGGGCTGAGCTTCCTTTAAAAAGTTTGTTCCATTATTTCATATAGAGTGCCAGATGAGATATTGTTAGGGTTACAAGGGTTCATAAGTCTAACATTAAGGGTACTTGGTCAAAGAGGCACATGTGGCTAAATAAAAGCTGCAAGCACAGTATTTTATAAGTTCAGTTTGCCATCACCCATTCATCCAGTTTGAGCCCCTCACCTGGACCACAGATTTAGAAATAAAATCACAACTCACGGCTTTGTGCCAGATTTGAAGCACAAACTCAGCACAAATTGTTAATAATTACAAGCCCCCATTGCTCTTCTTGCTCTTTTGCAGACATCTGTTGAGTAATGATTGAGTCATCTTACCATTATATGATACCAGACCACACATGCAAACCTTTAACACCATGTATAATAATGAATTTTCGCAATCCAAGATTGAATTAATGTTACTTTGAACATTTGTAATATCTTACCAAATAATGCATCGACCTTCTCCTCATCAAGGACAGCTGTTCAAGCACGAGCCTCCGTTAAACCTTTTGCAGAAAGTATTTCGCTGACACCATTGAGAAGAAAACCTGCACTGTCCTGAGCTGCCTTGGCTTCCTCCAAGAGCCTGTGCAATTTCCGCTTTGGAACGAGAATATCTTTGAACCGTGAAGGATCATTTGAGTCCTTCACCAACTGCTGCATATCAGTCTGCAAAATAACACCACTATTAACTATGTGCCATCATGTTAGGTTACATATTAAAAAATATATATAGGAAGAGTGTTTTTTTGAGTTGGCATCTATACATGGCTAACAATGTAATATTTGCTAGGTTCCCTCCAACAGTATAAAGCAGCCATATTTAAAAACATTGAATGCAGAAAGATTTCAAAGTGCCAGAATAGCTTGCAATTATCTCTTGAAAAATATCCTGAATCATTAGACACTGTTTCTTCACTAAAAAAAGCAAGAGAAAAAATATATATTAACATATAAACTTCAAAACAGATAAGAACACATTGACCACTTGCAATATATCTTCACACACTAGCCATAATATATAAAGAGGTATTGATAATAAAGGACAAATGTACAATCTATCCATAACAAAGTAAGTTTTCCTTAATAGACAGTATACATTGTAAGCCTGAACTTGAACCTCCTGAAAAAAGTTGCCTTAATAAAATGGTTTATCCAAAAATGGCTGCCTTATAGTAGTACCACAAGCTAAACGTTTCAGCCCTTTTCATAAGTGTTACATTTGTCTCTGGAGAGCAATCCAAGGCATATGTGAGGATATGCATGTTCATTTTTACTGTCCATTATTGGATTAATTAATCACAAATCTAGGTTTTTACTGAAACAGGTTGGTAATTTGTACCATTATCCTGCAGTTGCAAACTTATTATAAAGGTTTACTTATTGTGCTTACCAGATGATTGGGACCGAAACGTAGCTTTAAAATCTCTCTCTCTTCGGTCATTGTCCGACCAGCTTCATCTAGATTTTCGACCAGCCATTTACAAAGAACTTCCACAGGATTGTCCAAAAGCAGGAAGTCACCATCTTTTCAAACACACACAGAATGATCGCAAATGAAAAACAGGACGATGAATGAAACCATGATTATGTCCTGCTAGATATAAAAATCAGGAATTAGTTTGTGTGGTTTAAGTTTCAGAGGTAAAATACAAAGCATATCAAAGTAATTTACAGATTTGTGTCCCATCGCATCCTTCTGCACCGCCTGGAGGACATTGGCATCTGTGGCTCTGCTCTGCAGTGGTTCCGTTCCTTCCTTAGCGATCGCTCCTTCTGCGTTGCCACCCCTCCTTTTCAGTCAAAATTCCATCAGCTGGACCTGGGGGTCCTTCAGGGCTCCTCGCTGAGTCCCACGCTTTTCAACTTGTACGTGCGGCCGCTGGCTGATGTCCCCAGGCAATGGGGCCTAACCATGGTCTCGTATGCCGACGACACGCAGCTAGCGGTCACGATCAGTGGGGATGCCGAACAGGATGCCCCCAGGTTTCAAATTTTTTGATGCCCCGACGAGACAGCTGGTTATCCAAGCGACGATTATCTCCCGGCTGGACTATGCCAGCTAGCTCCTGCTGGGAGTTAACCAATCTGAGATCGTTCGCTTGCAGCGAGTACAGAATGCTGCTGCGAGAGCAGTGGTGGGTCTGCCGAGGTCCTGTCCCACTTCCAATACCCTGCGGTCCCTACACTGGTTACCGATTAAAAGTCGAATCCACTTTAAGGCCCTTAGCCTTGCTTTTAAAATCTTAAAAGGATCGGCACCCGAGATCCTCAATAATCTTTTATCCGCCTATGTCCCGACTCGCTCTCTTAGATCTCTTGGGCAATCTCTTGCGGTTATCCCGCGTTTCAGGCTTAGCCGGATGGGCGGTCGTTCTTTTCGTGTGAGAGCTGCGGCTCTCTGGAACTCCCTCCCTTTGGAAATCCGCCTGCTAGAGGATCGATTAGCATTCCGTAGGGCCGTGAAAACGTACTTGTTTTAATTTCTTCACACGGAGTTTGTACTTCTCTGTTTCCTTTTGCGTTGTGTTATGTTCACCTTTTACTTGCGCCAGGACGCTCCTTAGCTGGAGCATCTGTGCGCAAAATAAATGATAATAACATAACATAACAGATAATAACAATTGGAGAAAAGCACCTCAAAAAGTACACTGACCTGGTGCAATTTCTATCTAATATGCCTAGATTTTGGACTACAAAGAAGTGTTAGGGCATGCACTGAAGGCCATTGAGGAAATTACCTAATAATCAACTTTATTTTTGGAGAGCCAGAGTGTATGCTTAGGTCTTGCTGCTCAGGAAAGCAAAGTAGAGGCATTATGAGAGAAATAGAAGAACTGTCAATAAGTAAACTTTCACACTGGGGTTTGTGACGGGAAATCAAGTTACCTATCCCCACAGATGCATAGAGAGTCAGATGCCTGCTACTGATGGAGCGAGGTGGCAAACGCAAAATTTTGTGTATCCCTCTTGAAGTCAAGTCAGGAGAGAGAGAGCGCGAGCGAAGGAGAGAGAGAGGGGGCGAAGGAGAGAGAGAGAGAGAGAGGGGGCGAAGGAGAGAGAGAGAGAGAGAGGGGGCGAAGGAGAGAGAGAGAGAGAGGGGGCGAAGGAGAGAGAGAGAGAGAGAGAGAGAGGGGCAAAGGAGAGAGGGGCAAAGGAGAGAGGGGCAAAGGAGAGAGGGGCAAAGGAGAGAGGGGCAAAGGAGAGAGGGGCAAAGGAGAGAGGGGCAAAGGAAGGAGGGAGGGGCGAAGGAAGGAGGGAGGGAAGGAGAGAGGGGAGGGAAGGAGAGAGGGGAGGGAAGGAGAGAGGGGAGGGAAGGAGAGAGGGGAGGGAAGGAGAGAGGGGAAGGAGAGAGGGGAGGGAAGGAGAGAGGGGAGGGAAGGAGAGAGGGGAGGGAAGGAGAGAGGGGAGGGGGGGAAGGAGAGAGGGGAGGGGGGGAAGGAGAGAGGGGAGGGGTGGAAGGAGAGAGGGGAGGGGGGGAAGGAGAGAGGGGAGGGGGGGAAGGAGAGAGGGGAGGGGGGGAAGGAGAGAGGGGAGGGGGGAAGAAGAGAGGGGAGGGGGGGAAGAAGAGAGGGGAGGGGGGGAAGAAGAGAGGGGAGGGGGGGAAGAAGAGAGGGGAGGGAAGGAGAGAGGGGAGGGGAGGGAAGGAGAGAGGGGAGGGGAGGGAAGGAGAGAGGGGAGGGGAGGGAAGGAGAGAGGGGAGGGGAGGGAAGGAGAGAGGGGAGGGGAGGGAAGGAGAGAGGGGAGGGGAGGGAAGGAGAGAGGGGAGGGAAGGGAAGGAGAGAGGGGAGGGAAGGAGAGAGGGGAGGGAAGGAGAGAGGGGAGGGAAGGAGAGAGGGGAGGGAAGGAGAGAGGGGAGGGAAGGAGAGAGGGGAGGGAAGGAGAGAGGGGAGGGAAGGAGAGAGGGGAGGGAAGGAGAGAGCGCAGGGAAGCGGCTGACTTGAAGAGGACCTGGCGGTTGCCCCGCAAGTTGGGGTGGTCATAGACACAGGGGATGAGTGCAGACCTTCCATCCTGCTTAACTTAAAATAACTTTTCTCTCTGTCACAGTAGGCTTCTTTGACTTCATGAAAGATGCTCAGCTAAGAAAAAAAAGTGAACTGGAGAATATTTGTAATGTCCTAAAACCCCTTCTTCACAAAAAGGGTTTTTCACATAGGTTCGTTGTAAAGAGTGTTGGGGCTTGAGGAAGCTTCTATTCACACAATTTTCCAGAGTCACTGCACTTCTGGACCCATAAGAGGCTAAGGGACTTCCTTTTCCATTGAGATGAACATTAACGAGGCACAACCTCAAGTGACAGAGGATGCATTAAAGATGTTGATGTGATGGGTAAATTATGTGTGGTAGTGGGCAGACGTGGTCATCTTTGGGGGCTTTTTGCACTTTGTTATCAAATGGAAAGTCATCCAGCAAGCATAAATGAGTGACTGTGGCAAGTAGGGGTGAAAAATCAACTCGTGAGAAAAAGCCTGCATCGGAAAAAGGGAAAAGCAGACTTATTTGTGCCTTGGCACCATGCTGCTCAGTGAGCAGCGCTGTAATGACACAAGGGGTGCTTTTCTCCTTCTGATGCACACGGCTTTGTTATTGGGATGTGGATTCATGATATGGCAATGCCCTGGATCAAGGAGGGTGTAAAATTAACAGTTGAAATGACACACTAAGGTGAAGTTACATAATGACTGTGTTCTCTGCCTACAAGCGCAGACTTCCACCTAATATAAACATCTGCAGTGCTATAAATGAGTCATTTAAAATATAACATGAGACATCCCTTACCTGTCATGCCACGAAGAATTTAAATGAAGGAATAATGTTTGTATATAGTGTGGAGCAGTAACGTAATGAAACTTGGTGAGATCCCTGCAGATCACAGAGAGGCTGCCCTCCAGACTTTCTCAGCAGCTCTGAGGCCACGTTACTGTGCTGAGCGGCTCCCTGGAGTTCGGGACCCCCTATACTCCAGAGGCCTTTGTTATGCCACTGGTGTAGAGTCTTTCGAAATCTGGAAACTGCACCAAATCATGTAGCTAGTTACAACCTACGACAGAGATGGCGGCAAAGGCCTTTTTTCTCTTACAGGTTACATTGTATCTCATGAATGCATAAGGCCATAATATACATATATGGCCTCATCAATATTAATGAGGGAAAAGCCGATGTTATGCTGCTCCAGTACTCTTCTGTTGCTGGAAGGCACATGAAAACGTTTTATAATGCTCGTTAAATTTCCAAATTTCGTGTTATATGAGATTTGCAAAATTCTATCAATTTTTGTGGCTACAAAATCTCGCAGTTTACACTGACTGAAGCAGAAAACGTCTCGTAGGAGACATTTTCTTGTGTGCAGCTCGAGTGTATCTCGTGACCATTGAACGTGAGCTATGCCCACCCACACATTCAATTTTCATGCAAGATACCAACATAAGCGGATTTCATTAAATTTCATATAATTTTCAGAAGGCATACATTTTCACGTTTGCATAGGCCTTATTTTAGAGACCTGGCGACAGCCAGATAACGGAAGTACGTGCCAGCAGTTCCTGAATTTAGTGCCGAGAACTGACTAGCATCTTTGGCAGGAGGAAAGTCTTTTGTCAACCGCAGTGGCTGTACCCTAACAAATATTCACTTTTGAACCGCAACTTCGCCTGCTAAAAGGTGCTCATTTGTTTTAACTTGTGTTATTATCAATATTATCACACACTCTAATACCACAAGTCGCGTTTCTACTACATCTCTATTTATACCGATTTGGTTTCCGCTCTATCGGTATTAGGGGCCATTTTGTTGGCCTTAGTATAGCAGGAGTCTGCAGTCTTCTCAACAGAAATATGATTGGCAGAAGCGAGGCCTGCATCTCACAGGAGAAGGGAGTGGGTTCTGTGCAAGTCGTCCTTCCTATGTTGACGCTCCACCTCCCTGTGTTTTACTGTTCAGAATATTTTCTTCGTTTGCACATTTGCTTTATGCAAATAAGCTGCAAATAAAATGTAAAATGCTTTTAGGCATCCATATAGGCAACAACCTATGTTGTATATCTCGATACTAAAAGTCATGGGAAATAAAATAAAATTAATATGCGACCAGTGTTTCATCATATTTGCTTTGCATGTTTGTGCGCGAGGCTGGTATGATGTGATGTTTTGCTTTCCCCCTGGCAGTTTTAGAGGGAACTGTCCCAGATTATCACACACCTTATGCTGTACTTCTTGTCCCTATCTCTCCTGAAGAATTTCATGTGCTTGTGACACGGATACATTTCAGATTAAATGCAGAATGTCACATGCTTTAGAAGAAATCATCTCAACATTGTACCCAGCGTTAATTTCCGAACTAACACTAGGCGAAAACTTTAGCTACCTAATACACGGGCAGTAATGTATTTTTCCTTACTGCGAGGAACTTGTTGTAAAACATTTTTTATGCTTTTTACAATTTTCCACAACTTACACAGGCACGCTACCACACATACACAAAATACACATGCTCAAACACAAAAGGTGCATAAACAAGCAGTCATGCTGATACAGACAAACATCAAACACACACGCAATCACGCACGCACACACATTGCAACGCAGGCATTCATTACACTAACACGAAGCACACACCTTTATCTTAGTGTTCCACCCGGTCACCGGTACACCCTCGGCTCGGCTTGGAAAAGTGTGCAGCCAACGCATCGGGTGCCACATCAACCAAAGAAATTGTGTTTTTTCCTTTATCTGCAGGGAGCTGCGTCTGGCCCACTTAATGAAAACTTGTGCTTTCCGAAAAATGAGGAAGCTCGTCTGGGACGGAAACTGAGCAGCTGGGACCGAGAGCGGAGGACTGCTGCTCTTTTGGAAGGCAGCTGCGCTAAAATAGGGGGGCTGACCCAGGATATGGGCGCGTGCAGATCCGTGGAGCTTGCCCCGATGGACTAACATCTACCTTGAAGCTCCAGCACTTACCGGAGTATACACGCTGGAATCCATGAACTTGTGATGCTTTGTAAGTGGAGTTGGAAAAATAAAAAGACCGATCCCGATCCATCGTCCATCATGGCCATTGCACACACGGTATTCGTTCTTGCCGCAGACCAATGACGTCACTTCCGGCGCTCCCGGATGTGCGTAGGCTTTTGCAAGAGGAATCCACCGGCTTTAGGATATGCAAAGCTGATGAGAGAGCTGCTCTCCATTGGAGGCAGCTGTGCTTTTTAAAAACGTATTTTAGTATTGTGATCATAGCTGCCAAGGTTTCCTATTGGTTATGTGTGACATTTTCATAATTTCAGTGCAATTATGAGTGACATTCACCGATGTTGAGTGACACTTTCTCGCAAGCAAAATTAAGCAATGAAGACGAAGGAAACATATAAATAGTCAGAACTTACACCCATTAGAACAACTAGATACTCTCAGAACTTGGAGCCGCAATAATAAAAAGGTCTGTAGAAGTTAATCATGTGACAAAGAGGAGTGCTGTGTCTTTGTTTTGAGGTAAATTCTTTGTCCTGTGTCAAAATAATTATTACGACAAGTGTTATGGAAAAAAGAAAAAAAATTTGCCCCATGATTTCTATTAACACAACTTGAAATGAAGCCCATGGCATGTCACAGCCACAAACAAAAAAGGCCTCTTCACTATTTTGCTCACTTCTGCAAGGAAGAGACACATAAGATGCTTGAAATACATAACAACGAGGCATTAAAAGTAAAGGCAGAATGATTCACATCTGTAAATGTTGAGGTCCATTTCTGCAGGCTGTCACTAACTGCTGCTACGTGATTTTATTGTTGACATCGTATCACTAGTCATCAGTTGTGGTTTAATAAATCCTTCATCAGCACCAGGCCCAGAATTACACAGTGGAAATAACAATGTGTAGCATAGGAGTCAAGTGCCCTGTGCCCAGTAAGGATAGGGATAGCTAGTGATTGCAAAACGTCATGAGCATAGCATCTGTTATAATAAGATTCATGTTCGTCACATTTTACAAAAAATGGCTGCTTACATAGATTACCGTATTTAATGTAAAGAACTGCTTTCTTGACCTCGCTGTGAAGTGTTGCTTAAAGTGCACACATAAGGCAGTGAAATGTCACTCATAAATTACTGAAGACCTGTAAATGTCACACATAAGCGAAGTGAAAACCTGGCAGATATGGTCCCCTTCCCCAAACTGTATGCTGTAGCCGGCGGAAGCAAAATGTGAATTACGGCTCTAACAGATGAAGAAAGTTGTCCAAGAGTTCCTTTAAATAAGCAGATCGTACAGATGTATTTTCTTTTAAAACAAAAGGTCTGGCCAAATCCTGATCTAAAAAATGGGATGAAATACAGGCTGTGAAAACATAACAGGTTGTGGTATGTACTTCCGGTTGTGTACCGACTGTGTCTTTAAAAAAAATCACACAGACCAAACCTGAATGAAAATGATTGTAAACGATCACTTATTGTTGTTCACCACATAAAGCATATCGGCCACTGTTGGAGTGACTTGCGAACGGTATTTGTTGTGTTCGTCAATTATTTAATGAAGGCAGGGCTGTTGCTTGGTGGCACCACTGGAAACCAAGGACAGAAAAGTTCCAGCAGCCTAACACACACCAAGAGCTGTCAGCAGTCCATTGCATTCTGCCAATCAGAACTTTCTCAATCTCCATCAGCATTAAAACGATTTCCCGCTGCGGCCCCACTAAACGACAGCATAGCTGCCAAGGTTTCAGATTGCTATGTGTGACATTTTCATAATTTCATTGTAATTATGAGTGACATTTTCACAACTATGAGTGACACTTTCTTACGATAACATCAAGCAATTTAGACAAGGTCAACATATAAATAATATCAGAAATTACACCCACTTGAGCAACAAGAAACTAAGAAGTCACTGAACTAAAATACGCTAACGGCTGGCAGCTGAAAACTTAGTAGAGCAGAGTTAGGCTGCATGACTGCACAGTTCTCAGACTCAGTACACTACAGACCAGGGGGAGCTGGCAGCTCAGAATGATTGAAGCATTAATGCTATTTATTAGTAGCAGCCATAGCAAGTTAGCAGAACTACTTAAACACAGATGCCATAGCAGCCTTCACCCACTCTGGGCATCCTGGATCCTCCATGCTGCCGGCAATCAATCAAGTCAGGATGCAGAGGATCAGTGTGTACTCCAGGGACTTTCTGTCACAAATGGGACCAGGCCCACAACTGAAGGATGTGAGGTCCCAGCATCAAAAATATGCACCTCAGCTGTAATGCCTCCAAGCTGCAACACTAGTAGACTCCTTACTTGTGCTCGATTCTTGCCTGTTCAGTACTGCATGCAGTGCCGTGAGTCGGACTCACTGTGCAGACGTCATCTGCAATGCTAGCAGGCTCACCACTCTAACCTAAGCTCTTCAGAGGCATGGCGCAGGCATACTGACATGAGACTGTGACTGCAAGCCTCGTCAGCCGGCCTTGCTTTTTGAGAGAACCGTGGTACTACCGGCAGGAAAGGCAGCAGGTGAGTTGGCACAACTTTGCAAAATTAACTCTAACAGCCCTTACATAGAAAAAGGCTTTAGGATTTGCATTTCACTTACTAATGTTATTTTAACATGTAGCACCAAAATCTACAGTCGGAAAACAAAATCCAGCGTGAAGTATGAGCTGTTAAAGAATGGAGTGCATCAACTGGGAAACAGGCAGCTGCACGCATGGACAGCAGACTGACCCCGTTCGACAATATAATGTAAACAACTAACAACAGCTCTCTTACTCAGGGCTGGCAGATAAAAATGCACTCCGAAAACTGCAGTACATCGTTTTTTGCATCCAATAACTGTCACGATGCAAGAACATGCGGAGGATGGAGGACGTGCTGTTTAATGCACTCAATTTACTCTGCAAGCGTTAAAAAGACAATTTAACCATCGGATGTTCTCACACTTACTTGCGAGGAGAACACGGAATTTCAGTTTATGGGCTGACCGCCTGCCTCCTCAGAGTTCATCCGCAATTTATCACTCGACTCCCTAGGCAATTATGCCAAATGTGCCCCCCAAGCCTTCTCGATTCACTCAGGCGCAGCTCAGAGTGGAGCTGCCAAGTGGCTGCCTGTATGGTGCCTGTCTTCATCCAGGAGGCTGCTCAGCTCTGTCCACTCAAGTCGATGCGCCCACGACGGACTGCACTCCTTGTGGCCAGAGAGCTGACTCGCGCGCTTCTGCACTTCTTCCTGTTTCTCCGGACGTGACGGCACTACAGCGGCCGGCACATCCGGATTTAATCCCGGCCCCATGGTGCGCCACACGGTGATCGACAGCTCGGAGCTGCACTAATCGACTCCTAGAGGGCAGCCCGGCCCCCTGCAGATGAGGAGTGAGTAGCCGCGCGCCGCACCATTCTTGCGCAATTTAGATTCCAGGGCAACAGGAGTTGGACAGCAGGCAGCTCCAGGCTGGCAGAGACTGATACATTGTAGCGCGCCGCTCTCAGCCACTACAGAGCTGCGGCAGTCTGATTAACTGTTTAGGCACTCGGCCCGGGCTGAGCAGCACCTCTCTCAGAACAGCAGAGAGAGGCTGAGAGCCCAGGCACAGGAGCGCCCTGGCACAGGTGGAAAATGCGTGCAATGCATTTCAGTGCGGTGATGCGGATCACCGCACTGAAATGCGTGAGCGTCACACCTGTTGCGTGACGCTTGGCAGGACTGCGTGATGGAGTGAATTCGGCAGTCCCAAGGACTTCTACAAAGCTTGTTTTCCTTTGCAAGACCATTCCTCTTTATGGGCCATGAGCAGGTCTGTCCGCAGTTGTTTAATAAGTCTAACAATCGGATTCCATGGAAATACTCTATGAAGGAAGTATGAAGGAAGTGCTTCCTGGGGGTACAGAAAGTATCATTTGCAATCACAGCCGCGCCTCCCGGCATTCCGCATTCATAAACAGTTTGGGGGTTAGTAGGGCTTTTGGATTTTAGGGCGTACAGGGTCATTTTAGGGTTGAGGGTGGGTTTGTGTTTTGGGGGGCCAGATGTAATTTAAGGGTTTAGAGCATGTTTGGGTTTTGGGGTGCCAGGGTTAATTTTAGGGTTTAGGGTGTGTTTGGGTTTTAGGGTACAAGGGTTAATATTAGGGTTTAGGGTGTGTTTGGGTTTGGTGTGCAAGGGTTAATTTGGGGGTTCAGGGTGTGTTTGGGTTTTGGGGTGCAAGGGTTAATTTGGGGGTTCAGGGTGTGTTTGGGTTTTGGGGTGCCATGGTTAATTTTAGGGTTTCGGGTGTTTGGGTTTTGGGGTGCCAGGGTTAATTTTAGGGTTTAGGGTGTGTTTGGGTTTTAGGGTACAGGGGTTAATATTAGGGTTTAGGGTGTGTTTGGGTTTGGCGTGCCAGGGTTAATTTGGGGGTTTAGGGTGTGTTTGGGTTTTGGGGTGCCAGGGTTAATTTTAGGGTTTAGGGTGTGTTTGAGTTTTAGGGTACAAGGGTTAATATTAGGGTTTAGGGTGTGTTTGGGTTTGATGTGCAAGGGTTAATTTGGGGGTTCAGGGTGTGTTTGGGTTTTGGGGTGCAAGGGTTAATTTGGGGGTTCAGGATGTGTTTGGGTTTTGGGGTGCCATGGTTAATTTTAGGGTTTGGGTGTGTTTGGGTTTTGGGGTGCAAGGGTTAATTTGGGGGTTCAGGGTGGGTTTGGGTTTTAGGGTACAATGGTTAATATTAGGATTTAGGGTGTGTTTGGGTTTGGTGTGCAAGGGTTAATTTGGGGGTTCAGGGTGTGTTTGGGTTTTGGGGTGCAAGGGTTAATTTGGGGGTTCATGGTGTGTTTGGGTTTTGGGGTGCCATGGTTAATTTTAGGGTTTAGGGTGTGTTTGGGTTTTGGGGTGCAAGGGTTAATTTGGGGGTTCAGGGTGTGTTTCGGTTTTGGGGTGCCATGGTTAATTTTAGAGTTTAGGGTGTGTTTGGGTTTGGTGAGGGAGTAGTATTACAAAGCGTATGACAACTTACACAACATTTTTTGATAAAGCCAAACCAAAGTTAGCAATGACCGCGAGGATTATAATGCACTTAAAAGTATATGGTATCGCTATATCATAGAACAGCTATAAGGACATGGTTCCGAAAGCTGCAGACAGGCTCAGTTCATGCTAGAGCACCATCTCACATAATACCAAGTACTCTCTGCCTTCGGGATTGTTAAGGCCTGCCATAGGAGTGACTTATAGGTATATATGTGTCTATATAGGTTTAGATATAGGTATACTATATCTAAGCAAAGGGTGATTACACCACTCATCCCCAGCTGAGTGATCAGCCAGTTGTGTCAATTTAGTAGGGCCAGCCAGGGGTGGCATAATACAAGCTGCAGCCCCTGGTAGGCCTTGGGTGCACATATGCCCTGGGTACCTATAGTACACAGTACAGGGGTTTATAAGTGTGACCCAGTATCCAATTGGAGATGCACCTAAGGTACATGGAGTCCATTACAGTTACAGTGGATGCTTATCTTACCTGGTTTGTACAAAATGAAAGTGACAAAAAATAAATAAATGTGTTAAAATAATAACCGCTGACTTATACACAGTTTGCTAAAGCACATTGTATGCTCTGTTGTGTATAATAGAAAACGTATATGCCATTTTGCGTTTATCTGCAATTCATTGTGCAATCATCCAACAGTTTGCATTTTTCTGGAAAACTGAAACCAAAGTGGTGGACGTGCTCTTTAAATAGACAAGCAATTCCTGTTAAAATCACCAGACGCAAAAACATCTTATTGAAAACACAATAGTACCTTTGAAGTATTCAGATGCTTATTTTCAAATCACCCCAAATTCATCAGGAACAATGTCATCTTGTAAAGTTATCGGAGAGTCATTTACAAGTCATCCTCAGATCATCATGAATAATGACACCTTCTGAAGTCAGCAGATACTCATTTTCAAGTCATCCTTAAATCATCACGAATAATGACACCTACTAAAGTCATCAGGTACTCCTTTTCAAGTCATCCTTAAATCATCACGCATAATGACACCTACTAAAGTCATCAGATACTCATTTTCAAGTCATCCTCAAATCATCAGGCTGAGCTTCTCCAGCTTTGCTGATGACTTCAAGAGCTTGATGATGTCTGATGACGTGTAAATGACTTCTAAGGTAGTTGGATGATTATCCAATGACTCTGGGATGGCTTCTAAAGTAATCCTGTTTGACCTGGGTTAGCTGTGAGGAGATTTTGCTATCTCTACGAGGAGTTTCTCCTGCGTTCACCATCAACCTGTCTTAGTGCTAAACTTTAAATGCCTGGTCACTGCCACTCAGAACATAGGGTTGCCACACACCGCCTACTGACCAGGATGCCATGTTCCTAGATCTGAGCTCTCCTTTTACAGATCATTGTTTGCTTGAGCATCGATCCAAATGGTTTAATTTGAAGCAAGCGAAAAATGCAGCTGAGCACCCAGTGCTCTGTTAAATCAAAGCCCAGGCCTTGCAACATGGGGTCCTGCTGACAAGGCCTGGACATGCAACCTTGTCCAAACACCTCCATCACTTATGTCGTTTATATGCCCATGAGTATTCAACCGGGGGCTGCAAAATCTACATTCTTCGCAAGCCTAAGGCGTCACAGATGTAGCCATCTCGTCTAATCATTAAGTAATTTCAACTCTTGTCGTTCCACACTGGCCCTACCTTTATACCACCATATATTTAAACATTCATCCCCTAGCCAGAGGGTGACCACCATGCAGCGGACTATGTTGCATTTAAAAAGAGAAAACAGCAATTAGGACTCCTCCTTGGTCAAGGTTGCTCGCCCTTGCTTATACAAAGCCATTCAGGATCTTTCTCTTTTGTAGTTAAAATGCCACTCCAGAAATGAGCCCTGGGAAAATGCACAAAGCTTTAACATATGTGTCTCAATCCCTGAAACAGCCCCATTCTCCACAGCTGTCCCCCAGGCAGCCCCTCTCTCCTCCCCCTATTGGCATCCTCTGAAAAGGACAGACTGGTCCAATTAGCTTCACATGGATTGAAGCAGGTGTGCATTCTGACCCAGGCGGAGGGGTTGACAAGGCAATGGATACTGGTGCAAAATTACTCCAGCTGCAGCCCGTCTCGGGGGAATTCACCACAACTGCTGACCAAGAACAAAAGCCCAGTGCTCTTTTATGGGCTTGGAATGCTGGTCGTGATTACTGTCTGACACAGCCGAGCACATTCTAGCAAGCATGGATTTTAGAAACACATGCACAAAGCACATGGCCAGATTTTTAAATATCCTAAAAGACTGTCAGCAAACTACAGATATTCCAAGGCTGTCTCTAACTTGTTTATAAAACTTTATCACAACGTAATTAGTTTGTGTGCCTCGTTTTCTGCCAGTTGCCTAGACATTTCCTCTTAAGTGGGCGTACTTGAATCATTAAAAGGCGGAGGCGTTACTGTGACTGGGCCTTGGTGTTTGTCCTTTCAAAACGCTCATTTCCGCCCGCTTTTTTCAAGTCAGTTGGTGGCATAAGCATTTCAAAGGGCTCCTCAGCTCAGGACCATTGTGTGTGGTGTTTTTCTTTCTGTTGACGTATTGACACATTCGTCATTAAGGCCTGGGAATGTCAGTCTGCACCTTTCGAGCAGAGCGCCTTTATCCGGGCGCGATGAAATATCCAAGGAAGGAAGGAGGGATTTTCACAGCTCTAAAGAAATACCATTTTTTTCTGCATGTATCCTAGGTATTTGTGGAGTCGCCCTTAGAATGTTAAAACACAGGTTCGTGGATGCAATTGAATTTGCAAGTATGTTAGATCAGTAACATTTGTGAAAACTTTATACATGCCATAAAGTGAACGATGTATTTGTAACTGAATTTTAGAGATTAAAGGATAGCTGGCTGGAGCAAAGACATTAATAAGAAAACATAAATTAAAGAGATTTTACTTCGACTCTGAAGTGACGCTTTGGCTTAGTCACGGCGATTTTTCGGAAATGTACTGGCAAGTAGTGAATTTTAAGAATATGTAAGTAACAGTGGTGAAAACCGCTGGATTAAAGACCACTTAATTGAAGCGTGTGGTGGTTCTCGTTATAGGAATATTTTTTGGGGAAATGTAGTGGCAAAAATGTGTGGCAGGGAAGTATATTTTGAATCCGCTTTATATCCTTTGTATCATGCAAAGCAGGAACTTTCTTCGAATTCTAAGCTTTCTACCAGATGAAGAAGAGAGCCTCTTTACAGACAGTGGGTATTTCGATCAGGTCTAGAAATTCTGAGCACCATGCTTTGCTTTAAATCAAAGTTTTATTCACTTACTCACAATATTTGTTCACTCATCGCCCACACACTCGCTCAATTATCCTAACACTCATTTCCTCTGATACTTATTCACGCATCTGCTTGCTGACACATATATTCACTCCTTCAACCATTCAGATAGATGACAATTGACCCAGTGATATGCGTGACACCTTTATCCAGGTTTGGTTTGTTATCCAGGAGGCCTCTGCATGTTTGGCCATATAACTTAAACTCCTCCACTCTATTTATGAGCCACAATTGGCCAGTGTGCCAAGCGATTTTGGCTAAAAAGAGATGCCAGGATAAAGGTTCCGCTTCATGCGTGCACACGTTAGTTCCCAACTAGCTTAAATACATAGGCTAAACCACACATGTAGTCAAGTCAAGTCAAGTCAGAGAATTTGTATAGCGCACTACCTACCCAGAGGGTCTCAAGGCGCTTAGACAGGGGAGGAGGATTACTTGTCAAATATCCACGTTTTAAGTTGCTTTCTGAAAGCTAGGTGGTTCTGGGTAAGGCGAAGGTAAGCGGGGAGTGAGTTCCATGTTTTGGCAGCCAGGTATGAGAAGGATCTGCCTCCCATGGTGGTCTTGTTGATGCGAGGTATAGTGGCGAGAGCTTGGTTGGAGGAACGTAGTTGGCGGGAGGGGGTGTAGAAGGACAGTCGTGAGTTGAGGCATTCTGGTCCGATGTCGTAGAGTGATTTGTGTGCGTGGGTTAGCAGTCGGAAAGTGATCCTCTTATTGACGGGTAGCCAGTGGAGGTCTTTAAGGTGACCAGAGATGTGTTCGTTGCGTGGGATGTCTAGTATGATCCTGGCTGAGGCGTTTTGGATTCGTTGGAGTTTCTTCTGGAGTTTAGTGGTAGTTCCCGCGTAGAGGGTGTTTCCGTAGTCCAGTCGGCTCGTGACCAGAGCATGGGTGACTGTTTTCCTTGTTTCGGTGGGGATCCAGCGAAATGTTTTTCTGAGCATGCGAAGGATGTTGAAGGATGTACATTCATTCACTCACACAAATCCACACCCTCAGTTTTGCATGAACACATCTACACAATCAACCTTACTTACCTGAGAACACAGCTGCACAGGAGACATCAGTGGCAAAACCTAAACATTAGACCATGAAAAAAATGCAGCTTAACATACCCCACAGCAATGGTCTTCAAACTTCTCAATGTGGTGTCCCCCCTGGAAAAAAAATAAAAATAAATCATCGCCCCCAATAAAAAATAAATCATCGCCCCCAATAAAAAATAAATCATCGCCCCCCCATCAATTTTTTCACAATTATTCTGCTAAATTGGCAATACCTACACATATTTAAACATTGCAGTTAAGTTCTGCTAACACTTTTACACATACCCCAAGTCAGGATGTAAATGACAAAGAAATGTTAGTGATGGCCAATTACAAAGGTCCTTACTGCCACTCATGTTTTCATCACTTAAAACAAAGCGTGATGCTTCTCTTGCCCGAGCCTGGTGCCCCCCCTGAGAAGACATAAGCCCCGCCCCCCCAGAGGGGCCGTCCCCCAGTTTGAAGACCTCTGCTCCAGAGCAATCTTGAAATGGGAGCTATAGCTGTAGGGTGCAAGGGCATCGTTCACACACACAGGAGGAAGAACACTGCTTCCCTCCAAGTGCTGCCCTGCTGCAGCACACCTCTGGGCATGTCTACCAACAAACAAAAGGATTTCCTTTCCTACCAAGGAGTATTTTCGCAGTCAGAGAATCCAGCAAAGACCCTCAGCCAGATTCATCAAACGAAAATCTGCTCGCAAAGGGCCAGAGTCTGAGAATCTGGCCCTTTGCGAGCAGTATTTTTGCATTTGGGATGGAACATCCCAAATGCAAAAAATCGCTAATTAAGAATTTGCTAAATTGTGATTCTTTCCATTGAAGGAATCTCAAGATTCCTTAAATGCAATGCATGAAAGTGAAAAAAATAGCGAATTCGCTATTAGGGCACGCAAATTACCATGAAGTACAACTTCATGGTAATTTGCAAAAACTTTGAAAAATGCACTAAAGTGCATTTTTCAAAGATTCATGTTGCGCACACACATGCCCTAAGGGCATGTGTGTGCGCAACATATGTGCACACATCATTTCAGGGGTGCAACAGGGTGTCCTTTGGACACCCCTGCACCCTGTAAATCGCAATCTCAATTTGCGAATCGCTAATTGCGATTAGCAAATTGAGATTGTCTTCCCATTCATTCCTATCGGCCTTTAGGCCCATAGGAATGAATGGAGAGATATTCCTTAATTGCGACTCACAATTTGCGAGTCGCCATTAAGGAATTATTGAAAATCGTTATTTTATTAGTGATTTCTTGATGCATAGCATTTTGCTATTCCTTAATAGCGATTCGGTATTTTTCGCTATTAAGGATTAGCAATATGTGTTCTTGATGAATCTGGGGGCCTGTCTCTAAAATCCACATTTTCAGAGTAACATTTATTGATGCAACACATTTAATTGTTTCTTTATTTTATTTTTTATAGTGGATTTCTGATTACATGTGTATGGTTTGTAATAAATGAAAACATACTTTTATATTTACCCAACGTATTCTGGCATCACCGGTTTGCTGTACATCTGTGTTTCGGACGTGAGAGAAAAGTGTACAACCAGATTCTCCCGTTGAGGGCTTAGAAATATTTCTCAGTCATTTGTGGTCAGATACTGGGTATGGTACATCTAGCACATGAACCAACCAGAAGCAGGAATAAGGAGCATCAAGTCATCCGTTCCTTTCAAGAGTGAAAACTATTCCAACAAATGCCACTAGCAGTGTCGATCTTTGCACCTCGCCATGCTGAACATGTGCTTGAGCCCTACAGTCTCTTATCTGTCTGTTTACATTCATTCCTGTGTACAAACGGAATAAATCGAACACCTTTCATTTTTACAAAACAATAACATTCAACATCTTAACTATTATTTATAACAATATATTCAGAGACATAAATTCAAAGCTTGCCATTCACCATATTACTTGCAACAGGTTGTTATAATAATGTTACTGCTACAATATGTTTATAAAACAGATCTGTCCTAACCATCTATCAGACACAGACATCTTTTTACGGGTGTATATCTACTGAGTTGGGGAGGGGGAGTAGATGTTTCCCTGTCTTCATATCTTTGAATCTAAGGGTAGAGGAACGTGCTTCCAGTTTTCTTCATAAGTGTTATAGCCAAGAGGTGAAAGGGTTGCATATAGAATGTAAGGATCTGTATTTAGGTTTGAGTCTATAAAAACCGCCAGAGCACCACTGAACGTCCAACAACGGGGCCCATATTTTCCGACATAAATAAAGAGTAATTTATTCTACAGTTACCTTTTTCAGAAGAGGCTAGACAAAACAGTGGTCATGCTTTTACATGAGAGAAATCCATTCATACTCTGCACAATCTACCAAAAGAATGGTTTTCCACCTTATTGAGGTTTCATGTTGTATGGAGGTACAGTGTAGTTACATGATTATCATGCTGTTAAGCCCTGGTAGTTCCTTCCTCTGAACGTCATTTAGCTTTATGTAGTCATAAATAGAAGAGGTAGGTAATGAATATGTTGAAGAACTCAGAACACGTCTCAGGCAGTGTAATCGTTGATGGCTATACCATCTTTGATTTTCGCCCAGTTCAAATTCTAGGCATAGTTCTTCATATGTAGGAAAAGTGTTACATGTGATCAATTATCATGAACCTCAAGGTTGTCCTTTCTCTCCAAAACATGAAACAGCGCCCAATTCTACTTCCATGTTGTTCCAAAATTGAAATGCCGAATGTAATTATGGGTCAAATTTCATAATTTTGTGGCTAATTATCCATGTAAACATGTAGAAATGAAGAATCGGGCAATGGGTCTAGCGTACAAGGCAAGGGTAATTTAGCAGCATGAATGTCATCTCTCCCATAGTTATCATTTGGAGAATACTTCTGTAACTTACCTATTTAAAAGCACCACTCTGCACCCACTACTTATTCCACACACCCCCATGCACCAAACGGCTTCACCAAAAAGATCTCCACTAAAGAGCCCCTTCGCGGGTGCCCGTCAGGCATTGCAGCGCCGGCCCGACGAGGTGCAGGCTCATATGATGAAGCATGACATCCTTTGGGGTGTATGAGGGCACTTTTTCTCAGACCTGCACACTCTCACTTGCATCAAGGAACTGCACACCAACTTGTTATACTTATATTTTTATATATACAGGTTAATTTCAGTTATTTGAAACCATAAAAAATGAGTACACGATAAATGCAGACAGCAGACCATGTAAATATTGCTGCTTCAATGTACATATGGGTATTTATATAGAGGGTTTTAATCAAGCAAACAAAACTTTGCTAAGCCTCATGTGTATATGTATGTATACATTATTTACATTTTGCTATTATATATCTGACTACTATGAGCGCTCTATCAGCCTTTTCAATTTTTCACCCCTCCTTTACCCATGTCACCCAACTAACAAGTACTCAAGACCATTGCTTACAAAACAACTCCTTACTTGCCCTTTTCAAATCCACTTCTTTTATTTTATCCCTGCCCAAAACTGTAATAAACACACAAGAAATCAAGAGCTCAATCTAAGACAACTAATGCATAAGAAAAAAACAAAACAAAAAAATTGTGCTAACCTACTAATTACTAATCTTGGGGTCCAGAGTAGCATGCTACTTGCCGCAAAAAGAGTTTCAGTGCCTCATCAGGGGTCGTAAGCACTATATAAATGCATTTACAGTTTACAATCTTGCATAGCAGCCTGAGAGGAACTGAGATTGGGATCATAATCAGAGTATAATTGAACTGAGGAGCTATCACCATCTTGATTATTTGCACTCTTTTACAGAACATTAAGGAGCAATGTCCATCTATGAAAGCAAGCAGTCATTTACTGTATAAGAGGGTTTAGATTATCTGGAATCATGTCAGCCAGACCTGCATTTATACACATATATTTAAGTTTAGTTCAATTAATTTTGTAGTTGGAGAAACCTGAAAAGGTCTTCATCAAGGACCTGAGGTTTGGCAGGAAGGTCCGTGCAGCTAGATTCATCAAAGAAAATTTGCCTCGCAAAGGGCCAGATTCTGAGAATCTGGCCCTTTGCGAGTGCAATTTTTGCATTTAGGATTCATCATCCCAAATGCAAAAATCGCTAATTGCGAAATCACATATTTGCGAGGAATTGCATTTAAGGAATCTCTATTTGAGATTCCTTAAATGCAATTTATCAACCATTTTCAATTTGCGAATTCGCAATTTCTGGCCGCTATTTACCACGAAGTCAGACTTCGTGGTAAATAGCGAAAACTCAGAAAAATGCACTTTAGTGCTTTTTTCTGAGTGTTATGTTACACGCACACATGTCCTTTGGACATGTGTGTGCGCAACATCTGGCTATATTTGCTTTTCAGGGGTGCTACAGGGTGTCCTTTGGACACCCCTGGCACCCTTTAAATCGCATATTTATTTGCGATTAGCAAATTGCTAATCGCAAATAAGGAATAACTCCCCATTCATTCCTATGGGCCTTGGGCCTTGGGCCCATAGGAATGAATGGAGAGTTATTCCTTATTTGTGATTAGCAATTTGCTAATCGCAAATGAGGAAGATGTAGGAATCGCAATATTTTTTTGCAATTCCTACATGAATCCCGTTTTGCAAGTCCTTAATAGTGATTCCTTATGAATCGCTATTAAGGACTCGCAAAATTAGTCTGGTCAATGTCAGCATAATGTAATCAGCGTATAAAATAACCTTTGCTTCTCCTACATCAGTGTGGATCGCTTTGATGTCAGATGTCACACTGATGGCAATAGCTATTGGATTCTAGGCCAATAGAAACAGTAAAGGTGATAGGGGACATCCCTACCTATTACCTGGTTTAATTGGAAATGGTTCTGACACGACGCCTCCTCTTGCCACCTGAGCAAAGGAGTTGTTATATATCCATTTGACCATGGAAATAAAAGCTTCACTCCCATTAAATTGGTTTTAAGACTCTAAAAAAATACAATTATCCCATTTGATCAAAGGCCTTCCCCACATTGATGGATAGGGACACTGTTGATTTTGGGGGATTTATATTAGCCCATCGTAGATGCGGACATACAGTGAATGGATACCCCCAGGGGTGATACACCGCGCTATTTAAATACTGCTTGATTGATTGGTTGACAGTGCACAAAAGTGATGTCTAGAAGGTCTGACAGGGACAAAACTCAATTGCAACTCATATATCAATGAGGGGATAACAACACGTACATTGCTTGTCAGGATTTTTAATAAGATTCTTAAAACACTAATTGCGATATTGGTAGGTATGTGGAGCAAAATAATCAGTCTTTGTTTGCTTTGGTGTCATCTGTATTATTGCTTTATTGAAGAAAGAATGGAAAGTGCCTATAATTTTCACATCTTTAAATGCAACAAAAAAGGTTGTGCACAGGTGGGAAAAGCCTATTTTGTAAAATTTGCCAAGGAAATCATAGCCATTGTTCAATTTCTTGTAAAGTGATTTCTCACACCAGCAACCATCTCCCTGTCTCATGAGCCTGGCAAATGCAATATGATACGAAGCAAATAATGCATGTTTAGCTTCTTACCATCCTTAGAATGATATTGTTAATGGCAGGTCACCTCTCTCTTACCTTACCCTGGCATTCAGAGCAGGTATGATAAGTATGACTTCCCCCAGCAAACTCAGCACTGTCCTCAAGAGTGACTAAGGGACAGAAAGGAGATGGATGCTAGGTTGTGGTACACAAAAGAAGCTGAAAAAAAGGGGAATAGATAAAGATGATAATTAAGGGACAAAAAAAGCACAAGGCTCAAAAAAACCCTGAACAAAGCAAGCAATGCAAGAAAAAAAGTACATCACGACAAAGACAAGACTAGTAATGACATAAAAATCAATGTAAACCACAAACAAGGGACTGGAGTGCAAGAGTCATTGAAAATAGCAAAGACAGAATCCTCGAAGCACTGTGAGACACTGAAGAATACAGAATATCTCTTGATATAGGGATAAGTGCTGACAATCTCAAGTATGACCTGGAAACATATCACAGCCATCTTTTATTAGCATGCACCATAGAAATAAACTGTGCTTCCGGTAACACAATAGTCCTTCAGTAGGAGCTACCTACCACAAGTGTTCGAGATAATTCATATTGGCATTAGGTATTTAAAGGTAAGGTTTTGGAACACACCAACTTTATTGCTGTTCGCAGTTGGAGTCTTCGATCCCTGTCAAGTGTGGGATGTTGATTCTGGTAAGGTGTCATGGTCGCTTGCTTAATGCCGGTTTGTGGAATGGATTTTTTTATTGTTGGTATATAAGCTTGTGGCATTGGATTACTTGAACATTTAAATGTTGGGGTAGAATATACAGTGGTTGAAATTTTTTCTATTTGATGAATTGGCTGTTTGCTTGTTTGATGTTTGGTTGAGGAATTAATTAAATCAAAGGTGCAATGATGGGAATGGTACTGGTTTGAATGCTTAATGTTTGGTTGCAAAATGAATTAAAGCATAGTTGCGATGATGGCATCAGGTTAGTTTTTGGGGGAATTGAAGTTGAAATGTTGAAAACTTTGAGGGGATCTCACAAGTTGGTGGTTAGGTGATTTGGATGGCTGTAGTTTTAGTTTCACAATATTGGATGTTTTTAGACTAAGGAGGGGCTAAAGTTGCAAGATATAACAAGCCATAGGGACATGGTAATTCAGTTACCATATATTTTGATAATAAAAAATATTTTCAATTCAGTCAGTCAAATAACTTTATTCGGTTTAAAAACCATAAAGGTAAGACATTCGTACACAATATATACAAATATTTAATGTCAAGTTAATACAATAAAATGTTATTTGACTCAAATAAACCACAATTTTTCATAAAATTATTAGACTACAGAACTCTAAAATTCTACAAATATAAATGTGAGACTTCAGTTTTGTTTATGATTCATACCGTTTCCTTATTATGAAAGCATTCCTGATAAAATGTATGACTACAGTGCAAATTGCTTCATTCGATAAGGATAATAAAAGATTAAAACCCTCCTGGTAGTTACAAGGACAAGCTTTTTTTTAAAAAGGAATAAGGAACCGGGCCCTTGGATCCCTATAAAGTGCACAGAAAAGAATAAGGTGCAAGGTGCTTTGGTTTGTTGAATTGTCGCACGGACAAGGAGAGAGATTATTGCACCAACCGGCCTGTTTGGGAAAGGCCATTAAAAAGTGTAAATTGCAGAGCCGAAATCTAGTCAAGAAAAATCTAAAATGTGTGTTAGTGGTGAAAGACAGGTAAAATTGGGGATGCAAAAAGCGCTGGTTAATGTATGGTTGCAGCCCAACTATCCTCCTGGGTTTATCATACTCATTGCGAAATGCATTTTTAATGGTTTGTTTTGCGTTTGAGTCTATGCTGTCCGGATTGTCATAATAATGCCCAAGGCCTATTTCTTTTAACTTTCCCTTTACATAACTGAGCCATGGAATGGCCTCGTCATTGTCCAACATCATGCACTCCCTGACAATCTCTTTTGTTAGCGTTAAGTCTTCCAGACAACCAAACTTTCGCCCAGAGGATTAATGGGGCAATATTAATCCGATCCGCAATAAAATCAACCCCTAGCTCAGTATGACAAAATGCTGAAGGGGCACTTTGGAGAATCATCAGTAGTCTCTTTAGAAACTTATTCTCTAATATCTGGAGTTTTGTGCTTTGATAGTAACCCCATACTCCCGCCCCATAAGTGGCAATAGACAAACAATTTGATCTATATAAAGTTATCAGTTCCACTACCGGCCTATGGCCCAGTTTACTCGCAAAGCGGAAGAGACCCTCCAATGCACGGCTAGTGTTCTGGACCCTGGATGTAATAAGCTGTTCCCAATTCAATTTTTCATTAAAAGCAGTCCCCAAATAGTTAAAATTTGAAACCTTGTCAATTTTCTTATCATTTACCATAAACTTTCTTGATTTCGTCTGACCAGGACCACAGACCATAATATAAGATGTATTGAAATTTACCTTTAGATCCAAGGCTGACATAAATTTATTAAAAACATTCAATGACTTCTGTAGGCTGTTAGCGGTTAAGGCCATCAAAACCGTGTCATCCGCATATGACAACAACGGAATTACTTTTCCTCCTATTCTTGGCAGATCTAACTCCTCGCTTTTCAGGGCAGATTCAAGCCGGTTGGTGTACAAGAGGAAGAGGAAGGGGGCCAGTATACACCCCTGACGTACTCCCTCCGTAGAGATAATGGGCCCCGTTCTTTCACCCCCTGGACTATATCGTATAGACACTGTGGTGGATGCATGAAGCCTATGTAATAAAGTGACCAGGGGTTCCTCAAAACCCATGACCCCCTCATGTCCCAAAGTTTACCCCTATTGACCGTATCAAAGGCACTGGACAAGTCCATGAAGGCAAGGTGTAGGGACCCCTTCCTTGCCTTCATGTACTTGCCCATGATCAGTGCTAGATATAGGGACTGTTCATTTGTCCCCAGGCCTCTTCGGAAGCCATATTGGGTTTGGGATATCATACCTTCGGAATCTGCCCATGTCTCAAGCCGCGCTAAGATCACCCTCCCTAACACCTTGACCGTGGCATCAATTAAAGAAATGGGCCAATAAAAAGAAGGATCCTCCAGCTCTTTCCCTTTTTATACACAGGGACCACTATGGCCTCTTTCCATGATACTGGGATTGGACCAGTTATTACAGCTCTAAAGACATTTGTCAAGAGGGGTGCCCAAAGTTGATGGTTACTCTTAAATAAATCGAGAGGCACCCCATCCGGGCCAGGGGCTTTTAAAGGTATACCTTTGTTTAGAGCCTCCTCCACCTCACTCACAAGGAGCGAGGAGCTCAGAAGTTCAGCAGATAATATGTCAAGTGGGACCTCCTGACTTATTTCCAAGTTAGTAATGCCGTGCGGATTAAATATTTTTGTATAATGGGATTCCTAAATATCGCCTGGTAATAAAGTATCCATGGCCCTTGAGTCCTCTGGGAACTATCTCCCAGAAGCTTTTAGAGTCCCTTAGCGCACCTGCTCTCTGTAGGTCCTCCCAAGCCCTTTTCCTTAAATCCTGTTTCCTCTGTGTAACTATAAGCTTATAGGACTGCCTTGCATTCCTAATAAGGGCTTGATCTCGTGGGCTGGTATGTAGAGCCTTTTTAGGTCCTTCTGGGCCCTTGTACACTTGGCATCAAACCATTTGATGCCCTTTGGTTCCCTTGATGCCAGCAAGCTTGTCAAGTTATTTGCTACGTCTCTACAAATTTCCTGGAATCCGTGCACAACCGTTTCAGGGTGGGGGGAGTCATGATCTAGGCATTCCAAGATCTTGTGTAAATTTGCTTTAACCGTTTTTTCCTCAAATTTAATGGAATTTGTCTTATTCCATTTTATTCTCACACCTTGATTTGAGCTATAGTGAAGGGGGCGACCATCACCCTCCTTTTCTTGAGCAACTACATATAATGAGGCAGTGAGCGGATTGTGGTTGCTAGCGTTATTTGGCACCACCTCAAAACCATCTGCCAAGGAGGCCGAGTTTTTAGATATTAACATAAAATCAATAACGCTTCCCTTTCCTCTACCCATATAGGTGGGAAAGGAAGTTTAGAAATTACTAACCAGTGTATCCATAAAACACAAATCATTTGTAACGATGATATCATTTAAGGCCTCTCCCTGTGGTATATGTAAAAAATGGGTTAAGGGTTGACCATCAGTATCTGTTAGTCCGCATACTTTTTCTGAACTGTGCCTGCACAAGGTGCAGTTAAAATCCCGAACCAATAGATGCACGAGGGTTGCCACATCCCCACAGTTTTCTCAATTTCATCCTTGAGAGTTACAATAACGTCACATCTGTTTGAATCGAAGACATTATAGTACCAGTTGATTAAAATAATTTTTACCTGTAATAGATTTGAGATCAAGATCAATTGGTACCATGGTGAGTTAACTACAGATTTGACATAAAGAGTCCCACACTTTACAGAGATCAAAGTCGCCAGGCCTTCTTTCGCTCTTCCCGCAGGCGAGGCAATTGCATGCACATTAAGGGAATAATAACCATCCAACTCAATATTCTCCCTCGCCCATGTTTCCTGGATACAGATAATATTGAAGGTCTTTACATACTTTAACCAACTCTCATCCTCAAGTTTTGTGGAGATGTCCGCGATATTCCAGGAGATAATTTTCAAAGGTCTGGTTATGCGCTGCTTTCTCCCTTGCTCCTCCTTATTACTGGGTGTTACGGGGTCTAAACCAGTCCCTCCCCTGCCTAAATCTAATAAGATAGAAGGGCCTAAATGGTCATCCAAATTCGCCCACCTCTCATCACTAATAGGTGTGTCCAGCAAGGTGCATATGTTATCGGCCAAGTGGTGTAGCCCCTTCCCATTTCCTTCTGATCTACTCACTGAACAGGGTATTTCCCTAGGTAACACTTGTATGCTTATCAGCTCAGCTGGGTTATATTAGTCTGGTGGTAGTCAATCAATATCTGTTAGCCCCGACAATACCTCAAAGCGGTTGGGGTGAAGCCATAGGGCAGGCTGGGGGGGAAGGATTCTATGTGAAGGGCGTTGGCAGGGTGTGAACCCCCCCGCAGAGGGGATAAAAGTAACCCAAGGGGTGGGCTTTTATGTGCTGTGAGGGGGAATCTCTAGCATAACGCAAAGCGAGTTCTGTCCATCTCTTATCGTTAAAATTCACAACTACGCAGTCACCTTCTATGTCTTTTTGAGTTTTCCCCAGCCAGTTCACACGTCTTGCCATTATAATGTGCTTACCCCAGATAACATGGGCATGTGTGTTACTAGTACACCAATGGATAGATTTATTTTTAAGTCTCTGACAGGATTCCTGGCTGCCTAAATGTGATCTTGGGACCCCCGTCAGAATTAACGTGTACGGAGTACATTCTGGAGGAAGGTCTAGAATCATATTTCCATCTTGGCGAGTTTGTTCTGGGCACCTACTAGGCACCTGTTTGGAGCCATTGCTCCCACTAGAGTCCCTTTCGATGCTTGGGGCATTAAGGTCCCCTTGGGCATTACTGGCCCTCCACCCTGTGCCACCCAACCCACCTGCCCCAATTTGGCAGCCAGTTTGGGTGTCTGTGTGGCTAGCATTATCATGATAGTTACATGGTATGTTAGGTTCTGCTCTAGGGTTTGTAGATCTATCTTTCGCTAATCTTTCACTCACATTACCATATGGAGTGGCATTGGAGGTAACATTTTCACCTTTATCTGTTGGGCAATTGCCCATTGGACGTCCTACCTCCCGCCCAACTTGCTTAACCAAACACCCTGTAGCCCCCAGACACCCTGATGGTGGTAGCAATCGGCTCAGATGCTCCTCAATCCGGCCCAAACAAAGTAAAATAGGCTCTAAAAAGTCCACCAATATTTTCCCGAGTTGGGCTACCAACATATCTACGTCAAGCGGGCATTTTGACTTTTCCGGCCCTTCCCCTCCTCCTCTGCTTTTTCCCATAGAGCCCCAGGGATTTTGCTTTGTCCGATTATTCCTAGGCAACTGTCCCAAAGTCCGCTGTTCAGGTTCAGATAGATCAGTGCCCTTCCTTTTGCCCCCAACTGAGTTATGGTCTCCCTTTATCAAAGGTATTACAGACTCCAAAGCTTTAGGCTCATCACCCAGGGGGCCCTGATTTCGGGTGGTGACGGCAGATGGGGGAACAATTGGAGCTTTGTTATTCTCAGTAGGGGGGTTGACATTTACTGTTCTTTCGGGGTCCTCTGTAGTTGCTAGGGTGACAATCAGGGCAGAGTGCGTATTAGCATCTTCGTTGACAGATGGTGGGGCCAGCGATAATCTACGCTCCGCTAGTTCAATCTCTTTATTTAGCGCCCCCACAGCTTTTTGCAAGAAGCCATCTAATGTAGGGTCAGTACATTTCGGCACAGGTGTAGGTTTTTTCCTTCCCATTTCACCTCACTAATGACAATAATGTCATCAAACAATGTTACAGCTTATAGCTTCTCCCCAGACTTTTTAAGCTCCCCGCTCCTTACTTTTATGTTCATTAAACATCCATTGTCAAGAGCCAAGGGATGTTGCCCAGCTCAGCCTCTCCCTGCTGCATCCGCACTTCGGGAGCCCTGCACACTTCTTTCTTAGGCACCTCCCAGCGTTCCAAAACAGCGTGGGCAGCGTGCGCGTTGGGGGTGCTGGGGCTTGAGGTCCCCAGCGTCCTCGCTCACGGTCGGGACTTTCCAAGCACCCAGATGACTCTCTAGGCGGTGGCAGCTGCAGCAACAGCAAAAGAAGATACAGAACACCAGGTAAGCTCGGCTCCCCTTCAGCTTATTCAGGCCAACAGCCACAATAGCGCGTACGCTGCCTCCGAGGCGCTAGAACTGTAGAGCCAGTTAGCAGTTAGCGGTAAACCCAGACATAGCAAGCAAAGCAAAACCGGCGTCACTCTCGACCCTGCTGTCTGTGCGTAGAGTCTCCTCCTAATGGTTCTCTCCTGAACTCAATCCACCATGTGTGAACAACACCAAAAAGCAGCACACGCTGACGAGCCTTTCCTTTTTTCTTACAGATGCTCTGGAAGCGAGCGCTGCGAAATGGATCCAAAACCGTCTGGCGTTTGACAATCCCACCATTTATTAGGTAATCATGATCTTGAATATGAGGATTCAGATAAGAAATATGAATAAGTGGAATTGATAATTTGAGGAGTTACTTTCTGTGGCAGAAATAAATGAAGGCTTTAATTTATTGCTCCATTTTGAATATGGACTCCGTTTGACAGTGGACTCACTATGAATTAGTGACATCCTTGAATCAGATCGGTATGTGAAAATAATAGTTTCTTATACCTTTTGTGATATATGGGAATGATAATTATTTATGCATAATGATGTGATTTGTTCATCTAATATTTTGATTTTACATGTCCCCATGTTTAAATTTTCCACAGACAGTCATTCATCTTCCCTTCCCTTCCCTTCCCTTCCGTTCCCTGTGATGAATTTGTATAATGATTTGTTATGACAGGATCCTTGGCACATTAATGATTATTGTTTTCAATTTGGTTTTAATGAAAGTATTAGATGTGTGGGATATTGTTTTGGAATATGTCTCACGGTTGTGTTATGGTGTATTTAGTAGGTGTTCATTGATGTTATATCCTTACTGATGTATGTATTATGTTAATCTGCAGCCCTGAAGAATTTCACATTGGTGAACAAAACATGTTGGCTGAGGCTGTATCATTTTGAAGATGGACAGAGTAAAAATAAGATGCTTTTGAATATGAAATAAAGAAGAAACCAGAATTTTAGATATTTGATCTGACTCTTTTTTTGGGTGAACTGTTTTATTAATATATTTAAGATAATGAAGATATTCATTGAGGAGAAGAGTCTGCATTCAATGGAGATCTGGCTTTTTTCCCTAACACATGTTAATGTCTCACCCACCAATTATAAACCTTCCTTATCTTTTAGTGCCTATGAGTGGTATGGTTCTGTCATTGAAGACGGTCTGATGATGAGGGTGGGTGGACATCCTTATTTCCTCCGTTAGGATCCTTTGATGGTTGAATCTCAATGTCTAATGACTCTAATGTATCTAGGAATTGTTCCAGCACATCTGACTCTGTGAATTTCATAGTCTTGCTGTCCCCTGTAACATGCATTACGGTCGGTACCAGTAACCAAAAAATATTATCTCTCAGACACAGACGTGGTCCTAAAGCCAGGAATTTCTTCCAATGCGTGTTACTTTCATGAGAAAAATCATCTGAGATGTATATGCTTTGACCAAGATGTATAGGTCAGGTTTCTTTGCTCCCAGGATCATCTGCCATAGAATGGTCCAGGAAATGTTACACTGTAGTGCGTCACTGGGTGGCTGTTGTGTCTTACGATAGTTAGATGGTGGGATCAAAAAGATCAGGAAGATGATGGATCTCTCTGGTAGCCAGACCTTATCATAGTTTTCTGATTAGGCATTTGCTCAGCTCTTATTTGAGAACATATTAGCAAGAAAGAGCATAATAATGATAGCATTGAATGTTTCCCTCATATACATGGATAAAAGAAAGTTCATAGTGCAATAAGCTCTGTATCTTCAATCAATCAATCAATAAATCAGGGGTTTGTAAAGCAAGCTACTCCCCCGTGAGGGTCTTAAGGTGCTAGGGAGGGGGGGTACAGCTCCAGATCAGTCCAAGAGCCAGGTCTTGAGGCACTTCCTGAAGGTGTGTAGAGTGGGGACCGTCTAATGTTGACTGGGAGCTCGTACCAGATCTTTGCTTCGATTTAGGAGAAGGCTCTTCCGCCTGTTCTGGTTCTGCGGATGCGTGTGGTCTCTGCCAGGGTGAGGTCGACGGAGTGGAGATTCCTTGTGGGTACGTGGAAGAAGACTCTTTTTGTTGAGGTATTTGGGTCCGATGTTGTAGAGGGATTTGTAGGAGTGGGTGAGTAGCTTGAAGGTCACTCTCTTCTCGATGGGGAGCAAGTGGTGGTCTCGTAGGTGCCGGGTCATGTGCTTGTGTCGTGGGGTTCCGAGGACGAGTCTGGCTGCGGCGTTCTGGATGGTTTGGAGCCTGTGTAGCAGGGTTTTGTTGATTAAAGGCATAGAGGGCATTGCTGTAGTCCAATCTGCTGGTTATGAGTGCCTTGGTGATGGTCTTTTTGTATTCAGGGGGATACACTTGAAGGTCTTGTGCAGGATGCGGAGGGAGTTGAAACAGGTGAAGACAACGGCGTTGATCTGGCGGGTCAAGGTGAGGGAGGAGTCTAGAATGATGTTGAGGTTCCGGGTCAGGTCCGTCGGGGTGGGTGGGTGTCCGAGTGCAGGGGACCACCAGGAGATGTCCCACGCGGTGGGGGAGGGTCGGAGGACAAGGACCTCTGCCTTCTCCGAGTTCAGTTTTAGGCATCTGTTGCTCATCCAGGCTGCAACATCTTTCATTCCTTCATGAAAGCTGAGTCTAGTGTCTTCGGGGTTCTTCGTGAGGGAGAGGATGAGTTGGGTGTCATCGGCGTACGATACCATGCTGAGCCCATACTGGCTGACAATGGCAGCAAGGGGGGCCATGTAGATGTTGAAGAGCATGGGGCTGAGCGAGGATCCTTGGGGTACTCCGCAGTTGATCTCAGTGGGTTCAGAGAGGAAGGGAGGGAGTCTGAACCTTTGGGTTCTGCCGGAGAGAAAGGATCGAATCCAGTCAAGGGCGGTTCCCCGTATGCCGGCGTTGTGGAGTATGGCTGCAAGAGTCCGATGGGAGACTGTGTCGAAGAGGCTGCGGAGAGAAAAAGGGTCCCACATCAAGTTAGAAACATATAGTAAAATCTAATGATTAAAACAAGACAAAAATGACAAAAATCTAAATAGGAAGAACCAGAGTTATGAATTTTTAATGATTTTAGTGAAAATAGCTCCAAAAAGCATACAGCACCAACTGTGGATATCTGGTCATACTGGATTGGGACACAGTCAAAACTTCAGGCAGACCACAATGGAGCGCAGACTGGCTACAGGATCCCTGTTAGGCCTGCTGAACATAGTACCTTGGATCCTGGTTTGTGCAGCGCTGGGAGGATTAGCGTTGAAGATGGGTTTTGCAGCCAAAGAGATGCATCGGTTCTGAGATGCGGTGAGCCTGCGATGCGAGGACCTGTATCGTCATCTAGGATTTCGTTGATGGGGCTTGAGATGTGAAGTTGGTGCGATTCATTGGTTCCAAAGAGCTGGGAGGCTGCGATGTGCTGGCGTCGATGGTGATGTCAAAGAGCAATGCAAGGTCCTGCGCCAAGGATGAGTCACACAGTCAAGGCGATGCATCGGACTTGAGGGGCCGCAATGCGACGTGGGTCTTTGCAACAGATCAAATCCACACAGCAGTCATGGTGCAGCGGTTCTGCTCAATTTTGCATGGCACAGCAGAGGAGATGCATTAGTTCCACTGGATCCACAGCGACTGATGATGCCAGAGCACCTTAAGTTACCTTCCCAGGGTCCAGGACTGGGGTGGTACCATTTGGCATGGCAGACTCACAGATGACAGAGTCCAGGTGCAAGGTTATTGGAAGACTTTTGTGCCCCTGAGGCTTCAGATCAGGAGGCCAGTCAACTAGTCCTTAGTGTCACTCTGGTGTCCTGGGTTCAAGAGATGCAAGTCCAATCCGTAACACCCAAGCAAGAGGGTAGCAGGTCAGCACAGAAGGGCTGCAGTTTCTTCAGAGCAGCAATCTAGCAGAGTGGCAGTCCTTTTAGCAGTACAGCAGTCCTTCTTCCTGGCAGAGTATTCACAGGTCCAGAAGTGTACTGAAGAATTGGTGTCTGGGGTCCAATATTTCTGCAGTTTCAGTCTTTGAAGTGGGGGAGATGCTTCTACAGATTATTTTTCAGTTCACAGGTGTCTGCTTCCCCTGCACTGGCTCCAGACTAACTACAGATGGTATGTATTGATTTGTGAGGATGCTGGCTACAACCTATTCAAGTGTAAGTAGGGCTTGACCCAGCTTCTCCCTCCTGTCCTGTCAGTAATGGCCCATTCAGGTACACCTAAGCTCGCTATTGTGTGTGGCTGTCTAGAAGGAATACACTGAGTCCAGCTGTCAACTACATCCAGTCAGGTGACCCAGAGACAGGCTACAGGTGCTGAATGGCTAAAGCAGGAAAATGCCAACTTTCTAACATTGGCTTTTTTTAAAAATTGTAATTTGAAAATCTGACTTCACTATAAGTTAGGATTTCTCATTACCATTCCAAAGACAACAAATATGAACTAGTTACATGTTCACCTTTGGAAATGACGAATGTAGTGTATTGAGGTAACTCCGAAGTTATCCAATGGGCCGGAGGGTAGGCTTTGCAGTAGTGAAAAATTAATGTAAGAGTTTTTCACTACTAGGACATGAAAAACTTAAATGCACACACCCTACCTTTTAAACACACTGCACCCTGCCCTTTAGGCTGTCCAAGGCCTACACTAGGTTTTTGCATATGTATATAAAGGGAAGGTTTGGGCCTGGCAAAAGGGTTATTTTGCCAGGTCCGCAGTTTAAAATTGCACACACACAGGCTCCAATGACAGGCATGAGACATGTTTAGAGTGCTACTTAAGTGGGTGGCACGATCAGTGCTGCAGGTCCACCAGTCGGAGAAAATAAAAGACATACAAATGATAGACGGAATGCGATGTCTTTATTTTAATATCACCATCACTTTTCACGTCACGCTTATTTTCACTTATTGTGTGAGCACCCGAATACTATTGTTTTGGAAATAAATATCTGTCTAAACTGACCTACATGTCCCTTTGTACATTGTTCATTGCTCTCTAGAGGAATTCCTATTCTCAAACATAGTGCCCCCCACAGTGTCACTTTTTTATGGACCTTTTGGCCACACCAGAACCATTGTTTTTCTAAAACACTTCAACTCCAAAGGTTCACGTATTGGGGTACCCTTGTTTCTCTCAGCACTTTCTAAATATGGCATTTACAAACACATCATTAAAAAAAAAAACATCTTTATTAAAAGATGTGTTATTAAATTCTGAGTTCAAAGAGACTAAACTGTATTCCTCTATCTTGTCCCAATGGGAAGTTATACTTGTAGGATGTTACAAAGTATCTCCTATTCTATCCTATGGGACATATAGCCTTTCCATAGTGAAAAACGAAATACGCAGTATTTCACTATCAAGACATGTCACACACACCAGTACACATCCTACCTTTCACATACACTGCACCCTGCCCATGGGGATACCTTGGGCCTACCATAGGGGTCTCTTACATGTAAGAAAAGGGAAGGTTAGGGCCTGGCAAGTGGGTGTACTTGCCAGGTCGATACAGCAGTTTACAACTGCATTTAGACACTGCAGGGGCAGGTCTGAGATGCCTTTTCATGGCTATTCATATGGGTGGCACAATCAGTGCAGCAGGCACACTAGTAGCATTTGATTTGCACGCCATGGCACACTCAGTGCAATTTACTAGGTTCTTACCAGTAAATCCTAAATCCAAATCATCAATTGTAAAAACAAGTTCATAAAAGCGTACATAAAAAAGACAGTACAATTTAAAAAAGCTGTATCAAGATTAAAATACAATAAAAAATGTTAACATGATGAGACGTAGTAGAATCGTGCATCACACAAGTACAGTACTTTGATTCAGAGAGCCTAAATAGTGCAATACAGAAAAACGGGGCAAGGCATTTTAGAGCTCCAGTGATCATAGTGGTTATTCTAAGACTGCAATGAGGCCCTGACCTTAACAGCCATTATGAGAAATGTGGAGACAGCTTTCATTGCAAAAGGATTTTCTAAGGTTTTCAATCTATTATAAGCCGCTCTATAAGCCGCTCTACAAGTACGTAGCCCCCAGGATCTAAATAGGGGTATCAGAAGGCTTTTCCTTGGATGAGCATAGAACCTGCAAAAGAGCATACAGTGAATGTTTGTCTGAGGGGAAAAGTTATCTCAGGGGCAGCTCTCCAAGTTCCTAGACCAATTATTGCAATTTGGAAACGTTACTAGCCTAAAAAAGGTGTCGGTACGGAGATGGGACAGGAGCATACGCGTATAAGGTGAGGGTTCCATGATTAGGTACCTTTGTATCCAGATCCCATCAGTGATGCCTTGATGTTCTACGATGGAGGTCTTGCCCATTTCTACAGATCGTCTTTGATTGTCTAGGTGCGACAGGACCAATTTTCTGAGGGTCTTTCTTGGCAAAGTGGTCATGATGTCTGGTTTAAAGAAAAGTTCAGGGTGCCCGATGTCATGCAGCAAAGTTTTAACATACTTGAGCCACCTGATATTGTCGGCACCCTCCAGGCTAAGGCAGTCTTTAATGATTTCCCTGTTCAGACTGGTGTCCTGTTTTGCCCAGACATTGTGCCACAGCAGAATAGGAGCAGAGATAATAGTATCCAAGATGTAAGTAAGGCCCAATTCGCTGTGGACTACGTATGTTGGAGTCCCCTGCGGGACGGCCAGCAGGTATCGAAGGAAAGAGCTCTCGATACGCTGCAAAACATTCGCATGTTCAATCCCCCAGATCCCAGATCCGTAAGTGGCAGTTGAAATGCATTTGGCCCTGTTGATCTGGAGTAGGGTCCTAACCGGCCTACCTCCCACTTTTTTTGCAAAACTAGTGAGTGTCCCTGTTGCCCTGGAAAACGCTGTGGCCCTGGCTGATGCAGCGGCGGACCAGGTGCCCCTTTTATCAAAATTAATCCCAAGATAGGGAAATCTATCTATGTTCTCCAGCTTTTTATCATCTAGAAAGATTGAACGATACTTCTTTTTAGGCGCTTTCCCACAAACCATGGTAAAGGTTTTTGAAACATTAACTTGCAAACCCCTAGATTTCATAAAGTGAGTGAACTTTCCAACTGCTCTTTGTAGGCCCAGACTTGTTTGTGACATGATTGCAGCATCGTCTGTGTAGAGTAATATAGGTATAGGGGACCCATTAATCGTCGGGTAGTCGTGGTAGACTTCATTAAGGTGGTCGCCAATGGCATTAATGTAAAGGGTAAATAGCACGGGAGCTAATATGCACCCCTGCCTCACCCCTCTGAGGATTCGGAATTTATCCGAACACTCACCCCCTTTACCAAATCTGACGCGCGCTCCCGCTCCCCTATACAGTTCTTTTTTTAATAGGAGAATATCCTTGTCTATACCGAGTTCCGCAAGTGTCCCCCAAAGAAGGCTCGTGGTCTACGCAATCGAATGCGGAACTCAGGTCCACAAACGTCACAAACAGATTTCCCTTCTTTGCTTGTGTATATTTGGCAATTATTAAGGCTAGGTTTAAACTTTGCTCGACGGTCCCCTTGCCGGCTCTAAAGCCGTATTGCAATTGTGAGATCACCTCATGTTCTTCTGTCCACTCCTGAATTTTAGTTAAAATAATTCTGCCTGCAACCTTCATTAGGGCGTCGAGTAAGGAGATAGGGCGGTAACAGGTCGGGTTATACCGGTCTCCTTTCTTATAAATCGGCACTACTATAGCCTCAGGCCAAGTGGAAATGAAGCCAGTAAGGATTGATGCGTTCAGCACATTTGTTAAAAGAGGGGCCCAGAGGTTAGTATTGGATTTATAAACTTCGATTGGGACACAGTCAGGGCCCGGGGCCTTCCCTGACGGGCTTTCCTTCAATGCCACAAGGACTTCCTGACAGTCAAAAAAGATGTTCAATGGGAAAGCGCTAGCTCGTGTTTTTCCTGGGAGATCGTCCGGGTTTGGCACTGCCGATGGTCCTGGCATCAGGGTAAGTGATTTATTATATAGACTGCTAAAATGTCGGACCCACGTCTCCACAGGTATCGCTATATCTATCTTGGCAGCCTGCTTGTTATGCAGGAAGGTAGGGTTAACTGCCTTCCAGAAGGCTGTGTTATCTTTCATTTCACTTGCATCCTCTAGTGCCTGCCAGGCGTCCTTCTTGATTTGTTTCTTTCTCGACAATACAGCAGCGCGATAAGTGCGTCTAGCTGTGCGAATTTTTTTTCTGGACCTAGGAGCGGAGTGTAGGGCATCTTTTCGTTTTTTTAGAGCCTTAGTGCAATAGGTATCGAACCAACCAGGATTATTAGGGGTGGTCTTTTTAGGTGTCCTGACCAGAATTTTTTTTATCTCTGTTGAGATATTAACAAAAGAGTTAGTGACTGATTGCGATGCGGCATTAGCCGCAAGGCATACCTGGAAGTCCTCATAAGTATTCTTAACTAGGATATTTAGGAAATCCGTGGGCGCCACTTTATCCCACTTGATGGTAAATCCGTTTGAGCTCGCGAGTTTAAAGGGAATATTAAGGGTGGGATTACTAGCTTTACTCACTAAAGCATCAGGTTTCATTTTTAGAACCAGGGCAATTGGGTAATGGTCGCTCAGTGCGACATCCAATGTATCCCAGTTACATATTATCCCTGAGTACCTAGTTGACAGAAGGGTGTAATCTATAACTGATTGGCAGCCTCTCCCGTTGAAGGTAGGTTGGAAAGGCTTGGCTGGGGAACATAATTCGTTTGCGTAAGACAAAACGAATTGAGAAACAAGATCATTCAGTGAAGCGCCCAGTTTTGAATGTGAGAAATGGGTTGGCGTGTCTTCCTTGCCCTCTCCTAGGCCGCAAATGCCCACATTGCTCCAAGGGCACAGGGAGCAGTTAAAGTCCCCTACCCAGAGGAGTGCCATATCGCCTTTCATTTGTTCTGCCAATTTTGATAATATGGCTTTAAGGTTATTTACAACTATTTCAGTAAGGGTACTTGGGATGTCTTTGTAAAAATTGACCAGGGCAATGTTTTTTAATGCTACTGATGTTAAGACAATGACCTGATAATACTCATTTGAGATAAACTTTGTATCTGTAAAGCCGGAATTGACGGAAAGATATGTGCACAGACCCCCTTTGTTTCTTCCAGAAATACTCGGGGTAGCAGGGGTGTGTAAAGTTTTGCAACCCAAGAGATGGTTCTCCATGGTTGACCATGTTTCTTTTAAACAAATTACACTATATTGGTCACAAGGTCCAGCCAGGCCGAGTTGGAAAGTTTGTCTACTAGGCCCGCCACATTCCAAGACAAGAGATTGTCGGTCGAATGCATTACTAAATTTGGGGATGGGCCAACCGTCCTATATGTTTGTCCCCTAGTGGTACCTAATGTTGAAGGTGGGCTATCAGGTAGGTCGTGGTGTTTAATTGTAATCTGGAAAGATGAAGTATTCAATAGCTGAAGAATAATTTGGTGTGCTCTTTCGAGAGTTAACTGGGGGATCTCTGACTCCTGTTCCAATCCCTCAGTATTACCGGTGTACTTACCCTGGAGTTCCATATTATAAGACTGACTCATGTTAGGCTGCTTTTCGGGCTCCATAGCTCCTTTTCTTTCCCTCAAATTATTATCAGTAGTGCCATCCTCATTGGTGGAGTCTGGGAACATTACTGTCACAGAAGTGTACAGTGAGTGACCTTGACTATAATTCTGGACTAGTTCCCCCTTCCTGCTTCTTTGGTGTAAGCGGTCCTTGTTGTGTTTTTGTGACTCCACCCCAATTTCACTAAAGTCCATGTGTCGAATATAGCTCCCTATTTATTCAATGTTTGTGGCCCCCCAGGGCTTCAGGTAGGTTGGGGCGGGGTAACCTCTACAAGGCCAGTTGGAAAGTCAATCTACTTCTTCCAAACCAGAGAAGGCAGAGAAGCGATTATAAGTAGGAATGTTGAAATTTGAAGGTCCTTGATGGTACAATAGCGGTAGCCCAGTTTTTGAAGGGTTAATTAACATGGCCCGGGGATAGAAATAACTTAAATCATGTGTCTTAATTCCTCCCGTGCGTTTCTCTGAATACCAATCGACTATGTGTGAAGTTGCCCTGTGGTCCCTAAAATTGATGATGATAATGTCCCCTTGAGTGTCTTTGGGTCTATGACCTACCCAGCCCAGTCTTCTTACATTAACAATTTCTCCGTTGATGTTAGGGGGGAGTGGCCTATTGTGTCTCAGCCAATGTATCACTTTGTTCTTGAGGTACGGATAAGCTTCCGTTTTCCCGGGCAGTAATCCAGGGACCCCAATTAGTACCGTGACATAGGGGGCTGCCTCAGGGGGCAGGTCTATCTGTTCATGGCTGCCCCTCGGCTGCTTATCGGGAACACGGGTGGTGGTGGAGTGGGTCTGTATGCAATGAGGTTTAATATGTTGTCCTCCTGCCCTAACTTCTCCTTCTGGGGCATGGGTTTTATCAATAGAGTTGGATGTTGAAATTTTTTCGATGGATACAGATGTTTGACCCCTGATATTCACATGCTTAGTTGGATTTAGACCCTCAGGTAATACGCAAGCATGAGTTAGTTTAATAGAAGTAGACAGGGTTTCAATTTGGCCTGTGTTGTGCGCAATGATTTTCTCTAAAGACCCTAGTTGGTCTGTGATTCTTTTCGTCCGCTCAATTAATGGTAGTAGTAAGGATCTGAGCAAATGCCCGATGATCCCCACTAAATCCTGAGGGATGGAATCAGAAAGGGCCACATAATCCTGGGCAGTCTTCTTAGTGGTTAATATTTGACTCTTTGATGGACTCTGAGGCATATTAGTAATTTTGGGGCGCTTGGCATGATGTTTAATCCCCCCCCCGCTTTCTCTTTTTGGTGGTGGTACCTGTCACTATCTTTTTGTTGCAAGGATGCGGTATCAAGATTGGTTGGGAAATAGCTGTTTGCATTTGGGTCCCTAATGAGACCTCTATAGGTGAGGCTAAATGTGGGTCATCTATGTTTAAGTTACTAAGGGCCAGATGTAGGTCGCCAATTACCGGTCGGTAACGGCCGATTTTGGCCGTTACCGACCGGTAATTGGTTTTTGAGATGTAGGGGGCCCGAATTTTACAGAAACAGTAACTTTACCGAATCAGTAAGTTTACCGAATCGGTATATGTACCGATTCGGTAAACCCAGATGTGGCTGGCACCTCAAAGAGTGCCACAGGCCCTTTAGGAGTCGGTATTTACCACCCAATCCTATTGGGTGGTAAAATACCGAATTCCAGTGTACATGCACATCTGTGCATGTACACCTATGCCATGTGACACACAGACATGCCCTTAGGGCATGTCTGTGTGCCGCATGGCACACAAGCCTGCAATTGCGGTGCTACAGGGTGTCAAAGTGACACCCCGTTCCCCCTGCCAGGATTCGGTATTTACCGATCCGGTAAATACCGAATCGGTAATTCCATTGATTCCTATGGGCTTCAAGGCCCATAGGAATCAATGGGAAATACCGATTCGGTATTTACCGAATCGGTAAATACCGAATCTTACAGAATCGGTAATTGCAAAAGAAAAATTACCTACATCTGCCTACTTCCAATTTACCTACTCTTAAATACCGATTCGGTATGATTCGGTATTTAAGAGTAGGTAAATCGGAATTACCTACATCTGGCCCTTAGTGATTTACTTAATGCTGATAGATTGTGTAGAAGAAGGGGGATGCTAATATCGCCAAGTAAATCATTGTTATTGTCCCTGCAGGTTACTGGTGGTGTGGTAGATAGTTGGATTGAGCCCAGGGACGAGCGCTTAATCAAAGGGTATTCTAATGACAGCCGGTGCTCGGCAATGGCTATCTCCCTCTCTACCACAGAGGAGGCCCTCGTGATGTAATGGTCGAGTGTCCCTCTGGTAGCCTCTGCCCCTAACGAGCTTCTGCCTTTGGGCAGTCGAGAATTCATACTGCGCCGGGTTTTCAGGCCCACCGCAGGGACCTCTATCACTTATGGCTTTTGTTTAACCAAATGATTGAGGCAGGGATGTTGAAAACACACAGTTAAATGTCCAATAAATGTCCATCTATTACTATACTCCTGGATCAGAACACCATAAGAAAAACCTATTACCTTACTACATGTGACCCGTGGAGCGTACAAAAAAGGGGGGGGCCCAGCCCAGCTTTGGCCAGCCCCGGACGGCCACAGACAGCCCGCCCTTGTCCCGGGCTTCTCCCGGGCTTCTCCTGGGCTCGTCCCGTGACGCGGGAGGAGCATTGGTGTTTTGAGCGCCTTCCGGGTGCGTAAGCGGGCGTAGGTGGGCGGGGCTGCAGGCAAGAACAAAGGGTCCTGGGGGCTGTAGTCACCCCGCTCGGCGGCCGCAATGTGATCCGAGTGCGGCAGCGGGGGGGACCAGCCAACACGGGCCACTGGAGCAGGCAGGAGAACGTTGACTTTCACAGGTACTGGCCCCAAACGAATGAACAAACTGCCAAAGTTTCAGTAAAATAATATGCCAAACATGGATAACCAATCAGGATAACAAGTTACACAGAGAGCATATTCACTTTACCACTGATTAGCAGTGGTACCGTGCTTAGAGTCCTATAGCCAACAATAACAGGTCAGGAAAAAATAGGAGGAAAAAGCAAAAGGTTTGGGGACAACCCTGCAAAAAGTGCCAAGTTCAGCAAGATGTATATACTATCCAGAAGTACTAAACATTATTGCAATGTCCTGAAGAGAAATCTGTTCATTAAACAATACAAATGCACAAATTAGAAGGTGTCAAACGGAGCTCTCTGAATGCCACTTTTGAGTTTTTAGTGGTAAAACTTTTTATGTATAGTGATCTATGTTTCGTTGACAATATTATACATCCCCCAAAGGCATTACAAAGCAGTAAAAAAATTACAGTGTCATCCTGGTTCACCTTAAGTTGGCGGGGGTCTTCTCCCTACCTTCAGGTCTTGGAATTAAAGACCATGATTATAGTGGCAGAAAAAAATGGAGGGAAAGTGATTTTTTACTAGAGCGTCTCTGAACAGCAGGAATGAAGTGTTCACCAGATCCGGTAAATATCCTTCAACAAGCACAGTGTTTATCGTGGGCGATGAATCAATATCTCCTATTTCGAGTTTCGACAAGAAAAATGGGAAATTACATACATAATGTATAATCCAGCATGTATCAGAATCTACCTTGCGTTTTTCATGTGGTAAATTTTGTTCGGTTTGACCTGCTGAAAATTACCTGGGAAAAAATGCAGAGGTGCGATAATGGCCACAGCACTCATAAATCCTTTCTGTAAGGTAACAGGAGTTACTCCACATATCTGATTTTACCAGGGGCCATAATTGGGGCCATAGTGTGTTAATCAACTGAGTGATAAAACACATTAATCAGTCATTGTAACCTCAATCTTAACACAATCCTTTTTTTTTTTTAATTGCAAGAAAAGAAACAATTCTTTACATACATATGTAAAAGAAAAAAAGAAAATTTGACATTCAAACATAAGTATTTGCATTAAAGTTCAAACGGAGGAATACAATACATAAATTCAGAATGTTTAAATCATAGCCCAAAAGCAAGTACAAGGTCAGTTGATCTCCTTAAAAAGATACAGAAATATAAACATGTCAAATAAATGAGCCCCACATTTTTTCCCTCCCTTTCAATGCCTTGGAACCCCTTAGTTTTGCCAATGCTATTTCCATTGTATAGATTTCATTGATGAGACTCCACCATTCCATTACACAGGGAGCTTCCTTAGATATCCAAGTCCTTGCTATAGCTAGCCTGGCACATGCAAAAATTATTGTTATCAAATCCTTCTGTCTGCTAGTAATATCCTGGATATCGAGCAGTATTAAATGAGCCGAGAGTGGTGGGAATATTATTTGTTTATTATTTAGGACCGTTATTATACCTTTCCAAAACATACCAAGTTCCGGGCGTTGGTAGAGCATGTGTTCAATGCCAGCCGCTTCCAAATTGCATTTAGGACATTTAGTTTGCTCGCTAGCGGCATTTCCAATTGCCCATCCAGCAATTCTCTGTGGTGTATAATAGATTTGACTCACGGTTCTATAGAATTGCAACCTTAAGTTAGAAGATTGAACTACTTGGTTTATTTGCCGAAGTGATCCTGCAATCTGATTCAAATTGATGTTGATTCCTAATCTATTGGACCATTTATCCGCCATTTTCTCACAGTCTCCTATCCTACCACAATTTAAATGCCCATAACTCTCACTTATGAGCGATTTAGTTCGGCCCGAGTAAAGACATTTTAAAGTATCTGAATATTCAACTCTATCAATTTTCATTTTATTAACAAAAAAAATCCTTTATCTGAATGTATTTGTAATACATACCATCGTTAACTTTATACATCAATTTTAATGCGGTGAAGTTTAGGAAACTGTCCGGTCCATATAGGTCTCCTAGAGTAATTATGCCATGCCCTATCCACAAAGCCCCCACTCCATCAGAAAAAATACCGGGTATTCCTGGGTTATCCCATATTTGAAGTTCAGCATAAGGATATCTTATCTAAGATCATAATTTGATCTCAAATTCTTTTAATGTGTCTAGCGGTTTTAAATTTGACTCTTAAAATAATTTGGATCATGCACACGAAACAAAAATTGGTTACTATCTGGTCCCAACATAAATTGATGAAAAAATAAGGAGTTTTCATTTATCAAAAGACTACGTAAGCGCCAGAAAAAGGTTGCAAAGAAGTATATTTTAAAATCCGGGAAATTTAAACCTCCTTTTTCTATTGGTAGTTTCAAAATCGCAATGGATCTGCGGGCCTTTTTATAGCCCCAGATGAAACTACTACATATGCCCTCCAATTTTTAAAAAAAAGGATTGTTAAGTTGTAATGGGATAGATCTATATAAGTACAAACATTTTGGAACAATCTTCATTTTTATTAAGTTGATTCGTCCTACCAAACTAAGTGGTATCTTGTGCCAATTTTTAAAAGACGTAGTTATCTCCTTAAGCAATGGGTCATAGTTCAATGATATTATTTTCTCTACCTCGGGCGCGAGCCTGATTCCTAAATAAACAGCATTGGGGCAAAGTCCTGGTATCGATTGCGCAGGTTTGTAATTAGCAATGACTTGAGTTTTACTCACATTTAGTTTGTATCCTGCTATCTCTCCAAATTTAATTGCTTCTTCGAATATCGCAGGAATAGCCATAGCTAAATCGGTGGTGAATATAGCTATGTCATCTGCAAAAGCAGTTATTTTTAAGCTCTTTCCTCCATGTTGCATTGGAATAATACTGGTTGATGAACTGAGGTGTTTGACTGGAGTGCACCGAAGGGAAACAAGAGCGGGTTACAGCCCTGTGAGCCATATAATCGGGATCGTGAATAATGAAGGGGAAGCGTCATTAAAAGCATTGCACCTAAAGAGAAGCCAGAGAAAGCACACCGAGCGCTGAGAATAAGGGAGGCAGACATGAACGCTGCCGGCTCTGCAACTTGGGTCTGAAAACGAGCAGTGAGTGCCGTCTAACATCGAAATTGACATATCCATACCCTACAGAAATTACCAATTGATCAAAAGAAAAAAGTGAACCCTGGAAACTCGCTACAAAGCTGAATAAAGACAAACAAGCGATAAAGCCCTGATGAGGACTCGCGAAATGAAATAGCAAGTTCGAAACGCGTCGGCAAAAGCAGGAAGGAACTAATTAATTAGTGCATTAACCAGAACATTGAGGAACTTGTACAGTCAAATATACTTGTTTCATTGAATGTGTTTTCATTTCCTTTCTGAAAATGACTTTATCCTCCAACTATCTGTTGAAATATTACGCAAAGATCGAGTCTTTTTCGTATAACTAATCATATGTATGTGCATAGAATGAATTATTGCTTTTCTGTTTAATGTCGTTAAGTAAATGTATATGTACTGTTTAAATGTATTGTTTTCCTCATACAACTGAATTTTTTAGTAAATGAAAAAGTAAAAAGAAAAAAGCGAACGGTATAAATAAATTATACCATACAAATCAAGAAATAAGACTGGTTTGTTGCTCTAACTTACGAGCTCTATTAAATAAACTGCAGGGCCGGCATCTTCCTTCTCAAAAAGTAGTATATGGTCCAGCCGACCCCGCGTCCCAGGACCTATCTCCCCATTTTTTCAAAAGCAAATGGTGTAGCAGCATCACGAAGTAGCGTGTGGAGAGACTAAAATCGACCACCTCTGTATAAGTACTTCTAATATTTCTTGATAGGAGAAAAGAGTCTAAGTAAGCACCTAAAGAAGCACATTCCTAATTTTTACTAGATCATTACCCATTACCCCCCTCTCCCCACCCCCTTGCAATGAATAATTGTAAATATCATAAGTATCATTGGCCTATAATCTAATTTTTCCATCCAACCCATAAAAAAGCACAGATAACAAGAGGAGAAGGAGAAGGAGAAGGAGAAGGAGAAGGAGAGTTAAATAACCAATGAAAAAAGTAATTCAAAAGATCCATAGCATACCTTATATATTTACTATACAATTTCTTAATGTCCCATATCAAATTCACTTTCTTATTTTAGGTACTTAATTTAGTCAGCGCCTGCTCTGCCTCCTTCTCTTCCGAAAAAAAGTACACCTGACCATTTTTAATCACCTTGAGCCGAGCTGGCTCTTGTAAGTATACTGTACATCCAATCGCTTTAAATGAATCGATCAACTTGCGTAGCTGCCATCGCCTGTCCCTCGTTTCTTTACTCAAGTCTGATCTAACAAAGAAAGTAAGATTGTCTACTGTCACTGGGTTGTTAGATTTTGCTTTTAAAGACACCGCTTGCAGTAACAAAAAGTTCCCAAAATAAATCAAGAGCGGTCTTGGATACTTGCTGTCTTTGTTTCTTTGAAATAGAGGCAACCGGTGGACTCGTTGCAGTTGGGAATCCCAATCCCAGTCAGATAGGTCAACAAAAGCTTTCTGAAAGAGTTTCATAAAGAAGGACCGAGGATCAGCCCCTTCTGCCCCTTCAGGGACCCCAAATAATCTAAGGTTGTGTCTCCTCGCCCTGTTTTCCAAGTCCTCAACCTTTGCCTCCAGCTTAGCAATTCTTCCAGTGTGTGATTGTGCTAAAGATTCAGATCTAGCAGCACCTTCTTCCACTCCAACAACTCTTTGCTTCAACTCTTCTATTTCCTGTGTAACTCCCCCTAACTTGCTGGATACTTCCAGCATAAAAGTCTGAAGTTTGGTATTGTCTTCCCGTAGTTTTGGAAATGTAGTTGTCCCTCCTGTGGCATAGGTGTCCGCATAATCAAGTCCATAGAGGACATATTCAAGTTATCGCCCCCCGTATTTTCCTCGTTGTTTAATCGTTTACTCATTTCTCCAGCCTGTTCTGTCAGTGCATTACTCTCCATATCTGAGTCCTCAGTGGGCAACGGAAGACCCCCGAAACCATTCTTAGCCAAGGCATTATTGGTAATATTTGATCCTGCGGGTATTTCAGATGCCCTATTAATCATTTCTGTATCTGTAAACTCTTGTGTTAAAGGCAATTGCGTGATGGTTTTGCTAGTCTGCTCATGGGCAGCGTCCCTAGGACAAATACTATCCAAGACGTTAGTTATCTCGATAGGTCTTGCGTCTATGGTAGTGATTTCAGTAGTTAGTTCTCCTGCTGCGGCACCAGGAATGTCCAAGATGGTTATATATGACCCTAGCGCGGGAAAGCTTAAATTGCCAGATTGTGCAGTTGTATTCACACTAGACCTTAAGTTAATGTCTTCTTTGGGGCTCACTCCTGAAAGTCTCAGAGCCATAATCTTGACTCCTCCCTTCGCCTGCATCCATTTTCTTATAGGGCTCTCATCCCTAATAACTTTCTTCACCCCTAAATGGTTCGCTGACATATCCCTGACCAATGGGCTACTTACAATTTTCTTTAGTTAAGTCTTGGCTTTCATTTTCCCTTTTTTTTATCCCTGCTGCCTTAGAAGATTTTAGCTTACTATCCATCGTTCTGTTCTCACCTTCATCCAAGATTTCTTCGTAGTCAGTATTTGATCCCTCTTCAGCTAGCTCTAGTTATATAACAGCTTCTGCCTCATTATCAGACGTCTCAGTGATTTCCCCTCCTTTTCTGCATTATCAATAGTGTTTATATCAATCATTAAATGTTCGGCTAAAGTATCTTCTAGCGTGTCCGGAGAGTCCTCTCTCTGCTCAGCTATATTTGAGGAACAATGTCTTGGCGGATCTCCTATAAGATCAAAGCCCTTATTGCTCTCCTCTAGGGCAACACTATTGCTGACACCCTCTACAGCAACTACGACAACTTCATCAGTTTCTGCCTCTTTTTGTATTATATTTGTCATATTATCGTCCCCTTTGCCATCTAGTTGTAGGTTCACCACTGTTGTCCTGTCCTCCACAGTGTTTTCTACCTCTTCACTGGCGGAAGTCGAAGGAGTAAGTAGCTTTTATTCGCTCTTTTTACTAGCAAAGTCTCCTACTGGTGATGACACCGTTATATCTTGCCCATTCTTTTGTTCATTAGAATGAATTAGTGAAAAAGTCCCATCAGTAGGCACTTCACCGCCTAATCCCCTGGATACATTGTTACCAGCATGTAAATTGTTTTCTTTCAAATCCGCTACAAAGACCGGGGGTCTAATTAACTGTTTGGTAACAGATTGCACCACTGGTAAAGTAACTGTTATAGCCCCCGTTACTTTCGGCGCAGCGCTCACACTAGCCGATTCTCCAGTCGTTACCTTTGTGGTCGCTGATACGCTTCTCGCCGGGGAATCCATTTTTGCACCTTTTCCAGCCCGGGTGGGGCGAGTATTCTGTTTGGGAGCCATTTTCGCGTTCACCTGCTCAGCTCCCGCAGCCTCAGCTTGCTCTCGCTCTCGCTCCTCAATCCCTGGGAGCAACACTAGCACCGCCCACCTAGTCCAACGTCCCACAGCCAACTGGCTCAATGCGAGCCTCCAAACAGGTAGTGTTTGCCACACCCAGCGAGTACCCAGCAGCCGCATCCGCTTTCAACGACCCAAACAACCTGGGCTATCCTCCGGTAAGATATGGGAGAATATAGAGTAGCTGTGACAATAACCGTGGCAGCGAATGGCGGTAAGTGGTAAAAAGTTCACATGGATACGCCGTCGCTTTACCCTATAACTCCGAGCAGGGAGAAGGGTTTTGTCCAGATTATCCAACGATGGCTGGTCTGCTTTTACTCATCGACCCTCCGTAGTTCAGAATCTGTAAATCAGTACATAGTACAGCTTAGCAACTCTCTTCAATCCTGGAATTGTTCTTTCCTCCATATTAAAGCATCCGAGGGGTCGTAAGCCTCTCAACACCGCTCCCTTCGCTGGCGGCAACGATCCGCCATCTTGCTCCCAATCTTAACACAATCCTAATCAAGAAAGTCACAATTTAGGAGTGCATACCGTTTTTGAAACAAAGACTTGCCACCTTTATCTTTGCCCCTTCTAAAAACTGATTCTGCTCTGTGGGATTGGCTGGGGTGTACACTTTAACTATTCTTCCACAACCAATAATAATGTAAATAATCAATTTTGCATAGCATTCTCGCAAACATTTATCTAGTCTCTAAAGGCTCAAAATATTAGCAGATGGGAGACCTGAGACACAGAGAGAGCAAGTTATTTGCCGAAATTCCGGAGAGCAGTCATGAGGTTAGGCGAATATGTAAAGCTGTTCTCTCTGGCTTCCATGATTTACTTTTTACTTTATTCCACATTACTTATATAGCATGGCTCTAGGGTAAAGCAACTTTGCAGAGCAGGAAATCTCCTTGCAAAAAAACTGAAGAAACAATGAATTGCTATAGTAGACAAGTCATCCAAAAAGGAAATAGAATGGTAGAAGAGATGGGACAGATTGCACCAGAGTGAAAGAGTTGAGAGGCAAGTTATAAGAACAGAAAAATAAGGGAGAAGTTTGAAAGTCATGAAGGATAGTGGGGAGGAAGTAAAAGCTTAAACAAGCAAAACACAAGAGCGGAGAGAGCATAAGGCCAAGAATAAAAAGAAGGGATAGGGCTGATGAGACAGAAGGCAGGATGCGAGGTGACCATAAAGAGAAGACAGAAGGTAGAGAGTAAGTGGTAGTAAGGCAGATGGGTAATGATGACAAGAACGAGGTTGATCAGACATGAGGCAGAGAAGGAAGAAGATAAGGAAGAAGGATGAAGAAAAATATTCAGGATAGCATTTAAATATCTAGGTAGAGCTTAAACATATGGGTTTTAAATTTTTGGAAAAGGGAAGTTCATGTATTGATGGAGGGCTTCAGGTAAAGAATTGCAAAGAGATGGGGCTGCGTGTCAAAACAATAATTAGGAACAGGGTAAAACGGTGGATTATTACTGACAAGGAAAAAGGAACACTAAATCATCAGAAGAGAGCACGGTACAAATAGGCTTTGTGTATTTTTATTGAACAATCATATATCAAAAAAAGGGGGGGGAAAGAGAAAAACCAATATCTTTTATACATTCATTATGTTTTGGTCTCCGTTATATTTATACATTCTACAACAGCATGAAGTTGTGCATATTTATTTCTCTATGCAGATTGTTTGAGATTTGCATTTATGATACTGTCTAGATGATTACATTAAAAAACATGGCTAAAGATTTGAATATTACTACGCGCGTTTCGGCTATTTAGCCTTCATCAGGAAGCCATGATGGATTGTTCTGAAGTACCTGTGCACCCACAAAAAAGGAAAAATAAAGAAAAAACATATATATGAGATAAAGGTTCCTATCAGTGTCAGTATAATGTCCTAAACTATTTACAATATAGGGTCTAAAAACATCACATCTTTACACAAAAATGATGAGATGACGGCTAAAAGGAAAACAGTACTGAGATAAATACCAATACATCACTTCTATTTGGTGCATGTATTTACAACTATTTACATGGTGTTCTATACACAATTTTATATATACATATTTTCACAAATTTAGAACGATGACCTTTCTGGTGTTACATATGTTGTTTTGCATCTACTAGCAGTCATAGCTTTTCTATACATTTGTATACATTTAAAACTAAGTAACTTCTGTATTAGGCATGCCTTCAAGGCTGGTTGCTATGGTTACATGCACTTTTACAAAATGAGGGCCAACATAGTGGAACCAGGTGATCTACTTGTGTATACCTGGTGTCAGTTATGAAAGTTAGGGAACTGAAATGAATCGAAACCCCAAGAGGCACCTAGATAGAAGGTAGACAACCTTAGACAAATTTGGAGGGGAGGGGTAGAGAAGGGAAGAGAAGAAAAGATAAAGGCTCACCCGAAACTTATTGATGTAACGTCCTGCGATGTTAGCACGGAAGAATAGGATGGACACTTTTCGGTTGCCAGTTGAGGAAGGTGGTGCTCTAATTGAATGATGCGAGAGGTTATTTATTATTGTTGGAGCATAAATTGAAGACACAGTGAAACTGTATAGCTGTGAAATATAGTAGCGAGGAGTACCTGTATGCGAACAGGATTGATGACAACCTCTAATAGTGAGGTAGTACGTAGATGGCCTCCCTCGCAATAAACATGAACCTGTAGGCGGCATGAGAGGTTGAATTACATGGTTAAAAAGATTATTTGGTGGTATAGTCACAGTAAAGGACGCAAGGTATGCCGAAGATGGGGCCAGGAAGGGGGCAAGAGGGACCCGGGGGGAAAAGGCATTGTATAATTACTTAAGAGCGCTTCGTAGTACCTATCTGTAGGTGTGGTGAGTCCTCCGTTTGAAGAAATCGCTGGATGTTAGGTTCTGCAGGATGGAGTGACGATGATGGAGCTAGTAGATCATGTCTATAGAGATAAGGGGTGGTGCTCGCTTGGTTAGTCCAAGGGTTAACTGGAGGGACTAATGTAATTACTAGTGGAAACTAAAACAGAACGAGCATATCTTTTGTTGATAACTGATATGATTCCCGATGACGGATCCTCTCTGCTTACAGTAGGTAGATTAGTAGCAGGTGGAGCAAGACTCTCGTGTTGTTAATCTAGGGACAGGGGGGAACACTTGAGGTTAGCAGAGTGTTTCTATGTTGACGGGTATCGACTGAGGTTAGTTAAAGCCGCACAAAAATACCTGTTTGGGCGGTCCGGCGTGCTTCCCACTGGTGGGTGTTTGTTAGTCTGCGAGCCGGCCGCTAGTTAAAAGAGAGACGGAAAATGGATCATTACAAGCGGTTCTCTTTAAGCTCCGAGTGTTAACGCGCCGCTAGGCGGATGCGTACCTGGTTAGGAAGTTCGGCGTGCCTTCCAATCGTGGTTTCTAGCAGAATCGCGTCCCGGTGTAGATTGAAAAAGGAAACAGTAAAGCATGCTGGTTCCTTTTATGTTCAAATTGCGCGCGCATATCGATGAGAGGTCAGTGTGGGCAGAGTACGAGCCCGGAACTACTAGGAGTTTTCCTTAAAGGGTTCGGAATAACGCGGCGGCCATATTGGACCGGGATGTGCGTGCTGGTAATATTATGGGGCTGAGAACAATACTGTGCTCATGTTCTCTACGCAATAGTCGAGTCAAATTAAGAGAAATGTAGTAAATATTAATTGTGTGACGTATCGTAAAACGTACGAGCCCGGAACTACAAGGAGTTTTCCTTAAAGGGTTCGGAATAACGCGGCGGCCATATTGGAACGGGATGTGTGTGCTGGTAATATTATGGAGCTGAGAACAATACTGTGCTCATGTTCTCTACGCAATAGTAGAGTCACTTTAAGAGAAATGTAGTGAATATTAATTATGTGACGTATCGTAAAATTAACATTATGTTATTATTTGTCTATATAGTAGATGATATTCCCAATCAGAAATAAAAATAGAAATGAAAACAAATATAAAGGACATAATAGATGTCTCTGAAAAAGCATTGACTGTACCTATTGGGCGATGTACAAGCCCAGGTTACTGAACAATGTCAATGAAGCTTATAGCGACCAATGTTGAGAATTGTTCAGACATGATGGGCAATATGAATGGCTTAGAAGTGCCATGTATTATAGATGGAATTGACAGTATTCTGCCTTTGTCTTATTGCAGTTCTCTGTACTATGGTCCAGTTATGGCTACCTGAGTTGACATGGCTGTCTATATGGTCCACAACATATTTTCAGGATGTGGACTGGATATGTTCCATGTCATAACGTATTGATTTTAATATGCCGATGTTGGGCAGAAATCAGTGGATATATTAGCCATAATTGTATTTAAGTACCTGTTCCCAGGGTATTTCATTATTTAACCCTTTTGTATAAGTGTCCAGAGAAAAAATCCAGTACACTTCTCGGCATTTGCGTGTCTGGGTGCTCAAAGTGCCTGAGGACTTGCGTATTTTTTCCAAGATATACCACTGTATGTCATTTGGATGGTGTTGAGCCTCTTTAAAATGTTTAACTAGAGGTGCTTGGATTTTCCCCGTGCGTATAGCCGATCTATGTTCAGATAGGCGGGTGGACATCATGCGGGCGGTTTCCCCCACATAGCCCAAATTGCAAGGACAGAGCAGTAAGTAAACCACATTTGTGGTTCTACAATTCGTCATGGTTTGGGACGTGAGAATCCTGGTGTTGAAAGTCCATTGTTTAGTTTCAATGGCTGAGTCACATGCAATACATGTGGAGCATTTGAAATTGCCCACAACTGGTTTCATATCACTGATAGACCTTTGTACAGGTTCGGTGTTTTTCTGTTCCATTCTTGACCGTACGATCAAGTCTTTAAGATTCTTATTCTTCCTGTAAGCGAACACTGGTTTGGGTAGCTGGTGTTCCTTAGGTTTTGTGGCATTCAATATATGCCAGTTAGAAAACACTATGTGCTGGAGTTTGGCATTCATGGTGGAATGTCTAGTGACAAAGACCATTTTGGGGCTGGGTTCTTTGATTTGTGGTGTTAAAAGATGTTGTCTGTCAAAGAACCTGGCTCTTTTATAGGATTCACGAATTAGGCGCTTCGGATAGCCTCGCGAAATGAATTTTCTTTTCATTTCTTCTGCTCTGGTGTCAAAGTCTGCAAGTGTGGTACAATTCCTTCGAACTCGAAGGAATTGCCCAAATGGAATACTTGATTTTTGGGTCAACGGATGATAGCTGGTATAGTGTAGTAATGTGTTTCGAGCCGTGGGCTTCACAAACAGATCTACAGTAAGTTGACGATTCTTGCTAGAAATGCTGATATCCAGAAATTCTACACATGTTTGGCTGGCTGTGGCTGTGAAAAGAATGTTCTGATCACAGAGGTTTAGCCATGACACAAAAGTGTGAACAGATTCTGTTTCTGAGGACCAAATGAAAAAGACATCATCAATAAAGCGAGACCATGATGTGACAGACTCGCTAAAAGGGGCAACATCATTGTAGATGAATTTAGATTCATACGAGGCCATGTATATATTTGCCACAGTGGGCGCACATGAAGCCCCCATACTGACTCCCTTCGTTTGTTGGTATAGGGAGCCATTGAAATCAAATGTGTTTTCTGATAAGACTATTTTGAGGCAATCTATAATGAAAGTTTTGGAGCATTCTACCTCATATGTGTCTATAAACCAGGCTACAGCTGTGATTGCTCCTGATTGCGGTATATTTGAATATAGAGCCTCAATGTCCATAGTGATTCTGGGTTGAAGGACAATGTTTCTACTGTATTGATGATGTCCCTTGTGTCTTTTATGTGGGACGGAATTCTCGAGATGTACGGTCTCAAGATGGTGTCCAGATATTTGCACAGGGGTTCCGTACTCGACCCAATGGTGGTCACTATGGGTCTATAGGGTGGATCCGTACTGTTTTTATGGATCTTGGGGACTCCATATATCGCAGCCATCTTCGGTTGATTTACATTAAGGAATTGCCATTCCTTATCACAAATGATGTCGTCATTGAGTGCTTTCGTAGTCAAATCAAGAATCAAGGACTGGACTCGTTTGGTCGGATCTTTTTTGATCGCGACGTAGTGTCTCTCATCATGCAGTAGTTTCTCCATATTCTGGATGTATACATCAGTGTCTAGCACCACAATGCCACCTCCTTTATCACAACATTTGATTGTGATATCTTTGTTTGTTTTAAGTGCTGTTAAGGCTTGATGTTCATCATGTGTGATGTTGTAATTCGGTGGCGGTATGTATTTGGTGGCGGCTGTCAGTTTGTTAAAAACTGCATGCTCAAATATGGCTATTTCGGGAGAGACTTGTTCTAGAGAGGGCAAGAAGGTTGACCGGGGTTTGAGTCCTGATAGATTGATCATTCCCTCTGGATCAGAGTTGGTATTTTCAAAAAAGTTCTGCAATCTGATCTTCCTAAAAAAGCTCATTAGGTCCTTGAAAAGTTCAAACTTATTGATGGTGCAATGTGGAACAAAGGTTAAACCTTTGGTCAGTAGTTTTTCTGTTACAGAATTCAGTGGATTCTTGCTAAGATTAAAAATAGGAATTTGTTCTAATCGCGCCAATATTGTGCATGGCGCGTCACTAGGTATTGATTGGGGTTGGGATACATGACTGGAGCTTCCTGGAAGTTCTGGGGTGGTGCATACGTATGCATAGGTGGTCCAGGGTATTGTTGATTTGGAGGTGGGTAATATTGATTGGGCTGTTGGTAGTTGCCTCTGAATCTCGGTTGGTATCGGGGTTTCCATCGTCCCCGGGAGTTCCCTCGCCTGGATAAAAAAGGCTTATTACCTCTGTTGTATCCTCCTCTAAGGTCATTATCACCGTTATTGCTGCCATTGTCAGACCCTGAAGTATCTGAAAAGGTGGTGACTTTTTTAGGAATTTGATGTTGATTGGGTGTGCTTGGTATGTCGCCAAGTGGTTCTGGCTGGTAGTAGTTATCTGCTAGATACGGATAGACTTTTTCTTGGCTGAAATATTGGACATCTTTTTTAAGTTTGTCCGTTTTTCTTTTAAGAAGGTAGTCACTGTAGGATTGCATCTCTTGTTCCATACTTTCTAATTTTTTTACTGCGTCTTCAACCGCAGAACAGTTTTTAAGTTTAAGTTCAAGGTCTTTTATTTCTGACAACAAGGTTTCCACTAGATGTTTTGCTGTTTCCACAATCAACATCATGAGGTCCCTTGAGCATCTGTTTGCTATGAGGGACCATCTTTCTAGGAATCTGCGGATCTGTACAAAGAGCCCAGGGATGTTTTTCACTCTTAGGCCTTGGGGGATAACTCCTGCCTTAAGATATTGAAGCATGAAGTGGCCATGCAGCTCTATTCTTTTTGTCTTTTTCTTCAAGGCTAAGAGTTGTTGGTATTCGGTGTTGGTTTGTAAATCAATATTAGTTGGATTGTCTGCAGTAGCAAGATCTCCAACCATGGAGACGAAATCGTCATCCGAGAACCCAAAGGTGAGCAGTTTATCCATGATGTCTAGATCTGGAAAGCAGGTGAAAGTGGAAATACAGAAAAGGAAAAAGTGAAATTGTGATAATAAGTTTCACAGTTGGGTGGGTGGAAAAAATGTGCATAGGACTATAAGGTTTTTGTTAGGTATAGAGAGAGGGGTGTGTATAGTACTGAATCCCTGGCGAAGACAAGAAGTGGACGCCAATACAACCAAAAATAATAATAATAATACTAAATTCAAATTCTAAATAAACCCCCGCACAGACAGGCTGTGGAGATAATGTATGCAAGGAAGGAAAGGGGTACCCCCGACTAGAGTTCCTAATTTCGGGATATGTGACCGTGTGTCAAAACAATAATTAGGAACAGGGTAAAACGGTGGATTATTACTGACAAGGAAAAAGGAACACTAAATCATCAGAAGAGAGCACGGTACAAATAGGCTTTGTGTATTTTTATTGAACAATCATATATCAAAAAAAGGGGGGGGGAAGAGAAAAACCAATATCTTTTATACATTCATTATGTTTTGGTCTCCGTTATATTTATACATTCTACAACAGCATGAAGTTGTGCATATTTATTTCTCTATGCAGATTGTTTGAGATTTGCATTTATGATACTGTCTAGATGATTACATTAAAAAACATGGCTAAAGATTTGAATATTACTATGCGCGTTTCGGCTATTTAGCCTTCATCAGTAAATAGTTGTAAATATATGCACCAAATAGAAGTGATGTATTGGTATTTATCTCAGTACTGTTTTCCTTTTAGCCGTCATCTCATCATTTTTGTGTAAAGATGTGATGTTTTTAGACCCTATATTGTAAATAGTTTAGGACATTATACTGACACTGATAGGAACCTTTATCTCATATATATGTTTTTTCTTTATTTTTCCTTTTTTGTGGGTGCACAGGTACTTCAGAACAATCCATCATGGCTTCCTGATGAAGGCTAAATAGCCGAAACGCGCATAGTAATATTCAAATCTTTAGCCATGTTTTTTAATGTAATCATCTAGACAGTATCATAAATGCAAATCTCAAACAATCTGCATAGAGAAATAAATATGCACAACTTCATGCTGTTGTAGAATGTATAAATATAACGGAGACCAAAACATAATGAATGTATAAAAGATATTGGTTTTTCTCTTTCCCCCCCCTTTTTTTGATATATGATTGTTCAATAAAAATACACAAAGCCTATTTGTACCGTGCTCTCTTCTGATGATTTAGTGTTCCTTTTTCCTTGTCAGTAATAATCCACCGTTTTACCCTGTTCCTAATTATTGTTTTGACACACGGTCACATATCCCGAAATTAGGAACTCTAGTCGGGGGTACCCCTTTCCTTCCTTGCATACAAGAGATGGGGCTGCACCTTAGAAGGACTGAGTTGCAGTAAGCTATGTTCTGTACTTCATGGATTCAAGACTGAAATAGTTACACAGTTGAAAAGCAAGATATTAGACTATCTTATTGACATGTTAAGGTTGATAGGTATGCCACCTTACTGGAAAAAAATATCTATGTTTGCCTCATTGAAATCCCCAGCCCAGTTCTGCCTGTAAGTACCAACTGCTAAACATGTTTGGGACTCACCATCAACAACTCATGGAAACATGGATTTATACTCAGGGCTTCTTGGTGCAATGTGTGATTTCACTTGACAGACTTGTGCATTCTTTTGTGAGATTAAAACAGTGATTTGCATCTAAGGGAAACCTCGAGGGTTTAGCAGACACCAAATTATCACCAATGATTCAGATTTTGCCAGCGAGCACAATGTGACAACTGAGAGGAAATGTAATGACTAGTGAAGCGTTGATTTTTTTGCACAATGTAGTGTCTGTGTTATGTTGCTTTGCCAGTCCTAATTGGATTTATAATTCGAAGAGTGTTTACAGTCTTTATTTTTTATTTTTTTATTTTTGGAGTTTTATATAGCGCTAGCCAGACCCGGAGGTATTGGAGCACTTTACAACATTAGTTCATAAGTCTAGTACACAAAAAAAATTCAAGTAGGTCCGTTGTCACTTTGTGGGGACTCGATTGAGGAAGAGCACTTTGAGCTGGCTCTTAAATGCTTTGTAGGAAGGGTTTGTCCTAATATGTATAGGGATGGCATTCCAGATTTTGGGTGCATTTCCAGTAAAGGACCTAGATAAGGTCTTTTGTTTGCAGGTTTTCGGGGGGATGAGTAGCAGAGAGTTGGTGCTTCTGAGGTTTCTTGTCTGTCCTGCCTTTTTGAGTTTGGCAGCTAGATAGGTGGGTTTGCCCGTGTGCAGAGCTTTGTGGGTGAGGCAAGCAGTTCTGAAATTGGCCCGCATTTCTTTTGGGAGCCATTTAAGCTCTTTTAGAGCGGGGGTGATGTGTTCCTATTTCTTTACTCCCGTCACCATTCTGGCTGCTGCATTTAGTGTTGTTCTGAGAGGAGCAAGGTGAAGTTTAGCCATGCCTGTGAGGGTGGCGATCCCATAGTCTAATCTGGATAGCAAGAGGGATTGCATAGCTTGCTTAAGGTCAGTTGGTGGGATGAAGGGTTTGATTTTGCTCAGTAGCTTTAAGTTGAAGAAGGCACCTCTTGCTGTATTCTTGATGTGTTGGTTGGGGTCTAGAGTGATACCCAATGATTTCACTGAGTCTGCAGGGATGAGAGTACAGTCGAGAGCATCAATAGACTTTATCCATTCTGTGATTTGAGGGGTCTGTTCTTTGTTGGCTATCAGACGGATTTCTGTTTTGTCTTGATTTAGTTTCAGATGGTTTAGGGACAGCCACTTTTGTACTTCTCTAAGGGTGTTGTTTAGTCTTTACATGTCTACTATGGAGGAGGTTTCAAGGTAGATCTGGGTGTCGTCGGCGTAGAGGTGGAAGGGAATGTTGGCTTTTTTTAGGATGATGGTGAGTGGCTCCATGTAGATGTTGAACAGTGCGGGTGAAAGAACTGAGCCTTGGGGAACACCTCTGATTATAGGGTGTAGGTCGGACGTGGAGTTTCCTATTTTTATTCTTTGAGAGCGGTTTTTCAGAAAGGAGGTGAACTATTGTGAGACCACCCCTTTTGCTCCTACCCTTTCTTGGAGAGTGTTGATGAGTAGTTTGTGGTCGACCGTGTCAAAGGCCGCCGAAAGGTCAAGGAGTATGAGTAGGCAGCAGCGGTTCTTGTCCAGTGATCTGTGCACATCATCTATGACATTTAAGATGCAGTCTCTGTGCTACATCCTTTCCTGAAGCCTGATTGGTGCGGGTTGAAGAGGTTGTTAATGTCCATGTGGTGGGTGAGTAGACGGAGAACACTTTTCTAGTAGTTTTGCTAGGAAAGGAAGATTGGAGACATGCCTGTAGTTGTTGAGATCGTTAGGGTCGGCACCTGCTTTTTTTTATTAATGGTGTTACCTGGCCTATTTTGAGGCAGTCAGGCATGATTCCTGTTTCCAGGGAGCTGTTTATAATCTCAGTCCAGATAGGGCTAAGGAGTGTTTGAGTCTTTTTGCCAGTTGAGCGGGGAGGGGGTCCTCAAGGTGCGATGAGGGTTTGGATCTGGTAGTTAGTTCAATAATTTCCGTTTCAGTGGTGGATGTAAAGGTTAAGAAAAAAGAAAATGTGGATGTAAAGGTTAGCCAGTTGTTTGTTGGTTGGCTAGGTGGGCTTATATCTTCTTTGATGAGTAGCGGGCCTGCCTTTGAGGGACACGAGTGGTCCATCAGTGAGAGCTCAATCTTTAGTATTTTTTCGTTGAAGAAATTGGCAAATTTGTTACATAGGTCTTTGGAGGCTGGAATTGCAGTAGGTGTTGGTTTGGATGTTTGTTTTCTGATAATGTTGAAGAGTTCTTTGGGGCTTTTTTGCATTATTCAGTGTGTCGCAAAAGAAGGAGGATTTTTCATGCGCGATGTGCTTGTTGTATTTCCTACGTTCCTTTTAAAGTAGTTCGAGGTGGGTTTTCGAGGGTTTGTTGTGCCAAAGTCTTTCAGCTGCTCTTAGTTGCTTTCTTTCCAGGTTTAGTTCAGTGTTGAACCACGCTCTCGATGGTAGGGACTTGCTCTTTTTCTGTTTCAGGGGTGCTATTTTGTCCAGCATGTCGGTCAGAGCCTCATTATCTTGTGAGGTAAGTTCTATTGTAGACCTTTCTCCTACGTTGAAGGGAAAGAGTGTGCTCAGTCTTTCTTCTAGTTCTTCCAAGGGGATCTGTCTCAGGTTTCTCGTCCAGTGGAAGTGATCATTAGCGCGAGGAATTCAATGTGTTTTTTGATTGATGTGGAAGAGGATGAGGTGATGGTCAGACCAGTCGACAGGGAGGGTGCGATTGATGGTGACTGCATCTTCGTAGCCAATGATGGCATCCAGGATTGAGCCTTTGTCATGGGTTTGTTCAGTGCAGTGTTGGATCAAGTTGTTATTGTGAAGGAGTACGTTTAAGGTTTATATTTGAAGGTTGTTGGTCTCATTCAGTGAAGGTTAAGGTCTCCTAGTATTAGGTTGTTCTCGTTTGAGATTGAGCAGTGTGAGATCAGGTCAGCCAACTGTTCACCCAATATGGTATTGTTTCCTGGTGGTCGGTAGATGAGGTGACAGTGAAACATTTTGTTATCCGACGTTTTGATGGTGGCTGTAAGGTACTCCAGTTTATGATATTTGAAGGAGTCGGTTTCTGTTATAGAGATGTTCTTTTTATATATGATTGCAGCCCCTCCACCTCGTTGGTTGTTCCTGTCCTTGTTGATGATAGAGAATCCCGGGGGTACGAGCATATCGAAGATAGGGGGAGAGGATTTGTTCAACCATGTTTCAGTGATGAACATGATGTCTATGTCATGTGTTAGGATGGTTTCTGCCAGTTCTGTTGCGTGTTTGTTCGCAGATCTGCAGTTTATGAGCATGCAGTTGGCCACCTTCTTGTTGTTTAGTTCCTCATTTGGGGGGGGGGGCCTAGGAATATTTTGTGAGGTGCGCTGGAGGTCTCGCTATTTTTGTGGTGTGATTTCTCTCCCAAATCCAGTGATTACTGGGATCACAGAACTGGGGGTGGTGATTGGCGCTCCTTTATAGGATTCGGCAAGATCCCATGCCTCTTGCATGGACATTGCAGCGATCGTCCTCTTGGGTCTATGTGATTGGTTACTTAGGGGGGTTGTCTTCCATCTGAGTCATACATTTTTGTGGTGATATCTATGTTTATTGGTAGTGTCAGGGAGTGAGAGGGGTGGGCGCTGAGTGGAAGGAATGTTGTGTTTGGATAAAATTCTGTTAATATTGTGCGTAGCTATTCCTAGTTGGAATTCTAGTTGAGCCAGTCTTTGGGTTATGCTCAAGGAGGGAGGGGTCGGGGGGTTTGGTCTCTGTGTGTTCCGGGTCAGACCATTAGTGGTTGGAGGGTGTTTTGTTGTGTTTAGTGTTGATAGCGTATCTGTGTGGATGTGTTCCCTGTGTTTATGGTCTCAGTATGGTTTATGGGGTTAATCACAGGTATCGGTGAGTTTGCTGGGTTTAGTGCAGGAGGGGAGTTTGGGGTTTTTATCAGCGGGTCGATTTCCCTGGTTACTGGATGGGGAGGGCAGAGGGGGATACTGGAGGGGGGTTGAAGCGTATCATCTAGGGTGGGTCTAGTGTTGGGTGTGCCTAAACGGGATGAGTATTGCGGGCTCAGGGATGCGTTGAGGGAGATAGTGGGACTCGGGGGGATTGAGTGGGTGGCGGGGGGGATTGAGTGGGTGGTATATTGGCAGGGGGGATTGAGTAGGTGGATGAGTTGGAAGGTTTTCTCCATGTGCGTGGCTAGGGTTTCATTTGCGTCGGGCTGGGATGGATGGGTGAGGGCAAGATGTAGCGTGGGGAAGAGTGAGTCGAAGGCCTCTAGGTTGTCGTTGTTGGCTTGGATCAGGATTATGCCATTGCTGTATATGGTCACAAAGGTGTTTCCGTAGCGAGTGCAGTGGTTGGGTGTTAGTAACATTAGTTTACATCTTAGAGGGGTGGTGGTAGTTTTAAATATATGGAGGTGATATCTGAGAATGGAGTTCCAGCCCCTTGGATTCTGGGTGTGGAAAACGAGGTCCATTTTCTGCAAGTCTTTTGAGGCACATTGGTATAGGTCCGCAATTAGGCATTCTTGGTGTTGTCTTAACAGCCTTTGTTTATAATTTCTTTTCGCTTTGGGTGAGAGGTTGGGAGGGTACGTGATGGAGAAGGAGTTCCTGCCATGGGGTTTTAAGCCTTGTGCTGAGTTGGTTCGGGGGGGGGTTAGGCTGACCTGTGGTCTATTTATTCTGTTCTGTGGATGCATTGTAGTCAACTGGGGGCTATAAGACAGGGAGCGGAGGAGCCAACTGTGCCGGGGGTAGATTTTGGGCGATCAGTACGACCTTACTGCCTGATTTGTAATTCTCAGATTGATGGGCTTGGTCATTTTGTGCTTTCCATTGCGATGCTGTGGTTTTGGCAGTTAATTTTTCAATTTATTTTTCAATTTATTTTATTTTATTTAAAAAGTTTTATATAGCGCTGGCTAGACCCGGAGGTATCAGAGCGCTTTACATGAGCATCAGATCAAAGTTACAGGTTACATCATTACAAAGGTTACACAGTTCTTAGAGAATGGCAACATAGTTACATGTAAGGTTGAGATAAACAATAAGCACAAATACGTAAGGGGAAAAGCAGGCAAGGTGAGAGATTCCGGGGAGGGGGGGTTGGAGCACGGGAAGTAGACAGATAATGAGGGCGGGAAAGGGGAGGGGCGGGTGAGAGACACAGCATGGGAAGAGGAGAGGAAGGGTGATGGGGACACAAACCGGTAGACGAGTCAAGGCAATGTTCAAAGTCCAGTAAGGTGTGATCCCAGGGCAGACAAGGGGAGAGATTCTGGGGAGAGAGGATAGGAGCTAGGGAAGAGACAATAAGGAGAGACGAAAAGAAGTCTGCCTAAAGGACCGACTGGGTAGGTGACGACCAAGGAGGAAATCCACGGTCCATCTCCTCTATAGTTAAACCAAGTAGCTCCATCGGGCGTCAGACAAAATAGTTCAGTCTCAATACATTGAGAGAGGAGGGAAGGAGAGACATAAATAGAGGGAGGATGTGGTCAGAGACGACAGGAGAGACGAAAGGTAGAGTAACTATGTGGTTCAACAATAAACCAGAAAAAATCAACAAGTAAACATTATATCAAACAATCAGCAATACAATTAGGGGAGGAGAGAAAGGAGAGAGAAAGTAGTGGGGGGTAGAGGAGGAGGGAAAGTGAGGATAAGGGAAGAGACAACCGTAGAGACGCAAGGAAGTCTGTCTAAAGACCGACTGGGTAGGTGACGACCAAGGAGGGAATCCACGGCCCATCTCCTCTATTGCTAAACCAGGTAGCTCCATCGGGCATCAGACAAAATAGTTTGGTCTCAATACATTGAGAGAGGAGGGAAAGAGAGACAAAAATAGAGGGAGGATGCGGGAGGAGACGACAGGAGAGACAAAAGGAAGTGCAACAATGTGGTTCGACAATATACCAGCATTACATTTGGGGAGGCGAGAAAGGAGAGATAAAGTAGTGGGGGTTAGGGGAGGAGAGAGAGTGAGGATAAGGGAAGAGACAACCGTAGAGACGAAAGGAAGTCTGTCTAAAAACTGACTGGGTAGGTGACGACCATGGAGGGAATCCACGGCCCATCTCCCCTATAGCTAAAATCAGGTAGCTCCATCGGGCATCATACAAAATAGTTCAGTCTCAGGTGGCGAGGGAAGAGGTTCACAGAAAAACAGGGTGGGGACAAAGGACAGGCGCAAGCGAGGGCAGAGGACAGAAGCTGGAAAGAGTAGGAGCGGAGGGGGGGAGGGTGTGGGGAAGTGGGAGCACATATTGTGCTGACCCGGTTCTTTTATATAGAGAAATTCTGGCTCCCTTAAGCTAGAGCCAACAATTATTTGGCATTGCTTATTTTGTCCAAACATCAAGGGTCCCTGCCCTCTGCAAACCTGTATGGTTCGCCGCTCTTACTGGCTGGGACAAGTACATCACTTTTGACTGGCATGCATAAGCTTACCTTTGTATGCCACACATTTTTCTGTACAATCGTTACAGTAGTGCGCCACTGGGGGAACCACTTTGACTTTCTCTGCCTTGAGGAATGCCCAGGACCTATGCTAGGCCAATAGAGTGGTGCAGAAAAATATTGGTGTTTGTAACACTAGGGCCCCAAATAATTACAGTTTTAATCCATCCCCTACGAATAAAGGAACACCTCGGGGTGGACGAGGAATTTTATCTAATAGTATATAACCCCCCAAAAAAGAAATATTTCTTCAAAGAGCTCTCTGGAATACGGTCAAGCCCACCCTGAACTTTAGGAGTCAGGGTGAATTTGATGATGAAGCATGCCACTACTAGAGTGAGTGAGGGTTGTGTAAAAAAAGGTTTTCCTTTTTCCCACCATGGAGTGTCGTGGAGTACAGGTGTAGTTTAATCTACTTACCACACTGCCACCTACAGAGGAGGATACTGCATAGGTGATTGGATATTTAATAGGGAGTGCGTATCCCCTTTCCTTTCACTTACAAAATGACCTCTCTAACCTTCTAGGTCCAGGAGTCGCTCTCCTGCTCCTAATTGTTCAAGGATATTCTAGAACCCTTCTTAGCTGTACAACTAAATACCAAAGTAAGTAGGTCAATATTATTCACCCAGTCATAATAGCCCTTTAATGCTACCAATCCACTTTCCTGACATGAGATGCCCAGAGTTCACCTTCACAAATTTTATAATAATCAAAAAGATTAATATCAGCCCCTCCATGGTCCAGATGTGATTGCAACAATACTTGTCTAATACTGAAGTATTCTAAACTGACCCCATTTAGCTCTCAAGGTTGTATTCATTATTTTTAGTGGGCTTTTGTAGCACATCTGTGTTAGAAATTGGAGTCTCTAGTTGGCAATGGTTTGCACTTTGGTCCAAGTAGGGACCCTTCTTCCTAGTCAGGATAATGGGGATACACTACTGAAATAATCCCTGCTCACCCTCTTGGTAGCTTGGCAGGAGCAGTCAGGCTTATCTCAGAGGCAGTGTGTAAAGCATTTGTGCACACATACAGTAATACAGTGCAACCATTACAAATGGACACCACACCAGTTTAGAAAATAAGTAAATCTTTATCTAAACCTAAGAAGACCAAAAATGACAAAAATCCACACTACATTTCTTAAAAATATGCAGTGTGCAAGAAAACCTTCCAATTGTGGAAATATCCACAAAACACAGTTTTTCCGAGTTGGTACCTCCACCTGGGGATACAGTGATGGCGAAAACATCAGTTTAACAGTTCCAGCTGACTGCGTCAGTACGGGCCAGCTAAAGCGTTGACAGACTTGTAAACAGTACCTTTCTTGTTGCCGCCGACACGTTGGTGTGAGTCGGTCAGGGCAACCATCGTGTTTGTGTTGCAAAATGGAAGCAGTGCAGGGTGCGGTGCCCTCACGACGCGGTGCAGGCAACGGCTCGGTGATGATTGTCCAGACTGCGTCGGTAAGACCAAGGCTTACGGTGCTGGGTGAGAATGTGCTCAATGCGGTGCAGGCGACGGAGCGGGTTGTGCAGCACGGTGTTGGTGATGTCCGAGCAGGGTGAGGCACTGCAGAGTGCGGTGCCCACTGGACACGGTGCAAGCAACAGCTCAGGTCCAGATGACGTCGGTGAGACCAAGGATGCGGTGTGAAGTGCAGTGGGGCCTTGTGCGATGCCTTCATGACACGGAACCTATGACGTACTCGGTGAAAGTGTCAGCTGCTCCTTTCTTTGCGGCGACTGAAACCAGTGGTTCCAGAGACTGTACCCAGAAGGACGATGAGGTCTTTGCTGTTCTTGAGACGTCTTGAACAGGGGGCAAGCTCTACTTCAAGCAGTGGGAGACACTTTACAAGCAGGAAACACACATATTCCTCTCATTGGCAGCAAATAGCCCCTGCAGGCCAACCCCAGACAGCACACAACAAAGAGGCAGTACTTCTTCAGCTTTTCCCAGCTCTTCTCCTTGGCAGAGGTTCCTCTTGTATTCCAGAAGTAGTCTAAAGTTCAGATGTTTGAGCCCCACTTTTTATGGTACAAAATCCTTTGTTCTCTGGAGGCAGAGAGTGTCTATGCTCAGCAAAAACCAGTTCTGTTCTCTCTGGTGCAGCATCCTGGCAGGTGGTGGAGACAGCATTGTCCAAGGCAGACCAGGCCCTTTCAGGTGTGGAAGAAATCTCCTCCCCCTACTCTGAATGCAGCCCAGCTCTATTCAGCCCAGCCCTGACTCATCCAGGAAAGGCAGGACACACAACAACCTGGCCGGCTGGGAAAATACACATCCCCAGCCCCTGTCATTCAAAAGCCAGACAGGCAATACACAAACAAGCAGATGCACACAGGATGGCTAAGCAAGAAAATACCTACTTTCTAAAAGTGGTATTTTCGAACACAAAATGTAAAAATCATCCTTACGAAAAGATGCATCTTTATATTCTGAGTTCAGGCATACTAAACCTCAGCTTTCTATCTTGTCCCAATGGGAAGTTTATAAGATGTTATAAATAATCTCCCATTCTGTCCAACGGGACAGGTATCCTCTCAATAGTCTATCACAAAAAGGGAGCTCAGAGGGAAAAGAACGGACAGGGTTGCCCTCCACTCAAAAACTATCAACAACAGAAAAACCCTGTCCTTCGGACGTAAGTTGTCAGTAGATTTTATAACAGAGCAGTCATATAGTCCTGATCACTGTTATACTCCCCTATATACCGTATTGTTCCTCGGGGATATTAGCGGCAATACATCCACAGTTTTTTAAGAATTTAAAAAGAGAACCTATTGGCCAACAGTTCTTGACAGTCGCATAAAACAACAAACAGCTGTCTGAAACCTTGATCAATACCAAGTATCCACCACATAAGATTGAAAACAGACAGAGTTCTGCACAGAAAAATGTGAAGAACCGAATGACACCTCACGGGAACACCACCCTCGGGGCAACTGGCACGTAATGTCCAGACTGGGCCCCTTTTCTCATCACTAGTCGTCATTCAGTTCAAAAGAAAAGTGTGTCCAAAGCAACAAACCAAAAGTGCAAGAAAAAGTGATAGCAGCTCCAATCTGCTAGTGACAAACAAAAAGTGCTTAAAATCAGCAGGCACACCTCTCCGCAAATTTATTCATAGAAAATGGGTGTGCACTGTTGAATTAAAAAGGCTGGTAGCTATTCTCGCATACCATTACCTATCGCCAACATGTTTTTCTGCCTCAATGTCTTTGGCAGATTCGTCAGGGCTACACACCTTGTTGCCACACCACTGTCGGACACTCTGTTCTATGTCAACTGTCAAGAAGGAAGCACAATAGAAATATATTAAAAACCCAGTACACCACCCTTTGGGAATGTGTGTGTGGTGTTGTATTCTAAATATTTACCCTCAAGCAACACATTTCACTCGAACCAGCTGCTGAGGGGCCAGAGTATAAAATGATACTCCGGAGGTAAGGTAAATAGTTTATTGTGATGATTATTTAAAATCTTACAATATTACACATCTCAGTCAAAGACTAAAAAAACTACTTTCTACATTAAAACTCTTAAAATGTCATTGCATCGAAATTATAGATGATTAAATATTTAAAATAGGTATAAGGTCTAATTTCCTTTTGACTATCATTAAAAACTTTACAAAGATAGCATTTAGAATAATGTCATTGGAGTTCATACAATTAATCAAGGCCTGCCTACGTGTCCTTATGTCTCGTACTTTGAAGGGAAGTTTTAGTAGAGATTTTCTCTCCTGTAGAAGCGTTGGGCAGGTGCAGAGAAGGTGAAGCATATCCTCCTCACCATTATTGCACAGTCTGCATTTCATTTGGGATTCCGGTCTTTCCCATGGGGGAAGGTGGCACAGGCCTGGCATAGTTCCAAATCTGGCTTTAAGGAGGGCCTGTTTTTTTTTTCTGTCCATGGTGTTACCAAGTATTGTTGGACTTCCTTCTTTGTGTATCCGTTAATTACCGTCCATGCGTGTTTTCTTTTGGTGAGGATTGCTTTATCGTTTAAAATGGATAAATGGATTACAGTTTTATTGATTATTTTCTTGAAGGAAGACTTGATTATATTGATTTCCCATATTGACGTGATCGCAAAATCCTTTATTGCTTCCCTAAGGTAGGTCCCCGCAGTAGAGTTTGTGTCCTTATTTATTTCTCTCCATAACAGTTGGGATATTTCGTTTTGGTGGTCATTTTTTATTTGATTCCAAACTTTAATAAAGTGGCCTTGCCTTGCATATTGCTGATTGGTCAGTCCAAACTCCAACCTTACTTGGGCTGGGGATGCGTTTACCGGTAGACGGAATATAGCTCGATAGACTCTTGTTATGCTCTTGTTCAGAGTCTCACTATCCTTGCCCATTACCACTTCACTACCATACGTAATAGTCGGTAGGAGTTTTGCACCGATTACATTCAGAAGTGGACCATAAGTTAGGCTAGGAAGTGACTTTTGCACAATTCTGAATGCTGCAGTTAATGAGTCTGCTTTTCTTTGTATCTCACTTTTTTGGAGTTGATAGCTTCCATTCGCATCAAAAAGAACACCCAAGTATTTGTATACTTCTACTTGCTCCAACTCGTTAGCATCCATAAACCATTTACTTTTATATTTTCTCTTGTTTTTTTTGGTCACTACCATAATCTTAGTTTTAGACTCATTTATGACCATCGCATTCTCCTTCGAGTATATGTGTGTCCGCCTAATAAGACGCTGTAATCCCACTTTGGTGTGGCTCAGTAGATACTCCGGAGGTGAGTTTCTATAGTCACAACGATTGTAATCTTGGAACACAAAAACGACAGAACAAAGACAAACACACAATAATGTCAGCAGTGTTCATTTCTTTATGCATAAGCTGGCCGCATCTGTGCTCTACAGTCTGTTTTCTTACTCTATAAACCATTTCCGAGTACAATTATTTACTTCCAAAAATGTTGCTGTAAGTAACCTAAATGATAGTTAACTGGTGCACATCCTTGTGTAACTCGGTCCCAGTTTTCTTCCACCTCGTTCCCATTCTCCTTAATGTGGTCTTTTGTTATTCTGAATTTGCATTAAACCAGTAAGGGGTTTAGAAGGTTGTTTTATTTATGAGCAGAAATGTTACTGTGTCTGGAGCTTTTGTAACAGTAGAAATATGACGCTGAAAGAAGTGCCACATAGTTGCTCAGAGTGGGGCAAGTGCTTTTAGTGGAATAAAGGCATGCCTTTTTTTACTTCATGTATGTTGCTGACTGGTGAGACAGACTCCCTGTAAGAATCTATATGTTCTGCTCGTATTTCAAGAGGTTTTATGGTAACATTGCCCTGTTTCCGCATGTAGGTTAAAAAACTGATATTAAATCGAGCTCATGGGGCACAGTGATTGTATATATTTATTTTAATGTTATTTCCATGGATAAAATGTTCACTTGTTTTAAATGAATTAAGTCTTAAATAGCTTCCCTAGACCAGGGTGTCTTATGAAATCTCCCAAATGAGAATGCCTGATGATCTTCTTACAGCTGTTCCTCTCCGTTAGTGATACAGAGGAATCTTCTCATCTACAGTGGTGTGATGCCCCTGAATGGGAAGTTGATGTGTGCTGCTATGTGCTGCTGAACGTCCCTAGATTGTGTTCTTTGGGTCCGGCCCTCGTCAAACCCCACTGGCTCCTAATCTGAAAAAGAGTATCCTTTAAAACTTTATGCTTTTTTCACAAAATCTTGAATTCAAGAGGCCCTCGATATCTTCATCCTTTAAGCGCTATCGACCTAGTAGATGGCTAAGATACACAGAAGCAGCTCTCACTGTGGTTCCAAGAATGGAAAGAGGGCACAGGGAAGGCCGCTCGTTCAGTTTCTTGGCTGCCAAACAGTGGAACACCCTCCCTGTCGTTCTGCGAATGGAACGATCTGAACTGGTTTTTCAGAAACATCAAGACCTGGCTCTTCACACAATCTTAACCAGGTCTCTGTCTCTGGGCCACTGTGGTTCTGAAATCCTAGCACGGAGAAACTCCGAATAGAGTAACCAGGTGCTCTACAAATTCCTTTATTATTATTATTATTAGTAGTAGTACATTAGCATGAAGGATTAAAGGGCGTTGATGGACGAGGATTTGTGCAGAAAGTTTCAAATTCCATCTCTGGATATTGAGTTTAGAATGATCCCAAGTGCAGGGAAGCTACAGTCTGTCATCCTCCCTTGCTGTACTGTAGGATGCCATTCACCCTTTACTGTGTCGAATGGCATAATTCTGATCAGACTACCCTGGCTCATTCACTACATTTCTGCTTATGTGATAACAGGTGCCTCCCCTTATGGCAAGATGCTTATCATGACAATTGGTGGCTTAATGTTTATAACTTTACAAAATGTACAGTTCCACATCTAATAGGGAGAAATATGAACAATAAAACATCCTGAAATATATGTATTATGCAATAGGTTCTTATTATACAGGAAACAAATGAAGCCAAACTCATCAATCTCAAGCAAGTGCTGTGCCTTTGAACCTTTTATTTTTCTTTCGAGGATTAGCCTTTTCATTTGAGATAATAGGATACAATTTCATTTGGGAAAAAACAACACACTACCCGGTGAAATACATTTGAAAAAAAAGATTACTGTTATTTAATGATAAAAATTATTAATATTTATCGAATATAATGATTTTTTATATTATTTACCATGTTCAATAAATAGTTGTGCCCTCAGAGTAAAGATCAACATATCTCAATTGATGGTAGTTTAGAAAGGCAGGTGCCAAGAACCCGCTTTCTTCAGGGTATGTAAACAACAAGGATGACCACTGCAGGACACCACTCTGGCTAGAGAAGTAGAGGCAGTGAAGGGATGAAGAGTGATAGGAGTAGGGGTGGCAGCTGACTAAGTAGCACATTAAAGACTCTCATGAATTGGGAGTAGCTGGGGGGTTCTGCCGAAGAGGTGGTAGCATAAAGGTGCTGCTGAAGAGGTGGCTGCTTAGAGGCTCTGCTGAGGAGGTAGCAGCATAAAGACACTGCTGAAGTGATGGCGCAAAGAAGTGATGTAAAGAGGAGTTATTTAGTTAAATGAACAGACATTCCAAACATAGAGGCAGAGGCGAACACAAGGAAGGCACAATTGAAGCAGATATAATTAGAGCGGTAACAGAAGATAGGATGTGTATAGCGGCAAACCAGGGCTGATGTATGGGATAAAGCTGTTGAGTGGATGACTATGTAGGTGAGCGTGAGGAGCATGTAGGGGTTGCAGCAGAGAAGCAATATCTGGCTGCAAGCCTGGAGGAGGCGTGAACTGTGTGGGAAGCGAGATGGTTGATGAATGCATTTGGCAGCCATCCCTCTCAATGTGTTAAACACTACAGGGGATCGCATTTGCATCCTGCAACATGTTACACGTGCAACACAAACTTTAAGTTAGATTTATGAAGCCACGAAAGGACACTTCGCGTGGCCCGAGAGGCTCCATAAATCTGGGGCCTCATTTATGGCAATTTGGCATAGGGCAGCACAGCAAGGCACCTTGCTGTGCTGCCCTGTGCCAAAGAGAAACACATAGAAAGCGGAAAAAACTAGAAGAAATAAACATATTTCTCCTTGTTACGCCTCACCTCAGAAGGCATACTGATCTGCCACTTCCCTTTACATCATTTTGTAAATCTGGGGTAGCGTTAGATTCCATGGGTGTTGCATGGGAAAACCCACTGTAACTCCAATGGAACGCCTCCCCGGCGCAGACTAAGGTGACGCTGTGATTAGCGCTGCATCGCCTTGCTCATGATTTATGAGGCTTTGCGTGGCTTCATTAATCCTTGCCCTGCATCACACATGTACCACTTTACGTGGTGCAAAAGTGACGCAGAGCTCTCACAAATAAGCGCCCTGGAGTAAAGCAATGCAACACAAATGGCAAGGGAGGCATTCAATGGGCGTTGCCCGGGTATTCAGATGCAACTCTCATGGTTTTTGACACATTCCCAGATTTACCAGAACTGGTAGACCTGGGAATGTGTCAAAAAGATATGCCTTCCCAGAGAGGTGTAATGAGGAGAAATATCTTTATTTCTCCTCGTTACTAAGAGCCATATGTATCATCATACCGTTTAGCGATTCCTAAATAGCGATTTTTAAGGAATCGCTATTTAGAATTCGCAAAACGGTATGTATGTACAAAATCGCTTTTTAATAGCGATTCCTTACCATTCCTAATTTGCGATTAGCAAATTGCTAATCGCAAATTACCCATTCATTTCTATAGGCCAGGAGGCCCATAGGAATGAAGGGGCAATTTGCGATTAGCAATTTGCTAATCGCAAATTAGGAATTTTTTCAAGGGTGCAGGGGTGTCTCAAGAACACCCTGCTGCACCCCTGAAAATGACATTTGGGGGCATATGGCGCACATACATGCCCTAAGGGCATGTATGAGCGTCATATGGCACCTTTGGAATTTAAATAAATTGCATTTTTAAAAGAATTCGCAACTTACCACCAACTAGAAGTTGGTGGTAATCTGCGAATCCTTATTGGCATTTTTGCATTAATATTTGTTTGATACATTGCATTTAAGGAATCGCAAATTTTGCGATTCCTTAAGTGCAATCGGAAAATAAGGAATAGCAAAATGTGCGATTCCTTATTTTGCATCAAACATGTGACATACATACCATTTTGCTAATTAGCATTCGCAAAGGCCGAAATTCGGCCTTTGCGAATGCCAATTAGCTTGATACATATGGCCCTATCTCTTTCTATGTGTGCTACATTCTGCAACACACATAGGAAGAGGAATATGCCTCTCAGGATTGTTTTTGTGCAGTAAGGGGTGACTTCCTGCATAAAAACATTTCTGCATGCAATGCAAGCACCCTTGCACCATGGCACAAGGGTGCCTGCATTGGCGCTAGGCTGACAAAAGGGTGCCAGTGCAGGGGAAAAACAGGAATATGCCAAATTGACTTAAATATGGCGCATTCCTGCTCTTTCCCTGTCACGCAGTGCAGTAGAGCAAGATGCATTGCAGCACTGTGTGACTTATTCGTAAATAGGCCCCTACAGTAGGTAACACTGTAGATGTAAAAGTGCCTGTTCACTTCACAAGCAGATATGGTTTTTTGCTCTCGGATATATTTAACTTTTTCTGTATAAGGTTAAGATGCTTACACAACTCAATGAAATAATTTTCCTGCCAAGTTCGATATTGTCATTGGCTGGCGCATTACAGGATTTGAGCTACGGTGAAGTACGATTCTCAGATCTATCCATTCGTATGTGGAACAAAGACAGAGCAATGCTGTTGCCAACTTTCCAATTTTGCATGTGTAAATGATCACACATGTAAAGTGGTGGACTTTTGCCAATGAAACAGAAACATGAACCTTCATGCGCTAACATTTCGCCTGAAAAATAAAGAGAAGCAGCACCATCTCTTTTCCACAACTGGCTAGGAAAAAAACCCTCCGAAATGACCTCTAGAAATAATTTACTAGTAACATCTGATCCATTGCACCTACATTTCTGCAAACCTTGCTTTTTCTTCAAGTGGGTTTCTCTGGTTTCAGCATCTGTGTGCGCCACCAACACCTTACACCTGCCTATGTTAAAATGATTATTTTAATGGCGGTAGCAGTTGACTGACCTCTTTGTGGAAGTTGCTGCATCAGCCATTCTCAGGGTGATTCTGCGAGGACCATTACATGTTGTATGACAACACAAATAGCAAAATAGGAGCTCCATAGTGCAAATACCTCTCTAATAAAGAGAGTATATCTCTAAAAATACATCAGTCAAGGGGAGCGTATCTTTATATCAGTATGCACTCCTGTAAATAGAGATACTGCAGCAAGCAAATTCAAAGATAAAAACACAGCATTCATTTAGATGGGAGATTACATTGAATAAGGTCTACAAACAAGTTCTTCTACATTGTTTGTTTAGTCACTCCCGAGCCAGAAGACTGACGCCACCCACTGGCATGTACAATTACGGTAGCGATTTGGGCGGCCACTAACTTAGTAAAAACAAAATAGATATACTGCTTAAGCAATGAACCAATGTGTTCAGATTTTTTTTAGAAGAAGACTTGCTGTGGTAGAATATCAGTAGTGGCATACCATTAGGTAAATCTTATCATAATATTGGATTATAGCAGCTGGCAAATGTCATACTAGTTGTAAAGGTCTTTTGCCCAAGATAAAGGTCCAGGTCACAGACAAGGACTTAGAATGAGGGAGAGGGCCTTTAAGGACAGGTATAACCTGAGGTGAAAGCACTATAATTTAAATAGAACATTCCACCCACTGAGAGGGTTAACCACTCAGCATCCTGTCCATTCTACTAGTGTGCCTTTCAGCAAACTTTCCAGCTATCATTTAATATCTTGTCAATTGGGAGTGGCATTGGTCATACCTTTTGTAGAACCCCCGTCATATCTGGAAATATTCCTAGAAACGTTTCACACACATAATCTCCATTAAGCAAGGTGTCTACCAATATGCAGGATGAGAGGTGTTACGGTTAACATTTAGCCCCAGCTACTTTTGGTACTTATCCACAAGATGACCAACTTTGTATTATGTTCAAACTTTTTACAAAAAAATGGTCGTCATAATTCACACCAAGGCCCTCATTGGCTATGCGTGCCCTGCAGTTAACTAGGGGTGGGCGGTAAACTCCAATCCGCCGGCGGAGTTTGCGGAGTTGGTGAAGCGGAGTTTACCAGCGCACTCACCCCTAGTGGCAGCCATATATTCAGTACGACTTCCTCCCATGTTGTATATTCTCGTTAGACAAAAAGCCCTCGCCTTGAAAACGACACCCCAGTATAGGTTTGCATTTCCTTGTACAAAAGCGGTTTCCCTTGGTAGGTCTCCCCTTCTTTATCTGCCTTGTTTCATTAACACCTGGCAAAAAGCTTGATGTGGCTTAGGCAATTTGGCCTTGGAATAATACTGGAGGGGCTGATGTCACACGTCAGAGGATGGTGCCAAAGGTTACCCTTGTTCGATTGGCAGGTGAAGGGTGATTGCAGCCAATGAGCTGTTATTTCATGTTCTCTCATCATGACACCGGTTGTTAAATGAACAGAATGTTGCAGAGCACCTTCTTCTTCGTGGTGAAGAGATAGGAAGATGTTAGAGGTACTTGAGGTGAAAGGCAGGGCTGGACCACGTGACGTGACCCAGAGGGGAGGGGGTAATGGGTGCATGCCTGCCTGGGCTCCTAGGGTAACAACGAGGGCCTTAATAATCATGAACGCGCTAATGCACTGGGCCTGCTGTAGAGTGGAACGCAGGGACCACAGCAGGACACCCACCTGTCAGCGACTTGCTTGTCGCAGAGTATTAACTTCTAGGGTGATCGTGTCTCGTGATATAGTAAAGCTGGATCTTCTTGCCCTCCCCCATTTTATTACCTTTGCGAATCATATCATTTATCTTGTGGTGGCTGAGCAATACTCCACCAGCTAGTGGAACTCTGTGGAATTTGGCAGAGCTTTTCGGTAACTCTGCAAGCTCCGACCAGGCCTACAGTTAACTCATTAAACAACCTAGCAAAATAGGGTTTAGCCACTGGTAATACATTGCATGTTCATTCCAGATATCCATTCTACACCACAAAAATTGTTAGGTGTCTTGGTCTCCTTAGACATTAAAATGTTCCTCCTCATGCGCACATCAGATCAGTTACCCCTTCACTATAATTTTCTTTCTTTCTCTCCCTCTCTGTCATGTTCAGCACCTTCTGAAATAATGTTGGCTTCCTTTGGGTCTAGATTCCAGGTTAGCAGTTTATCTGAATCCTGTGATTATTGTTACATCTAACCAGCTAATCCATCGCCAAGGATAACATGAGCGCCTACTGTAACCGAAGGCATGTGCACTACTTTAACACTAATGTGTGCAGAATTAGCTGTTAGACATATTTACCTTTTGAGAAACGTAGTTGCAATAAAAAGTAAAGCTACCAATGGACTCTCAGGTTTTATTTAAAAACTTTGAAAGGTAAATAAATCACTAATTATTCTCAACTCATGAGAGGGCAATAGGTTTTCTAACTATTGGAAAAAACATACAGGCAAATGGGGACTGGGTAATTTGTGAAAGCCAAGCAAGCCCTATAGCTTAGTTGGGAGAAATATTGTTATGTGACGAAGTGCGTTTGTGGTTTTGTAGAGATGACAATAAAAAAGTTCTTACTATTCATCCAAACAGTGATATGCTTTCTTTTGCTTAAACAAAGGGAACACAAAGAAATAAGCTGAAGACACTGATGGCCAGTTTCTCTACTGATCCTCAACAATTAAGGTTGGATTTAGAAGGCGCAGAGTATTGAGGAAAGTTTAAAACACATAGCCCAAAACAATTTTTATGTTTCTAAAGTTTAGTTAGATTTCTCAGATATAGAATAAAACCATTCATAAAACTTTGTTCAATAAAAAGGTATAAGTGAAGGAAGTGACCCAACTAGGGTCACCCTGGTCACTCTGTGCCTCCTCTAGCCTTCCAGTAATGAAGAGTCGAATACAAGCAAACTAGTTTCTTCACAAAATACACTGCAGTGGAGTCCAGTCTTACCAGCCTCCTATGATGGCTGTCGAGGGTCTGACTCTAACAAGCATAAAGTTACATTATGTAGGTTGCGGAGCCCACAAAGACCCGCCTATTATGGAAAAGTACTGGTAGCTGTCGTAATACAATGGGGCACAGAACATAAGTTTCGATTCCGCAGTCTAGTACACAATAGCTACTACCCAAGGTCGTATGGCCTATCCTCCCTCTAGACAGGTGGGAGAAGGCCTCTATGTAACAGAAAAGCAAGCTTTAGCATTGGAGAAACAAAACTTACCAAGGACCATTTCTCGTAAATGAGCAAGTAACAGTTTCGATCATAATACAAAATGGCATCTTCGAGAACGAAAATGGTGGCACACATGTCAACCTAACTAACGCAACATCTGTATCTACTGGTTGCGTCTACACACAATATGCAAATATAATGTATTAGCTATATAAATGCTAACATAATATTGGGTAAAACACGAGAAAGATGACAATGCTACTTTTCAATTCTATCAGTCCCTCCTTTTAGCATTATATGCTAATACGGACATCTTTATTCTAACAGAGTAAAGGAAACATAGTCATACAGACGATATATGATAGGTACGAATACATATATAGACATAGCCAACGTAATGAAAAATATGACACTAAACATTAGCAGTAAAAGTAACGTCAGGAACAGAACCTGCAAGGGAAGTAGTTGAACCAAAAACTCCTTCATACAACTGCATGATAGTATCAAGCTCTTTTTGAAGCATTGTAGTTGCATTTGTATCATGAACCAAAATTCTTTTGGAAAGTGATATAAGTATCAATCATACACAGCAGCAAATTAAAAGGACAATGAAATATATCACCTTTTCCAGATTCAAACCCCAACCACCGTACAAAGACCAGCCTCAATTTCCGCTCTCCATCCCTTTGACATTTTCCAATTTGTCTACAATAGGTTGTGCAATATTATTTTCCATATTCGTGATACCAACCACACACTGCTCTCCTATTATTGCTCAGGCACCACCGTTTTTGCTAAAATAACATCGACTGCAAATCTTGTTTGTTTGGAGTATATGCGCATACTTTCCAACTGAGTGGTGATGTCCCATAAAGCTGCCACCGTGGGATTAGATCAAATTTGCATCTTACACCCAAAATACTCTCTAACTCGTACACCCCTGGCCATGGCAGTACCATCAAATGTCAAAATTGAGGAAAGGATATATCCAAAGGTGATACCAAAGGTGATACCATTACTATAATTATTAACTTCCAAATCGATAACTCCCTCACAGAATTCCTTGGTCAATGTTCTTTTTACCTATCTTATATTAGGTCTACTATACCTAAAAGATACCTGAAGAATTATCACCATTCCCAAAGCCACGTCCTCTGTACCGTTGTACATATTAGAATTCGTACCAATTGATAAAAAATAAAAACCTGGATGTGCATAGAATGGACCCTGATAATCTAATGGAGGATATCAAGTATTCATTCCCTTCATAGTAGGATCATCCTTTCTCCCTAAACGCATTACTTTTTTTAACACTATTTCTCCAGGACAATTGAGATACAAATAAGCATCAGTACTATTTATTAGAGGGCAACATGCAGGATAAATACCTGCCTCTTGAGTTACAGTCAGATCTTGGTAGTGCCAACCTGTCAGGGTGATATTTCTTTTACCAAGGTACAGATCACCACAATACATTTCGGGCATGCATCCAGGGTACCCTGTTCCCCTCGGCTTTCTGTAGTGTAAGAAAGGTCCAGGATATTCCATGCCAAATTCACCCTTTACGTCTACGAATTGGGGAGGACAAACATATGTATAATTCACCAATGACATGGGATAAGCTGTCCATAAACTTCAGTGCGATAACAAGCTGTGTTATCCCCAAAGAATCTTTGATGTGTGTCTAAGAAGACATTGCTAAACATGGCTCTTTTGCTACGATCTGAGGAACCAGCCTGAGATAAGACACATGATGAGATACCCCAGAGCACTCTAATGTCCAGAACAGCCCCCCTCCCACCAACAAGAAAAACATTATAACTACAGCCCAAAATATTTTCTTCCTGAGCGACCTTTCAAACCCAACCTGCCCTTGGCGCAGGGCGACAATAAACTGTTCATCTGCTGCAAGAGGATGACCAAACAGATACATGTTTACCATGAACTCACAAATCAAATCACCAGAAAAAGAGACGTCATATGATGGAGCCAATGATAGAAAGGACACAAAAAACAAAAAGAAAAAAGTTTAAAAAAGAATTAGGGTCCGTTCCAAGCCTCCCTGGCAGGCCTCTATTGCCCAATCCTCGGTGGTGCTATTGAACATGTTGCGGTGGAGCCACACTGTTGCAGCCCATCAGCAAATGTTCAATGTTCTCAGGATAGGGCACTCTCTCTTCGGGAAAATACCCTCAACTTATCCTGTTCTGCGTCAAACACTGCACCAAATCTTCCAATTCCTAGTATAATGGGAAAATGCAGAAACAAGGGGCATTGGCACTAATCTTATCCAATGAAGTCCATCCCTAAGTACACTTGCTTCTCTTTTGGTGCACTACCCTTCCGTCGAGGACACAAATTGTACCTTTCTTCTCCAGGCACTGTCTCCTCTCAGAGAAGAATCTGAAATTCAGGGTCTGCTGGGGACTGAGACTGAGGCGGATCAGATGAAGTGGAAACCTGAGCATCCCTAATTTCTGAGGGAACTGCCGCATTCAGAACTGCAACATTTTCTTCCCCTGTCTGCGCCCAAACTAGTTGAGCATCGGAAAACTGAAGAAATCTTGAGACTTTCTCTGTCTCGTGGTTTCCAATGCCCTCACGCACATAGGTGTCGTAGGGAAGAGGTTACGGCACCTGTCTGCAGTGGGAAGCATGAATCTAGTGCTTCCCGCCCTCCACTCTTACTGATGTCCTTACTGTGATAAGGACCAAAATAGGGTCCCTTCCATCTAGGCTCCAAACTGTCTTGTCTCTGGAAGCTTTTCATAAGGATGTAGTCACCAGGCTGAATGGTGTGCCCGAGCCCCTCAGGTGCTGAAGGTAACACCTCATGTGTCATGTTGGTGAATAGAACACAAGCTTTTAGTGAGTTCACACACATAATTGGCCAATAAAGGCTTATCTATCTCAGAAAATGTCTTCGATCTAGAGACACCCCACACATTTGCAGGATGACCAAAAACCACCTCATAGGGTCATAATCCTGTTCTAGAATGGGCCGTTATTCTGGTGGACAACAATAATAATAATAATAATAAAACCATTTTTAAAGCGCCTGGCTGCACAGAAAACAGTGTGTCCCCGCGCTAAATACTGCTAATTCGCCAGAGGCAGGAGCAAAAGTGAGCCATGAAAGGTGAAAAAGGAAGGAAGGAGGGTAATGCAGGGGGGAACAGGAACGTTTTAAGTTTTCCCCGGAACCTAATTTCAGAGGGCTCCATTCGGAGATCGAGCGGGAGTTCGTTCCAGCATTTGGAAGCCAGGTGTCTAAACGAACAACCACCCATCCTAGCTCTGGTGATTCTGGGGAGTTTGAACAGCATCGTACCGGACGATCTCAGGTTCCTGATGGGGCGATGCATAGTGAGAAGATTTTTCAAGTAGTCTGGGCCTTTGCCCTGGGCGATTCGATGCACGAAACAAAGGGCCTTGAATTTGATTCGCTCCTTAATAGGGAGCCAGTGGAGTTTAGCCAGAGCGGTCTTCCCAGATGCTCTGCGAGGAAGTCTGAGCACAAGGCGAGCGGCGGCGTTCTGAACGCACTGGAGTTGGTGTAGGCTTTTTTTGCTCAAACCTAGAAGCAGAGCATTCCCATAATCAAGATGGGGGGTCACCAAAGCATGGACAATGGTCTTTCTGGCATCGATGGGGAGGAGGTCTAAAACCTTACGAAGGACCTTCAGTATGCTGAAGCACCTGGCTGTCACTTTACTGACATGAGATTTATAAGAGAGATCTGAGTCAAGTATTATGCCCAGGTTGCGTACCGAATCCGCAGGACGAGGTGGGCTACCTAGTTCCAGAGGCCACCACATGTGTGACCATGCTGAAACTGATTTCCCTACCACCAGCAGTTCTGTTTTTTCGCCATTAAGGCGCAAGCAATTGCTGTTCATCCATGATGCCACTGATGACAGACAGTTAGAGAAATTAGTGGCATCTTCTCAGTGGTCGGGCGTGAGCTTGAACATCAGTTGGGTGTCATCAGCATAGCTGACAATGCCCACCCCAAATGCTTCTACTATGCGAGCCAAGGGTTCCATGTAGATGTTAAACAAAGTGGGGCTCAGACTCGAGCCCTGGGGAACCCCATGGCTTGCCTTCCTGAGAGAAGATTTGAAAGGGGGACAGTGCATCTGAAAGCTCCTGTTGGCCAAGAAAGATTTTATCCAGGCCAGGGCCCGTCCCTCCAGTCCCATGTCAGACAGCCGAGACAGCAGCGTTGTGTGCAGCACGGTGTCAAAAGCTGCACTAATATCTAATAAAACCAACGCTGCTGTCTCTCTTTCATCCACTATTTGTCTAAGGCACTCAGTAGAGTAGAGTAAGGCTGACTCCGTTGAGTAGCCGGCTCTAAATCCCGATCGAGTGGGGTGCAGGAGAGATTGCTCCTCCAAATGTCTCATGAGCTGCCTATTTACCACCTTTTCCACAATCTTCGCACAAAAGGGGAGAAGGGAAATAGGGCGAAGATTCTGGAATTGGGAAATGTGGATGTTCGATTTCTTTTTTAGAGGGGCAAGGGATAAGGCATCTGGCCATTGCAACCTAGTACTTTCCTTCATGTTTGCCAATTTTAGCTTGAGAGTACTGTTGTACTTCTCAACTAAACCTGCTGACTGAGGGTGATTGGCTGCAGGGGATTTTTGCTTGATGTGCAAACCATCGCACACCTTTGCGTTAAAGTGACTTCCGTTGTCACTCCAAATCAAACGGGGCAAGCCGTTGCGCGGGGCAAAACTCCTTAATAAGAGCCTTTGCTGTTGCCATGGCAGTGTTTACCTTTGTTGGGAAAGGATCAATCCATTTACTAAATGCACAAACTACCACTAACACATATTTCAAATTATTAACTTGCTGTAGTTCTATTCCGGGTGAAGAGTGGCAGAGACAGCACATGCTGCGAGAACGGAGGCGAAGGTTCGAGTACAACCTCCCTCTGTACGCCCTCCTCCCTGAAGAAGCAAATTCTACAAAGCGTAGAGGTACAATGCGACCTTCTACTACCCGAAGAATCAGGTTATAAATTTACCTATTCTTTCACTTTATCACTGCACCTTTTTATTGGTCCTGAAGGAAGCTTACTGACCATTTGGCAACTAAGGCTGAATCATGTCGACCTTTTTTCACACTAACAGAGTGCGCTAGAATTCATAGTCGATTCCATAGCTGCACAAAACAAAATTTTATATTTGTCCGACTCCAGATTCATTAAAGTCAATTCTCTGGTTGTTTCTGACCTTTTTTAAAAATATCACCACTTTTTAAAAATATCACCACTTTTCACTCACTTTTCCACGATCACTACTGCCTTAACCAAAGGTAAAGCCTCCTGGCGGAGGGTGCACACAAAAAACTGACCCAAGGATTACGCACTCATGTGTTTAAATGAGCGGGGACACATCATATACACGAGAAACCAAAAAACGCGTGTATGAGGGTCTTTTATTGGGAGACACCCACTTACCTACCTGCAGACCTTGGTTTATGCAGGACAAGTGATCCTTTCCCCCAATTGATTATAAGTTCTATGTAATCCATCTGGAGTACCTCAAAATGGGAAAGTAAGGGGTGTAAAATTACCAGAAGGTGTAGGGGTACACTTCCCAGGATTGTGTTTCAAACAAATAATACAGTGCTTCACCTGAAGATCAGCAACTTTTGAAATATTGTCATTTTGCCACACAGGATCTCGCAATTTACAAAGGCCTGTGGTGCTAATAGGAGCCAGACCATGTGCCATGGTAGCTATGGGAAGTACATATGGATCTGGTAGCATCCATCTCTGTTTCTCTGACTTATCAGTCCAGCATCCTTCATCATCTAGGTGCCCTGTACTCTTCTGCCACACTGCCAGCTCCTCTACTGTTGCCTCACTCTGGATTTCTCTAACACTCTCCAGCAAATTCTCAAACATACCAACATCTGGCACCCATCTAGCAGGACCTGCCACAAACATTTTTGTCATTCTCGACCTGGCTGTCTCTTTCGCTATCTGATCTGCAAAGGCATTTCCCCTCCTTGCATCATCAATAATTACTTCATGAGCCCTGCATTTTACTATTGCCAGTCGTTTGGGAAGAGTCAAAGCTGTCAGAAGTCTCTCCATAAATAAACCATGCTGAATTTTGGTCCCGTGTGAAGTAAAAAATCCTCTCTCTGCCCGGTGGCATCCAAAATTTTGGGTCACCCCGAAGGCATACTGGCTGTCAGTATAAATATTGACAGCCAGTCCTTCATTTAATTCACATGCTCACAAAAGAGCTATTAGCTCCACAGCTTGCTCTGATTGATGAGGAACACATGACATCTCAACTACTGTGCGCAACATGGTGATAGCATATGCCGCTGTAGTGGTGCCATCTGACAATTTGAAAAAAGAGCCATCGACATATAGTTCCCCTTGAGGATCAGATAAGGGAACATCAGTCAGGTCTACACACCCCTTTGTCTCCTCCTCAGTACGAAATAGACAATCATGGACATCCTTATCCTCTTCTTCTGAAGGGAGGGGTAGTAACGTGGCTGGATTCAGTGTGGCACATCATTTGAAAGTAATATGGGGTGCAAACAATGTTAATTCATAACCAGTCAGACGAGCACTGGTAAGGTGCTGCATCTTTGTTTAGTTCAAAAGTACATCCACAGCATGCAGTACCATTACTGTGAGATCATGATTGAGAGCGAGCCCTGCCATTTGTCGAATAAAAACCACTGCAACTGCGGTGGCTCTTAAACAACTCTGGAGGGCTCTTGCGACAGGGTCAAGCATAGCAGAGAAATACACACACAGCCTCTGCTTATCTCCAAAGGCTTGTGTTAACACCAAAAGCGCACACCCAGCCATTTCGTGTACGTACAACACAAAAGGCTTCTTTTAATCAGGTGTACCAAGCACAGGTACAGAGCAAAGCGCAACCTTTAATTGTTCAAACGCATGCTGACATTCATGCGATCAAGGCAAAGGTTCATGCACATCTTTAGTTGTTAAGCGAAGCAGAGGCTGTATCATTAAAGAATAAACAGGTATCCAGTGCCAAAAATACGAGGTTATGCCTATGAAAGCACGCACATCCCTCTGAGTCACAGGGACTGGCATCTTAACAATGGCATCAACTCGCTCAGGTGTTAGCCACTGACCCTCCTTCGACAGCAGGTGACCTAAATATGTGACCTGCTGTTGACAATATTGGAATGTAGAAAGGGACACTTTATGTACATTTTCCGCCAAATGCATTACCAATTGTACTGTAGCATCCCGACAACCCTCTTCGGTATCGGAGGCTATTAAAAGATCATCCACGTATTGCAATAATACATTACCTGTGGGAAGAGAGAGAGAGTCCAATTGACTTTTTAAAGTTTGGCTATAAATACTAGGACTTTCAGTATACACCTGAGGAACTCTACAGAATTGAAAACCTCTGCCGGCTAAAGCAAAGCCAAATAAATATCACCTGTTAGATTGGACAGGAATGCTAAAAAAAGCATTTTTCAAATCAATACCAGAAAATAATTTATCGGTGGAAGGAATCATTGTTAAAAAGGCAGTAATATCAGGGACTACAGGAAACTGAGGGACAACTATTTAGTTCATTTCCCGCAGATCAATCACAGAACAATAGACTTCAGAATATGCAACAGGGGAATCCACAGGTGCCTTTTTAAGAATAGGGAGAATGGGGCTATTGCACACGTTCGCTACTGTCTCCTCTACCACCCCAGATTTGATCAGGTCCTGTATAATCTGCATCAAAGCCTGTTCCCAAGCTGTGATATTTGTATTGGGGAATACTAGGGAGCACAACATTATCTTTTACCTTTATTGAAACCTGTGGTATCTGTAATAACACTAAAAAAAACTTGTCCAAAGCAGAAATGAGCACTGTAATCAACTTATCTAAAGATCCGGAACTCACTATCCAAAGAGCTGACAAAGGAGGAGCCTTAATTATTATGGATACCACGTTTTATAAAAACAGTGTTAACCAACATGTAAACGATGTAAATACATATATTCCTTTGGACACTGATCCTACTGAAGCATACCAAAGAACACTTGTATCAATTTTGGAACATGCACTCGAAATGCAATGGATTGATGAGAAAACATTTAAATTTTTGGACACCAAATATCCTCGCAGACCAAAGCTTTATATGTTACCAAAAATTCATAAAGACATCCAGAAACCACCATTCAGACCCATCGTGTCAGCCTGCGGGTCAATATCAGACAGTATTGGGAAATACATGGATCATTTCCTACAGCCAATAGTACAAAAGGGGCAATCCTATATAAAAGACACGATAAATTTTCTTAACCAGCTAAAAACAATTGATCTTGAAGCCAACACTGATTATTGGCTGTGCACAATCGATGTTGTGTCACTTTATACATCAATACCACACAATGAAGGACTTGAAGCCCTTGAATGGAATTTACTCAGAGATGAAGAATGCGAATCCAACAAAATTTTCCTCATTGAATTAATGCACTTCGCGCTATACCATAGTTATTTTGAATGGGACAATAAGTACTACAACCAATGCAATGGGACCTTAATGGGTTTTGGGGGAGCTCCCTCATACGCTAATTTGTTTATGTCAAAATTCGAACACGACAACATTCTAAATAACACCAATTGGACCGACCACTTAATGATGTTCAAAAGATACATTGACGATCTATTTTTAATTTGGAGAGGTGAAAAGGAAGCATTACTGACAAACATCACTGAACTCAATCAACTGAACCCCAGAATCAAATTTACCCACACTATCCATAAAGAAATAATCTTGTTTCTAGATGTACAAATTACAATCACCAATCAACGAATACAAACTCAAGTATACAAAAAAATCACTGATAGGAACTCTAGTCTGCTATTCCAAAGTTTTCATCCTGAAAGCCTCAAGAAGCATTTACCGACATCGCAATTCATTCGATTGAAAAGAATTACCTCGGATTCACATATTCTGGAAAAAACTATGGAAGAGCAACAACAACAATACCTTGACCGAGGATATCCTAAAGAGATTCTTGAAGAATCACGCAGAAAAGTAGCTAAATTATCACGAGAAAGTTTATTGATGCCTTAAAGTAAATCCATAGAACAAAAAACAGTATGTGTTTTGAAATTCTCAACAGAAGCCAAAAAGATCAAAAGAATAATTAATCTACATTGGCCTTTAATCAAAGACGAACCAGACCTGCAAAACTTGTACAGTGAACAAATAACCTTTGCGTTCAAAAGATCAAGAAATCTAAAGGAGATTCTAACTACTAAAAAAGCGACTACAACCCAACACAAAGGCATGTTCAAATGTTTGAATTGCATACACTGCAATAATGTAATTACTGGGAAAACTCTTACGCATCCTTCAAAAGGTTACAAAATAGATTTACAATACACAGGAACATGTGACTCTAAAAATGTAATCTATGCTATAAAATGCCCGTGTGGCAAAATGTATGTCGGTCAGACAGAAAGGAAAATAAAAATAAGAATATCTGAACATAAAAGTAATATCCGTACAAAGAACACGAAATCAGCGGTGGCTACGCATTGGCTTGAAAGTAACCATCAAATAGCACAACTCAAATTTACCATACTGGAGATACTCCCACAACGCAGTGACATGGATCCTGTCAAACAGCGTTTACAGGCAGAATTTTTCTGTATTAAAAACTAAATTCCCTGCAACCGAATTTTCATGTTTTCTTTGACTCTACAGCACAACTTTGAAATTGAGGTCCCCTCGTTCCCTCATTAATTATTCCAGTTTCAATTGTCTTTTGTAAAATCAGCTTGCTAATTGCTTGATGGACAGATTATTCACCTTATTTTCGATTGTGTATTTCATTTTGTGCCATACTTATGTTTGTTTTAACCTCATGAGTATTATAATGCATCATAAGAGTGTATTAAGATAGAAGTTTTCTGATGCACACCAATCACATTTCTCATATATATCCTCCGTTTGGATCTTCTAACCCTTTGAGCACCTACAGGGTTAATAATCCACTATCCTGATGCCGCGATTGTAACGCTCATTAGTATTCGTTTGATTATTTCCTGGTTTGACCACCACGTGGTACAAACCAGCACCCTAACAGCACGCAGCTCAGTCTATACGGTTTTTCCGCATCGTATTTATTTTTCGATATTCCCACGTTCCTGAGCCTTCGTGATTTAATATCAGTTGATCATCGTTATACATAATAGTTATTTTATTTACCGTACCTCCAAGTTGCGCGTTTCCAACATCACGTGATTATACCACCAAGCTATAAGCAACTCCCCAATTGGCTCATTGTCAACCTGATCGGTTCCGCGTTCGGAACGCCGAGAGTCCCACGCATTACTCTTACAGTAAGTTTGTCAGGCTGCGTTTCCATTTCGGTTCCTTTATTTCACTATATTTTGCTCACCCTGTACCATGTTGCATCTAATTTAGATATTTTCATCAAATAGAGCTGATAATGTTAGACCTTAACCTGCAACGTTTCGCTGAATGTTAATGACGGTTTTCCAATGCTTATGAATGTAAATGATAATGTCTGAGGACATGACCTATGTTTACTGATTGCATTTGTAATAGTATAATATTTTTTATGGTTCTCACACTGAATGTTAAGGTCCTGTATGCTTTTACCCACAGGCCCCTGACGAAGGGTTACTCCCACCAACCCGAAATGCATTGGGCATGAAGTAATGCAATTAATTGTTGTTGAATTCTATGAACTGCATCAAACTTATTGACAAAGAAATTACTTTTGAAATGAATCCAATAAATCTGATGATTCTAACAGTATAATGACTGGTTCATTTGGAAATACTAAAGATCATGGATAAATGAGTGAAGAAACTCCTTGGTTTCATGTTAAGTAAGCGCGCCCTTTGTGATTTTTGAATCACATATTCTCCTAAGTATCTGTAATAACCCCACATCTGCACAATGAGGACGGCACATACTTAAATGCAACAGGAAGTGGTGCATCTTTCACCAAACACTGTTTTGCACTAACCACATTAGGTCCGAAACTCAGATAAACATCATCCGGGGAACAATAAATGGTAGCATGTAACTTCTTCAACAAATTCAATCCTAATAATTGGCCACAATTTGCCGTCAACAAAAACGGGGAGTCCACAATAAAAGGACAAACAGTAAAAGCAAGAGGTTGGGAAATGGGCACACAACCGGTATGCCTGAAAAACCTACCAAGATATTATTACGGCCAGACAGGGCTGCCCCGGGGACCAGCGAATGAGAAACAGAGCTATATATTGCACCTGTATCCACCAAAAATGTCTGTGCCGAACCATGCAAATCTGCGGTGACATAAGGACCACACTGATCTACAGCAATTTGGACTGGTCCCTCACCCTGTCCCTTGCTGTCCTAGCAGTAGGACATCCCTGTAACTTCATCCATATAATAATCGTCATGATAGTACTGCTTTCCCCGAGGTTCATCGAAATAATTCTGATCTGAACGACCCCCTGAAGATGTACCAACTTGATTCTCTTCCGACGAACATCCCCACTGCCCCTTCCACCTGAACCCCGCCCCCTGAGTACTGCAAGTTTCTGTAACAGTTCTGGGCACTCTCTTCGCCAATGTCCCTCCTTTTTATACCACGCACACAGCACCCCATGACCTCTGACCCGAACCAGTGCCTCGACCTCTTCCGGACCCTCTTTCAACCTGCTGTAGCAACACCCTCATCTTCAAATCCTTACACTTTCTCTCCACCTTATCCTTTTCCTCATTTTCTCGATGCTCATGATACTAAGCCATGCTCAATATCACTGCAGGTGAGGAAGTAGTCCAAGTACTCTCAAAAGCTTGCAGCCGGGCTACAATTTCAGGAAGCAAATTCGTAACAAACCTATTAACAAACAGACGAACACCACCTTCGACTGACAAATCCTACCCACTGAAATCAAGAACCCCCCTTCAAAATGAGTGAAAAACTACTGACACACTCTCCTGTTTCTTCTGACGACATGTCGTTAACTTGTCCCAATCCATTCATCTAGGTGGGATAAGAGAATGCATATAGGTAATAATGCGGTTTGGCAAAGCCAACACTTCAGCTTTGGGATTTTCACCAGCCTTTCGCTCCTTGTCCCATGCCCTAATCTCATTCCAAGTACCACCCGGCTCCGCAGCATGATCCAGCATATGCACTTACACCAAATGTCCATTGGCACCAAAAGCCAAAAAAAATCTCAATGTCTGCTAGAGTCATAACTGGCGAGGAGGCAGCCTCTGTTAATTATTTATAGTATGCCGTAGGATTTTTCCTAGGGTCCGATAACTGACTCTTAAGAGCAAGCACCTCACTATTCTTCCATGGGGTATAGACTCACTGTTCCTGAAAATGAGCCTGTACCCTGACTGACTCTAACAAGCATACAATTACATTATGTAGGTTGCAGAGCCCACAAAGACCTGTCTATTATGGAAAAATACTGGTGCTGTTGTAATACAATGGGGGCACAGAACATAAGTTTCGATTCTGCAGCCTGGTACAAGCTATCTACTATCTACTATCCAAGGTCATCTGGCCTATCCTCCCCTCTAGACAGGTGGGAGAAGGCCTCTATGTAACAGAAAAGGCATGTGTTAATGAGCAAGTTTCAGCATTGGAGAAACAAAACTTACCAAGGACCATTTCTCGTAAATGAGCAAGTAACAGTTTCCATTATAATACAAAATGGCATCTTCGAGAACTAAAATGGGGGCACAGATGCCAACCTAACTAACTCAACATCTGCATCTACTGGTTGCGTCTACACACAATATGCAAATATAATGTATTAGCTATATAAATACTAACATAATATTGGGTAAAACACGAGTAAGATGACAATGTTGCCTTTCAATTCTATCAGATATAACATGCTTTCTGTTCAGTAAGTTTAAGGTCCTAGCATTATTTATCACACTCTTGGCCACATACAACTTAGCATGAGAGTGTATCCCAAAATGAATAGGAGGGAATAAACTGAAAATACATTAGTCTATCACAATTGAGAATCAAGTCAATAAATAATGTATACTTACCTCTGGGAAACGTGAATAGGGGTGAGATCTAAATAAACTGAAAGGAAAGCTAAGCGATTTATAAACACACAGAACTAAACAGCGGTCGCGCCCCATGCGCGCCAAGGTGCGCCAAAGGTAAGCCCGTCTACGCCCGTCCGCGCCTGGACCGCGCCCAGCACCAGACCCCCTGGTCCCCGCTTCACCCATCCCTCCCGCATTACATACGACGCCTCCACCCTCTTAGCACTCAACCCCGGCCGACTCCCTAACTGCGCCCAAGCAGCAACAGGACACACCCATGGACCCTTCAGCTGCCACTCCTGCAAATTCACCTGCATCAAGACCCACACCAAACCAACAAACACCAAACAGAGATCCAACACCAACCACCTTAAATGCATCCTTCTCAACACCCGCTCGATTCACAAACACGCCATCGACCTTTGGAATCTACTCGACACCATTTCTTCGGACATCGCCTTCCTAACAGAAACCTGGATGAATGCCTCTTCAGCTCCAGACATCACCATTGCCATCCCGGACGGCTACAAGATCATCCGTAAGGACCGCACCATTCAAACAGGAGGAGGAATCACCATCGTCCACAAGAACACCATCCGCGTCTCAACCAGCTCAGAAGACAATCTCGCTATCGCCGAACACCTTCACTTCCAGATCCACACCGACCCCAACACCACACTCAGAGGCACCCTCCTCTACAGGCCACCAGGACCGCGTACTAAATTCAGCGAAGACATCACTGACTTCATCACCCCACACGCCCTCCCCTCGGAAGAATACATTCTACTGGGAGACCTCAATTTCCATCTGGAAAAGAGCAACGACAGGAACACTACCACCCTTCTGGACAATCTCACCAATCTTGGACTCAAACAACTTGTTAACACCCCCACACACTATGCAGGACACACACTCAACCCTATCTTCACTTCCAGCAAGCATATCTCCTTCACTCACACCACACCCCTCCACTGGACGGACCACAGTTGCATCCACTTCATTTACAATAAGACCACGATCTACAACCACCCTCAACCAACTCTGCGAAGAAATTGGAACAAAATCACCATCGACCAGATCTCCACATCGCTTCTTCATAAACCCCCTGCCTATTCAAGGAACCCTAACCAAGCCGCCATCAACCTCACACAATGGCTAACCCAAACCTCCGACAAACTAGCACCCTTGAAAAAACATCAAATCAAACAAGGAAGCAAGAATGCCCCCTGGTTCAACGATGACCTTAAGAAAGCCAAGAAGCTCTGTCGCTCCTTTGAGAAAACTTGGAAAAAAGACCCAAACACTATCACCCAAGCCGCCTTCAAAAACGCCACCCGCAAACACCACCAACTAATCAGGACAGCCAAGAAATCAGCACTCAAAGACCGACTAGACAACAACGCCCACAACAGCAAGGAACTTTTCAACATCATCAAAGATTTCACCAACCCCACCTCCAGCGCCAACGACATCACCCCCTCTCAAGTCCTCTGCGACTCCCTCGCCTCATTCTTCCATGACAAAATCGCCGACATTCATAACAGCTTTGACAACCAACCCGTATACCAGTCCACCCCACTCACCTCCGAACCTGTACCTCCTCCGAATATCCTCTTCGACTGGAACCCAATCACCACAGAAGACACCATTCGCCTGATGAACTCCATCCACTCAGGATCCCCTACAGATCCATGCCCCCATCACATTTTTAACAAAGCAGACTCCATTATCGCACCCCATCTTCGAGACGTCATCAACTGCTCCTTCAACTCCGCTACCTTCCCGGAAAGCTGGAAACATGCTGAACTCAGCGCCCTTCTGAAGAAACCCACAGCAGACCCCACTGAACTTAAGAACTACCGCCCCATCTCGCTCCTCCCATTCCCTGCCAAAGTCATTGAGAAAGCCATCAACAATCAACTCACCGCCTTCCTCGAAACCAACAAATCACTCAACTCCTCACAGTCTGGCTTCCGAGCAAAACACAGCACCGAGACCGCCCTCATCGCAGCAACAGACGACATTCGAACACTACTTGACAACGGAGACACAGTCGCCCTCATCCTCCTTGACCTCTCCGCAGCGTTTGACACAGTCTGCCATAGCACCCTGATACAACGCCTCAGAAACATCGGAATTCAAGAAAAAGCTTTGAACTGGATCATCTCGTTCCTCGCTGGAAGAACTCAGAGAGTCCGCCTCCCCCCTTTTAAGTCAGAGGCCACCGAAGTCATCTGCGGCGTCCCGCAAGGATCATCACTCAGCCCCACCCTCTTCAACGTCTACATTAGCCCCCTCGCAACCATCGCACGTCAACACAACCTCAACATCATCTCCTACGCCGATGACACTCAGCTGATCCTCTCACTTACCAAAGACCCAATCACCGCCAAAGCCAACCTACATGAAGGGATGAAAGAAGTCGCCGAGTAGATGAAGCACAGCCGTCTGAAACTGAACTCGGACAAAATGGAAGTCCTCATCTTAGGTTCATCCCCTTCCGCCTGGGACGACTCTTGGTGGCCAACGGCCCTAGGAAAAGCCCCCATACCGACGGACCATGCACGGAACCTGGGCATCATCCTGGACTCCTCACTCTCGATGACCAGACAAATCAACGCCGTCTCATCATCATGCTTCAACATCCTACGCATGCTCAAAAAAACATTTCGCTGGATCCCCACCGAAACAAGAAAAACGGTCACCCACGCACTGGTTACAAGCCGCCTGGACTACGGAAACACCCTTTACGCCGGTACCACCGCTAAACTGCAGAAAAAACTCCAACGCATCCAAAATGCTTCAGCCAGACTCATTCTAGACATCCCCCGCACAGACCACATTTCTGCTCACCTGAAAAACCTTCACTGGCTCCCCGTCAACAAGAGAATAACGTTCCGTCTCCTCACCCATGCACACAAAGCCCTATACAAACTTGGACCTGATTGTCTCAACACGCGCCTTTCCTTCTACACCCCCACCCGCCAGCTGCGTTCGTCCAACCAAGCCCTCGCCGCTGTTCCGCGCATCCACAAAACCACCATGGGGGGAAGATCCTTCTCCTACTTAGCGGCCAAAACCTGGAATTCCCTTCCCATCCACCTCCGTCTTACTCAAAACCACCTAGCCTTCAGAAAACAGCTTAAAACCTGGATTTTCAATAAGTAAACCCCCCCCCCTTCTTTAAGTGCCTTGAGACCCTCTGGGTATGTAGTGCGCTATATAAATTCTGACTTGACTTGACTTGTTTCAGACAATTTGTCCCCACCCATGAGCACCACTGAGGGATTTTCAGTACAGCACTGACGCAAATTCAACAATCGCTACCAGAAGAGCTCTTCAGGCTGAGAGAAGAATTAACCCCAGCCAATAAACTTTCATGAAGGGAAAAGACGGTTGGGAGTAGAAACAGAAAACACTCTCTAGGTCTTGGTTTCACCTCTGGGATGTTGTAGTCTCATGCCCACCACTCACACAAGATGAGGGTAACAACTATGGTAATGCTCATGTAGGTTGTCCAGGCAATATGTCTAGTAAAGCAAGCACACACAGAAGGAATATACATAGAGGTGCTCATTGAATTGTATTATAGAACAAGCTCATGAATCCCTGCAGCTCACCTGAATGGAAATTCTGGTAATCAGCACATGAAGTACCCAGAAACCTTCCTCGTGCTCTTTTTGCCAGGTGCTACTGTAGTAGGAAGAGTGGCTTCAGGTGGAAATAAACTGCAGACTGACTGATACTGACATAGGAGTTATAATCAAGGTAAACACTTTTGAAAGTATGAAAACACAAAAGAGGCAGAGAAAACAAAAGTGCAGTCACTTCAAAACTGTAAACAAACTGAATCAATAGGAACCAAACAGCCAAGCACTTATGAGGCAATTAGTTTCTGCTTCTCCGTTTCCTAAGTTGTACTGGAAGCACTCTTTCCATTGATCTGATTGGTCCTTCATTTCTGCTCGACCTGGAGGACCCTCCCTATATCCACTACCGCGTCTGGTCTTCCATAGCCTCCAGGTATTAGATCGCAAACTTTTAGCTCATACCTTTGCTGTCTTTGTATACTTACTACTTCTCTTCCTGACTAAATCTGGATTTTGTTGGGGCAAGAAAAAATTGAAGTTTATGAACGAGTGCTACATGCCACATAGTGAATTATAGTGAAAATCCTAATCAGACATTCAGTATGACAATTTTGCATGAAGGCCTTTAGATCCATAACTAGAGGCCAAATAATCATAAGTGAAGTAGACAACAGTTGTACAAAATTGTATTGCTGTCAGATAACTAAGAACCATAGACTCAAGCTCAAAACAGGAAAACTATAATTACGTTTTAAACCTTTTATTAGTATTTATGTTATTTCTCGTTTTTCACATTAAATGAAATGTTTGGTGTGCATATCAACAACAAACATAAATGGATAGGAAACTGACTCTAGATCAATCAGAAGTAAACGATCATCAAAGAAAACAAACAATAAGGATTGCACCAATGTTTTTCCATCCTACTGCCGGAATTTAATGTCCATTGCTCTAGGGTGTGGGAGGTGTAAGCAATGGCCCTTGATATATGACTGAAAAGCTTTTATAATGATCATAAAGTGTAGCATATTTTTGCTTCCTTAGTACAGTGTGACGGTATGGAATAAATGAAGGTGGGTCAACTTTGAGTTATTTTTATGTGTGGATGTGAGAATGGCATTTAACTGTGTAGTGCAAAGAAAAAATCAATACAAGTGCTGCAAGTCTCATCTCCTAAATGAAATAAGGAAGTTAACATTAGTGTAAAAATGAGAATTATCAAATATTTAAGAAAAATATTATTAATACTGATGTCTAAGGACATTTCATTACCGGTTATCTGTGGACTTGAAAATGGGCACCATTCTTTAAGAGATCAAATCTGTTACAAAAGACTTAACATGCAAAGGGACAAATTAAGTTTAGTAACTATACTAGTAACACATACTATGAACAAAAGAATTCACTCACTTAAATCAAGTAATATATCTTAATCTTTGGATTTTCAAATAACAAATATTTTCTGCACTAGATAATCTTAACCTTGACAGGCAAAATAGTATGAAATCAAAACGTAGGTCAGCTAAAGAAAATCGAGAAAGGGAAAAATACTGCTGCCTATAAAGATTCTCTAAAATGTCTCCTTACACATCTTTACTTTCAAACACATGACTAATGCACAGTATAAGATAAAAATGTCAAGCACTAAAATATACATATCGAAATCCGAAAGACACAAAAAAAGGAAATTTGTTTTGATGCTTTAAGGACGGGCAAAAACCATCTTTAATTTTGACTCTAATAAGCTGTTGGTGACATTAGCACATCATTTCAAACATTAGAACAATCAGACTACAGCTTATTTCATTCATCCTATGGTGATAATAACTGCCAGTCAAACAGTTTGTGAACTTCCTGCAAACTTAAGTTATTTGTTGCTATTATCAAATTTTAAATCCCCACATTAAACTCTGCAGGGAGTATAGGAAGCAAAAGATGACCCCGAAAGATGTCTAATGTGGTCAACAATGCTAGATTTCTATTTAAATTATCTTGTATTGTATTCTCCTTACAAGTTTTAAGGGAAGTTTAAGGTACTATGTAGTAGGAATTAAAACACATACATTAGGAGTCCGACATAAAATACAGATTACATTTTTAAAATATTTGCGTAACACCAGCACCTTGTCATCATAAGGCTTTTATGTCAAATCTTAATCCAACAGTTTATATTCCTTTTCTGCTTTCACTGCAATAGGGTTTGTTAGATACTGTTAACATTCTTGTCTTAAATGCTTACGTTTCTTCATTAACCCAGTTTGCACCGATAGAACCAGCTGTAGAAGGAATGTCTCTACATTGAAGGAAGGATTTAGAAATATTGTGCAATCAATATTTATGAGGGATGCATGACTTCTGTTTTGACAGTGACAATGATACCTTTCAAGTTTAGGAATTTATATTAACATAGCTATCATCATCATCAAATACCTTTATTTCAGTTTAAACATAAACCCACATTTGTCACAAGTAATTAAATCCATTTAAACATCCATTCAACATAGCTATCATAAAGGTCTCATGAGGTTCCATACCTTTAAAACATACCTTATACATCTCTGCTCCTTTAAGAGCAACAACATTTGGCAGTTGTGATACAAACCCTATTGTAATACCATTTGGGGCTCTGATTTTTAAATTGATTTTTTTTTTAATATTCTCCTTCATCATTATGTACACCTTCAAGATTTCCATACATGGTTTGGCAAACGTGTTCATTCATGAATTTAATATAATGCTCAAAACATTTTGATTGTACTTCATTAATTATTTAATTAAATGAATTATTGTAAATGGTATTTTAATTTTTTTGTTCTTTCTTCATTTTTTATCATTGTTTTGACCATCACATTTCTCAGAGTTGACCATAGCCATTGAACTCCAACAGAATTGCATTTCATCTTATTTAAACCAATCTTTCCTTCATCCAATTCATCTAAAGCATGTGCTTTTACTACCATATGGAATGAAAAAACAATAGGTGAGGTGCTCCAAGCAAGCCATTACTAAACAGAGAGCAATTGGCTTTATTGGCAAAATCGGAAATGTATCTGATGAAGCTGTGAAAAGAAATGTTAAAATATCATCTTTTATTAATAAGGAACTGACTCTTGACCAGGGTATTTCCTGTCTTGAAATTAAATAGATCACTAAAATGGGTGGTGCATGATTGGATAATGTGTTCAATCAAGTTTCGGAACAGAACAAACTTTGGGGCACATTTACAAGCCCATATCACCACCACGTCACTTTTATCGATGTTGTGGTGGCCATAAGGGCTTCACCTTATTCACAAGGCGGCTTTAAGCCACTTTACATTGCTTAACACTGCCTTGTCAATAAGGCACACTTTCACGCTATACTTAGCATGAAAGGGGTGGGTAATTGGTGTTGTGATGGGTGTTCTACTGCAACACCTATTGATTTTGATGCTGCTCCATATTTACAAGGGTGGCGTAAATATGCGGCAGCACCAAAATTAAGACCAGGAAAAACCTGGTCTTACCGCATCGCAACTATCTCCTCGTTTTTGCTGTTTCCATGGTGCTGCGTTGTGCAGCACAGATAGAAACAAGAGCAACAGACACAAATGAAAGACAGAATGCTGAACAATGCAAACATTCACTCCCAGTCACAATGATCTGGGTTTAATCCATTGTTGCTTTGCTCACCATGCCACCCCAGTTTTGACCCAGCCATATGCAAAACAGTCTTGACCCTGTCCCACATGGGCACAGTCCAGCCCGAACTGCCAAGCCAGGTCCTCCCTGGACCGGAAACAAGCATCCTGGAACCGGTTTCGGGGCATCACCCTCATCAGCCAGGATAGCTTGAATCCAGTGGCATAGAAACAGGATAACGCCTTTGATTGTTTATGTGAAGGAAAGTTTCCCTTCCCGTGCATAAACAATCATTTAAAAAAATTATGTTTTGCAACTTCTATGTGTGCTGCATTAAGCAGCACACATTGAAGTTTTAAAACGTAATTTTTTTAATGATTGTTTATGTGCAGGAAGAGACACCTTCCTGCACAAAAACAATCATTCCCCTCAACGCAGGCACCTTTGCACTATGGTACAAGGGGGCCTGCATTGGCGCTGGGCAGCTAAATTAGTGGCTGCGCCATATTCTTGTAAATACAGTGCAGCCCTGCGTTTCAGAAGGGGTGGAGTGCGGCTTTAAGTCAAGGAGGCTAACGCCGCGCCACTTCTTTGTAAATTTGTCCCTTTGTTCTAGATTTCTATTTGCAAACACATAATTAACACATGTTTAAAACCCATGAATCAGTAAAAAAAGATAATAAATTCATATATCAGTTACACAACATCTGTAAATCTGTAGCATCTCAGCATGTTTCCCTCTTTTGAAAGATTTTCTCATCTTGTTAAGAATATATATATATATATATATATATATATATATATATATTAGAATCTCTGGTGATAAAAGGACTACACACTTTTTTGCAGGCCCCTAAAAGTAAATTCTCATGAGAACAGCACATTAAGTTAATTGCAATTTCACACCAAAAAGAGGGGTTATAATGATTGGGGACAATGGAGGTAAATTTGCAGTGTGGTATATTATTAATAAGTTGCCACAACAGTGCTTCCCCTGTAAAGCACAATGACCCGAATGTTACTTCACAGGTGCATGGCATGTATATGATTAACCCATAAATTAATGAAGCATCAAAGACAATTCTTCCATTGTTGGTTCATAGATTAAATGGCAGACTTTGATCACATTTTTATTGCATTCATAGTGCATAGTCTACCATCAATTTGGTCTCTTAGCACTGTCAGGTATTCAAGGGAGTTTTGCCACTTGGGGCCAGATGTACTAAGCACTGGTCGACCAGTGATTTTTCAGACTGACCTATATCCTAAATGGTGGGTTCACAAAATAGTAAACTGTCGTGGATTGCAAATCAACCTATTCCCTGAATATTAATGAGGTAGGTTGCAAACTGTGAACCTCTACGCTTTGCAGCCATCACAGAGATGGCCGCTCCTGCTGGGGTCAGCAGAGCAATATGTCTGTGATTGCTTTTGCATACATTTGTAATATATTTTTGTCCAACCATAATCACTTCAAATTTTCTTAAAATGTTATCTTGAGTGAATTTGCAACTTGTATATAGGTAACTCTAACCGCTATTATCTGTAGTAGACATATGTACTTACTATCATTCTTATGTGAGTTTAGAGTTTATCTATTTCATATTTTTTATGTAATTCATGTGCTCTTAAGTCCTTTTGTAATGCAACTGGTTCTATTGTAAAGCACTCTGACACCTTCAGGTAAAGTTTGCGCTATATAAAAACGGATATATATATTTTTTTTATAATAAAGCCATTATTTATTTTTTAAATGCAGCCCATTTTCCTTACAGGAAACGAGATGTGGTTAAAAAAATATGATACATTTAACACATTTTTTTTAAGAGTAGGAAGTCCACAGGACCACTTCTCCCACTCAAAAAATGTTTTTTTCAACATTCACAGAGGGAAAACGGGCCCTTGGGGACCCCTCTCCGTTTGCGATCGGGCTACCATTACCTTTGTGTATTCTGTAACATATTGATGCTTTGCAACCCGATTTTTGGTCACAAAAACATTAATACATCCCATTTTGGATCAGAATTTTGAAGGCGTTCCCTAAACACGACCCTTCCAAATACCAATTCGGTATGCAATCGCAAACCAAAATTGTGATTCGCTAACATGTCACTGAATTACAATTTATGTTTGTTACATACCAAAAGGCCTATTTGCCATTGCAAATGGCCCGATTTTATGATTTGGACTCTCTGAGAACCCAAAAAGACTTAGTAAATCTGGCTGTAAGTTCTTGAAGTTTCCATCACAAACTATCTGAAATGTTCTGTGATAAAGGTTCCTCATACACAAAGAGATGCATCATGTTGCAACGTTATGTATTTCAATGTGACCAGCTCGACCTTTGTGTTGTGAGTGGTTTTCAAATCCTTCACAAAGTTGCAAACTACCCAGAGGCAAAAGGAACTTCAATAATGATGTTGGATGGCTGAGTAATAGTGTTGTCTTCCTTGAGTTGTGGATGTGTGCTAGTGGCATCAGAGATGAAAGTATATATTCTACATTTTTTAATTATTAGCATGAAGATTGTCCTGTGGTTAGAGATAGTATGAGCATGGTTCTGCTCCTAACTTAGCATTCCTAAACTATTTTGAAAGTGTGTAAGGTTCTAGCTATTGTACTCTTTGCATTTGAGGTACTTGGTTGTCCCTATTGGTTAATACTTTATTGAACATCTGTTGTATAATTAACTGAGACAACTTTGTCATTTTGGAAAATGCAGTTTGTCAGTATAGCTTTATTCTATCCCTTAATAACGTTTTTAAATCAAACAACAGAATACATTTATATTGTTTTCAACTTGTATTTTATTTTTGCACATTTTGAGAACATTTAGGTTTTTGCAAACTATACGCGGCCTGGTACTGCACATTGTAATCACAAATTATTGCACCATCGCATCATTGCTATTCTCTGACAAGATCTCATGTACGCATGCACCTGTACACCTAGCGCTTAGGGCTATTGAATGAGAGTTCCCCATGCAAGGTATCAAAAGTCCAGAGCAGTGTCCATTTGTTTATTCCTTTTTAGGTCTCGCACCCAGACAACTTTTATTTGTCGAAGTTTTATTGTGTACAATAACAATACTTAGAGTGGGCCTTGTATCAGTCTATTGCTTCCATTGTTTGGCTTTCTTGCAAATCGCATTTGCTTGTTTCTTATTCAATGACTTTCCTTCCAATTTTTGTGTTTGTCCCTCCCTGATCCATAACTTACTTACCATCCTATAGCTTGGATGAATTGTATTTTCCAAGTCTTTCAGCACTCCAAGAAAGTGCATGTATTTTGCTGCTCAATCCCCAGGTGATGCTCCCTCTCACATCCCTGCAGACTTCATGTTGCGACCCCCTGCATAGGTTTTTTCAGTGGCTATTTTTAGTAGTTTGTTTAACCCTCTTACGAGCTCCTCCATTACCCCCATGCTTCTTCCTGCTCCCCATTCTTCTCACAGCTTGATGGTGTTAACCTGCTCCCTGCACCCTCAAGCCACTCCACCTTTGTTCCTTATCCCTTCCTGTCACATTTTTTTCTTTTCTTTTGTTTCTTTTCTGGACGTTCCAGCAGTTCAGTTTTGCCACTCCTATTATTCTAACACCACACCTTTTTGTTTTTCAATATGTTGCACCAGGATGGGGGCTCACTTCCTGTAATAGTTAATTTCCAAAAAAATGGTTTCTGCAGAAGCTTGATGGATAGGTACTCATGAGTGGTGGTGAATGTGCAGCCATTCGTCCTCAGTGCTTTCTTTTTTTAAATTCTTTATGCTGAATAGCATCAGCAACAAAGCATTTTTTTCTTATTGCCCGATGATATTCATGAGAAGCAACAATCAATAGCAAAGCCAAAGTGTCGGATAATGTATTTCGAGGGCAAGACCTACTTACTTTGCCAGTGCTTGCTTTCTTGCTGTGCTCTGGGCACTTCAACACTCTACAGTAATCCCAGTGATTCTCCTGTGTAAGTGGGTGCCTTGCTGGCAACACTGTATGTCGTATGCCAGTCTCAATGCAGTAGGGCTATTATATCATGGATGGCCATAACGCTGCATAACTGTGTTCATGCACAAGACGCTTGCCTGCATAATAAGTATGCAGGCCCACATCTAAAAAAATCAGTGGTTAGAAAGTCTGTGGTTGGCTGCTTTTCTTGTTGCGTTTTGCGCTCTTCAGGCTGCTCCAAGAAACCAACAGGGAATTGCTGGTGCAGCATACATCACCAGTAATATACTACCTGCAAACATGCTCGCCTAGAACTCTGCTTCCTTTCTAAAAGTGAAACCCAGATTGAGACACATTGTCTGAGCGAGTAGACGTATACCTCTATAGAAAATATATTCATTATTTAGAAACCACTGTACATCCGTGTTATTACTTTCTGCTTTTCTCTGCCAATCATCCATTAAATATGATCGAGCACTGATGATAACAATCACGATGTACCTGCATGGCAGCTCTTCCAATGTCGGTAAGACTTCTACACACAGAACCAGAGCAGCAGACATAAATAATATGCTACAGGGGCTCTTAGGTCAACATGGAATTGCTTTAATGAAGGTCCAACAGAGGTCGCATTAAGCAACTGAGATGCAGAGGCCAAATATAATTCTTTTTAAACTCTTTATTTGTAATTTTATAACAATGCAGCATGGTAGACAATACATTGCAGGTTACACATTCCTTTCAACTATGAGTGACGCTTTTTACACACAATCAAGCGAGCCCACCACCTTTTTGACTATCTATAGGAAGGCCAAATATAATTCAAAGGTCTTCCCAGTAATCAGTAACCATAATTCAAAATAATTGTGTAACTTAAAAAGATTTACAGATAAGAATAGGATTTCAGTTGCGTAGTGCATGTCTATGCATATAATGACAGTCATTTTGTAGGATCCTTGCGGATAAAGGGGGCTGATTCATAAAAGCATTTCTGAGTACGGAAAATAGTACTATGGGTGTTTTCTTATGTGTACCCTCACATACCCTTTATAAATCACAACTCAAACATCCAACTGCCTCATACAAAAAAGTGTAAAGAGAGCACAATCCTTCCTATGTGCAACTGATTGAATGTTAATATTCCCCAAATATTGCAACCGTATTCTCATTTTAGATGTTTAAATGGCTTTGTGAGGAGGCCCCACAGTTAGCAGCCATAAACACAGCTAAGCAATCCTTTATTCTCCGAGCTTGCGCTTAAACGTCAAATTTTGATTTCCCTAAATCCATGTTCGAAAATCTAGCACGTGACCATAGCACTGACAGTTTGGCTGATGTGTCTTTTGGCTTTAATGTTAAAATCACCAGTGTGTAATACAAATCAATAGCCCTTGACATAAGATGTTAAGATTGCCGAAAATTATAATAACAAAGACCTCTAGCCCACATGGTTAGGCATTCTTAATCAAATGCATCATGGAGTAAAAGCCTTAATTATCCTCAGGGCAAAATATATCTTCCTCGCGCGATTTTGACAGCTGCTCTTCCAAACTGCCAAATCCAATTATACTGCTGCATAAAGCATGCACAGAAGTTTAAAATAAACTATGTGTCATGATTAGAACTATAGCAGTAACTGTACTTTTTAATCACATTTTCTTCTGAAACTGTTTTGTGGCATCATTATTCTTACATTAAATGTTACTTGGGAAATAACTTCAACTAAGAGTACTACATCTATACAATTAAGCAAAAATGGAGCTGAATAAGATACATGTTTTTCTCATAATTGTTATATTGTATGTAAGCTTAAATCTTGCAAGAATATTGGTATTTTAGTTTATGGTTTTTTTCTGATCAAGCATCTAATATTAGAAAACATACAAATTTCCCCTTATAAACCTACCATGAGAAACCATGGCCCTGGGGTATAGGCTGGATCTTCTTGTGCATGCGAGAATCCTGCATTGCCTTTTGGTATTATAGTTTATCACGATTGCTAAGTTTGGTCATTCTCCCTGTTTCGTAACCATGGAACTCTCATCTTATTGCAACCTAGCTGAAGACACCCACTTCATGTTATGGTGGGCTTATGTACGTTGAGACGATCACATTATGTATCAAATTCAGTCAATGCAAAACTAGCATCGTCACACCAGAGACTGAAGGCCAGGTCAGAGAAAATCTGTAACTTGCAACTACGATATCTCCTGAAGTTCCTAATATGCAGAACTATCAATTTCACATAATTTCCGGTAGACTAGTGATTTTTCCTGGCTGCCTGTGCGACGTAATTTGAATGACACATTTTTTGAGGTGTTTTGAATGACCTATGAGTAAGGTATTCACCTCTCTCCAGGTCATTACAGACACTGTCACCAGCCCTGATATTTTCTCAAATCATTGATTTCAGGTGTGTTAGTATGATTAGTTGAATGGAAGTACAGCATTGCTACACGCTTTAGACTATATTAGGGTATCGAAGAAAAGTCCAAGACTAGAAACAGTGTTTGTAAGGAAATGGAGGGAGGCGGTAATCCTACTATTGAGCCATAGAAATTTGCAAACAATGGCAGAATTAATTCACAATAAAAAATTAAAAAAATGGATATGGAGTTTGCTAAAAAGAGAGAAAGAGTGGCAGACAGACTGACACAACTGCTACAGTACATATTTTATTGGTAGTTTAACAGTGCCTCCAGGGTCTGTGCTGCTTTGGTGGACTTCTATTAAGGTTTTACTCTTGGCTTGACCCTGACGCTACAGTGGTGTCGGACTTCCGTAGTACTACAGGATTACTCTTTTACAATTCTTTTACATGTGAATTGGCACGCAAAATCTAAAATCTATTAGTAAAAGCGCAAAGATGGGGACAGTCCCTTCTATAGCCATTAGATATATATGAACACTCTTTGAATATTTACATTTATTTCCAGTTAAAGAGTTTTGGAGCCATTTCACAAAGACATGGTAAAAAACATAAAAAATACTACAGGAGTACTATGTTACATACTCCTTCATACCTTTGTGAACAGGCACGTGTATTTATCGGTGGTTTAACAATACTTCCAGGATTCTTTGGCTTATTTGGCCCTTGGTGGACTCCTTATAATGTTTTAATGTTGACTTAACAGTGCCACCAGGGGTTTAAACATCTATTGCTTCTGGGTTGACTCCTATTAATGTTTTATTTTGCACCTTAATGCTGTTCCATGGAACTGGGACCTAAATGGGCTTTTTTAGACTTCTTCCAAATGCTAGGCCTAGGAGACATTTTAATTACACTGGTGAATTTGCAGAAATCCTTGAATTTCTAAAAATCTCATACTATATGTTTGTGCATGATTAGTTGAATGGAAGTACAGCATTGCTACAAGCTTCAGACTGTATTAGGGTATCAAAGAAAAGTCCAAGACTAGAAACAGTGTTTGCAAGGAAATGGAGGGAGGCGGTCATCCTACCTATGAGCCATAGAAATTTGCAAACAATGGCAGAATGAATTCACAAGAAAAAATAAAAAAAATGGATATGGAGTTTACTAAAAAGAGAGAAAGCGCGACAGACAGACTGACATAACTGCTACAGTACATAGTTTATTGGTAGTTTAACAGTGCCTCCACGGTCTGTGCTGCTTGGGTGGACTTTTATTAAGATTTTACTCTTGGCTTGACCCTGACGCTACAGTGGTGTCGGACTTCTGTTGCTCCAGGGTGGACTCCCCACCGTGAGGTCAATTCACAAAGACATTCACAAATACGGAAAATAGTACTACAGGACTACTCTTTTACGTTTTTTTAACATGTGAATTGGCACGCAAAATCTAAAATCTATTAGTAAAAGCGCAAAGATGGGCACAGACCCTTCTATAGCCATTAGATATATCTGAACATTCTTTAAATATTCATATTTATTTCCAGTTAAAGAGTTTTGGAGCCAATTCACAAAGACATGGTAAAATACATAAAAAATACTACTGGGGTACTATGTTACATACTCCTTCATGTCTTTGTGAATAGGCACGTGTATTTATTTGTGGTTTAACAATACTTCCAGGATTCTTTGGCTTATTTGGCTCTTGGTGGACTCCTTATAATGTTTTAATGTTGACTTAACAGTGCCACCAGGATTTTATATATCTATTGCTTCTGGGTTGACTCCTATTAATGTTTTATTGTGCGCCTTAATGCTGTTCCATGGACCTGGGTCCTAAATGGGTTTTTTAGACTTCTTCCAAATTCTAGGCCTAAGAGACATTTTAATTACACTGGTGAATTTGCAGAAATCCTTGAATTTCTAAAAATGTCACACTATATGTTTGTGCGTCATTTTTTCCTTGAAAACGCAATTGGCACACCTCTTGCTTTAAACATGTCAGGCCAGGTATCATCATATGCTTCATCCATGTGCACTGTCTATTTCCACATTCACAAATAAGTTTCCTACCTCGGGGAAAACATTTCCACCTCCAACCCAAGCTACCCTATCACAGACTTTGGTGACCTAACCTTTTTCGTCAACCTATATATGCCCCGAATTTAAAAGTATGACACTATGCTGGCCCTTCTCTTATTTCAACAGCTGGCGTCAACTCATCTAGATAGTCTCTTCAAGATGATAGCATCAATCTGTAATCCCAAGAATGCAGATGTTCTTGAAGTTCTCCTAGTAAACCAAAATATTAAAATTCACTTTTATGATGACTACACCGAACTTCGTCTGAAAGTCTCCACGAGTAAGAAATCAAATGCCTCAATGGCTGCGTCACCCTTTCCCAAGCCTTTTGTCAAGTGAACACCTAAAACGAAATCCAATCTTCATTGGCAAGAACACCAAAGAAGCCCAAACTGGGTTTGGGTTTCCCAGATGAAGCTGGACGTTTCCAAATATCTGTATGTGAACATCTACCTCAGATCCTACAGCATCATGAAACTCTAGACAGGCTGGCATCAGATGGCTACAGAATAACATACTTTCAGTAACTGAACTTCATAATGGTATCCAAGCTATCATACCTTCCCACCTATCTTGTGTTAGTGCCATTCCAGCATCCTGAACGTTGGTCTATCTCTGCATTCAGTCACTCAAATCATCATAGAGCTAAGGAAACATGACTACATAGTTTCCACTCTGGTGGACATTCACTTGTTTAAACTGCAGACTTTCAACACCTTCAAGACATCTTGCATCACATAACCAACTCACCATCGTATTATGTAGAAACACGCCTGTTCTCAGGGGGATGCACAACGCCCAATTAACAATCAAGAAGAACAAAAAGGAAACAACTATAGGTCAAGCCATTTCAATTTAAGCACCCATAACCTAGATCAACATCCTACCTTAGACAGTGCAAACTCCTTCACTCCAAATGGAGCACCTCGCCATTCAATATTAAGGACATTTGCAGCTCATTCTTTCTTCTGGCATGTGCTATATAGGTAGTTGCACCTCTACAGCCACAGTGAGTGAATTGTCCACAGGAATTGAAATAAACAATGTTTCTCATTTGTTGCTTGGATGTATGATATGGGTTCTTGAAGTGAGGTAGTTGGGCTCTAGTATTAAGGAGTAAACATGGCAAGAACAGGGTTTCAAGTTTATTCTTAGGAGAAATGCTTAAGCCATTAAGGAACCATCAGAGCAGTTCCACAATTAATAGTCCTTTCAAAGATTCTCTTCACATCTTCCCTTGCATCTTCACCTATCTAGTTATTATTCTGACACCATTAAAGCTGCTGATTATTCAGTTTGCACGTTACAAACAATTATCTTTAAGGCATGTTAATGGATTTTGTATTCAAAAGAATACTAATGAGGGCTGTTTGGTATATTAACATAAATTATATTCTGTTTCTTCACAGATCAAGTAATGATGATTTGAATCTCTATTATGATGTTGTCTTACACATTTGCAAGTTTCTTAACAATTTGCAAGTATATAAAATGCGAAATGATCAGTTTAACACACTATTTTGCCTCTGAATTCTGTGGGACTTTCACACTCTCCATTTCTGCCTCTTTTGAGAGGCTGGATGTGATAATTCCGCGGAGGCACAATGCTTCTTCCAATTTCTTGTAGAGTTTATATTTGCTCTGGGCTACATGTCTGGAAAATCTGCAGGATTTCAAGTGCTGTTGTTACTTGTAAGAGACATTTAATAACATGAAGACTTCACTGTTAGAAATTGTGATTTCCAGTAGGCAGAAGTATGCAGCCTGACCAAGCATGAACCACAACCCTAGTTAGGGTAAATCACAACACACCCTAAATTATCCTGTGCTCACCCCCTGGTAGCTTGACACAGAGAAGTCAGGCTTAACTTAAGAGGCAATGTGTAAAGTATTTGTGCAACACTTGAAACAGTAATGCAGTAAACACCACAGAAATACTCCACACCAATTTAGACAAATACATTATGATTCTATCAAGAACACACCAACAAAAATCCAATAAGTAGAAGTCCAGATATTAATTTTGAAAGAACAAAAGTACAAATAGGGCTTGGAAGCACTAAGTGCCTATGAGGATGTCTGGTCACGCTGGAACAGGGCAAAGTCAAGAGTTCAGGCTGACGGCAATGGAGCGTGGGCAGTGGACATGAGCCACGCAAGGCCCACTGAACACCAGTACCATGATCCTGGACACAACAGCGAGAAGCGTAGACAAAGTGCTGGTTTCGAGATGCGTTGGTTCTGATATGCGTTGGTTCCGAGTGCGATGCTCCATGGTTCTCCACGCAGTCGAGGAGTTGCATTAATCATTTGCTCCTGCAGCAGTGGCAAGGCGTTGGTCCCAGTGGTGAAGCATTGGTTCCAATAATGATGCACAGGTTCTGTTGCCGCAACAGCAGCGATGTGTTAGTTCTTCCTCATGCAGCTGAGGATGTGTCACTTCCAATGGAGCAAGCACCTGAATTCACTTCCAATGGACCAGGCGCAGGAGCAGGGGGTAAGGCTTTGATATCCCTGAGTTGTAAAACAAGAGGCAAGCCAGCATTCCCTAGTAGATTACTCTGGGTTGAAGTGACAGTTCAGTTCTTCCTCAGCAGTGCAGGGGGTAGGAGGCAGGAGGGCAGCACAGCAGAAAAGCAGTTCTTCCACAGCAGCAGTCCAGCAGAGTGGCAGTCCTTGTAGCAGTACAACGAAATGTGTGGAGGTGACTTCAAAGAGGAGCTTTTGAAGGGCATAGAAGTCCTCCTTCCCAGCTCTGGCTCCAGACCTACTACAGGGGGCAGCAGCCCTTTGTGTGGAGACAGGACACTGCCTATTCAGGTGTGTCAGCTTCTCCCTCCCATCCTGCCAAATATGACCCATCAGGATGTGGATGGTCACTCAGTTACACCTAACCTTCCTTTGTGTGTGACTGCCTAGAGGAAATGCACAAAGCCAGCTGTCACCCATCCTAGATGTTTATTGGAGCTAGGCTACAGGCACACAAAGATAAGAGCAGAGAAATGCCATCTTTCTAACTGTGGCCTTTTTAAAATAGTGATTATAAATTTAATCTTAGCCAGAAAAGGCGATTTATCATTACTATGACACCCTCCTTAGCCTGGGTACCCACCGATGACCACACATAGCACTGAGCTTACTATTACACATCTTTATTCATCTGAATGTAACTGCAAAGTGCCACATTCTAAATCAGCCTTCATAGCATTCTGCACTAGCAGCATGAGGAGCTTAAAGGGTTCTGCCATTGCTAACTCACTTATGGCCGCCATAAGTGTGGCAGGGTATGCTCAGACGTGAGTCCCTTGCTCACTTTGCCACTGGATTCAAGCAAGCCGGGCTGAAGACGGCTGTGATGCCAGAAACCGGTCCTCGGAAGCTTGTTTCCGGTCCAGGGAAGACATGGCTTGGCAGTTCGGGCTGGACTGTTGCCTTGAGGCACAGGGTCAGACTGATTTGCATATAGCAATGTTTGAACTGGGGTGGCAGAGTGGGCTAAAAAACGGTGATGGATTAAACCCAGATCTTTTGACTGGGTGTGAGTGTTTGATTGGTTCAGATGCTCCGTCCATCACCACCCCCTTTTGTATTGCTAACTCACAAGACACTACATCTCCCCCTGTGTTAAATGAAAATTAATTTGGCAAAGCGTATGCCCAATGGGGCAAGATTATTTTATGCTATATGATTATGTTAGCCTTTCAGTATTAACAAGGATTCAACATGGATGTCAAAGTTTGCCCAATGGGGCTTGATATGAATATAAATACAATGACATTCGTAGAAAGACTGTCATGGCTGCCAGTTGGTGAGCAATGGGCAGCAAATGTAAGGAGAGATATCCTGTGGAAGTTGCTATTAATGGAAAAACAACTGGTTTTTCTTTTCTTTTTGGTCTTTTATATAAATGATTTATTATGGGTCGCAATTGAGTTAGACATAACAAAACTATTTTGTCCTCAGAATATTGCATGATCAAATGATTAATTATCCATTTTTACCTCTATTATTTATCTTGTTTTTGTGTTACAATCACGTTACAAGATGGCTGCTGCAATTTACAGAGTTGTTGATGAATTATATAGGCACCCTTCTTTTATGTTTAGTTTGAGATTAGCATGTTAAATTGTGTTCCGTAACTGCGAGCAAGCATTGTGAAAAAGGCTTTGCACCGAAACGTGTAGACGCTCTTTTATGAATGATCTCCATATATTTTATGAGTGTGGGGTCTTAAAGGGGTTTTGGCAGAATGTAGAGTGTGCGCTTGGTGTCATCTTTAAAGTTCATTTTAAGCTGAATATATCAATGGTCATATTCGGTGTAGACAACAACCCCCCCCCCGTCTGTATTGGCTATTGGACAGAAAGGTCTACTAATGTATTTGATTCTAATTGCCCGGAGAGAGATCTGTAGGCTATGGAAGGATTCATCTCCCCCGCTCTACGAGAATTGGCTACGGGCTGCTCTGGCTATGGCCCAGCTGGACTCGGGTCACTTGGTCAGTGACGAGCCCTGCATTTGGGCACAGCTTTTAGATTGGGGTAAAGAAATGAGGCTGATTTAAGATCTAAGTCCAATGATTACACCAGGCTTTGTACAAAAAAAGCTGGCCTGTTCGGCCTATAGCTATTGCAATAGCAGAAACCCTGGGCGCCCAAGATAGAAGGTTGGTTTCTAGCTTATATTTGCAGATGCTTCATGGTGAGATGAGGAAATTTTTTTAAATAAAAAAATACAAAAATAATGAAATAGTTCTATAAGAGTTGATGACCTGTTCAGCTAACTGGAATATGGTGGCAGGCGGAGTTAGCCTATCAAGAGACTAAGGGGCCGATTAGGATGGCGGACGGACTTGCGTCCGTCCGCCATCCCAGAGGTGGAGGGACCGTCCGCATGGGCTGCGGCGGTCCCTCCGTGCAAATTAGGATGTGACCGCCACCCTGGCGGTCACATCCTGGATATTTAACATTGCGGCGGGTGCTGCTTCAAGCAGCACCCGCCGCAATGTTAAAAGTGCATGTTTTACATTTACATGCACAAAGCGGCAGGCACCGCGCGGTGCCTGCCGCTTTGTGCATGTAAATACTGGGGGGTACCATAGGTACCCCTCATGTGCACCCCCCACCCGCCTACACCCTGGGGGCCCGCAACGGGCCCCCAAAATCAAAAGTACACATGCTTTTCCACAGCGGAAAAACCGCCGCGGCAAAGCATGTTTACTAATGCATCCTAATTTGGCTGGCGGTGTCTGATAGACACTGCCAGCCAAATGAGAGCTTTTCCGCCGCGGTTGTAATCCGACCGCGGCGGAAAAGCAGCGGACAGAAACCAAGACCCACCAGCCATCGTAATGCGGCGGTGGGTCTTTGGTGACTCCGCAGAGGATTTTCCGCCTCCATCCTAATCGGCCCCTATATGCCTGCCTGGATACTTCTACTGTAAGGAAATACCTTTGAAACTGCAACAGAAAATGCTCTGGCCAGCTGGAATTAGAATTTTACCTATCATGCCTGTTTAGCCAAATTTGTTAATCCCCACAAACATGCATGTTGTGGGTTTACGATGGCTGTGTTCAACAGCCTTTGCTTGAATTACGCAGCACCTCCGGTAGGAGAGAGTTGGCATACCGGAATACCTTCCAGGAAAGTGTGGGCAGTATCAGCATAGCAGCAGAAGCTGTCGTACTTGCAGCTCAAGCTGCAGATATTTACAACAATTTATGTATTAGACAAGGCAATGAGGCTGCAATAAGGATGTTGAAAAATGTGCAGCGCCCATCAATCAGGGAATTATAAAGTGTGCTACTTACCCGTGAGAGTCTCAAGGTGCTGGGGATGGGGGGGGGGGGTAGAAGCTCCTGTCAGTTGAAGAGCCAGGTCTTGGGGGTCTTCCTGATGATGTGCAGGTTGGGGGCACATCTGATGTTGATGGGGAGCTCGTTCCAGGTCGTGGCCTTAATGTAGGAGAAGGTTCTTCCACCTGGTGTTGCTCTACGGATGTTCGGGGGTTCGGCAACGGCTAGGTGAGCGGATCATAAGTTCCTCTTGGGTAAGTGGAAGCAGATTCTATTGTTGAGATATTGGGGTCTGGTGTTGTGGAAGCATTTGTAGGTGTAGGTGAGTATCTTGAAGGTCACTCTCTTGTCAACAGGGTGCCAGTGGAGGTTATGAAGGTGTTGGGTGATGTGTTTCTGTTAAGGGATGCCGAGGACGAGTCTGGCTGTGGTGCTCTGTATGGTCTGGAGTTTGCGGATCAGAGACTTATTGATCCTGGTGTAGAGGGCGTTTCCGTAGTCCAGTCTGCTGATTATGATTGCGTGGGTGATGGTGTTCATTGATTTTGGGGGGGATCCATTTGAAGGTCTTTCGGAGGATGCGGAGGATGTTGAAGCAGGTGGAGGCGAAGGTGTTGACCTATTGGGTCATTGAGAGGGAGGAGTTGAGTACCATGCCAAGGTTTCGGATGTGGTCCGTGGGGGTGGAGGGGGTTTCTGAGGGTGATGGGCCACCATGTGTTGTCCTATGCAGAGGGTGAGGGTCTGAGGACAAGGATCTCTGTCTTCTCCGAGTTGAGCTTCAGACCGCTCCTGCTCATCTGGGATGCAACATTCTTCATTCATTCCTGGAAGTTGAGTCTGGTGGTTATGGGGTTCTTGGTGAGGGAGAGGATGAGCTGGGTGTCGTCGGCGTAGGATACTATACTGAGTCCGTGCTGTCTTACGATGGCGGCGAGGGGGTCATGTAGATTTTGAAGAGCGTTGGACTGAGCGACGATCCTTGGGTACTCTGCAGTTGATTTCCGTGGATTCGGAGAGGAAGGGTGGCAGTCTGATTCTTTGGGTTTTGCCGGTGAGAAAGGAGCTATGCCAGTCGAAGGCGGTTCCCTGTATGCCGGCATCATGGATTCTGGCGGTGAGTGTGCGGTGGGAGACAGTGTTGAACACTGCAGAGAAGTTGAGTAGGATCAGGGCCGCATTGTGTCCTTGGTCGAGGAGGGTACAGATGTCATCTGTAGGGGCGAGTAGAGTGGCCTTGATGCTGGGGTTGCTGCGGAATATGGATTGGGAGGGGTCAACAATGGAGTTCTCTTCGATGAATTTTGTGAGTTGGACGTTGAAGGTCTTCTCTGTGACTCTGGCCATGAAGGGGAGGAGGGAGATGGGTCGGTAGTTCTTGAGGTCCATGGGATCTGCTGATGGCTTCTTGAGTAGAGGTCTGACTTATGGGCATTTCCAGTCATTGTGTGAAAGATGCCGGTTTCAAAGGTGGCATTGAGCGATGGTGGTGACGGCTATGTGGAAGATGTGTGGGAGGCAGGGGCCCGTGGGGGCTCCTGATTGGATGCCTTTCATGGTTGATGCAGTTTCTTCGGTGGTGACTTGGGTCCAGGAGGAGATGGTGGGCTGGATGGCGTTGCTGGAGGAAAGAGTGGTTTCGGAGTGGGGAGTATGGTCATTGAAGTTGTCCTAGAGGCCCTTGATTTTCAGATGGAAGCAGGCACCAAGCTTGTTGCAGAGGTCCTGGGAGTGGGTGATGTCTGTGGTTTTGCTTGGGGATTTGGTGAATTCCTAGAGGATGCTGAAGAGTTCCTTGGTGTTGCTGGAGTTAGCGAGGATCTTGTTCTGGATGAAGGTCCTTTTGGTGGATCTGATGTGTTGGTGGTGTTCCGTCATGGCATTCTTGTATGTGGTGTGATCTTCCGAGGTTTCGCTGTTTCACTAGTTCTTCTCTAGACGTCTACAGGTGCATATGGATACTTGGAGGTCAGCTCTAAACCAGGCAGACCTAGGGCGCTGTCTGTCAGTGGTGCGTAGGGGTGCGAGCTTGTCTGTGCAGTTGGTGATCCATCTGTGTAGTTCTTTGGCTGTGGGGTTGGCTTTGGTTGAAGTGCTGGGGGCATCGTGGTTGAGGGTGGAATTGAGCTTCTCCTCAGTGACTCTGCACCAGTTTCTTCATGGAGGACGGGGTACAGGTTTGGGCAGCGTGAGTTTGTTGATGAAGTGTATGCAGTGGTGGTCTTGGTAAGACTAGCCAGAAAGTTAGTCCAGTCATGCACTGTTCACTTGGTGTTATCTCACACCTACTCAAGTTTTCAAATTAGATTAATTGATGAAACCATCATTTTACATTCATTTTAATCTTTCTTAATCTCATCAAAGTTCATGTTTCAAATCACATATCATAAATCAATCACAGTAAATTATTTGAACATTTCGTATACATTGAATAAGTTCTCATGGTTCTTCATATATTTCGATCAACATTAACATATAGCACATCTTAATTGCGTGCCCGATGCATTTCGGTACCCAATCGGTACCTTCCTCAGGGGCCACTCTAAAGGGAAAAAATGAAAATATGTTGATTGTTGTATGTGCCCATGGTTGCTATTGACAAATCTAAATTGAATGTAAAGTCTCATACCTTAGTTGAGTGGTTAATAAATGAATGTCGGCTGAAATGAAAAAGATCTACTTGTAACGTGTGCCAACTCTTCTTGCAAAATGATACTCAACAAATGTGTTTTAGTGTTAGCTTACCAGAGTGTACTTGAAACTCTCAGTGATGTGTGCTGTAATAAAAATATACATGCGTAGTCTATTAAATGTATGTCTCAATCTGACTAGCCGCATAGGCTATATACAAAGATTCTCGGTGTCATATTAGCAAGGTATCATTTCATACCTGGAAATGTTGTTGGTCGACTTTAAACCTGAAAACAATAGGAACCGGATTACTCTCTGTCCCTTGTAGGATATTTCAATACGCTGCTTTGTCATAGAACGCGGTGTCCTACCTGAAAATATAACTGTGTTCGCGAATCTGAAAAAGATCAGAGGGTTGCTGAAGTTAGAATGCCGCTGCGGTTGGAAACGTAAAAACTTCCAAACTACCCTCCATTCCTGATGATATCTTCTCCACGTCTATCGCAGTTCTCCGTACCTCAAACGTGTGAAAGTTTAGCCGGTGGCCGCCATGGCCGAAAGTTATAATGATACACGGCTAGTGATACTGACACTGAAAACGGACTAATCTTGGATCTCACCGGACACACTGAGATGCCCGGTCGCCATCTTGGAGAGATGTTATGCTAGGGCTAAAACAGTAGTATTGAACGAGAGAGTCACCTTTTTAAATGTAAAAAAAGGGTTTATGTAAATATACTCTCAAATATCATTTTCGCGTTAATCGCTGAAATAGAATAAAGAATATAAATGAGAATAAAATCCACTCCTGAATATCAAGTAGCACATGTGATTGCGGATAGAAATCGCTCTTAAGTCTAATGCTTCTAGATCTTACTCCAAGACTCAATGAAAAGTGACCTGTCTCAATGATGGTAAAATGAGTATTCCGGAAATTTCTACGAGTATAGGGCACCTGTGTATAACCGATCTGTGGTGTTGCTATCAGTGCTATAGTACTAACGTAATAAGAAGACTTGTGTGTATCTGTAGGAGGTTTCTTAAATGAATGCCAATGCCCAGTGGTGGTCTTTCCATGGGAGTTGCATGGAGTGACTGAGGCAGATGTTGTCCCCACCTGCAAAGATGGGGTCGAGGGTGTGTGCTGCCTTGTGGGTAGGGGTAGTGACAAGCTCTTTCAATCCTATGAGGTTGTCCAGGATGGTGTCAGAGTTAAGGTCGTCGAGGTAGGAGTTCAGGTCTCTGATGAGTTTGTATCCATGGAGGCAATGGCGCGGGATGCGATGAGGTCAGCGATGTTCGTGGCGAACAAGGCGCGAGGTCCGGGGAGTCTGTAGGCGAGGGTGCCACGAAGTGTGGTTCTATTGCTGGTCTGGATCTGGAAGTGAAGGTATTTGGTGGTGGAGAAGGAGTCGCTCATGGTGGAGGTGGAGAGTAAGAGGGAGCGCTTGTGTGCGATGGCGAGTTCTCCTCATGGGCAGTTGGGGCAGCGAAACAAAAATTCACAAGCACAAAAACGAAAGACAGACAACAAACAGAAAAATGGGCACTGACACAGGACAGAGCGCAGCGGACCAGCAGAAGAGCAAGGCTCTCCCACTGGACCACCAGGGATGAGGTGCAGGCAGGAGCCTGTGGGTGGAGGAGGGCCTAGAACAGCTACCAGCTAAAGTGAACTGGGTCCAGCGGCAGCGGACACAACAGCGGAGCTGCTGGGGGAGAGAGCAGGTGTCTGACCAGGAGGTCAGAGGTTTTGCCTAAAAGCAGAACACATTCACCAGTGTTAAAGTACTGTTCGATAGCAACACAAAAAGATGGTGGATGGAATGCTGAACATTGTCAGACATTCACCCCCAAACTGAAGGATAGATTTAACCCAGATCTGTAACTAAGGGTGAATGTTTGATTTGTTCAGCATTCCATCCATCAGCAGTTCTTTTTGCGTTTGTTGCCCTAAGTGAGAAGGATATGGCCAGAAGTGCGTTCCGTGCTCACTATGACACCAGATTCAAGCTGGCCTGGCTGATGAGGGATTCAATCCAGATCTGTGACTGGGGATGAATGTCTGATTTGTTCAGCATTCCATCCATCATCTATTCTATTTGAAAAAGTACTTTACCAAGCAATAGTTGAAGTAAGTGATTCCAAAATACTAGGTGAGGTGAAAGAGTAAAGCAACCAGATACTCACTTAGATCAAGGAGAATGAGCCTTGCTAAAAAAAAACAGGTGGAGTTAAACGAGCAACATGTTAAAAGCACTAAACAAATATTTAGGCCTACAAACAATACTGCCACTACAAAAGAGAAGAGAGACATAAACTGGGAAAAAATAATAAGCCCACTCCCTCTCTGCACACTAATTTCAAGATTGTCATAGAGTAACAACATTATAAAAGTCCTTTACCCTCAACATAATCAATGGAAAGAAGTGGTGCAGGAGTCACAATGACTACTGTAAATAAGGAGTTACACATTTGACCAACTGAGAAGCTCAGCTCACTGTTTGTGAGACAATTTCTGCAAGGGAGATAACCATTTAGCTGTAGACAGAATAGGGGAGGAGAATCGACATCTAAAACTAAATATAAACACCAGCAATAGCTATGAGGCATTAGGCAACCTAGACAGTTTAGTTGAGAGGTCAGAGCCTTGTGGGAGCTTGCAAAGAGACTGGCCTGGGGGGATGAGGCCGCAATAAGTTAAATCCAACAATGGGAGACGGGTGGTGCAGACATAACACCCCTGCTTCACGATTTAGCTATGGAAAATCGAAATAGCTTTGCGCAGTCTAAAAAGAATGAAAAAGAAACACAGGAAGCTTGTTCAGCTATGGGGAGAAACTGGATGATTTAACTTTGAGAAGCCCACTCCTTTGCCTCCTCTTCTTCTTTTTCCTTGGTTTTGCGGTCTGTGATTTGTAAGTCTACCCAAACGTAAAAAACGAAATTTGTTGTAAACCAATGTTGTGGGTCCACCTTTGTCCGAGAGGGAGTCACGATCTGACTCTGACCCTGTGTCCGAGCTCAGATCAATGAGGGTATTGTCCTGCCATGCTCTATTATTTGTCTCCAATCTTTCACGCCTGATATTGTTGAATTTCTTTGAAAAGTTATAGATTCTGCCTTGTTCATAATCGTTTTGGTCCCGCTGGGTTATGCATGGAGCACCTTGTGTGCCCCAGGCAGTGACTATCTGGGTGTCGTCAGCATAGGATGTTAGTGTGAATCCAAATGATTCTATGAGGGGTGCCAGTGAGGAGACATAATTATTAAAAAGGGTTGGGCTCAAAGATGAGCCCTGTGGAACACCACATGGCAGTGAGAAAGGCTCAGCTTTGAATTCCTCAAGAACTACGGTTTGTACTCTGTCAGTTAAGAAGGATTTAAGAAGTTTCCATGCCGAGCCCTTCACTCCTATCTCCTGTAGACGGTCCACCAACACCGCGTGATGGACCGTGTCGAATGCCGCCCAGAGATCCAACATTATCAATGCCGCATTACCTCCTTGGTCTAAAATCATTCTTATCTCCTCTGTGGATTTTACGAGCACCACTTCCGTACTGTGACCTCCTCTAAACCCAAACTGGGTTGGGTCTAGGGCCTGAGTGTCTTGTAGAAAGGTGTTCATTTGAGCATTAATGTTCCTTTCTATGACTTTTGCTGGAAAAGGGATTCTAGAAATAGGTCTAAAGTTGTTAGGATCAGTGACATCCAGATTGGATTTTTTAGCAGTAGTAAAATTGAGGCCTGCTTCCAGTCTTTAGGGAAGTACCCCTCCGAATACATGATATTAAAGATAGGGGTCAGTATTTTTGAGACATGCTCTGCGGCTGAAATAACTACAGAAGTGGGGCATGGATCAGTTGGAGAGCCTGATTTTACCTTCTGTAGTAAGCTGCAGGTGTCTAATTCTGTTAATGGGGTAAAATTAAGTAAAAGCGGGTTATTTTTGTTAGTTTCTGTAGGAGCTAACACTGAGCTATGTGTAGTTTCATGAAAGGAGTTAGAGAAGGTGACAAAGATATTGTTCACCTTCTCAAAGAAACAGTTAGCAATTTTATTACACAGCTCCTGGCTGGATGTGAGGGTAGGGGTACATGGAACAGATAGTTGTTTTACTATTTTAAAAATCTCTTTGGAGGAGTTTCTAGCTTGAGTGATTCTGTCAGAGAAATATTCTTGTTTTGCTTTGAGGAGCAACTTTTTATATACAGCATTACTTGTTTTATGGTTCTGCCTATCCTTGTCATTGTAGCCCTTCCTCCATTTTCTTTCTAGATGTTTACAGACTCATTTCTGATCCCTGACTTCGGAAGAGTACCATGGGGCAGAGGGATTTTGTCTGGTGTGGTGAAGATATTTTATAGGTGCTAGTACCTTACCTGCCTCTGCTAGCCAATTGGAGTAAGAATTGGTAGCCTCATCTATGTCTCTAGGCATCAACGGCATGGTTGATGTAAGTAGGTGGTGTAGTTCCCTAGTATCTATCCTATTCCAGGCTCTGGTCACTGAATGTTTTCTCAGAGGTTTAGGGGTCATGCGGTCGGGCAGAGTAACCTGATATAAGACCGCTGAGTGGTCTGACCATGTCAGAGGGAGGACATTGAGGGTTTCCAGTAACAAGTTATTTGAAAAAATCTCATCCAGGGTATGGCCAGCTACATGAGCAGCTTCCCTCACTAGTTGTTTTAAGTTTGCACCTTCCATTAATTCCAGCAACCGGAGAGTATCTGGATCTAGGGAGGCCTCCAGATGAAAGTTAAAGTCCCCCAGAATGGTGTAGGAATCGAAGATAATCCCTCTTTCCAGTATACATCCTATTTGTGTCAGAAACCGCCCTCTTGGGCCAGGGGGCCTGTAGATAAGGGCTCCTCTAAAAGAGTAGTGGTGTGAGAAATTAAGACAGAACTCCAGGGTTTCACAATCCTCCATAGTGATGGGACTGAAAGATGCGGAGATGGATTTATGATATATAATTGCCAGCCCCCCCCCCCCTTTTTTATGGGGTATTTAACTAGGTCTGGACCAGAGGAATCATCCGTCCATGATTCTGTAATAAATGTGACCAAAATTCCTTCCTCTTCAATTAGAGAGGCGCACTCTACACTGTGTTTGACCAGGGACCTGGCATTGAGCAGGGTACATTTACGGGCCAGGTGAGAAGTGTTATTAACACCGTCTGTATTTTGCGATGGTGGGGGTCGCTATTGATTCCAGAAGAAGCACTGGCAACATGATGCTGCACTCTGGACAAGGCCCATTGCTCCGAGGGAGTGCAAAATCCATGTGCGATATCGAGCACCTCTGGGCTGTGGTAATGGGATTGAGGGCTTTAAGTATGGTATTCTTGTTCTTGTTACCATTCTATGGTATGGTATGGTGTTCCACTGAACTTAGTTGTTGTAGAGCAAGGGGCCTAGCACACCCTGACTACAACTCCTAGAGAGGTTCTAGTAGGTAACACTTAGTGTAGGTAGGTGCACACACCACACCTCACTAGAGAATGTCCTTGAGAGGAGAGCCTAGCGTGTCTCTCCCCACAGAAGCGGACCCTCCTAGGGTCCCTTCTAACTATGACACATTTACTTTTAATGAGCTTAGAAGTTTGTGTCCACTCAGGAGACTGAGACAAGGACAGAGTCCAACCCTGAGACACCTGATCGATCTATTAGTGGAGTATGATATAGAAAAGGCAGCAACCCCAGATCAGACAGGTGGTGGAAGGGGGCCAACCCTCAACAGAGGATTTCCAGGATGACCATCCAGGGGGTTCTGATGATGAAGAGGATGATGATCAGGTCCAAGTTGGAGAACTTACCCAGGTCAACCTAGGACTACTTGGGGCTGGGCAGGAGAGAATCCAATCCAGGCCCCCAAGTAGGCCTAACACTGAGCACAGAAGGAGGAGGTCACTTTCCAGTGACTCCCACCACTCTGGTGACTCAGTAGGGTCAGATACCTCAGAAATGGGGAGAATGACTTCCCCCTCAGCGAAGAGAGCATAAGGCTAGAATGAGGGAAGTCAAGCTTAGGATCAAGAGGCAAGAAATTGCCCTTGCCAAAGAGACCCTGGCTCTTGCTAGAGAGCAAAAGTTGAGTTGATTAGATATCACTGGTGGTAGCAACATCCCTAGAGATGGGAAAGGTCATATGACCATAGAAACCTAAGTAAGATCGTCCCTCCCTACCAGAGTGGGGATGAAATCCACAAGTGGGTAACTGCTTTGGAGAGGGCTTGCAAAGTAGAGCAGGTACCCCAAAGTCAGTGGCCAGCAATCTTATGGCTCTCCTTTGCAGAAAAGGGTAGAGACAAGCTCCTCACAGTTAGTGATGAGGATGCTAAAAACTACACTGTCCTGAAGAGTGCTCTGATAGATGGGTGTGGCTTAACCACTGAACAATATAGGTTGCTGTTCAGAGACACCCATAAGACACAGACTCAGGACTGGACTGACTTTGTAGATTGTGCCACTAAGGCTCTGGAAGGCTGGTTACTGGGCAGTAACGTCAACGACTATACAGGATTGTATAATGTGATTATGAGAGAACAAATTCTTAATAATTGTCAGAACCAGTTATTGCATCAACTCCTGATTGACTCTGATCTGATCTCTCACCAAGAATTGGGAAAGAAAGCAGACAAATGGGTCAGAACCAGGGTGAAGCAGAAGGTCCAGAACCAAGGCGGTGATCAGAAGAAGCAAGACCAAAAGGGTGGGGAGACAGCAAAAGACCAGAAGTCTTCACAAGGTCCCCAAAAAGCTTCTAATGGTGGGGATTCCAAACAATCTAAGAAAAGGGAAGGCCCAAAGAAGCCCTGGTGCAAACATTGTAAGGTTAATCCTCACTGGACCAGTGGTTGCACCAAAAAGGAGACAGCTCCAACCACTATTGCCCCTAAGGCACCTGCACCCCCTAGTACAATTAATAGTGGTGGTTCCCAACCCAAGGCTATAGTGGGGTTAACCATGGGTACTCAGATGGATTCTGGCCTAGTCAGAATACCAACTCAAGCTGTTCTTGTCTGTGATGTGGACATGGCTATGTCCTCTACTGTGAGCCCCAATAACTTGGGCAAGTACAGACAGACACCTTTCATCGTTAACAAAGTGGCTCAGGCCTACAGGGACACACGTGCCAGTGTCACCATGGTGACACCTAACTTTGTGGACCCTGGACAGATAATACTAGGTGACAATTACCTAGTGACCAATGCAAGCAATGTCACTACCACCCATAGTATAGCAATTGTTAATTTCTCCTGGGGAGGGGTAACTGGCCTCAAAAGAGTTGTTGTTAGTTCAGACCTCCCTGTAGAATGTCTGATTGGCAATGATCTGGAATCTTCAGTCTGGTCTGAAGTGGAGTATAGGACTCATGCAGAGATGGTAGGTATATCAGCACATGTCCTTGCTGTGACCAGGTCACAGGCCCGAAAGTGCAAAACTGAACAGGCCCTGGATTCTGAAACTATGGACCAGTTGCCTACCAAGAGAAAGAATAGTAGGGTTAAGGCAGCTTCTTTCCCCCGCCTCAGAATGAGGATCAGCCTCTTGAAAAAGCTGAGTGTGAAACCCAAGAAGAACCTGTCCTAGAAGAGCTTGAGTCTGATCAGGTTGAATTTCTTGGGACAGGGGGACCTTCAAGGGCAGATCTGAGGCAGGCGGAGTTGGACTGCCCCTCTCTTGAACCCCTCAGACAGCAAGCTGCTGCTGAGGCTGCTGGGAATGCTACAGGTACCCATAGAGTGTATTGGGATAAAGGGCTCATTTATTCAGAGGATAGAGACCCCAAGCCTGGTGCTTCCAGGAGGTTTGTTATACCTTTGGCATTCAGGAGCTTCCTTTTTACCTTAGCCCATGATATTCCCTTAGCAGTACATCTTGGACAGAACAAGACTTGGGACAGGCTTGTCCCTCACTTTCACTGGCCACACATGTCAGAAGATGCCAAGGAGTTTTGTTGCTCTTGTGTCACCTGCCAAGCCAGTGGCAAAATCAGGTGGCACCACAAAGGCCCCCCTAACGCCACTACCTGTGGTGGGGGTTCCCTTTGAAAGAGTTGGGATAGACATTGTTGAAACAATGGATCCCCAAACAGCATCTGGGCACAGGTTTATTCTGGTGGTAGTGGACCATGCCACCAGATACTCAGAAGCTATTCCCTTAAGGACCACAACAACACCTGTTGTGGCAGAGCCCTCCTGGGAGTTTTCTCAAGAGTGGGTTTTCCGAAAGAGGTTGTCTCAGACACAGGTGCAAACTTTATGTCTGGATATTTGACTGCTATGTGGAAGGAGTGTGGAGTGAACTATAAGTTCACCACACCCTATCATCCACAATGCAATGGTCTGGTGGAGAGATTCAACAAGACCTTAAAGGGCATGATCAAGGGTTTAACTGAAAAGCTTAGGCGAAGATGGGACATCCTTCTGCCCTGCCTTTTGTTTGCTTATAGAGAGGTCCCCCAGAAGGGGGTTGGCTACAGCCATTTGGAACTTCTGTTTGGGCATCCTGTAAGAGGACCCCTTTGTCTGGTGAAGGAAGAATGGGAGTTACCTCTCAAAAGGCCTAAACAAGACATTGTGGACTATGTACTTGTTCTCCGCTACAGGATGGCCCGAGTACATGAAAAAGGCATCCAAAAACCTTGAGGCTAGCCAGGAACTTCAGAAAGCCTGGCATGACCAAAAGCTGTGCCGACTGTTTACCAGCCAGGACCGAAAGTGTGGGTGTTGGAGCCAGTGACCCCAACAGCACTCCAAGACAAATGGTCTGGACCCCACATGATTGTTGAGCAAAGAGGTAACCTACTTGGTTGACCTTGGAACTCCCAGGACCCCCCACAGGGTGCTTCATGTCAACAGATTGAAGGCATATGTTGACAGGGCAGACATGGGCTTGCTCATGGCTACAGATGAGGGACAGGAGGAGGAGAGTGACCCTCTCCCAGACCTGCTTTCTCAGAACCCTGATGATGGTTCAGTTGATGGAGTGGCCTTGGCAGGCAGCCTCACTGACCAACAGCAGCAGGACTGCAGACAAGTTCTACAGTCCTACAGACATATGTTTTCTCTGACTCCAAGTCAGACAAGCTGGTGCACCCATGAGGTGGACACTGGTGACAGTCTGCCTGTGAAGAGTAAAATCTACAGGCAACCTGACCATGGTAGGGACTGTATCAGGACAGAGGTCCAAAAGATGTTAGAGTTGAGAGTTATTGAGCCTTCAGATAGCCCTTGGGCCAGTCCTGTAGTCCTAGTGCCTAAACCTCACACCCAAGATGGTAAGAGAGAGATGAGGTTGTGTGTGGACTACAGAGGTCTCATTGCTGTCATTAGGACAGATGCCCGCCCAATACCAAGGGCAGATGAGCTCATTGACAGATTGGCTTCTGCCAAGTTTTTGAGCACATTTGACTTGACAGCTGGCTACTGGCAAATCAGACTAGCTGAGGATGCAAAAGCCAAAACAGCAACCCCAGGAGGACATTATCAATGTGTGGTAATGCCCTTTGGTCTGAAGAATGCACCTGCCACATTCCAAAGGTTGGTGAACCAAGTCCTCTCAGGTCTGGATGACTACTATGCAGCTTATCTTGATGATATTGCTGTCTTTAGCTCCACTTGGGAAGATCACCTGATCCACCTGAAGAATGTTTTGGAGGCCCTGTAGAAGGCAGAGTAAGGTTGTGTACCTGGGCCACCTTGTAGGTGGGGGTCAGGTTCAACCACTGGAGAGCAAGATCCAGACCATAAAGGACTGGACTCCTCCAACCACCCAGACACAGGTCAGAGCTTTCTTGGGCCTGTTACTACAGGAAGTTTGTTAAGAACTATGGGTCCCTTGTGACTCCTCTTAATGACCTCACCTCAAAGAAAATGCCAAAGAAAGTTCAGTGGACAGTAAGCTGTCAAAAGGCATTTGATGACCTGAAGCAGGCCATGTGCACTGCACCTATTCTGCAAAGTACGGATTACTCCAAAGAATTCATTGTGCACACATATGCTTCTGAGTTGGGCGTGGGAGCTGTTCTTTCACAATTGAATAAAGATGGTCAAGACCAGCCAATAGCTTTTATTAGCAGAAGGCTGACACCTAGAGAGAAACGTTTGTCAGCTATTGAGAGGGAGGCCTTTGCTGTGGTTTGGGCCCTGAAGAAGCCGAGGCCATACTTGTTTGGTACTCACTTCAAGATTCAGACGGACCATAAGCAAAAGGTGCTCTCTTCTCCCTTCTCCACCTTAAAAAAATCAAACCTTTCATTCCAGCGGATGACTTCAAAATTGTTGTCCAGTCTCTTGTACATTGCAGGATTGACTATGGCAATGCCACCCTTGTAGGCACCCCAAAAATCCACCTTGCCCCTATTAAATCTGTCCTCAACCTGGCTGCCAGACTTATCTCTGATTGTAAACGATTTGATCACATTTCTCCTATCCTCAAAAACCTTGACTGGCTCCCAATCGAAGGTAGATCTACCTTCAAGATGGCTTGTATTACTCACAAAGCCCGCCACCAAAGCACCCCCTCCTAACTCTCGGACAAACTACAAAAAGCGGGCTGCTCTAGGTCCTTGAGAAGCACTAATGCCCTTGTCCTCATCCCCCCGAAACTCAAATGCAAAAAGACTCAATCACGTGCTTTCTCTGGTAATGCCCAGACGATCTGGAACTCTCTCCCCAAAGATCTTCCCTGTAACCCATCCTTCCCTCTCTTCAAAAAAAGACTCAAGTTGCTTCTTCTCAACAAGTATTGGGGTACCTAACACCTCTATTTCGATGTTTTTCCTCTGTTTTTATTCTCATCAACACACTCCTTCTTTTTCACTTTCCTTTTCTCCCCCCTCTCCTTCTTCCCCTCTCTATCCCTTCTTTCTTCTTCTGTTTCCTCAATTCCCTCATCTAACTGACAGACAATTTCTCCCATTGTGAATTGTTACTCGCCCTGCAATGATGTGTAAATTTTACTTGCTTCTGGATGTTTACTTGATTCTTGATGTTTATCTGCCTGTAAAGCGCTCTGATACTCCTGGGTCCAGTAGCGCTATATAAAACCTTCGAAATAAATAAATAAATGAATAAATAAAATAAATAAATAAAATAAGCCCGTCTTGTGGCTAAATCAGATGAAGGGTGAAAATCCCAAACTGCTTAGGTGGTCCATTTCCCTACAGGGGATGGAATTTACAGTGGAACATAGACCTGGGACTGACCATGCCAATGCAGATGGACTCTCCAGATATTTCCACTTAGAACATGAAGACTGAACTGGTCAAGGTTAGTTTAATGTCCCTGCGTTTGGGGAGAGGGTTATGTAGGAGAGTAGGGTCTGCTTCCTATGGTCACCCCCACTTTTTGCTGTGATTTTCTGCTTTTTCGACTTTAGTGTGGCTGTGGGCCTGCTAATCAGACCCACAGCCCAGCTGTTCTCTCTCTAAATTGATACCATGTACTTAAGGTACATACCTGATTGGGTATTGGGTCACCTTTGTGAGCCCCTGTATAGTGTACCATAGGTACCCAGGGCATAGGTGCATACAAGGCCTACCAGGGGCTGCAGCATGTATTATGCCACCCCTGGCTGGCCATCCAAACTGACACCACTGCCTGATCACTCAGCTTGGGTAAGTTGGTGTAATCACCCCTTACTTAGATATAGTATATCTATATCTACCTTATATATAGACACATAGTAACCTATAAGTCACTCCTATGGCAGGCCTTAACAATCCTAGAGGCAGAGTGTTTGGTTTTATGTGAGAGGGTGCCCTAGCAGGAGCTGAGCCCCTCTGCAGCTTTCTGAACCATGTCCATATAGCTGTTCTATGATACAGCCATACCATATACTCTTAAGTGCATTATAATCCTCGTGGTTAATGCTAACTTTGGTTTGGCTTTATCAAAACATGTTGTGTAAGGTGTCAAACACTTTGGAATACTACCCCCACCCCGCGGGGGTAGCATTCCACCCTTCTAGAGGGAGAAGACATGTTGGTTACTGCTTTACCTGGTTAAAGTTAAACAGAGCCTCAGCCTCACAAAATGGATGCTGCTGTCACAGACACGAGTCTGACCTCCTGCTGCTGAACGATGTCTGGATGCCTGGACAATACGAGACACTGCCTGGGGCACACAAGGTGCACATGCATAGCCCAGTTCAAACCAGTTGCTGGGGCACTCCAGCCCTGCTCTGGCCTGAACTGGACAAAGAGAAAGGGGTGTAACCACCCCCCTCTCAGGGTCCACCCATTGGAGGGACCTAGCAGGTAATCCAGCCCCTTAGATTAGTATACATATAGGAGCTGTGTCTAGAAACATTAGATTATCCTGGACTGAAACTCTGAAATGAACTCTTGGACCTTCGACTTTCTACATCAACTAGAAGATGGAAGACATCTCCCTTGTGGTCAGAGAGTGACCACCTTGTTCAAACAGGCACCACCAGTAACTTGCCGGTTTGCTTTGTCGACGCTCCCGATGGAATCCGAATACTTAGCTACCGACCCACATCCACAGCAAAGCTGCGACCCATGGCGGACACGAGAGATGTGGGACCAGACTCCCTGGACATCCTGCAAATTGCTAACTGTATCGACTCCTGAGGTAACTCGCAGTTGTGCATTGGCGTACAAGAAGCCCCAAACCCGAGCGCCATTTGCACCGAAGCTCAGCCCTCCACACTCCACGAGTGCCGTGTGAGCCTGCTCCTGCATTTCAGCTCGATGCATCTTCCCGGTTGCTAGCCTGTTGGCTAGTGAGCCCCCTGAAGGCGAACCTTTGTAATTATCTTGCTGTTCTAGTTGCTCCAGGCTTGTTCCAGCTTCCCTGCAAAGGAAAAGCCCCTCAGACATTGCTGGTCTGACCTGAAGCCAATCTTCACTTCCTGCGTGGATTGCGGTTGCCAAGGCTTGTTGGGTCTAATCCGGATACCAACACCGCAGTCGACTAGATCCTTTGTAGGACAGCTCGAATCCAGCTCCTGGTTGATGTCGACGCCTCCTGGTCCTCGTGGCTGCAGGACAAGCTTTACCTCTTCACCTGTTTGCATCGCAACATCACCTGGTTCCATCCTGGTTCCTTCCTGGTCTCTGGCTAGTGACTCAGACTCTGTCCCCTCTGCTTTCAGGTTCTTCAGCTCCTCGATCCACCCTTGGATCCACCCGGACAGTCTTCCTTCGGCCGCCTGCAGCACTTCTTTTGTAGGTCTCCATTGAAAGCATCGACGAAACCCGACACAAAAACACACCTATGCACCCGGCTTCCTTGGGTGAGGTAACTCGAGTACTCCGGTGCTCCCGTGGGTATTGACTATCCAAGTGTCCTAGTTTAAAGGGGTTTCACCGTAGTCCACCCGAAAGTGTCCTTAATCCGTAACTTTGTGACTTCTTCGTTCTCCATTGTAAGTCAATAGTAACTAGCGACTGTGTTCCCACACTGCACGCGTCTCCCGTGGGTCTCCTACTTCCTAACCTTTGACTCTGTAGTGTAGCCCCAGCGATTCCCTAGGCCCTAGGCCTACTCGCCATTCCTGAAGTGGTTCTTATACCACTTTCTTAGTATATGGTTCGTGAGGCCCCTAGGGGCAGAAATGTATTTGTGCGACTTATAGTATGCCTAATGAGTAACTTGTAACGTATCTCGAACTCTGACCTGATAAAGAGTGCAGAGGGGTTGTGTTAGTAATAAATACATTTATATTTGATATATACTTTGTGTGGTGTCCTTTCATTTGGTATTCAATGGATTATATATGGTAAAACAGCTGGCTTCACTTGCTCTCTGAAGTTTTAGCCTAAGACTGCTGGTCCATGCTTCCACTAGGATAGCTTGTCTACAAGGTTGACTTTACAACCACCATCAATAAGGGTCGTTTAGACTGGTGCAAGGTGCCCACTAGTATAGTGGACATCATATGCCAGGCTAACTTCTCACAGGGTAGTCCTACCCGTTATCGTTGCCTGCATATTATGGATGTATGTCGACATTTGGACTGTAAAATGAAACAATAGTTAATTCTCCCCCGCCTATTTTGATATGGGCTATAATCCATCTCCCCGAATGGTCCGAAGCCACAGATTTAATGATACCTTTTGCCCCGAGCCTGATTAGAATTGCCACCCCTCTATTGTGGGCAACCTGTTCTAAAGAGCAAAAAAGCTCTATCCATCGATATTTATTTAGCATTCAGAGTTGCTCAGGTGAGTCTCCTGGAGAAGGCAGATCTGTGCAGCTGATTGTTCAAGGTATTTAAAAACTAATCTTTACCTGGGTGGACACCTGAGACCATTAACATTCCAGGATATAAATTTAATTAGGTTGCTCATAGTTTCTATGAGAGCAATCTATTCCGGGGTTCAACATTCCATAATATATAAAAGGTATGATTCCTAAAACAAGTCTGAGATTCAGGATATTTTTTTTTATTTTCCCCCACTGCTCCCACACCTGTGCTTTCCCTCCCAAAGCAACCCCACACCCCTCCCTCCCCAGTGCAACCCCATTACAACCCTGGGAAACCCCCCCTGGTTCTCTGGGCATAGCCCTATGGGCGGGCCCCCCTGAAGCGATCAAAAACATTAATACATCGACCCTACTTGCCCTCTCTTGAGAGACCTACGAAAAATCATATTAAATAAACCTCATTTTACAGGAGTAGAACAGCTCTAAATTAGACGTTGAGTAGAACTCCCGACATCTCGCCTCCCTAGACTAAATCTCACTCCCACCTCTGATTTAATCAATGAGAGAATCCACTTCTGCCGGTCAAGAGCTAGATGTGTGTAGATCTGTCGGACATCGGGGAGAGGAAGAGGACGCAGACAGGTGGAACAGCGAAGAGCAGATCTCCACACATATAGCTCTGGACCAAAGGGGTCCCCTGCCCTCGCCCTCCTATGGGGCACATAGTTCCTCTAATAGGACTTTAGAAATCAAAGCCATCCTTTCAGTGGAGTGTGTCCTTTCACCCCACACAGTGGATTTTCACATACCATATTGTGGTGAGAGTGGAGCCCTTATATCTAGGTCCTGATGAATGCCACAGAACCAAGTGGGCTACTAGGCAGAAACATGTTGACCCTTTGACTCCGGTGGGAGGAACATCATATCCTCAATACACCGACCACGTTTTTAAGACACCATACAGATGCCAGCAATATTAAAATTAATTTGACGTTTGTAATGGATTTATAACTCACTTTCCCCTGATTCTGGGCCCCCACTTAGTTTAGAAGTGCATCCCTGCCGTCAGGTGCATGCCCGCCCTCTATCAAACCAAGTCTTTAGAGGACGAGGACTGGTCAATGATGAAGCATGACACCAGGTGGTGTGTGAGACCAGTCCTTCACATTTTGTGAGATGCCTTCACTCACTAATTGGAAATAACTGGAACTAGTCCCTTAAACGCCGGGAGCAGCTCAATTGTGTTATAATATTATTGTTGGAGGCTGCTAGCTCCTGGTACCCCGTGCCTCTGGTTCCCTCGGTCCAGACATGTTCTGGACGCCCGTGGTCACACAGCCAGAGACATGACTCGCGGAGGATCGAGACCATCACCTAAAATAGACTGGTCTCCCAAGACCGCAAATTTATTAGATATTTTAATGGCAGGATGGATAAGAGCTGATTGGTCTGCTGGGATGTTGCCCCGAGAGAGTCCAGGCACTACTAGAGAGATTTCCGGGGAAGGAGGAGGATGACTACTCTCTTGAAACCCCAAAGTTTGCAATTGAGGTATCTGTACATTCTGAGCCGACATGCTGGTTTTATTGTGTAAGCCCTTATCAGAAGAGGTGGATATAACTTTATAGCTTCAGGGAGGGTGTAACTCTTACTTTTGAGGATTCATTGTTTTTAGCCCTTCCCTTCCGTTTACCACCTGTAGGTGTGGACTCAATTGCACCCTTGCCCTTACGCTGCCTAGGTCTCACCTCCGTGACCGGAGGTGAAATACGTGGAATATTATCAGCCTCTTCTTCTTCGAAGTTGGCTACCCGATTCCGAAGGGTGTATCTGCACACAGTTGCTTTAAGGGTACCCTGTGGCTGTGGCTGGGTGGGGGGGCTGCGCTGAAAGCTGCTAGTGTTGTTTTCCATGTGGCCTTGAGCCCCCCCCCCCACTGGACAGGCCCCAGTGGCTCCTTTAATTCCCTTGTATACAATTGGACAACAGGGGCACACGTTATACTGCCAAAAACACCGCCGAGTACTCCCCCCAGAGAGTTCAACCGTCCCGGTAAACCAAGGGAACCAAGTTCCACCTGGCAAAGTCTCTGGACCCGTGCCTGAATCTGAGGTTCTAATGGTTCTGAAGGTTCAACTAAATTCCGCCTCAAAACAGGCTCAATCCCAGGGGAAATCCCAAAGTGACAGTGGACCCCTCCTACCGTATGGCCACTCTTGCAGGCTCTCGGCTCCAGTCGAATGCACTTCTCCGCCTCACCTTCAAATTCACGGGTACTAACTCTATGGAATGCCCAGAGCTGGATGCTGAGAGTATGCCTCCTCCACCCCTATGCAGCACCCAGAGCTCATGGCGGAGAAAGCCCTGGCACCGTACACCATTCACGTCTCTCGCTTCTTCACTCCTTCACACAACCGCAATTGCAGCACGAAATCCAACAGATGCCAAAAGTTAGCCCTCTGCTCCAAGGAGAGCACGCCGGCAGGACTCCACTGACTCTCCGCCCACACTCCAAGGGAGAGACGTGAGAGACGCACGCCTCCCGAAAGCAGCTCGAGCCACCAGCAAAAGCAATCCGGGGAAAAAAAAAAACGCCTTCAATGCCTTCAACTAAGAGAAAAAAAACTCGGGGAGGCTTATTTTTGTTTGAGCGACATTAAATAAAAAAAAAAAGAAAAATCACTCACAGAAACTCATCGAGGGTCGTGAGTCGAGAATCCAAAGATATGCATCAGAGGGGAGCACGTCCGCGACCGTTCAGCTCCCGGCCGCCATGTTTCCCCCTCACTGGAAAAGAACTATTTCATTATTAAATGCAAATTATAAAAACTTTGCAAAAATAATGTCTATAAGATTTGCAAAAGTAATGGGATTTTCAGTCCACAATGATCAAAATGAACTCATTAAGGGAAGATATCTGCATGATTTGTCACACGTATTGCTGGGTACTATTTATCTGGCGGGTGCCCATAAATCACTACTAGTAATAATAACTTTGGGTGTTGCAAAAGTCTTCAATCAGGTTAATTGGACATTTCTTTGGGAGTGCTTATCTAAGTTTGGGGTTACAACTAAGGTGGTAAAGGCGGTACAGGTATTGTATCAGGCCGCCTCAGCAGGAGTCCTGGTAAACCGGACCCTCTCTAACAATGTCCAAATAGGAAGAGGAATACAACAAAGTTACCCCTGCTATTTAACCTTTATATAGAGACCTTTGCAGTTATTGAGGCAAGACCCGAATATTCCCCCATTTAAATATAAAGGGTTTGAAAAGAAAGTGGGACTTTATACTGACATCATCATTTATACAGCAGATCCATAGAGAGCAAAAAACAGGTTGAGAAGTTGGCACAGGAGTTTGGTTCCATATCAGGTTATACATTAAATGAAGAAAAAAGCGAGGTGATTGAAGTGAACATTCCAAGAGGGTCCACTACCCATTCTGGAACTAAAAAATTGAGACACTTCGAAAAAACTATAGTGCACAGCATGAATAAAATCTCAGCCAGTAACTCAATTAAAGTCTCCAAGGAAATTGACTTCCTCTTAAGAAATTAGCTCAACCTCCCATTAACCATCTGTAGAATAGTTAAATAATTAAAATGTCTATTCTGCAAATGATTACCTTTCTGTATAACTGCATTTTTTAGACATTGATTAAAAAATACATTTCTAGAATACAGGGTAATTAGTCTTTGTTTATCTGGGCCTCAAAAAACAAAAAACTGTCATGCAAAAAATGAGCAGGACATTGGAAAAAGGAGGCCTTAAATTTACAGATCTCAAAATTGTCTTATGCTACTATCTTCCACCAATAATTCGGGTAGAGTAGAAATGTCACTAGCATTATTCGAAGAGGTAGACCAGGGAGGCGTATTCTGTATCAGTTTAGTGATCCCAAATTCTTCAAGAAAGTCTGTTTGAAGATACTCCAAACAAGTCCTAAATATTGTAAAACAATAGAATTTGATTTGGTATATCTTACTACAGTACTAGATCCCGAATTTGGGATTCACTGGGTACTCCAGAGGTTATGAATGACCTACTCAGTCGATCTTTGAGACAGGCTGGCATTACTTATTGGTGTGACCTGATTGTGGAGACAACACTGAGGTCTTGGAGTAAAATACCAGAGAAGTGGCCTGGGTCAATGTCAATGTTTAATACCTACATCTACAGTCATGGCTGGCTCCTCAATAATGGAATAGGGCATCAACACAAACTTGGAAATTGAACTACACCGGAATGAAAACTTTAAGAAGGAAGTTGCAGAGTGGTACAAGGCACCCTGCTCTGCTGAGGACATGAAAATGAAAGCTTTGCACACTATCTGGTAAGGATTTTTGCTTAGACAGGATGTCAATAACGTATGGCAAGTATCTATACCTACATTGTATGCTACAGTGAAGGCTGCCTCTCTCGAAAAGAGTCACTTTGTTACACTCTACAAATTACACTGGACAGCACAGATGTTGAACAGAATTCAAACAAAAAAAGAGGTGGTATGTATAAAGTGCAGTGCTCCAGGAGCTGACGTTGTGCATATGTTTGTTTGCTGTCCAGATTTTTTTAATTACTGGATTGAATTAAATATTTTCCAACAAAAAGTAAAGGTAAACCCAGCTCTTGTTTTATTGAAACAGGAGGAGATAATAGTTGAAGACAAAGCAAGTGAGCATATATTGTTTTACTTAATATTGCTGACCTGATGAGAGATTTGTAAAAGGAAATGGATATCGGTGGATTGGACTTTCATCGTCAGATTGGTGAAATAAGTATTCCAAATCTATCAAAGAGACACTTGTTGTGCCAAACAAGAGAAATATAAGTTATGGAACAGGTAGCAGGAATGGCTGTTAAAGGATTAAATGCTTGGATATTGTTAACTACTAACTGGAAACTGTATGAAAGTCCAATGATTACACCTTAACATCTGCAACGAAGTGATTCAATAGCCACCAATTTCTTTTGCAGTGCGAAGTGCAATGAAAGAACTCCAGGATGGTGGGCCAGGCAGAGAGGGAAAACACACCAATTTGATTATACTAAAACCAAACTGTGAAAAAAACTCAAATATACAACAACCTACAAACGAATATTTAATAATTAAAATGTAACATCCATATGCAAAACAAATCAACATACATTAAAAGACATAAACAAAAACGAAGTGCATTAAAATCCATATAATTATCGTAGATCGTATTGTTTTGAATCGATATATTATTTTTGATTTCAAAAACCAAATGTAATACAAGAAATGATCCTTTATATTCATCGATGCGTTTCAGTGAATTAGGATGCTTGAAACCATCTTCTGATGGATATTAAAAAAGATGTTCTATCTTCAGATTTAAAACTCGTTGTAGTTCCAATTATGCAAATAAGAAAACAGCAATGTATTTGCCTTCACAACTCAAACAATGAAACACCAACAAATTTAAATGGGGACCTTATTGCATCAGGAAAACACCTTACATTGTATAAACCCTTTTATTTAATTGTACAGCATGGGCATAAACATTTATTTTTATAAAAAATATCACCTACTGACAAGGATTTACCAAACTAAGGCTTTATTATCTTTTACATCTAGCTAACAGTTAAACTTTTAGGCCAGTGAATCTAGTATTCCACACTTAGTGAACTAAGTGGCGAAGCCCTTATTGTCACAATTCCTGCTGGAGCAGAATTCGCCTTCCTCAATACTGCATGCTTTTTTTAGGCATGATGGATGGAATACTTGTCTTGGTTGAAGGGTGTATTCGAAAGGTTGGGAATGAAGGTATTAGAAGTTGTTTTGGTATTTTTTGCCATCCAAATATTGCTGTATAGCCTTATCAAAGTCTGTATGTGTTTAATTAATTATCTCACTAGAAACAGAAAACCATCTCTATCTTTCTCCATCAAGATATGCGATGACGACTTAGACTTAGATGAGAAATCTGATTATAGGTCACTGAAGTATGCTAGTGATGTGTCCTAGCATTGGAACAGTAGATAATAGTTGATCGGCTTTAAGTGTTGCACAATAAAATTGTTCAAAATGGAGTGATTGTGATTTTGTTTTTACCTTAGCTTAGCTGTAACTGTGCAGCCATCTTTCTGCTAACCATGCATTCAAGTTGTGACCGTCTATGACGTGTAAAGCATCATTGGCAGTTAAAGCGAAAAATGTCTAATTAGCTTGCTCAGTGGAAACAGTTCACATTTCTGTATCTATTTGAGAGTAATTTGCATACTTTCTCATTACTGCAGAAATCTGCACCTATGCAACTTCTATGTTTAAGTCTCACCATGTGAATTGTCTCTGCCTGTGCTGCTTATGCTCAATTGGGGTTCTTTTGGATCTCCTTGTCGCTCGTTTCTGAGATTTATGGTTACATTGTTCTTTTGTCATAACCATTTTTCTATTTCAAACAGATCTCTGCGCAGATGTTCTGTAACATTATAAATAGTAGGAAGACTCTGTGTGATGGTGAGAATCTGATTGCTGGGAACAGTGGGATTCATTTTGGAATACCCTTGATTTGAAAAAAAAGAAAAACAGAAACGGGGGTTGGAGGGTCTAAGGGAGATTTATAGACCAGCCCAGGTTATTATCCCCTAATATACATTATCTAAATACAAAAAAAAACCTGGGGGTCTAGTAAAGAAACAACCAAATGTCAGGAACCATACGTAATATTAATTCAACAACTTACTAGTGAAGTGACTGAATGGTCTATTTTATAAAGTATAGTAAACCAACGCATGTAACCACCAGCAACTATAGGTGAGATCCAACATCCAGAGATGGATTACCATCAAAATCTTGTTGGTGATCCGGTTTTCTCATCTGGTCATCCACAGGGCTGGGCTGGTGTGTCTTCTTGATCAGTGAGACTACAACCAAGACCGCCTGTCAGGACTGGGGTCACGCCCACAGTCGCTAGCTGACCATGCGTGGGATCACCAATTGGAATAATAGTGCAGTGCAAAGAGTGAAGGTGTAAGAAAAAAGTGAGATTAAAAAGGAATAGAGAGCTCACAGTTGAAAACTTTAATGACTATGAAACCTCTTTCAATTTAAAAACCAGAACAGCGCAAAACGAGCAGTATAAACAAATGACTGCTTAGGGGCCGACATGTTTCTGCCAGATAGGGGGTATACTCCCTTGGCTTTCTTCAGGGCCTCTGTTCTTAAAAAACTTTTGCTACTGCAAGTGCAAAACACTCTCAAAATAATACTTAAATCAAATACAGTGACACATATAAAGGATATGTTCCTATTCCTCCATGTCAGCTGGTATGTCAATCACCTGAAACATAAGTGCAAAGTGGTATAAATGTGCTGGATCTATAACAATATAAATCAGTTTACAAAAAAGAGAACAACAAGTTCCTTACTCACCCTTCCTGACAGGGGAAATTACCTCACCTCACCTGGACCAAGCTCAGAGTAAGGGAGGCCACGCTCTAGGGATAAGAAAAGGCAGTCCAAATAAAGATAAAGCGGTGCAAGTTTGAGCTTATCTACTTGTTTGGAGTCCCTAATAAATAACTTATCTCTAGCTTAACAATCTTACAACCAGTCTCAAAATAGAGCTCACCCACAGGTGCTGTCACTACAAGTATAGGAAACTAAATTGCTATGAGGGCATAGACTTGCAATACATTTGAGACTATAATGTGGTCGATACACTCACCTATCCGTCGTTGCCCCGAACTATGTCTGAGGCTGGGGGAGGCAACGTTTGGACGGAAGAGTGCATCTTATATAGGTATGTCCTCCATTTAAAAGGTCCTATCAGCACTAGTATTCCGGCCGCGCCTCTTCTTAAGGACATAAACTTAATTTGCACCAAAGCTTGGCGCTTCACAGGGTATCTAGTTTGGAATCATTCGTGAGAATAGTTATAAAGCACAAACGCTGCTAGACGAAATTCAGTTTATGTTTTGCAGTTCGTCGAGTGTGGCGCGTGATCGCGCGAGAGCGCGATCGAACTACAAAAAGTGTGGGAATTGTAGTTTGTTTCGTCACCCAAGCAAAACGGAACTACTGGGCAAGGGAATTGTAGTTCCTGATGTGATTCCGAAAAAATTATTCGGAAAAAATGAAAAGATAACAGCCTGTTGGTCAAGCTACTAAAATGTAGCCAGAGCCAAGTTTACAATTCATCTATGAATTATATATTACGATATATCATGGTGAATAGCAGATTAAAAAGATCGAAGCAAGCCCCTCACTGAGCTCAAAACGGAAGATCTTATGCAATGGTATGGGCAAGGTGTTATTGTAAACAATCATAAGGAGAATTCTTTATGTTAGTCCCCTGTGTTATGGAAACTCATAAGTATGAACATACCGGTAGTGTGTTTACTGATGCCTTCTCCATGAATGTGTGTATGTATAGGTGGTATCAGTATATTCGTATCATCCTAGGGACAGTGCTGAAACTCATATAAGTTCTATAAATAAAGTGTTGTCGCGTCCATAGAGTAGTATCTTATGGGGACAATGTAGTGTGTTTATGCATATTTCTGTCCACTTTAACAGGATAACAGAACTGGTGTGTGACAACACAACAGAATGGTGTTCTGACAGCTAATCATAACGTAGTCCACGGAATTTCATCATTCAAACCCTGGGAGTCTGTTGATAATCTAAATATCCATTGTTGTTCTTTAACAAACAGGTATCTGGCTATGTCCCCAATGTGTGAAGGTATGAATGGCTTCTCCAGGACTGTCCAGGTGAAATCAGTTTCATTATGATTTAGCTCAACAAAGTGTTTCGTCAGTTTGGAAACGCTCTTTTTGCAGCGGAAAGCACTTTTATGCTCCAGCATTCTGGTGCGTACTTTTCTAGTGGTCATCCCCACGTATTGTTCTTGGCAGGGACATGTCAGTAAGTAAATCAACTGGGAGCTGTTACAATTGGTAAAGTTTTTTAGAACCCAGGGGCGATCTGTGCCTATCCCAATTTGAGTAACTTTTGAGGTTTGAGGGCACATGGTGCAGTTTCCGCACGGGTGATGCCCGGTAACTGCCGGAGTGTTCCAAAGTGTCCCTATTGTTCTTATAGGAGGGTCCCTAGGGCGAGTGTGTATCAGTCGGTACCTTAGGTTGGTAGATCTTTTAAAGGCAAAGAGAGGGAGTTAAATTTTCTCGTTGCCGAAATTGAGAACCTTCCAGTTGTTCCTCACAATCCGTTGAAACTGGTTTGACTTAGTGTTATACGTGGTCACTAGAGTTAGACGGTCTAGAGGTGGTTTCTCTGCTTGGACCTCTAACACGAAAATGGACAGATCAAGGAAGGAAATCCTATCTTTGCTTTTTTCCATAGTGAATCTCAGAAAGCGATTCTGAGTGTTTAGCCACTGGTGGAACGACATAATCGACTGTTCATCCCCTCGCCAAATGACGAGGATGTCATTGATGTAACGTTTCCACCAGTGGATATGTAGCCTGAAAGGGTTAGTTGGAGTCAAAACGCATTCCTGCTCGAACGCGTGAACGCACAGGTTGGCTAGGCTGGGAGCAAAAATGCTCTTCAAGTATGAAAAAACCACATACCTACAGGTGTCGGGAACTAGCCTGAGGAGCATTTTTGCTCCCAGCCTAGCCAACCTGTACGTTCACGCGTTCGAGCAGGAATGCGTTTTGACTCCAACTAACCCTTTCAGGCTACATATCCACTGGTGGAAACGTTACATCGATGACATCCTCGTCATTTGGCGAGGGGATGAACAGTCGATTATGTCGTTCCACCAGTGGCTAAACACTCAGAATCGCTTTCTGAGATTCACTATGGAAAAAAGCAAAGATAGGATTTCCTTCCTTGATCTGTCCATTTTCGTGACTCCCACGGGTCTCGAAACTGAACTCTACAAAAAACCTCTAGCCAGAAACTCTTTGCTCCTATATGAGAGCCAACATCCCAAATCCCTTAGGGATAATCTGCCCTATGGGCAATTCTTACGAGTTCGGCGGAATTGTTCTACATCTACTACTTTCCAAAAACATGCTGAAGGACTGTCTCTACAACTTAGAGCACGACACTACCCAAAAAAACTGATCTCTCGCTCATGGAAACGAGCAGCTAATAACCATCGGGAAGCATTGTTAGAGGTCCAAGCAGAGAAACCACCTCTAGACCGTCTAACTCTAGTGACCACGAATAACACTAAGTCAAACCGGTTTCAACGGATTGTGAGGAACAACTGGAAGATTCTCAATTTTGGCAACGAGAAAACTGAACTCCCTCTCTTTGCCTTTAAAAGATCTACCAACCTAAGGGACCGACTGATACACACTCGCCCTAGGGACCCTCCTATAAGAACAATAAGGACACTTTGGAACACTCCGGCAGTTACCGGACATCAACCGTGCGGAAACTGCACCATGTGCCCTCAAACCTCAAAAGTTACTCAAATTGGGATAGGCACAGATCGCCCCTGGGTTCTAAAAAACTTTACCAATTGTAAGAGCTCCCAGTTGATTTACTTACTGACATGTCCCTGCCAAGAACAATACGTGGGGATGACCACTAGAAAAGTGCGCACGAGAATGCTGGAGCATAAAAGTGCTTTCCGCTGCAAAAAGAGCGTTTCCAAACTGACGAAACACTTTGTTGAGCTAAATCATAATGAAACTGATTTCACCTGGACAGTCCTGGAGAAGCCATTCATACCTTCACACATTGGGGACATAGCCAGATACCTGTTTGTTAAAGAACAACAATGGATATTTAGATTATCAACAGACTCCCGGGGTTTGAATGATGAAATTCTGTGGACTACGTTATGATTAGCTGTCAGAACACCATTCTGTTGTGTTGTCACACACCAGTTCTGTTATCCTGTTAAGGTGGACAGAAATATGCATAAACACACTACATTGTCCCCATAAGATACTACTCTATGGACGCGACAACACTTTATTTATAGAACTTATATGAGTTTCAGCACTGTCCCTAGGATGATACGAATATACTGATACCACCTATACATACACACATTCATGGAGAAGGCATAAGTAAACACACTACCTGTATGTTCATACTTATGAGTTTCCATAACACAGGGGACTAACATAAAGAATTCTCCTTATGATTGTTTACAATAACACCTTGCCCATACCATTGCATAAGATCTTCCGTTTTGAGCTCAGTGAGGGGCTTGCTTCGATCTTTTCAATCTGCTATTCACCATGATATATCGTAATATATAATTCATAGATGTATTGTAAACTTGGCTCTGGCTACATTTTAGTAGCTTGACCAACAGTCTGTTATCTTTTCATTTTTTCCGAATAATTTTTTCGGAATCACATCAGGAACTACAATTCCCTTGCCCAGTAGTTCCGTTTTGCTTGGGTAACGAAACGAACTACAATTCCCACACTTTTTGTAGTTCGATCGCGCTCTCGCGCGATCACGCGCCACACTCGACGAACTGCAAAACATAGACTGAATTTCGTCTAGCAGCGTTTGTGCTTTATAACTATTCTCACGAATGATTCCAAACTAGATACCCTGTGAAGCGCCAAGCTTTGGTGCAAATTAAGTTTATGTCCTTAAGAAGAGGCGCGGCCGGAATACTAGTGCTGATAGGACCTTTTAAATGGAGGACATACCTATATAAGATGCACTCTTCTGTCCAAACGTTGCCTCCCCCAGCCTCAGACATAGTTCGGGGCAACGACGGATAGGTGAGTGTATCGACCACATTATAGTCTCAAATGTATTGCAAGTCTATGCCCTCATAGCAATTTAGTTTCCTATACTTGTAGTGACAGCACCTGTGGGTGAGCTCTATTTTGAGACTGGTTGTAAGATTGTTAAGCTAGAGATAAGTTATTTATTAGGGACTCCAAACAAGTAGATAAGCTCAAACTTGCACCGCTTTATCTTTATTTGGACTGCCTTTTCTTATCCCTAGAGCGTGGCCTCCCTTACTCTGAGCTTGGTCCAGGTGAGGTGAGGTAATTTCCCCTGTCAGGAAGGGTGAGTAAGGAACTTGATGTTCTCTTTTTTGTAAACTGATTTATATTGTTATAGATCCAGCACATTTATACCACTTTGCACTTATGTTTCAGGTGATTGACATACCAGCTGACATGGAGGAATAGGAACATATCCTTTATATGTGTCACTGTATTTCATTTAAGTATTATTTTGAGAGTGTTTTGCACTTGCAGTAGCAAAAGTTTTTTAAGAACAGAGGCCCTGAAGAAAGCCAAGGGAGTATACCCCCTATCTGGCAGAAACATGTCGGCCCCTAAGCAGTCATTTGTTTATACTGCTCGTTTTGCGCTGTTCTGGCTTTTAAATTGAAAGAGGTTTCATAGTCATTAAAGTTTTCAACTGTGAGCTCTCTATTCCTTTTTAATCTCACTTTTTTCTTACACCTTCACTCTTTGCACTGCACTATTATTCCAATTGGTGATCCCACGCATGGTCAGCTAGCGACTGTGGGCGTGACCCCAGTCCTGACAGGCGGTCTTGGTTGTAGTCTCATGATCAAGAAGACACACCAGCCCAGCCCTGTGGATGACCAGATGAGAAAACCAGATCACCAACAAGATTTTGATGGTAATCCATCTCTGGATGTTGGATCTCACCTATAGTTGCTGGTGGTTACATGCGTTGGTTTACTATACTTTATAAAATAGACCATTCAGTCACTTCACTAGTAAGTTGTTGAATTAATATTACGTATGGTTCCTGACATTTGGTTCTTTCTTTACTAGACCCCCAGGTTTTTTTGTATTTAAATACCCTTGATTTAGCATTACACAAATTGGAGGATGGGATACAGCTCAACTAACGTTGGAAGTGAATTGCTTGAATACCTGAAGGTAGAGGGAGGAGATGTAGACACTGTAGTAAGGGAGGATGAAAACAGAGCTACCCTTGGAAATTCTATGAGGACCTTTTAGTAGAAGTGGCTGATTAGTTTTACCAGAGCATCTCCACTTAGAGGCTGGTTGGAACACGGGCTGAATCAGCAGATTCTGAGGATGAGGAGGTTTCTAAGCAGGGCTTGCCCTTATATCTTTCCCCAATATCGACTTTAGGGAGGTTGTTGACAGCCATGTGTGGCATAGCTAGGGTGCCTTGGGCTGTAATGGTAGTAAGGAAAATGGGACCCTCATCACATGCTTTTATGGTAACAATCCGCCATTTATTTGGGTGAAGTGGTCCTCTCACACCTCTGTGCCACGGCACCAGCTGAACTGCTGATAGCTACATACCTGGCTAGGTTCAGAATCTTCACGCTTCACTGTGCCCATGTTTTGGGAGACTCCTGCTTGGAGTCAGCATCATCACTATCATCTGAGAGAGCTGTCATCGTCTTAAAATTAAATAAAAAAAATTTAAATTTAACATATTGCATGATAATAAAAATCTTAGCAAAAAATCTGCTATAACAGAAAACTTTAGTATGAAAATCGTAGTGTTTCAAAGGATGCATTTGCAGAACTACCATAATCACTATAGTTCATTCAATTGATGATTTCTTACACAATTCATGGAATGGCAGCAGGTTCTTACTCAGTGTATAAGGTGCTGTCCAATTCAGACAGATGTCCGTGGGTAAAATGTCATAAAGTGCGTGCATGTGGGCTTTGCAAACGGCTTTCCTATCTATGTTAAATACAGAACTTTTCATTGAATATAGAGAGCAATTTGTCCATTCTAATGTTCAAGAGTGTTTTTGCCGAATTCAGGGCCTTTATGATAGCCTATGTCAGTCAGATGTCCATAAACATGTCTATAAGGTATAAAGGGCATACATGCGTGCTGTGCAGCTAGTTTTAAGGTCTCACCTGGCGTTAGCAGCGCACATGCGCTACTCACGCCATGCGAGGGCTTTTGGAATCGATACGATTTCAGAAGGGGGCTTTAAGCCACGCACTTCTTTCCAATTGGCTCGCGTCCTCGTTTATGTTAAATGAGGGCACGTGATTGGCAACCGGGCTTTTGGGTTCCCGCTTTGTCCACTTTTAGGACGACCCATAGTGGACAGCCCAACGCCATCTTTGTTTACTTTAATGAGTGCGCGCACTCTCGCCTCTGATAACGCAGCTTTTGTATCCTGGTTGCCTGACAATGGACAGACTCTTCGAGTGGCCGATGCTTTCTAATAGTACACTGCACGCCGACGCCATCTTTGTTTTGACTTGCTTTTCCCATTCAGTGGGCTGTGTCGGGCGCTGGCAGTGCCTTGTTAAACCCGCCAGAGAATCTCGCTCACAGCTAGTTTAGTTTACTTTAAAGCCTCGACCTAGTGACGCAGCGGGGGTGGGTGGGGAGACAGGACTGACTGTCCGCTCAATTACCAGCTCCCAGTATGACTAAGGGATTTATGATGTTAGAAATTCCTTATAATACACCATTAGCCTTAAAGGGAACGATAATAAAATAATAATACCCTATAATCGCGAGTTAAAGCGAACAGGCGGTGCGTCGCAGCAACAACTTTCCATAAAATAATTGGCTGCGCACCGCGGGTTAGCGGAGCCTTGGCTCGGAGGTATTATCACTAACGAAGCTGTCATTACGGACGCCGGGCATGAATATTTTACAGGGTTGGCGCCTGCCCGGTTCTCCAACGGGCTGGGCCCTAGCTGCACTTAGAGGCTCTGCAGGAGCATGACTCTCCCTCCCATGTCACGGGGTTGCTGGTCCCACTATGCTCCTTCAGAGAAGTTGTGGATGTGGACATTCGCCACAGAAACCTACAGGACCAGAAAGTAACTAACCGGACTAACCTGAGAGAAACAGGCTGTTTGAGAGGGTAAGGTAGGAGGAACCTGCTCCGAAACCCTTGGGCTCACCCTGTACTTACCCTCAATATGGTCAGCACTGTATACATGGGGTCAGATGCGGTTCTCTTCAGTTACATACACATAAAAAGCCCTACCAGCACATACAAGTAGCCAAGGACTACATCTGCCTGGAGAACTTTAAAAAGGACTGAGCGTACAGCCAAGGTGGCTTGGAATCCCAAGGTTGAATAATTTAACCATCTCACAAGAGAAGGGTGAGGCTCTAGTGTGGAAAAAGGGGATTGAGGGTGGGCAGAAAGACACATGAGGGCAGGGGTGGGGTGGCCACAATGAGAACAAGCATTGAAAATACAATAGGTCTCGCCTTTGATTAAGTTAAAGCCATTTGCTTTGCTAATGCGATTGTATAGCAAAGCAAATTGCTTTAACTTAATGAAAGGCAAGACCCTTTGCATTTGTAATGCTTGTTCTGAATGTGTTGATTGCGAAACTTTACCTGAAATATAGAAAGAAATGTAACCAGTCTTATGCTCAAAGCTATGTTTGCCGGATTCAGGAGCTCTATTATAGCCTGTCGGCACGTCTGCACTTCAAAGTTGTGGAATGACTTAAGCAGTAATTACCTGCACGCTTCCAACACACCGTACAGAGGCGTACAATGTATATAAAAGTTACTTCTCCTGCTTTGCTAAATCTACAGTTGGAATCTGTCTGCTGTTTCTGCCACCTATGCAGAAAGTCCAGTGTTGGCAGGCCTCCTAACTGAAATGCCACAAATTTGTTTTAATATATTTTGAGTAGTTTGTTTCCATTAACATCTGTTTTCCTTTCACGTTATATATATTCGTCACCATTGAAGAGGTGCGCTACTAAACTTTTGTCCTTCAATCTGCTCAGCTCCCGAGCACTGGTGGTGAGATATTTTTTTTAACACAGTATGGGTAACGTGCAGGTCCCATAACTCTACGCTAGTAACGTGCCTAGGGCTTTTTCCAGGAGGTAGCGATGAGTTTCGGAATCTACTTGAAAATTCTTGGCACTTAAGAAAATCCAAAGTGCTGTCTGGCTATGGTTTAATGGAACAGGCCAGTTCTATGTGGACTTGTGCAGGGAAGGCTGTTTTTGGGAGATGGAAGATGGATTTGTATATTTTCACAATCTGGGCATTCAGAAGCCTTGCGTCTTCTCCCAGCATAATTTCACTCCCATATGTTATTGCTGGCATTAACTTTACCATCATGACCTGGAGGATTGGTTCCAAGCTCTAACACCATAAATGCTTCGAGGTGGCGGCACATGCACATTGTAGGGCATGTGCATTATTTTTGATTGATTACTTTTGATGTGCAAAGTTTCCTCTTAAATCAATCCACACACCTAAGTACTTATATTCTGATACTTTATTCATATATTCATGTCTTAGGTCCCAGTTCTGTTAATTCTCTTTTCAAAGATGATAATCTTTGTTTTAGCCAGATTGACGTCAAGATTGTTGGTTCTGGTATATTCCATTAGTTTTTCAATCAACCACTGAAGGCCCACTCTTGTTTTGCTTAATATCGCCAGAGTGTCGGCACACAGCAGATTAGATAGCAGGCTTCCTACCACCTATGGGGAATGAGCATTTACAGAGTGCAATGCAGATGTGAGATCCCATATGTGCAAATTGAATAGCAGTGGCACTAAAACGCACCCTTGTTTTAATCCTATTGTACTGTTGATCCATGTCCAGATATCTGTATACAAAGGTTCTGTGGCATTTAGCAGCTTTGCAGGGATTGCTCATGATTGTAATTTTTTCCACAGAGAATTTCTTGGGACCAGGTCGAAAACTGCCTTAGAGTAAACAAAACACATGCATATTAATGTCTTTGGATTGACAGCCCAATCCATAAGCATGGAGATTGCCATTAAATTTGAGGGCAGACTTGATTTTGTTGAAACCCTGTCTGGTTCTGCAGTATTAGCCCTTTTTCGTCTACCCGGTCTTCCAGCAGTAATCCTGCAAAATAGTTCACCTTAATATCCAGAAGAGATATCCAATAATTACTTGACTGCATTTTCTCCCCTCCCCCTCAAAAATTAGGTGGATTATTAAATTTCTCCAGGTATCTGGATTTATTTCTTATCAAAGTACTTCACTGAAGAGCGGTGCTAATTTGTCTACCTATAGCATAGGTTTTAAATATAAAAATGCTTGTGGTATCCTGTCTGGTCCTGGTGCACTGTCAGTATGGGACTGTATGAATATTTTTGTATGTGGCTAATATTAAAATCTATAGTTACCACTGTGTATTCTTCTTGCTCATCTTCTCCGCTTGTGTCTGTGATTTTAAGTGCTCTATGACTGACCGGTTCTGTTGTTTGGGTGTGAAGATTGATTGACTGGTGTGTATTCTCTTTATTTGTCTTTGGTGGGCTACCTATATGCTGATCAGGCTTTGCAGCTGCTAGGTTGGTGGTTAACCGCATCGATGCGGCGGCTTTTCCCGCTGTACGCGGCAATTTTAAAATTACCGCGTTACATGACGAGCTCAGCTCGTCATGAGCGCACGGCAGGTTACGCTCATGATGAGCTGAGGTCGTCATCAGCCTGGAAGGGGTTAAAAAATGTTACCACTATTTTTCACTGATATTCACATTGTTCACTCTGCATGATCCACATTCCTTTTGATTAACTATCTATCAAACTTTTGCGCTAGCAAATATTAGGGTGGCCCAGTATTTATTAAGATGACCGTTTATCCTCTACAAAGATTGAGTCTATACTGCAGCCAGAAAATGGCATTTGATAGGGAACCACCTCAAAACAGTTCTAGGTATTCGACAGTCAATCAATATCCCTTGTCTGGAAAATAATTATAAAAGTGGGACCTAAACCATCCCAGTTTGTTCCAGTTCTAAGTTCTTCATGACCAAGAATGTGAATGCTCCACAGAGTACTCAACAGGCCGCTATGAGACCAGGGCTTGTGTCTGCATGATGACAATCTCCTAAAGGTGGGGTGTGATCACCTACAGACTGTATATCCTTCCAGAGAAGCTGTGGGTCTGCTTAGAACCTTCAAGCCACTCAGCGACAGAAGTAGAGTGTCTGACCCTGCAAAAGGAGTATGTTTGGCGAAAAAGCCAAGCTGTGTTCCAGCGTGTGGAGCACCCAGAAGAGCTTACTCACATTGTGAGTTTAACTGGTCCCATATAGCGTGCGAGAGGGCCATCCATAATCCGTTCATGGTTTGGGTAGTGAACTGTGTCAAGTAATTACAAGTCAAAACAACAGCAGGCTATCCAGCAACCCTTCTTCAATGCCAGGAAATATCTCTGTTTCTGCTGCCTTGACATGTGGCACACCCCTCCCAGGGTCAACATTGCCCTCATAGAAGAGGACCTGTCACAAGAATATGAGCCCTGGATTGCCAGGCCTGCTGGCAAGTTAATTTCTAGTGGTCTAAATGAGGAGGGAGGACATTGCCCATGATCCTGTGCCATTGCTGAAGATGCCGACATTGTAACCTAAACAACTGCACCGCTTTCGCAGCATCAAATGTCAGGACTGCAACAATTAACACAGAGTCTCAAATTGAATGACTGAGACACTGTTTTTTGATTGGACAAATAGAAACCCGCCACTAGGACGTTAACCATTGCTAGCGTGAATTCAGTTAATCAAGAACTGAATGAATTAACCTATAGTTTATTCATACATCTAAGCCTGATCACTGTGTACAATCATTTATCTCTGCTAAGTCACCAAAGATATTGGATGCTCCATAAGGGTTGCAACAGTTCACTGAAGGTGGTGTGGAGTTTGATGAAAGCTCATAGGTTAGCTGAGCCACCATAATGTCTGTAATATTAATTTTTGATGTGACATTAAAGTACTTTATTTTTATTGAGACGAGGATTTGGCTGGACGCTGAATTAATATGTCTGTTGTTTGACTGAGCTCTGAGTCTTTGCCTCACTACTTCCCTGAGAACCCTTTTGTTTGTCCATGCTACTCTCAGAGTCAAGTTTGCAAACAGTGTACTTGGCCCAGTCTGCAGAGACATAGGCGTTCAGCCCCAAGAACACCACAGTCAAATTAGCGAAGTAGTGTGGCTCACTGGTTAGAGGCGGCAGACCCGAGAGCAGAGGACGGCCCGGGACCAGGGTTCGATTCCCGGCGCGGCAGGTTTCTGGACCAGGGTCAGCGGACTCGATAATTCTCTCGCCTCGGTGCCCACTCTGATCAGCGATCACACTCGGCAACTCTGGGCATTAGCTTGCCTCATCTTCACTAACGGCCCCACCAGACCGCCGGGGATGCCTGGTCTCACCCTGGAGATACCCATTAAGGGACCATCTCTCAGGGAAGCCAGGAAGGGTTTCGCAGCGGTCGAAGCGCCTTGGGACCCTACGGGTAAGTAGTGCGCTATATAAATGCCTATACGTTTACATTTACATTTACATTTACAAATTACCTCAACCCCCACAGGTGTGGTGCTGTATCCCCCATCTGCCTTGTGATCCTTAACATGGAGTCTGACAATGTAATACTGAAATAACCTGCTCAAACAGATTATGCACATGTGGTGGATCACAAATAAGTGAGCCACACACTCTTTGGCTTTTTTGTTCTTAATGTTGAGAGGACCTACTCCTGTTGTGTCCAATACTTGAACTTATGTATAACATAGTGAGCTATGGATGTAAGACTATGCTTCAAAATTCTCGCATATCTCGCATATCTCAAAGAGTTGCTCAATTAGAAAACAGTTTTATATGGTATGGTCATGCAGCTTTTAGAGTAAAATAGAAAGCGTGTGCTAGGGCTGCTGATCTGGTAATTTTAACAGGTACAATTATACATTAAAATTAGGATTTGAGGTGCTTGTCTTTCCAAGATATTAGGACAGAGCTTCTATTTGGTTACTCACCATTAATACTGATGGTAAAAACAGAAGTATTGGATTTTAAAATTTTTGTTTGATCAGTGAAATTTCAAAACAATAATAGCGTGGAAAACACATCACTGACTAAAAAGTATGAGAAAATAGAAAAATAGTTTTAAGAAACAGATGTGGGCATGTAGAAGGAGACACTTGCTATTGCCACAGTATATGTTTCAACCTCAATGGGTTGTGCAATTACAAAACAGATACCAAATGTGATACCGACGGAAGACCTGCGGTGAGTCGGGCAGCAAGGATCTGTGAAGATCCTCAAAGAGGACCTTCATAAGTGAAAATGATTGTAACAGAATTCAACACTCAGTACACTACATGGGCAGAACACAGGGCGATCTTGACGAGGTGGTCCTCAAATGGTTCTCCTCATTCCTACACAACCGCTCCCAGAGAATCAAAATCAGAAGCTTTGAATACGAACTTCAGCCAGTCTCATGTGGGGAGTCCCCCAAAGATCAGTGCTCTCCCCTCTACTCTTCAACATTAACATGGAACCCCTCGCCACCCTACTCAGAAAAGCTAACATCCCCTTTCACCTATATGCTGATGATACCCAAAACTACTTGGAAATCTCCTCTGCTAAAGACATCCAAAGACTCAATGAAACACTAGGGGAAGTGCAACGTTGGCTGTCAAGCAACCACTTAAAACTGAACCCGGACAAAACCGAACTACTCCTCATTTCGAACAAAGAAGAGAACCCACAAATGGTCAAGTGGCTAAAAGAGATCAATGCGCTCAACGGGAACCTCACCCTGGCCAACTCTGTTAAATCATTAGGCATCACGCTAGACTCAAAACTGGACATGACCAAACACATTAAGATTTGGCTAAGAGCGCCTTCCTTAACCTGAAGCTACTAAACAAAATAAAACCTTTTATTCCACCCAAAGATCTCAAACAAAACACTCAAGCATTGGTGCTGTCAAGACTGGACTATGGAAACGCAGTGCTCTCGGGAATAGCAAAAACACACCTTGTTCCGCTGAACACAAGTCTCAATGCAGCTGCCAGAATGGTCACTGGAATAAAGAAATGTGACCACATCTCTCCTGCACTCAAAGAACTCAATTGGCTACCTATAGAAATGCGGACGAACTTCAGAACGGCCTGCATCACCCACAAAGCTCTCCACACAGGCAAACCCAAATATCTGGTGTCCAAATTTAAAAAAAGCTGGTCAGAACAGGAACCTCAGAAGCTCTAATACCTTATTTGTTATCCCGCTAAAATCACGAAAACAAAAAACTGTGGCCAGATCCTTCACTGGAAATGCGCCCAAAATAGGGAACTCTATCCCCCCCACATCAGAACTATTCCCTCCTTTGCTAAATTCAAAAGTCAGCTCAAAATCCTTTTCCTCGATCGATCCCTAGCGAATATATAGGAACAGTCGGAGTGCTGAAAATGACACTGACCCTCTCTCAGTTGTGGGTTAACAAGTCCTTGTAAAGGAACTCTTCAACATCTTCTTTTCTATGACTCTCATCCAGATTGTCTCACTTTATTGCAATATGTTCTGCTCTCTTTTGCTCGCTTTATTGTAATATGTTCTGCTCTTGTTTGCTCTGCTCTGTAACTGTTGTGAAGCGCTCCTATACCCTCCGGTCAGGCTAGCGCTATATAAAACTTCGTAAATAAAATAAAATAAATAAATTATGGGGTACTTCTAAATAGATAAAAGAAGACTTTCTAGATAGCAATCCTCCTCTCCGGTACCATGTGTGTGTATAGTAGCCAGGGATGGCACTATTGCAATCAGGGAGTTTGTATACCCCAAGTGTTAACAGTCAGTCCTGCCATTGCACTTCATTCAATATTTATAGCATCCCTCCACCCTGCCATTCCAGACCTAGGAACCACACAAAGTTCTATCTGTGTGCATCAACAATTACTAAATAGCTCACTACTAATGACCAGCAGTACTCCCTGTTCCACATTATGTAAAGTGCCCAGAGGGCAACATAGGTGTGAGCGCCCACTTTCTGCACCAGCCGGGATGCTTTGGAATTACAGAAGAAGCCACAGATGCGTCTGCTGTCCATTCTGTAATACATATGGTGCCAGTGCAATCCCAAATTGGCATTCCGAGGTACATATGTAAATGAGCTGTTAGGAGTGCACTGTTAACCACAAAGAGGTGGTGGATAGTCAGTCTGTCCTTCGACGATACCCTCTAAAAGGAGGGTAAGGTGGTCCCATGGACTGCTATCACTGCATGCAGGCGCAGTCACTCACAGCACCTATCTGCAAGGTTATCACGTGGACGCGGAGACCCTGCAATTTAGACACCCTGAAAATTGACCTCAACAGAATGCCCACAATTCAATTAAATGGAGACAGGGTTAAACCGCAGTTTCATAAGGCAATGTGCCCCAAGGTAAGGCACCTCTCAGCACATCAAAACTATCAGAACTAAAGTAAATTAAGTAAAAGAGCCCACTTAATAACTGAGATCTAGATCAGTGAAATAGTTTATAGAATTATTAAAAAATTCGAACGTAATACGGTGCAGATTCAATGCCATGAAGCCTCTCAGTAAATAGAAAAAAACAGAAAAATACAAAATCAAACTTATTCAAGGTCCCTAGTGGGGAAAAACATAAGAAATGGACAGCATCCCTAGTAAACAGGAAAGTTTGTCTGCTCACCCCCAAAATCAAAGGTTTTATACATTATTTTTGCATATGAAATTAATAGAACTGCAGAATCAGCATGCTATGATAAAAAATATTACATTCACAGCAAATCAGAGCACAGTCTCATTAAATGTCATATTGACAGAGTATCCGAGCACTATCCTACTACATGAATAATTGTTCTGCCCACTCTATGCTAATGCCATCGGTAAAAGGTGGCACAAACTAGATGCAGGAACCACAGCATGTTATTATGAATGAATATGGTAGAGTGATATTGTGGAAACACCTTGAAGAAATAGTGCAGTTTAATGATGGAGACGAGGAAGAATCATTGAGAACAGCATGAACAATGACAATGGAAATAAACAAATATTATTCTACTTGACTACGTGCTCCTGAAATAATAAATAGTGACCAGTGCAGGGAGAAGACATGGGTGACATCCATTTTGAAACAACAAGATGGTAGTTAGGCATAAGTTTAAGCCTAGGTAACAACGGTCTACATACTTCTATTCATCACAGGAAAATTATTTAAAAGACAATAGTACTATAACACTGTGTATATGTGTAAATAGTGTGTAAGTGTGGTAATCATGTGTATATTCCACAGGAAGAAGACTCACTGCCATTTAAGTTTGAGAGGATGAAGGTTATTACAGGTAGAAAATGAGGAACCCACTGCACTGAACAAGCCAGGGTAAAGATCTTCCAGCAACTGTCTCTCAATTATAACCAAACATTCTATACAGAACCTTGATCTGCCGCTATATGTATCAACAAACCATTTTGCATTTCCTAAATAGCGAATTTTAAGGAATCGCTATTTAGGAAATGCAAAACGGTATGTATGTACAAAATCGCTTTCCAATAGCGATTCCTTAGCATTCCTAATTTGAGATTAGCAAATTGTCATTCGCAAATTACCCCTTCATTTCCATGGGCCAAGAGGCCCATAGGAATGAAAGTGCAATTTGCGATTAGCAATTTGCTGATCGCAAATTAGGGATTTTTCCAAGGGTGCAGGGGTGTCTCAAGAACACCCTGCTGCACCCCTGAAAAAGACATTTGGGGGCATATGGCGCACATACATGCCCTAAGGGCATGTATGGGCGTCATAGGGCACCTTTGGTTTTTTTCAAAAAAGCTTTTTGATAAGAATTCGCAAATTACCACCAACTAGAAGTTGGTGGTAATTTGCTAATCCTTAATGGCATTTTTTCCATAATATTTGTTTGATACATTGCATTTAAGGAATTGCAAAATTTGCAATTCCTTAAGTGCAATCGCAAAATAAGGATTAGCAAATTTTGCTAATCCTCATTTTGCATCAAACTTGTTTGATACATTCCATTTGTCTATTTAGCATTCGCAAAGGCCGAAATTCGCAGAATTTCGGCCTTTGCGAATGCTAAATAGCTTGATACATATAGCGGCTGGTGAAACTACTTAAATGGGACAGGCCAACACAGAAGAACAGAGCATGCCACACATCCCCCTACCAACAAAACAGACACTACATACAAAAGACACCAGCCACCAGATAATACCACACAACAATAAATAATGAACAACAAAATGAGGACGAATATAGAAATGCCGATATTAAATGCTTAAACACAACCTATATAAACTATCATCTAAGTACCAACAAAACAAAATGAGAATATGGCAAGGACCACACTAATTATTTCACCACAACAGTGTTACTGAAATTCCAAATTCTTCCATCTTCCAACTGCACAGAATCAATATTGATTTTAACAGATTTCTGGGGATTAATATATTTCCTATCTCCTTTCCCTTCTTAACCTCACATGTACCATATCACCAACCTTGACAATCAAGTTGTTTACATTTCTGTTCTGTGATAATACTCTTTGCGCTTGAATTGTTCCCTCTACTTCCTTTCATTCTCTCTTTCTAAAACCCCCCACAAATCCAATCTGCCTTTAACCCACGGTGGAAACATCATAGTACATGACCTCTTTTTGCAACAGAACTCAAGTAAGACCTGTCATTGAATGTGGCTTAAATCTGTGCTGCACTACCTGGGCAACCACAGCATCTTTCCAACTTTACTGATTTTTGGTATTCAAACAGTTTCAATTGCACCTCTCAATCATTTCATTAGTTTGAGGATGATACAGTGCTAATCTTTTATGCACAATCTTATCTTTCTTATTCAAAGATTCCCACATGACAGTTGACATCAATTAAACATCATTATCCATCAGCAAGGCCTTTGGATACTTTTGTTTGCAAAAATCTCTAGTAAAAATTTAATCACAGATACAGCAGAAATGTCATGAACAAATTTTACCTGAGTCCATCTGGAATACGAATCTATGAGAGCAAATAGATACTCAGAACTCACTTTAAAATGCAGTGGTCTCACAATATCAAAAGCAACCTCACCCCATGGGTCATTAGGACTCACTATGATTACCATGGGAGCAGATCTCAGTTTCTTAGGTTTGTCACTTAACACATTCTCTAATTAATCTAACTTTTTGAAGATTCATTTCACGCAACTTATTAGACGATCTCACATGCTCTTTAGTCTTGCTAACACACTGATGCCCTTCATGAGCAAGAGCCATCACTCATGCACACACACCCTCTAGAACTACTAACTATGAGGCTCTAAACAATAAACCACCTACAACAGAGAGCTCACGAAAAATCCTTTTACTGCATTCACACTGGGCACCATGAACTCCAGACAACAGGCATCTAAACAACTCTCTGCAACTCAGAATCCTTGTTTAACACAGCCATCCATTCTTAAAGGAAAATATAGTCTTCCATAACTGCACAAACTGTGTACTCTACATCCTTCTACCATACGGATTCCACTTCCAAAGGGCCATGAACTGGAGGAAAATCCAAGCATCAACTCGCAGCACTGGTTTTCTTGAAGCATTGCTGCAAAAGATCAATGCATCGTTACTGCCTCCTCTGAACCATTGTTCCAGATCGGCACATCAACCATGGCTTTCACCGCATGCCCCAGCTCACCGTTGCAGCATGTCAGAAACCCGCTCTGACTCCAATGCAGCACCTGGTTGGCGGCTGTGGTACGTTCCCAGGAGAGCTTTGAGACTAGCGGGATGCACTAGGTGTCTGGCGAGACACACTGTTTTGATGATACACTGGTGCCCCCATTGACTGCAAGCCCCGCCGGAACCAAGCCAGCTGCTTCTACTGCCTCAGGGGGTTTATTCAGTTCATGAAAATAGATTTTTACACAACATTAGTAACACTTAGAGACAAAACTAAACTGAGGATGTTATGTTATGTTATATAAATTTATAGCGCGCACGGCTACTCATGAGTGTCCCAGCGCGAGACCAAACAGGGTAGTGTACTGAGCTCCAGGTGAATAAATGAGTTTTCAATTTCTTCTTGGAAACAACTGGATCCTGAACGGTGCACAGGACAGGAGGAAGAGCATTCCATGCAACCACCGCTTTCATTGCAAAAGAGCTGCCAACTATCCTCTGACGCTTAAAACGTGGGACCTGGGCATAACATGAGGAAGAAGAACGCATGGAACGTGCAGGAACATAAAGGGAGAAGCGCCTCTGTAAGTAAAGAGGGCCACCCCTGTGAAGCACACGATGGGCCAAAATTAAGAGTTTTTAAAATGTTACTCTATCCTCCATGGAAAGCCAATGAAGAGAGCGCAACTGTTGATGCACACTGTCCCTGGCTCACAGACCCAATAGGAGTCTGGCAGCGGTATTTTGAACCATCTGTAGCTTCTTCAGCTGGTAGCCCGGAACACCAGCATAAAGAGCATTGGCGAAATCCAGCCGTGACAAGGACAGGTGACCGTTTCCCTCGCCACCTGCAGCAGGAGAGGGAAAAATCTTCTAGAGTTTTAAGCAGGCTGAAGCAACAGCCGGTCAGCTTCTTAATATGTATTGAGAAAGAAAGATCTTCATCGAACCAGACCCCCAAGTTTTTTACTGGCTTTCCTGTTGAGGTCGGTAAAGGGTACTCAGGAGGCCAGAGTTGCTCTCTGAAATTGAAGGGAAATTTACCAAAGAACAGGATCTCTGACTTTTCTTAATTGCACTTGAGCTGTGCCTCCGCCAGACATTTAAAGATAGATGACGTCGGACCAAAAGTACAGAGTCCACGTCTTTGTCCCAGGTCAAAAGCAGCTGGGTATCATCAGCATACGCCAACACCTTAGCCCCCAACTTCTCTGCCAAATATATCACAGGAGTAACATAGATATTGAATAGGAGGGGACTTAGGGAGGATCCCTGCGGGCCACCCGTTGTTACTGGCTGAGGGGAAGAAGAGGACAGTGGAATCCAGATCTGCTAAAACCGCCTTTCCAGGAAGGATCAAAACCAGCCCCACACAGTGCCCGATAGACCAATCTTGGTCAGACGTGACAAAAGAAGTGAGTGCGGGACCATGTCAAACGCAGCCGAGAGGTCAAGCAAAACCACCGCAGCCCTCCAGCTGGCGTCCAGACACTCCCGGATGGCCTCCGCCACCTCAACCAACACCGTTTCTGTGCTGTGGGATGCCCGGAATCCAGATTGAGCTGGATGCAGGAGCACCTCCTTTTCCACAAAATTGGTAAGCTGCTTATTTAGCACCTTTTCACACACCTTTGCCAGGGCAGGAAGGAGGGAGACAGGCCAGTAATTCCACGGACAGAGGGGGTCCAACGACTGCTTTTTCAGGAGTGGCAGGATCTTGGCTTCCTTCCAAGCCAGAGGTACCAATGCTTTCTGAAGAGACAAATTAATGATGGAATGCACTTCTACATTTGCGACCTCATCAACCACTGCCAATATTCTAGCAGGACAGAGGTCTGAAACCGATCCAGACTTTAAACCTTTAAGAGTTTTGAGACATTCCAGAGGTTTGACTGGCCTAAACACTGACAAAGAGTGGCCTGTACCAGCAGACTGACACTCCAAAGGTGCCTCCATACTGATGCTACAGGACGTAAATGCTGCTTTGATGGCCAGGATTTAATATTACATCAAAAGGGTGAAGATGATGTCAAACTTACTTGGGCAACAGGAGACAAAAAACTCTGGACAATCGCAAAGATTTCTTTAGAGTTATTGCTGGCTGATTCAATACGGGCTAAGTAGAATTGCCCTTTGGCCAGCTTTATGGCTGCATAATATGTCTTCTGCTTATCTCTGAGCTTTCTCTTTTCGGCTGGACAGTAGTCATCCTACGCCAGGCCTGCTCAAGGGTTTTACAATTATGCTTCAAGGCTTTGAGAGACAGGTTAAACCAAGGTTTGGACGGAGATTCTCTAGCCAACCTAGTAGAACGTACTGGGGCCACCATCGCGACTGCATTCGATACACAGCTAGAGAACCCTGCCGCACGTTCCTCAATCTCTCCTGTCAGACTAGGCCTGGTGGTTACCAAGGCCTTATTTAGCTCAGGAGGATTGATTTTACCAAAGGCTGATTTATAGCATGACTGTGCTAAAGGCTCAATATTGGACACTTCCCAAGGTGTCTCGACCAGGTGACCGGACAAGGGTCCCTTAATGAAATCGGGAAGTTGGTGCAGATAGGGTCAAGTACATGTCCCGCTTGGTGGGTAGGAAGGCAGACGTGCTGGTTGAGCTGAGCCAGTTGTAGAACATTCAGCAGGTCCCGCGCATCCTTACCGTCAGCTTGATTCAAATGGATATTCAGGTCACCCAGGACCATATAATGGGCAAATCTAACCACTCTGGTGGTGACAGCATCTCCCTAAGCCTGGATAAAAGGCCCCACTGGGCACGGTGGCCTATAGATCAGAGAGCCTCCTAGTGTAAAATGGGCTGAGAGGCGAATACTGAAGTCAAGGGCTTCGCATCTGCCCCATGATGTAGCCTCCTCCCTCCAGAGATCCCACTTATTTTTATAAATAATTGCAACTCCACCTCCTCGCCCCATCGGGCGATCAGCTCTGGAAATTTTATAGCCCAAAGGTGTTGCAAGTGTAACAGTCGGATCTGAACAGGAATCTAGCCAAGTTTTAGTTCGAAACAGTAAATCAAGTGAGTTGTCCTCTAAAAGCTCTAACACATCTGCATGGTGTTTCCTAAGAGAGCGCACATTAATAGAGGCTGGCCGAAGAGAAGGAACTTTGGACAGCTGGCAAGATGCCTTGCCAGTATTTTTTGAAGAAACGTGACTCAGGGACAACTTAAAACCACAGGAGGATGAGGCTAAGGCTGGAGGCTATGGCTGTAGCACAACAATTTATAACACTGGCTTCCACTGCATTTGCCTGGGGGTAATCACATTTGGGGTTTACTTGCTTTTACCTTGCCAACTTGCTTGCTCGTCGTCTGAAACCAGATGCCAGATGCCCCCCGGAAGACTGAGAGAGTGGGATGGTGGAGCGCCATGGAGTGCAGACACTAGAAACCAGATACCAAACACCAGCCAAATTCCAGACAACTGTTGGCGTTGAAACCAGCAGCGCAGTGTTTTTCTCCGCGTCAATACGCTGGAGCAAGAGATTAAATTACCGAAATTGCTGGGCGGGCCGAGCGGGCAGATTCTTCAACCACAAGTCACAGGCTCAAGAGGTTCATGCTGTTCAAGCCCCCCACATAGCAGGTATCACTTTATCCTCTGCTCGCCTTCGCTTGGCTGCCTCCTCTTCCTCCTCCTCCTCCAATAATGCGGCTGCAAACATAAAACAAAATCAATGCAGTTATTACAGGGGTTAATATTAGCCTAAACATACCCCCTCCCAGACTAGTAAATGATTTTCCAACCTTGATAAAACCCTTTCTTGGCTCACTAACCCAGGAACCTACAGTTTCCCACAAGCCATGCTCCTTTAAAGCTTGGACTTCAGGAGAAATGTTAGTGTTGTTTTGAACATATGCATTAATAACCCTAGCACTAAACGTTTTTGCATAATCATTACACCTCAGTCATTGTTTCAGAATGTATCTGTGTTAAGATGCCGGAAGCGTCAGAAGCAAACTGGTCTACAAGTGCAGACAAAAGTCTAATATGCACATCATTCATAGTTACACCTATAGATGTAATCATAGCTCCTACTATATCTACAACTATCTGTCCAAACAGACATGTTAATCTCTGCAAACTAACAGCATCATTTATTTCATTCACATGATAAACTTTAGGAAACATTAAAGCAAGATAGTATGAACCCACCCAATTACATGGCAGGTTGAAATAGGCAGCCTTACCCCTCACATAATACATCCTTCTTAAAATTGATTCTTCATCATTTAGGAAATCGTCACTGATGGCATACCTTCTTTCACACTCACTCTAACCCACATATTCAATGTACCGAACTCTTGTAGGTTCCTAATGAACCATTCATAATAAACTGTTTCTCTCATGCTCCATTTTCAATCATTAATTTATTTATTCATGTTCGATTAATTAAAATCATTACATGTATTTATCTTAAAAAAAGACGAATAAATAATTGGATGGTCAGATGAATGAGTAGTACAAAAATACAATATAAGGATGCTTAAAATTTGGCATTTAAAAAAAGGTTTTCCTTCAAAAGGATCAATTAATCAAGGCTTATGACCTCTTCGCCGGGAGTGAACTCAGCCATTCTCAATCTTGGGATGCAAATTTGATAGTGGAAATTCTTTGCCTTAATCTGCTCTGTTATCTTCTCATCTTTCCAATCTCTCACAATTTTCGTTTTCTTTCATTATGTTTCCTAATAAACTTGTGCTCTTCTTGACTTAAACTGCACACATACCCTTGTTTAGTCTTGTTAGTATCACGGTTAATTTGTGTACTTGTATTCAGACTTTTACCATATGTTAACCTATTTTTAGCATCTTGAGAGACAGGCAGGTGTTCTAGTGAAACGCTGAAATCTTACAGATAAGGCGAGACAAATTTATGTTTATTAAAAAATTTGACAAACACATTACATGCTAGGACATAGGAAGCTGCAGATACGTGGCTTCTTCACCTGCAGAAGAAGGAAGAAAAGCTCACACAAACAAATCACCGACCCCCATAATATCCACATTTTACTCAACATTTCGATATAAATATTATTATGAAATTCACTAACTAAGCTTTTCCTATGTGCCAATGTTTTAGATAAAATATCATGATATACTGTTATTAATTTGAGTGTCTGTGGAGTCAAAGCTCACTATTTATTTATTTTTAAAGTTTTGTATAGCGTGAACAAAGACCCTTGCTGGTATCAGAGCACTTTACAGGCAAATGTGAATAATCAAAACACTTATAACAAAAATATAGTGCAGAATAATAATAATAATAATAAACTAAAAAATTGACAAATATATACAAGGATATATACACTATATACACTAGAGAAATGTGACACAATGAGCCAACACAGATTATTTGTGTTATCAAGGAGATAAAACCAATTACTTTGCAGCATTTGAAATATGCCATTTCTATTGACATCAAAAAGGAATGTGAATACAAAAAGAAACTCATACTTATTTTAAAACAGTATTAGAACTTTTGTTCTTCTTTTCTTCTTTTGCTTTCAAAGTAATAGTCTAAAATGTAAATCAAAATAGACTTCAATTTATTTTCTAAATTATTCTGGTTCAATTCATACAGCTCATATTCTCAAAATATAATCTATGTCTGGATTTTTCAAAGTTTAAGCTAATCTGTGTCAGTCTTTTCTGATCATTCAATGTGGTTCTTCTTCCAGTTCACTTTAAAAAATTTACAGGTGAAGCATACTTTCTGCATTTGACTCTTTTTCTTCAGGCAAAGATGCTAGACGTCCATTGAGATGAAGCATCATTTCTGTTTCGAATTATTTTTCTTGCTGGTCTTTTAGCTTCTGGCAACTCACTTTAAGTGTTCTCTGAGTCAATTTCAATTACTTCAGATTCTTCATTGATTGACTTTAGTCTTTCAGTCTGTCTGTGCTTTTTTTTGCAGGTTCTCTTTATTTCCATTGTTGCATAAACCCGTGCATCATTAAATGTGACTACTGCTGAGTCATCATCACTCACTGATGGACTTGAACTTTGATCAGCATCAGTAACTCGACTCACTGTTAACTGTTTTCTTCCTCTCTAGATTCGTGTGACTCAAATACATTTTCAACTGGAGTATAATTGGTTCAGAGACTGTTGAGTATACTACGACTCTGTTATAGCTCTAAAAGGGTTGGCTTCCCACCCAAGGATGACACAGGCGAGCTTGATTCAATGCTTCTGTGCTGAACATGAAAGGCAGGTTATTGCAGCCTTGCCTAACTTCACCCAATACACTGTTGAAGTGGAATCATTGGTTTTGGGTTACTAGCATCTTAAACTGGGATGTGGGGCAGGGTGGTACCAGAAACAAACCTATTTTGCTCTTCACAATATCACATACACAAATGGCACTAAGCAGAATAGAGACTTTAAACTGAAAGCATGTATTGCAACAGGGCAAACCTGTTTCTCTGCACATCTAAAATAACCACACAGAGTATCATAAAAACAACAAGAATGTATATTGCGAACAAGAAGAATAAAATGAAAATTTCTAACACAATTAAAATGTAAACCAAAAAAGGCAAATCCAGTAAAACATACTTCTATGTGCTATGTTAGTAGAACTTTGAAAGTAGAACTTGCAATCGAGATTTTCATAGGGAGAAGCAATGCACTGCATACATTTTTGGCAGCATAGGCTGCTGTCAGCAAAGAGTCTTTAAGGCAGTGTTCCCTGCAAAAGGAAAATACACGCCACAGCGGTGTTTTTCCTCCTGGATTGAGTTTGTTATCCACATCAAGTGCGATACAACATCTTCTTGGTGCACTGGCAGCAGTCAAGACCAACTCCCGTAGTATCTTGTGCGACAAGCTGGTCGAAGGCCCTCTCCTGACAGGTGGTAAAGTGGCCTGCCTTTTGTACTATCTCTTATAAAACATTGGAATTTCTGACATAAGTGCAGGAGTTTTCGGCACAGACTATTTGCATGCAGGTGCGTGTTCCATACATATCCTGATGAACATATAACATAAATCAACGTAATTTCAGACTACACTGTTTTCACTATTGGTCTCTACTTTCTCTAATTTGACTTTGAAAGTGTGATAATAAGGCACTTGTCCCAGGCAGATGTTGCATCAGGTGTTTTATCTATTTTATTGCCTGAATGACTTGACACTTTCTTAGTTCTTAGAAAGATAAGAACAGACGACATCTGCGACAGCAGCAGCAGTCATGTCAATGATTCTTCAGAATAAGAAAGATGGAGACTAGGTTTCCTAAAATGGAGTTTGTGGCTACCCAAGATGGAGTAAGGCCTTATAGACTTTATACCAACGCTACTTCTTTTTGCTGCCATTCATGACTTTATATCAGCTCTTTTTTCTGATCCTGGACTCGAAACTGGCCACTGCTACTAATACCTTCACCAGTATATTCAGTCTCATCAGCAGCAACTTCTACAACTATAACATTTCACCAGTTTAACAATTTTCACCCCCCCCTCTGGATCCATGGTGCGACATTGAGCTTGACTCTGTGAATGGCTGGTTGTTGTCAACACTTCTTCAGCCACTGCTTTCACTCCTCTTGTGTGAGTGGTTTATATCCACTGCGCTATTCCGACACACTTCACAGCAGTGCTAGTCACAAGTACAACCCAGATTGGTCCCCTTTAAGGCTCTTCTAAATAATTTTTGAGGATGTGTTTCTTTATGAGAACCTAATCTCCTGAGTTCAGTGGGTAACTCTGAGTTTCTTTTGTTGATGCTCTTACCAAATTCACCTGATGAGAAAGAGATTTCAACATATCAGCCAGACCTTTGCAGTAATCTATATCAATGTCATCAGTTATTGAAAAAAGTAGCTAAAGGAACATAGGCCAATCCCATTGATCTGCCTTTAACATTTCATGGGGCAAGAGACCATTCTTTTTATAGGGAGTACTTCTAGCACTCAAGAGTAAGAGCATCAGGGCATTTCAGTGTAGTGGATGCACATACTTTGACCAGCTTGTTTTTAATGCTCCCATTTATACTCTGGACTATGCCAGAGGTTTGAGAACAATAGCTACTAAAGAATCTTTGATCAATATGGAAAGCTATACAAATCAATTTCTAAATTTGATTTTTAAAATGGGAGCCAAGATCTGTCTCACTAGAGGTCAAAAGAGGTCGGCAGACTGAAACATGGCATTAATTCCTTCATCAAAAGCTTAGCAACTGTGATACTGTCCGAACTCCTGGTGGTGTAGGCCTCAACCCATTTAGATATTAGGCACACAATAATGAGAATGCACTTAAGGCCGGTATAAACTGTAATTTCAATGAAACCTGCTTGAAGTCTCATGAATGTGCCCCCTGATTTTCGAATTTGATTCATGAGTACAGAAGTCCTCTTTTCTTAATTATTTCTCTTACAATCCAGCCATCATTGTCAAAAGTCTTCTGAAACACTTCTGAATTTGGAATTTGAATGGTACTTATTGAATGTTCATGTCATGGACTCTCTCTCTACATGTGACTGATTATGCAAATATCTAGCCATGGAATTTAACACTACGTCAGCCAATATATACTTATATTCAAGAGTGTTGTGAATGCCTTGTGTTACAAATGGGGGTCTCTAGTTGGCAATGGTATGACCCTATCCACATTGGGACCCTTCCTTCTAGTCAGAATACGGGATTTACACATCCACGATAACCCCTGCTCTCACCCTTGGTAGCTTGGCACAAGCAGTCAGGCCTATCTCAAAGGCAATGTGTAAAGTATTTGTACATAAAACACACAGTAACACAGTGAAAATACTACAAATGGACACCACACCAGTTTAGAAAAATAAGTATCTTTATCTAAATCAAAGAAGACCAAGAGGACAAAAATTGAGCATACAAAACTCAAAATATGACTATTTAAAGGTTTCAAGCAATTCTTTCCATAGAAATCTCTGGATGCGGTGATTTTACACACAGTCCCTTAGAGACGTCAAAATCCACAAAGGAAAAAAAACAGCTGCAGAGAAGAGAAGCGTCGGAAAACACAGCGATGCGTTGATTCCCGAGTCCCTGGGGACTGCAGTTCTGCTGCTTGCAGATGAAGTGTTGCTTCGAATCCGGACTGTAAGGGGAAGTGATGCGCAAAATACAAGACTGTTCTAGTCTGCAGGTGATGCAGTGGAAAACTTGGCGCACAGGTGTGATGCTTGGAAATCCAATGCGCTGGAGGTCGATGCAGCAGTGGCAAACTAGTGATGCGTTCATTTTTTCAGCTGTAGTTCCACGATGCGTCAATGCACCGCACGGAAGGGCCTGCGTTTGAGTCAGTGCGGGGGTCTCAGACTTCAGAAACATAGTGCACTGAAATCGGGCTGCAGCGGTTTCTTTGCCCACGGCAGGAGCTGTGTCGATTTATTCGGCCGCACAGTGGTGGTGGGTGGAAACTTTTTATGAACGGCACTGCTGCGTCGGAAAATAGGTGCTGGAAGGGTAAAGCATCGATTTTCAAGTAATTTGCAGCTTTTTGCCGCAGGAACACCTCCAAGGACCCAGAATTGGAATTGGCACCCCTTGGCAGGTCAGAACTCCCAGTAGTGTAGTTCAGGGAGGCTGCACATGAAGTCTTTGATGGCCCTTGAACGTCTTAACAGGTCGCAAGCACAGACAAGCACTTGGGGAAACTTCACAGGAAGGATACACAGCAAAGTGTACTCCTTTTCTTCACCAAAGCAGAAGCAGCAACTGCAGGCCAGTCCAGCAAAGCAACACGCAGCACACGGTCAGTACTCCTCCTTACAGCTCTTGAGCTCTCCTCCTTGGCAGAGTCTCCTCTTGATCCAGTAGTGTTCTAAACACCGGGGGGTTTAGGACAAATACGTATACCCCTTTTGGCCTTTGAAAAAGGCATTCATCAAAGGATTGTCCTTGTAGTGCACAGGTTCTTTCTGTGCCTGGTCTTGGCTCCAGACACACCCCAGGGGTGGAGACAGCATTGTGAGATGCCAGGCACAGCACGAATCAGTGGCAGTGACAACTCCTCCCACCACTCTAGCTCAGGAAGGTCCATCAACCTGGTGATGGGCAATCAGGGTATGCAGAACACCCTCAACTCCCATTGTGTGACTATCTAGAGTGAATGTACAAACAGGCGCTTGTCTATCTAAACCAAACATTGATTCTACAGACAGGCAGAGGTACAAGATGGAAAAACAAGGAAATTCCCACTTTCTAGAAGTGGCATTTTCAAACACACAATTTGAAAACCACTTTTACTAAAAGATGTGTTTTTAAATTCAGCACTCAGAGAGCCTAAAATACAATCTTTAGCCGTTCCCAATTGAAAGCTACACTTGTAAAATGTTATAAGGCAGCTCCAATATTAGCCTATGGGAGAGCTAGTGCTTGAAACAGTGAAAAAACTAAATTCGAAGTATTTCACTATCAAGACAGGTAAAACATGCTAGTACATGTCCCATCTTTCACACACACAGCTCCCTGCCAATGGGGGTACCTTGGACCAACCTCAGGGGTGTCTTTTATGCAGTAAAAGGGAAGGTTAGGACCTGGCAAGTGGGTGCACTTGCCAGGTTGATATGGCAGTTTAAAACTGCACCCACAGAAACTGCAATGGCAGGCCTGAGACAGTGTACAGGGCTACTCTTGTAGGTGGTACATCCACTGCTGCAGGTCTACTAGTAGCACTTGATTTACGGGCCCTGGGCACACATTGTGCACTCCACTAGGGACTTACCAGTAAATAAAATAGGCAAATCATGGATAACCAATCTGAATCATAGTTTACACAGGGAGCACTTGCACTTTAGCACTGATCAGCGGTGGTAAAATGCCCAGAGCACATAATCCAGCAAAACGGAAGTCGAGCATAACTAGGTAGAAGCAGAAAGACAGGGGAAACCATGCCAAGGATGGCAGGTCTAATATTTTGATAGTACTTTTCGTAACCCAATTTTCCCATTTCCTTTTCTCATACTCTGAAGCTTCTTCCTGGGGGGTCCCTCAATACACTCAAGGGAGTTTGAACTACATTCACCAAAAAACATTTTATATTTTCTGCATTAACTACAGAATTCGCATAGATTAATTTGGTTTTGTACATTGGCTAATTTAATCTTACAATTTCATGCTCAATTGCACAATATCTGGCCACGGGTCTGCATTTTTTCTGACCATAAATTTTCCAGTCCGATTAGCAGCACACTTAACCACTGTCAGTATTTTAGGCTGTTAAATTTCTGCCAACAAATCAAGGTACATATAAACTGTTTCTGATGGCAGTATCATAGAGTGTCATAAAACCCATTTGTGACCACATTTGTGAAACGCCATAGACCACTCCAAAATCATATTGGCCATCTGGACAGATTTGTCAGAATAATTTTTTCTGACAGGCAACAAGGTAGTTTCAGTGCAATCAATTTGCCACTTCTGCTGAAGCTACATTTGGCAGGTAGAATGCTTCAAGAGTTTCAGAAATGCAGCGTACTGCATAGGCAGCCTTCAGTGCTCCACAATGATCTCCCAAAAAGAAGCTTCGACAAGCAAAATCAGATCAGTCACTTCAAGAGGAATTTCTATAGTGCATAGTCTTGGGTCTTCACTATTGTCTGGAACAGGAAGCAGTGTTACAGAATTTTGGAAATTACATCCTTTGATCGAGATATTCTCTGCTGCCAGTATGACTTGTTTACATCTTGTCTGATGACTGTCATGTGCTGAGTCCATGTACAGGTCAGCAAAAAGTCAACTGCATGTGGAACAAACACAATTAATGCATGGCCCACCATAATTCCTTCACTTTGCTTAATTGCAATGCAAACAGCTGCAGCTTTTTTCAGACAATCAGGAAAACTCAGAGCTATTGAATCTAACACAGCCAACAGGTAGCCCTCTGTCTTCAGGGTTCCCCAGTGTATCTAAGTACAGAAAGAGAACGCCTGTCTCTCTCTCATGGCAATGGCGGAAAACATCATATTTTATTTGGGCCTCCCAAGAGCAGGTACAATACACAATTGCTACTTCAAAACCTGTAAGGCCTTTGAACACTTGTCATTAAATGGAATTGGATCTCTTATGTCTCTGTGGGTTAACCTTACTAAAGTCTTCACGATCAAAGAAACGTTTGGAATCCACTGACAACAGCAGCCAATAATTTCAAGGAACATCCTCTTCTCCCTCTGGTTGGTAGGAGGATTCCTCTTCCGCATTGCAGAAAGCCATTCTTTTGGAACCTTCATAGAACGAAATGTAGAGCGGGTCAATCATGTATCTTTCATGAAAGAAACAGAGTGGCCATTCACGTCACCATCAATGAATTGGCCACTTTGGACTACCCCAAGGACTGCTTTGAGTTAGTAATCCTTCTTGCCCCTCAGACCTTGTCATTGGGAATTAGTCCCAGGGGACAACTGAGATACATCATTAGCTCAGGTGGACACCAGTCATTGTTCCATAGGGTGTTCTTACCTTTCCCGAAGATGAGAATTCTGTCTTGCATGTGTTAAGTTTGAAACAGTTGTTGTTCATCCAGAATCAATCAATTCTGGTGGTACACTGGACTGAAAGGTATTTTGTTTCACATATTTTGCTGCAACACTGGGGCTGTGGGCATATTCTTGCAAAACTGTCCATGTCTTTGCATATTCTGCAGAGGAGCTGGTTGGACTATGGCTATTGACTGTGTTTGCACCTGTTCCGCATTTTGTTGATCTGTGGAGCAAAATACGGTTGATTTTGATCTGTATTCTGTCTACATTACCACTTCCTGTAACCGATTTTATCGCAGAAATGACAAGCAGTGCTTTTCTTAACCGTATCAATATTTGAATTAATAGTGGAATTATTTACAATCTCTTTTCCACGACCTGACATCTGCACCATCTCATTTTGCATTCCCACACCTTGCATTGAAAACATCACATTGATTCCAGAGTTGTCAGAGGACACATAACCCAAATGGGAACCAATCAACAGATTCCTGCCGCTTCTCTGAAGTTGCTTTGTCAGGGCAACCATAAACTTCTCCTTGATCTGTTTCTGCTTTGCATCAAACCTTTCACTACTGTACATGGCATACTTTGGGATCTCATTTATGTCCTTAGGTTTCCAACATATCACACTCTGTTGTATATGTGAGCTCAGGATGCAAACCTATAACAAAAGCATATTCTAAACCACTAGCACCCTTTTTATCAGTATCTTCAACTTCACTGTGCTTCTCAAAAATCAGCATGAGCCTCTTATAAGAGCAAACACAAAGAGATGATGGACAGAGCACTAAAAGTTTTCAGACAGTTACCCCAGTCACAGAACTGGGTTGAATCCATAATTTTTTAGCTCACTTTGCCACCCCAGGGCAGACCCAGCAATATGCAAATCAGTCTTGACCCTGTGCCTCATTGGAACAGTCTAGCACGAACTGACAAGTCAGGTCTTCCCTGGCCCGGAAACAAGTATCCTGGGAACGGGAGATTCTTTTGATGGGCAAATACCAAACTGCAAAACAGTATGGGGAGGGCGAGCGGCCAGGGAGGGTGCTAGCGCAGCTGCTCCAACCTCCATACAGTAAAGCCTATGTCACCGAGATACAGACATCTACAGGCCAGCTACTTACTGACATCACGAAAAATTTTGACAAATTTCTGTCCTACTTCAAAACTTTATATACCTCCAGAATAGGGAGTGATCACACCGACCAGGAATCCTACCTGTCTGGGATAGCGCTAGTCTACCTCGAGAAGAATATGCAGAACTTCCTGGGGGAACCGAAAATGATGTAGTTGGGGCCATTGACTCCCTACGGTCATCTTCTGCCCCAGGCCTGGTGGGTTCATGGGTGACTTTTACAAGGCCTATAAAGACCTATTGGCGCCACAACTTATAGAGGTATATGCCGAGGCCCTTGAGTGACAAATACTGCCTCCCACCCTTCGCGAAGCGGTCATAATCCTTCTCCAAAAACCTGGCAAAGACCCACAGTTCTGTGGTTTATACAGGCCCCTGTCATTATTAAATTTAGAATATAAAATCCTTGCTAAAATTATCGCTGGGCGTTTATCTCAATTAATGGAATTCATCATCTCACCTGCCCAATCTGGCTTTGTTCCCCACCGTTCCACATCGTTGAACCTCAGAACTCTCTTTTCCGTCCTACACAGATACATCCGGAAGTACCAGCGGACGCAATTCTACTTAACACAGAAAAGGCTTTAGATTCTTTAGAGCGGCCCTTTTTCATGTTAGTCATGCACCATATTGGAATGCCTATGGGTTTCATGGCAACCACGAAGTTGCTTTATCGCCTCCCGATGGCTCGTCTCCGGTTAAACGGCATGCTCTCCCGACCCATCTCGCTGTCCCAGGGCACACGACAAGGCTGCCCATTGTCACCTTTACTATTCATTCTTGCCATGGACCCCCTAATCAGACATTTCCAAGAAAAACATCTACAGAGAGACTTGCAATTTAATACTGGCCCCCTCCTAGTCTCACTTTATGCGGACGACACCATCCTCTATGTTCGGGAACCACCGGTCAACCTAAATCCCCTCATACGAGAGATACTCTGCTTTGGTAAACATTCTGGACTGGGCGTCAACTGGCACAAGTCTGTGATTTTCCCCCTAACACCCAGCATGACTCCCTGGGAGCATGAGTTCCCACTGGAATGGTGTGCGGATTCTGTTAAATATTTGGGCATATACAGACACAGAGCAGATCGTGAGCCTGAATTATGGACAGGCTATCGGTACACTGGAGACACAAATTGACAGATGGCTGAAGTTACCATAGTCTATTGCAGACAGGGTTGCCATCATCAAGAGGGTCATCCTCCCCAAATTGTTATATTCTTTCAACAATATTCCTGTACCCCTTCCAAACAGTTTTTTCTCGACGCTCAGATCACACTTGATACGATTGATCTGGGGTGATAAATGGGCTCGAGTTTGCTGGCAAGTACTCACTCTCCCCTATGACAGAGGCGGCTATGGGGTGCCTGATCTCCATTTGTATTATCTAGTAGCTCAGTGTAGCTATGTATATGCTTGGTAGCACCCAGATGCCAGGATCCCTTTTCCTCGCCCAGAGTCCAACCTTGTCCTCCCCGAACATTTATCCACTGTCCTCCCCAAAGGCCTCCCCAGAGACCCAAACAACTTTCAAACAGTCTCTACAACTAACTGGGCCTGGGAAAAGCTACGGCGGGTCACCAACACAACAGCCTTACCATTCCCTAATGCCCGCTGGCTACCAATTACGGGTGAGTGGGTGGTGCAAAGCACCTTAACCAAATTTGATATTACAAAAACTGGAGACTTGTTTCTGGACGGCCACGCCTTTGTGGTGTGTGACGACACCTGCTTCCCTAACACCACATTCAGGGACAGGTTTGTGCTGAGGCGAATTCAATCAGCTATGCGCACCACACTGCCCGGCTTCCCCCTTGAACCTGAATAGTTTGCCCCCTTATCGCTAGTTATTGAAAGCGAACTGGGTGTCCACCTCATCTCCAAATTGTACAAAGCACGTGCGAGACTCATCCCCATCAATGATGACAAGATCTGCAGGGACTGGGAAGGGGACTTGGGTAGCCCGATAACAGATGACCAGTGGGAAGCCTGATGCGCAGTCTCGAAAGAGGTCTCCCTCAACAGCCGACACAAACTACTTCACTTCAAGTTTCTATGCAAAATATGCATCCCACCTGCCAGAGTCCACAAACTAGACACGTCCAGGCCCCATTGCTGCCGCAAATGCGAGGCCATCCAGGCTGACTTCGCACACCTAACATGGACCTGCCCTCGCTGACAATCATATTGGGTAGCGGTACACAAAACATTGGGTGACATAATCAACTTACCAATTAACCATAGACCTAAAATTGCTCTCTTGGGCTACGTGGCTTACTTTCCCAAAAGGGTTCGGAAGCTAGTAGCTCTTAGTCTTTTGCTGGCCAAGAGAGAGGTGGCTATACACTGGGGCCGCAAGACAGTATCTACAGTACAGAGTTGGTTGGATTGCTTGGCTTCTTGTAACACGAATAGCGAGATGTACTCCACTACAGTGCCCTCTTCATCACACCCCAGAGACATATGGGGTCCTTTCAGAACCTACCTTACATTTCTACAGCTTGACTCTACCTCACAACTGGAGCAAGGCATAGTTCACACCGGGCTTGGTTAGCGGGCTCTGACTCACAATTCAAACACTGTAATGTCTGTCTCCTTGCCCTCCCAGAACTTATTCTCTTTTGAATTTACAGTTCTTATTTACTATGTTCTGGGCTGTGGCAATCCCACATTGGGATGAGGTGTAGCACTCGTCAGATTCTATGAACTGCTAAACACTAAACAGTGCATTGACGCTGGGCTAGACCTCTTTGTTGTTTATATTTGACACATGAAGATCTATGACTGTACAAGCTCCTTTATTACATACTGCTTACGACTGTGTACGCTAATGTATAAGATGTTGCCTTTGTGACAAAAAGATAAATAACGTTTATAAAAATTTAAAAAAAACTCAGTCTCCTCCGCCTGCTTCCTCACTCTTAACATGCTCCATAAGAAAGTCAAATGGCTCTCTATCACTCAAGCCCTAGTCACTATCCAGCTGGACTACAGCAACACACTCTACATAGGAATCATCTTGTTTTTATTTATTTATTTAATTTATTTATGCATTTTATAAAGCGCACAAATACCCATGGGTGTCTCGGCACTGAGGACTGACGGCCACCGGGCATGAAGGTGAATTATCGATTAAATCTTGCACCTCCTTAAGTGACTGCAGACCACAGATAATTCAGCAGCCAGACTCTTCCTCAACATTCCAAAGCGAACCAACATCACCCCCCACCTCAGGAAGCTCCACTGGTTTCCTATTCAGAAGAGAAGTCAATTCAAGTGGCTGATCCACACCTACAAAGCCATACACAAGGAAGGACCAGCATACATCAACCACGGCCTAAACTTCCACCAACACTCCAGACACCGGCGCTCCACCTCCCTCTTCCTCATTCACACTCTCCTCATCCACCTAAACAACAGTGGAGGACACTACTTCTCCGATCTCACTGTGAAGACCTGGAAAGACCTCTCCCTTCACCTCGGCTGTTGGAATTTAGGAAAGGACTAAAGACCTGGCTGTTCAGCTGATCTCTCTCTAGCAGCAGGGTTCCCAGCATGTGGACACCCTCACGGGTGATTAGCCACGCTGCACACGTACTGTTTGATTGATTGATCCCAAATAAGCCAAGATAAATCTTGACTGCTCAACTAAAATAGGAGAAAATCAGCAGGTTAGAATTAAACAAATATTGCAAATGACAGAAACAAGACTAGCACCTTCATGGCACTTGTCAAATCCAACTTGCACCATATCAGACTCCTGTATAGTGACAAATACATGTACTCCCGTGCACCTAGAAGCAAAAAGCCACCATCCTAGATTAGGCATTGTGACTCCTTGGAAAAAAAAAAATCAGTTCAGAAAAAGCTCTATCTAAGCGTATGCGGTACCTCGCAAAACACATTTCTTTTATGCAGACATTGTCAACAACAATATGTCGAGATCTTGGATTTCGGTGAATCCAAACACCAAACTAACAATGAAAACCAAAACTCCTTCAATGCAAATTGAAATTAAGAATAGTACATTAAAAACACAGTGATCGAGCTACCAATTAAACCCACAATCAACATTGCATATCCCGAAAACTCACATAAAGCATAACAATCCATCATTCAGCACAAGTCTCCATGCTTCAATAGCACACTAGAACACTTTCATACACAAGAATCATTCTGCCCTATACATTGTTGTAATCCTTTTTGTTCCAGAAGAAGAGCGGCACTGCACATGAGGGGAGCAAAATCAAGAAAGAAATGCACAGCATCCTTAGTAGAACAGGAAAGTCTGTCTGCTCACCACCAAAATTGAGGTTTTTTATACATTATTTTTGCAAATGAAATTAACAGGACTGCATTATCATTGGGATATGATCACAAATGTTACATTCACAGCAAACCAAAGCACGGTTTCATTAAACGTCATTTTGCCTTAACACCCAAAATACTATCCCACTATGTGAATAATTATTCTTTCCACTCAATGCTAATGCCACCTGAACATGTTGGAACAAACTAGATACACAAACAACAGCATGCTATTATGAATGAATAGAGTACAGTGATTTAGCAGAAAGACGTTGAAGTAATAGTTGCAGTCTGGTGACTGAGCAGGGGAAGATTTATCAAGAAGAGCATGAACAATCACAATGTAGGTAAACAAATATTATTCTGCTTGACTGTGCTGCAGAAATAACAAACAGATAAATGGATGGGGGGAGACAAGGGTGACATCCGTTTTGAAAAAGATGTGTGCTAGGCCTAAATTGAAGCCTAGTTGACAAGGACAAGGAAAACAAAATTCCACACATCATAGGAAACTTGTTTCAAAGACGATCATATAATATCTGTGTGATATGTATAATTGAGTGTGCAACTGTATTCTGCATGTTGTTAATGATGCACAAGAAGATTAATCCACAAAAATCACCCACAATCCCCGTCTCACTTAGTAAAGCAGACCAGGTGCCTCTTGCATAGTGAAAGGCAGACCAGCATCCTCAAACAGCCAATCCGTCCTCCTCTACTATGTTCCCCATGGCAGCCGCATGTTTGAGGCTGTGTGAGGCCTATTTGCAAATGACGCACCCAGTTTAAGGTGTGCCATGGCACAAATAGGGACAGTGTGCCCTTTATATAATGCAATCTCCGTCTTTTACATAATGCAACTAAAACTGAACTCTGCTAGTTCTGTCACTTCTCCGCAGTCCTGCAATATAGCACCTCCTGCTATTTCAGTAGTGGGTAGGGTGTACTAGGAGACTTTAAAGAATCCGAAGTATTCAAGCCAACCCTCATACAACTCCACACTTCCCACCTTAAACCAACCCAATGAAAAGCAGATTGGGAAAGCTCTACATGGTACTATGCCAACTCCCAAACCTCGTCACTTAAAGGTGCAGCTGTTCTTATTTTTGTATAGCTTATAAAATTACATATAGCCAATCAGGCACAGATGGGTGCTGGTTAATGACAGGCCTAAAGATAGACACGCAAGAGCTACATATCTACACACTATATGAAAGTAAGAAATGACTTCCCTGAATTTCAGATACACATTTGAAATAAACTTCAGACATGCACCAGCAATTTTGTTATAATTAGTGATTTTAACTGTATTCTATGATCATCAAATGACACCACACACAAGTGCTGGTGTACTTCATGCTGCAAGTATGGCAGTATATTTGTTATTAAAGGATACACTCAGTCTGATAGCTGCATGGGGATGGAAAAAACAGATATAGATACCGTGTACTTTAGTTAATTACTACCTGGGAAATTTTAAATTAAGTATCATCTGGAGGTCTGATCATTGTCCTCTGTAATTTAAGTTAAAAATAGAAAATAATGCAGAAACACCTCTTTTTGGACATTCCCAGAGCTTTGCTCAAAAAAAAATCATATCTTCTAGAGATCAGAGAATTTGTAAAAGAATGCCTTCAAATCAATGTCCATATGGCCTTTAACACTAGAACCTGGGACATGCTGAAAGCCCGCAATTGAGGGTGCACTCTACAATACATGTTGCATTAACGTTATGTAACTGACATTAAAGAATAGGTGCAGCGTGAGGAATTGGAGGAGATTGAAAAACGTCATGCAGATCTCATAGGAACTAACCACCTTTAACACCAAGCTATGTGGGAAGGGCTGCCTGTAATTCAAGCGCATCTTCAATCATTATATACAAAACTATTGCTCAACAAATCCAATCTATAGAACAACAGCTCCAAACAGCTAGATATTTCTGATTTGAACAGTTACAGCGACACAACTGCATTACCATACTGTAACCCAAACCATACTCCAGGTAAAAACAAACTGAATGGGATCAAATGTCCCATAACAACAGAATGCATTGAAGCCTTTTCTGATTTCCTTCAGGGACTCTCTTCAGATTCTTTTAGCACCAGCAGTAGTGCCTTACGAAAAGGAACTGATAGATTCCTTTTATTTAAGGGGGTTCTCATCACTTTGACCTACACTAAGGAGGAGACAATAGTAATGGCACTCACACTTGAGGAGTTATTAGAAACTGTTCATTATTTGAATTTGATTTATCAAACGTGTGGTTACCCGTAAGTGTCCAGGTGCTAAGGTAAGAATCCAACACAGAAACAAAGAGGTGAATAGTGTTGTGATTGAGGGAGAAGCAGTATTCACATCTACCCACAATCAAAAGCTGCGGACACAGATGCTATTCCTAGCGAATAGTGTTGGGATTAAGTTAGACGCAGTATTCATATCTCCTCATAATCAAACACTGCGGACACTGATGCTATTCCTAGCGAATAGTGTCATAACTGAGGGAGACGCAGTATTCACTTCTCCCCACAATCAAAAGCTGCGGACACTAATTTTATTCCTAGCGAAATTGTTTAAACTACCTAGGAGATTAGCCCCTTATTTATCCAAACTATATATCATATTATGTGAGAAGCATTAGAATTTGACAGGTATCATGGGCTTATTTTTTTTTTTAAAGCTAAATCAGTATCTCACTTGACCATATGGGCTAATTTGCTCAGTTTATATAGTTTATGCTCAATTACTAGATCAAAGAAATAGTATGGAGATTGCCACTCTGGTACACCATGGCAACATGAATTCTTCTCAGAGAAAGACACATGAACTGAGATTTCACTCGAATGATGCTAGAAATATGTTAAATGCTACTAAAGTATATTCCACTGAACATATCTACCTACTATTAGGTTTTTTTCGCCTCTGCAGATAATCAACTGCCAAAGCTGGCCTTAAATAGTCTGCTTGGATAAGAAATGAGATTAGTGACAAGATGATTAAACAACCAATACAAATGAGATTTTCAGTAGGCTAAGATTACAATATTATCAGAACTTATTTTATTTCCTTATAACTCCAGCTAAAATTACAAAATGCAGCTAAAATATAATGCATGTATGCCCAAGATATACTCTTATAGAGGGTGATTGTATACAAATGTTCTGTCATTGACCGATGATAAGACTGTTCTTGGAGAATGAAGTCAACAAATTCTCTTCAACTGTCTCCCCATGTGGGATGATGGTACATTGATAATGATGGTCAAGATTTGGGATATTAAGGTAAACTTTGAATGCCTGGAAATTCTGATTACACAATTACAAAAGGCCTAATATTGGAAAGACTCCACTTGTCTGGATATCAATTAACAGACTCAAGAAGTTCTTGACACACATCATTTCAAATAACGACTGTTTGCCTTACAATGGAGATACAAGCAACTCACGCGAAACATCACTTTCATGAAATGTGTTCAAACAGAAAGAGACCAATAAACTGCATATATTTAAAACGCTATTTTTTTTTCTTTTCTCTCTTACTTAGTGGTAACAAACAGAGCTAAAAAATTGGCAATGTAATGATTATACCAATATTATTGCCCATGTGATGATTCGTGTAATATTTTTTGCTACCAATAAAAAAGTGCAGGAAGGTAAGACAAAATTGTGAATACCAAAAGTAGTAAGTTTAGGATTTTGTCTTAAGTTAATTCTGTGAATCGGGCCCCAAATATTTTTAACAAGTTTTATGGTGATTGTTGTAGGGGTATGCTAAATGCGGACTGTGAGGTGAATAAAAGAGATGTGCCTTGTATTTAAAAAATATTAGTGCAATGTAACCAAAATGTGACTAGTTGAAAATCAATTAAGGTACATTAGGAAACCACGGTGGCAAATCAATTTTGTTAAATTTGTCATTGCATGACTAGTCACTAAACAGAGCCCCTTCCCTTATTTTAGGATGGCTTGCCTGAAATAGAACCTTTAGATACTTCCTGGTACATGAGTCTTATGCCAAGTCTCTAATGCTTAGACAACTAAAGTCTGAAGGACCCTGAATATCAATGGTCATTTGAAGCCAGGGCAGTCTCTTGGACTGTGAAGCCCTCAAAGATGTAAAAGGGTGGAAGCTTCTCCTTCTTCAAACTATCTCCCTACTTTTTTCCCTGGGTTCCAAATACCACTGTTGCGTCTTTAAAGCTTTAATATGTGACTTTATTGTGGTGAATAACAAGAGCTAGTAAAGCCAGGAGATCCTGTGCAATTCTGTGTGACAGAAAAGCAGTGCAACTGTGCCAGAAAAGCTTAGAAAGTAGTTCAGACAACTAATAGGTGATTGAATATGCCAACTGCTTCACGACATCATGGAAGAACTCAGATGCAACAGATGGAAGGCCTCCTTGATTGGGGCCTCTAATATTAAACAGACTAATCTTGGTGGAATAGAAGGAGCATATGAGAAGCGAATTGCCTTCGACACTGAGAGTCTGAATTTGTTGTCCAACATCTTGGAGACTACGGTGACACAGTAAGACTTCTTCCAAATCACTTTATCCACGTTCGCATGGTCATCTTGTAGGAGTACAAAAAATCTCGAGGGTCCATTCAGGGCATGGAAGGGAAAGAGTGTTGCTTCACCATGAGTAAATTGGTAGAGTTAGGCCCAAGGGAGAACAGAGAACGATTGACTAAGGCAATGTGAAGCCTGATATTATGAAGGTGACCAGTAATCATACTTAATCCACTGTTTGAGACCAGGGACGGCTATTTTGATGTGGAGGTTCATAAGGGCCAGGTTACTCCGATGGACAGGGACTCATCTGATCTATTGGAGTAGAGGCTAGAGGTAATAGAAGCATAGGAATCTTCTCCTGAGGCATCCGAGGAGCAAAGAGAAGTACAGTTATGGAGGTTGAGAAAGAATGCCCACTACCACTACCAGAGCAGAGGAAGCAGCTGCCTTTGAGATCTGCTGTGTGAGCATATCTCTGGAATTAAATAAAACTGGTACCACTGCTGACACCTGCTTATGAGTTGCTTCAAGAAGTGTTACATCCTCAGGCTCTTCATAAAGCTAAACAGCTTAGGAAACATGTCCCCATCGGCACATATGATGTCATGAATCAGGGAGCATCATGTCTCCACAAAAGGCACAATGGTTCAATACCGTCTACTTGCCATGAAATTACAGAGTCCAGGTACTAATCCTGATGGCATGGTTGGTAGAGAAGGAAAATCCCAAAGAGGTTCAAATAGGAGCATGGTAGATGGCAGTATTCCTAGAAGATGATTTTCATGTCGCGGTGTGATGGGGGAGCTTAGGAGGAATCCTCCATAGGTTTCTGAGGTATAATAGTCTTGATTTTCCAGTGTGTGTTCTTTTTCCTACATTCCCTGAGCGTTCATAAAATGTGAGCTGTTAGATCAATCACTCTGATGCAGACCTACATAATTACTGCCTTTAGAAATGGGAGGCCCTTGTGTTTTCTGTTATCCGTTGAGCATGGGCTGTCAACAATTACCTTAAATAGATTGTCATCTTCAGCATCCTCCTCAGAAGTTATGTAGCTTTTAATCAAGGAAAACAAGGTAAGTTTTCCTAGTTTGATTAAGCCTATCTGCAGGGCGCTGGATGCTAACAGCCAGCTTCTCTACCACAGGGTCCTTCATTGCGGCTTTCACAAGGTTACTCCCAAGTATTACCACTTCATTCACACACGGTGTGAAGTTCTCAAACTTGTAGTCAAACGTGTTATGTACTATCCTAAAAGCCAGGACACCAGTCCTTATTCTGAAGCAACAGAAAACTAGAGTAACTGCAGAGCTAGCTTTGAGGTACTCTCACAGAGGTGCCATACCACCGGCACTAATGGTGTCCAGTTCACATGTGGCAAAATGGTCTCCCATGAGCATTGGGCTGTTCTCAACTTCACTGTCGCCCCTGTGAGCACTCAAGATACATCTTTAACACCCTCCCAATACAAAGATAATCTTCCTGGCGTCTTTCACCCATTTATAACCCCCAAGAAAACGATGGGATATCCTGTGGAAATGCACCTCACTCTTGAAAAACAACCAGAACCCCATGGGATGCTTGGAACATGGTCCAGGTAGCATGAAAAACTACTACACATGCACGTCATTGGGAAAAAGCATGTTACTCAATCAAAGGCATTCATTGTGAAGCCTACAGACACCTGCCAGGATCAATCTGCTGTCTCCCATGCTGCACTGGATGGAGGTGCAGGTTGATCAGAACCAAAGTGAGATCCATCATCATTCCCAAATCCAGCATCAGAGCAACCTAATATAATAACTAGACCATCCTTAACGACAAGACCAATCTCCCGCAGCCCCATGGATAGCTGGTACAAACTTGTCACCCAATCACTGAGGGGATTTGCTTCAACTGTTGCCTGTGCTGGACTCTGATAGGCCTTCTTATCTCTAGCTGACTGGGACTTCCAGCACCGAATGTGAAAATATTTTAATGCAGTCCAAGCACCCAAACGTTTCTGTCAGCTCCTGAGTCTTTTTAGGTCTCGCCTCTCAATGCGCATGCGCATTGAGCGGAGCGAGACTATAGGGGCTTAAACAGACCTTACCTAGACTGGCGATTTGATGCTGTGCCCGTGCGCTTTGAGGTCAATGCGCAAGCGCATTGACCTAAAATGCGCGTGCACAGCATCAAATCGCCAGCCATCTGTTGCCCAGCTTGGTGCCGCTCCACCCCCTGCAGCATCAAAGGCTTTCACGGCCGGCCGGCCGTGCTTTCAGTTTCACGGCCGTCCGGCCGTGTCTCCTTATTTAACTTGTGCCGCCAGCTAGTCAGCCTCTCTGCCCCTGTTGTGCCGCCCGACTTGTTTCTTTTTCTTCTTCCTTGTCTGTATCTTGCTGTTGATGCCTAAACCTGCATCCATAATATATTCATGGGTTAAGAAAAGAGCATTTTATAAAAAGCTAATTTTTCTTCTTTCGAGATCCTAGGTTCCTAACTGCTTATTTCTCGAAGTTGCGGTATATATGCTTTGGTGCAATGTGGGGTGGCGTGGGCATCCGCCTGACATTCAGCAACAGAGTATTGTGTAATCCTTACTAGGTGGGGGTTAAACCTCAATTGTTAATGTTTTTCTTTAATAGTTTATATCCTTCCTGAATACACTTATCGTACTGTACCATTTATCTCTCACATACGTGTAACGGTGTGAGCGAATTCCAGATTTAATTTGTGATTCACACAAGTTCGTAGCAAAAAAATTGTCAAATTCGTGGAAATGCAAAATACAGCGCAGAATCCACTGACTGATTTTTCTCTGTCAAGGCGAGGTCTGAGAGAGCAAATAACAGCTGTATTCTGCTCAATATTTAACGTTAGCTCGAGAAAATAGAGTACTTTCAGTTACAGCAAAACCCTCTTAGAGGCTTGTTTGAGTTGAGTTCCGAGCTGGCGTCTGAAATCCATTTGTCTTTCTAGTTAAGCTTTTACTTCCAGCCATTTTATAGCCTTTGATTGCCCCATTGCATCTCCTTGGGGCAGAGGAAAGTCATCCAGAGGCCACTGGGCAGTGGCTTAAAGCACAATGGGCGCTGCACGAGCTCATAAAGTGCACTGTGAAATGAATCGCCTCCAGGCGCTATGCTAGCAGCTCGCTGGTGTGTGAAGCCGCTCACAGCACGATACATTCTGCTTTACAGCCCCATTCGTTGCAGTTCTGATGGCACCTTTATGAATTATTTGTGTTTTTATCCAGTGCTTTTGTGCAATAAGAAGCATTTCGCCTGCTGGACATGCTCACCTTTTATTGTCACAGAGGTAATTACTAGATCGCTAATATAAACGTAAAGGTCCACTATCGGGAATTAATGTCCTCTGTGCACCTTAAGTATGTCCTTCCCTCTCACAGTCAGGGAGAGTCGCTTGCTCTCTATTTGGCACTGGATTTCCTTGGCAGTCGTGCCGCTGGGCACTGTCACCTCGATGAACACCTCCTCCATGGTCTGGTACCAAAACCCCCATGGGGTGTAGCAAGGAACCACACCACTGCGCTCATCGAAATCCACCGACATAGCTGAAGCGGACAGTGACTCTCTACTGCTCCTGACAGGCAACAGAAGCGGCTGCATCTTTTAACTGACATAGAGAGAGGACACCTAGGAGGCGCTAAATCCACCCGCCCCTTAGAGAAAGGCGCACGTTATTGCTATGGTACAAATCGCAAAGTACAAGAGTGAGTCCGTTGTGATTATAATATACATTTTCAAAACATTTGCCAAATTAAAGAACTCTGGGTCATAATTGCCATGTTTCATAAACAAACTCTGAACAGTCGCCACACATTATATTACTGTCATTGGTTGTATTTTGAGTAGTTACAAATAAAACATTATATCTTCAAGATGGCCGCCATAATTCCTTCTACGGACGACGAGGGGCTAGCACCGAGCATTGCGGTGCCTCATTAAAGCAGTAAATCTCCCATGTTAGAACGTAAGTGTCCACTTTTCACTCAAAATTATTTTTGATTCTGGCTATTCCCAAACGTAGATTTTTGAAGGCGTGCATAAAAAGTCAATTTGATATGTGGTCTTTCTTTCCTGTTCAAGCTGTCTCCAATTAAATGAAACTGGAGTTATTTTACTTCTGCTTGTCACACCACTTAATGTAGTAGTACTCTGTGCGGCAGGTAAACCGCAGATGTGGCCTAATGACCAGAGCTGCCATCTAAGTCACGTAAATACAAAACATGTTGCATTACAAATGCTATAGGTGTCCAATTCGCGAAGGTTATAACTATTGGCATTGTAAATGACAAAGCTATCAATTTAGCTATTTTAAAAACCAACACATAAATAACATATTTGTCATTTACAAGACCAATAGCTCCAACTTTTCTAATGCGAGACCTATTGCATTTCCAATGCTTGTTTAGAAAGTGTGTCACTTCTCATTTTGAGCACGTCTCCTTGGTCTGTTATTCCCGTAAGGATGAACTTCTTATTCAAAGGTGTGTGTTAAAGCGACATGGTTACTTTTTGGAACATTCGGATCAGACTTGTCTTGGCTCATTTGCAAACTAATCCTGTACCAAAAGAAAATGTTCAATTTGTATAAGAGGATGAGCAAAGAGGTAAACTCCGTTGCAGACTCCCCGAGCTATTGAGCTGCTTCCTGCTAATGGTTCACCTCCAGGACCGTACTGGAAATAGCAGGCACCTGGCATTTCCCCGGCAGGCCGTAAGGGTGGGGGCCAGTTTTGGACCCCCTGGGAGCCATTTTTGTTAACAGGGCTGATTTTGAGCACAGCTGCAATATCGGCCCTCTGGAACAAAAGCGGCAGCGGTGCGATGTGAGTTCTACCCACTAGCAAATCCTTTCACCCCCCGGATGGGGGGGGGCAGTCATCTTTTATGCCTTGGCTGGATTAAGGGGCATATTACCAACCAATAGAGATAATTTTTGTCTCTAACTTGTTTAGAGACAAAATTTATCGCCGCACATCGGTGATTTTTATCGCAGATAAACCTTGCTATTAGCAAGGTTTATCGCAAATGCGATAAAAAACGGCCGCAATGCATGAATATCGCTGAAAAGTCAGCGATATTCATGCATTATCGAGCAAATGCTCTTAGCCATGTTATCCACCTCCCATTGGTTAACATGGCTAAGAACTGCTCAGGGCAGGTGTTAGCTTTTGGAGATATTCGCGCTTAGCGCGAATATCTCCAAAAGTTGGTAATAGGAGATAGCGATGTTAGCGACTGTTTCCAGTCGCTAACATCTTGGCACGCCCACTTTGCATGTCATTAGTGATAAATATCACTGACATGCAAAGCGGGGCCCAAGATGGTCGCTATCTCCTATTAGCTGTCGCTAACTGGTGTTAGCGACAGCTTGGTAATAGGGAGATAATTTTATCTCCGCTTTCTTGGCTTTTAAAGCCAAAAAAGCGGAGATAAACCTCCTTGATAATATGCCCCTAAGTTCCCAGTCCAGCCCTGTTTACCTCATATCAATACCGTGTATTCATGGTGCTTTCACAGCACTATGTCAAAACATAAATAACAGTTCAGAAAGTCAAGCTCAAAATATTTTCTATCCAATATTATTTTTCAGGCCCAATCAGTGGCTTGTCTGATGTGTGAGCATATCTCTGAGATTAAGAATTACCTAATCACTCATAATGAGAGGAGTTGGCCTAACCCGGGCGCTCGACCTCGGACCTGGGGATCTGGGTTCGAGTCTCGGTAACGACGCCCAAACCTCCAGTGATTCTGGGCAAATCACTTAATCTCCCCGTGCCTAAAATGAAAGTGTGTCCTCATGTAACGTAACTGGAAAATGTGTAAAGCGCTCTGATACCTGATTCGGTTAGGGTCTAGTTCGCGCTATATAAAACTCTGCAAAAAAAAACTCAAAAGCATAAATGTGCCAATCATTTGTCATGCAACATGTCAACTGCAATTCTCTCATTCTGATGCTTTTGACATCTACAAACCCTGCCATCCTTTTCAGTTTTCCACAGTTAAGGTTTGGAAATGAGTTAAGGTCAAGTACTGAGTAGGCTCTTAAACACAAAGTATGAATTAAGCAAATTAATCCATAGCAAATGCCTGTTTCAGTGTTAAAGGTGTATATATTTAATGGAACTTACTGTTACTGCCACAAATAGGCAGCTAAAGTCAGAGGATCTTGTGAGAAATAAGACAATGACAGTTAACTTCAATTCCCTGATTTTTATTTCCCTTCATTAAAGTCCATGACCTTAATATGGGGCAAAGACGAAGGAAGGAGGCTCGGTCCAACCAATTTTCGGCTGGTAGCTCTTTCTCCCTCTCTCTGCCCCCTTCATTATGATACAAATCAAAGGTTGGCGAGGGAGACGCTCTTGCTTCTTTGTTGCCGTCCCCTGGGAGCATCCACTTCAGAGATCAAGCAGTCTAAAAGGGAAAAGAGAAAAGAACACACTGCTTTGATCGGCTGGAAAAACGCGCCGCCGAGCTACCCACTGAAGCCCAAAGCTTGTTATTGGTGAGATGGGACTTCTACCGTAGTCGTTCTGAGCACTTTTAATGCCGCCGCCATGTTTCCTTTGTATCTCGTGCAAATGACTGAGCAATATCAGGCGTGTAGTTACCACTGAGTTGCCCAGGCTTTGATAAAAGGAACTAATCAGTGGATTCAGTGCTCAACTGTGACACGATCTTGATGGTGGTACTAATAGCTTATTGACTGGCACCGGCTGAGCAGCACACGAAGCAACACATAATCACTCCAGCATGTCAACTGCTACTGCGGAACAAATGCCAACTATTCGCTCACTTACTCAGACTCTTTCACACTCCCTGGGAGGGATCAGAATGTAAAATCAAATGTCCGTCATAGAGCTTACAGACATGATCACTGCACTTCTGCATGTCTGTTGTGTTTGATTTAAATACCTGACAGCTAACACTAGCTATAATTACTGCGGTAACTCTCAGAAAACGACTACAGCTAATAGAATACCTTATTTTCTGTTTCTAAAACACAAGAAAAAATAGTATGTAATTATTAAAGATTGAAAAATATGTACATTTGGAAATGAAGATTACTGCCAGCGTTATTGAAGTCAAACCCATTTCAATATTGTAACAAGTTGGTCCATTGGAAGCGCAAATGTTGCTTTAATCCCGCAAATCAAGAACAGAATGGAGGGTTTAATCAATCCCAAGGTAATGTTATGCAACCCCAGAATGTGCCCAGATTGAGATTCCAAAATACATCTGATTCCCAAGGTCCTATGATGCATGTACCACAGCAAGCTGTAAAAAGTGTCCTCTTTAATCAGAACACAGACATGAATGGGAATCAGAATATGTCCCATCATTATGGCCCGTAGCATCAATTTCCTGTATTTGACGTATCTAATGAGTAGGGCTCAGATCAGTCCTTATGACGGTGTCTGAGGGGGGAGGAAGACTGTACGCTTGGCGCAATCTTACAGGCAGACCAGAGTGAATCATATGTTGATGCTGGTGTAGATGGCCACAATGTGACCTACCTGATTGACACTGGTGATACGCTCTCTACCGTGAGAACAACAGAGGTTCTGAAACTACCCCTCTCGGGAAAAACAATCCAAGTAGTAGGAGTAGCAAATAAATGATTGTCGAACCCCTTACTGAAGAACTGCATATGAAGATAGGGACATTTGAAGATAATCATCAATTTGTGGTGGGTGATTCTAGTCCTGTGTGTCTGTTAGGATGTGATTTACTGTGTAAGTTAAATTGCACTATCTATTGTGCACCGATAGGTATTGAGGTTCAGACAAACAATGAGGACATTGCCTTAAACTGGCAAGCCAGAACTTGTGCGTCCCGCTGTTCCCCATGTTGACAGTGGAAGACTTACCGTCAGATCTCAGAGATACAGTCAAACTCATCAGAGGAGTGAAGCCGGTTCGTATCCAAGTCAAGCCAAATACTGAGTACCCGAGAACACCACAGTATAACCTGACGCCCGAGATAGTTGCTAGAATTACACCTGGGATTGAGTAAGGCGTTTTGAAAGCGATCCTGGGGAGTCCCTGTAACTAACCCATTATGGGCTTGCAGAAGCAGAGTGGTAAGTACTGCATAGTGTAGGATCTCCAGGACAATTAATAACATAGTGATTCCATGTTGTCCTGTGGTACCAAATTCATCTGTGATATTGTTTCAGATCCCATGCGAGGCCGAATGGTTAACAGTCATTGATCTTTGCCAGGCCTTTTTTCCATTTCCCTAGATGGGGAAGGCAAATGTTTGCTCACGGCTGGAGAATCGTGTTTTAACGTGGTGCAGTGTCCAACAAGGTTATACGCAGAGTCATTCCATTTTCAATCAGCTCTTGAAGAAGAATCTGGAGTCTCTGCTTATGCCCTGCAATCCTGCCCTGATCCAGTATATTGATGACCTTTAGGTTGCATCATATACTCGAGAAGCATGCAAAACAAACAATTGCCCTACTGAACCCCTTGGCTGAGGATAGATAATTGGGAATCGATATGAAGTTGAAATTGCACGTCATTGTGCTCTAAACGTTTGCACTTTCAATGGTGAATAAACAAATGAGGGAACATATGATACCAATTTAAGTCTTTTGATGACAATTGCTGACACATGGGAGGAAGAGAAGTAGTTGCAGGAGGAAGTTACTGTGAAGGAACAGCCCAGGTTTGATCAGAGTAGGATGTGTAAAACAAGATGATGACATTTGGGGATCAGGAGATGGAAGACCAGTACTGCCTAATAGTTTGTTGCCACCAATGACGAGGTACTATCATGATTCGATGCATGTAGGAAGGAATTCCATAGTGTGTTTGTCTAGACAGACTTGGTTTAACCTCAAGCTTTGTGCAATGGCTGTGGCATTGTGTTACAGATGTGTGATTTGCCAGCAAATTGATGTGGGAAAGCAAACTGCAGTTACACTGAGTCACATAGAAATCTGGAGGTCCTTTCAATAAAATGCAGCTGGATTTCATTGATATGCCAGTATGTAATAGATTGAGATACATTTTAGTAGAGGTGCACATCTTCTCACGTTGGGTGGAAGCCTACCCTACTAGGAGATGCAATAGCCTCACTGTGGCTAAGTTGTTATGGCGGGAACTCATTCCAAGATAATGACTTCCAACCTCTTAAGAATCAGAACAAGGAACTCATTTTAATAATGAGGGTCTGAGAATGCTATATGCAGCGTTACAAGTGGAGCAGAGATTACATTGCAGTTATTTGCCAGAATCTTCCGGTATTGTGGAACAAGTCAACTGCACTTTGAAATCCAGACTTTCTAAAGTGAGTGCTTCAACATTTCTGAAATGGCCTGATGCCTTGCCTTTGGTGCTGATGGGTCTTCACAGTGTCCCAAATGGAAGAACAGGACTGTCGCCTCCTGAGATAATCATGGGGAGGGCTATGCCGCTGCCTAATGTGCCTACAAATGTGCTTGTAAACTTCGCAGATGATTTGTTGCTCAATTACTGTAAAGGATTTGCTGACGTGGTTCATTCTGTGTCTCATCAGGTTGAAACAGCGACAGCACCGCTACATCAGGAGCAGTGCCACGACCTTAGTCCCAGTGACTGGGTCATGATGAAGAAATGTGCAAGGAAATACTGTCTTGAGCCTCGTTGGCGTGGTCCATACCAGGTGATCCTAATCACTGAGACTACTATGAAGAGTGGTGGTCTTCCTAATTGGGTGTATGTGTCCCTCACTCGTAGAATCCTGTGTTCCCTTGAAAGATAAACAGCACCTCTCCCAGAAGAGACGTCAGCAGTTGTCGAAAGGTGACAGGAAGAGGTCAAGAAACAAATGTTTTAGCAAGGGTCCAAGGCCAGGATTAACGACCTACATACAGACAAGTGCCCCAATAATACGCCATAATAACAAAAGGTGTCTGAGGGTCAAAGGAAAAAGAGGTTCAAAAGTGTATACAAATATGTGGCACAACTAGAGATGACAAAGAAAGGGTGGTAGTGCAAATGTGTGACAAAAAGCACTACATTCCTTGAGTTGGGAAAAAATACCCATCGGTTCCCGCTCGGTACCGCCCTAGTCATCGTTTGGGCTCTCCGTGACCCAGGAGAGAGTGCTGTCCGTCACCGGATGTTACTGTAACGGACAATCAACTCAAGATGAGTATGTATTTTCGAAGGTGATACCGGAAATAATGTACCAGATGTCAGTGAAAAGGGTAACTGAATTGCAGTGCAAAAGTGTATAGTGAAATTTTTTTAAATATTATAAAATTGGATAGAAATGAGTAACAGTTAGCAAGTTTAATGGTTTCTCTCAATTCTCCCAATGTTAAAAACAGTATAGTGCGCCAACAGATTTAACAAAATATCTGTTTGCAGAGGGGGTCAACATGTTTCAGCATATGTGGCAAAAAGATCTGCCACTGCTTTCTTCAGGACCAGTATGTTAAAGCTACTGCAATAATAACATAATTATATCACCTGTGTGTTTCAGGTCATACTCAATATCCTCCTGTACACTAGTAGGTAGGAGAAAAATGCATCACCCCACCTGGCTGCAGCTCAGGTGAGTGGAGCACCGCCCTGTCCGTCGGTACACCGAAGCATCCCTTTGAGCTTTCTGGGGGGGCCAGGGAGCTGATGGGTATTTTTATCCCAACTCAAGGAATGTAGTGCTTTTTGTCACACATTTGCACTACCACCCTTTCTTTGTCATCTCTAGTTGTGCCACATATTTGTATACACATTCGAACCTCTTTTTCCTTTGACCCTCAGACACCTTTTGTTGTTATGACAGGAAGAGGTCAGCCAATCGCTCTTCCCAGAAACCAGACAGGGGACCAGACAGAGCCCGAGACAGCACCCTCAACAAATCTGAATCTGAACTCAACAAAGCAGATGTTGTGCCGGTGACTGAATCAGATTCTGACCCCAAAGAAGGAACATGTTCGGTGGGATCATTATTGGTGGTGGAAGAGAGCTGGCCAAATAAAAAAGAGAGGAGATGTCTGAAGTTATCCTCTAAAAGAGCTCTTGCACCCATATCCGAGGCATCTGGTGAGTCAGAGCTGAGTGGAAACAAAAGTGAAGGATCAAATCTCAGAAGATGTAAAAGATTGAGGGTACCTTGTTGGAGGTACTCTTCTCCGAAGCGGACTTATCTCCCTACTGATGACATCGAGAATGGCTTCTGGGCATTGTGGAATAATAGTTGAAACTCTTCTGAAACTTTCAGAAATTGATTTGAACAATCTCCTTACATTTGCACTTCCTTACTCGACAAGACTGAGTGCTTCGAGGAACTTAGTGCTGAAGGAGACTGAATTTCCCTATCTGAAGCCAGAACAGTCTCTTGTGCTTGTTGATGGACTGAGAATAATGATCTTGGAGATGCTTATTAATGAATTTGGGGGTATATTATCAAGGGGTTTATCTCCGCTTTTTTGGCTTTAAAAGCCAAGAAAGCGGAGATAAAATTATCTCCCTATTACCAAGCTGTCGCTAACACCAGTTAGTGACAGCTAATAGGAGATAGCGACCATCTTGGGCCCCGCTTTGCATGTCAGTGATATTTATCACTAATGACATGCAAAGTGGGCGTGCCAAGATGTTAGCGACTGGAAACAGTCGCTAACATCGCTATCTCCTATTACCAACTTTTGGAGATATTCGCGCTAAGCGCGAATATCTCCAAAAGCTAACACCTGCCCTGAGCAGTTCTTCACCATGTTATCCAATTGGAGGTGGATAACATGGCTAAGAGCATTTGCTCGATAATGCATGAATATCGCTGACTTTTCAGCGATATTCAAGCATTGCGGCCGTTTTTTATCGCATTTGCGATAAACCTTGCTAATAGCAAGGTTTATCTGCGATAAAAATCGCCGATGTGCGGCGATAATGTTTGTCTCTAAACAAGTTAGAGACAAAAGTTATCGCTAGTTGTTGGTAATATGCCCCTTGGTCCTCACATTATTAGAGATAATGGATGACCTTTGTTGAGTTCTCAAATGAAGAATACCTAGGTCCGAGTGGAAGAAGAATAAAATTAGTGTTTACATTTGGAAAAACACAGAGTAGGGCTAAGGAAGTCTCACAAAGATTGCATATATTTTTTAAATAAAGTTGAGAAAAATTAAAGATTGTTTTGCTATTTGCACAGGTAGAGACTGACAGAGAAGATTCTCTTGCTGGTATTTATCTACCTACTTGGTCTAACTCTAAATAGTATGTAAACTAATAATACTAGTCATAGACGTAGGTACAAAATAGGCACGATATTAATGATTTTAGTGTTAGGCTTGATAGGGCTAATTGTAGGATTAAGTTGGAGTATGAAAAGGGTCAAATAATAGAAATATGCGTCTGCACAGAAACCATCACACAAAGTAGATAGAGGGTTATATTAATTAAAAGGGCAGAATCTACACACTGATTTATCTACTTGAGATTACACAATCAATGCTTAAACTAATTAACTTTATGAGTACGTTAACACAATGGACTGTTCTATTTGCAAGTGACTGTTCTGTTTGCATGCAGTTACCTTCTTCAGTGGCTGAAGGCATTATATAACATCACATACCATTGACAAATGGAATTACATGTTGCTTATTGTTGAGTATTTTCTATGGTCAGGGTAATTTTAATTATTAAGATTCTAATTATGATTTGGTATTTTCAGAAGCCCCACTATTCAAACATTTGAACTGACATTCCTATGCTCAGGTTGCAGAAACTGTTAGTAGATATTTTGGCCGGTTTAAAATGTTAGATACTGCTTATGCTCATAGATATAAGTTGACCTGTGTCTTTACTGACATCGAAAAGAAATTCCTAGAGAAGGTAGACCATAGATTTAGAGCAATAAAGACTAACGCAGTGAAAGGAGTTCAATCAATGAATCAATCAGGGAATTGTAGGCGCATAACTCACCGGTGAAGGTCTCAAGACGCTGAGTTCATGTTATGAGTTGGTCACAGGAAAAGGTGCAGGGAACACTGAAGCATTGGCATTAGATTAGCCAACACCAAGGGAAATTGTGCATACACAATGATAAGAATGAATGCAATACTATTCCTCTAGGGGAAAGTGAGTGTGATCATACGTTTGAGGTTTGATGATCTTGGAAATTGCTTTTGGATGGAACAGATCCTGTGATTCCTGGAGTCTATTTTACTTGTGGTAAGAATGTTTATTTTAAGTTGCCAAACAAATGGCATGGCACATGTTAAGTAAGAGTAGTGTTTCCGAAGATTTATCCAGTGGTGAATTCTGATCATCCTGTTTGGAAGGAGAAATCTAGGGCCAAACAAGGTGCCACTGCTGGAGAGATCGTGGGAGATATTTTTGGCACAATAATTACAAACGTAGGGGTGATATTAAATTACATTAAGATTAGGAAACTTTCCACTGTAGTTGATGAGTAGTCTACTAAAACAGCTGGAGCTTTGTTGCTTGTAAATACTGAGATGGGTGCTACTATGGCTATGGTTTTGCGTTGGACAATCTGCTCACGAAAGAAGGTGGAGTCTGCCAGATGTTGAAAGTCCAACAGTGTTACACTTACATACTAGATAAAAGTAACAATCTACAGAAGTTCATAAAGAATATTACTAACTTACATAATGAAGTGAGTGGATTGACAGCAGAAAGTGTTTACAATTCATTTAGACATGGATTCATTGCTGTAGGGAGATGGTTTGCGGATTTGGGAAGTGGTATAGTTAGTTCCATTTTGAGACCGTTGTTGATTATTGCTCTTTGTGCAGTAATCCTGATTGTGGGTGTGAAGGTGTATAGGAGATACAAGGTGAAGAAAGGAGTCTCTCAAAAAGGGGAAGCCATGAAGCTAGAAAGGAAACAGAATGAATATTATAATGAGGTGAAGCGTTTGGAGGAGTTCAAGATTGCAGCAATTACCACTACAAGGGTTGAACTTGGTTAATCTGATAAAATCAAGAGATAACATTAAAAGATTGTGTGATGACTTGATTCACCATCAGAGGGGGGTTAGAAAAGTGTGATCTTGATACCATATGAAATACTGTAGGAGCGCATCATAATTATGAGTAGTCAGCACTCGAATATAATCTGTGTGATTAATGTTACTAAGGAGAATGGAGTGTTGCATATTTAAAGTAGTCCACATGAAGAATTTGTGTATAGAACGTGACTAATAAAGGTCTTTGTAACATTTATGTACTAATGTGACAGGAGAAGTTAATATAAAATGTGTCCCATTTGGGGGTGTATAAATTAGAATGTGTATGTGTAAACCAATGTTTAAACATTTATACGTATAACAAGAATTTTTCCATGCGGGTGCATTTAGAATGACATCTTCATAATTCTTTACAATTTATACACGTCTTAAGTAGCTGCATTTATAGTGTGTGTAGAAATGTGCAAGTATTCCGGAACTCTGTGCACTGCTAAAGTTGACTAGAGTGGGCCTCGATAAACCAATTCAGTCTAGCTCAGGTTTAAAATCTATCATGTAATTTGTATTTAATCTTCAATGCAGAATGCATATGCTTGTAATTTGTTTCCACTGGAGGCATTGACAAAGCATATAAACTCACTCTAGCCGTTAATAATGGAAAATTATTACCATCCAGGGTACCACTCCATATAAGATGACCTCACAAAATGTAACCAGATGGTGTGTCTAGCTATTTGCCAATGTATCAAGGTGAGAGGGACAGACACGCACATGTGTTAAGACGAGAACCCTCACTCACCCTAAGGTGACATGCTTCATCATTGTGCTCCCTCTTACAAACTGGGACTGCAAGGTACCCAGTGTGGGCTACAACTCGCCCGTAGGAGAGGAATGTGAGGTGTTTCATATCATCCAGTGTAGGGCATAAAGAGGGGCAGAGTGCAAGAAAATGAAACGTGAATTAAAACCACCCCAAGGTTAATCCTTTATTAGAGTCCCTAGTGGATAGATTTAAATAAGCTCAGTGGAAAAATAGGGGTATGGATGTTCCCTTCTAAGATATGTTCAACATGTTTCTGCCTCAATAGACCAAAAAGGTTCTTGGCATTCTTCAGGACCGTTATCTACGTCACTTTGCTTGATAAGTGTGAAATAATATTAGAAAATTACCATACTTTTATTGGTATGGGTAAAGTCAGTGGTACCAGCTAGTAGTCAGACCCACATTCAATTGGAGACTATTAATGGCACTCCATCTTCATGAGTCCTTTAGGAAGTAGATCTCAGGATTCTCAGATCTCCTGGCCGCTCGGACACTCCTGGAAGACTCAAAGGGGGCATGTATTCCGTAACCCTGGGCACTACTAAAGTTGACTAGAGTGGGCCTCGAGAAACCAGCTCAGTCTAGCTCACGTTTAAAATCTAACATGCAATTCACATTTAACCTTCAGTGCAAAATGCATTTGCTTGTAATTTGTTTCCACTGGAGGCATGGACCAAGCATCATTAGTTAGCATTGAAGGGTTTTGTTTTCCTAGATAGCAAGGTATTAGAAGACAAAGTTGTCAAAGAGAAGCGCGGTAATGAGCAAGGAGGTGAGTTTTCATGGAGGAGGAGAGGAATGACAAAGGATGACAAGGAGCTCAGTGGTACCGGAAGGGTGACTTGTTGCCCAGGAGGCATTGCGGTCAGAGGAGGAGGCAGCCACACCACCCTGTTGCGCTTCATAGAACATCCTGGGCTCCCGCGGCTGAGGAACTCGGTGGTACCAGAAGGGTGACTCATTGCCGCAGGAGATATTATGGCCAGAGGAGGAGGTAGCCACACCACCCTGCCGCGTTTCATATCACATTGTGTGTTCCCACAGCTGAGGAGCTAGATGGTAAGGGAGGAGTGACTTGTTGCCCCTGGACACATTGCAGCAAGAGGAAGAGGCAGTAACAACCCCCTGTCATGCTTTATAGCACATTGTGGGCTCCTGTGGCCGAGGAGCTTGGTGCTCAAGGAGGGGAAACTCATTGCCCCAGGACACATTGCAGCCAGAGGCGGAGGCAGCCACACCCCCATCGCGCTACATAGCACATCATGGACTCCTGTGGCTGAGGAGCTCGGTGGCACAGGAGGAGTGACTTGTTGCCCCAGGAAACATTGCCGCCAGAGGAGGAGGCAGCCACACCCTTTTGACTCGCTTCACAGCGCATCTTGGGCTTCCGCAGCTGAGGAGCCCGGTGGTACTGGAGGGGTGACTCGACCCCAGGAGACATTGCGGTCAGAGGAGGAATGTCCCAGGATCATCTCCAAGAGAGTGTTTTGCTGGAAACTCCAAATAACACAATTTGTCCACCTTTCCCTAAGAGGAAGTGACAACCAAAGTGCAATAGAACAGCTATGAGCCCATCTCACTTATTAACAAACTGGGACAGTTCTGTCAACACTGAGAATTTGGGTGTTACTAATATGGATTGGTCAAATGTGCTAAGCAAAATTAAAGTAATTATCAGGCAAAGTATTTCCCCTCTGATAGAAATATTGTTTGTGCTGGGGTCTGCTGCTGCAGGATTATCAAAAGTGATTGGGACTGTTAAGGAGTCTATTAATTCCCTTAATTCCCTCCATTCCATAGGGCTTAAGACTTCGTGTACGAATGTTCCAACTGTTAGTGAAGTTCCACCCCAGTGTCCAGCTCCAGAAGGCCTGGTTCTTAGTGTTACAAGTCCCCTCAGCAGCCTGGCCAATATTTGGTACTGCATGCTCCTAGGAACACAACAGAAGGTGGGAGGCATTACACCATTCAAACTGACCTTACAGAGATGGGGGAAGTGAGGTAAAGTGGGGTGCAAAGGACAGTTGGGATCCTTTGCTTAAATTTACCTCCTGACTACTGTCCTTATGTAGCAATCTTGAAAGGGGTGCCACACATTAGTGCAAACACTACGGAATCTACTCTCCAACTGGAAACAAAGTCTGCCATTGGTTGACTACTAATGCAAATTTTAATCTTAATGATTTTAATGACATTATATTTGTAAGGAGGATAGGGCCCATGCCCAAATCCCAAGTAGGGGAGTGTGTCATAATTAGTTGTAGGACTCCTGTTTTGGCCAGGTGACTAGTCCATAGCACTACTTTATTGTCTTTCAAGGATCCGGGCATCAATATCTTCTTGCTTGTTTTTTCTATCAATATTCTAGCCAGAGTTTCCAGCATGGAATAACATGAGGTCCTGTCCTCCTAAACAAACTGTGGCTCCAACCTTTAACAGATTTCTCCGCTTAGCTGACCTGGACCAAAATGACTGACTCCAGGGTTCATCTCTCTGCCTACATAATCATAAACCTACTACTTTACCTCAATCCTTGCCTATTAAATCATCCATTGAGACTACATCCACTTGTGTGTTAAGATCATCCCTTACAGTTCTCAGTTGGAATGTTGCTGGCATAAAGGGCACGTTGTTGGACCCACAATGGCTTAATTTTTCTATCCAATTTGATGTTACTATGCTTCAGGAAACCTGGGCCCAGGGTCGGTTATCTGTGATGGTTATGAAATCTTTAATGAAGCAGCAACCCCTTCCCCTGGCCATAGATCATGTGGTGGTTCGATGACCCTAGTTCATATTTCTAAGCATCTAAGAGTTTTTCCAGTCCCCCTTAGACACAATGGGATACAACTCTTATGGGTGATTGCCTCCAATGATTTCCATTTCTTTTTGGTGAACTCTATAATTCAATTAGAGACCCTGGATGTCAGTTTGTGGCTCTTTTTGAAGCAACATCCATTCTTGAGGGTGGATCATAGACATATTTTTAAATATTTAATATTTTAATGGGGGGACTTTTTAATGCTAAGAGCCCGATTCCAATGTGGTTGGAAACGAATCCGACTGTCGGTTGGATACGTTCCAACCGCATTGGAATTGCCCATTCGGATTCCTTTCCGACCGACCCATTTTGATGGGGTCGGTTGGAAGGGAATCCAAATCGTTTTTCCGAATGGCCTCTGACGGGCTCAGAGAGCCCGTCAGCCATTTGGAAAGCCTGCAGTAATCCCTCAACCGGCTCTTTCCGGCCGAGGGATTATGATGGCAGCTTCCCACTGCCTTTCTGTGCTGGCCTTTCCGACACAGAAAGGCATTAGGAATATATCTATGGGGGTCCCCAGCAGGGCCCCTATTGGTGCAAGGCCGCCGAATGGTGGCCTAGAGAGAACCTATGGTGCTCTCCTGTTGATCCCTGAGAGCATGCATTCAGTTTGGAATGCATGCTACCATTGTAAAAAATAGGATTGCGGACAAGGGTTTGGTCACATCTTACTCCCTGGGCTGGAACCGACAACAGGCGTTCGTCTGGTTCCAGTTCCGACATCGGAATCAGGCCCTAAGTTGGAAGTAAGTCAAACTGATATCAACCCCTTTTTGGTTGAAGTTCCTTTGCTCTGTGAATTTGTTCCTGACCGAAGGAGTTGCAGGCTACTTGATGCACTTGGCAAGGCAGGCTTGTGCAATGTAATGTGGAGGGGGACTTGCTCACTCATTTAATTGCCCACTTTTGTGGGCTGGGGGAAAGGGAAAACTATTGACTATAGTTTTTATATCTAGTCGACTTGATGATTGTGTTAGCCCAGGGGCTGTGCATGAAACATGTTTCAGTGATCATAACTCCATAGAAATTAGGCTAGTAGTTAAAGATGGTTTAGGCGCAAGTCTCACTCTGGGCTTGACTGGACTAACTGTGATAGATAGGGGACTTTGGGTGAAGTGGCATAATCACCCAATTCCAACTCTGATAAAAACTGTGGTTCGGATTCAATCTAGAAATTATCATAGAGCCTCTATTAGCTTTTGATACTCGCCCTGCCACAGTACTGGAAGATTTTGATTGACTAAATAGCTCCACAAATGTCTTTATAAGCGATATGACTGGCAAGCATAAGGTGACATATATAGGCTGGTTTGACAAATCCTGTACGTTGGCCAACAAGTACTTGCGTGAGGCTCTTAATCTTAAGCCTCACAATCAGTATGCTAATAAAGAAGCAAGAATGGTTATAAATCAGTAATTGGGAAGCAGAAAAGCTGAGCTTAAAGAAGCTTCATGGTAACGGGTAGTGTCTACTTGTATTACCAAGGACTTTAGGGGTTTGTGTGCAGTGGTTAACAGTTGGCACCCCAATGTGGCTACTCTGGATGATATAGGTTCTTCTATAACTCCAGCACACTGGATGGCTCACTTTCAAAAGGGTTTATGCTCTTGATACGGATTTGCCGACCAGAAATGAAGGATGATTGTAGTTTTTATCCTCTTGCGATTAGGTTTGACCTCGAGGAGGTTCATGAGGCCATCATTAATTGTCCTCCTAATAAAGCCCCTGGTCCGGATGGGCTACCTGTTGACCTCTATAAGGCTAAAGATCCTCTCTGGGCCCCTATTTTAACTAACGTTTTAAATGCTGCTGTGCAGGTTGGTTACCCTTTGTCTTGGAAATCTTCAACTATAAGCCCAGTATTTAACAAGCATTTGCAATGCAATAGGTCTCGCATTAGGAAAGTTTGAGGTTTTGGTATTGTAAATGACAATTTTTTTATTTATGTTTTGGTTTTGAAAATAGCGAAATTAATAGCTTTGTCATTTACAATGGCAATAGTTTTAACTTTCGCAAACGTGACACCTATAGCATTTGTAATGCAATATGTGTTGTATTTACATGACTTGGATGTGTTAATATTACAAATAACAGTGGCTTTTATTTTTTTATAATTAATACTTAAATAAAAGTTATTGTAATTTATAATGGCACTAGCTTAAACTTTTGTAAATAACTTTTGGGAATATTATGTTCAGTGTATTTTATTGTGACGAAAATCCAAGAACAGAAGTGAAATATTGACATCTTTTTGTGACATTTGTAATAAAGCTTGAAACATTAATTGAACATATTAGAACCAGTTGTTGGTGAATGGTTGCACAGAGTGATGCTGTGGCCTTCAGTGGTGCTGAGTGATGCTGTGGCCTTCAGTGGTGCTGAGTGATGCTGTAGCATTCAGTGGTGCTGAGTGATGCTGTAGCATTCAGTGGTGCTGAGTGATGCTGTGGCATTCAGTGGTGCTGAGTGATGCTGTGGCATTCAGTGGTGCTGAGTGATGCTGTGGCATTCAGTGGTGCTGAGTGATGCTGTGGCATTCAGTGGTGCTGTGGCGTTGAGTGGTGCTGAGTGATGCTGTGGCATTGAGTGATGCTGTGGCATTCAGTGGTGCTGTGGCGTTGAGTGGTGCTGAGTGATGCTGTGGCATTGAGTGATGCTGTGGCATTGAGTGATGCTGTGGCATTGAGTAATGCTGTGACATTGATTGATGCTGTGGCGTTGAGTGGTGCTGTGGTGTTAAGTGGTGCTGTGGTAGTGCAGAGGCATGCTGTGGTGGCGGTGAGTGAAGCTGTGGTTGCGCTTAGTGAAGCTGTGGTTCCCCTGAATGAAGCTGTGGTTGCGCTGGGTGAAACTGTGGTTGCGCTGAGTGAAGCTGCGGTTGCGCTGAGTGAAGCTGCGGTTGCGCTGAGTGAAGCTGTGGCTGAGGTGAGGGATGCTGTGGTAGCCCCGAGTGATGCTGTGGTGGCCCCGAGCGATGCTGTTGTGTCTCTGAGTGATGTGATGGAGGCGCTGAGTGATGCTGTGGTGGCCCCGAGGGTAAACATCCTTTACAACGCAACTTTTACCACGCAGTGCCTTTACGACGCAACTTTTACAACGCAAACCATTACAACGCATTGCGCTGGGGGGCGCTCGAGGATAGGGAATAGGTTTAATGTACTATCCAACACCTTCCCTACTATCCACGGGGACTGGAGTTGGAATAGTAAATTAAACTATTCACTATCCAGCGCCTAGAAGCACTATGCGTTGTAATGGTATGCGTTGTAAAACTTGCGATGTAAAGGTAGGCGTTGTAAAAGTATGCGTTGTAACGTCATACATCCGGCCCGAGTGATGCTGTGGTGGCCCTGAGTGATGCTGTGGTGGTGCTGAGTGATGCTGTGGTGATGCAGAATGATGCTGTGGTGGTGCAGAGTGATGCTGTGGTGGTGCCGAGTGATGCTGTGGTGGTGCAGAGTGATGCTGTTGTGGTGCAGAGTGATGCTGTGGTGATGGTGAGTGATTCTGTGGTTGCGCTGAGTGAAGCTGTGGTGGTGGTGAGTGTTGCATTGTTTGTGGCGAGTGATATTGTTATAGTACTGAGTGATGCTATGTTGCTGCTGTGGTGGCGGTGAGTGATGCTGTGCTGGTGCTGAGGGATGTTTTTTATGGCCCTGAGTAATACTGTGGTGACCCTGAGTGGTGCAGTTTTTGGCCCTGAGTGATGCTGTTTTTGGCCTTTAGTGATGCTGTGGTGTCACTGAGTAATTTTGTTGTGACATCGAGTGATGCTGTGGTGGCCCGAGTGATGCTGTGGTGGCCCTGAGTAATGCTGTGGTGGCCCTGAGTAATGCTGTGGTGGCCATGATTAATGCTGTGGTGGCCATGATTAATGCTGTGGTGCTGAGTATTACTGTGATTAAGGAGAGTGCTATTGTTGTGGAAGGCTTTGAATCCAAAGTGGGAGCACACTGCTAATAATACCTTGGACTTTTATCTGAATACAAGCAAACAAAACCAGGTTGCGTGTGGAGTGCGCTTTGAAATATTACCATTTTCGATTCACTCATGCACGTCTATTTTTGGAATTTGTCTTAGTTACAAGCATTTGTCTTTGTCCTGTGCATCAACAAATAAAGCAAACAAAAAAACTGACCAAATAGCGCTACATTTATAGATAATTAGGCTGTAAAGAACAATATAACACAAATAGCAATAAAAGGTGAAAAAAAGCGAGGCAATAATACGAACAATCCAAACACACCAGAGAGAGCACAAGGTAATAATAAAAAAAATGCTTGTTTTTTTTTTTAACCAGCTGGACTAGTATTTCAGATAAAGTAATAGAACAGACACACCGGACAACAAGCCCGTAGTAGAAACATGATGTCCTAACAGCATAGAGTAAGTCGCAAGCAAGGTAGCAACCCTAGATTATATTTATAGGCAAGTTGTTTTTGCGATGCGTCCTGTTTACATTTTTAGTTACTCAAGAGCACTTTATTAAACCCCTCTCTTTACTCGCGTTGTAGACATTGAAGGAAAGGACTGAAGGCCACCAGTACACCCATCGTTGTTTTTTGCGATACACAACATTTACAGAAAGGGGCCTTTGCGGGAGCTATCTTGGTAATGTTTTAAGTGAGCTCATGAAGTTTTAGCGTCCCAGTGCGCCCCCTAAGCATGAGGCCTAAGGCTCAGTATGATTTCACTGTGACTCAGTTGTAAGTTGAGCACAAGGGCGGCATGTCAGAGCTGTTTTGTAGGTCCCCAGCCTCTTTAAGAAGGTAGCAGGACAGAGTGCAAGGCAGAGGGACACGCAGAGTGAGTGAAGACAATAAGTGTAACTGTGAGGATAGAGGACAAAGCAGAGTAACAGCCACGGGGAGTGAAAAGCATGAGGAAAAGTGGTAGGAGAGAGTGCAGGACACAGTGACAGGGACGCTAATTGAAAAAAGTAAGAACAACTGTTACGACAGAGTGCGGGGCAGATGAAAAGCACGGCGAGTGAAGAACCTAACATAAGGATAGGTGGCAAGATAGAGTGCAGGGCAGAGGAACAGGCACAGTGAGGGAACAACATGAGGTTAGGTGGCAGGACAGAGTGCTTGGCACAGAACCAGGCAGATTGAGTCAAAAACATAAGGATAAGTGGCAGGGCAAACTGCAGGGTAAAGAGACAGGGACAGCTAGGCTGGAGGAGGGGAGGGTGAAGCGAGGCTAGAAGCATCAGGCGAACTATAATTTGAGTAGTATGTGTTATAAATGTTCCTGGAAATTAGTGTTAAAAGTGCTTAAAACAGGTGTTTGCCTTGTGCAAAGGGTTGAAGAAATAACCCGTATTTAAAGGCAAAATAACAAATACATTTGCGTATTAGGATAAGGCTTGTGCAGCTGTGTAGGGTAATGGCGACTGACAAAATTGTAATTCTAACTTTGTGACTATAATAGAATGCATTGTAATATTATTTGTTGATATTTGTGGCATTGATGTTCAATGTTCCACAAGTGTCATGATATTGTCAAACAGAAAATGTCACTGCTAGATGCGCTAAAGGCGCCTTTTAGTCTGGCTGTTTGTAATTGTCATTGAAGCTTTAAGGGAGGGGTAAAGGCGCAGCTTGAGGTATCGAAACCAAAACAAGCCTGGGGGGCGTGGCTTGGATGGCAAGGAGGCTGGAGACCTAAGTCCGGAGCTCCCGACCCCCAAGTTTAACGAGCGGCGCGCATCGTAGTCTAACGCGAGAGAAACGAGCCCAAAAGCAAAGGAGGTGTGTGGGAACCGAACAGGCACCCCATGCGAGGCTCAGCGAAAAAAAAGTGCAAAGAACGAGGTGACGGCGGAGGGGAAGACGAGCTGCCAGGGGGGGAGAGGAGCGATCCCAAGATGGCGGCGTGACTAAGAAGACCCGGGAAAGATAACAAGCCGCACAGACGACAGGCAGAGCCAGCCCGAAACACAGCATCCGACCGCCCCGGTCCCCCCGTCTCAGGAAGAGAGAGAGGCAGTCAAGACGAGCGACCGGTGCAGCCGGCACAACCGCTGGGGGAACAACCAAGTAAGCAAGCAAGCTCCGGCATAGCGAACAGCGCAAACAGATCAGCGCAGCAAACGCGCTGGTCGTTTTCTTACAACCCGCAACTCAGAACGAAGGCTGAAATTTAAAAAGGGGCAGTCTTTCAAGCACAGCCCAAGCAGCGGCAGGGCAGCAGGGAGGCCAACAACAAGGCGGCCATCTTTGGTGAGGGGGAGGAAGCACAGGGCGGCCATCTTGCCAAAGCACCTCACAGCGGTACACCCCCCAGTGTACGACAACCCAACAAACAGCGCAAAGCAGGTCAGAGCAGCAACGAGCCGGCCACCTCCACATCTCGCAAAGCAGGTCAAGAGCAGCAACGAGCAACCAAGTAAGCAAGCAAGCCCCGGCATAGCGAACAGCGCAAACAGATCAGCGCAGCAAACGCGCTGGTCGTTTTTCTTACAACCCGCAACTCAGAACGAAGGCTGAATTTTAAAAAGGGGCAGTCATTTAAGCACAGCCCAATCAGCGGCAGGGCAGCAGGGAAGCCAACAACAAGGCGGCCATCTTGGTGAGGGGGAGGAAGCACAGGGCGGCCATCCTGCCAAAGCACCTCACAGCAGTACACCCCCAGCGTACGACAACCCAACAAACAGCGCAAACCAGGTCAGAGCAGCAACGAGCCGGCCACCTCCACATCTCGCGATCCCTAAGGGGCAGCCATTAAGACACAGCACAGGCACAGCAAGCAGCAGCAGGGACGCCGACAACAACGCGGCCATCTTGGTGAGGGGGAGGAAGCACGGGGCGGCCATCTTGCTGAGACACCCTGCAGCGGAACAGCGGGGATACAAACCGCATCAAGCAGAAGGAGGAGGCAACAAGGAACAGGGCGCACGCTCAAAAGACGGCGCAGGCAACCCATAGATCTCAGACAATATCAAGGGTGTCCCCCTTTACAAAGAGGGACACACGGAGGTCGACAACAACGAGCGGCGAGCCCGGTGACGGGGTAAGGGGCACAGGGAGGCCATCTCCGCAGCAGCAGCCTGACGAAGCACTAAGGCCCCCACTACAACAGGAACAGCCGATAATATGGCGGCCATCTTAAGACAGGAGAGAAGCGCTGGGCGGCCATCTTGAAGTAACGGCAAACAGCACGGTGGGAAAAACGAACAAACGCACAAGTGACACGCACAGGCGGGTGAGCTCAGGCGGGCAAGACACCGACTACCATATCCTTTTTTAGCAACACCAGAGACTCAGGAAGAACTTGGGGGGGAGGGAGTGTGAGGACCTTTGCTGTCGCACACCCGGTTTACTACGGATGGGGGGGAGGGGGGAGGGGGGGAGGTGGTCGGGCAGGGGGGGGTGTGAAGCTGGCGGAAAAGACAGTACATGGCAGAGCCTCCATTTGTGTTCTGAACAAAAGACCTAGAACCTTGCCTCTCTCCACAGGCACCCTATACTTTTTCTATCTCTCCATTCCCATCCTACACCCCGGGGGGGCTGCAGAACGCAAAGCACAAGCGACGCAATCAGACCACCATGACTGACCCAAAAAGAGCTGGCCTGTCCTCTGACCTGAAGAAAGTGTCCATGAATGTTAAAGGACTGAACCACCCGGTCAAACGAAGAAAAATCCTGGACTACCTGGCCAAACTGAAGGGAGATGTATACATGCTCCAAGAAACCAAACTCTCAAAAGAAGAGGCGAGACTACTCAAAGCTAGATGGATAGGGGAAGTACTCTGCTCGCCGGCAAAAGGAAAGAAAAGAGGAGTTATAACTATCCTGAGCAAAAGGGCCAATCTAACGACACAAGCAGTGGACGCTGACGAAGACGGCCGCATGCTCATAGCAAGCGTCCAGAGAGGAAGCGACACAATCCACATGATCAATATCTACGGCCCCAACTCAGAAGACAAACAATTCTGGCAAGGAGTGGATAGCAAACTATCCGACCTACCCCAGGAAGACCTCCTGATCACAGCGGGGGACATGAACAAGACAATGGACCAGGCAACAGACAGACACCCGAATAGACCAAGCCATAACTCCAACAACAACAACAACACCCTGAAAGATCTATGCACTAAACAACATCTGGCAGACCCGTGGAGGCTCCAACACCCGACAGCGCGAGAGTACACTTTCTACTCACACCCACACAACTCCTATAGCAGGATCGACTACATACTGATGTCCAACACACACACGCACCTCATAGAGGAAACGGAAATAGCGCCAATCACCATCTCGGACCACGCGCATATAACACTCACACTAAGTGGGAAACACAACGAAAACCCAACGAGGAGGTGGAGGCTGAATGATGACATCCTCCAGAACAGAGAGAACGTTAAAGAAATTGAAGCCGCAATCAAAGAATACCTCGAGCACAACGACAATGGCGAAGTAGGGAAAGACACCGTATGGGACGCCCTCAAAGCGACACTAAGGGGGAAACTGATAAACATCAAAGCCAGGATGAACAGAGGAAGGAACAAGAAAATCCTTGAGCTCGAGGAGGAAATAACAGCACTGGAGAGAGGTCACTGTGCAAATTTAACGGACAAGAACACGCTCACCCTGCTCACAAAAAAGAAATACGAGCTGAACAGGATCCTAAGTGAAAGAGCGGGATCATGGCTGACGAAGTTCAAGTCAGTCAACCTGTGTGCAGCGAACAAAGCAGGGAAGCAGCTGGCGTCCTACTTAAAGGCGAAACAGAGGCAACACACGATAGCAGCAATAACCGATCGCACGAACACATCTCAAACAACTAACAAGGGGATACTGGAGGTCTTCCGACGATTCTACCAAGAACTGTACACTGAAGATCAGACCCTGAGCAAAGACGCAGGACGAGATCTACTCAGCAAAATCAACCTGCCGAAACTCATGGAAGCAGACAGGGAGTCGCTCGATGCCGACATCTCGGAAGAAGAGATTGAAGTAGCCATATGCCAACTGAAACGGAACAAAGCGCCAGGACCGGATGGTTACTCAGCAACATTCTACAAAACATTCAGCGACCACATTAAAACGCTAATGGCACAAACGTATTCCACATGCATCCAGAACGGGAGGATGACGGAGTCCATGTGCGAAGCAAACATCACCATAATCCCCAAGGAGGGGAAAGACCCACAATATCCCCAGAACTACAGACCAATATCACTAATAAACGTCGACTGCAAGATTTACGCAAAGGTCTTAGCCAACAGACTAAACAGGGTCCTGCCAAACATCATCCACACCTCACAAGTGGGATACATAAAAAACAGACTATCGCAGGACAATACAAGACTATTGTGCCACCTGATCAACCACACAGCAAGTAGCAACGAACAGGCGGTCATGATAGCGCTGGATGCGGAGAAAGCTTTCGACAGAGTCTCATGGCCTTTCCTGGGGAACTGCATGGGAGCTTTTGGCCTAGGCGGGAAGTACACGGCAATGGTCATGGCCCTCTACAACAAACCGAAAGCAAAGATAGTCGTGAACGGGAGTGCATCCGAAACGCTCACGCTGGGAAGAGGCACCAGACAAGGATGCCCCCTCTCCCCCGGACTCTTCCTGCTCGCCCTAGAACCCCTGCTAGCCAGAATCAGGGACAACACAGAGATAACAGGCGTCAAGCTCAAGAAGAAGACCGTAAAACTAGCGGCGTACGCCGACGACATCCTCATCACAACAGCAAACCCCTCCACGTCAATAAAAGCACTGATGGCCACAATAGGTGAATACGCTGAAGCCTCAGGCTACAAACTCAATAAGGAGAAATCGGAGTGCAAGCCAATGAATGTCCACACCACAAGAGAGGTCCTAGGCGAATCCGGCCTGGCATGGCAGACGAAACCACTGAAATATCTAGGGCTCCACTTTGGGAGAGACCTCACATCAACGCTACAACACAACGAAGATCTCACGCTGAAAAAGATAAAAGAGAGGCTGGAGTTATGGTCACCAAAGTACATCAGCTGGTGGGGGCGAATTGAAACCATCAAAATGATGATAACACCGGCAATAAACTACACGCTAACAATGCTACCTCTCCCGATGACAGAGATATTCCACAAAAAACTGGACCAACTTATAAACATCTTTCTATGGAAAAACAAAAAGCCAAGGATAAGCCTACAAAAACTAAGACTGTCAAGAGACCTCGGAGGCCTTAATCTGGCGAACTTCAAGACATACCAAACGGCATGTCTGGCGAGACAGGGTATCGCCTGGATAGATGCCACACAAACGTACATACCAGTATGGCTAGAGGTCGAACAAGACATCCTGGGAGGGCTCAAGCCGATAGCACTCCTAACAGCGAACCGGCATCCACTAAAAGCCAACGCCATACTAAAACACACGAGAGAGGCCCTGCTGAAAGTGGACAGGCACATGGCGCAGAAGATGAAAGGCACAGCATGGGAATCGATCTGGTTCAACACTAAAGTGACCTACCAGGGGGCGACGTTGCACAATGACATTTGGATCGGGGAAGGCATCAGCACCCCCAGCCAAACAGAGACCAGGCAAAGACCACTGACGTTTCAGAACCTACAGCTGCTGCATGCCCTCCCGAACCGAGAGTTCTATAACTTCCTAAAGATCAGGACAGCAATAACAAAAGCCAACCTTTGCGGAGGAGAGCCGGGAATCATCAAATACCTGCAGCTCCTCAACTCAGCAGGTCACCAAACGGCGAAGATCTATAAGCTCCTGAGCCCATCCAAGCTGGCGCAGAACAAAAAAGCCACTAATACATGGGAGACGCTCCTGGGCAGGCAACTGAGTGAAACAGAATGAGCGAAAATGTGGAGCTCAGCAACGACAAACAAAATCACCCCACAGCTAGCGCAAACAAAATTTTGGCTACTTCACAAGGCCTACTGGACGCCATCCAAACTCCACAAGGTCGGCATCGCAGACTCGGACAGATGCTGGAACTGCCTGAAAGAGGAAGGCACCCTCGAGCACCTCATCTTCACCTGCGTGAAAGTCAAGAGGTTCTGGGCACAAATCAATACTTTCTTGAACGACATGCTCAAAACCGATCTGAAAATCAGCTTCGTGAGCCTGGCGACTGAACACCTAACAGCTAATCTAAAAAATAGAGAAGAGAGGGAACTCCTCGACCTACTCCTCACAGCAGCCCTTAAAATAATCCTAACGAACTGGAAAAACACAGCCAAAGCAAACTTCAAAACATGGGTCAACTGGGTCACCTTCCTGAGGGGTGCCGACAACATCACAGGCACCTTCTCAAAAGAACATAAAGCCAAGCTACACATGTGGGACCCGCTGGACGAGCACCTGAGGAAGACCCAGTAAAAGACAACAACGAGTACTCGACCCCCCCCCTCTTTCTTTCTCTCTTCTTTCTTTCCTCTCCCAGTGGAGGGAGAACGAACCCACGAATGGACTGTTCATAGACAAGACCGCCATCATTGTACGCACATCTGTATATATATATTTTTGTACGGCCTTCTTTTGTATGCCAATAAAAAATTTCTAAATAAAAAAAAAAAAAAAGAAACCAAAACAAGCCTGTTTTAGCGGCCAATTTAGAACACACAATAGATTGTGTGATAGATTAGAAAAGAAATGTTTCTCGCAGACGTAAACAGCGCTGCATGGCATGAGTTTGTTATATGGGAACTAGAGGCAGATCGCGTCCATATGTTTTGCCCTATGTGCACGCCGAAACAAAAGGAAAGACATTAGTGAGAACATAAGGAAAGGTATCAGAATAGAGTGCAGTGGCAGAGGGAAAAGTACAGCTAATAAAGAAAAAAAAATCAGGCATAGGCGGCAGGACAGAATGTGAAGCGAACGGTGCGAAAAAGGGACAGGCACGTACAGCCCAAAACATGAGGATACATGGCAGAACATATTGCCTGATAATAAGAAAGCCATGGCGAGGCAATAACATGAGATAGGTGGCAGGATAGAGTGAAGGCAGAGGGAAGGGCATGGGCTGTTCAGAATATACGGCTAGGTGGCAGCAAATAGTGCAGGACAAAGGGACAGGTAGGGCAAGCTTAAAAACATGAGGATAGGTGGCACGAGAAAGCGCTAGGTAGAGAGGCAGGGACGGTGATTAAAGTTTGAGGCTAAGTGGCAAGGAAAGTGCGTGGCAAAGGGAACAGAATACGCACTGTTGCGGCAACAGAAGCGTAAAAAGCCTATAATACAATGGCAACGTCACTGGGAAAGCGACTGAGCAGGGGGCAGCAGAAGAGTGTAGTGCTGCCGTGATGAGCCTAAAAATACGTCGCCCCCAATTCAATGCCAAACCAGCAATGAACTCTGCTAAACCTTAAAATTGTTCAAATTGTTTTCAGTTATAATATAAAAACGAATTAGTCCACAAGGCAAATCTGATTGTTACTGTACTATTGTAGTAAAGGAAGTAAGGTGTTCAAAAGAGTAACAATATGCTACCGAAAAATTCGAACTACGTCAGAGGGACTCTTTGCTCTGTTTCGTTAGTTCATCTTTTTACGACCTAGGTTTTTGACTGACAACTTTATACGTTCTGGGAGTTGTCATGTTTTTTTTTATTGTACCAGCTGGACTAGCATGCCGGATATAGTAATTGAACTGACACACCGGATAACAAGCCCCGTACTAGAAACCTTATATCCTAACAACATGGAGCAACGCGCAAGGAAGGTAGCAACCCTAGACTATATTTATAGGAGAGTAGTCCTTGCGCTGCGTTCTGTTAAGAGCTCTAGTTAATCACGAGCACTTATATTAGAATTAATGTAAGGACAAAGTACGGGGTAGATGATAGGCAGAAAGTGAAAAACATAAGGGTAACTGTTAGGACAGAGTGCGGGATAAACAAATGGGCACGATGAGCGAAGAACATAAGGGTAAGTGGCAAAGCAAAGTGTGGAGCACAGGGACTAGGCACAAGAGAGAACAAGCAAAGTATGTGAACTGAAGAAAGGAAAGTGGGCTTGAGGGTAGAGGAGAGACGGGACATCGTCAAGGTAATTGGACTCGTGGGACTAGAGTACGAGCTTGGAATGTGATCCGAGAGACCCTATGGTACCAGCTAATACCTCATGTCAGGAAGACGGGAGGTGGGTGTTCTATCGAGAAATTACCCTCACAGAAATAAATCCTGACAATTGCAACTGCTTGCACAAGTAGGATCCTTTGACACTAAAGTAGAAAGGACAGGATTACTCGCAGCATAGAAGTTAGCATCCATGTTTAGTGATGGTATTCTTCTGTAGTCATTAATATGTATTAGTTAAAAGTGACCTTCAATTCACAGACTTTTTGACAGGGAGACAGCAGCAGCCATTGGAGGAATGCCGGTGAAATAGGAGCATGGCGGGTTATCTCGTCCTAATGGCAGGATCCTGGTTTTCGATGCACTGTGACTGACCATTTCTTACGTCTCCTGGTTGGGTGCTTACTGTGCACTCCTTGACTTACCTCTGGTCATCTTGTTCCTATGGAAACTTTGATGTTTGTGTCTTATGTAAATGATAATATACAGTGCATATGTATCCCTAAATATAATACCCCTATCTTTAAGCTGTTAAAAATACAGGGGATACCTTGTAGATAGCGAATAGGTCAGTGACAAAGCTGATGCTTGTAGGATCCCACGGGTGATGTACATGTAGTGAAGTACATGTAGTTCACAAGCTTTACCAGGTGAGATCTGTTAAATGAGAAGGAATTGAACCATATATTCCGGCGCTACAGTTAGTTGCCAATAGATCCAGAAATATTTTTTTTATCAGCAGAGTTGAACGCAGCTGGGCATTTCGGAAGCATTAATGCACATCTATCAGGACCTGGCTCAGTTGTATGATAAACAACGCATGGTGGTGGAACCCACACTGGAAGTCACAAAGAAGACTACACTGCTTTCAGAGAAGCCGAGAGTTTGCTATTTGTCTGATGGACCATGGCCATACGGGAAGAGCTGGCAATTGATGTGAGCTTTCTTTGGGAATATTGCCATCATGTGGTTAAAGGCGGAAGTTTTCAGAAGCAGCGAAAGGAGAATAAAAAAAACAAGCCCTCGGCATTGCGCGCTGGGGAAAATTCACGCTTGAATGCCGAGAGAGCTTCACACTTCAAAGATGGGAGGGAACCTTTGAAGTGTGAAGCCCTCTCGGCATTGCTGTGGGGGGTCTGAAGCACGTGCACGGGCACATGAACTGCATATAATCCGAATCCGTGCTTGGTTTAAAGACTGTTTCAGCTACAATAGATCTACATCTGCAATGCGCAAGCGCATTGGCAGAGGTCGACCTAAAAAGGGGAGTAGACAAGATCTCACCTGCAATAGACCTATCTCCCTTTTAAATTCAGTCCTGAAGGTGGTGGGCCATAATGTTTTGTACCGCGTGGAAGCCTAGGCTCAAGATAATGACATTATTTGCCCAGTCCAGTATGAGCTTTTGGGGAGGGAAAGCCATGATGCAATAATGTTTGAACTTAAACCTTATGATTGGCAAATATGTAGTGGTGAAACAAGGAACCATCTTTTTTTCATTTATGGACCTTAGCAGTGCATTTGACTGGGTAAATAGGTCAACGTTTTGGGATAATTTAGCTGCACTAGGGCAACCTTCCCACCTGGTCACCTTCCTTGGAGCCTTACATAGGAATGTGAATGCTTGTATCAGATATGGTTTGAGTGCATTCAAACTTCCACAAGGGTTACGACAGGGCTGTGTAGTGGCGCCAATTTTATTTTTGTTATGCATTAATAGTCTGAACTCCTATTTGGTTGCCATCAGGAAAGATCTGCCCAAGGTAAAGTCAGTTATTGTACCTCCCCTGTTCTGCGCTGATGACGCAATGTTGATGGCTAAGACGGCAAATGGCCTTAAGCAGTTAGTTTACTTTTTTGTTAATTTGATGGATGACCTGGAATTGGATACAAACATACCAAGACCCAGTATGTGGTGCGTGGGAGGAAGTTTACAAACACTGGACCCATAGCCATCAAGGGCCAATCAATTACTAGGATGCCTACTTTTCCATATTTGGGAGTTTCGTTTGACCAATAAAATAATTGGGTCACGTGTATATCTAACCGTTGTTCCCGATTTGCTCAAGCCAGTAGTGCTCTGTTCAGATTTTTTTTATTGGTAGGTAGCAAACCTATTTTGCCCCTACTGCAAATCTATCAAATGAAATGCCTCCCTGTACTGACATATGGTCTTGCAATTTGGGGATACAGTATTTGCAAGGTCATTCAGCAGGAAGAAGATAGATTGTGTAGCAAACTTTTGATTTCAGCCATGAATAGTGCATCTTTTTTTATCCACAAAGAATTGGGATTGAACTATGTGGAGGATTATGTCAAATAGGTCCCACTGTTACTATGGATTTCAGTGTGGTGTGATGAGAAATTTTACTTTATTAGGGATGCCTCGGGTGAATGTATGCCCAAAACATACCGTGGCTAAATTATATTAAATGTTGCTCAGTCCATAGATTCAATGGACCTTTTTTATAGGCCTCAGATTCTTAAAAAGGGGGTTCGGAGGCTTTTAAAGAAATGATTTTTAAACCAACTGAAGGAGGAGAGGGAAGCCAGGTCCCTTAAGAAACATACTCATAGATCCCTTTTACTTTTAAAAAGTATTATAGGCATTGAACCTTATCTTTCAGCTGTTAGACGTCCTTGAGATAGATCATTGTTAATGAAATTCCACTTGGGCTCTATTCGTACACTTATCTGTTTTCCCCCAGGCCACTTTGATCCACATACAATCCTGGAATGATCCTGATGCCTGTTCCCCCCTAAAATTTGATACACCTGCTTTTATTCTGCAGATATTATGATTTCCACAGCAAAATGTATCTAACACCACTATTAAAAACTAGGGGGTTTGGCAGTTCCTATTTACATCTACAGTTATTATCAGATCACGCTGTGATGTTGGCGGTTTCTTCTTACTTATAAGGTGCCCTATTCTGGAACAAAATCATGAATTTCTAATTGCTATATTTTGTTAATAGATTGCATTTTCTCATTTATAGGATGTTCTGTTTTCTCTTTTTTTAACTCACTGATAATTTTAGAAATTGTTAACAGAGGTTATTATGGTGGTTTGCATGTTTTAATGATTTTCATGTCTTAATATGGTTATATATGTTTTACATGTTTTATGATATGATGTATAATCAAATAAAGATACTTTCAATCAATCAAAAAAGCTACAACTTATCGATGTGGGAAAGGTAGTGCAATTATCCAGTTGTGCTGGAGTCATGGAAATTTACTAGTAAGGATCACACGGGTTATCTACCCTGAATGCAATTGATATTTTATACTGAAACACATTGAGGGACAGGAGAGCCGTCTTAGGATTTCACATGGAGCAGATCTATGCTTCTGCTGTTCGTGGCTTTATGCTACCTGACCCATGGTTGGAATGCCTTCTACTGAACACGCCAGCTGCTGACACCTTTCTGATTTCACCTTTACTAAATGCTTCTTAGTTTAGGATTGCCCTTTTAAGATAGAGTAGGGAGGGATAGTTTACTCATGCTTACTTTGGAAAAACATCTGATGCAATTTAAAACTCAATTCATTTTCCTGATCATATGTATCATCTTCATAGAGTTAGTTGTCTGCTTTGTATTATATAGGGTGAATCTCTTCAGGAGATTTAGGCTTATCTTGGCCTTTCTGTATTTCTATATGATCATGTTGAGATTGGTCTATATTCATTTGTTTCTAAATTTATAATGAAACCTCTACGAAACTCAGATTAAGTTGTGGAGAGGGTTAATGTGTGACCATGTTGGTTACACTGTATTGAGATTTGAATCAAGTGATAGTTCTCTCCCTTTACCTCTCATGCTGCAATTACCACCACCTATATGTAGGTAAATGTCTGAGTGGCCCCAGGATCCAGCATGCTCTTGCTTCTTTGGTCTTGTCCACTGGAAGAGTTCACTTCAAAGATCAAGCATTCTAAAAGGGAAAAAAGAAAAGAACACACTGCTTTTATCGGCTGGAAAAACGTGCCGGCGAGCTACCCACACAAGCCCAAAGCTTGTTATTGGTGCAACAGAACTTCCACAGCAGTCGATCTGAGCCCTTTTGATGCCACCATGTTTCCTTTGTATTTCGTGCAAAAGACCGAGCAACATCAGGCGTGTAGTTACTACTGAGCTGCCCAGGCTTTGATACAGGAACCAATCAGTTGATTCAGTGCTCAGCTGTGACATTGTCTTGATGGTGGTACTAATAGCTTATTGACTGGCACTGGCTGAGCATCACTCGAAACAACAACTAATCACTCCAGAATGGCAACTGCCACTGCAGAACAAATGCCAATGATTAGCTTACTTACCCATTCTCTTTCATGCTCCCTGGGAAGGATTACAATGTAAAACCAAATGTCGGTCATTGAGCTTACAGGCATGATAATTTGTTGTGTTTGCATATAAATACCTGACAGCTAACACTAGCAATACTTATTGCTGGAACTCTCAGGAAACGAGGGCAGACAATGGAATATGTTATTTTCTGTTTCTAAAACATGAGAAGCAATAGTATGTAAATACATTTACATTGAAAAAATGTACATTTGGAACTTACAATTACTACCAGCATTATAGAAAAACATGAAAACGTTGAATTGGGGTAATTAAAAATATGTGGTGCTAAACTTACATTGTCATTATCTTTTTGATTATCCGTTGTGATTTTATGCGGTGTGTCATTGTTTTGTGAAAAAGTATGCATAGATGATGTTATGTAGAATAGTGTGTGTCACTGCGCATCTAAACATGTTGAAGTTTTTTCTTGTTTGACGAAGCCTTTTTAGGGCTCGGACTCCTCCCCACTGAAAGTGGGAGGAGTTTGAGAACTAATGTTAAAAAAGAAAAAAAGAAGTATCTCCTAGGGCTTTGGCCGAGACAAATTCCACACATTCCTTAGCGTGTTCTGTCATCTGGCCAGTGATTCGTCTTCGTTGTGTTGTCGTTTTAATAGGCTTCAAGTGATAGGGTAAATGTTGTTTTGTTCCGCCATTTTGGGCATATTTCGTTCGTGCTCGCGCAAAGAAGTACATTAATTATAATTAGGAGCTGTCAGGGTGGCCGTGTAATGCATTCCAGATGGTGTGCGCGCGTTCACCATCTAGCAGTGTGTTTGTCTGGCGCGCGTCCTCCTCACGTGCACACAGGCATAGACGCCGTGTGCGGCTCCTTCCTGCCGGCCCGGGGAGCTGCTCTGCAGCTCTCTGGCTCACCCCCCGCTATGCGACAGCACTGTGTTGCATGTATGTGAGTAAATCCAGCCCGTGTTTCAGAAGTGTAGGGAACCACAGACGGGTGGGTATAGAATGTAATCCGTATATTCTTGACCACTTTAAAACTCAGTAACTATCTACTTTTACAGCACCAAAAGGCCGTGCTCAGGTGTCAGCACACTCGACGCAGTTGTTTTTCACTGCTCGGAACTGCATTTTAGAAATCTGAGGTGAACGAGGGCCCCGGCATCAGTGTGATGTGGGGACCAGTGTGGTTAGAGCTTGGGCACGCGCTGTTCCTTGTTCTTACCTTTTCCCAGGGTCTCAGATACGGACCACTAGAGGGCAGTAGATTCATGGGTGCAAACCCAGGCGTATTATGTTAAACGTAGCTTTCGTGATTATAGGCAGTACGACGCACCCAGTCTTATCAGCCTTGGGCTCGGCTGCGGATCCGGGAGCGAGCATTGCAGCCTCCGTCGGGTTTTAGGACCGGAAGCGACAAGAGTGATAAATACCGTGACTCCTCGGCATGTGAGTCTCAGCTGAGGCGCTCCTGGCGGCTTCTTCTCTGCCCGCGCCCCTGTCAAAGCGCCACTTGGAAATCTAAACACGCTCATCTCTGCCACTGAAACGTGTAAACATTTAACGAAACGCGGCTTTATAGATGAGGGCCGATGCCAGCGACCGGCTGGGGCGGCCCCAGAGGCGGGAGGCATCTGCTGAGCGAGCCGCAGCGGCAGCGGCGAGTGACAAGGGTCAAAGGACCTGAATTTTAGTGTGTCATTCACCAGCAGTGCAAACCGATTTGCCACACCCTAGAAGGTGAAGAAAAATGCAGTGATACCTGAAGTTCACTCGTAGGTAAACCCCATGACATAGTAAAACGGAACCCTTCTTAATTCCAACATGGATGCACATCTAGAAAACAATATAATTTGGTGGTTTGTTTAATATTGATACACCTACACGTGCTCTTGATTGTGCGCACAGGCCCTGCAGGTTATTAGCCTTACACTTGTGAACTCAGTGCTCCTGTCACCTGGTTTCTAGCCACGTTCATCGCCATTGACTATAGAACGCTGGTGAGCAGTGACTTGAGCTGAAAACCGGCTGCATAATGTAAAACACGAATGTCACCTGAACAAAGCATGTTTGGGAAGCTGCGTCAGCAGGCAGGGTGATAACCGTTGTTATGTTATCGCTCTTAGCATGTGTTCGGCACACAAGAGCTCTCTGCACCAATTAATCTGGCACACGACATCCCTTGCAGGTGGGGACGAAAGAAGTGGCACACAGCTGTGCGTTTATCAGGGTGTCATTTATGCCTGTCAGAATCGTGGACAGGTATACATGAAATATTACTGGGAATACACTTTTCAGTATTTTAAGCAGCTAATATTTAGACACACGTTTGTAACGGAGGAGCATACTGCCTGCGAATTGTGAGACATGCGGCTAAATTATAGCAGATTAGCCCCGAGGCTCTCGCGCATGCGCAGAAATCCATTCCACTTCCTATGGCTCTTAATATTTAGGAATCTTAGAAGCTTTGACCTTGTGTACATGATACACTTATATCAATCCTCACTGAGGATCATTTACGAACGTGTATAGCATGCAAACTTCATCACTTTAAAAGGTGGAAAAAGTTGGAAACAAACTTCTTGTAGAGGGTTTGAGACACCATTGCAAAGACAGTGAATGTTCTGTGAGTGACAGAAAGCCCAGGAGAATCACGTCGAATGGCTTGTGCACCTGGGGTACCAAGGACACAGTAGTTTCCAAGCAGCAGCTGTGTTTTCAGACCTATGAAACGAAGGCAGGCTTTCATTCACTCAGGCCAGAGGCCACCTGCCCAGCTCAGTGATGGGTGAACCCCTCCATCTTTCCCGAGTATGTGATCTCATTCAGGTCCAGGCTGTTTTCCTGGGTCTATAAATGTATTCCAAAGCACTGAGGACTGATTGCTAAGCTGTGTTACATTGGTTTGATTGTGCTCTCTTGACATGCTGGTGGGGACTAGGCGTGCCTCTGTTTTTATTTATGGTGTTAGTTTAAAAATGTCTTTTAGTAACTGTCATTTTGTGTTTTGGCCTGTTGTTTGCATTAGCATTATAAGGGTCAGAGGCTATGCCTTGCTCTAGTAGTGAGTACTGAGTAGACTAGTGAGTAGAGTAGTCAGTAGAGTAGTGAGTAGAGTAGTGAGTAGTGAGTAGAGTAGTGAGTAGAGTAGTGAGTGCAGAGTAGTGACTAGAGTAGTGAGTAGAGTAGTGAGTAGTGAGTGCAGAGTAGTGAGTAGTGAGTGCAGAGTAGTGAGTAGAGTAGAGTAGTGAGTAGTACATCACAGGCAGCAGCTGTGCAAGCATCTTACACTCACAAGGAGACCACAGGCAGCTGAGGTGCAAGCTTGTCCCACTCACAAGAAGGACATCACAAGCAGCAGCGGTGCAAGCTTCTCACACTCACAAGAACGACATCACAGGCAGCAGCAGTGCAAGCTACTTACACTCACAAGGAGACCACAAGCAGCAGAGGTACAAGCTTCTCACACTCGCAAGAAATACATCACAAGCAGCAGTGGTGCAAGCTTCCCTTACACACTGACAGCAGGTACTGTGCCAAGGCAGCAGCAGCAACAGAGCAAGAGTCCCTTACAAAGAACAGGAACAGCACAGAGATGCACAATGCAATCTTCTCATACTCACAGGAAGCAGCGGTGCAAGTTTCTCACACTCACAAGAAGGACATCACAGGCAGCAGCTGTGCAAGCTTGTTACACTCACAAGGAGACCACAGGCAGCTGAGGTGCAAGCTTCTCCCACTCACAAGAAGGACATCACAAGCAGCAGCGGTGCAAGCTTCTCACACTCACAAGAACGACATCACAGGCAGCAGCAGTGCAAGCTTCTTACACTCACAAGGAGACCACAGGCAGCAGAGGTGCAAGCTTCTCACACTCGCAAGAACGACATCACAAGCAGCAGTGGTGCAAGCTTCCCTTACACACTCACAGCAGGTACTGTGCCAAGGCAGCAGCAGCAACAGAGCAAGAGTCCCTTACAAAGAACAGGCACAGCACAGAGATGCTCAATGCAATCTTCTCATACTCACAGGCAGCAGCGGTGCAAGCTTCTCACACTCGCACGAAGGACATCACAGGCAGCAGCTGTGCAAGCTTCTTACACTCACAAGGAGACCACAGGCAGCTGAGGTGCAAGCTTCTCCCACTCACAAGGACATCACAAGCAGCAGTGGTGCAAGCTTCTCACACTCACAAGAACGACATCACAGGCAGCAGCAGTGCAATCTTCTTGCACTCACAAGGAGACCACAGGCAGCAGAGGTGCAAGCTCCTCACACTCACAAGAAGGACATCACAGGCAGTAACGGTGCAATATTCTCACACTCACAAGGAGATCACTGGCAGTACACACCACATGAACACACTCCATAACACATAGCAACAATACATTGGCATTTACAATGCCATTAGCTCAAACTCAAAAAATCCGAGCCCGATTGCATTTCTAATGCTTGTTATATATTTGCAGTGAGTAGTTGGACTGTGGCTTTAACTGTAAGTATTTAAAATAGTCTATTATATCTAGCGATTGGATTCTCCTTATTTGTGGTTCCTTTTTGTGTGGTTTTGTGCTTTTTAAACCTGCTAATGTTTGTGAGCGTCTGTTTCATTTCGAATTGTTTGCTTTTGAGTAGTGAGTGGGCCAGACTGGGAACGAAAACCGACCTTGCAAAGTGCTGGGCATTGGGGGCGCGACCGAGCTCTTTGCCGGTTTTCGGCCAATTTTGTTACACAGCCGCTTTTACAGCTATACTGCTAAAACGGTCCTGTAACAAAAACGGCCCCCAGGGGCCCAAAACCGGCCCCCACCCTTGCGGCACACCGGGGGATTGCCTGTGCCTGAAATGGCCAGTCCGGCCCTGGAGTGGATTGATGCAGGCTCCAGACTGGTTGTGTGTTTAACCGATCTGTTAGTGAATATATTCGTTTTTTTAAAGCCCTGCTTAGCAGGGGGGAGGGGGTGCTGCACTGCCTAGGAGAGCGTACCGAACTGCAGACAGAACTGGACCGGGCCCGCTCCATCCATAGTAATCCACGGTCGCGGTGCTACTGCATCGTCATTCTCTCACTTGTCTCAGCTGGGAGCACTGCTAATGGTGTAGAGCCAAATCCTAGTCTATCTTTGTGCAGGCGCATGTCCGCTGCTGAGGCCACATGGCTCAGACCAGCTCTCCTGAGCACGGCCCGCTGCGGAGCTTTGCAGTGGATTCATTGCCATGGCCCCTGTGTTGCGATAGAAGACTAGACACTATCCGGCCTGAGTGCCTGGTGAGGAATCCTCAGCTTCTGGCTGGAGACCTGGAGTGGGCCCATTCTCTCCTGGCTGATGGCCTCCTCTGTGCACTGGGGTTGTTCTGTCTTGTGTGGCCACTGGGCTTATCGATCTCTGTAGGGGCACTCTAATATTCAATGCCACATAGACCCCCGTGTTTGGATCTGTGGACTGAGGGTGAAGAAGGGAGCATTATGACCTCCCAGGCCCCATTCGCTGTGGAGGCGGGCCCATGTTGAATTTTTTAGAGGAACTGACCTCTACTCAATCAATACATTAAAACAGCCCTGCTGCAAGTGATTGATGACGCGCTGTGGATACTCGATTCAGGGGGGGTCCTGTCTTCTAATTCTCCTTGACCTTTCTGCAGCCTTTGACACTGTGAATCACAACACTCTCCTCAACACTCTTCAACAGAGAATGGGCATGGAGGGAATTGTGCTTAACCCCTTCAGTGCTGCGCAAATTCCGCTGCGGTGCTGAAGGTTCTAAAGAACCTATGGACCCATGACGGAATCGTTCCGTCATGAGCACCGAAGGGGTTAAATGGTCTGCTTCCTTCCTCTCTGATAGATCCCAAATGATCAAAATAGCGAACAGTCTTTCAGTCTTTCATCTCCTTTGGCAGTAGGTCAAGGTGTTCCTCAAGGCTCTATACTTGCACCCACATTGTTCAATCTCTATTTAGAACCACTGGGAAATCTCCTAAGTAAATCCGGGATCCACTATAATCTCTATGCAGATGACACTCAAATCTACCTCAAGGTTGCCTCCACTCACGATCTCGCCATCCTAAGCTCTACTCTCGACTCCATTCAAAACTGGATGTCAACTCATCAACTGATTCTGAATCCCTCCAAAACTGAATTCCTCCTTCTCTCCTCCTCACTTTCTCCTCCCCTGGTTCAACCATGGATGGATCAGATGAATCTACTTAACAATAAACCCATCATTGTCGACAGCACAAAATCCCTTGGTGTCATACTCGACAAAAAACTCAATCTAATCTCCCACATCAGTGTCGGGCGCGGCCCTGTTGTGGCTGACCTCCTTTTTGGAGGAACGCTTCTTCCAGGTATTTGAGGGCGAGGCGACATCATCAAAACATCTTCTCAGCTGTGGGGTTCCTCAGGGCTCCTCCCTGAGCCCCACGCTGTTTAACGTTTATATGCAGCCTCTGGAGAAGATCGTTCTCCCCTTTGGTGTGCGGATAGTCACCTACGCAGACGACACTCAACTCGTGGTCTCTTTGGACCACGAGGGGGGTTCGTCGAATACCTTGGGTCCATGTCTGGAGGCTGTAGCTGGGTGGATGCAACTTTCCCACCTCAAGCTTAATGGGGAGAAGACCGAGATCATGGTGCTTGGTAATTCCTCCCCTACCTCCTTCCTGGATGACTGGCCTCTGTGTCTCGGTACTCCCCCCCCTCCTAAAGAGCAGATAAAGAGTCTGGGAGTCTGGTTGGACAGAGCGCTAGACTTCTCGTCCCAAGCTACCATCACTGCCGCGGTATGCGTGGGGCTAATGAAAATGCTCCGGAAAGTGCTCCCGCTGCTCCCATTTCAGGCGAGGAGGGTCATGGTCCAGGCCCTGATTCTCTCCCGCCTGGACTACGGAAATGTCTTATATCTTGGGGCCCCGGCAACAGTGACAAAAAAACTGCAGGTCACTCAAAACTGCGCCGCCCGCCTACTGTTTAATATTCCTCGCTGGCAGTCGGCGAGAACTGCCCTAAAGGAGCTTCACTGGCTCCCAGTGGCCTCAAGAACATTATTCAAGGCCATGTGCATCCTGCACAAATCCCTTCATCAAACTGGCCCGGCGGTACTGTACCCTCTAATACCGCCGTATGTGCCACTTAGAACCCTACGTTCAGCATCACTGCATCTGGCAACCAAAGGAAAAATCAAGAGAGCTAGATGGGGCGGCCGCTCTTTCACCTATTCAGCGGCTAAGGCATGGAACTCCCTGCCCCTGTCCCTCAGGAAAAACAGCAACCTGATGTCATTTAGGAGGGAATTGAAAACCCATCTGTTCTCAAAAGCGCATTAATCCCTCCCTGCAGCCGCACACAGAATTCAGTCCCTAGCGCTGCGAGGCCTTCGGGTGGTTATGCGCTATACAAATGGAATTTTCAATTCAATTCAATTCAATTCAATTCCATTGCAAAGTCTGCTCGATACCAACTGCGCCTTGTTTGGGGAATTCGTCGCTTCTTCCCAGAGCACGACCTTAACACCCTGGTCCAATCGCTGGTCCTCTCCAGACTGGACTACTGCAATTCTTTTCTTATTGGCCTCCCCAAATCCCACCTGTCCCCCCATAAATCTGTTCTCCATTCAGCAGCTTGTTTCATTTATGGGGCCAAAAGAAGCGACCACATCCCACCCATGTTATCCTCCCTCCGCTGGCTTCCCATCGAGGCTAGAGCTATCTACAAGACTCCCTGTATCACCCACAAAGCCTTGCACTCCTCCTCTCCTCGCTACCTGGTGAATAAACTGAAACTCTCTAGAGGCTCTAGACTATCACGAAATGCGGAAAATGTACTGCTTGAACCTCCCACTTTCAAGAAGGAAAGATTGATGGCCCAATCCTTTTCAGGCAACGCAGTGAGAATCTGGATCTCACTTCCGCCTCAGCTCTGGACCACCAGCCTTCAAAACTGACTGCAAAGTTCTCCTCCTCCAAAGACACTTCCAAATGTAATTCATGCCCTCTCTATTATCTGAAGGAAGACCTTCCATTATAGAAAATTCTATTCTCCATGACTATGGAAGTACCTTCCCAGTGTGTTTTTGTGGTTGGAGTGTTTGCAATTTATTGCAGTATTATCCTTCTACCTGTGTTGGGTACTCTTCTGTAACATGCACACGTCGCTTTTCTCTTGTAACACACTGTTTACTACCTCTTACATTTTGTTTGCTTTAGATACTTGCACAAGTGCCACCATTGCCTATGTAACGTTTGTTCTTGTGCTCAAGTGTTTGCCATTTATTGCAGTATTATACCGCTACTGGTACTTTGTACGCTTTTGTAACTTGCACACATGTCACTTTTTCCTCCAGTAATGTACCGTTTGCTACCTCTTGTATTATGTTTGCTCACAATCCTCACTTTGCCTCATGTAACTTAACGTTTGCTTTTGTAATTTGTTCACTTGAAATTTTCTCCTCATGTATCATTACTGTTCCTATTGTGAAGCACTCTGACACCTTCGGGTAAAGTCTGCGCTATATAAAAACGCATTAATAAAATAAAATAAATAAATAAAACAGACGCGGACATCGCTGCGCCACTGCTGCTGCAGCTGCTTCTTCTTGACCCTCCTCCATACGTACTTCTGATTCGTGTATTTCCGATTCTGCGCAAAAAGCTCACTGCAGGCTAAAGCGTGACTGTGGCTATGGACAGGGCACATACAGGATTTTCAGGGAGACTTTGCACTGCTCTTTTAAGTCCCATGCTTCCTACGATTCTGTGAAATAAAAAGTACGCAGGCCTGTCTAACTTTGCTGGGAAGAGTATGGCATACTTCAACCCAAGCTCTCTTAAGTCTCTACTTCACTCCCATGAAAGACGACCAGCTGTGCTGCACCGCTAGGGCATAGTCCAGAAAAATAATAAGACTACTACCTTCAATAGCATCATATCTGGCCTTCCTGGCTTAACTCATTATCTGGCCATCTCTGTCCCTAAAGATCAGGATTTTTGTCACAGTGGGGCGCGTTAGGGAATCCAAAACTGTGGCCATTGTTGTGGTGGGAGAAGCCCTCCTCGTCCTCCACTCTGCCTTCCAGGTAGCTCATAAGCTCTCAGTACTCTGTAAACTGTTGTTGAATTTTCAAGGTGCAAGGCTGAATGTCCTGTAGGGTGTTCTCATTGGTCTTAATGCTTTCCGAGAGCTTGCGCTGGTCATCACAGAGCAGCCAAAATGAAACGCATTCCAAGGCATTTCTAGTGTCTGCAAAAGCTTGCACAATCATGTCCAGTTCATCCTAAGAAGGAGGGTTAGAAGCACGGGCAGCCCCTGCCATCTCAGAAGGAGGTATAGTAGAGGGTCCAGGCAGGGTGCCCTCACTGCACACTCTTATGGGGGATGGCTTTCTAGGGGCCGGCTTCTCCACATGTCAACAAAAGAGTGTTGCAACCGCAGAAAGAAGCAGCTTTTCTAGACAGTGGGCCACAGGTGACTGAAGGAGCTACTTTCCTTGCACTAGGGCAGGGATATCTGTTGGTCCTGGAAGAGGGGAGATGGGCACAAGCAGCCAATTTAGCAAATAGGGTGCCCATTCAGTAGGAAAAAGGGTCCTCACATGCATTCTTTTACACACAAATCACAGCCCCCACGACACAAAGGCTACAGGTTGGACAGGGGTAACATGTGTGGCTCCCTTTTGCTGCACTCTTCCTCCTCCACAGTGCTGAAATCACCCTATAGCAACTCGGGTCCCATGATGGGCTAAAAGGATCACTTCCAAGGAGGTATACAGGGCCCCAAAGTGCTGAAGGGAGAGAAGGGCACACACAACTCCTGAAATGTGTGTAATATGCCAGCTGCAGAGGATACAAACACACCTCCAGACCTGCTTGCAGGGCCGGTCGCTCCACACACTGCGCGGCTCCCCCCCCGTGGGTGCCCAAGACTCCACTGCTGCCATGAGCCCTATGCTGCTGTCTCGCTCCAGAGCAGCGTTGATCACCCCAGTGCTCGTGTCTCCTGCACTCTCACCAGCTGAGTGCCTGTCTGCCAGTATCTGTTGATTCTTGTTGTGACCAGTATTTTGTGCCAGTATCTTTGTGGTTTGTTTAGCTCTAGCATTTTACAGATTCCGTGTTCCCCATGATTGTTTCCCGCCGCATCTCCCCCTCCCCACTCCCAGCCACTGCTCCCCTGTGGCCCCGCCCCCTTTTTCTCTTCTGTACCCCTCCCTCGACCGCCCATTGGCCACCCTGCTCCCGCCTCCCAGCTGCTACTCCCTCCCACTTCGCCATTTATGGAGGTCACCGCACGGAAGTGCAGCGGACGCGCGCAGCGGGCGCACCGCTGGCGCACCGAAGGCACGCCAAAGGCAAGCCCATCTGCGCATGTCCGCGCCCAGCGCCAGAATCCCTGGACCCCGCGCCCCCGTTACACCAGACTACACTATGACTCCAATGCCCTCCACACACTCAACACCGGACGAGCCCACCCCTGCTACCGGGCAACCCTGAAAACGCACCAACGGACCCTTCACCTGCCGCAACTGCAGCTACACCAGCATCCAGCCCGCCAAAACACCAGCCAAAGAACCCAACCACCTCCCCTGCATCCTCCTCAACACCTGCTCCGCCCGCAAGCACGCCATCGAACTTTGGGACCTCCTAGACTCCACCGCGCCCGACGTCGCCTTCCTGACGGAGACCTGGCAGAACGCCACCTCAGCACCAGACATCCCCATAGCCATCCCTCAGGGCTACAAGATCTCCCGCAAAGACCGCGACAACGGAGTAGGAGGGGGAATCGCGATCGTCCACAAAGATTCCATCAGAATCGCAACTAACACCGATGACACCCACGCCACCGCCGAGCACATGCACTTCCAGATTCACACCGACCCCAACACCACCCTCAGAGGAACACTCATCTACAGACCACCCGGACCCCGACCACAGTTCAGCGACACCATCACCGACCTCATCAGCAACCACGCCCTCGCCTCCACGGACTACATTCTCCTCGGGTACCTGAACTTCCAACTTGAGAACAACAACAATGCCAACTCCACCGCCCTGATCCACAACCTCGCCAACCTCGGAATCAAACAACTCGTGACGACTCCCACCCACGTCGCCGGACACACACTGGACCCCATCTTCTCCGCAAGCCCCCACATCTCCTTCAACCGCACCACCGAACCCTCCTGGACCGACCACAGATGCGTCAACTTCACCTTCAGGAAACCCACCACACTCCACCGCACCCAACAGCTGCCACGTCGTTGCTGGGGCAAGGTCACTGAGGATCAACTGACGAACACTCTTGCCCAGAGGCCACCCACTGTCCCCACCAACCCAGACACCGCCGCAACCAACCTCACACAGTGGATCAGCGACTGCGCCAACACCCTCGCCCCTCTCAAGACCTCCACAACCAACCACACCAACAAGAAAGCTGCATGGTTCACCGAAGACCTCCGGACCTCCAAGCACACCTGCTGGAAGCTGGAGAAGGAATGGCTCCACGACCGAACACCAGACAGCCACACTGCCCTCAAGAGCGCCACTCGCAGACACCATCAACTCATCAGGTCCGCCAAGAGGACCGCCTTCAAGGACCGACTCGACAACAACGCACACAACACCAAAGAGCTCTTCAGCATCGTGAAAGAACTTTCCAGCCCCAGCTCCAACACCAACGACATCCCACCATCGCAAGACCTGTGCGACTCCCAGGCCACCTTTTTTCACTGCAAGATCACCGACATCCACGAAAGCTTCAACTCTGACCCCCCCGCACTAACCACCGAGCCCACCACCCGTGCAATTATCACCCGCACCAACCGCCTGACCACCTGGTCCAGCATCAGTGATGAAGACACCATCAAAACCATGAACTCCATCCACTCCGGATCCCCATCGGACCCCTGCCCTCACCACATCTTCAACAAGGCCAGCGCTACCATCGCGCCCCACCTCCGGAAAACCATCAACTGCTCCTTCGAGACAGCCACCTACCCGGAAATTTGGAAGCATGCCGAAATCGACGCCCTTCTGAAGAAACCCAAGGCGGACCCCAAGGACCTCAAGAACTTCCGACCCATCTCCCTGCTCCCGTTCCTGGCGAAAGTAACAGAGAAGATCGTCAACAAACAGCTAACCCACTACCTTGAAGACAACAGTATCCTGGACCCCTCCCAATCCGGCTTTCGCAGCAACCACAGCACCGAGACCGCCCTCATCGCCGCCACTGACGACATCAGGACCCTGATGGACAAAGGAGAGACAGCCGCCCTCATCCTCCTGGACCTTTTAGCGGCCTTTGACACAGTGTGCCACCGCACCCTATCAACACGCCTCCAGGACGCCAGAATTCAAGAGAAGGCCCTGGCCTGGACCACATCCTTCCTCTCCGGAAGAACCCAGAGCATCCGCCTCCCACCCTTCCGCTCGAAAACCACGAGATCATCTGTGGCATTCCACAGGGATCCTCCCTCAGCCCAACTCTGTACAATATCTACATGGCCCCTCTCGCCCACGTCGCACGGCAACATATTCTGAACATCATCTCCTACACCGATGACACCCAGCTGATCATTTCCCTCACCGAAGACCCCCACACCGCCAAAGCTAACCTCCACAGAGGAATGAGGGCCGTAGCCGACTGGATGAAGGACAGCAGACTGAAGCTGAACTCAGACAAGACGGAGGTCCTTATCCTCGGATCCGCCCCATCGGCCTGGGATGACTCCTGGTGGCCCTTCTCACTAGGCACAGCCCCGGAACCCACGGACCACGCACGCAACCTGGGGGTCATCCTCGACTCCACCCTATCCATGACCAGGCAAGTCAACGCCGTATCCGCGTTCTGCTTCAACACCCTCAGAATGCTCCGCAGAATCTTCAAATGGATCCCTATAGACACGAGAAAGACCGTCACCCAGGCCCTTGTCACCAGCCGACTCGACTACGGGAACGCCCTCTACTCAGGAACAACTAACAAACTCCTGAAATGACTACAACTAATCCAGAATGCCTCAGCTCGACTGATCCTCGACGTCCCCCGTCGCAGCCACATCACACCCCACCTGAGAGGCCTGCACTGGCTCCCCGTCAACAAGAGGATCACCTTCAAGCTCCTCATCCACGCACACAAAGCACTCCACAACACCGGGCCTACCTACCTCAACAGCCGAATCAGCTTCTACACCCCCTCCCGAAACCTCCACTCAGCCAACCTCGCCCTCGCTACAGTCTCTCGCATCCAGAAAACCACAGCCGGCGGAAGATCCTTCTCCTACCTCGCCGCCAAGACCTGGAACTCCCTCCCAAACACCATAAGACAGACTCAGGACCTACTGGCCTTCAGAAAACTCCTCAAGACCTGGCTCTTTGATCATCAGTAGCACCCCCCCCCACCCCCCCACCCCCCTAGCTCCTTGAGACCCTAACGGGTATGTAGCGTGCTTTAGAAATGTATTGATTGATTGAGTGCTGCAGTTTTGGATGAAGCCGGACTGACAATTGCTGTGCAGTGGGCAGTTTACCAGGGTCAAAGGCCCCGAAGATAAGTGAACTCGGGAAGCCGCTATCGGTCCCGAGGCTCTGGGGCGTTATAGTGGTGGCGGCGGAGCACAGCGTTACCGCAGCTGTAGGTCAGATAACCCGCCATGCCTACCTGGAACCTCGTAATGCCTGGCTTTGGCTGCTAATCAGCCCTCGGGCAGCCCACACTCACCTGGCTGGTCCGGAAGAGTGGGAGGACTAGCAGCGACCTGTGGATAGTCCGTGGCTATCCGTACTCGAACATTCCAAAGTTCTAATAAGTCTAATATGTCTGATAAGCTGATAGAGTTGCATTGGGTTCTGGTATCACAACAGCTTCTGTTAGTGGTGACTTGACCCTTGACAGTCCGTACTGTACGGCTGAGCTGGAAGAGAGAGAGAGATAGATAGAGGGCAGAGGAAAAGAGGAGAGAGAGGCGCAAGAAGCAAGGCAAAAATTACCCTTTGCAGCGGCAGTTTGGTGCACCACCCAGATTCTCAGCCCACCATCACCCCCAGCATCAGCATCTGCACCAAGCAGGCACTGAAAGCCACTGCACGCTGCAGACCCCATATAGAGACCTGGTTGATGGGCAGCAAACATTGAGTGGCATGTGACATTACAAGTGGCAGCACAGCATGAAGCAAGTATTAAGCAAGCATTAAGCATCTGCGAGGCAGGCGGGACATTGACTGGTTATTGACAGGTTATTGACATGTGCATCATGCTTTGTGTGCTGGAGAGGCCTAGGACGCCGTCCCTCGCCCCCAGTGGTGTAGAAGTGGTCAGCTTTAGGTTGGCGGGGAATGTGCCACTTAGCGAGGGGGCTGCTCCCAGTTCACATTCATATTCTTCGCAAGTTCTACACCATTTCTGACTCTCTGCTCTACCCTTTGAAGAGATTGAATTAACTGTGGAGCCGTAGAGAGGAAGGTGTTCCAGAGTGAAGGTTAAAGGGCGTCTGTGGCCTCAGTGGCATCAGCAGCAGCATTTAAGTAGCAAGGCGGTTGCCTGTGGCTAACCATTTAATCACCTTGTTTCTTAAGGCCGAAGATGCCCACTAGGTGCCTGCGTTCTGGTCGCTTGATTGCTCCTCCAGGTTCATCTAGCTCTACAGCCAGTTTCAACAGCACCCCCAAACTGTTAAAAACATTTGGCAGGAGAAGCCCCAAGTCCATCTTTTCCTCTTGAAGTCCCATCCCACCATACTGTCCATGTTTTCTAAGGGACAGAGGGGTAGAATGGTAAGAAATAAGGAAATGGGGGTGCCTTCAGGTGCAGTCAAAGAAGAAGAGCCTGGCATAGTGACAGTGCTTTCTCAAGGTATAGTCCTGCATGTGCTCAATTTCAGTACACATAACCTAGTGGAACCGATTCCTCAAACTCAGCTCATTGACCAATGTCTTTTAGTTGAAGCAGTTGAAGAAATGGAAATGGAAATTGAAATGGATATGGAGGATGTTAATGCTGATTCTGAAACAATAGTGTTAATGCTAAGTTGACTCCTGCGCCTGTGGCTGCTCTAGAACCTATGAATCTGGTGGCCCCATCAGGCCCCTGAAATGTTGAGTCAGTCTCAGGAATGTCTTCTTTCAGAGCAGTCTCTTGAGTATTGCAGAATGACTACATAGGAAGGAATGTAACTTTGATCCTGGTGAATTGGAGGACTTTCCATTGCTGGACATTACTGTACATTTTTAAAGAAAAATACAGTTTTGAAGGCTAATTTAAAATAGTCGGTTGCCTGAGAATCGGCTCGGAGCCCGTTAACAGACTGTCCTGTCATTCACCCTCCTTTCCTAGCTTTGTACAGTAGTACTCACGCAAATGTATCTTTCTTACATTCACTGGGATCGATGAAATTAGAGGTATCCCTGAGTACAGGGGCTCAAGCTTCATGGCCACTAACAAATGAAGGTGTTAATGGTAATAGTGGAGGGAAGGCAAATTCTGATATTCTTTATGCTGTAGAGAGAATCCTCTTCTCAATTTTAATCTTGTTAGATAAATCAATTTCTAATTCTCATCATGTGTGGGACGCATTGTCCCCAATTTTAATGGGGGTGCAGCACATTCCTCTGCCGGTTTTTGTTCAGGGAAGGCAGAAATGGGTGCAGACTTGAATTCTCAGGCTTCTCAGACTAACTAAATTGGGCAATATGTGGTGGTGGAAATGGGAGCCCAGGTGGGAACTTATGATGGCCCTGGGGCTTTTTCCATTGGTCTGTCCGAAGATATTCGTGTGCCAGATAGCATGTTCGGTTCCTCCGCCGAAAATCAGGTATCCAGTATCACCACTCTGTTGCTCAGGGGGAAAGTGTAAATGCATCTGTACCTAAGAAATCACCACTGATTTTCCCAATTTTTTAAAAGGGGTCACCTGTACGCCTCGGGATATGGGACCACTAAATTGTTAATCTGTCAAAGGCCAAATCAGATGATGTTCCTCCTGGGAAGGGTGCTCCTCATTTGGATTGCAATGGGTTAAAAGTACAGAAGGATAACAAGAAAAGGATTCAGCGCATTACGAAATGCAGGCCAAGAAATTGAGGTCTCCCAATGCCCCTGTGGAACTTGACGTAATCACTGCCTCAAAATGGAAATGAGCTGAATGCTGGTTTAGAGCCGGGGCACCCAGAAGTAAATTCTCTCCCTTCCGCTATTATATTAGAAGAACCAGTATTAGGTGGACAAGGGCAAGAGAAAGGGCCTATGGGTGGGGATATTAGGCTATAACAAGTAGGTAGGGGGGATTGGGCACTGGAGGTGAGAACATTGAATCAAGGATAGACTTGGTCAATTTGGAGAGTATTTCAGTAAAAGCAAATGGAGTTACGCTTGAGGTAGGGCGGACTGTGGATAGATTCCCCCCAATCCTCTCCTGCATGGATTCTCCCCCTGTACTGATTGATCTAAATCAAGTCAGGTCTCTTGATGGGGGGGCTGCTTTTACTTCTCCACCAGCACGAGTCTCGGAATGGGGGGCAGAGCAAAGGCAGGGCAATAGGGAATCTGTAGGACTTGGGTTAGAACAGGTATCTAACACTCTGATCTTTGTTTCCTTATTTGATAGGGGACTGGGTCCATTTAAAGGAACCTTTCTACCACAGTTGTTATCTGATATTAAGGACTGAGATTGGTATCAAGCAGAGATATTGAGGGAATTTTCCTAGATCCTCAAAACAGACTCGCGATCTCCAGAATAACTTTTAACTTTAGGATAATTGCAGTGTCAATCGTGGCTAATGTTGATCATTTTAGGAAAAATGGGATTGATGTCCTCCCATTTGAGGAGCCAGCTGGTGCTCAGGTAGACTCTCATAGGGAAGACACCCAGAGCTCAGGTAGAGTTGTATCTAATAGCAGCGGGGTTGTAAATCCAAAAGATATTATAATCTTGACTGGCAGTTTTACAGGAAAAAGAGTGATTAATATTGCTGGATATGAATCGAGAGGGGAAGATGGGTTGGCCCATTGGAGTTGGATAACTGGTTCCCTGAACGCTTCCAAAGAAAACATAAAAATCCCTATGCTACAGAGGTAGCCCCCTGAGACAAATCCTGTCCTGGAATATGGCAGGTTTTAGGGCACCCTATCTCTAAGCTAAGTTAATTAATGTAATTCGCTTACAGGAAACATGGAGTTGCGCAGATTTTAATTATGAGAACTATTTTGTTTTATGTTGTGCAGCAAAACCTTCAGTAAAAGGTCATGCGAGTGGAGGTTTTGCTATTCAGCAGAATAAATTAGAATCCTCTGGTTTTTGTCCACCCGGCAAATATCTGCATGTGCATAAAGCTGGCTTTGGGTAATGCTATAGGAGGACAATACTCACTTTTTTTATTGGTAAATGTTTATATTCCCCCTGAGAGGGCATTTGACAACTTGAATTCAAACATGGACGAATGCTGAATTTATCGACACCGCATGATGCAACGTATTATGGCTCCACAACGAGGGTGATTACAGAGGACTTGGAATACTATATGCACAAATGGGTGCTGAGAATCTAATGTGAATCTTACACAAAGTATTTTGGATATAGGAAACTTGAATTTTTGGAAAATCAAATCCTCAGATATAAATAACGTGTGCAATACATCATGAGGAAGCCTTGAGGAAGCCCACATAAGGCGATACGCGCGTTGGCTGTGGAACGTGTTTTCAAAAGAATAAATTCTGACTGATCTACGCTACGTGATGCTCAGGGATTCAAAATTCTTTTATAAGATCATTGATTGAAGAAGAGTGCAGATTGAACAAAGGATGAAAGTTACCCATATGTAATATGCTCTGGTGTTTTTCTGCTAATGGCATTTGACTCTCTTGTTGAATCAATTTTCTCGTTCATGCATAAAGTTTTGACGAATGAACATTGATAATTATGATGGGAGATTGTAATGCTAAAATCTCGAATTGTTCCTCTTTGGCTTTTGGTAACTCAGAGCTGTAAGATTTATGGACCATCCACAGACTTCTTTTCCTGGTCATATTAGATCAGATAGGCAAGGGTTAAGCTTTTGGATTGCCTGAGATCTAATGACACTGTCATTTTAAATTGGAGATTCCCAAAGTACTCTCCAGCTTCCCTCACTTTTAAGTTCTCCCGAGGGCAGTCACTAATTGATTACACTGTGGTTTCTTATCAATTCTTTGGAGCATGTACACTGTTAAAAGTACTGTGGACAAATGTGAGTGTCCATAGTATTCTCTTTGTGGATATTAAATCAGAACTCAAGATGTTCGAGCCCTGGAATCGTAGAGATGATATTATTGTGTATAATAAAACAAATGCACGTACCTTTTGGTCAAATAATAATATGACAAATTTGGTGAGGCTTGTTAAAAATGCGAGCTCTGGTCCCACACATGAAAATACCATTGTATGGTTTGAGAAGCATTTGGCTTTATTTAGATCATGTATCTTCATTGGGATCAACAGTCTGTGGATTCAATAATGGATTAGTAGTTGTTTGCATCTCAATGGCAATGTCAGGCCTGTTCGTATTTGCCGGGGCCAAAACATTATTTCTCAGCATTGCTGGACAAGACACCGCAGGAGTCATACTAAGAAGAATCGGCCATTCGCTGTAGTTTGACATTGTCAATGGAGATGCACCTGTTATCCTTGCGACCAGGAAAAGGAGGTAAAATGACTGTTCTTGTGCCCTGCACGCCAAGCACTGGAACTGGAGCACAATAAGAGAGGCCAAATTCTTTCTTGTTCTCCACCTTCTCACGGACCAGGTCTCCAACTCGAGGTAGCCAGCCAGCTACCGGCATCTGTAGTGCAGCTGTGGCTGGCAAATGTTCCTTTGCAGGACTGTCACAAGTCCCTTTTAGGTTCTGCAAAACAGGAGAATGATTAGGTTTACAGTCATCACCGCCATGTTTAGACCATCAAGGTCCGGGACAAACATCTTTATGCCAAAGAGCATTTTGTATGGGTTCCGCCCACCCAGAGAGACCTTCTAGGGAGATTATTAAGTGTACATTGGACGCTATACAAGTGGGCCAACCAGTTCCTAACAGTGCCTAAAACCCTAGCTGTCAAGGATTACTTTAAGTCATGGTTCATCTGCTCCACAACTGAATTGCCCTCGGGCCGGTATGGAGACGAATATTTGACTTGAACCCCCAAAGATCCCATTGCTTCCTTGTACACCTTAGAGGCGAACGCTGGACCCTGGTCAGAATGGAAGGTACCACATGCAAAAATTCCTACAAAGACATGCAAATCCCTGATGACAGTTCGAGCATCAGCGCTACATTGTGGCCAGACCCATAGAAAGCGTGTGCACGAATCCACTGCAACTAAAATGAACTTATTCTCAGTATCTAAAAAAAAAGGACTGCAGTGGTCCAAATAAACACACCCAAGTGATTTATTAGATATCTACAAATTTGTTTGTGGTGGGGCGTGCAGCAGTCCAAGGTTTAATCTGCTGGCAAATGTCACAATTAGGACATAATCATGCGTTTGTTTATACAGTCCGCGCCACCAGTAATGTTGCTGTAAGATAGTGACAGTCGCGGAAACGCCTGCATGAGCAGAAGCAATGCCCTCATGGGCGGCTATTATCAATGCTTGTCAGTGGTCTGCGTTGGGATCAGGACTTAAATGATGAGAGTACTTCGAAGAGAAACCTCTTGGGTAATTATCTCCCTTCTCTGTAGCAGCAATAGCCGCCAAGATGTCATCATCAATCTTACTTTTGGTTCTTGTAACTGCTGCTACAAAGTGTGTCGCCACTGCTGTCTTTGCTGCTTCGTCAGCTAGACTGTTACCAACAGCGTGTACTCCTACGCGCTGATGACCAAGAGTATGAATTACATTCACGAGAGGCAGACGTTCTTTTAGTTCTGCCACTCAAACTCAAAACATTTTGTGTTTCATTGTGCTATCTTTGGAATCACGATATTGGTTCTGAGTCCAAAAGAATAAATTGTCGTGCCGTTTATCATGCTGTGAACCGACTATCCTGCATTGAGAGTACTAATCAGGACTTATTGCGCTATCAGTGACCACCATCATAGACTACTTTTAAGACATTCCTAGTGATATCCTTCCACCTAAATAAACATACAGACCCTTACACAAAACGGTCCAGACGCAGTGTGCATTTCAGGATGTTGCCCGTTTTTCAACATTATCACTTCACGCCGACCAATTACAATATAAAGAGATCCTTACCTAATTACGGTCTAGGCACAGTGTGCACTTCAGGACGGCGGTCGTTTTTCAACATTTTCTCAGCTTTCTTTCTCAACTTCGACTGGGTAAAATATAAAGAGATCTTCAGCCACAGTGGTCCATGCGCATCGTGTCCTTTTGGACGTCATTTGACTTACCAACCTATTTTACTACACTTATTGGTGAATTACTTAAGAGCCCTGACGAAGTTCCCTTTTGGGACAACTGGGAACAAAACGTGTTGGCTGTGTGCCGGTTTTTAAAGATTAACAGAATAAAAAGAAGCACTTTTTCGATCACTGCTTGCGTGTCTACTTTCTACGAGTGCACCTTCCATTTTTCTTGAACATTGAGACTGTGATTTACACCTCTGGACGACGGGTGTAGGAAGCGTGTTGCACCTTTTTACTATAGACTGTACGTGCTGATTGGTTGAGCTGGACCCTGGTCTGTCGTTTGTTGTTTTCATGCACCGTAGTAAGAGTCATTTACAATTAAAGTAGTCACACAAGGGTCAGCAAACTCTAGTGCAAGCACCAGAGCACGTAGATCTGCCAACTGGGCAGTACAGTCCCCTAAAGACTGCGTATGCACAACATAGTACTTTAATTCTCCATTCACCATGGTCCCCACCACTATTGCACAGGCCGCCGAATAAGAGTGCTTAGAACTTGTCACCGGTTGCGCCGAACCGTCTGTGTAAATGATACAATGGTAATTCTCAAGCGGGCGCATGGAAACAGGAGTAGGATGAAGAAATTCATACTGTGAGAACTCCTGAGTTTGCAATGAGGGGTCAAAGATAAACGTGACATCTGGAGATGTCAGTGAAGTGGCCCATTGTATCCAAAGCGGATGCAAAGCTTTTGAATTAGGTACACTGGCTCTCGTCACTGCTTCAAGGGCAGGATATGGTGTAACAACCAACATGCGCTTCCCCTCCGACAGCGCTCTTTCCTTTAGAATCGCCATCTGCACCGCTGACAAAACTTTTTTGACAGTAGAAAAGCGCATTTCAGCCGAAGTGTACATGCGTGAATTGTGAGCAATAGGGACTGTCTCTCCTTCATTAAGCATCAAGTATGTGAAACCCACTGCACCTGGCATGATTCTTATCACCAGGTTTGTGTGGTTTTCACGTGTCAGTAAGTATTTAGATTCGAGAAGATCAAACTGCAACGATTGCAGTGCATTTGAATGTTCAGGAAACCAGCATGATTTGGTAAAAGTAGATTATATCAAGGCATACAGCGGCTTGATACGCTGGGCATAATCGGGATTGTAAGTACACCCGAATTTAAAAAAACAGTAAAGACTGCAATTTTTTCAGAGTTGTTGGAGCGCGTAAACATGCGCATTTCTCCAGGAAGTGAGGTGCTAAACCTCGACCTTCGTTGTTCACCTTGTAGCCCAGAAACAACACTGTGTACTCTGCAATATGATATTTTGCAAAGTTAAATTTGCAACCGAAGTCCACGAACACGACAATGCTGCGGTCAACGCGCCACAGATGTGGCCATAATTCTTCGTCAGTGAGATAAATATCATCAACATACGAGTATGCATCAGGGTCAATGCCGTCCAACAATGAGACGACACAGGCGGCAAACACACCTGGGCTATTTTTGTAGCCCATGGTTAATCTTTTGAACTGTTTTTGTTTATTGCCAGAAGTAAACGCTGTCCACTGACTACTGAGAGGGGACAGATTATGACTAAAAAAGCCTTTAGAAATGTCAAGTGTGATTTTAAACCGGTTTCTCACGAGACTTTCAACCAGAGCAGAACTGTGGGTATTTTGTACTGTGCATGTACGACAATGGGAGTTCAAAGACAGACAGAACTCCTGAGGCGGAAAGCCGGGAGCAACGAGCGAGCACTTTTTAAAACTGTAATTTTTGTGTGTTTTAACCACTTACCCTCTGGCAACACTCTTGATTCCACTCTCCCCCGCACAGCCGATCTAAACGCTGTCGCGGGCCGCCACCCATTGCCACGTCATTCTGGGGAAGCCTGCTCAGGCCACGCCCCCTCCACTACGGGCCACGCCCCCTCCGCCATAAAACGCGCCAAACCCTAGGCGCTGGCAGATAGACAGAACTCCTGAGGCGGAAAGCCGGGAGCAACGAGCGAGCACTTTTTAAAACTGTAATTTTTGTGTGTTTTAACCACTTACCCTCTGGCAACACTCTTGATTCCACTCTCCCCCGCACAGCCGATCTAAACGCTGTCGCGGGCCGCCACCCATTGCCACGTCATTCTGGGGAAGCCTGCTCAGGCCACGCCCCCTCCACTACGGGCCACGCCCCCTCCGCCATAAAACGCGCCAAATCCTAGGCGCTGGCAGATAGACAGAACTCCTGAGGCGGAAAGCCGGGAGCAACGAGCGAGCACTTTTTAAAACTGTAATTTTTGTGTGTTTTAACCACTTGCCCTCTGGCAACACTCTTGATTCCACTCTCCCCCGCACAGCCGATCTAAACGCTGTCGCGGGCCGCCACCCATTGCCACGTCATTCTGGGGAGGCCTGCTCAGGCCACGCCCCCTCCACTATGGGCCACGCCCCCTCCGCCATAAAACGCGCCAAATCCTAGGCGCTGGCAGATAGACAGAACTCCTGAGGCGGAAAGCCGGGAGCAACGAGCGAGCACTTTTTAAAACTGTAATTTTTGTGTGTTTTAACCACTTACCCTCTGGCAACACTCTTGATTTCACTCTCCCCCGCACAGCTGATCTAAACGCTGTCGCGGGCCGCCACCCATTGCCACGTCATTCTGGGGAAGCCTGCTCAGGCCACGCCCCCTCCACTACGGGCCACGCCCCCTCCGCCATAAAACGCGCCAAATCCTAGGCGCTGGCAGATAGACAGAACTCCTGAGGCGGAAAGCCGGGAGCAACGAGCGAGCACTTTTTAAAACTGTAATTTTTGTGTGTTTTAACCACTTACCCTCTGGCAACACTCTTGATTCCACTCTCCCCCGCACAGCCGATCTAAACGCTGTCGCGGGCCGCCACCCATTGCCACGTCATTCTGGGGAAGCCTGCTCAGGCCACGCCCCCTCCACTACGGGCCACGCCCCCTCCGCCATAAAACGCGCCAAATCCTAGGCGCTGGCAGATAGACAGAACTCCTGAGGCGGAAAGCCGGGAGCAACGAGCGAGCACTTTTTAAAACTGTAATTTTTGTGTGTTTTAACCACTTACCCTCTGGCAACACTCTTGATTCCACTCTCCCCCGCACAGCCGATCTAAACGCTGTCGCGGGCCGCCACCCATTGCCACGTCATTCTGGGGAAGCCTGCTCAGGCCACGCCCCCTCCACTACGGGCCACGCCCCCTCTGCCATAAAACGCGCCAAATTCTAGGCGCTGGCAGATAGACAGAACTCCTGAGGCGGAAAGCCGGGAGCAACGAGCGAGCACTTTTTAAAACTGTAATTTTTGTGTGTTTTAACCACTTACCCTCTGGCAACACGCTTGATTCCACTCTCCCCCGCACAGCCGATCTAAACGCTGTCGCGGGCCGCCACCCATTGCCACGTCATTCTGGGGAAGCCTGCTCAGGCCACGCCCCCTCCACTACGGGCCACGCCCCCTCCGCCATAAAACGCGCCAAATCCTAGGCGCTGGCAGATAGACAGAACTCCTGAGGCGGAAAGCCGGGAGCAACGAGCGAGCACTTTTTAAAACTGTAATTTTTGTGTGTTTTAACCACTTACCCTCTGGCAACACTCTTGATTCCACTCTCCCCTGCACAGCCGATCTAAACGCTGTCGCGGGCCGCCACCCATTGCCACGTCATTCTGGGGAAGCCTGCTCAGGCCACGCCCCCTCCACTATGGGACACGCCCCTTCCTGCTCTTCCCCTACTTAAATCATGTGCCTCCTACGGCCGTGCAGCGGACGGGCGCAGCGGGCGCGCCGGCGGCGTGCCAAAGGCAAGCCCGTCTGCGCCCGTCCGCGCCAGGACGGGCCTGGGGGCATGCCATGCCGCTCTTCCTATTAGATATTCTTCTCAAGCACTCAGGGACCTCCACCATACCGGCATCCCACTATCCCCTATGGCTCTACAACGTATCACGTCTACGGGCCTCTTGTGCAATAACCAACCCCTTTTCAGGGGCCGCCCACCTCCAGCCATGTTACCTGTAAACCCTTCGTCCTTCAGGGTATCATATCTTAATACCCGCTCTCTAGTGAAGCACGCGGAGGATATCTTCATCCTGCTAACTAACTCGAACCCCGACATGCTTCTTCTCACAGAAACATGGCTTACCTCAGAATCATTCCCGGACATCCTGACAGCCCTTCCCCCTGACTACTACATCCTCCATGCCGACCGCCCCGGCGACCGGCCTGGGGGTGGGGTAGCGCCCATTATCTCCAAACGCTTGAAATCCATCTCTTACTCTCTCTCCCTCCCCGAGGTGGAGAACCTAATTTTTAATGTGCAAACGGACACCGGTCCCCTTACTTTCCTTTTGATATACCGACCCCCACATTCCATGCCATCCTTTACCACCACTTTGAGTGAACAACTGTCCTCCCTCCTCACATTGCACTCCCACCTTGCTATCTTCGGGGACCTAAACTACTGCTTTGGCGATAGTCACGCCGGCCCCCACGCTACTGAGCTCTTTGAGACGCTTAAAAATCTGAACCTTGTCCAACATGTCTCTCAACCTACTCACATCAAGGGACATATCTTGGATCAGATTTGGACCTGCAACTTAGAGCTGTCCCCACCAGACATACACCCGTGTGCTTGGTCCGACCACCATCTGGTGGACACCACTATTACGGTCACTGGTCAGATCCCTGTTCCCTTGATGGCTGGCGGCCTTTCTCGCAAATGGAGCTCATATGACTCCCAGGGATTTCTAAGCACCCTGGTTGATTCCTGTTTGGTGATCTCAGATCCCATCGACATGGACGGTCTAGAACAAAATGTGGCCTCCTGGCTCAAGTCGGCCAGCGACCTATTCGCCCCCTTGGTCAAATTCCCCTGCACCAGACAGGAATTCTCATAGATGGTTCTCTGACGATCTCAAAGCCCAGAAACTAAAAATCCGTCAGCTGGAACGTATCTGGAGACACGATTATTCCGACCCAGCAAAACAATCGTACTTAACCGCCCGTAAAGAATTTAAATCAGCTATCCGCTCAGCTAAAAGGGAGCACTTTGCCAACAGGATCTCTTTGGCCCCCAACAAATCTAAGGAGGTGTTCAGAGTCCTGAACGAATTAACCACAGACGACAGGACCCTCCCCGCCCAGACCCCCACTCAGGAGGCCTGCGACACCTTGAACTCTTTTTTCTTAGAAAAAATTTCCATCATCAAAAAATCTATTCCTCCACTTCCCTTACCGCCACTACCGGATAGCTCCTTTAACAACCCCTTGTCTCTCACTTCCTTCCCTATCCTAGACTCCGCCTCTTTGATGGAACTAGCCACCCGTGTGAAATCAGGCTCCCCTAACGACTGCTGCCCACCATCTGTTCTGCGGAACATATGTCTTAATCTACCCGACAGGATCTTACATCTACTTAATAGCTCCCTCAGCAGCGGCACCTGCCCCTCTTCCTTTAAGGAAGCCATCCTGGTACCCCTCCTAAAAAAAACGGGAGCCGACATGGCAGAGCCGTCAAACTACCGCTCCATCTCCCTCCTCCCTTATTTCTCGAAACTCTTGGAAGCTCACGTTACTCGCTGCCTGTCCAGTTTCATAGAATCTTCCGGCTATCTCGTACCAACTCAGGCCGGCTTCAGACCTGCCCACTCTACAGAAGCCGTTATTCTGGCAGTCCTCGACACACTCCGAAGCAACGCGGACGCTGGAAACCCCCGAGCCCTCGTCTTACTGGACTTGTCGGCCGCGTTCAACACGGTGGATCATAACATTCTTCTCCACCGTGTCGAGCAGGCGGGCATCCAGGGCGTCGCTCTTGAGTGGGTCAGGTCCTTCCTCACAGGGAGAACACAGGCGGTCCGCCTCGGCCCCTTCACCACCAAAAAAACCCTCACATCCTGTGGTGTCCCTCAAGGCTCTTCCCTCTCTCCGCTCCTCTTCAATCTCTACCTCCGGCCACTCATTCAGTCACTTCTGAAATGGGACATCGTCACTTATAACTATGCTGACGATCTCCAAATCATCTTCTCCCTCAACTCACCACATGCTGTTAAAACCTTTCACGGAGCCATGACCCATATTCAACTCTGGATGAACCAGAATCAACTGAAGTTGAACCCCGGCAAAACTGAGCTCCTACTCCCTGGACTCAGTTCCACCTACTGGGGTCCACAGTTCTGGCCTCCAGAATTAGGCTCCTCCCCCGTCCCATCAAAAACAGTAAAAAGTCTGGGCGTCATCATAGACACTGAGCTCTCTCTCAGGGGTCAGGTCGGAACGGTTGTTTCCTCCTGTATGCACCAACTGCGGAGGATCCGTAAAATCCGCCATTTTCTCCCCCCAGCGGCACTTACCCAAACCGTCATCTCGTTGGTACTTTCCCGTCTGGACTTTTCCAATGCCATCTACCACGGTCTGCCTCAATACCTGACTCAACGCCTTCAAATCGTCCAGAACCAGGCTGCCCGTCTGATCCACGGAACGCCTAGATGGCAATCAGCTAAACCTTTGCTCAAAAAAATGCACTGGCTCCCGGTCGATCGAAGGGCTGCCTTCAAGGTAGCTTGCCTTACCTTTAAGGCACTCCATTGCCCCTCCCCTGCTTTTCTAAAATCTCTCATCCGTCCTCACTGTCCCACCCGCAATCTTCGATCCGCTCACCGCGACCTGCTGATAACCCCCAAGAGCAAATCTAAGAGGTTCGGTGGACGCCGGTTTTCCCACTTAGCCCCTGCGCTTTGGAACCTCCTCCCTCTCCCGATCAAATCCTGCTCCTCCCTCCTGAATTTCAGGAAAATGCTAAAAACCCATCTCTTCCCGACCCTCACTTAGACTCTGCCACCTTGCCCACCCCTCACTTTGTTCTGTTCATCAGCGCCAGGAAGCTTCAGTGTCAGTGCGCTTTACAAGCTACATTTAACATAACATAACATAACAAATGGCGATAATCCAAAACTAGGCAGTACGACCCATCAGGCATGGTCACAGTGAAAAGAGGATTATTCATGGGAGACACACATGTTTCAATTCCACCTTGATACTCTAATTGTTTAAGGATTTCCGCCACAGGAGCTTTTGTTTCCCATGGGATATTGGGGTATTGGGGTATTGGGGTTGTGGCTGTGGCATAGACCGCAATGGAATCTCATGTCTGGGAGAAAGTTTATCCCATCCCACCTGAGCAAGGTACAATGCTGATGCAAGCACCGGGCTGAAGAGAGGTGTTACCTCGAAACCGGTCCGGTCCTCGGATGCTTGATTCCGTTCTGGGAAGGACATGGCTTTTGTAGTTCGGACTGGACTGTTCCCATGGGGCAACAGGGTCAGAGCTGATTTGCATATCGCCATTGTCTAACCCAGGGTGGTGTGGAGTGCAAAAAAACGATGGATTTGGGCCCAGATCTTTTGACTGGGGGAGTGTGTGACATTGATCCACATTCAGTCCATCACTTGTTGTTTTTGCAATTGCCGCCCTAAGTGCGCTGGGGATGCCCAGACGTGGGTCCCAGGCACTCCACACCACTGGAATCAAGCTAGCCGGGCTGAAGAGAGGTGTTACCTCGAAACCGGTCCGGTCCTCGGATGCTTGATTCCGTTCTGGGAAGGACATGGCTTTTGTAGTTCGGACTGGACTGTTCCCATGGGGCAACAGGGTCAGAGCTGATTTGCATATCGCCATTGTCTAACCCAGGGTGGTGTGGAGTGCAAAAAAACGATGGATTTGGGCCCAGATCTTTTGACTGGGGGAGTGTGTGACATTGATCCACATTCAGTCCATCACTTGTTGTTTTTGCAATTGCCGCCCTAAGTGCGCTGGGGATGCCCAGACGTGGGTCCCAGGCACTCCACACCACTGGAATCAAGCTAGCCGGGCTGAAGAGAGGTGTTACCTCGAAACCGGTCCGGTCCTCGGATGCTTGATTCCGTTCTGGGAAGGACATGGCTTTTGTAGTTCGGACTGGACTGTTCCCATGGGGCAACAGGGTCAGAGCTGATTTGCATATCGCCATTGTCTAACCCAGGGTGGTGTGGAGTGCAAAAAAACGATGGATTTGGGCCCAGATCTTTTGACTGGGGGAGTGTGTGACATTGATCCACATTCAGTCCATCACTTGTTGTTTTTGCAATTGCCGCCCTAAGTGCGCTGGGGATGCCCAGACGTGGGTCCCAGGCACTCCACACCACTGGAATCAAGCTAGCCGGGCTGAAGAGAGGTGTTACCTCGAAACCGGTCCGGTCCTCGGATGCTTGATTCCGTTCTGGGAAGGACATGGCTTTTGTAGTTCGGACTGGACTGTTCCCATGGGGCAACAGGGTCAGAGCTGATTTGCATATCGCCATTGTCTAACCCAGGGTGGTGTGGAGTGCAAAAAAACGATGGATTTGGGCCCAGATCTTTTGACTGGGGGAGTGTGTGACATTGATCCACATTCAGTCCATCACTTGTTGTTTTTGCAATTGCCGCCCTAAGTGCGCTGGGGATGCCCAGACGTGGGTCCCAGGCACTCCACACCACTGGAATCAAGCTAGCCGGGCTGAAGAGAGGTGTTACCTCGAAACCGGTCCGGTCCTCGGATGCTTGATTCCGTTCTGGGAAGGACATGGCTTTTGTAGTTCGGACTGGACTGTTCCCATGGGGCAACAGGGTCAGAGCTGATTTGCATATCGCCATTGTCTAACCCAGGGTGGTGTGGAGTGCAAAAAAACGATGGATTTGGGCCCAGATCTTTTGACTGGGGGAGTGTGTGACATTGATCCACATTCAGTCCATCACTTGTTGTTTTTGCAATTGCCGCCCTAAGTGCGCTGGGGATGCCCAGACGTGGGTCCCAGGCACTCCACACCACTGGAATCAAGCTAGCCGGGCTGAAGAGAGGTGTTACCTCGAAACCGGTCCGGTCCTCGGATGCTTGATTCCGTTCTGGGAAGGACATGGCTTTTGTAGTTCGGACTGGACTGTTCCCATGGGGCAACAGGGTCAGAGCTGATTTGCATATCGCCATTGTCTAACCCAGGGTGGTGTGGAGTGCAAAAAAACGATGGATTTGGGCCCAGATCTTTTGACTGGGGGAGTGTGTGACATTGATCCACATTCAGTCCATCACTTGTTGTTTTTGCAATTGCCGCCCTAAGTGCGCTGGGGATGCCCAGACGTGGGTCCCAGGCACTCCACACCACTGGAATCAAGCTAGCCGGGCTGAAGAGAGGTGTTACCTCGAAACCGGTCCGGTCCTCGGATGCTTGATTCCGTTCTGGGAAGGACATGGCTTTTGTAGTTCGGACTGGACTGTTCCCATGGGGCAACAGGGTCAGAGCTGATTTGCATATCGCCATTGTCTAACCCAGGGTGGTGTGGAGTGCAAAAAAACGATGGATTTGGGCCCAGATCTTTTGACTGGGGGAGTGTGTGACATTGATCCACATTCAGTCCATCACTTGTTGTTTTTGCAATTGCCGCCCTAAGTGCGCTGGGGATGCCCAGACGTGGGTCCCAGGCACTCCACACCACTGGAATCAAGCTAGCCGGGCTGAAGAGAGGTGTTACCTCGAAACCGGTCCGGTCCTCGGATGCTTGATTCCGTTCTGGGAAGGACATGGCTTTTGTAGTTCGGACTGGACTGTTCCCATGGGGCAACAGGGTCAGAGCTGATTTGCATATCGCCATTGTCTAACCCAGGGTGGTGTGGAGTGCAAAAAAACGATGGATTTGGGCCCAGATCTTTTGACTGGGGGAGTGTGTGACATTGATCCACATTCAGTCCATCACTTGTTGTTTTTGCAATTGCCGCCCTAAGTGCGCTGGGGATGCCCAGACGTGGGTCCCAGGCACTCCACACCACTGGAATCAAGCTAGCCGGGCTGAAGAGAGGTGTTACCTCGAAACCGGTCCGGTCCTCGGATGCTTGATTCCGTTCTGGGAAGGACATGGCTTTTGTAGTTCGGACTGGACTGTTCCCATGGGGCAACAGGGTCAGAGCTGATTTGCATATCGCCATTGTCTAACCCAGGGTGGTGTGGAGTGCAAAAAAACGATGGATTTGGGCCCAGATCTTTTGACTGGGGGAGTGTGTGACATTGATCCACATTCAGTCCATCACTTGTTGTTTTTGCAATTGCCGCCCTAAGTGCGCTGGGGATGCCCAGACGTGGGTCCCAGGCACTCCACACCACTGGAATCAAGCTAGCCGGGCTGAAGAGAGGTGTTACCTCGAAACCGGTCCGGTCCTCGGATGCTTGATTCCGTTCTGGGAAGGACATGGCTTTTGTAGTTCGGACTGGACTGTTCCCATGGGGCAACAGGGTCAGAGCTGATTTGCATATCGCCATTGTCTAACCCAGGGTGGTGTGGAGTGCAAAAAAACGATGGATTTGGGCCCAGATCTTTTGACTGGGGGAGTGTGTGACATTGATCCACATTCAGTCCATCACTTGTTGTTTTTGCAATTGCCGCCCTAAGTGCGCTGGGGATGCCCAGACGTGGGTCCCAGGCACTCCACACCACTGGAATCAAGCTAGCCGGGCTGAAGAGAGGTGTTACCTCGAAACCGGTCCGGTCCTCGGATGCTTGATTCCGTTCTGGGAAGGACATGGCTTTTGTAGTTCGGACTGGACTGTTCCCATGGGGCAACAGGGTCAGAGCTGATTTGCATATCGCCATTGTCTAACCCAGGGTGGTGTGGAGTGCAAAAAAACGATGGATTTGGGCCCAGATCTTTTGACTGGGGGAGTGTGTGACATTGATCCACATTCAGTCCATCACTTGTTGTTTTTGCAATTGCCGCCCTAAGTGCGCTGGGGATGCCCAGACGTGGGTCCCAGGCACTCCACACCACTGGAATCAAGCTAGCCGGGCTGAAGAGAGGTGTTACCTCGAAACCGGTCCGGTCCTCGGATGCTTGATTCCGTTCTGGGAAGGACATGGCTTTTGTAGTTCGGACTGGACTGTTCCCATGGGGCAACAGGGTCAGAGCTGATTTGCATATCGCCATTGTCTAACCCAGGGTGGTGTGGAGTGCAAAAAAACGATGGATTTGGGCCCAGATCTTTTGACTGGGGGAGTGTGTGACATTGATCCACATTCAGTCCATCACTTGTTGTTTTTGCAATTGCCGCCCTAAGTGCGCTGGGGATGCCCAGACGTGGGTCCCAGGCACTCCACACCACTGGAATCAAGCTAGCCGGGCTGAAGAGAGGTGTTACCTCGAAACCGGTCCGGTCCTCGGATGCTTGATTCCGTTCTGGGAAGGACATGGCTTTTGTAGTTCGGACTGGACTGTTCCCATGGGGCAACAGGGTCAGAGCTGATTTGCATATCGCCATTGTCTAACCCAGGGTGGTGTGGAGTGCAAAAAAACGATGGATTTGGGCCCAGATCTTTTGACTGGGGGAGTGTGTGACATTGATCCACATTCAGTCCATCACTTGTTGTTTTTGCAATTGCCGCCCTAAGTGCGCTGGGGATGCCCAGACGTGGGTCCCAGGCACTCCACACCACTGGAATCAAGCTAGCCGGGCTGAAGAGAGGTGTTACCTCGAAACCGGTCCGGTCCTCGGATGCTTGATTCCGTTCTGGGAAGGACATGGCTTTTGTAGTTCGGACTGGACTGTTCCCATGGGGCAACAGGGTCAGAGCTGATTTGCATATCGCCATTGTCTAACCCAGGGTGGTGTGGAGTGCAAAAAAACGATGGATTTGGGCCCAGATCTTTTGACTGGGGGAGTGTGTGACATTGATCCACATTCAGTCCATCACTTGTTGTTTTTGCAGATGCAAGCACCGAAGCCCACTCTTCTGCAAAGTTCTGCGCCTGCTCCTTGGGCACAGTGTGTGTGAAACTAGGGAAGATTACCTCCTCCCCTCTCGGAGCAGCCAAAACGAAAGGCGGGGACCAGTCTGCCTCTGCTAACAAAATGTCATATGTAGAAGTCAGATTTTCCCCAAAAATCCCTTTTATCACACATTGTATGTCACATTCAATTTAACCGCATCAATGCAGCGGCTTTTCCCGCTGTACGCGGCAATTTTAAAATTACCGCGTTACATGACGAGCTCTGCTCGTCATGAGCGCACGGCAGGTTACGCTCATGACGAGCTGAGCTCGTCATCAGCCCCGAAGGGGTTAAAGAACTATTTCACATAGTCTGTCAGGGGGAGCCACTCTAGTGTCAGCTGTTTCCACAGTAACAAACGTGACAGTTGCTGTTGCCTTCAGATATGAACGCAGTGCTTGCCGCACTATTGTAAACACCGCTGCGCTATCCAGCAGCATGAGTGCCCATGTCAGGTTCCGAAGCTGTATTCTCACTATCTGTGGCATACCTTGCGGTTAACGCAGCAACCTTCTTTTTCTGAAATGAGGGTCTTTGACGTGGAAAGTCATCCTGCTTGCCTTTACCTTCAGTCAGGGGGGCTTCTCACATCATTGCAGGGCGCCCGACCTCTGCCACGTTCTCCTCCACCGGCTGGTGAGCCTGATATTTCCTGTGAAGAATGAGGAGAATGTTGATCAGGAACCTGAAATCTATCAGGAGACCTAATTTTTGTGCGGTCGCGCAAATCATATGTGCGCTCAGTAGACACCACAACTGGTGATGCAGGACGCAACAATAGTTTCTGTTGCTGCCTCCACTGTTTTTTACCCTTCCAATTTTGCTTTGAAAAGTTTGGACGGTCGCCTTTATTAGACTTAGCCGTCTGTGTTTGCGGTTGCGCTGCTGCCAAAGCAAAAGGCTTAACACCCAAACTATTGCGGCCAATGGTCTTATAAGCCTCCGCAATTGTTTTCAGTAACCTTTGGGGTTTCTCGGCATCGGGGACAAGGCGCAAAGCATTAGACACTTGAAAGTTAACTGCATCCCCTTTGACATTGGCAAGGATCAGATCAGAAACTACGTCAAACACTATGACAAGCCTCATCTCCAACTTGACAGCCACCGCCGGTCCGTGTTGACCCTGAACACGCTTGATCACGGAGGGTGGAATAATCATAGATGGTGTGCCGAAGCACTTCGAATACACCGTTGCAAATATCTTACCCCAACTTTCACAATCGGTTACCTCAGGCACTAAGTCTTTCTGCAAACTAATCGTAAGGATCCAGTGTTTTTCCACAGGTGTCATATTCGGAACTGCTTCCAGTTGGTCAAATCTCTCAGCAAGCCAATAAGGCATATTGGGGCATATTACCAAGCAATAGCTATTGCTTGGTTAGAGACAAAATTTTACCGCAGAGCTGCGGCGATTTTTATCACAGATAAACATTGATAAAAAACGGCCGCAATGCATGTCTGTTGCCTCTTTCTGCACATCATTTGCTTCTTTCTGCACCCCGGTTTTTTCTTTCTGCACTCGTCTTTCTCTCTCTGGACCTTTCTGCCTGTTTTTGTATCTCCCTTGTCTCTTTCTTAACTTTTCTTGCTTCTTTCTACACCTCTGTTGCTTCTTTCAGCGCTTTCTCTTGCCTGTTTCTGCACCTCTCTTGCCTCTTTTTGCACCTCTGTTGGCTCTTTCTGCACCTCACTTGCTCCTTTTTACACTTCTCTTGCATCTTTCTGCACCCCTGTTACTTCATTCTGCACTTTCCATGCTTCTTTATGCACCTGTCTTGCTTCTTTCTGCACCCCTGTTGTCTCTATGTACCTCTGTTGCCTCTTTATGCGCTTTTCTTGCCTTTTCCTGCAGTTCCCTTCCCTCTTTCTGCACCTCATGTGCTTCTTTCTGCACCCCTATTGTCTCTTTCTGCACTCGTCTTCCCTCTTTCTGTACCTTTCCTGCCTGTTTTTGCATCTCACTTGCCTCTTCAGCACTTTTCTTGCTTCTTTCTTCACCTCGGTTGCTACTTTTAGCAATTCTTTGGCCTCTTTGTGCACTTCTCTTGCCTGTTTCTGCACTTCTCTTACCACACCCCGTTGCTTTATTCTGCACTTTAACTTCTTCTTCCTATACTTCTTGCTTGTTTCTGCACCCCTGTTGTTTCTTTATGTACCTCTTTTGCCTCTTTCTCTACTTTTCTTACCTTTTTCTGCACCTCTCTTGCCTCTTTTTGCATCTCTGTTGGCTCGTCCTGCACCACACTTGCTCCTTTCTATTCTTCTCTCGCCTCTTTCTGCATCCCTATTGCTTCATTCAGCAGTTTCCATGTTTCTTTCTGCACCTGTGTTGCTACTTGCCGCACCCCTGTTGCTTCGCTCCTTTCTACTCTCGCCTCTTTCTGCACCACTATTGCTTCATTCTGCATTTTCCATGCACATTTCTTTCTTTTTCTGCACTTCTCTTGACCTCATCCTGCAAATCCCTTGTACTTTCTGCACCTCTCTTCCCTCTTTCTGTACGTCTGTAGCCTTTTTCTGCACCTCATTTGCTTCTTTCTGCACCACGGTTGCCTCTTTTTGCACTCGCCTTTTCTCTTTCTGTACCTTCCCTGCCTGTTTTTGCATCTCACTTGCCTATTTCTGCACTTTTCTTGCTTCTTTCTACACCTCTGTTGCTTCTTTCAGCAATTCTCTTGCCTCTTTGGGCACTTCTCTTGCCTGTGTCTGCACGTTTCTTGCCTCTTTATCACCTCTAATGGATCTTTCTGCACCTCACTTGCTCCTTTCTACACTTCTCTCGCCTCTTTCTGCACACCTATTGCTTCATTCTGCACTTTCCGTGCTTCTTTCTGCACGTCTTGCTTGTTTCTCCACCGATGTTGTTTCTTTATGTACCTCTTTTGCCTCTTTCTGCACTTTTCTTGCCTTTTCCTGCAGTTCCCTTCCCTCTTTTCTTGCCTTTTTCTGTACCTCTTCCCTCTTTCTGCATGTCTTTTGCCTCTTTCTGAACCTCATTTGCTTCTTTCTGCACCCCTACTGTCTCTTTCTACACTCGTCTTCCCTCTGTCTGTACCTTTCCTGACTGTTTTTACATCTCACTCGCCTCTTTCTGCACTTCTGTTGCCTGTTTCTGTACCTCTCACCTCTTTCTGCACCCTTGTTGCTTCATTCTGCACTTTCCAAGCTTCTTTCTGCACCTGTTTGCTTCTTTCTGCACCCCTGTTGCCTCTTCATGTACCTCTATTGCCTCTTTCTGCACTTTTCTTTCCTTTTTCTGAAGTTCCCTTCCCTCTTTCTGCATGTCTGTTGCCTCTTTCTGCACATCATTTGCTTCTTTCTGCACCCCTGTTTTCTCTTTCTGCACTCGTCTTCTCTCTCTCTGGACCTTTTCTGCCTGTCTTTGTATCTCCCTTGCCTCTTTCTTAACTTTTCTTGCTTCTTTCTACACCTCTGTTGCTTCTTTCAGCGCTTTCTCTTGCCTGTTTCTTCACCTCTCTTGCCTCTTTTTGCACCTCTGTTGGCTCTTTCTGCACCTCACTTGCTCCTTTCTACACTTCTCTTGCCTCTTTCTGCACCCCTGTTACTTCATTCTGCACTTTCCATGCTTCTTTCTGCACCTGTCTTGCTTCTTTCTGCACCCCTGTTGTCTCTTTGTGTTGCTCTTTTGCCTCTTTATGCACTTTTCTTGCCTTTTCCTGCAGTTCCCTTCCCTCTTTCTGCACCTCATGTGCTTCTTTCTGCACCCCTATTGTCTCTTTATGCACTCGTCTTCTCTCTTTCTGTACCTTTCCTGCCTGTTTTTGCATCTCACTTGCCTCTTCAGCACTTTTCTTACTTCTTTCTTCACCTCTGTTGCTACTTTTAGCAATTCTTTGGCCTCTTTGTGCACTTCATTCAGCAGTTTCCATGTTTCTTTCTGCACCTGTGTTGCTACTTGCCGCACCCCTGTTGCTTCGCTCCTTTCTACTCTTCTCTTGCCTCTTTCTGCACCACTATTGCTTCATTCTGCATTTTCCATGCTTCTTTCTGCACCTGTCTTGCTTCTTGCTTCACCCCTGTTGCTTCATTCTGCACTTTCCATGCTTCTTCCTTCACGCCTTGCTTGTTTCTGAACCGCTGTTATTTCTTTATGTACCTCTTTTGCCTTTTTCTGCACTTTTCTTGCCTTTTTCTGTACCTCTTCCCTCTTTCTGCATGCCTTTTGCCTCTTTCTGCACCTCATTTGCTTCTTTCTGCACCCCTGCTGTCTCTTTCTACACTCGTCTTCCCTCTGTCTGTACCTTTCCTGACTGTTTTTGTATCTCACTTGCCTCTTTCTGCACTTCTGTTGCCTGTTTCTGCACCTCTCGCCTCTTTTTGCACCTTTGTTGGCTCTTTCCTCCCCTCACTTGCTCCTTTGTATACTTCTCTTGCTTCTTTCTGCACCCCTGTTGCTTCATTCTGCACTTTCCATGCTTCTTTCTGGACCTGCCTTGCTTCTTTCTGCACCCCTGTTGTCTCTTCATGTACCTCCTTTGCCTCTTTCTGCACTTTTCTTGCCTTTTTGTGCACCTCTCTTCCCTCTTTCTGCATGTGTGTTGCCTCCTTTTGAACCTCATTTGCTTCTTTCTGCACCCCTGTTGTCTCTATCTGCACTAGTCTTCTCTCTTTCTGTACCATTCTTGCCTGTTTTTGCATCTCACTTGCCTCTTTCTGTACTTTTCTTGCTTCTTTCTACATGTCTGTTGCTTCTTTCAGCAGCAATTCTCTTGCCTCTTTTTTGCACTTCTCTTGCCTCTTTCAATACTTCTCTTGCCTCTTTTTGCAGCTCTGTGGACTCTTTTCTGTACTACACTTGCTCCTTTCTACACTTCTCTTACCTCTTTCTGCAACCCTGTTGCTTCATTTTGCTCTTTCCATGTTTCCTTGTGCACCTGCCTTGCTTCTTTCTGCACCCCTGTTGTCTCTTCATGTACCTCCTTTGCCTCTTTCTGCACTTTTCTTGCCTTTTTGTGCACCTCTCTTTCCTCTTTCTGCATATGTGTTGCCTCTTTCTGCACCTCATTTGCTTCTTTCTGCACCCCTGTTGTCTCTTTCTGCACTCGTCTTCCCTTTTTCCTGCCTGTTTTTGCATCTCGCTTGCCTCTTCTGCACTGTTCTTGCTTTTTTCTACACCTAAGTTGCTACTTTTAGCAATTATTTGTACATTTCCTGCCTGTTTTGCATCTCTCTTGCCTCTTTATGTACTTATTTTGCCTCTTTTGGCACCTCTGTTGCTTCTTTTTTCACTTCCCTTGTCTCCTTCTGCACCTCTTAGTTAAATAGTCATGGCAATCACAGGAGTACCTCAACGCATAGTGTACCCTAGTGTATGCAGGTGTTTTCACTGTATTCTAAGTGTCTTTCAGCCTAGCACTGGCTCTGGTCCTAGTTAGTCAGCCAATTACCACCAGTACCTGTCTGCAGAAATTTGGGGGCACAGGATGACTTTGCAACAAGGCATCTTTCTGCTCCTCTGTTGGTTCTTTGTGCACTTCTCTTGCTTCTATCTGCACCTTTGTTCATCCTTCTGGACTTCTGTTTCCTCTTTCTGCATTTCTCTTGCTTCTTTGTGCGCCTTTCTTCCTCTTTCTGCACATGTCCTACCTCTGTAGGCATAGTTAGATATCAGCATTTAAAAAACCTTTGAAATGCACTGAAAAAAACACAGGTTTCAGGGATGTTATAGTTAGAAATTAGCATTTAAAAAAACCTTAGAAATTCACTGAAAAAACCATAGGTTTCAGTGACGTTGTAGTTAGTTGGACATTTCAGTCCTACAAAACCTGTGTAATTCGGCAGTTATAGTTAGTTCAGCTAACTATAACTCGCGCCCCCGCAGTGCACTGCTGATGATGTCACATATTACATCATTCAAGACATGGTCATTGATATCACTGATGACATCACTGATGTGACTTCTCCAGGAAAGCGACTGAAGCCTGGGAAAACAAATGGTTCTTATCAGTAAGTGATCAATCACATGGTGTTTTCCTTCCTATGGACTCCCTAGGGGAGCAATATGGTCTACACTCAGGGCAAATTTTAGCGCATAGGAAAATCATTGTGTCACTAAACAAACACTCACTGGAGCATTACTAATACTGAACCACTTGTCCATAAGCTAGTACAGACCTTATACACCATTGGCTAAGGAAGATGGTTGATAACATGGCTCAGTAAAGCCATACAATCACATACTGGCCCCTCTCTGGCCAAACTAAGGGAGGACTAGGAGACTGAACTAGGCAGAGCTTTTAATGACAAAGGAAAATGTAACTCACTGGCTTACCTGCATTAAATATCCTGCAAAGCGTGATTCAAGTATGTCTACTTCAACAACCTCCATAGGGCATTGGGCACGACAAAAGTTCTTCCTGAGTGCTAGCTCTGAATTCCCTAGATGTCATAACATGATTCAGACATAGAGCTTTTTTTTCTGGCTGTTGTTATAAAGTGACTTTTTTCAAGCGAGCTCCGCTTGCCTCTTTCGGCTGTGTCAGGACGTAGCACCATGAAGGCACAACAAAGCACAATAAAGCATAATCCAAATTCCTGGACTTAGCATTCCTCCTTGCCAAAAAGGGCAATTCACTCCAATTTGAAATCTGCTACTCCCACAATGGTCAAACTCAGTGGAGGCAGACACAATGAAGAGGTGGTGGGTGAGGGGTGCAGGGGAGCACGAGAGGGGAGTGCAGGGGGTAAATAATAAATAAAAACACTTACTTGAAGCCGCCAGCCACATCGCTTCTCGGACCTCGGTGTTCTGCTGCTTCCTGGTCCCAGCAGACACTGGGACAGCAGCAAAGACAGCGGTGAAGAACTGTGCTCTATCTAGATCCGGATAGAGCACAGTTCTTCACCGGTCGTACTGCACTTGCAGTTCTCCTGTTTAGATGGCTGTACCTGCCGCTCTGTCATTGCTCCCTGTCTATGAGAGCTTTGTCTACTGCATTTATCGCCACTACTGGACGGTTCCTGCATGTTTTACCCGTTTTGAACCGGGTTGGAATTATCACTGGTTCTCCGATCCCGCTTTAATTTGGAATTATTTCAGCCCTGAAGAGTCACGGGTAACTACCCGATTGAGGAAACACGTGTTGGCAGGTTTCTTCTTGGTGTCTCCTTTTGAAGGAGGACCATAACTACATAAAACAGAAAAAAATCAACTACTTTTTGTCGACCCTGTCTTCATAATTTTTGCTTCTAACACGAAATAACTGATGTTATATTTGTTTTGAAGTATTTCACTTGACGTGTGCACAGGACTTTGTGTTTGCAAGTAAGAAGTCTCATTCAGCTTAGCAGAAATATGTTATTTCCAAAAATGATGCAGAGTTTGTGTCACAAATCTTGGCAACATAAAGGTAACTTACGGATTACAATTGTTGTAAGTCCCAGGCCTAAAGAACATGAATGTGCCTGGCCGTTGTGTCCATCCTTTTACTACAATATGAACTGATTACATTTGTGGAAATGTATTTTTGCCACCTGCAATCAAATGCCAATTTTTCTGACTGGTCAAGGGATTTTTTTTGAGAAACCCCTCTCTTCATGTCTCATTTTGTGTTCAGCAGAAGAAATACACCAACACCTTCCTGCTTCATAGGCTCCTGAATACCTGGTGAAAGATTCATCCTTTACACACTCAAAGATGTCCTTACTCTGCTGTTGCTAAAGAGCCACTATCTCACTCGTGAGAAACCAAAGTGTCTGGGCTTTAGAAGAATATTTCACTGAAAATTAATTGAGCGAGGCAGGCTTTTCCAGACAACTAATATACTAGCACTTCAATAAAGATTTCATACTGCCTACTTGTATAAAAATTTGCTTTTTATAATCTAGCATTATTTTCGTACAGAGTTATAGTGTGGGCGACTCATTGTAACTAGATAGTTAAAGCTTGTTTATGAAAATGTATCATATTACATTGTGTCATGTTACTTAGTGGTGAGAAAGTTCTGAGAATAATCTAGGCAAATATCTCTGTCACATACCCATGAATCTGGGGAAACATGAACACATTTTTCAAGAAAGGAGGTCACTTTTTGCAGAGAAGTCCCACTCTTTCTTGTGCCTGGACGCGCCTGACATAAGGATCTGAAGAGTCACAACCGCCCCAGTGCTTCAAAGCGTATTGCAGGTTCCCATCCTTGGGGAACGAATCAACCATTTCTGCCACCCATCCAGCCAGAGACTCGAAGTCTCAGCGTTCCTCGCACCTGGAGGTGCTGGACAGCAAGATCTGAGGGGTCACAACCTCTCCAGCACTTCAAAGTGCGTTGTGGGCTCCCGCGGCACAAGACGCACTCGGGCGTGCCTGGGCCGTGCCCGTCAATGCATCTGGCTGACTACCCTACCCAGAATGGGCAAACGCAAGACCAAACCTGCAGACCATGGGGAGAAAACTATTAATACCCTGGACTCCTTTCTGACGAGGATGGTTAACGTGTTATTCAAGGAGATTGAATCAACAGAAAGGCAGGGGAGCTAACACCAAAACCAGTAACTTCGCCAAGCACCACCATTATGCCTATGATGATGGCCCTTCCATAAGACTATGTAGTAATCCTGCAAGCTCCTGTGGTGTGGACAGTAGCCCCCCAGTAGAAACATCAGTGAAGAGAAAAGGGGGAGGAATTAAGAGTAACAAGGTCACTAAAATCTCTAAAACAGTGGGGCCTGAAGCTGCATCAAGATTTGATCCATTGAATGGCAATGAAGAACAGTGCCAAAGAATGGAGCAGGTTATTCCATTACTCCTGCAACCAGTTCTATGCAGATTGGCAAAAATTGAAGAGAGTTTAGCTATTCTAACTAATTGCGGGGATGGTCTTAATTGGGGGGGATTTCAAAGACCGGGACCATCCAAGTTCAATCAAATGGAAATTCATCAACAACACCATCAACTCTGAGTATGGGCCCTGTAGTGGCCCCCCCCACCCTCTAACAACTGCAGGGAACATTTACACCAAAGGGAGATGAGAGGAGGGATGGTCATGCTAATTTACAGCCAGAATTCACTACCAACCAAAGTCAATCACCAAAAACCTCTCAGCCATCACAATCTTTGCGGAGGCAGGACCCCTTAACAGGCGTGGGTATGTAGTACCAGGGTACAATGGGACACAAACTCCCAATATGGCCCAAAAGAGGGGGGTGAGTCCAGCGGGAGGCCATGTGGGTAAAACAGGAATATACAGAAGGAACAGAGGATCAAAACCTCACCAACCCTAGATCTCCCCCCAGCCGCCTGTTTATATGTTTTAATCCTGACAAACACCCCTGAGCTGAAAAGCAATCAAACTGAGTCCACGGATCAATTCATGATAAGGGCACTACACTGGCTGACAAAAGAATTAATAAAGGGGGACAAGAGCTCACTAGACATATTATCATGGCAAGAAGAGTGGCCTTGGTGGTCCATTCCCCTAAAACTATATGGGGTGACACCATTGTTGTTAATTTTAATAGCTCTAAACTGGTAGGCGATTTAGGGCCAGATGTAGGTAAATCTGAAATAACAAGTCCTTAATAGCGAATTTTACTGATTCGCTACTAAGAACTCGGTATTTCAGATGTATGTAAAAAAACAGTAAAAATGACCGATTCGGTAATATCCGGTAAAAAATAGCGATTCGGAATGAATCAGTTAAAATAATTACAGATTCCCCATTACTGAATCGGTATCACCGATTCCTTAATACCGATTCGGTAATTAGCGAACCGGTAATTAAAAAAATCGGTAATTGTCAAAACAGCCAATCCTGTGCTTCCTCATTACCTCACACCCATGCAGCTGCACTGATCCTGAAGCTGTTTGAAAGGCAGGGAGCACAGCAATCAAGCCAGGAGCAACTCTTCCAATTTTTTGCTGACAACACTGAGCAAATATGGCCAACCAGGAGAGGGAAAAGGAGGCAGCTGAATGCAAGAGAAAACATAGTTTCAGTTAGAGGGAGCTGGAATTCCTTATTGAGGAAGTCACAAAGGACCACGATAAACTTTTTGGGAAACAGTCTCTGCACGTGCCTGAATCCCAGAAGAGGCAGATATGGCTGGTCATACAAGAAAAAAATCATTGCCATTGGAGTAACCCAGCGCTCCATTGAGGAACTCAAAAAACGCTGGTATGACCTGAGGAAGGGTGTAAAGGGGAGGCTGGCAGAGAGAAAGAAGCAAGACAACCTTACAGGTGGAGGGAGAAACACAGCACCTGCACCAACTGCCCTGGATATCCTGGGTGAGGTCACTCTCCAGCCGGAGAGTGTGAGTGGGATTGGGGATGTAGACAGCTCAGCCAGAGCTGGCAACAAACAAGGTAAGATGCATGCACTGCACGCAGTGCCCCCCACTACCTAACCCCAATCCCCAATGAGGCATTGTGAATCCCACTGCAGTACATGTTTTACTTAAAACCAGCAATGCATTATGGGAGTTGTAGGCAGAAGTAACACATGTCAGAACAGTCAGTCCACTGAACCCAAAGGCATGTGACACACATCAGCAATTAGCAAGCAGAGGACAGTCAGTTTGATTGGCAGGCATGAAATTTAATATTACACAAATGCTGCCAGATAAGTGAGCAAATGTACATTCTGTCTTCACAGGCGAAACATCGCTTAGGGCTGCAGAGGGGAGCAAAGGAAAGGCACCCAGGACAGAGAGGACACAGGAGGAGGAGGTCCTGTCGCCTGCAGGGCACACCACCCCACCACCATCACCACCACCATCACCACCACCACCAGCATCACCACCGCCACCAGCATCACCACCAGCAACACCACCAGCACCGAGAGCCAGGAGCCATGCAGTGGCCAGCTTCAAGCAGATGGAGGTGACCGAGGACGACAGCATGGGAGGACAACAGTCCACGGCGGCTGAGGATGCCAACGGTGCAGGCTCACAGTCCCCCACAGAGCGCGCCCACACACGTTCCAGATGCCACAGGGCAAGGGCAGCCAGTCCAGCTTCACAGGGCAAGGATGAGTGTGTTTGCCGGTCTTGAGGGGAACTTGCTCAAGGTGCAGGGCCTGCAAGGCAAAGCGATAAGGTCAGTCAAGCAGCAGATTGTACAGATGAATGGGCACACGCTGCAAATAGAGAAGGGCATCTGTTCCATGAACAATACTGTGGCTGAGGGCAAGAGGGACATGTCCGAGGCAGTGAGGCTGCTGTGCAGCAAATTGGATGAGGACCATTTGATGAGGCACAGGGAGAGGCAGAAGCTTGATAACTACACCAAGGCGGTGAACCGCCTCTCCACTGCCACCTCTCTTCTCTGCAGGCGCTCAGTGGCCATGCAGAAGGAGATGGCCGTCTGCAGCCGTAATATGGCAAGGGGGCTGGCCACAGTGACCAGTGTACTAGAAGTGCTACAGGCCAACCAGGTAGCCACTACAGGTGATAGGGGGGTAGTGAAGAGGCTACTAGCCGCAGTAGCATCACACCCCCTATCACAGAGTCCAGGAGGCAAAGCGAACGGCACAGCGCTGCCACAGGACAGACTGCCAGTGAGGACAGTGGGGCCAAGGAATGCAGCAGTGCTGTGTGTGGGCATAGGAGGTCAGCCATCACATGGTTTACCGACATGGGTGATGTAACCCGTTTTGGTTTGGAAACTGCATTTATATTAGGCCTGGCATGTGACACCCTTCATGTTGTGGTGGTGTGCTATGCTAATTAAACACTGTCACACACTTACAGTAAATGGCTGTGTCTCCTTACTTACTCAGAAATAGTTGTGTGTTATCTCAGCCCGTCTGTTTCTCCCATCTGGTGCTGCTGCCACACCTGCTGCGCTGTGCTCTGGCTGTGGACAGTCCTCACCCTGGTCCTCAGAGTCAGATAGTTCCACTGCTGTTCCTTTCTTTGTGGCAAGGTTATGTAGCATGGCACATGTTGCTATTATTTTGCTGCAGATGATGGGGAGGTACTGACGTGCACCTCCACTTTTGTGGAGGCAACGGAACCTGCTTTTTATAAGTCCAAAGGTGCGCTCCACAACGTTGCGCGTGCTTTCATGTGCCACATTGTATCTTCTTTTACTTGGGGTGGAAGGGTTGAGGTATGAAGTTAGGATGAATGCCGGCACGGCATATGCGCTGTCACCTAAGTGGGAAAGGAAGTGCCATTAATATGAGTCACCAACACATTCATCCAAGGTATACATCAGAGTGTGTCACATTGATTTACCTAGCAGGTATCCTTCTACAAATTCACCCTCAGCCACACGTGTGTAGATCCCACTGTTCCTGAATATGTAGGAGTCATGTGTACTCCCCGGAAAATTGGGCCACAATGTCAGTGATGATGTGGTCCTCATCGCATCTCACCTGCACGTTGATGGAATGCGTAAATTTGCGGTTGCGGTATATGTACTCTGTAGCTGCAGGTGGGCAGATTGGTAAGTGTGTCACATCAATGCACCCTATTACATGTGGGAACTGTGTCTTTTGGTAGAAATCCAGCTTTGAATTCTGCAGTTCCGCCTGTGTGCTGGGGAAGCATATGTAGTGATGCATTCTTTGCATCATGGCATCCAAGAAAGAGTTGAAGAAATGTGACAGGCAACTCTGCGACACACCACCTGCCACAGCTATCACCCCCTGGTAACTTCCTGATGCAGGTATGTGCAGTCTACAGAGCAACTAAACATGTGTTGGTATGGCCTGCGCCCTTGGTGTCTGATGCTCCAGGAGTGGGTGCAGGTCTGGTATCAGGTCTAGGATGGTTTGGGAGTGTAGCCTGTACCTCTCATGGATTTCAGCCTTGGTCATTTGGAACAGTGTAACGCGCAGTCCGTACACGCGCTCCTCCCATCTCCAGATCCTCAGTCCTGCTGCTCGCAAACGTAGCCGCCTTGCAATTATGTAGAAGGCCGCCATTATGTTCACACTGTTGTATTTTGGGGCTGTTTAAATGCAGTGCACCTGATAACCACCTGCTTTGAGTCAGTGGTGATTAGCGGCTCCTAAATACCGAAAATTCGACAATTCAGTATTACCGATTTTTGGTACATTGGATTTGCAATTATTTATGGATTTCTTAATTACAGATTCTGTATTTAGGTGTTTCGGTGTCTGCTAATCACAAATTAAGGAATCGATAACTGGTTTCCCTTATTTTTACCGATTCCTTATTTGCGATGGCGTTGGGTGTTACCTACATTGCACATGGCTAAATACAGGTCGGTAGCACAGAAATTTAACAAATTTCGGATTTACCGACCAGTATTTAGCCACCTACATCTGGCCCTTAATGAGGTCAATCCCAAATATACCCACATTTGACACCCAGATCTTTACTCATCCCCTGTTTTTTTTACCAACCGGTAAGGCCAAACCTCAAGGAGATGGGCTGGGGGAGAACTGTAACCCATCACCCCCTCTTTCTTCTCCAATCCAGAGCCCTAAAGAGCAAAAACGAGCATAAACCACACAGAGACGGTCTGGGAAGAACTGTAACTCATCTTCCCTCTTTCTTCCCCAACCCCGAGCCAGAAAGAGAAGAAGCAGGCACGAGTAATTAATATGCTCCACTGGAAGTTCCTGAGGCCTGCAATTGACTGAGTAAAGATATAAAGTCCCCACCTGAGAACCTGAGCCCTCCTCTCAAACTATGGAAGGAAGTAGAACTAATAGGGGAGGATTTGGAAACATTAAAAATTACTTCCTGGAACCGGTCTTAGTCAGAAACTAGATAAACCAAACTGGATATGGTTAGTGGAGAATTTTGATATTATATGTTCCATGAGACCGAGGCGACAGGCAACAACTATATGGGTGGCTACTACTCATTGCAAAAGACAGTCATCCCTTCTAGAGCTGGCTGAGCGAGAGGAGGTATACCAACCCTAATTGCGAATAAAGATAGATTTAATGTAATACATTTCTAAATGAGTTCTCATATTTTCATATGTTGCTCTGCGAAGGTTATAAGGGATGGGATTGGATTTTAATTACCTTTTATAACAACAATTTTGGTAGTAACATGGAAATGGTGGTGGGCACACTGGAGGAAGAACTTGCCTACATCCTTAAGGAACACCACAATTGCCTTAACATATTATGGTTGGGAGATTGTAATGCCCACAGCTGTAATAAGCTGGGAAAATGTATATGCGTAGTGACTGATGGGGAAGGAGAACCTATACCACACTTTTCCCACAATGATTAAGGGAACACCCTCAATAGACTGCTAATAAGCACGAATTTGAAGATAATGAATACAGTTGACTCTAATACAGGCCTATTAGTGCATACATTTGGTTCCTTGTCCAATGGTTCTATAATTGATAAGATTGTTGCCCCCTAAGCTTTCTCTGGGCAATTTACCCACGTTGAATCTAAATTCTCAGCTTTTAGTGACCATGCGGCCATTGTACGCCAAATGAAATGGGGAAATGGATATAAGCACAGGGTTAACAAAGTACCAAAGCCATTGATGGCAAGGAGGAATGGTATTGTGTTGAATTGAGAAAAGATTGACACAGAGAAATTTGCCCTAAGTATCATTGCTAAAAAGCAGATGGAGATATTGATCTGCCTAGACCTAAACTTAGATATGCGAGACATAACGTCAGCCTTTGAAGGGATTTTGGGAGAAATTAAAATTAATCTGCTTTGCTCTGACCTCCCTAACAGATCTGAAACAATGCGCTGGTTTGACAGGGCATGTTCAAGAGCATTAGGAAATCTACAAGCAGCCCTCTGGAATTCCCCAGAGATAAGGATTCAGTGAGGAACATGCAATGCCAACACAAAGAAGCCCAGAGATGTAGACTAAGAGGCCTGAAAGAGGAGGCCTTGAATTAACCATGTCAGGCAGCGGTGTACAAAAATAGCAAGGATGTTTGAAACGCAATAAACCCACCATTCCTTAAAGATGAAAGTGACCCCAACCTAGAATTACATGTTAGTGAGGAGGCATGGATGGCCCATTTTGTCCAAATAATTTTTGGTGCATCTGATGAGGTCACAATGCCCCTACTAAGTACTTCACAGGATCGCAACAAAGGCAATATGATCTTTGATTTGGCAGAGGTGAGATAAATGCTAGGGCAATGCAGTACCACAAAGGCCCCGGGACTGGATGGGGTTCCCATGGACTTTTCTTGGATAATCAAGATCTTTGGGCGCCAATATTGACTAATGTTCTGAACGTCATAGCTACAATGGGCCCACCACTCTCTTGGAAAAACCAAGTAAAAATACCCATCTACAAAAAAAGGGACAAGGCACCGCCCCCAAAATTATAGGCCAATCTCCTTATTGGATGGCACAGTAAAATTGATAGGTCGTCTACTGCTGAATAGATTGGAGGACTTGGCCCGGGCAAGGTATATACTAATACCTTCACAGTACAACTTCAAAAATGGGAAAGAGATACTGGATCAATGTCTCAATTTGAACCTGATTATTTAAAAATATACAGTGGTCACAAATGGTCTAATTTAAATGGCTTTCATGTAATTATCAGCCGCTTTCTACTGTGTCTCTCACTCCAAGTTGTGGTCAGTTATGGAAGCTATGGGAATAGACGATACTATAACAACATTTATACATCAGATTTATTCTCAAGCGATGACCTGTGTTCGGTATGGAAGGGATGGGGAATATACGAAACAATTCTCTATCCAGAACGGGGTCAGGCAGGGGTGCATACTTGCCCCCTTCTTATTCTCACTTTACACTAATAGTGTGAAAGAAGGTTAGTCGGGGTCTACAAAAGATGTGCCCTTATTCAACTCAGCCCTTGTCCTGATACTCCTCTATGCAGACGATGCAGTGCTAATAGCTCGTACTGGAACAGCACTGTAGAAACTCATAGTGGAGTACACAAAATGTGTGAAAATGTAGATCTTCGGGTAAATAAATCCAAATTTTTCGCACTAGTGGCAGGGGCAAGATTGAAGAAAAGACCAAAATGTAATATAGAGGGGAACAGGGTGGAGGTGGTAGACACCATTTCATACCTAGGAGTTTTATTTGATAGAAAGAATGCATGGACCCATATGGTAGCCAATAAAGAGCTCCAATTGGAAAAAAGTATTATGGGGGTCTATAGGTTCACCAAAAAGTTATGATCTAAACCGATAGAGGTAATAAAAAAGGTGTATCTGGCCAAATCCATCCCTGTTGCCACATATGTGGCTGGTGTATGGGGAATGGTGGATATAGATTCCCTTCAACAAACTGACAGTGGTTTTCTCAAGAGGCTAGTATCCCTTCCCTGAAACTGTTCTAACTATACCTGTCACACTGGGCGTAGCATATATCACAAATAATATTTGCATAGCACTGATCTTGCTGGGTCATTCAGGTCAGAGAAAGGAGACAGTCAACATAACCCAGAACATCTTGAAGGATTGTCTGAAACTTGACAAAGTACACAAGATCACATGGTTACAAAATGTTAGGAATACTTTGAGGTACATGGGAATGCAGGAGTTATTTGTGAACCTACCTAGATGTGCGACAATATCTAAGGCAAAAATAAAGGGAATCTTCTTCTGTAAGATGGCAAGAGATAGAATGGAGTCCAACCGTAACAAACTTACGGTGAGGCTATATCAGAGGGCACGTAAAATAACAGACATACCCTCCTATTTAAATTTTGTAACAAATTCTCAACACCAATTCATAATGGTGAGTTTTCGATTAAATTACATCCCGCTGATGTTAGGTCCCCCCCCCCCATACTCACACTATAGAAGATCTTCCCGCCTGCCCTTGTGATGGCACATCCCCCAAACAGATTTACACTTATTTATATTTTTTTGTAACTTTTATCATGCGCAAAGGAAAAGATAAATTCTCCCACTTATTCGCAAATATAATTTTAGACAATGTCGTCCTGCAATCGATATGATGCAAATGTTGTCGGGCCCTTTAACATGGTATTGTCATTTTTATGGTCCTCTGAGGAGTTGGATATCTCAGCTATACGCCTGGAAGATTGAATGGGTCATATATTGATTAGTAACTGTGCCGATATCTGCACTCGATTCCCTATTTTACATTTTGTATGGAAGGTTTTTTTTGGAAGAATATTATTTTAACTGAACTTTTAGCTTTATATCATTATATTTGATTGTGCTCTCTTTTCACAATGAATTGTAGATTTGAATCTAATATGTCTTTTTATGCTATTTAATTATAGCAAAATAAAGAAAATTGACTGTTGGAAGAGACCGTTGTCATGCCTCTGAACAGGGGGGTTTGGCTGCTGGCCTACCAAATCTAAAGCTGAATCAGCAGCTGTTTTCTTGTATATTGCCTCTGCTCTCTTCTTACCTTGTCTTATTGGTTTATTGGTAATTACTTAAATGATGCATGCGTCTTAAAAAGAACCTTAGTGTCACCTTTCCATCCCCTTTCATGTATTTCAGGTTTTCTTGCATCCTTGTTCCTGGCCTTATTTTGCCAAGTCTCCCATGTTATCATGTGCCTTCCACAAAAGCAATTAAGATATTCTTAGTTGGGATTGTTGGAGTTGTGTGTCCCAGGGATTACGTCGATAATGGAGATTTGCAATAGGGTTGCTACATTGTAGTTGTCAGTCACCGGAGTAACACTCTGCCTTCTGTTTTCTAATTCCACTATCAAATACGGTAATAAAACGAGACGTGCTAGATGAGATATCATGTACTTTGGTCAAGTGTAGGTCGCTCTGTAAACATCAGTGCAAATTACATCACCTTCAAGATGACTTAGAATGGGAAATTCGAGCACACACAGAAAATGGGGTTTCGCACTGCTGTCTCTCTGACTTTGCTACTGCCATTACATATGGTTACATAATCTTATGCTATAACAGAGCAGAAGATGGGGGGGTCACTGTGATTTTCAAGAACTCTTTTGATTGTCTAAGCATTATCATGTGGGAATCACCAGTCACTGATTAGTTGGTATGCCGCTGCTATATGGCTCCTTCCCTTTCATGAATTCTTCTAATGACCTACCAGCCCAGAAAAATCCTCTAATAACATCATTGACTTCATTAGCCAGGTATCCATCTGCTATAAACAATTGATCGTGCTAGTGACTTTCTCTTTGCACACAGATGACCCAAGCAATCTGCACAGAGTTGAAGTGGAAGAGCTTCTGCTGCTCATTAACTAGGGTCTCAAAGGATCCCTGCCCAGCATCCATTTGAAACCATCAGTGAATCCGACCTTCATATGGTGCTTTATCTGCTAAACTCCACCCTTATCTCTGGGGTGTTCCCAAAGGCTGGATAAATGGGGAATGTGTCTACTGTTAATAAATACTCTAGCCCTGGATCACGTGGTCAGTAACTTCCCTATGACACTTCTCCCTGTCTTAGGAAAGGTCTTAGAGAAAATTGCAGCCAGCTGACTCTCCTCCTTTTGGGAGAATTCAGAAACTCTTGACCAGTGGCACCTTGTTCCGTCCCAGGGAAAGGATAGAGACAGCCTTGATCCTGGTAAAAGAGGATGTTTGCTCAGGGTCATCATGGAAGATGAAACCTCTTCATTGCCTTCAACATAGTGGACTGAAGCAATCTTACTGCAATGTTTTGAGGAAGGATGCAGAAATGTAATGAGATGCATGCCATTCTAATATGTAATTCCAGTGAACCTACACTGACAGGAATGCAGCAATCCAGGCTTCAATCACTTCACTACAACAACGTTGTGTCTTGAGTATACTATCATGGCGTGTAGACACAGTTGCTTCTATTAATACACGTGGTTTCAAGTGTAGTTAATCTTGAATATTTGTCATGTTTCATCTGCTCATAACTTTCACTCCTTGACTTCTATGGCGTATGACAATGCAATTCTTCTGATTAAGACCAGGTCAGCTCAGCAAAAAGAGCCCTAGAGAAAAGACTCAGGTGAGGCTCGATGTATTGTCAGACTCCCCACTTGGTATTTGAGGTACATGCCCAGGGGTCCTGAGTTCAGAGGCCCCTGATTAGCACTTTCCTGATTGACAACACAGAAATCATCGGTTGGATCTGTCACACATTACACACCTTTGCGCCATTTAGCAGCCATATTTCTTAATGTGTCTGCAGTAGGATGAGACAGGTTTATTTTTGCAACTGTTTGCAAACATCTGTGCTTCTAGCTGCATCCTTCTGCAATTCACTCTAGTTTTATAACATGGCTCTTAGAGCAGATAAAACACAAGTCTTTACACAATCTTGAGATCATCTAGGAATGTGTAGCTCCGTGCAAAGATAGGAGCATTTGGCTGCTACTGCATTGATGATAAACAGACACCTGTCTCTAAACCTGAAACTTGGAGTCAGTGACTGTAAATCACAGGCTGACTTTGCAAGATTAAGTCTGCCTATGTGATGGAACTGCTACCAGTGTGTCATAAAAGGCACACAAATTGCTACAGCCCAATTAGGAGGGCATCGCTTGGCATTCACCTGTCAACCAGCCCTGCAGCATCCAGTTACCTTTGTTATCTCCGCACGTCAGCTAGGGACATCAGGAAGACAAATAAATGGTTGGTTACTAGATTACATTTGCAGGTCTCCCTATGCCTGCTAATTTCTGCTTCGGCATTTCTGCTCAGACATGCGTCTTCACTGGGTATTCATTCAAAAGCACAAAGCATCCTTGTTATGGGGACATTGGAACAGTCTCAATATGCTTTGTCATGACAGCTAAAAAGAAAATCTGTGCTGAAACTCACACTTTTAATGGGGCTGAGTGGCAGGTCTGCTCCAACCCTAATGACTTCAATCTTCTTGTGCGGTTTTCACATTCAACACTGATAGTATAGGCTCAAGCATTCCAGCGGGTGTTAGATAAAAAGCAAGGACTAGATAAACGTGTCCAACATGACATGGGACGGTGAACGCTTTGATGCGTGAATTCATAAACCCTGTGCCCCTTGAAACACCGTTAACCAGGACTGGCATTCATTATATAGAATTGCAGGCCGTTTCCTTTTAAGTAAGAAGCTTAACTACAGGTTTGAGAATGCAAAGGTATTTTAGATAATGTGTATGGACTGGCAGAAGGAGACAGCATACATTTTTTTTTTTAAATGATCAGATTGTCATTTGCAACTTCCCTTGATTCCTGCAAAGAATTATTGGATTTTTTTTCTAAAGTTCTGCACTAAAGAAACACATTTTTGAAGATAGCATTTGGATTGGTGTGAAAGATAATTCATATATCTTTGGCTAAAATATCTGAATGGAAGGCCAGTAAGCCTGGGGCTTCAGGCATAATCATCAATGTTTGTGCTGCTGAAAGGTTTGCAGTGCCACAGTATGGTGATCCATCTTTCAGAATAATGACTCTGAAACATCAGAAATGCCGTGGCTTTAGGCACAGATGTTTTAAGGTATGGGCAAAGTGGGCAATTGTTCAGGGTCCACACCTTCCACAGGCCCCTGTGAAAGTGATCTTTCTCTCTATTTGATCTCTGCCCATTCTTTTTTCTAGATCTAAACCTCTATTCCTCTCTGACTACCACTACCTACCTCGACTCCCTACCCATCATCAACTTAAGGATGTTTTGGTTTCCAGGCAAAACGTATTTTATCTGTTTTTAGAAGTTGTTAACGTTTAGCATATAATTTAGTATTGTTTGGCATCATGCAGGCTTGAAATAGCAGGAAATGGGTAAAAAAAACAGCATTTATTCTTGATAGGGGGCCTGGAAAATATGTCTTGCACGGGTACCAAAAATCCTTTATATGACACTGTCTGTTGGAGACAATTTAAAGCTGGTGACTGCCAACACGGAATGTTGGCGTGGCTTTCGAAAAGTCATAAGGTAGAGATATTCAGAAAGGGGAGTTAATGCTGGGGAAAAGTCTTTCAGCGGAAATGGATCTGAGTAGTGAACAGTAGTGTCTCAGTTTTGCGAATGTTAATTCCTTCTGGCTCTCTAACTCATCTGACAGTTCATTGCAGTTCCCCTAGATTACTATTTTGCGCACACGCCCTTTGAGAAGTGACACTTTTCGACTGCCACACCATATTTGTGACTATGGGAAATCTACTGTTGATGGTTTACAAGTGGATACTTCGTGCATCACAAAAAGGTACATCAAGGGTACTTTTTGATATACCCATGGTGTAAGTACACTCGCTGGCCTTTCCTAACTTCTGGTAATCCGGCCATTAATGTAAAGTATTTAAAAACGACGTAATGACCGCACTTGCCCATTAATCTGTACAAGAACGAAGAAAGGCGACTACAGAAGATCTCATGTGTAAAACGTTTGGTTATATTCTGCGATGTTTATCAAAACAGTGTTATAATTGGTTTATAAAGATAAACTGTAGAATTAGAGAGAGTAAAACAGAGCACCAAATAGTGGTTTCAAAACTTCTTTTCTCAAAGTCACAAAGTAATACATTGTTTTTTAAATATATAGAATGATGCAACAACATTTGCAGAACAGGAGTCATTGAGAAATGCCTATTCTTTCCTCTGAAGGTGAAGCATGAATGTGAGCCGTGGGCGACTGCATTATTTTAAACAATGTGATCGCCAGTAAATTGTTCACATCAGGAGTGATCTCAGAGAGTCCTCCAACTCCCAGAGGATGGACGAGCATCAGCTGCAGATGAGTCAACCAGTCTTTCAGATGTGTGATTAAATCAAATGAATGACACCCTCTGGAGCTGCCTCGCTGCTATTATAACATGTTTCCCAGTTCCTCCACATACATAATTTAAGTAAATAGCTCGGCCACTGGAAGCTGCCAATTATTTTTGGGACTATTTAAACTCGGCTATTCCCAAAGAATGACTAATGCTCTCAGAAGCGTTGTGAGTCAATCAGGAGGCGCGCTGCATTAGGGCCAAGGGGCCAACGCCGCCATTACCATTTGAAAAGGATTGATTTGACAAACAAACTAAGATGAGCTAAACGCAGGCGGAAGAAGCGGGGTAGTGTTCGGGATTGATTGCGGTGGTCTGCCCGCGCACTCAATAACTTTGTATGCATGACGTGTGAAAATAGCATTGCTATTCAGTCGCTGCTTCTTGGAGCTAATGGAACCAGAATAATAAATTAAGCTGGGAAGGTTCAATATGCTCCATTTGTTTGTCTATCAGCCCGTCTATACAGACCTCTAGTGTTCTGTTGGTTTTGTTATTGGTATGTGTTTTGCCTCAATTTGTTTCAAAAAGCCACTAGTACTGACTGCAATATGAATGAATGTGGAGTACGAGGTACTCTCAAGTTCAGGATGAAAGGCCCTCGCCCACCTAGTAGGTTGTGCTTCATTCTCCTCCGGCCCCTGCTAGGACCAGTCTTGAAGACCAAGGTATGAGCTACAACCACTTTACAGCTCATGAGGGCTGCAGCAGCCAATGATATACCTGGGTATGAGGGCAATAGTGCAGAGGGAGATGCAAAAGGTAAAACATGTCATGGTTAGACGGCCTGCATTTATCAAGATAGGGATAATATTAAAATAACTTTGTGAATAATTGGACACACTAGAGCAGGTTGTGACCAGACCTTTATTGGCAGAGTTGGCCTGATGGTTAGGTGGAGTCCCAACTCATGCAAGCATTGATGTTCGGTCTAATTGGGTGTAAGCCGTATCTATGTATCTATCTGCCTATCAATCAATAATTTTCTTAAGTTTTATGAAGAACACTCTCTCCATTTTTGTGAAAAATAAATTAATTATACAGGGAAATTCTATTTTTTTAGGCACTGGCGTATGAATTTGTAACTTCTTTTGTTTTTTAAAACCCGAATCTTGGTTAAAAATATGTTACAATCTGATTTTAGACAAATAATAATAATAGCAATAATAGTATTAGGGGACCTGACAACTATGTTATTAATAACAAAAAGTATATCGCAGAGTTCCTCTTCCCTGAGCCTGTCTGTCGGTATTAGACGACCGGACATGGGCTTGAGAATGCAGCATGACACGCAGTGGTCTGTGGGTGAGAGTTCTAAGAAAAAACAAGGGATGCTTCCCCGTTTGAACTGAAAAAACTAAAAATGGGAGGGCTGATGTACTGTCGGAGGTACCTGTCTTATTTGTCTGAATCTATGATTAGTCTCGGTAAGATGAGAGGACCCTCCAAAAAATATCTCACTCCCGCTTCTTTTTACTTGTAATATCTAATGCACACGGGGGATGGTGGGACAAGCAAACGGATGTCCAGAGTGGCCTGATACTTGAGGATTTGAATCTTACTCAGTAGGATCACAAGTTTCTCCGAAAACCAACGGCCTTTTGCAAAGAGACCTGGAAATGTTAAGTCCAACATATTTGTTCCGATAAATTGAAAACCTTTAATGGCTGACATTTTGTGGTCTACTTTTCATCATATAAACAACCTCAAATCCATACTAGAAACGTTTACCTAGTTACTAAAATTTTCCAATTGATACTCATTTTGACAAAATATTGTATACATTCTAGGGCCCACATCAAACTATATGAAGCAAGGGGAGGCTGGCACAAAAAAACACAAGATACTACAGTAGGGTTTCGAAGGAGAATGACATAAAATGAGAGGACAAAAAGCAACAAAATATTGGCAGGTCTTTTTGAGAATATACTCAATTTAACGTTCTACTTTCCAGCTTTAACAGCGAGCTGTTCAGGACTAGGAGGTCAACCTTTAAAGTGGAGAAGTTTACAGTTTTCTTCACAATCTTACTTTTGTATGGTAGACATTCTTGTATTTATTTGTCGATGTTCAGTCAAGTTTTAAAGGTTTTCATAGAGCATTTGTCTTTTCTCAGCATTTGCATTAAAAAAGATATACCTTCTAAAGAGATAGAGGTATCTGCTCAGTAAGAAGCAGCAGGCCATAATCTTTGCATTTTATGCTTATGTACGTCCTATTGCTTTTCATATATTCATAAATCCACTTATTTGAGTACACATTTTCCATTTATAAATCTGTGATTCCAGTGATGGCCGGCACAGGTAAGAGCGGTTGGGCCGGGAGGAGTTGTTAGAACGACGACGATGGAAAATAACATTTAAATAAAAGACAAACACTTACCTTACGCATGCCGCATTGCCGACTTGGTTCATGCAGCAAGCACAAGCTAAGTGTTTTTCTATTTTTTAGATTTTATTTTCCCTCGTCGTCTGTCAACTCCCGCCCCCACACCCACAACCTGCCCCACTGCTCCTATCTACACCGGCCATCACTTTGTGATTCATTTAGTATTGCTTGGACAAGTGCATCGAACAATATTTTCTTTATAACTCATTTGAAGGCACATCAATAATTTGTATATATGTTAAAAAGCAGAGCTGATCATCATTACATTAGTGTAACAGTAAATATGTCAATGTGAGAAAAGCATAAGCAGTAATGTCAATCAAGTTTTAATATTTTCTTGGATATATATATATATATAATGTTAGAAACTGGGTTCCTAGTTTACTGGGGTGTGAGCTCTGGTCAAGCAGTAACCACAATCATATTCAGGGTAAGGCAACAGTAATCCCCAAATTAACCTGTCCCTGTGCTCACCCTCTGGTGGCTTGGCACAAAGCATTCAGCCTAACTTGAAGGCAATGTGTAAAGTTTCTGTGCAACACTTCAAACAGTAAAAACTGTGAAAACACCACACAAAAAGATCCCACAACAGTTCAGAAAAATAAAGAATATTTTAATAAATAAAACATGACCAAAATTACAACTGTCCAATAAGCAGAACTTGTGTTATGAGTCTTTAAAGAATAAACTGTAAAATAGCGCTTTGAAGCATTAAGTGCTAACTTGGGGTATCTGGTTGCACCGGACAGTGACAGAGTCAAAAGTTCAGGCTGATCACGATGAACCGCAGGCTGATACAGGGACCCAGTGAGGATCGCTAAACAAAAATCCCTTAATCTCGCTTTTGTTGATGTAGAAGATGTGTGGTGCAAACTAAGCAATGAGCCACTGCTGATCCACGCAGCAGATTAATGCACTGGTCCTGATCCATGCAGTAGCAATGATGCATATGGGGTGCAGAGGTTCGGTGTCGTCGTCGAGGATGCTGTTGATGTAGATGTGAGAGCCCTGTGCCGCGAAGAGCGCTGCACAGTGGTGGCTCCGAAGGCTATGCGTTGGATCCAATCCACACAGTAGTAGAGATGCACCGGTGTTGATCCACGCACCAGAGGGAATGTGCTGGTTTTGATCTATGCAACAGGGACCATGAACCGGTTCTGAACACGAAACAGTGGCAATGCATAGGTTCAGCTGAAGCCAACTTTCAAGGGTCCAGGACTGGGATGACACCACTTAGCAGGGCAGACTCACAGATGGCAGAATCCAGGTGCTGAAGAAGGGTGGTTGAAAGTCTTCTGTCCCTGAGAATTCAGATCAGGAAGCCAACCAACAAGCCCTTGGAGTCACTCTGAGTTCTTAGTATAAGTGATGCAGGTCCAGACCTTCTCACCCAGGCAAGAGGGCAGCAGGCTGCAGGTCATCACAGCAAAGCAGAAGTCCAGCAGAGTAGCAGTACAGTAGAGTGGCAGTCCTTTCAGCAGCACAGCAGTCTTTCTTTCTGGCAGAGTATCCACAGGTCCAGAAGTGCACTGAAGTGGTAACGTCTGAGGTCCGGTCTTGCACCCAGTGATGCCTTTGAAGAGTGGAGAATTCAAAGAATTGCCTTTGAAGTGCACAGCTGCCCTCCTTTCCTGCTGCAGCTCCAGACTCACTACACAGGCATATGCACCCATTTGTGTGTAAACAGGACACAGCCTATTCAGGTGTAAGTGAGGCTGTGCCTAGCTACAAACTTCCATCCTGCCAGAATGGCCTTTCGGGTCACACCTAAGCTTCCATTGTGTGTGGCTATCTATGGGGAATACCCAAAGTCCAACTGTCACCCATCCCAGACATGTGATCAAAAACTGGCAACAGGCTCCACATGGGTAAAGCATGAAAATAACAACTTCCTAAAAGTGGCATTTTCAGAATTCATTTAAAAATTGGACTTTACTATAAGTTTAGATTTTAAACTGTGATTCCGGTGACACCAAACTTGAAAAGTCTATCTCATCACATTTGGGAATTACCTTATAAAATGCAATAAGGTAATCCCAATGCTATCCTATGGTTGAGAAAGGACTTGCAGTATTGAAAAACGAATTTAAATGTTTTTCACTACAAGGGCATGTCAAACTGAAGAGTACATGTCATATTTTTTTATTACATTGCACCCTGCCATTGGGCTGTCTAGGACCTACCCTTAGAGGGACTTATATGTATTAAAAAAGAAGTCTTGGGCACCTCTGTTGCTTCTTTATGCACCTCACTTGCTCCTTTCTACACTTCTCTTGCCTCTTTCTGCACCCCTGTTGCTTCATTCTGCACTTTCCTTGCTTTTTTCTGCACCTGTCTTGCTTCTTTCTGCACCCCTGTGGTCTCTTTATATACCTCTTTTGCCTCTTTCTGCACTTTTCTTACCTCTTTCTGCAGTTCTCTTGCCTCTTTCTGCTCCTCTGTTGCTTCTTTCTGCACTTCTCTTGCGTCTTTCTGCACCCCTGTTGCTTCATTCTGAACTTTGTATGCTTCTTTCTGCATCTGTCTAGCTTTTTTATGCAACCCTGTTGTCTCTTTCTGCACTTGTCTTCCCTCTTTCTGTACCTTTCTTGCCTGTTCCTGCATCTCACTTGCCTCTTTCTGCACTTTTCTTGCTTCTTTCTACACCTCTGTTGCTTGTTTCTGCACCCGTCTTACCTCTTTGTGCAACTCTGTAGCTTCTTTCTACATCTCTCTTCCCTCTTTCTGCACCACTTTTGCCTCTTTTTGTACCTCTGTTGCTTCTTTCTGCACTTCTCTTGACTCTTTCTGCACCCTTCGTGCCTCCTTCTGCACCTCTGTTGCTCCCTTCTGCACTTCTCTTCGTTCTTTCAGCACTACTCTTGCCCCTTTCTGCATCCCTCTTGTCTCTTTGAGCACCTCTCTTGATTCTTTCTGCACGTCTCTCTCCTCTTTCTACACCTCTCCTGACTCTTTGTGCACCCCTGATGCTTCTTTCTGCACTTCTATTGTCTCTTTCTGCACCTCTCTTTCTTCTTTGTGCAGCTGACTTGCTTCTTTCAGCACCTCAGTTGCTTTTTTCTGCACCTCCTTTGACTCTTTTAGCACCACTGTTACTTCTTTCTGCACTTCTCTTCCTTCTTTCAGCATCTCTCTTGCTACTTTCTGCAACTCACTTGCCTCTTTCAGCACATCTGTTGCTTTTTTCTAAAGATCTCTTGCCTCTTTCTGCACCTCACTTGCCTCTTTCAGCACCTCTGTTACTTTTATTGAAAATCTCTTGCCTCTTTCTGCACCTCACTTGCTCTTTCAGCACCTCTGTTGCTTTTTTCTGCAGATCACTTATCTCTTTCTGCACCCCTATTTTCTCTTTCTGCACCTCTCTTGCCTCTTTCTACACCCCTGTTCCCTCTCGCTGCACCTTTCCTGCCTGTTTCTGTATCTCTCTTGCCTCTTTCGGTACGTCTGTTGCCACTTTCTGCACTTTTCTTGTCTCTTTCTGCACCCCTTTTGCCTCTTTCTGCACCTCTGCTTCTTCTTTCTGCACTTTCATTGCCTCTTTCTGTATTCCAGTGATGTCATCAGTGATGTCACTGACCATGTCATGAATGATGTAATATGTGATGTCATCAGCAGTGCATTGCGTGGGTGCTAGTTATAGTTAGCTGAACTAACTATAACGGCCACATTTCTCTGGTTTTGTACGAGTGAAATGTCCAACTAACTTGAAGGTTCCTGAAACTTGTGGGTTTTTTCAGTGGATTTCTAAGGTTTTTTTAAATGCTAATTTCTAACGTAAACGTCCTTGAAACCTATGTTTTTTTCCATGAATATATATATATATATATATGCATTTTGATCCTTTCAGCAAGCGCACATTAAGCATTCCTGTGTTCAGAAGCAGAAAAACTAAACCTCCAAACAGTGTTTAAGATATTCTATTTATTCAACCATGTGCAGCAGCAGCATGCAATGGCCTACATGTTTCAGCAATAGCCTTCCACAGGGCCATGGGCTATAGAGATGTATGTGCAGAGTGCCTATTTAAAGGGGACAGCGTCCCTACCCACACCTCAAGAAACACTTTTACACAAGACTTGCGACAAGACCTTTTCACTTATATATCTCATTACACCGATATACCTTCTATGCACTGAATTTCTCACACCAATTTTCTCATTTAATTAAATTCTAGTTAAATGCAGATGAGAGGAAAAAACGGTAAAACATCACTATCAACTCAATTTTTCATTTCAAGATTGGTAAAAGATCAATGCATCTAACCGATTAAAATCATATAGTCTCTCAATTCACATATACGAAAAGTAATGAAAAATAATACCAAAGGGAACCAATAACCCAGTAGCAGCAGTTTTTAGAAATTAGTAAAGTATATTGTATTAATCAGGATACTCGTATTTCTATATAAGAATTTATCAGTAAAAAGCATATTTTCCACTGCATAAAATGTCATTACATAATTTGAATGCAAAAGGAACCATATATATATATATATATATATATATATATATATATATATATATATATATATATATATTTTTTTTTTACAGAGACAGTACCAGTAAAAAACAGATTGGGATTAATTGGCTTTTTCCCCTGCAAAAATTGCAAAGCTTGCAAATATAGCAGTAAGAAGACTACCTTTGATGGCAGGATAGGGGATCCTAGACCTGTCAGAGTCATTAAACATTTTCTGAACTGCAACTCTGACTTCACAATATATTGCCTAATATGTCCCTGTCAGAAACGATACGTAGGCAGCACGATAAATCAAACCAAAAAGCGCATATTAGAGCATATGCGCGCAATTACCAACAAAGATGCTGCCTACCCTGTTGCTCGCCATTTTGAGTCACACCATCAGAGCAACAGGGATTTATTGCAATTTTATTGCATTGACAGAGTAGAGAAACACGAAAGGGGTGGTGATAGAGTAAGAAAATTGAGAGCTCTGGAGTCACATTACATCATTGACCTCCAGAGCATGAACCCGGAGGTACTGAACAATGATGAAGAACTGTGGATTCACTTGGAATGAGTCATGTTAGGTATTCTAACATTGTGAGATACGTGACAATTAATTAATTCTATCCAGTAACCTGTCCCGCCCTTTTATCTGACTCCTTTATATTTGTGTTCTCTATGAGAATCTTGGCAACTGTGAGCTGGTCATCGCTATATGCCCATTCAGGGCACAATTATGCGTAATGTCAAGTATCAGAGAGATGAATTGAAAATTTTTCAATCAAATTTTGTCTCTTGTTTTTAACACAATTGTAGCGATACACTACATGAATTGTGTGTCTATTTTACACTTTTTTGCACAAGCACTTAACAGTTTGTTTGGATTGCACTTTTTGTAAAACACACTACAAGATGGCTGCTATATATATCTTTAACTTACATACTGCAGGAGTCCATCTTCTATGTCTATGAATTTACATGTGACATATGGTGGTTATAAAAGTTTATGTGTTTGCACTAATGAATTGACACTGACGAAGCCGTGAGGCGAAACGCGTCTGTCAACATGGGGGCGGGGGGGGGGGTTCTTGCACTAATAAAGCATCAAGCTTTGAAGCCCTCGTGTGTGCCTTCCAGTTTTTCATACCGTATGGTGGTACAATGTTGAAGCAATATATATATATATATATGTATATGCAAACAATCTTACAACAGGACCTGTAAGGGTTGAAGTATTAGAGAGAGAGGTATCAGATGGAAAACTATCAGATGCCTCAACCTCAGCACGTTACTCCGCCAGTAGCACAACTCAGAAAAAATCTGCTAATTTTTTAGACCAATTCCAAATGATCTATCAGGGAAGGACAGAACAACAACAAAGCCAGGGTGTACAGAGGCAGAGGTACAGGAATAAACAAGCCAAAAGGAGGAGCAAAAAAGATGCACAAACCCCCATGGGAATGATGATAATGGGCAAGAAGACACAAGTATGATAGTCATCATCCTTTCAGAACGGATATTGAGTGCGGAGGAAATCAAACTTCTGGGACTAGGTTTGTCTTTCTGTCCAACTATGAATTTTAACTTTGCCCAAACTAGGATTGATTTATTCTATTTTTCTCTCAAGTTACAAATAAAGAAATGGATAGATACTAAACATAAGACATCTTCTTCTGCGTCGGACACAGCCATTGTGAGTAATCTTAACTTAGATGATATATACGTTTTAAATGTTTTGGCCTCGCAATATGACCAAAGTGTGAGTGATGATGATGTTATTGCCAATTTATAACAGATATTGATTCAAATGTAAAGTAAAGTCCACATTTGTAAAGCGCACAATCACCCGTAAGGGTCTCTAGGCGCTGGGGGCCGTCGGGAAGATTAAGCAAGCTATTGCCCAGAGTCACATGGTGCTGGGCTAATCTGCCGCCGGAGCCGGGGATCGAACCGTGGTCCCCAGATTCCAGCGTCAGTCGCCCTGGCCGTGGCGCCACACCTCTTCCAGCTTGTCAACTCAGGGAGTGGGTTTAAACCTAAATCTGTATTTTTACCACACATTGAGTGTGATACCCATTTATTCTTCCATCGACCTTGAGATGTACATATATAAAACATATTTAATTTTCAGATAAACACACATTCACTGGGATGATGTCATGAGTGATGTCATTTGAGATGTCATGAGTGATGTCACTGACCATGTCATGAGTGATGTAATATGTGACGTGAATATAATATATCATATTTATCATATATTTATAGAGTGCTATAGAATAACTTTTAGGTACAAAAAGATTATTATGTTAATTTGTACATTTGACATAATGCATGCAGGCTATGGAATGCAAATTCTGCAGAAGAGTACTGGGTGTTCCTCACTGTGTACTCTCTTACATCGTTCCCCAGGAGCTGGGCTTACCCTACCTGATTGATATTATATGCTTCCTCTTATTAGGCGGATTACGATCTGGACTAGACCTGAATGTAAGCTCAATAGGTTGGTATTGAAAGATTGTCCTTCTTTGGACAGATGGCATTTGATCCCATGGCTGAGTTATATCAGTCACTGTTTCAAATATCGAGAGGGGAAATTTTGGATAATCCACAGAAAATCGTGAAAGGTGACCTGCCATGAATCTGGGTGAATTATTTTAGGTGGAGATGTTCCATGAGGAAACAGAGGAGTAAACTAAACCTAGGGTTAGAGCAAGCACCATCCTGCAGATAAGTCTCTATATGGAACCATATCTTGGTGGTTTGTAAATCCTTACTATTGGTTTTTATTGACCCATTTTAGATTTAATTATTTATTTATTTATTTATTTGTGTGTTTTATATAGCGCAACATCTACCCCAACGGGGTGTCCCGGCGCTTCTGCTCAACGTACTAGATCATGTCCTCAGGGATGTTTAGCAGAAGAGAAAAGTTTTCAGCGCTTTGCGGAATGGGAGTTCCTCCTGGATCATACGGAGGGGGACAGGAAGTTTGTTCTACTGAGAGGAGGTGCACACTTGAAATATTCTACCTCCAGAGCGGGCTTTTTTAAATCTGGGTGTGCTCAGTAAAAATTTCGAATTTGATCAAAGATTTCTGGCATTACTATAGGGACGGAGACACGATGATAGATAGGCAGATCCGTAACCTTTTATTACCCGGTGTGACAGGGTCATTGCCTTAAACTCTGCCCTTTCATGGACAGGCAGCCAATGCAGTCTCCTCCGATGGGGAGATATGTGCTCTCGAAGAGAGATGCCTCAGACCAGCCGGACTGCAGCGTTTTGAACAATTTGTAGTCTGTTACACAGACCAGCGGCTAGTCCGAGATAGAGGCCGTTGGCTATGACTTTCCTGGTATTACTGGGGAGATAATTGATACATTTTTTAATCATCCTAATCTTGGAGAAGCAGGCGGCAGAGACTGCCTGAATTTGACTATGGAAGGTGAGACCTGTGTCCCATCTAACCCCTAAGTTTCTTACTGATCCCTTAGGTAAAGGGGCCGCACTCAAATCTACTGGCCACCAGAGGTTTGAGTCCAAGGGGGAAGATTGATGAAAGAAAAGGACCTCAGTTTTTCCTGCATTTAGCCGAAAGAAGTTATTGTCCATCCAGCAGGCTATGTCACGGAGACAATCCTTCAGAGGATCAAAAGTAGTCGGGGTAGGATCATCATAGGAGAACAGAAGTTGAATATCATCAGCATAAGAGGTCACTTTTATACCTGTTTTGGAAATTAATTCTGCCAGGGGGGAAAAATAAACATTAAAAAGGAGAGGACTCAAAGAAGATCCTTGAGGTACGCCCCATTTGAGCGGGCGGCTGGTGGAAGTATAAGGTGGTGTAAATACAGCTTGCATACGGTTGGACAGAAAGGAAGACAGCCAGTTAAGGGCCCTGCCCTGGAGGCCTATAGACCACAGGCGGTCTAACAGGACAGGGTGGGAGACGGTGTTGAATGCTGCGGAGAGATCCAACAGCACCAACACCACCCTTGAGCCCCTGTCTAACGTCCATCGTACGGAGTCGGTGATCCAGCGGCCTATAGAAAATATGCCATAAACAACGCTACCCAACTTTATAACCTACAAAATAAATTTCTACACTAACTCATGGACCCATTTACTAACATGACATATTTGGGCCTACTGAATCAGATGGTCAGATTAAACCTAAATATACTTTATTTATAAATTATATACATCTATATACATTCTACAGTAAATTTATCATTTGAATAAATTCTAATTATTTAATTGACCACCATTTGGCGATGGCATCTAGCTAATAGCAACCTGCACTTCTGAAATAATCAAGACCAGCTTGTTTGTCAAAAGTAAGATTTTATTAACTAATTTATGATATTTCAAAATATAGTTTTATAAATGCAAATTTATTAGCATTAAAGTAAGCATGTTTGAAAAGATTCATGAGAAGAATACAGTTTTAAGCAAGAGAATCATAATTTGAGTAAGAATTAAAAGTTTGGCATTTCTAAAACCTAAGTCCCTAGCTAAGCTAAATAAATGAAAATTATAGTAAAGTTCTTTGAGGATTCTTACGTGCTCCACGCAAAGTCCAGCAGCACTTCACCCTCATCGGAAAGTCAGAAAGCAGCAGCCAGCCCATCTCTAAAGGCATGACTTTTTATACCTTTCTATGCTAGCTAATCTAAGTAAAGGAAAGTTTTCTGAAAACCACGACGTCCCATTGGCTAAGAGTGACAAGTGACATGTCACCCACATTTCAAAACTTCCATTAGGTCACATTTCTTTAGGACCATTGTCTTTTCCAAACATGATCTGGAGCTTCCTTGATTTGCAACAATTGTAAATCAATGTTCTCGCTGCGTCCATTACACTTCCGCGGGTGCCAAGTTAGAGCTGACAAATTGTTCTTTTCTACTGGTTTCTGACCTTGGCCACGTCCGACAAAATGATGACAGCACGTCAGTTTTGCTCAGTGAATGCAGCTTTAGTGAACACTTTTTCAAAATGGGCATCTCGTGATTCTTGTAGAAGTAAAATTCAGCTTTTAGCAAACTCGAGCAAACTAGGCCCAAAAGCAGGCAACTTAATTTTCTAGTATAAAACAAACACAAGAAAAGTATTAATGTAAGAAATAATGTTGATTCTGTAACCACCCTTCGTTTTCTAAATGATTAACCCTCCCAATTAGTCTAATGTTACCTAGCAATTGCAAACAAATAAAGCAGCATTTTATATCTACCAGTCTTCATGAAATCCATGAAACCTTACGTGCACCTAGAATAGTAGAAATGACACCACATAGACAAGGAAAGCAAAAATAAGCACATGCCTCTTTTAGGTTTGCTGCAGTTAGTAATGACAAAAAAACGAAAACAACAAATTATTTTATTATTTTGCACGAACAAAAGATGCAACACTTATGTACGTTTATGAGCACACATGTTAGTCCCCCCATGTGTAAAGTTTAATCTAGATTGAATTAGCACAACACATCACAAATCATTAATATTATTATTCATGTTATGGAAATGTGACTTTGCGAGTTTAAACAAAATTCTGTTTTCTATCTCGCTCCATCAACTCCCTCATCTGGTGATTACCAAATCACCACACCACCACCCAAAAATTTGTAATTTAAACTTCCGAGAAAATGATTCAAATTCATTTGAGTCAGTAATCCTAAAAACCTGTGTCTGCAAAATCCTCGGAATTGGCATAGCGTTCTCTGTGCAACTCCTGTAACTCAATCTCCCTTTCTTCTTCCTTTTTGAGCTTATAAATCCTTCTCTTTTCTTTCATTTGCTTCTTTCTTTTATGCAGCAAACAACCAATTTTTGTCAAAATAAAAATGAATATTATTATAATCAAAGGTGCCAAAATCTTGCCAAGAATTGAACTTCCAATGTCATGGAACCAATTTTTAATTGCTTGGAATCTTTTTGAAAGTTTTTCTGTAAAATCATCTTCTTCTAAAGGAATTATCTCTGAATGCATCTGTGTAATGTTCTTAATGTACATCTCGATGTTCTTACTTTCATCAGGTATATATGTGCAACAGTGTTGCACATGCAAAATGCCACAGACTCCTCCCTCTTTTGCTAGGAGTATGTCTAAAGCAAGGCGATCTTGAATCACCATGGATCTAATTGCAATTACCTCAACATTTACTAATTGGAATCCATCAGCTGTGTCTGTTGACAATCTGTCAACAATTGTGGACAACTTTCTGATTCTTCCTGCATTTAGGGTTATACCAACAAAAGGTATCACTGCTTGAAAAATGTCTCCCAGAACTTCTGTGAAAGTTTCCCTTTTGACTCTATTTACATAATTATGAATTTTGAACAATCCTTCTGAATCTCTGTCAACATGAAACACTTTAGGAAAAACAATTCCCACATAACAAGTTCCATACCAATGGTCTGGAAGGTTGTAGTAGGCCTTGTCACCACAAACAAAATAAATCCCAGGAAAGATTGGATCTTTTCCACCTTTGAATCCCCAACCTCCCAAAATCTGGTAAGTATCTTCACAGTTACTTGCACCTACAAAGTAATTATCAAAAAGTGTATTATCTCTTCTAATGCAAAGCTTTCCACTAACTGGTTTGTCTATGTGAATTGCAACATTTTCAAGCATTTTGCCATTTAACTTCTCATCTTCTTTCTGCCAGAACCTGGACTTAGTCTGCTTAACCAATTCATTTCTTTTATAAATTGCTCTCCTTTCCTCAACCAGGTTCAAAAATTTCTTTCCCTCAGCACTTAATTTGCAGGTTAGATTATTCTTGTAAGCATACTCATAAGTGAGTTCATTAGTAACAAGGAAAAATTCCCTCATCTGTTTAGCTTTCTTATGCTTATTTAAAGCACCCTCAATTTTTATATTCGCAAAAATCTCGTCAAAATCTGAATAATAATATTCTAAGCGTCCAGTTTGATAAAATAAGCTAGCTAACACACTACATGTTACACCATATGTAAGAGGAAGCATATTGTATGTCACTCCCTCAGAAACAGAAGCAGGTAACTTTACGCACACATAACATTCCTTTGCGTCCATTACCTTGACATATTCACTCAAAAGCTTTGTGAATGTATTACTGGAAAAATCACTAATAGATTTATCTTGATGAATGCTAGGTTGATGATTAATAACTTTTGCAGATGCACTATGTTTAATTTGACTAACTGAAGCTTTGCTTGTTATGTTAACCTTGTGTAGTTCTCTGTTCATCTCTAAAGGGATAATCACAGCTAAAACTAACCAGAGCAGAATTAAAATGAGCAGACACACCAGAGTCATCTTACAACATCTTTTAAAAACAGAACACCTTGAAGTGCTCTTCTTAACATAAGGCATTTTGATTAATTTTGCTTCAAAAGAAAAAACAAAAATTTATTTTAAAATTCTAAAAAAAACTAATTATTTATTTATACCCCCCTTTTAAAATGAATTTTTTTTTTGTTTTTTTTTGTTTTTTTAAAACCCTAAACAAGATTTCTTCGACCTTATGTCATACATAATTTTTCTTCAACTAAACAGTTTTTCTTCGACCTTGTGTCGGCTAACAAGATTTCTTCAGCCTTTTGCGAAATTAACAATTATGTACTTCAATCATTGTCACTAATTTTTTCGATTTCGTCTTCTTCCTGACTACTATCATAAATGTCAATGACAGGTGGAATTACTAAATAAGTCCACTCAAGAGACTTGTATTTCTGGTTTGGTCTTATTATCCTTTTTCCTTTTCTCGACACTACTTCAATTTTCCTTCCAACTCCAACTTCTTTTCCAGGACTCTTTTGACTACTGATTTCTTCAACTTGCTCTTTTGGTTTCTTGATCAACCTGACTCTCAATCTTCCACCAGGCCAGTAGTCTGCTTTTCTCACAAATTTCTTTCTTGGTTCAGAAGCATTTGATTCTGACTTCCAAGCCCTTTTTCTTTTGCTTTCACTTTCACCATCCACGTCACTTTCTTCAGTTTCGTAGTCTGAAATTTCAATCGACTCAGGAACTTCTCTATTCGGCAGTTTCACTCCTTCAGGAACACCACTTTGTTTTCCAACACTGGTACTTGGTAATTCGTCTTCGTCTTCTTCTTCAATTACCTCCAACTTCCCAAATTTTGGATTTCCGTTCCTTACTTCAGAGCTTGACTTCTGCTTTTCGATACTCTCCTGGTCTGAAACTTCTTTCTGTTCCGCTTCTCTGTTTCCAACAGAACTAACTGAATCCTCAGTTATCTTTCCTTTTAACAGATTCTCTTCACCGTCAGAATCTATTTCAATAATTTCCAAGTCTTTTCTTGTCAGTTTTCCATTCACAAGCACAGGTTCCAGATGTCGACCTTCCTGTCGATCTTCAGAATCTGGATTTGTTTCACCTTCTACTTCAGAATCAGAATCGTCTGTAGTATCACTCTCAATATCAGAACTCTCAGGAGTTGGTACTGGAATAGTATGACTAGGATGAATCCAACGTTTCAATCCCTTGCATTTCACTGCATTAGTAGTAATCAAAATTATTTGCCTAGGCTTCTGCCACCTAGGAGCCTGCCAATTTCTTCTCCGATGTACTTTTGTTCTGACCCAATCACCAGGCCTCAGATCATGTGTCAAAACTTTTTCATTTGATTGTGCTTCAGTTCCCACCTGATTAGACACAGAAGTCACTATATCAGATAACCTTTTACAGTAATCCAAAATAGCACTGTCATTTATGCTCAACAGTTTGCCTACAGGTACAAAAGCTTGCCTCATAACTCTTCCCATCAAAATTTCATGAGGACTCAAACCTGTCTTTTTATCTGGTGTACTTCTCAATGACATTAAAACAAGTGGAAGAGCATCTGTCCACTTTACACCTGTTTCAAGACACATTTTTCCAATTCTGTTTTTAATTGTTCCATTTATCTGTTCAACTACCCCAGATGCCTCTGGTCTGTATGCACAGTGTATCTTCTGCTCAATGCTCAAAGCTTCACATATTAATTTCATCAATTTGTTATCAAAATGGCTTCCTCCATCACTCTCAATAGTGACTGGAAAACCGTACCTTGGGATAATTTCTCTGAGCAGCAGTTTTGTTACTGTAATTGAATCACAATGTCGTGTAGGAAATGCTTCTACCCATCTTGAAAATAAACAAACAATCACAAGAACATATTTTAAGCAATTGTGTAAGGGCATTTCAATGAAATCCATTTGTAACCTGGTAAAAGGACCACCTTCTCGACCAATTATTCCTGTCCCCACCACTGATTTTCTGTTTGGATTCATTTGTTGGCATGATAAACACCTTTGACAAAAAGATTCTGCAATCGTTCTAAATTTAGTATTGAACCAAGTCTCTCGGAAAAGTCTGATCATAGAATCTCTTCCAAGATGAGCCGGACCATGATATAATCTGGCCATGTCAGCAATCAAGCAATTTGGTAAGACTACTCTGCCATCTTTGTAAACCCACACTCCATCTTCATCGCGTGGTCTACAATCTGATCTTAACCACAGATCTTTTTCCTCATCATCTGCTTCATTTTGTAAATCCCTAATCTCATGCCATGTTTCTACAACTGTTGTTAGCATTAATGAATTTGAATCAGATTCTTTACTCTTTTCCCGATTGTATGCACAACCTTTTCTTGCGCAGTACTTTGCTGTTTCATCTGCATAGGCATTGCCTTTGGAGATATAATCTACTCCTTTAGTGTGCGCAGCACACTTTACAATTGCGATTTCTTTCGGCAACTGTATTGCTTCAATTAATCTTTTAATGAAAACTGCATTTTTAATTGGCGACCCTGCTGATGTCATATAGCCTCTCTGAGACCAGAGTTGTCCATAATCATGCACAACTCCATACCCATACTGACTATCAGTAATGATGGTAACTCTTATATCTTTTGATATTTCACATGCACAAATCAAAGCAATCAATTCAGCCACCTGTGCTGAACGAATTCCTTCAAGACATGATGCTTCTTCAACATCTGCAACTGTACAGACAGAATATGATGCTTTTAAAACACCTCCCTCTGTCCTCAGACAGGAACCATCCACAAAGTAGACAACATCTGATTCAGGTAAAGGTACATCTTTGATGTCCTGCCTTGGTTTGGTGCAAAATTCCATGACATCCAAACACTCATGTTCAATTTCAATATCATCGATAATTTCAGAATCAGGCAGTAATGTAGAAGGATTCAGATTTAAACATCTTGAAATTGAAACATTATCTGCTCCCAATATGATTTTCTCATATTTTGTCAATCTGCTGCTTGTTAAATGCTGAGTTTTACCTCTTGTCAGTAATATTTCAACTGAATGAGGCACAAAAACTTTCACAGGAAATCCCATAATGATTCCCTCACTTTGTTCAAGACTGACACTTGTAGCTGCAACTGCTTTCAAACAACCGGGTAATGCTTTTGCAATAGGATCAAGAACTGCAGAAAAATATGCAATAGGTTTCTTTAGATTTCCATGTCTCTGAATCAACACGGATAATGCACATCCTTCTCTCTCACTGCAATACAGCTCAAAACCTTTCTCATAATTCGGCATACCCAAAGCAGGAGCTTGACATAAACTCTTTTTCAAGTTCTCAAAGGATTCCATCTCAGCTTCATTGAGAATAATTGGATCCTTTACATCAGATTTTGTCAATCTCTGTAGTGGTTTCGCAATTACTGAAAATCCACTTATCCATTGTCGACAGTAACCAACCATTCCCAAGAACATTCTAACCTGTCTCTGTGTCCTTGGAGGTTGCATTGCCTGAATCATTTTAATTCTCTCAATTGTCACTTGTCTTTTTCCCATTGCAATTCTGTGACCAAGATATTTCACTTCTTGTTTGCAAAACTGTAATTTTGCTGGGGACACTTTATGTCCCTCGTCTGCAAGACGATTCAACAGTATTATTGTGTCTGTCACACAATTTTCTCTTGTCTTAGCAGCTATCAACAAATCATCGATATACTGCACCAACGTAGACCTACCAGGTAAGTCTAAGTTTTCCAAAGATCTTTTTAGCAACTCATTAAATATTGAAGGACTTTCTGTGTAGCCCTGAGGGATTCTACACCATCCGAGGGTCCTACCTTGGAATCTGAAAGCAAAGATTTCATAACTGTCTGGATGTAAAGGAACAGTAAAGAATGCATTGCAAAGATCAATGACAGTGTACCATTCCGCATCATGTGGAATCTGATACAAAATAACTGCTGGATTTGGAACCACAGGGCAACATGGAACAACAATCTGATTAACCTTTCTCAAATCCTTGTATCTGGTTCGTATTTCCAGTTTGAACAAAATTTGTGTTTTTATTACCCATGCTGGCAATCTGTTGCTCAGCTACTTTTACCTGAGCCCACATGGCTTTTTCTTTGAGTTTCTTTTGTCTCACTTCTAATTCATCGCTACAATACTTAGCCTTTCTCAATATATCATCAACAGAAAGTGCTTGCCATCCAACAATGCTATTCCTGATCATGTCTGCAATTTCAGGTTTCAGGCCATAAACAAATCTATAGACAAAATGACTCATATCTTTTTCATCCAGCTTTTCATAGCCACTGTATTGTTTAAAAATTAACAGTAACCTCTCATAAAATGAATGAACTGATTCTTTCGTTTCTTGACTTGTCCTTTCTATTTTAACCCAATCAACTTCTTTGGGTGGAATTTTATTTTTCAACCAGTAAATTACTTTTTCGTAAAAATCCATTACAAGGGGATTTGGAGCACCTGTTTCTTTGTTTCGTTCAGGTTCTAATTTTGGCCAACTTATTGATATTTTGCATTCTGTCCAAAGATCTGATGGGACGACAATGTCGAAAAATCCATCCAGATCAATCCACAAAACTTTTGAGACTTTGATAAACCTGTCTACTTGTCTATACCATTCTACTGGCTTCTCCCTTAATTTCGGAAAATCATTTGTGAACAGTAGTATGTCCTGTCTTGACCAAGGGACATGAACATATCCTCCCCCTGCAATCTCTCTCATTGGAAATTGTTTTGACAGTTTTTCCAATTTCTCCTCTTCCTTCTTTTTCGTCCATTTCACTCTCCACTTATTCAGTTCTCCCAGTTTTTTAATGTAAACAATCAAATCTTTTATGTGCAGTATTCTTCTCATTGAGTTCAAACTCTCAATGTCATTTTCTGAAAAGTCTAATCTGTAATGTTTTGCAAAATTCTTTTGTTTACTTACATCAATTTCAAGTTCAGCTGCTAGTTCTTCTAACTGATCATATTTATTCTTCGTTTTCCACTGAATACTTTTACAAATGAACAATAGTTCATCATCTCAATAGTAATTTAAACTATCAGGACCAATGGTTCCAATTATTAATTCCTCAATATTTGCTTTTAATTTAGCCACATCAAGTTTCGGTGAGTTCACCCTGACTTCAGAACTCCCTACATCAGATTCTGCACCCATCGGTGTTTTAGGAGATAAATCCTCATTAAAAGTTAAATCTGGCATTCTCGATCTTGAAGAGTTTATTTCAGATATATCTGAATAAAATTTTTCAGCAACTTTCTGAATTTCTGCATTTAAAGGAATAGTCAACCCTGTCTTATTTGTTTCTCTTTGTTCAAAAACAGGCTGAACAGGACCAATTGTTACTGGAACTGTCACAGCTTCCATGCTTTTTGTTATTTGTCGAATTAATTCTTCCTTAGATCTTAAATATTCAGAGGAATCAACAGCCTCAACATTTCTGGTTTCTCTTGTATATTCTTTTGGAGCTTCCCTTGCTCTTGGAATCATTGAAAAATGTCTACCTTCATTCCGAATATTATCAAATTCTGGTCTTCTTGGAGTTTCAATAATTTCACAATTATTTGGATAAAGTTTTGGAGTTTCGTTAATTGGAGGTGCACTCGGTGAAGTTTCTGTAGAAACCACCGGAGTAGACCATGATCTAGGAGGTCTCAAAGGCTGATTTTTTCTAGCTGTAGTGTATATTTCTTCCATTACTGCATCTTCAGATTCGCTTTCTAAAGGAGCACTATTTCTTTTTTCAGTAGCTTTCCCAGCAGGAGTACCCAAAACCATTTCTTGAATTAAATACAATCCTTCGCTCATGTTTCCCTGTCTCCACATTCGCAACCTGTCTTCATGAGTTTCTCTTCTCCAAACTGGAGTTTTAGAAGGTCTTTTAATTCTGCTAGCTTCCCTTTGTAACTGATACATCTCATCCTCCCACTCAACTAAAGCTTCAAATTGAGTTGGTCTCGGTTTTGGACTAAGAGCATTCATTTTCTCTCGTAAATTTCTCAGAACCTTTACATTAAATGAACCATCATCAGGCCAAGTCAGAACGCCATCATTCTTTGTATAGCGTTTCCAGTTATCAAACCATAAAACAGTATGATATCCATATTCACCTTCCATGTAAGCTGCAGGTGTTTTGTACTTATGAAGTAATTTACCACCTCGCGTTTCTATTTTCTTGTCAGGTGAAATTAAATTTTTAAGTTTCTGAAACAATGTTGGCTTTTTCTCAACATGTTTAAAATGATAACTCATTTTTAAGAGTTAAATTTAATTCACAAAATCGTTCGTAAATTATTTCCGGGATGTTCCGCAAAAGCAACCAATCCGTGCGCGAAACACACCAACGATCCAATGACAGTTGAGCTACGTCACTTTTTTGCTCAACTAATAAAAATGGAGTTTTTCTGAAGAACCAATCAGCTTACAGATCGTCAGAGACTCAAGAACCAATCAGAGTACAGCTTGTGACGTAAGTCACCCAATCCCAGCGCGACTCTGTGACGTACACAGCAGCTGCGGTTTCTCGTTTCTCACTCCTAGCGTTTACCCCTCCTTCACAAAATCTTTTCACAGCGCCATTTTAAGAACACTTTTCAGTGTAAATTAATTCTTTAAACAATGACAATAAGGACTCATCTGTTTGTTTCACTATTTAGGATAGTTTTCATACATACAAGTATCCACACTTCGGAATAGTCGGCGCTATTCTCACTAAGGATAATTTTCAATTGTCAGTAGAGCAATTCTTACTCCACCCTTCTAACACGTAAAATTATGAACTCGTTTTCCTCTGAACGCACCGCGAAGTGACAGTTCGAAAGTTCCACTTGAACATAAATTACAAATCAAACTCACACTTTCACACGGAAAATTCCCTAAATTCAAACACACATGAAATCCGTACAGGACTCTCACCTGTTTATAGAAATCATGCACCGTTAGCAAAATAACGACGTTATCCGTACAGGACTCTAACCTGTTTATAGATATAAAACATGTACCCTTACAGGACTCTAACCTGTTTATAGGTAATCATGCACCGACATTACTCTACCCTTCACTCAAGCTCGAATATACCTAATACTCTTATCACAGTGAGCTTTATGGAAGGCGCTTTGTCCCTATTCTCATGCTGCTCTAATTTCCTAGGCAATTCTCACTATTCAAGATTCGCACCTAGCCCTAACACTGTGCTGCACGGCGACAACACCTGTGGTACACGGCGATACCACTTGTGATACTCGGCGATATCACTGCAAACAGAACAGATGACTTGCGTGACTAACTTCTCGTAGCACGAAAAACAAACTCGACATGTGTTAAAACATCGATCCTATTTCCATACCATAACACTTTAGTAACCCTTAGCAACCAACATATTACTTTGGTTACCCTTAGCAACCATCAATTTCTGCTACCAGAGAATTGATCCAGCGGCCTATAGAAAATATGCCATAAACAACGCTACCCAACTTTATAACCTACAAAATAAATTTCTACACTAACTCATGGACCCATTTACTAACATGACATATTTGGGCCTACTGAATCAGATGGTCAGATTAAACCTAAATATACTTTATTTATAAATTATATACATCTATATACATTCTACAGTAAATTTATCATTTGAATAAATTCTAATTATTTAATTGACCACCATTTGGCGATGGCATCTAGCTAATAGCAACCTGCACTTCTGAAATAATCAAGACCAGCTTGTTTGTCAAAAGTAAGATTTTATTAACTAATTTATGATATTTCAAAATATAGTTTTATAAATGCAAATTTATTAGCATTAAAGTAAGCATGTTTGAAAAGATTCATGAGAAGAATACAGTTTTAAGCAAGAGAATCATAATTTGAGTAAGAATTAAAAGTTTGGCATTTCTAAAACCTAAGTCCCTAGCTAAGCTAAATAAATGAAAATTATAGTAAAGTTCTTTGAGGATTCTTACGTGCTCCACGCAAAGTCCAGCAGCACTTCACCCTCATCGGAAAGTCAGAAAGCAGCAGCCAGCCCATCTCTAAAGGCATGACTTTTTATACCTTTCTATGCTAGCTAATCTAAGTAAAGGAAAGTTTTCTGAAAACCACGACGTCCCATTGGCTAAGAGTGACAAGTGACATGTCACCCACATTTCAAAACTTCCATTAGGTCACATTTCTTTAGGACCATTGTCTTTTCCAAACATGATCTGGAGCTTCCTTGATTTGCAACAATTGTAAATCAATGTTCTCGCTGCGTCCATTACACTTCCGCGGGTGCCAAGTTAGAGCTGACAAATTGTTCTTTTCTACCGGTTTCTGACCTTGGCCACGTCCGACAAAATGATGACAGCACGTCAGTTTTGCTCAGTGAATGCAGCTTTAGTGAACACTTTTTCAAAATGGGCATCTCGTGATTCTTGTAGAAGTAAAATTCAGCTTTTAGCAAACTCGAGCAAACTAGGCCCAAAAGCAGGCAACTTAATTTTCTAGTATAAAACAAACACAAGAAAAGTATTAATGTAAGAAATAATGTTGATTCTGTAACCACCCTTCGTTTTCTAAATGATTAACCCTCCCAATTAGTCTAATGTTACCTAGCAATTGCAAACAAATAAAGCAGCATTTTATATCTACCAGTCTTCATGAAATCCATGAAACCTTATGTGCACCTAGAATAGTAGAAATGACACCACATAGACAAGGAAAGCAAAAATAAGCACATGCCTCTTTTAGGTTTGCTGCAGTTAGTAATGACAAAAAAACGAAAACAACAAATTATTTTATTATTTTGCAAGAACAAAAGATGCAACACTTATGCACGTTTATGAGCACACATGTTAGTCCCCCCATGTGTAAAGTTTAATCTAGATTGAATTAGCACAACACATCACAAATCATTAATATTATTATTCATGTTATGGAAATGTGACTTTGCGAGTTTAAACAAAATTCTGTTTTCTATCTCGCTCCATCATCGGCCATCTCAATCAGGGCCGACTCAGTGCTATACCCGGATCTAAATCCATGTTGAGAATCATGGAATAGCCCATGGGTCTCAATAAAGCCGGCCAGTTGCTGATGTACCAATTTTTCTAGAATCTTGGCTGGGGCAGGAAGGAGGGAAATAGGCTGATGATTGGCCGGGTTGTCGGGATCGGCGTTAGCTTTTTTAAGAATAGGAACCAGTCTGGCATGTTTCCAGGATTCCGGGTAGACACCAGTCCTGAGGGAGTCATTCCAGATGCCATTAAAAAAAGGATTGAGGAATGAAGCGAGAGCTTTATATTGTTTGGCCGGCCAAGGGTCAATTGGAGATCCTGACTTACACTTAAAAAGCTCTGAAAGTGAACGGTCTTCAGAAATCTCCTCAAAATCTAAGAAAACGGGCTGAAGTGTGAAGGGGAGATGGTGGTTCCCTGGTTCCATGGCTATCAGTATGAGGAAAAGAATCATATATAGAGGATATTTTTTCCTCAAAATAATCGGAGAGTCGAGCGCAAAGAGATTGCGACACTGGAAGTTGGTGATTAAGCACTTGTGGGTCAGTAAAAGTTTTTACTGTGTGAAAAAATTCCCTAGTGAAACCATGTGCCTTATTAATTTTCGCCGCAAGGTAGCATCGTTTATGATTTATGATCTTTTTTCGGTAATCCTTGAGGGCGGCTCTGTATTTAGCTTTACTTTCCATGGAGTAAGTGTGTCTCCAACAGCGTTCCAGGAGTTTGCATGCCGATTTGCATTTGCGAAGTTCATCAGAGTACCAGGGTGCAGCGGGGGCTGATCTATGGGTTTTTATATGTCGTAAAGGGGCAACAGAATCAATAGCCGAAGAGACCCAAGAATTCAGATGGGCCAAGCGTGAATTTAATCTTCTTTTATGGCATTTGTATCCTACTGAGCCAAAGAGCCTGGTCCTTGTGAATGTAACATCTCTTCCCCCCAAGATAATTTAATATGTTTTGTAGACACTACAAAAACCCAGACAAGATTTTTTGGTGCCACTGATAAGAAGGATGAATTTCACCCAAGTTTGTCCCGCTCTGATGTATTTGCAATTACTCGCAGATACTTATGTTTGTTTTAATGTGGCAAGGCTCTTAGTGGCCACTCTTAAATTGAGGAAATCATTAGTCTGAACATGTGTGACTGCTCCTTTTTAAATTGTTTAAGTTTCTTTTATATACATTTTTACAATTGCCTTTGATTGTGCTCTGCACGTTTATTGCTATAATTTCATTAATCGAATAAAGTTTAATTGAATTGAATTTAATTCATTGTGAGGACTACCCTTTTAAAAATATTCAGCAAAGTATATTTATGCCTGGTACAGACAATTATTAGGCAGAGAGGAATATACTACTTCTTGGGAGAATTGGTTAGTGCAAGGCTGAGCTGTAAAGATCCTCGTCTAATGTCTTCTTGGAGCCATCCATGCCAAAACGGCTTGCCTAGAAACACCATAAGTGATATGCCGAAACAGATAATGACCATCTCAAAGTGGAGAACAACAAGTTTGTTGTTCAGCTAAGATATGTGGGCTGGTGGGCACCTCAAATAAATTAGACGGGCATTTATGGTGTTAAGACAGCTTAACTAGGGGCTGGAAGGGAGGGTGCTGGTGAAACAGAAACGAATTAAAATTGTATAATGAAATGAACTTATGAAATACCGTCCCAATGTTGCAATTCCTTTTAATATTTGGCCTATGGGTTGCATTTCTTAGCAGTATTTTGTTTATTTTCATAGTTACGAGAATCAATATTAGCTGCACTAGATTATGATGTTAATTTTAACAAAGCCTTTAAATATATCCATAGTGTGCATTATTGTGTGTACCCATTCATAGTGAAAAGAGTTTGGAAACACCAATCCTGGAAGTCTCACGGGAGAGATTGTTGGCCTGAATGTACCATCTGTAGTTAATAAGATGGCAGTGAGCCTGCTGTTTGCCAAAGGTTTCAGTTAGTCTAATGCGGGCTATATTTTGCATACATTTCAAATAAATATGAATTTGGTGCCCAACATGGGGCAGAATTTTGAGTAACTTTGGGTGGCACATGCAAGGCCTTATTGATAATCTCTAATAGTGGAGATGTCTGTTGCAATATTGATTTCATCACTCAGTTCAGATAGAAGCTTCCTCTCTGCTGTGGGTTTGTCAGGAGCTTCTCTAGTAAAAGATATTTCCTATTTCTTTTTTTAATCACATTCTGTTTCTGTCTTATAACGGCGGTACAACCCGTTATCATAAGGATAAACTTCAGGGCATCATTAACAGTTCACCTCACAGGAAGGGGTTTCCCTGCAGTGAGCTTGAATATTTTTTTTTCATAAATGCACGTGCTGCGCACCCGTTGGAAATATTTCATTCATGTGTGAAGTGTGATCCTGGAGAATCAAACATTAGGCACATTCATACATACAAAGCTGACTTTACACCTGTTAAATATTAGGCATACCAAAACCTAGAAATCCTAATATCAAGAACCCCATTAATTGTAGTGCAGAGCGTCAGAATGGGCTTGGTGGATTATGCTCCGCATCCAATCTAATTGCTCTGGAATTAAGACAATTTTTAAATCAATCAGTGGCTATTTAAAGACACTTTTGGCAGTACGATTTACCGACCGCACAGACTGGAGTTTTGGTTCCTGCTTCTGAACAACAACTGCATCCTGCAGTGCAAGTAATTCGTCTAAACACTATTAACGCAAACCAAGAAAATGTGCTCATAATGAGAGACAAGGATTGGATTGCTCACAAAATCAATCAACTGGAAATGGTCTATCCACAAACTTCACCCCAATACAAACATAGAATATTAACTCTGTGTATTCCACTTGGTATTGTAGCACCCGTTGCGAAATGTACTACACGTGGAACAATCTTTACTAGTATCTACATTACAGTGCATGGCAAACGCTCATTGGCAGTATAACTAGAAGTATCAAAACAAACACAGTATGAGCATGGAGCTGCTCGAGCTGGTATTTAGGTATGAAATTGATAGGTATTTTTGAAAGATTCTCTTCGATAGTTCTTAGAAATGGTTGACGACCTGGAGGCGTTCTGGCTGTTTTCAAGAGCTTTGCTGCGGTTTTCATTCAAGATTGTGAATGAGAGTCTCCTAAAATTATTTTGGAAATATATAGCACTGTAGGTCAGGTTACTTTGGGTTTCGAGCACGGACTGAGTATTGCAGAGAGGACAATATATCAGAAAGAAAAGAAAAAGAGAGGCAGCAAGCAATGTTAAGGTAAGCATGAAGAAAGAAGAGAAAGGTGTGGAAATACAAAACTGCTTTTATCATTGATAATGAGAAAACTTGCTATTCTTCTGCAGAACAGGACTTGGTTCGCAGCACTTCTGGTAAACGCAGCATAAGTAAATATAATTTGCAAGACTCTCAAAGAGCCAATGATGACTCCAACAGAAGATTACATACTTGGTGAAACACCAAATGAACACACAAATTCTGCTGATAGAGTTTATGATGTAGCAATGGTGCATAGTGATCAAAATTAAAACAGGATTTTTGTCACATTTGTCTGATGCCTGTAATATATTTTTTGCAGAGGATGACTGGCATCCATCATTTATAAGGGATGCACCCCAAGGAGCGGAGGTAATAATGCAAGCATTTTCCATTTTAATATCTGAAGACTTCATTGAAAAGTATGCGTGTGTGGGCCTTAAAATAGGCTCCGATGTCTTATAGAAAACAAGTGAGATGGGCAAAGACTCTATTCCACATGTTATTCCAAGGTGGAGTGAGTTCTAAATTCAGTCTCCATACACATTACAAAAAAGCAAAACTAAATGTAAATTATGGGCCATCCAAGATCGATTACTGTTTCAGGGCGTATTGGGACCCTGTCAATCAACCATGAATAATATCCTTTTCTCTGTTTAAAACCAGAACGTTCATATTGATTAGTTTTGTATAACAGAAATGTAAATGCACACACGTGTGCATGCAGTCCAAAGGCTTACGGTACTGCACTAATGAAAATTTAACCAGAATAAATACAAAACAGCATAAGATATCTTAAATTGATTCTTCAGTCAAAATATAGCGACAGAATCACAGTATCTAATCACTTTCTCATTGGGCAAATTTAAATTTAAATTTCAGGCTTTAAAAGATTGGCTTAGGGCTAGAAGAATCACCCAGGGCTTCTTGTAGCAAAAATTATGGTGATCCTATCAGAAGATCCATAGGTGTTATACATTGATGATATCTACATCACAGATGATGACTTAACAGAGCACCTGCATTGGGTGAACCGAAAAGGGATCCTCCTAACCTGGCATGGGCATAAAATACATTTAAAAGAATCTAAGATTGTGTATCTTAACAGGATCTTTCTTGGATATGAACTGTTCACTGATGATAAAGGACTAGCACCAGACGTCCTATAGAAGTCGGATACTTCATAACCTCCAAACAAATTTAGAAAGTTACAAGCCCCAATTGGCTTTCTGAAATTTTGGAAAAGCTTGTGTTTCCACATTATGCGGAGTCTGGTAGGCCCATATATGAATTAATTACTCCTCCAGTTTGTGAAAGAATTGGACGAAAATATATACTGCTATCTTATGTAGACTTCAAGCAGTTAAATTAGAGACTAAGGGCCTCATTAGGATGACCGGCGGACTTTGTCCGCCCGCCAACCTATCGGTATTCGGGACCGCCTGCCTTAAGGGCGGAAGTCCCGTTGGGGGAATTAGGATGTGCCCGCCACAGTGGCGGGCACATCCTTAATTTTTAGCATTGTGGCGGGCGGTGCACTCTGCACCGCCCGCCACCATGCTAAAAATGCATTTATGCATTTGCATACACAAAGCGGCAGGCACCGCGCGGTGCCTGCCGCTTTGTACATGCAAATGAAGGGGGGTGCCATAGGTATCCCCCCTGTGCACCCCCACCTCGGCCTTCACCAGGGGGGCCCTACAGCAAAGACCGCCTGCCTTTCCGTGGAGGCACCTATTTGCATGCATCATGATATGGCTGGCGGTGTCCATTGTACACCGCCACCATATTATGCCCTTTCTGCCACGGTTGCAAGGCGACTGGGGTGGAAAAGTGGCGGACGGTCTTTCCGTCCGCCGTGGTCCCCCCCGCCATACTAATATGGCGGGGGGGAAATAGGGAAACAGTGTCGGGCGGATTGTCTCCGCCAGGCAGGCGGTGACTACCGCCAGCGTGGCGGAGGCAATCCGCCCGACATTGTAATGGGCCCCTAGCTACTTCGAGGTGCTGAACAACAAGATGAACCTAGTAATTAGGGTTTCTAGCTATACATATTAGCTATACATATTTAGTTTACAACCAGGAACAGATGACCCGCATAATATACCGATGACACTGATGTTCGACTGCAGAGAAATAATTTACACCTACCAAAAATATTGTCACAGCATTTCAAACAGCCATTTGTGAAGACGCATCTTCTGGCACAGGTAAAGCAAACTCTTGGAGTGTCCCCTACACCTACACTTCCACTCGTGAAGTGACTACTAAAGCTACCAAAGTTTATATCACCTTTAGACATTTATTGGGTACAGTGGGCTACAATGCAAAATGTGACTAATGTAAAGTTTGAAGATAAATATGAAGTGACATTGCGGGCTTCTACAGTGTACTAAAATATTCTCCAGCTTCCAAACATCTTAGAGTATAAGAGTTTTGTCTATATGGATGGCTCTGTGCAGTTAGCGTTTGCCATTAAGCAAAAATATTCCCTGGCTTGTGCTACAGTGCAGGGAACATTTGAAGACAGAATTTCAAGGCACTGTGTACACCTGCCAAAGTTTTAGGTGATACCACTACAAAAACAGCAGAAATTCTTACCCATGTAACCTACTCTACAGAAGTTTGATCCATTAGTTCCCACACTTATTATGTCGGATTCAGCATTCTGTGTACAGGGCAACGATGATAGGCAAATTAAAAAAAGGCAAATTAAAAAAAGCAAACAAGCTTTGGAGAAACGTAGTTGTTCTACAGGACAAGCTTCCTTTGGTCTATGTACAACATACCATGGCCCTTGAAATGAAGGAATTAATGCTAAAAGGAACTGTGAAGATAAGTTAGCTGCAAAGTCGGCAGTAGAAAAAAAACTTTAAGGTTGCTACTGTGACTCGATCTCAAACCAAAATTGATGCAGACATTATAGTGCAATACAAGCAAAACTGAAAACTGAAAATCCTCCTGACATTATCCCTTTCAAATATTCTTACAGCCTCACCAAAGATAATGTTCTTGTGGTTTTCATATCTGGTTTTGAAGATAGGCATATACCTAATGAGCATGCTAAATTACATTTGATCAGGGCTACTCATGAAAGGTTGGCTTCGGCTCATGCTGGCATCAACGCTACTGTAACAATCCTTTAGCAATAATCCTGGTGTCCCTTTTTATTAAAGAATGCAAATCAGTACATACAGCAATGTAACGTTTACAAACAAATAAAGCATTAAATATGATTAGCACTTACTCCCCACCTGATATCCATCAAACCATTCTGTTTTATATGTATATAGGTCATTAATCTTGCTAGCGGGTCCACAACACTGTGTATGGAGATGTGTGGGTCATAGTAAGTTTTGGGTGGGGTACAAATGATAACTTTAAGTTATAACTGTGACTTTAGAATGTCTAATATATGTATAGTTGAAGATGGTTTTGTAAACAAATAATTAATATTTTTTCTAACTATAACTTATCTTCAACCTTTGGTTTTTTCATTGAATTCTAACTTTAAAAACAATGTTGGTTATTATATTCTTTATCAAGGTCTTCAAATATGTCTTGCTATTATTTTGGTACTGCAGTACTTTTGCGGTACATCAAAGTTCATTATGAACATGATAGTCACCTGCGTGATAGGTTTGCTTTCAGTTGTTATTCTGTAAGAGTACCATGGCACTTCAAGATTTTTTTGAATTCTATTTACACCAAATAATTATATTTTATTTAAATTATGTATTTTGGGTTTTGTGGTTTGTTAAGTTATTAAATTGTGTATGTGTTAATATTGAAACTATAGGTTGTGAACTATACAGGAACCTCAATAGTATACAAATATTACTTCTGTACGTATGCTTTTAGAAAAGGTGATCAGCATATATTTCACTCATTATTCAAAGTGTGCAATCAGAGAATATTTTCATTTATGACACAGACTCCGTTTCCAGTTTTCAACAAAATGTCCTTTATTTGTCTCTTCTTTTCTTTTTATAGAAATTCCATGTAGCCAACGCGTTTGGTCTCTTGACCGAGACATTACAGGGCTTAAAGTGATGCACAGTTTAGAAGAAAATTCCCTGCTTCCACCTTGTTAAGTCATTAATGGTACCTAGTTCCATTTGTGTATTGCTCCAACCAGATCCCGGTATCACTCCAATCAGATCATTCTGCCCTTTTTGTCAAGTATGGGCACTATAAGTTCAAGCCAGTGTAGGCATCCAAGTCCGGATTCATTAATGCGGCACACCATGAAGTATTCTGACACAAGATTCTACCTTTGCTCTTGCTAAACAACATTTCATTGATTGAGAAATCTTTCCATTGTAGGAAACAGTAAGGGTATACTTCTTTTCACTCCATTTCAATTGAGATCTTCAAAGGTGAAGGTTGTTCTCTCTCCCAGAGGGAAAATCTTGACTTTACAAGCCTCCTTTCAGATTTTGCAGAACTACAATGGCTGAACAACAAGACCCTGTCCTGCTTGAGGAGGAGGAGGAGGAAGAGGTGGGGGGAAGATGTTTGAGGAGAAACAGGGGGTGGAGTGCAGGATGAAACTGAGTGATTTAATTGTGTGGGAGTTTTTCGCATTGCCACCTGGTGATAAAAGGTGAATTCCAAACTGGTAATCTGCAACCTAGGCAACAAGTTGATTTCCCGTGGCAACATCAAACAATACTCATGTTGTTGCAACAGGAATGAGGAAACTCCTACAGGTGATCCATTCGACCAGGTTGGTGTTGGTCAAAAAAGAAAGTGTCAGAAGGAATTCGGAAGAGCCTGAAGTAGGAACATCAGCAGCAGCCAGTTCTTTGGCTACTTCAACACCTTCAACTTCTTCGGAGTCAACAGGTCCACCACTTGTTGCTTCTGTTCATCCAGCACCACCTTTTACTTCTTCAGCTCCATCACCAACTCCATCACCATCGGATCTATCTGTCCCTTCATAAAAACGTGCTCCTGGTACCACGGTGCCAGTGCATCTCTTGAGACAGAATAGAGAGATTATAGAGCAGTAAGGCAGTCCTCACACATACGGTCTCCTGTGCAATACTGGGATTGTTTCAGGAGAGAGAGATTTGACCATACACCATGAGCTTGTCATGGATTACCAATGCCCTTCACAATAGCATTAGTTTTATTTTTCCTTTGTTGTCCTCATGTTTTCTTTTCAATTTCTTTTATTTGTTGGTATTTGAGAAAAAGAAACCTTCCAGAAAAAATACTAAAAGAAAAAGAAAAACAAGTTATATTTCAGAACTAACCAAATAGCTCAAAAATAAATATCTTTTACCAATATTAACAATATTTTTTAAAGTATCAGGAATACAAAATGTTAATTAATATAGAGATAAAAGGTAAGGTAAGTAAAAATGTGCCTTATGGTGGATGCATACTTGATCATAAGTTTATAATAGAGAGTGATATCGATTTGTATTTAGAGTGGAGTACACTGTTGTAGAGCGGAGTGGCATAAATTTGAGTGAACTTGCATAGAGTGGAGTGGGGTAGAGTGGAGTGGAGGCCAATGTTGTAGAGTGGAGTTTTGTACAGTGAAGTTTTGTAGAGTGAAATGCCATAGAGTGTGATAGAGTGGAAAAGAGTGGAGTGGCATAGAGAGCAGTAGAGTGGAGTGGCATATGGTGGAGGAGTGTTACAAAGTATGGTAGAGTGGAGTGGCATAGTGTGTCATAGAGTGGGATGACAGAGTGGCATAGGATGATGTGGTGTAGACTGGAGTGGCGTATACTGCAGTAGAGGAGTAGAGTGGAGTAGTGTGTCATAAAGTATATTAGAGTAAACTGCTGAGGAGTGGTGCATATAAAGTTGCGTAGAGTGTCAGAGTGGAATAGCGTGTTGTTGAGTGGAGAACTGTATAGTGTCGCGGAGTAGTGTACTGTAGAGTCATGTAGAGTGGAGTGGTGTGTTTTAAAGTAAAGTGGAGTAGCGTAGAGTGCAGTGGTGTGTCATATAGTTGAGTGGAGTGGCTTGTCTTACAGTGACTTGTCAGACTGTCTTAGAGTGGAATAGTGCAGAATGGAGGGGTGTGTTGTAGAGTGTTGTGTCATAGAATGTCAGAGTGTAAGGGCACAGAATGGATTGGTATTTAGTAGAATGGAGTGGAATAGTTAGAGTGGAGTGGCGTGTCATAGAGCGGAGTGGAATGAAGTGTTACAGAGTGGAGTGAGTTGTCAGAGTTGACAGACATGTCGTAGAGTGGAGTGGCGTGTCACAGAGTGGAGCAGAGTGTCACAGAACAAAGGGGTCTAGATTAGTGTAGACTGTTGTACAGTGGAATGGCATAGATTAAAGTGGCATGTCATATAGTAGAGTAGAGTGGCATGTCTTAGATTCTTAGAGTGAGGGCATAGAGTGGAGTGGTGTAGAATGGATTGGTATGCCGTAAAGTGGAGTGGTGTAGACTGGATTGGTATGCCGTAAAGTGGAATGGTGTGTCAAAGAGGGGAGAGGCATGTCATAGCGTGGAATGGTGTGTCATAGAGTGGATTAGAGTGGCTTAGAGAGGAGTAGAGTATTGTAGAGTGGAGTGGCCTAGAGTGGAGTGGCATGGCATGTCATAGAGTATAATGAAGTTATATGCCATACAGTGGCTTGTCTTAGAGTGTCTTAGAGTGGAGGGGCTTGGAGTTGAGTGGTGTAGAGCAAGGATCACTGAAAGAATATCGACTACCAAAATATCGACTACCCAAAATATCGAGGAAAAAATATCTACAGCAAAAATATCGAGTTTGTATGTACAAACAGGTAAGTACAAAAATATCGAGTACAAAATATCGTTTACAAAAATATAGTTGTAAAAAATATCGTATTTACTAAAAACAGTGTTAAATTAAATTAATATTAATAATTAATTACTAAAATATACTTAAAATTACTTAAATTAACTTATAATAATTAAATAATTAATGAAAGTTAAATAAATATTTTTTTATTTCATATTTATTAAACATATATATATAGTAATAAAATATAATAAAATAATACCCAAAAACTGAAAACTGACCCTAAACCCTAAAAATGCCCCTTTACCCAAAAACTGAAAACTGACTCTGAACCCTAAAAATACCCCTTTACCCAAAAACTGAAAACTGACCCTGAAAACTGACCCTGAACCCTAAAAATACCCCTTTACCCAAAAACTGAAAACTGACCCTGAACCCTAAAAATACCCCTTTACCCAAAAACCCAAAACTGACCCTGAACCCTAAAAATACCCCTTTACCCAAAAACCCAAAACCCAAAACTGACCCTGAACCCTAAAAATAAAAACAATGTTTTTTACTATCTATAGTATATACTTACATTGTATTTTCACTTTCTATATTATTTACAGTCGATATTACTGCACTTACCTCAAAAACGATATTTTGGCTGTCGATATTCTGTCCAGTCGATATTTTATCCAAACGATATTTTTTCCTCGATATTCTGTCCAAACGATATTTTTGAGTTGATATTATGTCTGTGCACAGTAGAGCAAGGGTGGGCACAGTTAGCCAAGTGCCACTTTGCGGAATCCCATGGAGTTGCCTAAAAATTCTGTGGAATTCCACTCTGCTCCACCCCCTGCCTGCATGCAGCATGATGCAGGCAGCCACCTACATGGCTTACCTGGTGCTACTCCACTTTACCGTGACTGGGCTGTTCTCCTCCTGTCTGTCTCCTCTCCAGTCTCCAGGCTTGTCTATGCAAAACGAAACCCCTACACTGTATGTCTTGGAAGGACTACGCCATGCCTACCCACATGCAGTGTGTATCAAGGTAATGGATGTGTATTGTGTTGTGATTGCTGATTATGTTTAAGAGGCCACTCCCAGATACAAATGTTGGCCCAGTATGAGGTGTTGTCAATTATCAAAAAGACACGTCGCCAAAATCCGCAGCAATCAAACTATGTGCATGAGGTGACTGTCGGAATATGTAGCGGTCACGTGTGCTTCCAGAAGAGGCAGCATACATATCATTGAAGAAGACTGACATTGTAGACAGCCTGCTCATTGATGGAGTGCCAATGATGTCTGCTGCAGAAAGGTGTTCTGTGCAGTGACGTAGTTGAAGTGCTACAAGGGTGCAGTCAATGGCATCTAGCACCTGCAGGAAGTGGGCACATGCATACAATTCCATTGCCACCTTTGCCTTTCCACCAGTGACAGAATCACTCTAACAAACTAGTGCATTCTTCTGTTGATGCATCTCAAGTACCTGATGCATGCATTAGTATCAACATCAACATCCCAAAGTCATTGATCCTTTACCTGTAAACCTACTCTCTCATCTTCTTCAAATAATCCATTCTAAACACAAGGGTCAAACCAACAAAGATGTTCAACAACATAGTGAGGGCAGGAAAGGAGGTTTGGTGTGTGGGTTTCTTTCTTATGGAGTTAGCCTACCCGTGATTAGACACCAGTGAGTATGGTTTTTTTATACATAGGGGTGGGGACTGCCCAGAATAGGTATGCCAATTTCCCACCCCCAAAAAATTTGACACAGTATTTCTGCCCCCCTGGCGGCAGTTGGGGCAATAGTTCCTTTTCTGCCCCTCCCCCACCCCCGGTGAGCAAAAAGCATACTAGGCACTAGGGATTATGCTTTTTATACGTATGAGCGGGGGTTGCTCAGAATGAGGATGACAATGCCCACAACACCCCAAAACAATTAGCCACAGTCTTTCTGCCTCCCTAGGGGGGCAGATGGGGGCAATAGCCCCTGATCAGCCTACCGCCCCCCGGGGGCAGAAATGCCACTCAACATCAAGGACTATGTTGTTTTTTACACTTAGGGGTGGGGGCTGCCCAGAATGGGCATGCTAATGCCCCCCCCTCCATAACAATTTGACACAGTCTTTCTGCCCTCCCGTGCGGGCTGTGCTTCTCATCAGTGCATTAGGCCCTTTGCTTCTCACTTTCCTTTTTTACTTATTGATATTCCTCTCCATCGTAAGAGGGAAGACTGATCCTTGTTTGGGAGTAAGCCACTACAGGGATGCAATAGCTCTACTTAATGTAATAAACTAAGAGGGTGGGTTACAAAAGTCTGGCAAGGGGAGAGAGGCTGAGCTTTTAAGGGAACTTGAGGAACAAAACATCCGAAATAGATATTCCAAACAGGAACTCAGATGAGTGATATTTTTCTGGGTACCTGGATGGTTCTTAATATTCTAATTTTAAAAAACAAGGGTGTTTGTTTAGCGACATTGGCAAATCAAGAGATCCAAATGATTCCTGGTAGGCATTTAGGGGCATATGTATGAAAATCTGTTTTTGCGGTTCTCAAATAGCGATTTTTTGAGAATCGCTATTTGTGAATTGCAAAATGGGATGTATTAAAAATTCACAATTTTTTAGCAAATTCTTAGTAATCCTTAATTGCGATTAGCAAATTGCGAAATCGCAATTAAGGAATACCTTCCCATTTATTCCTATGGGCCAGGAGGCCCATCGGAATGAATGGGAAGTCATTCTGAATTTGCGATTCGCAATTTGAGAATCGCAAATTGAGAATAATTTCAAGGGTGCAAGGGTGTCATAAGTAAACCCTGATGCACCCCTGAAATGAGCATGTGTGCGCATATGGCACACATACATGCCCTAAGGGCATGTATGTGCGCCACATGCCACCTTGAAAAATGCCAAAAAGTGAATTTTTGAAAAAAATCGCAAATTACCACCAACTTGAAGTTGGTGGTATTTTGCGATTTCTTAAGGAGAAATCGCACAACTTTGATGGATGTTCCATAGCATTTAAGGAATGGCGATTCCTTAAATGCTTACACAAAATGAAGGAATCGCAAAATGTAAGATTCCATAATATTGCGATGCGATTTTGTTCATACATCTTCATTTTGCGAATGTTTAATCGCAAATGCTGTTTTTTGCGATTCACAGCATTTGCGACTAAAAATTAGTTTCATACATATGCCCCCAAGCTTCCCAAATAGCCACCATGATGAAGAACTCAAACATATTAAATGTATATGCTATCCTGATCCTACATAAAGTTTTTTTGATTATGTCCCTTGCTTTTGTTTGGTATTTCTTATGGTTATTGAAGGGTTTTATGCCAGTGTATTATTTTTCAGGACTGTCTTTTGGTTTTTCTTTGCTGAGGCTTTCCTCTGTCTCTCTCGCAGTATATCGTTTATCTCCATGCTGTTCTATTGTTTGTGCAGTCTTTCTTCTGTGTACTGTATCAGATTCTATGAACATTACGTGTGCACTTTCCCCATATCAACATGAAAAGACTTGAACCACTCCTAGATAATAAGTTTGCCAGAGCAGTTGAGGTGCAGTGTGACCCTCTGTGTTTTGGTGAGAGAAGCTACAGACAGCGCCATGCCTACCTTTTCCCTGGAAATAACTGTGGTGTGCTCCTGTAATAAGAATCAGAACATATGGTTGACAATGTGGCCATCTGGGAATAGTGGATTTTTTGGGGTTTTATTTAGCGGTTTTCTCTGAATTCTTGCGTTGTACTCATGTGGTAGTGACAAGGCTACCATGCCGCCAACTATGCATGTGTTTTGAAGGTGTACATAGACCCTGGGGACCTTCGTCGTAGCTTGCCCCTTATTGCCATTTTTGTTTAATGATCTGTGCTGCTACCTGGGGCCTGGCTGGGTCCACTGGAGCTCCTGCTGGTTCTACTCATGTGGGCTCCTACGGCTAACTGGCCTGTCGTATATGATATCACCTATGGATGCTCAGGTGGTTTCCCCAAGAATTGTAGATTTGACAGGGTTTGGGAGCTATCTTGTGTCACTCGCACCAGAGTTCTGATGCCGGGCTCCTTGATACATAATGAGCTCAAGGAAACTGCCTTATGTTACTTCCTCATCCATGCCGCAGTCAGGTGGGTGACTTAGTGCCCCCAAGAGCCAAAACATAGTTTTTTGATTGTCCTCACACAGATGGCTAGATGCAGCACTTTCTAGTGGACGACTACCACCCAGAGGCAGAGAAGATATGCTGTTGTCCAGGCTCCTACAGAAATTAAACTGCAGGGATGTAGAAAGTGGTGGAGTTTGGAAGAAAACTAACAATAAGTTAAATAGACATTACCTTTGATGTCAGTGCGACATGGCCTTTGCAGCTTAGTGGGTAGGGTCTACCACCAACTTCAAGTGGTGTTACAGAGGATTATTCGCTCCTTCCTTAAATGAGAACAGAAGACAGTAGGGAAAGGTTCGAAAGCATTTAATTCAAAGTAATTCTTCCGTGAGTGATGATAGGAGATTGTGGGGTGTTAGAAAGGCGCACCCGGGGGAGGCAGAAGGTGTCTGACTGACCACCCGTAGGTCTACCCCTCCTTCAGAGAAGGGACCGAGCGATGTCGAGAGGCCTCCGACGTGAGGGCCCTCTCCTAGAATCGTACAGCAGAGTAACCACACCACTACAAATGTACACCACACGTAGATAGAGTTTTCAATCTTTATCTGGCAATAAGTATCGTTTCAATATATACAGCAGATCCCGAGATCTGTAAAGTCTCGTGACAAGGGGCAAGGTAGCGGGACAGTCTTATAGATGGTCGGTTGCAAGGAGACCCTACGCACAGCTCTCAATCCTTGAGCTGGGGGGTTCCGGAAGGTTGGGCCGCGGCAGCGCCAGCAGGTTCCAAGATGGTTCAGCGAGGGTGGACCGCGGCAGCGCCAGCAGGTTCCAAGATGGTTCAGCGAGTGTGGACCGCGGCAGCGCCAGCAGGTTCCAAGATGGTTCAGCGAGTGAGGACCGCGGCAGCGCCAGCAGGTTCCAAGATGGTTCAGCGAGTGTGGACCGCGGCAGCGCCAGCAGGTTCCAAGATGGTTCAGCGAGTGTGGACCTCGGCAGCGCCAGCAGGTTCCAAGATGGTTCAGCGAGTGTGGACCGCGGCAGCGCCAGCAAGTTCCAATATGGTTCAGCGAGTGTGGACCGCGGCAGCGCCAGCAGGTTCCAGGATGGTTCAGCGAGTGTGGACCGCGGCAGCGCCAGCAGGTTCCAAGATGGTTCAGCGAGTGTGGACCGCGCCAGCAGGTTCCAAGATGGTTCAGCGAGTGTGGACCGCGGCAGCGCCAGCAGGTTCCAAGATGGTTCAGCGAGTGTGGACCGCGGCAGCGCCAGCAGGTTCCAAGATGGTTCAGCGAGTGTGGACCGCGGCGGCGCCAGCAGGCTCCAAGTAGAACAGCAAGGTGAGTTGGTCTCGGGGTCAGCCGCGACAGCGTCAGCAGGGCTTCTCGACTCCGGGATACAACTGCCGTCCTACTCCGGGGCTGGCCCAGATATAGGTCTGGAGTCCTTTGATGTCCGGACCCTCTCGCCTGGGGGTCCCAGGGGCCGGGATGATGGTGTCCAGACACCCAGCAGGGGGTGGAGCCAGCGCTCAGGGAGGCCGGAGGCCGATCTAAACCAGGCATCCGGGGACGGTTGGAGAGCCATCGAAACTCCCCTCTCCTTGTCTCTGGTTGAGTGGCCACTCTACCACCCGGAGGGCTCTTGGTGCCTCGATGGCGGACTCGCTGGGGCCGTGGCCACGGCTGGGCCGGGACCACGTGTCTGTGACGTGATGGGCCCTAGATGGCGTCGGGCCTGGAATGAGGGTCCGGGGTGGGCACCGGACCGGTAATGCTGGGGTGGCCCGAATGTGCCGTGTCAGTGGTTGTGGGCCGCCGGGTGGCGGACCTGGTGGTTTGTAGGTCGTGCAGAGGTGTGCCCGAGGCCGTCCCGGGCTGGATGGAGGGCCGATGTCGTCCGGGGCCCGCCATGCGGGAGGGGTAGGACCACGCCACGAGGCCTGGTCCAACATGGGGGAATGGATATAGAAACACACTTGGAGATCCTCGGATCTACCAGTCCTACCTGCCAAATAGAGATTTTGTCCCATATATAACATGGGCATAAAACTGTTAATCCTGAAATTCTAGTTCCCATGTGAACCGAACAATACAGGCTTTTTGCACAAAGTTCAATAGATCTGTAAAAAGGCAATTTATTTTCATACTCTGAGACTTGTAGCACACATCAAAAGTGGCAGGTCTTTTTAAACTAATGGATATGGATATGACATTAATAGAACAAGGTTCCTGTCATTTGCTTCTAAGTTAAACATACTGCCTTTGAAACGTTCATCGCTAAACACTTCTTAGGTCACGCCGCATCCATACATTCCCAATAGCCCCGGTTCAGGCGGGAGACTCCAGATTTTCTAAGGGAAAAAAGGTTTCATTTCAGCTCTCTCTCGCACTAGAATTGCCTCTGCTTCAATATATAAGTAAAAGGGGAAAACAGTCCCACTTTCCTCCCCTTGAACATTGACATGTATGTGCATTCTACTACTGGTTTACTTGAAAGAAAAAAGCTGACAAGACTATGCGCAAGAACCGATAGTGGATTTTAAGTACGGGCCAAATGACACCTTGTTAATATTTGTGGCTTTCTTGTAACATCGTCTTTCTGAAAAGAGTAGGTTCTTGAGGCAGCACAAGGACGTCTCCTCGGAATTTAGCTGTGTGCTTTATAAATGGGATTGTATTGTATTGTGTGTATGTGAGATGCTCGGTAACGTAACACTGCTAAATCCGTTGTTGTGTCTACGTAACGCTGCTTACTCAACATCTTTCAAATCAACATTAAAACTCCACTTTTCCCATACAATATTTGATTGGCTGCTTTTGTGCCTGCAGAGGTAAGTAACTCTCATGTTATTCTTTTACTTATTTAATGTCATACCGTCTGACAGAGGTGGTTTCGGCATCCGCAAATCCGTCAGCCGCGTGCTCAGCTGCCGGCGAGCCGTGCTCTGGAAGCTTCCATCCTTTCTGGTGGAATTGTGTCGCCGCAGGTGCTGTAAATCAGCGCAGCGGACACCTGCACTCAATAAGGGCCCGGTAATGAGGAGGGCGGGACAGCTGCTACAAACTTCAGCTGAAAGCTTCCTACCTGGTGAGACTAATCCATATCAGCCCCGGCTGAAGCTCTGCTCCCTGCAGCACATCAAAGCCGCGTTTCTCCTTGAAAAAAACGCGGCCTAGAGCGCAGGAGACCTTGTTTGTTTGCCTTGATTTAAAGCTATAGCGACGCTAGCGATTTTCTCTGGAGCAAAAACCCGTGCTCAGAGAGGCACATTTATTTTCGGCCTCGAGAAGTAGCAAGTGCCTTAAGCATTAGGAGATATGGTCTAGCTGTGCTGAGAACATGTAGATTTAAGCATGTGGCCTCGAGAGACTGTGTCCGCTTGATATGAAATGAGGTTACAGTGGAAGGGATTGTTTTGTAACTCTCGCAGTGCGACATTTTACAGAACGGTGTGGGAAGGTAGGGCAAAATATTTATGTATTCAGTCGACCGACGAAGAGAGCTTCAGAACGCTTTGCCCAAATAACATGACACCTTGTGCATAAGGACAGGTTGTGCTTAGGGGCCAGCTGGTTGCGCATAGGGGCCATCTGGTTCCATGTTATTTAAAAGTATCACAATTATACTAACTGCGCCGTTTCATCTCGGTTTTTGCACCTAGTTTCTCTTTTCCCGTTATAAATTGTATCGCATTCCCTTATTATCAGCAGATTTTAGTATCTTTCAATTTTCCTCTGCCGGACCGGTTCTAGAATTCTGATTGTGGATTGGCAGACATTCTTTTAATCGAAGTGGATATGTATTGCCCGTGCCTGCTTTGGATCTTCTTTTATGGTAAAAAGAATCATATCTTGTTAAATTTTTAAACTTTTTTATTCCTATAAGTTCCAAATGTTTAATATTAATTCTTTTACAAGTGTTGTTAACTCCTTTACAACGTTCGTTCAGTCCTTCAACGGGTGTTTCACCCTGGAATCTTGTACCGTGAGCTTTCTCAAGGGTGGCAAGGGTCGTAACAATATTGTGTATTAAATTAGGAGATAACTAGGCAATTTCAGTGTTTTTTCAGTTTTAATTCTTAACAATAACAGTACTTTAAATGTGTTTCTTAGGTGAATTTCTAAGAGGTTTTTGATGATATACCTCATTCTACTTTCTGCCTGGTCGTGTAGCCAGTCCCACCTATGCACAGCCTTCAGTGGTACACAACAGTAGTTGGCTGCATCCCCTGCAGGCAGCTTGCTCAGCATGGCGTTCTGATATCTAGGAGGGTTTTGCATCCGAGGAGTGTGTGACATTGATCCACATTCAGTCCATCACTTGTTGTTTTTGCAATTGCCGCCCTAAGTGCGCTGGGGATGCCCAGACGTGGGTCCCAGGCACTCCACACCACTTGGAGTCAAGCTAGCCGGGCTGAAGAGAGGTGTTACCTCGAAACCGGTCCGGTCCTCGGATGCTTGATTCCGTTCTGGGAAGGACATGGCTTTTGTAGTTCGGACTGGACTGTTCCCATGGGGCAACAGGGTCAGAGCTGATTTGCATATCGCCATTGTCTAACCCAGGGTGGTGTGGAGTGCTAAAAAACGATGGATTTGGGCCCAGATCTTTTGACTGGGGGAGTGTGTGACATTGATCCACATTCAGTCCATCACTTGTTGTTTTTGCAATTGCCGCCCTAAGTGCGCTGGGGATGCCCAGACGTGGGTCCCAGGCACTCCACACCACTTGGAGTCAAGCTAGCCGGGCTGAAGAGAGGTGTTACCTCGAAACCGGTCCGGTCCTCGGATGCTTGATTCCGTTCTGGGAAGGACATGGCTTTTGTAGTTCGGACTGGACTGTTCCCATGGGGCAACAGGGTCAGAGCTGATTTGCATATCGCCATTGTCTAACCCAGGGTGGTGTGGAGTGCAAAAAAACGATGGATTTGGGCCCAGATCTTTTGACTGGGGGAGTGTGTGACATTGATCCACATTCAGTCCATCACTTGTTGTTTTTGCAATTGCTGCCCTAAGTGCGCTGGGGATGCCCAGACGTGGGTCCCAGGCACTCCACACCACTTGGAGTCAAGCTAGCCGGGCTGAAGAGAGGTGTTACCTCGAAACCGGTCCGGTCCTCGGATGCTTGATTCCGTTCTGGGAAGGACATGGCTTTTGTAGTTCGGACTGGACTGTTCCCATGGGGCAACAGGGTCAGAGCTGATTTGCATATCGCCATTGTCTAACCCAGGGTGGTGTGGAGTGCAAAAAAAACGATGGATTTGGGCCCAGATCTTTTGACTGGGGGAGTGTGTGACATTGATCCACATTCAGTCCATCACTTGTTGTTTTTGCAATTGCCGCCCTAAGTGCGCTGGGGATGCCCAGACGTGGGTCCCAGGCACTCCACACCACTTGGAGTCAAGCTAGCCGGGCTGAAGAGAGGTGTTACCTCGAAACCGGTCCGGTCCTCGGATGCTTGATTCCGTTCTGGGAAGGACATGGCTTTTGTAGTTCGGACTGGACTGTTCCCATGGGGCAACAGGGTCAGAGCTGATTTGCATATCGCCATTGTCTAACCCAGGGTGGTGTGGAGTGCAAAAAAACGATGGATTTGGGCCCAGATCTTTTGACTGGGGGAGTGTGTGACATTGATCCACATTCAGTCCATCACTTGTTGTTTTTGCAATTGCTGCCCTAAGTGCGCTGGGGATGCCCAGACGTGGGTCCCAGGCACTCCACACCACTTGGAGTCAAGCTAGCCGGGCTGAAGAGAGGTGTTACCTCGAAACCGGTCCGGTCCTCGGATGCTTGATTCCGTTCTGGGAAGGACATGGCTTTTGTAGTTCGGACTGGACTGTTCCCATGGGGCAACAGGGTCAGAGCTGATTTGCATATCGCCATTGTCTAACCCAGGGTGGTGTGGAGTGCAAAAAAAACGATGGATTTGGGCCCAGATCTTTTGACTGGGGGAGTGTGTGACATTGATCCACATTCAGTCCATCACTTGTTGTTTTTGCAATTGCCGCCCTAAGTGCGCTGGGGATGCCCAGACGTGGGTCCCAGGCACTCCACACCACTTGGAGTCAAGCTAGCCGGGCTGAAGAGAGGTGTTACCTCGAAACCGGTCCGGTCCTCGGATGCTTGATTCCGTTCTGGGAAGGACATGGCTTTTGTAGTTCGGACTGGACTGTTCCCATGGGGCAACAGGGTCAGAGCTGATTTGCATATCGCCATTGTCTAACCCAGGGTGGTGTGGAGTGCAAAAAAACGATGGATTTGGGCCCAGATCTTTTGACTGGGGGAGTGTGTGACATTGATCCACATTCAGTCCATCACTTGTTGTTTTTGCAATTGCCGCCCTAAGTGCGCTGGGGATGCCCAGACGTGGGTCCCAGGCACTCCACACCACTTGGAGTCAAGCTAGCCGGGCTGAAGAGAGGTGTTACCTCGAAACCGGTCCGGTCCTCGGATGCTTGATTCCGTTCTGGGAAGGACATGGCTTTTGTAGTTCGGACTGGACTGTTCCCATGGGGCAACAGGGTCAGAGCTGATTTGCATATCGCCATTGTCTAACCCAGGGTGGTGTGGAGTGCAAAAAAACGATGGATTTGGGCCCAGATCTTTTGACTGGGGGAGTGTGTGACATTGATCCACATTCAGTCCATCACTTGTTGTTTTTGCAATTGCATCCGACCAATTCCAGATGCAAGTGCACAAACCATGCATGCCCTTTTGCCTGTGCAGGTTCCCACAGGGCCAGGCCTCAGTCCTTTGGCAAAGTTGAGCCTATACATTGCGGATTTAGGCCCACATGCTGTTTCCCCGCAAGGCTGAACAACTCTTGCCTTAACCACGCATATGCCTTAAACACACATGCGTGGTTAAGGCAGTCGGCACTCTAGCTGTACAAGCGGACGGGAGAGGAACCGGAAAGCTTGCAGCAGGAAGTACGGACCGGGATGTGGTTGGGTAAGTTGATCTGGGGAGTTGGAGGTGAGGGTAGGTTTTAGTGGGTGGGGCTGGTTTTAGGGCTCAAGGGGGGGAAGGGGTCGGAGTAGTTTTTAGGGGGCTGAGTTTTAGGGCGCAGGAAAGGGACAGTTTTCAGGTCTCGGGGCAGTTGGGCTGTGGCCGGTATGAGGTTAAGGAAGGTTTTAGGGGGCTTGGGGCTGGTTTTAGGGGTCAGGGAGGGGGGCTTGGGTCAATAGTTTTTAGGGAGCTGAGATTTAGGGCCCAAGGCAAGAGGTAGGAAAGGGGCAGTTTTCAGGCCCAGGGGGCAGTTGAGTTGGGTCCGGGGGGGACATGGGGTAGGTTTTAGGGGGTGGGGGCTTGCTTTAGGGCTCAGAGAGGAGTGGCTAGGGACGGAATAGGTTTTTGGGGCTAGGTGGTCGGGTTTTAAGGCTCAAGATAGTGGGGATCGGGATAGGTTATAGGGCTGGGGCGGGTAGAATACATTGCAAAGAGGGCCAACTTTTAGGGCTCAGGACAGAGAGGAAGGGGTGTGATCTGTAGCATACATGTCCCTTTCCCAATCATGTCTTTACCATGAAATTGCGTGGTGAAGGCATGCATGGTAAAGACACGGTCATGGTCAAGACAGTGTGATTCAGGTATGCGTTGTTGAGGCATGCGTCGTTTCATCACACAACCAAGTTGACCACAAGTCCTGGCCAAGGACATCTTAAGGGTTTTTATGGCTCGGGGCAAAACGTATTTTGGGGCACCTGTTCAGACCAACTTTAAATGTATTGCCCATTTTCAGCTAATTCTATGGCAGGACCGGAGGCTCAGATTATGCTTTTCTTTCTTCGCAATTTATTACAATAGAAAAAACACAGCAGCCTCAGAAAAGCTCATAACGAAAAAATGCTTATATCTCAACAGTAAAGCATTATTCATAAACACACAATCGAAGAAAAAAGACTCTGGGACTACAACTCCACCCTTGCAACATAGACAGTCTGCACGGAGTCCTTCCTTCATGTCCACCATCCATAGATAGGAAGTCCCCTCTCCATGTTCTTCCTCTTTCTTTGCTGCTCTGGCAGCCAGATTAGTGTTTTTCCTTTCCTCTCAGTGTTTTTATACTGTTTGGGGGAATACTGTTTTATTAGTGCTGTTTTTGGGGGCTTGGGTCTCTGATGTAATTTTGCTTTCACAGAGCCCCAGACAAGTCGCGGAAGCGCCGTTTCGCTTCCTTCACGACTTTCATTCGTGTGCGGGTTGCGGTGCGCTGTCACCCGCTACAGGGCGCTGCTGCATCTCGTTGGTCTCCGGCGCGGTTTTCTCCTCACAGAGGAGCCGTGCTGAGGAGACCAACTGCCGCGGAGCCGAGCCCTCGAGCTGCCTCATTTAACGCTCGTTTCTTCGGGTCTCTAACCCATTTGCCCCTTTTTGAACACCCCAGTGGGGGTCTGTACTGCGGTTTGTACCGCGTTTGACGCCTTGTGGCAGGACTTGCACTCGTGTTCAGTACAGGTGTGGTAGCGCGCTGTGAGGTGGCTGACCTGGTCCCTCTGTGGTGGGTCTGCGCCCTGTGGGAGTGAGTGCACCCTATCCCTGCCAGTCCCTGGCTTAAAAAACTTTATTGCAGTCCTCTGGTCTGCCCTAATTTACAGTGACACCCACGCTAGTTGGGTAGTGTGTAGGACCCTGTGTTGGTTTTGGGCAGCATGGAGGGCGAGTATTATGAAGATGACTCGCAGTCCTATCTGCAGGATGAGGAGTCCTACCAGGCAGTAGATAGCTCCATTTACCGTTGCGTGACAGAGGTAGTGGCTCCTATGGAGGAGCGTCTCTCTGCGCGCATTGTGGAAGAATGCGCCAAGCTAGCCCAGGTGCAGGGAGGACTTCCTTATGCCCTCCCATGTCCATCGGGTGAGGGTCCCCCCGCTCCTAAGAAGCCCTGCAGAGAGGGGTTACCGGAGGGCGCCCAGGGGGTGGACAAGGGAGCCTTTGAACGCCTGCGTGACGCTTTTTTGGCTAAGGCAACCGAGTCCCCGCCTGACCAACCTTCGGCCCCCGCCTCCGTAGTGGCTCCTGAAACGGCCCCTTCATCTCCGGGGGATTCCCCGGATTCGGACGGGGAAGAGGAGTCGGTGCGTTCCTGGTGGCCTTCGAGCTCGTCCGCCGAGTTGCCACGGGACAGCTCAGGTATGCTGGATCCGGATGAAATTATACATCCGCGGTCCGCAGCCTGGGCCCCGGGCGACAAGGTGGCAAAGTTTGTGGCTAGTCGGTTGCACAAGCCTCTAGAGAAAGAGGCCAGGGGATATCTCCGTGGGGAATGCCCTAGACCCACCTTGGAAGGCAAAGTTGCCATGACACCGGATTTAGATACCAAGATGGCGACATTTCCAGCGAAATTTATGAAAAATCCGCGTAAGGGCATTGACCGATCCTGGCGGTCGTGCCAGGACAAGCTGCTCGACGCGGTGGGGCCCATTACAAAAATCCTTGATATGGCGGAGGAAGCTAAAGTCACTGGGACCGCCATTTCTCCGGACGTCCTGTCAAATTGGGCGCCGAGGGTGATTATATTCTTAGGCAACGCCAACTGCGCCCTTTCAACCGAACGTCATAGGTCTTTCCTGATCAAACTAGACCCGAAGTTAGGAGACTTGGCCTCTTCGGAGGCAGGGGCGGTTGCCCAGGGCGGTCTCTTCGGGGAGCCGTTTATTAAAGAGTTAGGAAAGTTCGTGTCAACATTCACCTCTCTTGATAAGGCCCAGACCAGTTTCAAACGCGTGTACCAGTAGCGTTTCTCCCAAGGGGCCGGTCGCGGTAGGGGCCGCGCGACCGGCCGTGGAGGGCAGAATGCCAGCAACAGAGGGCAAGGCTCCGGGCGAGGGCAGTACAACACCTCAGCCAATTTCAACTCCTTCTACCCTACAAGAGGGCAACGCTTCGGAGGACGAGGTTTCAGAAAGAACTCCGGCACCAACAACGCAAACAGTGAGTGTTATCCCCGCAGAGCGGGTTCAGATTGGCGGTCGGGTAGCGGCCTTTCGGGGTGCGTGGGAGGACCTTACAGCGGATGCATGGGTGCTGCAAACCATCCGCGGGTTTCATATCGAATTCTACGATCAGCCTTTTCAGGTGGGTCTCCCACGACCTATAACCTTCTCAGTGTCCGATGCCCAGTTGATAGACGAAGAGGTCGCGGAGCTCCTCCGCAAAGGGGCCATTCGTCAGTCATCTGGGCACCCCTCAGGGTTCATCAGCAATCTTTTCTTAGTGGACAAGCCAGGCGGTGGCCGTCGTCCGGTAATCGCCCTAAAGGAATTCAACGGGTGGTTGATTTACCGTCATTTCAAGATGGAGGGGATTCCTCTTCTTCGGGATATCCTCCTCCCGCGGGACTGGTTGGTGCAGTTGGATCTCAAGGATGCTTATCTTGTGGTTCCAATCTATCCTCCACACCGTCGCTTCCTCCAGTTCCTCTGGCGGGAACGGGTGTTCGAGTACACTGCCCTGCCGTTTGGTCTATCCTCGGCTCCATGGTATTTCACGAAAGTATTACACCCTGTGGTGAAATTCCTGCGGGCGCAGGGGATACGCCTGTTCGTCTATTTGGACGACATTTTGCTGATGGCGCAATGTCCACACAGCTTGCTTTCCCAGCTGTGCCGGACGGTGGACCTCCTGCAGGAGCTCGGTTTTGTCATCAATGGAAACAAGTCGGTTCTTGTACCCTCTCAGAAAGTAGAATTTTTGGGATTCGTCATAGACTCCGTCGACGCTTCCCTCAGCCTTCCGTCGCAGAAGTTGTCCAAAATCAAGCACGTCTTGCGGCAGACAATTACAAAGTCCCACACGTCTTTACGACAAGTCGCCAGAATGGTAGGCCTTCTATCGTCTTCGATTCAGGCCATCTTCCCGGGCCCTCTTCACTACAGGGCCCTTCAGCGGCTCAAGGCTTACCATCTGCGCAGGGGCATGTCGTATGACCAGATGGTTCCACTCTCGGAAGAGGTCAAGGACGAGATGTCGCGGTGGCTGTCTTGCATGGAGGCCTGGAATGGCCGAGCGATTTTCGGGTCTACCCCGTACCTCGTTATTGAGTCCGATGCCAGCAGGGTCGTTTGGGAGGCTCGCTGTGGAGATTTTTCCACAGGCGGCACCTGGTCATTGGAAGAACAGAAGTTGCATATCAACTGTCTAGAACTTCTGGCGGGTACCTTCGCAGTACGCTGCTGGACCGGGGACTCAGTGAAATCGTGTGTACTGCTGAAGATGGACAATGTGTCGGCAGTGCGATACGTGAACCACCTACGGGGCTTGAGGTCCCGTGCACTGGCGAATTTGGCAAAACAGTTCTGGGATTACTGTCTAGACCATCACGTATCGGTAACGGCGGAGTACCTGCCGGGCCAAGCCAACCGGGTTGCAGACTGGCACTCCAGATACCTTCGGGACTCCAGTCTGTGGATGTTGGATGTTCAGATTTTTCGCTGGCTCAACGAGCTGTGGGGTCCTTTCTCAGTGGACCTGTTCGCGTGCCGCTTGGACCATCAACTTCCGAGATTCTTCAGGTGGAGGCCGGATCCACTGGCAGAAGCCACGGACGCGTTCCTCCAGGACTGGAGCAAGGAGAGGCCCTTTGCGTTTCCCCCCTTTTCGATGGTGATGCGGACGGCGGCTCAGGTTCGCCGGCAGGTGGTGGAGTTGGTGCTAGTGACGCCGCTATGGAGGTACCAAGTCTGGTTTCCAGTTCTTCTGGAACTTTCCTGGTATTCTCCAATCCTACTCCCCCGGTTTCCTCACCTGCTTCTCAATCCAGATCGGGAGCCACATCATCTCATCGTTCAGGGCTCTCCCCGCCTCATGGCATGGAGGCTTTCAGGAGACGTTGGTCGCTGCCGGGCCTTTCGAGATCGGCTGAGGGGCTGTTGTCCAAGGCCTGGGCCATCAGTACGTCGAAGCTCTACAAATCCGCTTGGTCTAAGTGGGTTAGTTGGTGTCTTCGACGAAACTTAGATCCCTTGGTCGCGGGAGTCGTTCCCGTGTTGAATTATTTGGCGGAACTGGCCATGGATGGTTTGGCGTATCGCACAATTAATGCTGTGCGTTCGGCTATCTCAGCGGCGCACCATCCGGTTGATGGTTGTCCTGTGGGAATACATCCTTTTGTGTGCCGGCTTTTGCGGGGCATCCGATTGTCATTCCCTCCGGAGCCACGATACTCTGTCCTTTGGGACGTCAATATGGTGCTGAACCTTTTTCTATCTTGGCAACCTAATAGGTACCTGTCTTGCAAGGAACTCTCGGCGAAACTGGCGATGCTTTTATGCTTAGTGTCCTGCCGAAGAGTGTCGGATGTGCGTGCTTTGGATGTCTCGGCACGCGTGTTTTCACCGGATGGTGTCACTTTCACGATTGGTCGCCGCACAAAGTCGGCTTCTAGAACCAATTCGTATCCGGGTTTCGTGGACGTTCCGAAGCTATGTGTTGTTCAGTGTCTGAAAGCTTCTGAGGATGTGACTTGGGACATTCGCCCTCCGGGCGAGAGACAATTGTTAATTGCCTTGCGAAAACCACACCATGCAGTCTCTTCCCCCACCATAGCCAGGTGGGTGCGCTGGGTCATGCAGGAGGCAGGCATTGATACCAAACGTTTCGGAGCTCACTCTGCCAGGGGGGCCATGGCCTCTAAGGCTTTCTCTGTAGGAGCTCATTTAGAAGATTTAATGCAAGCCGCGGACTGGTCCTCCGATTCCACCTTTAAGAAGTTTTACTTTAAGTCTGTGGTGGATATTGCAAATTTGGTGGTAAGTAAGCTTTGAACTAGCATAATCTTAGCCTCCGGTCCTGCCATAGAATCGAAATTTGCCTAGCTTATGTAACAGTAAGTTTCAATTCTATTAAGGACACGGAGGCGAGGATTATCCCACCCATGACGTCTTCGAGCGACATCCCGCCCGTATGGCAGTAAGTAACCAGGTGTTTTTCATGGTTTACTCCTCATGTTGAGTCTGGTCAAATGGTTGTTTAATTCAGCTGTAAGCCTTTGTGTCTTCCGTTACAACGCTTACGCTGTTCCATTTTTTCTGTTAGGAAATGACGGTTCCTAATCAGACCAATGAACTGAGTGCGTAATTCGCACGAAGAAAGAGGAAGAACATGGAGAGGGGACTTCCTATCTATGGATGGTGGACATGAAGGAAGGACTCCGTGCAGACTGTCTATGTTGCAAGGATGGGAGTTGTAGTCCCAGAGTCTTTTTTCTTGGATTGTGTGTTTATGGATAAGGCTTTACTGTTGAGATATAAGCATTTTTTCGTTATGAGCTTTTCTGAGGCTGCTGTGTTTTTTCTATTGTAATAAATTGCGAAGAAAGAAAAGCATAATCCTCGCCTCCGTGTCCTTAATAGAATTGAAACTTACCGTTACATAAGCTAGGCACATTTCGATTCAAGCCCTCATTATTCCAAACAATATTGATTTATACCTTAAGGTTTCAGAAACGGGGGCATATATACAGTAGATAAAAAATTAGGAGTGGGAGATATATTTTGTTTCGCCACCGAAATTGGTGGAATTTAGCGACTCCATCTTATGCTTGTAACTCAGAATTTCAGCTACATTTTGGCAATTGCTGTGTGGTGGAGTTTTTTTCTCGTGCGTAGCCCAAACTGTAAATTTGCACAAAGATTTTGCATCCTCTAGCGTGATTTTTGGTTGCTAGGAGGGCATCTGCGAGATTTATCCAGCATGGGTGGTTGGGAATGTCCACGGTCAGAAATCTAGAAAATATACTTGAACTGCAGCAAAATCAGAAAACCTACTGGACTCTTCTCAGTATGGTTTCCTGCAAGGCCTTGGCACTGAAACTGCCTTGATCATGGCAGCAGAGGAAATACGGGCCATACTGGACACAGGTGCCAAGGCTGCCTTGATCCTGTTAGATCTGTTGGCAGCCTTTGACACCGTGAACCACGCTATCCTGATTGAGAGGCTTCAAGAGATGGGAGTTAGGAATTCTGCCCAAACACTGCTTAAAACCTTTCTGAACAACAGATACCAATATGTCCAGATAGGGGACTTTCGCTCAAAAGAGTTCACCCTACCTTGTGGAGTACCACAGGGCTCCTCCCTAAGCCCTACCTTGTTTAACCTTTATGTGACCCCCTGGCCAAGATCATCAGGCAATTCGGTCTCACAATTTTATCATACGCTGATGACACACAGATTGTGGTATCTATCTCTAGTAGTCCAGAGGACACAGCGGAACGTTTCAACCAGTGTATGTCCCTCATCAATAACTGGATGGGATCTCACAGTTTGAAGCTCAACGGAGCAAAAACTGAGGTACTCCTGATGTGCGCTGACACATCCTTTTGGGCACAAAACTGGTGGCCACCTAGCATGGGTGCTGTGCCTACTCCAGTCCAGAAAGTGAGGAACCTTGGTGTTATCTTTGACAACAGGCTGACCTTCCAACAACAGGTCAATAAAGTCGTTTTGTCAGTGTTCCTTACTCTAAAATCAATCCGTAAAGTACGTCCCTTAATTCCCTCCGAAGCGGTAAAAACGCTAGTGATGGTCCTAGCTCTGTCCAAATTGGACTATTGTAATGCACTATACCTCGGCCTTCAGAAACAACATATGATTAAACTTCAGCGAGCACAAAACGCTGCCGCCAGACTACTGCTAGACATTCCCAAATTTCATTTTATCTCCGTAGGTTTTGGAAAAACACCACTGGCTTCCTGTTAAGAAAAGGATAGATTTCAAGGCCATATGCTTAGCATATAAAGCTGTACATGGAAATGAACCTTCTTTCCTGAAACAGCACTTCACCTGGTACCATCCCTCAAAGCAACTTCGCTCAGCACAGAGTAAACTCCTCCAGACACCCAAATTCAAGAGAGCCGGTTGGGGAGGAAGAAGCTTTGTACTGGGCACTGTGAGGTTATGGAACCTGCCCCCGCTGAATATCAAAAGCTGTCCAACACTGCTCGGTTTCAGAAAACTATTAAAGACATGGCTGTTTTCAAGCTAATGCACCACCCCCGGTTTCCTCCGCTGCAAAGCGCCTAGACGCCCCAGGGCAATCGTGCGCAATACAAAAACCAAATCAAATCAAAATCAACTTGAGGAACTATGTCAACTGGTGCACAGCATGGTGCAGTTAATGTTAATTTGTCAGCGCAGAGTAAGCTCCAAGAGCTAAATCACAGTGCAAGTAGCGAACGTGCTTATTCCTGCCTGTTCGTCGAATCTCGCAGAGTTTTTTTGTAACCCCACAGAATTTCGTAAAGTGAAACTTCGCTGGCTCCACCCAGGCCTAATAAAAATACTAAAGCATGTGTCTATTATGCTTGTTCCCAAAAGTGCACTTCTCCTCAAGTTCTGTTTGGTGACAACATCCTTACAAGTGTGAAGTAATCACTGTCTCATGCACATCCCTCTCTGTATCACCTACCACCAAGTAGGAAGTAAATTGAATTTACAGGTCAATCAGCAGCTCAGCAGGCGCCCTGGTCATTTGCACACTTTGTCTATGCCTTAAAACGTCTCTGGTCCTGGTCAAATAAGACATGCCCCTCTTCAGACTCAACAATGGTAACAAGTAGCCAATTACACTTTGCATATCTGCAGATATACTATATGTATGCACACATGAACTGTGTGAAGCAATGATCACCAGTGTGCTCCAAATTGGCACTGCTTCGCTTTAGTATGAAACTCTTTAAATATTTGAATTAAGATGATAACGTATTTCTTGTATTGTAACAGTCTACAAATGGTAAGTATCTACAAGTATGCCTGTTTACTTAAATGTGTCTGTATGTGGGAGCTGTGCATAATGTAGTGATAGCTGAGTTCAGAAAATAGCTTTAATAAGAAACTATTTCCTTGAATTGTTCAGTTTGAAGAGTGCTATATGCATGCAGATGTAGCTAAATGTATTCCTCCTCCTTCCATTATTTTGATGGATATGCAAAAAAGAAAAATGAAGAAATGAGGCATGGGGTGTGTGAGAGGGGACTCAGTGGATGACTATGACCAGTCCACCACTGCATTGCAGGACCTGAAATTGAGGGCAATAAAAGACCGAGAGTGAAGTGAACAATTCTCAGATATTTAGACATTATACTCATGTCTCTCTTCTAAGAACTTTCTAATGTGGAATGTCAAAGCTTCAGACTGACCGTTTAATAAGGACATTCCTTGAATGCTGCAAAACCAGTGAATTGTATCAGAAAACCCAGCATTTCACATCTGTAGCTCTAAAGGAGTACATCAAAGCTTCCTATATTCGAAGTGTATGTTGATCAACGAAGGTGTTTATGGATGCTTATGTTTTTTTCCTTGCAGATGTTATTTCGGGCGCGTCCTGGACGTCAACACTTCTACCCAAAAGGCTGATATCCCAATTGCATTATTTTTTTAACTTTCTGTGTGCATTTTCACTCCTGCACTTGTGTGGTCCAATGACATTTTGACCTGACCTACTCATTTTTTAATGAATGCATTTTCGATTTTCAAAAAACAAAACAGCAAATTGGCAAATACAATTTGTGCATTATTAACCTGTTCTATTTATTTATCTAATCACTATGTGACCTATATAGGGGCAAGCATGTATTTAGCATACATAAGCATAGGACTCATAATTTTAACCAAGTACATTGCAACAGGGATCACGTTATAATAGTGCGGTAATACACATCCGAACAATTGATGGGTATCATTCAGTACTTTCTGGAGGTATCAATTTTGGTTCCTCATTTCTGCCAGCTAGGTATGCTTGTAGTCAAGGCCAGTTATCCCTAGGGTAGGAGGCTCTAGGCAGCATGGAATATTTTACCCCTGAGTGCTCCTGGTATGTAGATAGGTCAGTGATCCAATTGTCTCTACTAGGCGGTCAGCTGCGTCCCCATGCCATGACATCCCTGTGCTTTTCCAGCAACAAACTCAGTGCAACAAATTTACGACTGTGTTTTGGAACGTCGTAGAAATACCCTAACAAGGCCATCAATGACGTGGCCTCCAGTTTGCAATCAATCATTTATTTTAGTATATAACTTCTTGCTAATCTCACCATTTCTAATGCTTTAACCAAACCAAAAGCATCACACCAGTCACCACAGAGCCAGCAATTTGTGGAGGATGTTAAAGTGCACCCAGCTAACAGCTGGGGTAGTAAATTCGGTGATTCGTTTGAAAGTTTATCAGCCTGAATTTGCTGTTTTTTTTAACATGTCTATTATATGCTGGCAGCAATATAACCATTATTGGGCTTTTACTTCAATATTGAATACCCCTCCCCATTTACTTTTTATATAGATGTCCTAATTTTGGATTTCGCTTACTATATTATTGTACATTCTAGTCAGAACTTTAGTAGGCGAAGGTTTACATAGAAGCATTGTAAGCAGTTACCATTCTGTTGGCTCATCTGACATGCTCTGAAAATGTTCTACAAATGAGGATTTTAGTATGCGGTCTTCGTGTGTGGTTCGTGGGGGTGAGGGCGGTTCGTAACATGGTGGACCACGAGTAGTCTACCCAATCAAAGGCGTTGAGCCCCTGGATGAGAACTTTGGTCTTGAGCTTGAGGCAGCTGCCTCTCACCTAGGTAGAGACAGCCCTTATCTCAACGTGGAAGTTGTTTCTGGCGATTGTGGGCTCATTTGTGAGGGAGAGGACAGCTGAGTGTCGTCAGTGGAGGAGAAGATGTTGAGTCCGTGGTTCCTGACTATGGCTGCGAGTCGGCCATGAAGAGGGTGGGGTTCAAGGTGGAGCCCTGGGGGACTCTGCAGCCAATTTCCGTGGGTTCTGCAAAGAACAGCGGGAGTCTGACTGCGCCTACACCACCAAATAGTAAATTTTAAAGTTAGTAACTTTCAACCGTCTTCCATCATAGAGAAGCCGAAATTTGTGCCATGCTATCTGCAATGGTTGACCCCTTCATGCCAACCTTATCATTAAGGCCTTTAATTGCCCAAAAAAAACCTCTTCATAAGTGGAATTGGTTTAGTCTGAAAGAAATACAAAAGGTTGGGCAAGGGCAGTACCATTTTCATTAGCACTATTTTTCCGGCTCCGACTGCGGAAGTTTTATCCATTTCATACCAGATGCATTCAGTGAGGTTATACATTTCCTGTAGTTTTCTCTGATAATTTATTTCTATAGCCCAATGACATTGAATCCCCAGATAGCGCACTGGTGTAATTTGCCATATTGCTGCATAGTCTAAGTCAACATATTTTATTTTTATGGTCAATGGAATTAAGCCAGATTTTATCCAATTTATTCATAGCCTGGGCAGGTGGTCCAGGTTATGAACGAGTACAAGCACAGACAGCAGTTTCGTAGATACTTGTATTTAGATTCTGCTTGTATTACTCACTGCCAGAATATCATCTGCATACGAATGCAGGGTTTTGCAGGTGCCAAAGCTTATCCACCTATGATAATGGTATTCCCTGAAGAAGATAGGTAGTGGATCAACAGCCAAAGCAAAAAGGAAAGGCACCAGGTTGCAACTCTGCCATGTTACTCTGCCTGTAGTTATTGGTGCTGATAGATGTCCGTCCACTCTAATTCTGGAAGTTGGCTTAGAGTATAATAGGTTGATCCAATTAAACATACCTTTACCATACCCATTTGCTCTATCACTGTCAGCAAAAAATGCTACTCAGTGGAATTGAAAACCTTAACTGCATGGAGAAAGGCTGCTACCACTGTGATATTGGGGTCAATCTGGTGTATTTCCACAAGTAGGGTGTATTGATTTTTGACTTATGTTCAGCCTGGTATAAAACGGTACTGGGCTGGGTGGACTAGGCTATGAACAAGTGGGAGAATCCCATTTGCCAATAATTTTACCAACGTTTGCAAGTGCCCACATGTATTAATGATATTGTTTATTAGAGTGACATATCGTAGGCGATTTGGCATGCTTTAAGAACACTATAAGAACTTCCTCCCTAACGAGGGGCAATTTGCCTCACTGAACAGCTTAATTATATACCTCTAACAAATGGGGTTCAGGGCTGGAGAATATGCTTGATAACATTCAACCAGCTAGCCATTACTACTGGGAGCTAAACCATTTTTCATATACTGTTTTACTCGTTTAATTTCTTCTATTGTGATAAGGCAGCATAGAGGTTCTGGTTGTTGTCTCTCCAGCTGCACTAAAGTTGATTTTTCACATTATTTATTGACATCTTGCACATCTAAATCTGCCTTGGATGTGTACAGATTCAAGTCATTCTCTAAATATATGTAGTATCTTATTGGTCTCATATTGATCAATATTCACTGCTGACTCAATTTGGAGAATATCTGCCGCAGCCCACGCTGGGTAAATCCTTCCCACCAAAGTGTGTTCCCGGCGGTCTCTCCCTCAGCATATTTCCTAGCTGACATAATCTTCCCCATGAACTTGACTTACCTTTCCCCAGCGTCTAGGATGTCCCCCCCTTTAAAGTTTAGTTCCAAAAAATCAAAGGTGTTTGGTGTTCCAACTTGTGGTTGCTCAATCAGTCTAATATCAGTTTCTAATTTAGCCAGTATTCCTCATAATACTCGAGGACTGCATATCTCTTGGCTATGCACTCAACCTTGATGATCACTTTGAACACCGCCCGAAATGTGGCCCATGTTTTGACCATCCCCCCAGTTATTCAAGAACTACTCTATTATCACATTCAGTAAATCTCCTCTAAATGCCTGATCTAGCAGTTTAGTTGGTTGTAGTCTCCATGACCTAGCAATGTTCCACCTATCTAGAACATTAATTGCTAGTAAGGCTAGTGAGTAGTCTGACAGTATACGGTCCATATGATCTATAGTATGTACCGACCCGCTAATATCTTGAGTACCCAGACAGACATTCTATCTAAGATGCAGTCCCTTCTACTGTGGAAAAGTAGGTATAGGCTCGTGCATCAGGGTGTCTTAGCTGGAGTAGGTCTATCATCCCAAACTGTTCCATAATGTCCTGTTAGTATGACAATACAAAATGGAGTTGTCACATTGGAAATAAACTCAACATATAATCAAATATCACCTTTAGTAATTCAAATTGAACAATGTATTCATTTTTGTGGAGCAACATGTTATTCAAATTCAAATAGCAGCACAAATGTCTACATAGTTATGGAAAGGTGCTCCAAGAAAGGAAAGTGGGGAGTGCTCAAAGGGTGTGTGTTGATGAGAGTTGGCAAAGAAGGAAGGGTGATGTGCAATATATACATCAACAACTAACAGTAGCCTATCCAGCCATTATGAAGGCACAATATATATGAAAGACCACAGTATTTAAGTATCACAGTAAATCCATCCATGTTGACTGTACGTGGAAACAAAAAAAAGCCGACGTTTCGACCCCAAAGATGTATGCAGGGAATTTGAATCCTTCCGGGGGGCTTTATCAGGTAAAAATAAAATGACCTCATTACTTAAGGTGATGGAGAACAAAAATATAATTCATTAATAAAAAAAGAGGCAATATAAGTTACCATTCAGTCCACGAAGATACATCTGGCGGAGTGCTCGGAATAATTAACCTTTAGGTTCCTATGTTGTAGAGACAAGTGCTGGTATTGGCTGCATGATTTTGTACCTGCAGAAAGGAATCATTGGGAGTGTATCAGCAACAAGATGGACTATGGTGCTGTAAAATACTGAATGTATAACCATCCCCAGTACCCTAAAAAATGTGAATGAACTTACTCAATATCTGTTCTGAAACATGAAGGAAAACAGGAGATGCAGAGTTAATCAAAATCTCCAAACGGGACTAAATGCAAAAGCGATCTGGCGACATGTACTCACCCGGTCGGTACATTGTTTGCTCAGCCCCTAGATGCTGATAACCACCACCCAACATGGCGGAAGTCAACGTCTGGGATGAAGAAATATTCACATTCACAAGAGGGAGGATGCACAAACTACCCTGGTCTACAATGGGATGGAGAGTGGGCATATGTCACCAAGATCTAAATCAGGTCCTTAGTTTCCAGCTGCTAAGGAAGCTTCTTCTTGTCAGACCTGCAGACCCTAGGTCCTCATGACAGGATTCTGGGCCCCCGGTCTCTCTCTAGTTAAGTTTCCTACAGTGTCTAATCCTCTCTAGTCAGCTGTGCTCTCTTAGTGTCAGGAGTCCTGCTTTTGGGTTTGTGATGTAGGTACCTGGAGGCTAACCATTTGGCATTGGAGAGCAGTTTCACTACCTAGGTACCAGTGGATTCAGTGGTCCTTTAGTCCTTCTGTGAGCCCTCTTCTTCCAGCAGGAGCTAGAAGTCAGAAGTAAGGGTTCTTTTCTGGCAGGGCCACCTTCTGTAAATGATGTCTTCTCAGGTCAAGGAATGTTCTGAGTTAGTGGTGGAGGTAGTAGATTATCCTGTGCATGAGGCAGTGATTAGAGGAATTAAACCAACCAGTCAATTTCTTGCAGTTCTTTTTTGGAGCACTTTCCTTTTGCCTTACTGTAAAATTATCCAGAAGCCCTATTTTAAGATGGGAACCTCGATGCCGCCAGGCAGGGCAGGTCTCTTTTTTTAAGCATCTTGGACACTCCCCTACCTGACAGGGTCAAACATGTTTTTCTCTCCCTCTGTGGTAGGAGCCTAACTGTTTAGGAGAGTCCTGGGGACGAATGGAAAAAGATCTAGCAGGCATCTCCAAGTCAAAAAAGGTGGTGTTAACATTTCCCTTTGTTCTCACAACTGTTCCTGTCCACTCCAAGATAGCTAATCCCTGCTAAGTGGTCAACAGTTAAGACCCATTGGCCTTCCTGGGCCCAGAGGCAAGTAATTGTTATCCGAGCCAGAGTTGTGAGCTTCCCCAACGAAGAATGTGTATTCCAGCTCAGAAGTTGGGATGAGTGACAGAAATGGGGTTAAGCCTATTCTGACAGCCTAACGTAATTTTTTACAAAGTTACTTTTCTGCTTACGTTACCAAAAATCTGACTTCACCATTAAATCAGAGTTCAAATAAACCATTCAGAAAAATAAATTTAAAGCATTTTCAAGCCCTTGTATAAGCGAAAGTGGAAAATAAAGATATTAATCTGATCTAGCCTGGCCTACAAAGTGGAATTGCTTTTCGGTTTTATTTCATTCTGAGGGTACACTATTCTCAATATGTAGTGTGCCCTATTTTTATATACTGGTACCCTGCCCACGGTTCTACAAGGCGTACATAAGAGGCAGATTAGAAATATATAATAATAGGTTTTTCCAACATGTCAACAACATTTTTGCCTTGTGTCACTGAAGTGCATTTAAACTGAAGCATAGCCACAGTACAGTGGTGCTCCTGATAGAAACTCATTTTTGTCATGCATGTGTTTGTTGTAAATACATGCTGTAGTCTTCATATGACATTTAGCTTTTCATGTCAAAGGTGCAACAAAGACATAATTTTCAAGGGACCTATAGGGAAGTGAAATAGACCTAATATGGAGTTGCAATGTACACTGCACACATGTCATAGAGGGGAACACAGGCATTTTACTACTATTTAGCAATGGTAAAGTGCACAGAGTTCTAGAGTCAGCACACCCAGACAAACAAACATTAGGACATACAAATATTGGACGACCACAGAAAAATTACGAAGGGATTCCTCACACCTCTTCTGTCCTTGTGCTGAGGATTTATGCCATTTGCAGGTGATTCATTTCAGTTCAAGTAGTTCCCAGTGAATCATCTGTTTAGCAATTGGATACATTTTAGAACTTAGAATTGCACCGCCCAGGGACCACCAATGCACGTTCCTGCACGGCAAGGATTGTGTAGTCCATGCAGGAACAGGGGTGCATGTACACAGGGGGACACAACATGTGCCCCCCTGCATGTACCATCATGCATCGGGGTAAGAGGGTCTCATGTAGAGCCCCCTTTGTTTCTTCACTGCCAGTAGTTTCATGGTGTGAGAACCGCCCTGAGACCGATTGGCGGTTCCGCAGCAGCACCAATAAGCATATTGCACCCTCAAGACCCCCACGCCACTGCCAGGGATTGCGGATCCCTGGTGGTTGTGGCAGTTGTCTGGATGTCCGACCGCTGTACTCGAAATAAGACGGTTGGACTGCTGGTGCGGCAGTCCATGATGCCACCGCACCTCCACCGCAAGCTTGGCAGTCCCAGGGACTGACAGGCTCATAATTAGGCCCCAAGTATAGGTTCAACCTAGTCTGTGGTTAGACTAACGTGTCAGAGGTGTTGAGGTTGTATGGTTGTCTGTTAACTGCTTGGATGAAGTCCATGCACTCCAGGTTTTCACCGAAGTCCTTAAATGAATTTGTCTCCAGCCTATCAACCCTTACGTTGAAGTTGCCTGTGATTCAAATTTTCCTTCTGTGGGTCTGTAGTTCATGGTCTGAGGAAGCCAAGTTGTATCCTGGAGGATACCACCGTAAGGATTTATTTATTTACTAAGAAGTTTTACATAGCGCTGCATTTCTCCTGAGTGACACAGAAGTAAAGAATACAATAGTATTGTAGGAAAGGGAGGGTAGGGTACATCTGGATGAAGGTTGAACCACCTATGAAGTTTATCGATTATTCTAAGGACATTCCAGAGTCTCCTCCATATTTAATACTCATGAATGTTTGTCAGTAGGAGCACATTGATGTGCTCTCTGGTTCTGAAGTCTTTTGATCCTGGAAGTGAATTTCTGGGGGAAATCATAGTATTTAATACTAAAGTAGTCAAGTCAAGCCAAGATGAAGCTGGTGCTATGTCAACTCTGTAACCAATATGGGGTAGTGAGTGTATTTTGTGAAGGAGCACCCTTCAACACAATTTGCATTCAGTGAACAAAGAAGTGGTCAGCATTGAAGAGAATATTCAGGTTGACATATCTTTTAGTGAGGTGGAGAGTAGGAATCCAAGACTTGAGGGACAAAAAAATGGCAATTATGGCAATCAATTAGGCTACTAGAACGTAATTCTTGGGACTGTTAATGCACAGCAATTTCGTCCTCCAGTGAAATATGGTCCAGACATGAAATGGGATTGGTTGAGTTCTATGTTTTGTTTTCCAAATGGAAGTGGATTTGTGCGCCCTTAGCATACATTTGGAAGTTTACCTGATACTATTCGAGGAACTGGTCCAGGAGTTGTCTGGAAACATTGAAGAGATTGACCAAGTGGGACACCGAAAGACAATAGTCTTATGAATAATTCAAATGATCCAATTCTGGCTAATTTTGTCTGAATCTGGTGAGAAATAAATGCACCCTCGGAGCACATGTCCATGTATGCTTGCCCACTCTTTGAGCCTATCTAGTGGTGGATAGGTCAAGGAGTGTAACCGCAGTGTTTTGTCCTTCTCCAAAGAGAGCAGAAGATTACCCCATTGCATTAGCAAAGACAGTTTATGTGCCACCTAAAGGGTGGAATCCATCTTATCTTGAAGTTGCTTCATCTCCTCCTACCATGATGTTGCCAATGTGCAAGGGATTGCAGAAATGTCAGTAACTGACAAGGACATTTAAGTCAACAAATATTTTTTGGTGAGGTATAGGTGCCAAGAGCCAAGAGCAGGAAATTGAGCCAGGAGAAGGAAATTGAGCCAGTATTTATAACTGTCATTAGTGGGGGAAAGAATTGTTTGAGGTGCACAGTAGAACATGGGTCATTAGGATACCTGGATCCTTTTATTAGGCAGCCAGGTTGAGGACCCGCCAATTATCTTTGGGATGCAGGTGGTGAAAGAACACTGTAGTAGGGGAATTGAGATTGGATATAGGGTCATGGAAGAACTCAAAAATGTATTTTTAATGTTGATGGGATATGTGTTCTGACCCCACTCATCTGAAAACCAGGTGCCGCGGAAACAGAGAATGTCCAACCTCTACTTCAGTGTTTTACCCTCCACGCTGACTGGAAAAACAGCAGTGGGCAGAAAAGCACTAGTGGACTGGAGGTAAACAGGGAAACGAGGGAAAGATTCTGGATCTCCAGAAGGAGCTCCTTAAATGAAGGTGTCATGGATGGATGGTAGTTCTGTGGCTACTCTCATTTAACATCAAGGAATATGTAATCCGTATGAGGTTCTTTAAGGGAAGAACAGAGAATAGCATAAGCATGAAAGTATTTTAGACAAGAAACATATACTCATTCAATAAGTTCATCTGATTCATGGAAAGTTATTTGAGGATGTCAGACTGATGCGGACCAACGGTTTTAGCAGCAACCTCTCGTGAAGGAATGAGGAACCCAAGAATTCCAGTAAGGCACATACTGATGATATCCACCTAATCCATAAATATATATAGATATATATTACCTACTGGCAGTCACCAGTAGGTAGTTATAGTTAGGACCTAGTTTCCATAGGAAATCCGCAACATTCTATTTAGAATTACTTTGGCGCCGGCTGACGAATCTTGGCGAAATTCTCAAAGAAGATGGGGCGCTCTGCTCCGCTCCTTCCCTGAAAGTTTCGGGATGATTCGTGAAGCGGGGGCCGAGAAAAAAGGGGAGTCCCAAAACATGTTTTCCCCATGCGATTTTCCAAAGGGAACTTAAGACACGGCTACAGCCCGAACTGCTGAACGGAATTATACAAAATTTGGCAAAAAGGTAGAGTTTGGTTCCCAGATCACGCTTTTTGTTAAATGGTGTATATCCGTTCAGTAGTTCCTGAGAAAATCATAGATATATCTATAGACGAAGTACGGTACAAGTACAGTACGTGTACCTTCCCGAGTACGAGCTTTATGCTAATTGGCTGTCAATTCTCCAAACCAGGAAGAGTTGGGAGCCATCTAGTGCCTCAGTAGAACCGAGGCACAAGAAAACAGAAAAAGAAACGCGAAAAACGCGAAAAGGGGCCAGCGTAGGAACACCCTGACCTCCTAGGCCTGCTTAGGGGTCCCACAAGGACCCCCAAGGCCAAAAATGTCCCCTCTACCATTACAAACATTAAAAAAAAAGAATGGTGCTATAGGTTGACTTGAACACTTCTGTTCTTACATTACTAAGATGCCTGACGTGGATGGTGGGAATGTGGTTGCCATAGTGGGTGGTGAGATTTTATGCTAATTTGTAATGTTGGGGGAGAATGAGTGGTCAGGCAATACTTGAGTTTGAACTGCCAAGTTGGGGAGATTAGGGTACATGTGAACCTGAGGCCCATTGCGTGCCCAACTATGCATGTATGAACTGTTCACCATTTGGTTCAAAACAAGAGCCTATATTTTGTTGAGAAAGCTGATAGTATGTTTTGCAATTAGCTGCAAATTAAAGTCTTCCTTTATCAGAATTTTGTTGGCTTTGGCCTGTGATTGAAGAGTGAGTTTAAACAATTTGATCAGAAAGGATTGCATCCAGGCAGTATTATACTACTACAACTTTGGAGGAGCTATTTGAGTTACTGGGGTACAGGTCTCATTTGCACTCAAATGGTGGAAGTGCAACAGTTTAATACTGTAAACTAAGCTAGTGATAGTCCTGCCTCGTGCTTCCCTTCTCTATTCCTTAGTATGATTTTGTGGCCAAAATAAAGAAGTTGTCAATGGTTGTGATATCATTATTTCCAACAATGTTTCTGTGTGGTCTTCTAAATACTATTTGGATTCTAACAGGAGGTTGGTAATGCCAAGGGTGTGCCTAGAGGCAGATCATGTGTTCATTAGGCCACGTGTAATGCAAGGGAAAGTGTTACAGTGGGTCGGGAACCATCAATGTTTCTCAGCTGGGGGCTTTCGGGGGTGGGGGCGGGGGAGGAGGATGGGAGGGGAAAATTGGCCGGAAACTAAAGCAGAAGAGTAAAAACCAGCCTAGGGTGGCAAACAACATTAATATGCTGGTTGATAGAGAGTTAGCTCAGAGAAGTACCATGCCACTAGGCATTGTAGGTGCCTAATATGGGAGCGATAAATAGTGTTGGGGTGGTAAGTGTAGCTAGTGGACTAGGAGGTACGTCATTGGGTGAGGCAATGAATGTAATGGATTAACAATGCTCAGCTTTATATTTATAGAGGCGTTGCAAAATGTCTTTGAAGGCTATCATTGGCTTGAATTATAAACATGCCATCTTGTAAATATTGATAGTAGGTTTCCTGGGAAAGCTGTGAAATGGTGGGGCATGGAATCTATTGCCACCTTGCATTCTGGAGAGCTGGTTTGTGTCTAGTCTAGGTGGAAAGGTGTTTGGGAAGTGTGTAGACAAACTATTGAATTCAAAATATTGTGAAACAAAAATATGGTGCTGTCAAAATTATCATGGAGAGAAATATCAAAGCTAAAAATATTGTTGTGTTGTTTTGATTCTCGTTGAAAAAAATATTGTTTTGTAATTTATTGTTGTAATTTAATTTTTGATTTATATTTTCCTTTTTTATTTATTGTCATTTGTAAAAATAATACATTTTTAAAGTATTAATTAGAGCCATATTTTTCATGAAGCTTCTAATGTTATAGGAGCGGGATGTTGATAGGGGAAATGTGTGGTCAGATTTTTTAAACTGTTTATTAATGTTTATGTACACTTTGCTGTATGAGTGACATGATATTTTCTAATTGAATTTGTAACTTTAAATGTATTATTTTATGAGAAAATATTTTAAATATTTGGAAAAAATATTTTACATTGATATCTGTTATGTTTTAAAATATTGTTTTTTCTTTTCTTATTTGTAATGTTTATATTCTGTATACATTTGATATAGAATGTATTACATATTATTCATTTTGTAAAATATTATATTTCATTTAGTTTACACAATGTTTATTTGTATTGTGAAATTATTCATATATTTGGTAGAAATGTTATATTTATGGTTTGATGTAACATTTATTTTAAATAAGTAGTCATTTATATTATTATTAAAATGTTTTATATTTGTATATTTCTTTTTGATTTTGTAAAAACGTGTAATTATTGAATACATTTATATTTTGAATTATGTATGTTAGGTGTAGAAAAATAAAATTTTGTGTGAAATAATACTGTATAACATTATCTTTATTGAGTTTTAGTTATAAAGTTTTTATATGTTACTTCTAAGTGTGTTGTAGATAATGTCAATTAATCATGAGTTTTTTGTTCAATATATAATAGTAGTAATATAATACTTTATTTCGGTTTATGAAAACCATAAATGTAGTGCATACATAAATAGTTAAAAACATTTGACTACATAAAATGCAATATAAATAAAACAGTATTACAAATCACTAAAAACATGGATGTTTGTTAGCTGCTAGAACAGGTTAAACAAGATAATGTAAAATACAGACACATCCAGTGATTAAAAACTACTATCGTACACCCATAAAGCTTTTAGGACATGCCCTTGTCCCTCCCTGGCAGTTTGATCATTCAAATTCTCTGCGCCCAAGCTAAGAAACTGGAGATAGCAAGCACAATGTATTCCTGCATGTCGCTTCTAAGGATTCTGAATGCTTTCCAGTAATGAGCAATACCATAAGCTTGGTTACAGGGATAGTCCACCTCCTTCAATAGGTTGGGCAACAAAAAAAAGGAAATGTAAGACTAGCTCCTGGAACATTGGGCACAATGGGGCAATTTGGGGATAAGAATCTTTTTTTGTTCCATTTAGTTGTAGAAGAATCTAAGGGGAGGATGCCATCTAGAGGCTTTTGGCTTACAAAAGGCAAATCCTGTCCAGAGACCGCTCAAGGCTAAATGAACATTTGTAAGTAATGAAAATGTCAGTGATGCTCCCCTCTTTTTGCTTGAGACAAATTTTCTGCATAGTGAAATCCCAGAAAGCTAGTTTCAACTTCGTAAGGATACCTTTCTTTAGTGTAGTGGGGGAAATACCACACTCCATCTTGATGGCTTCATATAGGTATTTAATTTTGCTCAACCATGGAGTACAGACACTTTAATCAATATTAATTCGTTCCACTAGGGCTTACCTGCACAGCACCAGTTCTGGTGTGGACCACAGGCGCACCCAATATGCCAAGGGTTTTAGGAGTACAACATGATCAATTCTATTTAGGGCCAGATTACGAGTCTGGCAGTCCGAGAACCGCCAGACTCGTGGTGGCGTGGCTGTGGCAGTTCAGCCACTACCACACTGGTATTCTGACCGCCCCATTAAGACTTGGGTGTTCAGATCACCAACGCTGCCAGAGAACCACCATTCCCTGGCGGTGGTGCGGTGGTCCTGAGGACGCAATAAACTTGGCAGGACTGTCGCAGTCCTGCCGAGCATATTACGAGTTTCCACTGCGCAATGGTTTTAATGGCGGTTTCACCGCCATGAAAACCATGGCAGAGAGGAAACAAAGGGGACGCCTCAGGGTGCCCCTGATGCCTCATGCCATGTGGATGCACACAGGGGCGCACAACATGTGCCCCCCTGGGTGCATGCACACCAGTCCCTGCACGGCATGGACTTTATAGTCCATGATATGCAGGAACTGTTTATGGCTTTCCCATTGTGGTGCTCAATTTTAGAGGCATCGCCATGAGGGCCGCCAAAAACTAGCACACCAGACAGGAACAAACTCCTAATCTGGCGGGTGGCCCAACCGGCTTTGATGCAATGGGAGCGTGGTGGTGGTGCACCACCTGCTCCAGCAGCACCGAAAGTCATAATTGGGCCCTCTATGAGAGATCAATGCTTAGAGGGTATAAGGGAAGTGCTTTGGGGGAGGTTGAACAGTGATCTAATTAATTTGTTTTCGGTTTGTGTGATCAAACACACATCAACACAGGCCCAAAGCACTGCCCCATTTGTGGCCCCTGTCATAGCGGTGGCCCTGTAGACCTCTAGAGCAGGTGTTACAGCGCTGCTGGAGATGACCTTGTCTTTCCTGCCCATGGCAGATGTCCTTATAGAGGAATGTTCCTGCTTTTTCCTACCTGGGAGTCCCATGACAGATTATTGGCCAATCTGATGCCCAAGTAGTCAAAATATTTCACTTGTTTCAATGGCACCCCATCTAGCCTCACCCCACCTCCAAAAGACTGGTGAGGTTGCAGCACCATGCATTTGCATTTAAAGGGGTTTACCTCTAGGTCCCTTACTGAGCAATATTTTGAAAAGCTGTCCAACAAAGATTGGAGACCCGATGGAGTTCTAGATATAAGAAGCATGTTGTCAGCAAACATGAGCATTGGTGAACTGATGCCTGCAGATTTTGAGGCATCATATCCACACAGGGCCAGCCACTCTACCACTCCATTGATATACAGGCTGAACAATGTGGGCACTAGCACACATCCTTGCCTGTAACTACAGTTTATTGGAATCCTATATGGGAGGTTCTCAACAGAGTTCCACCTGGCCTCTGCGTATGTGTCGGTATGTAGGATCTTTAAAATTCTTAGAAGATCATCAGGAATGGTATGTGCTACAAGTACCCTCCACAGGTTTTTCATTGAGACCAAATCAAATGCTGCCCTCTGATATATGAAGGCAACATAGAGATGGTCCTGCCTTATGGTAACATCCAGTAGATCATCCCAAAGCTGAAGACTTGATCGAGGGTACTAAACTTGGACCTGAACCCAGCTTGATAGTCTGAAAGGATACTGTTGTCTAACATCCAGGATGGAGACTGCAAAAAACACTGTTGTCAATCAAGCTGATTGGCCTGTGGTTGGGTGGGCGTCCCTCATCCCCTTCTTATAAATAAGGACAATAGTAGCTCCCTTCCAAGATAGAGGGAGCTCCTCCCTTCTCACAATGGCATTTTCAATAGCATTCAGGTAGGAAAACCCAGATTTCAGATTGTAACAGATAGAGATAAGCAGGGATGCCAACAGGGCCAAGCGCTTTCTCTCTCTTCATTAACTTTAAGGCCTGCACCTTTTCTGCTATCTCAAAGCCCATTGGCTCTCCAGTACTGCCTCCTGCCCTATGTACTATGTGAACTTGTGAGGAGCGATACCTAGATTGTGTCATTGGGGCCTCCCTTATAAACAAAACCCTTTTGTACTGTGTAGTCTAACATGGGTTACGTCATTGGACTGCTCCTGATATAAGTCTATAAAATGGTCTACCATTACATGCATCTGGTTGCTCCACTGCTTCAAGATGCTTATCGATAGTACCGGACCCAGAGGTTATCTACTTCCATAATTCCTTAATGTTCCTATTTTGTAGCGAGTCTGCCAGTTCTTCCCATTGATCTTTCTTCCAAAATTTTACATAGTGGCCCTGTACTCTTTTTTGGGGACACAAATTGCCCTTTGTTTGTCTTTTTCCACTGCTTATAGTAGTTGTTATTCTTGCGTGCTTGCATTCACACGCATACCATCCCAGGAGATTTGTTGGGCAGTGATCCCTCAAGCCCACCTTTGTGAAGAGAAGTTTTAGTGATTCTAGTACAGAATGGGTCTTAACAAAATTTATTGTGGTCCTATCAGTACACTCCAAAGGAGAAAGTTTCTCCACAAATTAGTTGTATAGTTGGAATTGGACTTTGGAATTATCTGCTATTGCTGTCCATTTTACGTTCTTTCTATTATTACTGGTCTCTTTTGAACTTATGGAATTGTTGCATGGGAGTTTTGCGCTGAAGAATGGTCTTGATTGAAAATGGGCACTCTGGTGCTTCGTGATCACTATCCGATCTGGATACTACCCACATTTCATAGAAGGCCAGAGTATATTATCCAGAAAGATATAATCAATGTTACTTTTACATTGGCCTCTCTAGAAGGTTGGTCGTGGCGGAGAATCCAAACCTATAACCTATAACCCATTTGTTTTTAGTAGGTCGACAAGTTGTACAGAAACCTTGGGCTGCCTATTTTCAGGTGGGACAGAGGATGGCATCCATATTGAGTCCATCTGATCCAGAGTCTTGGGGCCTGAAACAATTTGTGTGTTTTAGTCTTCTGCACTAATTTTGAGATGGCTATGGTGTAACTGCTTGGTCATGACCAAAAGACTTTCTATGGTTCCTGACTGTATGTTTGGGGGAAGAGAGCGTAGGTAATTGTTTATGAATGTGATGTGCTTGGCCCTGTCAGAGTGCCTGTTTTAATAACTATACCCAGCAGATCTCAACACTAAGGGCCAATTCCGATTTTGGATGGACCGGAGTCCATCCGACATCGGTTTGGAACTGGAACCGAACGACCTCCTGTCATCGGTTTCAGCCCAGGAAGTAGGATGCGACCGAACCCTGTTCGTCGCATACCTATTCTTAACAATGGGAGCTTGCATTCCAAATGAAATGCATGCTCTCATTGCAAAGAGCAGAGATGCAGTCCATCCCTGCATCCCATGGCAGGCACCTCAAGGTGCCTGCCACCTGGTGCAGGGATCAACAGGGGTGCACCATAGGTGCCCCCTAGGCCACCATTCAGCGGCCTTTCACCCATGGGGGCCATGCTGCGGCTTCCCAAAGATAGATTCCCAATGCCTTTCTGTGTCAGAAAGGCCGACACAGAAAGGCACTGGGAAGCTGCCATCATAATCCCTCAGCCAGAAAGGATCGGGTAAAGGGAATACCGAGGGCTTTCCGAAATGTGGACTGGCTCTCCGAGCCCGTCGGAGGCCATTCAGAAAACTGATTCGGATTCCCTTCCAACCGAGAGCATCGAATGGCTCATCGGAAAGGAATCCAAACGGGCAATTTCGATGCGGTCGATACAGTTGCCGACCAGGCCCTTAGAAGGAATACTTTTTATTGTGGCAAACAAATCCATCCTCAGCCAACTCAACAGCCCTCCAGGTGCCCTCATCACAGGTGAAGGTACAGCATTGAAGGTGAATGAAATATACCCGGCTCTGTCACCCACGTCTCCTGTAATAAGATGTTATGATGTTGGTCTATGAATGTTCTCTATTCAGGATCCTCAAGCTTAGATCTGACCTTGCAACAGTCCAGAAAAACAGTTTTATAGTAGCATTTTCGCATAGGTTTGCGCCAAGTACATACACTGTTGACCTGCGCATTTGACTTGTTTGCTCTTCAAAATTTTTATAAGCGTTTGAAAATGCTACCGTATTGTCCCCCTGGCTATGCAAGTTATTTGTTAACTCATCCATTGGAATGCTTGATGAGGGCGGACATTTTGGCAATGAGGATGTAGTGACTCCATTCTGGCTCATCAGTAGTCATTCCATATCAGACAGGTTGACTCCATGGTTCTCTAAGAGAGCAAAGGTTTGTGAATGGCTTGGTAGGTTCAGGGTACAATGAATTTTTGTGCCTAATGGAGTTTTTGGGGCATTTGCCTTAAACCTTATTTGTGAGCCTATAGGGGGCATGTATCTAAGTTATAATGCTATCAATCCTTCATCAAGCTCAATCTTCGCCAGCTTCAGACAAATGTGGTAAAATTTTGAGTGCTCATTAGTAAATCGTGTGGCCATTATTATTGGCATGCCGTATGGTTCTCTAGTGCCTAGAGGGAGTTTCAGGATGGTAGTCATGAATATGTTGAATTCCTTTCTAAGGGCCACTTTGAGCCTAGTTCGGGTACTTGTTGTGTTTGGGATTAAAGTGGGATCCAATGTGTTTTTTTGCAACCATTTACCACCTGGTAGAATGACTTACTGTCAGGTAGCATGGTTGGATGAAGTTTACGTCCCGAGTACAAGGAAGGTTTAGCAGTCGTCAAAGATTCTCTAACAGCATTAGACACATTTGCCTTACACGACTGAGTTGCTCAACACACTAATGTGCTATTCTCAGAGGTGCTTTCCAGATGTTTAGGATGGCTAGTGCGTGAGAGATCAGTCTTCACCCTTAGGAGCTGAAAATGTGTGTTACGGTTCATTACCAAAGGAAGTAGGTTGTCCATTTTATCGTTAAGGGCCTTGGACAACATACTAATGTGATCTCTTAGGTCGGTTAGCTCATTTTGTAACATAGTTACCTGCAGATATATAAGATTCCTACGTGACCTGGGAGCAATGGATTGTGGATTGCGTTGCCGCTGACAGAGTGTTAGCAGGAGTTTGCTCAGCAAGAGTTCTTAGTACTTCAAATGATTAGTGCATTCAACAGCTACTGGGGAGACTACAGTGGCCAGGTCTGGAGACTGGTTTCTAGTGGGTGTTTGTTGACTGGTACCAAGAAGTGGCTGTGGGTTGGTGGGTGTGTCATTACTAATTTGAGCTAGTGAGCAAGAACTCCCGGGTTTGTTAAAAATCTATTTAATGTACCCCCACCAACCGTTCTCTAATTTATCCTCCTTACCCTTTGGGCCTAGTAGCCCTTCCACCTCCTCAATCAATGCATCTATTTCATCAAAAGTGCAATTTTCCACTGAGTATCTTGGTCACTTTTTAGGTCTTGCCTATGCATAGGAGGGGACCTCATGTAATCGATTCCGTTTTTGCCCTAGAAACGTGCACACGTTGCATTGCTTAGAATGGCTACACGTGCACGTTTGGCGATTACCTTGCGGGAGTGAGCGGTGCCATATGGTAGCAATTATCGCGCTCGCTCCCTCAAGGGAAACACTGCGCGTTCCGGCTCTCGGCCAGCACTCCCCCGACTTACATTCTATGCGGGGTGTTCCGGACACTACTACCTGGCCCTCAGCTTGGCTTACAGAAAGCTTAGGAGGTCGGCTATGCAGTGATTTTTTTTACTGATGTTGCGTCATTTCTACGGGGTTTCCTCGAATACTCCGTACTCACTACAGATTCGGACTCTAACATGGAGGCGCAGGTAGGCTGCTCATGTAAATAAGGACTATGCGTATCCTAATTTATGCTCAAGAGCAGCTGCTAGGGGGAGAGTAACCGCTGGCCCATGGGCGATTACGTGCACAAGAGATAGAAGTGTTGTCCTCGGAAAGTTATACATTTCGGTAAGTAGTGTCCTGTTTTAAACCATTTCATTCATGTTGTAGCATCCAGCAGTGAAGTGTCGCTGTTGGCGTTGGAGAGAGCAATGCGTCGGGAGCGCTGACTTTAAATTCAAAGTTGCAGGCAAGGGATTTGTTTTGTGAGTGCGCGTCTGACTCGTGGAGAGGACAGAGGTACAACAATGGGACGTGCTCAAAGCTGAGAAAACTCTTCTGCCCACGGCAGGTGGGTGCACCTTCCACCAAGAGACGGTGTGTACGGGGTATTCCTCAACTGCCAACTGCGTGGTAGCCTAATCCTACTGCCTTTGCAGACTTTTTACATCTTCGGTCACAAAATCACAGTAGGCTTCGATCCCTTGGCCTGCACCATATCTTCCCTTTGATCTTGTGATGCGTTGTGTGACTGTTGGTTCCTTGTGGCTCATGCAGCGGCCAGCCGCTGTACTCTGTTGTGGTCAGTTCTGGGTTGTCTGGTTCCGCTGTGGTCACGGACTGACTCTTATTCAAGGGAAGATGGGTGGGCGTGGGTGGTGGCTACAGGAGCAAAACATCACCTTCCCTGCCAGCGTGGTCATTTCATGCACCACCACGCTTTTGTCTTTGCACAATAAATATATGCAGACGGGAGACAAACAAGACCCATATGCGAGAATGTTTTTTAACGCTTTTTCTTTCAAATGGTTGGTCCCGTGGGATTTGTTTGGTTGTTCTTCCACAGCTGCGGTTACTCATTGCTGCCTGTTACTGTCTCCCTTTGTGGTCTTAGAACATTGGTGGGATCCGGACAGGACTCTTACAGAACCCACAATATTGCAGATGACGGACAATTTCCAACTTCCTCACAAACATGCATTGGGCAGGAAAAATGTAGAGGGGTTAGGTACGTTGGTTGTTTAAGAAAAACTCTTGAAACGCTGTGGCACCACCCAGGTTTAGCATCTCTTCGAGGGTGGTCTAGCGAGGATTTGCCCCAACATGGTGTACACTCGTGGTTGTAGGGTTCCTTCTTTGCCAGGTGAGCACCATGCGGTTTGGTGATTGTGCGTGTGCTTCCTTCCTGCAACATCTAACAGTGCATTCTAAAGTTATCCTCACAACCACTGGGCTTATGGGAACTATATCTACTAACACAGTTAATGTAATAGAGTTGAGAGGTACAGGGAGCCCACCAAATTAAATCACAGTCCTCTCTTTGGGAGCTCCTCCTCCTACGAAGCCATACTTTTCTAGCCCTCACTTTGTCAGACATGCCCACCTTAGTTCAAGGATCTCGGAGAACTCTCTAAAAAGAGATTATTGTGCTTGTGCAGGGGCACTGTTGTATCAGAAGCCACTTCACTGAGCCAGCAAAGTGGTAAAGGCCGGGGTTTTCTAACATTTTAAAGATCACTTAAGCCATAGTTTGTACCGGGGAGAGGGACCTTATTTGGCACAGTCTTAAATAGCAGAACTTTCAGGAGCAATGACTAAGAAAGGCATGTGCCTGGAATCTACTATAGAACTGGTGTTTTGGGAATTCAAGAGAACTTCAACAGAGGTAGAGTAGCTGGAATGTACGGGTGGTTTCAGGCTGCCTGGGTGTGCAGAAATTATGACACAAATGGTGGACGGAAAGCAGACCAGATCAAACATTCACCCCCAGTCGAGAGCTGGGTTAAAACCATCATTCATATTTTCACTGTGCCACCCCAGTTTACACCCAGCCGTATGCAAATCAGACTTGACCCTGCTCCTCATAGGAACAGTCCAGCCTGAACTGCCAAGCCAGCCTCCCTGGACCAGTAAAAAAGCCTCCTGGGACAGGTTTCGGGGTATCACACCTCATCAACCAGGCTAGCTTGAATCCAGTGAAGCAGTGAGCCTGGGACCCACGTCTGGGCATACCCCGCGCACTTAGGGCACGAAGGGAAAATACACACAAATGATGGACAGAATACTGAATAAATCAAAAATACGCCCCAGGGTGTGCAGAAATTGGCAGCAAGACTGAGATACAGGAAGATCACCATAATCTACTCTAGGCAGCTACCTCCAGGCATCAACACCCACAACATAGAAAGTAAATATCCTCTTAAGGCAAAGCGGCTTGAGTACGTACTTGAGGAAGATTTGAACGGTTGGGCTGGCTCAGGCTATGACTGCAAGGTAAGAACACCATTTACTGTTCACCCAAATCCAGGCACTGCAGTTGCATATGAAAATGTATTGCCATAAGAAAGTGCTAGCCGGAAGCGACTGCTTACTGGTACCCCAACCAGATATCCTGGGAACTCTACCAATTCCAATCCTGGGATCTAAGAACAAACTTAAGCACGTTTGACAAACACATTAACTGGTATGTGGAAGGGCAGTAGAGGCAGTCACCTCATGACTAAGATTATCAATATGGGTTTGTTTAAAAAAAAAAAAGAAATCCAGCTATGAGCTGTCACAGGAAATGGGCAGAAATACGAGCTGAGCTGGCATGGAAATTCGGGATTGCCAGCTAAATGGGAGCAGAGGTCCCTGGAGCCTCTGAGTGCTGAGATGCTGAGATATAATGGAAGATGGGCATAGGGAATCCGCCATTACTTGGGGCAGAGGAGTTCTAAAATAAGGAGACCCGGGACTGGAACTTGTGATTCAGAGCAAGAACAAAGACTACTCTGGTTGATGCACCCATAACGCTGACCGTGCTTCCCTATCCTCAGTGAAACATGGGGTGCACGTGCCCCCCTACTCCCCATCCACATTAAGGCATAGGATCCACCCGTGGTGCTTGACCACAAGGGTTAACAAGCATTGGCATAGCCAATAGGTCTCGCATTTGGGACCTTATGTGTTTAGCCAGAACTTTTGGCTATGTTGTGGAGCATTGTGGCTGCTGTGCATTATGTTGAAAAGTTATGATAAAAAGTGTTAAGCAGTTTTGTTACCTTTATGCAAACAAAGACGACATTATATACAAGTGAAAACCCTGATTATAAAAGTTTTTACCATAAAAAATGTCTCTTAGTTTTTTTGTACATGCACTGCTGGCAACTTCTTCCTGCCTGTTCTGATGCTTATGTTATAATTTATTTTGTTATGGGGGAGTGGGAAATAAATAACGGGGAAGTAGAGGTTGGAAAACAGTAATTTAATTAGCACACGAGCAGCGGACGGACACTAGGGGAGATTCAACAGATGCCAGATTCCCAGGGTAGACTGACGTGATGCTTAGGTGGTGCGCTGATGCAAAATGGTGCTGGTGAATGATGTTTGGTGCTCAGGTGGTGACACTATATGGGGTTATAGAAAGTGCCAAACCAAAATGTGGTTCACGCTATATTGACAGCTGCCTACTTACTACCTGAGATAACCACTGTCTATTTACGCAGAGGAAGTCCCTCCAATTAAATTCGAGACATTGTGCATTTTAGCTTTCGCTGGGTACCCTTTATCCCAAACAAGATCTGAGAAAATTGCCATTTTCTAGCTTCCAACACTTACTCCACCCCTAAATATATTGTCCGGCAAAATGCAACACTCAGCACTAAACAGCTGTGTTTTCACTACTTCATGAATTATGCTACTCACTTTCGCCTCTCATGGCTTCCCTGCAACCAGCATGCAGAGATTGCAATGTGCTCCTGTACACCTACATGACCTTCACTGTGTGTGTGTGCGTGTGAGGGGAGTGGGGGAGGTTCTGGGCCTTAAGCACCGGAATAAGCACCAGCGTCTCAACGTGCTGCTGAAAGATCTTGTGTTAGGAGGAGGGAAGGATGAGAGTAAGAACAACACTCTCACTTAATTAAACATGGCCTTGAAAGTTCCCAATAATTAGTTATAAGAGCAGGGAGCAGGAGCTAAATAAAAGTAGCTTGGGGTGTATTGGTTCCTGCTACTAGAATGGACGTGCGTTGTGCCAAGCTTGATAAACGTGTCCTGGACCACAGTGGGTTTGCACAATGATTGAACCGGGTGGGTGTGGAAGAACTCACCTGCACGCCGGTGTAGTTCTCGAAGAAGAAGAGCACCATGCTTTGGTGCAGGGTGTAGAGACGGTCATCCACTTGGTGGTATATGCGGGCGGGCAGCATGCAAAAAGAAATGCGCCAGACCACCCCAAGCCAGCAAGTATATGGGCGCCGGGCCCATCATCATGGCAGTGGGGAGTAGGTAGCGCAAGGAATAGGTGTGCAACACCAGGGACAGCAGCATGGTGCCACTGTAAAGTATGGGCAGCCTCCGATGGCAAGTGAGGTGAGACAGCACAAGCTGCTGGTACAGTCAGGGTCCAAGTCTCGCCTTCTGTCTTCCTGCGCGTGTCGGGTTTAACGCAGCCTTAGGCTGGCAGGCAGCATAACCCCTCTTACGGCTGTCAGCCAGTGGTGGTGTGTTACTGTGTATACGTCCTGGCGGCCATGGTGGGCTGCTTCATCATAGGCGAGACTGTAAGTGGCAGACATGTTGGATGTGGGTACAGGCTTCTAATGTAACCAGAAGAGGATTCAACACGCAGGACACTGTTGGTTTAAGCCACAGTGCACTCACAACCCATCAGTACACTGTTCTGGTGATGACTGCAGTCGAAGTATCGAATGATGTATGTACTCCCAGGCACTAGTGAGGGTAGAACGCTCAGCAACTAGTGATATCTGGACACCCAGACACTGATGAGGACTGAACTCTCGGGTATCCCCTGACCTTGACACTTTCAGGCAGTAGTGATAGCTGCACTTCTGGGTTTTAGTAAGATTGCACTTTCAGGCATGAATGATGAGTGCACTTTGTGATAGATTGACTCCCTGACCCAGGTACTCTCTAGCCCTAGTGATGGCTGTACACGCAGGCACTAATGGTGGCTCAATTCCCAGGCTGCTGTAGCGGTTTCTCTCTCGGGCACTACTAATAGCTCCAGTCGAGAGCTGTAGTAATTGTTTGCTTGGGGGTGCAGAAATGGCTCCACTCCCCGACAGCAGGGGTAAAAGCACCTCAAGGTTGAAGTGTGGTGTTGTCTCTTGCTAGATCAGTACATCACAGACAAGTGAACAATTTCTATGATTCATAACATCTTTCCAGGACCTCTGTACTGCAATTACCCACTGTGAAGGCCCCACCCACCACAACAAGTGAGGGGACCCAGCCAGGATTACCGGACGTCCCCCACGAGTGCAGAGGCTCTTTCTGAATAGGCCCACAATTACTATAAAAAACAGATGTTACCATTACTTAATTTTTAATACCCAATTTATAAAGTTCAGATGGACTGAAGGCTGATTCTGCTCTTGGAATTGAAACTTGTGACCTTGGGATCACCGCATTTGTCAGCGGCGAGCATCTATCCCACTGAGACATTCTGTCGCCTCCAAGCAGAATGCAAAAGTGACAAATATCAGACATGAGGAAACGAAAATAAGTAAACACTGGATTTTATCCAGAATTCGACAGGATTTTTTTTTTACGTGGAGAGTTTCCCACTCTCTACTTTTTACGTGTGAAATATAACGTTTCTATAAACGGAAACCTGTGCTGTGCCAGCCATGATTATTAGGGTACATCGGCAAAGTGTTCATGCAAGGCATACAGAAGTGGAATGAAAGGGCTCCCTACCCGCACTGAGTGACCGGCATCGTTTGTCTTGACATTTTGGGCGGGCAGACTGCGGTTTCTTGCAAGAACCCGTTGTTACTGAGCACGGCAAAACAGAAATGTCATCGAGGTCTGGCCAGTCAGTACTCAGTACTTTGTGCTCCTGCGTGGTAACTGAAACGAATAACACACAAATATGTATTAACTCGGTGTGTGGATGAGTCCGCCGCAGAGCCAGCAGCAAGGCAAACTGGCACCTGTGAAGAGCTGCCATCACGAGTATGCCCATAAGAAATATATAATTAAATGTTATGTTATAGAGTTTATTGAGCTCGCAAATGCGAGGAAGGTGTCCTGGCGCTTAAGAGACTAACACTGATTATAGCCTAGATCGTCTGTCAGAGCAGCTGAAATAAATCAAGGTCAGTGGACAGCAATGACAGAAGGAACGATAAACAAGGAGGCACAGCCAGGAACCAAGAAAAACAAGCACAAACACGTGCCCCTTGTGCAGTGGGGGGGAGGGGAGGGGGACGGGTGCGATTCACTTGCGGGAGCGATAATTGCTGCCAGATGGTGGCACACTCCCACGAGTGAATCTCCTAACGTGCACGCGTTGCTATTGATGGCAATGGAACGCGTGCACGTGCTTGGCTGAAAAGCCTAACCGACAGGAAAAGGTATTTTTCCTTTCTAACGCATGCGCGTTGTGAAGGCAAGACCTAAAACCCAGTCACCTAGCAGGATTGATGAGGACTGGTCCTTTTACTTCGGTTGTTACAGAGTACATCTTTTTTAGTCTGCAAGCACTATTTTCTTTAATCACTTTTTCCTACTACAGGCACAACATGCTTTATTCTTTGCAACATTCAGCGGGGCATGCACGCTTTCACTGTCGGAGCAGCCGGGATGATGGCCGGCGCTTCTTTGACTATTTTGCGCATTTTTAAGAGTTTGAGCTATTGGCATTGTAAATGTCAATGCCTTTTATCTTTTATGTATGTGTTAATTAGCAAAACAGATAAATAAAAGGCATTGTCATTTACAATGCCAATAGCTAAAACTCTCACAAATGCGAGACCTATTGCATTGCAGTACTTCCCGTGCCTACACATTCACTGACAACTGCCACTCCATAGTGATATCACTCTAGAGCTGCTTTCACTGCAGTGATGGTACTGGTAGCTGAAGTGCTGCTGTGACACTGGCCACTGCCAGCACAACACTGCAGGGATAGGCCAGAGTGAAAGTCAAAGTGCAAGCACACTAGAATTGGCCTTTATGCAGTGGCTATGCATTTGAATTCTTCCATACTGCTATGGAATCACCCTAAGGCTGCTACTAGCATAGCACTAGGAGATGCATACTGCACTGGCATCGCACTAGAGGCTTTCCATGCACTGGACTCTGGCCTGATTTCAGTGACATCAAAGTAAGAACTGCCCTAGCTGCACTGTACATGCACTGAGCTCCTTGCACTAAACGACCTTGCAGTGGGTGCTGCCCTCACTACAATAAGAACCATCACATCTCCCCAATAACATGCTGTTTTTCTCTCATTTTAATTGCCCCACTCTCTTTCTCTTGTATTTCTCCTCCTATTTTTCACCCCCTCCTGTCTCCTATTACACACCTGTCCCCCAGATAACGTCCCCCTGCTCTAACAGTTTGCCTTTCTCTTCCTCTGGATTCAGAGTAATGACTTGTGTGCAGTGCTTTAAATGGGCCGGTACTCACAAGTACTGAGTACCGGCACTTCTTATTTTTACCACTCTGAGTACCGGCTTTTCTCTGCTGCCAAGGAGAGTACTGGTACTCATAAACGGTAGGCGCCTTGGCTGTTAGTGCTGGTGACCTGACCGCCAAAGCCCTTCTGTAGCAGTGACTGATGAGCTGAGCCCCCGCTGAACTATTCAGCTTGGGCTCATTTGCATAACGTCCGGTGTTCACCATCCTGCTGTGTTGCAAACACTGCATTGAGACAGCCAGGTGACGGTGCAATTAAGAAATTCAAAGAAGGTAACGAGGTTAAAATGGCTTTAATCTTTCCTGATTCTTTTGTTTGAGTGCCTGCTTATGTTTGTCTGTTTGCAGTTTTGTTTGAGTAAAAAAGTGAGAGAAACGGGGGGAGATTCGAGACACTCAAGGGAGGTATATTAAAGGAAGAGAGAGAGAGAGAGCGCACGCGCGCGCTCGAGAATATATAGTATTGTACCAAGCAACACCAAATAACAGTATGAAAACTTCAAATATTATAAAACAAGGAAATGTTAAAACAGCACAGTGTTTGGTTTTCGTTAGGAGTTAACCAATTTTGTTTATAGAAATGCATTTCTCGTGTGTTTTGATACGTGCTGCAACTAGTACTGAAGTCAATAAGTAACAGTATTTTTTAATTTTTTTTTTATTTTTTTTATTTATGCAGCAAAATGCCAAGCCGTTGCTCTCTACGGGGCTGGGGTATGGGGACATGCAGACATTGGCTCACTACAGATCGTTGAGAACTCATTTATGAGATTCCTTTTATCCACCCCAAAATGCTCTTCTATTTATGCTTGTCATCTAGAGCTGGGAATCCCATATATAGAAGACTTGATAAAGGTGCAGCCATTACTACTCTGGAGACGTATCTGGTTGTCGGATAAAAATCTACTGACCAAAGACATACTACTGGACTCCATGGCACTGGATCATGCACACAAAATAGCATGGCTTACCTATGTCAGACATTTCTTTATTGACCTGGGTCTAGAAGAGTACTATACCACCCCAGACAAAATAATTGAAATAACAAAGAAAGACCTAAAACAATTAGCATTGAGCCATCTAGAGTCTCTTAGACTGACCTCCCTATCATCTAAGCAATCTGTGCTCCATGCAAACATGATCCAGTATACCCCGCAAATCCAGCCCTATCTTACCTTAGAATTTACCACATACGATAAGATGCTCCTGACAAGGTTCAGATTGAACCTGTTTCACAGACTTGTGGCCTTCCCAGAAAAGAACACCTGGGACACAAACTTGGTACTTTGTTCATGTGACGATATGTCCCCCCAATCATGTATCCACACAATACTGTTCTGCAAATACTATCACACTCACAGAAAGATTTGGCTTCTTCCGCTACTCAAACGCTGGGGCCTTAGACGCTGTCGGCCTGCTATGTTAGCCTTGCAGCTGCTAGACTCTGAATGCACTTGTTATCATGTTCTTAACTTTTTAAAGTGCATTATGAGGCACAGAAATAATCTTTAGAAAGACACATAGGATTTTGATGATATCTGTATTTTATTTTTTGATAACGTGTTTTTTATTTTTCATATATATGATATGTATGAATTTTTGTGATTACTTTTATGGTTTTTCTTTGCCAAAACCGAATAAAGGAAAATTTAAATTTAAATAAGTAACAGTATGTCTTGCTCTTAGTCCCGCCCCTAGCCCCTTCCACTCGCCCCATTCAAATGAGTACCTGCACTATTTTGTTCCCATCTAAATAAAGCACTGCTTGTGTGCCACGGGCAGGAATAGTTAGGCCCCCAAGATCGAGCGGCAGGCGGCAAGTTATAGATTCTATCTGACAGACAACAAACGTCCCCTCTCCACAGGCACACCAATCTCTCCAAGTTCGCAGGCCAGTTGCAGAAAGTCACAGCGGAGTGGAGGGTACACTGCAAGCACCACTTTCACACTACAAGGGGGTTCTTACCAGACTTGCTGTGTACGAAAAATAGAGAGGGAATGAAGTACCTGGAGATGATAAAGAATCAAGGGGGTCAGGCACCCCAGTGCTTTCTACCAAACTTCCCGCACCGCAGGACTTCACAAGTGCTTTTTACCACAACATGGGAGTCCGTGTTCCCTCTGCACAACCCTCTGCAGGTGAGCCTTCTGGCACTGTGTGAGGTGGGAGATGCAGTCCACAGAGATGATAGAGGGCCAAGGTGGTCACACACCCGAGTACTTCCTTCCAAACTAAAAAAAATATATAGTTTTATGATTATATTTTTTTTTTAAATAGTATATGAAAGAAATATTCATTGTATATTAAAAATGATTTTTTGTCTGTAAGTTGCTTGCATAATTTTTACATATTTAGTAATTTGTTGTTTTCAATGTACTGTTTTTATTTAAATATGCGTGCTGCAAATTGAACAATTAATTAAAAGTAATAAATAAAATTTCCTCTTGTATAATATAATATTAAGGTATGTTTATTTGTTTTTAAAGATGATCAATTTTTTAAAATAAAACATTGATGATTTTTTATAAATAGTTATTCACTAATTTGATTCCGTTAATATTATATTATATTTTTTGTTTTAGAATGTCAAATATATGATGTGTTATCTTAAGTGTTCAACACCTTCAAAAACGTAATTTAAAGTGGACTATGAATAGATAATGTGGCAACTCTAGTGTCCAAAACCTTCCCCTAAATAGTTTAGATTGAAATGGTCAAATATAAATATAAATTCTTTTGTGTCCAAAGATCCCCTAAATTGCTTAGATTGGACTGGGAATAGTAAGTGTAACCACTTTGGTGTCAAATACCTTCACCTAAATGGCTTAGATTGGAGTGGGAATAGTTAATGTCACCCCTTAAATGTCCAATGTCTCCCACTGAGTTGCTTAGACTGGAGTGGGAACAGTAAATGTAAACACTTCAGTGTCAAACACCTTTCCCTAAATGGCTTAGATTGGAGTGGGAATAGAAATTGTGTTCACTTTGGTGTACAGCATAACCCCCAAATGGATTTAATAGAAGTGGGAGTAGTAGATTTTATGTTAAATGTAACTCTTGTAGTGTATAACATGCTTAATCTAATACGTTATATTATAGTGTGAGTATTGGATTTAAAACATCAGGGGCCCATTACGATCGCAGGGGGACAAAGTCAGCCCGCCATCTTAACAGAGAACGGGACCGACCACCAGAGGTGCAGCGGTCACACTGTGCCCATTAGGATACGACCACCACCCTGGCGGTCGCATCCCACACATTTAACATTGTGGTGGGCGGTGCTGTGATCAGCACCCGCCACAAGGTTAAATGTGAATGTTGTGCATTGGCATGCACAACATGGCAGGCACTGCGCGATGCCTGCCACCTTGTGCATGCCAATGTAGGGGGGAAGGGGGGTACCATAGGTACCCCCCAAGTGCAGTCCCCCATCCCCCGCCCGCCTGGGGGCCAGCAACGGGCCCCCAAATTAATGCCTGCATGCCTTCTATGGCAGCCTCGCCGCCATGGAAAGGTCTTCTCCACCAGACTTCCTGATATGGATGGCGGTGTCTGGAAGACACCGTCACCATATAAGGCCCGAGTTTAGCCCGGCAGGCAATTGGAATGATTGCCTTGCCAAAAGAAATGCGGCAGACGGTAAATGGAAGGCGGGCAGGTAATGATGTCGGGCTCATTGCCACCACCGGATCCGCCCCTCATCATAATGGACCCCTAACTATTGCATTTTTCACATACATCATTAGCATTGAATTTTTTTATTTTTTTTTTAAGGATAAACAAGACAGTAACTGACATAGTTAAAGATTTTATATGTTTCTTAATTTATTTTTTTATATTTTATGAAATATATATGTTTATTTTTTAGAACACCTATTTTTTAACCATTAGACAAAGAGGGGCCGATTCACAGAACTAATCTGAGATAAAATCCTAAACTTACTACTGGTATTCACAGAAGGTATTTAGTAGTTGTAAAGTTAGGAGTCCTAACTTTACTACTACTAAATGCCTTCAGTGTATAACATGAGTAGTAAATTTAGGATTTTATCCCAGATTAGTAGTTGTTAAGTTAGGAGTCCTAATTTAACTACAACTAAATGCCTTCTGTGAATACCAAAAGTAGTAAGTTTAGGATTTCATCCCAATTTAGTAGTAGCAAAGTTAGGAGCCCTAACTTTAATACTTCTAAATGCGTTCTGTGAATAACAAAAGTAGTACATTTAGGATTTTATCTCAGATTAGTTCTGTGAATCGACCCCAGAGTTTTGATTGTTAATTTTCAACTTTTTTTTTTAATTGGGAAAAAACAAAACATTGTTTTTATTTTAACCACATCGCTGTGGCGGCTATTCCGCCGCAGCGCTAAGGGGGTGGGTGGGCCGCGCGGCAGGCGCATGCTGGTGACGGAACCACTCCGTCACCAGCCGCGGTTGAGCTGTGCTCATCACGGAGCGGTTCCGTCATGGCCCCGCCCGCTCAATAGAACGCGACGCGCAGGCGCAATATCAGCGCTGCGCAGGCGCGTCGGGCAGGCCATGACGGAAACGCTCCTTCATCAGCACAGCGCCACCGCGGCTGATGACGGAGCGGTTCCGTCATCAGCATGGAACCGGTTAATATGCTTTCACTTATTTGCATGTTTCAACATTTATGCAAATAAGAAGAGGGTTCATGATAGAAAAAAGTTTACAGACAGATAATACAAGACTGTGATGTGCGAGACAGGAGAGAGAAGAGGTGCAAATTGGGAAAGGGAATAATAGGTTTGAAGTCAAGGCTTTCTTCAGCAGATGTCATAATGCCCATACAAGTAGGAAATGTCGCACCATTATTAGAGGGGAGAGGAATAAAACATGTATGTTCATTTAGGGTGGGACAAATCCTTGCAATGGCCTTGTGTGGTGGAGAGAGAGTTCGAAGTAGGAGACAGGATGCATAAAGAGAGAGGAATATGGTGATAGACAGAGGAGGGTGAGAAAATAAGAAGAATGTGTGAGTAGGTGTAAGAGAGTATGGTATGAGATAGGATGGAGAAGAGGGGGTGCAACAAAGAAGTGTGTGTGCGCGCTTGTGCGCTTGTGTGTGTGTGTGTGTGTGTGTCAGAGAAGAAGATAAGAGAGTTGAAACAAAAGGAATAGAGGTGTGATTGAGATGGAAAGAAAGGGATTTGGGAACCCGAGAACATATGAGAGAGAGAGAGAGAGAGACTGAAATAGAGATTAACATTGGAATCAAATAAATGTAGCATCAAATTGTATTTTAGTTTTCACCCTGTGAAACTTTTTGCCAGGGCTCCCCCTCTAACCTTTGGCACAGTCTGAATACAGAAGTAATTTGTGGGGGTATAGCACAAGCTTCTCCGTGTCAGAGCGAAACAATATGTAGTTAGTTATTTGCTGCTTTCCTCTCCACCCAAACTGTGATTTGTACATTTTATTTGGCAGGAAATGGAAAACTGTTCACATTTTAAGCACCCATTTACAATCCATCTCCACCACCTCCCCAGTGGTGTAGCAATAGCCTCCACAGTGCGGGGTAGGAGTCGAGCTCCAGGGTGCCACCTCCGGCATTGTGCACAAGTGGCTGACCCCTGGTCTGAGAGCTCCTGACTGGGTCCAGAGCGTGGGCCCCCCCCCCCATTTACATTGCAGGGGGGTTCCCTCAAGTTTGGTTACACCACTTCACCCACTCCCCCACCCACCCTCCAAATGTTCATGCTCTTCAGATGAACTTGGTGTACGTTTCTGAACAATTAGGCAAACACTAGTGTAACTTTCAAGTGGAGCACAGGGAGGGGGTGGCATTTGAAGTGCAGATGCTTGCAACTGCTGGTTTTGGACCAACATTTATACTCTGTGAATCATTGGGAAATGCTAAAAACACTTCTCCCTGACTATAATCAGACCTTTTAGCATAGTTTGGGCTTAGGACATTTCATCTCTAGTAAACTCTTACCCAGGGCACAAGTCCTAAAAAAAGAAGTGGGGGGACGCTGTCACCGGAAGTGATGTCACAACAGGAAGTGACGTCACGAAATGTGGCTTGCACCATTGGGCTCATAGGCTCCCGTCGCTCACCCCTTCGAAGCGATTGCATCTGAGAAGTCAGCATGAGAGCAGCATGCTGTGAGCTCCGATTTTGCCCCAGAGAGGCCAAAGAGTGAAGTCCAGCTGTTTGGCAGGGGGGACGGAGTCCACCCGGTAAAATAAGTGGGGGGCGCCGTCCACCCACGTTGTACTCCGACTCGAGTCATGCTCCTACCCTTCTTGTGAATACACTTTGTACCAGCAGCATGCTGTCTCACAGAAAAGGAAATACCCCCTGGGCCATCCCTTGCCTGGGGCTGGGAGGGATGTCACCCTTACTCTAAAACTAGTGGGGGGACTCCGCTCAGTCCACCCTCGTCCACCCCTACTTGTACTTTGTTTGTCCACCTTTCTAACTACATCCCTGTCAAAAGGTGTCCCCCGTGTTATTTGATAGGCCATATCATGGAGCACTTGGTGGTTTACAAATGAACATGGGCCTTTCTGAAGAATGGCAGACGGTGCAGCCTCTGTTACTTTCATAGCTGCAGGTAGCTGGTGTATTACCTACGTACCAATCCCTTGTCTCTTGCTGTTGTTTCCACGCTGGGTTTGCTGTGGCTCTGAAGTTTGCTTTGCCTCCCCTCCCCTTTGCCTCCCCTGGACACTGCTCGCGGAACCCGCTGCGCGGGTCCCGCTTCGCCTGAGGCCACCTCGCATTAACGCTACTGTTGGAACTTTGACTCTGGGTGTCGGGACGTGCAGGGCTGCGAGCGTGTTGTGGGCGCAGGACTACAAGTCCTAGGAGCGCCCACAACTCCCAATTGTTACCAGCTGGGACGCTCTCCCTGCAGGCTCCTCCCCTTCCTCTCTAGATAGTATTTTATTAACAGGAAAGTCCCGCGGCGCGGGAGCGCGCGCGAGGGCGCCGGGAGAAGCCCGGGACAAGGGCGGGACCGTCTGTGGCCGTCCGGGGCCAAAGGAGGCCGGGCTGGGCCCACTCCCTTTCGCCCCTATTTTCGTGTCATAGATTCGTCTACAATGTGCCATATGTGATCTTGTGATAGATTCCTTTTGTTACTAACGTCATCTTTGGTGGAGTAGAGTTGCCACTGTTATATACATTTTATAGAGGTATCTGTTTCCCCGGTTGTCCTTCCGATCCTGTTTATGAGATGTCTTCACTCGAGGTAAACTCTTCCCCAGGAACGATAGGGTCTTCCATCTTAGGACCCCTGGATACATTTTTTGCCAAAATTAAAAATGATGCCGATAGGGACCTGACACTTGCAGAGAAGAGAGCTGGGCGACGTCTCTCTATCGAATTGTTAAAACAAAGACCCCTCCTGCCCCCGGATGTGGCTACAGGCCTTTTAATAGATCTAACAAAACCTAAAGATCACGATAATGATTCTTTTTCTGTAGAGGATATCCCCCTCATTTTTCAGAATAAGTTTCCTGGCCAGAAGGATCCTATAATTATTTCTGACACCATCCCCTCCCAAGTACTGGATAACCAGACAATAGACTTAAGTACCCCTCTTAATGATCCAGCTCCACTTTACGATATAAATATATCTTTGCCCATATTTACCCCAATTGGACCGATTCAACTTCTTCCCAGTACTCCTGCTGGAAAGCCTAAAAATTCACCTAAAAAGTCACTTATGAAGGTTATTAACAAGTTTCCTAATAGTTCCTCTGGCGGTCTGCCGAGGAAGAGGAGAAGGAAAGGTGCACTTAATAGTGGAAATGGTATTCCTACGAAATTTACCAATCCTATGCATACCCTGCACACGACTCCTCCAAAGGAAGGGATAGTGGACCCTACGGGGCACATGATTCCTAAATCAATATCTGTCCCTAGCTATTCAGGGCTACTGAATGATATTAATTGTCTTATAAAGGCTCTCATTTTACCTCTCACAGAAAGGATTACAAGGTTAGGGGAGAAAGTTGATCAAATTCTCCAAGGGCAGAAGGGTACACTTTGTCATAAACCTGAGGGAAGTAACATCATAATACAGTCTAATAAATATCCTAGCCAACCTAAGCTAATGTCTGGTACCCCAATAACAACTATAAAATCTACAGATGGGACTCGTAAACACGTGTCAGATATTAAATTAAACACAAAATCTAGTTTAGCTAATAACACCACTATCAAAGATAAGCCTATTACGAATACAGGGACCCATAACAGATGCCCCGATATCATTAATCCCTTGGGTAATACAACTTCTGACCCCATATTAAGATCAAGATCAAGAAACACTGTTGATTTACCGCCAGAATGCCTAAACTATGTAATCGTACTTACAGGTGTACCTCCTCCGCCAGCGGGTAACCCAGAACATCATGCTAATTTAAAAAATAAGGTTATCTAGTGGCTGAGGAAAAATAGGCCACCCCCGATACACCTAAACTGTGATATAGTTTCGGTGAGGCGATGCAAGTGGGTGGCACCAGACCTAAGGACATCGAAGGTGATGTGATCATAGTCAATTTTAAAGATCACAGACTGGTCACATATCTCAGCGATTGGTTTCCTGGGAAAGGAGAGGGGGGGATTTCCACGCACAATTTAAGTTATTTTTATCCGGAATCTTTGATGAAGCCCCCGCCCCCTAATATATTACCAACGAGGAATAGAATCCAAAATCCCATGAACATTTGGAAACCCGAAGGCCTGTTCGGACCCATAATACCTTTGCAGTCGGATCAAAGATATCATATTGGAAGTGTTTCTGTGGAGAAGTGTGGCTCAATGGTTAGAGCGGCAGACCCTGATGCAGAGGTCTGGCCCGGGACCAGGGTTCAATTCCTGCCTTGGCTGGTCTCGGTGGATCTTGGGCTCATAATTCCTCGGACGTGATTTCTCGCCTCGGTGCCTATTCTAATCATGGGTCCCACGCTGCAACTCTGGGCAATAGCTTGCTTAGTCTCCACAACGGCCCCCTACAGCGCTAGGGATGCCTGGTTGCACCCTGGGGATGCCCAGGAGTGGACATTTCACGGGGAAAAACCAGGAAGGGTTCCCTAGCGGTATGAGTACAGCGCCAGGACACTCAGGAGTATCAGTGCGCTTTACAAATACGGCTACATTTACATTTACATTCTGCTGCCTCCCAACCAATGCCCATTTATCCCCAACCCAATAGTCATACATCACATGTTCCTTATAGATTGCAGCCTCCAATGACTACCAAAGCTTATAATCACTATAACATCAATAGCGATCTCTGTTTTCCATCCTGGCAGTCAAACCAACTGCCGCCAATTTATAAAAATCCCATCTCCTACAATCAATGGGACTACCCTCAATCTTATAATCCAAAGGAATCTTGGAACATACCGCTGACTAATTTATTCCATCCTCTTTCTGGGTTGGATGTGAATGAATGACTCACTGAGTCCAATAATAGAGAGAAGAAGTGTGAGGGGTACTGGGCGCGACAATGTATCACCGACCAAAATACTTCTACTAGCCCGATAAAGGTGCAACAGGACAATACGCTGGGGGGGGGATAGTTCATCAGGACTTGTTCTGAAACTTAGTCCCGTCCCTCATCGTCCCCAACCGATTTCCCAGGCTCGCTGTACTTCTAGCTTTATGACCTCATCTGATTCTATCATCATATCTTCCCAACCCTTGCGAAATCCCTTGGTGAATTTTGAGAGCCCAGATGCGCCTACTAGTACGGTATCCCATTCTAATTCCCTGCTATCATGGAATGTGGCAGGCCTAGGAAGTAAAGTTGTAAACAAAGCCTGGTTAGATGTCATACATAGCCATGGTATCCTGTGCCTCCAAGAAACATGGCTTTCTGAGGAAATTCATTTGCTGGGGTATCAGACCTTTCATTCCCCAGCTAAGCCGTCAGCACAGGGACATAATAAGGGTGGGCTCTGTGTTTATGTTTCTACCACTGCGGATGTTAAGGTCCATAAATTTTATTCTAGTTTTTATTTTCAAATTTTATTTTCTAAAATGGGGCCTTAAAGAGAAAATTTTATTGGTGAATTTCTATAATAACATCCCTAATAGTGAAATAGAGCCTACTATGTCAAATTTGTTGTATTATATGACCCGATTTGTTGAAGACTTCAAGGGGGCAAAGATAATCTGGGTTGGGGATTTTAACTGCACCATTTGCCCGTCCATTGAAACAGACTTGTGCGGTCTGTCAGATCATGGGGTGGAGGGTCCCATTCATTTCTCCCACACAAAGATGGGGACACTTCTAAATGGTATTGTTTTTAATTTTGATTTTTCCTTTGTGAACCAGATTTGCTCACCGCCTATCCCTTTTGAGCCAACCTTCTTTGGTAGAGGATGTAATTCGGTTATTGATTTTGCACTAACAACTCACGCCAATCCAGGGTTTATAACTTCCTGGGAAGTTGGTAAAGACATATTTAGTGACCACTATCCTCTGAGAATTGGACTAAATGTAAAAGGGCGCTCTGACAAAAGGGGAATTTCCCGCATGTACCCATTTAAGATTGATTTATCCAAAACGAATGGATATGTGGTAAAATGGGAAAAAATTGTGCCCAGTGCGTTCCTACAGAAGCTGATTTGTCATTGTCCTAGTGATATCAATGTTTGCTTGGAGGAACATGAGGAGCCCATTAATACCATGGCAGCCTTTGCTAATATTCAACATCATATTAAAAATATGTTGGTCCGTGTGTCTAAAAATAACCCAACAAACTCTGAAGGGTGGTTTAACGGGAATTGTACAAAAGCGCTGAAAGCCTTAAAAGGAGCCCTGACCCTGAAACCAAGAAATCCCTCTATTATACGTGAGGCTAGGAAACTATATAAATTAGCTATCAATGAAAGAAGACTCGCTCTAAAAAAATGTGCATGGGGTTCATTGATGGAGGCCTCTAGACAGAAAGATAGTTCCCATTTCTGGAGGCTGGTTAAAACCCTATACCAACCGAGGGAAAGTGGTAACTCAATGGAACTCGCCATAACTGGGGAAAGATGGCTAACTCACTTTAGCCAACTATATAATCAAACAAGGAAAGATGATATTATATCCCCATTAGGGGTGGATCCTGCTGCAGATAAAACTATAGCTAATATTGAAAGTGATTATTCCTTTTTTCATCCATTTCCAATAGACCTAACCTTCACTATAGAAGAAGTCCGTGCCGCAATAAGGGAAAGCGCATCAGGCAAGGCAGCAGGGCCAGACTGTACCCCGGTAGATGTGTATAAAGCTGAACCGGAGTTCTGGGCACCACTGCTTACAAATGTTTTAAACAAGGGAAACCAAAGTGGGTTCATTGAAACATGGTCGGACGCCATAGTGGTCCCTATATTTAAGAAGGGCAGTAGGGATGACCCCACCTGCTATAGGCCTATATCCCTATTGGATGGTCTCATGAAAGTAGCAGGTAGAATCATTTTAAAAAGATTACAATTGTGGGAGGAAGATCATAAAGTTGTATCACACTTGCAGTATGGGTTCAGGAAAGGTATAGGGACAACCGAACAGTGTCTAAATCTATCCCTTCTTATTTCCAAATACACCAAAGCCAGAAGCGGAGCATTATTTATAACTTTTATTGATTTAAGCTCCGCTTTCGACTGCGTGGACCATTTATTACTATGGACCACGCTGGGTGAACTGGGTATTGATGCTCGTTTAATTACTTTTATCAAAGAGCTTTATAACAACTCAGGGGCTAGAGTGAGGTATGGCAAACAGGGGGAATGTACTAAAAAATTCCCAATCTCAAGAGGGGTGAGGCAAGGCTGTATTCTGGCCCCACGGCTTTTTACTTATTATATTAATTCAGTCAGACAACACCTCTCACTCGTACCAAATGATTATCCTACGGTGAAAGGCTTACCAGTCCCAATTTTACTGTATGCCGACGATGCTGCTATAATGTCCCAGACCCAAGTCGGCTTACAGAGGGCGGTAACCAATTTTGCAAGTTATATGAAGGACAGAGGTCTCAGAATGAACATATCAAAAACATTCACTATGCCATGCACTAGAAAGATTAACAGAGCCCCTTGTAATATATTCCTGGATAAACAAAAAATAGCTATCACCGATAATTTTAGTTATCTAGGAGTTCTGTTTGACAGAAGGTCCCGCTGGAAGCCGGCGATTGCAGCAAGAAAGCTGGCTTTCATCCGTACCTTAGGCGCTTTGCGCACTTTCTCTGCCAGACTTGGCGGTAAGCCAACTAAGGAGCTGTTACAGATTTACCAGGCTAAATGTGTTCCAACAGCTACCTATGGGGCGGGCCTATGGGGCTTTGAGAATGACTACTCTCTGCAGGGTTGCGAAAATAAATTTTTATGCTACCTATTGGGAGTACCCAAAAGCACCTCTACATTTATGGCGCATATCGAGGTAGGAGTTAAATACCTCAGAGATATCATTAAGATGTCCCCAATCATCTTGTGGCATAAGGTGTGGGTAACACCCGAAGCTAGCTTTAACAGGGACCTTATAGCAGATTGCTTAGCTTTAGATGGGGGGACAAATTTTAGATGGTTATCATATGTAAAATCTATATTTATCGAGCTGGGACACCCAGAATATTTTGAGAATGCAAGTACTATGGAGGGTATCACAAGATCAGCTCTTAAAAAAATGATAAACATCCACCTGGAAACTGGGAGATGGAATCGTGAAAAACAAAAACACTCAGTTTAAAATTTCCAGGAAATCACCCCCAATGAAGGCTTGCAAACTTACCTGACCGTTGTCCCTAGTCAGTATCACCGTATGCTTTTGTCTCGCCTGCGTCTAGGGACTTTTTTTCGCATGGTCACCTTACCTGACGCGAACAACTGGTCATCTAGTAAGCTGGTCGGTCCATGCGATAACATTGCAGTGCAATCCAACATACATATAATGTTTTTTTGCAAATTGTACACTTACCCTAGACAACAATTTTTAAAATCCTTATTAAATCAATGGGGTTTGAGAAATTGTAGACCAGCCTTTCAGAGACTGTTACGGTTAGAAGACGACCATGTGATTTTTGCCGTTTCATGTTTTTTAAAGACAGTTATAAAGTACCGTAAATCTATGTGGTAAAACATTTCTCTCCCTGGTACCCCAATGCCCATTGTGGTTTGATGATATTGGATCTCAAGTTCATAACAATTGATGTTCCATCTTGTTTTTTAACAAATGACTTTTTAACTTTCTAAACAAGCGATTATTTGTATATGCATTAATCATATTCGTAGTAATAATGTATATGAAATTTTAATTGATGTATTTGTTGTGCTTTTATGATTTTTATATTTGATATCGAATAAAGCTTACTTACTACTACTACCTACGTACCAAACTGAAAGTAATTAAAAAGATAAAACCAAATTCAATCAGGTTTTGAAAATGCATAAAATGTATTTGTGTTATTTGTCCATGCATCCGTTTTGCCTTCCTTCTAAGCCAATCATTGTTGTTTCCTCTGTACTCTGTGTACAAAGCTGAGTAGTACAGCACCTTTTGAAATGCAGAGTAATGCAATGAACACATTCTGCCTGGTTACCTGGCATGAATCATGAAGATCAAGACAGCACATAGGTCCACATGTTGTAACATTTATAATAACGATTACCTAATTGCAATTTTCAGTGAAGCGCAATTAGGTAATCGCTATCACAAATGTATGAAACTCAAAGACTTTCATATAATGATTCATAGGGGGTTGCAAATCAATCTACCTCATTAACATTAATGAGGTAGTTTGCAATTTGCAACACCCTAGGAATCGCTAAAATCACTGGAGTGGTGGACTTCTGGGATTGAAAGATCAACATGTCCGTGATTGATTTTAAATTAAGCAGTCTTTTTTTTTTTTTTAAATGCAGCCGGTTTCCCCTAAAGGAAAACGGGTGCGTTTAGAAAAAAAATTGAATAGTTCACTTTTCTGTTTTTGAACAATAGGCAGTGATATGTGGTAGCACTGCTTGCTCTTAAAAAAGTTTTTACATACATTAATAAAGAGGAAGGAATCAGTTGGGAACTCTTTCCCGTTTGGGAAATTGGTTACCACCAACTTGAAGTTGATGGTAAAATGTGAATGTTTTGCGACCACATTCATGGTCCAAAACAGTTATTCATACTGTTACGATTTGGTATTTGGAAGTGACGCCCTAAAGACTCCCCTTCCAAATACCGCCTTGCAAACCCATTTTGCGATACGGTAACAAGGTTACCAAATTGCAAAACAGGGTTTGATACATGTAGTATTTTTTGCATTTGCAAACTGGACGATTCTGAGAATTGGCCCATTCGCCACCTCAAAAATGCTTGATACATGTAGCCCATAGGCTTTATACACCAATGTCTCCATTGCCAACAACAGAGGCCAAATCCATCTAAAATTATTAACCACAATGTGAAACGACGTCGTAAAAGAAAGGAACAAGGAAGCAAAAAAGACATTGAATTCCTGTCATTATTCAGATCCCAAATAACAGTCAACAAGCGAACTTTAACGGCGAGGCGTGTGAGGTCCAAGAGCTTAACCTCACAAAAGCCAAGGCCTGCATTCCTCTGCTCCACAAGGAACCCCCATTGTGTGCAGGTCTGGGGCAGACCAGGTGAACACTGCCTTGGTGAAAGCAGACACACAGACGCTCAGCCATGCAGAGAGATGTGAAAGGGAATGTTTGTTTTTGCGTCTAGGAAAATCTCCAGCTTGATTGACAGAGGTTCTAACGAGGTGACAAATAGTTCGTTCCTCTCACCTGTGAGCCTCAGTTCGGATATGAGAACAACCATATTATTGTTTGTGCCTGACCTACAAGCCCTCAGACCTTCACACCTAATGTCTGGGATTTGGTAAACTGCACTTTTTCGCTTGTAAAGTATTATCTATTAACTGAATTGTTAATTAAATGCTCCGCAATTAGCACCTTGTTGTCAGCTTCGGCAGAATATCAAAAGACTGAGTCTGCAACTTAAAGGAATTTAAAATATGAATAAAAATAATTGTATTCAAATAATGCCTTCACTAACTGCACCAGTGCAACGAAAACAGACACACATTTATTAATGGCAGAGGTGACATGATGCGTGTTACTTGATTATTGTTGCAGCTTCTTTCTGAAATTTGCACGTCAATGACGGATGAATTCAGTCACGGCCGTGCAGGTAAGAGCGGTGAGGCGGGGGTGGAGGGGAAGCCGAGAGACGACGGGATAGGTAAAATAACATTTTAAATAAGAAAACCATAAATTGCACTTGCCACATTGCAGAGCGCACGGTAAGTGGTTTTATTTATATTCCCTATTCCGTCCTCTGTCGACATGTCCTGGGTACCTGTGACGCTTCGAAGAGGACAGGAGAACAAGCATTTACAATGCAATGGTCTCGGCAATATTATAGGTAGAGCTATTGGTATTGCTCATTATTTTTTTAATCTTTTTTGTATCCCTAAATAAATGGCATTGTCATTTCTATTGGCATTAGCTTTTTTGCATATGTGATACCTATTGCATTAGCAGAGAGAGAGTGAGGTAGTGAGATAGAGAGAGAGAGTGAGGTATTGAAATAGAGAGAGAGTGAGGTAGTGAGAGAGAGTGAGGTAGTGAAAGAGTGAGGTAGTGATGGAGAGGGATGTTGTGAGGTAGTGAGATATAAGCATAGAGTGATGTTGTGATGTAGTGAGATAGAGAGAGAGGTAGTGAAAGAGAGTGAAAGTGAGTTAGTGAGATAGAAAGAGTGAGGTAGTGAGATAGAGAGTGATTGAGGTAGTGAATTAGAGAGAGAGAGTGAAGTTGTGAGCTAGAGAGTGAGGTAGTGATGTTTTGAGAGAGAGACGTTGTGAGATAGTGAGGTAGTGAGATAGATAGAGTGGAGTAGTGAGGTAGAGAGAGTTATGTAGTGAGAGAGAGGTAGATAGAGAGTGAGGTAGTGAGAGACAGAGAGTGAGGTAGTGAAAGAGGTAGTGAGGGAGAGGGATGTTCTGAGGTAGTGAGATAGAAACAGTGAGTGAGTTTGTGAGGTAGTAAGATAGAGAGAGAGTGAGGCAGTGAGATAGAGAGAGAGTGAGCTAGTGAGATAGAGAGAGAGTAAAGTTGTGAGGTAGTGTGTTTGAGAGTGATGTGGAATGCATGCTAACAATAAGCAACAAACAAACATGCTACAAATACCTCCCACCCCAAGACCGGCACTTACCTCTCATGTTATGACGTCAAGGCGGGGAGGGGGTGTTTATTTACCACAGCATCTCGGAGTGCGAACATAGCCTGCAGGTACAAACCTGCTGTAAGTAACATCACGCTCTCAACACACTACATGAGCAGCAACAGAACACAGACATTAATTATGTTTATGAAATATAGTACAACCAGGGACGGGTTATTTGTGCATTGTCTTACGCATTTAATGAATGGGGGCATGAGGAGAATATATGACCTGACAGAATACCCAGCGTTGTGTCAAGGTCTGGGCTTGAACAAGTTCCCTGTTAGTTTCAGGAAACCTTCCTATTGGCTGCACCTCAAAAATGCGTGGCTCAGAGGCTACCTTCTGGCTTGGAAGGAGTGAAATGGATTAATGCCTTTGCTATGTTTGCACATTATGTGAACCTGGGCATATCGAAATGAAATGTATATGTACATATATAAATGGACGAGCGCCTTTGCTAAAAAGCATTGGGAGCACACCTTTCTTTTGCTAAATCAGAATATTGTCACGACCCTTTATGTACTTTTAAAGGGGCGCCATAAAGTGCAGGCATTCCCACACAGGCGCCTTTGCACTAAATAAGACCCATCGGTCAGAATACAATACATAGCTTGAAGTCGTGTGCCAATTAAGATGGGAAATGTCGCTTTTTTTAATATTCCGCCTAAACGCACAATGGTCACTGGAGAATGCAGCTTAGGGGAAAGGAGTAAATCATGTGGGTCGCCCTGCTGCAGGGAGTATCACTGCAGCATCGCCTTCATCCAGGTGAGCTTCCGAGACGAGTGACAATCACTTCGTATCCTTTTTCCAAGGTCATTCGTACCAGTGGCGAATGTTGAAACAGACCTTTCAGTTACTGCCTTTTAAAACCCACTCTGCGTACAAGTGCACATAGTTAGGCGACTGTTGAAGCTGATTCGCCCACGATCACACATTTTGGTAAAGCGGGCAAGGTCACGAACTGGGTGACTAAACGTACACGATGATCAGCATCCACAGTGCGAAGTCCCAAATCGCCTGCAAGTCATTTGCCAAGAATGACAGCTTTTAGTTAAGGGGTGAACGTTCCAGCGCTGGCACTCAATGAAGGGGATGTTTAGCATCCACACTTGGAGCTGAGCATCCTTCAGATCTTCCCATTCGCCTGCAGGTATTCAGAACGGAGGTGCACGTATATTTAGTGAATCGGCCAAGATCACAATGTTTAGTGAAGCACGAAAGGCCCCAAGCGGGGTCAATCCATGTAGGGGGCGTCTAGCATCCACACTATGAACTAAACATCCTCTGCTCCCCCCCACCCCATTGTCTGCAGTTATTAGAACGCATAGGCATGTGTTAACTGTGATTCGTTCAGGATCACACAGTTGCGCAAATAAGGACAAACTCACCGTAGAGGACGTTCAGCATGGAGGGCGGCATGACCAGGAAGCCCAGCAGCATGTCGGCGACGGCCAGGGACATCAGGAAGTAGTTGGTGGCGTTCTGGAGCTTCTTCTCCTGGAGCACGGCCATGATGACCAGGATGTTGCCGGCAATGGTCAGCACGATGACCAGCGCCGTCAGCAGGGCCAGATAGTTCTTGCCGGGAGCGGGCGGCCTGCCCTCGGAGGTCAGGTTGCTGAAGTTCCGGGGCCCCGCCGTCCAGTTGAGGAGCTCGGCCGCCGTGCCCTCGCCGGCGCCCGCCTCCTTCTCGTAGAGCCCCCGGCCGTCCTGTCGCAGCTGGATGTGCGAGCTCATGCTCAGGTTGCCAAAGTTTTCCATGCACACAATGTCCATGGCTAAGCCCGAGCTCTGCGCGGAGATGACGTGAAAAAACATCAAGGTTTTACTTTCCTCCAACATTTGGGTTCGGTGCCCCCAGGAGCGGTACCAGGCAGGTCATAAGCTCCCTATTGCGCGTTGCTCTATCAGAAGCCACGTGCACATAAAATGGGGGCACACAAGCACCACAAAGCCCTTCTGTGGTTCCCCAGTCACTCTAATGACCAAGGGTGGCGACTTTCATTCAGTTTGCAAAATACAAAAATGGCGGCCGCAGGCTTCCGAATTTTTCAGAATCGGGGGCGTGGTTTTGCTGTTTTGAGTGACGCATGACGTCACTGTCTAAAGAACAGCAAAACTTACGCCCCTGAATCCGAAAAAGACGGTGCTAAATCGGAGTGACGGCTCTCTCCTCCAATGGCTGGCCTCCTTTTAGGAAGCCAGCCAATGGAGGAGAGACGAAAAGAGAGGCGGGATAAAGCAGCCACTCTAAGTCACAATAATTCTCCGGACTTCCGGTCTTGGCCTACGGCCAAGCCTACGGTCCCGAGACCTAACCAGGCAAAAAGGTTCGGTTGGGGGGGGAGGGGCTGCAATGCCTCACGCTCTTTAAGGAAACCTGACACAACAGCATTGTAATGAAAATGTAAATGAGAAAGGAATACAAAATGGATAGGTCATCAAACCAAGTTTCCTTTTCAAGTTAGCGGTCTGAGATAATGTAGCGTAAGATACAGAGCTGCAGACTTTGGGACTGGGGAACTGTGTTTGAGTCTTTGTGTTAGCTCTCCTGTACATTAACAAAAAAAATGCCTATCGTAACAAATACAATTAAACAGGGCCGATCCTCGAACATTTGGGGCCCTGGGCAGAAAGGGAATGGGTGAGGGCCTTTTAATGTGCATACAGTGTGAAATCACAGGAAATGACATCACAGGAAGTCCCATCAATTGACTATCCTTAAGCGGATATGCAAAAAACAATTTTCTTGGTGCGCATAACAGTAAAACAATAAATTATAAATATTAAAACGAATAAAACAAGTATACATATTTTTAAGTTCTATACATGGAAATACTTTATATTAGTCCTTCGGTACAAGTCCTGCCTCCCAGTTATCTTGTTAGCAAATGCTGGCCACCTCTGCAGAGTCAGTGCTGTGGCATACCACTGGGATAGGATACCCCAGGCTTCCCAGCTAATCTATTTGTTTTGCACCACCAACTGATTATCCTACTTGCCTACATCAATCAAAAGTTGGACATTTGGCATCCAGCAGGAGCTTGCAGTAGGATCCAGGACAAACATGTCAAATGAAGTACAATCTTGCACCCTGCCACTCTACTTTGGTAGGCCTCATAGAACTGGACCATGGCTGTGAGGTCCAGGCGAGAGGAGGAATCGCTCGGGCCTCAGAGCACTGAGCCATGGCCGTGAGTTCCAGGCGAGAGGAGGACTCTCTTGGCCCTCAGTGCACTGGGCCATGGCTGCGAGGTCCAAGCGAGAGGAGGACTCTCTTGGTCCTCAAAGAACTGGATAATGGCTGCGAGGTCCAGGCAAGAGGAGGACTCTCTTGGTCCTCAGAGCACTCGGCCATGGCTGAGCCTATTTAACATTTATGTCAGGCCACTGGCGACGATTGCCGAAGATGCTGGGCTGTCCCTTTTCTCCTATGCTCATAACGCCCAGATTGCTTTCTCCCTTTCTGCTGAAAGGGCGTCTAAATTGTCATCCCTTCAGTCTGGGTTGAGAAATATAGCAGACTGGATGCACGCCAACTGGCTTAAACTCAATGGTGAAAAGACGCAGGTGCTGATCTTGGGTAAGAACAAAGACCTGTGGGGACCGCAACACTGGCCACCGGAAATGGGCACCCTACCCCATCCTAAACATCAGGTTCGGAATTTAGGTATCATAATTGACAACCAGTTATCAGTGAAGCAACAAGCGATGAAAGTGTCTTCCACTAGCTTCACTATCCTTAGACGGCTCAGGAAAATCCTCCGGATGCTGCCTTTGTCCACTAAACGAACCGTGGTCCAGGTTCTTGTCACCTCTAGATTGGACTACAGCAATATTCTGTACTTGGGAAATAACAATGACGTGCTTTGTAAACTGCAGATGGTACAGAATGCGGCGGCAAGGTTACTTTGTAAGGTTTCTAAAACAACACGGGTTTCTGGTTCGGGCTCTATAAAATGTTAAAATAAATAAATAAACGTTCTGCCACTCAGGCTAAATTCACGGTGCCTAGGACCAGATTGTCACGAATGGGCGTTCGGTCCTTCTCTTGTCTAGGTCCCTCTTTGTGGAATTCCCTCCCTATTCACTTTGGACTGAAACCTTATACGGGAACTTTCGTAAATGTTTAAAAACCTGGTTGTTTAATAGGTAGATGTGAGAAAGTGCCATCTTTCTTGCCTTGGTATGCCCCCATTTTTTCTGAACTGCTGATGTACGTAGACTGAGTGTGCCCTGGGTCCCTGCCAATCAGGTACCCAGGGCCTCTGTTCCTTCCCTACAAAGAAAAGTTATGCTGAAACAAAATACCCAATTGGCATCTCTGGCCCCTGTCAGCCCCTAGTAAATGGTACCCTAGGTAACCAGGACATGGTGACCAGAGAAGACCCCTGAGGGCTGCAGCACTTATTGTGCCACCCTCAGGGGCCCTGTACCCTGGCTCCCACACACTGCCTTTGCAGGCTGAGTGCCTAAGTACAGAACTAAAGCAAGAGTCGACATGGCACACATCCCTGTGTGCCATGCCCACATAACCCACTGCCCTGGCATACTTCAGTCAACCCTCTAGCTGGGTGCCCTATGGCAGAGGCAAGGACCCAGGCTCATGAGCCCTGTGCCCCTACAGTACCCAGGGACATTCCTGGGCACTGTTGCCATTTAAGAGTATATGGTGCTGGGAGGTTGTCATTCACGAACTCCACTGCACCATAATGGCTTCACTGAAGACTGACAAGTTTGGTACCAAACTTCTCAGCACATTAAGCCCATACTGATGCCAGTGTGGGATTTAATGTAACATGCACGAGAGGGCATCTTAGAGATGCCCTTCAAAAACCCGAACCTACAATCCACGTCTGGGCTGAGTGGCTGCAGAGGCTGCCACCCAGCAGACATGTTGCTGGACCCCTGGGTGGAGAGCCCCCCATTCTCCTGGGTCTGCAACAAAGCACATCCTGGGTGGGGTGCTATGTCTCCTCCCCCAGGATGGACAGGGGGAAGCTTCAAAGGCATACCGCCTCTGAGAGCTTCCCCAGACCATTTGCTGTACCTAGCAACCAGCCCCCGACCAGTCCTACCCCCACTCTGACGGGAGGACTGGGGGGAAAAACTACATCAGGAAGGGGGTGTGCCAACCTGAGCCAACTCCACCCCTCAGGTGGAGGAGGCGAGGTGAAGCACGACCCTGGGCTCCGGCCATCTTGTAGATGGGGAGTCCTGCCCAATCCCAGCAAGGCTTCTGCCCCCCTCCCACAGGAGAGGAGCAGGCTTGGGGGTATACTCACCCCAGGACAGGGACCCATTGGTCCCTGCCCTTGCCCTACCTGTAACGCAACTAAATGTAGTATTTAGGGGCTCCCTGAACCTTCCTTCCTCAGATCCCGATATCAAAAAGAAGAAAGAAGATCAAGAAGAAGACGACCCGCCATGCAGCTGCTAACAACAGGACAACAACAACTGACTTGGCCCCAGCCCTACCGGCCTGTTGATCCTGGAACCTGCTCCTGCCTAAACCAGGCGACCTCCGCGGACAGCAACCTTGGGACGACCAGAGGACCTGCCTGCCTTGACCCTCTCGACGATTGGGACTCCCATCAGCAGAGGCTCTGCTGCAACAACCCACCTGGGGCCCACCAGGAAGCTCCGGACCAGCCCACTCTGCACCAGCCGAGCCCAGGCCGGGCCAATCCGAACCAAGACCACGAGGACATCCCCACGGTGACTGGGACCCGAAGTCCAGTGCCCAAAGACCCTCCTCAACGAACCAGCGACGCCTGCTGACTCAGAACTAGGGGCCACCCCAACCGCGACCAGCCGAGGGTAAGCTTTTCTGACGCCCAAAGACACCCCTGCACCCGGTGCCCTACAGCCCCCTGTGCCTCCCTTTGGGGTACCTACCTGTGCTCCAACATCCCAACTTACTTCTCGAAGTGCTGGTCGCCCCTGGAGAGTCACCGTCCCGAGCCTGCAGCCTTTATTCCTTTTTCAAAATCCTCATTGGATAACATTGAGCGCCCAACGACTCAAAAGCACCCTGCACCCAGCCGCCCGAGTGCCGCTGGCTGTGACCTCTTTGTCCTATCCTACTTCCCCCCTTGCCCAGAGCAAGTGACCAGGAGCCCAGCTCCCAGAGCCGCGTGGCCTGCTAGCCAGCAGCCACCAACCGAAGGCCCCCTTTCCCTCATTGGATAACATTGGGCCTACCTACCTCTGCACCCGGCCGCCCCTGCACCGCTGGGACTGAACCAGCTGTACTCACCTGACCCTGGGGGGCCCCTGAGTCTATGCCCAGAACCCTAACTTCACCAACCAAGTACTCACCTGGAAACCAGTAATTCACTTACCTGCCGTTGGATAACATTGACCCATTTTTTACTTGAAAATTTTCTAAGTGTGAAGTTTTGAAAACTGAAAATATGCCTATAAAATCAGCCAAAGTCCGAATTCGAAAATACTCACCTGTGATCAGGAGAGAAGCCCTACTGTACCTTTCAGCCCAGTACTGAACCGCAAAAGTAATCCCTAGCTGGTTTAATAGTAACCAGTATTTTCTCCATAGGAACCCATTGTCTGCTTTTCTATGAAAATTCTTTTAAGTGTCTACTTTTGAAAAATGCAAGTATTCTTTAAAAATCGTACGAAATACTGAAACGCAATTACCTACCTGTTTTGAGTCAAGACCCCAGTGCTGGCCCTAGGATACTAGTGCTGGGTTACAAAAGTAACGCAATTGTACTTTACCTGTAACCTAAATTTCCTCCCATTGGATAACATTGTGAGACCTCGAAAGGTTTCTAAGTCTGAACTTTTAAAACAGCTTTATATTCAGGAAAAATCATCACTGTAACTAAAACGTTTTTGCTAATCGGGTTTCAGCTTAGACCCCAGGACTGAATCCACGATCTAGTCCTGGGACTACCAAAGTAATCCATAAAGTAATCAACTGTACTTTCCTATGCAAACCCATTGAGCTCAATGCTAGAGTGTGTTCCAGAACTGTATTGCTTATTAGCTAACCTGTGATTAATATGTATACAAACGTATTGCTCCTCTACAAAGTATTTACATGAGAGTACTCGTAATGTGAAAAGTATATTTTTATAACTGTTGGTTCTAAAAATAAAACAACCATATCTCTGGATATACAAACAATTGGCCTGGAGTTCAGTCCTTGAGTGTGTGAAACATTTTGCTGACTGAGTGTGTACATCAAATGCTTTACACTGTCCTCTGGTACTGCCTTACTGCTCGACCAAGCTACCACTTTGGAGAGTAAGGTCAGTTCTGACTTTAACCTCTGTTATACCTCTGGGGTTGGTGGACTCTGTACACACTCTACTTCCTTCTAGTCCAGTATATATAGAGCCACTTTCTCACATTGGTGGATCAGCGGTGGGATACAAACTTGCATTTGTTGGACTACTTGGTTACCATCTGATCATACGACAGAACTCAAATTACTTTTAGAATTCTGAAATTGGTCTTTTCCAAAAATACTAAACCTCTGGTAGGGCCTTGCTTAAGTTCCATTAGAAGTTCTGAAAAATAGAAGTCACTACAAGCTAGGGTAGAGGGTCAGAACTATCAGGTTATAATGACTCAAAGGGCCCCAGCTGTTAGTGACGATAACACAGAACTGGTGGAGGAGCTCGACCTCACACCTTACTTGCACTTGGACTTCAAGGAATTGAGGGCCCTATGCAAAGTTAAACAAATAACTGTAGGTCTGCATCCAACCAAACAAGGGCTCCAGGAGCTCCTGGCTGAGTATGCAAAAGACCACCCCTCTGAGCAGGGTGACACCCACACAGAGGAAGAAGTGAGGGAAGAGGGGTAGGAGAATGCCCCCCCCCCATCCTTAGGGAAGAAGGGGTCCCTGTATCCTTGATTCCAATAGTCGTCCTTTAGGAGCCTAGGAACCACACAGGTGGACTGGGCCCCAGAAAACCTATTGGGGGAAACCCCAGTGCAGAGGACGACTTTCTAGCAAAGTTGGCCAAGAGATTTGACCTAGAGACCAGGCTCCTGGCTCTAGAAAAAGAAAGAAAAGAGATGGGCCTAACCCCCTTCTCTGGTGGTAGCAATACCAATAACAAGGACAGAGAGCAATCCTATGATCCTAAAATCCCCAAAGGGATTGTCCCTAAATGTGAGGAAGGTGATGACATCATCAAATGGTTCACAGCCTTTGAGAGGGCTTGTGATATCAGGCAGCTAAAGAAACCTCTCTGGGGGGCACTCCTGTTGGAACTGTTCTCTGGTAACTACAGAGACAGGCTTCCGACCCTCTCTGGGCCAGATGCAATGTCCTATGACCTCATGAAGAAGACTCTGATTGAGGGATTTGGATTCACTACTGAGGAGTACAGAATTAGGTTCAGGGGGGCTCACAAAACCCAGACCCAATCCTGGATAGATTTTGTAGACTACTCAGTAAAGACACTGGATGGTTGGTTAACTGGACACAATGTGCATGACTTTACTGGATTGTATAATTTGTTTATGAAGGAACACATTTTGAGTAATTGTACAAATGAAAAGTTACAGCAGCATTTGGTAGACCTAGGTCTAATTTCTCTCCAAGAATTTGGAAAGAAGGCAGACCACTGGGTCAAGACTAGGGTGACAAGGACAGCCACTGGGGGTGACCAAAAGTAAGTGGTCACAACCCCCCCCCCCAGGGGAAAGGTGGTGAGAACCCCCCAGATAAAAAGTCTGAGTCTTCCAAAGGGCCCCGAAAACCTGTTCAGGGGGTGGGTCCCAATCTACTCCCTATGTGCCTCAGCCCTATAGGGGAAGAAACTTTGATCCTAACAAGGCCTATTGTAACAACTGTAAGACATTGGGACATTTACTGTAGACATGAACTGGCCCTACAACAAAGCCCCTAAGGCACCCATTCCAGCTACTCCGGGGACAGTAAATCTACTGATGGGATCAGAGGAGTGCCCAGAGCAAATCTGGGAATACACTCAAGCTAGTCTAGTCTGCTTGGGGAACATGGAGGTTGCCAGTGTGGCTGGGTGGCCAACCAACTGTAACAAATATATGCAATACCTGTCCATAAATGGAAGAGTAGAAGCCCTGAGGGATACAGGTGCCAGCATCACTATGGTAAGGGAAAAGCTGGTTTCCCCAGAGCAATACCTGGTTGGGAAAACTTACCCAGTCACTAATGCTGACAGCATTACCACCCAACGCCCCCTAGCAATGGTAACATTAGGAAGGGGGGAGGTTACTGGCCTGAAACTGGTAGTGGTCTTACCACAATTGCCAGCTGACTGTCTGCTTGGAAATGACCTGGAGACCTCAGCCTGGGCTGAAGTTGAGCAAGTAACCCATTCAGCCATGCTGGGTATCCCTAGACTGGTGTGTGTCCAAACCAGAGCACAGAGCAAAAGGAAGGGTGAACAAGTCGGTTTGGAGCCTGGAAGTATGGCCCAAACAACCAAGAGAAAAAGCAAGGAGACTGGGGAGCCAGCTTCTACAAAGCCAGCCTCTCAGGACCCCTCTCCTCAGGGAGAGGACTTGGAAACCCTGGAGGGAACTGAGCCTATGGAGCTTGAGCCTTACCAGGCTGGCCTCCTGGGCCCAGGGGGACCCACTAGGGAAGAGCTGTGCCAGGGCCAGTGAGACTGCCCCACTCTTAAAAGCCCGAGGCAGCAAGCAGCTGCAGAAGCAAAGGGAGATGTCAGTGGTACCCACAGAGCTTATTGGGAAGAGGGATTACTGTATGCTGAGGCAAGAAACCCCAATCCTGGAGCTACCAGGAGAGTGGTAGTGCCACAGAAGTACAGGGAGTTCCTCCTAACTTTGGCTCATGACATCCCCCTAGCTGGACACCTGGGGCAAACCAAAACTTGGGAAAGGTTGGTTAGCCACTTTTACTGGCCCAAGATGAACCAACAAGTGAAGGAGTTTATGAGCTCCTGTGCTACCTGTCAGGCCAGTGGCAAGACAGGTGGCAAGCCAAAGCCCCCCCTGATACCACTGCCAGTGGTGCGGGTGCCCTTTAAAAGGGTAGGTGTGGACATTGTGGGTCCACTAGAACCCCCCACAGCCTCAGGGAACACATTCAATCTAGTAGTAGTGGATCATGCTACTAGATACCCTGAGGCAATTCCCCTTATGGTGACTACAGCACCTGTAGTAGCCAAGGCCTTCCTAGAGGTCTTCACCAGGGTAGGGTTTCCCAAGGAGGTGGTTTCGGACAGAGATACCAACTTCATGTCTGCTTACCTGAAACACATGTGGAAGGCTTGTGGGGTACAGTACAAGTTCACTACCCCATACCACCCACAAACCAATAGTCTTGTAGAAAGGTTCAACAAGACATTGAAAGGTATGATCATGGGGCTCCCTGAAAAACTCAAAAGGAGATGGGATGTCCTGTTGCCATGCCTGCTTTTCGCTTATAGGGAAGTGCCACAGAAGGGAGTGGGGTTTTCACCCTTTGACCTTCTGTTTGGTCATCCTGCAAGGGGACCACTTTGTCTTGTGAAGGAGGGTTGAGAGAGGCCTCTCCAAGAACCCAAACAGGACATTGTGGACTATGTACTTGGCCTAAGGTCCAGTATGGCTGAATACATGGATAAGGCATCCAAAAATCTTGGGGCCAGCCAGGAGCTGCAGAAGCACTGGTATGACCAAAAGGCTGCCATGGTTGAATTTCAACCTGGGCAACAGGTGTGGGTTTTGGAGCCAGTGGCACCAAGGGCTCTCCAAGACAGATGGAGTGGCCCTTACCCTATCCTGGAAAAAAAGAGCGAGGTCACTTATTTAGTGGACCTGGGCACCAGCAGGACACCCAAAAGGGTTATCCATGTGAACCAGCTCAAGCTCTACCATGACAGGGCTGACCTCACCATGCTGATGGTTACTGATGAGGAACAGGAAGCAGAGAGTGAACCTCTCCCTGATCTCCTCTCTACCAGCCCAAAAGATGGGTCAGTGGATGGAGTAGTCTTTTCAGACACCCTCACTCCCCAACAGCAGGCTGACTGCAAGCAGGTGTTGCAGCAGTTTGCTAGCATCTTTTACTTGACCCCTGGTCTGACCAGCTGGTGTACCTATGACGTGCAGTGTCCGTGGCACCTAGGATAAGTGCCAACTCTTTGAGCACAACCTGAAGAAAACGACAAACGTTTTTATCCCATCAGTATAATTCCATTGAAGATTAAACCAAAAGAATCCGTAGAATTTCTATCATTCTTTATTTCATGTTGTTTTCACATGAGCATTGTATCTTTAAGAGGTTCAAATTTGTGAATTCCTTCATCCATTTCTGATATCACAAACTGTATCATATCATAACCTCATCACCCAATGCATTTCGGACAAAGTCCTTCATCAGGGGTATTCTGTAAAATAATGTCAGAAAAAATCTATGTATGATCCGCCAAGACAAAACATTTCATTCATGTAAATGCTACACATATGCATAATGTACATACTATGAGCGTATTTCATAAGATGCTATAGTTCCCTGTATCTATCAAGAAGTGCATGATTTATATAATGTGGTCGTGCAAAGTGAAATAAATAGTTGTGAGGTCGCGTAAACTTTGCAGAATCCTCGGGATATTTAAAAAGTTCAAAGACCATAGACCCTGTAAACTAACGTGAGAAGCCACATGCGCAAAGAAACGTGCATCAATATTAACCATAACGTAAAATCAAAGGTGCAGTTACATTTTAAAAAACGTGAATAACACAAAATATCCGTGTATCAAACTTACTGGCAAAGCAGTGTGAGCCTGCGCGTCTCACTCGTCCGCCCTTCGCTCAATGCGAGTGTTTGAAGCATGCAGTATATACGGAAGTGACAGCGTTTAAACGTGGGGATAGAAAGAGGACTACTACATTGGTGGCCATGTTGTGAAAGTAAGAAGGTGCCAGAAGCATAATACCGAAAGATAAACAAAGGGGTGATTATCCAAGCTGAAGCTTGACCAGAAATCAGTGAATTAAATGAAAAGTGAAAAGAATTACGTTGCTATAAAGACACATAACATTACTGAGAAAATGTTAGTGAAAAAATATTTTTGAACCATTGCAACTCTTTTTGAAAAAATGCATAAAGTTCATTGGAAGCTCGAATTATAAGTAGCACGTAAATTCCATACGTTCATTAAGGCCAGAGGGTTTGGAAGATTGTAAAAACTTAATCCAGTGATTTTCACGCTGTAATAAAAAATTATTGTTGTCCCTGTCATCACGCTTGGCCACAACTTCTACAGCGGCAAACCTGAGTTGGCTCACATTGTGTCCATTGTCTTTAAAGTGTACTGCCAAGATCGATTTCATGTTCTCAGTCCTTATATTACTTTTGTGTTCATTAATCCTTGTTTTTAATTTGCGTGAGGTCTTTCCAGTATATACCAATCCACATGGGCATTTAACAATATAGATCACGTTCTCTGTGTCACAAGTGGCATTGAATCTCAAGTTAATGTTTGTACCCTTCATAGGGTGTTTAATGATCAGTCCTTTAATGAGGTTGTTGCAATTCTTGCAATTAAGACATGGTTGGTTGCCTTTGAATTTGACGGAAAACCTTTGTTTGGGGTTTTTTATGATGTCTTTCAAGTTATTTCCCCTCTTATAAGCAAATAGAGGTTGATCACAAAAGATGTTTTTGAAATCTTCTTCAGCGCTGATAATCGGCCAATGCTTTAATATGGACGCCTTGTATGCCTTTGATGTCATTGAGTATTTCGATACGACCACAGGTCTCTTAACAGTGTCTCTTGTCTTCAGTGTTAAGACATCTTGACGGTTCAATTTGTCGCATCGTTCTTTGGCGTTGCTCAAAATAGTTTGTGGATAACCCCTTTGTTCAAAACGTCTTATCATGTTGGTGGCTTGTCCCTCATATTTGGTTGTGTCAGATACAATCCGGTTAACTCGGAGAAGTTGGGAAAATGGAAGATGATTCTTCAATGACCTTTGGTGAAATCATCTGTAGTGAAGGATATTGTTTTTGTCCGTTGTTTTTCTGTGCAAGTTGGTTTCAAGATGATTTACAACCCTCGTAACACTGACATCCAAAAAAGTGATAGTCTCTTGACTCATGTCAAAGGTGAATTGGATACGGTCATTTATGCAATTGAGTTGCATAAGTGCTGCTGTTAGAGATTCCTGGTCTCCTTGCCATAACACAAAGATATCATCTATGTACCTGAGAAAAACCTTTGCATGTGTATTCCAAGGAGAGTGGTTCAAGACATTGTTCTCTTCAAAGTACTTCATAAAAGCATTGGCATAGACCGGTGCCGCACAATTGCCCATAGAGGTACCGGACAACTGTACGTAACATTGATCCTCCCAAGAAAAGTAACTTTGATATAGGGTAAAGTGCATCAGTTGCATGATGAAAATCTGAAAGTCATTGTTCAGATCCGAGTTTAATAGAATATTTTCAATTGCTTCCATACCCAAGTCGTGTGGTATGCTGGTGTAGAGTGATTTAACATCTATGGAACATAGCCAGATGGTTTCATTGTCCTCAAATGTGATGTTGCGTATCTGGTGCAAAAAATCTGTAGTATCCTTTACAGAGGTGCGAGATCGTTGAATCAAAGGTTGCAGATACCTGTCAATGAGTTTTCCAGTATTTTCGTGGATGCTACCACGGGTGGAGACGATTGGTCTGAATGGAGGTCGTGTTAAATTCTTGTGAACTTTAGGTAGCATATACATGCTAGGCGTTTTTGGATTGCTAGGAGTCAAGAACCGTTTGGTTTTTTGATTTATGATACCATTATCTTCAGCCCTGGACAATATATTTAGTAATATTTCCATATACTGTCTAGTTGGATTGATCTGTATGGGACTGTATGTGTTAGTGTCTGAAAGATGTTCTTGAACTTGTTCTCGATAGAAAGCTGTATCCATGAGGACTAAAGCTCCCCCTTTATCAGCCGATTGATATGTGATCTCTACTTTGTTGGCCAAGTTGTTGAGTATGGAATATTCCTTGTTCGTCATGTTGGTGTGTTTTTTCTTTCTCGTATAGTTAAAGCCACTGATGTCATTTTTGACCAAATTCTCAAAGATGTCAAAGGATTTATGGCTAACAGGTGCCATGAATGTGCTTTTGGCCCGTAAACCCCTTAGTTGGTCAATTTGATCAGTATCTTGCTGAGGCATAATGTTTTCAAAGAAATGTCTTAAACGCAAATTGCGCATAAATTTAAACAAACTGATTTCCAGCTCCAGTTCGTTGGTATGGCTTGTGGGGATGAAAGAAGCACCTTTTTGCAATACTGATTCCTCTTCGTCTGAAAGGGCATAGGACGAGATGTTGATTACTAAGTTTGTCTCTTCTTTGGTTTCTCCACCCTCTTGTTGAGTGTTGTGCTCCTGATATCCCTTTCCGTTTCTTTTTCCTTCTCTCTGTCTTTTGCTCTGGCTCCTCCTGGGTCGTCTCTTTCCCCTGGTCCTTCCTCTAAAAAAGGAACCGCAGTGAGGGTGGAAGTTTCAGTACTTGTCGATGGTGCTTGTGTACTTGGACGCCTGGTGTCTATGCGTGTCTCTCCTTCAGAGGACGATGTTTCAGTTTCTGTATTGGCTCTTGGTGGTTTGTTTTGGCGTCTCCTGGCATAGACTTCAGCCCAGGAGTACACCTCCCCCAACTTATAGTCAATGGTGTCTCTGCTATATTTGCGTATCTTCCGTTCATTTATTTCTCTAGTGTGTTTGTCCAATTGAATTGTGATGTCATCCAGTATCTTAGACCATTCTTCCTTGGGTAACATGTCTGATAATTCTTGTTTGCATTGTTGTATGTCTTTGTTTAATTCCTCACGAGCTCGTGATAGCTCATCAACAATTAACAATATAAGGTCCAACGAGCATTTATTTAAGATGGCGTACCATCTGTCTACAAACTTTGAGCTATTCCTGCAGAGTAGCGGTTTCAGCGGGATTCGGAGACCTCGTGGAATACGTTGTGCCCGGTGGTAACGTATTAACGTGCTGGCGTGAAGCCTCTGGCTGATTTCCTTTTTTGTAAGGTATAATAATTGTTTCAAACAACCTTCTTTGTTCCTAGTCAACGTGTGTGGAACAGATACCTCGGGGATCAGAGCATAAATTTTGTCTATATCATCAGCGTTAAAAGCAAAGGTGTCGGCTTTCAAATTGGTCAACGCTGTTATGTCATCATACGCCATCATTTGTATTTGGAAGTTTGATAATTTGGGGTGCTGTAACCCTGGTCAGGGTCAGTCAATTCACTCAATGTTCGGGTTACGCACTCCACACTGCATTGATTACAACACCTTCTAGTCGGGGGGGTGATATCTTTGATGCACACCACAGCTTTGCTCACCTTAAAATTAAATGTGGAGTGCGTAACCCGAAAATTGTGTGAAGTACCTATGACGTGGACACTGGTGACAGTAACCCTGTCAAAAACAAAATCTATCGACAATCAGATCAAGTCAAGGAAAGCATCAAAGCTGAAGTCAGCAAGATGCTGGAGCTAGGGGGGATTGAACCCTCTGTGAGCCCCTAGGCCAGCCCAGTGGTTCTAGTCCCCAAACCTCATCAACAGGGTGGAAAGTGAAATATGAGGTTCTGTGTGGACTATAGAGGGCTCAACTATGTCACCAAGACAGATGCTCACCCCATTCCCAGAGCAGATGAGTTGATAGACAAACTAGGGGCAGCCAAATTTCTAAGCACCTTTGACTTGACTGCAGGGTACTGGCAAATTGGCATGGCCGCAGGAGTCAAAGAGAAAACAGCATTCTCCACCCCTGATGGACACTCTCAGTTTACTGTGATGCCTTTTGGGTTAAAGAATGCCCCAGCCACCTTCCAGAGGTTGGTGAACCAAGTCCTGACTGGGTTGGAATCCTTCAGTGCAGCCTATCTTGATGATATTGCTGTCTTTAGCCCCACTGGCAGGATCACCTGATCCACCTTGGGAAGGTTCTGGAAACCCTGCAATCTGCAGGACTGACTATCAAGGCATCCAAATGCCAGATAGGGCAGGGCACTGTGGTGTACTTGGGCCACCTTGTTGGTGGAGGCCAGGTCCAACCCTTACACGCCAAGATCCAGAGCATCCTGGACTGGGCAGCTCCATTCACCCAGACTCAAGTCAGAGCATTCCTTGGCTTGACTGGATATTACAGAAAGTTTGTGAAGGGATATGGGTCTATTGTGACTCCCCTCACAGAACTCACCTCCAATAAAATGCCCAAGAAAGTGAACTGGACTGTTAGCTGCCAAAAGGCTTTTGACACCATGAAAGGAGCAATGTGCTCAGCACCCATTCTAAAAGCACCAGACTACTCCAAGCAGTTCATAGTGCAGACTGATGCCTCAGAGTTGGGGATAGGAGCAGTCCTCTCCCAGATCAACGAGGAAGGCCAAGACCAACCTGTTGCTTTTATAAGCAGGAGGCTACTCCCCAGAGAGCAGCGTTGGAGTGCCATTGAGAGGGAGGCCTCTGTTGTGGTTTGGTCCCTGAAGAAGTTGAGGCCCTACCTGTTTGGTACTCACTTACAGGTTCAAACTGACCACAGACCTCTCAGATGGCTAATGCAGATGAAAGGGGAAAATCCAAAACTACTGAGATGGTCCATCTCCCTACAGGGTATGGACTTTGAAGTGGAACACCGACCAGGGACTGCCCATGCCAATGCAGATGGACCTTCCAGGTTCTTCCACTTAGACAATGAAGACTCCACAGGGCAAGGTTAGTCTCATCACCTTTCGTTTGGTGGGGGGGGGGGGGTTGTGTGAGAAAGTGCCATCTTTCTTGCCTTGGTATGCCCCCAATTTTTGCTGAACTGCTGATGTACTTTGACTGAGTGTGCCCTGGGTCCCTGTCAATCAGGTACCCAGGGCCTGTGTTCCTTCCCTACAAAGAAAAGCTATGCTGAAACAAAATACCCAATTGGCATCTCTGGCCACTGTCAGCCCCTAGTAAATGGTACCCTAGGTACCCAGGGCATGGTGACCAGAGAAGACCCCTGAGGGCTGCAGTACTTATTGTGCCACCCTCAGGGGCCCTGTACCCTGGCTCCCACACACTGCCTTTGCAGGCTGAGTGCCTAAGTACAGAACTAAAGCAAGAGTTAATATTGCACACATCCCTGTGTGCCATGCCCACATAACCCACTGCCCTGGCATACTTCAGTCCCCCCTCTAGCTGGGTGCCCTATGCCAGAGGTGAGGGCCCAAGTGTATGGGCCCTGTGCCCCTACAGTACCCAGGAAATTTCCTGGGCACTGTAAGTGCAGTGTTGCCATTTAAGAGTAAATGGTGCTGGGAGGTTGTCATTCACGAACTCCACAGCACCATAATGGCTTCACTGAAGACTGACAAGTTTGGTACCAAACTTCTCAGCACATTAAACCCGCACTGATGCCAGTGTGGGATTTAATGTAACATGCACGAGAGGGCATCTTAGAGATGCCCTCCAAAAACCCGAACCAACAATCCACGTCTGGGCTGAGTGACTGCAGAGACTGCCACCCAGCAGACATGTTGCTGGACGATGGGTGGAGAGCCCGCCGCTCTCCTGGGTCTACAACAAAGCACATCCTGAGTGGGGTGCTATGTCTCCTCCCCCAGGATGGACAGAGGGAAGCTTCAAAGGCATACCGCCTCTGAGAGCTTCCCCAGACCATTTGCTGTACCCAGCAACCAGCCCCCCACCAGTCCTACCCCCACTCGGGTGGGAAAAACTATGTCAGGAAGGGGGGGGTGCCAACCACAGGAGAGGAGCAGGCTAGGGTGTGTACTCACCCCAGGACAGGTACCCATTGGTCCCTGCCCTTGCCCTACCTGTAACGCCCCTAAATTTAGTTTTTAGGGGCTCCCTGAACCTTCCTTCCTCAAAATATCAAAAAGAAGAAAGAAGATCAAGAAGAAGACGACCCGCCGTGCAGCTGCTAACAACAGGACAACAACAACTGACTTGGCCCCAGCCCTACCGGCCTGTTGATCCTGGAACCTGCTCCTGCCTAAACCCGGTGACCTCAGCGGACAGCAATCTTGGGACACCCAGAGGACCTGCCTGCCATGACCCTATTGACGATTGGGACTCCCATCAGCAGAGGCTCTGCTGCAACAACCCACCCGGGGCCCACCAGGAAGCTCTGGACCAGCCCACTCTGCACCAGCAGAGCCCGGGCCAGGCCAACCTGAACCAAGACCATGAGGACGTCCCCCCGGCGACTGGGACCCGAAGTCCAGTGCCCAAAGACCCTCATTGGAAAACATTGAGCGCCCGACGGCTCAAAAGCACCCTGCACCCAGCCGCCCGAGTGCCGCTGGCTATGACCTCTTTGCCCTATACTACTTCCCCCCTTGCCCAGAGCAAGTGGCCAGGAGCCCAGCTCCCAGAGCCGCGTGGCCTGCTAGCCAGCAGCCACCAACCGAAGGCCCCCTTTCACTCATTGGATAACATTGGGCCTACCTACCTCTGCACCCGGCCGCCCCTGCGCCGCTGGGACTGAACCACTGTACTCACCTGACCCTGGGGGACCCCTGAGTCTATGCCCAGAACCCTAACTTCACCAACCAAGTACTCACCTGGAAACCGGTAATTCACTTACCTGCCATTGGATAACATTGACCCATTTTTTACTCGAAAATTTTCTAAGTGTGAAGTTTTGAAAACTGAAAATATTCCTATAAAATCAGCCAAAGTCCGAATTCGAAAATACTCACCTGTTATCAAGATAGAAGCCCGTACTGTACCTTTCAGCCCAGTACTGAACCGCAAAAGTAATCCCTAGTGGGTTTACTAGTAACCTGTATTTTCTCCATAGGAACGCATTGTCTGCTTTTCTATGAAAATTCTTCTAAGTGTCTACTTTTGAAAACTGCAAATATTCTTTAAAAATCGTACGAAATACTGAAACGCAATTACCTACCTGTTTTGAGTCAAGCCCCCAATGCTGGCCCTAGGAGACTAGTGCTGTGTTACAAAAGTAACGCGATTGTACTGTACCTGTAACCTGAATTTCCTCCCATTGGATAACATTGTGAGAATCACCTTGAAAAGTTTCTAAGTGCGAACTTTTAAAACAGCTTTATATTCGGGAAAAATCATCACTGTAGCTAAAATGTTTTTCCTAATCTGGTTTCAGCTTAGACCCCAGGACTGAATCCAAGAACTATTCCTGGGACTACCAAAGTAATCCATACAGTAATCAACTGTACTTTCCTATGCAAACCCATTGAGCTCAATACTAGAGTGTGTTCCAGAACTGTATTGCTTATTAGCTAACTTGTGATTAATGAGTATACAAACTTATTGCTCCTCTGCAAAGTATTTACTTGAGAGTACTCGTAATGTAAATAGTATAATTTTATAACTGTTGGTTCTAAAAATAAAACAACCATATCTCTGGATATACAAACAATTGACCTGGAGTTCAGTCCTTGAGTGTGTGACACCTTTTGCTGACTGAGTGTGTACATCAAATGCTTTACACTGTCCTCTGGTGCTGCCTTACTGCTCGACCAAGCTACCACTTTGGAGAATAAGATCAGTTCTGACTTTAACCTCTGTTATACCTCTGGGGTTGGTGGACTCTATACACACTGCACTTCCTTCTAGTCCAGTATATATAGAGCCACTTTCTCACAGTAGAGCACTTTCTTCCTTTCTCTCTCTGTTCCCGTCAGGCTGCGCCGGGAAACCCTTGTGTAGCTGTGCACCTTATACGATTAAAATAACATAACATAGAGTTGCAGGAATTTTAATTGTAGTGAAGTAGTTAAAGATTTATAATAAGAAATGTGTGTTCAAAAATAATTGGCAAGGTGAAATAAACCCATTCTAGGTTTTATTTGTTTGGGGTAAAGTTTCCATAAGGATTTTAAAATCCTTATTTTGACTGAGTTATTGTGCATATACAATTCACATCTTCTAAGTTCCTATGTTTCTCAATAAAGCACATCAATTCTCCGTTTTTTAGAGAGGGTGGAAAACAGCCCCACCTCAGAATGTGATTAAACTGTTCTGTTAAGCAGATGTTTAGCTGTTTGTTTAGACACTGGTAGCTTTCTTGTGGATAAACATCTTGCCCTGGAGCTTCTCATTTAAGGCATGACTTCACAGCCACCTCTAACTCCCTCTACTTCTATTGGGTGAATACAATTTATTGCATGGTCCCTCAGCCATTAGTGAAAGAATTTCTGTTTGAGGTAAGAAGTTTGCTATAACTGTGCCATTAGTGAAGGAATTTCTGTTTGAGGTAAGAAGTTTGCTATATCTTTTTCTGAAGGGCACTTATCTTATTGATACATTTAGTGAAAATGTACAAGAAAGGATTTTTCAATTTGTTGGCTATCTGTAATCAGAACTCCTGTCCTGAATATTAATCATTGTTGATGTATTTATTGTCTCAGACTTTCATTTTTCTGAGAATCCAATATTCTGGATTGTAACAGTGTAATCTATTTAATCTATAATGCTAATGCTATTGGTTATTTGTGGTTCCTGAATTAGTTGGTGGTAAATTGTTCCAATATGACGTTTTTAGGATCTGCTATGTATTTCTACAAGATTGTCTTAGAAATTAACAAAACAGAAATCGCAGATGCGCAATGACTTTGGTCAATATTGAGTGGGTGTTGGTTGAAACAAGGAAAAGGCAGCTCCATGGATCCCTCTTTCCCAGAAAACCTCTCCCAGACGAGTTCTGTAGCTCAACGCACCTGCCTGCAGGGCAGATCTGGCCCTCTTTTCAAATGCAGGCATTTTGCCACCTGCAGAGTGAAAGGTGCACAGACTACTTCTAACAGTCGGTCTATGTTTCACAAATATGCTGCGACAGGCCAGATGTGAGTTTGCAGTTGAGCTGGGGGCACCATATTAACTGTAATAAGATGTGCTGTCCCATTGTGTGCATTCATTTAAATGTTTGCAGCAACGCAAACAAGGAAAGTGCAATCTCTTTGTAACGTGGGCCCAGGTTAATTCAAACTTTGGCTTAAAAGGTGTTGTGCCACCCCGCCCGCAGCCTCGCCAACTGCCCCGCCCACAGCCTCCAGTGCAGGCCCCGCTGGCTGAGACACTTCAGCAGGTGATGGTTGCACATTAGACCCACAAAAGGGAGTGGTCTATGAAAGGAGCACGCTTCGTGTTCCATCACAGACCCCGGCCTGGCCTCCCTCAGTTTGACTGTGATTGAGCCCGCACTTACCTGAACTCCAGTGACCGCATCAGAGAGTTAAAATGTACTTGGCGTTCTTCTCCCGACGTCTTCAGTAATTCGTGTCATCCGGGTCACCGCTCCTCTTCCAGGGCTTGTTGTAACATCGTCATTTCCTCGCTCGCAAGGCTTGTTACTTCTCCTCACAAACATCCTTCCCTTACATTGTTCTTCCTGTACCTGAAAAGGAAACACATACAAGGAGAAGTATTTAAAGAACCATTGTTCTCAGCCTAAGGTAGGATACAAAATATATCAGCATTGTGTGAAAAATATATACTTATCTGATTCTGCCTTTCTTCAGCAGTGTGGAGTTAATTCTCTGCCCTGATTCATTACTGCTTCTTCTCTTATGCTGAAAACATAAGAGAAAGGTATTAGTTACTTATTTTTTAATTGCTTGGTTAAACCTATCCTGACCCAGCACCTTTTTCTGCAACATTTGTTTTCTTCTTTTACCCTCTCTGGAAAAATAAGTTTTTAGTTTTTTTCCTAGTTTTTCAGGATAGTATACATTTTTATGGGTCTAATGAATCCAGATGGTGTTCTCTGTTATGGTTGGTATGTTTCACACTTATCATTGTTTAATGTTTAAGTTCTGCAGTCCTAATGATTAATTTGCATACTTCTACCTTCTAGATACCTGTGTATCAGTCTCAAGTTCCAGTTGTTCATATCTTCCTTGAACTACCATCAAACCGTTCAACAGGTATATTCTTACATTAGTTTTACGTTCTATATAGCACTCTCGTAGTTCTAGAGACATACTTACCTTTTTGTACTTTTGCCCATTAGGAAACACATGCTACATCGCACTGGACGGACATTGGATTCTACTCCTTTTCCCTTTCCTTGTTTTGTTTTCCCTTCTTCCCCACTTTCTCTTCTTTTGCTTTGACTTTGTTGGGCGAAGGAGGTGGGTGAGGTAAGTTGGGATTCACAAAAGGTGTTCCCATTAGATGTGGTGGGATGATTTAGATATATTGAGTGTAAAATACATTTTTAGATCAACATAATTTATTACTGTCTTGTAGGTGCGCTATTGTTTATCCTATTTGTCTTTAATGAACTTCACGGCACAGATCGTGATTGTGATTCATGCACCAGCTGTAGAAAACAACCTTGAATATATGTGCAATTATCTTTGCTAGTGTCATGGAGTTTACATTGTTTGGAGAATTTGGGGCATAATTCTTTCATCTTGTCAAGTTTTAGCAAACTTTTGGTGTCACTGATTATTTTTTTGTAAATTCCATATAAGTGCTGCCCAAAGGTCATGCCCAGAATGTTCTATAGAGAGGAGCACTGGGCAAAAATCATGGTTGAAAGACACACACTCCTTTTAACATTGTGAATCCTAACCATGGCCAGAATGTAATTTGAGCTAATGGCTACAGTTGGGACCTATCAGCACTTATTTTTGGGGACTAGCACTTATTTTTCCTCATTGGACTTTCACCCAGAGAAAAAGCGGAAGAAAAAGATGGAAAAACTGTGACAAAGAATAAAAGCAGGGATGAAAAAGAACCTGCAAGAGTCAGATAAAGTGGCAGGGAGTGTTTGGTGATGGATGTGATCCAGCACAAGTGGTATATTTTACGTTTAACTTTTAATTTCACTAGCTGTAGGGGCCCCCTACAGCAAGATGTATTACAGCATTATCCTCACCACAGAGGCAAATGGTCCTCTGATGTATCTTTCTTCACCAATAGGAGAGGTGAGAATTATGATGTCCAAAACACAATGCTAGCCACCCAATGAGGACCATTAATTCGTTACTAACCCAAAAGTTTGAAATAAGGTTAAAATATACTACTCTCAGGACCACACTGTAAAGATTAAGTATCGCAATTGGGAAATCCATCTCCTAAAGAAATTAACTCTAACAAAAATGATATTATTATTTCCACTTACAGAGCGCTCAACTACCCAATGGGTTTCCTAGCACTAAGCTTAGGTAGAAATGTCTAAATTAAAGATTAAATTGACCACTCTTTAAGGTGCTTGCAAAATAGAAGTAGAGAGGCACCGTGCCTTATGAATTGCAGTAGGGCATTTCAAAGTTTAGGGCCAGGTATGAGTAGGAGTGGCCTCCTGTGTGTGCTAGGTGAATTCTGGGCAAGCAGCATAAAGCATGAATCTCCGATCTCAGCCTCCGGCTGGGCTGATAAAGAGAGACCAGATCCTGTACATAGAGAGGGCCAAGTCCAGGTCTAGCTTTAAAAATGAAGCATAGAGGTTTAAATTGCACTCTCCTTTCAATTGGAAGACTGTACAGTTCACGAACAATAGGAGAAGCCGAAAAAAGAGTCTTGCAGTTGAACTCTGCACAATGTGTAGACGGCAAATACAGGCCTTGTCACTTCCCAGGTAGAAAATGTTACAGTAATCCACTTATGAGAGCATCAGGGCTTGAATCAATTTTCTTTGTGCTGAGTGAGGAATGATCAAAATAATATTTTTTCCCCACTTCATCATGGGGAAACAGGTGGATGCAACTTTGGCCACTTGAGTACACATAGACAGAGTTTTATCGAGCCAAAATCATACCATGCTTTTAACTTTGGGGGGTAGAATTGGAAGAACCCTCAAATACTCAGGCCATTGTTGTGGATCCCAGAGCTGTGGATTCCTGTGTAAAACCATAACCTCAGTTTTATCACCGTTGAGTTTAAACAAGTTACTTTCCATCCAGGAAGCAACCCGTCTTAGACCGAGGTTAAGGGCATCAGGGCTGTGTCCCCTGCGAAGACGACAGAGAAAACATTATTTGTGTATTGTCTGCATAAGAAAGCAATATCAAGATAGCTCTCTGCCACATCCTCACTATGATACAAACTAGAACCTCTGCTACTGCAACATAGATTAGAAGAAACAGAACTTGATATTCCACAAAGATTCGCTGATTCTCCCTTCAACGCATTTAGATAAAAATAAAAATTTAACTCAAATTCAAATAAAGAAAATCAGGACAAAATAATAGACTCAGGCAATTGAGATAGTTATGGTACTGTAGTAATGTTTTGCAATCTATACAGATAAGCAATATTTTAAGTATCTCAGTCAAGAATGTTAAATTATGTAGTACAAGACTACACATTTCTTCAGAGGTTCAAATCTAAAGAGAATGTTTTAAACCAAGCATCATATACAAGGTCATAGACTTCTATCGCCATGAAAGGCGGAAGGATAGTTCAATCCTTTTAACAGCATCTAAAGATTTAAAGCAAAGGGGTAAAAAGGAATAGTTTTAAAGTCCTCTAAGGGTGAGTCCATGAGCTTAGGAAAAAGGGGAAATAAAGCAAATTCATTTAGTTCGGCAAAGAAGGATTCCAGGTCAACTGCATTAATGCCGCAGCATCAGCAAAAAGGCAGCCCAAGATAGAAATATATGATCTTAAGAAAAGAGTTACGTTCTCACCCAAGGGTTCTTGCATTCAGAGGTAAAAGAAAAATGATGGCGGTGCAAGTGCTGCCCCTCCTTTTTTTCCGTTTATAGTATATAGTCCTTATGACACCTTAAATGACATAATGTCAGTCTACTAGTCAGTCCTTCATATGAATAGTTTACGTATGTAGTCACAAAACAAATTTACCTACTCCTGCATTCTTTCCCAAGTACTTCATTTGAACAACTTGACTTCCCGGGCCCCATAGGTTTGTTAACTGTAAGAAATATAGAATGAAATGGACTATGGCATAGGGTGAAAGTTGATTTTCCCATTTCCCATTGAACTTTGAATGAATGTCCTTTGTATGTAAAATGGAATATGCAACACTTGCAGAAATGCCAATGAACTATTTTGCTTGGTAAGGGAAAATGCAGCTCAAGAAAGAACACATTTAAAACTTAAAATGCATATATCAGCTTTAAATGAATTAAACTTAACTGAAATCAAATATAATTCATTGAATCGTTATTTCATAATAAGTCAAGAATAATAAATGTTTCACCAATGTATTATTACACTAAATTGATTAGCGTTAGCTATGACCTACTGAAACAAATGTTCAAAATCCATACATGTAAATTATTCTTAAAAATCATTTTAATAAAATGATGTCTACATTTTAATAATCATTGAGGTCTCTACTATCACCTCTGTAAGTTTCAATTTCCTAACTACTTTTATCGCATAAATGCAGTACAATCTATTTGTATTGCATTTGCAATGAAAGGCAATAGAACTGTTAGGCTAATCATTAGATTCATTAGTTTTAAACAGTAAGTGACTAGTAAAACATCATTTCATGAGTAATCTTCTTATGAAAATGTATTGATAAGCATTATAACTATATCGACATGTATTTTCTCCTTTTCTAACTCTTTCAAGTACACTTTTATGTTGCTGTTACGTTATTTCTCTCTATTGCTGTATCACTTCATTCATCTTGTGCAATGTTCACATTCAGGTTTTTGTGTCTAAATCGATAAAAGTGTAATTTAAGATGTTTTAACATATTTTGCAACAAAATATCAGTATACTGTTCCGATGCTTGACAGCCCCAGATAAACTATCCCTAGCGGTGTGTAGGTCCCCAAGGAAGCATGAGCTTTGAAGAACAGGTTCCCTCACTCACCCAAAAGGTGACATGCTTCATCATTGGGTGGTGCTCCTCACCAAGCTAGTGCTGCAATGTATGGTGGGTCTCACAAGAGTACTCTTTTACAGAGATCTTTTAACCAAAGTTGATGGAGCACAGTAGGGTCAAGTTGGAAAACCCCACAGAAGTGAGAAGTTTGGTGAGTGGTGTAGAATAAAATCAGCTCCCTGGCTAAACGAGCAAGGCATGCTGGGAGTGACTGTGATAGGGAAGACCTTAATATAGTCATGGATAAGGAATTTCACCCCTGGCAGAGCAAAGTCACAGACCGCACAGCCTATCTCTGCTCCTCCCACGTGGGTGGCTTCCTGGGTCTCATGGACATGTGGGTCAGTTGCCATCCCAACATCAATAACATGTTATTTGACAGGTATCTAAAATGAACAGGGCCATAGCTTATTTATGGACATACTTGAGAATTTGTGGCGATCTCTGGCCTGATGGTCATTTTGGATAAATGGGTGATTTATCCACTTCAAGGGGGAGGGGACACGCAGTAGACTAGAAGACTCAATTAACAGTGGCCCGAGACTGTTTTAAAGACTTAGATACATGTCACCAGGGACCCAGAATGGAAATGGGAGTGGCTCTATTTAAGGTAGTCTCTCCCCCACAGCTGTTATACATCCAACAGGATTATCCTTTTGAAATTCCTACAGCGTTCTTGGGGAAATAAGTAAATTCTCCAGGACTTTTCTTGGGCCATGTAGGGCACAAAGAGTGGCAAAATTGTGTCCAGTCTTGGATTTACAGTGGGCTGGCTATGGTGGATGTGCAATTATACTGTTGTGTTGAAGTTGTTATTAATTAAACAATGGCTACTTGGACAACAGAACAACCCAGCTGCCAGGCTGGTGTTTGCTGATGTGATAGAGGCTGTCATGTTCATCTTCTTTTAAGACAACTGAATGCCCCCTGCCTTGCCCCAGGCCAAAAAAGCAGTGATTGACTGTTGGCACAAGCCTCTCCAAAGGATTGGGTGAAACCCTTGAATGATCCAGGAATCCTCATTTAAGTATGCATAGGGGCTAACACAGGTTAAGCAGTAGCACAGATTCCCTATGGCCGGTGATATGTGGGAGCACAGCCATATGAAATCCTTCTTAGATCTGGCTGAAGACTTTGACATGCATGAGCCCAGTTCTTCAGGTATTTCCAACTGAGACATGTGCTAGCGGGTCACCAGGAATATTAACAGATCTCTCTAAACACAGCACAGTAAGGGTAGACTCTTCAGCTTGCTGGGGAGAAAAAAACCTTGCAGGAATACCGAGCCCTGGTATGTAATGTCTCAGATTGGTTTAAAAGGAAGTGGCTGATGAGAGGCAAAAATGAACAGTAGGCAACTAGTGAGTTCTTCAATGTGCCACTTAATCCAACTTAAATATATGCACAGGGTATACTTTAAACTAGAATGCCTCTTCAAAATGGGTAAAATCCCCTCCTCACAATGTTTCCAATGCCAAAGTCCCAAGGGAGACTCTTTCACATAATCTGGGGCTTTTGGGTAATCCAGACATACTTGCCTTCTACAGCCCGAATGTTAACTGAGGTTCTGCGCCTTCCAATTTATTTGCCTCCAAACTGGCACTGCTGGGAACTATGGTAATGATGGGTTACCTAAGAGGCACTCATACACTCATTGGGCTGAGGTTTGTGCTTCACCATTTCTAGGTCCTTGAAGTCTGCCAGAGTCCCTCTCCTTCATGAGCAGCTCGAGGGGATGGCTAGAGGTGTGCAATTTTCGAGAACCCCTTTTACCAGGCTAGGGGTTACCCTGTGAAACACACAATACTCTGGGAGCCATGGTTGACTCATTTTGGGATCTTCTTGTGAGTTATGCTCCTTTAATGAGTGGGAATTGGCCTACTGTTTACAGTCCTTTACTATGAGGTTTTGATATTTTGTGCTGTTTCAAAACACATTCACTTTATCTTCACTTCTTTGTATTGCCTCTGTTCATATGTCTTTTTTTCCTACATGTATTGCAACATGCCTATGAGTTATCTATAAAGTTCCCATTTATACTATGTTAGAGGCAGGAGCTAAATAAATAAATATGGTCACAGTGTCCCATTGTTAGTTGATAGTTTAGTCCAATTCATTTCTTTGATTGGTATCAGGATTATACTAAATTTGCGTTCTATAAATAGCATTTGTATGCAAGAGTTCAACTAGAATATTATTCGTTTTTTAATTAATTCCAAGAGTGAGCGATCCCCTTCTTGGTGCTGGTGGGGTCATATCAGTGGCCTGTTATACTGTGCACAAATATCAATAACATATGCTGGCAGTTTTTACATCAAACTGGCTGATTGATGGATCAAGACTATGGGGCTCATTAGGATGGCGGGCAGAGGCACGTCCGCAGTGCTGGCGGAAAATGTCATTTTCCACCCTCATTTGAAGAATGGGGGCGTCAGGTCCAGGGACGTGGGGCTAGCTGGACCATTAATATAAATTCTAAGTACACAAATTGCCGGCCACACACTTACTCAAATCCTCTATTTTTGAGGGAACAAACCATAAGAGACTTCCTGGTTCGTTCGGGTATATCACTCAAACCCTCTTATTATTTGTTTGTTTTTTGTCTTTTTTTTAAAGTATTGATGTATGAAAGGGACACCTTATCGTTTTGTACACCTTATATACAATTATTTACAATTCGCGATTATTTACAACACAAAAACATACACATACACATAACTAGTTGTATTATACAAAGTGAATTGCTCTGAAATATATACACTCAAATATTCATACTATGAAGAAAAAATCATCCGTAATTCCATAAAGACCAGAGTCAAAAGTATAAACTTGATGACAATCATAAATCAATGAACTACAGTTGAATGTAGACAGTTCAAATAAGGAAAAATAGACTCCAAATTAATTCATTCAGTCCATTCAACCAATAAATAGCCATGTATTATACAAAGTGAATTGCTCTGAAATATATACACTCAAATATTCATACTATGAAGAAAAAATCATCCGTAATTCCATAAAGACCAGAGTCAAAAGTATAAACTTGATGACAATCATAAATAGCCATTTATTGGTCTCCACCCTTCACACACTACGTTCCCCACACCCATTTGGAGACATGCTGTGTGCTCCTTCTGTGCCCCCCTTGCACAATTCATCTTCCAGGTGTAGCCAGACCCTGCACGGCACCCACCAAACAACCAGGGAGCAAGTCTCAGAAGGTGGGGGTGAAGAGGAACACCCTGCAGAGAAGCTCATGGGCAGGGCATCCCTCCTCCTCACACCTACCTTCTACTCATGTCAATCAAACTAAGTCTAATCACAAAATGAAGACTCATACTGCATATGAACATCCCCTGAACTGTCCACACTGCCCGTCAAGTCACTCAGACACAACCCACACTGCCACACAGCCACATACACATACCAGCTGTCAGCAGCAATGGAGGACAACAAATGGGCTAGCCAAAAGTGAAGTGGACCGTGCTAGAAAGCCATAGAGCAAGCCACAAAGCATGTGTACATCACATGCAAGAGAAGGAACATATCACACTACCCTTAGGCCATCAAATCAGACATGGGTGGCACAGTGAGTGAAATTAAACCAATGTGACCTCCATGCAACAACTCTGGGAGACATCAAGGCAAGCCATGCATAGGCACAGGAATGATAGGAAGTGTCTGAAGTCAAACAGTGATTAGCCACACATCTGTGTCAACTTACTTGACATGGGTATGTCATCAGAGGGAAACAACCTTTACAACGCAACTTTTACAACGCAACATCCATTACTTCGCATGCCATTACAACGCAACCATTACAACGCATGACACAACAACGCATACCACTACAACGCATGTCATTACAACGCATACCATTACAACGCATAACATTACAACGCATAGTACCCTTACACTTTCCAACACTTACCCTACTGTTGCACCCCCTGGAGTTATAATAGTAATTTTAACCCCTACACTATCCAACACTTACCCTACTGTTGCACCCCCCTGGAGTTAGAATAGTAATTTTTACCCCTACACTATCCAATACTTACCGTACATGCAATGTATTGTTATGCGTTGTAATGGTATGTGTTGTAAAGGTAGTATGCGTTGTAATGGAATGCGTTGTAAAGGTAGTTTAAAAAAATTTGTTGTAATGGCATGCGTTGTAATCGAATGCGTTGTAATGGATGTTGCGTTGTAAAAAATGAATTGTAAAGGTATGCGTTGTAAAAGTATGCGTTGTAACGTCATACACCCGTCATCAGAACAACACACATGGCTCATTGTCACACTCCATGACTGTCAAACCCAAGTTGGACCTTCACACATACCCCTCCTCTACCCACCTCACACCTGCAGCGCTCAACACCAGTGTTAACCACAGAGAATGGTGCAAATGATGACCTGTGAGTCCACTGACAAACAATCACACTCCCTGGGGTGCATACACAAACATCACACACACACTCAGGGATGCCTGAACCAATTCTGACACAAAAACAATAGCCAAACACAAACCTCACAAACAACATACACAGAAGTCCAACACACCCACATATAGCCATCCAAACATTAGAAAGGCAATGGGACCCCAGACAGATCAGGAGTACACACCATTGTCACTCAGGACCAATGCACAGACACCATACCCCAGCACAAACAAGAATTGCATCATCTCAAAACAATCATGAACACAAACTTGGATCAATGGAACAATAAGCTAACACAGGCAGAGACACCACACCACCCATCAAGTCAACATGGTGTCACAGTGTACCACAAGCATGTACATGCACAATACAGACAAGTGACATGTCAAATATAGGAGGACATAGCACTATTCTGCACTCAAAACAAGCCCAGTAACAGAAATACACCTTGCTGCATGTGACAGACACAAAAGTAATGCACACTACACACATCAGAATGTATCACAATGCACAAACTGCACACACACAATATCATGCAAATAGAACATCCACACACAACATCTGTCAGCAGAAAGAGCCAACACAGGCCAAACACTGCATATATCCACAACAAAAACACAACAGATGCACATGCCAATCAATCCCATAGCAAACTCAGCTGGACATCAGTGGATGCACACCAGGCAAGTACAAGGCAACATACACTGACAGCACTACATGCACACCAAGCAGTGTGTGCACACCAACCAAATCAGTAGCACACACATCTCAGTGCCACAACATGTACTCCCACAACACAAATCAGCACAGCACACAGACAACATCACACTCAGGAAGGGTATCAGTACCTCAGCAAACACACATACAGCTTACCCAAAAACCACAGCTGCACAACTCAGGGACACCCAGGTGCAAACAACATGACCAAAGAACTGTGCAGCACAAACATTTGCACTGACATGAACAACCATGACTGCAAACCAGTACAAGCAAATCACACATAACTAATTGGGAAACTGTCCTGAGTGGCACATTGGTCCTGTGCACAGATCAGCACCACAAAGCATAGTGTAACAAATGAAGTGGTGGGGAGGCTCACACACTGGCAAACCTAAGGGGTAGGTGACATGAGATTGAAGTGGTGTGTATGTCAGTAGTGGACAGGTCAGGAGTGTACTGTATACAAACACATAGAGGAGTCACTCACAATGGGTAGGCATCAGAAGCACAGATAGGTGATGGTATAACTCTACATCCCACATACCATACTGGAGCCAAAAATGGGTCAAATGACAGCAATGCATGAGAAGACTCACAAATAATGTCAGTGTGGCTGAGCAGCTCTGCACAGTGAGCACAAACAGTAACAAGACACATGGCTGATCAACAAAACACAACACAGACTTGGCAGTCACACACTCTGCATACTCACAACTGGCACCAACAACAAGTAGGTGTCCCCCAGGAGTGCAAGGACACACCAAAACACTGCACAGTGCACAACCTATAACTCCTACATGTGCCCACAAAATGAAGCACATGGCTGACAATTCAAACAAATAGGCACTCAGCCTCAGGGTCATACATGTGTGTAGTTGGCATTGCAGGGGCACACACACACACACACACACACACATCAACACTACTGACAAAGTCACCCCCTTCACACTTCATGACCACACAAGTACACACATTGAAATGTACCCATGTGACTAGAAAGAACGGCCATCACAAGATGACCATACATCAACATTGCTGTTCACACTTCAAGAAAGATCACACAGATATGATGGACCATGGCCACCCCAAAAGTAATCCTGTGAATAGAATTCACCTCTGTTCTATTTTTTTATTTTATTTATAAAGTTTTATATAGCACAAACTTGATCCTGAGGGATATCAGAGCGCTTTACAATTTGAGGGAAAGGAAGGTAACAGTTCAGGACATGAGTCAAAGGGGAATATAAAACAGACAGTGAATCAAATAGGGCTCACATAACATGGCCAGTTACACATCCTGGGGGTCCGGAAAGAATGGGCTAGTAACTGATACATAGCAACATAGGAGGGGAGCAAATGAATCAACAAGAGAGGAAGAAGAGAAAAAAAAAAATACAAGATTAGCTTACAGCTCTGGGCTTAAAGGAGTATGTCCAATGCATTAGAGCAGACAATCACGCATCCTATTAAGGTAAGAACTTATTCATGAGCAATCTTTTTTACTTCCAATTTGAAAGCAACCTTGGAGGAGATTCTACGAATTTTCGAGAGAAGAGAGTTCCAGATTTTCGGTGTAGAGCCAGAGAAAGCTTGGTGGGACACTCTCTTTTTGTGAAAGATCTGTGGTTTCAGGACGAGAGAGTTAGCACTTCTAGATGGCAGATAGGCAGGCAATCTTTAGCTGTATTCTTGCTTCGTAGGGCAGCCAGTTTAGAGATTTTAAGACTGGGGAGATGGGAGCATTTCTCTTGGTGCCCATAACTAATCTGGACGCTGCATTCAATGATGCCCTTAGTGAGGCCAAGGTATATTTGGGGAGGACACAAAGCGTAGCACTGCAATAGTCAAGCCTCGGCAAAACAAGCACTTTGACCACTTGCTTGAAGTCAGCTTGTGGCAGGAAAGGTTTGAGATTCCTGAGTATCCTCAGAAGGTGGTTAGCTCCCTTGCACACATTGCTGATATGAGTCTTCATGTTCAAGTGCCTGTTCAGGGTGATTCCTAGAGATTTAGCTGAGTCAATAATGTGGGGGGAGCAGTTGAAGGCTGTGAGTTGATTAATCCAGAGGTCGATTTTAGGAGTGTGTTTCAGGGGATAAATGAGGAGGAATTCTGTTTTGGAGGTGTTTAGCAGGAGGTGGTTCTCAGTTAACCAGTTTTGAGTCACCAATAGGGTGGAGTTGAGTGAAGTGATGTTATCCGGGGAGGAGATTTTCAGATAGAGTTGGGTGTCATCTGCATACATATGGAAAAAATGTCCATGGAATTTAGTTCATTAGCTAATTGTTCAAGGAACAGGTTGAAGAGTATGGGAGATAGTGTGGACCCTTGGGGAACCCTCATGGAAACTGGTGATGGTTGGGAGAGAGAGGGGTTCACCTTCACTCTTTGGGATGTGTGCCGGAGGAAGGACGAGAACAATGCAGCACCTGACCAGAGAGGCCCATCCTGGGCTCCAGAATGGCTACGAGGTTGTCGTGATTGACAGTGTCAAACGCAGAGGAAAGGTTAAGGAGGATAAAGAGGCAAGATTCATTTCAGTCAAGCATTATTAAAATGTCATCCATCAAGTGAGTGAGAGCCGATTCAGTGCTGTGCCTACTGCGAAAGCCAGATTGATGTTGGTCCAGGAGATGGAAATTTTTAATGTGCGTACAGAGTTTCTACTGGATGCATTTTTCTTGGAGTTTGGCTAGTGTGGGGATGCTAGAGATAGGGAAGAAGTTGTTAAGATCAGCGCTGTCTGCGATAGTTTTTTAAATATTGGTGTTACCTCTGCAGCTTTTAGGCACTCTGGGATCGTGCCTTGTGACAAAGATGCATTGACGATCTTTGTCCAGATGGGAGAGGCGGCATCCTTAATTTCTTTGAAGATGGAAGGTGCTAACGGGTCGCTCCAGTGATTAGATGGGTTGATACTCTGAAGAACCTTTTGATGTCACTTTCATTGAAGGTCGTAAAGGTGTCCCAGGATGCATTGTTCTTGAAACCCCGGCTACTCGGTTCGAATTTGCCTAGTAAGGCTGGGGGGGATGCAGACCAATTGGGTAGCCGTAGAGATGGGTTTCCAGATCCATGCTTGTCACTCTTGGCTCCGCTGATGTAAGAGCGGACGCGAGACCTACTAGAGCGCTTCTTGGCGCTGTGCTAATCTGACGCGCGATTTGGCAGCATTTTTTAAATACCTGTTTGATATTTGCTTTCCTGTTTATTTTTTGTATTCCCTGCTTTTAATCCTTAGCGCCCTCACTTGCACCATAATCGTGTGACTCACCGCGTTTTGCGGGTCCCGGTCTCCTGTGGGCTGGCTGTAGGAGCCCAGTGCTTCGGTGGCGGCCATATTGGGTGAGGGGCGCGGGCGGTGCGGTCTAGTGGCGCAGGCGACGGACTGCTTATTAGGGAGGTAATTCAGGAGGCTCGCCCTTGTCACTCTTGGCTCCGCTGATGTAAGAGCGGACGCGAGACCTACTAGAGCGCTTCTTGGCGCTGTGCTAATCTGATGCGCGATTTGGCAGCGTTTTTTAAATACCTGTTTGATATTTGCTTTCCTGTTTATTTTTTGTATTCCCTGCTTTTAATCCTTAGCGCCCTCACTTGCACCATAATCGTGTGACTCACCGCGTTTTGCGGGTCCCGGTCTCCTGTGGGCTGGCTGTAGGAGCCCAGTGCTTCGGTGGCGGCCATATTGGGTGAGGGGCGCGGGCGGTGCGGTCTAGTGGCGCAGGCGACGGACTGCTTATTAGGGAGTCATGCTTACGTGCAGCGGTCACGCGCAGCGGATGCGCCGGATCACCGCCGGAGTCAGTGTCCCGGAGGCGGGCGGGGCGGCGGGCTGGGCTCTACCATCGTCCGTCTCCGTTTCTGGGCCTTCCTTGCTCCGTTATACACCACGTGAGCTGCGCTCACTTCGCCCTTCCTCACCTCCTTTGGGGGAATGCCGTACCGTTTTCCCCGGTCGGTTTAGGGGTAAGTGTTGCTGCCCTGGATGCGGTTGGCGTCCGAGTTGTACCGTGTTCCTTTCCCCCAACAAATTGATCGAGCATGTTGGCTATCTCTGCATGCTGCTTAACACCAGATCTCTGGCCAGCCATGCGCAGGATATCCATGACCTCTTAGACTTGGAAAAGCCCCTCTGTCTCATGTTAACTGAGACCTGGTTGGGGGAATTCTCCAACCCTGATGTGGCAGCTGCTATCCCTCCTGGCTACAATATCTATAGGCAGGACAGACTCAAGGGCAGGGGCGGAGGAGTGGCTTTGGTGGTGCAGGAAAGTGTGGCTTGTTCCATTCTGCCGGTTGACGACATCCGCGGCTCTGAGTCCCTTGCCTTCTCCATCACCTTGGCACCCCACCAATCCTTTAAGGGTCTGTTGGTTTACAGACCACCTGGCCCTTCAGGCACCTTCTTTGAAGATTTTGAGTCCGTCCTATCAGGGCTGGTTCTGAAAACGGATCAGTGTATTGTCGCTGGAGACTTCAATTTCCACATGGATGACCCATTAGCTTCGGATACCATCAAATTTTTGGAGGCCACTGCCCCCCTGGGCCTGACTCCCTTTCTCTTGGGACCCACCCATGTGAAGGGGCATACCCTGGATCAGGTTTTTTCGACCTCCCCTCCGGAGGTTAAGGAGATAATTCCGGTGCTCTGGTCAGACCATAGGCGTGCCAAATTTTTGGTTAAAGGCACTATGAGACCTGTCAACACTGGTTCTCTGCAACAGCGTCGCGTCCATCGGGCTTATCATTCTGTAACCCCGGCAATGCTCGCGCAGGCGGCGCTAGATCATCCGTGCCCCTCTACAGGAGACCTTGAGAAGGACTTGGAAGCGCTGCAGGGCTGGCTGCTGGACAGACTTAACGATCTTGCCCCAGTGATGGCCCCCCGCTCAACATCGAAACGGGTCTCGGCCCCTTGGTTCACTGCGGCACTGTCGACCGCCCGACAGTCTTGCAGGGTGGCGGAAAGAGCTTGGCGTGCCCAATATGATCCTGAGGCAAAACTGCTTTATAAGACTGCGGTTAAGGCATATCAGCGGGACATTCGCCTTGGAAAAAGGGTTTACCTTGCTGGGAGAATAGAGGCTGCCTCCAACTCCTGCAAGGAAATCTTTTCCATTGTGAGAGAATTTACAGCTCCTCGCTCGAATGTTTCCCATGATATGCCCCTGAAGTCCTGGGCCGCGGATCTTGCTAATTTTTTTACTAGCAAGATAAAGCTTATCCAGGACTCTTTCCATCTGGCGGTGCCTGCTGGTGCAACCTGCACAGAGGAGAACCCGCGCCTGGCAGTTTCATCAGGCCCGTCGCTGGCAGTCTTCCCCCTTCTTTCAGCCGCTGCGTCGTTAGGACTCATGGGCGCGCTTAAATCCGGTTCGCCCTTGGATCCCTGCCCTGCGAAGTTTTTATCTAGAATGGCGGAAGTTTTAAATCCTCTGGTCAACCCTCTTCTAAATCTATCACTGAGCCAGGGTCTGGTCCCATCAGCGTGGAAACAGGCTATGGTGATCCCCCTGCTGAAGAAGCCTGGCCTCGATCCTGAGGCGTTGGTCAATTATAGACCAATTTCTCTCTTGCCTGCCCTGATGAAAATTTTGGAGAAGCACATTCATACGGTGCTCTCCAATTTTTCTGGAATCGCATGAGCTCCTGCATGCCTCCCAATCGGGCTTCCGCCCCAATCTCAGCACAGAGACAGCACTCCTGGAGGTGTCGGAAGACATCAAAGGAGTTCTGGACTCGGGACTCGGGAGGCAAGGCCATGCTGGTCATGTTGGACCTTTCGGCGGCTTTTGACACCATCCCCCATGATGGCCTTCTCTCTAGACTCCACGAGATAGGCCTCAGGGGGACGGTGCTCAGCTGGTTTTCATCATTTCTAGACAAATGGTCTGGGCCCCCCCGGACTCTGCTGTGATGCCGCCACTGGGTGTTGGGGTCCCCCAGGGCTCTATTTTGAGCCCGACCCTCTTTAACATCTTTTTGACCCCTTTGGCGGCACTGGCAGAGTCTTTTGGGGCCCGGATCGTGTCCTATGCCAACGACACACAGCTCCTCTTCTCCTGCGAGAGGGGAGGAGATTTCAATGGAGAGAGCATCAGGGATTGCCTTGGGGCTGTCTTCAGATGGTTTCATCTGAGTGGCCTCAAGTGCAATTCAGAGAAGTCTGAGGTGCTCTTCTTTGGGTGTACATCGGAGCCTGACTGGCATGGCTGGTGGCCTATCAACATGTTTCCACCTTCCTCCCCATCTTTAGTTGCCAAGAATCTGGGGGTCAAGATGGACAAGGGCTTGACGATGAGAGCCCAGATTATGGGGGTGACGGGCACCTGTTTCGGTCTCCTTAAGGTACTAAGGAAGTTTCTACCCCTTCTGTCGGAAGAACACCGGAAACTGACTGTGCAGGCTCTGATCGGGTCCAGGCTGGACTATGCCAATGTACTCTACCTGGGCCTGCCGGAGTATCTGCTACAGCGCCTCCAGGTGACGCAGAACACTGCGGCAAGAGCCATTTATGGCTTAAATAGGCGAGCCAGTGTGGCGGGTCTCTTGCAGGCCTTACACTGGCTGCCTATCCGCAAGCGCATTATTTTCAAGACGCTGGCTTTGGCCTATAAGGCCCTTCACTTTGGAGGCGCAAAGTACCTTCAAAGGAGACTGTCCTTTTACCATCCGGCCCGGGCTCTCAGATCGGAGTCACAGTTCCTGGCTGTGGTGCCACGCGTGGAAAGAGCTCGTATCGGAGGTCGCTCCTTTGGACTGCGGGCACCTCAGCTGTGGAACTCTCTGCCGCTGACACTCCGGGGCGCTACCTGCCTGTTGGCTTTTAGGAAGGGTCTAAAGACCTGGCTGTTTACTCTATAGGCCTTTCTTCCCCTTTTGATTACTGCATTCCCTTCTCTGTTTTTACTGCCGTGTTATGTTATTCTGCCGTAGGTCTCGTTGTTAAAGCGCCGGGATACTCTTTTTGAGTCGCCGCGCGCTAAATAAAAAGTAAAAAAAAAAAAAAAAAAAAAATGTTGATGAGTCTTGATTTCTCTGTAAAGAAAGCAGCCAGATCATCACATGAGGAAGGGTTGACTTCAGAGTCAGATCAGTTAGGGGCTTCCACCGATTGTTGTTTAAATAGTTTAAATAGTATCTTGGGGCAATGTGCAGCTTGGTTAAGTTGGGATCTGAAATAGTCCTCCTTAGTTCTCTTGATTTATTTGTTGTAAGAGCTCCTTGCTAATCTAAGAATTCTTAGCTGGTCCACAGATGGAGTGGATCTCCAGGAACGTTCGATTACCCTTAGGTTGCGACGTTCCGAGTTTAGGTTGCAGATGAACCATGGTTTGGATATTTTTGTAGAACAATTTTTTGGTTGGAGTGGAGCCATGGAATCCATGATGCTAGAGATACTAGAGTTGTAAAAGTCTGTGCGTGCATGGACCTCCTACATGTCCACTTGGGAAGAGAGGGCAAATTTACGGTGGGTTGCTATATCGGCTGTGTTGATATCTCTGATGTCCCTTTTCCAAATCTTCGGTTTCGTTGGTTGAGCCTTCCTCAGAGACACCTCCATGTTGACATGGAAGCAAATGCTGTGATGGTCGGACCAATCGCATGGGATGATGGCATCCATTGTGATGGAGTGTCATTTTGTGATGATGAGGTCCAGAGTTTCCCTTTTAAAATGGGTTGGTTGGTCACAATGCTGAATCAGCTCATGATCACTCAAGAAAGAATTGAGGCATGTTACTGCTTCGTCATTAGGGTTCGACCAGTGAAGTAGAAATCACCAAGGTAGATGTGGGACAGCGCGGAATCCACATTGCCAGAGATGATTTCCATTAATTGTTCGATGAAGGGGAGGTTGTCTCCAGGGGGGTGATAGAATGTGTGTAGTTTGCACACCAGTTGATTGTTACTAGAGATGTTGAGACAAAGGCATTTGCATGTTGATGGCGAAGAGGATTCTGAGAGGGAGACAGCTAGCGTGCTCCGATGTATACAAGCTAGGCCACCTCCCAGCTTCTTAGCTCTGTCTAGACAAATTATGTTATGGGTAGGGGGCACTAGGAGGTCTAGGTCGGAGTGGGCGAGGTATGGGGCCACATTTCCGTGAGGATTATGATGTCTATCTCAATGTGTTGGATGAGGTCGAAGATATCGGAGGCTTGTTTGTTGGCTAACCTGCAGTTGAGTAGTACGCATTTAAGTTGTGCAGGTGTAAGGGGGAGTCCTAATGATATTCCCTCTTGTGAGGTTGTCATTGTTTATGACTCTGAGAATGTGGGGGAGTTCTCTATTGGGTTTAGGGTGAATGGCTTGAATGAGTCCCTTCGGAATCTTGTTGATGTCTGTGCTAGACGATTAAGACTGGAGAAGGTCATCGATTTCGTTGGGCGCAAGACAGGTCATCGAACTTCTGGGGCAAGATGGTGCGTTAGGTAGGGGAACGGTTTTAGAGATAGTATGGGGAGAGAGTTGGTCAAGGCGAGCTCTAAAACTGGTGCTAGCAGGGGCTCTGGGCAGATTCGGACGAGGGAGGAGAGAGCTTATCAAGGGGAGATATTCAAGTGAGAGGGCTTTCAAATCATGGAGTTCGAAGGTGAAAAGATGCAGCTGGAGGGAAATATCGTCCAGGCGTGCCACCAAGTCTGGGTATAGGGAAAGGGGTGGAAGTTGAGTGGGGAGATCTGGAGAGGAGGGACGGTATTGTTGTGTGCCAGAGGGATCAAAGGTGGTAATGGGAGGTTCCAGGGGGGGTTGGTCACTGAGTACTTGCGGTGTTCCACGAAGCGTTGAAAAGGAGGTTGATAAAGGTGAGAGGGTTACTGGCTGGGAAATGTATGGATCGGTCAATTCAACACCCGGCAGGGACGAAGGACGGGTGTTGGGCGAGGAGGGAGGTGAATCAGAGGAGGAACTGGGAGCATCGCTTTGGGGTACCCTTGTGGTAACTAGTGCTAGATCTTGTCACAAAGGGGTTGTATTGTTAGCCACATAGATTTTGATATTCACCAAGAGTTTGTCAAACTGCTCTAGGTTTCGATCGGATGATTGAGTGAGAATGATCCCGTTGTTGTAAATGGTACTGGTGAGATCGGCTTTGAAGATAGGGGAGAAAGTAACTGAAAGACTAAATCCATGAGGTGTTTTCCTTATCTGTTTGACCTGGAAAAAGGATATGAGGGTTTTTCTCCATTGGACTCTTCAGTTCGTGAAGAAGATTAGGTTGTTCAGGATGTTGCTAATAGACATACAGAAATAAGTATCCGATATAAGTATTTCTGGGTGTCTTTTGATTAAGTTGTGTTTGGATTTTTTATCAGCATTCTTAGTAAGGTTGGGGGGATACGTAATCTTAAAGGCATTGAAACCCACTTGAGAGAGGGAGCCTTCAATCGAGCTGAAGATAGAAGCAGCCATGGTGGGGGGAGGGCACAATGCGAGGAGACGGTGAAGTCAAGGGTCAATTCTGGTCACTCACAGGGACGGCATGTTAGAAATATTACAAAAATGAGTAGAAGAATTCCACCTGCATGTAATTCGTATGAGAGTGTGTGTCTCCTATTTGTAGAAGGGAAATCCTGTAGAGTGTAGCATGTCCAAAAGAAACATGGAGGACATAGTGAACCAGTGTGTAAGATAGGGGTACAGGTAGGATGACTGTTCCAAGATGGCCGCCAAGTGTTAGGGATGGAGCACATCTTTTATAATACAATCTACGAACATTGCTGTAGTCACAGTTGGTGGCTTAACTATCCTCCAGTATTTGCATGTCCGTGACCATTTGGACAGTACCTTCATAAGGGAATCGTTGTTAAAAATTGGCTAGGGCGGATATTTAATAAATAGTTCCCTGTACTAATCCCGAGCCATCAGTTCTTTTCTTGGAAACTATAGATGGAAAAAGCCATTCCAAGATGGCTGCCACTTCATCATTACATGAGCTATTCTAGAGATGGTAATGGCGGCCGAGCGAAATGCGGAGTGAATGAGCGCATATGAGAAAAACGTTTTTAGAGACATTTACATGTGTCCTTTGGATTGATTAGAAAATAGATGGTTGTCCATGATATAAAGGCTGGCAGTCAGATTCGTGAACAACAACTTTGATACTTCAAGCGGAAAGAATTATTTAAGGAGGTGTAGGACTCAACATGAAGATGGTGGAACCTTGAACGCCCTAATCCTGATGAGGTCTGGAAATTAGTAAGGCTGAAACGCGTCGACACTTTCATGGAAGGCACCATGTCAAAATTTGAATCAGTGAAAAAATGTTTTCAAACAAAGAGCATAAGATTAGCAGGACTTAATGATTGTACCTTCTATGCTCCTGTTTTTCTTATGGTGACCTTTATTAAGGAATGCCTTTTGGTTACATGATTTAGAAGCATCCTTTGGTTAAAATAATAAGGGCGTGGACTCAAAAAAGTTCAAGGATATATTTGTTGTATGTGTACTGTGATATATTGTTTGTGTATATATTGTATATAGGTGTATATATGTATGAGATGTATATGTATATATATACATGTATTAAAAAACAGTAAAGAATTACGTATTTGCAATATTGAAAAAGAAAATGAGGGGGTAATAAATAGGAAAGAAACCTCTACCCTCTCCCTTGGTCACCATTTTTTGAATACTTAAAACATATAGATATGCTCCAGAAGAAAATAAATTCTTATAGATAGAGATAATTAATTGTATCTTTATATTCTATAGGCTCTCTTTAATTTTTCCCTAGGCATCATTTTTCAGTAATTTGTGACTTCATCATTACATGACATGTGTACAATTTAGCAAACATGACCATATGATGAGTATGATAATAGTAGATCATCAGAAACACCCATCATTGCACCCTCAAGCCTCAGAATGAAGAAGAACTAAAGTGCCTCTCACCACTGGCAAACCCTGAAGAAGTTAAAGAAGCAATTGGCAATGTTATAGTGGCATACAGAGCAATTGTCACCTGAAACAATATCCATACATGAAACTTTGTATTTAGCAAGGACACTGACAAAGCAGACAACAGGACTAACTGTCTTTATTACATATCTCCAAGATAGGCATCAAAAGTAGACATGAGCAAGGCCATTGGCCAGTCCATAGTTCAAAGGAGGTACATGTGTGCATTAGAACCAGCACAGGGAATGGGCATCCAAATCACATGTGTGCATTAGAACCTGCACAGGGAATGGGCATCCAAATTACAAACAGCGAGGTCAGTTTCCAGTCCATAGTGCAAAGGAGGGACATTTGTGCATTAGAACCTGCACAGGGAATGGGTATCCAAATTACAAACAGCGAGGCCAGCGGCCAGTCCATAGTGCAATGGAGGGACATGTGTGCATTAGAACCTGCATAGGGAATGGGCATCCAAATTACAAACAGCGAGGTCAGTGGCAAGTCCATAGTGCAAAGGAGGGGCATGTGTACATTAGACACTGCACAGGGAATGGGTATCCAAATTACAAACAGCAAGGCCAGTGGCCAGTCCACAGTGAAAAGGAGGGACATGTGTGCATCAGAACCTGCACAGGGATTGGGTATCCAAATTGCAAACAGCGAGTCCAGTGGCCAGACCATAGTACAAAGGAGGTACAAGTGTGCATCAGAACCTGCACAGGGAATGGACATCCAAATTACAAACAGCGAGGCCAGTGACCAGTCCATAGTGCAAAGGAGGTACATGTGTGCAATAGACCTGCACAGTGAATGGGCTTCCAAATCACAAACCACAAGGCCAGTGGCCAGTCCATAGTACATAGGAGGGACTTGTGTGCAACAGAACCTGCACAGGGAATGGCTAACACCATACACTGCCATGGTCAGCAACACAGCTAGGGGGAAAACAATGGACAGTCCAGGCACCGCTGTGGGAGAGATAGGTGTGGAAGGCGGACTTTGCCTCAGACTTAGCTGTAAGTCAAACTGGGGGTGGCTGATTGAGCCCAGTTGGAGGACTGGACCTGGGAGAGAGAGGACCAGCTGAGGTAGAGGCATCAATGGCTTTGGGAGCAGGAGGGCTGCTTGGCTCTGGTGGTGTGGTGGCACGTGGAGGTGGAGACATGCTGCCCTGAGACACAATTTTTGAGGGAGAATGTGGAGGGCTGCCTTTCCACTTCTTGGGGATTCACTAGGGAATATTTGTCTTGGGAGGAATGGGAAGTGGTGCGGGCACAACAGGCACACTCTCCACCAAAGGTGCATCAGGTGCAGGTGGTGGCCCACCCTGTGGGGATCTGCTGAATCTGGCGGTACGGTTGGCCTGGCATTGCCTTTTACCCTCCATCCCCTGTTGACCAGGTGAACCCCCCACAGTGCCCTCCTGTCTCAGCTTCACAGGGGTGTTGGTGGGAGTTCAGGTTGTGTGTCAATTTGCCTTAGAGGGCTTTTTCTGCGGACTCTTAGCAGGCACCAGCTTCACAGCAGGCACAGCAACTGTTTGCCTGTCTTTGGGAGACACCTTTGGGCTAGGAGGGGAAACATCCTTTACAACAGAACTTTTTCCACGCAGTACCTTTACAACGCAGGAATTACAACGCAAGTCATTGCAACGACTTGCGCTGGAGGGCGCTGTAGGATAGGGAATAGTTTAATTTACTATCCAAAACCTTCCCTACTATCCACGGGGACTGGAGTTGGAATAGTAAATTAAACTATTCACTATCCAGCGCCCCCCAACGCAAGTTGTTGTAACGACTTGCGTTGTAAAACCTGCGTTGTAAAGGCATGCGTGGAAAAAGCATGCGTTGTAAAGACATACATCCGGCTGGGAGTGTCCTTGGATGGGGCTGATTTTGAGGCATGTGAGCCTGAGGCCTGCATTTTGGCTTGTTGCCCCTGAGTGTCACCTGAACGGCTTTTGCCTTTGCGCTCCTGTGTGACTTTTGTTTGTTTGGGGGTTTGTTTCTGCGCTCTGGCCGGCTTGGGGTGCTGCTGTTGTATGCTGGGTGTGGTGTACCTAGAGCCTGTGGGCTGGGGTGTGTGGTCAAAGGGACTGGAGCGGGACTCTGAGCCAGTGACAGCTGAATGGCTGCCTTCACTGTGGAAGACAAAGACTGGACAGTCCTGTGTAGCCCACCCACGTCAGAAGGAATGCCCTCCATGAATGCAACTACCTGTGCCAACTTCTTGTCATGGTTCTGGAAGGCATTCAGGAGAATTGCCTAACCCACACACAGCTGGAGCAAAAGGTCCACAGCCTTAACACCGAGGGCTGCAGGGGAGACAGGGGCAGGTGCAGCGGTGCCTGGGGGGAAGAACACTCTTCCCTTCTTACTGGTGCGAGCACAGGCAGCACTAGTGGAAGTAGCTGAGAGGGAGGGAGGATGTGAGGTGGAAGATGAGACAGATTTCCCACTCCCTGTGCCCTCCAACATCAAGGAGTCACCGCTGGTGTCAGATGGCGTTGGTATTTCTGGGCGTGATTCCTCATGGGCACTCCTGTACCCCTCCGAGGCGCTGGTCACATCAGTGCTAGCTAGCTCATGTGTAGCAGTCATGCCCGAAGCTTCACCACTGGTGTCCGTCTCATGTCTTTCTGTGCCCTCTGTAGATGCTGCAAGAGACAGAGACATAAGTTACGTTTAGTTGAGGTAACGGGTTTTTACGAACCCGTTTGGTGCCAGGGGATAACACCCGAAGACCTCTGAGTTCTCCCTTGTTCCGGACCACAGAAACACGGAGTCTTCTAGTCGAGTCAGAGATCAAGTTTTATTGGCAGCTACCAAGTAACAGGTGTCCTAGAAGCACGACAAACACGGGTCATGTGTTCTCAGGAGACTGTTCGTTTTTACAGAACCAGCCTTCTCCTTATATACAAAAATAATAGCTGCAAGCAAGAATTCTTGAGTTTATGATATGGCTATACACATATTTCTACAATAATACAAAAGAGCGAAGTCATGTAGGCAAGCCCGTATTTTAGATGTCCAATTCGTGATAGATTACCTAGCCAGGCCCGGAACTCCCATCAGATATCGGTGAAGCCCCAATAAAAGAAGGCACCTCCTAGTCATAAAACTGGCCATAAACAGGGAGCGTGGACAGGTGTGTATGTGTGTAGAAAACATGATCTGTACGCGGTGAATGGTTTGTGGTATGTTGTGCATTGATGTTATCGTGTTTGGCCTCTGGGCGAGGAGCTGCCCAAACAGGTTTGGCTGGAGGCAAGGGAGTCAGTTGGGACAGGTCAGGGGGGGGGGTCAGGGAAGGTGGACGTGTCCTTTTAGATCAAGCTCGACCTTTAATTGACTTATCATGAGGGCGAGACACAAGATGGATACCGTTTACAAAATGGAGTCTGAGGGGTCGAGACGGAAACTACGATTCAGGGGTGTTAGCATGTCTCGATCATGACGCAAATGCATAGGAATGATGTCCTAATCATTATCGGTTCGCCGACACCAAATTAGTCATGGTACGTTGATGTTTCGGGACACGGGTATTGGACCCCGATACCGGGACAACGGTAGGGTCCAGAATTTCAGAACCACAGACCCTCCTTTTGCCCTCATATAAGGCAATAATTCATGTTAATCCGAGTCTAAATCTGTATGAAGGAATTCGTGGAGATGCTGCTGTAGCATCATTCTGTTGCTCAGTTTGTCCCTTGACACAGGCTTCCGTACACATGAGGTAGCACAGAGGCCACATAGTGCAGGAGCGCACTGTACACACAGGCAGAACATAAACAGAAGTGCTAAGATCATCCCAATGAAGATCAGTGTTTTCCATCCCCAGGTAGCAATCAGTTCCCAGAACCACCCTAGTAAGGACCAGTCCCCTTTTTCTACGTGAAGGGAACCAGATATCTCGTGTAGCTTAGAGATGGCCTGGTACACTGTCGGTGCGTTATCAGGGATGAAAATGCAACAACTGGATTGGATCACTCTACACACACCACCACGATCGGCGAGTATGATATCTAGGGCAACTCGGTTCTGAAGGGTCATAAGTCGATCCGACTGAGGTTCGGTCGTCAAATTGCCAAGGGCTCCGGCCGTTGCAATCACGGCGGATTCAACTATCCTCGATAACTGGCGAATATTCCTGCTGATCACCATAGGCCCCAAAAATGGCAGAAAACCCTTTGCGAAGTCAGCGAATTCCTGACCCGCGGTGTCGTCTTTACTCACGACACCTCTAGCTGTCCTTGTCCGATGGTAATCTGCTCTGGCCGTGTAGGTGGGAGGCAGCAGAAATGAGATAAAACATGTACCTGAGAAGTCAGGGGGCAACCAGGTGTAGGCTTGGTCATGGCAGACGAAATACGTGCCTTTGGCTGCTAATAGTATAGGGGAAGTTCGGGAAGCGAACACATATGTTTCCGTGCATATACTCTTTCCTAATTGTGCTTTGGGATCCCTACCGATACCTTGTAAACATAAGTGACCTCTGCTGGGTACTATCCAAACTGGGCGGGATTTCTTTGCTGTCTGGCTTTTACTCAGGTAAACCCCATATTTAGTTACGTTCCAACGAGTGTACGGAGTGAGTTCATCTTTGGGAATCGTAAGATAGGTGTCGAACTCTCTACTCATATTTCTTATCCCTGCTACTAGTGCCTTGTTACTGGAATCACTCTCAGTAGAACGGGTCGGGTATGGTTCTAGGGCGAATAGGAACATGGTCTGGAAAGCCCACAGAGAACCATAATAACTGAAAGGCGGGATGAAGTATGGGATACCCTTATCAGTCGTGTGCGGCATGAGTCCGCATACCCAACAGTTCGATGTGTTCATTATGGACTGGTGTTGGTGTAGAAGTTGAATGAATGAGTTATTTACAAATTCGAGTCGTCTGGCAGACTCGTGTTCAGGTAGAGGGTGAAAGGAGTGTGTGGAGAGTGAGAGGAGGAGCTGGCCGAGTGTCATTTGAGAACAAGGAAACTTGAAAGACGAATAGGGTATAACCAGTCAAGAACATTGCTATGCTACACAACATAAAAATACATTTTATCAAAAAACTTCTTTTGGCCAGTATCGGGCATAATTGTCTTTCAAAGTCCGTGAGTCTGGCAGGTCTCTTTACCCTAGGAAACTCCATCCTCTAGTTGCTGCCCGCGGTGGTAGGTTGGTTCTGCCAGGGAGTGCGCTCTGTTCAGTCCGGGGTAACTCCCTTGGACCAACCAGAACCGTTGACCTAAACGTCCCCAGTTGCACTCCCCAGACTTCAACCGCGACCCTAGCAGCAGAACCGGATGGGTGTTCGAAAATCAAAAATGAGCAAGTTCCCTGGGCGAGAGAGCTGAAAAGTCAAAAATAGTTCTTAGGGGAAAAGAAAATCACATTCGTTTGTTTTTATTAGTCTCTTTGTTTAGACCTTAAATTGTACCGTCGTTTTCCTGGTACGGTGTGGTCTTCAAACAATGTCTCAGGTTCGGTAGTGTCCAACTGCATAGACGGTGGCACAAGTCCTTGTAAAATATGATCACTCTCCTTTTCGGTACTAGTTTCTTTTAAACGTGCATCGCTGAAAGGGATGAAACGAGGTATGGATTCTGTCTCGGAGTCGGCTATTCCTTCGTTGACCCACCGGTCGTATGGAAGGGGCAGAGGGACCCGTTTACAATGGGTCCCGTGCACCCAGTTCTTTTTGCCTTCCACCCGAACAGCTGATCTCGTGGAAAGAAGTACCAGGTACGGTCCGGTCCACCTCGGCTGTCCGTTGTTTGTGCGCTGGAAATTCCGCACCAAGACCCACGTGCCGGGTTCGATGGAGTGACCTGGATCGTCAGAGGCTGGCGGAGAGGAGCTGTGAACCTGTTGGTGTAAAACACGCAATTTAGTTGTTAATTCGCACAAATAGTCAAGCAGTGCGTGGTGCTCTATTTCGCTGAGTTTCTTTGGCCTTGGCACGCCCCAGACGTTGGCTGGGCGGCCAAACACTATCTCATGAGGACTAAGTCCTAACCTGGAATGGACTGTCATTCTGGTTGACAAGAGTGCTAGGGGCAAGGCGTCAGGCCATTTAAGACCTGTACAGACTTGGATCTTGGCTAATTTGAGCTTTAAAGTGCCATTGTAGCACTCTACTAATCCAGCTGATTGGGGGTGATTCGCTGAGTGAAACTTTTGTTGTATGCCTAAACACTCACACACTCTCTTCATCACGCGTCCTACGAATTCACTTCCATTATCACTCCAGACGATTCTAGGCATACCGAATCTCGGGAAGAACTCTTTGACAAGGGCTTTGGCAGTCGACAAGGCAGTATTGTCCTTAAGGGGGTACGCTTCCACCCACCTGGAGAAAGCGCAAACAACAACGAGCACATACTTCAGATTGTTGCATCTCTCCATGTGAATGAAATCGAGCTGCAAAACCTCGAACGGAGGCGCAAAATGACCAGCTGGAGTTGGGGTTCCCCTACCGGGATTGTACTTCAAACACACCATACAGTTTCTGACCACATTCTCTGCATATTTCGGGATATTGCTATTTTGCCATACTGGGGCCAATACTTTACAGATTCCTTTCGAACTGATGTGCGCAAATCCATGAGCCATTGTTACTACTGCAAGTACATAGGCGTTAGGTAATAGCCATCGCTGGTGTTCTGACAATTCGACCCAACAACCATTCGCATCTAACCTACCCTTACTTTCTCTCCATTCATTCACCTCTTTCTCAGTTGCCTCGGCTTGTATAGATTTCACGCTTTCGATGGTGTCCTCACACATTCCCACATCAGTAATCCATCTAGCGGGACCTACAACATACATCCGACTCATTGTGTTCCTTGCAGTCTCTTTCGCAACCTCGTCTGCAAATGCATTCCCGCGGCCAACATCATCCTGAATCTTTTTGTGTGCACTGCATTTTACAATTGCAACTTGTAGTGGCAAGGTCAGTGACTCGAGGAGTTCATTAACTAACTGACCATGTTGTATCTTTGCACCATGTGACGTAAGAAACCCACGTTCACGCCACAATCTCCCAAAACTGTGAGCCACACCAAAGGCGTATTGGCTGTCAGTGTACACATTCACTCGCTTTCCTTTTGCTAACACACATGCTCTGGTAAGCGCAATTAGCTCTGCAGCTTGTGCAGAATTATGGGAAATGCGCGCGGTCTCTATAATGGTGTGTAATGTAGTTACGGCATATGCTGCAGTCGTATCACCATTCGGCAGCTTGAAACATGAACCATCAACCCATAAAGTATCGTTGCATTCAGGAAGGGGAGTGTCCTGTAAGTCTACTCTCCCTTTTGTCTCTTCTTCTGTCCTAAAACAGCAGTCATGGTTATCAATCTTGTCTGTTTCTGTCGGAATGGGTAATAACGTTGCGGGATTCAGTGTATCGCACCTCTTTATGTGGATGTGACTTGCTAGCAGTGTAAGTTCGTAACTGGATAGTCGAGCGCTAGTAAGGTGTTGTGTCTTCGTCCTGTTTAGTAAAATGTCTACTGCATGCGGGACCATAACGATCAGAGTATTATTCATGACTAATCCAGCGGATTGTCGAATGCAGACAGCTGCTGCGGCGGTAGCCCTCAGACAACTTGGTAGGGCTTTAGCCACAGGGTCTAGAGTTGCCGAAAAATACGCGCATGGGCGCTGTCTGTCCCCAAAATGTTGTGTTAAAACTGATAATGCACAACCTTCCTTCTCATGGACATATAATGTAAAAGGCTTACTGTAGTTGGGGTTTCCCAACACAGGAGCCGAACATAATGCATCACGCAACTTGTGGAAACTCGTCTGGCAATCTTCAGACCAAGGCATAGGATTTGGCGTGTCTTTGCAGAGTAGTGCCAGCAAGGGTTTAGCTAGTAGTGAGAAATTCGGTATCCATTGTCTACAGTACGATGTAATGCCCAAGAAGGCTCGAACCTCTCTCTGTGTCCTTGGGGCACTCAGTTCTGCAATTGCCTGTATTCTTTCTGGTGTCAGTCTCCTTCCCTCCTTCGACAAGATGTGACCTAAGTAGGTTACTTCTTGTTGGCAAAATTGTAGTTTGGAAAGAGAGACTTTGTGCTTCATGTCACATAAGTTACGTAATAATGATAACGTAGCTTTCTTGCAAATCTCTTCAGTGTCTGCAGCGATCAGCAGATCGTCTACGTACTGAATCAGAGTTGAACCATTCGGTAGAATAATCGTGTCTAGTTGTGTTTTCAGGGCCTGACTGAATATTGATGGGCTTTCGCAGTAGCCTTGAGGAGCGCACTTGAAGCGGAAGCTTCGTCCTCCTAAATGGAATCCAAAAATATCTCTACTCTCCTCAGCAATCGGGATGCTGAAGAAAGCGTTCTTCAGGTCAATCACCGAGAACCAAGCTGCTGAAGCTGGAACCATCGTCAATAAAGCAGTAATGTCGGGGACAACTGGAAACTGTGGGATAACTATCTTGTTCACTTCTCTGAGGTCGATGACGAACCTATACACAGGCGGTTGTAAAGGATCAGTACGCTTTAAGACGGGCAGAACTGGACTGTTACAAACATTTCCTGTTGTTTCTTCGATGACGTCTTTATCAATCAGGTCATAAACAATCGTCAATAACGCCTTTTCACATTCGCTAGATATTTTGTATTGGGGAATACGTGGCAACCTAACGTTGGCTTTCAATGTTATGACACGGTGCTATCTCCAAACGACCTACATCATTGGAGCCATTAGCCCAAAGTATATCAGAAAGTGATGACAATTCGGTCGGAATATTGTCCTTTGACAAATACATTGGAGAAATGACTTTCTTACCTAAAGTAAGTTGTACTCCCAAGGGGGAACAGTACAAAGTCGCATATAACCTTTTTAGCAAATCCAAACCTAACAAATTTTCACCGCAACCTGTTGTAAGAATGAGGGGTGCTTCTAATTCGCACGGGCCAATAGAAAGAGATATAGGACTGGAGATCGGGTTTCTAACAGGGGCGCCAGAGAAACCTACTGAAACATTCATTTCGCCAGACAAAGGTGCGCCAGGAAGTTTCGAGTGCATGATAGAACTTTTTGTAGCACCAGTATCCAGCAGAAATGGCTCTGACACTCCTGAGGTAATTACCTTGACATAAGGTCCATTCTGATCTACTGGAACTGAAACAACTCCCTCTCTTTGTCCATGGCTGTCCTAGCAATCGTTACCCTCATTTTCGTGTTCGGTGTAATAGTCGTCAGCATAGTACTGAGCTGACCTGGACGACGCATTATTCTGTTGGTCAAAGCTGTTCATCGAATTCTGAGGCGGAAAATAAGTTGTATTCTGGGTGAAATTTCCACGGCCCCTACCTCTAGGGGCATGTTGAACACCTCTTCCCCTTACACCTGAAGCACCGCTCAAACGTCGCGCAAGAGCCGGACAATTACCTTTAAAGTGACCCTCTTCCTTGCAATACGCACATTGATTCGGGCCATAAGCAATACGCTGATGGGAAAACTCGTTTCCTTGCGCGTTTCTCGAATACTGCTGTTGTGGTTGATAATTGGGCTGACTAGCCGTACGAGGCGGATAGGCTTGCTGGAGAAGAACTTTAGTTTTTAAATCTTTTGTCTTTTTTTGTCGACTTTATCTAGCTCGTCTTTGCGCCTATTTTCGTAGTACTGGGCTGTAGCTAAAATTTGCGCTGACGTAGAGACAGCCCAAGCACTCTCTGAATCTTTCAGTTTATTACACAGTTCAGGGATTAAATTATGTACGAATTTGTCTACAAACAATCTTTGACCACCCTCGGTAGCCATATCCTGACCACTATGATCGGTGAAAGTCTCCTCAAATCTTGTGAAAAAGTCAGACACATTCTCATCTTTCTTCTGCTTGCACGTAGATAGCTTGTCCCACTTTACGCGTACTTCAGGCATTATCGTTTTCATGTACGCGATAATTCTACCGGGAAGTTCAGCTATTAACGGCTCAGGTTTAGAACCACCAATTTGTCTAGTATCTATAGCGGCAATGTTCGCCCATGAGTCACCTAGTTCTTGGTCATGGTTCGTATGACGTATTTTGCTCCATAAAGGATGTGGAACAACGTTCCCAAACAACATGTCTATATCCGCTAAATTTATTATACATGAGTTTGTAGTTTGCGATAACTCCTTATAATACCCAGTCGGGTTTTTACGAGGATCAGGCAGTGTCTGCTTGAGTGCTAAGACTTCGGATCTTTTCCAGGGGACATGTACCCATACACGCTGGAAATGAGGCAGAATTGGTGGATTCGCATTCGCATCACCTTCCCTCCAAACCGGAGGAACCTCTCTCATGGGGTACTGTCTCGCTCTTTTTCCACCTGGTGCATCGTCTTCGTGACATGATCTAGAGACGTTTCCCTTACTCCTATAAGAGAGCAATAACTCTATCGCTTTCTCAACATCTGCACCTATAATCATACCTTCATAGAACTTAAAGCGTGTACGCCATAGTTCGTTCATTGTGTATTTGGGATCATTCGTCTCCAAATCTTCGCCCAGATATACACACATCTCTTCGAATACGTATCTCTGAGTGGGTGCATTCCATTGACTGAAAACTTCCATAACAGACTGAACATCATATCTAACAGTATCCGTAATCCATTGGCGTGCTAGTTCATTCAGCACTTTTCTTTCCTCGTAATCAGGCAGTTGACTACGGGACTGTCTATGTTCTGTTTTAGGCATTGTTTTAGGCGACCCAAAGAAAGGTGAAAGCAGACCAGTGACGGTACCTGTCACTCTTTGTCTAATAGAAGGAGAACCTTGCGGAGGAGCAAGTGCATCGGAAAAAACAGGCTGAGGCAAAGAAGAAGTAGAGGCAATAGCAGAGGAAGTTGAAGTAGTAGCAGACGTAGTATCATAGACAATAGCTGGAGCTGTAGGCAAAGTTGTAGAAGTAGATGGAGTAGGTAGCAAAGATGGCGGCCCTTGAGAAGGCTGCGCCGGAGAAGTAGAAACCAGCTGAAGAAGAGCTGGCGTTCGTGCAAGAGCTGGGTTACGTGCGCCGGGGCGCGGTATAGTAAAATGCTTTGACGTTGTAGTAGCGTCTAACGCATACGGTGGAGGTGAGCTTAATAAGTGGGACATTAATGGATCTTTCTCGGATCTCTCCTCTTGACCTTGTCCCTTATTTGGTAACATCGGGTAGCATTTATCTACTGCTAGTTTCTTGCTCCTAAGTATTTGTTTGCTTTCTTGCTCTTCCTCGTTATCCCTGTATGCAACGGCAGCTTGCACCATTGACATACCTCTTTTATTCTTTTTTGCTAATTTTATTTCTTTCTGTTTGGCTTCTTTGCGCCATAAGCGGAAAGAGTCAAACATCGCCGGCCGGGCTTTTCTCTTAAATAATTTGACCTCTAGGTTATCTAATATTTCTGAGTCGAAACTACCATATTGGGGCCATTTTAAAACACCATCCTTGCGGGTGTATTTTATCCACACTTCATTATATGTGATAGGACCTACGCCGTGTTTTACATAGAGCTCATATGTTGGAGTTCCAATCGGAGGAACCGGACAGGAATCCTCTAATCGGGAGTCCTTACTATAACCAAGACAAAACAAGTTTCCAAGTTTGCTAAAACCAGGCATCTTTGCTCACTAGTCTAGCTTCAAACTTCAAAGGATTATCTGTTACGATATTTCTCGTGAATACACAAGTCCTTCGGCTTTGGGGCTTGCAAGTACCAAATCAAAGCGTATCTCAAGGATACCAAAAACTAAGGACAAACTAAGGACTGGGAGACGCTCCACTTATACTTAACTGAAGTATTTGAAGATCGGTGACGTCGCTAGAAGACTCGTCTATCGTTTCGCTCTACCAAGGATCACTGGGTCCAAAACAAGGCGATAGTCAGGGCAGCAGTCCTTCGTAGCCGTTGGGACGCGGGGAACCTCGCAGCAAAGACCTTCGGAACCACGTCGACATACAGGGGTCGCAGAAGTGGCTGGCCGTCCTCTGGAATTTTCACACGAAGCTCCTCACGAACATCTGGCTTGGACCGTCGCCGCTTGATACCGCCCCGAGTTGGGCGCCAACTGAGGTAACGGGTTTTTACGAACCCGTTTGGTGCCAGGGGATAACACCCGAAGACCTCTGAGTTCTCCCTTGTTCCGGACCACAGAAACACGGAGTCTTCTAGTCGAGTCAGAGATCAAGTTTTATTGGCAGCTACCAAGTAACAGGTGTCCTAGAAGCACGACAAACACGGGTCATGTGTTCTCAGGAGACTGTTCGTTTTTACAGAACCAGCCTTCTCCTTATATACAAAAATAATAGCTGCAAGCAAGAATTCTTGAGTTTATGATATGGCTATACACATATTTCTACAATAATACAAAAGAGCGAAGTCATGTAGGCAAGCCCGTATTTTAGATGTCCAATTCGTGATAGATTACCTAGCCAGGCCCGGAACTCCCATCAGATATCGGTGAAGCCCCAATAAAAGAAGGCACCTCCTAGTCATAAAACTGGCCATAAACAGGGAGCGTGGACAGGTGTGTATGTGTGTAGAAAACATGATCTGTACGCGGTGAATGGTTTGTGGTATGTTGTGCATTGATGTTATCGTGTTTGGCCACTGGGCGAGGAGCTGCCCAAACAGGTTTGGCTGGAGGCAAGGGAGTCAGTTGGGACAGGTCGGGGGGGTCAGGGAAGGTGGACGTGTCCTTTTAGATCAAGCTCGACCTTTAATTGACTTATCATGAGGGCAAGACACAAGATGGATACCGTTTACAAAATGGAGTCTGAGGGGTCGGGACGGAAACTACGATTCAGGGGTGTTAGCATGTCTCGATCATGACGCAAATGCATAGGAATGATGTCCTAATCATTATCGGTTCGTCGACACCAAATTCGTCATGGTACGTTGATGTTTCGGGACACGGGTATTGGACCCCGATACCGGGACAACGGTAGGGTCCAGAATTTCAGAACCACATAGTGTCATACACACAAACATCATATGCATGCAAAGCACAAAACAAGATGATGATACCCCCATGTTGCACACCACCTTGTCCAGTCAGCATGTGCAACCTTTATGCAATCCTTAGAAGATGCATGGAAACATGCATAGTTTACATGAATGACCCATGTAACATGGACACAGCCAAATAGCTTGCCTGTGTCTCCGTGTAACCTGGCATACAGATCCCTGTGAGCATACCTAGGTCCCTGTAGGTGAAAAAGATGTACATCTCAACATGTTGTCACAGTCACATATGGAGTCACCATAAGAGGACAACATAGATACAGACTCCTAAATGCCATTTTGCAATGGCCATGAGCTCCTGCCACCCACCATGTTGTTCTTTGGTGCACAACTACAGTTGCACATTGGTGTCAGATGTGTAGTTCTCACAATTTAGAGGTCAGGCAAAGCACACAGCAACAAAAGCACACTTACCTGAGGCACACTGCCTTTCACTGCCAGGGGATGTCCATGACTCCCCTAATGCAGCTGATGGCATAAGGCCACAACTCTGCATGCAATGTCAAGGGACATAACATTAAAGACATGAAAAAGTACATGCAGAGAAAATGCATGACAGCTGCACCCAACACAGAGGCCACTTACAAGCCATTGTATCACACTAGAAACATCACAGAGCTCTGCACTGGCTCGGGATTGGAATACATGCTATCACTCACAGCTAAAGTCACCCTGCCCAGAATACTCACCCCCAACTTGCTGCTGATGAGCCCTCAAACATCCATCCAGCTCTGGCTGTGTCACTGCCAACATGCGGGCCATTAGTGGTGTCATGTTCCTGTGCGCCAACCTGCCTGTCCAAGGGAGCAGCCCCAGTGTCATCTCTGCCACGTTTTTGCTCAGCTGGCAGATGTCATCCCACCTCTTGTACCAGTGTGTGTGCCATCGGTTGGAGACACCCAGAGCCCGCACCTTGCGTGCAATGGTCCACCATACGGCCTTACGCTGGTGGACTTTGAGCTGCAGGCATGGGAGACAAGAGGGGGAAATTTCAGTGCCACTGGGTTATGTACCACTGTGTCTCATTACTGGAGCATGCACACACGCAGCACAGCTATTCAGATATGTTAAGCAGAGAAAATACTGCGTGAAACGTAGTGCATTAGCATGAGATAATCATACCTATATGCATGCAGGTATAAGGATGGACCCAGTACCTGGCCATCTCATATACATGTAGAATGCCAGCGCAGAAAGCAATGTGAAGAAGGCCCACATCTGCGATGCAGTAAGTGAGGGAGCAAGACATACATTACATTGTAAATGATGTGTCGGGGCAGACTCACTGTGTCCAACTCTGCACACCCCTAAATGTCCTTGCCCTATGAATGGCTCACTGTGTCATGGAGGTCACATTTAGGGACATGATCTTACAATTTCACACTCTTCTCACAAGGTCTGTCTTGTGCAATCCACAGGCCTAAGATAGTTCATTGTTGAATAGGGTAGCAGCCAACCCATATGTCTCACTCTGTCCATTCAGTGATGGATCCCTGTCAAATTGGGCAGTGACTGTACAGGCCCGGGGGGCTCACACTGCAGACTAACATGCGCCATCAGAACTGTCACATGCATGTACAATGTGAGAGGGCAAACAGTGCCTACACATGTGATTCAGTACACATTATGAAGAAAATTGAAGGGGGTGTTTTAGAAGTATACCAATATGCTGTGTCATTTATTTATTAATATAGTAGGTGAATTTCCACCAAGAGTATCACCCTCAGGCATTTCACTCTTGTGCATAATGCTTACATATCCATGGTGGCAATATAAAGTTAAACCCACTTCCATCTGTACTCTCTGGACGAAAACTCTTGGTAACATCACAAATGAGCCTGTGAAAACCTCATGAACTCAAACATCCATTACCATAGGCAATTTTTGTTGTGACTCCCACTTTTCATAATTACAGTGTCAATGTATGACTGCAAAACACCAAAAACACTACGGTAGGAGGAGACCTGGGGGAAGTTTACAGACCACGCTCTGGATACAGTCCCCAAAAGGCATATAAACAACAGAAGGTACCAGAGGGTCTCAAAGGGTGTGCCCACAAAGAATAGAGAGCCAACCAATCCCTACAAGCCAAAGTGATGCGTCACAGAAAATTCTCACCAAGGTGAGGAAAATACCCATCAGTCACCATACGGATCCGCCCTTCATCATTTGGGATTTTATCCGTACCACCCGTCTGAGAAGCTCGGTGTCACACTAAGAGGTCAACCCGGTGGTAAGGGGGTTCCTCAAAAGCTAAAGGCAGTGACAGTGTGGTAGACCACTAGGTGTTTTATAAGTGGCCCCAGATATGGGACTGGGGTGTGCAGTGCTAAAAAGAGTGAGAGGGTGAAAAAAACCAATAAGAAGTGAATTTAAAATTGGTTTGAAAAGGCACTTAACAAAGAGTAAGGACCTTACCTGGAGCAGTCTACATTATGAGACAGCCTTAGGTTGTATTGTTTTTATACTTTTGGTATGTTAGGCACACACCGAATAAACTCTTTGTTAAGTGCCTTTTCAAACCAATTTTAAATTCACTTCTTATTGGTTTTTTTCACCCTCTCACTCTTTCTAGCACTGCACACCCCAGTCCCATATCTGGGGCCACTTATAAAACACCTAGTGGTCTACCACACTGTCACTGCCTTTAGCTTTTGAGGAACCCCCTTACCACCGGGTTGACCTCTTAGTGTGACACCGAGCTTCTCAGACGGGTGGTACGGATAAAATCCCAAATGATGAAGGGCGGATCCGTATGGTGACTGATGGGTATTTTCCTCACCTTGGTGAGAATTTTCTGTGACGCATCACTTTGGCTTGTAGGGATTGGTTGGCTCTCTATTCTTTTTGGGCACACCCTTTGAGGCCCTCTGGTACCTTCTGTTGTTTATATGACTGCAAAACACGCCATGTCCCTCCCATCCTGATATGCAGCCCAGGAAGTATGTAAAATAGGTTACAAACCCCTTTCCCCTGAAGTCAGCATGCTAGGCAGTGTATCACACAAACACACACTCTCAGACACATACTGCAGCAGATCAACTTCATGTGTGCACTCCCTGCACTCCCCTACTTTCACTCTGAAAAACTTATGTTGACATCAGGACCACCATATAGCTTCCCATACTGTGAGAGCACCTCGTCCACCAGGACCTCCGGCTCCTCTGTGGTGAAGGGACTGGCCCTGATGTTCTCAGTCCTCGCCATCGTTGCGTCCATGAGCCTAAAAAGCAGCAGGTGGTGGTGAAGAGTGTCAGTCAGCAGTGGAAATGTGTGGCTCTCTCCCACACATATATAGCCCCCAGGGGTTGTTTCAGTGGTACTAAGCTTCTTCAATTGGTGTTCCAGGTCAGCTTTTTCCAAATGCGACCAATGACCGGGCATTGGCTGTGACACATCGCAGGGACCAGGCAGTTGCTACCGCGATCGTGCACCTTACAATTGCATTCAATGACCGGCCCGCAGTAGCAGATCACACCTACCGCGATTTTCAAAAATGCATTTGGCTACCCTGATTGCGGTTCCCATTGGCTGTATGGGCATGGGCATTGGCGGTGATACACCTCAGGAGCCAGTCGGTTGCTACTACGATCGTGCATCTTACAATTGCATCCAATGACCAGCCAGCGGTAGCGGAGCACACCTATCACGATTTTCAAAATTGCATTTGGCTACTGCGATTGCAGTTCCCATTGGCTGTATGGGCATGGGCATTAGCGTTGACACACCGCAGGGACCAGGCGGTTGCTACCGCGATTGCAGTTCCCAGTGGCTGCATGGGCATGGGCATGGGTGGTGACACACCGCAGGGGCCAGGCGATTGCTACAGTGGTTTGGATGCCTGACATTGGTGCCTATGGCCATGATTCTGGTGGCGGAGCATGCCAACTGCCATTTTACAATGTGTATATCTCTACTGCGCTTGCGGTTCTCATTGGCTGCATGGGCATGGGAATTGGCAGTGACACACCAAAGGGACCAGGCGGTTGCTACAGCGATTTGGCCACCTGACATTGGTGCCTATGGCCGTGATTCTGGTGGCAGAGCACGCCAACCGCCATTTTACAATGTGTATTTCACTACCGCGATTGTGGTTCCCATTGGCTGCATGGGAAGGGACATTGGCGGTGACACACCACAGGGGCCAGGTGGTCGCTACCGCGATTTGGCCGCCTGACATTGGTGCCTATGGCCATGATTCTGGTGGCAGAGCACGCTTATGGCACCTATGGACACATCATGCTGTGGCAGTGGCAATGGCCAGTTCTCAACATTTTACAGTAGACACATGAAGCATGCCACCAGATTGCGCTAACTAATACTAGTGTGACATTTAGCCCACTGATGACTACACATGCCATGTCAGTGCACAGGATTACATGCACATATCACTTATGATATTGTTGTGCATGTACACATATCTGTGGTGTGATGGACTCTCACATATGTACACATTTCAATGTGTGAGATGCCTAAGCAACCCACAGTCATGAAGGTCTGACCACATAATGTGCCTATTTCACTGCTGATCTCATGTTAATACTTGCTCTTTATGCGCACACTGTGTTCATTGTGTTGGTAATGTGTGCCCTGTCCAACGTACACAAGAAGATGTGGCAGGTACAGCAGCTACGTTGAAGCTAGCAGTGGTGCTGTCTCAGCCCATGACTCCTACATCCTGCGTAACAATATTGTACCACTGCTGATGGCAAATCTGCATCCAGAGCGTACATGGATTGTGGGTGAGTACGCAGAGTCAAGTAGTGTGCTGTATGTGTGACATGCTGTTCTCAGCTACTGTTTACACAATAGATCTGTGTGTCTCACACCTAGGTGACTCTGCATATCCCAACTGGCCTTGGTTGCTGAGCCCACTGAGAAATCCCAGGACCCAGGGTGATGTCCGCTACAATGATGCCCATGGCAGAACACGTCGTGTGTTGGAGCGTACTTTTGGTCTACTTAAGTCACAAGACCAGAGGTGCACTGATGTACACTCCCCAAAAGGTGTGTCAGATCGTAGTTGCATGCTGCATGCTCCACAACCTGGCCTTGGCAAAAAGATCCCCCTGCTCTTGGACGATGCCTGCATATCTACACATGTCTAGTGATGAGGATAGTGGAGAGGAAGTAAGTAAGCAAGTAAGTAATCTTTATTGTACAGTTAATAAAAACTCACAATTTTTAAAACTCGCGATTTAATGGGAATAAAAATAGCTTTCAAACTTTAAAATACACGGGTCAGCGTTATCTCACTTTTTGTGGTAGTGAATAAAATTCATGTTTTCAATTTAGTTTATCGGTGTTAATGTGTGAGCTGGAGTCCCAATGTGTTACTCGAGGTGCGCTGTCTGTCTGCTAGTCTACTTCCTCATTTTGCTGATGCTTTAGTCTTCCCGCCACTGTATCAAAGTATTTTGAGAGACGACAGTTTAACTGGGTCTCCTGCGGGTTAAAACACAGTTTGACTGCCTGTCTACAAGTCCTGATACCCTTCTGATTCCATCTTGCTCGTAATAAAGCTCTCCTATTATCCATTAAGCCTGGGCAAATACAAATTATGTGTAGTAGATCTTCAGATCCTGCTCTACAGAGACGACAGGTCTGCTCTTCTTGTTTCCTTTTACAATGTGCCAAGAGAGGGAAAATTGGTACGATACCAAACCGCAGCTTTAAACATTTTTCTTTTATCTTCTGTTTAAATCCCCTTTTCAAATAAGTTTGTGGCTTAAGTGCTTTGTAATCATTCAACACTGTCCAGCTGTGTGCCCTCTTTGTTAGAGTTTCCTTATCTTCTGTTGAGGATATCATTTTCGTTACTTTGGTTACAACCTTTTTAAAACTCTTATGTTCTACTGGCGATTCCCAAAGATCGGTCAGTTCAAGTCTCTCTAGTGAGTCCAACAGATACTCTCTGGCTGGTGATTGCTCTCGTTGTAACAGCTCAGTCCAAAGGTGGGCATTTAGGGTCCCTCGTTCGGCATTTCGGATCTTGTGCCAGCATTTTATGTAGGTGCCCCTTCTTTTCACTGTCTGCTTCTGAAGGCCAAATTCGAGGCGTATTTGAGCAGGTGATACATAGCTGGGTAGCTGAAAAATTGATCAATAGGTTCTACTAATCACTTTATCTAGAATCAACGCGTCTTTTCCGTATGTGGGTTCGCTCCCATATGTCAACATGGGCTGTAGACGTGCGCTGATTACTTGAAGGAGCGGGTCAAGTGTGCAATCTGGCAGAACTTTCTTCACGGGCTTCATCGCAAGATAGCTCATGGTGCCCTTTCAATGCAGGGTCTCTAATTGAGGTTTAAATGAGCCTTTGCTGTCGAGTAGCACCCCAAGGTACTTGTAACTTGTTACCTGATCCAGTTTCCACCCTTCCAAATACCAAGTGTTTTTCCTAGTCTTATTGTAGTTCACGGTCATGGTTTTTGTTTTTGTTAAATTGATGCTTAGACCGTAGCATTGCGAAAACGTGCTGGTAGTATCCAGAAGGTGCTGGAGGCCAATTGGAGTCCGGATTATTAGGACTAAGTCATCAGCATATAGGAGATTGGACAGCAGGATTTCTCCCAGTCGCAGGCATGTGATTTAGTGTTGACCAATTCCCCTGGCAGGTCTGCTAAGAAGAGATTAAACAGCATGGGGGCTAGGACGCACCCTTGTTTGAGAGGGGGAAGGTGTCGGCCTGCGTCAACAGCTCATCAACTGCTACGACCCTTGAAGGTGAGTAAAAACGTACAACAGTGCCATTGTCTGTTGATTTTGTTTTTGGTGAAAAGGCCGAGGGGAGCTTTGTGACTGCTTCCTGTTGTTGGCTCTGTGCTGGCAGCTAATGTTTCTATGACAGGGTAGTTATGCACAGCTACAGGATGTTTATGTCAGTACTGTTACTCATTGTAATATGTTCAGATTTGAGTACCTTGATGACAAGTGTTGTGTAATGGCTGTGATGCCATTACCTGATAAGTTAATATTGTTCTCTTGTGTTTTCCTAGGTCCCTTCAGCCTCTCAATGCCACCCAACAATCACTGCTCCTGGTGCATTGTAATCAGAGACAACATTGTACATCCTGTGTAAAACATGAAGCTGACAGGGAAGTGAATATTTACAAATAGGTGAAAAAGGGGTCAATGAGTTATCAGTGCTGTCAGATGGTAGATGAGACATTAGAATAGTCACCACATTGATGTGATGACACAGTCCAGCAGACGTCTACCATCACCATGGTAGTGTGGATAAGGACAGTCAACAAATTCAATGGGAAGGTGAAGAGGGGTGCTATCATGGCTGGCTCCTTGACTGGCGTTTGGCTGGTGCTTTGCCATGTGTTCCTCCCTTGGTTTTCCTTGGACAGCCCCTTGAGCATTTGGCATGGGGGCCTCTGCTGTGGGATCAGCGGTTCTGAGGACTCACCCCTCTCTGTGGCCGCAGGGGAGGTGGAGGGACTGTAATCCTGCTGGCCACTGGAGAGAGGTTGAGCTGTTGTTGGGGCCACAGGCCTGTCTCTCTGATCACCCACAAGCTAACCCAAGAGGTCCACGATTTGGCCCATTCATGTGTCTATGGACCTCAGCAGCAGGTGGAGCTCATGTGAATCTTCCAGAGCCTGGCCCGTGTGTCCCTGGGCTCATTCATAAGCCCCAAGGACTCTGGCGATGTTGCCCAGGGCTTCGGTCCCAGTGTCCGGTAGATTTTGGTGTTCAGTTGCCCTCCCACCTGCCCTGCTGTCCTGGGCCTCTTCGCACCTGCGTACTCTCCTAGCTCTCTCTGATTGTGAGGTGGTGTGGGCATCCTCTGAGGCAGGGACAGTGTTGCAGGCAGCACTAGTGAAGGTGGTGGAGGCTGCACAGGTCATTAAAGCAGGGCTGAGCACAGTTGTTGTTGCTGAGGTGGTGGCGGTGGGGACAGTGGGCTCCTGGGACCGGTTGTGCCCTGACATGCCTGATGGGTCGGCTTCTGGCTCCGCATCCAAGGAATCTAAGGATTCAACATCAGAGAGTCCATGTTCTGGGGGGAGTATGGGCAGGTTGGTGTTCTCATCTGCAGCGGTCACTTCTTGGTCACCTGTGGAACAGAGTGGAAATGGTCATTGAAGTGCACCCCATATGCTTGGTGTTAGATGTTTGGATGTTACATGTTATACACCACACAGTTTATTTTTTATTTTATTTTAATTTCTTATATAGCGCTGGAATCAATCCCGTAAGGGTATCTTACATTGATATCACTTTGTATGGCTGCACGGTACTGAGCATCATGGCATGATGTAGAGGTACATACATTACTTGTCCATGGTTACACCACGTCCAGATTGTGTGGTTACAAGGACATGTCGTCATCCAACGTCTAGCAGCACAACAACTTCATGTGAAACATCTTTGTTGTTTACTTTGCATGGAAGACATTACATCTGAACATGAACTAGCCATTGGAATCTAAGGCATACCTTTGTAATATCATGTACTTTGCTTTCATTTTACTACAGACCATGCTTGCACATGTGATTTGATGAGTCACACTTTGGTTTCTGTGACAGTTACGTACACTTAGCTGTCTGCACACTGGAAGTAGCTATTGGATCTATGTCAAGTTTGATGGGATGTGAGGGCTGGTGTGGTCATATGGCTCCATGTTTTTTGCGAGGAATGGCAGGGTGTATGCACTGTCTACCTATCTGTTGTGTGGCACGGTTGAGGGGAATTGCTGACAAGTTTCTGGGTGTGGGAGGAGTGCTCCATCCTGCTTAACTGTGGGACAAGGGGCCCTGGTGGTGGTTGTACTGCAGTCTTCCAACCTACCAACACCCATCCCTGTTAAGATCACTGCCTACCTGTTACTTTGAAGAGAGCAATGCAATGGCTGATACATGCTTCTGCTTGGGTGAGGTGGGAGTGTTCCATCCTGCTCAGCTGTGGAACAAGGGGGCCTGGTGGGAGTTATAAGGGCAGTCTTCCCATCCACCAACCCCCCTCCCTGTTGAGATGGCTACCTACCTGTGAGTTTGAAGGGAGCACTGCAATTGCTCCCACATGGTTGGGGGTGTGGGGAATGCTCCATCCTGCTGAGCTGTGGGACAAGGGGGCTGGTGAGAGTTGTAGTGCAGTCTTCCAACCTACCAACACCCATCCCTGTTAAGATCACTACCTACCTGTTACTTTGAAGTGAGCAATGCAATGGCTGGCACATGCTTCTGGCTGGGGGGTAGGAGTGCTCCATCCTGCTCAGCTGTGGATGAAGGGGGCCTGGTGGGTGTTATAAGGGCAGTCTTCCCACCCACCAAAACCCCTCCCTGTTGAGATGGGTACCTACCTGTGAGTTTGAAGGGAGCACTGCATTAGCTGCCACATGGTTGGGGGTGTGGGGAGTGCTCCATCCTGCTGAGCTGTGGGACAAGGGGGCCTGGTTGGAGTTGTACTGCAGTCTTGCCACCCACCAACACCCCTCCCTGTTGAGATGGCTACCTACCTGTGAGTTTGGTTGTTGAAATACAATGGCTGCCACATGCTTCTGGGTGGGGTGGAAGTGCTCCATCCTGCTCAGCTGTGGGACAGGGGTGCCTGGTAGGAGTAGTGATGCTGGCTGCCTATCCACAGACACCCCTCCCTGTTAAGATTGCTGGCTCCCTGTGGAGCAGATGGAAGGAATGGTTATACATGGCTCTTGGGTGGGGAGAGTGTTACATTCTGCTCAGCTGTGGGTTAGGTTGCCTGGTGGGAGTTGTAGTGATTGCTGCCTGTACACATGCAACCCAGGGAATGTTGCTAGCTACCTTTGTGGTAAAATAGAGAGAGTGAATGTTGGATCTGTGAGACATGTGTTGGGGAGTGTGTGGTGCACATGAATGGAATTGGGCCTAGGAAGTGTGGCCTTGTGAGTTTGAATGGAGCATTGCAATAGCTGCCACATGGTTGGGGGTGTAGGAGTGCTCAATCCTGCTGAGCTGTGGCACAAGGGGGCCTGGAGGGAGTTGTAGCGGAGTCTTCCCACCCACCATAACCCCTCCCTGTTAAGATGGCTACCTACCTGTGAGTTTGGTTGTAGAAATATAATGGTTTCCACATGCTTCTGGGTGAGGTGGAAGTGTTCCATCCTGCTCAGCTGTGGGACAGGGAGCCTGGTGGGAGTTGTAGTGCAGTCTTCCCACCTACCAACACTCCTCCCTGTTAAGATGGCTATCTACCTGTGAGTTTGGTTGTTGAAATACAATGGCTGCCACATGCTTCTGGGTGGGGTGGAAGTGCTCCATCCTGCTCAGCTGTGGGGCAGGGGTGCCTGGTAGGAGTAGTGATGCTGGCTGCCTATCCACAGACACCCCTCCCTGTTAAGATTGCTGGCTCCCTGTGGAGCAGATGGAAGGAATGGTTATACATGGCTCTTGGGTGGGGAGAGTGTTACATTCTGCTCAGCTGTGGGACAGGTTGCCTGGTGGGAGTTGTAGTGATTGCTGCCTGTACACAGGCAACGCAGGGAATGTTGCTAGCTACCTTTGTGGTAAAAGAGAGAGAGTAAATGTTGGATCTGTGAGACATGTGTTGGGGAGTGTGTGGTGCACATGAATGGAATTGGGCCTAGGAAGTGTGGCCTTGTAATTATGCAAGACAGTACATAGCAGTGTGCTGGTAGACATTTGTTTGCACTTACCAGCCTCCACTCCCCCAGCTATTCCTGTGAGACTCTCTGGATACAGTATGACAAGCACCTCTTCTTCCCATGCAGTGAATGTTCTTGGTGGAATGGGAAGGCCACCACCAGTCATCTGAGCCAGCTGATGGTTCTTGTTGTTCCTCTCTTTCACCTGCCTCTTGAGGTCATGCCGCTGCTTTATGATCTCCTTCCTGGTGCACAAGGTGGTCCCTACTGAATTGACTTTGTTGACTATCCTTTCCCAAATTTGTGTACTGGTGGCTAATGGTGTCTGTTGGACCAAGTTACCAAATAATTGTGGTTCTACTCTGATTATCTCATCTACCATGAGTGACAACTCATTGTCAGTGCATTTGGGCATTTTATTTTGTGGCATTGGTGTATGATGTGCACATTGTTTGAGGTGCAGGTGTGACAGTGGTGGTGGTGGTGATGTTAGTGGTATGTGTGTGTGTTGTTGTGCTCGTGAGATGTGTGGTGGTTTGCCTCTCCTTTGTGCTGTAGGGTTAGTTCCTTCAGGGGTGAAGTATTGCAAAGGATTCTGGTCAGGGAAGGGGCTGGTTTTATACTCAGCTATGTGGGTGTATCAAAATGGAGTATTGCTGTCAGGTGTGTTGTGCAGGTTAGCCTGGGCTTTGTATTTTTTTTAGTTGCCATGGGAATGTGTCATTGGGGTGTTTTAGATGTTTTTGGGGGCTGAGCTAGTTTGATGTGTACACTTGGTGGCCTTGTGTGTTTTTCTTTTGACCGCCATGATTGTCCCGGAGCAGCCATGGCGGTAAGTATGCAACAGCCCTTCCACCGGCTCTCCCATTCATCACTGGTTGCAATCGCAGTGGTCGGAAACAGCGGATCATTCCGCTGTCACCTCTATGGTATCATAATTGTGCGTGCGGTTAATCCGCTGGCCTTGCGACGGGTTTGGCATTTTCCGTTGCGAATCTGACTGCCGCTGACAGATTTTCACCTGCTCTGCCCACTACGTTTGTCTTTTGTGGCATCGTTCCGCCGCGGATTTTTTTTTATGGTGGTTGATTCTAATCGGACCGCCGGTTTAGCCGCAGTACGTGCGGACAGTTCATTTCCGCTACCACGGCGGTCAGACAGGTTTTCCGACTGCCATCCTAATAGACTCCTATGTGTGGTTCTGTAAGAGATGAGGGCTCTAAACACAAATTATAGTAAACCCTAAGGGACACACAATGACAAATCCATACAAGAAAATTTACACTGGATAATCCACACATGGGACATGATTTAAAATGGAAACAATTAAGGTTGATTTAAAATGTAAGAACCAATACAAAAGGCAAAAAAATATGTTTAGTCAATCATTCAAAATACTTATAATGTAAAATATCATTTGTAGTGGAAACTAAGCCCTAATCTAATCAAGAGCTAGAACTCAATATGGCCTAATACACGGCAAATGTGAGTCAAAGAACGTTTGTCAGATGTACATTTCTGTAATCTAATCGAAGTTTGAAAAATATTCTAAGTACAGAGTGATAAACAACTGGCATGGAGTCTGCTCTCTAGAGGAATAGATAAGCAACCTGGCTTGTTTCCCAAATGGTGTTATTTGTATCCATTTTCAGACAGAAAAACTGTGCAGTCACTGTGGTGTGACAAATAAACATACATGTCACAACAAGCAGATATATGGAAAACCCATCACATGGCAATATGCTTCTATTCTGCATCCAATAAATCCGTTGTTCCATGCCTTACACAGGAAACAATACCACATTCAAAAAATAAAGAGGATCTCCGTTTGGCAGAAAAGTTTTTATGCAATTGTAAATCCTTCCTCTCCAGGAACACCAAACAAACATTTCATGAATGTTACAGAGAGAGATAAACCATAGAACTAACTGAATTTCATACTATTAAATAAGTAATGAAGGTAGCAATAGAGGCTCTGTGGTACACAGCAGGGAAGGGGAGAGATGAGTTGGTGTCAAGCTCTGCAAACCATGTGCATCTGAAAATGTCAAACTAAACGCCTAGGCCTCCTCAGATGCAGCTAGTAAGAAATCCTTATATTAATCACAGCAGGAACATAGCATTTTGAGACTCCCCAGTATTAATTAATGTGCACATTTATTTATTTTGGAATTTGCTTCACACTTATCCTGGATGATAAATCATTATCACAAAACCACAGTACAAGCAGGAAGAATATGCAATGGAAGACGATTCTATAAAACGATATTACACAAAGCAAGTGTCTCCTCATTTATCTTGATTAGTGCACCAGCAATATTAGTTGTTAGTTGAAACACCAAGGTAAATCAACACACCAATAATATCAATAAGCACTTGTCCAAAACCATGTTTCAGCCATCTGAGTCCACTTTCCCATATGCCATTCACAGGGGACACTTGAGGAAAGTCCAAAGCAAGATTGCAGCTACTCACTCAATGTTATCATAGATTGAATAAGCCATTTTACTGAACACATAAGAAATACCTCTATAAGTAAGTTCTTCACCCTTCAATAATTCACTATCAATCACAAAAGCATGATTGTAAAAACTCTTTCCAATCATTGACTCTAAACTATCAGTTTTCTATGTACCATACACACAACTCCTTTTCTACCTTGCTCTTTTCTAAGCATAGGATACACCTGGGAATTTCAAATGTTTTCTTTAGATTCAATCTGCAACTCAGTCTCTCACTTTCTCTGCATTACTACAAATGTTAACTCATCTTTGATTAAATTCTCTAATGGAAATCTGTACAACCCTACTCAATTTACATATATGTTGAACCTGGCCCTTTCTGCAGGGCCAACTCAGATTTTTTGTCTTCCTTTGCTGAACTCATTATTGTTGACTTTTAGGACTCTCTACACTTTTTCCCTGCTAACCAGTGCAAATGTGCTTGTACTATCTCTTTAAGGCCTGATTGGTGCAGTTAATTTATGATGGACTTGGGCCTTAGGGCAGGTTCACCCCTAATCTTTTTGCTTTTGTTTGTGACCCAGTGTTAGTGATTTTTGGGTCTCTGCGCACTTTTTCCCTGTGTCCCAGAGTAAAGTGCGTGCGTGTAGTATGGCTGGCCTGTCCTCCCATAGGAATGCATGGGGAATGTGTGTGTCCATGTTAGTTCCTGATGTGTGGGGAGTGCAGGCTCGAGTTTGGTATGTGTGAACTCGTGAGAATGAATGCTGCGCGATGGTATGTGCGGCTTGTATGTGTCTAGAAGGGAAGTGCTACTTCTGGACATTGATGTATGTGTGCAGTGAGGGTGCTGGAGCGTGATTGGCTGGAGCTGGCTGGCATGCCAGGCTCCAGGAAGTCTGGTTGGGTCTGCCCGGTGGTGAGTGTGAGATCAGCATGAGTGATGTGTGGGAGGAGTGCACCTGGGTCCTGGATGGGCTGGGTTTTTCCCCACACAATGCTGGCTCCGCCCCCCTGTGGTTTGTCTAACGACCCAAGCCTCCCCAGTGAATGAAAGGGGTGGTTGGGCCATCAAGGGTACTCCCAAGCCAGCTGCAACTGGTTCCCCCCCCCCTGCACCCTGAAACAAAGGATTTCTTAGTATAAAAATGGGGCTGTGTCCCCACAGAAAGGGTTCTACTCTTGGATCCTTGCCAGAGGGGGCTGTTGCTGCTGCTGGGGCCAGGAGGACCGCCACTTGGCTTGTCTCCCTGTCTGGAGACCCAGTGTGCTGGCTCTGGCCCTGCCTTGCCCCCCCTGCCTGCCTCCAGACCCTGCTGGAGCTTTGCTGTTGCCTGGGAGCGCTGTTCCCTTGTCCTTTAGCGCTGGGGAGCGCTGCTTATTTTCCTTAGCGCTGAGGAGTGCTTTATTTTGAGCCCTTGGCGCTTGATAGCGCTTTATTTCCCTGCTAGCGCTTCGAGCGCTCTATTTTGTGCAGCCGGTGCCCACCCGGCGTTTGCCCGCTTTATTGCCGATTTTTTGCATAGCGAGTGCCCACCTCGCTTTATATTTATCTTGGAAGCCGGTGCCCACCCGGCGTTGCCCCGGTTTATTTTAGTATTTACAAGCCGGTGCCCACCCGGCATTGGCCGCCCGTGATCACCGCCGCAGCCCAGGAGCATTGGAAACCGTTGCCGGGCCGCTGCCTAGTGCGACCCGGAAGTCCCTCCTCCTGACCCCCAGGGCCGCACTGCCATTGGCGGCCCCAGCGGAAGTCAGGCGGAGGGCAGCGAGACAAGGCCAGGCGGGAGACGCAGGAAGCAGCCTGCCGCGTCCTTGCGAGGCTCCCGAGTGAAGGGGTGACCCGCCCGCAGCCCCAGCAGAGTCGCCGAGGAGCCGTCCTGCAGCCCCAGACAGCTGGTGAGTGTCAGGAAGGGAGGGGCGCCGGGACACATTGTCGGTGTCTGCCCCCCCCCCTCTGCCCGGTAGCGCGAGCTCGCGCTAGTCTCTAGAGTGAAGCCACGAGGGCTTCAAAGGGGGCATTCATTTGTTCTGAGTCCCCCGTGAGGGACTCCAACGACCGGCCCCATCGGGAGAGAGCCAGAGAGGCTCGAGGGCCAGTGCCTTGTATGTAGGAGCCCCGAGGCTCCTGGGGGCAATTTGTTTATTTAGAGCCCAAGAGGCCCCCGCCCTAGTGAATTTACGAGCCTGCAAGGCTCGAGGGGCAGTTCTTCGTTCAGAGCCCAGAGAAGGCTCACAGCACCCACATTTGTCTTAGAGCCCCAGAGAGGCTCTTGGGCGCCATTCTGTGTTCTTGAGCCCAGGAGGCTCCAACATTGGCATTATCTGTGATTCACAACTGTCCAGCACTTAGTGGACAGTTGCTACGTTTAGGCTTGTGTACTGTGCTGCCTGCGCAGCTTCCCTGACATTGAGACTCAGGGCATTCCAGCCCTTGCGAGGCCAGTTGGCCTGAGGGACATTTCCAGTGTGGTGCTACGTGCACCCTGCGCAATTTATGATTTACTGCTTATGTGATTCCTGCGCAAATGTTCTACCTGCACCTCTGAATGTGTTTTAATGTTTCATGTGCAATTGTTTGTTATTACCTTTGCTAAAAGTGACCTGCTTAGGTGATTCTTTATGTTTTATTCCCCTTTGCTAAAAGTGACCTGCTTAGAGGAATGTTTGTTGTTACCTTTGCTAAAAGTGACCTGCTTAGGTAATTGTTTATGTTTTATCCCCTTTGCTAAAAATGACCTGCTTAGAGGATTGTTTATGTTATTACCTTTGCTAAAAGTGACCTGCTTAGGTGATTCCTTATGCTTTTATATCCCTTTGCTAAAAGTGACCTGCTGAGAGGAATGTTGATGTTTTATTGCCTTTGCTAAATGTGACTTGCTTAGGTGATTATTTTAGGTTTCCTTCCCTTTGCTAAATGTGACTTGCTTAGGTGATGGTTTTCCTTCCATAGGTCCTGATGATAAGGTCCTAGTTCCCTGCGTGATTTCCCTACAGTGTTTAGGGTGGTGTAGGAGGTATTTTCCCTTTACCAGTAGTTACTGGTTGTATGCTACATTTACTATTTCTGTGTTACAGTCATTATATGTTTATGTGCTAAGTGTTATACCTACAAGTAATATTTCTAAAAAGTGCATACCCCTGACAGTGGTCCAGGTGGCCCTGTCCTGTACATAATCCCTTGTAAATCTTGCCCGTGCCTGTTGGCACATTGTAAAGTGTGTGTCTTATCTAATGTGTTTTTATTCTAATACAAAGGCTATTTTTGATATAACCTTGTGTGGAGTTTCCTTTGTGGTGGGCCTAGGGTGTTGTCGCTGGGGTGCGCGCGTAAACGCTTTACACATCGCCTCCGAGATTAGCCTTGCTGCTCGCGTCACGTTACCTAGAGGGTTAGCAGGGGTTATCTTGGTGTGTAACTCCCTTGCCCTGACCTTAGAAATGGCGATCCCTGACTGACTTTGGCGTGAGCCGTGGCCGGCCGGGGGTCCCGTTTCTAACATTGGTGGCAAGCGGTGCGGATTGGACTTGCGTTTGCGCTGTACCACAGTGGCGACAGGCCACACTACAAAACTCTGCAATTTTAGATAACCACATTTTGGGGATTATTGTTTTTTAGGGAAGATCAGTATTGCTTCTCCTGAAAGGTGTCATTTTGTAATTTCTGTCCAGTACATTTGTTCCCCGCCCTGCTTCCAGAGTTTGGTACCTGTGTCACTTATGGTCAGGTTGAGAAGTCAGGGGTGGTAGAAACTGCCTTACCAGTCCGAGGGGAGGGTGTGTGTGAATGAGTGGTGTGTTACACTGGACAGAGGAGTGCAAGTTCTCTGAGATAGGAATCTTGCTGATTTTTGTAATTGTGTACTCCTGTGTAAGCTCAGACCCCCAGGTTCTCTGTGTCAAACTCTTCTTGAGAATGTCCGCCAAAATGGAGCCTGTTTTTGATCTCTGTTGTCTTTTTAGGTACAGTAGGTCAGAGCTGGTCAGATTCTGTGAAGAGGGAGGCATGGAGGTGAGTGAGTCGGATACTCAGTCCCAGCTTAGGGACAGCCTGATCCAATGGCAAAAGGGTCAGTGGGATCTTGAGCACAGTGAGAGAGATAGGGCCCGGGCCGCACGCCATGAGGGTGGTGAGTCTGTGGAGAGCCCTGAAGAATGTGAGTTGTATGATGATGACAGTGGATGGATATCAGCAGATAGTGAGAACCCCATAGATAGGGAGTCCCTTGCTGGGTCCAGTGTCAGTACCAGCGCCCCATCCCTTGTCCTGTCCCCAGAGGAGTGGTTGGATAGGGGGGAAGAGCGGGAGCATCAGCTAGCGATGGAACAGCTCAGGTTGGAGCACGCCAAGCTAGAGGCTGAAAGGGCCTTGTTCAGGGAGAAGGTAACCCTAGAGGGTAGGTTATCCCCTGAGTGCAATTGTGGTTTTCTGGATTCCCCAGGGAGGGTTGAATCCAGTGGTGGCAGCTATTTAAGTGATAGTGTAGACAGTCCCACTCCCAGTTCCCCGAGTATGGTACCTGTTTCCCTAGAAGAGGAGTATAGGTTGCAGTTCAGGGACAGTAGGAAACTGTCTCACCAGTCTTGGGAGGAGTTTACAGAGGACTGTCAGTGTGCACTGATTGAGTGGATAGAGGTTCCCACGGGACCTGAGTTTCACAAACTGTTTCTTCTTATTCTCAAGGAAAAGGTGCTCAGTCATTGTCGGCCGGAGTTGCGGCAACACCTGTTGAGGTTGACCTTTGATCCTTGGGAGCTTGCAAAGGAAGCAGATCGCTGGGACAGTGCGAGAGGTTCTTTAGAGTCACTAGTGAGTGATTCCAACAATAGTGGGTCAGGTGTCCTCCAGCCCAGCGTGGTGGTGGAGGGTGAGAGTAGCCCAGCTAGGTCCCAGGTTAGTGAGGAGGGTGTAGGGGCTGACTGCCTGTCTCAGTGGAGCAGGAGTGAGTGTGTGACCGAGAGTCCCCAGACGCCCGAAGCCCTGTCACAGAGCCTGGATGGTTTCTTTAGGGAACACCAGGATGGGAACCTAAGCTTGCCTGTTAGTTCACTTGAGGGAGATCTCCTAGTGTGTAGAGGACCTGGAGCATCTGTAAGCGGAGCTTCTATGGTTCTAGAGTCTGGCAGTACCGCTCCAGTGGGGAGGGTACAGGAGTCCAGCGAGAAGAGTGATTGGGGGATAGTATGTGAGTCCCCAGAAGTCCTGGAGTGCCAGGCATTGGTTCCACCAAAGGTTTTAGACCAGAGGTTGGAAGGCCAGGTTAAGGATCTGCCTGACCTGAAGGGTGGGACTACTGTAATCAGTGTCCTGACCAGTTCTTTCACCAGAGGTACCGCCCCGGTTGGGAGGGAGCAACCTGAGGGGTTAAACCCTAGGTTGGGAGAATGGTGTTTAGAGGGTACCCCTCGCAGGAGGAGGAGGAACCCTAGAAGAAGAGGTAGGGGGAGGAGAGCCTTCCCTGAGACTCCTGGTCCGCCTAAGGTTGTAGACCCTAGGCTGGAGAACCAGTGGCAGTCTAGCCCTGTCTTGCAGACAGGAAGGGTGGAAAATGGCTATTATGTGCCAGGGGTTACTACCCCCCACTTTGTGAGTAGGCAGGATCCAGTGGCACCTGGGTGGCCTAGGGCCTGGTCCTGGCCGAGGGCAGCTGGAGAGTATCAGTGGGGTAGCCCAGTTAGTCCCTACAGTAGTTTTAGAAGGAACCCTAGGGGTTCACCGTGGCGTAAAACAGGAGGGTGTCCCTGCAGTTGCGGGCCCGCGTCCGTGTTTTATCGCCCCAAGCAGGGAAGTCCATCACGGTGGTGATTGGTCTGCCCTGCGTTTTGGCTGGAAGGGGGTTGTGTTGGACTTGGGCCTTAGGGCAAATTCACCCCTAATCTTTTTGCTTTTGTTTGTGACCCAGTGTTAGTGATTTTTGGGTCTCTGTGCACTTTTTCCCTGTGTCCCAGAGTAAAGTGCGTGCGTGTAGTATGGCTGGCCTGTCCTCCCATAGGAATGCATGGGGAATGTGTGTGTGCATGTTAGTTCCTGATGCGTGGGGAGTGCAGGCTCGAGTTTGGTATGTGTGAACTCGTGAGAATGAATGCTGCGCGATGGTATGTGCGGCTTGTATGTGTCTAGAAGGGAAGTGCTACTTCTGGACATTGATGTATGTGTGCAGTGAGGGTGCTGGAGCGTGATTGGCTGGAGCTGGCTGGCATGCCAGGCTCCAGGAAGTCTGGATGGGTCTGCCCGGTGGTGAGTGTGAGCTCAGCATGAGTGATGTGTGGGAGGAGTGCACCTGGGTCCTGGATGGGCTGAGTTTTTCCCCACACAATGCTGGCTCCGCCCCCCTGTGGTTTGTCTAACGACCCAAGCCTCCCCAGTGAATGAAAGGGGTGGTTGGGCCATCAAGGGTACTCCCAAGCCAGCTGCAACTGGTTCCCCCCCACCCTGCACCCTGAAACAAAGGATTTCTTAGTATAAAAATGGGGCTGTGTCCCCACAGAAAGGGTTCTACTCTTGGATCCTTGCCAGAGGGGGCTGTTGCTGCTGTTGTGGCCAGGAGGACCGCCACTTGGCTTGTCTCCCTGCCCGGAGACCCAGTGTGCTGGCTCTGGCCCTGCCTTTCCCCCCCTGCCTGCCTCCAGACCCTGCTGGAGCTTTGCTGTTGCCTGGGAGCGCTGTTCCCTTGTCCTTTAGCGCTGGGGAGCGCTGCTTATTTTCCTTAGCGCTGAGGAGTGCTTTATTTTGAGCCCTTGATAGCGCTTTATTTCCCTGCTAGCGCTTCGAGCGCTCTATTTTGTGCAGCCGGTGCCCACCCGGCGTTTGCTCGTTTTATTGCCGATTTTCGGCATAGCGAGTGCCCACCTCGCTTTATATTTATCTTGGAAGCCGGTGCCCACCCGGCGTTGCCCCGGTTTATTTTAGTATTTACAAGCCGGTGCCCACCCGGCATTGGCCGCCCGTGATCACCGCCGCAGCCCAGGAGCATTGGAAACCGTTGCCGGGCCGCTGCCTAGTGCGACCCGGAAGTCCCTCCTCCTGACCCCCAGGGCCGCGCTGCCATTGGCGGCCCCAGCGGAAGTCAGGCGGAGGGCAGCGAGACAAGGCCAGGCGGGAGACGCAGGAAGCAGCCTGCCGCGTCCTTGCGAGGCTCCCGAGTGAAGGGGAGGCCCGCCCGCAGCCCCAGCAGAGTCGCCGAGGAGCCGTCCTGCAGCCCCAGACAGCCGGTGAGTGTCAGGAAGGGAGGGGCGCCGGGACACATTGTCGGTAGCGCGAGCTCGCGCTAGTCTCTAGAGTGAAGCCACGAGGGCTTCAAAGGGGGCATTCATTTGTTCTGAGTCCCCCGTGAGGGACTCCAACGACCGGCCCCATCGGGAGAGAGCCAGAGAGGCTCGAGGGCCAGTGCCTTGTATGTAGGAGCCCCGAGGCTCCTGGGGGCAATTTGTTTATTTAGAGCCCAAGAGGCCCCCGCCCTAGTGAATTTACGAGCCTGCAAGGCTCGAGGGGGCAGTTCTTCGTTCAGAGCCCAGAGAAGGCTCACAGCGCCCACATTTGTCTTAGAGCCCCAGAGAGGCTCTTGGGCGCCATTCTGTGTTCTTGAGCCCAGGAGGCTCCAACGTTGGCATTATCTGTGATTCACAACTGTCCAGCACTTAGTGGACAGTTGCTACGTTTAGGCTTGTGTACTGTGCTGCCTGCGCAGCTTCCCTGACATTGAGACTCAGGGCATTCCAGCCCTTGCGAGGCCAGTTGGCCTGAGGGACATTTCTAGTGTGGTGCTACGTGCACCCTGCGCAATTTATGATTTACTGCTTATGTGATTCCTGCGCAAATGTTCTACCTGCACCTCTGAATGTGTTTTAATGTTTCATGTGCAATTGTTTGTTATTACCTTTGCTAAAAGTGACCTGCTTAGGTGATTCTTTATGTTTTATTCCCCTTTGCTAAAAGTGACCTGCTTAGAGGAATGTTTGTTGTTACCTTTGCTAAAAGTGACCTGCTTAGGTAATTGTTTATGTTTTATCCCCTTTGCTAAAAGTGACCTGCTTAGAAGATTGTTTATGTTATTACCTTTGCTAAAAGTGACCTGCTTAGGTGATTCCTTATGCTTTTATTTCCCTTTGCTAAAAGTGACCTGCTGAGAGGAATGTTGATGTTTTATTGCCTTTGCTAAATGTGACTTGCTTAGGTGATTATTTTAGGTTTCCTTCCCTTTGCTAAATGTGACTTGCTTAGGTGATGGTTTTCCTTCCATAGGTCCTGATGATAAGGTCCTAGTTCCCTGCGTGATTTCCCTACAGTGTTTAGGGTGGCATAGGAGGTATTTTCCCTTTACCAGTAGTTACTGGTTGTATGCTACATTTACTATTTCTGTGTTACAGTCATTATATGTTTATGTGCTAAGTGTTATACCTACAAGTATTATTTCTAAAAAGTGCATACCCCTGACAGTGGTCCAGGTGGCCCTGTCCTGTACATAATCCCTTGTAAATCTTGCCCGTGCCTGTTGGCACATTGTAAAGTGTGTGTCTTATCTAATGTGTTTTTATTCTAATACAAAGGCTATTTTTGATATAACCTTGTGTGGAGTTTCCTTTGTGGTGGGCCTAGGGTGTTGTCGCTGGGGTGCGCGCGCAAACGCTTTACACATCGCCTCCGAGATTAGCCTTGCTGCTCGCGTCACGTTACCTAGAGGGTGAGCAGGGGTTATCTTGGTGTGTAACTCCCTTGCCCTGACCTTAGAAATGGCGATCCCTGACTGACTTTGGCGTGAGCCGTGGCCGGCCGGGGGTCCCGTTTCTAACAATTTACTTATAAGTTCCTAGTATATGGTACTACATGTACCTAGGGCGTGTAAAGTAAATGTTCTGATGGGCTGCTGCACTCATTGCGCCCCCCGCTTAAGTAGCCTTTTAGTACCTATCTCAATGTCTGCCACTGGAGCCTGTAGTGAAGTTTTAAACTACGATTTCAACCTTGCAAAATAACCCATTTGCCCTACATAAACCTTCATTTTTTATTACTTATAAGTTACCCCTAAAGAAAGTCCTAAAGGGTCATAGGGCAGAGTGCTTTTAAATTTAATGCGTGTTTACGTTGTACATGTCCTCACAGTGAAAAACCTCTAAAGTAATTTTTCACTGTTGTAAGGCCAATCTTTCCTATGGAATAACACTGGGTTACCACCTTATTGCATTAAATAAGTGCTACCTTTAAATTGCGAACAAATATAGGAATTATGTTTACACTCAAGTATATTGTAACTTTAAATCTTCTTTAGTGGTGAAGTCAGATTTTGAGCTACAGTTAAAAAAATTCCACATTCAGAAAGTTGACTATTTTCTGCCCAAACAAAATGTGCCTTTATGCCTGTGTCCTGAGTCACATGATGGTGAATTGCTCTCCTATGGTGTTTTGTGCGTTGGTTCCAGTCAAGGGATTAAAGAAGGCCTAGGTGTGTAGGAAGAGGGTCATTCTGATAGAATTACTGGGGAGAAGCTGTGCCCTGACCTGAATATACTTCATAGGGCTCTGCCTGCAGCACACACAACGGAACCTGACACCAGGCCTAGAATTGCCTTTGTCACCCCAGACCAGGAGTCTTCAAACTAGGGGGCGAGCCCCCCTCGGGGAGCCTCAAGTTCTCCCAGGGAGGGTGCAAGGCTCAAGCCAAATGAAGCATTATGCTGATAACAGTGCTTTGTCTTCAGCTGAAAAAAATGAAATGGGGCATCACTAAAATCTTTTGTCATTTATATCCTAGCTGGGAGTATGTGTCAAAAAGGAAGGAACTTCAAAAATTATTCAAACTTCAAACCGTCCCTCCCACACCTCGATTTCAAATGATCATACTGTGAACACTTTTACACATTAGTAAGACCTGCCTGACCAAAGACATTTTAGTGCATGTGCAAAGTGGGCATAGGCCCAGGGCCCCAGCCTTTCAGGGGGCCTCCTGATAGACCCTGCTCTGTCCTGCACAGTCTTGCCCTAATGCCCTTGAATATTAAACAGATTGTTTTAAATACTGTGTTCCTTTAATTTACTTTTAATGTGGGTGGTGTGTCAGAGTCCAGTACAGACATTCTGCATGGAAATGTCTTTATGTTTCATGCAACATCCATAAAAAGGTTCTTTTAGATCAAAACAGGGCCTCACATGTGAGAAATAGGAGTTAGCCTGGCTGATGAGGGGTGTTACCCCTAAACCGATTACAGGATGCTTGTGTCCGGTCCAGAGAAGACATGGATTGGCAGTTCGGGCTGGACTGTTCCCATGAGGCACAGGGTCAAGACTGATTTGCATATAGCTGTGTATGAACTGGGGTGGCAAAGTGAGCTAAAGAACGATGATAGCTTCAACACAGATATGTGACTAGTTGAAAAGTTTCAGCACTCAGTCCATCATCTCCTTGTGTTTGCAGATATAGGAGGGTGTCATAGAGATTATTTGCATTAATATTGGTGAACTGCTGCTGTGTTGCAGTATTGAAAAAGCACATCACTATCCCTGAAAATGACATATGAACACATTTAAAATTTGGACGAGTGTTCCTGTGCACTGTCAGGGACCTAGCCAAAGAAGGCTGCAAGAGCTCAAATTATATCATTCATTTAAAGCTGTTCCGAACAGGGGCCCCCAAAATATATTTTGCTCAGGGCCCCCAAAATCCTTAAAATGTCCCTGTGCCTGACTAGAATAGTATGTTTGCCAATCATGTATTTGATTGCATTTTTAAATTGGTACCAGAAATGTACTACAATGTTTAAATAAGTATAGATCTATTCAAACATTTCCAGTTTAATAAAAGAAATGTGAATTTTTTGAGGGGGGTCTGATGATCTATTTTTTCACTGGAGGGGCGCAGCATTTAAAAGTTTTAAGTCCACTCCCCTAGACAGTTTGGAGCTAGGACCAGGGGAAGAAATGACCAGCACTAGTTTTTGGAGTAGGTCAGGAGAAAGATTTGACATGCTTGCCTCAATCCCAGGCTTCCCTGAGTAAATTCAAGGTGAGTTGGCAGACCTGTATGAGCTACAGGGTACACCACGCTTCCACAACACAACTGCCCAGTTTATGAGCACCAACTGAACCTGTGTGGACCTGCTGGAACTCTTCTGCTGGCCTGTGCTGGAGTGAGTATGGTTCCCTCAAGAGGTGCCCCAGATACTGGACCCTTGGCTGGCATCAGTGTCAACATCTCCTCAAGAAAGGTGAAAATCCCGAAGTTTCATGCTTCTTGTAATCACTAAGTGATCTTTTCTTGCTGAGAACTAACCTCTTTTGACAACTGCCAATGCGAAGCTCCACTGGGCCCTGGTCTTCATAGCAACAGTCACCGTCCATATTGACTGGCCAGTGCAAAATCAGCACTTTGCGTCAATAATGACTATCTGCAACAATCAAGCAACGCGAAGCTCTAACAATTACCAACTCTTTGCGCTATGATAATGACTGTCCGCAATGCTGGAACAGCTCCTAGCACCTACCAATGAGAATGGAATTCTTCGTGTCAGACTTGAGAAGGGAATTCTTCAGTGGGACTAACCTGGTCCTTGGATTCCGCCTATGCTCTATCACAAGCAGCCTGAACTTTAGACTTTACCCTGTCTCAGGTGACCAAATTACCTCGAGTAGCACATTGTGCTTCCTGGAAGTATTTTCACCTAAAACTTAATATCTCCTGTTCTACTGATTTTGATTTTTGTTTTTCTGGTATCATTTTTTTAATTAAAGTTCACTGTATTGTTCCAGATTGGTTTGAGATGTTTCTTGAATGGTGTGTTCACTTTATTTCTGTTTGCATGCGGCCTAACTACTTTTCACAGTGGCTCTAAGTTAAGCTTGACTGCTTTGTGTCAAGCTACCAGAGGGTTAAGCACAGATTAATTTAGTAACTTTTATGGTCCACCCTGACAATGACTGTGTTTTTTTATTTGAGCTGGGATTCCACTTCTCTCAACTGATAACCCAAATCCTTACCTTATACTCTTTTCATTGTGAGTATCTGTTGTGCCAATAGAGTTATTTATTTTAACATGATCTGCAACAGAACTCAAACTCCCAGTGTTAGGTAATTTCTCTAGAGGAAAATCTTCCTCTACATCATTCAGTTCCAGGTAACCTTGTTCATGAAGAATCATTGTTAATATACTACAGGTGAGTCTGTAAGAGAGAGGTAATTAGCTATATGTAACCCCATCTGCAACAGAAATAAGTAACTATGTAAATAAAAAGCAATTTGTCATATTCAGGATTTCTAAATGTTTTTTTCGATAGACTACCATATAAATTTTTTGAATATTCATTGGTAAACAATTTATTATTACATAACCGCTTCTGTTAAAAAATCTATGCTTTTATCTTATTTGTTAATTGTATGTGGTGCAGATATCTTCAAAGATATGGTTAAAAAATCTTTAAAGTCTTGCACATTTGGTGTGTCTCAAATAAAAGATTTAGGGCCACATGCACCAAAGTCAGGATTTGCGATTCCTAAATAGCGTTTTGTAAGAAATTGCTATTTGAAAATCACAAATCCCTATGCATGTAGGAATTGCAAAACAAATTGTGATTCCTACACATTCCAGAATTGCGAGTCACAATTAAGTAATGGCTTCCCATTCATTTCTATGGGCCTAGAGGCCCATAGGAATGAATGGGAATTGCATGCACAATTTGCGAGTACCCAATAGGTACTCACACATTGCACATGCAATTTCAAGGGTGCAAGAGTGCCAAAATTATATCCTGTTGGACTCCTGAAATTTCCATGTTACCTCATGTTGGGCGCACACAAGCCCCAAGGGCATTTGTGTGTGTTACATGGAACTTTGAAAAATGCACTTTAGTGCATTTTTCAAAGTTTTAGCAAATTACCATGAAGTTTAAATTGATGGTAATTTGTGATCCCTAATAGCGAAATCATTATTTGAAATTGCATCATGCATTGCATTTAGGGAATCGCAATTTACGATTCCCAAAATGCATTTGCAATTTAAGTAATCGCTAATTTTGCGATTACTTAAATTGCGAATTTGCATTTGGGTTGATGCATCCCAAATGTCAAAATACCGGTCGCAAAGGGGCAGGTTCTGCAAATCTGTCCCTTTGCGACCGGTATTTAGTATGATGCATGTGCCCCTTAGATCAGACAGTGTTCATAGGACAAATGCCAGCTTCAACTGGATACCTAAGGTGCAAAAACACATTTTCTTGGATGTATGAACCAATATCTTAGTTCTAGAAAAACAATGTAGGCACCTCAGGATGATTTCAGAACTCGAAATTTCAATGATTAGCTCTCCATCAAACATATCTAACACTTCAATCTCCGAAGGTAATGGCAGTTGCGAATACACTCACAGAGACACAACGCTGTGGACTGCCTGACTCTGGGCACACGACAGTGACGCCGTCCTACCCCCCACACCTAATGAACTAGAGACAGTACGAGATGTATGGATGGGGCTTATTGTGCCAAGCAATAGGCCCCTTTAGTTGGGACTGTTTCCCATGCATTGTTCTTAGATTTCCCCCTCTCCCGTCCATTCCTAATACCCCTGCAGGAGAGGACTGCTGGTCTCCGAATGAACATGTGTGGAATGATTATGCGAGTGGGAGTGGCTCTGGTCATGGGCCTAGAGATAGGGGAGTACCGACCTAAACGACTAGCTGTCACACATGACGAAAACCCCCACAACAGACATCACATTCATCACGCTAAATGTCAGGGGTCTACACACGGCGAGTAAGCGCTACGCAGTCTATGCTTATCTAAAAAGACAGCAGGCACATATAGCCCTCTTGCAAGAGACCCACTTGACGACGACAGAGGTCGGATGACTACAGAAAAAATGGAGGGGCATTGTATGCGCTACAGGGTACTCTGCATTTGCCAGGGGGACGTTGATATGGGTCAGGCGAGGCGTTCCGTTCAGAGAGCAGACCAGGGTGGTGGATAAGGAGGGACGCTATGTGTTACTGGAGGGACTATTAGATGGATAGTCAGTTCTGATAGGTAGCATTTACGCCCCTAACATAGAACAGAACGTGTTTTGGAATCGCCTCACGAAAACGTTGGCGCACCACACCCATGCCCCCTGGATATTAGGAGGGGATTACAACTGTATTCTAGGTACGACCCTCGATCGCTCCCGCCCCCTACCGGCACACTCACCGCTTTACAAACAAATGGAACTCTTTAAAACATGGGTGCAACACTGGGCATTGACTGACATGTGGAGGGCGCTACACCCCACTACAAAACTGTACTCATTTCATTCCATTCTGCATGACCTCCGAGTGCGTCTGGATATATTCCTTTGTTCGGCAGCTCTACACACTAAAGCACAGCACACAGACTATCTGGGAAGGGTACTTTCGGACCACGACGCCCACGTACTGACCCTTCAATGGAAACCACCTCACCCCCCAGTGCCGACGTGGAAACTACCTCGGGAATGTCTCACGGATCAGGTATTCACACACGTCACGGGGAACACCTGCAGGAACACTTCATTCTAAACGCAGGGACGGCATCCTCTAGGCTCATAGAATGGGACACACATAAAGTGACGGCAAGGGGTCACTGTATACAGCAGGTGGTAGGTGTGCATAGGGTCCCAGAGCGCACGCTACAGGATGCAGAATGCATGTTAGCAACCCTACTAAAAGCGGGCTACCGCGGCGAGGCTGTCCAGGAGCGCGTGGCCGAGGCCAAAACAAAGTACGCAGAAACATTGAGGGATTTGCGCAAATATAACTGAATATAACTTCAGAACCTATGCAGCCAAGGTACACCGGGAGGGCAACGGGGGAGGAACACTTTTGGCCTGGTTAGCTAGACAGGACCGCGATTTGAAACCCATCACAGAAATCAAAGATCAGTCTGGTCGGCTTCAAACCTCCCAACTCGCAATCATGCACGTTTTCTACACATATTACTCCCACATATACCAAGCCCCGAAACAGGGAGACCCCCACGTGATAGACAAGTTTCTTTCTCACTCTGCCAATCCTCCAAGTCTCGCCGGAAGTTCAGAAGGACCTCGACCAAAAAATAAGACCTACCGAGATCAAAGTTGCGATAGGAGCACTAGCCAGAAACAAGGCCCCGGGAATGGACGGCTTCCCCCTCGAATACTATCGTACATTCTCGACTCACCTAATCCCACAGATGGTCACTATGTTCGAGGACACGCTCAAGGCAGGGGTCTTGCCAAGATCCCTCAGGGAGTCGATAATAGTCACATTCCTGAAACCGCACAGGAACCCCACGCTCCCGTCGTCCTACAGACCGATTACGCTGCTTAACTCGGACTGCAACATCTTAGGTAAAATGCTAGCGGAGAGATATGCCCAGGTCCAAACCCAGCTTGTCCATCCCGACCAGAGTGGGTTTGTACCAAACCGCAACACGTCCCACAACCTCCGAAGATTATTTCATATCCAGGACACAAACGAGAATGGTTCCCTAATGCAGCCTGCCTTATATTAGATCTCGAAAAGGTATTTGACACTCTCTTATGGCCATACTTGTTCGAGGTCCTCGGAAAGAACAACTTTGGCCCACGCCTGACAGCATACACTAGGCTTCTATATACACAACTCACGTCCAGAGTCCGGATGGGAAGCTACATCTCTTCAGAGTTCGCGGTGGAGAGAGGGACCAGACAGGGGTGCCCGTTGTCTCCCCTCCTGTTTGCCCTAGCGATGAACCCCTAGCAATACGCCTGCGACAAGAAGGCGAGGACTGGGGAATTCCCCTGGCGCACACATGGCACTGCGTGTCCCTATACGCGGACGACCACTTAATCTATGTTAGGGACGCTACGTGCGACCTGACCCGCATCTGGAAAACGCTGGAGGAATTTGCAGACATCTCGGGCCTCAGGGTCAACTGGGGAAAATCCTCATTGTACCCACTGAGCTCCCGTATGGCCCCATTCGAAGCCCAAATAGGCGCCCGGTCACTTGCGTGGAATGTAGAGGCCCCCCATTACTTGGGAGTGCGGTTGTACCACACCCCAGAGGATCTATATGAGGGAAATCATTGTAAAGCCCTAGCTGGACTACGGTCAGCAGTGAGCTTTTGGAAAACACTACCGCTGGCACCTATAGGCCGAGTGGCCCTGGCAAAAATGGTCATGGTCCCCAGGCTACTGTATCATTTCGCGAACCTCCCAGTGGTTCCGCCACATTCGTTCTTTAAAGAACTGAACAGCCTCCTAATGGAGCTGGTGTCGGGTGGAGGACAGCAACGAGCAGCGTTATCCACACTATACCTGCCTACCACGGAGGGGGATTGGGAGCACCGGCCCTCGAGGCGTACTTCCTGGCGGCCCAGCTCCAATGGCTGTCGTACTGGACAGCAGGGCGTCACATAGGGGAGACCATCACTGCTGACGGCCCTATGCCACAACCAGTAGTCCATTGAATGCTGCTGCCAGGCACTAAACCTATACGGGCTCGGCCCCTACAACTGTCCATTGCCCGCACTTGCATGATGCGCATCCACCGTATGTCCAAAACACAACCACCGTACTCGCCCCTGCTGCCACTGGTGGGCTTCCCACGAGGAGACACATACTATACACAGGGAACACTTCGAGTCTGGACAGAATTGTCAGTCACGGAGGTAGAAGCATTATTCGAAGAAGGACAGCTGAAAACATACGATCAGATGATGGAGCAATATAATCTCCCCCCCGGGCAATTCTTACTCCATAGGCAATTAATAGAGAGCAGTCATAGTCACTGGAATCCTGACGCAGGGGAGCCCACACCACACCCAGTGATACACACGATCTTACACATGGGAGTGGGGCGACACCTGGTAACTTGGCTTTATAAGGCGGTACGTACACTACTCCTCCCATCCCTTCAGCGCCTACCGTCAGAAGTGGGAGACGGACATCGGCAGAGTGGTCCACGATAAAGAATGGAGCACAGCCCTGGAATACCCCAAAAAGTATCCAGAAACGCAAGATTCCTTAACATACAGTTCAACGTCCTACATAGAGCGTACCTCACACCACACCGACTGCAGCGCTTCTTTCCGGATATACACTTTGAGTGCCCCTGATGTTAAACACCGGGAGCGTATTTCAGGCATATGTTCTGGGATTGTCCCACACTTCAAGGATTCTGGGGCACAGTCCATCGAACCCTTGAAGAGGTTACTGCCATCACAACCATGTCCACATGGGAAGCATGCGCGCTCGGGATCTTCCGCAGGCGGAAAACCGAGAAAGTGCAGTATCGTTTCCTCTCACGAGCCATTCTCTTGGCAAAATGGGGTATAGCTATGCATTGGAGGTCCCCCACGGGACCACCAGAAGTGGCGTGGATAGGCGCGATGCATAAGTGGGGCAAAGCGGAGGAGGAGATACTCCGGGAGGAGGAAGTGAGAGGACACCGCAAACACCCTATATCCTTAGACTGGGCCCAGTTAATGTACAAATTTACCCAGGCAACACGCCCCAAGAGTCACCGATGGCCTCGCAATCCCAGACACAAATAGCCACACTAGCCCCCGCACCTCAATGACACAGCCACAAACATTACCCGAACATCGCAAGAAACCGCGCCCCGCAACCTTTGTGACTTGACATGTGCCACTAACTCCCCACATGCTGTTGTACCCTGCAACCCAGGAGCGCTGACACCTCACCCCGGCGCAGCAGTTCACCCCCCGCTCCACCCCTAGACTCCCCCCCACCCCACCAAGTTCACTCCTAAGTTTTGGAAAAGTTAGAAAGTTTAGATTGGAGGGGGTATCCCCCCTACCAATGGTTCATTGGGAAGACCTATAGATAACGACGTCATGACGGCACATGCAGATACGGATCATGCCGACTTAGTTGGCGCTATTTGCTACGAACTAATAACAATTACCACACCATGAGGTCAAATCCTTGCTTAGAATAGTAGACCGCTCACCACGGACAGTCTTTGCTCTTCTCAGGGGTGAGCAACCGGCCCTGCAGGGGACTATATGGTAAACGTTACTGGACCGCACAGCTGGGTGTGGTCGAAGGACACGTGATTATTGAATGGGGAAGACTACTAAGCGTTTTTCTGGAACTGTGTACTTATGGTCATGCATTACTATACCGCGACTGTTCATTAAAATTAGAAACAATAAAGTTTGTTCACCAATTTTTTCTTCATACCCTGAGGGCGCTATCACCAGTCCTCTCTCGTTTTTTACTACCTTTAAACAATTTGTTTAATCATCTCGAATACACCCGTTTTTTCAAATACATCCGTTTTGAAATATATTCCTTTACTTTTTTTTCTCAACCTTAGAATAGACTCCTCGCTTTATAAACATCACTTTGACCATACTTTTCCATTATGATTATTTCTCTTAACACACTGTGTATCAAACAGTGAAAACGGACTCTTTCTTCGCGTTCTTGTATGAAAACGGCACTAGTCTTATTTCTATTTCTTCTAAACACACCGTGTATCGAACAAGTGAAAACGGACTATCTTCTGTGCGCATTTGCACGAAGACGGCACAGTTGTCAGCTGGCACTCACCGTTACTAGCGGGTAAGCTCTCCTAATCTAAACCTAAACTTGAGTGACTCGCGACTTCTTACACACCCTGTCAAAGGACATCGAGATTTATTCTTCTTATATTTTCCCTCAGTTGCTGTAATTTACAGAACCTCACCAGACGGATCTCAAATTCGATTTCACTCACGCAGGTGAGCTATATTGAGCGCTTGGCCAAAAGCCTCGATATTTTTGTAACACTTATCACATACTGATAGTTCGCATTATTATCTTCTCAGGTTGCCATCAAATTCCCTGAAACCTGTTGATACAGGTAAGCTCTAAAACTTTAGGGATTAGATTATTCCTACATGACTTTGGCGGTTCACGCCTAAACGCTGTACATCTTTTTTCATGTGCAGATTTCGACAGTTTTTCAAATGGCATTACGCGTGCTTTAGAACATCCACTTTCTAATTAGGTAAGATCAATCTTTTCATCTACCTAAAATCAGTAAACTTTATTAATGAATTGCATTCACACACAAAATCGCAGGCATCAAACTAAAACGTTCCCTTTATTTGTGTTTTTGTTTTTCTGACAGAACCCCTGACGAAGGAACTTTCTGTTCCGAAATGCATTGGGTCATGAACTGAAATGTATTATGGTTTTATATCTTCAAAAAAACAATTATTGTATTGTGAAGCATCATGAATAATAACAAATGATTGTATATTGAATCTGATTGTTGAAATCGTGATTGTTGACATGATTAAAATGTCGATTTTGCTGGCTCTTCCTGAACTGGTTTTAGCCTGCAACTCTCTTTTGGTGCTCTTTTACACCTTTTCATGCTCTCGGGTCAGCCATCTTGGAGGCAGCTTTCATACTCAGACCCATGTGTGACAACTACTGGACCTTCTTCTTTACTTGATCAGTGCAGTTTTCAACTGGATCAGCTTGTTCTGGTTTGGGGGATTTTGAAACTCACACTTTTGTCTGTACTCTTGCTAACAAATTTTTAACGGTTTGCTCTGTGCTGCACTGTGTGCTTCTTCTTTTTTCTTACCTCCCCTGTGGATCCACATAGCAAACTTGAGTTTGGCACTGTAACATTGTGGTTGGTGGCAGCACTTCTTCATCTGCAGTCTTTATTCTTTTAAAGTGACATATGTGGATCCCTGTAGCAAACCTGCACACTTCACTGCATTATTTGTCACAAGAATAACCTGGCAGGGTCCATGCCACCTGATACCCATTCAACTTTTTTCATGTGCTATTTTGCCACAACCCTGTCATTAAGAACCAGGTAATGGCGCTGCTCCCCACTTGATGATGGTGTGTTTGACTTCACCTGGTGAGAGATGAGCCTACCACATCAGATATTCCCTTTCAGTAGTGTAACACTAGGTCACCAGTAACTTTCCCAAGTGCTGCAGCAAGACAATCAGGAACTCACATCACTTTTCCCAACAGCACCTCATGGGAAGAGAGCCAAGTCGTTTTATTAGAGGTTCTTTTCAAACTCATTAATGTCAATGGCAACGCATCTGGCCACTTCAGAGCTATTGAATTGCAAATCTGTGAACGCTTGAGAGTATTGTTCACTTTCTCAACCACTTTGGATGCTCCAGGTCAGAAACTACAATGGAAATGGAGATCTATCTTAGACCTGGGTGGAATTGGCAGAGTTTCAGTCTGTGGAATTGCATGGAATTTCATTAAAATGTTGTGGACTATCATGGAATTCCGTGGAGAGGCAGAGTGGATAATGGGATGACACTAATGAGCATGAGGCCAAGTGACAGTGGATAGATGTTGTAGCGAGACACGAAGATGTAATAAGGCCAGCTATTACTATAACAGAGACAGAAAACAGAAGTTAATATGCCTCTTACCTTTCTTGACATTACTTTTCCAAGCTCAGTGCTGATGATCTATGTGGTAAAGGAAGATACAGAGTCCAGCTGTATAGTTAAGTAATCCTTTATTGCAGATTCCTTCTAAGATAGATGAATAGGAGAAGATAGGAAGTATAAGTAAAACCCCAACAGGAGCAAGCTCTAAGCAGCTCAGCCTGAGTTGATCAACTGACACTGTGAGCCAGAGAGAGGCACTGTGAACCAGAGAGTCACCCAGGCATTCTATGATGTCATGAACATTTTATGCAGTGAGGAACAGCAGAGAAGTAGTTTACTACAATCTACTGGGCACCTGATTTTCTTCGCAACTTCAATAGTCCCTCAAGCTAAACGGTGATAAGGCGGAGGTCATGATCCTGGGCAAGAATCCTCAACTCTGTGGCCCACAACATTGGCCAGAAGCCCTAGGTACTTTTCCTGACCGTTCTCTTAGGGTTAAGAATCTAGGCATTGTATTGGATGCCCAGATGCCTCAGGTAATCAAGGTTACCGCCACCTGTTTCACTGAGCTCAAGTGGCTAAAAAAGATCCTCTGGATGATTCCCCAGTCAGCCCAAAGGACAGTGTTCTAAGTCCTAATCTTGTCAAGATTGGATTATGGTAACATCATTGTACTTGGGTATAGTTCAGGCATTCATCCGACTCTTACAGATGGTTCAGAACTCAGCAGATAGAATTCTGTATCAGCTCCCGAAGCACATTTCAGTCTCTCAACTTTTTCAAGAGCTTCACAGTTTCAAAGCGTCTTCAATTCAAAGCTTTGTGTTGCATCTTTAAAACCAGAGCTGGAGTAGGCCCATGCTACATACAGGATCTGGACGTACTTTTCATCCCACATACACACTGAGATCTCAGAACCTGGCCTTGTGCATGTAACCTAGGATTCGCTTGTCTCGTATGGGAAGGCACTCTTTCTCTGTTTTGAGCCTTAAACCTACCAGCATCTTGCCGCCACCGCCACGAGAGTCATTTGGGCAGAGACCAGCGGGCGCGAAGGAGCGCAGACATCGCCGCCGCCACCGCCAAGAGTCCCTGGACACCGGACTCCGCGCCGCCGCTCCGGGAGACCACAAATCCCGGCAGGCCTCGCGGCGGCGCGTGTGCAGTGACGCGGGTCGTCGCGCAGCAGAGGGCGCCAGAGCCCTAGAAAGGGAGGAGAGCCCCCGCGTCGCGGGACGCGAGCGGGACGCCCGGGGCTAAGCCCGGGCAAAGGGCGGGCCCTCTTAGGCCCTCAGAGGCCCGACGAGCCTGGCCTGTGCCAGATATCCTGCCCGATTGCCAGCAGCCAAAGGACATTGAGACTGCATAACTGTAAGTTGGCTGTCATATATCATTGTGAGCCCCTGAGCTCTTGTTACACTGAGACGGGTACTGATAATTGACAATAAGCTTTTTGCACCCGCTTAGTGGGTTATTCACTGGGCCTGCCATGAATCATCCAGAGACTAGAAGCATGGCAGCTGCTGGGGTAAAGAAACTAACTGGTACCTTAGACGATTTTATAGTGCGCACACATGCCCTTATTGATGAAGGGATCATACTGATGGATAGAAGGGTGTCCCAAGACCTAGCTATGGCAAAGCGTTCCTCTCTGGGCCATATTGCACAAGCTTGTACACCCAACAATGTATCCGCTCCAAAGGCACTCGTAATGGTACACAAAGACCAGGGTTGCGACTTACCTGCCTCGCAGGAAGGCCTGGAGGCAACCCCAAATCTTTCCTTGTTACTGGAAAATGGCCCTGCGGTAACAGAAAATGAAATCACAGTTAGTACCCTAACTGAAAGGGGGAGGAAGGAGGGGGCAATCCCCAAACGAAAGAGTACCAAACAAAAGTTGATTAAAAGTACTACTCGCAAAGGGAAAAAAGCCCTGACTGGCAAAACCCACGACCCAATTCAGTTGGATCCGACCCCATTAAATGTGTGCACCAACCCAGACGCCCACACTAATATTAATGGTCCCGCTGGCGTGCCCCGGGTAAGTGTGGGCATAACACTAAGTCTGCCAGATGAAACTATCTTGGATAGTAGCTTGGAGGAGATCTTGGAACAAAGTGGGGTAGTTGACAATCAAGCTGGAGGGAGCGAGGACAGCAGTAGCCTAAGCATGGTTAATAATAATATCCTTGCAATGCTAAAAATTCTCTTAGAACCTATTGAGGTTAGGCTACGATGTCTGGAAACAATATTGACTAATATCCATTAAGATATCAGTGCCCCTAGCTTTAATTTGAACAATAAAGTTCCTCAAAAAAAACCAACTACGAATAGACCACCCACAGCTGCTAAAAGCGATGCTAGCACTAATCTACCTCCAAAACTTACCACCAATCCACCTCCAAAACCCACCACTAACCCACCCTCAAACCCTATGCCAACACCTAAAAATTCTACCATAACTGATAAAGCTGCGCCACCCACACAAATTCTTAAGGATAATGTTAATGTAGAAAAGAGGGAGACGCGTAGAAACATACATCTACCACTAGAAGCCTCAACATATGTTGTGGTCCTTACTGGAGTCCCCCAACCTGATGATAAATCACATGAAAACAATGGGGGACTTGTAAATAAAACAATTCATTGGTTAAATGATAACTACCCTCTCCCCCCGGCTTTTAAAAGCAATATCCTTATGGTCGAAAGGGCTCCCTGGGTGGGGTATAATAATAAAAAAAGGACACACGGTGACTGCGTGGTAATAACATTTGAGAATCCCCGCACCGCAGAATTTATTATATCGAGGCCTCCAAGAAACTATGGTTTGTCTATTGTGGCTAGGCCATTATCTTATTTCTACCCAGAGGGTGAACAACAAGATAATAGGTGGAGTTGGATCAGGGACAATCGACACCGTGGTGGTAATATTGGTCAGTCCTCTGATAATAACTTTCACAACACACGGTGGAATGGGAGGTATGATGATGGTTGGAACATTGTGAAATACAAAGGTAGGCCTCCTTATTCTTATCCACAAGGTTATGATCCAGGATGGGCAGGTAATCTACAATTTCCTCCGTTTTTCCCATGTTACAACCGGTTCGACTGCTTGGATGCAGTTGATTGACTCCCCAAGATCAAGGAAGATGACTGGCTGCCCGTCAATCCCGTAGACCTGGGTTCTATATGTTGCTTGGGGTCGGAGGAAACCCCAGTAATACAGGGGGGGAATGAGCACATACGAGGGAGCCAGGTTAGCAGACCAGGGGACACTGTAGATATTTCATCTCTAGATAAAGATTACTGTACGGTGCTATTTTGGAACGTGGCTGGGTTAAAACAAAAGATTGTCAATCCAAGCTGGGATGAGGCCATTACCGACGTGGGAATACTAGCCCTTCAAGAAACTTGGGTCACCACGCCGATACACCTTAATGGCTACAAAACTTACTTTACCCCTGCGGTGGGTGGAGTACATGGAAGACCCAAGGGGGGGTTGATTGTATACATATCTAATCTTTTAGTATACAATAAAATTTCCTTTTCCCCCGGATCCAGCTACTACCAAAAAATAGTGATATATACAAGGAAGGGTCTAAAGATGGTTCTTTTTAATTTCTATAATAACTGTTCAGGTAGCATGATTAAGGACGTACTTGATACACTAACCCTAGAAATGCAAAACGAACTTGACAAGAGCAAGAGGGCTGAAGCTATGTTATTATGGGGGGGTGATTTTAATTGTACTCTCTGCAAAAAGGCCCAAAAGGGTATTTGTGGTTTAATGCTGGAACAAGATGTCAACTTGACGCATTTTGAACATACCCTATTGGGCGACTCACTAAATGAAATGATTTTTAATTTTAATCTTGGGTTTGTAAATGAATTAGCACACCATACAACGACATTTGTTCCAACCTTTGTCGGGCGGGGTGCCTCATCCATTATCGATTTTAGTTTATGTACACTTAGCTCTGCGAACAGATTGATTAGAGCAAATATCATGGATTTACCACTAAGTGATCATCTGCCACAGGTATTAAAAATGGAGAACATATTTGCTGTAGTTGACACTAGAGAATGTCAGAATCAAATTGTTCAGGACGTGAGGTTGGGTGCCCATAATGGTTACAACCTTAAATGGAGTAGACTGGTCCCGGATGATTTTCTGTATAAAATATTGAGTAAATGCATGAGCAGCTTTTCGATCTGTTTAGATGAATACGCAGAGAATTGTGAAATAATAACCCATTTTAATATCATTTCCAGTAAAATTAAGGAAGCATTGTGGGTTAATAGGAAAAATTCCCTGAAGTCCAATAGGAAATGGTTTGATAGAAAGTGCACCAGAGCTCTAACAAAGCTTAGACATGCAATTCATAATAGACCACGGGATGTATCCCAAATTAGAATTGCAAGGAAGGACTACAATTTAGCATTGAGGGATAGGAAGGCCTCGATAAAAAGGGAGGCTTGGGATAACCTATGTGATGCCTCAAAATCAAAGGATCCGGCTGCTTTCTGGAGGGTTATTAACACCCCCCTCTTACATGAACAAAAAGCACGCATGGAAATTGCCATCTCAGAAGATGAGTGGGTGACACATTTTTCCTCCCTTTATAAGGCTGTGGAACTAACCCCTGAAATAGGCCAGGACGTGGGGTTGCTAAATTTAGATACATCCAGAACTCTGACTGTAACCCTTCCTGAAGTTATAGCAAGCCTGAAGGCGACTAAGGGGGGTAAAGCAGCAGGACCAGACGGTATACCAGCTGACCTCTATAAGGCTAACATCGAACTATGGGGGCCACTGTTAGTCCAGCTCTTCAATGCCGCTCTGGCAAATAGCCCTATTCCTACCTGGTTTACATCAGTAATAGTCCCAATCTTTAAGAAAGGGGACAGGCTAAGTTGTACATGCTATAGGCCAATTTCCTTATTGGACTCCTCTATAAAAATTTTGGGGAGAGTGGTTTTAGCTAAACTGCAAAGCTGGGCTGAGGATATTGGGGTGTTAAGTGACTTTCAATTTGGGTTCCAAAAGGGTTTAGGGACCATAGAGCAAGGTTTGAATCTTTTCACCTTGCAACAGAAGTATATAAAGGTCAAAAAACAACGTCTATACCTCACATTTGTTGATTTATCATCAGCCTTTGACTGTGTGTCACACATTAAATTATGGTTAATTATGGCTGGTTTGGGGGTAGACAACGCTATTATATGTTTTTTGAGAGAGCTGTATTCTGGGGCCACTGCTAGTGTCAGATATGGGAATAATGGTGAATGCAGTAGACAATTTGGGATTGGTCGGGGTGTGCGCCAAGGGTGCGTTCTAGCCCCCTTTCTATTTTTGTTATACATAAATGGAATGGAGAAGCATCTCGTGCAGGAGGGCAGGGACATGCCTATGGTGAGAGGTAGGCCTGTCCCTGCACTGATGTACGCTGATGATGCTGTCCTGATGGCGCGCACCCCAATGGCTTTACAAACTTTGGTTACAGCCTTTAACACCTTCATGCTTGGTTTAGATTTGAAAATTAATTGTTCTAAAACTTTATCTATGTACTGCGGGTCCAGAACAAACCAGCATGTGAAGCCTATCTTCATAAATTCCAATCCCTTAGAAAGGACCCCCACCTTCCCTTATCTGGGGATATTGTTCCATGAAAGTGGCTCATGGACTACAGCAATTCATGCTAGATCTTTGTTATTTTCTAAAACCATCATGGCCCTAAAATGTTTTATGAAAAAATTAGGTAAAAAACCCATAAAAGAGATTTTAACTGTTTATAATGCAACCTGTATATCTGTAGCCACCTATGGTGCAGGATTATGGGGCTATTCAAACATCAGTTCAATCCAAATCATGGAAAATAAGTTTTTATGCCACATTCTGTCCGTACCCCAAAGTACTGCAACAATGATATGCCATGCTGAATTGGGAATATTTTATGCTACTGACACTATCAGAATTCAGCCAGTCCTTCTTTGGCATAGGGTGTGAACAAATGAAGAATGTGTTGTCAATCGGGCTATTTTAAAGGACATCATGGTATTGGACAATATCAGTGATTTTAAATGGATAGACTACGTCAGAGACTTTCTTGAAAAAATAAGTTGCCCCCAATACTTTGAGGACCCACAATCAATGGAATACATATCCAGAAGAGATTTGAAAAATCTGTGTATGGCTTACCTCAAGGAAAAGAGATATATAGAGGAGGCGAGAAAAAAGACTGTTTCTGCCCACCAGGATATCCTAAGTGGAGAGAGATTGCAGCCATATCTTTCATTGTATATGTCCAATCATGAACGGTACCTTTTGACCCGATTTAGATTGAATATAGTTTTTAGGACACTATCGTTCCCCGTGATGAATTGTTGGTCGAAGGATTTATGTCTTTGTCCATGTGATGATGTTTCCAAACAATCTGATATACATATTTTATTCTTTTGTAAATTTTATACCCTTCCTCGAAAGAAACTTATCATCCCTATCCTTAAAGATTTAAATGTATATAGATGCCGCCTAGCGTTTACAGACTGCCAGAAAATGGATACTGTTTTTATGGTTGCCTCTATTGCAGAATTTTTAAAATTGGTTTTTAAGTGTCGTAAATCAATTCAAATGGATTGATTATTTTTATTGTATATATGAATTTAACTCTACCTCTTGTAAATTGTACCTTTGATGCTACTTTCATGGTTATCTCGCTTTTTAACCGAATAAAGTATTTTCGATTCGATTCGAGTCTGAAACTGTGGACAAAGCCTCTGAGAAATTGCACCTCCTTACTTGCATTCCGTAAAGGCGTAAAGACCTGGCGGTTTTGAGCTGTTAATCTGTTTCAGTGGTCTCTTTGCTCAGTGCTGGTAAACTCTTTTTGGGTACCTGTGCACATCACAAGACTATAAATAAATAAATAACTGGGTCCAATGAAAGGTTGAACCTTGTGACGTTTGCACGTTACAGATTGATGTTTGACGTAGTGTGCATGCTCCAGCCACACCTATGTTTATGAAAGTCTGTGATGCATACTGAGGTTTCAAGTGCTTTCACAACATATTTCCTATCATGTTTATTTAAACAAACATTTCAATCCAGTATGTTCAGGTTGACTATACTGATTCCACAAACCATACGAGGTCCTTCCTCTCTAAGAAATGCTAAGCATGCATGGTGTCACTGTGACCGGCCTCTATTTCATCTGTAATTAAAGTCATCGAAGCCACTTTTGCTTTGCACAAGATTCTGATCTAAAAATTGAAACCTTCCTCTAGCCGGGGCTACTCATTGCCTCCTCCCCTTAGAGCACTGCGTTCATTTTTCTATCTGGGATCAGTAATATGCACTGTAAAACGTAATTACGCAAACTAACAATGAAATGGTCACCTGTGCCCATGGAGTCTACGACATTGCAGTCTGAAGCCCTGCCAGGAAGTCACAGGTGCGTACTGCAAGAGCTTGTTTGGATACAGAGGTAAAACAGAATCAAAAACATATTCTTGCTGTGATTGTGTACAATGCTTATTTTTGGAACTATGATTGATACTCTGAACTATTAAGGGCAATGACATTAGCAAACGGGGTGCACAGTGCTGATATTTAATTCCACCGGTGGAATGGCAGAATTGATTATTAATTCCATGTTACATGAGTAATGCGGAATTACTAACTTCCTCCAATTCTGCCGGTGCCATTAAAAATTCTACCCACCACTACTTTATCTTCAATGTGGTGCACAAAATACTCATCCAATCGTTCATGAAATGAGGACATTTGAAGGAGACTATGGGTCCCACATTACTTAGTGCCAAGAGGTAGAACGGGAGGGGAGGAGGAGGTGACCCCCTTACAGCACAATCAGTGCATTGAGCTCTCCTGCTGCTTTTTCACATTTGGTGGGGACTAATAATCCCATGTTACTTAGCTCCAGGAGGCACCAGTGGAACCAGAGGGGGAGGAGGGGGGCAGTACCCCGCTCAGCGCTATAAAGTGCATTGAGCTCTCCACTGCTGCGTAAGACTTGGAGACACTTGTTCCCTTTTGCTCATTGCTGGGCATTGTGACTGGGCTATATAATGTTGTTATCACCTAAGCAGAGGTGGTCATTGGGGAGACGAAAGTGGATTACAACAATGTGTCAGATGAGAGACCAAGGCCAACCAAATTTAGACTGTCTTTTCTTAATAATGCAGTGGGAGTGTGTAGTAAAACGCTGCACGCATCAATAATAGCGTAAATACCATGAACAATGGTATGAAACCCACTGTACAGCAAGCCAACGTCGCCAAAATGTAGTAAGTTATGCTCCAACACGGTTAGAGTTGCATAGAAGATTTATTCACGAGCACAGCGGGATATAGACCCAACGCCTGCTGACCAGTCTGCAAACTGTCACAGCAGAACCCAGAGCCTAGAAAGTCAGGACACTAATTCTAGAATCAAAGACAGTACATAGAGAGGAGAAGAATCATAGAGAGGAAATACATAAAGTAACATAATATATTTACAACAGAGTGCTTATGGAAGAGTTTACATGTGGTGCAGACCAGCTGATCTTGAACTGCTACGCTATCACTCCACCTAGTGGTGCTTCCCTAGGTGTTGGTGGGGGTGTGGCATCATCCATTGCTGCCTCCCTTGAGGCTCCACCTAACTGCTGCCGCCCACCCCATAGTCCTGCAAATCTGATGGCATATCCCAATAACCCGGACCCCATTGCCATCACTGTCAAGGATAGAGCTCGTAGGGACGTTGTTAGGGCTAAAACAAGAAGCCCAGCACAGTTAAACCTCCCTTAGGCTGGCAGTAAGCCAGGAAAGGGAAAAAAGAAGGGACCTTCTGCACAGTCTCCTGAGACTCACATGACTCATAAGGGTTTGTGTAATCTTCAAGACTTATTTTTCAAGCTGGACCTGAAGATCTTGACAGCTCTTGATGCCCTTGGTTCATGAATTGCTGCATTGGAGGAGATGGTGGGAAAGCTGAATGTGTCATTGGACCATATTCAGACACAAGTTGAGAAATTGACATGTCATTTAGTCCCTGAGCTCCACTTTTCCATTGGTAATGGCAGTGTTTCTACCCAGGGTTTGTCCAGCTGTACCAAGCCCTATGATCATCCCACAGCCAACAAGGAGTCAGAGCCTTTGGTAGTCAACTCAGGTAATCCAAATCCTAATGCCACATTTCCCTGCAACAGTCTATCGACTTCCCAGATGGGCCCCAGCTATGATAGGATGGTTAGTATTCCACACCCTAATAGCCCTAAAGGATTAGTTCCTGGTGATAAAACTGTTGTTCTCCAACTTCCTCATGTGTTCACCCTTGAAGAGTATCATTTCACAATTGTTATCCAGCTGTCCCCATATCTTCTCCTAATGGTGAATGTATCCCCCAATCCAAACTAGGGACCCAGAGAGTTTTCCGCAGCTCAAAACAAAGTTGTTCATTGATTGACATCCAGGGATAACCCGGTTCAGTCTTTTTACGAGAGATTTTCATGGCCCATAGAGTTGGTTGGACAAGACCCTCAAAGAAAATGTTTGCGGGTGACTGCATTATGAAAAACGTCTGCAGTGCCACGTGGGGGTGGTGGTCATATCCTCCATACTCATCGAATGGTGTTCCATGTTGCAATATATCAGAACTGCCACCGGGATTCTTTTATCAACCCCACTTTGTTAGGCCTGTGCGAAGGGGCATTGCATCTTAGGTCACATGGGCCACAGATGGCTATGTCACCTTTTCACATCTAAGCAAGCCATTGAGCATGCTGATTGGTCTTTGGCCCGGCTCAATGACCCTGACTGACTGACCCCAGCTCTGATGTGGGATACTCGGTGATGCATTTTGTGTCTAGTTGGTCTGCTGATTTAAGGGCGTTAAATTGGAACATAGCTAGGGTACAAGTGCCCCTTTGTGACATGGTTACCCCCTACTTTTTGCCAGGTATTTGATGCAAATTTGACCGAAAAAGTACTGGGTGCCTGCTAAGCAGGTCCACAACACCAGTGTTCTTTCTCTCAAATTGTAACATTGTTCCACATTTGGCACCACATAAGGCTCTATGTAAATCCCTTGTAAGTGGTACCCCTGGTACCTAGGGCATTTGAGCTAAAGAGGGTTCCTAAGTGATGCAATACAAATTGTTTCACCCTAAGGACCCAGCACCAATCACATCCACAGTGCCATACCAGTGTGCATGTCTTGGTGCAGAGAAAAATGAAGAGTCAACATGGCACACATCCACTATGTGCCATACCTACACTGCACATGTGGTATAGGTAACTCACCCCTACAGCAAGCCTAAAAGCCCTAGGGCAGGGTTCACTATACCCATGTGTGGGCATATCTGCATGAGTGGGTGTATCCCCATGATATCTAAGTTCACCATTGGATGCCACAAGTGCACAGGGAGGCCATACCGGATCCATGGGCAGGACAGCTGTGATTACGAAGAGCCCAGCTACAGGATGGTTTAACTGTACTCCAAGGTGTTTGGCACCAAACACTTCATCTTGATAAACCCATACTGATGCTAATGCTGAATTTATTCATAAATGTGCCCCATGAAAACCTGTGTTCACTGACTGGTCTTGACCAGCCACCCTAGACATGTTTCTAACCCTGAGATGAGAGCCTTCGCTCTTAGAGGTCAGGAAAAAAGCTTGCTCTTGGTTGAGGTGTCCACACCTTCTCCAAGCAGAAACTGCATTCCAGGGTGGAAAGCTTCAAAGGCCCTGTCACATTTGGTATGTGACCCAGGTCTCTCTAGATAGTGGAGATGACCACCCCCTTTTCCTGACCCCAGATTTTGGTGGCAAGACAGGGGGGAAAATTAGTAAGTGTGCCCACATCAAGCCAGCACCACCACCTAAAGTGGACTAGCTGATGTGGACCCCACTTTTCAGATACCTCGATCTTGTTCTAGACGGAATTAGCATTCTAGATTGAGGGTTATTCCCACTTCTCACAGGAAGTGGTCATATAGAGAGTGTAGACACCCTACAGGTAGGCAGGCCATTGGCTACTACCTTCATTCCCCTTAATGCCCCAAAATTGAGTTTTTAGGTGTCACCCCTGAACCCAAGAGCTCAGATCCAGTGGATCAAGAGAAGAAGGGTGAAAAAGAATTATGGCCTGGCGAGAACAGCAGAAGAGCTGAAAAGTTTTGGCACAAAACCCTGCCTGCTCGCAACTCTCTCGACAATCACAATAGAGTGACTCGCCCTGCCAGCTATAGAACTATCAAAGCCTTTGGGAGCTTGACAGCACTTCTAAAATCACCTACAGTCTCCCTTGGAATGGAGGAGCTACTACTCTGCAGTTCGCATGTATAAACAAGTAAAGTCCCGTCCACCGCCTTGCAGTTCCTGGCCTGACCGATGCCACAGACGACCAGGAGAAGGTACTCATGGTCTGGAAGGTCAGATCTGTCTCCCGACAGAGTATGAATACACCTGGACCAACCGGAGCCATGTACCACCAACCCCCGGGGTACCGCACACCCTGCACCTAAAACCAACAGTGAGAATCCAGTCCAGATTTCCACTGTACCATGATTGCACTGCCATCCAGGGATGCCAGCATCACTGAGACCCACTTCATGAGTGGCCCAGCTGTCCTGATTTGGCCTCTGTCAGCTGTTTGCCTTGAACCGCAAGGAGCATCTTTCCACACTAACCCAGCCATCATAACCACTCTGCACTCGAGCAGCCTGAGTATCAAAGAACTGTCTATGCCCCCTTGCTCCCAGACCCCTTGCCACTCAAGGCCCCAGTTGGGGGCTCTCTGAATTGTCTCCAAGTCCCCCTGTCCAACTTGAAGTTGGTGGTCATTTGCAATTATAGCACATTTCTGGTGCTTCCAGAATTGCATTTAAGGAATCGCAATTTGCAATTACTTAATTGCAGTCGCAAAATAGTGAATCACAAATTTTGCAATTCTCTATTTTGCGATGGCCTTTTGGGATGATACATCCCAAAAGGCTTTTTCCAATTCGCAAACGGACCGATTCTGAGAATCTGCCCATTTGCAAACGGGAAAAAGGCTTGATACATATGGCCCAATGTTTCCGTAATGATGTGCTTTAACCACTGTTAAATATCACAGTGGTACTTCCAACAACCTTTTTGCAATACATAACACTTGACATATGCTAATGAGGAAGAACAATATTGAAACGCCCAAGGGAGCATTTCAGCGCTATATATCAGAGTTTACAATATGCTAAATTCCAGGAAGCGCTTCAGCGCGATGTGACACAATGTCAAAGTCATCAGGTATGCAAATTCCCTCAAGAGTGCTTCATCGCGATGTGCCCACAATGCCAGTCATCAATATGTAAATTACCAAAGAGCGCTTCAGCGCGATGTACAAAAATGCCAAAATCTCCAAACATGTAAAACAGTGCTAAAATGACCAAACATGTAAATGACTAAAGAGCGCTTCAGCGCGATGTACAACAGTGCTAAAATTACCAAACATGTAAATGCTCAAAAGCACTTCAGCGCGATATTCGGTTTTCTTTCAAAGTGCAAAATAACACAAACAGCACGAAGTTCCTTCCACGATGCTGTTGGTTAAGAAAGGAACAATCCTACCTGATTGTAGCTGAGAGAGAATCTACAACCTGGGAAAAGATAACAGAAGTCTTCTTGCTGCAACCGGAATCTTCTTTCAGCAACCGGAGAACAGGAACAGCTGCTGCTCAAGCTCAGGGTTCTCAATAACCAGCAATGAGAGCAGGGAGTGGCCCCTATTTAAAGGGCTCAGGAAGAAACTTCTAAAATAGGGTGTGGTCTCTATTAGCTTCCTGATTCCAGCTCACAGGTAAACTACTGGAGCTGAGAAGGGACAAAAGGCCTTGATAACATCATAGTCTGCAACAAGCATTGGTACAGACAAGTGGCAAAAGTCACAACAAGCATTGGCAAAAATAATAGAAAACAGTAAACAGATAACTTCATAGTCTGCAACAAGCATTGGCACAGACAAGTGGCAAAAGTCACAACAAGCATTGGCAACGACCACTCTTACCCAGTCCAAAGATCAGGGCTTGATCCATCACCGTTATTTAGCTCACTGCCCCATCCCAGCTCAGAACCTGGCTATATGCAAATTAGTCTGTCCCTGGCCCAGTGCATCATGGGAACAGGGCAGATCAAACTACCAAGCCAATTCTTCACCAGAAATGAGACAAGCTAGCGGGGACCGGTTTCTGGCATTTCAGCCTCGTCGGCCCGGCTTGCTTGAATCCTGATGGAGCAGTGAGCAAGGGACTCATGTCTGAGTATACCCTGCCACACCTATAGTGGCCAAAAACGATTCAGAAAAGGGGGTGGTGATGAACAGAGTGTCTGAATTAAGCAGACCACTCTTACCCAGTCCAAAGATCAGGGCTTGATCCATCACCGTTATTTAGCTCACTGCCCCATCCCAGCTCAGAACCTGGCTATATGCAAATTAGTCTGTCCCTGGCCCAGTGCATCATGGGAACAGGGCAGACCAAACTACCAAGCCAATTCTTCACCAGAAAGGAGACAAGCTACCGGGGACCGGTTTCTGGCATTTCAGCCTCGTCGGCCCGGCTTGCTTGAATCCTGATGGAGCAGTGAGCAAGGGACTCATGTCTGAGTATACCCTGCCACACCTATAGTGGCCAAAAACGATTCAGAAAAGGGGGTGGTGATGAACAGAGTGTCTGAATTAAGCAGACCACTCTTACCCAGTCCAAAGATCAGGGCTTGATCCATCACCGTTATTTAGCTCACTGCCCCATCCCAGCTCAGAACCTGGCTATATGCAAATTAGTCTGTCCCTGGCCCAGTGCATCATGGGAACAGGGCAGACCAAACTACCAAGCCAATTCTTCACCAGAAAGGAGACAAGCTACCGGGGACCGGTTTCTGGCATTTCAGCCTCGTCGGCCAGGCTTGCTTGAATCCTGATGGAGCAGTGAGCAAGGGACTCATGTCTGAGGATACCCTGCCACACCTATAGTGGCCAAAAACGATTCAGAAAAGGGGGTGGTGATGAACAGAGTGTCTGAATTAAGCAGACCACTCTTACCCAGTCCAAAGATCAGGGCTTGATCCATCACCGTTATTTAGCTCACTGCCCCATCCCAGCTCAGAACCTGGCTATATGCAAATTAGTCTGTCCCTGGCCCAGTGCATCATGGGAACAGGGCAGACCAAACTACCAAGCCAATTCTTCACCAGAAAGGAGGCAAGCTACCGGGGACCGGTTTCTGGCATTTCAGCCTCGTTGGCCCGGCTTGCTTGAATCCTGATGGAGCAGTGAGCAAGGGACTCATGTCTGAGTATACCCTGCCACACCTATAGTGGCCAAAAACGATTCAGAAAAGGGGGTGGTGATGAACAGAGTGTCTGAATTAAGCAGACCACTCTTACCCAGTCCAAAGATCAGGGCTTGATCCACCCCTTTTCTGAATCATTTTGTCCACCATAAGCGTGGAAGGGTATACTCAGATGTGAGTCCCTTGCTCATTGCACCATCAGGATTCAAGCAAGCCGGGCCGACGACGCCTGAAATGGCAGAAACCGGTCCCCGGAAGCTTGTTTCCTTCCCAGTATAAGAATTGGCTTGGTAGTTTGGTTTGCCCTGTTCCCATCATGCACTGGGACAGGAACAGACTAATTTGCATATAGCCAAGTTCTGAGCTGGGATGGTGCAGTGAGCTAAAAAACGGTGATGGATCAAGCCCTGATCTTTGGACTGGGTAAGAGTGGTCTGCTTAATTCAGGCACTCTGTTCATCACCACCCCCTTTTCTGAATCATTTTGTCCACCATAAGCGTGGAAGGGTATACTCAGATGTGAGTCCCTTGCTCATTGCACCATCAGGATTCAAGCAAGCCGGGCCGACGACGCCTGAAATGGCAGAAACCGGTCCCCGGAAGCTTGTTTCCTTCCCAGTATAAGAATTGGCTTGGTAGTTTGGTTTGCCCTGTTCCCATCATGCACTGGGACAGGAACAGACTAATTTGCATATAGCCAAGTTCTGAGCTGGGATGGTGCAGTGAGCTAAAAAACGGTGATGGATCAAGCCCTGATCTTTGGACTGGGTAAGAGTGGTCTGCTTAATTCAGGCACTCTGTTCATCACCACCCCCTTTTCTGAATCATTTTGTCCACCATAAGCGTGGAAGGGTATACTCAGATGTGAGACCCTTGCTCATTGCACCATCAGGATTCAAGCAAGCCGGGCCGACGACGCCTGAAATGGCAGAAACCGGTCCCCGGAAGCTTGTTTACTTCCCAGTATAAGAATTGGCTTGGTAGTTTGGTTTGCCCTGTTCCCATCATGCACTGGGACAGGAACAGACTAATTTGCATATAGCCAAGTTCTGAGCTGGGATGGTGCAGTGAGCTAAAAAACGGTGATGGATCAAGCCCTGATCTTTGGACTGGGTAAGAGTGGTCTGCTTAATTCAGGCACTCTGTTCATCACCACCCCCTTTTCTGAATCATTTTGTCCACCATAAGCGTGGAAGGGTATACTCAGATGTGAGTCCCTTGGTCATTGCACCATCAGGATTCAAGCAAGCCGGGCGGACGACGCCTGAAATGGCAGAAACCGGTCCCCGGAAGCTTGTTTCCTTCCCAGTATAAGAATTGGCTTGGTAGTTTGGTTTGCCCTGTTCCCATCATGCACTGGGACAGGAACAGACTAATTTGCATATAGCCAAGTTCTGAGCTGGGATGGTGCAGTGAGCTAAAAAACGGTGATGGATCAAGCCCTGATCTTTGGACTGGGTAAGAGTGGTCTGCTTAATTCAGGCACTCTGTTTATCACCACCCCCTTTTCTGAATCATTTTGTCCACCATAAGCGTGGAAGGGTATACTCAGATGTGAGTCCCTTGCTCATTGCACCATCAGGATTCAAGCAAGCCGGGCCGACGACGCCTGAAATGGCAGAAACCGGACCCCGGAAGCTTGTTTCCTTTCCAGTATAAGAATTGGCTTGGTAGTTTGGTTTTCCCTGTTCCCATCATGCACTGGGACAGGAACAGACTAATTTGCATATAGCCAAGTTCTGAGCTGGGATGGTGCAGTGAGCTAAAAAACGGTGATGGATCAAGCCCTGATCTTTGGACTGGGTAAGAGTGGTCTGCTTAATTCAGGCACTCTGTTCATCACCACCCCCTTTTCTGAATCATTTTGTCCACCATAAGCGTGGAAGGGTATACTCAGATGTGAGTCCATTGCTCCTTGCACCATCAGGATTCAAGCAAGCCGGGCCGACGACGCCTGAAATGGCAGAAACCGGACCCCGGAAGCTTGTTTCCTTCCCAGTATAAGAATTGGCTTGGTAGTTTGGTTTGCCCTGTTCCCATCATGCACTGGGACAGGAACAGACTAATTTGCATATAGCCAAGTTCTGAGCTGGGATGGTGCAGTGAGCTAAAAAACGGTGATGGATCAAGCCCTGATCTTTGGACTGGGTAAGAGTGGTCTGCTTAATTCAGGCACTCTGTTCATCACCACCCCCTTTTCTGATTCATTTTGTCCACCATAAGCGTGGAAGGGTATACTCAGATGTGAGTCCATTGCTCATTGCACCATCAGGATTCAAGCAAGCCGGGCCGACGACGCCTGAAATGGCAGAAACCGGTCCCCGGAAGCTTGTTTCCTTCCCAGTATAAGAATTGGCTTGGTAGTTTGGTTTGCCCTGTTCCCATCATGCACTGGGACAGGAACAGACTAATTTGCATATAGCCAAGTTCTGAGCTGGGATGGTGCAGTGAGCTAAAAAACGGTGATGGATCAAGCCCTGATCTTTGGACTGGGTAAGAGTGGTCTGCTTAATTCAGGCACTCTGTTCATCACCACCCCCTTTTCTGAATCATTTTGTCCACCATAAGCGTGGAAGGGTATACTCAGATGTGAGACCCTTGCTCATTGCACCATCAGGATTCAAGCAAGCCGGGCCGACGACGCCTGAAATGGCAGAAACCGGTCCCCGGAAGCTTGTTTCCTTCCCAGTATAAGAATTGGCTAGGTAGTTTGGTTTGCCCTGTTCCCATCATGCACTGGGACAGGAACAGACTAATTTGCATATAGCCAAGTTCTGAGCTGGGATGGTGCAGTGAGCTAAAAAACGGTGATGGATCAAGCCCTGATCTTTGGACTGGGTAAGAGTGTTCTGCTTAATTCAGGCACTCTGTTCATCACCACCCCCTTTTCTGAATCATTTTGTCCACCATAAGTGTGGAAGGGTATACTCAGATGTGAGTCCCTTGCTCATTGCACCATCAGGATTCAAGCAAGCCGGGCGGACGACGCCTGAAATGGCAGAAACCGGTCCCCGGAAGCTTGTTTCCTTCCCAGTATAAGAATTGGCTTGGTAGTTTGGTTTGCCCTGTTCCCATCATGCACTGGGACAGGAACAGACTAATTTGCATATAGCCAAGTTCTGAGCTGGGATGGTGCAGTGAGCTAAAAAACGGTGATGGATCAAGCCCTGATCTTTGGACTGGGTAAGAGTGGTCTGCTTAATTCAGGCACTCTGTTCATCACCACCCCCTTTTCTGAATCATTTTGTCCACCATAAGCGTGGAAGGGTATACTCAGATGTGAGTCCCTTGCTCATTGCCCCATCAGGATTCAAGCAAGCCGGGCCGACGACGCCTGAAATGGCAGAAACCGGTCCCCGGAAGCTTGTTTCCTTCCCAGTATAAGAATTGGCTTGGTAGTTTGGTTTGCCCTGTTCCCATCATGCACTGGGACAGGAACAGACTAATTTGCATATAGCCAAGTTCTGAGCTGGGATGGTGCAGTGAGCTAAAAAACGGTGATGGATCAAGCCCTGATCTTTGGACTGGGTAAGAGTGGTCTGCTTAATTCAGGCACTCTGTTCATCACCACCCCCTTTTCTGAATCATTTTGTCCACCATAAGCGTGGAAGGGTATACTCAGATGTGAGTCCCTTGCTCATTGCACCATCAGGATTCAAGCAAGCCGGGCCGACGACGCCTGAAATGGCAGAAACCGGTCCCCGGAAGCTTGTTTCCTTCCCAGTATAGGAATTGGCTTGGTAGTTTGGTTTGCCCTGTTCCCATCATGCACTGGGACAGGAACAGACTAATTTGCATATAGCCAAGTTCTGAGCTGGGATGGTGCAGTGAGCTAAAAAACGGTGATGGATCAAGCCCTGATCTTTGGACTGGGTAAGAGTGGTCTGCTTAATTCAGGCACTCTGTTCATCACCACCCCCTTTTCTGAATCATTTTGTCCACCATAAGCGTGGAAGGGTATACTCAGATGTGAGACCCTTGCTCATTGCACCATCAGGATTCAAGCAAGCCGGGCCGACGACGCCTGAAATGGCAGAAACCGGTCCCCGGAAGCTTGTTTCCTTCCCAGTATAAGAATTGGCTTGGTAGTTTGGTTTGCCCTGTTCCCATCATGCACTGGGACAGGAACAGACTAATTTGCATATAGCCAAGTTCTGAGCTGGGATGGTGCAGTGAGCTAAAAAACGGTGATGGATCAAGCCCTGATCTTTGGACTGGGTAAGAGTGGTCTGCTTAATTCAGGCACTCTGTTCATCACCACCCCCTTTTCTGAATCATTTTGTCCACCATAAGCGTGGAAGGGTATACTCAGATGTGAGTCCCTTGCTCATTGCACCATCAGGATTCAAGCAAGCCGGGCCGACGACGCCTGAAATGGCAGAAACCGGTCCCCGGAAGCTTGTTTCCTTCCCAGTATAAGAATTGGCTTGGTAGTTTGGTTTGCCCTGTTCCCATCATGCACTGGGACAGGAACAGACTAATTTGCATATAGCCAAGTTCTGAGCTGGGATGGTGCAGTGAGCTAAAAAACGGTGATGGATCAAGCCCTGATCTTTGGACTGGGTAAGAGTGGTCTGCTTAATTCAGGCACTCTGTTCATCACCACCCCCTTTTCTGAATCATTTTGTCCACCATAAGCGTGGAAGGGTATACTCAGATGTGAGTCCATTGCTCATTGCACCATCAGGATTCAAGCAAGCCGGGCCGACGACGCCTGAAATGGCAGAAACCGGTCCCCGGAAGCTTGTTTCCTTCCCAGTATAAGAATTGGCTTGGTAGTTTGGTTTGCCCTGTTCCCATCATGCACTGGGACAGGAACAGACTAATTTGCATATAGCCAAGTTCTGAGCTGGGATGGTGCAGTGAGCTAATAAACGGTGATGGATCAAGCCCTGATCTTTGGACTGGGTAAGAGTGGTCTGCTTAATTCAGGCACTCTGTTCATCACCACCCCCTTTTCTGAATCATTTTGTCCACCATAAGCGTGGAAGGGTATACTCAGATGTGAGACCCTTGCTCATTGCACCATCAGGATTCAAGCAAGCCGGGCCGACGACGCCTGAAATGGCAGAAACCGGTCCCCGGAAGCTTGTTTCCTTCCCAGTATAAGAATTGGCTTGGTAGTTTGGTTTGCCCTGTTCCCATCATGCACTGGGACAGGAACAGACTAATTTGCATATAGCCAAGTTCTGAGCTGGGATGGTGCAGTGAGCTAAAAAACGGTGATGGATCAAGCCCTGATCTTTGGACTGGGTAAGAGTGGTCTGCTTAATTCAGGCACTCTGTTCATCACCACCCCCTTTTCTGAATCATTTTGTCCACCATAAGTGTGGAAGGGTATACTCAGATGTGAGTCCCTTGCTCATTGCACCATCAGGATTCAAGCAAGCCGGGCGGACGACGCCTGAAATGGCAGAAACCGGTCCCCGGAAGCTTGTTTCCTTCCCAGTATAAGAATTGGCTTGGTAGTTTGGTTTGCCCTGTTCCCATCATGCACTGGGACAGGAACAGACTAATTTGCATATAGCCAAGTTCTGAGCTGGGATGGTGCAGTGAGCTAAAAAACGGTGATGGATCAAGCCCTGATCTTTGGACTGGGTAAGAGTGGTCTGCTTAATTCAGGCACTCTGTTCATCACCACCCCCTTTTCTGAATCATTTTGTCCACCATAAGCGTGGAAGGGTATACTCAGATGTGAGTCCCTTGCTCATTGCACCATCAGGATTCAAGCAAGCCGGGCGGACGACGCCTGAAATGGCAGAAACCGGTCCCCGGAAGCTTGTTTCCTTCCCAGTATAAGAATTGGCTTGGTAGTTTGGTTTGCCCTGTTCCCATCATGCACTGGGACAGGAACAGACTAATTTGCATATAGCCAAGTTCTGAGCTGGGATGGTGCAGTGAGCTAAAAAACGGTGATGGATCAAGCCCTGATCTTTGGACTGGGTAAGAGTGGTCTGCTTAATTCAGGCACTCTGTTCATCACCACCCCCTTTTCTGAATCATTTTGTCCACCATAAGTGTGGAAAGGTATACTCAGATGTGAGTCCCTTGCTCATTGCACCATCAGGATTCAAGCAAGCCGGACCGACGACGCCTGAAATGGCAGAAACCGGTCCCCGGAAGCTTGTTTCCTTCCCAGTATAAGAATTTGCTTGGTAGTTTGGTTTGCCCTGTTCCCATCATGCACTGGGACAGGAACAGACTAATTTGCATATAGCCAAGTTCTGAGCTGGGATGGTGCAGTGAGCTAAAAAACGGTGATGGATCAAGCCCTGATCTTTGGACTGGGTAAGAGTGGTCTGCTTAATTCAGGCACTCTGTTCATCACCACCCCCTTTTCTGAATCATTTTGTCCACCATAAGCATGGAAGGGTATACTCAGATGTGAGTCCCTTGCTCATTGCACCATCAGGATTCAAGCAAGCCGGGCCGACGACGCCTGAAATGGCAGAAACCGGTCCCCGAAGCTTGTTTCCTTCCCAGTATAAGAATTGGCTTGGTAGTTTGGTTTGCCCTGTTCCCATCATGCACTGGGACAGGAACATACTAATTTGCATATAGCCAAGTTCTGAGCTGGGATGGTGCAGTGAGCTAAAAACGGTGATGGATCAAGCCCTGATCTTTGGACTGGGTAAGAGTGGTCTGCTTAATTCAGGCACTCTGTTCATCACCACCCCCTTTTCTGAATCATTTTGTCCACCATAAGCGTGGAAGGGTATACTCAGATGTGAGTCCCTTGCTCATTGCACCATCAGGATTCAAGCAAGCCGGGCCGACGACGCCTGAAATGGCAGAAACCGGTCCCCGGAAGCTTGTTTCCTTCCCAGTATAAGAATTGGCTTGGTAGTTTGGTTTGCCCTGTTCCCATCATGCACTGGGACAGGAACAGACTAATTTGCATATAGCCAAGTTCTGAGCTGGGATGGTGCAGTGAGCTAAAAAACGGTGATGGATCAAGCCCTGATCTTTGGACTGGGTAAGAGTGGTCTGCTTAATTCAGGCACTCTGTTCATCACCACCCCCTTTTCTGAATCAGGAATCTGACATGGCAGAATCATGACAACCACTATATAGTTTCAGAAGCCATTGGCTGAGTATGAGCCGGCCCATCCTGTGAATGAGGCCACCAATCCTGAAGATCAGGGCGGAGTGAGTGAGGAAGATAATCCAGATCATCCCCCCCTAGAAGGAGATGTTGTGGTACCTGTCCCCATCAACTGACCCAATGTGCCATGGGCACCTGCCTCTAGCAAGGATTGCTCAGGTCGCTCAATGTACAAAGAAAAACTCTCTGAGGAGGAGGTTCTTCTTGAAAGATTGGACCGCAGAATAGCCCTGGAGGACAGGATACTGACCGTAAAGAGGGACAGGGCAGACATGGGTTTAGCACCCATGAATGGTGGCAGCAACATAATACCTAGGGACAAAGAGGAAACCTTTGACTCTAAAATCCCCACAGGATTGTCCCAAAATATACACAAGGTAATTACACCATCAAATGCTTCACAGCTTTGAGCGAGCCTGTAGGATAAGGAGGCTTAACCAGAAGTATTGCGACTCTCTACTTTGGGAACTGTTTTCTGGTAAGTGCAGGGATAGACTCCTGGCACTGAACAAGGCAGATGCTGAGTCCTATGACAACATGAAGGGTATCCTGATTGAGGGCTTTGTACTTACCACTGAAGAGTATAGAAGTAAGTTCATTGGGACTTAGAACAGCAAGAGTCAGTAATGGGTTTTGTAGATTTTTCAGTAAAGACACTAGGTAGTTGGTTGAAAGGAAGTCAGATGCACGACTATGATGAGCTGTATAAGTTGATTATAAAAAAGAACATATGTCGAGTAACTGTGTTTCCGAAAAGTTGCATCAATACTTGGTGGACCTTCATCCTACTTCTCCCCAAGAGTTGGGAAAGAAGGCAGACCACTGGGTCAAGACTAGGGTGATCAAATCTACCACTGGTGGGAGTGACCAAAAGAAAGGAGCTATTAAACCTCATCAGGGGAAAGAGGCTGAACAACCTAGGATAAAAGTAAAGGGTCTGCTAAGTGCCCCAAAGCCCTGCTCAGGATGGTAGGACCCCAAACTCGTCACAACCAAAAGCTGGGTACCAAGGTAAGAATGGGGATCCACGAAGGCATGGTGTCACTACTGTAGACAGCTGAGACACAAAACTCAAGACACTGCCTTTTTCAAAAATAATCCCCCTCCTTCTCCTCAAGCTTATTCTGGAATAGTAAGTCCCCAGGTGTATCCCTAGTGTGCCTGAGTAAATCAGAGTACAAACTGAAGCTACACTAATCTCTGAGGGTGGGATCTTGCAACATTAGCCAATATGGAAAAATGCAAACAGCACCCCTTAATTAATGGGATCAAAGTAGAAGCCCTGAGAGATACAGTTTCAAATGTCACCATGGTGACTGAAATCTGGAATCCTCAGAATAAAACCTGACCGGAGAGACGTATCCAGTCACCAACACTGATAATGTCACAAAGGTCCATTTCATGGCAATGGTGTCCTAGAGTGGGGAGGGGTTACTGGCCTGAAACAGGTAGTGGTCTATTCTGCAATTCCGGTTGAATGTCTGCTAGGGAATTATCTGGAGTCCTCATCTTGGGCTGAGGTTGAGCTTATGACTCATGCAGCCATGCTGGTAATTCCTGACTGGGTGTGCATGAAAACCCAAGCACAGAACAATGCCCAGGGTGAAAAAGAGGTCTTAGAGTCTGAAAGTATAGCCCATCCCTCCAAGAGAATAGGTAAGGCATATGGGAAACCAGCTACTGAACAGCCACAAGCTCAGGTCCCCTCTACCCAGAGAAAAGACCTGTCAGAGAGAACATAGCCCCAGGAACTTGGGCCTTACACGGCAGAGCTCCTAGGCCCAAGGGGGCCCTCTAGGGAAGAGCTGCGACAAGGACAGATGACCTGTCCTCTTTTGAAAGCCTGAGACAGCAATCAGCTGCACATGTTAAGGGAGATGTCAGTGGATCCCACAGGACCTATATGGGGGAAGGACTCCTGTTCATTGATGCCAGAGACCCCAAACCTGGTGCCACTAGGAGTGTGGTAGTGCCTCAGCAGGTCTGAGAGTTTCTCCTCACATTGGCACATGGCAGCCCCCTAGCTGTGCATCTTGGCCAGAGCCAGCTAGTCAGCCACTTCTACTGGCCAACCATGCCCCAGAAAATGAAGGAGGTTTGCAACTCCTGTGCCACCTGCCAAGCCAATTGCAAAGTAGGTGGCCACCAAAATGCCTCCTTAATTCCAAGTCCAGTGGTTACCTTTTGAAATGGTAGGGATTGACATTGTCTGTCCCCTTAGCCCTCCAACTGCATCAGGGAACAGGTTCACACTGGTTGTAGTGGGTCATAGTACCCTGAGGCAATTTCCTTTAGGACTACCACCTCTCCTGCAGTGGCTAGGGACCTCATTGATATTTTTATTAGAGTGGATTTCCCTAAGGAGATAGGGTTAGACAGAGGTACCAACTTCATGTCTGGCAACCTGAAGCACAGGTGGGCTGTGTGGAGTGACTTATCATTTTACTACTGGTTACCACTCACAAACCAATGGACGTGCTGAGAGATTCAACAAGACCGATAAAGGAAATATCATGGGACTCCCTGAAAAACTCAGAAGGAGATGGGATGTTCTTTTGTCAACGTTGATTTTTGCTCACAGAGAGTTGCCACAGAAGGGAGTAGGGTTCCCCCTTTGAACTTCTGGTTGGCCATCCTGTGAGGGGATTACTTTTTCTGGTTTAGGAAGGCTGTGAGTGACTGCTCAAAAAGCATACAGAAGATATTGTGGATTATTTTCTAGCCTTACATTGCAGGATGGCAGAGTACATGGGCAAAGCAAATAAAAACCCATTGTCCAGTCAAGAACGTCAAAATCTGTGGAATGACCAAAAGGCAGCCCTGGTGGAGCTCCAACCAGGGCAGAAGATATGGATATTGGAGCCTGTGGAAAGACAAATCAATCAATCAGGAGCTTGTATAGCACGGATACGCAGCCATGAGAGTCTCAAGGTGCTGGGCTTGGGCGGCTGCTGTTCGCACTGGGTGGAGGGTCATTCAAAGAGCCAGATCTTGAAGTCCTTCTTGAATTAGGTCAGCAACACGAATTACCTGAGGTGGAGAGGCAGGGTGTTCCAGGTCTTGGTGCTGAGGTAGTAAATTGACCTTCCTGGTCATGTGGATGCTGGGGACAAAAGTTAGGGCGAGTTTGGTGGAGGGGAGTTGCCTGGTGGGCATGTAGAATGTGAGGCGGTGGTTCAGGAATGCTGGTTTTTTCATCTTATAGAGCTTTGTAGGTGTAAGTGAGGAGCTTTAATGTTATTCCCTTGTTGAATGTGAGCTAGAGGAGTTGTCGGAGGTGTTGCGTGATATGGCTGCGGAGGGGGATGTCGAGGACCAGTCTGATTGCAGCATTTGAACGTTCTGTAGTTTCTTGAGGTGTTGCCTGTGTAGAGTGCATTGCCATAGTCAAGTCGGCTGGTGACGAGTGTGCAGGTTACCATGTTTCTGGATTCTGTGGAGATCTCTTTGAATGTCTTTCAGAGCAGGTGGAGCATGTGGAAGCAGACTGAGAAACTGCGTTCATTTGTCCGTTCATTGTGAGTGATTAATCCAGTATGATGCAGAGGTTGCTTGGGTGGTCCGTCGGGTGCGGGGAGGTTCCAGAGTGGCTGGCCACCAGGAGTCATCCTAGACTGAAGAAGTGGGTCACAGGATGAGTACTTTGATCTTGTCTGAGTTGAGCTGGAGGCAGCTGTCTTTCAACCAGGTAGCAACGGTCCTCTTTCCATTATGGAAGCTTGTTCTGGCGGTTATGGGTTCATCGGTGGGGGAGAGGATCAGCTTGGTGTCCTCGGCGTAGGTGACAATGTTGAGTCTGTGGCTTCTGATGATGGCTGTGAGGGGGGCATGTAGAAGTTGAAGAAGGTGCGGCTTAGGGATGAACCCTGGGGCACTCCACAGCTGATCTCTGTGGGCTATGAGAGGATAGGTGGTAATCTAACTCACTGAGTCCGGCCATTGAGGAAGGATTCAGTGTAGTGCCTCGTTGTTGAGTCTCATGATTAGCGTGCGGTGGGAGATGATGTTGAAGGCAGCCAAGAGGTTTGGTAGCATGTGGGCTGCTGCCTCGCCTCGGTTGAGGAGGGAGCGGATTTCGTCAGGGGTGGCAAGGAAAGCAGTCTCCGTGCTCTGGTTGCTTCGGAAGTTGGATTGGGAGGTGTCCAGGAAGTGTTTCACTTTGATGAACTCAGAGTGTTGGACATTGATGCATGACTGAACGGAGCTTATAAAGCGTGCAGCTACTCAACAAGAGTGTTTTGGCCCTAGAGGGTCATGCATGACTGCACTGAGAGGTGCAATTAGCTCTCAAAGAGCCAGGTTGTCAGCTGTTTCTTAAAGTATGTCAAATCTGTTGTTGCTCTCAGTGTGGCCGTTAGTTGGTTGCATGCTTGTGCAACCGGGGAACTAAAAGATTTGCCCCCCTGCGTGCCAAGCACACTTTGGGGATGCAGGCAAGGTCAGAGGAGAATGATCTAAGCGATCTGATGGGTGTGTAGTGGCAAGCATGTCTTCTGAGGTATCCCGCCCCCTTGCCATGGAGGGCTTTAAAGAATATTACCATGACCTTAAACTTTATCCTTTCCTTCACTGGAAGCCAGTGTAATGCCTTGAGATGAGGGGTCATGTGAGACCTGGGCTTTAGCCTAAAGATCACCCTGGCCGCTGAGTTTTGCACCACTTGGATGCACTGGAGGAGGAAACCTGACAGGCCCAAGTATAGGACATTGGCATAGTCCAATCTAGACATCACCAGAGCCTGAACCACTATCTTCCTGGAGTCAGGTGTAAGGAGCAGAAGGAATATTTTAAGCATGCGGAGTATGCCAAAACAGGTACCCGCCAGAACCTGGACTTGGGATCACATAGAGAGGGTATTATTGATGTAGGTGCCCAAGTTCTCAACGGTGGTTTGTACCAAGTTTGGGGGGACTATTGCTGCGGCCACCAATGAATCCAATTGTTCACAGAGGGCAGGTCAAAGAAAACAATCTCTGATATGTCAGGGTTGCCTTTAAGCTACTTTGCCGTCAGCCAGTTAAAAACCTTCGTGAGACAAGATCTAATTGCATCCCGTCAAAGTCTGTACCTTTAGCACAGGAAAAGATCAGATGAGTATCATCAGCATACAAAATGATCTTGGCCCCAGGGAAGGGTGCAAGGGGAGACATATATAAGTTAAATAGAGTCGGGCTCAGGATGGAGTCCTGAGGGACTCCTACATTCATATTGGGCTTGGGGGTTGCAAAAGGGGGAATCCATATTTCCTGATTTATATCCTTCGGGAAGGATGTTATCAGGCTAATGCCAAACCCCTAATGCCTAAAATACTCAGTCTATCAAGGAGCTTCTCGTGTGGAATCATGTCGAACACTGCCAACAGGTCAAGTAGTATGAGGATCACTCTGCACCTCTGGTCAAGCTGTTCCTTAAGGTGCTCCGCTACCTCTAAAAGAGGTGCCTCTGTGCTGTAATTAGCCCTGAAGCCAGATTGAGTTGGATGGAGAAAATTGTGACTTTTAGCACAATCCCTAATCACTTTGTTGACATGTTTCACTAGTACTTTGGAGAAAGCCAGGAGGAGGGAAATTGGCCTATAATTCGCAGGGACTTTGGGATCTGCTATAGGTTTTTTAAGGAGCAGTAGGATTTTTGCCTCTTCCAGAGAGACGGCACAATGCCCGAGAAAAGCGATGAGTTTAGCACCATGTTTACTGTGGGGTTTAAGGTGGGGGCGAGGGAGGGTAGTAGTTTTGCTGGTCATGTGTCCACCTGTGAACCTGATTCAAGGCCCTTAAGGTATAAAAGTGATTTGTCCAATTGTATAGCTGAAAATAGTAATAGTGCCGGGAAAAACTGGGGACTGGCAGTTCCTTTGGATAAGTGATGGGAGGGCAGGTCCCCGCCTATCTCCCTAAGAAAAGACTGATGGATCATAGCAATCTTGTTATGGAAGGATAGGGCCACCTGGCTGGTCTATTAGGCCAAATGGTGGGCTCCCTTCCTGGCTGCCTTAGGGGCAGTGAAAGACTTTACAATGCTAAAGATCTTCTTGTCTTTGTTATTAGTGGTCACAATCTTGGTCTGCAGATAGCTTTTCTTGGCCAGTTTTACCTGCTGATAGTGAGATTTTAGAGCTGCTTTATAGATAATCTTATCTTCAGGCAAATAGTTTTTACGTCACTTTCTTTCTAGACCTTTGCACTCGCTTTTACTAGATCTCAGGGATTTGTTGAACCAGGGATGGTCTTCTCATTGATTACCTTCTCATTGACGGCCTTCTCAATGACCTTGGCTGGGAAGGGGAGGAGGGCGATGGCTCTGATGTTCTTGAGATCGGCTTCTTCAGCAGAGGGTTGACCTCTGCATGTTTCCAGTTGTTGGTGAAGGTGGCAGTTTTGATGGAGCAGTTGATGGTGCGGTGAGCCTGGGGGACGATGGCGATGGCTGCTCTGTGGAAGATGTGGTACGGGCAAGGATCCGTCAGGGCTCCTGAGTGGATGCTCTTTATGGTCTTCAGAGTGGCCTCTCTTGTGAGCAGGGTCCAGCAGAGCGCGGTCTCTTGGGGTGCAGTGTGGTTGTGTACGATGGTGGCGGGTGTTGTGGCCGTGTCTAGGGTGTCGAAACTGTCATAGAACTTCCTGATTTTGTGGTGGAAGAAGGTGCTGAGATTTTTGCAGAGGACTTGAAAAGGAGGAACGTCTGTTGTCTCGCTGTTGGGCCTGGCGAACTCCTTGACAAAGGGGAAGAGTTTGTCTCTGTTGTGTGCATTGATGTTGATTCTTTCTTGGAGGTCCATTTTCTTTGTGGTTGTGAGGAGGAGGTGGTATACGTTGATGGAGGATTTGAAGGTTGCATGAGTTTCCGGGGCTTTGTTGTTCCTCCATCTCTTCTCGAGTCGTCTGCAGGTGCATATGGACTTCTAGAAGGCAAGGGCTTTCTTGGAGTGTTGCTTGTTTGGAGTAGATGCTTCTTTTTATGAGGGGTGCCAGGATGTTGGCGCAGTTGAAGTTTCGTCGATGAATGGCTAACCTCCAGGTCAGCAGCAGCAGATGGGAACAACAGCGGCTACCAGATGGTGCTACGCTGTGAAAGGAGCAAGCCCACCAAAGGATAATTGCGTGCACTTTTACCGTGCAGGGGTAGCCATTAAGTAATGCTGCTGGGTAGGGCAGGATAGCCAGGAGATGGGAAATCACAGGAGCGGGAATGGACATTGGAGGGGGGAGTGGCCTCAGGGGTGACATGGGAGAAAAAACAAAAGAAATAGGAAAGAAAAGCAAAAGGCACAAGCAGAAATAAAAAGAGAGGGAGACAGAAAAAGCAGAAAGAGAGACAGAAGGTCAGTCAATCAGCAAAGCAATGACGCTCTACCACTGGACCACCAGGGATGAGACACAGGCAGGAGCATGCCAGTGGAGAAAGTCCTCGAACTTCTGATGTCTAGGTCAGCAGCAGCAGCAACCAGAAGGTGCTGCTCTGTAGAAGGAGCAAGTCCACTAAAGGATTGTGGACAAATGGAGTGGTCTCTACCCTATCCGTGATAGGAAAGGTGAGGTCACCTACCTGGTTTACCCGGGCCTAACAGGAATCCCAAGAGGGTCATCCATGTTAACCACATAAACCTTTTCCATAACAGGGCTTAAGTGTCCTTGCTGATGGTCACTGATGAGGATCAGGAAGCAGAGAGTGAAACTATCCTTGACCTCCTCAATAGAAGTCCCAAAAATGGGTCAGTAGATGGAGTGGCCTATTCGGACACCTTTTTTGCCCAACAGCAAGCTAACTGCAGGTAATTCCTGGAGCAGTATGCTGGGCTCTTCTCCTTAACCCCTGGACATACACACTGGTGTACTCATGATGGGGACACTGGAGACAGCTTGCCTCTCAAAAATAAGATCTATTGATAGTCTGACCATGTTAAGGAGAGCATCAAAGCTGAAGTTAGCAAGATGTTAGAATTAGGGGCTATTGAACCCTCTGACAGCCTTTGGGTTAGCCCAGTAGTCATAGTCCCCAAACCTCACTCCAAGCGTGGGAAACAATGATGAGGTTTTGTGTGGACTACATAGGTCTCAATGCTGTAACTGAGACAGAAGCTAACCCCATGCCCACAGCTGATGACGTAATAGACAAATTGGGGGCAGACATATTTCTCAGTAGTACCTTTGACTTAACCTCAGGATACTGGCAGATTAGCCTAACCCCAGGAACAAAAGAGAAAAACACATTCTCCACACCTATAGGGCATTATCAGTTCACTTTTATGGCCTTTGGATCAAAGAATTCCCTTGCCACCTTCCAGAGGTTGGTGAACCAAGCCCTTGCTGCTGGGTTGGAACCATTCACTACAGCATATGTAGATGATATTGCTGTCTATAGTTTCACCTGGTGAGATCACCTTATCAAGGTTCTGAAAGTCCTGCAGACTGCAGGCCGTACTATCAAGGCATCCAAATGCTAGTTAGTGCAGGGCGCAGCTGTACATTTGGGCCACCTTGTAGGTGGAGGTTAGGTTCAATCTTACCAAGATCTAGATGATTCTGGACTGGTCAGCTCTAACCACCAAGACCCAAGTCAGGGCATTCCTTGGCTTACCTGGGTATTACAAAAGGTTTGTGAAGGGGTATGTCACCATTGTGGCACCCCTTAAAGAACTCACCCCCAAGAAAATACCTAAAAAGATAAACTTGATAGTGGGTTGTCAAAATGCTTTTGATACCCTAAAAGAGCATAAATATCCAGAGGTACCCCAACAAATTGCTTTCAGGTCTGGGAGAAGGGGGAAGCACAAAATAGTAAATCTATTCAAAAGACTCCCACTAGACCTATATTTCTTTTATAAAGGCTGACAACAGCTCTACGAGGCTATCCAAAATTGTGACATACCAAGCTTGCAACTTGTATGTCTTTTTATTTTTTTTAATTAAATCGATTATTCATAATCTTTTTTCCATTCATATCAACATACAAAAAAGGCAAAATACACATATTTTTTAGCCTTTTCGTCGCGTTTGACATTCTGCCGGGATGCGGCCGAATCTGACGGGGGCACAGATCAGATGTCCCCCAGCCGTCCGATGCACACACCCACCCACCGTGACGTTGGACGGCTGGGGGCCGTTCAACGCATCGAAAAGGTTAACAAATATATTTTTGCCATTTCAGACAATAATACCTATATGATTTCATTGTAATTGCATGTCCTCCAATTCCTTACCACACTTACATACTAACCTCTCATACCATCAAACATTCCCACTCTCACATCATATACATTCCATCCCCTACCTAGGTCACATACACTCAAAAAGGACACGGAAGAGACAGCTCAAAGACAGTCTCCGTGACTGTGTTGTAGGTTGGGTATCACACATCCAGGTCAACGCACACTTCAGTGGCAATTATCGCTTTGAAGCCACCTTATTTAGGACCACCTATATAGAATATAAAGGTGAGTGGTCAGGGAATCTGTAAGTAGTGAAAAAACAATGTTATCCAAGACTGCCCCATTGTCAATTACTAATTTCTTTTCAATTACTTTATTGGTTTCTTAGGAACATTATTTTTTGTTAAACAGTTAAGTTGCTGTGACTAGAAAAATTCTCTTCCACTAAAACCACTCTAAGGGGCCGATTATGATGGCGGACGGACCTGAGTCCGTCCGCCACCATAGAGTAGGAGGGACCGTCCGGAGGGGCTGCGGTGGTCCCTCCATGCAGATTAGGATGTGACCGCCAGGGTGGCGGTCACATCCTCAATCTTTAACATTGCGGCGGGTGCAGCTTCAAGCTGCACCCGCCGCAATGTTAAAAATGCATGCACGGCATTTGCGTGCACAAAGCAGCAGGCACCGCACGGTGCCTGCCGCTTTGTCCACGCAAATGCAGGGGGGTACCATAGGTACCCCCCATGTGCACCCCACCCCCCCTTCACCCAGGGGGCCCGCAACGGGCCCCCAAAGTGAAGCTCCGTATGCTTTTCCATGGCGGAAAAGCAGCCGTGGAAAAGCATACTTTGTACTCCATCCTAATATAGATGGCGGTGTCTGATAGACACCGCCAGCCATGTTAATGCTTTTCCGCCGCGGTCGGAATGCGACCGCGGCGGAAAAGCGGAGGACAGATTGTAAGACCCACCAGCCATTCTAATTTGGTGGTGGGTCTTTCAAGCCTCCGCGGCGGATTTCTCGCATCCTCCGGGCCGGCGGTGGCTTCCGCCGGCCCGGTGGATGCGGGAAATCCGCCATCGTAATAGGCCCCTATAAGTGCATACTGGCAAAGTCAAAACAAAAATAGTGCAAAATGATGTAATAGTGTTTCTCAAAGGCAGAAACTTGTGCATAGGCCCACTGCTAGTGTCTGTATTCTAGAAAAGAGAACCCCAAAAATGTGGGGTTTTATAAAAACAGCCCAAAGAGGTTGGAAGACTAAAAATATAAGTATACAGCTTTGGGTTATTCTAGATCCAAGGGAATACCATATAGCGGTTTCACTCTAATACACTTCCACTATGTTTCCAAGAGTTAAGAGGGGCTTGCGTCTGCTTAGTCCACTGTGTAGATCACAGAAAAAGCTATCAGAGAAGGACATTCAATAATAGGCCAGCTAGGCATTAGATTATAACTCTTTACTTTCCATGGATTCCAAACCAGGCAATGTATGGTGCCATACTAAGACTTCATGGTAGAAGACCTTACGTAGTATGTAATCAAAATATTCTTTTAATCTCATCAACCTATGGGGGCAGAGAATGAACGTTGAGCAGCATGTTATTATAATAATGACTTCTGGATATTAACATTGGAATTGAGTAGATACTTGACTTCTATGATATTCTGATTAGCTGGTTAAACTTTAGTCTAGGATATCAATTAGAGAATTGGACCATGGAAGTTCACCCTTGGATACTGCCAGTGCACAGGGAAGCCATACCGAGTCCATGGGCAGGACACCCATGATTACGAGCTTCCCAGCTACATGATGGCTTCTCTGTACCCCCGGGTGTTTGGTGACAAACACCTCATCTCGATAAACCCACACTAATGCCAGTGCAGGCTTTATTTATTAAGGCACCCAGAGGGCACCTTAGATGTGCCACATGAAAACATAAAGATCCCTAATGTGTTTACTGACTGGTCTTGACCAGTCAGCCACCTTAGACACGTTTCTGACTCCCTGAGGCGAGAGTCTTCCCTTTCAGATGTCAGGAACAAAGCCTCTTATAGGCAGAGGTGTCCACATCTCCTCCAAACAGGAACTGCATTCCAGGGTTTTATATTCTCTTTATATTGTAAGTCTATTTTTGCTTTCTAGTGCTTGCCTCATTAAAGATTCTAGATTGGAATGCTATGATGTAAGTGGGATTGGAATCTTCGAAGTAGGATTGTTTACAGTTTAACTGTATTTGAGTCTCTTTGTGTTTGCTCTCGACAACTGAGTAGCACTTGTACTGAAATAAACTTCCTTTACTGTCTGTCACTACACAAGGCAGGAAGCTTACAAGGCCCGGCCGCCTTTGATATGCAATGCAGGTCTCTCCAGATAGTGGATTTGCCAACCACCACTTGTTTGGTGGCAACACAGGTGGGGAAAATTTGTAAGATTAGGAGGTGTGCCCCCATTAAGCCGGCACCACCCCTCAGGTGGGCGAGCTGATGTGGGTCCCACTTTTCAGATTTCTCCAAGTTGTTTTTAATGGAATTAGCATTCTAGGGACAGGGTTATGCCCTCTTCTGACAGGAAGTTGTCATATAGAGGGTATAGACACCTTAAAGGTAGGGAGCCCATTGGCTACTACCTGTGACTCCCCTTAACGTCCCTAAATTGAGTATTTAGGTAGCACCCCATAACCCAAGAACTGAGGCTCAACGGATCAAGAGAAGAAGGACAAGGAAGAGTCACAGCCTGGTGAGAACAGCAGAAGATCTGAGAATTGTTGTCATGAAGCCCTGCTGGCTTGCAACTCTCTGGAGACTTACAACAGAGTGACTCATCCTGCCAGCTGGAGAACAACCAAAGCCTTCGGTAGCGTGCCAGCACTTCGAAAGTTGCCTAAAGTATCCCTTGGGGTAGAGGAGGTACTCTTCGGCAGTCCACAGGCACGACAAGCAGAGTCTAGTCCACCACCTTGCACGTCCCCGGCCTGATCGACTCCGCAGACAACCAGGAGAAAGTACTCATGCTCGGCAAGGTCAGATCTGTCTCCCCATTAAGTATGAAGACACCAAAACCAACCAGAGCCATGCAGTGCCAACCCCCCCGAGTACTGGATGCCTTGCCTCAAACACCAACAGTGAGAATCCGGTCCATGTTCCCACTGCACCATGACTAAGTAGGCATTGAGGGATATCAGCATTATTGAGACCCACTTCTTGAGTGGCTCATCTGTCCTGATTGGGCCCCTGTCAGTACTTTGTCATCAATCACAAGGAGCGTCTTTGCTCACCAGCCCAGCTGCCATAAACACTCTTTACCCAAGCCACCTGGCCAGGGTACAGAATAACCGACTGTGCCCACTTGCTCCAAGACCCCTTGTGACCCAAGCCCACATTTGGGAGCTCCTTGACTAGTCTCCAAGACCCCTTGGGCCCACTTTCTCCATAGCTTACCCAGCTACAACCTCACCTGCACCCTGCTCCTGGCAAAACTCGGGCAGTTCCAGAAGAACTGCTTAGAGTACTTTGGACCCTGATCCACTACAGCTCCGAACCCTGTAGATGAACCCCTGAAACTGATTGTATCTACCTTTATGCATCTCTGATTTTTCTTCCCAAAGGATTGCATTGTGTGTTAAAGCGCACAAGTTTGAACGTTTTACTTGCCTGTGAAAATTTCTAACAAAAACAATACTTACCTTTGAACTAAGTTCGGGGAGCCCGATTCACAGAACTAACTTAAGACAAAATCCTAAACTTACTACTGTTGGTATTCACAGAAGGCATTTAGTAGTAGTAAAGTTAGGATTTTGTCTTAAGTCTGTCTTAAGTCTGTCTTAAGTCTGTCCTAAGTTTGTCTTAAGTCTATCCTACTAATTTTGGTATTCACAGAAGGCATTTAGTAGTAGTAAAGTTAAGATTTTGTCTTAAGTTTGACTTAAGTTTGACTTAAGTTTGACTTAAGTTTGACTTAAGACAGACTTAAGACAGACTTAAGACAGACTTCAGACAGACAACCTTAAGACAAAATCCTAACTTTACCACTACTAAATGCCTTCTGTGAATACCAAAAGTAGTAAGTTTAAGATTTTGTCTTAAGTTAGTTCTGTGAATCGGGCCCTTGGGTTTGGAACATATATAAAAAGAAGTGTTATTTTTCTAATTTGATCTCAGATTTATTCTTTGAGTGTGTGTCTCATTTATTGCCTCTGTGAGTACAACAAATGCTTGGAACTGACCTCTGATAAGCCTAACTGCTCGCCAACATTACCACAAAAGAAAGTGTTAGTATTATCTACTTTAGTCTCCATAAGCCAATTGGGGACCCACTGGACACTGTACACAGTGTACTTCTTTTTAGTGCACTATAGAGCACCAGCATCCTGCAGCTCGGGTTCAGGGTAGGGTTTGAGATGACAGTTGGTATAAGATATTTTCCACCCTTCACATTAATTGTCTGCAGGAGACCTGGTACGTTCAGGGTTGTTTATATATGGATGGATACACTCCAAATATGTTCCAGCTATTCCCTCTTCTAGTGGGTGTGGTAGAGGGGGTCTTGCAGCACTCATTAATTTGGGTCTTAATTGTAAAGTTGAGCTGATCATGTCCAAATCGCCTGACATCCTTGGTGTTCTTTTGATTTTCCCAAAGAATAGAATATTGGTTATTCATTTTTATAATTCTATCAATGCCAGGCATGAGCCGGATGCTGTTTCCAACCCAAAAGCATTTATGGATGATTATTTGCACTCAGTGTCTATGTTTACAATGATTTTGTTACTGTGGGATTTTCATTTTCACCATTGTTTAGCTTGTTATGGCAATAAGGATTCTGAGAATTAATCATCATTTGTTGACCAGGTCCATCTTAAGCATGCCCAGCAAGAAGACATGATTAACAGCCTGATTACTTATTATAATCTAGTTAATCTTATGAAACATAGAAAGGATGGGGCAGCTGAGAGGACACCTGCTTTCAAGGGTAGGGGCACTAGCTCCACTATTGATTATATCTTTGTCACAGCCTGACATCCTGTTTGTGCTTTTGGTTTTGTAAAATTTCAGGTTTTGTGGCAAGTGCTGAGTGACCATTATACCCTGACAGCCATCTTTTTTGTGGAATAAGAAGCCTGATGCGACTCACCTTTTTGAGGAGCCGGTAATATCTACTGATCAAGGGCCAAAGATCAAGTGGGCTTTGATTATCCCAAAGGACTTTATCCCCACCCTGGTTACCATCTGTTTTACTGACTTTGTAACCTGTCTAAGTGAAGATGCTTCAGGCCAGAGAATTCTGTTGTTCTTTTCTAACATATGCAGATCAAATTAAGTCTGCTCTTTCTAAGCCTGGTGTAGCTTCCTCTCCATCTCCAGGCAAGTGGTTTGATAAAAAGTGCTCTTGAGCACATAAGGACTTGTTCGTGTTTTTTCATAAAAAAACCTCATTACCAGGATGAGGTGAGGATAGCCAGAGCAGTATATCGTTCACCATGTAATGAGCGCAAGAGTCTGCTGGAAAAGGTGACCTGGGAAACCCATTTTCTGCCAGTTCACAGTGTGACAGTGCAACCTTTTGGCGTGTGGCAAATTATCCTCTGATTAGCTGTGTGCAACTCTCAAATCTGGCTGTAACCATCACAGTGCAGGCCTGGATTGACTATTCTATGGCCATTTATGGTCATGCGGCCTTGAATACTCCGTCAACCTGTTTTAGACTGGACCAAAATATTGTATTTCAATGGGAGGAAGTGATCCGAGCAATCTCTAGTCTCTCCAACAGTATGGCCCTTGGCCCAGACGGACTCCCTGGTGATCTATTTAAGGCCCTTATTTATCTGTGGGCCCATTTAGTGAAGTTGCATCTAAATGCAGCCACCAGTGGGCCTTTGCCACTGTCGTGTAGGTCGTCCAAATTTTCACAAAAGGAAATAGAGCAGCTTAGGCTGTTTAAGGCCATATCTCTTATTAATTCAGAGGTAAAAATGAGGGCCGAATCCTGCTGGATCGCCTTTCATCCTGGGCAGAAGAGTACATCATTCTGTCAGACTTACAAAATGGGTTAGGCCTTGACAAGGGACAGTTGAGCAAAGTCTAAATCTGTATTCACTTGTAAATACACCAAAGCCAAGAAGGGTACAATCCACCGGGCCTTCCTTGACCGCAGCTTGGCCTTTCATAGAGTAAACCGTGCCAAGCTGTGGTCCATGATAGCACAGATGAAGGTGTAGCCTGCACTAGTCACTTTCCTGCGTGATTTGCACGATGGCCTCTCGCCCTGAGTAGGACATAGCTCCAATGGGGAATGCACTTCGCACTTTCATTTGAAGAGTTGGGTTCTTCAGGGTTGTATCCTTTCTTCCTCTTTGTTCATTCTCTATATCAATCATTTGGAATCACTTTTACCAAAATCACCCTTGTATGTCCCTAGGGTAGGTGGTCATCAGGTTCTAGCTCTGCTTTATGCAGATGACACAGTTTTAATAGCACGCGAAGCATTGAGTTGTGCTCCTGAGGCGGAAGCCGGGAGCGAGCCACATTTTAAAAATTGTATTGTCACCTAATAACTTGTGTGTTTTAAAGCACTTACTACCTTTTGGAAAGAAGTTGTCAGAAGCAGCGGAGCTAGCGCTGACGCGGCACGGTAATTTCCAAACACTCCTTGGCGCCATCTCGCCAAGAGCAGAGACCATGCCCCTTTTCGAGGCCACGCCCTCCCACCGACTCCTACTTAAAGACGCCGATTTAGGGCGCCGGGTAGAAGCATTGAGTTGTGCTCCTGAGGCGGAAGCCGGGAGCGAGCCACATTTAAAAAATTGTATTGTCACCTAATAACTTGTGTGTTTTAAAGCACTTACTACCTTTTGGAAAGAAGTTGTCAGAAGCAGCGAAGCTAGCGCTGACGCAGCACGGTAATTTCCAAACACTCCTTGGCGCCATCTCGCCAAGAGCAGAGGCCACGCCCCTTTTCGAGGCCACGCCCTCCCGCCGACTCCTTCTTAAAGACGCCGATTTAGGGCGCCGGGTAGAAGCATTGAGTTGTGCTCCTGAGGCGGAAGCCGGGAGCGAGCCACATTTTAAAAATTGTATTGTCACCTAATAACTTGTGTGTTTTAAAGCACTTACTACCTTTTGGAAAGAAGTTGTCAGAAGCAGCGGAGCTAGCGCTGACACGGCACGGTAATTTCCAAACACTCCTTGGCGCCATCTCGCCAAGAGCAGAGGCCACGCTCCTTTTCGAGGCCACGCCCTCCCGCCGACTCCTACTTAAAGACGCCGATTTAGGGCGCCGGGTAGAAGCATTGAGTTGTGCTCCTGAGGCGGAAGCCGGGAGCGAGCCACATTTTAAAAATTGTATTGTCACCTAATAACTTGTGTGTTTTAAAGCACTTACTACCTTTCGGAAAGAAGTTGTCAGAAGCAGCGGAGCTAGCACTGACGTGGCACGGTAATTTCCAAAGGTAAGTCCGTCTGCGCCCGTCCACGACCGACCGGGGCCAGGGGCCACCCCCCCTGATCAGCCATCATGCCAGACCATCACCTACCATTCGCATTTTCCTGCGTCAACTAAACCAGACAGTTGGGTCACCCTGCTTACACACATGGGACCCCTCTATTCAACATCCCGCTTGCAAACAGTGTGGATTTCATTTCTCATCTCATGTTGTAAAGAAATCCACTTCATTTTCTATGCTCTTGCTTAACTGCCGCTCACTCCCCAAACACTCTACGGAAATTTCCCTATTGTTAGAGGAGATAAGCCCAGACGTCCTTTTCGCCACAGAGACATGGTTACAGGAACATTCTGAACCCGACTTGGTACAAGCACTCCCACCTGGTTACCAAATACTCCGCCTCGACCGTAAAAAAGGCATTGGCGGTGGTCTAGCAGTAATCTACAAATCAGATTACGTTGTCACCAGTATCCCCGTAAATTTTCCAGACTGCGAATGTCTTCCTTTTTTCATAAAATTCAGCGCCACACATACCTTTTCGGGCATGCTCATATACCGTCCACCAGGATCACAAGGGCAGTTTCTTTCTGATCTTGCCTCGATAGCTGTAAGCCTTGCAGTCAGCTCTGCCAATTTTACTATCTTGGGTGACCTCAAATACCACCTGGATGACCCAAACGACTCCATAGCCAGAGAACTATCCTCGAGCTTAAATGCCCTCGAATTACATCAACGTGTCAGTGGGCCCACCCACTTAAAAGGACATCTCTTAGACCCCGTCTTCCGCAATTGCAAAAACCTTCACGTGGGAAACCCTTCCCCCCTTCCCTGGTCTGACCACTTCCTCATCCCGCTCACTTGGACCCTGCCCCATCACCTCTCTCCCAAACCCCCGATGATTCAACGATCACGCAATTGGTCTAAAATCCCTTTATCTGAGTGGCAGGATCTCCTACAAAGTACCAAACCCACTAACACATCTATTCCCATTCAAGACTATGACAACTATAACAAATGGATCATCAGCTCCCTAGATCTAGTATTACCACTAAAATGTTCCCATCCTAAGCGGGGCAATCCTACCGCCCCGTGGTATACAACTAATCTACGAGAGGCCAAACGTGTCTGTAAACGACTTGAGAGGAAATGGCGCCTCAGTTACCTCCCAGCAGACAAAACGAGCTATAGAACAGCAATTAAAAACAACAAAGCAGACATTCTTCTAGCTCAGGCCAAAATACTTTGAACATAAGATCGAGAATGCAGCGTCCAAACCTAAGGAGATCTATCGGATAGCCAAATCCCTCTTGCAACTTCCCGAAGCCCCAAAGGATCATAACAATACTCAGATCCATTGTGAGGAAATAGCTGAGTTTTTTCACCAGAAGATAGAAATCATCAACTCTTCTTTTCCCCATCCCGTCACTGTGCCCACAGATTCTGCCAACACAGGCTGCACGACAGTTCCTCCTAATGTTCTCAATAGCTTTCCTCCATTAGAACTTATTAACCTGGAAAAACTCATGAGACAGGTTAAATCTGGATCACCTATCGACCCAGCTCCTCCCAGTACTCTCACTCAGATAACCCATCAGATCTCGCCTACCATCCAAGACCTGCTCAACTCCTCCCTCCATACTGGTATCGTCCCACCTCTATGGAAAAGAGCAATGGTCAAAGCTCTATTAAAAAAAACCCATCTCGATCAATCTAACCCCGCTAACTATCGACCCATCTCCCTCCTGCCATGACTCAGTAAACTTCTCGAGAAGCATGTTAACTCAGTTCTCACTGACTTCCTGGAAGCCAATAACATACTGGACCTTTCCCAGACCGGCTTCAGGCCCCGTCACGGAACGGAGACTGCACTGATTGCAGTGACAGAGGAGGCAAGAAGGATCCTGGACGATGGCGGGTCCACGGCCATCGTCCTACTCGACCTAAGTGCCGCCTTCGACACTGTTAATCATAATATCCTACTCCATCGTCTCGACAAAATAACAGTGTCAGGCACAGCACTCAATTGGATGAGGTCCTTTCTCACAGACAGATCCTTCCAAGTATTTGAGAAGGATTTCACCTCTTCCAGTAAAATCAATTGTGGAGTGCCTAATGGCTCTTCCCTGAGCCCCACCCTTTTTAATGTCTACCTATGTCCTCTAGCTGATGTCGTCCGCCCCTTCGGTGTAAAGATTGTCACCTATGCGGACGACACGCAGCTAGTGGTAGCACTGGACCCCCCCCCTCAACTCACATCACAGTCTACACAAATGCCTGGAAGCTGTCGCCGCTTGGATGTCTGGCTCCTGTTTAAAACTTAACGGGGACAAAACAGAGGTAATGCTCCTTTGAAGTAACATCACGAAATCCATTGACCCTATCTGGCTCCTCTGTTTAGGAAGTCCCCCGCAACCCAAGGAGCAAATCAAGAGCCTATGCATCTGGCTCGACCAAACTCTCACCTTTAACCATCAAGCTACCAAGCTTGCTGCCACATGTTTCGGGCTGATGAGACTACTTCGTAAGATTCTCCCTCTCCTTCCGTTCCACTCAAGATGGATTATGGTTCAAGGATTAATCCTCTCCCGCTTGGATTGTGGAAACGCCCTATATCTTGGGGCCCCACAGTCCACACTTAACAAACTCCAGGTTATTCAAAATTGCGCGGCAAGAATTCTGGATATTCCTCGCCGAACCTCAGTCAGAGCCAGATTGAGGGATCTCCACTGGCTCCCGGTGAGATCCAGAATCGAATTTAAGAGCATGTGCATTGCACACCGCTCTTACTGGGGAACAGGCCCCTCCATAAATTCCCCTCTGGTGAAAACCTATCAGCTTTCCCGCTCCCTCAGATCCGCGACCTCCCACCTCGCCTCAGTACCACGCATTAGAAAAGCCAGGTGTGGAGGCCGCTCGCTTTCTTACAACCTAGCCAAGATTTGGAATTCTCTCCCCCTCTCTATTAGATCAGAACCCAATCTATTTACTTTCCGTAAACTTCTTAAAACCTGGCTCTTCAGTAAAACCTTGGTTTAAATCTTCATTCAGCTCCACTCATTCCAGCCTCTCCGGCTCAACCCAATCTCTTCGCAGCGCTGGGATGCCCCTGGGTAGCCAACGCGCTATACAAATCCTCATTCCATTCCATTCCACGCGCTGCCAGGGGATTCCAGTGTCTTTTAGATCTTTTTATCAGTTTTACGGACAGCCTTGATCTTTTTACTAATTATTCTGAATCTCACGTGGTGGTTTTTAGCCCCAACAAGATTATAACCACAAAATTAGTAGCAAAGGGTTATAATGTCAGCATGATCGACATCTTTCGATACCTGGGCATCAAATTGGATTTCTGTATTAATTGGCAACCGCTGATTAATCACATCATAACGTCCTTCAACAGGGTAATTTTTAGCATTGTCAGTTTTTCTCGATGGCTTTGGCATACTCTATTGAAGACAGTTGTGGACGTTTTAAAGCCAAATGTATTCCCATTGTCAGTTACGGCTGGGGGATTTTGGACTACAGGCCCATTGCTGCCATCTAAATAACAGAAAATCTGTTTTTAGAGGGCTTCTAATGATTGCACAAGGCACACCTACTGAGGTAGCTCATGAAGAATTGGGCATTGGTTAAGTTTATGATGTTATTCATCTTCTCCCCCTGCTTCTTTGGCTTTCAGTCTGGACAAAGGACACGCTCAGGCTTAATAGGTTAATTGTTCGTGATTGCATGGGTCTGGATAATTTGGCATTTAATCCCCTGACTACTTTTTGTCTCATCCAGCCCAAGAGCCCTAGGGATACCAGAGCTTTTTCATGATTTAGGCTGTATTGTTTTTAGTATTGTAATTTTTTATTGAGTGAAACAAAGTCATACAATATGAACACACTATGAGATCAGAGCATATAAGTACTAAACAATTCAATGCGATACAGTTCAGTGAGGAGTGGGGGAGAAAATAAAATAAAAAATGCGCACCATTCCGCACACTCTTCCACATTGTGTCTATTTTACAAAACGCAACCTAATATTCCTAAGAAAAACAAATAAAGAGGAAGCCTTGTGTAGAAACCTATTACTTATTAAACAGTCTCTATTGTGCATTTCCTACACCCAATAAACGATGTGGCGCTGTGGCTATGCATAATGCGCAGTGCCCGTGTACGTCAAAACCGTGAAGCTTCTGCTGTCGCTAACACGTTACCATTCAATAACTAAGTAGTCCTCAAAGGAACTGATGAGCAAGAAGAGCGTATGTAAACTGTGCTTAGTCAGTGTTGCCTCACAGAAAATGGAAATGACGTATGGGATCGCCAACCAACCATCAGCCGGATAAGAACAGCAATGCTAGAATTAACCAATGGCAAGCAGCAGGACAAATTACCCTCGATATTGTAAATACTTTAGGTCTTGCGACAGTGCATGCGCTGTCTAGGCTCGACCTAAAAAGGGGTACAGGGAATCAAAGTGCAAGTGAAACTAGTATACAAGAAAACCCACCACCCCAGTGCTGGCCAGTCTTCCAGAAGGCAGATGTTAAGGGGTAGTTATGTCAAAGGTTCTCGAATGGGGGAGATGGAGGAGGGGTACTTTAAGGCAATCCCTGAAAGAAGGAGTGGAGGGGAGGTAGACAGCAGGGCTGGAGGGAGGCATGGACCACAACAAGGGAGAGAGAGGGGAGACCCTCATTATCAGTTGAGGTAGTTCCCATGCCCACTACCTAGGGGAAAGTGGGGGCTCTTATTAAAAGATAGAGGCGGGGAACAGGTTATATTGTAGGTTTTCCTTGAAGGGAGGGGCTTGCGGGCCTGTGAACATACATGTCTGGGAAAAGGGAGGGAGAGGGATGGGTGAGGGGAGAAGGAGGGGGATGAGAGGGGCATTGGGGAGGGGGCTAGGGAAGTAAGCAGATGGAACACAGAGGAGAGGTTGGAGAAGGATGGGAAGGGGAGTGAGAGAAAAAGAAGGGGGAAGGATGGGAAGGGAAGACATGAGGGGAAATTTGAGGGGGAGAGGGGAACTGAGGGAGTGAGAAAAAGTGGGTTGGAGCAGAGTGTGGGGGAGGTAGCGGAGAGCTGGTAGTGAGAAGAGGGAGAAAGGCAGCTGGCCGCCAGGGGATACAGCGATGGTTAGTTGTGTGATTCAAGTGGATGTTGGCCTTGGGATAGGGTGCCTATTGGAGGTCTCATTCCTGAGGAAAGGAGCCCACATCTGCATAAATAGCTCAGCCTGGTACTGCAAGTTATAAATGATACGTTTGTGCGAAGCAGTTTGGATCATTGCCACCGTCCAGTCTTCCTGAGATGGGGGCACGGGTGACCTCCACTGAGAGAGGATACATATCTTAGTGTTGTGTAGTCCCTATATTGCACATACAGGATCTGCACATTTGGATAACATAAACTGTAGGATTGGTGGCAGACTAACTGTGAGCACCCCCAGTGAGTATGTTAGCCTGTTTGCATTAGCTAGCTCACAGTGCTACTAGAATCTCCTCTTATTGGGGAGAGAATAGTTTCTGGCAACCTTAGAACATGACAACTCTGATCCCCCAGGATCGTGGAAATAATGTACTACCTTTTGCTCAGACTGAACTTTAAGCAGGCCTCTTGTGTGCCTTTGCCCAGGGCTTTCAGGCTGTCCGCCCAATCTTTGTCCTAATATGAGGCCTGTAGGCGGGTTTGCCATTTTGCACGCAGGTTCCATAAATGAGGTTGTAAAAAAGGTGGTTCTCGAGCACGCCATACAGTCCTGCCATCACTCCCCTCACTGTTAGATTGGTCATCAGGGGTGAGGATTGTTACGATCAGGGGCGAGGGCCAAGCAGCACCTCAGGCAGTGCTGCAATTTTATGTAACTCCAGGCTTGCCATGGGTGGAGCCCGAACTCTTCACTAAGTTGAGCAAAAGGGTTCAGGCCTCAAGCAAGCAAGATTTGGTCCAAGGTGCGTATGCCCACCTTTATCCAATGGTTGTAGATAGCACAAAAAGTGTGAAAGGTGTGGCTTTAGGGCATGGTCACCAAAGAGAAGGTCAAGTCCCTTGCCTCCAGGGAGTAGCGATCGACCCCTATGGACCCATTGTGGTGGGTCTGTGATACCCGGGAGCAGGTATGCCATTTGCGAGAGGTGGAGAGCCAAGGCATAGTGTTCTACAGATGGAGGCCCAAGCCTCCGCCGGAGTGGCGTGCCATGAGTTTGGATGCAGCTAGCTAGGGTCTCGAGGATCCCCACACAAAGAACCGAATCTGAGAGTCAATGAGACGTATCATGGACAAAGGCACCAATATTAAGAGCATACCTAGCGTGTAAGTAAAGCGGGGCAGCATGACCATCCTTACTGCTTTCACCCTGCCCCACATGGAGAACTCCAGGGGGGGCCACTTCTCGAAGTCCAGTTTCATCTGAGCCAACAATGGGCCCAGGTTGTCCGAGATCATCCACTCAAAAACGCCTGTTGACCAAGATGCCTAAGTATTTGAGATAGAAATGTTAGCCGCGGATCGCCGGTTTTGTGGTACCGGTTGAGAGTGGGAGGGACATTCTCTTGTCCAAATTCACTTTGTAGCCAGACAGGACCGCAAAGCTATCAATGATTTTCAGCAGGGCCAGTGGGGAGTGGTTGAGATCTGTGAGAGTAGGCAGGACATTGTCTGCATAAAGATAGATTTATGAGGGGGACGCCCACAATGCTAGATAAATTACAAATAGTAGAGTCGCGGATCACCGGTTTTGTGGTACCGGTTGAGAGTGGGAGGGACACTCTCTTGTCCAAATTCACTTTGTAGCCAGACAGGACCGCAAAGCTATCAATGATTTTCAGCAGGGCCAGTGGGGAGTGGTTGAGATCTGTGAGAGTAGGCAGGACATTGTCTGCATAAAGATAGATTTATGAGGGGGACGCCCACAATGCTAGACAAATTACAAAGAGTAGAGGCCAGGGGTTCCATGGCTATGAGAAACAAGAGGGGAGAGAGAGCGCATCCCTTGCAGATGCCCCTCCAGATTGGGAAAGGGTCTCGAAATAACCCCCACAGTCAACTTGGGCTGTTGAACAATGATACAGCAGTCACACCTTGGCAATGAATTGGTTTCCTAGGCCAAATCATTCCATGGTAGCAAAGAGGTAGTCCCAAATGATGTGGTTGAATGCATTTCAGTGTCTAGGGAGATGGCCATTGCGCCAACCCGGGAGGTCCTTGGCCATCCAAGGGTGTACCATTCTAGGAGGTGGAACGCCTTTTCAGTGTCTATGGATATGGCCATTGCGTCAACCGGGATGTCTTTGGCCGTCCAAAGGGTGTGGGCCAGGGTGCGGAGGTGGTTCCTAGAGGAGCGGCCGAGCACGAAGCCAACTTGTGTGTGGTGAATCACAGAGGAGGTTACCTTGCCATTAGCACATTGCCAAGATACTGGCCAGGATTTTAATGTCGAAGTTTAGCAGGACCAGTAGCTGCCACACAGTAGAGAATCTCTCCCAGGTTTGGGCAGAACCACGACCACCACCTTGTTGGAGAGGTATCCCAGGGAAGTTGACTGCTCCACCTCCCAAAAGGCAGTGTGGTGGGTGACAACCACCTCCTTGCCGGACCCTCTGTAAAATTCTGTGGGGAAGCCATCCTCGCCCCGGCCTTGTGATAAGGCAGTTTGGAGATGGCAGGCACAATCTCCTCCTTACTGATCTCCCCCGCCAGGAGCTCCCTACCCTTGTCCAACAGGCAGAGGAGGTTCACATCCCTCGAAAAGGTAGCCACGCAGTCCATGCCGGTCGGTTCCCCTGTCGTAAACAGCTTCTTGTAAAACGAGACAAACTCATTTACAATGCCCTGGGGGCAGGAGAGAACCTCCCTTCTCACCAATTGTATGGCAGGAATAGCCATGGTGACCTCTCTTTGTCGCTGTTGGGCCAACAGTAGTCGGCCTGCCTTTTCCCCCCTGCTTGTAGTGTCATCCGTTTAGATTTTGCAGCACGTACTCGGCCTTGGAGGTGAAAAGGCTGTTAAGGGCCAGGCAAGCCTGGCATCGGCGATGAGGCAAAGTGGGATGAGAGGGGTAGAGGCAAGTGAGGGAAGCTATTTCCCTCTCTAGCTCCGTCTGGTGGATGGTCACCTGCTTATTGGCTATTGCAGTGTCTCTCATAAGTTGACCCCTGATAGTCACCTTGGTGGTGGCCCATAGTACTCAGTGAGAGTCCAATGAGTTTCTGTTGTCCGACAGTTATGTGGAGACATGCACTTTCAGTTGGAATTTGCCCTGAGGGGTGCGGTATGCTTGTATTGTCATAAGCCACCGTTTGTGGCCCGGGAGGTCAAGCCCGCATCAAGGGACAGGAGAACCAGGGAGTGATCAGACAATGCCGTTTCGTGAATCCGAGATTATCTGACAAATGCCATGGTCCTCTGGGAGTTGAGGAAGTAATCAAATCTAAAGAGCGTGCCATGGACTGAGGAAACAAAAGTATACATAGTATCCGATGGGTGGCTGAGGTGCCAGTGATCTACCAATCCATGATCCGAGGCCACATCACCCAGCAGGGCTCTGCCTGTGTCATTGCCTTTATCAAGGGGTCCTGTTCTGTCCAGAACCGCATCCCGGGCGAGATTACAGTCTCCACCGATAACATACTGTGATGCCCTTACCTCTATGAATAGACAGTTCAAGCGGAGGAAGAAGGGGCGTTTCACCCCAGGCAGTGCGTATATTGAACCTACGCAAAGGAAGCTGTCCCCTAGATTCAGTTTGGCAAATGCGTACCTGCCATCGGTATCGGGCCATGTATTCATAACGGCCAGGGGCAGTGATTTTCGGATAAGGATTGTGACTCAGCATTTGCAAGGCGCGGACAGCGCTACCGTTATGCTACTGTGTATCACCTTGCCCACCTAGTCTCAGTGCAGCTTGTTGGATTCCAGGGCATCCACTTAGGTCTCTTGTAACAGAGTCATATCTACCCTTTTTTGTCTGAAGATAAGAGAGTACCTTTTTAAATTTGATATAGTGCATGGGGCCATTGACATTCCAAAAGAGGACGCAAAGTGAATGGGAAGCACACATGGCAAGGGCAGGCGAAGGCGGTCTGGGGTCCTGTAGCCTCGTTGGGGATTCCAGGCTGTATTGTTAAAGCTGATGTTGCACGGGGGGTTAAACATGCATTTAGTGACAAGGTGGTAAAAGAAAGTGAGGTGCTTGCTTCAAATAAGCATTCACTACGTCACTTTATGCTAGTCAAAACAGTGAGTGGCTTGGAACCTTGCCTAAATATAGATATGTCTCGCTACCAATGTAAACTGTTGACCGTTTTAAGGGTCAATTTGTTTCCAGAGCGCATGTCACCTTAAGGTAGATTCTGACTTATCTGTATGCATGTATAATAATGTTTCCTTTGCTGATACTTTGTACACAGTCATAATCTGCCCTGAGTTACCTAATTTGCGTTACAAATTTATATGGCTCCTTTTCTTACCTAAGAACTTTAAACAAGTGAGAGCGCCACTCTTGTATTTACAGTTTCTATCAATCCCTTACCGTGTGTTATTTTATCTCATGATATCTCTCGAGTGTTCTGAGGCTGGGTAAACTGTGACATTTTCTTAATTTTACGTTTATTTTTCTTTATTTTCTGCTGCTATTGTGTATTCCTTGTACTGTTCTGTGCTTTGACTTTATGCTTTTATTTTAAAAATCAAAAAAAAATTTTATTGATTGATTGATAGAGTTCCATTATCTGTTTCTAGAGAAGTCAGTCTACTGAATCTAGGAGTCAACTCCTTCATTAAGAGCTTAGCTATGGCCAAGCTGTCACATCTTCTAGTCAGAGAGGCTTCCCACATCTTAAAGAACAAACAGACAGCAGCTAGAATGTATTGTAAACCATTACACTTGGACATTTCTACAAAGTTGATCTTTCTGGTAATTTCACTTACAATTAACACTATGCTGACAAAAATTGCTGCAACTTTGAAAGGAGGATCGAACCAGCACTTTCTGAAGGTATGTGACATGGCAATATGTCTAGCATGAATAGGAGCATGAAAACACTTAACCATATGACTCACAATACCACCCAGCAGCACATATTTGTTACCAGATGATTTCCAAATGGCACTTTGATCCATAGCACAACCTGCTGTAACCCATTTCTTCCTTTTGTCAACAGACAAATATTTTTTTAATTCTCAGCTCTTCTAATGTTTGAATTGATTTTGACAAAAAAAGTACACTCTCTAATTTCAGTGTTACATTCTTCATGTGATTCTAATGTATTGGACATAAGTGCTAGTATTTTCCAACTTCATCAACATATTGGTTTTCAAGAGTAACCATTTCATCTTCACTCTTATCTGCTGCACATTTTATAGCGGCAACTTGAGCAACGTAACATAATTCAACAAATCCACCATTTTTGGCCCTTTTCTGAATGTACTAACATTAGAGGGTGAGAACTCCCTTTGTGTCCAAATCTTACTAAATTTGTGGACCACTCCAAAACCATATTGTTAATCTGTGTAAATTGTAACGCTCAATTCGCTGGCTACGCAATATGCTCTTGTAATAGCTAATAATTCAGCCACATGCGCAGAGGTTACTTTCCACAACTGCAATGCTTCAACAATTCAAGCAATCATGCAAACTGCATATGCTGCTCTCAGAATACATTGATGGTCTCGCAGACAAGAACATCTGCAAACAAAATCAAATCAACCAATTAAAGTTTTCTTGATTTGGTGCACCACTCTGTCACATTGATGAAATCACGGCCATAATAATTGTCTCTTTCCTCAAATTCTTCACAAAGCATTGTCAAGAGTATGGTGGAATTCAAAGTATTACTAAGTTTAATAGAGCTATTCTCAACTGCAATAATAAGCTGTTCATACTTGGTCAATTGAATGTAAAATGCTGAGCTTGAGTATGAATCAGGAAAATCTCAACTAAATGAGGGACTAACACAATGAATGTATAACCCATCACAATCCCTCCAATCTGCTCTGTGGCAAGACTGGTTGCAGCAATGCTTTTTAAATATCCTGGAAGTGTAGCGCCTACAGGCCCTGATGTAGTTGAAAATCAAACCAAAAGCTGCTTTGTTTCTCTGTATTGCTGGGTAAGTACTGAAAGTGAACACCCTACTCTCTCATGGTAGAATAAATAAAAAAAAAAGATAAGAAAGGTAGTCATGTATTCATCGTCTCAGGGCACCAGATTACTTTGGTCCCAGATCTTTTGACTGGGGTGAATGTGTGACATTGATCCACATTCTGTCCATCATTGTTGTGTTTGCAGTAACCGCTCTAAGTGTACTGGGGATGCTCAGACGTGAGTCCCAGGCACTCCACACCACTGGAAGCAAGCTAGCCGGGCTGATGAGAGGTGTTACCTCGAAACCGGGCCGGTCCTCGGATGCTTGTTTCCGTTCTGGGAAGGACATGGCTTTTGTAGTTCGGACTGGACTGTTCCCATGGGGCAACAGGGTCAGCGCTGATTTGCATATCGCCATTGTCTAACCCAGGGTGGTGTGGAGTGGAAAAACGATGGATTTGGGCCCAGATCTTTTGACTGGGGTGAATGTGTGACATTGATCCACATTCTGTCCATCATTGTTGTGTTTGCAGTAACCGCTCTAAGTGTACTGGGGATGCTCAGACGTGAGTCCCAGGCACTCCACACCACTGGAAGCAAGCTAGCCGGGCTGATGAGAGGTGTTACCTCGAAACCGGGCCGGTCCTCGGATGCTTGTTTCCGTTCTGGGAAGGACATGGCTTTTGTAGTTCGGACTGGACTGTTCCCATGGGGCAACAGGGTCAGCGCTGATTTGCATATCGCCATTGTCTAACCCAGGGTGGTGTGGAGTGGAAAAACGATGGATTTGGGCCCAGATCTTTTGACTGGGGTGAATGTGTGACATTGATCCACATTCTGTCCATCATTGTTGTGTTTGCAGTAACCGCTCTAAGTGTACTGGGGATGCTCAGACGTGAGTCCCAGGCACTCCACACCACTGGAAGCAAGCTAGCCGGGCTGATGAGAGGTGTTACCTCGAAACCGGGCCGGTCCTCGGATGCTTGTTTCCGTTCTGGGAAGGACATGGCTTTTGTAGTTCGGACTGGACTGTTCCCATGGGGCAACAGGGTCAGCGCTGATTTGCATATCGCCATTGTCTAACCCAGGGTGGTGTGGAGTGGAAAAACGATGGATTTAGGCCCAGATCTTTTGACTGGGGTGAATGTGTGACATTGATCCACATTCTGTCCATCATTGTTGTGTTTGCAGTAACCGCTCTAAGTGTACTGGGGATGCTCAGACGTGAGTCCCAGGCACTCCACACCACTGGAAGCAAGCTAGCCGGGCTGATGAGAGGTGTTACCTTGAAACCGGGCCGGTCCTCGGATGCTTGTTTCCGTTCTGGGAAGGACATGGCTTTTGTAGTTCGGACTGGACTGTTCCCATGGGGCAACAGGGTCAGCGCTGATTTGCATATCGCCATTGTCTAACCCAGGGTGGTGTGGAGTGGAAAAACGATGGATTTGGGCCCAGATCTTTTGACTGGGGTGAATGTGTGACATTGATCCACATTCTGTCCATCATTGTTGTGTTTGCAGTAACCGCTCTAAGTGTACTGGGGATGCTCAGACGTGAGTCCCAGGCACTCCACACCACTGGAAGCAAGCTAGCCGGGCTGATGAGAGGTGTTACCTCGAAACCGGGCCGGTCCTCGGATGCTTGTTTCCGTTCTGGGAAGGACATGGCTTTTGTAGTTCGGACTGGACTGTTCCCATGGGGCAACAGGGTCAGCGCTGATTTGCATATCGCCATTGTCTAACCCAGGGTGGTGTGGAGTGGAAAAACGATGGATTTGGGCCCAGATCTTTTGACTGGGGTGAATGTGTGACATTGATCCACATTCTGTCCATCATTGTTGTGTTTGCAGTAACCGCTCTAAGTGTACTGGGGATGCTCAGACGTGAGTCCCAGGCACTCCACACCACTGGAAGCAAGCTAGCCGGGCTGATGAGAGGTGTTACCTCGAAACCGGGCCGGTCCTCGGATGCTTGTTTCCGTTCTGGGAAGGACATGGCTTTTGTAGTTCGGACTGGACTGTTCCCATGGGGCAACAGGGTCAGCGCTGATTTGCATATCGCCATTGTCTAACCCAGGGTGGTGTGGAGTGGAAAAACGATGGATTTGGGCCCAGATCTTTTGACTGGGGTGAATGTGTGACATTGATCCACATTCTGTCCATCATTGTTGTGTTTGCAGTAACCGCTCTAAGTGTACTGGGGATGCTCAGACGTGAGTCCCAGGCACTCCACACCACTGGAAGCAAGCTAGCCGGGCTGATGAGAGGTGTTACCTCGAAACCGGGCCGGTCCTCGGATGCTTGTTTCCGTTCTGGGAAGGACATGGCTTTTGTAGTTCGGACTGGACTGTTCCCATGGGGCAACAGGGTCAGCGCTGATTTGCATATCGCCATTGTCTAACCCAGGGTGGTGTGGAGTGGAAAAACGATGGATTTGGGCCCAGATCTTTTGACTGGGGTGAATGTGTGACATTGATCCACATTCTGTCCATCATTGTTGTGTTTGCAGTAACCGCTCTAAGTGTACTGGGGATGCTCAGACGTGAGTCCCAGGCACTCCACACCACTGGAAGCAAGCTAGCCGGGCTGATGAGAGGTGTTACCTCGAAACCGGGCCGGTCCTCGGATGCTTGTTTCCGTTCTGGGAAGGACATGGCTTTTGTAGTTCGGACTGGACTGTTCCCATGGGGCAACAGGGTCAGCGCTGATTTGCATATCGCCATTGTCTAACCCAGGGTGGTGTGGAGTGGAAAAACGATGGATTTGGGCCCAGATCTTTTGACTGGGGTGAATGTGTGACATTGATCCACATTCTGTCCATCATTGTTGTGTTTGCAGTAACCGCTCTAAGTGTACTGGGGATGCTCAGACGTGAGTCCCAGGCACTCCACACCACTGGAAGCAAGCTAGCCGGGCTGATGAGAGGTGTTACCTCGAAACCGGGCCGGTCCTCGGATGCTTGTTTCCGTTCTGGGAAGGACATGGCTTTTGTAGTTCGGACTGGACTGTTCCCATGGGGCAACAGGGTCAGCGCTGATTTGCATATCGCCATTGTCTAACCCAGGGTGGTGTGGAGTGGAAAAACGATGGATTTGGGCCCAGATCTTTTGACTGGGGTGAATGTGTGACATTGATCCACATTCTGTCCATCATTGTTGTGTTTGCAGTAACCGCTCTAAGTGTACTGGGGATGCTCAGACGTGAGTCCCAGGCACTCCACACCACTGGAAGCAAGCTAGCCGGGCTGATGAGAGGTGTTACCTCGAAACCGGGCCGGTCCTCGGATGCTTGTTTCCGTTCTGGGAAGGATATGGCTTTTGTAGTTCGGACTGGACTGTTCCCATGGGGCAACAGGGTCAGCGCTGATTTGCATATCGCCATTGTCTAACCCAGGGTGGTGTGGAGTGGAAAAACGATGGATTTGGGCCCAGATCTTTTGACTGGGGTGAATGTGTGACATTGATCCACATTCTGTCCATCATTGTTGTGTTTGCAGTAACCGCTCTAAGTGTACTGGGGATGCTCAGACGTGAGTCCCAGGCACTCCACACCACTGGAAGCAAGCTAGCCGGGCTGATGAGAGGTGTTACCTCGAAACCGGGCCGGTCCTCGGATGCTTGTTTCCGTTCTGGGAAGGACATGGCTTTTGTAGTTCGGACTGGACTGTTCCCATGGGGCAACAGGGTCAGCGCTGATTTGCATATCGCCATTGTCTAACCCAGGGTGGTGTGGAGTGGAAAAACGATGGATTTGGGCCCAGATCTATTGACTGGGGTGAATGTGTGACATTGATCCACATTCTGTCCATCATTGTTGTGTTTGCAGTAACCGCTCTAAGTGTACTGGGGATGCTCAGACGTGAGTCCCAGGCACTCCACACCACTGGAAGCAAGCTAGCCGGGCTGATGAGAGGTGTTACCTCGAAACCGGGCCGGTCCTCGGATGCTTGTTTCCGTTCTGGGAAGGACATGGCTTTTGTAGTTTGGACTGGACTGTTCCCATGGGGCAACAGGGTCAGCGCTGATTTGCATATCGCCATTGTCTAACCCAGGGTGGTGTGGAGTGGAAAAACGATGGATTTGGGCCCAGATCTTTTGACTGGGGTGAATGTGTGACATTGATCCACATTCTGTCCATCATTGTTGTGTTTGCAGTAACCGCTCTAAGTGTACTGGGGATGCTCAGACGTGAGTCCCAGGCACTCCACACCACTGGAAGCAAGCTAGCCGGGCTGATGAGAGGTGTTACCTCGAAACCGGGCCGGTCCTCGGATGCTTGTTTCCGTTCTGGGGAGGACATGGCTTTTGTAGTTCGGACTGGACTGTTCCCATGGGGCAACAGGGTCAGCGCTGATTTGCATATCGCCATTGTCTAACCCAGGGTGGTGTGGAGTGGAAAAACGATGGATTTGGGCCCAGATCTTTTGACTGGGGTGAATGTGTGACATTGATCCACATTCTGTCCATCATTGTTGTGTTTGCAGTAACCGCTCTAAGTGTACTGGGGATGCACAGACGTTAGTCCCAGGCACTCCACACCACTGGAAGCAAGCTAGCCGGGCTGTTGAGAGGTGTTACCTCGAAACCGGGCCGGTCCTCGGATGCTTGTTTCCGTTCTGGGAAGGACATGGCTTTTGTAGTTCGGACTTGACTGTTCCCATGGGGCAACAGGGTCAGCGCTGATTTGCATATCGCCATTGTCTAACCCAGGGTGGTGTGGAGTGGAAAAACGATGGATTTGGGCCCAGATCTTTTGACTGGGGTGAATGTGTGACATTGATCCACATTCTGTCCATCATTGTTGTGTTTGCAGTAACCGCTCTAAGTGTACTGGGGATGCTCAGACGTGAGTCCCAGGCACTCCACACCACTGGAAGCAAGCTAGCCGGGCTGATGAGAGGTGTTACCTCGAAACCGGGCCGGTCCTCGGATGCTTGTTTCCGTTCTGGGAAGGACATGGCTTTTGTAGTTCGGACTGGACTGTTCCCATGGGGCAACAGGGTCAGCGCTGATTTGCATATCGCCATTGTCTAACCCAGGGTGGTGTGGAGTGGAAAAACGATGGATTTGGGCCCAGATCTTTTGACTGGGGTGAATGTGTGACATTGATCCACATTCTGTCCATCATTGTTGTGTTTGCAGTAACCGCTCTAAGTGTACTGGGGATGCTCAGACGTGAGTCCCAGGCACTCCACACCACTGGAAGCAAGCTAGCCGGGCTGATGAGAGGTGTTACCTCGAAACCGGGCCGGTCCTCGGATGCTTGTTTCCGTTCTGGGAAGGACATGGCTTTTGTAGTTCGGACTGGACTGTTCCCATGGGGCAACAGGGTCAGCGCTGATTTGCATATCGCCATTGTCTAACCCAGGGTGGTGTGGAGTGGAAAAACGATGGATTTGGGCCCAGATCTTTTGACTGGGGTGAATGTGTGACATTGATCCACATTCTGTCCATCATTGTTGTGTTTGCAGTAACCGCTCTAAGTGTACTGGGGATGCTCAGACGTGAGTCCCAGGCACTCCACACCACTGGAAGCAAGCTAGCCGGGCTGATGAGAGGTGTTACCTCGAAACCGGGCCGGTCCTCGGATGCTTGTTTCCGTTCTGGGAAGGACATGGCTTTTGTAGTTCGGACTGGACTGTTCCCATGGGGCAACAGGGTCAGCGCTGATTTGCATATCGCCATTGTCTAACCCAGGGTGGTGTGGAGTGGAAAAACAATGGATTTGGGCCCAGATCTTTTGACTGGGGTGAATGTGTGACATTGATCCACATTCTGTCCATCATTGTTGTGTTTGCAGTAACCGCTCTAAGTGTACTGGGGATGCTCAGACGTGAGTCCCAGGCACTCCACACCACTGGAAGCAAGCTAGCCGGGCTGATGAGAGGTGTTACCTCGAAACCGGGCCGGTCCTCGGATGCTTGTTTCCGTTCTGGGAAGGACATGGCTTTTGTAGTTCGGACTGGACTGTTCCCATGGGGCAACAGGGTCAGCGCTGATTTGCATATCGCCATTGTCTAACCCAGGGTGGTGTGGAGTGGAAAAACGATGGATTTGGGCCCAGATCTTTTGACTGGGGTGAATGTGTGACATTGATCCACATTCTGTCCATCATTGTTGTGTTTGCAGTAACCAGATTACTTACAGCACTGTGTGTAAGCCTCTATAAAGGCTTTGCAATCCCAAAACGTTTGAAATCCACTGAAGACGGTAGCCAACCCTCACTTCCTTTTGGGTCTTTGGTGTTTTTTTCCCCATATTTCAGAGATTCAAGCTGCAGACACCTTCTCTCCTGTTTCAATTATATGACCCAAATAATCAACCTATTTCTGACAGTATTGCAATTTTGCTGAGGACACTTTGGGACCATGCTCTGCAAGGTGGTTCAACAGTGGGATTATGTCAAGCTTGCAATCTTCCCTCATTGTGGATACAGCGCCATGAGGTCATTGATATATTGCAGGAGGACTGAGTTGTAAGGAAAGGGCAAACTCTCTGAATCTTTCTTGGATTTTTAGGTGAAAACTAATGGACTCTCCTTATACGCTTGTGAGATTCAGCATCAAAATTTAAATGTAAAGATATAATGCCTTTCCTCGTGAATAGGAATGGAGAAGGTTTAGCATAAATCAATAACAGTTAATGCTTCACGTCAGGATTCAGCTGCACATTTCAACAAGGGACAATATTATTAATGTTGCGAAGATCCCAAATTGTTCTTCACTTTATGATATGATATAAATTTATTAAGTGTGTCAAATGCCTAGGGGCATCTTGGCACTAACTACGGAGAAGATAGGAAGCACCAGAAAATACAGGCCTTCGAAAACAGCCAGGTTTTAAGTTGCTTTCTGAAACTAGATACATTTGGCTTAAGTTTGAGTTACAGAGTGAGTGTGTTCCACAATTTGCACGTGGAATACACAAAACTCCTGCTCCTGCTGCCCCATCAAACATTACAGTTGGGTACTGCCAGTGCTCTGGATGCAGCGGAGCACTGGTGTCTCCTTGGTGCATACCACTTGGAACTTTTCTGCTAAGGCTTTGCTCCAATATCATGCTCAATCTTTCAATTCATATAATCAGGGAGTTGCCAGGACTTCCTAGCACTTCTTTCAAAATGCCTTTTTCAATCATTTTCTCAATTACAAGTGCCATTCCTTCCACTGCTTCACAAGTAAGCTTGTGTTGAAGTGTATGAGGAAAGTCTGCATTTGGTTTCACTTTGATCTGCACTGGCTCAGCACTTTTTATTCACCTGATTTAATTTACAATAAAATGCCCCACTCACCTCTTCCACTGTGTGCCTTAAATCAGGAGGGAAATGCTCTTTTGCGAGAACTGGGAACAGTCTCACTCTTGATTCTTTTGGTTTTAACTTAAAGCCTTAGGACCCCATTACGAATCTGGCATTCCACGGACCGCCATACTTGTTGGGGCACAGCGGTGGCGGTGTTTCAACTGCCCTATTAGGACCAGGACAGTCCGGTCTCCCTTGGACCACTGCAACCGCCGGGAGTCATAGATCCCTGGCAGTGTTTTGGTGGTCTTGAGGCTGCAACATGATTGGCGGGGCCACTGCAGACCTGCCAAGCATATTACCGCCACACTTTTCATGCTGGTGTGACTGCCATTAGAAGTGTGGTGGTGAAGAAACAAATGGGACCCTACAGGGCCTCCTTGTGCCTCTGCACCATGGGGTGCATGTAGGTGGGAACATGTAGCGCCCTCCAGTGTGCATGCACCCCAGTACCTGCATGACATGGACTGCAGCCGTGCAAACTCATGATGAGACCCTAAATCTTCATCTTGTGTCTGAATTGCTATCACATCCAGTGTTCAATAAATTATGCCGTTCATTTGGCACAGCAGGCGATGCCCCAACAAATTCATTAGACTTGTGTCATAACTTATGAACTTGTGATTGTTTTCTATATTTCCAACTTTTATTGGGGTATTTGCTGACACCTTATTAGTGATCTGTTGCTAATATCTAGAATTTGGACTTTTTTTTTCCTAGAGAGGTGTATATTTGGAACCTCCATTGGTTGAACCATTGAGAGGGAAGCGCCTATATCAATCAAAAAATTATACTGGGTGGCTGTTCACCTCACCAGCTATGCAAGGGCACTCCAACCACTAATCTTTAGAAGTGGTAACCTCACACAACATATTTAAATTAACCCAAACGACCTTTCAAATCATCGTAACTCACTCTAATTTTGTATATCATTCGTCCAGTTCTTCTCTAAGATTTGGAAAGTTCTTTATGAATGCCAGGAAATCAGACCTTTTCCAAGGCACATGAACATATGCACCTCCATTCACTTATCTCAATACTAGCACCTCAAATTCAGAATCACTCACACTAGTTTATTTCTCCTTTTCCAGTTTCATCTGGTTTTTCTCCCCCCTTTCTTCAATCATCTTTCTCTGTACCCTTTGAAATTTTCCCAGTCATTCATGGGTTTTATTAATTCTCTCACATTTATTCTTAAATTGACATGTTCCATTCTTACATTTCATTGTCACTCTTTTTATGAAATTGTACAACACCCATTTACAGCATAACATTTACACCATGTTCATATGCTAATTCCCCAAGCTTGTCATATGGATCACATCCATGTCTTGCTGCCTCCTCACTCAAAATGTCAATTCTTCTTCAGTGTATGTCAGTATTCTCTCTTCATTGATTGGACCATTAATAATTTCTCCCAGCTCAGGTTTAAGTCTAACATTATCAGTCTCTTCTGGCACTCTTGGTGTTGGCACCACCATTTCACTTGCACTAAGAACTACACCAGGAAGCACACTAGTAAACACACTAAGATCTACTCCAGTAGACACACTAGGTACTGGTGTTTAAGAAGTAAGACTTGGCTCTCCAGCTTCTCTCTCCTGCACTTGCAGACGTTGATCATCATAACAAGTAGGTGGCCTTAGATTCAGTAGATCATGCAAAAGTCCATCCTACTCCTTGAAATCACTTGCAAATTTCCCATTTCTGAGTTCATTTTTATTATTTTCTATTATTTTCTTTAAAAATCTCAGGTAGCACTCCCACTTCTACCATATCCTCTTCATACTTTCTTTTGCATCTGACTTCTAGCATCCATCTAATGACTTGCTGTTTTGCTAAATTGACCCTTCAAAATTACCAAGGACGGACCGGCAGGAGAAGTCGCAGACCGTGCAGAAGACTAGAGCAGTGTCTCTTATTCCCTATTTCTCTTTCCCCTATTGCAGAGGTCTTCAATCTGTGGTGCGCAACCCCCAGGGGGGCAGTGGAGTTCTGGGAAGGGGGTTGCACATTACCCAGCCTTACTTGTCCCTGGATTCCAAAACATTTGTTTTCATTTTGGAAAAAGACAGCCCTCCTGGGACGGCTAATTTTGCTCATTAAAATGCTTCAATTGAGTCTCCTGTGCTGGTTGTCTGAAAGAAATGCAAATGTGCCCTATTAGTTAATATGCAATTGCAAAGGAAGGTTGGCACCCCGTGACTCACGCCAATCTTTGTGATGACAAAGATTTGTTTTCTTTAATGGTAGTGCAAAGCGTTACAGCTGGGCTGTGAAGTGTTTGCTTATAATCCTACCTGTATTTATGCAGTCCTTAGTACCCTTAAGGAGGTGTTGAAGGAACAGATATAAAAAAAACTATTGCATTACATATAGCCTGGTATTACTAAAATCTATATTTTAGAAGGACCATTTTATCCTAAAGCTGTCTACACATTTTGTATCAGTCTATCTTATACTGTGTAATGCAATGCAAGTATAAAATAATGACTTACATATTCACAGTGGTTTCTGTCACAGGCATGACCTCATAGCACTTAAAAATACACAAGTCACTTTTCTCCACTGCACCAACCAAGATTTAATTTTGTGGCTTCCTGGTTACACACAGACCTTTGCAGTGCATTAACTAATAGAGGTTTCATAATGTACTAGAGTGCATTTCCCACTGAGTAACAACTTTTTACATGTATTTATCATTTACGCTGAGTACTATTTTATATGTAGGTACTTGATGGTGAACGAACTAAAAAACGTACAGAATATTTTGAAACTTATTTATCGGAGGCTTGCGCCACCAGAGCATGATATTTGTTGATGCTCTGGCAGCGCAAGCGTCTCTATCATACCTATAAAGCAATGCAAAGTCACCCTGCATGGCTTTGCAGATATAGAGTAAGACAAAGCAGCGCAAGTCACTGCATTGCCTTACTCTGCATCAAGAAGGTGTTCCATAGGCATTGCTTGGGGGTTTCCATGTAACACCCATGGATTTTGATGCTGCCCCATATTTACAAAATCACATAAACCTGGGGCAGCACCAAAAACGTATGCCTCCCCAGAGGAGGCATAACGAGGATAAATGTTTTCATGTGCTTCCTGCACAAAAACAGTTCTGCCTATGTTGGTGCTGAGCAGCAATTTGTGCGCCAACGCAAGGGGAAAGGAAAGGAATGCACTGTATTTCATAAATAGGGTGCATTTCTGCCCTTTCACATTAGCGCTGGGCAATACAGCAAGAAGACTTGCGGCGCTTCCCTATGCCAATTCCTCATAAATGAGGCCCTTTGTTCTTAGCTACACCTCTGACCATGCCCCAACGCTCACTGACCTTTGGTTGGCTAAACACTTTAATATTATTTAGCCACAGTAAAAATGATTTGGTGTGGGAATTGGGGGTGTTTATGTTGTTGATGATGAGCTTACACCAAAAACATTTTGAAAAGGGGTTCTCAGCATCAAAACGTTAGAAGACCTCCGCCCTATTGGGTTGAAGCTGCCTAGGCATTATAGATAGCCAGCCTGGGAGGTGCAGGTAAGTGGCGTGGGCTGGTGGAGCCGGGCGGGGGAGTCGACAGACGACGGAATAGGTTTTATTTATTTATTGTATTTGACCTATTCCATAATCTATCAACTTACCCCCTCTAACACCACCCCACTGCGCTTACCTGCGCCATCCGCCGCTGTATATGACTGGGTGCCTGGAATCTAGTGGCAGTGTAAGGACTTAGCACTGTGTATAACGTCTCACTTCTACAGAAAACCCAGGTGAGTGCCTGACACTCATGTAGTGTACCATCAGCAGCTACTTCAACTTAGACTGATACATCCAAACAATACCAGGAACTCGGACTAGAAAGAGATCAGGCAGAAACTCTCTAATTATCCCTAACCAGTAACATAGGAAAACATGAAACAGTAACAGAAGAAACTGTCAAACTATCTTCTGCTACCATAAACTCCCAGCACTTTTTTATATCAAAAAGGATGATTCTGGTCTGTATTTGAGTCTCGAAGAGCTGATAGCCTTAAACATATTTAAAGTAAACCCCAGAGGAACCCACATTGGAAAATTCACAATGGACAATCCCCAATCGGGGCAAGATTCAAGATGCAAAACATGAAGGTATAATTAAAATGTAAGAATCAATACAGAAGGCAAAAAGATTGGCCAGTCAATCACTTCAAAATACTCATAATGCAAAATGTTATTGGCAACGGAAACTAAGCCCTAATCTAATCAATAGCTAGAGCCGAATACATTCTATCACAAGTCAAATGTGAGTTAAAGAGCATTTCAGATGGACTGCTCAGTAAGGCAAGAGAATTTGAAATGTATTCTAAATACAGAGTGATAAACAGATTGCATCAGAGTGTGGTTTCTAAAGGGATATGGAAGGAACATGGTTTGTTTCTCAGATGGTGGGTTTTTATAATTTTTTTGTCAGCGAAACAGTGCAGTCATTGTGTTGTGACAAAGAAAGCTAGATGTCACAACCAATAGGTAAATAAAAAAATTATATTGTAAAATTACTTCTAGTCTACACCTAAATAGCTACAATGTACTATGCATTAAACGGAAAACAATATCACATTCAGAATATAAACAGCACCTCAGTTTGGCAAAAGAAAGTGGCCTTCAATTTGTATACAATTGTAAATCCTTCCTCTCCAGAAACATCAGGAACAAAAAGCGTTGCACTTAATAAATGTTACAGAGCAAGCAAGATCATAGAATTAACTGCATTGTGCACTATTACATAAACGATGTATATCATAGTTGAGGCTCTGAGGTGCACAGCAGGGAGGAGGAAGAGGAGTTGATGTCTGAGTCTGCAAACCCCATACATCTAAAATGTGCAAAGTGAAAACACAAGTAAGCCTAAGCCTGTTCATATCAAGCTACCAATACATTATTAGACTAATCACCGTAAGAACATTACATTTGCAACTCCCCAGTATTATTTAATGTGCAGGAATATTTATTGTGGAATCTGCTTCCACACATACCATAATACATAACAGAGTCACTTTGTGGTCTTACCCTTCCTCTGTTTGCTGGAAATATGCTCTATTGTGTACAGCTCTTTCATCTTTTCTCCTGGTGTAAATTTGTGTCTTATCCTTCTCCCCTCACCTTCAAAATGTTGGCATAATTATTTATGCATCATTTAGTTTGCTTTTCTTTTCCAGTGCCTGATCAATAAGCTGCTGGCATGGAGGTTGGAGGTGCCCAGAGTGAGTCCGTCAGGAATGTGAAAAATAAGTCAAAGCCCAAGGCCGAGGGACACAGAGTGAATTCTCCACAGAAAAAAGAAGTTGTTCTTCAGGTGTTGATTTTCGTTTCCAGTCAAAGGTAATGTTCCTGCTATTGGGCTGATCTGCAAAAGTTGTGAAAAGGAGAACCATTTTGTGAGGGTGTGCAAGACGAAGGAAAAAGTAAATGTGTGACAGCGCGAAAACAAAAAGACCACCCGAACATTCCAGAAGGGATGGTCGAGGAATCCCCATAAGGCCAAGCGACCACATCAGCTGAGGCAAATCGACACCAAGCAAAGTCAGTCAACATCTAAATCTTCATCAAATATTTCTTCGGTATAAATATCAAATGTATGTGATTAAGATGGTTGTGTCATGTTGATGTTAACTCAGAGAAGCATGTGCATTTTGGACAGGCTGCCTGTGAGGAAAAGCAAAGGTCCAATAGAAATCAACATGACAAAGCACCAAAGTCATTCAAACATTGTCTGAAGATTATACTAAAAAGTCAATGGTTGTTCAGGACATTTCATTAACAATAGCGGTAAATCAATAAATATTATGCCTGAGGAGAAATATAATGAACTGTCTCATTTGCCCACTTACACCATCAAAAACTAAAGTGTATATGTGGGTTGCAGGGATGCCACTAAAAAATCAGTGTTTATTTAGAGCAACCATGAAGCTCAAGAAAACTAAAATACAAGCATCCATTCATTTACTAGGTATGACATCAAGGGCCTGTTTACTCAACTTCATCATTCCTGCTGACATGGAATTGATATCCATGAACTATAAGATGAATGCTCATCAAGAAATAGTAAGTCAATTATCTTTCATTGTTTCATGGGTTTGGAAAACTCAAGACTATGAAAGTTCGATTACACATTAATAAGAATGGCCGTCCTATTGTTCAAAGACATCGAAAAATTGCCTTTCACTAACAGGAAGCTGGTCCAACTCCATGGGTTTCTTTCATAGTGGTAGTACCCAAAAAGCACAGTAAAGGAGCTGAATACATCTGTGTGGATATGAGTCAAATGAACAAGGCAATTGAAAGAGAATGACATCCAGGTCTTCACATTGTCGACATAATAACACAATTTAATGGTGCGAAGGTATCCTCTAGCCTGGATCTGAATAAAGGATACCATCAGTTGGAACTCAATGAGAATTGCAGGTATATTACAACCCTTTCTGTATATGTTGGTCTGTTCTGTTACAAGCGACTAAGTTTTGGTGTGTCATAAGTTGCAGAGCTATTGTAAGATGTAATTCGATGTATCATAGAGCCTGTCATGAATGCTTTCAATTACAGTGATCTCATATTGGTTTTCTAAGCTACACAAAGGAGCATGACAAAGCTCTCATGCAAGTGTGTCAGCTGCTCAGTTTAACTTTGAATGCTGAGAAATGGGAGTTCCATAAGACAAAGTTAAAATTATTGGCTCTTATTTTGTCTGAAGGGGGCGTGAAACCTGATCTAACTAAAGCGAAAGTGGTGTCAACTGCCAGTGTCCACAAGATGTTTCCATGTTAGGTTAATTCCTTGTCATGGCCAGCTATAGTTCAAGATACATGCAAGTCTTTACCACCATCACAGATATGTGATGAAAAATAATGTTTATTTTCTTTGGTCACATGAATGCGAGCAAAGCTTCCAGAAAAATCAAGCACGCTATTGAGAACATTATCGAAATGGCATATTTTGATCAAAAGCTTCATACTGTGGTTGTTGTTGATACTTGCCCTTCTGGGTTGAGCGCCATCCTTGCCCAGCACAGCAGACACCCAAATACTCAAAAAAGTATTTTGGCCTATGCAAGCTGAAGCTTGTCCCAAACTGAACATGTTTATTCACAACCTGAGAAAGAAAGCTTAGTAGTAGTGTGGGCTTGTGAAAATGTTCACGTATTCTTGTAATGGAAGCTCTTCACGCCTGTGACTGATCATCAAATTTTCTTTAGAAATCCAAAAGCAAAAATGCCTCCTTGCATTGAACGTTGGGGTCTGCGATTGCAAGAGTACAACTACCCCATTGTGCATCATTCAGGGATAGATCAGAACCCTGCCGACTACTTCCCATGAGCGCCTCTACAGCGCCCTGTCACCCATTCTAAGACAGCTGATGCATAGATACATTTCATAGTGAAATCAAGCATTCCAGCTACCATTTCGTTGAAAAAAATTGTCACTGCCACAAGTCAGGATAGTGCAAAAAGAACAATTGATGGACAGAATGCAGAACAATGTTATACATTCACCCCAGTACAGGGATCTGGGCCTAAATCCATTGTTTTTATGCTCACCATGCCATTCCAGTTTCGACTCAGCCATATGCAAATCAGTCTTGACCCTGCGCCCAATAGGAACAGTCCAGCTTGAACTGCCAGGCCAGGTCCTCCCTGGACTGGAAACAAGCATCCTAGGACTGGTTTCGGGCTTTCAGCCCCCATCAGCCAGGATAACTTGACTCCAGTGTCATGGAGAGCACCGGCCCAACTTCTGGACATACCCGTCCCACTCCGGGTGACAAATGCAAAAAGAACAATAGATGGACAGAATGCAGAACAATGTCATACATTCATTCAGGTACAGAGAACTGTGCTTAAATCCTTCATTTTTTAAATCCCCATGCCATTTCAGCGCTCCGTCCATCACCTCCTTGTGTTTGCTTTGTTCGCCCTAAGTTGGCAGGGTATGCCCTGATGTGGGTCCCTTGGTCACTTTGCCACTGGATTCAAACTAGCCTGGTTGATGAAGGGTGTTTCCCAGATACCGGTCCCAGGATGCTTGTTCCAGTTTCAAGGAAGACCTGGCTTGGCAGTTTGGGCTTGACTGTTCCCATGAGGCACAGGGTCAAGACTGATTTGCATATAGCTTGGTCTGAACTGAGGTGGCGAAGTGAGCTAAAGAATGATAATGGATTTAACCCAGACCTGTGACTGAGGGTGAGTGTTTGAAAAGTTTCAGCTCTCCGTCCATCATCTCCTTGTGTTTGTTTTGTTCATCCTAAGTTGGCAGGGTATGCCCAGATGTGGGTCCCTTGCTCACTTTGCCACTGGATTCAAGCTAGCCTGGCTGATGAAGGGTGTTACCAAGAACCTGGTCCCAGGATGCTTGTTTCCAGTTCAGGGAAGACCTCGCATGGCAGTTTGGGCTGGACAGTTCCCTTGAGGCACAGGGTCAAGACTGATTTGCATATAGCTGGGTCTGAACTGAGGTGGCGAAGTGAGCTGAAGAATGATGATGGATTCAACCCAGATCTGTAACTGGGGGTGAGTATCTGAAAAGTTTCAGTGCTCCATCCATCATCTCCTTGTGTTTGCTTTGTTCACCCTAAGTTGGCAGGGTATGCCCAGACGTGGGTCCCTTGCTCACTTTGCCACTGGATTCAAGCTAGCCTGGCTGATGAAGGGTGTTACCCAGAAACTAGTCCCAGGATGCTTGTTTCCGGTCTAATAAGACCAGCGCCGTTGTCAGCCCTTAGTCAACTCTCTTCCATATCGTTTCGGTAGCAAAAAGCAAAGCTGTCCCAGTTGAATAAGTTGGCCTGAAGCCAGATTGTGTGGGATGTAGTCGATTGTTTTTCTTTATGTGCCCCATAAGCTGTATATTAACCACTTTTTCAGCAATTTTGGAGAAATATGGTAAAAATGAGACTGGACGTAGATTTGTTAATATGCTCCCACCTGCTGTGGGTTTTTTCTTGATTGGACGAACCATTGCTCGTTTCCATCTGTCAGGTAGCTGGCCTTCCCGAAAGGAGGTGCCTAATAGTTGTCGAATATAGGGGAGTATTACCTCTAATCCTGTACCAATCACATTGGGGCTAGCTGGATCGCTAGGGGAGCCTGATCTTCTACTATGTGTTATCTTTTTCAGATCTTCTAGAGGGGGTCAGAGATATTGTCGGATACTGTTTTCGCCCCAATCGTCTATTTGTTCTTTGTGCTGTATACAGTCATTCCGGGCGTCATCAGTAAAGGTATAACAGATCTTGGATACTTTTTTAGCGAAGAACTCTGCAATCTCATTGCATGCTTCTGCTGAACCAGAAGTAGGGTTATTGTTCTCTCTAATGAAGATATCTCTTTAAATATTTTAAATAGTTCACTTGATGAACCTTCTGCTGTCTCAATTCTTTCTAAATAGTAGGTCACACGCGCTTTCTTTAAGAGTGAATGATATTGTCTGAGTTTGACTTTATATGTCATTTTCTCTAAGAGAAGCTTTTCCTCCATTTTCGCTCCTGCTTTTTGCATGCGTTTCTGGCCAGCCATAAAGTCTCATTGAACCATGGCGAGCTCTTTGCCTGCCTCTGTGGATTGATATTGGTCCATGGCGCTGCCACATATAATGCGTCTGTAATCCATTCATATACCCCTAGGCTTGCTTCTTTGCTGTTATTGTCTAGGATAGGACGATTTGATAGTAGGGCCTGGGTAAAATTGCTCTCATTGAATTTCGCCCATTTCCTATGCCTGTTGTAAACCGGTAGCCCTTTTTTTGGGTGGTCTTAGTAGCGGGATGAGGAATGTCACCAGATAGTGGTCAGACCCTGGAACCACTGTCAAATGTTTAACCAATAGCCCTTTGCAGTTAGAGAAAATGGGGTCTAGTAAGTGTCTTAATTGATGTGTGCCGAGTGTAGACTATAGTTCTAATTGCAACCCTGCCAAATCCTGACATAGTAATTGTGCTTCTTTACAGCATTTATCATCAAAATGTAAATTTAGATCTCCCAAAACAATCAGGTTGTTATGGTACAGTGCTGGTTTGATTAGATTTTCCAAGAGGCTTAGGCTAAAGTCTGTACATGTCCCTGGAGGTCTATAAATCAGATAACCATTTTGGGTTTGTTTATCGTTAGGTTTTATTGTAAATTCCACCGCTTCACAATCACCTATGTTTGTCTCCGTCAAAGTACAGCTAAGTGTCAGTTTGTAGATTATAGCTACACCTCCTCCCTTCTTCATAATGCGATCCACTCTAAGGATTCCATATTCAGATGGGAGTGCTTGTAAGATGTCGAGCGCAGAGGACTCCTGTAACAAAGATTCAGTGAGAAACAGGACATCTGGATCATTCTCTAAACTGAATTCATATATTTCAATTTTATGTTTACACAATGATCTACAGTTAATAAGTAGGGATTTCAGTTTGTAAGCAGTTTGTTTGGAATTCTGTTTAATTATTGGATTTAATTTGAACGGGCACCTGTCAAATTTAAAGCTATCCACCGGGCTGCACATATCTGTATGGATTGATGGGATTTGCTGTCATGGCGGTCCCGTTCAATGTAGATAAAGTATAATGGACCACTCTGTCAAACACATTTTTTCATTTTTCGAAAATAAACTCCCAAGGTGGGAGTTTTTCTTCTGGGAAATTAAAATAATCTCTTGACACCCTTACACCATGGGAGTTTTCTTCCTTGGTCTGAGGGTCATGTTTGTTGTTTTACTGTCCCTCATTGCCAGGATATATCTGACAGTGACGGATATGGAAAAAAAGCCATCGAACAATGCACTCTAAAGATGGCTGACAGTAGGATGATTTACTTCCGATGGCACCTACTCCTTCGGGCAGTCTGAGGAGGTTTTACACAGATGGAGTACATTTTCTTCCATCTGCATGAAATGTGTGGTCTGCCTGACTCAGAATTGGTCAGATGGACATTGAGGTTAGTGGACAGGGTGTTCTCTTGCTGTTGCAACAGAGAACATATCTACCAAACTCTAAATCATACCCAGTAGACCATTTAAAGCAAATTAGTGCCAACCATGCTGCTCATGGAAACAGTCCACCCAGAACAATGGTCATCTCACACATTCACCTTGTAGTCAAATGCTTTTTCATTTGGGAAATTTGGGATTTATGCCCCCCAAATCTCACTGACTAAGTTATATCCCTGCCTGCAGCATTGAAATTCTCACCCCTGGTGTAGATCTGATAATCCTAACCTCAGAGCCTTCCAGTTTCCGACTCCATATGTTCACCTCTTGGAGGTTGGAGCTGAAAGTGTGTCTTTGACAGTATCTTCACCAGAAGTGGATGGGCCATGGATGACCCCCATCATGGTGCCATGTAATTCCTGAAGTAGACAGAAAACACGTTTCTGGCAAAAACTGGAGTCATAAATAATGTGGAAATAATGCGCTACTGGCTATTTACTCCTCTCAGACATTTCACTGGACAAATGTTGGTAAAATCTCTGGTTGAAAATGGGTTGAAAAAATGGGGATTGATACGCTTTGCTTAAAAAAATACTCACAGAGGCATGATGTATTACCAATCGATGTACTCTGCTGGAAAAGCTTGAAAAATGAGAGGAGGCGTTTTATCACTTCTTGCCCCTTCTTTAGCTCGTCACGTGTGAATGCACCAGTTTAACTCGAGGAACAATACAACACTGCTATGTCAATACTAGAATGGATGCAGGAAAGGAGAATGAGGTGGTATTCATTGCATTACAACTACACATCTAAAAAGTCTGCCACTAAAAACTGCAAAAGACATATGGTATTATTGGAGATACATATTATTGTGTTTCTGTGTTGTGTGCATTTACTATAGTTACTAAGGTACAATATTATAGAAACTTTTTCAATGGGAGGCCAATGTTTTTCTCTAAACGTGCCCCTGTTTTGTTACTTTGCCTTGGTGCTACCATTGCTTGTCTTCACTAAGGTTCTTTTCAGCACTAAAAGACAGCTTCAGCCCTTTCTTCTAGCACATTATTACTGTCCTGTAAGTCTCAAGGACATCCCTGATGCTTGCTTTCAAGTGCATCTAATAATTAACACGTAAGTGCTTGTTCATCTGTTAATAGTGCATGTATTCGGAGATTAAATAGTTCCCGATTATTTCCCTATGGCAGCTTCATCAGTGCAATGCCTCATCCATGCTTCAGGATTCCCTCTATGAAGAAATTTGATCTGAAAGATGACTCATTTAATGTCTTTGATATCAAGATATGGTATTCCACTTACATTGCTAGGATATGCATTTCTCTCCCAAACAACCAATGACTCACTTGCAGGCATCTGCGTGAGCAGAGTGCATGGCATTAATAGACATTAACACTGACTGACATCAATTGCTAGCTGGTAACATTTCTTTCAAAGTGAAGGTGGATGCCAAGTTAGATTGAGAGCCAGTGTTTGAGCTCCTGCTGTGAGTATTCTTCCTGATTCCAGACACTTTCTATAAGTAACCTCGAGTTACATCAATTCGATTCTTGTAAGATTTGATAACCGTGTCGAAAAATCTTCGTCTTTACAAGCTTCTTGCATACAGCACCCAGTTCACCTCTGGTTACAATGTGTAATGAAGGTTTGCAAATGTCTTTCGATTAATAAATCCTGCGACAGGTGTAAAGAAGAAGAGATCTTTGGTAAAAAATGGATGGGTTAGGTTTTGGGACTACTTTCTCTTGAAAAATCACAGCAGTGGGCCATGATAAAGGAGAGCGCCTGCCTCTCCTAAACTTCATGCTGAAGGTTAGGAGGCTGACAACAAGAAAGTAAACTTTTGGGGTCAAAAAGTTCAAGGACACTGAATAAAGGGGCTCAATGGAGGTTCTTGATGACCACTGAGAACCATAGGCAAATCCGAGCAAAGGAAAGGGCAAAGAATCACTAGTCTCCTGAAATGGAAACTCTTCAAATGGCGAAAGGCTAAGAAATTTAGGGCCAGATGTACGACCCAACAATTTGCGACTCGCAAATTGCATTGCATTTGTGACTTGTAATTTGCGACTTGCAAATTGGGATGCATAACAGTGTCTCAGACACTGTGGTCTGAAACACCATCACTATCATCTGCAAATGTGCCTCTCTATAAAATTTCTTTTTTATTCTTGTATTCTTCCATCACTGGTTACAACCATTTCAGGTGGAATAACAACATCTGATCCGGTTTACATTTAAGATAGTAGACCTTTACAGTACAAGGAGAACGTTTTTGAAATTGTGAGTTTTATGGGGAATGACTTGCCCATTGGAATTTGCTTGATGCAACTACATGTGCTTAGCTGCGCTTGACCCTTGTTATCTGCGTTAAGGATGCCAATGTATTGGAAATGGCACATACCTGTCTGCAAAAAGGGATGTGATTGAACATAACTGCCATCACACAATAAGGGTAGTGTAGAGTGTGTATCCAGCAAGTATACTTAACGTAGTGGAAATCAATATGCAAACTGAGTCACAATCGGTATATTAGAATACAGACGTGAACACCCTCAGCAGACATCTGGAAACACTTAGAAATACAGAGTTGCATGCACAAGTAAAATACTGACTTCCCCTCACGCTGGCCAAGCCCAGCAGATCCCCTAGTACACTGTCCCTAGTACAATACCCATGTGTACATTCAATATAAGCCAGCATACAGACACATATTTAATTTAGTTTATGGACCGTGTGAGTACTCAGTGAACGGTCTCCCATGTAGTATACACATTTGGCTGTTTACTCTACATAGTTATACAGCCAAACACATAATATACACAGCAGCCTTAGATTTAACACACAGATTCGCTTGCACACTCAACACGCAGGCTCTGTGCACACTCGTTATACAGATGCCTGTGCATAAACTGCGTATACTGTGTTCGGTGCGCATTTATAACAGGAGTCGCCTCCCTATTTAGTAAACATATCCTGCTTATAAATAGGTATTGTGAAAATCAACATTCAAACTCAATTTTTACGCGCATACATGCATATGGGGCCAGATGCATCAAGCTCAAAACCGGTCGCAAAGGGGCAGATTCTCAGAATCTGCCCCTTTGCGACCGGTATTTTTGCATTTGGGATGCATCATCCCAAATGCAAAAATCGCTAATAGAGAATTCGCTAAATTGCGATTGTTTGCATTTAAGGAATCTCAAATTGAGATTCCTTAAATGCAATGCATAAAAGTTTCAAAATTAGCGAATTCGCTAATAGGGCACGCAAATTACCACGAAGTACAACTTCGTGGTAATTTGCAAAAACGTAGAAAAATGCACTTTTGTGCATATTTTAAAGTTTCATGTTGCGCACACACATGCCCTAAGGGCATGTGTGTGCGCAACCTATGTGCACAGATCAAAATCAGTGGTGCAACAGGGTGTCCTTTGGACACCCCTGCACCCTTGAACTCGCAAACTCAGTTTGCGAATCGCTAATTGCGATTCGCAAATTGAGATTGTCTTCCCATTCATTCCTACGGGCCTCTGGGCCCATAGGAATGAATGGGGAGGTATACATTAATTGCGACTCGCAATTTGCGAGTCGCAATTAAGGAATTCTAAGTATTCGCTATTTTTGTAGTGATTGCTTGATGCATTCCATTTTGCTATTCCTTATTAGCGATTCCTTATTTTTCGCTAATAAGGAATCGCAAAATGGATGCTTGATGCATCTGGCCCATGGTGTACAAACGTAAAGATGCCTTCGTACACAGAAGGCGCAGACTCTGCACAGGGGTCTCCATCTTGTGACAGGCAGCAAAAGAAACAGGAAAAAACTACAGATGCACAGTTCCCATCCAGCGGTGTCTGCTCTCCCTTCAGAAGGAATTCCGGCAAAGACTTGGGCTGACTGCGTGCAATGAGGGGAGAGGGAAGGTAGGTGAGATTGCAGGGAGGGAACAAGCCAGACAGAGCTGGGGGGACCGAGCTACAGCCTTCGGTGGAGGGAAAGAGCTACACGCTCTACATCCTGTGCCTCACGCCCTCTTGTTGTTGTGGAATCGGCATGGAGGGGGCTCTGAGGCAGCATTTGCTGACCGGATAGAGCAGGATCCTAGCGTGCGTGTGTTAAAGCCAAACAAAAGCAAAGCACCCGAACGCTATTATTCACCCTTTGCATGCGCCGTCCGATGTCACGGTGAGCGTGTGCTTAGGACTGCCGGGGGCAGTCCGAATTGCGCACACGTGGAATTCGCCGGCACTGCGGGGGAATTCTGGCCGCGCCCACAGGGTTAAAGCGTCCCACGCTGCAAAAATAAATATATATATATATTTGTTAACAACCTGAATTATAAAAAAAAACCACACAAGCACCATTGCGAGCCACACATTTTAAAAAGAAGATGCATAGGCGCCATTACCGTCATGCCGCGTTGTAATAAAATAAAACATACACTGTTTAAGAAAATAGAGTAAACAAAAGAAAGGTGCAGGCCGCTATGGGTGAACCAGGCGCCATGGTGCTTAAAAAAACCTCAATGAAGTGGTCCCTAAATGAAAACATACGGCCCTGCAGCTAAACAAAACTCTACTTGGTCAGTGCTGCCTGCAATAAACAGAAGTGACGTCTGGGGAGTGCGAGCCAATAATGACCCAGGAAAGCTTCACGTCTTGCGACAGTGCATGTGCTGTCTAGGCTCGACCTAAAAAGGGGAATACAAATCTCCTGACCTGCTATCATCCTATTTCCCTCCTAGACTCATCTGTAAAAATCTTAGGGAGGGTAAATCTTCAAAGGCTGGCAACTGGGATGAAGCAAATCATTTTTTCTCAGATATTTATTTTCTTCCCAGGTCTGGCACAGTTGAACACTCCCTGAATATATTTTTGTTAATGGGGAAATATGTCAAAGCCACAATAGGTTTAGCTAAGTGGGATGTATCAATGGAAAACAGTCTCGCAAAATATGGAATCCCAAATTTGCGATTCTATAATTTGCAATTGCATTTAAGGAATCGCAAATGCAATGTAAGAGACCCAGAAAAAGTGTAATTTAGTAATAAGAAATCGTGAATGCATTTTTCAAAGAAATTGCAATTTCTTTGAAAAATGCACTTTTTTGCATTTTTCAAAGTGCCATGTGGCGCACATACATGCCCTTAGGGCATGTATGTGTGCCACATGTGCACACATGCACATTTCAGGGATGCAACAGGGTGTCTTTTTGACACCCTGGCGCCCTTGAAATTGCATTCTCAATTTACGATTCTCTAATAGAGAAATGCAAATTGAGAATGTCTTCCCATTCATTCCTATAGGCCTCTAGGCCCATAGGAACGAATGGGGAGGTATTCCTTAATTGTGAATCGCAATTTGCAATTAAGGAATATGTAGGATTCGCAAAATTATTTGCAAATCCTACATAAATAGCGATTCTCAAAAAATTGCTATTTGAGAATCCCAAAACCAAAGTTTCATACATATGGCCCATAAAGTTTTTAAGATTGTGATCCACAAATATCGTAATGCAGGAATATCTTTGACAAGAATATCAATTTTATCAAGGTAATTAATATCGATGTCAAAAATATCTAAGGGGCCGATTACGTTGGCGGGCGGATCGTGGTGCAAATGGGACCGCCCGCCATAGGTGCGGCGGTCCCGCAAAACAAATTAGGATGCGCCCGCCACACTGGCGGGCGCATCCTGTATATTTACATTGTGCCGCCACAATGTAAAAATACATGTTTCACATTTGCATGTAGAACGTGGCAGGCACCGTGCTATGCCTGCCACCTTGAACATGCAAATGTAGGGGGGTAACATAGGTAAGAATGCCGTAAGACGGGTAACTAAAATATGCTCTGAGAGTGACTGAGAGTGACTGAAGCAGAGACTAGAATATCTACACTGGAGGACGACTTGGCTGCACAGAAATTAGAGATTAATTCTATAAAAGCTCAACGAGATGACATCAGTTATAAGCTCTCGGATTTGGAGAATCAAGCAGGTAGAAATAATTTACGAATCCTCGTGGTTCCAGAGGGCATTGAAGAAACCGATGTCAGAAAATTTGTGTGCAAGCTTTTTTCAGAGGCATTTCCAGAGCTGACATTATGGGACTGGTCCACAGAAATTCAGAGGGTGCATCGGTTTCCGTTCACCGTTAAAAAGGGAAGACAAAGAGAGGATGATCGCCCAAGAGCAATTTTCCTAGCTAGAGAAGCAGTTTTTGGACTTGCCGGGCCTGATAAGAAAAGACTGGCAAAAGGCTGCGATTTTTTCGTCCAGCCGGACTTCTGTCAAGCTACTGTATCGAAACGATGGTATTTATGCCAGTTGATTCGTGGATTTCAAGAAAAGGGAGCGGTAGTTTATTTGCAGAACCCGCCCAAGTTAAAAGTTATTGTAAAAGGGCAAATCGTAGCTAATGAGTATTTGTTGTCACTATGAAGCGATAAACTGATAATTCATGAGTGGTTTTGTTGTGAACACCAAGCCTAAAGGATTTTTTAGTTAAGTTCAATGAAAGAGATATTTTGTTTTCCCAACCTAGGAAAAGGGGGGGTGACACTCTGTGTTCCCAGGGACTAATAGTCCTTGTGCCTCATATGGTGGGTTGGGTGGGATGGGGGATGAAGAGGGGGGCAGGAAAAAGGGAAGGGTGAAGGTGGTGGTGGGGGGGTGTAAGTCAGGAATAGTCATTATTGTTTGGATGTTTGGATTGATTTTTTTCAAGTTGTATTTAAGGGAGAGTTTTTCTGTAAATAATCAAAAGTGGTATGCTATGTTTGTAGTACATATTACATACAAAAATGGATAGGAAAATAAGGGTTTGCATGTTGAATATTAATGGGCACAATGAATGTAAGAAAAGAGGTATTTTGTCTAAAATGATTCAACTGTTATATATTGATATATCAATTCAATCAATTCAATTGATAACTTTATTTCGGTTAATGACCATAAAAGTGCACATAAAATACAAACAAGCACAAATTGTTAAAACAATAAATAATCATTATACGTTTAAGAAGAGAATTAAACTGTGAGTTATCAATGAAGAAAAACGATAAAATTTCATAATTGCTAACATTTATGTTAAAAATGTTTGTCTCCTACGCCACATACTGAATAGATATCGAGATACAGCAAAACACAATGGGGGGATGGGTGTCATAAGTCAGTATTCTACATGCCTGGATAAAATGCAGAAATTTGAGGTTCTTACAGTTTGGAATCAGCCAACAATTTCTAATTGCAGAATAAGCAGGACAAAAGAACAAAACATGTGGTACATTTTCAATTTTGTAGTCACAGGCAGGGCAACCTTCAATATTAGTTTTGGACCATTTGGTTGTAAATGACCTAATGGGTAAAGGGCTATGCCTTAACCGAAGATACAACTTTCTAGCAAGAGGGGTTTCAATTGCATCCCTGAATTCCTTGATTTTGGATTCCGATTTAACTGAGAGGAACTCAGACGTTAGCCTGCCCATAGTTGCAGAGCTCAAAATTGTTTGGAAGTTCTGCATACGTATCAGAGCATGGAGTTCTCGTTTTGATTTCCCAGTGCAAAAAGTCTCTGGTTTTTCCCACAAATCCGGGAGACCCAACCGGATACTGTCTGCCCTAATATGCTCCAGCCACGGTATCTTTTTGCATTGAAGAGAAATCCAGATCTCGGATAGTTCTGCTCTGTAGACGGCCAATTCTGGGATTGACCACAGCCTCTTCCAGTACATAATTAGTCTTGCACTCGCAATTTCCTCTATTGGCTCCATCCCAAGGTCCATTCTAAGGGGGATCAAGGGTGTACTAGCCGGTAATCCAACTAGAGTCCTCATAAAGGTTTGTTCCACCCTTGAAAGGGTCAATATATATTTGTGCCCCCAAAGCTCCGCCCCATAGATTACTGCTGTTCTAGCCTGGCGACAGTGTATTTCTAAGGCCGGGGACACCGGCTTAAATGTTGACCCCTTAACTACCTTGTTAATACCCCCAGCTAGCTGTGATAGTTTTAGTACCGACTTGCCAATCTGTGTGTTCCACTCAAAGTTCTCTGTAAGGGTAACACCCAAGTAAACAAATGTCTCAACCCTCTGAAGGGGAATACCATATAGGACCGGGTTTGGGTGTGTCCGCTTCGGGGGATTGAATATCATGAACTTCGTTTTTTCCAGGTTGATTTCCAATCCCCGGAGTGCGCAGAACTCTAGAAAGCCATCATGTGTTTTTTGGACGCCCGACGATGTTTTAGACAACAACAGAGTGTCGTCTGCAAACATCAGAGCGGACACCCTCCCTGTGGCCAGTTTGGGGGCATCATTGTCTACCCCACCGTTCAGATGGTCCACAAGTCCATTAATGTAAAGGCTGAATAACATGGGAGCCAATACGCACCCTTGGCGAACCCCTTTGTGGACAGGAAATTGGTCCGTAAGATCGCCCATGCCTACCACACCTAACCTGGGCATAGTTATTTGTATGGAGCCTAGACAGAATGGACAGCAGATAAGACGGAAGTCCTAGGTCTGCCAGTACCTTCCACAATTTCGCTCGAGGAACTAGATCGAAAGCTGCCCGCAGGTCCACGAACACAAGGTAGAGGCTGCCACCCTCCACCTTTGCTGCCTTCCAGTACAGGACCTGCAAGTGAAATATCTGATCTAAGGTGGAAGTGCCGGACCTAAAGCCTGCCTGGAATGTAGTTAGGATCTCATTCTCGTCAATCCACCCAAGAATCCTATCAAGGATAATCCTCCCCATTAGCTTTTGTGATGTATCAATTAAGCTAATCGGTCTATAATTCGAGGGGGTAAGCGGACAACCCTTTTTAAGGATTGGCACAATCTCAGCCCCCAGCCAAGTTGGGGGCAAATCGGCACCCTGAAGAACCCCGTTAAATAAAACGACCAGGTAAGGTGCCCAAATATTGATATATTATGTCTACAAGAGACACATATCCCTAGGGAAAAGAGAGCTTGGTTGAAAAATTTAGGCTTAGACCTGTTCAAAACAAACAGGGATCAAAAGAGGAGTAGCTATTCTTATGAAATGGGGTTTAGGGGCTTGTTTAAAAATATTGGCAGATAAATGGAGGAGGTGGGCTATGGCAGAGTTTAAGATCGATGAAAACAGATTTACTATATTACTTTATATGGTCCAAATCTGGATAATTGTGAGCTCATGAATCTTATTAGTACAGAATTGGCTTTATGGACTCAACCAATAATTATGTGTGGGGATCTGAATATTCATATGGATGCGGATTTTGATATTAGGAAATATGGGAGGTATCTGGGCAGAAAATATCATACCTTCAGGGCTCTATGTGAATTAGTTTTAGAAAATGGGCTTATTGATGTGTGGAATATGCTTCGTCCAAAAGAATCAGGATATAGCTTTTTTTCTGCCCCATACAAAAAATTTGTTCGACTGGATTATTTTTTTTATTTCTCAGCATCTCACAGGAAAAGTTAATATCGAGATTTTGCCAAAACTCATATCAGACCATAACCCATTAATACTTGAATTAAATTTGGTTTCACACGTAAGAGGTAAGAGAGAAAACTGGTCCTTTCAAAGTTTTTTAAAATAAATAAAAATACTGCATCCACTAAAATTGTTTGGGATGCTTTTAAGTCGATAGTGAGGGGTGAAACTCTTAGCTACTCGAAATTTCAACGTAAAACAAGACGGGGCAAATTTAAGAAGGAAACTGATATGGTTATACAGGCAGAAATGAAGTTAGCTGAAAACATTAGGTTGGGCCATTGAAGTCGCACAACGAGATTTAACAATTAAGCGGGCTATAGTCTACTCTAATATAGCTGATCAAATCGCACTTAAATACAGACAATATAAGGCTGAATGCTATGAATTCAGTGAACAAACTGGAAGAGTTTCGGCAAAAAGATTACGGCAAAAGGCTGTTTCTAATGATATTCTAAAGATTCTTGACTTGAATGGGGTTGTGCAAGAGTCTAAAATTGGGGTATTAAAAGCATTTCAAGACTTTTATCAATTACTATATAGTGAACCAATGGATGGGGTGGGCGCAGAGTGTGATGTTTTAGAGTACTTTGAGAATCTTGGTACTGTAGAACTCACAGAATTACAGAAAACATTGCTAGCTGCCCCCATCACATGGGATGAAATTGAAACAGCTTTATTAGGTTTAGCTTCCGGAAAAGCCATCGGACCAGATAACTTACCCCTTGATTTTTATCGTACTTTTCGAAGAATTTTAAAAACACAATTGATAGAATTATTTCATCAAGATATTTTGGGCTACTCCCCTGACTCTTGGTCTATAGCAACTATAGTAGTTTTTTTAAAAAAGGGGAAGGCTGGTATCGAGTTGGGCTCATATAGACCCATTTCACTTAATAATGCGGGTAGTAAGATTTTTTCTAAAGTATTGGCCAACAAATTAAATGATCTTATGCCATTTCTAGTTTCAGCTAGACAGCATGGATTTATCTTAAATAGGGACACAACCGACCAGGTGAAAAGGATCATCTCGCTATTGGATTGGCACAAGCCACGGGAGCCCCTGTCGCGGTGGCCCTGTTAGATGCTGAAAAAGCATTTGACAGGGTTTCCTGGAGGTTTTTTGTGGTCTACCCTAATCTGGAAGGGATTCCTAAAGAATACATTAACGCAATACAGACATTATATAATCATCCGAAGGCTGCAATCCGTATTTCTGGTGACTTTTCGGACAATTTGGTAATAACAAGGGGGACTAGACAAGGTTGTCCTTGTTCCCACTTGTTATTTGCATTGTATATGGAGCCCTTCATAAATAGACTGGAAAATGAAATTGAAATTATTCCGGTTAGGATACACCAATTTGAATTTAAAGTGTTTGCTTATGCAGATGATATTGCCATCGTAACCTCAGATATTAAGAGCGCTCTACCGAAGATAGAGGAACTGGCGCAAAAGTTCGGGGTATACTCGAGCTATAAATTGAACGTTTCTAAAACTCAGTTGATCCATTCGGAAGAGGGTCGCCCAAACGATTTAGACTTTTCTACAGACGCTCTTTACTTGGGCATCATAATATCAGCCAAAATAGATGATATAGTACGGCTTAATGTAGATCCCATATTAGATTCAGCAAACAGAACTTTGGAGAGGTTAAATAATTTCCATTTGTCTTTATATGGTCGAAGTAATGTACTAAAAATGCTAATATTTCGGATTTTTTTTTATTTATTTCATACGATCCCCTTGCTCTTCCCAACATCTAATTTTGTCAAAATAGATAGATTGTGCTACAGGTTTTTTTGGGGTTATCACAGATCCAGAAGAGCAATGAAATGGTGTATTCTCCCTAGAGATAGAGGAGGGTGGGGGATCCCAAATTTCCAGTTCTATTATTGGGCTGTTTTGCTGAAATATATGGGTATCTTAATTTTCCAAGATGTAAGCATAGGAGAATTCGCTAGCCCTTCAATTTATAAAATGGTACTGGGCAAAGAGGCCAGACAAGGTTTAGTAAGAATAATTGAACCCAGCTATTATAAAAAAGCAAAATTTAAAATACTGATGACAGTTTTTCAAATTTCGAAGCAATTAAAAAAGAGATTTGGTTTGTGTTCTGATATGAATTATTATACACCCTTAATTATCTGTCGGGCCCTACCAGAGGTTTTATGGGATCAGGTGATGATTAAATGGCATTTTGCTGGTTTCATATATTAGGAGACTTATATCAGGGGGATCAAATTGCCTCTTTTACTGATCTGCAGCATAAATATAATTTGCCTAGGAGAGACTTTTTTAAATATCTTCAAATACGAAGCTTTTTGGACCACAAAAGGCATCAAGAAGAGATAATGATGAACAGAATTGACATATTGGAAGATTGCAGACTTGAAAGGAAAATTGGCCCAGTTTACCAGTTTATGCTAAATAGATTACAAGATGATTTATGTTTGTTTGAACATAAATGGCAAAGAAAACTGGAAATCGACAAAATAGACATGACTAGAGTAATTGAACAATCAATTAAAGTTTTGTTTAATGGGTCATTGAAAAGTCAACATTTCATGTCTATTTTTGATTTATACTACACCCCTGCCAAATTGGCAAAATGGAAATTTAAAAGTGGTGATAAATGTAATCGGTGTGGATGCATGGCTGCCGATTCTGTTCATATGTTCTTTAATTGTCCCAAACTGTCTCAATTTATTACAGATGTTTAGTTTTTTCTAAATGTCAGTTTGGGGATTCGTTTGCAATTATCTGTAGCAATGGTAATCTTGGGTATGCAGGCAAATCAAATTGGAATTAGAACGGAAGCAGAGGAAGGATTTCTATTTATTTGTATGTCGGTCTATTGATCTTGTATTACTACTCAATGGCTAGATTCTGATCCACCAGTTTTCAATAATTGGCAATCTAGATTATTATCTATATATGATTTGGAGATAGCTGCATAAAAATCGAAAGGGGCAAAGAAAAAACTGTTTGGGTTGAAAGTATGGACTCCTTTATCAAAATGGATTTGAATTTATTGACTAATGATTTAATTTTTGAGTTTGTAATGATGATGTATAATGAAATATGCATATATATGATGGTTTGTGTTTTGTATAAACTACATTGGGGCTCTGTTGTTATAAAGACTGCTTGCTGAGATAAAATAATAAAAATACTTAAAAAAAAGAACATTCAACATCGTATTTGCAACACTTTGTTTTCTTTTGTACTTAAATCACATTACCTTGAGCATAATAAACCATTATTGATGTATTCAGTGGCTTTCCGCTTAAGTGTTAGCCAGCGATCTATTGTCCTTATGTTTATTAGTATACCCACGAATGACCAGTTTTTTAAATCACAACATTCAGTATTGGAATCAATTTCTATCATGTAGACCTTTACTTCCTTACCTATTTCAGGTTGCGCTCATCAGATGAGTGCAGACCACATATACTCTGATGTTTAGAGATGAAGCAGCATCTGTAAGAAGATTTTTACACTGTATCAGCACTAGTTTTGTGGAAAAGATAGTGGGCACTAGCAAATCTTATGCATGGATATTACAATCTTATGAACTCTGCATGCAGATGTTCATACATGAATATGCCAAAACATCCACCCACCCACAAATCCCAACTCTCCCTGACTGCAGCAGCTATGAATGTGTGATGCAACACTTCAGCTGGGAATGATGCATAGTGCGTATGCTAAAAAAGTACACATTTTTGTTGCTAATGTTGTCAGATGGTATAGCATTGCAAACAACTCTCTCTATTACCCAATTTTACACTACTTATATTAAACCAGCAAGCAATGCTTGAAATTGGAATATAGAACTGCTAGTATTCAATATCGCAGAGAACCTCTTTGCTAATGAGTTGTGATGCTCATTTCTGATTACATGTTATGACCTCCTCCTGAGAAGTGCTAGTACTCCCCCTTTCAAAATAAATAATTGCAGGGACTCAGTTTCTAACCATTTAAGTGCGCCAGTCAGCCAACGTCCATCACAAGCACTACTGACGCGGCCCCGTCCACGCAATGGGACACCCCGCACCGCGGCAGAATTGCTGCCGCGGTAAATGGGTTACGTTACTGCTGAAAGCTTTAATGACAGAGTCCAGCCACTGGCGTCTGGTGTCATTTGACAATGGTGGACACAAATAAATGGGGCATATTTCTGTGAGAGAGCGAACTCAACTCTTCCAAGGGAGGTTTGAAGGGGGATCTCCCTTGGGAAATTATCAAACAAACGGTGCAAAATAGAGCATTATATATTACATTTTCCAAAATAATGGTGTATCTAGAATACTATTGCAGTGTTCCACAAACAAAGCTGTGCAACATAGCATTTTTTTTTTTTTATATTTCTATTGCAGAATTATCCATGGACAGGTACAATTTAAAAGCATTGTATCAATCACATATCACATAGTTACGGTCCATACGAAATACAAAATACCAGAGATAATAATAATTTTCCATTTTCATTTTGTGTAAGTTCCTTCCCGCTAACAACTATTACCCCCTCCCACTAACATCCCCGGCACTTTTACTTTCAAGTCACAAACAATTCGTACTGTGGCTGCGTAGTCTGTACTATATGCATTATGTGGTGCTGTCCATTTCCCTGCCACTTCCGGTCCACTCCCTTGCATTCACAAATCACATTTGCGTTAGGTTTGGTCTTCTCGCACCTGGCTGCACGACCCCGTGGGTCAGGGGGATTGGTCAATGGGGTAGGGATGGGCAATGGAGGGGGAGGGGAGGAAGGGAAGAGGGGAGGAGGGGGGAGGGGGGGAGGGGGAAAGGGAGGGGGGCCAGGGGGGCAACCTCCTCCACCTCATCTGTGCATCTCATCACTGTTATCTCCATCAACTGACTGAGACGCACTATCGTCAGTACCTGCTTCAAAGTCTAAAAGCATTGCATTCCAGTCCATTGAAATAGGGGTTCTGCGGAGGCCTCGCCTCTCCTCACGCTGCAATTCCACACCTTCAGCCTTTCCCCACCTCAATACCTCTCTATGTCAAATGTCTGTGTCCGGCGGTCTAGCCGACTTCCACCCCATTAGCTGTGCAACATAGCATTAGACAGTATCCCTTCATAACAGACTGCACACAATTGCAGACTGTTTCTCAAAACAGAGCTATAATATCCCTTGAGAATGTGCCATTGAAGGGCTGAGCATTATGGAACTCCAGAAATCAACAAAACAGAGGTTCTTGTATATGACAGATGACTCAGACACAAACCACAGATAACAGCATAACTGCCTTGTGCGACACTTAAAGACAGCTGTACAATAATTAACAAGAGAGTGAAAACAGAGGAACGCATTGCAGCACAAACCTCACTAAAATACACAGAGTTCTAATATGGCCACCATCAAGCACTTGCAACTCACATAGAGGTAATATCTGGCCTCAGGGTGCATCACGTGCCACATTTATTACTTTTAACCCCGGCATGTAAGGCGTTTGCAGTCACAGTGGTACACATGCATGGATGAGTTCTATTACTCGGCTTGAAACCCTAGTATCCACAAGATTAGACACAACATGCTCAGCATTGAGGCAGAGTATCGGCTTGACCCTGCTTAGCAGCCTGAGGTGTTCCACACTGCAGCACAGTGCATGTAAGTTGTATTCGACACAGAGGGCCACTTTCTTTTCTTTTCAATATAATTGCCTGATTGTTGTTTTACACTATAGTGGCACCTGTTTACAACATTTTTTCTTTTGGTCTCTTTGTCTGGTGTCCCCTCAAAGGGAACTGGTATAAAAAACTGGTACAAAAAAAGTCCCAGGGCATTGTTGGGGGAATATCGAGGTATGATTAGCTAAATTTGTTGTCCAGTATGTGATGGTCATTGATAATGTCTGTGGAATTGATTCCCTGGCGAAGCTATGTTCAATGCCTGCCAGGTGAGATTGCACATTACTCGTTTATTTCCCTGCCGAATTTTTAGAATTGTGTCATTTGTGTAAAATTGTGGCTTTTAATTTTGGGGTACTTGCGTTCATCTGGGGGCTCGTTTTTACCATTGGGACTTTGTATTTTGCTTCTTTGTACACTAGAGCTCCGATCCTGGGCTCAGCTCGGGGCGTTAACTTCCGGACCGGTTAACGGTCTAGCGGTTCCTCAGGCTAGCCTATTTAGCACGCACGCTAACGCGCGTGAGCTGTATTGATTCCCTGGCGAAGCTGTGTTCAATGCTCGCCAGGTGGGATTGCACATTACTCGTTTATCTCCCTTCGAATTTTTAGAATTGTGTAATTTTTGTAAAATTGTGGCTTTTAATTTTGGGTGACTTACGATCATCTGGGGGCTCGTTTTTACCATTGGGACTTTGTAATTTGCTTCTTTGCACACTAGAGCTCTGATCCTGGGCTCAGCTGGGGGCGTTAACTTCCGGACCGGTTATCGATCTAGCGGATCCTCAGGCTGGTCTATTTAACACACATGATGACGCGTGCGCGAGTGGACATGCGCAGCAGGCATGCCAAAGGCAAGCCCGTCTGCGCCCGTCCGCCCTCTGGCCGTGCGCATGGCCGTCCCCCTGGCTGTTCCATTCCAATTAGCTTACATTATACAAGTAAGGAATTGCACAAATTGAACTCAGGAGAAAGGATATCTTCATGTCCTAGGCTGTCTATGGATAAAATCAATGACACCATAAAGGGCTCCGTGTGTGTTTATTGCCGGATACCGCATTTGGTTATTTTGAACCTGCCAATTAACAGCCGGAAGGAAACCACACTGAACAATAAGAAGACTCTTGACAGTGAGGGGCTTCTGAAATGCATTTTATTTAATGCGAGATCGCTGGTGATACATAGGGGCCGATTCCGGTTCGATAAAATCCCTTTACAAATAGCCGTACGGAGCATATTTCCCGTACAAATCATACCCGTAAACGTCCCCGTACGTATGATGAAGTACAGTTCGGACCCAAAGCAGATCTCCGTCCGAATCATACGAAAGACCATACGACTTAAAAATACGTACGAATCGTACTCGGAACACGCAGTACGCGACGTCCGTAAGGATCAAAGCAGCATTTTCCGACCCAGCAAGTATGATTCGTCTCGTCAACACTCCGTACAACTCTTTTTCTACGGGAGCTCAAAACATCCGGAAAAGCAGATTGTGACTCGAACCGCGTTCAAAACGAACCCCCCCGGGTACACGAGTACACCCCATGACTGTAGGGGTACAGTGCGTACACACCCCATGCATTATTGGGATACGGTGCGTACACACCCCATGATTGCAGGGGTACGGTGCGTACGTGATTGTGTGGTTCTCTGTACGAAACGCCCATACGTGACGTTTTCCGTACGAATCGCGTTTTCATTCCCCGGTCCGGACCGTACTTGTCGGGTCATACAGCATGGTTATGATTCGTACGGTTCACAGTGAGGGTCCGTGTCGTATGGATTTTCCCTTGCTTTTCGTACGGTTCGCAACGATTAGGTCGTATATTTTTTAAACGAATCGTACTATGCGATTCGGACGGAATTGTACGAGTGATACGGAAAGGGCTACGGATTCGATTCGGTCATACGGATTGGTTTACCGAATCGGAATCAGCCCCATAGTGTGGAATGCACCCTCCTATTGGAGGATAATAACGTAAAAATTGCATTTATTACGGAGACATGAACTGATAGTTCGTCAGGTCTTGATTTGGTTAAGGCTACACTGCCTGGTTTCTACTGCCACACGCTTGACCGACCACAAAAAAAAGGGGGAGGGCTTGCTATTATCTATCATGAGTCACTCACCCCCAATTTTGTTTCGGTCTCCAATTTGGTGTGTGAGGCTTTAGCTTTTAACATCTATTCTACAACCCATAAACCTTTTAAAGGTATACTAATATACCGACCTCCAGGTTTTTAAAAGTGGGTTCTTAGATTCCCTGGGCTCGCTGTTGAAGGATGGATTGTGCCTAGAAGCCTTCGCGTTGTTGGGAGATTTTAACTTTCATCTTGAAAATGCTGGTGATCACGACACGTCCAGGCTGGAACAAATTATGAGTATAGGAGGTCTCAAACAACCGGTGATACCTCCAATGCCTGATAAAGGCCATACCCTAGACGGTATCCCTCAATAAAGAGTTAGCTGGCATCTCAGTTTTCCCGATTCTGTGGTCAGATCACTGTGCGATCAAGTTTGAACTGAGTAACTCTTCGGTCCACCCTGTGGGCCTGATACAGGCTCAGGAGATTACAACTAGAGCATGCGGTAAATTGGATGTTGAGAGCCTTGAAACTGTTCTTAAAAATTCAATGTATCAGCTTCCGTTGGAGGAGGAGGAGGCAACGACTCTTCATAACAAATGGCTTTTTAATGCCTGTGATCATTTAGTTCCCCACAAAAAATGGATGCCTAAGCGAGCCTCTCCCACTGCTCCCTGGTACTCAGAAGAGCTCATGGCCAAGAAACTGGCCTGTAAACACTCCAAAAGGATATGGCGTAAACATCACCCAGAATCAGGTAAGGAAAAATATAAAATGTGCATCTCTAGCTATAAACAAACACTTTTAGAAGCAAAAAAAGAGTATTTTTCTTTGCAAATATCGAAGGCTGAATCCAATTCAAAAGAACTTTTTAAAACTATTATTAAACTATCAAGTCCCAGTACTCCTAAGAAACAGGGTGACCCAGAATTCTGCAATAAGATTGCAGAATTTTTCAGAGTGAAAATAGAAACTATATTTTCCTCTCTTTTGGGTTCGATTAATAATAATCAGACCAACTCTCACATAAATGATGTGGAAAATATGTCCGTCCCTGTGAGATCATTGGATTATTTTACCCCTTTGGAGAGGCTAGGTACAATTAAATTGCTGGATCTCATTAAATCTGGTGCACCTTGCGACCCCTGTCCGGTGTGGATTATTAAGCAAATCCCTGACCTAATAGAAACCGCACTTACACCTTTACTTAATGCAGTTCTATCTTACGGAATTTTTCCCAAACTATGGAAAAAAGCCTCCGTGCTGCCACTTTTGAAGAAACAGTCACTGGACCCCAAGGACCCTAACAACTATAGACCGGTCTCGAGGCTCCTGTTGCCAGCGAAATTGCTAGAAAAAGAAATGAACAGCCAACTTAGCGATTTTCCTTCGCTCAATAACATCCTGGACCCATCGCAATATGGTTTCACAGCCTTTCATAGATCTGAGCTGGCCTTATTAAAATCTACGGAGGAAATCAGAGAGGCCGTGGATAGGGGAGGAAATTCTATACTAATCCTATTGGACCTATCTGCGGGCTTTGATACTGTTCACCACATGGTACTGTTGAACCGGCTATCAGAAATAGGTGTAAGGGGCACAGCCTGGGAACTGGTGCGATTGTTCCTGTCGGTCAGGTCTCAAACAGTAGACCTTGACGGTAAAACCTCGGAACCTTTTAAGCTTCCGTGTGGGGTGCCACAGGGCTCGGCTCTCAGCCCTACACTCTTTAATATCTATATGGCACCTATGGCCGGTATCATCAGGTCTTTTGGCTTCCAGCTCACCTCCTATGCTGACGACACACAAATTGTGTTGTCGCTGACGGAGGGAGTGGAATTGGAGGTGGGTGATCTTTTCCATGATTGTATGGGTTCCATCTCAGCATGGATGTCCTTTAAAAATTAATTCGGGTAAGACCGAGGTTTTGAAATTTGGCAACAATCCTTTGGTCTGGACACCGGAATGGTGGCCGGAGGATTTGGGTTTGTGTCCTGTACCCTCAAGAAAAGCCAAGAATCTGGGGATCACGGTGGACTATAAACTCACTATGGTGGACCAAGTGAACATGGTGACTTCAAGAAAATAAAGTTCTTCCTGACCAAAAATAATCTCAGGACGGTGGTGACAGCACTCATAATTTCGCGTCTGGACTATTGCAACAGTCTATATCTCAATGTTCAAAAACAACATATGAACAGGTTGCAATTGGTCCAGAACGCGGCAGCTAGAATGCTGACCGTTACATCTAGGTTTGCCTTTGTCTTCCAATACCGTTAAGATCGCGCTTTGTCCATTGTATTTAAGGCAGTCAATGGCATTGGTCCGGAGTTCCTTAAGAAGAAATTCTCTTGGTATATCCAAGGGAGAATACTTAAATCAACTGGGTCTAAACTCGTTCAAACCCCCCTTTTTAAAAAACTAATTGGGGAGGCAGAAGTTTTATTCATTGTGCATCGAAAGCATGGAATGAACTCCTGTTCCAACTCAGAAACTACCCAAACCTCGTCTCCTTCTGTAAGGGTCTTAAGGCATGGCTTTTCTCCTACTGCTAGGCCCATGCTCCTTAGGTAATCAATACTTAGCGCCATGACACCCTAGGGTAACCGCGCCCTCTACAAGTATTAATAACATAACATAACATAACTAATCAGTTCCATACAATTTTTAATACCACACAAGAGTGCCAATTGGTGTTGTTTTTGCATATGCCAGCCTTGCTGTCACATCAACTGAGGATTGTTTTGATGGTGTTGAGAAGGACCAGTTCAATCCATGATGGGCTCTAAGTCTCAGGGTGTACTTTTTTAAGCATAAGATGGCTAATTTTAATCTGTAAGATACATGTGCATGCTAGGCGGTAGTAGAAGTGCACTATTTGATCCCACTCCTCAGCATTAAGCACCACAATCTGTTGGCCCAATTGATTCAAGTTGTTACTCAGTTGTGAGTACACTTTCTTCCATTTTTAACTGTGTAACTCTCTGTGATGCAAATGGTAGACTCCATGAGCATCTACAGAATTAGAAAACGTTTGTCCTTTTAATTTCAGGTTTTATTTCCTTGACTTCCCTGGTCCTGAGGAGGTCTGGAATCTCTGTAGACCGAAGTGTGCCAACGCTTTTTGAAGGAGTCTGACAACGTTTATAAGTGGTAGACTAGGGCAGAGTTAGGAGGATTAGCAGACCTTTGGCCAAACTTCCCTTTTTGGACAAGTGCTACCTTCAGGTGGATTGTACACTAAAAGGTCTGGGGCAACCACCTTACCTTTACTGGAAAACACAGGGAGCCACTAGGAAATTATTGTAACACAACTTGATTTGTTTATCTATGTTGTATAAGTGTTTTTTGTTTTTCTATGGTGATGAGTATACCAATACAAACCCTGCATGTCATTATTGCGGCAATAATTGATTGAAAACTGATATCCAGTGATAATTTATGGTGTCATTTTTGATAGGTAAAAATGTAATAGATCCCCTCTTTTTCCACTGTTTATTCTTTGAGTATTGATGCCGAGGAACCGAGAGGTCCATGTTAGGTGGTATTTCTATGAACAGGGTACCATCACTAACGTGGAAGCTGTAGACACTTTGCACCTACTTCGCACAATCGTGGGAGGGAGTGCATCAATTACTGGCCTGGACTAAATACTTTCACAAAGTTACACTGAAGAAAGGAAAATTGAGGGCCTGTCTATGATTACCTGCCTGCTAATTGGCTTGAACAATTTCTCATGATTTATTAATCGGCAGGGGCAGTTGTCGTACAGCGGAAACATGGTGTGTGTCACAGTTGCAAAAAGGGTTTGCGATGGTGTGAGAAATTGTGATTAAGGCACAAATGGTTTTCACTTTAGTAGTCAGATTATTTGAAAAGTATTCATCAAAAGTAGGAGTTTTGAAACATGAAGCAAGAAACATGCCTGCCACCGCCCGGTGAACGAAGAGGCATGTATGTATAATATTGTAGTATACGTGGCTAATTTATAAATCAGACACACAACCGGTTTTTGTATACCGCAAATCCTGAATTGAATATGTGATAATTAAAAAAGGATGCTTGATGAAATAAAAGTATTTGCCTAGGTGAGGCCAAGCAGGGATTTATTCCAGTTTCCGACTTTACAACTCATTTTCAAAATTGGTATTCTATTTAGCTGTCAAGCGTTTCTGCTTCCTACTTAATTCTTGGAGGAGAAGATTAGACTTAGGTGAAAGGCAGGGTTCACTTTCTATTTTGGGTGCATTCACCAACTGATAAAGGTTACTTTACATGTTTCTCACCCACCTGTACTGCTCCAGCAGACAAGTACGCAATAGTTAAGTTTTTGCATTGTGTAGCACAAACACTTTTGTGGAGCTATATATTTTAGCAGGACCTAGTTTACAGACATATTAAAACACTCACATGTTTATGTTGAGAGGCCCATTGTTTGAATTGGATAAGTGGACTCCTCCCGGCCAAGACCTTCAGCTGACTGAATGCTGTTCAGACTCAAAACTTATTAGGCACAGCTCTTCTGCAAGTGGGCAAGTGGAGAGGGGACAGGGGCATCACAATGCTCTAGGTCCGAAATCTACTGACTTTCGGCCCATTGCATACACACACACTCACACACAAGGCAATACCAGAACTGCCATACAAGTGCGAGACAGGATAATAAAATAAGGCTGATCACCCTTTAGCTTACATCTAAGGCTGATTGGTGATTGGGATGATTTTTATTTAGTACCGCTGCCCCTGCACTGTCAGTTGCAGCTCTTGTGTGCTGTGAGCGAGCATGGGCGTTTCCTTAACAAGCCAATCCCAATGCCTTTAATGATGAAAGAAGGCTTGGATAGGTGCTTGAGACCGCTGCCCCTGCACTGTCAGTTGCAGCTCTTGTGTGCTGTGAGCGAGCATGGGCGTTTCCTTAACAAGCCAATCCCAATGCCTTTAATGATGAAAGAAGGCTTGGATAGGTGCTTGAGACATTCCGGCCCCCCTAAGAATGTGTCACGGCCCCGCAGGTTGCGAACCACTATGATAGGGCTTCCAATCTCCACCTCTCAATCTCCATACATCCAGGGAGAGTTTGCGTAAAGATTTCTCTGATAACAACGGGACTCTTGGTGGACCAAACAATCCTAAGGATCCACGGAGGCTTCAATGACAGATGGAGTATTCATGCGAACCAAGACTGGCATTTCCATAAGGGTACAACCAATAGAATATCTCTTCCTTGATCTTAGATACCAACTTGCTGATAAGAAAGAAGGGAGGGGAGGCATAGAGAGGCCCACTCGGCCTCCTGACACTCATAACATCTATCCACCATGCTTTCCGATACGGGAGAAGAGAACAGAAGCTAGCCAGGAAAATTTTCTCAGGAAATGCAAAAAGGTCCAGCAAGGGGACACCGAACTGATACATGATCTTCTGTAAAACTAGTTGGCCTAATTACTAGGCGACCGAGGAGTGGAATGTTTAACTGATTTAGGGCCTCTTTACAACTTTGTCAGTGTGGGAGTGGGAGCCATGCCACCACCCTGCTCCCACACCACCAAAGTCGACCACTTCTCACCCACCAGATTATGAGATTCCTCATGGTCTGGCAGATGGTGCTTTAGGCCCATGTGTGAGCCTTAGAACTGCATCGCCAAAGGACTTAGCCAAAACCTGTTCCTGTATGGCATGCACTGTACAGTAGAACCTCTGCAGGAACAGGGGTGCATGCACACGGGGGGCTGCATGCACCCTCATTCACAGGAGCTCCAGGGGCCCCTGTAGGGCCCTCTCTCTTTCCTAACCACCACACTTTACGTGGCAGGATCACAGCCATGAAAAGTGTGGAGGTCTGAAAAGTCAAGATATGCTTGGTGGCGCCGCAGCCAATACCGATGGATCGTGGATGCCCGGCGGTTGCGGCGGTCCCATGGCAGTCTGACTGGTAAGTTTGTAATACAGCGATTGGACTGCCAGTGCAGCGATAGCCACAATGCCACCGCTGCGCCATAGTGAGTTTGCGGTCCACAGACCACAAACTCATAATCAGGCCCATAGTCTGCATGTGTATTCGCGCTCCCCAGAAGATAGATCGATGATCTGAATAGGCTTGTTTGGTATCAGTGAAGCCAAATAAAGTAGGGCTTTGAGCACTGCTGCTAGTTCCTTCCACTTCAGTGAGCTTCTGGTTTTCATCACAGATCTGAAGCAGAGAGACTTCCCATTGTGGATCCCCAACTGAAACAGCTTGCTTTCATGGTGATTGATACTGGTAGAGGGAAAGAGAGAGGTATCTCTATGTCCAGATTGAAAACAGTGAATTACACTGGATCTTTTAATGAATCGTTATTGAGATGTGTACTGGGGCATTGTAGTTCTGAGATTTAGAATCCCAGTGAAAAAGGAGGTGATAAACTAAATGGTACGGATGGCGGTGGGCCTAAGGCACTAGATATAACAAGGCTGCTATAGCTCCCTGCAACCTTAGCCATTCTATTGTGGAAACTTCCTGAAGGTTCAATAGATTTGTGAGGTGAAACACATGCTTCAGTTGATGGACTGGAAGCATAAACACTTTTCTAGGTTTGTATATCACAAGGCTCCAATAAATTGAAGTTCCTGTGTGGGAAGCAGATGTGACTTCTTGGTATTTAGGAGCAGTGGAAGCCGGCATGGCTCGCAGGTGGAGAAGCATGAGCAGTGGGTCTCGGGAGGTCGCACGGGGAAGGGGCGTACGATTGCTGGAGGGCACTTAACCAAAAATATTTTTCAAAATAACTTACCTTTCCACCGGGTCCCTTGTCTCTCCTGCTCTCCTGCTCTCTTGCTTCTGACTTCAGGAACAGGAAGCAGATAGCAGATAGCCAGGATGCCTCCCCTAAGCCAATCACAACGCTGCAATGGAGGGTTGGGTGGGTCTGAGTGCCGTAACATGGTGCTCAGCCAGGGGCTGTAGGGGTGGGCATGTTCTCCATGCAGGCTGTAATGCAGCCTGCAAAGAGAAGGGGAAAGTGTGCATGATTGGTTTAGGCGGCCCGACAGGACTGACCAAACAGTCAGTGTGCACTTAGGAGTGGGCAAACCACTCCTCCCCTGCCCTGCTCTGTGAGCAGAGCAGCACTAATCCCACTCGCACCCCCCCCCCACAAAGGAAATATAAATTGATAATAACCTAAAGTTATTATGATTTTATATTTTGTTTCCTTTTTACTGCTTGAAAGCAGTGGGGCCATGCTCCTCCTCCATAGCAGAGGAGCTGCCACTGTTTAGGAGGAACCCATGATCTCTCAGGGAACTGGATACATGGTTGAAGGCTTTCAATCCCTCAGAAAAAGAACATACTTAAACTAACCAGTCATCAAACAAAGTACGAGGACACCAACAGACCCTTTGGAATGGAGCTAATCAACAAAGGTGCCAAAGTTTTAGTAAAAACTCGAGGTGCTGAAAGAAGTCAACAGAGAGGATACAGAATTGAAAATGGTTGCCCAAGCAAAGAATCATACAAAATTTTGGGAAGAAGGGTGCTTAGGAATGTGCAAATAGGCATCCAAGAGACCCTTTGAAGCAAAAAACATGCCTAGAAATATTAGAGGCAGGATGATTTGAAGACTCACCATTTTGAATCTTTGATGGGGGATGAACCAGTTGATTGACTTGAGGTCTTGGATCTGACAATATTTCCCGGAAATCTTCAGTATCAAAAACATGACAGAGTTGCATCCCTGTCACTCTTTTTCTTTTGGAACTAGTATGATAGCTCCTTTTGCAAAGAAGTTATGAATTCCTCTTTTCAAAGCCTGAAGTTACCCCCGATTTGTGGGGCAGGTGTGTGAATGAAGATGCTCCCCGGAAAGTAAAATACTCAATTTTGTAACCCTCCTGTGCTTGCTGCAACACAAATCTGAAACATCCACCCCCAGGCTGCTGAAACGTTTCCTCCAACCCTGGATGGATAGTCAGGATTAAGCACTGGCTAGAGGAGTTAGAGCGACTGAAGGTAGTTGCCAGGATTGATCCAAGAAGGGAGTACCATGGCCACATCCTCTACCATTAAAGGGCTAATTTGCACCCTAAAATGCCTAAAAGCATTTTCGAAACCCAACCTCCCTGCCCCTTAAGTATGGTTTGGCAGGTACAAGGAGTTTGCAGTATTGTGCGGATTTCTTAATGCGGTCGAGTTGGGGGCTGTAGAGTATAACACTATTGAAGGTGAGGTGACTTAAAAGGACCCTCTGAGAACTATCAGTTTTCCAGGCTCTCATTTTAATTTGGCAATTTTCAGTGATGGCCAAGCCAGCAGATGCTGCCACTGCAGACATACAGTCACAAGTGATATTAGATAAAAATCTGACTTGCTGTCCCACGGTGGCCAATCTGGCAGTACCATCCTTGCCCTGCTGTAGCTCTTCCACTATGGCCTGAAAATCCTGCAGCAGTGACTGGAGTAATGGACCTGTTCGGATCAAAAATTTGAATGCAGAAAAAGATCTTTTGACTGCCCTTTCTACTTTCTTGTCAACCGGGTCGGAAGGCGAATCATCCCACAAAATGATTTTATCATTCAACGACAAGCCTACATAAGAGAGTCAACCTTTAATGAAGAAGGATAATTATGAAGAGAGTATCTCTAGGGTAAAACATCGATAAAATCTGGTCTTTTTAATGTCTAATCATTCTCTAGTCCTCCAATGGCCTTATGATTTGGACTCTGGCTTCGATCTTCTGCATCAATAGAAGAAGTCCTCTTCCTCCATCTGGGCCTGTCTCTCAAAATTAAAGGTTCTCCCTGATGTGAGCTAGGGAGTCTTGGATTTACCTGCCACTGTGATCTCCTCCTTTGAAATATCAGTGTCACAGGTGGCTGATGTCTTGAACTTTTAGGCAGGGTCTGCCCTTTACGGGCTGCAAAGGCTGCTACAGCCGTACTAATCATAAACTGTAGCAAGTCCATACCTTGGGAAGTGACATCATGAGAAGAAATAGCTGATCCTGTCCCATCCTCTCCTCAGTTCGACTTCTGCACATGCCTCCCCTCCGATACCATACATGCCAATAGAGCTGATTCAGGAAGGAGAGTCCAGATTTTTTTAAGCCAATAATGGTTTTATTTTGGATGTCTTTTCCTTTTTTTTAAGAGTTTTATATAGCACGAACTAGACCTGAGACATCAGGTATCAGAGCGCTTTACATGAGCACCAGTTTTGTTACAGACGGATACATTAATTTTTGTTAGGCACGGGAAGATTTAAGTGATTTGCCCAGAATCACAAGATGTTGAGCGTTGTTGCCGAGACTCAGTTCCCCAGCTTCGAGGCCGGCAGCTGTAACCGCAAGGCTACATCCTCTCCCCTATATATATATATATATATATATATATATATATATATATATATATATATATATATATATATATATATATATATATATATATATATATCCTCCTTTAAATTGCTTCTACTTCAATAGAAGTCAATGGAGTATTTACATTCTCCCGAATATTTTTTTAAAATATCCCACTTTCCTATCATAAAATGTTGGCATGTGTGCAATACGCTCAGCTACTAACAGAGGAAGCGTGCTTTCAATATATGAAGAAGTCCGGGAGAGACAACATCCAGTGTCGTATTGTTGCCTAGTAATAGAGATGTGATACGAGGAGAGCTTGCAGGACCGCCACCCTGGACAGGAGCTGGGGTCATAAGAAAGGTAAATAATATTAATCTGATTAGCTAAAGTAATGATACTGGGCAGCCTAAATAGCAATTAGCCATGTTTCCTCAGTTGCTACAGTATCTTTAAAAAGCAACATGGGCTAAGAGTGAAGAGGACTACAAGATCACTAATAAATCAAAGGGGACAATGTGGTCTAAATGCGGTCCAAATCAATCTACCACGATAAAGTTTGACAGTGCTAAGTAACAATCACCTGAGCGGTCCTTTGAAGAAATGGAGGATTACAGCGGCTAAGAGGCTACCTTGCTAGAGCAGAGGGGGCAGTTTGCCAATAATGAAGAAATGTAAGAACATTTGATATAAACAACAACTGCTAGAGCAGGCGGTTGAAAAACATTTAAGACAAGACACAAGAATCTGTACTATAACTCTACCTAACCTCTTAAGAATGTTGAAGCTCACGGGCCAAAGAAATAACAGGAAGCACTTACATCACACCCCGCCTTCATAGTACAGAGGCTAGATGCTTACTGTGCGGTCCATATTAGGTGGGGCATACCTTCCACAGCCTAATGCTGCACACAAGGCATGGAGTGGTCTTCTAGTAAGGACTGGGGCAAGGAAAATGATGAGGTAGGTAATGCCAAACACTTATATCAGCGGGGCATCAAGGATGAGAGTTGGACTGTACATTCACAGGACATTTTCTGCATTTGTTTTCTTAATATATTTGTAACATTTCAAGCATGAACAAATAATATTACAAATTCAATTCACTGCATAGTGACGTCAGTTACGGATGCAATCTGTCGATCACACAGTGACCTGCAAGTGTTGAGGGGATATTCATCCAATGCTTAACTTGAGCCACTGGTTGCATGTGGGGCTCACCGGCACTCATTTTTGGGGACAGCACTTATATTTCCTCATGTGTCTTTCACTCAGAGCAAGAGAGAGAAACCCACAAAAGGGTGAAAGAAAGAGGAAGAGGGTGACTGCAGCCTGTGCCCTAGGTCACATGACTCTGAACAGTTCGCAGGTAGCTGTTGTGCATCCCTTCCAGACAGTGAGAAAATGGGGGAGTAGATGTTGGCAGGATGGGCCAGGATTTTTCCCTGCCCAACTTACATTTCAACTGAGCTGCCTCGTGGTTTCCCTCTGGCCCATATATAATTCTCAATATCATGAGGACTTCAGTGTTCTTCATATTTATTTTAAACACTGCCACTCTTTGGTAGTCTTCCATGTCCCTTAACAGGTTTTCAGTACAGTTAATGGAATGAAGAGGATATTATGTACAATGAAATGATTTTGAAAGTATATCTTCTCTGCTTATAGCGCTAGGTAGTGAGGAAAAAGAAGTGGAGAAAAGGGGTACACCTGCCAATTCAAATGTGTTTCAACAGTAATACATTGAACCCTCTTACCATCACCCCTGCTCATAACCTGCAAATGCCCATCCTAGTAAATCCTCCTCGAAGCCCATGGTTTGCACTTCCAATCCACTTGGTCAAGTACCTTTTTGAAATCAAGGGGGAGCAGTATCAATTGTATCTCAGGTAGTTAAATCAGTTGTCATCAAATTGTGTTAGCTTGGGCATGACTTCAATCAATCAATCACTGCATTTCTAAAGCGCGCTATATACCTGTGAGGGTCTCAAGGCGCTGGGGGGGGGGGCTGCTACTGATCGAAGAGCCAGGTCTTGAGAAGTCTTCTGAAGACCAGCAGGTCCTGGGTCTGTCGTAGGCTGGTAGGGAGAGTGTTCCAGGTCTTGGCGGCGAGGTAGGAGAAGGATCTGCCACCGGCTGTGGTTTTCCAGATACGAGGAACTGAGGCGAGGGCGAGGCTAGCAGAGCGGAGGCTGCGGGTGGGGGTGTGGAAGCTGTGTCGGTCGTTGCGGTATGTAGGTCCGGTGTTGTGTAGCTCTTTGTGTGCGTGGAGTAGGAGTTTGAAGGTGAAACTCGTGTTGACGGGGAGCCAGTGTAGGCCTCTCAGATGGGGTGTGATGTGGCTGCGTCGGGAGACGTCGAGGATAAGTCGTGCCGAGGCGTTCTGGATTTGTTGTAGTCGTCTCAGGAGCTTGGTTGTTGTTGATGAGTAGAGGGCGATCCCCGTAGTCGAGTCTGCTGGTGATAAGGGCCTGGGTGATGGTTATTCTCGTTTTCGGGGGGGATCCATTTGAAGATCCTGCGGAGCATTCGGAGGGTGTTGAAGCAGGACGTGGAGACGGCGTTGACTTGCTTGGTCATGAAGAGGGCGGAGTCGAGGATGACCCCCAGGTTGCGTGCGTGGTCGGTGGGTTCCAAGGCAGTGCCTAGCGATGTGGGCCACCAGGAGTCATCCCAGGCTGATGGGGTGGTCCGAGGATGAGGACCTGGTCTAGTCTAGAATAAAAGGGTCAGTGAACAGCTTATAGTCAATGTTTAACAGGGATATTGGTATATATGATGAAGGCACTCCCAGATCCACACCTGTTTTTAAAAGAAGTGACATAATTGAATCATTTTTACTATACGTCACTTGCAGTGTGTCGTTGAAGGAGTTGAATAACTTCTGAGACCTCCAAGAGGTCTGGCACACATGTTTTTAAATGCTTGCAGTAGACCTATTGTAGTTTGGTGTTTTCTATAATTAAAGGGTTTGATGGCTAGCAGACGTTCCTCTTTTGTAATAGATATTCTTAACCCCTACTTATCTGCCTCCAGCAGTTCAGGCACACTGAAGTGATCCTTCCTTACCCTCTCAAATTTTCCTTATTAAGTGTAGAGCAACTGATAACATTCTCAGAATATCTCCCATTTTCCACCTTCAGAGGTAACCCTCTATCTCCAACTTCCTTAATGTAATTGCGTAGTCACTCAGTTCTAAAAAGATTAGCTACTAATACCCCTACTTTAGTGACACCTTCATCATATTTAATGTTTAGGTGATTCAACAAGTATTCTGCTTTTTCAGCCTGATCCCCCCTAGCCATGATCTTGCTCCAGGTGCATTGTAAAAGTGTACTTTTGTAGTGTTCCTCTACCTCCAGAAGCTCCTGACTTGTAGACAACAGTTTGGCTTCTCTTTTTAATGGTGCTCCTTGTTTTATGAGAGGCTTAAGTACTCCCTTCAGTGCATCATATTGTACCATAGAAACTACTTCTACTCTGTTAAGCGGTACATGTTCTTTGATACTATCCCTAAGGTTTGCACAACCAGTGGGCCTTTGAGTAGGTAGTTATCCTCTTTCCATCCCGTAGTCTTGCCTCTCTAGTAATCTCCTAGCCCTTGTAATATGACCATTGGCAGACAGCGTGATTGGTTCTTGCCCAGTTTCTTTTATATTCCCAATGCAAATGTTATATAAGAAAAGGTAATCAATGTGTACATGTATTTTGTGTGTGTGTGTGCGTGTGTCTGTGTGCATAATGCAAGTAGTTTTTTAATAATTGATGTAAATGCCTCCAGCCATCTAACAGACATAAGTCTTCCAATAGTCCCCAACTTCTTGTTATAGTGACACAGGTCCTCCATATTTCTGACTGGTCTTGCCTATGTATACGTTCATAACCATATTAAAATCCCCTCCCAGGGGACCTGTTGCTTTCTCTGTTGTTCTGTCACAGGCTGTAGCATAGTATTTTTCCTTTCCAGTAATAGAACTGTTTACCTTGTTATTACCTTTACTAATGATAATTCGGACCCTTGCAATGCAAGTTTAACAGTCTCCATCTACCCTTTCTGGCCCTATAGAAATTTCCACCATACATGGGAATCATTTAGACAAGAGTATACCCATTCCCCCTGCCTTTTTTTCAACATTGGCCTAGGTATTGTGTTGGGGAGTGCTGTGATTTGAGTTGTTACTGGTTATCTGTCACCAGGTGTGTGTATTGTAAAAAAAAACACATCAGTTTTCTCTAGATTTAAGTTTCTTTAGGATTGCTTGCCGTTTGGCTATTTTTTTAAGCTCCGCACATTGTACGTTGTTAGCATAAGATGGTCATCATTCCTTGTACTGGGTTAAAGCGATTCAAGGCCTGCTGATTCAACTTTCCCCCAATGTGTTTTCCTCCTTCTGGAAAACCACCCCCTCACCATATCTCCTTTTCCTTATCTAATATATTCCCTCCTCAACCTTGTGTGTAACCCCTCAAACAAATCACTCAAACCAACTGTGCTTGGGCTTCTACCTGTCTTGTTTCCCTTTCCAAATTTGTTGATCAACTACCCCCCTCTCTCCTCAAATTAGTCAAACTCCAAAATGATATCAGGGGAAACCGACCTGACCTTTGACTGGTGACCAATCTTTGTACCTTGTCGAGCCTATATGGGGTGCCATATGGTTCTTCAGTATTGGTGCAAGGCAGTTTTGCACACCTGACGTGAGACTGTGGCCTTCTATCCACTCAGCTGGGTGTTGTTTGCTCTCTGAAAGAAACAGATTTCTGCTCTATGCTGTAGCCAGCAGCCAGTACTAATGACTAGTCAGCTGGACACATTTTTTCAATAAGGTAGCTTGACGACTCTCTGCACTTTGTCCTTTGCTCCAGAAAAAGCCATTTCCCACTGGTAAAGCCCGGCTGGGTATGAGACAATAATTGTAGAAGCCAATGCATGCATTTTAAACACAGTCACAACTGTGCTTGCGGCACAATTACCAGGGAAAGAGACAGTGCATACAGCTCCAACATACCCATTATTATGTTCACAGCTCTAGCAAGCAGCCGGTTGCTAAAACGGGAGCTAGCAAAAGGAAATGCCAACACAACCGCAAGATACAATGGCCGGGGGGACTAAAGTCAATGAGGCACAGACCTTATTTACTAGATCTGATACTTTCACATATTCGAAGAATGTTGAGAGCCACACAGATGTGGTTAAGCTAGTCAATATTCTGGCACATGATATTGTTTATGTGTCGTCTACTCAGCAAGACCTCTTGGATGAGTCAGGAAAATCCAGCAATAAGGTGCTCTCGATGTTTCAGCTTCTAATCACAGAATTACAGGCACTAAAGTTTGCCCAAGCAGAAGTGGCAGGCAGGTTAGAGCTAAAACTGGATATGATAGACAAATGATTATAAGATCTGAATGCTCGCTGTGAGGAAGTTGAGCAGAGAGTTTCAGTCTTAGAAGACATACACGCTACACAGTCTGAGGTGGCTCTGCAGCTTCAGAAAGAAATGAAGAGCAACATTGTTAAAATAGAGAACCTTGAAAATTGATCAAGGATATCTAATCTGTGATTGCTAGGGGTCCCCACAAAGTGGAAAACAAATTTGGATTTGATTGATGCCCCATGTCTAATTAGATTTCAACCCATGTTCTTAAAGAACTTCATTCAGACCTGTCTATTGCCAGAGCTCACAGGGTGTCCCGCATATAGCCGAGAGAAGGGTGGAAAGCTCACACTATTGTAGTATATTAAAGTAAAAGAGTATTCATCTTAAAACAGTTCGCCATTAAAGGGCGGGCAGAAAACAAAATCACAATCCCCACAGTGGAGCTCAGGCTGGCTCCGCTGCCATTTAGGGATTACTTTTCCGACTGCCGCCCGTCAGAAGAGTACTTGAATTTCTACATGGGTGGATGTATGACATCACAATGCATGCTTTTACTCCGCATGCCATTACAACGCAGTTTTTACAACGCAAGTCGTTACAACGACTTGCGTTGGGGGGCGCTGGATAGTGGAATAGTTTCATTTTCTATTACAACTCCAGTCCCCGTGGATAGTAGGGAAGGTGTTGGATGGAAAATTAAACTATTCCCTATGCTACAGCGCCCTCCAGTGCAAGTCATTGTAACGACTTGCATTGTAATAGCTGCTTCGTAATGGTAGTGTGGAGTAAAAGTCGCGTTGCAAAGGATGTTCCCCGCATGGGTTTCCCACCGACCACCAGGATTGTAATACAGGCGTCGGACGGAATCCTGTGATGCCGGACTGAAAGCCTCAGTTGAGCTGTTGGATGGCTGTCCACCCAACATCATAATGAGGACCTTATTGTTTAAAAATATTTTTCCTTCAAATTTTTCCCAATTTCTCTTTTGAGGCCTCTCAACATAGGGAATTCAAGGAAATGATTGAAGAATTTAAGGTGAATGGAGCACAGGCAGAGATCTTTCAACCAGCAGATTTAATATTTTTCCAAAGTTGTCTGAGACCAATATGCTAGTGACCACGATAAACAATTCAAAGAATTCTAAGGATTCGGGGTGGTGCACCGGGTCACCATTGCTGCAAAATGAGTGCACTAGTCACATGTTAGGTATGTATGGGTTCAGTCATCGGGGTAGGCACATCCAAGGGGTCACATGGGTTAGTTGCGGGGAGTCAGGCATTTTAGTAGAGATGCACAGGGTGGACTTATAGGGAAGACAAAATAACGGTTGCCTTTATAGCAGCAATGAAGATCGGGGTTGTGATGATATTGGTGCTAAAGGTTTTAAAAATTAGGGTACATCCTGAATGTTGGCATTGATTGGAATTAATATTGACTTACAAGAGAAATGTTTAGTGGCATTAATGCAAACGGTCCTAATAATAAAATGAAAAAAGATGCCATCTTTTCTTAGTTTAGGAAATTTAATTCTAGCATTATCTTTTTACCACAGACACATTTTAATAAACTTAAGGAAAAAGATACATTGAAAAATTCAGTGCCCTGGGACAGGTTTTTCTCTTCTGGTAGCGCGATTCAAAGGTGGAAAGTTATATTAGTTAAAAAAGCTTGCAATTAAAGTATCAACCTCTTATTAAGGATTGAGAGAGGCATTGGGTTATTCTCCTGGTAAAGAGTAAGTATGAGTGAATTTTGCAAATTCGCGGTACGCGAATTCGTGCAAAAGCATACTCGCGGTCCGCAAAATCCGCGAACTTTTGCGAGAATGCAGATTTTTTTATTTTTGCGTGTTCGCAGGATTTTTTTCAGCGCGGCTACCGCGAAGTTACCCATGCGGTCGTACATGAGCGGGGCCCTCTTGTTTTCAGTGTACGCATTGCGGATTTCCATTTCTGGGTGCTAGTTGCATGCTCGCGTTGTGCATTTCCTACTTGCGGGGTGCGATTGTGTGTTCGCGTCCGTTTCTGCGTGCTCGCGGGGGAAATATTGCGCAAACTTACCCACGTGGTTGCAATGGGCGCAGTAATCTTGTTTTTCATTCATTGCTATAGTTCTGGGCATGCTTTTTCTATCCAGCTTTATTCTTTGTATTCCTTTCTTTGTTTGAACTTTGTTTTGATCTTTTTCACTCATTATCTATCTCTCTATTTTTCTACATCTATATTTTGTGTCTTTTTCAACTTTTTGTTACTTTAATAACTACTTTTTTTATCTCTCTCTTTTCTTTTCTTTACTTTTTTTCCCCTATTCTCTCCTATTTTTCCTTTCTTTGACCCAGGACCATGGCAAAGGGAGCCAGCAAGTCGAATTGGGAAGAGTCCCGCACCCCGTAGCCGGCTCCCTTGCGGGCGGTTAAGGGGAAAGTCAGTAAGTACTAGGGAGATCTTTAGCGCGGTGGAGGTGGCCGCACTGGTCTTCTTTGTACAGCTCCACCTCCCCAAGACCGCCGCGGCAGGCGGCAGGCCCGGTACCGGGTATGGCCTCCGAGAGCGTCGCCAGCTATGGGGTAAGGTGTGCCAGGCCATGTATCGGGAGTCTGGGGTCCGGCGCACCTACAACAAGGTGACGCATCGGTGGTCCAACATCCTGGACCGGGAACAAGACTTGCTTGACCTGCTTGGCGTCGAGATCCCTGGGCTTGGTGAGTACTAGTAGCTAAATAACTACTTTGTTTTCTTCTGCTCTGTGTTATATTGCAAATATAAGTTTTTTCCGAAGAGCAAGAATGCTGCCGATTACATTGCAGGTAAATTATGTTTCAACAGCTTCTGTGATTGCAGGTGCTCGCCTGCTCAGTCAATGGCGGTGCTACTATGCTAACTTGTTTTCAATTTTGTGCTCATTTGGCTTGAGTGATTATTTATGAGTGTACTTCACAGAACTGCATAATGCTAAAGAGACTAGAGACTCAAGTCCAGTCCTTCATTTGTACTCCTGCCACTAAGAAGAGATAGTGGTGGTGGATTGATAGGTTGAGTATATTATGACTTGTTATTTAGTAGGACATTTTTTAGTGGTCTGCAATCATGACGGACCGTGTCTGTCACTTCGCGTGCTGCTGAGTGCTGCCAGTCCTAGTAGAACCTTTTTGTAGTTGGTTTTGAGAGTTACATAACTTTCCAAGTAGACAGTCCGCGAATCCAGCAATACTAATATCCTAGTAGACCACATCAGATAGGTCAATAAATTTAGTGCAATTGTTGTTTATTTCCCCCAAATATTTTGTTATTTTTTTTTTAAATGTTTGATTTCGTTGACAACAATCATCTATGTTTGTGTCTTTCTTTCATGTACATCAGCTCCTCCCAGGGGCAAGAGGACAGAGGTGGCAGTGGCGGCGCCGGCGGAGCAGGAAGGCCAGGATCGGTCTGCCGAGCGCTCTTCTGCTGGCCCCCGTAAGTTTTCCTGTTAATATTAATAATTATACTTCCCTAACTTTTACAGCACCTATTTAATCCAAACGTTCATCATAATTCTATTTTTTCCTAAATCGTCTTTGATCTTCTTGTAGCCTGTTTCTAAATTCTTATCCTGCCTCTACTATGACTCTCTGTGCTACTACTATTTTATTAGTCTGCCTGTGTAGCTAGCTAAGCTTGCACAGTTGGCAAAAGGTGTTAAACAAAACTCCTATTCAGCAATAGCTCTAGGCACTGAGTGCAGTCCTCTTGGTTTTCCATAATGTCTATTGAAGTCTTCTTAATGTTTATGCTTTGACAATTCCCAACAATAAAATGTCAATGGCCACCAAGAATAAGATACTAGTTTACTTTTTGATTGGATAGATGGACATACTACTACTGTTGCAGGGACTATTCTGCACATACAGAACTACAGACAAGAAATAGGGCATTTTTTTATTTCTTTTTTTGCAGAGTTTTATATAGCGCGAACTAGACCCGTACCGAATCAGGTATCAGAGCGCTTTACATAGCACCAGTTACGTTACATGAGGACGGACACACATTCATTTTAGGCACGGGGAGATTAAGTGATTTAGTGATAATAAGTGATAATAGGTGCAGTTAGACTTTACACATACCTCAGTCATAACAGAAGTTGAACCCCAAATCTCCTTACTGACTAGCTAGTATGTCGAAGTCATTATTTGGCTCCTGAATGCAGCGATGATCCTCAATGATTATACAACCCAGAACATAAGACTACGGAGTCAGAGTCCCGACCTCTCAGAGTCACGGACTCATGCTTGCAAATTGCAAACCCTTTCGCTCACTCACTCATGACCAAAAGCCACAGAGTCTATGTAAGTTTTAAAGCTTTATTAAAAGTAAAACAACTAGCTCTGTGTGTACTCTGTATATTAAATTTCAATTGTGCATTATATAAAAACATTTATTAAAATCAACTTCATATAAGATGAAGGGTGAGCTCTTGAAAACTGAACAGTGGCTGATTGTACACATTAATTGTGGGAGAGCCCTCACCTGATTGGAACTTAAAGTCTTGGTGGTGATGATGACGACTCTGAGTAACATATTGCTCTTGTTCGTAGAAGGGAAGCTTCTGTCTGTTATGAGAAAAATGGTGTGTGTTAAAAAGCAAGCATTCATCAGTTGTGCCAGAAAGTGTAGCATGTTATGGCTAAGCATAAATGAAAAACACCCTCCCCTTACGAAAGGGGAATTTTTAGTTTAGACTAGAGAGTCACAAATAATTAAATTTGTTTATGTAGTAAAATATTTTTTAATTCCTAGACAAAATAGGGAGTGGTGTATATGGCATCTAAAAATATTAAATGTATTTTCTAGGCGTAACACCATCGGCACGGCCCACCACCAGTGCCGGAGCCAGCGTGGACGTGGTCACTCCAGGGGCGGATGCGGTGCCTGCATGAACTGCTATGTGGGATGCTACGGTAGTGGCGGGCAGTGGTAAGCTATTCTATTCCTTACTTATTGAGATTGCAGGAGTAGGCTTGCTGCAGGGGTGTATATATTGTACAGTACAAGTACACTTTACTGTTAAGAAGACTTACAAATTTAGAACTAAGTTTTTGTCAAACCAGGTAGAAGACAGTCACCCTTGACTTCGCATTAGCAATAGCATTAACGGCGGGAGTTGACGAGTAACCAATGACCTCCTCTAAGTTTGACCTTCAACTCAGCTGTGAAAGTTTTATCGAGAAGCCAAGTCAAATCAGAGATGAACTTAATGGATGGGATGAATGAAAAGGGAAAAAAGGGTGTAAGGAAGGACAAGCGAGTTAAATTAATGACTGGCAATGAATGGTACGTGTTTTTGAATGCAGGCACAGGTGGCTGGGAATCTGATGCATGGCCGGTTGAAGGCTGAAGCAAGGATGGGTGGAAGGAGAAAGAAAAGAGGACTGTCTGGGTGGATGAAACAGAAACTGTATGTGTGCGCAATATATCCTTTGGTTCAAATTCAAATGCAAGTCAAGCACTGATGCATGGCTGGCGGTTTACAAAATAAAATAAAAAGGGTGTTTTTCGGTGAGAAAAAGTAAGGTTTGTACAGTTGAGCGATTAAGAAGAATGATTGACATTTACTTTGAATGGATGGATGCCTGGATGGTATCTTCCTCATACATAGCATAGGTGTATGTAGACATAATAGATGGTCACTGGATGAAGAGTGTTACTCTGAAGAGCATGTAAAACCGGACGTCCGTTCCAGAGTAGCAAAGCCGAGGAAAGTAGAAGTTGTAATTTTTCAGAATACTCCCTTGACTAACAGTAGTTTGCAAGCACAGCATATATTGTGTATCTATATTGTATAGTTCACATTATCAAGTCAAGTCACAACTCACAAGTGCCTTCCTCCGGCGATTACGGGGACCACTCACTACCTCTGTTAATAATATTTTTACAACTATGTCATTCATGTGTGGCCTATTGGTGTTCACTCAATCAATAAAAACAAAGCACCTAAAGTCATCCCTTATATAAGCAAATATCCTGTGAAGGGATAGATGATCATATTGTTTATCTTCTTTATTTTCCTTTTGTAGTAGTCAGGGGCAGGGCAGGGTGAAAGTTAAATTAAGTGAGCAGTAGCCCTTGTAACAGAATATGGCCAGTGCCACCCGTAACAGAAAAGTAAGAGCTTCACCACCTGCATGAACTGGTCTGGTAACAGTAACGCAAGTCTGCGTCATCATGGCTTGCGTCTGTTTTCTTGGGTGCAAGTTGACTGCGATGGCATTATGCCGGCTTCCATAAGTTTACATACTAATTTCGCTAAACAAGAGAGAAGAATAAGACTGGTGTACTGTCTGAGTCTAATGTAGTGAGTCCATATAGTGCTAGTAGAATTCCTGAAACTCCCACTAATGTTAGAGCAGAGGTCGACAAAGTGGGAGGTTAGATAGATACATGCCATAAACATTATGTACTGTGCTTGCAAGTTGCTAGTGCTACTGTGACACAACTTTCTGTTGAATTATTTTGTGTTAAACTTAAAGAGTATTGGTTACAGTATTTTTTTCTTTTTTCATATAGATACTCCTTCTAAACTATCAAGGAAGGAGTTGGCTATCCGAGCCAGGCAACGGAAGCTGGAGGCAATTGCCGCTGAATATCAGCGGCTGGTGGCTCAGGAGGAGGAGGATGACTCGCAGTCAACTTCCACAACAGCTGCATTCTCCTCCGCTGCCCCTGGGTCATACAGCCAGCACAGTACTCCAGCGGTACGGCGCTGAGGTCCGGCAGCCACCCGCCACCGCCAAGCAGCGAAAACAACAGCTGTCCCCCACAGTACCTGCAAGGCTCGTATGCACCAATTGACCCTGCGAGTGGCCTACCTTGAGCAGGAGGTGGTGAGGCAGAAAGCCCTGCTCAAGGACCTCCGGAGAGAGCTGCGTGACCACCTGGCTACAGGACACCACCGGCGAAAGTAGAGAGAGAGAGAGAGACTGTCCCTTACCCCTTTTTTAAAGACTTTTGGGGGGGGTGGGAATTGGGCGTTGGGGTTTTTGGACTTTTGGGGACATTTCATGCACATTGGTTGGGGTTAGGGAGGGGGTGGCTTGGGTCTTGCGGGATAGTTTTTTTTTGTTAGGGTCGAAATAATTATTTATTTGCTACTTAAACATAGCATATGCGTTTTTACTGTTTTGTGGGGGAGGCAAGGTGGGGTTAACTGTACGTTTGTTTTCCTGAAACTTAACTGGCTGGTTGATTCAAATTGTCCAAGTAATCGCCCAAATTTGTACAAAAGTGCCACTGACAGAGTTAGTGAATTCAATTGTCCTACTACTTTACTAGTGCTACCCTCAGTCTCTCCTCTCCTCCTACTCAATTATTCTTCCTCCCCAAAATGCTTATCTTACCTGTGATTCGTGTTTGAGAATAGGGCTAGGCACAGGGCTGGCTGCATGGCAAATGGCGATTAAGCTTGGCTATGGAATCCTGGACAGATGAAATGCCATCGTTGTGGTGGTGGTAGTAGTAGTGGTACACACTGGCAGTAGCAGCATATGAAAAAAAAGGAAATTAAACATTGAGTGGCCTGAGAGGAGCATTAGAACAGTACGATAGTACAGTACACAAGAACAGTGCCATAAATTGTAGCCTAAGCAATGCTAAAGTATTCCATCAAAAAGTTAACTACTAGTTACGTGGAGTATGGCTACTACAAAAAATAGTACTGAAGAACACAGCAGCGCAAGCATTCGTCACGTGTAGGAGGAGGATGTTGTTGATGATGAATCCACTCGATGGCGCACATGAAATTCTGATTTGATTTGCAAATACTCATGGATGTGTGTCAAGTAGAATAAGAATATATCCTCGGATTCCTTGACCTGCCTTGAAATTGATTTTCTGTTGCTTTCGACCTTATCCTCCCCAGCAAGTGTGTGAAATTATTGTTGTCATTTAGTCACACCTTAATTAAAATCACACAGCCCGGGGGAAGAGGGTTAGGGTTTGAAAATTGGATGGGAATGGGGGTTTTTGGGAAAGTTTTGTGGAGAGAGAACAAAAAACACAGCATGGACAAACAACAAATGAAGAAAAATAAATCTTTGGATACAAAGATATCCATAAATCTTTTAAGCGACATAAAGGAAGTGCATGCATGAAGTTGTATGCTAAATGGATAGTTAGGTTACTGAAAAGTAGTACTTACTACAACTTTCTAACTATGAATAAACAATTTGACAGTACAGGGCTGCAGTAATTACGCAATTTCACTTGCCTATCTGCCCTCAGAGAGAATAAACATTAAATTAGTTTTAAAAATAGCAAAGAAACGTATCAAATAGCTGTAGGGATGAATTTGAAGCAGAGAGCAAACGCACAGAGTCGCACTAATAGAAGTTCACAACAATAACATTATTTAAAAGATAAGGAGAAGTGAATAGGATACTGTAACTGTATGTTGTAGTTGTCCTATTCAATTTGGGAAGTTGCATGCATCCAGCCTTTCCTCTATTTCGAGGTACTCCTCCATTCCAGCTGGCACTCCGTCTATCAATCTTGATGACCACACTGTCCACTGCCTGCCTGGCGGATGCGGAGTTGCGGATTGCTATGGTAAGCCTGAGTTAATGTTTTTCCCATCCCACAAGGTAAAAGCCGGCCTGTAATTGTCGATGGAAAAACAGGAAGGGATATTAAAAACACCCCAGTCGAAAAATATAAGGTACGGTGTGTAGTGCAAAAATAACACTTTCACTTTCAGAGGATACAATATTACATACAAGCTTCATTTCTAAAGTGCGTACTCTGAGTCTCCTTTTCAAGGATAATAATTAGCACACAGCAGGCCAGGGCCATGCAGACGGTCAAGGCAGGCACCACTGAGTGAACCAACCTTCATGTAGCATACCTCTTTGACACAGACAGACAAAGCAGATCTAATTTTATTCAGCAAGCCACATAGCCGCAATTTTACATGCACTGCTGTCTGAACTCTGGCATAACAACACTACACTGGCTCGACCACTCCAAACCATTACTAGACAGACATGTAGTTCTGCTGTGGTTGTTGTTGACTTGTTTACCTGTTTGCCACTCACGAAATGGCCATAGTTCTTCCGTAAACCGACGATGATGATCCATCCATCCCAGTGAGTGACTGTAAAGATATTATGTAACTTTGATCATCAAGACTCATCATCATCATCATGGTATTGGCAAACTCAATGTTGTTCATGCAGTCACAGTCTACACACAGTGAGTCCAAGAACATTTTCCATGTTAAAAAATGCAACGTAGTGGCCCCTGCAGTAGAAGTACAATTTGCATTAAACAAGGTAAAAACAGAGGAGACTTGAGTTACAGTTAGTGTGTAAAAGATTAAATAATACAGGAACACACAGGATTCATTTCATGCACAACAAACAAACAGCAATTGTTTTCATCAGAGCAAGACAGCCAGTGTTGTCTAGTGCATGCCATCTCACCATTCATTCATACATTACCTGTTCCACTTTTTGTCAGCATCTTATTCTTAAGTGAAGGGCCACAGGGCAGCCTCTCGTGTCAATTTCAGAGTAACAGTCAGCATATTCAGTAATTTTAGTCCCACTCCTTTTGAGGGGACTCGTCTACGGAGCATCAATTTCTTGATTCTGCGTAATCCGTCCATCTGCCATGAGGGAAATGGATAGGGGGAGTCTGGAGGAGGAGGATAGAGGAGCATGACTGAGTTGTGAACTTGTGAACTTCAGGAATGCAGACAGCGGCACCTTCAATAAGGATATAAGACGAAGACAGTGCTGCTGATGGATTTGTTGTGATTAGAGTTTTGTTGTGCTAAAAGTTGCAAAGCAAAGAAAGACACCCAGGAATAAAAGTGAATAAGGACAAAAAAAGAAAGTCAGCATTTCAGGGCTATGTGTCAGGGAAGTAGAATTCGTCCTCAAACTCTGTGAATTGAAATGGGAGTAGGTCAGCTAACAGAGAAGAACTTCCGTCACCTAAGTCGGTGTCCTCTTCTTCCTGCGTGGATTCACATATTTTGTAATCTGGTGGTATGAAGTGCTGATTCATCTTGATCATTGTTAACCTCTCCACATTTTTGGGTGAGAGGTGGGTCCTTTTTGAAGTTACAATGGCACCAGCAGCACTGAAAACACATTCAGAAGACACGCTTGCGAGTGGGCAAGCCAAATAATTTATAGCCAGTTTGGTGATCAGTGGCCATTGCGCCCTTTTCCCATACCAATACACCAGTGGGTTCTGATCAAAGAAGACCTCTGTTGGGTCATCCAGACAGGCCTGCACCATCCACTCAAGGTCCTCCAGGGGTGCTCCACTTTGCGTACCATCTGTTGCCTTTGCATCAACACTGGAACGAGCAAACCCTTGATGAGTTATCCAATCCACTTCCGACAATATTATGGCTGGGCCTGGTGCAGGTGATGATGATGATTCGGTTGCTGGTGTCGGTATCGGCTCTGAGGGAAAGTGACTGCCTTCGGCCACAGAAGTGGACCTTGACGCCGGATGGCCTGCTGCTTCAGTAGTACTTGTGGTGGTTCCTTCAATTTCCTGCCGCTCTTTTTTGAACCGAGGGGCTGACAGAGCTAGCCAATGTTTGTACTTTGAAACATCTGCTTCACAGAAAGGAATGAATGTATTGCTGGCCAGTGCCTGTTTGTACTGTGGATCCAGAATAGTGGCACAAATGTAATGTCGTTGAGAATGTATTCCTTTAAGCCTTGCATTGTCAAGTAGCTTAATAAGTTCTCCGCCAACCGATATGCGCCTTGCTTTTCAGCATCATCTCGGAACTTTGAAGACACCGCCTTCAGTTGGTGCTCTAGCATGCGCAACAATGGAATAGCTTTGCCCAAAGTACAGTCATCCCTGCTGACTTCACGGGTGAAGACCTCAAAAGGACGAAGCATGTCTGTCAGGCTTTTAACAAGGTCCCATTCCTCCACCTCATGTCTTTCATAGAAACACTCCGTGCGTTAAAGACATACTCATTGATTACCAAGTACTGCTCAAACAGACGCTCAAGCATGTAGAAGGTTGAGTTCCAACGTGTTGCCACCTCCTGGATGAGTCCTCTGACTGGCACTCTACGGTCACGTTGAATGATCCTCAGCTGCTTCCGGGCCTTAAAAGAATGGATGAAATGTGTGCAGATTCTTCAGCAGGTGGTCAGTAACTTGCTGACTGTGTTTTCTTTTTTCAAGAAATCTTGAACAATAACGTTAATGCTGTGCGCCAAACACGGCACTCTGAAATAGCCACCATCAGACATGGCCTTAACTATATTACTGCCATTATCTGAGGAAACATAACCAATCATGTGCTTTCTTGGCACCAGCCGTTGAAAGACCTTACTGTTAAACTCCTCCAAAATGTTTACTGCAGTATGAGATTTCTCCATGGCAAACATGGCTACTGTGGCATGTTTCCGAGTAGCTTGACAAATTGTGACACTGTCAACATCTGCAGCAATCTTCTCTCTAACCCCCGTAAAAGAGACCCAGCTTGCAGTGATGTACATGTAATCAACGGCTTGGCAACTGGTCCACATGTCTGTTGTCAGGTGGATAGTGTGAACAGCAATCTTCTGCAAAGCTGCCCCAATCACGTTCAGCACATCTTGATATAGTGCTGGAACCGCAACTCTGGCAAAATAGGACCAGCTAGGAGCCTTCCATTTAGGGCAGACTGTTGCCACAAATTCTAGAAAACCCACCCTTCCACTAAAGAAAAAGGGAGAAGGTCCAGCGCTAAAATGTTAGCCAGCATTGCATTATAAAGATGTGCCGTTGGGTGGTTGCGTTCGAATGGCGCCTCTGACCAAAACATGCTTTTAATGGTGGTCTGGACCGTTTTCATATGTGATGATGATCCAGACTTCTTCAAGCCAGTTAGGCTCATTGATGTATTTTTTCACATTGGTGTCTCTACCAGACTCTTACTGTGCCACCTAGATGTTGCTGGGGTAGAGGGTACGGGCACTACCACTGCAGTGCTGCTGCCAGGGGTACTGTGTACCAGAAAAAATGTCTCTCGCTTCTTCACCTCCCCCCTGCATGATCAGCTCCTCGTCATCATCATCAGATGCAATATTAATGGCTACATTTGGATTTCTACTTTTGGCTTTCCGGATGTTACTTAGGTACGCCTCCCACTGGATGCTGTGGTGTTTTTGGAGATGACCTCTCTGGCCTCCGGTGCCATAGTTGGTACCAAGCTTACCCCGACTAACTACTTGTTTACAAATTGAATAAATAAAGTGGTTTTCCGCCTTTTTGCTAATACTAAAGAAGTCCCAAACTGGGGAGTTGAGATTTCTGGTGGTGGAGGTGCCACTTTCAATGCCAGATGAAGTGGAGGATGGACGTGGCAGAATTTGACTCTGTTGTGCACTTACAGCACCACTACTTGAGGTAATGGAGGTCGAGCTGGATGGAGGTCCCTGCCGGCCCTTCTGAAATATGAAAGCTGTAGGTCGTGTTAGTGTAGTAGTTACCTGTGTTGGTGGTGGTACCAGTGCCACGCCGCCCACATCCTGCACAACAGCAGCATTTCGGGATCGGGTAAAAGTGTCTGTCTGCTGCATGCCCACTGGGGCTGGAGTGACGACTGTGATGACTGGGTCTTCATCGTCAGACTGTTCATCAGCAGCAGAATACACCACTTCGACTTCTTCTTCGTCATCACCCATAACTGAAAGCCTTGCGGGAACCTTCCTTTTACCTAGCATTATCGGCTCATGGCGTGCCTCCCTCTCATACTGAATTGGTGGGTGCCAATCAAGATCTAGATCATCAGAAGGAAGGGGGCTTGAAGAAGAAGTTGTACTATTCCTCCTTGACCTTTTCCTTCCTGGGGATCTGGAAGACAATGGATCATCAGGAGTGGCTTGCTCGTCTGATACCTCTGCATGAATCTTGATTTCCTGATATGCCCCTACTTCTGGAGGAACAAGTATTATGGGCAGTTGTGCCTCTCCTTGTGCCTCTCCTTGTGCCGCTTCATGCGCCTCTTCATGCGCCTCTCCATGCACCTCTCCATGCTCCTCTCCTTACGCCTCTCCGTGCACCTCTCCTTGCGCCTCTCCTTGTTGCACCTGTGGTTGTCGTTGTGGCTGTGGTTGAACACTCGTCAGATGAGTTACACCCTGCGTTGATTGGATGCTACTTTGCGATGAGTCGACGCCAACATCACTGGTCGATGGTGAAAGAGCAATTAAAGTGGCTGCCTCTGCGGCACTCATGGGCTTGGGCCTAACTTGGCGTGGTGGCACTGAGACCAATGAAGCGGAGGTGCTGCTCCCAGCTTGGTCCCCGGCAGACACCGCAGCTGCAGGCATAGTTTTTTTTCTCCAAAAAAAGTGTCGGTCGACACACCAGTCTCCTTGGTAAGTGGTGCCACTTGCTTCTTCTGCTCCTTCTTACTGGCAGTGGCACTGGCAACTTTCTTGGTAGAGGAGCTACGGCCACCTTTCTTTGGGCCCATCTTCTTCAGATGTCAGAAAGAACAGCAGGATGCAGTTGCACGAGTTGCAGAGTTGTCTGTGGACAACACACGTGACGTCACGTGAAGTTGTACACACACCGCAGCAGGACTTCTTCCTGGCACTACAACAAGTGATGATGATGAGGATGATTCCTGCTTCTCAGTCTTTGTGCACCTAAAAGCAAAGAAGCAAGAGGAACATCAGTTAAATAAATGTTGCATATGTCGTGCTTCAATTAATACTATGCAACTAGGCATTTATTTTTATTAACACAACACACCCGAAATCGGAAAGACCCAAAATAAAAATTGCAATTGTAATAAAAAATGGATGTTTAAATTAATAGAAAAGAGACCACACAGAGAGAGTTGTTTCATGCACCCATTCATAACCCTAGGCCTATTGACCCGCAAGCTTGCCGGCCTATGGCAAAAACTGCCTGGACTCAATATGCCCCCACCAACCACATGGCCAGGCCATGGACGAGGCATTAAAATGGCCCACACCCACATGGCCAGGCCCTGGACCAGGCCCCAACAACACCCAAAAAATCAAAATATATACACAACAATCACCCCAATCCAAAGCCATCCATGCCCTAAATGATGTTTACATTCAAGAGACCCCACAGAAAGACTTGATCCATGCACCACTGAGTATCCCTGGGTATAATGGATGAAAGCAAGGCAGACTGGGTGCAGGCCTAGGCACAAAGCACACTGCATGGCTTCAAAATGGCCCCTAGACCCCCACCCACATGGCCAGGCCCTGGACCAGGCATCAAAATGGCCCCCACCCACACGGCCAGGCCCTGGACCAGGCCCCAACAACACCCAAAAAATAGGAATACACACAAAAATCACCCCAATCCAATGCCATCCATGCCCTAAATGATGTTTATATTCAAGAGACCCCAAAGAAAGACATGGCCCATGCACCACTGAGTACCCCTGGGCATAATGGATGAAAGCAAGGCAGACTGGGTACAGGCCTATGGCACAAAGCAGACTGCCTGGCTTCAAAATGGCCCCTAGACCCCCACCCACATGGCCAGGCCCTGGACCAGGCATCAAAATGGCCCCCACCCACATAGCCAGGCCCTGGACCAGGCCCCAACAACACCCAAAAATAGAAATACACACAAAAATCACCCCAATCCAATGCCATCCATGCCCTAAATGATGTTTAAATTAAAGAGACCCCACAGAAAGACTTGGCCCATGCACCACTGACTACCCCTGGGCCTACTGGCTAGTGTGGCTTTAACATGCACACCAAAATTTAAAAAAACTTTCACATGCATATAACAGTGAGCTATTCAATTCCATGCCATCCATGACGTAAATGATATTTAAGTTCAACAAAACTCACAGAAACAGTTTTATCATGCACCCATGACTAACTCTGGGCCTACTGGATACTGTGGCTACCCACAATATATTTTTTTTAAAGTTGTGAAACAGTTTATAAATTGTATTTGCAGCAACTGCAATGCCCCAAACAAACAACACCAACTTACGTGTAAAATCTCAACTCCAAAAGAGATCCAAACAAAAAGTCCTCAAAAGTCCAGCAGCAGCCACAAAGAGTTATCCTTCCAGCTCCAGATCCAAATGAAAATTGACCAGGACATGGACAAAGCACTGGGAGGAGCATGCTAGACAGGAGCAGGAAGTTGGAAACTCTGGGGCACTTCTTTCCTCCCAACCCCCCAAAAATTCACTCCTTGCACAAAAAAGTGCAGCCAAATGTCAATCTGAGGAATTATTCTAATCCAAATCATCAATTTCAGAAGTTTTATGCTGCCAGCAATAGATTTCTTGTGCAGAATTGCAATTTTTGCGATTTCAGGAAAGTAAGCTGTTCAAATCTCCCGCCGGATGTCAGCTGCGCGTCGCATCTACGTATTCGCTATTGTTTACTCTCGCGATACGTATTCGCGGGCCCTTATGACGTATTCGCGTTCTGAAAGTCTCGCATTGCAAGATGGCGGGACTCCATGATGTACTCGCGGTCGAATAGTCTCGCGCGATCACGCCATGACGTACTCGCAGTGAAAAGTCTTGGCGATCACGCAGCAAGATCGAAAATGGTGCAGCGCACGCAAACTGGGAGGACAACAACTCGGCAAACTCAGAATCACGGTAAGTCAACGCCGCACGCACGAGATTTATTTTTGAAGCGCGACCAACCAAACAAAAATCCACCAACTCGCGAATTGCGAATTCTTTGACAATTTAGCTCGATTCGCTGACCGCAAAATTGCCAAAAATTCGCAAATTCCGCGAGCGGAACGGATTTTCAGCCCATGCTTAGTAAAGAGTGCGGGCCAGTGGGTTAATCTAGACACCTATTATGATTATACAAAGCTGCTCCAAAAGGCAGGATGAGAACTGTGTAGTTTTCTGGGGGATGTCATTTTCGGGACAGGGGAATATTTTTAACCTGACCTCTTCTTAGTTTTGTCCAATCCTCTTCATACTCTGAGAAACATTGAAATTTTTGTCTAAATATCCTTGCTCCCATTTAGAGATTTGAAATATTTGGAAATTGAAAAATGCAACAATCAAAGTAATTTTTTAAAACATTTCTGGTCCACATCTAGAATTAACATGTTTCTATGGCCATCCTCTCTCTCTACCATAGCCACCAAAAGCAACACAAGTGGCTTTTCAGAACACTCAACTGTAATCCTCAGCTGTGCTATGCCCATACCTGTAAGAGGTTATAGGTGGGTTATGGATGATAATATTTTTAGAATAATATATTATTGCATCAATTAATTTAGAAATTTGGAATTATTTTATACATTAAGGACTAACAGTTGATGTGGCCATTATGTTGCGGGGGCTTTCACAAGTACTTTTAGAGGAGTTCTAATATAAATTAAAGCATTCAGGTCAAAAAAGAGAAGGAAAAGGCTTACTCCTTATAGAAGGGGGTTGATGCAGCCTATCATGCTATGGTATCAAAGAAATCCAACATTTTCTCAAAATGGTGGTGAGAGATGAAAGAGAAAATGAGGGATGTTTATCTCCAAAGGGAAATGGTTTACAAGCAGACATGTTAACGTCACATTTATGAGGCGAGTGAGTCGATGGGACGATTCTTGGCTTGGCGGTCAAAAGAAAAAAGAATTAAAATGTAACTAAATGAATTAAAAACCCTAACACTAATCAATTAACTGTGGAGATTGGGGAAACTAGTCTACATTTTTATGACCATTTTACTGGACTGGATTCATATTCTGTCTATCGAAAGGCACAGTATGGGATTTGAGTTTGAAACAGCAGTTTTCTTTTCACTGAAAATCACCGACATAGCCTACATCATATAGCCTGATAGGACTTTTGACCTCTGATTATATGATTTACAGTAAAAAAATTGGTGGACCGGATGAATATTGTTTCCCCTCTTCTCATCTCTAAAGATTAAAATGGACTTATTATATGACAGAGTTTATATACACATATCGACTGTTGGAAATTGGGCGTTGGTTGAGGTGGTGCCAACCCTTCTCAAGCAACAACCACAATCCTTGTCAGGGTGAACCAAAAAAGTCACTAAATTAACCTGTGCTTAAACCTCTGGTAGCTTGGCACAACAGCAACCTGGCTTAACTTAGCGGCAATGTGTGAAGTATTACAACAGCACACAAACATGAATACAGTGTAAGTGTAACATAAGAAAAATCCCACTCCAATTTAGAAAAATAGAGAGCAATTCAATACAATATTTGACACCAAAACAGCAAACGTTCAAACTGTAGAACCTGTGTTATGAATATTTAAAGTTATTAGTAAAAACTGGCACCTAAAAGATAAAAGTTCCAACCACTGACATCTAGTCACATGAGACTGTGGCTCCACAAGGCTGGATACTCCTTCTGTGAGGAGCGGCTAAAATTATTTGTTATGGTGGAGAAGAATGTAATGGGAGCTACCACAAAGTCAGGCTGGCCAGTGATGCACCCTCGGAGGATGGGCAAGCAGGTAGGTTTTGGTCTCCTGTTGATCCTCGGAGTCCTAAGTTTTAATTGTGGGCTATTTGGGTACCCTTACCAAAACATCCAGGGGTCCAGGACTGGATGGACAACACTTGGAGGGTAGGTCTCACTTCAGGTAGGGCCCAGGTGCAGTGTTCACATTGTTGGACCTTTTTGTGTCCCTTTGACTCAGAACAGGAGGTCAGACAACTAGCCCTTGGAGTCACTCTGACAGCCCTGGGTTTAAGCAGCAAGGCAGTCCTCAAGCAGAAGAACTCAAGACAGCTTCAAATAGCAGGGCAGTCATCTGAAAGCAGCACCCGGTCCTCTGGGAGCAGCAGGGCAGCCCTCTAAAGTACAAAGCAGACCTCAAGCAGCAGGGCAGTCTTCTGTAGTACAAGGCAGGCCATCTGGGTGCCTTCTGTCAGTGTAAGAGAGAACTGAAGAGTGGGTCTGAGGGTCCTATTCTTATACATGGAACCAGCTTTGAAATAGAAGACACTTCTGCAGTTTCGCCTCCACAGAAGGCTTCGGGATTTAATTCCTCATTGCCCAGGCTCCAAGAGGTCTATGGTGAAACAAAACCGTGGCAAAGTTATGTTTGAGTGTGCTGAGGTAGCTCCTTTGAAATGTAAGTTGGGCAGGAGAAACTCTGCCCATCCAATCCTGGCAGGATGGCCCATCCTGCCAACATCTACTCCCCCATTGTCTCAATGTCTGGAAGGAATACACAACAGCTATTTGCAAACTGTTCACAGTAATGTGACCTAGGGCACAGGCTGCAGCACTGGTTAGGACTAGAAAAAGCCACATTTCTAAATGTAGCATTTTCAGAATTGTAACTTAAAATCCAATGTTACCATTAAAGAAACTTTTAAAGTACAATTCATTTGAAACCAACATGACATTTCTGCCTTTTCCCATACAAACGATGTCATTTATTAGATGCAAAAAGGTAGCCCAATGTTATCCTATGGGAGAGGTTGGCCTTGCAATAGTCAAAAATGAAATTATGAGTTTTTCACTACCAGGACATAAAATTTAAAAGCACATTTCCAACTTTTTAAAAACACTCACCCTTCCCGAAGAGCTAAGGCCTACTTTAAGGCTGGCTTATATGTATTAAAATAGAAGGTATAGGCCTGGCAAGGGGGTTATTTTCCCAAGTCAAATTGGCAGTGTAAAACTGCACACAAGCTGCAATGGCAGTCCTGGAACATGTTTCAAAGGGCTACCTAAGTAAGTGGCAAAATACGTCATGCAGGCTCAACTAGTAGCATTTAAGATACAGGACCTACATGCATGTAGTAGCACTCTAATAGAGACTTACAGAAAATGATATGTGCCTATTGGGTGTTAGCCAATTTTACCATGTTTAGATGAGAGAGCACAAGCACTTTAGCACTGGTGAAGTGCACAGTGTCCTAAGGCCAGCAAAAAAGATTTTGAGCAAACAGGAGGGGCGTAGGCTAAAGTTTTGGTTGAAGACCACCCTAAGGCTGACAATTCTATTTCCCCATTTCTGTCCGAGTTCATTGATATTTTCAAGGCTGCTGTAACACCTGCGGCCATCAATTTATTGGACACTGATAAGGCTTTTAACCTCATTAGCTGAAGATGTTTATTTCAAATGATAGGGAAAATGTGATTGCTTCCCCAGTTCACAAGGTAAATTTATGCCTTGTACCAAGGGGCCACAGCACAGCTGATAATAATTAATAATTCATCTGCCAGTCAAATAATTCTTAAGTGAGGCAACTGTCAGGGATGCCCTCTTTCTCACATAATATTCATCATTTTTATTGAGCTGCTGGCCCAGTACATTCGTCAGAGCAGACACATCGCAGCTCCCCTCCCTGGTATCTCTTAGATAAAACTGTTTGAAGATGATATTGCTTTATTTTTTACCCCTACTCTGACTAATATAAAGTCATCCTTTCTAGGTACTAAAATATTTACCAGTTTGGGAAGTTATAAGATGAAGGAGATGAAGACAAAGTGTCTATTATTCAACACTACCTCAGAAACTCTTCCTCAAGCTTTGATAGAGAATTATAGATTTGGCACGAAAAGTTACCTATGGGTTAATTATTCAGATCATCAGGCGATCTCTTTAACAACTATATCCCAGTAAGGAGGAACGTTTTAAATGTTCTTGAAACATGGAAGACTCTTCTGTCAATCATTGGCGGTGTAGACCTAATTAAAATGTGGATTTTTACTCTATTTTTATTTCTTTTTTTGATTATTCCTTTTAGCATAGATTTCTCCTACTTTGCAAACATGGAACAGGCTTTGGTTCGTTTGTCTTGTGGCAGAAACACCTTTTTTCGAAGTTAATAGTTTCACAAATGAACAAGCATGAGGTTGGTCTAGGGTTTCCTGACTTTCTGCTATATTATATGACATCCCATACTTTGCAACTGCGTCATCGCTCCATGAGGAATTCAAATTTTGATTACTCAATCCTACCACACACGTTCAACAATCATGATGTACATGATCTGTCGTGGTACATTTAAACTCCGAAAGTTCCCAAGAAAGTGAGATATAAGTCATTGAATTATATCTGAATAATGAGATGGAAAGTTTTTGCTAAGTATGAAATCCCATAATACATGGCAAGACATTTTTATATTTTCACCGCCATCTATCACCATGCATTTCAGAAGGAGCAATGTGTAAGTGGTCTGAATTAGCAGTAACGAAATAGTATTTTTTTTTAGGGCTCTAGAATAAAATGTTCCCAAAATCTGCTATCAGTGAATCTAACCTAGAGACACCACCACTATTTTTGTATGTTCAAATAAATTCAATTGTATGTAATTTAGCCGGTAAAGGAATATATTCTTCATAAATCTAGTAAGGAAGATGTTTACGGAGGAAAAAATTGACCTGTCTCTTAGCATTTGGTATAACGACCTTTATCGATATTCCACTGAAATATCTGGGGAAATGAGACCTTCTTGCCAGTTGGGACTCCTCTGATCATGCCATGAATTCTCTTTAAACAATTCTTCCGTTCCTCTTGTTTTTCTTGGAGAATGATGTTTTGTTCTTCTGGGCCATTTATCAAGGATCTATATTGCTTAAGAAATAGGACTGAATGTCTGTCTGCTCCTTTCTCCTTTGTATTGATTTTTGTCCTCAGCTCTGACACATCTTTTTGTATGTCCTTGAGCGTTATTTACAATTTTAGGATCTTTCCTCCTTAAGATACCAAAGAGCTGTTCCATACAACTGCAGACATTTTGGGTCCAAATTTTCTAAGTGTAGAGTTCCACTTTCAACTATGGTGCTAGTTGTTTGGTCGTTCATCTTTTATGTTTATCTGACATTATTGGCTTTGTTGTGTTGAAGCATGACTCTGAGATGTTGCTCTATATTTGCTTAGTTTGATGCCATTTTATGGGCAGCATTCTGGATTGCAATTTGGTGTGCACTGGTTTCTGTGTCCCTGTGTTGTCCAACTCAAAAGGACTCATGGGTTAAATGACCCAAAGAATGAATTACTCTTTCTACTTAAACATCTTTCACAATAAGGGTTCATTTAGGATGTTGGGTGGAAGACCACTGACAGGTAAATCTATAGCAGTCCGTCCGACATCCAGAGTATAGGTCCGACCACCGGATTACAATGCCAGCGGTTGGAGCAATTTGTGTTGGGGATAGACAGCAACCCATCTGGGTGGTGGTTGGAGCTTAGGGGCATATTAGCAAGGGCAATATCGCCGCTTTAGCTGCACTTTTTGCCGCTAAAGAGGCAATATTTTTATCGCCCTATCAGCAAGCTGTCGCTAACACCAGTTACCGACAGCTTTTAGGTGATAGCGACCGGTTTGGGGCCCACTTTGCATGTCAGCAATATTTATCGCTAATGACATGCAAAGTGGGCGTACCCAAACTGTTAGCGACTGAAAGCAGTCGCTAACACAGCTATTGCCTATTAGCAACGCAGGCTTAGCGATAAAAAAAGTCGCGCTAAGCGCGATTTTCGCTAGAATCTAACGCCTGCTAATAGGATGACTTACCTGTGTATTTAATGGGGGGTGGATTGTCAGGTTAAGCCCCCATTGGCGTTAATGCATGAATATCGCTGTATTTCCAGCATTATTCACGCATTTCACCGCTATCACTGGATATTTTGGCACCATGGAGAAAAACGTTGCGAATAGCATTTTTTCTCTGCTAACATATCCAGCGATAGGCAGCGATAAAAAAAAAATATTGTTATTCCTTGCTAATATGCCCCTTAGTTCCTACAATGGGGTCAGTGTCTATGTAGGAACTGACATCGGAATTTGGATATCCCCTTCCCTCTGCCTTTACATGTCGGTCTTACCGCCATGTAAAGGCAGATGGAAAGAGACTTTGGGGCCATGGGCCTCCGCTATGGGGCCAGGGAGGCACATGCGGTGCCCCAAACATCTATGCACCATATGGTGCCTGGCACATGGTACATGAATTTTAAAAACATGCCTTTTTCTATTGCTGATTGGGCTGCACCCTTTTCTGGGCCACATTATAAGCTGCAATAGAAAAAGGCATGTTTACGACCGTCTACACAGCTGTGATATATTCTAATTGGGCTGTTGGTGTCCCCGACTCCTTGTCAGACGGTCCCGTGCCCGAAATTATAGTGGTCAGACACTTGTCTGACAGCCATCTTAATGAGGTCGCAATTGTTTAAAGTATTTTGTATAGCATTAAAATAATAAAATAAGGGGGATAACATGGAATTTCGACCCCAATTTACTTAATACTATGCATGTGCTTTTAAGTTTACCATCAATACAAAGGTTGCTCTTTAGGTAAACAACCATTCACATTTAATTTGCAATCCGTGTTCCTTCTGAGCAGTTATATATATTTTTGATACGGCATGGTCTTGTTCACCCAAACATAATTAAACCATTTATACGTCAATGGCAGCTGGTGATCTTTGAAAGTGATGGGGCGTACTACGGGCCTGCATTCCAGGTAACAAGCAATGCAATGAACGCGACTTCTTCTAGTAGGTTTGGGGAGGGAGGATGTTCCTCCATTAAGAACATTTGAAATGATGAGATCAAATAGTAAAATTTAAAGCACAATGTTTCACATGTGTTTGCCTGGAAGAGCAGTTATTAAATATCTCAGTCTGCTCATTGTAGGCCCAACCAATGAAGCCCGACTCTCCACAGGAGTTTGACCCTATTTATTTTTCAACTTTCAGTGGGCACAATCCTATATTAAAATGTACGTCCATTGTGTCAGAACCAGCATTTTATCTTGCCCCTGCCACCCCCCCCCCCCATATACTCCTTTATGCCAAATATTGCATAGGATATGCTAGCACCCAAATCATTTTAAGTTGCCTACCCGGATTTGATAGTGTCACAGGGTGCACAGCCAAATCTATACCACAGATTTGCTGCTGTAATCAAAATGATGCCATAATCGATTTCAGAAGTCCTTTTCAGAGGACCAATTATGCTAATTATTCAACCACTATGTATGAAAGTGTCTAGAAATGCAAAACATGAGGAAAAGGCACACTATGAAACCATGGTACCAAATCAGTGAGTGCCAGAATTTGTAGTTCATATACGATGGGTAACCCTTTTATCAAACATTCCTCTTATCTATGTGTGGCTCACTTCCCTTTGTATTGAATGTCCTCCCATATGCCAAGAACTACCTCCAATGTGCCAGTAACAGATGTTTGCCACAGATCCACCATACTAAGATCTGCCTTCTTTAAGTCAGTGCCTCCATTTTTCCATAGGTGCCCCAAATGCCAAGAATCACCACCACTATGACAGTGTCAGTATTTTACCTTGGGTGTCCCATATGCCAAGTATTACATGTAGTATGCAAATACCAACTAATATGGCAGTGCCAGTATTTTGTCAAATATGCTGTTATGATAAGAATTACCTCCAACATGCCAGGGCCAGCATTTTGTGTTGCTGTCTCTGTACGCCAGGAACTACTTTAAGAATGCCCAGGACTACAACAGACTAGCAAGCACATCACATTCTCACTCACTCACGCTAACATACATTCACTCACTAATAGTCATTCACCCTTACTCATTCTCACTCACATTTTTACTCATGTTTTTTCACACTAATTTCACTAATTCACTATCAGTTACCTGCATTCCCTCACTCTCATTCACTTTCACTCTCTTACACTCACTTTTACTCTTACTCATTCTCACCCAGTCTCACTCTTTTATGTTCTCTTACTCTCATTCACATTAGTACTCTTAATGCCGCAACAGAAAGGCAGGTGCCCCCTTTGTGAAGGCGAGGTGGGGGGTGCACATGGGGGGTACCTATGGTACCCCTGCATTTCAATGTACAACATGTTAAGAACCGAGCGGTGCCTGTCATATTGTGCACTGAAAAGCATAACGTGCAATTTTAACATTGTGGCGGGCGGTGCTGAGAGCACCGCCCGCCACAATGTTAAAAATGCAGGATGTGCCCGCCACTGTGGCGGGCGCATCCTAATTCCCCCCACGGGACCCCCGCCCTTATGGTGGGCGGTCCCGTTGTCTGATAGGGTTATCCTAATGTCCCCCTTACTATTACCACTCCAGGGAGTGTAACAGTAAGGAAAGTGTTGAATAGCAGAGGGGTAATAATTACAATTCCCACTTCAATGAATGCAACAGTAGGGAAACTGTTGGTTTGCGGAGGGGTAAAAATTACTTTTAGCACTCCAGTCAGTGCAACAGTAGGGAAAGTGTTGGATAGCGGAGGGATACAATTTACTATTCCCACTCCACTGAGTGCAACAGTAGGGAAAGTTTTGGAAAGTGGAGGGATGAAATTTACTATTCCCACTCCAGGCAGGGCATCAATAGGGAAAGTGCACCCCCCACCTTGCCTTAACCATGGGGGCCCGCAGTGGGCCCCCAAAGTGAAGACCGCCTGTCTTTGCAACACGGAAAAGCATCTCCCACAGCCCATGCTAATATTACTGGCGGTGTCTGATAGACACCGCCACCATATAAACCCTTTTCCGCCCCGGCCGCAAGGCGACAGGGGCGGAAAAGTGGCGGTCTTTCCGTCTGCCGCGGACCCCCCAGCCATACTAATATGGCAGGGGGTCCTTCCGGGGACCGCCGGCCTGGCGGGGGCCAACCGCCCGCCATCCTAATGGGCCCCAAAGTGTAGTGACAGCAGTTCCTCTGAAGGCACAGAGACCACCATTGTACTGACAATGATCTCTAAATGTGTCGGACAGGAGTCTGTCAGGGTGGCAGACTTATGGCCTTATTACTATGTAGGTCAGACCTGCCTCCCACTGACACCGTCAAGCGTCTCGGCCATCCAACCTCTGGCCGGTGGTCCCGACACCGCAATTACAATGCGACTGCTCATGGTGTGGTCACATACTCCCATTTCTCAATGCGAGCCTGTGCTACGGCCGTAAACTGGCCGTAGCACACGCTCCTATAGGGAAATGGGAGATTGTGTTCTTCCCTGCACTGCACCTCAAAGTGCCTGCCATACGGTGCTGCCCCCAACCAGAGGCCGCAAGGTGAAGGGGGCCATGCTAGGGGCTCCCAAACTAACTTTCCGACATTCTTTCCATGCTGGAAAATCTGGCATGGAAAGCGAGCATCGTAATCCCAGCGGTGGAAACTCTGTCCATTGGGATTTGGGGCCGGTCTCCTTGAGCCCATTGGAATCCAGCCAGAATGACAGGCCTGTTTCAATTCAGACAACCTAAATTGTAATTAGGTGGTTGGAAGTGAAACCGATGATCAGTGTCAGAAAGCCTCCAACCTGGGATCAGAGACGATCTGACACTAATCGCGACCGGCCCCTAAATGTTCTCCACCACCCTGATTGATGGGTGGGCAACACACCAAACTCTAAATTGATCCCTTACTCTCCATTTTCAGCTGTCTTTCGTGGCATAACAGTTATTTGCCAAATACAAAGAATAGTGGCGTGACTGGGGTGGAACTTAGGTGGAGTAATTCTTCAATTTGTAGGGTCATATATACCTATACCTTATGAAAAACATATTTGGGTAAAAAATTCAACCCAAAAATCACATTGTTGAAGGATAATAATAATGTAATTGTATTTGCTTAGGATCTGGAAGAGTTTCTTTTGATGGGTGTGAACGTTAGAACAACTTGGATATTCCAGACCAGGATTGGACCAGAAGAAAAAATAGGCCCAGGCACCAATATAAATGTGACCCTCATAAGTAAATTAGAAAGCTAAAATATTGGCCATGTTTGCAAATTGGGGCAGTTTGAACTTGTAAATCCACTCTGTAGAAGTGTTTTGCAAGGTACTGAAGACTACAAACATTTGAGCTTGCTGCACACAATGTTTGTTTTTTAATAACAGGTTAACCATCCCTAAAAATCTGCCCAGCAGACCATAAACTGGCCCAAAACAGCCAAAAAGCAACCCATACACTGGCCTTTCATACCAGCCCATCGGGGACTGCCTTATTGCCCTATTGGCCTGTCCGACCCTGTTCCAGACTAGTAATCGATGGTATTGCAGGAACATATACTTGATTCTGTGAAATGCTTCCTAATTCGCCTTCTTGCGCTCTCTTATTGGTATAACTCTCTTTTTTAGGTTTGTGAGTAGCTGCTACTTTTTCCCTCCTCCGCATTCCTCTCTCCTGGGTGGATGGCCTCCAGTATTTTAAAATGTGTTAGATGTGATGTTTTGACGAGGCTAAGGAAATGAACGACGTGAATGATTATAATTGCATAGATTTTCGTTCCGCGAGATACTTCCCCCTAGGAAACGATATAATTATGCAAAGGTCTCAGCGAGAATGAGTATCCTGTAGCACGGCTGAATATTTTTCATCCATTTCTTATGAGTACAGCATGCTTCATTCTCACTTAGCATGGAGGGGGAATAGAACATTAGATGGGCCTTTTTATTGCTCAACATAAACCACTGTTGCGATAAGCTGTAAGTATGCTGGCAGGCAGCCACATCGATGCAACATTTCCAGCAATATCTTTTAGATCTTACAGTCTCTAGGGTACATAGAATAGTTGAAAAAGAATACAGAAAAAGCAAAATGAGAAGTTTTGCACTTTCATACGAACAAATGCTTTAAAGGCAGAAAAGAAACTGGGAGAGATTTTCCAACAATACTTAAAAGTAAGATGTTGACTGTTTTATAAAATGTTTTATGACACCTCAAGCCAACAAAATGCGCAGATGCAAATCAATACATTTTCTGCAAAAAGTGTTCTGAACAAAAACTAAACGCAGACACACGAAACCGAGAACACACACAAACCTATTATTGCACAAAATGCTATTCTATTATAACTCATATTTCAAAAACTCATGCTTGATAGTAAAATGTTGACTGTTTTGTAAAATGTATAATGACACATCAATCCAGCAAAATGGCCAGATGCTAGGCAATAAATAAAAAAAAAGTGTACAGACATAAAGACATTATTGCACAAAACACAGTTCTACAATAACTCATATTTCACAGAGACTCGTGAAATATTAAAACATATTTCACACGTCCCTATGAAATACGAGCTTCATAATCCTAATGACAGCCTCCAAGCTCTACAAAACTTTACAATAGTCAGGGTCACTAGGAATATGCGTAAATAGACGATTAGGTTATGGGGTGGGTACCTATTTTATGTGGCAAGAAAAAGCAAGTTATGTAGTATTACTTGGCATGTTCTCTGGAACTGGTATTTTGATCCATTTCAGCTAAAAGCAGTATGTTTGGCAGAAATCTCACGCGCAAGTGTGGTAAATCCATAATTGCGCACTAAACGCTGCAGCCACAGAACAGCATACCCCCATGGCCCTGACCACTATTCGTTGCTTTATCAACATACAATTTATGAAAGTAAACAAAACCGAAACCTTCTAAATATAGGCTATGCCCATTGTTAGCTGTGCCTCGAAGAGCAGCATTGCTTGTCCCCTCTGAAGTCATGGGGCCTTTTCAGAGTTGGATTGATGTGGGTGAATCGGCAAATATTGCTGACTTTTGATACTTAATGCGATTTTATATAGCGCGAACATTAGCCGAAGGTGTCAGAGCGCCAGGGGCGTAGCTAGAGCTTGTGGCGCCCGGGGCTTCCCTCAGATTGCCTCCCCTTGGGGGGGGGGGAGGAGGAATGGGGGGGGTTGCTGGGAAAAAAGGACGTTGAGTACTTGAAATATTAACAATCTACACTGCCCTATGCTGTCAACATAGCTGAGCCAAATTTCTACCCACTTCGGAAACACAAGGCTAATCAAAGAGTTTAAACAAGAATTCAATTAGAACAACATCATCTCTGTGACCATAATGAAACACAACTGTAATCTCTTTTGTATGATGCCATGTTAACTAATAAACCTTATTCTAAAATGTGTCATCTGCACTGAAGGCTTAAAACAGGTCAGATCAATCATTTACTAGAAAAGTCAGCGTCAGATCTGAATGGACTTGAAACTGGTTAACCTGTCACCAACCTCTTATGAGGGGCAACGTGATTGAAACACTTAACACATTAATGAAAAATATTCTTATCTTAGTACCAAATCAATCTGGATTCCACAAGGTGCAGCAACGAATGTTCCACCTGGAAAATATTTGGTGACATGCACTTGATCTTGGACAAAGGTGGCTGTTTTCTCCTCATTCTTTTCAACCTCTGTATGGCTTTTAATACTGTCAATTGTGAGGAACACACACAGGGTTCATGATGTGGGTACTAAGAAGGGTTACCTCATTCCTTGTTGACCTTAAACAGCTGGTTAGAATAGGGAACTGCTTCTCTTACCCTACCCACATCAAGTTTGTGTCTGACTGGATTCTAGCTTAACTTCCTAAATGTTCGGCTTGCGTATAGAGCCCATGAGAATTGTGATAGAAGAATCAAGCAGCTCCATTCACCTAAACAACACACCAATTTACTAGCAAGACTTCAAATTCTTTAAAACTAGAACTTGTAGTACTAGTTATTACATTGATGCTTTTCAAGGAAATAACGAGAGTGCAGTACACTTTTCCTCTCCCTACACAAGCTGGTGCAGTAACCAGTAATGGAAACACTGAGCACTGCACCACCATTCTGCATGCAGAGGAGTGTGTAAGACCATAGACCGATAAAGAACAACTCCAGTCATTTGAAGCTGAAGCCAATCTTGTTTTCTAACTTAAACAGTGTTTTTCTCTTTTGCAGAGTAGGAGATTCTCCTGCGCATTGCAAATGCAGCTGGACAAGTGATTGAGAGCATCAACACGCTCTGTGCAGAATCCACCTCAATGAAGGAAAAATCTTAAAACTCCCCCTGTTCAATCTGGAACTGGAATTATGAAAAATCATACCAACCACTGCTCTATTGGTCCATGCCCTCACAGTGCATGCTGCATAAAGACACCTCACCTTGTAGTTGCTGGGGTTTAGGTTCCAGGAAAGCAGTCTCTTTACTTGGCCAATTTCTACACCATGTGGCTTTCATGGAGCGGGTTGTGGGTTTATAGGGGAATAGGGCGGAAAGTAATTTAATTATAGTAAATTAATTATTAATTTTTAGTAATTGTAAATTAATTTAAATTAATTTTTGCGTTTAAGTTTTGTAGCGGGTTGTGGGTTTATAGGGGAATTGGGTGGGAAGTAATTTAATTGTAATTAGGTAATTAATTATTTGTTATTGGTATTGATAATTATTTTATTTCTAATTAATTGGTAATTCATTTTTGTAATTGGTAATTAAGGTTTGTAATTGGTAATTACATTTTATATTTGGCAATTAATTTATTTAATTGGTAATTAAGGTTTGTAATTGGCAATTACATTTTTTTGATTGGTAATTAATTTCTTTAAATTGGTAATTGATATTTTTAATAGTTAATTATTTGGTAATTTATATTTATTAATTACTATTTATTGGTATTTATTGTTATTTTATTGTTAATTAATTATTCAATTGTAATTATGTTTTTAGTAATTATTAATGGGTATTTGCTAAAGATGTAGAGTTATTTAAAAATTACATTTTTAATTATTTTATTTACAACAATTATTTATAAGTATGTTATATTTAACTTCTGCACTATCCAATGCTTTCCCTACTGTTGCACTCTCTGGAGTGGGAATAGTAATTTTTACCCCTACGCTATCCAATGCTTTCCCTACTTTTGCACTCTCTGGAGTGTGAATAGTAATTTTTACCTCTACGCTATCCGTCGCTTTCCCTACTGTTGCACTCTCTGGAGTGGGAATAGTAATTTTTACCCTCCCGCTATCCAATGCTTTCCCTACTGTTGCACTCTCTGGAGTGGGAATAGTAATTTTTACCCCTACGTATCCAACGCTTTCCCTACTTTTGCACTCTCTGGAATGGGAATAGTAATTTTTACCTCTACGCTATCCAACGCTTTCCCTACTGTTGCACTCTCTGGAGTGGGAATAGTAATTTTTACCATTTCGCTATCCAATGCTTTCCCTACTGTTGCACTCTCTGGAGTTGGAATAGTAATTTTTACCCCTACGCTATCCAACGCTTTCCCTACTGTTGCACTGTTTGGAGTTGGAATAGTAATTTATACCCCTACGCTATCCAACATTTTCCCTACAGTTGCACTCTCTGGAGTTGGAATAGTAATTTTTACCCCTACGCTATCCAACGCTTTCCCTACTGTTGCACTCTCTGGATTTGGAATAGTAATTTTTAGCCCTACGCTATCCAACGCTTTCCCTACTGTTGCACTCTCTGGAGTTGGATTAGTAATTTTTACCCCTACGCTATCCAACGCTTTCCCTACTGTTGCACTTTTTGGAGTTGGTATAGTAATTTTTACTTCTATGCTATCCAACGCTATCCAACCGGTTTCTATACTGTTGCGCTCTGTGGAGTGGGAATGGTAATTTTAAGTACTATACTATCCAACATTTTTATTACTGTATTGTTGTAACTTATGGATTTTGAATAGTATTTTTATTTATTTAGCTATTTAATTTTTTTGTATTATATAATTAATTTTAGAAATATTGAAAGTATATTTAATTTTTTTATTTATTAAACATAATTCTTTATTTTTTATTTATGTTTTTGTTTTATGTTTGTAAATGTATTTGTAATTTATAATATTTTGTATTAATTTATAAAAAAATATTAAAATAATTATTATAACTTATTGTTAAGTATGTATATATTATATATTTTCTGTATATGTTTAATTAATGTATTATTATATATGTATTATTTATTAATTTTAAACATTATTAGATATTTTTAACTATGTTTATTTTACATTTATATTTTTACAGAAAAAAACAATATTTTTAACATCGATATTTTTAACATCCATATTTTTTTCGATATTTTTGTACTTACCATGTTGTAGATAGGATGTCGATATTCTTGCCTTCGATATTTCTGCCTCAATATTTCTGTAGGTCGATATTTTCTTAGTCGAGATTTTGGCAGTGATCCCTTTTAAACCTGTTATCTAATGCAGACTTGGGTAGTGGAATTTGGCTGCTTCTGGACAAGTAGACTCGGTCCACAGCAAGAGTGGGGAGCCAGGAATAACCAGACTTTTCTCTTATGCCACTGCGCAAGAGTGAATGCATGGCCTCATTGGCCTGTCTTCATGCCAGCTGAGCCGTCTCAAGAAGTGTAAGCACTGCGGGTTGATTTCGGTGCACACAAACGCGGGACTTACTTTTTGGCAATATAATTGAAAGCACTGTTGTTTCAGGTGGCCGCGGTGCTTTCTTTCAATGAAATTACCAAAAAATAAGTCCCGCGTTTGTGTGCACCAAAAGCAGGTGAGAAGGAGTGCAGGCTGAAGCGCGTCGGCTTTGCACTTTTAAACTCTACTGGGCTGTGGGCGGCGGCCGCGCGTCACTGTAGGCCCATTGCGGCCGCGGCCACCTTTATAATTTATTTGGGGACACTGTGTGCGTTCCCAAATAAATGATAAAGTCCGCCGCAACGGGCCTTCAGTGACGCGCGGCCGCCTTAAAAATGGTGCAGCCTGGGGCGGACTGCCCCCCTTCCCAGCACCCCCCTAGCTACGCCACTGCAGAGCGCTTTACAAAAGAACCAGTTACGTTACATAAGGACTTTGGATTACATGAGTTACACAAGAGATACAAACGGAAACAAATTGCAAATGTACAAGTTGTAGAGTCAGTCAAGGAAAAGATATAAACAGAAAAAAAATTGTAAATATACAAGTTGTAAAGTCACTCAAGGAAGAGATACAAACGCATAAACTCTAAAATCTCTTAGGAATGGTAGTAAGTACAAAGGTCTACTACATATACTAGTGGTGAGAGTTTTATATATACAAGTAGTAAATTCACTCAGGATTACAGTTAGCTGCGATTAGGCTTGGACAATGATATATTACATATTTACATATACTTATACATATATATATATATTACCTACTGGCGGTCGCCAGTAGGTAGTTATAGTTAGGACCTAGTTTCCATAGGAAATCCGCAACATTCTATTGAGAATAACTTTGGCGCCGGTGGACGAATCTTTGCACATTTCTCAAAGAAGATGGCCTGCTCCGCTCCGCTCCTTCCCTGAAAGTTTGGGGGGGATTCGTCAAGTGGGGGCTGAGATAAAAGGGGGGTCCCAAAACGTGTTTTCCCCATGTTATTTCCATAGGACGTTTAGACACGGCTACAGCTCGAACGGCTGAATGGATTTATAAGAAATTTGGTAGAAAGGTAGAGTCCGGCTCGCAGATTACGCTTTTCTTTGAATGGTGTAAATCTGTTCAGTAGTTGCTGAGAAAATTAACTTTGAAAAAATATATATTGGTCTACATTGGGCTATATATATGTTAGAGCCCAAATGTAGCCCAATGTAGCCCAAAGATGGCCACCAGAGACAAAAAAAAACAAATGTAGCCCAAATATCAGCCAGATGTAGCCCAACTATAACCCAATGACAGAATGTCCCAGAGTTTTCTAAAGAACAACTAGAGCGCTAACAGTCTTACTTATGACAAAAGTATGGCACACCTGAAGTCATCTTGATTGGAATAAAGTGTTAACACTTAAAACATTTAATTTGCAAAGGAACAAAATGAGGGGGTACATTTTGCCATAGAAATTATGATTAGTGCTGAAGAAAGAAAAACATGAGGGCACATTTTGAGTGACTTCTCAAATCCTGATATGCAGTCTCCCAAGATGGCCACCAGAGACAAAAGAGCCCAAATGTAGCCCAAATATCAGCCAGGTGTAGCCCAACTATAGCCCAATGACAGTAGTTAGGACCGGCCTAGAGGCAAGATGGCTGCCGTGGGGAAGGCTGTGTAATCAGCTTGCTCCCTCGCTCCTGGCGTCCTACCGTTTTTTCGATAAAGAAGGAGAAATTTTGCTATTTCGCGCTGCTATGGATGGCTGCAGCTAAACGAGCTCTATTTTATTTACCTGGCAAGGCTGTGGAAATAGTAACGAGTGGCTGCCGGCATCTCTGATCCTTGCTGTGGTTGCCGACCGGGTCGGGCCGGGCTGGGCTGCTCAGGCTGCTCGGGCTGGGCTGGGCTGGGCTGCTCATAGACGGAAGGCGGAGCCCGCGCGACCTGAAAACGGCGTTCTCCTCATTTCTTGATTACGGGGAAGGCTCCGCGATGGTGGTGAGGCTCTGATTTCTTCCCTCGAGCGGATTCCAGCAGAGGGGAAAGTGCTTGGCGGATGAGTTATTAAAAACCACAGAAGCGTGGAGAATAAAACGTCTTCGCAGAAAAAAAACAGAGAGGAGAGGAAATAATTATTTACAAACACACAGCTACAGTAATTTGCTGCAAACTATCCTTGTACTAGGCGGAGCTACGAATGTTGCTAAACTTCCTAGAGTTTAATCGGCGGTCTCCGCTGTGGCGTGCTACACTTTGCTTGTGCTGGACACAGAACCACGTTTTTCCCGGCAGAGGCGGCTCACGGAAAAAAAAGAGGACGCCACTTCCATCTTGTATTGCCACACGCAGCAACAGAAAAACTGGAGTTGGGCTTGAACCTAATAACGTGGGGCAAGAGAACGAGGAGACTGAGATGGCAGAACCAGCGCTATTGATCCCTGGGAAGAAAACCACCAAACAGGGTAAGAACGCTAATAAAGGGGCTATTACTAAATCTAATGAAGCACTAGGATTAAAAAGCCCAGCATCACAGACTTTGCCAGACTTATTTGAAAAGCATGCTGCAAAAAAGAAAATAATTGACAATGACAACCGAAGTACTGATATAATTGATATAACTGCAGCTCAGGCCACTAATCAACTCTCTGTAGTCGGTGACAATCAGCTCAGCCCTTCAGCGCCCACTCAGACCCCAACTGACTTATCAAGGAAGGGTATCATGGGACCTGTAGTTCCAACTTTGGGTGGTGCAATTACGAATAGAGCATGTTCGCTTCCATCGCTGGCACTATATCTAAACGAAGCCTCAAATGAAACGCGAAATGCAAAAGAGATTATTGTGCAGCAGCACAATCAAGAGCATACTCAAGAGCACAATCAAGAGCTTTCTGAAAAATTTTATTCACTATCAGAGCTTTCATCTGACGAAGCGAATAAAGACTGGGCAGACCTCAGTGTTGAGAGTCCATCTTCTGAGGGTGAGATTAGCCTGAGTCCTGACAATTCTAATCTGGTAACCACTATAAAAAAAAAACGGAGAAAGAAGAGATCTTCTCATGTCATGAGCCAAGAGGCTGCCTCTAACCCACTAAATGATACGAATGCTTCAGTGGTTAATGATATCCCGGGGTCTAATCACAATGGTATACAGGATCATATCTCACAGCAAGAGAACAATGGTGAGATCACATTGAAAACAATTTTTGATACCATGATGTGTCATAGAGCAGAGAGCAAGGCAGAGAATCAACGCACGCAACTGACATGTGCCAAAGTTAAAAACGCAGTAAGGCGTGCGATCAAAATATGCTCAGAGACAGCTGACAGGGTCACGGAAGCAGAGGCCAGGATATCGGTGCTTGAAGAAGAATGCATGGCTCAAAGACAAGAGGTTGGAGACTTTAAAGTACAAAAGGATGACTTATCCGATAAATTAGCCAGTTTGGAAAATCAGGCACGTAGAAACAACCTGCGTTTTCTGGGGATCCCTGAAAACAAAGAAGGAGGAGACCCGAGGAAGTTTATCATTAATTTATTAAGCAATGCTTTTCCTGAGATTACTGATTGGGACTGGGCTCGGGAAGTACAACGAGCACATAGATTTCCGTTTACAACAAGGAAACCACGGCAAGGTCAAGAAAATTTTCCCAGGGCCATTTTGGTATCATTTAATAATTTCCTTGCCCGTGAAGTGATATTTGTAAACGCTAGACCAGATAAGAAAGCGGATGGTCTAGGTTGTCAATTCTTTGTGAGACCAGATTACTGCCAGGCCACTGTGGCTCAACGGTGGCAACTGAAGCAACTAATTCCTGACTTTCAGAAGAAGGAGGTAACTGTATTTTTGCAGGGTCCTGCAAAACTAAAGACTATATATAAGGGCCAAACAAAATATTTTATTTCTACCATCAAAGCTAAAGAGTATTTGGAATCCCTCTGAATAATAATAAGAATTTCAATGTATACTTTGAAAATTATAGGATTTGGTCGTAACAATTATATTGCTTAATGGTTATTCAAATGCAGGAGTATTACATTTCGTAATCTTTATATTCTCCTCTCTGCTTTTTGAACTTTTCTGAATCTTCTTCGCTCGCTTCTTCTCTGGTTTTTTCTCCTTTCTTTTTCTTCTCTTCTTTTTTTTCTTCTTTTCTTTAGTAAGGGCGCCATGGGTCAGGGACACGGCACCCATACGCTTCAGGAACTGATAGTTCCTGTGCCTCATATAGCGGGGAGGGTGGGGGGAGGGGTTCAGGGGTTAAGGGTGGGGGTGGGTAAGGGTAAGGGTTGGTGGTGGGGGTGTAAGGCAGAGGTGTTCAACACAGGGATGATTACAAGGCATTTAAATGATATCGTTGAAGAACAAACACTTGTGATGTTGATCGATAATTTTTCTTTATTACTTTTGTTATGTATAAAAAGGTGAAAATATGTACTATCAATATTAATGGCCTTAACGCCTTAAAGAAAATTGCTATGTTTCGAACAATGCTCCAGGCGCTGAATATCGATCTGTTATGCATACAGGAAACCCATATTTCATGGGATAAGCGTTCTCTTCTGAATAATTTGGGACTGGAAGTTTTGATTACCTCCAAACAAATGGGTATTAAAAGAGGCGTAGCAATCTGTATGCGCAAAGGAGTAGGGAAATGTCTAAAAACACTTTCTGACAAATGGGGTAGATGGTGACTGGCTGAGTTAAAAATCGGAAGCTGTAAATTTACTTTATGTTGTATCTACGGACCTAATTTGGATGATGCCGAATTGTTTAACACTATGAATACAGAGCTATCTACCTGGATAGAACCGATTATTATGTGTGGAGACTTAAATATACACATCCCAGCTGACTGGAATATTAGATTAGAGCAGAGATATCTGGGCCGAAAGGTCAAAACTTATAAAGCGCTTAGAGACCTGGTATTAAGTAATGGGCTAACTGATGTCTGGAATAAATTCCATTATAACGACCCTGGATATACTTTCTTCTCTACTCCTTATCATAAATTTGTTCGTCTAGATTATTTTTTTGCATCCTCAATTTTTCTGGAGAAAATTCGCATCGAGATACTACCACAAGTCATTTCCGACCATAATCCCATAATCGCTGAGATACAATTTTCTACTGATAGCCCAAACTCCACTAGATCCTGGTCATTCCAAAGAAATCTATTATTAGATGAAGAATATCTCCAATTCATGGTCAAGATCATTAAAGATTACTTTCTAATAAATAATGATACCGCCTCCCCACAAATAGTTTGGGACTCCTTTAAGTCCATTGTACGGGGTGAGACGATCAGCTTTGCAAATTATAAGAGGAAAAAAAATCAAATAGATTTTAGGGATAGGTTAAATAAGATTAGGCAGATCGAGCTGGACTTATCTATCGCATGCAAAAATAATGCTAATATAGAGGATGTACAAACAAGATTAACTATTGAACGGTCAGGCCTCCGTATACACATCGCTGAGGAAGTAGCTGCAAAATTCAAACAACACAAAACGGAACGGTACGAATTTAGCGAACGTACAGGAAAAATTTTAGCACAGCGTCTACGACAAAAATCGTCTTACAACGAAATACAGTGTGTTAAGGATCCAAATGGAGTCCTTCATGAAAGTAGGGAAGGCATATTAGAGGCATTTCATGGTTTCTATAAAATGCTCTATAACGATCTCAATAATGAAGTTGACAAGACTCTTAATCCCTTAGATTACTTTAAGTCTACTAATCAACTTTCTCTGAGTACGGAGGATATAGATTCGTTTGCCAGGTCAATAAGCTGGGAAGAGATTGAAGGGGCTATTATAAGTTTAGCAGCTGGCAAAGCTATGGGGCCTGACCAGATCCCTCTTGAATTTTATCGGACATTTAGATTTTTGTTGAAACCAGAGCTGCTTAAAATCTTTAATTTAGCATTCCAAGACAAAGCTCCCGACTCCTGGTCTATGGCCACTATAGTCGTCTTTGTTAAAAAGAATAAGGATCCAAAAGAATTAGGCTCGTATCGGCCCATCTCCCTGATTACAGCTGACAGCAAAATTTATTCAAAAATTCTCGCAAATAGACTAAACGATGTGATGCCAGGCTTGGTCTCCAATACCCAACATGGGTTTATTAAACACAGGGACACCACAGATCATGTCAAACGTGTCATTGCACTATTGGACTGGGCTCAGGCAAAGGAATCCCCAATCGGAGTTATATTACTTGATGCTGAAAAAGCGTTTGACAGAGTCGATTGGGGGTTCCTCTGGTCTGTGCTAAAATGGAAGGGCTTTCCACTACAATTTATTCAAGCTGTACAGTCACTCTACTTAAATGCAAAGGGCGTAATAAGAGTTGGCACGGATATTTCTAGTCCATTTTCAATCACTAGGGGGACTAGGCAAGGGTGCCCCTGCTCTCCACTTTTATTTGCACTTTACCTAGAACCTTATTTGAACAGATTAACTACAGAACCTGGTATTTTACCTGTCCGACTCCATAAGATTGACCACAAAGTCCTAGCCTACGCAGACGATGTGGCTATTGTAACCCCTGATTCTTCTTCTGCCCTACCTAAAATAATAGAAATTGCCAGTGAATTTGGAAAATTTTCTGGATATAAATTAAACATTTCAAAAACCCAAATTGTGCATTCTAAAACTGGGACTCCGATTGATATTCCGATAAACGATACCGCTACATACCTTGGTGTAACTATATCATCCAAAGTCGATGACATCGTCGGATTAAATTTGGATCCATTACTTATATCTTCTAACAGAACCCTGGAAAGGATAAACAATTTACATCTATCCTTATTTGGACGGGCTAATGTTATCAAGATGTTGATTTTTCCAAAATTCCTTTATTTTTTTCGAACCATACCGCTCTTTTTTTCTATGTCTCTCTTTAATAAAATAGACAGGATGTTGTCCAGATTCCTCTGGGGGTACCGTCGCTCAAGAAGATCTTTAAAATGGTGTATTTTATCGCAAGGTCGTGGTGGGCTGGGAGTCCCGAATTTTAGAATGTACTATTGGGCCATAACTCTTAAATCAATTAAGGTTCTATTATTCCATGATCATGTCAGTGAGATCTTTTTGTCACCATCCATTTTCGAAATGCTTATGGGAGCTCATGTGCGCCAATGTCTATTAATATTTATGGAGCCCAGCTACTATAAGAAAACGAAATTTAAGGTTTTACTTTCTGCTTTTCTGGTATGGAGACAAATTAATAAAGCTTTACGGATAATTCCAAAATATAATTTCTATACACCCATCTGTTGTAATATCTCGGCATCTGGCACCCTTCAAGATATCTCTACGATTCGATTTTGTTTAGGACAGATCCATTCAATTGGACAATTGTACCAAAATGGGGCTTTAATGTCTTTCACTGAACTTCAAGATATATTTGGTCTCTCGAGAAACGAATTTTTTAAATATCTACAAATTCGTAGTTTTCTGGAAAAAAAAATCTCTTACATAGTGACGAAATGGAGACCAATATTGTTATGGAGAGCGGTAGGAGGAATAGCCGTATTGGTACAATCTATCAGTCAATGGCTGACAGGCTACATGATGATCTTGACCAACAAGCCCAGAAATGGGAAAGGAAATTGGGCATAGAGGGGATAGATCTGGCAAGGGCGTTTGAGATCAGCAATAAAACATTAATCAACAGTTCCCTTAAAAGCCAACATTATATGGCATCTTTAGATCTCTATTATACGCCTGCAAAACTGGCCAAATGGAAAGCCATGAAAGGTTCTAACTGTAGTCGATGTGGTATTTTAGCAGCAGACTCGTATCATATGTTTTTTGGCTGTCTTAAACTATTTGTATATATAGATAGGATAGAAAAGTTTTTGACTAATTTGCTTAATGCTAATATCAAGCTATGTCCATCTCTGATTATTTTTGGTTTATATGTTCCTCCCGAGAGTCTATCTGTTGATCAAGAACATTTTCTGTTTATTGCAATGTCTATCTACCGTTTCTGTATTACCTCAAGATGGCTCGATGCTGACCCACCATCATTTGAGCAATGGTTGGGAAAGCTACTAAATGTATATAGAATGGACAAAGCAGTGTATAAATTGAAAGGCCACAGAAAGAAGATATTTGCCAGGAAATTATGGTCACCTATTGATAACTGGATCTAATTTTTTTTTTTTTTTTCCTTTTGATGATCACATCTGTAAAAAAAGGGATATTTTCTATCTGTATCTCATATATTCTATTGGCTTATTCTTTTTTCTTTTTTATCTAATTCTTTATCAGGCTCTGTCAACGATGTATTAGCAACTATTAGCAATTATGCGAATGACTGTTACAGTTTTTTTTATGTTTTTATGCGGTTCTTCTTTTCTCATCCCTGTGCTATGTATGCCTCTGCCACTGAAAATAATAAAAAAAATTATAAAAAAAAAAAAAGACAGTAGTTAGGACCTAGTTTCCATAGGAAATCCGCAACATTCTATTGAGAATAACTTTGGCGCCGGTGGACGAATCTTTGCGAATTTCTAATAGAAGATGGCCTGCTCCGCTCCGCTCCTTCCCTGAAAGTTTGGGGGGATTCGTCAAGTGGGGGCCGAGATAAAAGGGGGGTCCCAAAACGTGTTTTCCCCATGTTATTTTCCATAGGACGTTTAGACACAGCCACAGCTCTAACGGCTGAATGGATTTATAAGAAATTTGGTAGAAAGGTAGAGTCTGGCTCGCAGGTTACGCTTTTCTTTGAATGGTGTAAATCTGTTCAGTAGTTGCTGAGAAAATTAACTTTGAAAAAATATATATTGGGCTACATTGGGCTATATCTATGTTAGAGCCCAAATGTAGCCCAATGTAGCCCAATGTAGCCCAATGTAGCCCAAAGATGGCCACCAGAGACAAAAAAAACAAATGTAGCCCAAATATCAGCTAGATGTAGCACAACTATAGCCCAATGACAGAATGTCCCAGAGTGTTCTAAAGAACAACTAGAGCGCTAACAGTCTTACTTATGACAAAGGTATGGCACACCTGAAGCAATCTTGATTGGAATAAAGTGTTAACACTTTATTTAATTTGCAAAGGAACAAAATTAGGGGGGTCATTTTGCCATAGAAATTATGATTAGTGCTGAAGAAAGAAAAATTAGGGTACATTTTGAGTGACTTCTCAAATCCTCTTATATTTCATTACAAAAATTCCGATATGCAGTCTCCCAAGATGGCCACCAGAGACAAAAGAGCCCAAATGTAGCCCAAATATCAGCCAGATGTAGCCCAACTATAGCCCAATGACAGAATGTCCCAGAGTGTTCTAAAGAACAACTAGAATGCTAACAGTCTTACTTATGACAAAAGTATGGCACACCTGAAGTCATCTTGATTGGAATAAAGTGGTAACACTTAATACATTTAATTTGAAAACGAACAAAATGAGGGGTTTCATTTTGCCATAGAAATTTTATATATATATATATATATATATATATATATATATATATATATATATATATATATATATATATTCACTGAAAAAACCATAGGTTTTAAACACATTATAGTTAGGAAGTAGCATTTAAAAAACCTATGAAATTCACTGAAAAAACCATAGGTTTTACACACGTTATAGTTAGGAAATAGCATTTACAAAACCTATGAAATTCACTGAAAAAACCATAGGTTTGACACCAGTTATAGTTAGCTGGAAATTTTACTCGCATAAAACCAATGAAATTCCCACGTTATAGTTAGTTGGACTCACTATAACTTGCGCGTGCAATGCACTGCTGATGACGTCACATATTACATCACTCATGACATGGTCAGTGACATCAGTCATGACATCACTGATGACACCATCCTTGTGACAGAGTGACAGACCTCTTTTCACTGTAATGTAACCCTTGCAACACATATTCAAAAATAGAAACTAAAATTTTCAAAAAAATGGAGATACCCATACCAGTTACAACAACCAATTCAATAATTCCACCATCTATATACACATCCACTCATTGATCAACAGTTCTATATAGTCACTCGTACATATACTCACTCATCATATGTAGGGATACACCTATACATCCTGTTACACACCGACAGTCATCCAAAAGATTCTCTCACACATATTCACACATGCAAATAAACTATTGAACATCCATTTATTTGCATATACAGCTATACACACACCACCACCTTACTTCTATGGAAACTTACACATACTTACTCTCTTAAACAATCACTTATAGAAACACATACTTATCTAAACAGGAACTCTTACAATCTCTTTCTCTCACATATACTCACTTATATACATCAATATTCACATATATTAGATTAAAACATATGTAGTTACTGATAAAGACACTAGTGAGACAGTCATTCACTCACTAACACACACATATACACACTCTTCCACCCATACAGTCCTGCACATATGCTGTCTTCAAAACACATACAAAGAGAGAGTCAGTCATTCATGCATCTATATGTTAATTAATACCCCACCAAACCATACAAACACTCATACTGATACTAACAAAAACATCTAATAACCCATATACATACACATGTAGCTACTCACCAACCCATGCAACCACTTATACACAAAGTGAAACACTAATACATATATTTAAATATTTAAACATTACTCTTTAATATATGTATTCACTAAGATACACTTAATAAACCAGTTAACCAATCAAATTTTTTTTTTAAACATCCAAGTAATCACTTATTTAAACATTTATTCTTCCATCAACTTTTACATATACATATATAACACATATTTATTTTTTAAAAAGACACACATTCACTGGATAGTGTCATCAGTGATGTCACTGACCATGTCATGAGTGATGTAATATGTGACGTCATCAGCAGTGCATTGCACGCGCAACTTATAGTGAGTCCAACTAACTATAACGTGGGAATTTAATTGGTTTTATGCGAGTAAAATTACCAGCTAACTATAACTGGTGTCAAACTTATGGTTTTTTCAGAAAATTTCATAGGTTTTGTAAATGCTATTTCCTAACTATAACGTGTGTAAAACCTATGGTTTTTTCAGTGAATATATATATATATGTATATATATATATATATATATATATATTACCTACTGGCGGTCGCCAGTAGGTATATATAGTTAGGATTTTTTCCCTATGGGATTTTTGAAAATTCTATGTCTAATAACTTTGGCGTTTGTGGACGGAATTGGCTGAAAATTTCTGGAAAATGGAACATTTTGTTTCTGAGCAGCCCCTGGAAATTTGGGGGGGTTCGTCAAGGGGGGGCCGAGAAAAAAGGGGGGTCCCAAAACGTGTTTTTAACATACAGTTTTCCATAGGGCGGTTGGCCTCACTTTTAGGCTGAACGGCTGAATGGATTTCCACGAAACTTGGCAAAATTGTAGGGACTGGTAGCCCGATGTGCCTTTGCTAGGTCTCAATATATGTGCTCCAGTGGATTTTGAGAAATTAACGTTCAAAAAAAGATATATATCTGTAACAGCGGACCAGGCAGCGCTCCGGTTCGCGGACTTTACGCGTTACGGAGCTTTGTGAAGCGAAGCTGATTGGTTCTCCGGCGTCTGTAAACATTACAAACAGTCCGTAGCGGCCGCCATCTTGTCTCTCGGTAGGATCAAGAGACAAGAGGAGGCCAAAGCGAAGGGGCAAATGACCATAAGGGGGCATAGTAGATCCTCCCTGACCCTCTAGGTTTGATGTGGAGGTTTTAAAAGGGCCCGCAGGGCAAAAAAAAAAAAAATATTCATAATCGAACGGCTGAATGGATTTGCACGAAACTTGGCAAAATATTAGGGACTGGTAGCCCGATGTGCCTTTGCTAGGTCTCAATATATGTGCTCCAGTGGATTTTGAGAAATTAACGTTCAAAAAAAGATATATATCTGTAACAGCGCTCCGCTTCGCGTACTTTTCGCGTTACGGAGCTTTGCGAAGCTGATTGGTTCTCCGGCGTCTGTAAACATTCCAAACAGTCCGTAGCGGCCGCCATCTTGTCTCTCGGTAGGATCGAGAGACAAGAGGAGGCCAAAGCGAAGGGGCAAATGACCATAAGGGGGCATAGTAGATCCTCCCTGACCTCTTAGGTTTGATGTACCATTTTGCCAAGTTTGGTGTAATTCCGTTCAGCCATTCAGGCTGTAGACGTATGTAAATGTCCTATGGAAAATTGCATGGGGAAAACACATTTGAAAGTGTTGAAATTTAGAACCAATTAAAATGTTACTTTGGTTTTGTATTTGTGTGTGATGAAAGTTAATTGGTTATGTATATATGTCAAATGAGAGGAAACCACAGCCATTTTGTGATACTACTGTCTGAGGTACATTTGTGAGGAATTTTTGGTGGTCAATTTCTGGTGTTTGATTTACACAGTACTAACACTTCTCCTACTTTTAAAAAGGTGAGTTGTTAATTTGTAAGGGGAACTATGTTGTACACTTGAAGATAATTTGAAAAATGTTTTCTGTTATTTATTTGCAGTCCTTCTGTTATACTAAATACTTGATAAAGTTAGTTTCATATTATGTATTACTAAAAACGATAAATGAAAGTGATTATTTTTTTCTGCAATTTACAGCAAGCAATTTCAAAATAAAATGGCTCACAATGAAGAGACCGTGGCAATTTCTTTTGAATTATCCACTACATTGATTGAAATTGACAGCACCAATAATGAAATATTGTCACAAGGAGGAGATGACTTGAATGATTTTTTTGATCAATCTGTTGATGGCGAATTTATCGAATGTTTGGAGACCATAGAGTTACAAGAATCATCATTGCAGACTTTTAATGAGGAGATTCCAGATGAGATGATTGAAGAGGAAATTCCTGATGAGGACATGTTACTAGTTCTTTCAAATTTAGAAAATTCAGAAGAATAAATTTATATTTAGAAATCAAAAATTGTTTGAGACATTATTCATTTTTATTTTTAATTTATGAGGTTGTAGCGAAGTGATTGTAGTATAAAATGAGACTTATAGTATAGAGTGCAACATTTTTATGTTACATGGTAAGTTTACTCATATTTACTTCCCTTCTCCCACTATATTATCTCCAATGTGTATTTGACATCTCTTCTTCATCTCCGGCCTCCTTTCTCTCACTGTGTGTCTCTGATGCATCTTATCGCTGCTATTTTGTGTAATTACAGAAGAGAGTAAAATAAAATAGTTCGGAACGTGAAAAGGGGGCAAAGTAGAGTACCCCTCACCCCCTAGGCCTTCTCAGGCGGTCCCAAAAGGATCAGTTTCTGCTTTCCTGAGAGATTATGGTATGAGTTCCATATACCACAATAACTTGCATTACAACATGCAAGATATCTATCTCCTATTACCAACTTTTGGAGATATTCGCGCTAAGCGCGAATATCTCCAAAAACTAACACCTGCCCTGAGCAGTTCTTAGCCATGTTATCCAATGGGAGGTGGATAACATGGCTAAGAGCATTAGCTCGGTAATGCATGAATATCGCTGACTTTTTAGCGATATTCATGCATTGCGGCCGTTTTTTATCGCATTTGCGATAAACCTTGATAATAGCAAGGTTTATCTTCGATAATTTCTGACGATGCTTAGCGGTAAAAAATTCGTTGGTAAGCATCGTTAGCGATAAATATCGCTTAACTTTGGTAATATGCACCAACGTCTGTTAACGTTCGATTCGAAGGAAATGAGGAAGTGTTGAAAAACATTGTTTGCGCCATCTTGCCTTTTTTGAAATGCCACACTTTTGTCGTGCACGGCAGCCATTTTAGATGCCTTGACCAGACCCACTCTCTGCACGCTGTCGATTCGTAGCATGGCTCCCCACCCTCGCAAGCATCTTCCCCAGGCACTGGTCACCCCCGCTCTCTGTCTTATGCATGGGCAATAAACCTCCCCCCATCTGCGCTGCTCTTCCCTGAGAATCACACTCTGTGCCCGCCCGACACCTCCCTTTCGCCCTATTCACTACCGCACCCTCTGACACTCCTCTTCCTCTGTGTCCGATTGTCCAGGCTATCAGCTAGCCCTGCAGATGTAGTTTATGGCCCCAGCTGTAAAGAATCACCCCTCTTCAAAGGAGTTATAGTAGATCAAGGCCCACACCCGATGAGATCCGTCACACCACACGTGTTCCTACTATCTGAAAACCATCCTGTATTGTGATTGGAGAGGGGACCGAGCCTGAAGCGGAAGATTCCAGGGATGACTCTTTGTACATCAAAGTTTTTACATTTATGTGTCACATTAAAAATATATAGCACTCCAACAAAGTAGTAGGATTATAAAACTTTAATAACTTATAAATATATACAATAAAACAAAAACAGTAAAAACATTTAAACAACGAAGAGACCGTGGCAATTTCTTTTGAATTATCCAATACATTTATTGAAATTGACAGCACCAATAATGAAATATTCTCACAAGGAGGAGATGACTTGAATGATTTTTTTGATCAATCTCTTGATGGCGAATTTATCGAATGTTTGGAGACCATAGAGTTACAAGAATCATCATTGCAGACTTTTCATGAGGAAATTCCTGATGAGGACATGTTACTAGTTCTTTCAAATTATGAAAATTCAGAAGATGTTGCCTGGGTGCCGCACTGATTTGGGTATCCGGCGTGGGGCGTCCCGGGGGGTGGATTGTCAGTAGCGGTCTGTTGTGCGAATAGTTCCAAGGCAGCAGAAAGCGCTGAAATCTGGATGTCACGAAGGTGATGTCTAGTAAGTTGCCGCCCAGCAAATAACGGCGTGAGGCGCCGCGGGGGTGAGTGAGTCCAGTAGGCACCACAGCTATACTTACCGGCATTGCAGAATTACTGCTGGGGACAATGCCTGTGCTGTAGCAGGGTCACAGCAGAAACAAAAAGGATTCTGTTGAAGATGTTGTTGTTTTTCAATTTGAAAACACTTCTGGTGTCAACTGCTATGCTAATGTAGTGGTTAATGTTTTGTTTTCTCTAGAAAATGTAAAAGAGGGGGAGGCAGTCCAAAGTTCTGGTAAAAGGGCAAAGGAAAGGATCGGTGGTTTGAACTATCAGTCAAAAAGGGGAGGGGGTGCAACAATTTTTCCTACCGGGTCACAGTGTGCTTTCACCGGAACTGAGGTCTGCAGGATTCTAGTCATTCAAAGTGAGGCTGGCGCCAGCATGGGAGCGCCGACGTCCCGCGGATACAGTTTCGTCACTCCACAGGCGATCATGGCAGTCATTCCCCATCGGGGGTGTCTGCGGGGGTCGGAGACTCCCGCGGCTCCTCTAGAATCTTCAAGGTCGTGGAGGACTACGGTGGTGGAGTCAACCAGTGACCGGGCCATTTCTTTATGCTGGGCCCGCTCTTGCCAGGTCGACCGCCATTTTGAGAGTTCGGTAGCTACTGGCGATCGCGGGGTCAAATGAGCGGACGGGCTCCACCCTGCCGGGCGAGACGTTGCAGCATCGCCACAGTGGAAGAACCCTTTTCCGGGCGCCTGGAGCGCTGAGGGTGCAGCTGGGAAGCCTCCACCTGTGGAGGCGGGAGAGGCCTGTTCGCACCGTCTCTCCCTCCCAGTGCACCCCACGGCGTCTCGCTTGACATTTGTTATGGCCGGACCAGGCGATGAGGATGAGGGGGGGGGGATCGGAGGCATGTGCAAGACATCCCCCCCCAGTGTTGTCGCAGCCATTATAAAAGAAAGAAGAAATGTCCCGTCCGTCTTTGGGCCGGACCTCCGGTGGATGGCGGCCGGACGCCCTTTTCTCTGGCCTCATGAACGGGTTCCTTGGCTCATCGGCTGCAGCCGGATCCTTTTCCGGGCGCCTGGAGCGCTGAGGGTGCAGCTGGGAAGCCTCCACCTGGGGAGGCGGGAGAGGCCTGTTCGCACCGTCTCTCCCTCCCAGTGCACCCCACGGCGTCTCGCTTGACATTTGTTATGGCCGGACCAGGCGATGAGGACGAGGGGGGGGGGTCGGAGGCATGTGCAAGACATCCCCCCCAGTGTTGTCAAAGCCATTATTGAAGAAAGAAGAAATGTCCCGTCCGCCTTCGGGCCGGGCTTCCGGTGGATGTCGGCCGGACGCCCCTTGCTCTGGCCCCATGAACGGGTTCCTTGGTTTATCGGCTGCAGCCGGATCCCATCGGCCCCAGCCCCCGGCCGTTGGTGGCTGGACCGGTAGAGAATGTGGCGGGACTACCTGCAACTGTCAAGGGCCACCGCGGCCGGACTGGGAGAGAGAGGGGAGGGTCGAGGACACGGACATTCCCCCCCCTGCAACTCTCCAGCGTTGTCAATCCCCCTGGCCGGGTCCCGCTGGCCTCGGCCTCTCCTCCGGCTACACCCTACGTGATGATCTCCTGGCCGAGGCGTGGCAGCAGGACCCGTCTTATATGTGTTGCTTCTGGCTGGGCGTAGCCGAAAACCTGTTGCCCTTTGGAAGTTTCTAGAATGGGGCGGATGTCTGCTGACTTCTATCTTACCCAGTTTGCCGTTATTTGGCCGTGGCAGGCGGTGGGACAGACAGGTTTTGGGGCAGTGAGGGGCGATGTTTTCAGGTTTCTTATTACAGGCTTACTTCTAACGTTTCTTGTTTCTAGGACAATAATAGGTTTTATCATTACGTATTGTTATCGTTTCTTTGTTTGTTATTTAATAAAAAGTTCATCAGTGGCCTACTGATTTTCGTTTTCCTATTCTTTTCTTTCCAGGTTGTTTCATGCTAAAGTTTCTGTTAACAGGATACAGTGATCACTTTGTTATTATTGCATATGTCCTTTTCACTAGGGGTGCTCTCTGGTCGGGCCAGATGACGTATCTCTAGTAAATGGTCCGGGTGAAACAGGTGCATCAATCAGTGGGGAGTAGATAGGCATGACAGATTACAACGGGGGAGAAAGGTCCGCATTACCTACCCTTTCACTACTTGCAAAGATTTTCCTACGTATATTTGCAAACAGGGAATACCTCCAAAAAGAACCAATTCCCAAACAGTCAATGTTTGGGCAAACAATTAATCAATGAGGAACGAAATAGGCACGACGTGTTAAAGGTTTGCGTTACCTACCCTTCACTATCTGCAAAGGGAGAGAGAATATTCCTATTCTTCCTCGTTTGCAGGCAGAGAAGATCCTTAAGAGAACCAACTTCGAACAATTCAATGCTCGATTCAAACAATCAACAAGGGGTACTGTGAACACAAATGGACGCCGCTTATGTACATACACATTGCTATTTTCAACAGGTTGTTCCTAATGTTTCTATTTTAGCGAGGTCAAAAAGAGATCCCATTAGTGGCCTACTGATTTTGCTCGATTCCTTTTGTTTTTTTACACGATTTTTCGCTATCTGCAAAGACTAAAGAGAGTATTGCGACTCTGTGCTTGTTTGTAAATAGAGAATGAACCAAAGAGAACAATCAATCAAATGGAGAGAGAAGCAGGCACGACGGATTACAACGGGGGCAAAGGCCTGCGTTAACTAGCCTTCACTATCTGCAAAGAGAGAGTACTCCTAATAGAAATGAGGGGTGGGGGGCAGCATTCAAAGCAGATCAGTGTGCATAAACACGAAAATGTTTTTACTTACCACGTACTTGACATTCGACAGCTTATGATATTTGCTATTAAAAAACCATTGAAATTCACTGAAAAAACCATAGGTTATAGACCATATATAGTTAGGAATTAGCATTTACAAAACCTTGAAAATTCACTGAAAAAACCATAGGTTATAGACCATATATCGTTAGGAATTAGCATTTACAAAACCTTATTTTACTCACACAAAACCATTGAAATTCCATATATAGTTAGTTGCACTAACTATATATCGCGCACCCGCAATCCACTGCTGATGATGTCACATATTACATCATTCATGACCTATGGTTTTTTCAGTGAATATATATATATATATATATTCACTGAAAAAACCATAGGTTTGACACCAGTTATAGTTAGCTGGAAATTTTACTGACATAAAGCCATTGAAATTCCCACGTTATAGTTAGTTGGACTCACTATAACTTGCGCGCAATGCACTGCTGATGACGTCACATATTACATCACTCATGACATGGTCAGTGACATCCCTCATGACATCACTGATGACACCATCCAGTGACTGTATGTTTCTGTAAAGTTAAAATATGTCTTACATATTGAAGAATGAGTGGATGTATAAGTGTCTGGATGAAGGATTTAGTAGGTGCGTGACTGACTGTATGAGTGAGTGATTAAATGTGTCTCACTGAATGCATGGGTTAGTGACTAAACTGTCTTAATTTGTGCATCATTATGTCTGTTGTGATGTAAACTGCTGCATGTGTTGATCATTAGCTATACGAGAGGCTATATGTGTTATTAATTGGTTGCCCAAGTATTTCTATGGGAGATTGAGTTTGTGTGGGGGTGGCTGGAAGGTGTGTGACTCTATGCATAGATGTGTGAGCAGTTTATTCACTAGGTGTATGAGTTCAAGACTGCATGTGGAAACAGCTACATGGGCAGTTGACTGTGTGCATGAGTGTATTGATGAGTGAATGGATATCTCAATGCTACATGTCATAGTAAGTACATATGTTAAACACAGTACATGTGAGAGTTGGCATATATAAATAACTGTGCATGAGAGCCACTGAATGAGTGAGTGGTTGTATCGATCATTGTGAACTTGTATCAGGGATTGTATAAGAGAGTAAATATGTGTTAGTATATGTTTCAATAAGTAAGGTGTGTTTAACTGTATAGTTGAAGAAATGGAGGTGAGATTGTTTCTTTGCATGACTGACTGGGTGTGTGAGTAACTCCATGGATGAGTGCAGTGTGTGAGTGTCTGTATACACTGAGTGTATCTAAGGTTATATTAGAGTCTGAAGAGGTTTATCGTATTAGCACAAGAATGATGTCAAATGAGATGTCATCAGTGATGTCATCAGTGATGTCATTTGAGATGTCATCAGTGATGTCATTTGAGATGTCATCAGTGATGTCACTGACCATGTCATGAATGATGTAATATGTGACATGATCAGCAGTGGATTGCGGGTGCGCGATATATAGTTAGTGCAACTAACTATATATGGAATTTCAATGGTTTTGTGTGAGTAAAATAAGGTTTTTTAAATGCTAATTCCTAACTATATATGGTCTATAACCTATGGTTTTTTCAGTGAATTTCAATGTTTTTTTAATAGCAAATATCATAAGCTGTCGAATGTCAAGTACGTGGTAAGTAAAAACATTTTCGTGTTTATGCACACTGATCTGCTTTGAATGCTGCCCCCCACCCCTCATTTCTATTAGGAGTACTCTCTCTTTGCAGATAGTGAAGGGTAGTTAACGTAGGCCTTTGCCCCCGTTGCCCCCGTTGTAATCCATCGTGCCTGCTTCTCTCTCCATTTGATTGATTGTTCTCTTTGGTTCATTCTCTATTTACAAACAAGCACAGAGTCGCAATACTCTGTTTAGTCTTTGCAGATAGCGAAAAATCGTGTAAAAAAACAAAAGGAATCGAGCAAAATCAGTAGGCCACTAATGGGATCTCTTTTTGACCTCCCTAAAATAGAAACATTAGGAACAACCTGTTGATAATACCAATGTGTATGTACATAAGCGGCGTTCATTTGTGTTCACAGTACCCCTTGTTGATTGTTTGAATCGAGCATTGAATTGTTCGAAGTTGATTCTCTTAAGAATCTTCTCTGCCTGCAAACAAGGAAGAATAGGAATATTCTCTCTCCCTTTGCAGATAGTGAAGGGTAGGTAACGCAAACCTTTAACACGTCGTGCCTATTTCGTTCCTCATTGATTGATTGTTTCCCCAAACATTGACTGTTTGGGAATTGGTTCTTTTTGGAGGTATTCCCTGTTTGCAAATATACGTAGGAAAATCTTTGCAAATAGTGAAAGGGTACGTAATGCGGACCTTTCTCCCCCGTTGTAATCTGTCATGCCTATCTACTCCCCACTGATTGATGCACCTGTTTCACCCGGACCATTTACTAGAGATACGTCATCTGGCCCGACCAGAGAGCACCCCTAGTGAAAAGGACATATGCAATAATAACAAAGTGATCACTGTATCCTGTTAACAGAAACTTTAGCATGAAACAACCTGGAAAGAAAAGAATAGGAAAACGAAAATCAGTAGGCCACTGATGAACATGAACTTTTATTAAACAACGAACAAAGAAACGATAACATAACGTAATGATAAAACCTATTAATGTCCTAGAAACAAGAAAACGTTAAAATATGCCAGTGGTGAGAGACCAGAAAAACAGTAAGAGAAACCAAATCACCCCTCGCTGTCCCACCGCCTGCCACGCCAAAAAAATCGATAGACTAGGGAAAATGCAAGTCAGTAGAACATCCGCCCCCACTCTGGAAACTTCCAAGGTGGGGCAGGGTTGCGGCTACGCCCAGCCGGGAGCAGCCCATATAAGGCGGGTCCTGCTGCCACGCCTCGGCCAGGAGATCCTAACGTAGGGTGTAGCCGGAGGAGAGGCCGAGGCCAGCGGGACCCGGCCAGGGGATTGCCTTTACAACGCTGAACAGTTGCAGGGGGGGGAATGTCTCCTCGACCCTCCCCTCTCTCTCCCAGTCCGGCCGCGGTGGCCCTTGACAGTTTCAGGTAGTCCCGCCACATGCTCTTCCGGTCCGGCCACCAACGGTCGGGGGGCCGAGGCCGAGGGGATCCGGCTGCAGCCGATAAACCAAGAAACCCGTTCATGGGGCCAGAGCCAGGGGCGTCCGGCCGACATCTACCGGAAGCCCGGCCCGAAGACGGACGGGACACTTCTTCTTTCTTGAATAATGGCTGCGACAACACTGGGGGGGGATGTCTTGCACATGCCTCCGACCCCCCCCCCCCCTCGTCCTCATCGCCTGGTCCGGCCATAACAAATCTCAAGCGAGACGCCGTGGGGTGCACTGGGAGAGAGAGACGGTGCGAACAGGCCTCTCCCGCCTCCCCAGGTGGAGGCTTCCCAGCTGCACCCTCAGCGCTCCAGGCGCCCGGAAAAGGGTTCTTCCACTGTGGCCATGCTGCAACGTCTCGCCCGGCAGGGTGGAGCCCGTCCGCTCATTTGACCCCGCGATCGCCAGTAGCTACCGAACTCTCAAAATGGCGGTCGACCTGGCAAGAGCGGGCCCAGCATAAAGAAATGGCCCGGTCACTGGTTGACTCCACCACCGTAGTCCTCCACGACCTTGAAGATTCTAGAGGAGCCGCGGGAGTCTCCGACCCCCGCAGACACCCCCGATGGGGAATGACTGCCATGATCGCCCGTGGAGTGACGAAACTGTATCCGCGGGACGTCGGCGCTCCCATGCTGGCGCCAGCCTCACTTTGAATTACTAGAATCCTGCAGACCTCACTTCCGGTGAAAGCACAGTGTGACCCGGTAGGAAAAATTGTTGCACCCCCTCCCCTTTTTGACTGATAGTTCAAACCACCGATCCTTTCCTTTGCCCTTTTAACGGAACTTTGGACTGCCTCCCCCTCTTTTACATTTTCTAGAGAAAACAAAACATTAACCACTACATTAGCATAGCAGTTGACACCAGAACTGTTTTCAAATTGAAAACCAACAACATCTTCAACAGAATCCTTTTTGTTTCTGCTGTGACCCTGCTACAGCACAGGCATTGTCCCCAGCAGTAATTCTGCAATGCCGGTAAGAATAGCTGTGGTGCCTACTGGACACACTCACCCCCGCGGCGCCCCACGCCGTTATTTGCTGGGCGGCAACTTACTAGACATCACTTTCGTGCCATCTAGATTTCAGCGCGTTCTGCTGCCTTGGAACTATTCGCACAACAGACTGCTACTGACGACCCACCCCCAGGCAACATCTTCTGAATTTTCATAATTTGAAAGAACTAGTAACATGTCCTCATCAGGAATTCAAAAGAAATTGCCACGGTCTCTTCGTTGTTTAAATGTTTTTACTGTTTTTGTTTTGTTGTATATATTTATATGTTATTAAAGTTTTATATTCCTACTACTTTGTTGGAGTGCTATATATTTTTAATGTGACACATAATTGTAAAAACTTTGATGTACAAAGAGTCATTCCTGGAATCTTCCGCTTCAGGCTCGGTCCCCTCCCCAATCACAATACAGGATGGTTTTCAGATAGTAGGAACACGTGTGGTGTGACGGATCTCATCGGGTGTGGGCCTTGATCTACTATAACTCCTTTGAAGAGGGGTGATTCTTTACAGCTGGGGCCATAAACTACATCTGCAGGGCTAGGTGATAGCCTGGAAAATCGGACACAGAGGAAGAGGAGTGTCAGAGGGTGCGGTAGTGAATAGGGCGAAAGGGAGGTGTCGGGCGGGCACAGAGTGTGATTTTCAGGGAAGAGCAGCGCAGATGGGGGGAGGTTTATTGCCGATGCATAAGACAGAGAGCGGGGGTGACCAGTGCCTGGGGAAGATGCTTGCGAGAGTGGGGAGCCATGCTACGAATCGACAGCGTGCAGAGAGTGGGTCTGGTCAAGGCATCTAAAATGGCTGCCGTGCACGACAAAAGTGTGGCATTTCAAAAAAGGCAAGATGGCGCAGACAATGTTTTTCAACACTTCCTCATTTCCTTCGAATCGAACGTTAACAGACGTTGGTGCATATTACCAAAGTTAAGCGATATTTATCGCTAACGATGCTTACCAACGAATTTTTTACCGCTAAGCATCGTCAGAAATTATCGAAGATAAACCTTGTTATTATCAAGGTTTATCGCAAATGCGATAATAAACGGCCGCAATGCATGAATATCGCTAAAAAGTCAGCGATATTCATGCATTACCGAGCTAATGCTCTTAGCCATGTTATCCACCTCCCATTGGATAACATGGCTAAGAACTGCTCAGGGCAGGTGTTACTTTTTGGAGATATTCGCGCTTAGCGCGAATATCTCCAAAAGTTGGTAATAGGAGATAGATATCTTGCATGTTGTAATGCAAATTATTGTGGTATATGGAACTCATACCATAATCTCTCAGGAAAGCAGAAACTGATCCTTTTGGGACCGCCTAAAAAGGCCTAGGGGGTGAGGGGTACTCTACTTTGCCCCCTTTTCACGTTCCGAACTATTTTATTTTACTCTCTTCTGTAATTACACAAAATAGCAGCGATAAGATGCATCGGAGACACACAGTGAGAGAAAGGAGGCCGGAGATGAAGAAGAGATGTCAAATACACATTGGAGATAATATAGTGGCAGAAGGGAAGTAAATATGAGTAAACTTACCATGTAACATAAAAATGTTGCACTCTATACTATAAGTCTCATTTTATACTACAATCACTTCGCTACAACCTCATAAATTAAAAATAAAAATGAATAATGTCTCAAACAATTTTTGATTTCTAAATATAAATTTATTCTTCAGAATTTTCTAAATTTGAAAGAACTAGTAACATCTCCTCATCAGCAATTTCCTCATGAAAAGTCTGCAATGATGATTCTTGTAACTCTATGGTCTCCAAACATTCGATAAATTCGCCATCAACAGATTGATCAAAAGAATCATTCAAGTCATCTCCTCCTTGTGACAATATTTCATTATTGGTGCTGTCAATTTCAATCAATGTAGTGGAATCATTCAAGTCATCTCCTCGTGACAATATTTCATTATTGGTGCTCTCAATTTCAATCAATGTAGTGGAATCATTCAAGTCATCTCCTCCTTGTGACAATATTTCATTATTGGTGCTGTCCATTTCAATCAATCTAATGGAATCATACAAGCCATCTCCTCCTTGTGACAATATTTCATTATTGGTGCTCTCAATTTCAATCAATGTAGTGGAATCATTCAAGTCATCTCCTTGTGACAATATTTCATTATTGGTGCTGTCCATTTCAATCAATCTAATGGAATCATACAAGTCATCTCCTCCTTGTGACAATATTTCATTATTGGTGCTCTCAATTTCAATCAATGTGGTGGACAATTCAAAAGAAATTGCCACGGTCTCTTCATTGTGAGCCATTTTATTTTGAAATTGCTTGCTGTAAATTGCAGAAAAAAATAATCACTTTCATTTATCGTTTTTAGTAATACATAATATAAAACTAACTTTATCAAGTATTTAGTATAACAGAAGGACTGCAAATAAATAACAGAAAACATTTTTCAAATTATCTTCAAGTGTACAACATAGTTCCCCTTACAAATTAACAACTCACCTTTTTAAAAGTAGGAGAAGTGTTAGTACTGTGTAAATCAAACACCAGAAATTCACCACCAAAAATTCCTCACAAATGTACCTCAGACAGTAGTATCACAAAATGGCTGTGGTTTCCTCTCATTTGACATATATACATAACCAATTAACTTTCATCACACACAAATACAAAACCAAAGTAACATTTTAATTGGTTCTAAATTTCAACACTTTCAAATGTGTTTTCCCCATGCAATTTTCCATAGGACATTTACATACGTCTACAGCCTGAATGGCTGAACGGAATTACACCAAACTTGGCAAAATGGTACATCAAACCTAAGAGGTCAGGAAGGATCTACTATGCCCCCTTATGGTCATTTCCCCCTTCGCTTTGGCCTCCTCTTGTCTCTCAATCCTACCGAGAGACAAGATGGCGGCCGCTACGGACTGTTTGGAATGTTGACAGACGCCGGAGAACCAATCAGCTTCGCAAAGTTCCGTAACGCGAAAAGTACGCGAAGCGGAGCGCTGTTACAGATATATATCTTTTTTTGAACGTTAATTTCTCAAAATCCACTGGAGCACATATATTGAGACCTAGCAAAGGCACATCGGGCTACCAGTCCCTAATATTTTGCCAAGTTTCGTGCAAATCCATTCAGCCGTTCGATTATTATTATTATTTTTTTTTTTTGCCCCGCGGGGCCCTTTTAAAACCTCCACATCAAACCTAGGGGGTCAGCGAGGATCTACTATGCCCCCTTATGGTCATTTGCCCCTTCGCTTTGGCCTCCTCTTGTCTCTCGATCCTACCGAGAGACAAGATGGCGGCCACTACGGACTGTTTGGAATGTTTACAGACGCCGGAGAACCAATCAGCTTCGCTTCACAAAGCTCCGTTGCGCGAAAAGTACGCGAACTGGAGCGCTGCCCGGTCCGCTGTTACAGATATATATCTTTTTTGAACGTTAATTTCTCAAAATCCACTGAAGCACATACATTGAGACCTACAAAAGGCACATCGGGCTACCAGTCCCTACAATTTTGCCAAGTTTCGTGCAAATCCATTCAGCCGTTCGGGCTAAAAGTGAGGCCAACCGCCCTATGGAAAACTCAATGTTAAAAACACGTTTTGGGACCCCCCTTTTTTCTCGGCCCCCCCTTGACGAACCCCCCCCCAAATTTTCAAGGGCTGCTCAGAAACAAAATGTGCCATTTTCCTGAAAATTTCAGCCAATTCCGTCCACAAACGCCAAAGTTATTAGACATAGAATTTTCAAAAATCCCATAGAGAAAAAATCCTAACTATATATACCTACTGGCGACCGTCAGTAGGTAATATATATATATATATATATATATATATATATATATATATATATATATTCACTGAAAAAACCATAGGTTTGACACCAGTTATAGTTAGCTGGAAATTTTACTGACATAAAGCCATTGAAATTCCCACGTTATAGTTAGTTGGACTCACTATAACTTGCGCGCCTGCAATGCACTGCTGATGACGTCACATATTACATCACTCATGACATGGTCAGTGACATCCCTCATGACATCACTGATGACACCATCCAGTGAATGTGTGTCTTTCTGAAAAATAAATATGTTTTATATATGTATATGTAAAGGTCGATGGAAGAATAAATGTTTAAATAAGTGTCTTAATGGATGTTTTTTTTAAAAAAAATTGATTGGTTAACTGGCTTATTAAGTGTATTTTAGTGAATACATATATTAGCGAGTAATGTTTAAATATTTAAATGTTTGTATCAGTGTTTCACTTTGTGTATAAGTGGCTGCATGGGTTGGTGAGTTTACACATGTGTGTGTATATGGGTTATTAGATGTTTTTTTAGTATCAGTATGAGTGTCTGTATGGTTTGGTGGGGGTGTTACTTAGCACATAGATGCATCAATGACTGACTCACTGTTTGTATGTGTTTTGAAGACAGCATATGTACAGGACTGTATGGGTGGATGAGTGTGTATATGTGTGTGTTAGTGAGTGAATGACTGTCTCACTAGTGTCTTTATCAGTAACTACATATGTTTTAATCTAGTATATGTGAGTATTGATGTATATAAGTGAGTATATGTGAGAGTGAGAGATTGAAAGAGTTCTTGTTTAAATAAGTATGTGTTTCTATAAGTGATTGTTTAAGAGAGTAAGTATGTGTAAGTTTCCTTAGAAGTAAGGTGGTAGTGTGTGTATAGCTGTATATGCAAATAAATGGATGTTCAATAGTTTATTTGCATGTGTGATTATGTGTGTGAATAACTTTTGGATGACTGTCGGTGTGTAACAGGATGTATAGGTGTTTCACTACATATGATGAGTGAATATATGTATGAGTGACTATATAGAACTGTTGGTGAATGAGTGGATGTGTATATAGATGGTGGTATTACTGAATTGGTTGTTGTAACTGGTATGGGTATCTCTATTTTTTGAAAATGTTAGTTTCTATTTCGGAATATGTGTTTCAAGGGTTACATTACACTGAAAGGAGGTCTGTCACTCTGTCACAAGGATGGTGTCATCAGTGATGTCATGAGTGATGTCACTGACCATGTCATGAGTGATGTAATATGTGACGTCATCAGCAGTGCATTGCAGGCGCGCAAGTTATAGTGAGTCCAACTAACTATAACGTGGGAATTTCAATGGTTTTATGTCAGTAAAATTTCCAGCTAACTATAACTGGTGTCAAACCTATGTTATTTTCAGTGAATATATATATATATATTTTCACTGAAAAAACCATAGGTTATAGACCATATATAGTTAGGAATTAGCATTTACAAAACCTTGGAAATTCACTGAAAAAACCATAGGTTATAGACCATATATAGTTAGGAATTAGCATTTACAAAACCTTATTTTACTCACACAAAACCATTGAAATTCGCATATATAGTTAGTTGTGCTAACTATATATCGCGCACCCGCAATCCACTGCTGATCATGTCACATATTACATCATTCATGACATGGTCCGTGACATCACTGATGACATCACTGATGACATCTCAAATGACATCACTGATGACATCACTGATAACTACATCCAGTGACTGTATAATTCTGTAAAGTTAAAATATGTCTTACAAATTGAATAATGAGTGGATTTATAAGTGTCTGCATGAAGGATTTAGTAGGTGCATGACTGACTGTATGAGTGAGTGATTAAATGTGTCTCACTGAGTGCATGGGTTAGTGACTAAACTGGCTTAATTTGTGCATCATTGTGTCTGTTGTTCTGTAATCTGCTGCATGTGTTGATCATTAGCTATATGAGTACCTATATGGGTTATTGATTGGTTGCCCAAGTATTTGTATGGGAGACTGAGTGTGTGTGTGGGTGGCTGGGAGGTGTATGACTCTGTGCATAAATGTGTGAACAGTTGATTCACTAGATGTATGGGTTCAAAAGAGCATGTGGAAACAGCTGTATGGGCGGTTGTCTGTGTGCATGAGTGTATTGGTGAGTGAATGGATATCTCAGTGCTACATGTCAAAATAAGTACATATGTAAAACACAGTACATGTGAGAGTTGACATATATAAATAACTGTGCATAAGAGTATGTGAATGTGTGAGTGGCTGTATGGATCATTGTGAACTTGTATCAGGGATTGTATAAGAGAGTAAATATGTGTTAGTATATGTTTGAATAAGTAAGGTGTGTATAACTGTATAGTTGAGGAAATGGAGGTGTGATTGATTCTTTGCATGACTGACTAGGTGTGTGAGTAACTCCATGGATGAGTGACAGTCTGTGAGTGTCTGTTTACACTGAGTGTATCTAAGGTTATGTTAGAGTCTGAAGAGGTTCATCGTATTATCACATGAATGATGTCATCAGTGATGTGCTCAGTAATGTCATCAGTGATGTCATCAGTGATGTCATTTGAGATGTCATCAGTGATGTCATCAGTGATGTCATTTGAGATGTCATCAGTGATGTCATCAGTGATGTCACTGACCATGTCATGAATGATGTAATATGTGACATGATCAGCAGTGGATTGTGGGTGCGCGATATATAGTTAGTACAACTAACTATATATGCGAATTTCAATGGTTTTGTGTGAGTAAAATAAGGTTTTGTAAATGCTAATTCCTAACTATATATGGTCTAATACCTATGGTTTTTTCAGTGAATTTTCAAGGTTTTGTAAATGCTAATTCCTAACTATATATGGTCTATAACCTATGGTTTTTTCAGTGAATTTCAATGGTTTTTTAATAGCAAATATCAAAAGCTTTAAAATGTATTCTTCTTTAATTCGAAAAATATATTTTATATGTTTTTAATACAATTTTTTAATGTATTTTTTTTAAAATTATTTTATTTTGTTTCGCTCCCGGTCCGCGAACCGGGTAGCTTCCCGTTAGCTCAATTTGGTGCCGCGACCCGGTCCGCGAACCGGTAAACATTCCGTTTGCGCAACTGCTGCGTTAGAAAACAACATCGTGAGGCGTCGCGTAATCGCGACGTATGGCGTTCTCGCGTAATGCGTCTTATGACGCGCCGCGTTAGCGCACCCGGAAGTGCTCCGGAGCGCGAACCGAGGCGCGAAGCGCAGCGCGTAACGTAAGCCTGTTACAGGTCATATAACTTGTTATCAAAAGTTTTCATTGGTTCATTTCACTTTTGGTTTCCTAATGATGTAAGGCTAGGTCATGTGACCTAAAAATAACACGTTTCATTGGTGTAGAACTATTTTTTTCCCCAAATGATAAAAAAACCCTCCTTGTTTCCTCACTCTGACTTTCAACTTTGTGAGAGGAAGACCTTTTTTCATTACTTAGAAATGGCAAGTCTTGTAGCTGCAGCTGGTGCACCCCCACCACCACCACCACCTCCTAGGAAGAGAGGACCACCTCCTCAGATTATCATTCAACAAGAGGAGGAAGAAGAGGAAGAAGAGGAAGAGACGCAAGGGGAGAGGCAGTTTTTGCCTGAGGAGCCAAGAATTTCTCATATAAAGGAAGATTTCAAATGGCAATTTTATTCATTTCCCCAGGGCCAAAAGAAAGTGAATGCCCGCTATGTAACTTGCCTTATCTGCAAGAAAGATCTGTCCAGAGGGACAGATAAGAAATATAGCTATGGCAATTACACCATGCATCGCCATATGCAGAGGTGGCACCCTAATAATTATAGTGCTGCACAAGTACGTGACCTGCAGGATAACTCCCCTCCTGTGGCCAGAACATCAAATGTAGAGGCAGTGACGGGACCAGAGGCGAGGGAGACGGTCCCAAATATACAGATGAAGTTTGGGAGTATCAAACAAGTCTGCGTTTATTGCGGCCAATTTATTTGCTACAGGGAAAGTAGCATCACTCTAATCAACAGAGCTATCGACAATCATGATTGTCCAAAACGCCCCAGTAAATAAATTATCTTTTTTTTTTTGTTGCTCCTGTTGAGCCCTTTATAATGAATCATTTTCGTTTCTCCCCCCCAAAAAAAAACAAAAAAATATAAAATCGTTCAAAAAATACAAAAAAAGTAAAAATGTTCAGAAAAATAATAAAAAAATATAAAACAACAAAAATAATTTAAAAAAGTTCTTTTCAGAACTACCTCCCCTTTATAAAAAATTGCTAGAATGTTTAGCACTCTGACAACCTCTATTTCTTTTGATTCGCTTCCCGGTTCGCGCGCGGGTACGCGAACCGGAAGCGAACCAAAAAAAAAATTTAAAAAAAATTTGACCAATTGATGGCACTTTTTCCTCAAACTGCCTTGGTATATTCAAATATATGCCAAAGACAGAAATGGAGGTGGTCCAACCAATTTTGTCCACAAATTGAGAAATCGAGGAAGCATGTAAATAAGTCTGTTTCAGCTTACATGAGAGACCATGGAACGGGCTCCATCTACAACAATAACTTGCGTTTCTACATGCAAGATATCTACAGAGCAGATGGAGTTCACTTCTCAGATGAAGGGAACAGAATGTTTATCCTGAATTTAAGACTGTGCATTGGTACCTACTTGTAGGTACCTAAATCAGCCACAGGACCCAAAAGCTCTTTTCAGAGCTACCCTACATCTGATCACTCACAATTATTATTTTACTCTAACTTTTTTCACTAATTTTCACCAAAATACGCTCCCCGGAGCGCTACCCGGTACGCGCACCGGACGCTAACCATGCGAAAATTTGATTTTTTTTTTTTTTTTTCGCACATATGGGCCTCCTCAGCCACCCTCAGAAAACCTAGGGGGTCAGGATACGTCTACCGTGCCCCCTTCCACCCATTCTCAACATTATTTGCCCTCCATCTTGTATCTCAATTTTACCGAAACACAAAATGGAGGACTCCCGTAACGCTGCCGGTTCACGTACCGGGGCGCGCACCGGGAAGCGCTCGCTCAAAAAATGTGGGAAAGTAATATACAGAAAAACCACTGGAGACACTTTCACCAAATATAGATTAGCTCATACTACATACCAATCCCTACCATTTTCACAAATTTGGTTGGAATTCCATTTAGCCGTTTAGCCTGTAGACCTCTCTAAATACCCTGAGGTAAATTACTTCACAAAACACATCTGAATTGTTGGAATTGACAACCAATTAAAATGTTACTTTCATTTTCTACTTTTTTTACCTGATATTTGATTGGTTATGTACCTGAATATATATAAAGAAAGAGAGAGAAACACAGCCATTTTGACTACTACTTCCTGAAGTACATTGCAAGAGCATTTTCACTGACAACTTAAACTTGTTTTTAAAAGGTAAGATGTTATTTTGTAAATTTGAAAGGAGAACTATGTCATGCACTTTAAATTAATTTGGGAAAACATTTTTAGATAGTTATATACTGTCCCTCTGTAAGAGTTAGACATTGAGAAAGGCTTGTTTATTATAATTATGGATTGATTTAGGTTTCTGTGGTATAATTATGAATTTACTTAGGCTTCTTCACAGGCACTTTTTAATAGTACTACTTCATGCCTGAAACCATACAGTGCCCATAGATTACTTCTCTGTTATAAACTCACAAGTACCTGTCTGAACTTAAACCCAACAGTGCCCTATCTCTACTGATATATTTATTTTTTATGCAAATTACAGCAAGAAAATGGAAGGAGAGCAGAATATTTCCTTCAAAATTGTACTGGAGAACAACACAGAAAAAGATATTGAGGACAATGATGACTCAGATTTCATGGATGAATCACGGGACCATGAATTAGTTCAATATGTAGATGCAGTAGATTCGCTGATTGAAAATGAGGACATTTCCAACAATGTGTTGTTAAATGTTCTGCTAAATTTGGAAAAAGAATCACAAAAATAAATTTATATTTTATAAAAAAAACAACAAAAAAAACAACAAAATGAACAATCAATAAACATACAATATTTAAAAAGTCTATCATTCTTTTTTCCTTATAGTACGCTCCCCAGACCACTTCCCGCGGGGCCCTTTTAAAGCCTCCACATAAAACCTAGGGGGTCAGGGAGGATCTGCTATGCCCCCTTATGGTCATTTACCCCTTTGTTTTGGCCTCCTCTTGTCTCTCGATCCTACCGAGAGACAAGATGGCGGCCGCTCCGGACTGTTTAGAATGTTGACAGACACCGGAGAGCCAATCAGCTTCGCTTCGCGAAGTTCTGTTACGCGTCAGGTACGCGAACCGGGGCGCTGCCCGGAGCGCGCTTACAGATATATATATTTTTTTGAACGTTAAATTCTCAAAATCCACTGGAGCACATATATTGAGACCTAGCAAAGGCACATCGGGCTACCAGTCCCTACAATTTTGCCAAGTTTTGTGGAAATCCATTCAGCCGTTCGAGCTAAAAGTGAGTCCAACCGCCCTATGGAAAATTGCATGGGAAAAACGCGTTTTGGGACCCCCCCTTTTTTCTCGGCCCCCCCTTGACGAAACCCCCCCAAATTTTCAGGGGCTTCTCAGAAATAAAATGTTCCATTTTCCTGAAAACTTCAGCCAATTCCGTCCTCAAACGCCAAAGTTATTCGACATAGAATTTTCAAAACTCCCGTAGTGAAAAAATCCTAACTATATACACCTACTGGCGACCGCCAGTAGGTAATATATATATATATTCACTGAAAAAACCATAGGTTATAGACCATATATAGTTAGGAATTAGCATTTACAAAACCTTGAAAATTCACTGAAAAAACCATAGGTTATAGACCATATATAGTTAGGAATTAGCATTTACTAAACCTTATTTTACTCACACAAAACCATTGAAATTCCATATATAGTTAGTTGCACTAACTATATATCGCGCACCCGCAATCCACTGCTGATGATGTCACATATTACATCATTCATGACATGGTCAGTGACATCACTGATGACATCACTGATGACATCTCAAATGACATCACTGATGACATCACTGATGACATCTCAAATGACATCACTGATGACATCATGACACACCAATACCAGTTACTACATACGCACTCACTGATTCCTACGTCTACACACACATTCACTCATTCACCCATACAATAACTCATACATACAGTCACTTATTATTACAACACTATCATATGCACTCATACACCTATGCAGACAGTCACACACTGCCACTCATCCATGGAGTTACTCACACACCAAGTCAGTCCTGTAAAGAATCAATCACACTTCCATTTCTTCATCTATACAGTTAAACACAGAACACCATACTTCAGTGACATCACTGATGACATCACTAATGACATCTGAAATGACATCACTGATGACATCTCAAATGACATCACTGATGACATCATGACACACCAATACCAGTTACTACATACGCACTCACTGATTCGTACGTCTACACACACATTCACTCATTCACCCATACAATTACTCATACATACAGTCAGTTATTATTAGAACACTATCATATGCACTCATACACCTAGTCAGTCCTGTGAAGAATCAATCACACTTCGATTTCCTCATCTATAGTTAAACACAGAACACCATACTTTTCACACATATACTAACACATACTTACTCTCTTATACAATCACTGATACAAGTACACATTGATATGCACAGAGTCACACACCTCCCAGCCAGCCACACACACACTCAGTCTTCCATACATCCAGTCATTCTTCAATATGTAAAACGTATTTAAACTTTACAAAAACACACAGACACTAGATGATGTCATCAGTGATGTCATTTGAGATGTCATCAGTGATGTCATCAGTGATGTCACTGACCATGTCATGAATGATGTAATATGTGACATCATCAGCAGTGGATTGCGGGTGCGCGATATATAGTTAGTGCAACTAACTATATATGGAATTTCAATGGTTTTGTGTGAGTAAAATAAGGTTTAGTAAATGCTAATTCCTAACTATATATGGTCTATAACCTATGGTTTTTTCAGTGAATTTTCAAGGTTTTGTAAATGCTAATTCCTAACTATATATGGTCTATAACCTATGGTTTTTTCAGTGAATTTCATTGGTTTTTTAACAGCTAATATCTGTAGCTGTAAAATTTATTCTTCTTTAAATCCAAAAATATATTTTATATGTTTATGAATAATTATTTTTTTAAATATTTTTTTTTCTTCGTTCCCGCTTCGCGAATCGGGAACCTTACAGTAAAAAAATGTTCAGAAAAATAAAAAAAAAAGTTCTTTTCAGAACTACCTCCCCGTTATTAAAAAATTGGTACAATATTTGGAACTGTGCCAACCTCTATTTCTCTTAGTTCGCTTCCTAGTTCGCTCGCTGGTACGCGAACTGGAAGCGAACCAAAAACAGTAAGTATAAGGGAAGGAAACACACACTTATGTTAAAAGAAAGACAGCTATAGGGGAGTAAACTAGAGATACTATTACCCATAATCCACTACTGATGATGTCACATATTACATCATTCATGACATGCTCAGTGACATCATCAGCAGAGGATTGCGGGTTTTTTGGCAACATGCCTTATCGACGGTTTAATAACGCTGCCTTTTGCTTTATATAAGTTTTCAAATTGTATGAAATATATACCAATAGGTCTTTATGAACCTTTAGGTAGTGCTTTTGTTCATGAGGTCTGGTCGCTTCCATACACATACAGATGTTTCAAAGATGATCAAGAAGTTTATCTGAATGGAGAGGAATGCACTGAGACGCCAGATCATTCACTAATGTGTAGGCACATACAGTTACACGATTCATGCAACAAACAGCGACCAAATATGGCTTGCGTGATGCAAGGCACGCCAGTTCCTGCTATCATCCCCACGTTCAAGTTGTTGGAAAATGGTAGTTATTTGATGCTCAATAATGAAGATTGTTCTGAGTTAATTAAAAGTATTCCTTTTATCGTAACAGTAAGTGAACGGGTTATTTGCTGCAGAAATGTTCTATTTCCTCCCACACATGAACATAGGGAGTTTTCAATCTGGCCACAAATACCAACCTTGGGACACGTTTCAACAGCATGACAAGAATAAGAGCTCTTTTGTCTCAGAGAGAGGTGGCCTTGAGTTCGGCCCGTGAAACTTTCGTACTTCACATAGCGAACACCCGTACACAGGTTTGCCTTTCAATTTCAGCAACATGTTTCCGACTATCTTTAACGCATCCTCCACAAAATCCCTGGCACACTTTTTTAAAGTTGTTACCAGTGGTCTCGTGACTTCATTTGAGAAAATCTTTGGAGTCATCCCTGCTCCCTTTCATTCCATTTTCTCCACTCTGGTTCGTGGATTGCATTTTTACTTGCATTACCAGCGGACGCTCTTGTACTTTTTTACATTTTTAAATATGGATGTCCCTCCTATGCAACCTCCGACCCTGCAGCTGCTGACACTGTTCCGCAATCGCATGCTAGAATATTATGGCACAATGCCGTTGGCGATATTAAGCACGGCATATGGATTATCTTTTCGGTTCTCCTACTTCACCTGTGTCCAGCCTGTATTTCACTGCCTGACCTGTGATTTCGATTGGGCCATTGATTTGTGTCTCTGCGGACCGGTTTCTCCTGACGTCGACTTTAATCAGCTGATGACTCCTATCATTACTCACGAGTTGATTTGTCCTGGCGAAAGGATTATGGCTGTGGCATTGATGCATGGACTACTTGGTCCCTGGAATTTACTGGCGGCAGCACAGTCTTTCTTGGAACACAGCTTTCTTGAAAACCCACCGAGCTGTCCTCTGATGGTGATAGAGGATCCGGTGCTGGGAGAGCACGTATGTTCTTTTCCGCTTTTAAATTGGATGGCTGAACTGTTTTCGGATGAAGACGGTGACTTCCTGTTGGAGGCTGTTGCAGCTTATTTTGCATACACAGTTATGTCATAGACCTTTTTCATGTTTCATATGCTGAGTACTAGCATTTCATTGACAATTCATTGACTTAATTGTCAAGTTTTTATTATTTACCTTGCCTATTGGCTTAAGACTCGATAAAGTACTTGGCTGTTTTATTTTTCTTTAGCATTGAATTTTCCTAGTTTTTAATGCTTTACCTTGCGGACCGTCCACATATAAACTTGCAATCTGCTCTCATGAGATGGCACTTCTATTATCTTATTCAGTTCGTTTCCGGATCATGAGGAGGTGTCATCTAGGTCCTGGATATCTTTACACCGTGTTAAGTTAGCATGGGCTCATTACCGGTTTAAACGCCATTTTTCCTTTTTTGCAACTTCTGCACACGACATTTAGTTGTTGCTTTAGCTTTCCACCTAGTAGTTCATCGTGGTTTACATGAGAATAATATGTTATTGGTCTACTATCTGCTTTACTTGTTAAACTATATCTGTACAGCGAGTGCTAAAGTTTCAAGAACAACACGGTACAGAATTGTTATGAGGTCTGATCTCCACGACTTCATACTCATAACATAAGTGCAACTTCTGCCAATTCTGGGCATGAGGCGGGTTTTATATTGCTTTGCCGAACACACATACACAACAGTTGATGCGGTTCACATGAAGAGAGAGCTGGTGTATGCTGATGTGATTCCTTCAAATCTAAGACACTAAAGTATGGGCACGCCCTAAACCAACACAAAGAGACCTTCTTAGCAAATAATATAATATGTGTATTAGGGAGGGTGAGATATAAGCAGCCGCGGGCCGTGGAGGGAGTTACGGTGAGGCAGGGAGGCGGGGAGGGGGAGAAGCAGGGTGGAGCCCTCTCTACCTTGCCCCTCCCCCTCCCCGCCTCCCTGCCCCACCGTAACTCCCTCCACGGCCCGCGGCTGCTTATAAGTGTTGCTAACTCTTATTCATTTACAGCATGTTAACATACTGTCACCATTCGCTTTTTATGTACTAGTAACTATGCTGGTAATTTTGCTACTGATAATATGTGTACTTGTATTCTCCACCCTGCTTCTCCCCCTCCCCGCCTCCATGCCTCACCGTAACTCCCTCCACGGCCCGCGGCTGCTTATAAGTGTTGCTAACTCTTATTCATTTACAGCATGTTAACATACTATCACCATTCACTTTTTATGTACTAGTAACTATGCTGGTAATTTTGCTACTGATAATATGTGTACTTTTATTATCTAAGGTACTACGCCTGAGAAGACGGCATTAGTAAATAAACATTTCAAATACACATGTGTTCTTCTTAACTCCATGTTCTGGTTTCTAAGAAATATATAACGACCGACTGTTCATGAGTTCCACGTATCCTGAGGTACTATAAGTTCATATTCTGGATTGTCTAAACATTGAGAGTTTGTTATATCCAATGTGACACTGTACCTAGCTTGCTAAATAGTTTTTGATTACTAACGTGAGTTTTGGGACACCCTAATTCGCCGAGGTTCCAATCCTCTGTCCACAGTTCTGTGTGAGAACAGAAACCCTGCGACAGGGGCACCCCCGACCCTTGCTGGAGCTTCATCACACTTGCGATACAACTCCAGCAATGCGCCACCTTTACGGCACAGATACATCACGCATCTGTGCTGTTTTTGCCCCGTGATGCGCCGCATTGTAAATGCAGCACACCATAGGTGACGGAACAGCGGCACAGAATGACTAACACATCCCTGGTGATGCGCCAGTCATCATAAATCTATCCCTATGCTTCTTATCTTGTTAGAGATGAACCGCCATATGTATCATCAAAGTTATTTGCATTTCCTAAATAGCGAACTTTAAGGAATAAATAGCGATTCTTTACCATTCCTAGTTTGCGATGAGCTATTTGCTAATTAGCCGAATGTAGCCCAATGAAGCCCAATGTAGCCCAATGTAGCCCAAAGATGGCCGCCAGACACACAAAAAAACAAATGTAGCCCAAATATCAGCCAGATGTAGCCCAACTATAGCCCAGTGACAGAATGACCAATCAGCTTCGCAAACCTCCGTTACGCGAAGCGGAGCGCTGTTACAGATATATATCTTTTTTTGAACGTTAATTTCTCAAAATCCACTGGAGCACATATATTGAGACCTAGCAAAGGCACATCGGGCTACCAGTCCCTAATATTTTGCCAAGTTTCGTGCAAATCCATTCAGCCGTTCAATTATTATTTTTATTATTTTTTTTTGCCCCGCGGGGCCCTTTTAAAACCTCCACATCAAACCTAGGGGGTCAGCGAGGATCTACTATGCCCCCTTATAGTTATTTCCCCCTTTGTTTTGACCTCCTCTTGTCTCTCGATCCTACCGAGAGACAAGATGGCGGCCGCTACGGACTGTTTGGAAGGTTGACAGACGCCGGAGAACCAATCAGCTTCGCTTCACAAAGCTCCGTTGCGCGAAAAGTCCGCGAACCAGAGCGCTAACCGGTCCGCTGTTACAGATATATATCTTTTTTTAAACGTTAATTTCTCAAAATCCACTGGAGCACATATATTGAGACCTACAAAAGGCACATCGGGCTACCAGTCCCTACAATTTTGCCAAGTTTCGTGCAAATCCATTCAGCCGTTCGGGCTAAAAGTGAGGCCAACCGCCCTATGGAAAACTCAATGTTAAAAACACGTTTTGGGACCCCCCTTTTTTCTCGGCCCCCCCTTGACGAACCCCCCCCAAATTTTCAAGGGCTGCTCAGAAACAAAATGTGCCATTTTCCTGAAAATTTCAGCCAATTCCGTCCACAAACGCCAAAGTTATTAGACATAGAATTTTCAAAAAACCCATAGAGAAAAAATCCTAACTATATATACCTACTGGCGACCGCCAGTAGGTAATATATATATATATATATATATATATATATATATATATATATATATATATATATATATATATATATATATATATATATATATATATGTAATATATAATTTTCCAACATAATGGCAGCTAAATATATATATATATATATATATATATATATATATATATATATATATATATATATACATATATATATATATATATATATATATATAGAGAGAGAGAGAGAGAGAGAGAGAGAGAGAAAGTGAGAGAGATTCATCTTCTGGTGGTTCATCCACCCTCTGTTTGTCACATTTAGAGTTTGGTGGCTTGGCAGATGAATATCAGGTCCTGTCAACACCTCTGTGAAGGTATTGTATCTGGTTTTTGAAGGACGGTCTGCTTAAAATCCTGCACTACTTTCCCTGTATTTAAAGCCTGTCATCCTCCAAAGGGATATTTGGTGAAAATCTTCAACCATGTTACCAGGGAAAAAGTACAAATAACAACTCGCTGTAGTGATACTGCACCCACAACACAGGCAACGTGTACCCACTGCTGAGAACCACAGCAGTTGTTATATAAGACACTGTTCTCCAAATGGTTGACGCACTCAAACATATTTTAATTCACAGTGTGAGTGTAATCATTTCCCTAAAGTTGCACGCCACTCTGCCCATCTCAGCGACGTGTGTAATGTATTTTACCAAACTACAGAGGATTATTTATAGTGCTGAGTTGAAGGTGCATTATCAGTGGCCAATGCATACTTGACAACTTTTTCACTCAAAATTGTGAGTCTTGTCAGGTGGTTAAGCTTTCATTAAAGTGAAGAGAGTATGAACACATTTTGGAAGACGTTAAAGTTTTAAAGAAATGGATAACATCTATTGAGTGATTTTGTATGTTGAGCCACTGAATGGAGTAAAAAATAATATTATCTGTCAAATTTTGTTGACTTGACAAATATGCAATGTGCCTTGCCCATTGGCAACGGTCATGTCCATTAACATTTAATTATGTGTAGAAGATTCGGCACAGACATAGTTTGTTGAATTACTCCTAGTCAACAAAGCCTATGGCACACTGTCACAATTATTGGGTGAAGCCATCAGTGATGTAATCAATGATGTCATGAGTGATGTTATCAGGGATGTAATAAAAAATGTCATTTAACATCTCATAACGGATGCAATATGTGAGGTCATAAGCAGTGCATTATGGGTTTGCAAGTTATAATTAGTTCATTTAACTATAAATGTCAATTTTCAGTGGTGTTTAGGATTTGATTTGTAACCATAATTGAATTTTACCTGTGGTGTATACTGTCATTTTCTGAATTTCTTTGAGGTATGTTAAGATCTTATTACCAAACCTTAAACTATAACATCAGTCATTTCCTGTCGTTTAAAAAAAAATCATATTCTATTCTGAATTCTTTTTTTTAACTTGGCCTCTGTTTATGGCTAATATCTTTCAGGCCAAGGTCGGTACCCAATCCTCTCTGGATAGAAAACCCTGCAGGACACATCAGGCCATGGTATCTGGCCAGGCCCTGCACCCAACCCTCTGTAGGTCACCAACCCACACTATGCACACACTTCAGCTGCATGCAGTGGGTTAGCTTAAGGACTTGGGATCAGGCCAGTCCCTACATCAACCCACAGAGTGCGTTGGCTACAGAGCCAGTCAGAGATCATGCACTGTTACCAAATCTTTACAGACGGCTAACCCAACACACCCAAAATCCATTCTGCTGACATGCCAAAGAGCCTGGCCGCTTTACCCTACCCTCTATAGGCAGCTAACCCTATCTGTGCACAACTAGTCTTGCACAGCAGGGTTCAGCCACATGGCATGGCTTCTGGCCAGCCCCTGCATACAATACACACTGAGTTTTAGTTGTGCTCAGCCCTGTGTGGGAGGCCAGCCTCTGATGTGCATGACTGAATGACATGCTCAGCGGGTGTTGACCTTGACTGCAGGCCTGAGCAATTGCAGGTGGCCACAGTATCTGTTCTATAACCAGACCCTTCCAGTTTAAAAAACAATATACATTTTTAGATCCATGAACTCTTGAATTTTGGAAGGATCCTTGAATCCTCCTAGCATTTGAGGATGCAGGGAGGATTCATTGATCAACATGATGGTCTCACTGGGATCCACAGACCAGGCACTGGATCCATGGAAACTACAACAGAATACAACATTTTCAAAACAAATTAAAGACAGATAGGTTCAGGCCGTACTCACCTTGCCCCCATATGACCCCTTTCATTTGAGATTTCCAGACTCCAAATCTGAGTCTCCACGTCCTGTAATGTTTCCACAACATTTTCATTTGGTGTTGTGGCCCGCTAACTCCTTTTATTTCCCGAGAATCCTTCTTAGGATTCATGGATCAAAAATGGCTGATGGGAACAAAAGCTCACTTAGCCAATAGGATTTTTTTTATTTTGATATTTTTGTGTACGCAGATCCTCTGAGGATCCTGCAGCCAAAATATCTCTATCTGTTTAACGCCTGCATGCCCCGCAAGCAATTTAAACACAGATTTCACGAAAACTACTATCTCTCTCTCTCTCTCATATGTGCATATAAAAAATTTATATATATAATTATATTTGTATGTAAAGATATATATACATATTCATGTGATCAAGTCCCTACGCGGGCTGAAACGCGTTGTGGCGGTGGTGTTGTTGGGCTTAACGAAATAAAATAATTGCACCATCTATCTGGGTTTGCCTCGTCTAATTTTCCTACCTTGGAGCGTGGTTGGTGGACGAATTCTGGAGATATATATATATATATATATATATATATATATATATATATATATATATATATATGTTAATACAAATTTGCCTGTGGCATGAGAGGCACACTGCAGGGCTCTCCTCTCCGGGCTACAGCGTCTCAGCGCGCTTCCCCACGTGCAATGAGTAATTTGCCCGACGCGTTTCTGGGGGACTCCACCCCCGTCATCAGGGGCTTTTACCAAGTAATCCTCGGTGTGCTTCACTTAATTTATGGGCGTTTTTATTGCAAACAAATCCCTAGGCATGCATGTGGCCAGATAGAGTTATGGGATTTGTAGTCCATAGTGAGGGAAACACCTCGTTTGTCTTGGATCAATAAAATGTCAATTGAAAACCTTGAGTAGGCTTGCTTTTCGTGCTTTGGCGCGCTGATATACCATGACGAGTCCTGCGCTTCTTTACTTCCAAGTAGTTTGGTTGTGAAGCTTCATCCTGCCGCTCCTCGTTTCACAGCGGCAAGCGATGGTGCCCTCTCCGCGGCCAGGCAGCCGCGAGAACATGTTCATACAAATTTGCCTGTGGCATGAGAGGCACACTGCAGGGCTCTCCTCTCCGGGCTACAGCGTCTCAGCGCGCTTCCCCACGTGCTGCCTGGCCGCGGAGAGGGCACCATCGCTTGCCGCTGTGAAACGAGGAGCGGCAGGATGAAGCTTCACAACCAAACTACTTGGAAGTAAAGAAGCGCAGGACTCGTCATGGTACATCAGCGCACCAAAGCACGAAAAGCAAGCCTACTCAAGGTTTTCAATTGACATTTTATTGATCCAAGACAAACGAGGTGTTTCCCTCACTATGGACTACAAATCCCATAACTCTATCTGGCCACATGCATGCCTAGGGATTTGTTTGCAATAAAAACGCCCATAAATTAAGTGAAGCACACCGAGGATTACTTGGTAAAAGCCCCTGATGACGGGGGTGGAGTCCCCCAGAAACGCGTCGGGCAAATTACTCATTGCACGTGGGGAAGCGCGCTGAGACGCTGTAGCCCGGAGAGGAGAGCCCTGCAGTGTGCCTCTCATGCCACAGGCAAATTTGTATGAACATTTTCTCGCGGCTGCCTGGCCGCGGAGAGGGCACCATCGCTTGCCGCTGTGAAACGAGGAGCGGCAGGATGAAGCTTCACAACCAAACTACTTGGAAGTAAAGAAGCGCAGGACTCGTCATGGTATATCAGCGCGCCAAAGCACGAAAAGCAAGCCTACTCAAGGTTTTCAATTGACATTTTATTGATCCAAGACAAACGAGGTGTTTCCCTCACTATGGACTACAAATCCCATAACTCTATCTGGCCACATGCATGCCTAGGGATTTGTTTGCAATAAAAACGCCCATAAATTAAGTGAAGCACACCGAGGATTACTTGGTAAAAGCCCCTGATGACGGGGGTGGAGTCCCCCAGAAACGCGTCGGGCAAATTACTCATTGCACGTGGGGAAGCGCGCTGAGACGCTGTAGCCCGGAGAGGAGAGCCCTGCAGTGTGCCTCTCATGCCACAGGCAAATTTGTATGAACATTTTCTCGCGGCTGCCTGGCCGCGGAGAGGGCACCATCGCTTGCCGCTGTGAAACGAGGAGCGGCAGGATGAAGCTTCACAACCAAACTACTTGGAAGTAAAGAAGCGCAGGACTCGTCATGGTATATCAGCGCGCCAAAGCACGAAAAGCAAGCCTACTCAAGGTTTTCAATTGACATTTTATTGATCCAAGACAAACGAGGTGTTTCCCTCACTATGGACTACAAATCCCATAACTCTATCTGGCCACATGCATGCCTAGGGATTTGTTTGCAATAAAAACGCCCATAAATTAAGTGAAGCACACCGAGGATTACTTGGTAAAAGCCCCTGATGACGGGGGTGGAGTCCCCCAGAAACGTGTCGGGCAAATTACTCATTGCACGTGGGGAAGCGCGCTGAGACGCTGTAGCCCGGAGAGGAGAGCCCTGCAGTGTGCCTCTCATGCCACAGGCAAATTTGTATGAACATATATATATATATATATATATATATATATATATATTCACTGAAAAAACCATAGGTTATAGACCATATATAGTTAGGAATTAGCATTTAAAAAACCTTATTTTACTCACAAAACCATTGAAATTCCATATATAGTTAGTTGTACTAACTATATATCGCGCACCCGCAATCCACTGCTGATCATGTCACATATTACATCATTCATGACATGGTCAGTGACATCACTGATGACATCACTGATGACATCTCAAATGACATCACTGATGACATCACTGATGACATCTCAAATGACATCACTGATGACATCACTGATGACTACATTCAGTGACTGTATAATTCTGTAAAGTTAAAATATGTCTTACATATTGAAGAATGAGTGGATGTATAAGTGTCTTGATGAAGGATTTAGTAGGGGCATGACTGGCTGTATGAGTGACTGATTAAATGTGTCTCACTGAGTGCATGGGTTAGTGACTAAACTGTCTTAATTTGTGCATCATTATGTCTGTTGTTCTGTAAACTGCTGCATGTGTTGATCAGTAGCTATATGATTAACTGTATGGGTTATTGATTGGTTGCCCAAGCATTTGTATGGGAGACTGAGTGTGTGTGTGGGTGTCTGGGAGGTGTATGACTCTTTGCATAGATGTGTGAGCAGTTGATTGACTAGATGTATGGGTTCAAAAGTGCATGTGGAAACAGCTGTATGGGCGGTTGACTGTGTGCATGAGTGTATTGGTGAGTGAATGGATATCTCAGTGCTACATGTTAAAGTAAGTACATATGTAAAATACAGTACATGTGAGAGTTGACATATATAAATAACTGTGCATAAGAGCCAGTGAATGTGTGAGTGGCTGTATGGATCATTGTGAACTTGTATCCAGGATTTTATAAGTCAGTAAATATGTTTTAGTATATGTTTGAATAAGTAAGGTGTGTATAACTGTATAGTTGAGGAAATGGAGGTGTGATTGATTCTTTGCATGACTGACTAAGTGTCTGAGTAACTCCATAGATGAGTGACAGTCTATGAGTGTCTGTTTACACTGAGTGTATCTAAGGTTATATTAGAGTCTGAAGAGGTTCATCATATTATCACATGAATGATGTCATCAGTGATGTGATCAGTAATGTCAAATGAGATGTCATCAGTGATGTCATCAGTGATGTCATTTGAGATGTCATCAGTGATGTCATCAGTGATGTCATTTGAGATGTCATCAGTGATGTCACTGACCATGTCATGAATGATGTAATATGTGACATGATCAGCAGTGGATTGCGGGTGCGCGATATATAGTTAGTACAACTAACTATATATGGAATTTCAATGGTTTTGTGTGAGTAAAATAAGGTTTTGTAAATGCTAATTCCTAACTATATATGGTCTATAACCTATGGTTTTTTCAGTGAATTTTCAAGGTTTTGTAAATGCTAATTCCTAACTATATATGGTCTATAACCTATGATTTTTTCAGTGAATTTCATTGGTTTTTTATAAGCTAATATCTGTAGCTGTAAAATGTATTCTTCTTTAAATCCAAAAATATATTTTATATGTTTATTGATAATTTTTTTTTTTAATACTTTTTTTTTGTTCGCTCCCGGTTCGCGAACCGGGAAGCTTCCCGTTAGCTCATCTTGATGCCGCGACCCAATCCGCGAACCGGTAAACGTTCCGTTAGCGCAACTGCCGCGTTAGAAATCAACATCGTGACGCGTCGCGGAAGCGCGACGTATCACGTTGTCGCGTAATGCGTCTTATGACGCGCTGCATTAGCGCACCCGGAAGTGCTCCGGTACGCGTACTGAGACGCGAAGCGCAGCTCCCCGGAAGCGATCCGCGGCACGTCGCAAAAGCGCGACGTATCGCGTTGCCGCGTAATGCGTCTTATGACGCGCCGCGTTAGCGCACCCGGAAGCGCTCTGGAGCGCGAACCGAGGCGCGAAGGGCAGCGACCCAGAAGCGATCCGGGGCGCGTTCCGCAGCGCGTAACTTAAGCGTAAGAGGTCATGTGACTTGTTGATAAAACTTTTCATTGGTTCATTTCACTTTTGGTTTCATAATGATGTAAGGCTAGGTCAGGTGACCTAAAAATAACACTTTTCATTGGTTTAGAAATATTCTTTATCCCAAATGATGAAAACCGCTCCTTCTTTCCTCACTCTGACTTTCATCTTTGTGAGAGGAAGACCATTTTTGAGAGTTGAGCAATGGCTTCAATAGTTGCTTTAGCTGGTGCACCCCCACCACCACCTCCACCTCCTCATGGGAAGAGAGGACCACCTCCCCAGTTTATCAGCCAGACAGAGGAGGATGAGGATGAACTAGAGGAAGAGGAGACCGAAGGACCACAGTTCTTACAGGAGGTGCCCCGGGTTTCACGTCGGAAAGCCAGCTTTATTTGGCAGTTTTTTTCACTCCCTCGAGGGCAAAAAAAAGTAAATGCTAGGTATGTCACCTGCCTGATTTGTAAAGACCGGTTATCTAGAGGCACTGATAAAAAATATAGCTACGGAAACCATACAATGCATCGTCACATGGTCAGGTGGCATCCATTGAACTACAGCCAGGCGGAGATACGTGACATGCAAGATAACCCAACAACAACTCCTGTGGCCAGGTCAACATCACTAATATCGTTGACAGCAGCAGAGGCACGGGAAACCGTGCCAAACATTCAGGAGAACTTTGCTCATATCAAACATACCTGTATGTATTGCGGTGCATTGCTATCATGTGGTAACATGAGCATTAATTTAATAAACCTAGCTATTAACAATCACAATTGCCCTAACCGCCCCAGACAGTAATTTTTTTTTTTTGCTCCTGTTGAGCCCTTTTCAATGCCTTTTTTTTGTTGTTTCCCCTCCATCAAAAACAAAAAAAAACATAAAAATGTTCAAAAAATACAAAAAAAAGAAAAAATGTTCAGAAAAAAAAATATATATATAAAACAACAAAAACATTAAAAAAAAAGTTCTTTTCAGAACTACCTCCCCTTTCAAAAAAAAATTGCTAGAATGTTTAGCACTCTGGCAAGCTCTGTTTCTTTTAGTTCGCTTCCCCGTTCGCTTCCCGGTCCGCGAACCGGGAGCGAACCAAAAAAAAAATAAATAAATAAAAAGAAGAGTAAGTATAAGGGAAGTAAACAGAGAGTAATGTTAAAAGAAAGACAGCTATAGGGAGTTATCCAGAGATACTGTTTAATAGATCTATTTACCGAAGAAAAGATGGAAGAGGGTATAATTGTGAAAAACAAAATAGATAAGGAAGTGAAAGAAAAAAAAGAGAGTAGAACAATAACAAAGAAAATAACATAGAACCATATCATCAACATAGGCAATAAAAGTTTTGCAGCTTTTATCGGCAGAAATGTGTCGCTAAAGCCGCTTTTGCGGCGGAAAACTGCCGCTAAAACCACTTTTGCAACAGTTTTCTTCCAATAAAAACAGCAATAATTTTATTGGCTGTGTTCATAATATGCCCCTTAGTGTGCTTCAACTACACAGAGAAAGCATAATGAACAAGTAGTGAAACAGTGATCAGTCAGAGACACTAAGAGTAATAGAGACGGAGTGAGTGAACAAGAGTGAGGAACTATGAGAAGAGAAAGACTGAGAAAAGGAGTGGAAGGAGTAGAGTAAGTAGGTAATAGAGAAAGGAATGAGGGAAGTAGCAAAGGCAGGAAACTGAGGGTTAAAGAAATGAAGCTGTCGAACTACTAGTTGGTGAATGTGATAGAAATGTAACGAAAAGAGTACAAAACATTTACCTTATAATTGTCGTTAACTTACTCACTTTTTGTTTTTATACTTTCAATCTGTGAAAGAGAGAACAAACATTTGAAAAATATTAAAACATGTATTTAAAAATTAGAAAAGACAAGGGAAAAGATTGAAGGAGAAACAGAGTTTCTTTTCCTCATTTCACAATCACATCACCTGTGTTGCCTTTGGTTAGGTATCTCATAGTGCAGATGGAGTCTAGCATATCAAAGAGTACATAGAAGTTGAGCAAAATATACAACAATTTTGACATTTACAGAAGACTTAGCTTCTTATCTTGTTGGAGATGAAGTCAGGCCTGTCTTGCAACATGGTGCATCTTTTGCATCACTGCTGCATCAGTATCATGTGGCACGGGTTTTTTACAGCATGACACATCTGCCTACATGCATCAATTTGTAATTTTGTCGCCTCATAGCAAATCTTTTCCACCGCCGCTGCGCCACAAAAGTGACGCACAGTGGCGCAAAAGAGGCATACACCTATCATAAATCTGTCCCTCGCATTTTAAATGATTGATTCAGGATGACGATAAGGTGTGGCCTATCCAGAGGTTTGTTTAAGCTGAGGCCTACTCAGGGTTTTAGATGAAATTTACGCTTGTTGAAGAGTACAGAGGAGATAATACATGTGAAGACCTACCAATGAAGTAAGTCATGTCCACTTCACTCTTGAACAAAGGCCAGACCTCTTCTGTGTCCATGGACAGACCTAAACTTCGTCTGCACAATGTCATTCGTAAACGTAGGAAACACAGGTGATGTAATTGAAAAATGTGGAGTTTCTTTTCCTCATTTCACAATCACATCACCTGTGTTGCCTTTACTTAGGTATCTCATAGTGCACATGTAGTGCAGCATATTAAACAGTACCCAGAAGTGCAGCACTGCATGGAACAACTTTGACACTTACAAAAGCTTCAGCTTCTGCATGCCCCCTACACAGTGCTAATTATATACATTTTAAACTGATGGTATCTTGCTGGAGATGAACTGAAACCTATCTTGCAACATGGTGCATCTTTTACACAAAAGTGACCCACAATGGAGCAAAAGAGGCGCACGGCCACCATAAATCTGACCCTAACATTTTAAATGATTGTTTTAAGATGCCAATAAGGTGTAACCTATCCACAGATTTGTTTCAGGTAAGTCCTACTCAGGGTTGCAGATGGAATTTAGGTTTGTTGAAGAATACAGAGGAGATAATACATGTGGAGGCCTACCAACGAAGTGAGTCATGTCCACTGCACTGTTGAACAAATGTCAGACCTCCTCTGTCTCCAGGAACAGGCCTAAACCTCATCTACACAATGTGATGTGTAATGTTAGGAAACACAGGTAATATAATTGAAAAACGTGCAATTTTTTTTGCTCATTCCACAATCATATCACCTGTGTTTCCTTTGCTTAGGTATCTCATTGTGGAAATGTAGTCTATCATATGAAAGACTACGTAGAATATGAGCACTGTATGCAACAACTTTGACACTTACAGAAGCCTCTCCTTCTCCATGCCTCCTACACAGTTCTAAATGTACATCATAAATACAAACAGTACAGAATTAATTATACATGTTAAATGGTTTATTTTTGCTGTTCTCAGAATGTATCAAATTTCACTAAAAACAGTGACTTGAAGGTATTCATCATATAACAGCGGGAAAAAAAAAACCACAATCAAAATGATTGTGTTTAAAAAACCCATACAACAGAACAAATCAGAATTCAGAACTCCTTAAAGTTACCTTACTTTCCATGACGTCGAAGGATGTCCTATGAACAGCTTACACTCTGTTGTGCTGTTATTACTTTCAGACCGCCACTTTCTGAAAGAAAACCTCCATCGTTTTGAAAAACATGTTACATACAATAAATGACTTCTTGCTCTCTACCACACGTTTCCACAAGGCCAAATCATGTCTGAGCCATTTATAACTCTTAGAATTCTTGTAAGCCAATCCCGTCATGTTGTATTTCCGCAACTTTCACAATTAAAATGTTGAAGATCATTTTCACAATCCTGGACTAGTAATATCTTCCCCTTCTTGCTCAGTCATGTTCTACATTTCCTATGACACTGATACTGCTTACTATGAAGCAGACTTATACTACCTCTATGACTACTACAATTATTTAATTCTCTACATCACTTTTAATCACAAAGCAATGTAAAACAGTAGACAGCATTGCAGATTTACATTCCCTCTACTCCATGTTTTGATTGGCTGCTTCAATTAGATTATAAAAAGAAACAGTTTTTCTGAACTCATTCAAAGTGCACTTATTTCTCCATGACGTCCAGTGTTATGGTAAGAAGTTATGTCTCTGTACTACACTTATCCTCAAGGCCAAATCGTGTAGGAGCCATTAGAACTTCTTGAAATTCCTCAGAGCACATCCCGAGATTCTTTCCCTAAAATTTTGGTTTTAAAAACACCAGGTAAGAGTTTTTAAGGTCATACGGCAATTTTTTTTTGAAAATTAAAACAGAATCATTGCAGAATGACCAGCCATTTCTAGACTTTAAATAAGCTGTGTAATGTCCTGATGTTATTGAAGGACCGTCATGATATATAATTGCTGCAGTTACAAAAGTCCTTCCTGATATTGACAACTGTGAAGCCACAACATTTTTAATTAAAGTTGTCAATTTTGTTCCATCAGGCCTACATCGTTGGAACATTAAAATAACATACTGGCCATATGTTCGTATAAATAATGTGGACATCATTTCAGATTTACATTGGCTACACTCCATGTTGTGATCAGCTGCTTTTACTAGTTTATTAAAAGAGACTGATTTACTGTCTGGCAAAGTTAAATATATAAATCTTTCTGAGTCTACACTAGTAGTACTTGATACCCTACAGTTCTCGCAGTCATGCTGCCATTGATAAGAAAGCCCAAACAGGTGATCTACATCTACACCTTCAGCATGCAATACATCAAGCATATACATTAAAAACTCCTGACAATCTTGCTGAATATTTTGAGAGAATTGTGTTTGGCCTGAACATCTGTCTAACAGATTTCGAATTTCAGACACACTTTCTATTTTTGTTCTATCTGTGCTACATTTCTCTAACACAGAATTTAACAAACTGCAAAATCTTTGATCAGAATTGACCACAATCTCTTCTTTTACATTTTCTAGAGAAAACAAAACATTAACCACTACATTAGCATAGCAGTTGACACCAGAACTGTTTTCAAATTGAAAACCAACAACATCTTCAACAGAATTCTTTTTGTTGCTGCTTATAATTTCAGGTTCATCGACTTTTCGTCTTTTTGCTACAACCTCCCCAGTATTGGTCACATTTCTTCGTTTCCGGCCTACCACACGTTTCTCAAACAAAGGATATTGAGGCAAATGTGGCGCATACTCTCTTCTTAACCTATTGTATTCCTTAACACAATCTAGATCCGCACAAATGTTTGTCACATCACACTCAATCAAGTACAATCCCGATAAAGTTCTAACTCGTGACAATGCCACATATGCCACACCCTCCTTGAACACAGAACTGCCAATATTCACCAATGCACTGTCTACACTTAAACCTTGCGATTTATGGATTGTCACCGCATATGCCAAGCAAACAGGAAACTGCTTACGGCGAACATATAAGTCTTTTACAAGCAAAAATCTAGCAGAACAACGACCAATTAGCTGTACTTCCTCAATGCCATCAAATTTAATTTTTAAAAATTCAATTCCATCTCTATTTCTGTATTTTACAAAATCAACAACATTACCCATTGATCCATTTACCAGACCTCTTTCAACATGTAAATTCCTTCTTAAAATTATACGGCAGTTCAAGCACACATTCAGAGTCTTTTCAAAACCTGCAGTTTTAGATATAGTCTTCTCTAATGAATCCAATTTTGTTTTCAAATTCTCAGACAAAATAATTGTTGATCCCATATGCTCTACTCTATCAATAGCTTCCAGTTTCACAATCTCTTGCTTTTCTAAATGCAACATTTTGTGGTTGAATTTGGCACATTCTGCAAGAGTTGGCATCAAACATATTCCAGATTTCTTCTCAGTAATTTTCTGAAAAATATTCTCAGGCACAACATCTTGTTCTGGATATAAATTTGTCAGTAATCGTGCATGTAAAGCTTCTTTCCCATGCTCGGTCACTTTTCCAATTCTAACATCTTGTAGAATAGTCTTGTAAACTTCATCCTTCGCCTGACGCATATTTTCATGCAGTTCAGCATAATTGAAGTTTAACCATATGTTGACATTGCCAATGCTCCCTAGGCACTTCCTGGTATCTTCATGCGTGAGCATTTTGAACACAGGTTGCCCTTTCACTGGTGTCAGCTGCAGAAGATCTCCGAAAACAATGATGTGTTTGCCACCAAATAACACATCATACTCTGTTTTGAGAACTTCTTGCATTCTCAAATGCACAAAGGCAAGCATGACATTGGAAACCATGCTTACTTCGTCAATGATAAGAAGTTTTATTTTCCTCAAGATTCTTGAAACTTCACAACAAGCATCTCCAGATAGCTTGTGATATTGTAATTTGTTGTCATGCTCCACTGGCAGCATCAGTAAACGATGTAAAGTAATCCCTTTAATGTTATGTGCTGCCAGTCCAGTTGGAGCGGTGACAACACAAGACAGCGATGACTCTGTCCTTTCCTGCAAATAGCATGAAATTGCTTTAATGAGGAAACTTTTTCCAGTTCCCGCTTCTCCACTCACGTACAGTCGGACAGGCTTCAACGACGTACATGAGCACTCTTTCTTGTCATGACTTAATCCATGATCAATTTGCATGGTAACTTCGTCATATATTTTCCTCTGCTCAACGTTGAGTTGTCTTTCCAACTCTTCTAAGTTAACCACATCCTCCTGAGCATGTGCCATGGCTCTTTCCACTTCATTCATGGCAGTGGCAGCTTCATTTAACAGGTCCTCCTAGTGGATCCTGACTCAATGAAGCAGAACTCTGACTGTCCTGAGAACTGTCTCTGGCAATCTCGGCTGCAATCGTTGCTTCCTGCTCAATTTCCGCATTCAACATTTCTACATATTTGGGAAAAGCAGGACATTCTATGGTCTCCTTGGCGGCATTGAAAGAGTCTTCGTAACAGAGGAAATCTCCAAGCAGTTCCTCTTCTGCACGCCAAGGCTTGAAAAGTTGCAAAAGTGCTAAATAGAAAAACTCCTTTTTTTCAGGAGATTCGCCACTCAATTTTCGATGGTTTACCAAGTGGCATTTTCTTTGCTTGACCAGACATCCCTCACTTCCTATTACAGCATACACTCCTTTCTCAGTATCTTCTTTGATGTTCCTCTTGAATATGTAATTTTGAAGAACCTCATACAGACAAACATTCTCGAGGTGACTGCTTCGATTTGGATAATATGTATCCAACATGTTTGTCTTCAAAATGTCGGTACTGTTTGGCTCCTTTTCCGCCAAATACTCAATTTCCCGCACAGGTTTGAGAACTCGATTACGCGTTGCAGCAAGACCAAGACTCACCCAAACGATACTCCTGGACTTGGCATAGAGACTTGCTGAAGACAACCGGTCAGAACATTCGTAAGCTCCGATTTCTCGATGCGACAACATCTTCAGACTGAAACTGTACAACTTCTTGCTGAGGCTCTTTTCATGGGAAATGTCTTCCCACATATCCTTCAATTCTGTCTTCTCTTTTTTGGTGATATAAGATGTCACATACCGAGCCACAGCCATACAGTTATCAGCCACAAACTGTATATCCATGTTAGCATTCCACATGGACAAAATCACCGGGTTGTAGTCGTTGATGTACTTAGACTCTTCGTTCCTCTTCAAATTGTATGTGTTTTTAGGTGATTTCTTCATCACATTATGTCGCAGCGAAGACATCAAACTGTTCACTCTTCCTTTAGAAATCACCGGTCGTGGAAAGCCGAAACGACATTTGGTGTAGAACTTGTCCTTGTTTCGGAATTTACGACGACAGTACTTTCCACATCGATGGCTTTGGAAACGTAGAACTTTTTCTCTTAGGCTTTTCTTCTTCTTTGCGTTTGGAACAGCACACGTAGAATACTGTTGTATGAAACTCATCACTGAGTCTTCTGGATCCGTTCCAAATTTAGGTGCATCCTTGATCCACAGCAACATATGTATATGAGGAGCACCTCTTGCTTGGTACTCCTTTCTCCAGAAGAAATCCAACACCTCTCCAAGAGGTGGATTCTTCTTATTCATGATGAAAGACATCATAGCTTCAAATCTATGATTGAAGTACCTACATACATTGACTGGATCCAAAGAGCACAGTTCTCCGGGTGTCTTGAATTCGATGTTTTCTATGTTAGCATTTGCCTCTCGTAGAAATTCAAGTAAGTCTTCCCAGCCATACTCGGCACAGCTCAAAGTGAGGAACCATGTGGGAGTTCCTAAGTTCCTCAGCATACATTTTAAATCACCATGACGACGGTACCAGTACTCATTAGTACCACGCTGACACGCCATGAGATTAATCAGGTGAGAATCCAAAATACTGTCTTGGACATTGACTTTATCCATAAAGTCACTTGCCGAGATGTTTTGCATGTGTATACCACTTTTCAAGATGTGGTTCACTGCATATGACAGTCCAGACAGATCGCTTTCAAACAGGAGATGAAACAAATAGGGAATGCATTGTCGAAACCTAGCATCTCCTGCATACAATCGCAAAGTCCGGTAATCAGAAGCAGGAATTTGATGAGGTCGCTCATCATATCTTCCTCCCTGACCTGTTGGAAAAAGCTGTGGGAAACACCGAGCTTCCAAACTTTCCTCCCAAACACTAATGGGACTCCCTTTGGCTTGTTTCATTTGAAACAACTCAATAGCATTCCCCATGACTTCCTTGGAATGCAAAGGATGAACACTATAATGTTCATATATTTCTTCACTAGTAGAGGGTTCTACTTTCTCAATTTGACCAGCACACAAATCGCTATCCTCTTCCTCACTTACTTCCTCTTCTGCAACATATACATTCTTATAGTATTTATTATTTTTTTTCAAATACAATGTTGCCTTTTTAACTTTCCTAACATCCACTAAATCTTGCCATATTTTCTTATTCTTTGTCGGAACCCCATTAACTAAGATAACCAGAGGTTCCTCTTCCACTTTTTCTACTCCAATTGTGTTAATGTTTTTCTTCAAATCTAGAGGCAAATAAACAACTCTTCCCTTTAATCCTCTCTGTAAATCTGATGGAGGCAATTTCCCTGTCTTTGGCTCCATTCTTACAATAGCCTGAAAGGGATGGATACTTTGAATCAAAATAGATTCATAAGTATTTAAATCCTTCAATTCAGAAGGAATCTCAACCAATTCCAGATTATTATGAACTGCTCTAGCAGGCATCTGGTTTTGATTTAATTTGTTACAACAATAAGTACACACACGTTGATCCAATCCCAAATCAAAACAATTTTCTACCATCAAGTATGTTGTGAAATCCTTCCATTCACTATTATTTTCCCTTTCACTTTTTGCATATAAATCCACTAACTTAGTCTGATTCTTATAATAAGTGCGTCGACAACACACACAAGTGAAATTTGGCCTCTCACTTGATTTGACCTGAAACGTCGCAATTTCCCTCTGGAAATTATCTGTACTGGAAACCTGTACACTATCTTCCACATTACCCGCTTCTTCTTGGTCAATTTCAACATTCTCCTCTTTACTTCCAAAGTAACAAAACTCAATTTCTTCACATATATTCTTCACATCTATTTCAGAACCATGCAAAAGAGCAGCGCATAATTGTTTAAGCATAATTGCTGTACTCTTAGCATAATACAACATTCTAACTAATTTCCTCACTTTATTATGATGCACTGCTAGCATCCTGAAATGATGAAAAACACTCTGGCATACTCTCCTGGAAAGACAAGCCAGTGAATGACCATGCAAACCTGTCACTTCTCTCACTCTGCAAGGATCTAATTCTTGCAACAACTTCATTTTCTGCTTCAAACTTTTCTTATTAAATGACCGTACAAAATCACAAAGCAAATTGATGGAATCCTGTCGCACACTGGAAATACTACTACACTTCCAGGTGTACACAGGACCCTTAGGACGTCTTCCTAAAACCTCATTACCTAACACCTCTTCTGCCTCTGTTGTCACAAGTTTTTCTTTTTCAACTGGACAACCATCTTTCACTTCATAAGCTCGACCACTGGTGTCAACTGCATGCACCAAATCATTATCCTGGAAATAACTCTCCTCATTAAAAAATGCCTCACAGCTTGAACTATGCATCCATTCTCCAGAAAAAACTTCACAAAAATTACTCCGATTAACTATTCTCTTCCATCTACTATTTCTTTTGAAATCATAAATTGCCTTGTTTAGCTTCCTAATTCTATTGATTATCAAAATAAATAACTTACGTTTAATTTCAAATGCCTGATCAATAACTTTCTCAACTTTTTTTTTTCTCTTATAAAAAACCACTTTCTGTTGACCTTTCTTAATATTTTTTAACAAATTGCCAATTATCCTGTTGCGGAACATTCGTTTACGAATGTCCCTAAACTGTTGTTTCCTTCTACTATCATGCACAGAGTTATCTCTTGCTCTAGCAGTAACATTTTTCATTGGCCTTTCCTTTCCGTTTGAATTGCTTCTCCTTTTCTGGACTGAAACATTTTCTGTAGTAATATTTTTTTTACTACAGATATTTCTTATGAATGTTTTTGTACTCTTACCCGGTGCTTTCTTGGTGACTTGACAAATCTTTTTGTTAGAGGACTGCTGCTTTTTTTCATTGACCTGCTGTCTTTGACGTTTTGCAGCCTTTCTCAGTCTTTCTTTGGTTGGCATGGTGAAATCTTGAAATGATCTGCAGTTGAATCTGTGGTAAAATATATTAAAAAATGTTATTAACCACTATTACCCAACAGTAAATCAATAACAGTAATCAAAAACTTAAAACACTACTTGACATTTTTACATAGAAGATTTTTTAGTGCTTGGCAAATTTAGAATACAGAAATAGCAGAAAAGAAATGGAATTTATATTCATTTTACCTGTGCTATTTTATATGTGAATCTGATCTAATTTTATGAGCATATTTTAATATTTTATTGAAGACACTACACATAACCTGTTTTTGAAGGTGTCTTTATTTTTAAATTAAACGGTTTACATTTTTACTTTTTATTTATTATAAATTTTTAAAATAAATGTTTATAGTTCCATAGGCTCAAGCACGTCAGCTTCCCATCCTATGTCATATAATTCTGACAAATCTGCATCCTCATCACGTTCTTCTTCATCCTCAGGATTTAAATCATCCAAGGGATCAACATCCACTGATGTTTCAATTACGAGTTCAATGATGAGGTCGAAATCAACTGATTGCTGATTGTCACTCATGTTGATGTTGTCTTTATCTTTAAAGAAAGATAACAACAATGAGATGTTGCAGAGTAAGAGACAAATCTCAGAGATTATACTAGTAAAATTGTTTAACAAGAGTAACATTTTGCAGCTATTATTTAGCCATGTCCAGCGATGCTGAGAAGGTGAAGCCTATGTCTAATTTTTCAGTGAACAGGACTCATCTCTTCTTAACCTTGGATAAGCCTCACCGAATCTCTGTCCCCTGCACATACTTTTTTTTTTTATAAACTTTATTTTAGGTAGGCGAGGAAAATAAAGAGGCACAAATCATACAGTTTACAGAGCAGTTGACACATACAGATCAGATAGGCCAGATCCGAAAAGGAGGTACACAGCCAGGAGTGGCCCACATCCCGGAGGCAGGGCGGCATCTCGTTAAACCTGCGAAACTATGAAAGGAATATGCTCTTGTGCGCCCAGAATCCCGTGATTAATATCAATATCGTCGCCAATTTACTTTTATTATGCTGTACCAACCCAAACAACAAACCAATAACAAACCCCCCCCCCCCATGAATGGCATTTGTGGCAGTGACGCAATCACATAAGGAGATGTAGGCAAGGGCCCGCTACAAAGCGATCTTCATAATAGAGTGTGGTCGATGGTAGTCACAATGACAGATAAATGTATGCGACAAGGAATATCGGCATGGCCCATGGATCCGCTACACTACCTCATGAAAGTCCACCCCGGATCCCTCCCCACCATCATCAGCTTCCGAGGAAGCGGGGGAAAACAGCTCCGCACTAGTAGCATCAGAGTCATCCTCCTCCATCCCCTCGATACACATGGTCCTCCAAGCAAGTAAGTCATCCTGGAGCTTCCCATCCCTGCGTGTGCTCTGCATATGTGTCTCCTCCGCTAAGGCCCATTCCCTAGCGTCCCGCAACCAACTAGAGACTTCAGGCGCCCTCTGTCCCATCCAAGTAATGGCCACCCGCCTCCTCGCCAGAACCAACAGGAGTTGAAGCAATTTGTAGGACAGTCCCCTCTTTCTGGGCTTGGGTACCAGGGCAAGTAGACAGTGAAGCGGTTCCAGTTTGATCGTAAGGTGTGTAATCCGGGCAATGCGTGCTACCACCGCCACCCAAAAGTCATGTACCAAGGGGCATTCCCAGGCCAGGTGAAGGAATCCCGCCCGAGCTGCACTACATCTCGGGCAATTATGGCTTCTATCCGAGGAGATACGGTGGAGGGAGGCAGGTGTCATATATGTGCGATGGAGGAAATTAAAATGTATCAATTTGAAACGCGCATTGCAGGAGACGTTACGAGTCAACAGCCCTATGCGCTTCCTCTGGGCCGGATCTAATTCAATCCCCAGGTCCGTCTCCCAAGCTCTCCAAGCAGGCATCAATGGGGGAGTCGAGTCCCTGCGCATCGCCGAGTAAAGAAGGGAGATTAGTCTCCTACCTCTGCCACAGGACAAGATGATGTCCAGGGTGCTAGTGATCTCGGGCGCCTCTGGGAATTGGGGCCATGTCGTCCTGGCCACATCCCGGAGACATCCATAATGCAGGTACTGGCCCTCACGCAGTCCAAAGGAGTCCGCCGCTCTCTCAAAGGACACAAACGAGTCGTCCGGATAGAGATCCGCAAGAGTCTCGCAACCGCCCAGGCGCCACTCCCGGAAAGACATATTCGCCTCCATCGTGCGTATTGGGGCCAGGATCCAAAGGGGGAGCTCCCTATGGAATGGCGCACGCCGCAAGACTCGCTCAACGAACTGCTGCCAAATATGAGCCGTATGCCTGACGACATAGGGCAGTGCGTCATCGGCGCCCCGACCCTGCATCAGAGCCTCCTGTAGCACCCCGTCCGAGGCCACTCCCGCCAACAATGCCAACTCCCAGTTCTCGGTGTCAGCAAACCATCTAGCCGCCGGGAGAAGTTGTGCAGCATAATAGTATAAATCAAATCTTGGGGCCTCAAGGCCTCCCGCATCCCAACACTGCGTCACCGTGCGCAACGCAACTCTGCTGCGACCACCCGCCCAGAGAAGAGACGTAAGGAGCGAATTCAGTGTACGGAACACCCGGGAGGGCAACGGGCATAGGGTATTCTGCAGCACATAGAGTACTCTAGGGAGCATCACCATCTTGGCAACTGCTAGACGGCCCATAAGGGAGAGAGGAAGCGTATTCCAGAATACAACGGACTTGCGGAGGGCAACAAGAATCTTGTCGATGTTATGAGTTAAAAGAGCCGCATCAGAAGCGGCCACCTGAATACCCAGGTACCGGAACGCCAGAGATTCACACCGGAGGCCCGCACAGTAAGAATCCGCCGCCGGGGCGAGATCCTCAGGCGCCAGTGGGAACACCAGGGACTTATTAACATTCATGCGCAGTCCCGAGGCCGCACCAAAGCGGTCCAAGAGGCGCAACAGAGCGGGGAGGGCCTCCACCGGAGAAGTCAGGTAGAAAAGCGCATCGTCGGCGTAAAGGGAGATGACATTAGTGGTGTCTCCCACCACAATACCCCATTCATGCAATTCCTTATGGGCAGATATGGCCAGGGGCTCAATTGCGAGAGCAAATAGAAGGGGGGACAATGGGCAACCTTGTCGGGTGCCCCTCCCCAACGTCCACTCATCGGAGCGGGCTGAACCCAGTCGCACTCTGGCTCGGGGTGTTCTATATAGGACCCGTATCCATTCCCGAAAGCCGGGACCAAATCCCATCTTGACGAGCACATGCATCAGGTAACCCCAATGCACTGTATCAAAGGCTTTAGCCAGGTCAACGGAGACCAGCACATGGGGAGTGTCCCGCCCCCGGACCTCGTGCAAAATGTGGTTCAAGCGGCGTAGGTTCATCGCCGTATTACGACCCGGGACAAAGCCACATTGGTCTGGGTGGACGAGCCGAGCCACATGTGGGGCAAGGCGATTGGCCAACAGCTTGGTCAGAATTTTCGCGTCCGAGTTAATCAAAGTGATAGGACGATACGAAGCCGGATCTGTGCTGTCACCACCCGGTTTCAGGATCATACAAACTTCACCCTGATCCAAGGTGGGCGGGAGGTCACCCGTGCGTAAGGCTTCATTGTAAACCTGTAAAAGGAGGGGGGCCAGGGTGTGCCCGAATGTATGATAAAACTCAGCAGGGAATCCATCCCCGCCAGGGGTTTTGGCTCGTGGGAGGGCGGCAATCGCCGTAGAAATCTCACCTAGCGCCAGTTTGACATCGAGGTCTTTCGCCGCCGCCTCAGGGAGGGTCGGCAAGTCGATGTTGTTGAGGTATAGGTGGTAAACCTCCTCAGATATAGACCGATCAGCCTCATACACAGCCCGCAGGTGATCCCGTAGAACTGTGAGTACAGCAGCCTCCGAGTGGACCATACCGCCATCGGGCGCCCGCAGGGCCACTATACGCTCAGCCGTAAACTCCCGACGAAGTATCCAGGCCAACAAACGGCCGGATTTATCCCCCTCTCGATGCAGTCTCTGCCTATATTGGCCCAGCGTAAATCTATCGAGCCGCGTGAGTATATCATGGATCGACCCAAGGGCTAGGCCCTCCACGCGTTGATCCGAGGAGTCCGGATCAGGGCGGGCCTGGACGCGCAGGAGCTCAACTTCCGCAGTTCGTAAGTCTGAGAGCAGTTGTTTCCTGACCCCGTACGTCAGGCCCATGCACGCACCGCGGACAACCGCTTTCAGCGCCTCCCATTTAGTGGAATAAGACAAGTCACTTCCCGCCCAGTTAAGGTCCAGATAATCGGATAGGGACGTTGCCAAATGGTCCCGGGCTACCTGGTCTTGGAGCAGATCAGTCGGGAGTCTCCACGAGCGGGGACGTTCCGCCTGGTCAGGCCAATGCGCCACGCACGTGACCGGAGCATGGTCCGATAGGTATCGGGCCTGGTGTGTGACCGTCAACGTGAGGGAGGAGGGGAGATTGGCCGCCAACACCCTATCCAGCCTACTATGAGTGCCATGGGTCGGGGAATAACAGGTGTAAAGCTTCTGTGTGGGGTGACACGCGCGCCAGACATCAATCGCCCCGATATTATGCATCACGTCCCGCAAACACGCCGTCATACGGGGCTTAGTTCCCGCCCGAGGCGGATTACGATCCAGTTCATGATGTAGCACACAGTTAAAGTCCCCGCACCAAAGGAAGGGCGCATCAAGGCTAGGAGCTACCAGATCCTGCATCCGGGAGAAAAATGCTGGGTCATCTACGTTCGGCGCATAAGTATTAAAGACCAGAAGGACCTTATCGTCCAATCTGAGCTTCGCCAATATGTACCTGCCTTCCACATCCGCATCAATATATTGGACAGTGCATGGAACCCCAGGGGCCACCCAGATTAGGACCCCCCTAGCGTATGTAGAGTAGGAGGAGTGAAATAGCTGGCCTCTCCATTTCTTGGCCAGTCGCTGCGCACCATCATCATCTAAATGGGTTTCCTGTAAACAAGCAACTGAAATCCCATGGCGTTTCAGGAAGGTGAGGACCCTGTGTCTCTTAGTGCACGTACCCAGGCCACGCACATTCCACGTCAAGAGTTTAAACCCCATGACCACCATTCGTGCCCAACCGGGCAGCAGCGTACACACAGCCTAAGCTGTCTCCAGTAGACCCTTGCCACAGGGAACTGCAAAAATGCATCACACAAAACAAGCGCCCCGGTAAGTAGGGGCAACATGCGCCAAATGCCAGTGTCATCATTGTCACACCCAAAATCCCACCCCCAACAGCCCCAACATACAAAAATCTGACTGGAACCCCCTCAACCCCCCCACCCACGAGCAACAGGATAGCAACAACCAAAAACGCCACCCCGCCCTTCCCCCGCCAGTGCCAGGACGTGCACAGCCACCCCATTCAACACTCTCCACTCACACTCACACACAACAGAACAACCCAACGCACCCCCCCTCCCAGCTCCCCAAAAGACCCAACGAGTCCGATAGGTGGACCCGGACAGCTCTCCCCCCCTAAGTCAGCAACGCGGGAGGAGCAGTCCATACTCACAGCTCCCAGCACTCGGTGCACACTCAACCCAGACTCCAAGTACGAGGTACCGAGCAGTGAACAGTCACTCGCAACATCCACACTGAGCGAGCAGAAGTCTAAAGAGCTGCCGGGCTACAGGGAGCCACATAATAACAGCAACTGCACAGCAGAGTCAGTGTAGGCAGGGCAAGGATCATTCCAAGTCTAGGGTCTGCAAGGCAGTCTCTGGGACCACTGGGGCCGCAGAGTCCACGGTCACCGGGGTCTCCCACAATGTGTCCGGTACCAATATGTCATCAGGTGCAGCCTCACCGTGCAAACGTTCCCCAAATCCCCCAGGCGAGTTGTCCATCAGGATGGCCCCGTCCGGACCCACCGTAGGCCGAGTCTCAGGAGGACCACGGGATCCAGAACGACGATTCCTCCTGCCACGCCGTCGTCTCTGCGGCCTGGTCCCCCAGACATCTCGTGTTCCCCCTCTCTCACCCGGGGGCAGATCATCTCCTCTGATCTCGAGCCACTCCCATACCTCTGCTGGCGTCTCAAAGAAATGTGCCCGGCCCTGTGCGAGCACCTTGAGTTTAGCGGGGTATAGAAGCATATATTGTAGCTTCATGTCGCGCAACTTCTGTTTGACCCCCAAGTAGGACTTCCTTTGCTCCTGCACCTGCTGGGTGTAGTCGGGGTAAATTGAGATTCTACTGTTTTCAATCATGTGGGGCCCCGATTCTCTCGCCGCCTTAAGGATGCAGTCTCGGTCTTTATAGTTGAGGATTTTTGCAATGAGGGCTCTAGGGGCTTCTCCAGGACGCGGAGGGGGCACCAGGGCCCTGTGGGCTCGCTCCACAATAAAGACATTGGACAATCCACTCGGACAGAGACGCTCACGGATCCAAGTCTCCAGGAATCGTTCAGGGTTTCCTGCCTCCAGCCGCTCCGGGACCCCCAGGACTCATATGTTACTTCGGCGCGCCCTACCTTCTGCATCCTCGGCCCGTCTCTCCAACGCTCGGGTAGTAGAGGCAAGTTGAGAGAGTGACTTCTGTAGGGACGCCACCTCCCCCTGCAGCTGAGTGATGTTGCCCTCTGCGTCCGAGACCTTATCCGCCACCTTGCGAAGGTCAGTCCTTAACAGGTTCACATCCACGGACACCGTCTCAATTTGTCGTTCCAGGGCAGTGTGTGAACCTTGGATAGCCTTAAGAAGTTCCGCTCTGGACGGCTCCGGCGGCTCCCCATCCCCATCTCCCGCGCCCGTTTGGCGCGTAATCCTCTGCGGCGGCAGCCGAGGGGTAGTGTACTGCGTGATCGTGTTGGGTTGGGTAGCCTTAGGGCCACGGCCAGTCCGGCCCGTCATAGTCGCTGCGCCAAGGGTCGATGTTCGCAATGGGGCCCCCCACTGAAGTCACCCAAGCAGGGCGGAGTATGTGCCACCACAGCGCCGAAGGAGCCGGGCAAGCGATGTACGGGTCCACAGGATCAGGACCACAGTGGGCAGTGCAGGTCACAGAGTGGGCGCCTCCAGAGCGCAGTGCCACGAGCCCACTCCCTCCACAGAGCAGGGCAGAGCGGGGCTCAGATGCACTCCTCTATCTGTTGCCACCGATTCCAAGGGGCCGCCCAAGACCAGCTCCAAAATGGCGGAGCGCCGGGGGACGGCCGGCGCCCGTCCACGGACCCAGCAACACCTCCCCGTGCGCCCCCCCGACGTTCCACAAGTGCCGGATATCTCGATCTGCTGCAGGGCACAGGAGACTGCTCAGCGGGAGGGGGCACAGGGGTGGCAGAGTCACTGTAGAGAAATTCCGGCAGACACACAGCAGTTCAGGGCCCCCACACGCACCCTCGCGCCACAAGGGGGGGGCCAGGGCAGATGGGATCCACAGCCCCCACTTCCAGTTGAAGGCGCTCCGCCGTCCGGCCGTGCAGCGCTATGAAGCAGAGAGGGGGGGGGGGGGCCCACGCACTCCAGCCCAGCGAGGCCGCTCAAGATGGACGGCACCCTTGTCCCGTTCCCCTCCTCACCGCATCTCAGTAGAGCCTCAGTCCTCCGGCGCCGCAGTCTTCCGATCCCGGGACGGGGATCCTGAGCAGGGAGCCGGCGGGCATCCGATGGCGCACCGAGGCTGGGGTCGCCACCCGTTTCCTCCGCCGCCCGGTCCAGTGAGTAGGCCAAAGCCGCGGCGCCGCGTGAGGGAGCACGCCGGCGCCGCCGTCAGGAGCAGCCAGGCCACAGGACTCGGCGGATTGCTGACCACGGGTCCGTGCCCCCAGGCACAGGAGCTCGGCGGGACTTCCACCGCCTCTCCGACACGCTTTCTCGGGGTCGAGAGGGTCCGGGCAGGACAATTGAAGGATTATTTCGGTCTTCGGGACGGAGCTGGTGGAGCTCACGTCCTGTCGGCCATGCTGCTTGGCCACGCCCCCCCCTGCACATACTTAAATGTAAAGGGGCAGATTTATGTTAACTGGCACATCCCCAGGCATGCACCAGTTAACGTGCACCGCTGCTCTGCCACCCATGGTGTGCCGCATTTACAATCAGATAGGACAAAGCTGCGTCAAAACCCTGCGCCTGCTTGAATCAGGCATAGGTCTTGACGCAACATTGTGGAGATGGGGCACCCCTGAGCCTTGCTGGAGCTGCATCGCACTTGCGATACAACTCCAGCTATGCGCCACCTTTACGGCACAGATGCGTCACGCATCTGTGCCATTTTTGCCCCATGCTGCGCCGCATTGTAAATGCAGCACACCATGGGTGGCAGAACAGCGGCGCAGGATGACTGGCACATCCCTGGTGATGCGCCAGTCATCATAAATCTATCCCTAAGCTTCTTATCTTGTTAGAGATAAACCGCCATATGTATCATCAAACTATTTTGCATTTCCTAAATAGCGAATTTTAAGGAATAAATAGCGATTCTTTACCATTCCTAATTTACGATGAGCAAATTGCTAATTGTAAATTACCCATTCATTTCCATGGGCCAGGAGGCCCATAGGAATGAAGGTGCAATTTGCGATTAGCAATTAGCTCATCGCAAATTAGGAATTTTTCCAAGGGTGCAGGGGTGTCTCAAGAACACCCTGCTGCACCCCTGAAAAAGAAATTTGGGGGCATATGGCGCACATACATGCCCTAAGGGCATGTATGGGCATCATATGGCACCTTTTGTTTTTAGGAAAAAAAAGCTTTTTGAAAAATATTCGCAAATTACCACCAACTAGAAGTTGGTGGTAATTTGCAAATCCTTAATGGCATTTTTTGCATATTTTTTGTTTGATACATTGCATTTAAGGAATCGCAAAATTTGCAAATCCTTAAGTGCAATCGCAAAATAAGGAATAGCAAATTTTGCTATTCCTTATTTTGCATCAAACTTGTTTGATACATACCATTTGTCTAATTAGCATTCGCAAAGGCCGAAATTCGCAGAATTTTGGCCTTTGCGAATGCTAATTAGCTTGATACATATGGCCCCAAGTGAGGCCTGTCTTGCAACATGGTGCATCTTTTGCATCACTGCTGCATCGGTTTCATGTGGCACGGTTTTTTTACACCATGACACTTCTGCCTAAATGCATCAATTTGTAATTTTGTCGCCTCATAGCAAATCTTTTGCACCGCCGCTGCATCAGAAAAGTGGCACACAGTGGCGCAAAAGAGGCATACACCTATCATAAATCTGTCCCTAGCATTTTAAATGATTAATTCAGGATGACGATAAGGTGTGGCCTATCCAGAGGTTTGTTTAAGGTGGGACCTACTCAGGATTGCAGATTAAAGTTACGCTTGATGAAGAATACAGAGGAGATAATACATGTAAAGGCCTACCAATGAAGTAAGTGATGTCCACTTCATTGCGCCAGTCATCATAAATGTATCTCTAAGCTTCTTATCTTGTTAGAGATGAACCGCCATATGTATCATCAAACTATTTTGCATTTCCTAAATAGCGAATTTTAAGGAATAAATAGCGAGGCTTTACCATTCCTAATTTGCGATGAGCAAATTGCTAATTGCAAATTACCCATTCATTTCCATGGGCCATGCCATGCAACATATTTGGGTCACTTTTAACATGGCTATGTAACGCAAACATTCAAAATCTAAATTTGCCATGCACAGGTGGGAGCATATTTACAAGCAATTTGCTCCACAGGCAAAGGTCTTACATTAAAATGGGAAAAATAACATCAGAGACACTCAATTGCCTTATAAAGAAGCATACACCATTATGTCCTTGTCATACATTTTAAAACCATTCCTTTTCCTCAAAAACGATTTTCAAGTGATAATTTGAAAACACTCCTCAGCTCCTATGCACATGAAAACCCTGTCAGTACTAATACTTCACATTTTCTCCAATTACAATTTCTCAAAGAAACAAAATCTATTTGTAAAACACTTGAGACAAAGCAACATTTGAAAAACACAACTTTCTTCATAATTTTTTCCTTAAAGGACACTATTCTCTATCTAAATTAAAGAAATCTTTCCTCACCTTAGCAAATACTTTGAGTTTCAAAACAGTCTCAGAAACACACCAATTTGTCTTCAGCAGAGCAAAAGGTATGCACTCCAGAGTCTGCAGCTATCAAAAGCACAGAAATGCTGTAATTCTTCACACATATCTCTCATGTCACCCAATCAAAACTCTTCCCTCACTTTTTTTCAAATCAAAACCCTTCCCCCCTCTGCCCTCTCTGCTTTTTTTGCATAGCAACCACCTCTTGGAAGACCTCTGGTGTTTGCAAGTTCATACAACAATGTTGCAATTGAACTCTGAACTCTCAGTGCACCTGCATATCCAGTGCATTCTTTCATTTAATGATTTTTTCTTGACCACTCAAAATACATCTTTCAAAGAACTCATCCATGCACCCTAACTTTCTGTTTTCAGCAATCAAAATCCACCAATCACTGTTACTGCTTCATTAACACAGAAACTCCACAGTTTTTTTCATTTTAAACTCTTATTTTTTCAACTGCCATTTCATTGCCACACTTCATCTGACTGCAGGAGAACCTTCTCTCACCATGTTTTCTGTCTGGATTGTTGGACATAGTTACATCTATTGGGCTCAGAGGTATGCTGAGAACAGAAATTTACCTAACCTCAATTTACAAGATGTGCAAATTAAGTGGTTTGGCCACAGAGGATTAAAATGTCACCAATTGATACCATTGGTGAAAACCTTTATGCATTTGCCAAAACCTGACCTGTTAATTGTGCACTGTGGAGGTAATGATTTGGGCACTTTGACTGGGGTAGGTCTGGAAATGCTTTTAAAGGATACCTTTGAGCAATTAATGGCACTTTTTCCTCAGACTGCCTTGGTATATTCAAATATATGCCAAAGACAGAAATGGAGGTGGTCAAACCAATTTTGTCCACAAATTGAAAAGTCGAGGAAGCATGTAAACAAATCTGTTTCAGCTTACATGAGAGACCATGGAATGGGCTCTTTGTACAACAATAACTTGCGTTACTACATGCAAGATATCTACAGAGGAGATGGAGTTCACTTCTCAGATGAGGGCAACAGAGTTTTCAATCTGAATTTAAGACTGTGCATTGGTACCTACTTATAAGTACCTAAATGTACCATAAACCCAAAAGCTCTTCTCAGAGCTACCCTACATCTGATCACTCACAATTATTATTTTTCTCTAACTTTTTTCACTAATTTTCAACAAAGTACGCTCCCCGGGGCGCTACCCGGTACGCGAACCGGAAGCTAACCTCGCGAAATTTTAAAAAAAAATGTTTTTTTTCGCACATATAAGCCTCCTCAGCCACCCTCAGAAAACCTAGGGGGTCAAGATAAGTCTACCGTGCCCCCTTCTACCCATTCTGAACATTATTTGCCCTCCATCTTGTATCTTAAGTCGACCGAAAGACAAAATGGTGGACGCCCGTAACGCTTAAGGTTCGCGTACCGGGGCGCTCGCCAGTTCGCGTACCGGGGCGCTCCCCAGGAAGCGCACCATCAAAAAAGGTGGGAAAGTAATTTACAGAAAAACGACTGGAGACACTCTCCCCAAATATAGATTAGCTCATACTACATACCAATCCCTACCATTTTCACAAATTTGATTGAAATTCCATTTAGCCATTTAGCCCGTAGACCTCTCTAAATACCCTGAGGTAAATTACTTCACAAAACACATCTGAAGTGTTGGAATTGACAACCAATGAAAATGTTACTTTCATTTTCTACTTTTATTACCTGACATTTGATTGGTTATGTACCTGAATATATATAAAAAAAGAGAGAGAAACACAGCCATTTTGACTACTACTTCCTGAAGTACATTGCAAGTGCATTTTCACTGACAACTTAAACTTGTTTTTAATAGGTAAGATGTTATTTTATAAATTTGAAAGGAGAACTATGTTATGCACTTTAAATTAATTTGGGAAAACATTTTCAGATAGTTATATACTGTCCCTCTGTAAGAGTTAGACATTGAGAAAGGCTTTTTTATTATAATTATGGATTGATTTAGGTTTCTGTGCTATAATTATGAAATTACTTAGACTTCTTCACAGGCACTTTTTAATAGTACTACTTCACGCCTGAAACCATACAGTGCCCATAGATAACTTCTCTGTTATAAACTCACAAGTACCTGTCTGAACTTAAACCCAACAGTGCCCTATCTCTACTGATATATTTATTTTTTATGCAAATTACAGCAAGAAAATGGAAGGAGAGCAGATTATTTCCTTCAAAATTGTTCTGGAGAACAACACAGAAAAAGATATTGAGGACAATGATGACTCAGATTTCATGGATGAATCACGGGACCATGAATTAGTTCAATGTGTAGATGCAGTAGATTCGCTGATTGAAAATGAGGACATTTCCGACAATTTGTTGTTAAATGTTCTGTTAAATTTGGAAAAAGATTCACAAAAATAAAATTATTTAATAATCAAAAATTGTTCGAGACTTTAATCATTTTATATGTAATTCATAAACTAGTACCTAATTGATTATAATGTAAAGTCAGACTTATAGTATACTGTGCAACTTTTTTATGTTACATAGTAATTTTGCTCATAGTTACTTCCTTTCTCCAACTATATTATCTCCAATGTGTACTTAACAACTCTTTTTCATCTCCTGCCTCCATGTTCTTTCTGCTTTCCTGACAGACTATGATATGGATTCCATATTCCACAATAACTTCTGAAACAACATGCAAGATATCTACAAAGGAGACGGTGTATATTAATTTTTTGACTCTGCATTGGTACCTACATATTGCTACTTAAATAAAAAAAAAACAAAAAAAAACAACAAAACGAACAATCAATAAACATACAATATTTTAAAAGTCTATCATTCTTTTTTCCTCATAGTACGCTCCCCAGTACGCTTCCCGGTTCGCGAACCGGGCGCTCACCACGCCTTTTAAAGCCTCCACATCAAACCTAGGGGGTCAGGGAGGATCTACTATGCCCCCTTATGGTCATTTCCCCCTTTGTTTTGGCCTCCTCTTGTCTCTCGATCCTACCGAGAGACAAGATGGCGGCCGCTCCGGACTGTTTAGAATGTTGACAGACACCGGAGAGCCAATCAGCTTCGCTTCGCGAAGTTCCGTTACGCGTAAAGTACGCGAACCGGAGCGCTACCCGGAGCGCGCTTACAGATATATATCTTTTTTTAAACGTTAATTTCTCAAAATCCACTGGAGCACATATATTGAGACCTAGCAAAGGCACATCGGGCTAACAGTCCCTACAATTTTGCCAAGTTTCGTGCAAATCCATTCAGCCGTTCGGGCTAAAAGTGAGGCCAACCGCCCTATGGAAATTAACATTGGAAAAACACGTTTTGGGACCCCCCTTTTTTCTCGGCCCCCCTTTGACGAACCCCCCCCAAATTTTCAGGGGCTGCTCAGAAACAAAATGTTCAATTTTCCTGAAAATCTCAGCCAATTCCGTCCACAAACGCCAAAGTTATTAGACATAGAATTTTCAAAAATCCCATAGGGAAAAAATCCTAACTATATATACCTACTGGCGACCGCCAGTAGGTAATATATATATATATATATATATATATATATATATATATATATATGTAGAGCTCTAGATTCTCTATTGCGTGTATGAAACCAGATTAATAGATTGATATGATCAGAATGTACAGGAAAATATTTGCATTAAATCTTATAACTTAATATAAGCTCAATAAGAGAGTATCTTATTTCTCAGAAAAAAGTTCTTTGGAGAAAAAAATCTTACATTGTAGTCCTGATTATCTTATAAATTATCTTGATACAGATTTCATATATCCATATGTTATTTGTCCATTCTGCAGCCAAAAAGTGTTTGCCCATTTAAAGTGGCATGTAAGCCTTGGGCATTACCAAGGCTTTTTACTAGTGACGTAATTATGAGTAAATATTTGAAATCTTGTAGTTAACCTCTTTTTACTGTAAGAAAATGAAATGGATAATGTGGTTGTCGCAAGCACAATTCCCTTATGTTCTCAACATCCCCAATGTTGCTAATATGTGTGAAGAGCTGTAAATGTAAATGTAGGTGTACTTATATAGCGCAAACCTGTCACCCAAAGGGCATCCTGGCGCTTGCTTAGGGAACCCGTCCTGGTATTCCCCTGTGAGAAACCCCGGCAGGGTGTCCACAAGGTGAAAGCCAGGCATCCCGCCGCGAGGGGCCGTAGTGGAGATTAAGCAAGCTATTGCCCAGAGTTGCAGAGTGTGACCCCGTGATTCGAGTAGGCACCGGAGCGAGAATTGTCGAGTCCGTGTAATTTTTGAGCCCGAGACCCGCCGAGGCGGGGAATCGAACCCTGGTCCACGGTCGATCTCAGCTTCCGGGTCTGCCGCCTCTAACCACTGAGCCACGCTTCTCCAAGAGCTATGAATACTTTGATTTTTATTGTCTGCAAAAGGTCAGTTTTTTTATGGTAAAAACTTAAAGACAGCAGACTTGATCCTCAAAGCTTTAGGGGATTTGCTCCTTAATGCTTCTTCTATCCATTACGCTAATATTGCCTTTTGTGGATTCCTGTAACCAGTCTCCTCATTTGTCCTATTTTTAATGCTTTTCTTAGGCCTGCTCACTAGTGATTTATTTAATGTGTTTCCAGAGCAGGACTTTGTTTAATATCCTACTCCATTGTTATGCGAGCCAGAAAAGTAATCTGACAAATGATGACTCTAGTGTGATTGTTTTTCTGTACATAAATCAAGTGTACTTGTTGCCAAGCTGTTCCATGTATATTGATGCATAGCAATAAATATCCTTTAGTTATGAAGAGTAACAGAGTCATCTACATAGGAGGGTTGAAGCTTGAAAAGGTTATATTAGGCACATGATCATGATTGTTCACATACAGAGTACCAAAGTCATATTCTTTAAAAAAAATAAAAACTGAGATTTGTCACATACAGTAGGAATTAGCCATAAGAAATAGTAGCTCAAGTAAGTGTTGCCTGACAAGAAATTGTGAGTGATTTATCATCAGAGATGAGCAGTTTTGTCAAAAAAGGTCGAGAAAAAAAGGGGGGGAATAAGGAATTGGATTCCAAGATTGGTTGGTAGGGCTCTATATTCTGTGACCCAGGGAATTAAGGCTTAGAGAAATACTCTTAATAAAAAATGGATGCCACCTCAGACTTTTGCTGTAAAGATGGAGAATGCTACTATCTGATGTTTCCGTTTCTGTCCTCTGGATTTCAGTTCAGGAATTGGTGTTACTGCATGTTGACTTTTGGTGACAGGGGATGTACAGTTACTTAGCTAAACAACTCTGGCTTTTTGGAGTTGACATCTTGTAAATGAAACGGCAAATCGTGACCACATTCTGGCCGGAAGGGGAAGTCTATGCTGTTCTGTTAGGATGGAGGAAGAGTCTTTGGACATTAATAAAGCATAGCGAGGAATAGCAGTTAATACCCTTGACTTGCTCTCTGTTATCCCAAGCAATCGATTTTCGAGGTCAAGAAAGTGATAGATATTTTTAACTATTAAATGCTTTCACAAACATTTACATTAATCTACAGCATGCATCTTTATACATTGTGTGGTGTTCTCATTGAGTTGACTATAGTTAATGTAGGCCTCAATTTAAGAGGGCTCATGTCAGTTGCACTGTGTTTGTCTCTGCTGTTCATTTTTCCTCTTTCTTGTTTCAGTAGCTAAGTTGTACTAGCCAACATTAATTTTAATTAAAATGAAATTTCCTTTTCTTCGTTACTGTGTGAATGTTTATCAGTGTATGTTCTTTGGAGAGAAAAATAATGATCCCTGCACCTAGAGGAAAGAGCGTCCTGAACAAATTGTCTCATCATGTTACAGATATGCAGCTGAAGGTCATACAGCAGAGACTCAATCTTATGGTAGCTGGGAAGAAAATCTAAACTTTATTATCACAACATGTTTGATCTTGATTGGCTCTCTTCATGGAAATCATTGGGAGTTGAACCTCTAGTAGAGGACATAATGTAACTATGCTTTGCTGAGCTAATTAGATTTCCACTCTCCTTAGAAGAGAAAAAAGAGTCAGGGCCTGAATACGAGTTTGGCGCAGTGGAGCCGGCGCAATGCCGCCTCCACTGTGCCAAACCTGTGCAAGACCGCCCAAGGACTGCCAACCGTATTACGAGTTGGAAATGCACAACTCGTAATACAGTGGGCGGTTCTTTGCTATTCCCATGGGAACAGCAAAAAAGTTCCAGTATGGCATGGACGTGGATGCCCATGCAGTGCTGGAACTTTGTGAGGGTATAGACAGGGGGCACATGTTGTGCCCCCCTGAATGTATGCCCATGGCGGGGGCATGGAGGCCCTGTAGGGCCCCATTTGGTCCTGCACTGCCAGCCTTTTCCTGGCGGGGCTCCGCCATGAAAAGAATGGCGGTCCAGGGACTTGTAATATGCTGAGTTGGACAACGTCCATCCCCGCTCAAAATATTGCATTGTGGTGCCCCTGCACCACCAATAGGGAACGACTGCTGCCTGACACAGCTGACAGTCCACCGCCGCATCGACTTTGGAAGTCGTAATGTGGCGGATGGTGGCCCACCACTGCTGTTCCAGCGGGAGTCTGGCAGTTGGAAGACCACCAGACTCTTAATCAGGCCCTTAGACTCAAGGGCATATTCCTTTCTCACTTACTTGACAAAATGTTTATTTGATGTTGCCTTTAGAGATTTTACCTGCTGACACCTTCTGCCTAATCCCCACCACCCCCAATTTACCCGACTTTTCTAGTTTAGAAAATGGTGGAACTTTCTTCATGGGAACTGTGCCTGTTCTGATTTACTTTATGACAACTTCAAACATTTTGGGCTGATTTCCCCCGCCAGGCTGGCGGTAGCCCTCCGCCAGCCTGGCGGGGGCTATCTGCCCACCATCCACACCTGAATCCCCCCGCCATATTAGGATGGCGGCGAAGCTACGGCGGACAGAAAGACCGTCTGCTGCTTTTCCGCCCCAGTCGCCTTGCGACTGGGACGGAAAAGGTTTAATATGGTGGCGGTGCCTGCCGCTTTGTCTATTCAAATGCATTAATGCATTTTTAGCATTGTGGCGGGCGGTGCAGAGAGCACCGCCAGCCAAAATGCTAAAAATGCAGGATGTGCCAGCCACTGTGGTGGGCACATCCTAATACCCCCCACGGACCCCCGCCCTTATAGCGGGTGGTCCCAAACCCCGGTAGGATGACGGGCGGACAAAGTCCGCCCGTCATCCTAATAGGCCCCTTTGTCTTTGCAATTTTGAATTGTTTTGAATTATACTAACTAATACATTCAGGTATTGACTACTGATTTATGACAAATTTGAATGATTTGAGTTTGTAATTTGCTAATCTGTTATTAAACCTACAGGGTTTGCAAATCTACCACTCTCTATCATTATTATGGGAGCAAATGTGGTTCATGATATTTCAATGTATTTGATTTGTTGTGTCATGACTCAGCCCAGGACTACGGCCCATCCACTTGAGTGCAGCTTTACTTGAGTTTGCACCAGAAATCCTTACAATGCGATTCAGCTGCAGTAAAGGTAAGACAAGAACATAATGAACCAGGACTGTATAATCCATGTTTACTACTTCATGTAGATTCCAATTCTTGCTAGTCCCCAAAAACGCCTGTAGCAAAATATGAAGCTATTGAGGGGATAAGTGTGAGATGAAAGTTTATTCTTTCAATGTCATCAGAAGATAAAGGGAGCCTGATTCCATGTCCACTACCCCTGGCACTTTAAGTAACCAACATCCACTGTGACTTCACCAGTGATGACCTTGACACATGTACAAGGTGCAAGCCTTGAGTATAGAAAGTTTGGAGTCAGGTGGGTCAGTTAAAATTGCACTTCTGACCGTAGTGTGTGAGAGGACAAAGTTTTGTGAATGGCAGTTCAGAACAAATATAGAAAAACGAAAGGCTTGGCACAGTTGGTACACATTGTAGTGTTGGGTAAATCTGACACTACAATGTGTTAAGTTTAGGTATGACTGAATTTTATCTGGTCTGTTTTGCCTTTAGTCTGAATAATTTTTAGCGGCTGACGGAGGACCTTTCACATTTTAGGTACTTTTATTTTTACATTCTATGGTAATATTATAATAACATTACCAGTTGCGTTGAGATATATTCCTTCTGAGGATATTTTTGACAATAGAGGAATTAAAAAACATGAACCGCCTATATGTCGCTGGATGTTATTTCAAGGGGAGGCACAGGATGTCCTAGGAGTCAAAAGCTTCAAAGACATGATTAGAGATCAGATTTCTTTATTAATTTCAAAATAATGGAAGATTGTAACATTCTTTGTTAAAAACAAATACAGTGGCGTCTGTTCTGTTCATACATTTATGGAATAGTAATTTGAAAACTTAAAGAAAATACATGTTTGCAAGGTTCAATAGCCTCTATTTGGACTGACAGGGCTGATAATCATTCTGGTGGTCTGTTTTGGTGCTTAGTGTTCAACTTCCACTGAGCCTCTGCCATCCTGCAGGCATAAATGTTCGAATGTATCCAAAATACCTTGCATTGCAAGAAAACATGAATGCAATGTTTTGATTTATTCTCAATGAAAAGTAATACATTTATTGGATGAATCTCTTTGAGGCAGACATATCAATGAAATTAGATATCTATACCCTTTGGATTGGAACCATCAGTCAGTTTTGCTTTGTTAATGTGTGCTCAGATTAAAACCCATCCACAACTTTTTTTTTTTTTCCTTCAGGAATTCTCTAACTTTTGTCTAATTTTAGTCTATGCATATTTGTACATATGTTTGTCTTATCCCAATTAAAAAATTCAGAAATTGGAATCATATTTATCTAGCACTATTTATAAGCTGCATGTTGACCAGATATTGGCATTTAAGAAATGCCTCCCGTCCTGTGGTCTTCTTGCAACATATCTTAAAATTCTGATGTGCTTACCCCTGGATTTAGCGCTGGAAGACTGCGATATAATGTAGATTTTCCCTTCTGGCAAGGAAATGTATGATTTTTATTAAAGAAATGGAGGCTACGATTATACTATCATCAGCCATAAGCATCATTGATGTCACTTAGACAAGCAGCAATGAGAGACCTCTCAAACAAAGATATATGGTAAAGTAATTCATAATATATAAAATTAGCCCACATAGCCTCTTTTGTCAAACTTGAGGCAAAGAGAAGTTACAAGAAATCAGACCATCTGAAAGTGCCTCAAATCAATTGATGGAAACATCGATAGTGTGTCAAATTCTAAAGCTGAGAGAGAAAAAAGTGAAATAGGCAACATCAGGGTAAGTGAACAAAAGTTAGGTTATTATTGCCTCTGAATCTTTAATATATTCACGATTTCCTACCATTAGAAGACAATATACACCTTATCTGTCTACCTGAAACAGATATGGTGATTATCCACAAGACTGACTATCATCGAGCCGCAGCACGAGTCAAGAGATTATTTTAAATTTACAGAGTTACCAAAGAACCTAACCTAACTTCGAAGATTTAAAAAATCCTCTTTAGATCAGTAGGCCAATTGTCCTGTAAATAAATCAGGCTTTGGATCTGAACAGGAAGGACCTTCTGCACATTTGTACCATAAAGAACTCTGTGTGTTTTGGAGCCACGTTTGTACAACTCTGCACTGCTTCGAATGTCAGGGTAACCATGTGGACATTCTCACCATGTGATGAGTGAAGAGACATATGCTTGCTCCCACTGGCTCATTTGTTGGCCCGTTGTAAGAAGCTGTTACCGAGACTCCTGTCAGCATCTCAGAGGTTTCTGTCAAATACTTGTTATTTCCAGCACTGATGTCTTAGATTATATGCCCTCCCTCCCCACCCATGGGTGTTAGCTGTTATAGAAGCTGTCTATAGAGCCTCGCTATTCCCGACTGATCTACATAAATGCCAACCACATGCTAAAGTCCCAAACCTAGGTGGCTGCTCTGATTTAGTTAGATTTCCGAATTCACTATGATGGTTGTTAAAGCTTTTTGTATATTTATGTTTTTGTGCATTATTAGTAACTTGCAAAATGTTGTTTCACACTTGATTACACGCACAGATATAACACTATTGCCTTTTATGCCTTAACCGCGGCAGACATTCCGCCACGGTGCGGGCGTTCCAGTGAGTGGGCGGGGCCGTGTCGGCCCACGGACATGCGCAGCACTACGGAGGTAGTGCTCGTAACCGCCGTTGGCCGACAGAAGCAGTGAAGGGGTAAAAATGAATTTCCTATGATGTGTAGAAGTGTGTTTTCCTGGCCCTTGCTAGCCCTTAATTTTGGGCTTGCAGCCTTCTTTTTTCAAAATAGATGTCACCCTTGTCTTTCCCCTGCACATTACAGTGTTTATTTCTGCAGCACTCAGTCAAGCAAAATCATGTTTTGTTTGTTTCCACTGTCATTATTCATGATGTTCTCGATGAATATTCCCAGGTACAGTCCCAAAACTGTAACTTGCTTCAAGGTACTTTTGCTAGATCACTGTGGACTACTGATTCATAAAAGCATGGTGTTGTTCAAGATCTCAGGATGGCATTTGCTTAGAGTGGGCAGAATCAATATTTACGTAGCGGGATAGTATTCAGGTGGTATGGCAATACGAAGTTTAATGAGACTGTGCTCTACTGAGCTCTAAATTGATCAACAATGCAACACATTTGATCATACCACAATGAATCTTTGATTTTACTTATTTCTCAAATTAAAATAATGTATAAAAACCCTCGATTTTGAGGAAAAGCCTGAAGACTTTACTGAAGACTTAGATGCTGCTATGAATGCTGTCCATTTCTCTCCTGATTTTGCTGCCCACTTTGGACTTCTAATACTTTTGATTTTGCACTTCCGTGTTAGCATTCATGGCTATTAACCTGTATCACCTTCTTGAATTTTTGTAATAAATCCTTTTAACTATTCTGCTGATCTAGAACTCAGTTATTGCTTGGGCCCTTTTACTTCATTCACTATATTTCTGTTTTTTTTTATGTGTTGGGAGGTGCCTTACCTTGGGACACATTGCCTCATGAAATTGAGGTTAACACTGTCTCCGATTCATCAAATTGTGGGCAATCTATTGATGTAAATTTTGGGATATCAAAATTGCAGGGTTCCCCGCTCCCACAAATTTGTGGTAGCTGAGGAAGGTTGCAAGTTAGGAGCACATCCTTTCTGCTTTAGAAATTCCCCTTTTTGCCCAGTTCCTAGTGTAGGTAGATTCCCGAATGAAGTGGATTGTAAGTAGGAAAAGGGTAGAATGATTCTGGTGACTGAGAGTGTTCTGGTGTGTTATTTAGGCATAATGATAAGTGTTGTGTGATGAACTATTATGCTGCCTGTGAGGTTTTTTGCTTTTGCAAAGTTGATTGTGGGTTCAATTGGTGATCTGATTACTGTGATTTTGGTGAACTATTCTTATTTGTGATTTGCATCGAAGAAGTTTTTAGTCTTTAATATTGGTTGGTATTGCTATTGAATTTGTCATATTTCAACAGCTTGAGATGTTGTTGAACTTTTATGCATGAAGGTAGTGTGTTTTGCAAGTGGCTGCATACACACAGATAGGGATTTTTCTGAAGTAATAGGTTTCCTTTTCAGGAGTTTGCATGTTTAATTTAGGTAGGTATCTTTTGTTCCTCATTGCGCATGAATTTGCTTTAGTGTAAATTGGAATTGACAAGTGCCACAAAGGTACTGGTCTAGTTTCAGTTGTTTGTGACATTTTTTCATTCCAAACCGCCTTTTTTCTTCTTCTGTTTATTTAGTGTGTGCTCATTGAGAAAGGCTGTGCAATTGTTTTACCATTCAAGGAGAAGTGCTAGTATGGGGTGACAATGGTTGGTTGCTGTCAAAGCTGCACTTTGGGGTCGATTAGGATCGCGGTTTTCCCGCATCTTCTGGGCCGGCGGAGCCACCGCCGGCCCGGAGGATGCGGGAAAACCGCTGCGGAGCCTCAAAAGATCCACCGCCATATTAGGATGGCGGTGGGTCTTGCAATCTGTCCGCAGCTTTTCCGCCGCGGTCGCCTTCCGACCGCGGCGGAAAAGCTTTAACATGGCTGGCGGTGTCTATAAGACACCGCCAGCCATATTAGGATGGTGTAGGATGTATGCTTTTCCGCGGCGGCTTTTCTGCTGTGGATAAGCATACAGACCTTCACTTCGGGGGCCCGTTGCGGGCCCCCTGGGTGAAGGGGGAGTGGGGGATGCACATGGGGGGTCCCTATGGTACGCCCCTGCATTTGCGTTAACAAAGTAGCAGGCACTGCGCGGTGCCTGCGGCTTTGTGCACGCAAATGCGATGCATGCAACTTTAACATTGCGGCGGGTGCAGCTTGAAGCTGCACCCACCGCAATGATAAAGGGTGGCGATCACATCCTAATCTGCATGGAGGGAACGCCGCAGCCCATGCGGACGTTCCCTCCTACTCTGGGGTCGCGGACGGACTCAAGTCCATCCGCGATCCTAATCGACCCCTTTGTTTGGTTGACCATTGATCTGTGGGATTGAATGTTCTTCTCAAGCTTGTTTTGTGCTATTTTTGGTTAATTTTGCTTGAGAATAATGGGTGCTGTGTTGAAAAAGTCTAAAGCTCCTAGCATACCTGCTACAAACGGACAGAAAATACCTTCAGAAGGTTTACCTACCTATTAAAGGATGACGAATATTGTTTACCTAGATTTGCAACTGCCATAAATGCACCTCTTGTGACAAGGATTTGCAGTTTCTTTTAGAGGGGACCTTTCACATTATAAAGTTAAGTTTCTTGAGGTAGACCGAAAATTATAGAAAGCTGTTACCTAGACCTACACAGTTTGAGACATTGATTAAATGGAATTGAATGGCTGCCAAGAAGAAGGGAAAGAAACAGAAGAAGCAAGTGAATGGTTCATTTAGACAGTGGCTGTAAGGCAAGTAGAATCATCAAGAGAGATTCTGGAGAGAAGATAATAATAATAATATCATTTATAAAGTGCATGATTACAGTGTGTCCTCATGCTGGACTCTAAATTCTCATTGGAGAGGAAAAAGGTATGATGGAAGAAGCGAGAATTTTTCATGTGATAGTCAAAGATACAATAGACGAAAAGAAACTTGATTAGGGAGCCGAGAGAAGCAGTACCAAGAACACAATTTAGATTAGGAGGATAATTTTAAAAATGACCTTTTTAATTCTAGACCTCCTTCAAACACTGATAGGACCGAAAGTCAGGGTCAGAGTTCCGTGGTACCTGATATGGATGCAGGAGGAAAGGGTACAAGTGTACAGGCACAGGAGTTGATTGCAATTGCAGTCAGGTGCATCATCATGTGCCCCGCCTGAGAATATATTGACAGTTTAGCAGAGGTACAGTTGTTGTCTCTCCAGTTTCAAGTAATATGCATACCACTGAGTCTCCCAAACAGAGAGAGCTCAGTGATGGACATTTAAAAATTTTATATGGAGAAATTATTAAGAAGACAACTGACACAAATAGACTGATGACATACAATGTGGATGGAATGACGTACTTGATCAGCGGAATAGCAAGGTGTGCAAATTAAGCACATGATTGGATTAAAGAACTGGCTAACGAATGTGAGATTGATATCAATAGAACAAGAAATGTACAGACAAATGACAAAAAGGATTTGACCAATGATGAAATAAAAGAGTCATATTAATACCTTTATGAGTGCACAGTAAGGATCTGGTTGAGAAGATAAATGACCGGAGGGAGTTGAGGGAGTACAGAGAAAAGTGGAAGAAGAAGGTTACTACTAAAAAGAAGGCTTCAGAGACAGGAACAAAAGTGAAAGGGTCTGTTAGTGATTCTGAATTAGAGGTAGTTTCATAATTTTCCCTAACAGAAGTATATGGAGAGAACCATGTGCATGTGCCTCGGATAAAAAAGTAATCTTTTTGCCTTTGTGACAAATTTTCCAAAATTGAAAGAGAAACCTGAGAGATTATACAAAGAGGATCATAGGGCGACACCGATTATGGAAATGCTTTGAATTGATTTGGATGCTCTGTTTGAGATTGTTGTTACTAGTGATTTGTGGTCTGAATGTAAAGTTGCAGTCACTTTCCCAACTGAGGAACCAGCTGGAGCTGTGTCTAATAATGTTCCATCTGACGTGTTTGCTGTCAAATATAGAGCAGTAATAGAGCATTTGAAAAAGAGGTTGCTGGGGAAAGGAATGAATTGATCCACACAAGAGCCAGAGGAGTCATTGCATGCTTAATATTCAAGGTACATGCATATTTTGAAGAAAGACAGTGGAATTGAAAATCCAGAGAGAGATAGTGCTAGTGGGTTTCCTATGAATGTTGTTATGGGTTTGCGTCTTGAACTTAGTTCTCATATTAAATGTGCTGGCAGACCAAGGGTTATCCTTGGAACAAACGTTCACATGGAACTCATTTTGGAAATTTTTCTTAAGTATCACAGATATTTCTGTATATGAAAATTCTTTGTAACATCAACCTAGTTCTAAAATAGCAAAGGAATACAGCGAAGCCAGTATTTGTGAGTAACTACGGTCCAGCAGAACCGAGTTTTATTTAATGAAGATTATTAAGGTCAACACTTCGTAGGTGAATCTCAAAAACATGAGAAGAATTTAGAAAAAACAGAGAAATGGGTGGACCTCATGTGTAAAGACAAACCAAAACCGATATCAAAGAAGAACAGTGAGGTAAAGTGTGAGCATAATTGGTGTATTGGTTGCTTCATATCAGAGGACAGCACTTTGAAATTCAATACAATTCACAACACAGGGAATAAATGATTGTATCACCAAAAATGAAAATTTTGTACATTTGTCGACAGCGTTTCAACCCTTGAAGGGATAAAAGGGTCTCATCAGGACTGAAATTGCCTGGGGTCTAGGGAAGAACGGGAGAGTGGCACGATTAAGGGTAGGGACAAAAGAATCAAATTAGTGGTGTAAATTTAATGATACATACTGGCTGCAGATGTAGAGGAGAGCAATCCACATGATAGGGACTACTAAAGAGTGGAGGAAGTCATCATAATGTATTTGATGGGGGTAATTGTCCCTTTGTGTGGATTGGCTCTTGTGAATACAGAAGAGCTTGAAAAAATTATTATATGGGTGTGACTCGATCCTTGAACCACTGGTATAGTATATCAAAGACTTTGTCCCACTCCTCACCACGTATGTACGTGATAGTACCTTCATGATTGACCCTATTGAAAGTTTGACATTTGATGCTACACAGGAGACACTAGTGAATCTAGACATAGAATCACTTTACACTAATATTCCACAACAATAGAGTATTGAGGTAATCAAAAAGATTTTTTTTTTTTTAAACTGTTTTTATTAATACAAAGGTAGCCAGTACACTGGGACGTATACATTACACATTGTAGACTTGCATTTATGATACAAATTAAAGCATTAGTGAGAGGTACTATTTGATAGCACACATTACCACCAGGTGTTTCCAGGAGGGTTACAGGAACAGAGCGCATCCCTCTGCCCCTCTCCCCACTGTGTGGGTTTTGGCCTGGGGATGTAGCCACCGGTCCCCCTCCCTCCCTCTTGTGTCTCTGACTCAATCCAGTGTGTGATTGTTTTTACTGTCTTCATTTTCTATCTCTAAACCATAGTGTCTCAACCATGGGGCCCAGATCTTGATGAACTGTTTTGGGCAGCCCCGGGCTGTATATGGCACCCTTTCTATGACCATATATAAATCCATACCCACCCATGATTCAGCGAGTGTAGGTGTCAAGGTTCTCTTGGGTTCCCCAGGAGCAGAACCCTCAAGAGGCCCACCTTCTGGCAGCTCCGACTCAGATTTTTCCAGTAACAGAGGTACATAATGGCTAGATTAGGGGAAGGGAATTAGGGAGGGCACTACTGGGAGGGAGACCTGCAAAAAACAACCCAACACTTTGAATGAATGATTTAATTGTTTAACATAAACATAGTTACCTTAAAACATGCATGTATATATATATATCCGTGTTTTCAAAGACCTGGATTGTGTTGATATTTGGATACGGAAACTTCGTGATATATAAATATATATATATATATATCCAAAACAACTCCTCCTAGCTGAAGAAGTAGAAGCCACACAGGGGAAATTCAGGTGGAAGCGTTTACTGAAATAGCAGGGCATAATGCATTTCGGCTATCTTGGCCTTCATCAGATGCCAAACAATCAAGATACTGGCCCACCCCCCGTTTTAAAATGTCCTGCAACATTCCCATAGGTGAGAGCTTGCTCCTCCCCAGGTCATGTGCTCGTGCACTCTGTCGCTGCGCCTCAGAAAGTCCCAGAGTTCTTTGTACCTGGTAAGTATTCCGTGGGGATTTGATAATTCTTGTGTGTTGTTCGGTATTGTGCAGGACAATACGGGATGACGGCGATTTAAAAATCTTGATGGGTGTTCAATCCCAGGGCTTGCTCGAGTCCCCTTCAACGCTCCAACCCCCATGCCAATATATATATATATATATATATATATATATATATATATATATATATATATATATATACTCAGTTTTACCTGTGAAGGAAAAAAACAACTCTTTTTTGACTGAAGAATGCTAACTTGACCTCTTTTCAATGTAGTGTCTTTTATCACTGTATTGATGGCTTAATAATCACTTGACTGGGCAAACATCAAGTCTTGGAATATCTCTTGTCACCTGTGATTGTTAACTCAATTACCAGCATTAACTTGTTTTCTTAATACGGATGGAGTCAAGGTTCAGTTGCCACCAATAAACCAAATAGTAATTTGCCAATAATGTGTTCAAAATGGGTCAAGATTCTTTGACCAATCATATGCACTTCTTTTAATTACCAAACAAAAGTCTGCACTGCCAATAAACCCAAATATCTGCTTGCCAGTGATTTATTCAAAACGGGTAAAGATTTCTGGCAAAGTCTAAGCATTACTTTCAACTTGTCAAGTAAATCTGAAAAACCAGTGCGAAGCCGTCTTGAACATAGCCTTTTCGACATGCAACCAAAGCAGGACTTAAACAGAAGAAAGCGCCAGAATCTCCTCCTACCTGTTATGCGCTCCAACGTGAACCCTCTGCATGATTGCCTGCAAGCGCCTCGCTAAATCCAGTCGCGGCCGAAGAAAATGGGATGAAGCCGCCAGAACAACTCACCAAGACACAGGATTCAGAATAATCCATGTACGGCAGATGGGCGTGGCTCCTTTTATGGCTGTGAGACTCTCCTATGGTGGCCGTGGAAGCACATGTTTCTTAGCAGACATGTGTTATGCGAAAGGAACTGGAACTGGTGCAAAACTAAATGAAAGGCAAAACAGGTTAAAAAGCCAAAAGAAAAGGACATACCATAAACATAGTTCACACTGCAACAGACAGTGTTGGCGATAAATATCCTTGCAAGTTGGTACTACGTAATTATTGTCTTCTTGCTGTTCTTGTGTCTTCCCTTCTTTTGGTCTGGGGAATGCTAGATACGAGGTACAATAATTGTTTGTTTCAGGGTTGTTCAGGGTAACGTCTGGTATTACCTGAGGTTCATGACAGTAGGGATATCGGGGCCTCCGCAGTGTCTGTCGATGTCTTTCTTGGCCACTACCACTCCTAGGTTGCATAATAGGAGTTTGCTATGAGGTAGATCAATCTTTGTGGAGACTCCCAGCAGTACATGTTTGGCCTTCCTGTGAAGTTGGCTCCCCAGTATCACACTCAGCTCCCCAGTATCTGGTTCCAATTGATCTCTATAAGAGGACATTCCCACAATGTGTGTATGTATGTGCCATGTTGGGCTTTACATCTCAGGCAATTGGGTGTGTCTGCTCTCTCCGTGGCATGGAGGCATGGTCATTGTATTGCATGAGGGGTAGTCGTAGCTTAATCGCGGCTTCCCTTGAGCGTATTAGGGCCTACTCCCAGCCAATGTTAAGTAACTGCCTTGTTGTAGTTTCCCATCTGGAACTAAGGGGCCCCAACCCATCTTGGATATTATTAATTAACATTTTATAGGTCCAAGAGACTGCTTTATCCAGGATTTTTTTCTGCAGTTGTTTGCCTTTGAGTGGGGGGAATTCACGGAGCACTGTGGAGTCTATGTTTTTGGCACGTTTAGGCACGAAACCCGACTGATCACAGTGGATCAGTGAAGTGATCATTGTGAGAAAAAGGGATGCCATAATTGAGGCCAATATTTTGGTTTCTACATTAAGTAGTGATATCGGGCGTTAAGACCCACAATTTGCCAGAGGTTTTCAGAGTTTGTGGAGCACCGCTATGGTGGCATACATAGGTCTGGTGGAAGTGCCCCTTCCACCAATGCTGCATTGAACATGTTCAAAAGTTGTGGGGCTAATAGGCTGGCATTGCACTTTCGGATGGCAATCTATTTGGTCCCGGAGTTTACCCTGATTTTTGTCTGGAGATCATGTCCACCACTTCTTGTAGCGTAAGGTCGTTATCAAGGGCCGTTCGGCCCTCATGTGTGATCTTTGGGGTGTGAATGGTACTAAGGTAGTTACTTATTTGCACCTTGCCTGCTAGGGGTCTGTCCTGATAGAGGGATCTGTAGTAGCCAGCGAATGCGTCCGCCACGGCCTGCACAGTCGTGTGAACCACCCTGTTTTCATGAATCTCCACTACCCACTTTGCCTCTCTCTCCCTGTTTCCTAGCAAAGCAAGGAGCTACCTGGCTCTGTCCCCAGACTCGTAGAGTTGCTGTTGCATGGCCTGAAGTTGGGTTCGTACTTCTCGCTTCCGTAGCGTTCGGTATTCCCTTCATTTCACCGCTATCCGGTGAAGCAATTGAGTATCTGGGTCAGGATTAATGTGTCTCTCCAGGTCAAGGAGTTTCTGTTCTAAGGCCTCAATCTGATGTGTCTCGTCTTTTAGTTTGGGGGCTATTATGTTTTGCGCTCTGTCACGCAGCACTGCCTTGTATGCATCCCATGGTATAACTGCAGAGGGCACTGTGCCCTTGTTTTCATGAAAGTACAGCTCTGTGGCTGTGCGGATTTCCTTGGCTACTGTGTGATTGTGTAAGTCCCAAACCAACAGCCTCCACTCCCGCCGAGACTTGGAGGTACTCCCACCCACCTTCAGCCACAAAGGTGAGTGGTCAGATATGCCTCTAGCTAAATACTCTGTCTTTACAATTCCTCCCAACTTACTGGCGGGTGCGAAAAGGTAGTACAGGCTGGAGAAGGGTCTATGAGCCCCTGAGAAGTATGAATAGGTACGTACTAATCAAAAGGATTATTAACACCAGGCCAGCTCCTGTCAAGGTACTCATTGGCTTCATCTTAGAACTTATTGAGATAGCCCTTACGACAAACTACTTTATGTTCAACTGCGATTACTACCAGCAGTTCTATGCAACTTCTATGGGAGCAATTGTTCTCCCAAATGTAGCTAATCTCTAAGTAGGCCAATTTAAAAATGATTTCATCACGAACAACCAAAAGCCCTTCTTAACCAATATCCAGCGCTGGAAGAGGCATATTGATGATATCTTTCTGATATGGGAAGGCAGTTAGTCTGAACTGTCCACATGTATACGGTATCTTAACATGAACCAATCCTTTCTTAGATTTACGTCCAACCAGAGCAATGAGAGTATTCCCTTCCTTGATTTGGAGATAAGACGCATCAAAAACCATTTTATTGCCTCTCTCTATAGGAAGCCAACTGAACATAATACCGTACTTCAATATAATAGCTTTCAACCCAGAGCATTAAAAGATGGGTTGCTTATGGACAGTTCCTTACACTGCGCTTGAACTGCACACTTAAGAAAAAGATTTTTAGAGATGGTCCCATCCTTAACTATAAACTTTGTGAAAGAGGCTATCCCAAATGCTTTGTGAGAAACTCCATGAAAAGAGCGTGGTATACCCTAAGAGAACAGATTCTTCAGACACAATCCAACCCTAAAATTGATAAAGTAGTCTGTGTCACTACATTTTGCCCAGAGTGCAACAAAATAGTGTAATTCATCAAGACGCACTGTTCTATACACACCACAATGGAGACCTTTAAAGACCTTTCCTTCTTCTCTTATAGAAAGTCTAGAAACATCAAACAGTCTCTGGAAAATGCCAAAACACAAGATCCAACAGAGTAACACCATCCTGTCCACTTGGGGCCTTGAACCCACCAAAGGCCATTACAAATGTGGGGGTTGCACATCATGAGAATTCACACTGAACACTAAAATGTTCACACATGGGCAGGTCAAAATTACATTGCAACAGCATACGAACAGTGCATCCACCAATGTGGTATACTGCATATGGTGTCCTTGTCAATTAATATATATTGGCCAGACAACTGAACAAATCAGAGCGAGGAATTCCCAACACAGAAGCAGAATCCGAAGCTTTGTCGCAGCACCTGTGGTGGCCAATTTCCTGGAGAAAAAACACACAGCAGATAACATCAAATGGCAAGTTCTGGAACTAGCTACTCTACCACCCAGAGGAGGAAACATTAAATATCTCCTACAGAAACGTGAATGTAAATGGATAGGTATGTGTGACGCCATATAAAATGGCTTAAATACACGTGAGGAATGACATAACTTTATGACATTAATGAACTAACATGCTGGTCCCTATCCATCACCATCTAATTGGCAGTCTGTGATGTTTTTAAAAAAATGTTTTTAAAAATGTTTTTTAAAATATGATACTCTGTCTTGTTTGTCCATGCAGCCATTATCATCTTAGCTGGCAGCATATATGATCGGCCATCAACAACGTTTAATGATGTAATTTTTCACTCTATTTTGTTCATTCTTTCACCCACTCTGTCAGTACTAGTTCACTGACATCTTGTATGGATATACCCTTTATGCATCCTTCATGTCTTGTGTTCTTGTATTCGTATTTCATTAATCCCCACAACACATAGATAAGCAACATTCTATCTAACCCTCCAATTTAATTCCATAGTGACACGTTGTCATCTCAACCCGATGACACCCGTCCCCACATGGTCCTTTGCCATGACATCCAATTTTCAACAGGTTGGGCCGTCCTTCATTCACACCGGATGTCCTCTAACCAAATGGAGGTCCTGGACCTTTAGATCTACAGGTACTAAAGCTCAAACCCGAGCCTTGTTTCCTCCTAATTTCACAAGGCTAGAATCAGCCCATTTTCACTGGTCCATGGTATAGTCTATAAAAATATTCCCCTCCGACTGCTGAGAAACCCGGGGTTCGGTTCCAGAATACCCATGCAGTTATTTATCTTTATGAATTAATTTCTTGAAAAGAGAATCCTTATTTTTAAACATACTCCTCCTCACTGTTCCCAATAAGGTGCTCGGATGCGCACCTCTGTTTCGATGAGCGCGCAGTGCCATGTGTGGAGAGAGCACACACAGCACATGAACCCACAAGAGCATTTGCGCCACTGCCTTTAAAAAGTCGAGCGGCGCTAAAAACCGGTATTTCGTGGGCAGAATAGACTAACTTGAAAAAAAGACAAGGGAGCGGCGGGTATGTCTTGCGGCAGCATGTGGGATTATGGAGGGCACTTTGCTTCATTCTTTTGTATCTAGAGCCTGGCAGTGGGGCATATTGTGTGCTTTTGTTTAAGTATTCATGTTAATTGTAGCGCCCGTCACGAGGTGCGATATGCATGAATACTTTAAACAAAAGCACACAATCTGCCACAGCCTGCCTTTAGTAACAAAAGAAATTCAGCAAGTCTACAAACACGGCATGTAAAACACATGCTGTGTTTGTAGACTTGCTGAAATTCTGTTCTTAACAGAGCTGGTCTGCGGGGTGATTGTGTGACCTTGTTAAAGTTTTCTTGTTATTTGCAGCTCCTGACGGGCGCTGCGATTAACCTGACAACTTTATATAAGTCACACATTCACCCCGCTGCCCAGCTCTATTAAGAAAAGATATGCAGCAACTCTGTAAACACTGCATGTAAAGCACACGCCCTGTTTGTAGACTTGCTGAATTTTTCTTCTTAACAGAGTTAGGCTGCACGGTAATTGTGTGACTTTGTTAAAGTTTTCTGGTTAATTGCAGCTCCTGACGGGGGCTGCGATTAACCTGAAAACTTTAGCTAAGTCACACAATCACCCTGCTGCCCAGCTCTAATAAGAAAAGATATGCAGCAACTCTGCAAACATGGCATGTAAAGCACACACCTGTTTGTGGACTTGCTGAATTTCTCTTCTTAATAGAGCGCAGCTTGGAGGTGATTGTGTGACTTAATAAACTTTTCTGTGCTGAGTATAGTGTGCCGCCCGACTTGTATTTTCCTGTTTCTGTCACTGCATCCAGATTTATGATACAACAAGTAACATTATACCTACAACTAATCGGACTATAGGCTTTGTCAGTGGTTAGTTGCATAAGATAAATAAGCGGCAGCTATGGCTTGTACATAATATTGGAAAAGCTTCCACTTAAAGCCCTGGTGACACCACAACATTTTTGCTGCCCCTGAGATTCAAAAAGAGAACGGATATCCAGAGAGAAAATGAGACTTATTGAAGGATTTCCCTTCCCCTACAACGCTCACCTGGCATGACGTCATGCCATGACGTCTCCACTAGTGAGAAGTGAGCAGTGTGACCACTCGCACATCCATGTGCCTGCTGTCACTGAAGTCCCGAAAATAGAGGACCGCCTGTGCCAGGGCACAAAACAGAGCCCGATAAAGTCCTGTTTCGAGACCCCCTTTAAAAAACTGCCGGCGCTCAGCACTGGTGAGATCTGGCCCACTTAAAGCCCTGAACGTAGTGTCCGTCATAAGTCACCCACTGTCAGCTAGAAACATCACACAATCAGAATGTGAGGACGGGCACTTTAGGTGTTGATTAACAAAGAGTCTAAATCTGCCAGTTAGCAAATGAGGCCTGACACTACATGTGAAATTTGGAGACTACCAGGAGGAAATGTCACAAACAAGTGAGCTTTCTAGAGTGGAAGCCAAAAGCTGTGGAAAGAGTTGGATCTTACATGCAGCGGGGTTACTCTGAATATACTCTGTGCCAGTGCAAGACTAGTCCATTCATAGCACCAGCAGACTGAGCTTGTGCCTGTAGGAAGTGGTTTGGAGTGTGTTGTAGGAAATGAGCAAGTGTTAGTGAAGAGAATACTCCCTACAGATGGATCAGTCAATTACACACTTGCAGATGCCATCTGCTCAGACCTGCATCTTGGCAAAATTCAAAATCTTGGCGAGGCCTAACCTGCCTTCCACCCTTCTTAGTTCGTTCAAGTGATCATGGTTACATAGAGCGAGCCTTTAGAAATGACAAGATGGCCAAAAATGCTCCTGTTAGAACCCCAACATCGATATGCAGATACTCTACTTCTGAAGCCTTGCCATACCACACTCGCTGTCTTCTCTGACATATCTTTTATCCTTTATTCTTCCAACCCCAGCTGCTCTCACCATCTCCTTCTTTTCCTTTTCCTCTTCTTCATATCTGTCCCGCTCCACATTTAGCCACTTTCCCCCTTTCCCACATCCCATTCTTGTCTCCATTTCCCTCTTGCTGTCTGTTATTTGCTTTCTCTCTTACCAGTTTTCATCCTCCTTTCTCCCTCCCAGTTCTCCAGACCCTCTAGCTGCCTTTCTCTTTCCCTCCCTTTCTTACCAATTTCTCCATTACCCCCATTTCCATTTATTGTCTTTGCACCATGACTTTTTTTCTCCTTTGTTCCTCTCTCCCCCTTTCTCTGCTACTAAATCCTATTTTTCACTAGTATCCACTCATTTTCCTTCTGGCTGCTATGTTACAATTTTGAAAACACATATTCCTATCCCTGAATATATGATGGAAGCACATTAAGAATTTGTACCAGTGTACCTCTGCAGTGTCGGTGACCTGGCCAAAAAGGACATGAAAAAGCTGAAATTGGATCATAAATCTAAATCTGTTCTGATCAGGGGGCCCAAAAATAAGTTTGGCTCAGGGTCCTCAAAATCCTTTATATATCCCTGTGCATTTGCTAAAGTTTTCATGTTAATCGCAGCACCTTATCGTGATCTGTAATTAACATGAAAACCTTAACAAATGCACAGAATCACCCCGCAGCCCAGCCCGATTAAGTAAAGAAATACAGCAACATAGCTCCCAAGGTTTCAAATTGCAATGTGGGATGTTCTCATACTTTTACTGCAAATATTAGTGCCATTTGAACAGAGCAGGCTTTAGTGCTGGTGGCGCCTGGTGTGACAATGTTTGTTGGCGCCCCAATGACCACCTCCGCCATGGATACTCTAATTACCAACCTTTAACCGTGCTCCTCAAGTTTCCATAACCCCTCTCTTTTTCGGTAGGTAGCCAAAATATGGAAATTAAAATATCGATATACAATAATATCGTTGTTTCCATTTGGATGGTATAGATAATTGATGTGCAGTACTATCAATGGACAGAATATCGATTTTAAGGTATCTATGTTATTAATATCGACATTTTGTTTAGTGTTATGTAATTTTGTAATGTATTTTATATGTTTGTTAAACATGTTTTTTAATGTATGTTTAGAAGTTGGTATTTTTTTTTACATTTTACGTTTTAGCATCAGAGCGGGTTGTGGGTTTATAGGGGAATAGGGTGGGAAGTAATTTAATTATAATTAGTTAATTATTATGGTCTTTAAATATTTTGATTAATAATTAATTGTTAATTATTAATTAATTGGTCATTAATTATTATTAATTAGTTAATTAATTAATTAGAGTTAATGTAGTAATATTTTTTATTTTTTGTTATTGTTAATTAATAATTAATTGGTAATTCATTATTATTAAGTGATTAAATGATAATTATACTTTTTATGTGATTCATTTATGTGTAGTGGGTTGTGTGTTTATAGGGGAATAGGGTGTGAAATAATTAAATTACATTAATTAAAGAGATTGTATTTATTTATTGGTATTTATTATTAATTAATTGTTAATTAATTTGTAATTCGTTTTTTAAAATTAATTTATAATATTAATTATAGATAATTTATTAATAATTATTGTTTATTCTTGTAAATTTCTTGTTACTTAATAATTAATTTGTCATTAATTATTAATTGGTAATTAATATTTGTCAATTAGTTATTTTATAATTATATCAACTTAATAATATTAATTGTTATTAATTGATTAATTGATATTTAGATTAATTGTGTTTTTTTGTATGTGTAGTGTGTTGTGTTAAAGGGGGAGTAGCGTGGGAAGTAATTTTTTGTTATTTTAGTCAATATTAATTATAAATATTTGGTATTTAGTAATATATTTTTGTAAATAAAATATTACATCTTTTTTTCTTTAAAAAATATTTAATTGATAAGTATGTTAATATAACGCCTACGGTATCCTGCGCTTTCGCTACTATTGCACCCTCTGGAGTGTGAATAGTAATTTCTACCCCCACGCTATCCAATGCTTTCCCTACTGTTGCACCCTTTGGAGTGCGAATAGTAATTTTTACCTCTACGCTATCCAACGTTTTCCCTACTGTTGCACCCTCTGGAGTGGGAATAGTAATTTTTACCCCTACACTATCCAACACTTTCCCTACTGTTGCACCCTCTGAAGCTGGAATAGTAATGTTTACCCCTACGCTATCCAACGCTTTCCCTACTGTTGCACCCTCTGGAGTTGGAATAGTAATTTTTACCCCTACGCTATCCAACGTTTTCCCTACTATTGCACTCACTGGAGTGCGAATAGTAATTTCTACCCCTACGCTATCCAAGGCTTTCCCTACTGATGCAATATGTGGAGTAAGTATATATATTAATTTATATGTAGAGTTTTAAATTTATTTTAAATGTATATGTATTAGTTATTATTTTTTAAATATGTTTTAATGTTTATATCTATAATTTGTTAAATGATATGTATTTTTTAATTATTTTTACATTATTATTAATACATTTAAAAAATATATTTTTTTTACTTCGATATTTTTGTACCACGATATTTTTTTCCGATATTTTTGTACTTACCTTTATGTAGATAGAACTTCGATATTTTTGATGTCGATATTTGTGCTTCGATATTTTTGTATGTCTATATTCTGTCTGTCGATATTATGTCATAGATCCCTCTTTTTCATGTTTATTTTGTTTAATAGCGCCACTCATACCAATGTATGGTGTTAAGCACTTTACATTGTATACATATTACACAGCGATTCTGAATCATAGTGTGTAAATCAATGCATAGGAAATGTTACATCAGACAGAATAATACCATTTCTCTTTTTAACAGAGCTGGGATACCGGGTGATTGTTTTTTTAAGCAAAAGTTTGGAGTGATATTTGTCGCTGCACACACGCGCGGCCTGGTTCCTGGCACACATATCCATGGCTACAGCGCAAAGAGACCCTACACTGCCGCACACAGAGGAAAAAAATTAGAGGGAACATTGCTTCTCCTTTTGCCTGTATGCTTTTTTAATTAAAATTGCCTCATGATCTTTCAGACACCTCTCCATTTACAAGATTGAGCCGTTCCTCCACCGGCCGCAATGTTTTCATTTAACGTCATATTATTATTAAACTCTACCTGAGCTTGGGCTTTCTCCTATTTCACAGGGTTAGAATCAGCCCACTCTTGCTGGTCCCTGGCATAGCTTAGACGTTTCTACTGCTCCATTTGCTCTGAGGCCTGCTGTGCGATTCTTCTGTACCCTCTCATATTTATTTTATTTATATTTTTTCCAAATTGTTTAAAAAGGTTTCCCCTTTTTTATGAAGGATATTTTTCTTCATAATTCCGTGCTAAGGATTACGTCCTACACTTTTTTGATGAGTAGTTGGCTCACCCTTCTTTTGTTTGGGTCTAATCAAAGGCAATCACCTATTCTTCCTTTTTTATACCTTTAGGCATTGCTAATCACCAGATATCCCACATTTAACCTCTAAAGATTCTTTTTCAATCTGAAAATAGCCCACCTTGCTTTTTTCAGTCCTTTACAGGTGAGCATCCGCCTTTTCCATACTATTGCCTATTAGGCCTATCTTTATGGTCAGACAATTATTTAAATCTAGCTCGTCTGTGTTTACAGGAGCCAAACACGCAAAGTGACAATTACCCCCCTCAAGTCCATTATGATGACTTTCTCCACTCCCTAGTAGTCCCTATCCTGTGGGTTGCTCTCCTCTAAAACTGCAGCCAGTATGCATTGTTCTATTTACACCACTAATTTGACTCATTTGCCCCGTACCCTTAATCATGCCCCTCTCCCTTTCTTCCCCAGACCCCAGGCAATTTCAGTCCTGATGAGAACCTTTTCTCTATTCTAGGGATGAAACATCGTCAATAAATGTACAAAATCAGACTGTTTTTCATTTTCAGTGATACAATGATTTATTCCCGGTGTTGTGACTTGTGCTGTCCTTTGCTATAAAGCCACTTATATGCCGCTTATGCGCGCTCAGTACCTCACTGTTCTTCTTTGATTTCGGTTTTAGTTTGACTTTACACCTGGGGTCCACCCATTTCTATCTTTTTTCTAAATTCTTCTCATGTTTTTGAGATGCACCTATGAAGTGTTGACCTGAATAATCTCCATTAAATAAAACTCTGTTCAGCTGAACTGTAGTTACTCACAAATACTGGCTTTGCTGTATTTCTTTGTTATTTTAGAACAAGGTTGATGTTACAACGATTTATTCTACACAGAAATACCTCTGATATTTAAGGAACATTTCCAAAATGAGTTCCATTTGAACGTTTGTTACAAGGATAACTTGATACCCCTGTTCACATGAACATGAGGGTTGCTCTTTTTTATGTTTAAATATTTCTACGCAGACCAAGAGTATCAATGAGATCCTGAACTATACAAAATACTGTAGTGACTGGTTTGCCGATGCATAGCATAAAACGATCAAGGAGAAGCTGATTGTTGCTCCGACAAGCCAGTCCCAGAGAAATGGAAAGGACCAAACGGTGGGTTCTAATTTGGGTTTTGTGTTGTTTGACAATGCTGGAATTAATGGAATGTATTCAGTGCAAAGAGTGATAATGCATAATGAAATAGTGCAGATGCAAAGTCATGCAATAGGAAATGTGTATAATTCTGGAGTGAATGTAAATATTGATTTGCTGAAGAATAGAGCATACAGGCAAGAGCGGCATGGGAGGCAATGAGACAGATCTGAGCAAACAGTCGATTAAGATCAGGGCTTGCCTACTAAATTGTAGATCCCTGGTTAAGCATGCAGTGGAGGTATGGCTCTTACTGGGCAAGAATAAATGGGACATCATGTTTCGGACAGAAACATGGCTCAAAGAGGATACCATGCCAGCAATTACCATCGCAATTCCGCCTGGCTTTAAAATTTGCTGTGCACATAGGGAAGGTACTAAAAAGGGAGGGGGGAGCGATTGTTTTAACCCTTTCCATGCTGATGATGGAACCGCTCCGTCATCAGCTGCGGTTGGCCTGTGCTGATGACGGAGCGGTTCCGTCATGGCCCGGCCGCCGCGCCTGCGCGGCGCTGATTTCGCGCCTGCGCGGCGCGTTCTATTGAGCGGGCGGGGCCATGACGGAACCGCTCCGTCATGAGCACAGCCCAACCGCAGCTGATGATGGAGCGGTTCCGTCATCAGCATGCGGCCGCCGCGCGGCCGCCCCGCCCACTTAGCGATGCGGCGGAATAGCCGCCGCAGCGATGGAGTTAAGGGACTCCTGGGACATTGAGTCCTCAGTGATGCTAAATATGGATATGATGGAAGGACTAAACTTCTGTATCAAAATTAACCCTACCACTTCTTTTTCAGGACTCTTGATTTACAGACCGCCCAGAATGTGTGCTAACACAGAAGTTTGTGATTATATTGCGCAGAAATCCCTTCTGTATTCAAATTTCACAGCACTTGGGGATTTCAACCAACACGTGAATGACCCAAGCTGTGCCCATGCAGCACAGTTTGCCTCTTCTCTCGTGGGGGTTAATTTGGTTCAGCATGTGAAATTCCCCACCCACAAAGCAGGGCACACCCTGGACCTGGTGTTCTCTAATATTCCATCCCTGATCACAAAGGTCCCAAGTCAAATGGTTTGGACGGACCACCACTTCATTCCTTTCTCATTTAGTTTGGAAAAATCGAGTCAGCAGGGAAGTTCTTGAAATTTCCTAAAAAGAAACTGGAGGAAGTTGACCGCAGAGACTTTAGGACCTGTCTTTCAGGAGAGTCAACGTTTACTGTCAAAAGATCCGAATGTAGATGCACATGCGCATCATAACTGGATTTCTACTGTTGTAGAAGCGACTGCTCCGGCTAGAGTCACTAAAACGCGGAGGCAATCTCCCTCGGCCCCGTGGTTTTCAGAAACCCTCAAAATTAATAAAAGCAGATGTAAACACTTGGAACATCAGTGTAGGGTGGAATACTGCGATACAGCTAAAACAGCATACAAGAAAGCTCTAATAGAGGGCCATAAATGGATAAGAGAGGCAAGGAAAGATTATGTAGCGAGGAGCATTAAGGAGGCAGAGAACTCTAGCAAATAATTATTTAAGGTCGTTAACTCTTTCCTGAAGCCAATAGAATTAGAAATTGAAGTACAATCCTCCTACTCACTGTGTGAGAGCATCTCTGACTTCTTTGATAACAAAATTCGGAACATCCACAACTCGTTTACAGCAAGAGTTGAGACAGATAAATCCGATGTGAAGGAGAGCAATAAACCAGAGAACTTGTTTACAGAATTTCCCTTGGTTGCACAGCAGGAAGGTCTTGCTCAGATCCTTAGCTGCAAATCAGGTTCACCGGAGGACCCTTGCCCTCTTAAATTATGGAAAGTGCGGGCCTATTCCTTTATCAAGGTGCTGATCCATATTTGGAATACTTCCCTCGCATCTGGCATTTTCCCTGATATGTGGAAACATGCCATTGTCCTCCCCCTAAGGAAAAAAACCCAATGAGAAGCCAGGAGATCTGAGCAATTATCGCCCCATTTCATTACTACCAACCCCTGCAAAAACGCTGGAAAAATTGTTACAGTGACAACTAACAACCATTATTGAGGAACATGGCATTCTACACGAAACCCAATCTGGCTTCAGACACGGTTTCAGTACTGAGACGTCTCTCTTATAAGTGGCAGAATTAGTAAGAATGTCAGTGGACTCAGGGGCATCAGCAATGCTGGTGCTCCTGGATCTATCAGTGGCATTCGATACAGTAGATCCACACACACCAACCTTAGCGTTCGCCAAGGGTGGGAACCAGAGGCACGGGGCAAGCCAGCCTCCAATCTACTATGAATCCACAAAAAAGGGCTGTCCTTAAAGTGTTTTCCTAAAGGTATCTACAGAGTTAGGGGGAGATGCGCTACCATTGGAGGCATCTGATAAAAAGTTACGGACTGGCCTCACACACCGCCCGATCTGTTGCCTTCTATCTAACAGGGACAAAGATTTTAGTCATAAACTTTTGCTAAACCATGACAGTTGTAGGTTTCCTTACCGGATATACGATCCTAACTACTTCAATAGGGTACGATTTAAGACACTCAAGGGTATGCTTATTATTTGGAGGGAAATTGTTACTATGTATTCCTTACCAATTTATTTTACTAAGTTTCCTTTGTGGAATAATGTACTTCTTCCAGACATATTTCATGATAAGACCGCTAAACAATGGGCTAGTCTTGGAGTGGATAAACTAGAAGATCTTTTTGATGGTCATGGCTTTCGTACTTTTCAAGATCTTCAGGATACTTTTTTAATACCACGTCAACATTATTATAAGTACTTTCAATTTAGAGATTATTTTGTGAGGTCGCAATGGCTTAAATTGGTGGAGTCTCAGCCACTATTGCAATTTTTACATGAACCTCCACAAAAGAAGAAATATGCACTGCGTATCGGCTGTTTAGTCTGGATAGATTGGAGTCTCTTGCACACTTAGCTGGAAAATGAAGTGTAATTTTAGCTGAGGAAATAACCTCTACAACTCGAGATGAAGCATTATCAACATTAAAATTTGCGGTTTGGTCTAATATTCTGAGACTTCAGCAATTTAAAACAATATATATGTTGTATTATGCACCTGACAGGATAGCTAGATGGGGACAAACATCAATCCAATACTCCAGTAATAGGGCAAACTATCCTAAATAAGGGGAACATGGTGTTAATATTGTTCATATGTTTGCTACATGTCCTCAGTTATTGGTTTTCTGGTGGGAGGTCATTAAAGAATGGAACATCAACGGTACGGTTGTTGACTGTGTAAAAACTTATAAATATCTGGGTATTACATTTGATCACAATTTATCTTTCAGGAAACATTTTAACAACCTAGAAGCTAAAGGCTCATCTCTTACATTTGCCTTTAGAAAATTGAGGGATAAGTTACTATGCCCAAATCATGACCATTTGATGAAGGCCATGAAAGTGAAGTTAATTCCTTCATTGGACTATGGTTCTGTTATTTTTCAGGGCAAAGATGCGAAACTTTTAGATGATATCGAAATAAGATCATATAAATCGGTCTTTAGAATCCCAAAAAACATTAGTCGAGCGAATGTTAGAATGGAATTTGGATTGAAGAAACAGTGTCTCGTTAGACAATCTACATTTTTAAAATCTTTATTGTTATTATCCAGATCGGAGGAAGGGTCGTTGGGCAACCTTTGTTGGCTTGAGATTCAAAGAGGGGCCTATTCGGGAAGCTGGCGATCTTATTTAAACGAATGTTTGCATGCCTTTGATTGTCCGAACTTAGAGGATGAAACTAGGTGCAAAATGGTTTTCAAAAAAACAATCAATCAATCAGCAGCCCTTTTGTCTTGTATAACGGACAAAGACGATTTAAGGGGAAAAAAACATCTTTGGACAATAGCAAACTCTTTTACTAACCTGTATCACCAGCCTTTCTTGCAAATTTATTTAAAACCTTATATTAAAAATTAATTTATGCTGTTACGGTTTGGGAGATACCCAACCAAAGATGGAATCCCAAAATGGGAAAAAAATTGGCCCTCCAATGTCTGTAGATTATGTGGTAAGAATGAAGAAACTCTACAGCATATTGTAACTTTGTGCCCAAAACTGCTTCTTGAACGAAAGATGTTTTTAAAACCATTTTTTAAGGAAATGGGAGTAAGAACGTGCAGAACTGCAATCATTGTATGTCTAAGAGGTATTACAGCTAGATTAATTCATCAGTTTGTCAAGTATATCCTCATAGCGGAAACAAAATTATGTAAGGAAGACACTGTAACCGATGAAATCGATGTAATGAATGCTATCTAAAATGTCAATGACTCTACAATAGTAAATGCTTTTAGGGATCACGGGGGAATTTTATAGGATTTTTTTTTTTTTAATTGTTATAAATGTATCACCTCATTTTATAGATAATATTTGCTGCTAGCACATGATTTTTTAATTTGTTGCCACAAAGTACATCAAATTAGTTTGGGAGATAGTATATTAGGTTTATTTTAAGTTTATAATGGTTTTACCAGAATTCTTTGCTTCCCATCCAAAATATTTGATTCGGAACTAGAACGTACATTGCATTTTATTTAACTTTTGCTGCTAAATTGTTCATTGTCAACTCGTTGCACTTTACTTAACTTCTGCTGCTAAATTGTTTATTTTCAATTCGTCCTACTACAGTTGAATTAAGTATGTATTTGAGGGTTGGCTAATCCCTTTTCCACACTGGTTCTGTGTTTTTATCGTTTTTCTTAAATCAGGTTGTAAACTGAATTTGCTCTCTGCTGTTTGTAATGGTTTTAATTAATCAACAAATAAACTTTACTTACTTACTGGTGGGAGGTCATCCTTGTTTCAAAAAATCGTCTTGGATTGGACATGACTCTTTCTAGTAAAGAGTTAATGTTGGGCTATGGTACGGACCTTAATCAATGAAGGTGTGCATTAATGGTTATAGTCACATTTATTACTAGACTTGCCATAGCCCGAGCATGGATTTCTTCAAAACCATGTAATGCAACAGAATGGTGGTGTAGTTTTATAGAGGTCTTTGAACGGGAAAAGGCTTTGGCTAAGGCTAGGGGTTAAAGTCAATGCGAAAATGTAATGCAATTTGGCATGGTATGAATCAGGATTGATTTTCCTATTTGCAGTATATCTATTGTTCAATATTTGTTAATTTTATCTATTTTGCATTCTTTTCTCTCCCCTTGGTAATCAGAATGTACATGAAAAGTATGTAATATGTTGATGTCATATTTTTTTTTCTTTTGCTGTGCTTGTCTCCTTTCCATAAAAATGAAAAAATAAAAAATAAAAGAATTGCACTGTGTGCAAGTTACAGTACATGTTAAGAAGGCTTGTTCGAAATATTTTCACATTCATTGAGGCAACATCATTTTTTAACCTATTTTTATATATTTACTAATTTATATTTGTTTTAAAACAAACTGTGAGAATTGCATACCGATCACGTACCGGTCGCGGTTGGTGCATGAATTCGAGCATCCTGCCGCCATATTTGTATGTTCGTGAAGAGTGCACATAGGTTGCGCGGTTCCCAAATGTTTCAATTGTTTAAAATTTAAATAAAATATATATACTATATAATTTTGAAATCAATAGTATGTGTTTTATGGAAAGAGTTATAAAAGTGACATTAATATAAATATTTTGAATATTTGACTTCTTCATATGAAGTTACGGAAGCCGCGATGCTTCCGTGTACCCTCCCACACCTATCTCCTGGTACACGATATGTTCGTGGCTCCAGCGCAAATTATTTTGTTAAAAAAAATATATGTAATTTTATATTATACATTATACCAACAGATATACGTTTAAGGTTGTAAACCTATTTTGTTCTTTCTTTCAGGAGCATCTTTAGAATAAACACCTCTGGTGTTCTCTCTCACTCTGCATTTATTTTGTTGGTGTTTTTTTACTCAACACTAGAAATGGCATCTGGAAATTCACCCACAGATGTTGTTGAAGATGTGGAGGAGCTGGAGGAACCAGTGGAAAAAAAAGAAAGCATTGTCTGGACCTTTTTCTCTATTCCACCTGGTGAGAAAAAAGTAAATACACGCAAAGTGACTTGCACAGTTTGTGAAAAAGTATTATCTTGGGCATCCGAGATAAAATACTTCTGTGGAACCTCATCAATGATGAAACATCTAAAAACAATGCATCCAAAGGGTCTCGCAAGAGAACAGCACAAGCGAGAACTGCAACTACAATCACAGGATACTGAAATTGAAGGAACCAATACATCTGCGAGATCTGCAGTAACAGCTGATACACCGTTGCTCGTACCTGAGTTTGCTGGATTACAGCAACACTGCATAAAGTGCAAAAAAATACTTTGTGCTGGGGAGCAGTCTATTGCAGCAGTTATGGTTGCTGCAAGAAATCATAAATGTTAGTTTTTTTATGTTTTTCCAATGATATTTCAATTGCAAAATGTTTTCTCCACTTTACTGCAGTTTGTGGCTTTGTTTTTTTTATATGATTTTTTTAATAAACATCAAAACAAAGAGTTAAAAAACTCAAAAAATTCTAAAAGAAAATAGAAAAAAAATGTTCTTTTTAGAACCGCCTATTTGGTTAAAGATAGACAAACATGTATGCGTTGTATGAATGAGTGCAAGGATAATGTCTGGGTTATTGAATGAGTGTATAGATAGTTCATGGATGATTGGGTGAGAGCATGGATAGTGTCTGGGTGATTGGATGAGTTCACATGTACTGCCTGGGTCATTTGATGAGTGCATGGGCAGTGTCTGAGTGATTGCATAACTGCATGGGTTGTGCCTCAGTGAATGCCTGAATGGAAAGGTAGTATCTTGGTGATTGGATGAGTGTATGGGTAGTGCCTGAGTCCATAGATGACTGCAAGTGTGGTGCCTGAGTGAATGCATGATTGCATGGGTACTGCGAGAGTGAATGGTTGTCTTGAAGAATAGTGTCTGACTAATTAGAAGAGTACATGGTTAGTGCTTGAATGAATAGTTCAGTGCAATGATAGTGTCTGAGTGAATAGAGTAATACGTGAGTTATACATGAGTGAATGTATGAGTGCTTGCTAGTGCCTGGGTGATTGGATAAGTCCATGGGTAGTGCTTGAGTGAATGGATATGTGCACGAATAGTGCCTGAGTGACTGGATGAATGTATGGGTAATACCTGAATGTATGGATTAGTTGAAGGGTAGTGCCTGAATTATTGGGTGAGTGCATGGGTAGTGTCTTAGTGATTTGATGTAAGCATTAGTAGTGCCTGGAAGATTGCATGACTGCTTGGATAGTGCCTAAGTTAATTAATGTTGCATGAGTGCTTGGATAGTACCTTAATTAATGAATGAGAGTATGAGTAGTGCCTGGGTTATTGGATGAGTACAAAAGTATTGCCTAAGTAAATGTATGAGTGCATGGGCACTGTATGAATAAATGGTTAAGTTGAAGGATAGTGCCTGGGTGAATGTATGAGTGCATGCATAGTTGCTGAATCAATGAGTGAGTGCAGTAGCAGTGCCTGCCTGATTCCATGATTTGGGTAGTGCTTGGTTGATTGGATCAGTGCATGGGTAGTGCCCAGTGATTGTATCAGGGCAAGAGTACTGTCTGAGTGAATTAATGAGTGCATGGATAGTGACAGAGTGAATGGATGAGTGCATACATAGTGCCTGGGAGATTGGATGAGTACAAGAGCAATGCCTGGGTGATTCCTTAAGTGTATGGACTGTACCTGAATGAATTCACTGAGTGAATATATGAGTGCATGTGTACAGCATGAGGAAATGGTTCAGGTGAAGGATAGTGTCTGGGTGATTTGATGAGTGCATGGCTAGTGCCTGGGTGATTGGATGAGTGCATGAGTACTGCCTGAGTGAATGGTTGAGTGCAAGCATAGTGGCTGAGTGATTGGATGACTCCATGGGTAGTGCATGAATACATGGATTAGTGCAAGGGAAGTGTGTGTCTCATCTAATAAAGTTCAAGTTCAAGTTCAGGAATTTGTATAGCGCACTACTCACCCAGAGGGTCTCAAGGCGCTTGGGGGAGGGTGTGCATTATTTATCGAATAGCCAGGTTTTAAGTTCCTTTCTGAAGGAAATGTGGTTCTGTGCAAGGCGGAGGTGAGTGGGTAGAGAATTCCAGGTCTTGGCCGCCAAGTAGGAGAAGGATCTTCCTCCCATGGTGGATCTGTGGATGCGCGGAACTGCGGCGAGGGCTTGATTGGAGGATCTTAGTTGGCGGGTGGGTGTGTAAAAGGACAGTCGTGTGTTGAGGCATTCGGGTCCTAGTTTGTAGAGGGCCTTGTGTGCGTGGGTGAGGAGACGGAACATTATTCTCTTGTTGACGGGAAGCCAGTGGAGGTCTTTCAGGTGACCGGTAATGTGAGCTTGGCGAGGGATGTCCAATATGAGTCTGGCTGAAGCGTTTTGGATGCGTTGGAGTTTTTTCTGTAATTTGGCTGTGATTCCGGCATAGAGGGTGTTTCCATAGTCCAATCGGCTAGTGACCAGTGCGTGGGTGACAGTCTTTCTTGTTTCGGTGGGGATCCACCGGAAGATTTTTTTGAGCATACGAAGTACGTTGAAGCAAGAAGATGAGACGGCGTTGACTTGTCTGGTCATCGAGAGGGAGGAGTCTAGGATGAAGCCTAGGTTGCGTGCGTGGTCTGTGGGTATGGGCGCTGAGCCCAGGGCCGGTGGCCACCATGAGTCGTCCCAGGCAGAGGGGGATGATCCTAGGATGAGGACTTCCGTTTTGTCTGAGTTAAGTTTTAGGCGGCTGTTTTTCATCCATTCGGCTACTTCTTTCATGCCTTCGTGAAGATTGGTTTTGGCGGTGTAAGGGTCTTTGGTGAGGGAGAGGATCAGCTGGGTGTCGTCAGCGTAAGAGATGATGTTAAGGTTGTGTTGTCGCGCGATGGATGCGAGGGGACTCATGTAAACGTTGAAGAGGGTGGGGCTGAGTGATGATCCTTGTGGTACTCCGCAGATGTAATAAGTGCATAGGTAGTGCCTGGGTCATTGGATGAGTGCATGAGTACTGCCTGAGTGAATGCATGAGTGCATGTGTAGTAATTGAGTGAATGGCTGAGGGCAAGCATAGTGCCTGAGTGATTTGATGACTCCATGGGTAGTGCATGAGTGAATGCATTAGTGCAAGGGTAGTGTGTGGCTCATCCAGTGAGGACATGGGTAGTGCCTGGGTGATTGAATGAGTGCATGTCTACTGTCTTGATGAATGTATAAGTCCATGCACAGTGTGTGAGTAAATGTATGAGTGCATGGGTAGTACCCTAGTGAACAGTTCAGTACAGGGGAATTGCCTGGGTGATTGCATGAGTGCATGGATAGTACCTGGGAGAATGAATGAGTGTATGGGTAGTCCCTGAGTGACAGGATGAGGGCATGTATAGTGTGTATTTGGTTCCATGAGTGCATGGGTAGTTCCTGGGTAATTCCATGAGTGCATAGTTGGTGCCTGGTTGAATAAAGCAGTGCATGGGTATTGCCTGGGTGAATAGTTGAGTGCATGGGTACTACCTGGGTGATTCAATGAGTGCAGGTGGGAGAGGTGTGGCGCCGCGGCCAGGGCGACTGACGCTGGAATCTGGGAACCACGGTTTGATCCCCGGCTCCGGCGGCAGGTTAGCCCAGCACCATGTGACTCTGGGCAATAGCTCGCTTAATCTTCCCGACGGCCCCCAGCGCCTAGAGACCCTTACGGGTGATTGTGCGCTTTACAAATGTGGACTTTACTTTACTTTTTACTTTCATTAGTAGTATCTGCATCATTAAATGGTTGTATGCATAGTGCCTGAATGAATAAATTAGTGCAAGGATGGTGTTTGAGTGATTGGATTAGTGTATGTGTTGAGTCGCATACAGTCGATTCTATCCATTAAAACTTAGTCCTATTAGATCTATAATATATCTTAAAAGACTTCTTCAAATGAAAAGATACATAAAACTTCAAAAGTGTCAATTTTTGAAATAGAATTAAAAACAATTTCAATACCCACCTGTCCTACATAAGTAGAAGAAAGTAATACATACATCTTCTTGTACGCAAATTTTGAAAACAAGTAGTGTGTTAAATAGACGTATTCTATTGTGTGTTGGTTTCTACATGTATTCTGACACGTGTTGTATATCTGTTGACTCTAACTTCAAAACTATGTAGTTCATCACCCAGGTGCACAAATCTTATCGGTGCGTACCCCTGCGATCATGGGGTGTACGCACCGTACCCCATGTTCGCTGGGTGTACGGTGCGTATACCCTGCCATCGCGGAGTATGGTGCGTACACCTCATGATTGCAGGGGTACGCACCATACCCCTGCGATCATGGGGTGTACGGACCGTACGGTGTGTATGTGATTGTGTGCTTTTCCGTACGAATCGCCCTTACCTGACGTGGAACGTACAAATCGCGTCCTCATACTCTGGTCCGGATCATACTCGTCTGGTCGTACAGCATGTTTACGATTCGTATGGAGAGTGCTCCGGATACAAATCGTACGGACGTTTTTTTTCCAGGATCGGAAGCGAGCCGTAGATGTGGTGCACCACTCTGAACAAAGTAAAACCAGTAATGGCAAAGTTTCCCTCTTTTTTTCCAAACAGATGAATGTATGTACTAATCAAAATTCTCCCTTCATTTTTTAAAATTCTAAAACTCACTTCTATTGGATACACATATTAACCCTTAATTACTCCCTTCTAAAAGTGTCCAATCTGCTTCCCTAATTTACAGCAGTCGTGACTCAACAGCAGTGCCTTCGTGTAGGTTTGAGTAGGAGACACCAATCCTGATGGAAGTTCAAAAACCTATTTCCTACTATACTAGTATTACTTGAAAACATACCACTTCTAAACATAGTACTGATTTGGGAAAACTTAATTTAAAAGTATATCACTTGTATATAACTTACCATTTCATATTTTAAAACCAATCCAATCCAATCCAAAAGTTCTTTATTTCGGCCATTAAGACCATAAAAGATGCAATTAAAAAAAAACCAAATAAAATCACACGACAACATACAATATAAAAAGAATGCAAGGAAGCAGAAACTACTTAATTCAGTATATGTGAGGATCCAGGAAATTTAAGGTACCATTCACTGCAGTTCATTTCATGATGATGGATTGCCCTTCAGTATTTTTTTCCTTTTCAACCACATAGCCATTAGATACTTGGTTAGTGCAAAAACGATACAGTGCAGGGTACTTGTCTCTAGAATTCTATACGATTGTAAACAATTTCTAAAGCCTAGATTCCTGCACAAGGGTACTAGCCAGTACTTTCTTGGTCTACTATAAGCAGGACAAAAAACAGCACATGTAGTTCATCCTCCACATTAGTACAGCACCCAGGATAGGTTTTGTCGTCCGATGTAGACCATTTACTTGTAAATTCTTTGAGGGGTAGTGTACCAAGCCTCCATTGGATAAAAAGTTTCCTTGCAGTAATGGGAAAAATAATATCCATGAATTCTTCAAACTTAAATGAACTTTTGGAAACCAGAAATTGTTCAGTACGGGTGCCAATTTTCGGGGCGCACAGGAGCGTGGTTAGGCTTTTATCCTTAAAGATCTTAGGGCCATATGCATCAAGCCGTTTTTAAATCGCAAAGGCCGAAATTCTCAGAATTTTGGCCTTTGCGACTCGCAAACGCCCGTTTTGCATGTTTTGGGATGTATGAAACATTCCCAAAATAAGGAATTGCAAAGTTGTGCGATTCCTTATTTTGCCATAGCATTTAGGGAATCTCAATTTTGCGATTCCTTAAATGCTATGTATGTAGCATTTTTGGCTAGCGAAATATGGTTAAGAATTCGCAAATTACCACCAACTTTTAGTTGATGGTAACTTGCGAATTCTTCAAAAAATGCATATTTTGGCATTTTTTAAGGTGCCATGTGATGCACACACATGCCAATAGGGCATGTATGTGCGCCATATGCACACACATGTACATTTCAGGGGTGCAGCAGGGTGTCTTTGAGACACCCCTGCACCCTTGAAATAATTCTCAAATTGCGATTAGCAAATTGCGAATTCGCAATTTGAGAATTATTTCGCAATCATTCCTATGGGCCTTCTGGCCCATAGGAATGCATTGGAAATTATTCCTTAATTGCGAATTTGCAAAATGCGAATTTGCAAATAAGGAATATTAAGGAATTGCTAAAAAACAGCGATTTTTTTCATACATACCATTTTGCAATTCCTAAATAGCGATTCCTTAAAATTCGCTATTTAGGAAATGCAAAATAGTTTGTTGATACATATGGCCCTAAGTGAGCATTTTGCGGGACACCCCAAGACAGCCTCTTTCGGGATCATCCCACAGATCAGCCAAGCCCAATCGGGAGAATTCTCGTTTTACATAGGCCAGCCATGGGATTCTGTCGGAACAATTATAGCTCAAGACGTGCTTCAAATCTTGCCTGTAGTGGGACAGTTCGGTAGTGGACCATAGCCTGTGCCAGAACCTCAATGGATTTAGGGCTAACTCATCCCCTATTGAAGGGAGCCCCAAATCTAGTCTCAGTGGTAAAAAAGGCGTACTTTGTGGTAGAGACAGCAACCGTCTAAGGAAGTTGGTCTCCACCTTGACAAGTTCTGTCCCAGCATTATGACCCCACAGTTCACCACCATATGATGCGGCTGCTCTGGCTTGAGTTTTGTACATCTCCAGGGCTGGACTAACTGGCTTGAAGGTTGAAGAATTCGAAAACTTCAAAATGCCCCCCACCATTTGCGATAGCTTTAGGCGAGATTTTGCTATCTGTGGACCCCAAGATAGGTTTTCATGTAAAGTTACCCCCAAGTACTGCAACGTTCTAACCCTTTCCAGCCTGTCCGATCCCAAGGTTGGATTCAGCCTAGTTGTTGCCGAGGGATTGAATACCATGAACTTGGTTTTATCTGCATTGATCTCGAAGCCATGAGCCCTGCAGAAATCCCCAAACCCATCCAGTATCCGTTGGATCCCCATCGGGGATTTGGAAAGCAGGAGAGTATCATCGGCAAACATAATTGCCGGAACTCTCCTGCCTGCTAACCTAGGGGCATCGTTGTTAGTGACATTGTCAAGGTGAGATATTACGCCGTTGACGTAGAGGCAGAACAGGGTTGGTGCTAAGACACAACCCTGTCTTACCCCCCTGCCAACTGGGAACCTAGACGACAATGCCCCATCCCTCCCACACCTAACCTGGGCAAAATTTCCATTGTGAAGCCTGATTATTACTTGCAGGAGCTGTGGGGGAACACCTAACTCCCTGAGAACCACCCATAGTTTCTCGCGTGGTACTAGGTCGAATGCGGACCTCAGGTCCACAAACACCAGGTACAGACTTCCCCCCTCGATCCCTGCCGTCTTCCAAAAAAGGAGAACGAGGCGAAAAATCTGATCCATGGTGGATGTGTTCTTCCTGAAGCCTGCCTGGAGAGGACTAAGGATCGCATTGTCCTCCATCCAATCCAGGAGCTGGTCCAGCAGAAGACGGGCGAAAAGTTTTTTCGGGTACATCTATAAGGCTGATCGGCCTGCAGTTGGCTGGGAGCAGAGAAGAGCCCTTTTTAAAAATCGGTACTATCTCTGCGCCCAGCCAAGTACAGGGGATCTCCATTCCTCTCAGAACTGAATTGAAAATGATGAGCAAGTAGGGACCCCAGATCTCTGGCTGGCGCCTAAATAAATCTCCGGGGAGTTTATCAAGACCTGGAGCCTTCCCCCGTGCAAGTCTCCCTATTGCATTTAATACCTCACCCAAAGTAAACTCTAGTTTCTCGTTGAGCTCAGAGGGGGTGTCAAAAGCTGCCTCCATGGGGATTGTAAAACTCTCTTGATACAGTTTACTAAAATGGGATTCCCATACCAAAGCAGAAATGTTTGGCTCTACTGCAGATTTCGGTTCCCCTGAACCTGTGTGGACTAATGGCCAAAATGTTCTTGAGTCCCTGGTTTCCAATGCCATTGTTAGGTTATGCCATCTGTCCCAATCCCATTCAGACTTTGCGTTGGCGATAGCTTCCCTATATTTTCGTCTCAGCTCATGTACTTTATTTTTATCAGTGCCAGACTTGACCATAGAGATCAGCTCAGTCTTGATCTTTTTACACGTGGAATTATACCAAGCTGAGGTTAGTGTCCTCTTCTTCCTTCTCGCAGTAACAGGGTAAAAAACCTCTCCTAGCCTGTCGACTAGGTCTACATGGATTTGCCCTAATTTCTCATTAAAGTCAATGGCTTTGGGTTTGTTGATCAAGTCATCCATTTCGACTAATTTTGGGAGCGCCAGATCATAGATTTTCGTGATGCACTCTGTTGAGTTAACTAGTTTCCCCTATTTTACCCTACATCTATTGTTGGATAATAATAGGGCCCCTACATCTTGTTCTGCATCATTTAATGGTAAACTTTCTTTAGGCCCTGGGTGGACCATATCCAAACAGAGAGTATTATGGTCGCTATCTGCTCTCACCGTCACCCTAAAGTCCAAGACCTTAGACCACATACTGGTGTCTACAAAAATGTAGTCAAGGCGTGATTCGTGGCCCTTCCTATTAAAAGTGCACGCTGAGGGAATGTCAGATGGAGTACGCCCATTGCAAGCCCTCAGGGCATAATTCAAGGTGAGGGACATAATCTGCAACGCCAAGGGAGACCTGATTTCGGGCTTGGTGATCGACAGGGGGGAATCCCCCAGTAGTCGTCCTCAGCCATTAGGGCACCCTCCTTTAGTCCATGTAATGGTTCAAAATGGCAGTTGACATCCCCTCCCATCAGAATCTTACAGTCACCGGGTAGTAGTCCTAGAAATAGAGATAGTTCATCTAGAGTGGGTGATTCCATGGACACACTCACTGGACGAGAGTAAACATTAACAAACGCCAGATTGTAAGCATGTGGCCATTTAAGAAGAACGCATTGTACGTCTTCCGAGTGTGTTGGTATAATTTCCGCTATACAACCCAAGTGGGTAGCCACCCAGATTGCAGGTCCGCCAGAGGGCCTCCCTTTGCCACCCCACCTAGCAGGAACATAGAAAGTTGCATAACCCACCCTGGGGTAAACTTCCCTAGCCCAAGTCTCCTGAAAGAGACAAATGTCATTGCTATCCACTAGGGAGCCCCAGTCGCTGCAATCTATGTTGTTAGCGATACCAGCAAGGTTCCATGAGAGAACCTTCATCCTTTTTGGGCCCAAATTGGACACTTTACCCAACACGCTCTCGCCATCTAATTCTAGGTTGGTGACTAACACCCCCTCCAGGGGTGCCGTGGGGGATTCTGGAGTACTAATGATATTTAGCCGATCGGGGGATAGGAGGACAGGGCTAAAATTGCCAATGTCAAAGGTATCTGCCCTTGTCCCCAGCTGGGCTGTGTGGGGGACCACCCCTTCACTACCCCCAGTGCATTCAGCCCGTGGAAGTCAGTCAACCTGATCAAGGCAGCTATACCTATTAACGTGAGCATGATTGCTCTGTGTTAATGTATCATGGCGTGGGGGCCTATACCTTGTACCATCGATGGCAAATCCCACCCTAGTCCAGCCGTCATTCACCCCAGAGTGCAAGTTATTATTTCTTGGATAGAAAAAAGACAGCGATACCAGTTGGATAGATTTGTTTCCCGAACTCCCCAACCAGTTACAAATGTGGGAAACAATCTGGGAATCCCTAAAACTTACCAAAATGCAATCACCCCCTATTTTCTTTACGTTATGTCCTACCCAAGGAACCCTCCTGACCATCATTATTTCCCCTCTCATGTTTGGTGGCAGGGGCCTATGAATGTTCAGCCAACTGATGACTTTGTTTCTTAAGGAATCAAAAGATTCCGGGACAGAGTTGGAAAGCTCAGGGACCCCGGTCAAAATTACAGTATGGGCTGTCGCCTCTGGAGGCTGATTAACTATACTTGGCCGGTTTAGGCTATTGAGAATGCCTCGTTATAGTCATTGGAATAGGCAGCTTTGACTTCCGCACTAAAGGCACGGGAGGAAGTTGCCTTGGAAGGGGTAATGGATTAGGTTTAGGTAGGGTGACTATGGGTACACTCGCAGTAGAAGAGGAATTGGTATTCTTTGAGGTTAGGGTACTGGAAACACTAGGGGAAGAGGGAGTCCCGTATTCATCATAGTTACACCTTGAGTGCTAGTCCAGGTTCTTAGCTGATCCTCCGTACCCCTGGTTGCTTGTTCTATTGTTTGTAGTCTGATGTCAATACAGTCAAGCCTAGCCAACAGGGGATCTAGGAGTTTTTTCAGAACGTTGGTAATAAGATGAATGGACTGATCCCTACCGCCACGAGTCCCCTCGCCAAAAATAAACGGGTCAGACTGCAATGACATCTGTGTGTGGGCGGGGTGCATTGGACTCGCCGTTTCATTGACAGTCGCGGTGGAGGAGGATTCCGTCATGTCAGGCATATTGTCAGTGGTGTTGGGGGCGTGATCCAATTTGGCCCTTTTTGCACCCTTTGACTGTCTGGCTCTTTTTCTTTTTGGGACAGCACCTTCCCGAAGACCCCGTGAGTGTGTTGAATTGGAGTCACTCCCCTCATCCAGAGTCAGAACTGGGTGAGATGTTGGAGAAGAAACCACCTCAGGTATGGTACGAAGGGAGTCTCGGTGTGAGTTTGAGGGGGTCCTCAGCTGTTGTAAAACAGATTCGATTATTTGATCAATGCTATCCAAGAGAGATAGGTTGGAGGCATCCAGTAATTCTGGGGATCTGGCATTCATAGTTGAACCCGGGGAGGATCGCTTTGTACTTTCAATCCCCTCCGCAAGCTGTCTTTTTAGGGCTGTCAGTTCATTATTTACCACAGTATTAGCTCTAATGAGAAAGCTATCCAAAGTACCTGCAACCATGGTGGACGATGCCGTGGCTTTACTTCTTGTCTCCCTTGTTGCCATGTTGATCTGGTCTTGAGGTACCTGGGTCTCAGCCAAGATGGTCCCACTATGATGGCCAGTGATTGGCCATACGTAAAGCTCTCCTTCCCTTTTCGTGTCCTGAAGAAGACCCCAGCATGAGGTTTTTACTAACCCTTACACCAGGGGTCCAAACATAGACCAGACCACACCTCTTCTCTAAACATAGGAGAAACCAATAGAGTAACACAAATCCTATGTCAAAGAGCAATATGGAACTACTGATCTAAACTAGACTGTAAAGGCTGTATCGAATTTTACTGTGATTGTTTTATGGTCACAACACCTTTACCCAGTCCCCACCACTATCCCATCACACCCATCCCACCCAACCACCTCTCTTTCTTTGTCACCAAGAGCGCATTGTTACATTATTGTGTGAATAATATGTTACATTTCTTGCCTACTACAAGTTGTACATATAATGAGTTCTCAATTAATTGATTCACACTGTTGAGTATAAGTTTATTCGATCCAATGAATTAATTGTGATGTTTTTCCACATTTTTCTTTGATTCAACACTTTCCGGAACTTATTGATTGATACTAAGTATCCGTTAAACTATGTGCTAAAATAAAACATGCACTATACCCATGGACTGTTTTATAATTTGAGATATATCATGTTGATGTGACATTTGATGCTTTGAAAAGAAATAGACTCTGACCACCTCATACGTACCTGATTGACTGACCCAGGTCAGATAGTTTTTAGGGTTAACCCCGTTACAAATGCAGATAGCAGGTGTGATTGAGTCTTGCAAATACTACCTTATCCTGTCCACTGTACATTTCAAAGTTGCTTCTATAACCAATCAGAAAGATGCTTTTTGTACAAAATAAGATGCATCCTATTTTTGAGTAAACAATGTTTAAGAACAGCCAATCAGTTATCTGCTTTTTCAAATACAGCATCTTAACCACCATTTTAGACACATCTCATTGTACCAACTGGCTTACTCAGCTACAGACGTTTCTGGATGCCTTCCACTCATCCCTTCAAAATTCGTTCTGGGGTAAAAATTATGCTGAACACAGAGGTATTGACAAAGACCTAGGTTTGCAAAATGTCAATATTAAATGGTTTGCACAGATAGGATTAAAGTGGCACCAATCAACTCTGTCTCATCTTCCTGCTTCGACACCCTCCGCCTCCTTCGTAAGACCTTCAAATGGATCCCCCTCGAACACCGAAAGACAGTCACTCACGCCCTGGTCACCAGCAGACTCGACTACGGCAACGCACTCTACGCCGGAATAAACAAAAACCTCATCCGCAAGCTACAGAACATCCAGAACGCCGCCGCAAGACTGGTCCTCAACCTGCCAAAACACTGCCACATCTCCCAGCACCTGCGCACACTCCACTGGCTCCCCGTCGAGGCGAGAATCACCTTTAAGATGCTCACCCACGCACACAAGGCCCTCCACGGCACCGGACCAGCATACCTGAACAGCCGACTCAAATTCCACGCACCCCAAAGGACCCTACGATCAGCCCAGCTTTCCTACGCTGTGGTCCCCCGCACCAGAAAGACCAGATCGGGAGGCCGCTCCTTCTCCTTCCTCGCGGCCAAAGCATGGAACGCCCTTCCGCTCCACCTCAGACAGACAACATCGCTCCCCATCTTCGCAAGAAACCTTAAAACCTGGCTCTTCGACAGACCCCCTCCTTGATGGAATGGAACCTGCACACCCCCAACCCCCCCACCCCTAGCGCCTTGAGACCCTTACGGGTGAGTTGTCGCGCTTTAACAAACTCCTGATTGATTGATTGAATTGTTGCATTTGGTTAAAACCTTTTTCCATCTCCAACCCACTGACCTCATGATATTTTACTGTGGTGGCAATGACCTAGGCACATTGACTGGGGTAGGATTGGAAGTGATAATGAAGGATACCTTTGCACAACTGATGACGCTTTTCCCTCACACTGTCTATGTATACTCTAATATATGTCAAAGACAGAAATGGAAGTGGTCAAATCAATTCTGTCCACACATTGAGAAGGCTAGGAAGAATGTTAATAAAACTGTTTCTGCTTACCTCAGAGACCATAGGATGGGCTCCATCTATAACAACAATGTATGTTTTGATATGTATGACATCTACAGAAGTGATGCAGTTACTTTACAGATGAATGGAACAGAGTGTTTCTCAATGACCTTAAGCTGTGCATCCGCACTTACATGTAGCTCCAACAAAGCCATAATGAACACTACACCTCTTTGTAGAGCAACCCCATAACCCAACAGTGAAAGAAATACATTTTAAATTTTTTTGACTGTTTTTAAATATTTTCCAGATTTGCGAACCCATTGAGAAAGCGCATAACAAAAGCACAATTTCAATGCACTACATTTCACTTTTCAAGTTTAACTTTTAGCCCGTTTGGTGCGTCGGACGGCCCCCGGCCATCTGATGTCACAGTGAGCGTGTGCGGAGGACGCCCGGGGTCCGTCTGAAACACGCCCACTCCATAAATCACCTGCACTGCGGCGGAATTCGTGCCACCGTCAAAGGGTTAATTTATATTTTATTTATATTATTTTGAACACTATCAATTTTAATGTGATTATTAACTTCAATCTCACTAGCTCTATAAAAAAGTTCACAACTGCAACACTACCTTCTGAATTGTATACTTATTATTATACTGTATTTAAAGTGGCTGCATGAATCAACCACAACATTGCACTGGGGGGGTCGCGCTCAGAGCTGCAACAGGGTCGCGACTCCCACCACAAGAGAAAAAAAAGTTATTTAATGCCCCCCTCACTTCCATAGGCTGATTTTGGCTCGGGACCCCATCCCCCGAGGCCCAGCTATTCCTTAAAATATTGCTCTTTCTTTAAGAGAGAGAGGCCAAGCAGAACCACTTCCCCAGGGAATTTTCGGCCCCGGGGCTTGGCAATTTTTTATTTTATTTTTATTTTCTAAAGGAGGGGGGCCGCATGGACCCCCCCACACCCCACACTGATTTTGGCCCCGGGGACCTCAGCCCCCGGGGCTCGACCGTTTCTTAAAAAACATTGACAAAAGGGAGATAGGCCGAGTGGCCGCCTCCCAGGCCAATTACGGCCCCAGGGACCCCATCCCCCAGAGCATGGCAACAACATTAGGGACCCTGGTGGAGTCTCAGTGTCCCTGCGGTCTCTGCTGGCTCCCCGCCTCCTGCTACCTCTGTGAAAGGGTCATAGGTTAGTGCAATCATTTCTTTCATGTCAAAGGCAAATTGATTGTTTGTGGCATATTCTACACTTAGGGCCCAATTATCACTTTTGGTGCAGCAGGAGCAGCTGTTATGCCACTGCCATGCTCCCACTGCGCCAAAGCTGTAGTCAGACAACCCGCCATATTAGGAGTTTCCTTCTGTCTGGTGGGTGGTTTTTTGGTATTGCCACTGCAGTACCTCATATAATGGGCACCACAATGGGAACACCAAAAACAGTTCCTGCACTGTATGTAAAGTCCTTGCCGTTCAGGAACTTGGGTGCATGCATACAGGGGGCACATGTTTTTCCCCCCTGCATGCATCCACATGCCATGAGGCACCAGGGGGACCTTTCCTTTCCGCCACGATTTTCATGGAGGTGGAACTGCCATGAAAACTGTAGTGGAGAGGAAACTTGATATATGCTTTGCAGGACCACGGCAGTCCTGCCAAGCATATTACGGCCTCGGTAGTACTAGGGTGATCCAAATGCCCAACTAGTAATGGGGCGATCAGAGCACGGGTACGGTGGGTGCTGGACCACCACCGCTGCACCTCCACGAGTCTGGCAGTCCTCGAAATGCCAGACCCGTAATCAGGGCCTTAGTGCAGATTATTTGAGGGGGTCTTCAAATGCTTTGGGTAAAATGCTAGTAGGAACTTTGTATGGCTGTGTATGGGTAAGGTTTAACTATAGTTTGAATCATGGCTTGTTCAAAATGTATTATTTTATGTGGGAAGCAGTTGTTTGTCTTAATTTTAATGTGATTTAGTAGTTATACTTTGTTGATTAGGTAGTAGGACCTATATGTATGGTATATTGGTGTTTTGATATTTACCATTTATGGTTGTATATGTGAGTAAATGGTTTGGGACACATTTTGAATGGCCCATCCATCATACATGTTTGACACTGGCTTAGTTTTTTAATAAGTTATCTGTGATAGAAGATGTTATAATATGTTTATCATTGTTAAGGTTATCACATAAGAGGATGGGTTGTTCATTATGTATTGTGTTTATGTGTTTAGGAATTTGGATATGTTAGGTTTTTTTTGGGGCAGAAGGGGTATCACTGTTGGCTTTGTCAGATCGTGCTATAAAGCATTTTAATATGAGTGTAAGTGATAGCTGGCATGTGATGTGCTCAGTGACTTTAGGGAGTATATAATTTAGTATTGTAGTTGTAGGGTCTTGGGAGCTAGTGCTTGCCTCTCCTAAATCCTGTAGTACATTTCTTACTTTTATTCCAGTGACATTTGGGGGGTGGTTGTGTTCACTCACATTAATTACATCATCATTTGTAGTTGCCCTCCCAAAGCAAGCATGAGAATAATATATAGTACATTTCCAGTTGATAGTTACTTTGTATGTGCTATTTTGGCTGTAATAGTAGCCTTTGTGTGAGAATATTAGTTACCCTTTCTGTGATGTTATGTATCTTGCTCTTATTGTCATTATGTCTGAAAATAGTGTCATATTACAAAGAATTAAATGGTTAACAATTGATAATCCATGTGTTATTAACATACAAGCTCATGGTACTCGTTTTAAATTTTATATTTCTCTATGTATCCTTGCTGGTAATTGCTGCCTTTATTTTCAGGTTTTCTGTTGGAGGTTTGTTAACGTGCGTCAGGTGGCTCCTTTTCTGTTTGGAAAAAATATTGTTGTTAATGGAAGCTGACAGAGTTAATTTTTTTTTTTTTTTTATAGTTTTAGGGTATCTTTTTCCAGGGATGTGATTGGTGTCATATGTGATTTGTGTCGATTAGTAGTTTCTCGATGTTGTATTAATTTCTTTGTAGTATCCTTTTAGTATGTATAGTTCAAGACATTAAGCACTAAGGTATTTTGTTAGTTATTTATTATTTGACATTTTTTAATTAATTAATTTAGCAGTTATTTCAAATAAATGTTGTATATATTTTCCCACTTCCGTTCTCAGGTTGTTTTTGAAAAATCCGGCAGAGCATTGTCTTTATGCAGCTTTTGTAGTTTTAGCTGTAGGAAGTAGTCCTTACTTCAATATTTTTGTTTTATTTTTGATGTATTGTTTATGGATATATTTATCATTATTTTTGTTTAATGTAAATGTTAGTACTTGTAAATATAAAAAATTTGATGTATAAAAGTTCATATGTTTTTGAGGTAATTCACATTTATTTTAAGAATACGTATAAAAAGAAAGTATTTAAAAAAAACAAAAAGAAAATATATAAAAAGTATAAAAATAATGTTATAACATTAGGGATAAAAAAAGACAAATGCAATTAAGAAGATAAAAACCCTACCAACAAGGGTAATTAGACATAATAAAGTTCATGCTTTAGCAATCTGCTTTGTTCTTAGTAACACGATCTTTCCAAGTACCGTTAAAAGCCAACATAGGTAAAGTCCTAGTCTGAATTTATTATAAAGTACATGTGATAGGGGTTAAGAACCATATCTAAATAAGAATCTATCCACTGTCATCCTTTGGATTTTTAATCCTACAACAGAAGTCCAATAGGCCACCATTTAATATTTCTTTAGCGTTATGTTGCAAATCTAGAGGGTATGACCAAAGCTCTCCAAAACCAAGCTTAAAGAGCCAGCTTTTTATATGGGCCCTCAGGGGATTTTATTGAAACATGAACCCACCAGAAAACATTGGAGCCAATCCCTATATACTTCTAATTCCTCTGTTACTCATACCCTTAGCCAGTACAGTATAGATCTCATTGCCACAATATCTGAGATAGATCATCTATTTAGATCCATATGAATAGGCAATGTTGGGGTTCAGTGGCGTAACCTTAATAGAGATTTGAGAAAGGTAACCCCTGTAACTTCAAGCAAATTTAATTTGCAATTCCCCCAAACCTGTGCCCCATATAATATGCCCCCACATACTTGGCTTATATAGATTGCAATTGGCGGGGCTATTGAGAAAGTAGTAGCCCTATTTGTAAATCTAATGATTGGCCCACACCCTGTTTTAAATGAAGGGTAATATTTAAAATCTGGCCTGACTATTTATGAGAGTCCTCCAGGCTCATTCTCAAATAAGCAAACCCAGAAACCTATTCAAGGGACTCTCCATCCAGCTTTATATTTCCTCTACTCTTTTTCTTTCTATCTCCAAAGACCATTTACTTTGTTTTATTCTTGTTAATTTCCAGACTGTAGTCCCTACAAAAGACTATAAACTTTTCTAAGAGGTTTGATAATCCTGCTGGCATTTTAGACATAAACATAGCATTGTCAGGAAAAAGTAAACATGGAGACTTACTATCTTTAATCTTTGGAGAATCATTCACACAGTCAAACAGGTAAGGGAAGCACTCAATAATATAGAGGAGGAAAGCATAGGGGCCTGTACGCAGCCTTGACACACACCTCTTACCGTAGGAATTTCATCAGTTTTGCTTGCTCGCGTTCGCCAACTTGGCGTTGAGGACCGCGAGCAAGCAAAAAATGACTGCTGCACTACACTACGCTACGTGTGTTTGTACTGTGCTACGTGCAGTTCGCGTAGACCGAAGTAGCGCAAACTTTGCAAATTACGCAAGCGTAGCGTAGTGCTTTGACCAGGGTTAATCGTAATCTGTCTTTCTTAGACAATTTGATGGCGAGATAGTGCATAGATTTGTGTAAGAACATGACTTGCAGAAAATATTTAAAGCACTTTTGTTACTTTTCAAACGTAAATGAAAAAGACATTCAGCAGATGGACATGCAATGGTTAGTTGATTGAAAGACGTCCTGAGATATCTGCAGTAAAAACATGATTTCATTTGAGAAAAAGCCAGAGCCATTTATAAGACAGGGGTACATGCTCTTGTAACAGATCGCTGCTGGAAAACTGGTCCTTGGCAACACATTTTTTAAATGGACAGGTTTGTCCAAGGGAAAGTTCGGCGTTGTGTGAAAGAAAGATACATTGAGACACGCATTTATTTATAGGACACAGTTAATTCGATTTTAAATACTGAAAACTGGATATTTACTTAAAAACGTTTGAGTGATACATTTATTGTGATTGTGAAAAAGCTGAATATTTTCTAGAGAAGCAGACCTGGTTATGTAAGTTAGAACACTGCCTGAGAAAAACATATGACTCACCAATTTATCACAATTTCTGATATGGGAACAACTGCCAGAAAGGCAGGTCAGGGTTCCATGTTGGAACACACCATAATGCATTGACAACATCGCATTAAATTAAACCAATAAATAAACGAGCAAGCCATTTGCTAGCTATGTTGGATAGGCTGATCAAAAAGAACACATTTTTCGAACGGCATTTGCTATGCCACATGTAATTAAAATATCTTATTAGTTGTTTGCTAGAGTCTTAGGTCAAGGTTTCACGAAGAACACATACTTTAGAGTCGTGACACTAGCCTCAAAAGTGCTTAACCGTCATAGGGTTAGGAGAAGCTGTGGAAATGGTGGGCGAGTTATTGCTGATATGTGCAGCTGCGTTAAAAAGGTCTGCAATAGTATAAACATATATATTAATGTAAATTTGTTCACTACCTCAGATTTAGAGTAATGCCATTATTTGTAATTAATTAACACATACGTATAGAAATACGTGATAAAATTGTTACTGCAGGTTACTTCTCATTTATTCCCTCAACTGTGTAAATTTGGAAGCAATACTAAAGTGATCTTATTACTGAGTTGCATTATTGCCTTAGGGCCAGCCTCGGCCGTGGAGGGAGTTACGGTGGGGCAGAGAGGCGGGCGGGGGAGGGGCAGGGTGGGGGTACTAAAAACCGGAATATGGATTATTGAAGGTAAGTAAACAATTTACTTAATAAAACGAATTTCGTAGCACGCGCTGCATCGCATTTTGCAATGCAGGGTGCGCTACGAAATTCGTTTTATTAAATAAATTGTTTACTTACCTCCAATAATCCATATTCCGGTTTTTAGCACCCCCCCAACCCTGCCCCGCCCCCGCCCGCCTCTCTGCCCCACCGTAACTCCCTCCACGGGCCGTGGCTGCTTAGGGCTAGCTTTGCCTCTAAATGAGGTAGTGAATGCAGAAACAGCCTGGAGCCGATTCACAAAGGCATTTATATGTACTGAAAGTAGTTCTACAGGAGCCCCGAAATGTTTAACTCCCACGTAAAAGTGCAATTAGGGCACAGTCCTCTCTCTTTGAACTAATTGTATCTAAATAGTCCCTGAATATTCCCATTTAATTTCCTTTTTTAGATGTTTTGGGGCCAATTCACAAAGGCATGTAAGAGTACACAAAAGAGTACTACAGTAGTTCTATATGCTCTAAATGCCTCTGTGAATAAGCCACAATATTTATGGCTAATGTTTTGGGCCACGAACCAGGATTACCACTCCACTTACCAAAACCATTACCAGGACATTGATCAGAGAAACAGCTCATAGAAACTCCGTCAGACACTATTCTGCAGTTAGTTCAAATTGTGCCTGTCCCATAGTCAGTGCTCTCATACAAATAAAATGCAGAGGTGGGAAACGGTTTGATGTTGGGCGTGTCAGTGAAAAACTCCTAATGCCACTGCTCCAAGATTTCACCAGTCCATGAAATCTTGGGTAGCGGATGACTAACCCACAACTACCTTCCTGGCATGCACGGTTGGGCTCTTCTACTTTACCCTCACATTTCGAGATGCTGCTCTCTGGTGTGGGAAGATCCAAGTAGTTTGGAAGACATTGCCTACTGACAGATTTAGTTGGATGAGCCATACTGCAATGGAACTCTATCTTCTAATGCTAGGCTTGTATTTGGGATGCAGACAGCAGAAGGATACCATAGACTCAAGGTGAAAGCAAAATGAAAAGGTTCCTGAATAAATAGCTCAACCATGAATGTGAAGGAGGATTCGGAGAGGGACTGCAAAGGAAGGTAAGATATGGGGTGAACATACCATGTGTAACTTGCTGTAGTGTAATTACGCAAAATTACAGCCCATCATTTAGAGCTATTTTCTAAGTTCAAAATGCATCATTGAGTCCACAATGGACCCGAAAATGCATTTTGCTCAAAGAAAGTAGTGCTAATTGCAATAGAACATAAATAGCAGCACTCACCAGCCGTTCCTGTGCTCTTGTGGTAGGAATCTTTGCCCCAAATTATTCAAAATAATTCCTAACTTTACAACTACTACTAAATGTCTTTTGTGAATACCAAAAGTCGTGAAGTTAGGATTTTTCTCAGTTTAGTAGTAGTAAAGTTAGGAATCATAACTTTACTACTACTAAATGCCTTTTGTGAATACCGAAAGTCATTAAGTTAGGATTTTGTCTCAAATTACTTTTGTGAATCGAGCCCCCTGATTTTGTTCCACCTCTGATAGGGGATGGTGGTGCAGAGCCTGGAGATGCTGAAGTGGATGATGGAGTGATGGTCCATGTGAGTTCTGTAACATGGCTGTATTTGATGAGGTTGCTGGAGGTGAAAATTGGGTCCAGTGTTTGTCCTGCAGTTTGTGTGGATGATCCAGCTAAATCTGTAGCTGCTCATACTGTCAAGGAGGTGTGCAGTGTTTTTTTCATTGGGTGTGAAAATGTAGGTCACTGAGGAAGATGTCCTTGTAGTATAAGACCAGGAGCACAATGAAGTCTGCAATGGTATTGCAGAACCTGGAACGTGGGCCTGGGGGTCAATATGTGAGGGTGCCTCTGATGGTTGTCTATGGAGCTTGAAGTTGAGATGTTCCATGGGGATGGTAGTTTTATAGGTGGTGTTGGTGGTACACTCTGTGGTCTCTTTGTGAATGATGGCTGTTTCTCCTGATCCTGTGTCCTGATTTATATGTATCTGGGATCGCTGTGGCAATGTCTGGAGCGGATGTGGGGTTGAGCCAGGTCTCAGTAAGGAAGATGATGTCGGGTGCGAGGGTGGCGATGAGGTCCCATAATTTAGTGGAATGCTTGCATAGTGAGCTTGCGTTAAGAAGGGTGCATGTGAGTTGGTGTTTTTGTTCAGATGGTGTCTGTGGTGTGTTTGGGGTGGGGCCGGTTGGTGGGCTGGTGTGTGTGCAGTGGCAAGTGAATTTGCAGTGGGTACAGGTAAAAGGTCCTACCATGGAGCTTTGGTTGGCATTGAGGCAGTGTTTGATGCAGCATCTGGGGTCAAGGGTGTATCTTCAGGGGGTGGGAGGAGCAGTGGTCATGGTGCTGTGTGCCGTACAAGCTCGGACGGGAGGAGACAGGCTGCCCTTTAGCGTGCCTATGACACGTCAGCGGCATGGTCGAGCTGCATCCTGCCTTATGTAGGTCCTGGGGTGGGTGGGGATTCTGTTGGCTGGAAGAACAGTTAGAGGGAAATCTGTTTGGGAAAGCCACAGTGAAAAAATCCGGTTAGCTGCGGTGTCACTGGATCAGTCTGGAATAAGCAGGAACTGAAGGCCACAAGCAAGTGGCGAGCTAGGAGTCCAGCTGCCTATTAGTTTCTGAAGCTTTAACTATATTTTACTAAAATGAGTGGTCAATCAGCAGGTTTCCTTTATAATATTCTACAAGTCATCTTTTTTTCATTACAAGGAAATATGCTTGAATGTTGAGGCAGTTCAATTGGGTAATCAAGAAATTAAAATTACATATGGCCAAATTGCTATCAAGGTGAATGCAAATAATCAACATGTAGAAAAAAAGGAAGGCGACAAAAAAGCAAAGAAAGAAGTTTCAGTAAGCTATATGGCCTTTTTGCAAATCTTCATGAATCAGTTTCGAGATTTTTCTTCAAGGAGGGGGCTGATGGAGACGCAGTATATTTTGAGCCCCATGATGCAAAACTTTCCAGCTTCCAACCATTGAAATTCTGCTGTGGGTTTTGATGGATCATTTTTACTTTCCCTTCTGCCTATTTTGCAATTCTGCTAAGCCATGATCCATATTCATTATTGAGGCAAAAAGGTTTTTCAGGAAGAACTACTTGCCAGCCGTAAACCCAACAAGCTTGTCCAGGTTAGGCAGTGCTGTTTCTTTTTCACAGTGGTTTTGCAAAGATGACAGTTACCTTTCAGTTGCTACTATGTCAGATCATCTATCCAGTGAAAACCCTAGTGGCTCAAGTGTAGTGGCAGCAATCAACACATAGAGTGCCATTTCGAGCAACCAGCAACGTTTTTGCATTAAAGAATTGTCTCCCTGAGCGTAAGCGCGTTGCCATGGAGAGGAGTTAGTAAAGGTTCACCTATCCAGAATTAGCCAAGAGGAGTGAGACAGAAACATGAAGTGATAATCACAGTCTAGCCTAGGCTTCTCTTCATAGGGATCTTGTGTAGGTAAAGGCATACAGTCAAGAAAGCAGTGACTCTCATATCACTGCAGTCATCTTTACTCACATAGGTCATAGTACAAACACACATCTCTTGAAAGATGCAAATCAGGTTGCCTGTAAACTCACCATGCTTGTAGCCCTTGTGCACCTATACAAATGTCAGAAAGTTTCCTTGTGCTAAATGGGAACATCTTATGGTAAAGCATTCCAAACTTAGTGTGTGATGGTCTTCCTTCCTTCAAATTTTTTTTGCTACAATCCAGAATTATGGTGAACGGTAACTTTTATCTGTGACCTACATGTTTACTTAACAACAGTAATATTATATAATTTATCATTTTCACACTCCGGTCAGTATGTGCTTTCTCTCTGAAAGAGAAAAGGCTTGGCACAGAACCCAAATACAGTCAATGGTAATTGTGACAAAAATGTGTGATTTTCACCAAACCTTGACGTTTACAGGCATTCTGGGTCAGAAAACGTAGTGCGACTCTGGCAAGCTATAACCCCATAATACATCCCTGGGCGTCTAGCTTTCATAAATGTCTGGATTTGGGATGTTGCCCTGGGTGGGGACCAAGCTCAAATACTGCATGTGCCTACATTTCCAAAATGGATACATTTTCAAGGAAAAGTCCTGATATCTCCACATTTCATTTTCCTATCCTGTCATGACAATAGGCTAAGTCGCACAGAAAACATTGAAAAAAGCATCTATTGTGACTCTTTCTTTGATTGAGCCCTTTGATCTGAACTCTCACCCTAGATATGGAATGGCACGCTGTATCTGACAAAAACAGAACCACACTAGCGTGGCTGAACCCACTACCTGGGACAAGATTAAAATGCCCCTTGGAAATGTAAAAACCACAATAGGTTTCATCTGTTCCTCTCATGGGTGATAGGTACAACCACACAAGTGAAGTGACAATGGGTGATAGGAAATCTGTGGATCCCTGCAGATTCTGGAAATTTCCGCCTCTGAAATGTGAGGAAAATGCTTGATTTTTGTTAAATAATCATACTGGGATGCATAGACCTCACACCACCTGAAGGCCCCGGGGTGCCTGTTTTTCAGAAAAGTCTGGCATTGGTAGGTTTCATGGTTAGCAGCGTGCCTTTGATAAAGATCAATTTACAATGGTCAGGCAATTTCAGTAGTTGTTTCCTAAGTTGAATTTGCCCGGCGTAAAACGCCTCTAATACCATACGAAATTACTCAATAAAGAGGCAGGCGCTGGAGACTGGAAGACAGGAAACAAGTTTTATTCCGACGGAGTGGAACACATCAGATCGGACAACAAGGTATCGTCTCGAGGTGCTCTCTCAACTTCTCTGAGAGCTGGTCTTTTATACACTGGTTTTAGACATGTGAACGTCCTTTATTACAACAGGGACATTGTAGAGCATGAGAATGACATCAGAACGATATCCCTGTCACCCCCCAGTTCCGGCCCATTCCAACACATGACAACAATAGAGACCCTTTCCCCTCATATGATTGGGAGGGGCTATCACGCAGCTGAGTGTTCTGCCGATCTCTCTGGAATGTGTGCGCCTGATCGAATCTCTGGGGGTGGAGGGTCGTGATCAATAGTGGCCTCTTTCAGGAGAGGCGAGTGCATACAGTAGGGGGCAATAAACTGTAACCTCGGGCTAAAGGATGACCAGCGGTCAGTGCTGACGTTAGGCTCAGAGGAAGGGTCATCAAAGGAGGGGTATTCATGGACGGAAAGGAGGTGTTGGTCAGGCGCGGGGTGCGATTCTCTGGGACAGAATCATGCGGGAGGGGAGGGCTCCTGACTTGTGCATGAGAGAGCGGGGGCAGTCAGGGTGCATGGGGGATGCTCGCAGGGTCAGGGAAGTGCGCTGATGAGCATTCGTGAACAGGGAGACCATGGTACCTAAAATGGCTGTCATGTATGCTCGTACGTGAGTCTGCAAGATGGCGTAGATAATGTTCAGTATACGAACTAAATTTCCACAGTCCTCCCTTTAACATGTCTCGCCAGCTTGTCAGTTCGGATCAATCCCCATGAGACCACGCACTTCTATTTCGTATAGGGGACTCATGTGCTCTGGTTTAAAGTTCAAAGTCTTAGAGCACATACAGTTGGAAATAAGTGCACATAAAGGTGGTAAACATTGAATACCTAAACAACATCCACATAGTATCGTGATCGGTATCAATAAAAACGTGAACAGTCTCCATCCCCAGTTCTTTAAAGTGTCCCAGAACCAGCCTCCAAGCGACCATCCTTCCTGTTCCTGGTGAACCTCCGAGGACAGTCTGTGGAGGTGTTCGATTGCTTTATAGACTGAAGGTGAGTTATCTGGCACGTAGGTGCAACAGCTGGAGTCGATGACACGGCATGCACCTCCACGGTCGGCCAGAATCACATCTAAAACAAGACGGTTTTGAAGAGCCACCAGGCGGACTGCCTGAAGCTCAGCCGTGTTGTTGGCGAGGGCGCCAGCGGTGATGTTGATGGTTGTTTCTAATGCCTGAGTTAGATGTCGGATTGCGCGGCTATTGGCCATTGGTCCCCACAGAGCAACTAGTCCCTTTGCTGCATCCAGGAACTGTGCTCCGGTGGAGTCGGCTTGTTCAACATCTCCAGCGCGCTTTTGCCGGTGGTGGTTGGCTGGGGCCACATACGTGGGAGGAAGAATGAAGGCGATGTAACACGTACCCTTCCAGCCTTTTGGGAGCCACGTGTAAGCTTTGGTGCCACAAACAAAGTACATATTCGGGGAAGCAACAAAGGAAGGGGGGTCAGCTGAGGCCAATGGTTTGGTGATGCGGCAAGAACTGTGACCCACCAGCTGTGTTCCTTGTCCTTGGAGGCATACGAGTCCTGTGACATTGATGACGGACAGGGCCGTAGTCAGGGTGGCAGCCGTTTGTTTCCGCAGGTGAGAGAAGGTGGATCTGGCTGGATTGTGGAGCACTTGCATTTCGACCCTTTCTTTGGCAGGGATGTTCGTAAGGAAGGTTAAACCTGAAATTGCAGGACAAAAGGGCTTTCCTGTATTGTTCAACAAAAACCCATAGTAGAAGTGCGACACTGTCTGACCAGAAGCAGCATTGTCCTTGTGGCTTTCTTGCATGAGGATCAACCAGGCGAGGCAAGAGCCGTGAACTGAGAAAGGTGAAGGAATAAAGGGGATTGAGTGTCCGGTAGCATGTGGGAGCAACCCACAGATCCAACAGTTTGTGGCATTTGTAACAAGGTTGTGCTGGTGCAACAGTTGTACAAAGGAATTGTTCCAGAATTCCCTACGCCTTTCTCGAAGCTGAGGTGAAAGGGTGATCAGGTGGTGCTCTTTCACGGTGGTCGGCTGGACAGTGGTCGGCAACATTTGGTGAGCGGGCGTGCTTTCCTCCAGGATCCAGAAGGAAGTCATGAGGAGGAGGCAGAACAGGGAGATAACGAAGAAAGCGATTGTCTTTGAGCTGTGCAATATGTCAGTTTTTGGATTCCTATAGTGGGTATTTCCTGTTGCTTTCGATGTCTTCTTATCTGGCGCTTCCATCATCTTCTTATCTGGCGCTTCCATCATCTTCATCTTCAAGGTGCTCGGTAGTGGGCAGAACCCCAGACTTAGTTTAGCTTCTCTCCAGGTAGCCCTTGATTGCTTTGGGTCACCGTTCTGAGACTTTTAACTTAGTCAGTGGTCTACTTAGCCGAAGCTCCCTCCTTTCGACGTAGGAAATACCCTTCTCGAGATGGCACAGTGGGATCAGAGTGTTTTGAAAGTTCAAGTGCCTCGGTATCAGGATAACAGTTCAGTGATGGTCGGTCTTTGTTCAGGAGCTCTTCTTGGGTGTTGACGTTGTCTGTCGTGGCCAGGGTTGAGGAGACCTTTTTACAGTGATGGGCGTGCAGCCAGTGCTTCTTCCCCTCCACTCGAAGAGCCGTCCGAGTGGTGATCAGTACTTGCCAGGGGCCCGTCCACCGGGGTTCCAGACTCTTCGCTCGTTGGAAATTTCGGATTAAAACGTAGTCACCCGGTTGGATATCGTGACCGGGACCCCTGGAAGTATCGGGGATGGCCTGCTGCACCTGTTGATGAATGACAGACAATGTCTTAGTTAACTTGTACAAATAATCTGACAGCAGGACGTCGGGGACGTCATGAATGGAGGTTGGTTTGGGGGCAGTCCAGAGGTTCATAGGCCGCCCAAACACAACTTCGTAGGGGGTCAAGTGATGCTTAGTGGGGGTGGAGCGCATCGATAGTAGTGCCAGTGGAAGGGCATCTGGCCACTTAAGCCCTGTGGTGGCCACTATTTTTGACAGTTTCAGTTTCAGTGTAGCGTTGTGTCGCTCAACCAGGCCAGCGGATTGGGGGTGGAAGACCGCATGGAACCTTTGTTTGACCCCCAACCCCTTCAGGATAAGTTGGATAACTTCAGCTATGAAGTGGGGGCCATTGTCGCTCCATAAAATTTGGCAAAGGCCGTAACGAGGAAAAAACTCCTTCAGTAGTACTTTGGCAGTAGTCATGGCAGTGTTATCACGGGTCGGATAGGCTTCCACCCATTTGCTGAAGGCACATACAATGACTAATACGTACTTCAAGCCTTGGCACCTCTCTAGCTGGATGTAATCCATCTGGAGGACCTCAAAGGGGTGGTCGGGGATCCCAAACCCTCCCCGGGGTACCACAGTTCCTTTCCCGGGGTTGTGTTGTAAGCAGATAAGGCACTGTTGGACTAGGCGTTTGGCTGAGTCGGGGATCTTGCCGTTGTGCCAGACTTTGGAAATGAGTTCGATCATGGGGGCAGAACCTATGTGTGCAGGGGAGTGTGCCATTGTCAGTATGGGGATCAAGTATGCATCAGGCAGCAACCATTTGTTTGTGTCCTTTGTCCGCCAGCAGCCTTCATCGTCCCTTAGACCCACCCGTGCCCACTCAGTTAGTTCGTGTGGTGTGCTGGTTGATTGGATATCCCTGATCGTTTCCCTAGCGTCGGTCCATTGTTCTGCCTGTGACCTGGTCACATATATGCGCGTCGTGGCCCTATTCTCAGCTGTGGTTCGGGCAGTGATGTCGGCTAGTGCGTTTCCCTGTCCAACTAAATCTGTCACCTTCTTGTGTGCCTGACATTTGATCACTGCTAATCGTGTGGGGAGAAGGACTGCTTCAATCAGGGCGGAGACTAGATCTCCGTGAAGGATGGGTGTACCATGGGACGTCAGGAATCCCCTTTCCCTCCACAGGATCCCAAAATGATGAACTACTCCGAAGGCGTACTGGCTGTCCGTGTAAATGTTCGCCGTGGTTCCTTCTGCTATGATACATGCTCGTGTGAGGGCAATTAGTTCTGCTGCCTGTGCTGATCGTTGTATGATGCAAGCTGTTTCAACTACTGTTCGAGCAGTCGTTACCGCATAGGCAGCAGAAGTGGTGCCGTCTGGGAGTTTGATGCAAGAGCCATCTACCCATAGTTCTCCGTCAGGGTCTGTGAGAGCAACGTCTCGGAGGTCAATTCTACTCCTAGTCTGTTCGTCTGTGAGAGTCACGCAGTCGTGTATAGGGGGCACATCGGGGTCATTTTCGGGCAAGGGTAGCAGTGTAGCAGGGTTCAATGTCGTGCATCTCTTCAGAGTGATGTGGGGCGCAAGCAAAGTCAATTCGTATCCTGTCAGTCGTGCACTAGTCAGATGTTGAGTCTTTGTCTGGTTCAAAAGTGTGTCAACTGCATGGGGTACTAGTACTGTGAGAGGGTTCGAAAGTACAATTCCCTCACTCTGTCGGATAGAGACAGCAGCAGCGGCTACTGCTCGAAGACAAGCTGGTAGAGCTCTGGCGACTGGATCAAGAGTGGCAGAGAAGTAGGCACAAGGGTGCTGTTTGGCGCCGATGGACTGGGTCAGAACGGACAATGCGCATCCCTCCCTTTCGTGAGTGTAGAGGGAGAAGGGCTTGGAGTAATCTGGTGTTCCTAGAACGGGTGCCGAGAAAAGGGCATCTCGCAACTCCTTAAAGGATGCTTGGCATTCGGGAGTCCACGGGAGTGGGAACAGAACATCTTTGGCCAACAGGGAAAGTAGGGGTTTTATAATGAGACTGAAATTTGGTAGCCATTGTCGGCAGAAAGAAGTAAGGCCTACTAATGAACGGACTTGCTTCTGTGTTTTTGGAATAGGGGTGTCTAGGATGGTTTGGATTCGGTCGGGTGTAAGTTTTCTCCCTTCTTTGGACAGGAGATGACCTAGGTATGTTACTTGGGACTGACAGAACTGCAGTTTCTTTTTGGAGACCTTGTGGCCATTCTCCGCAAGAAAGTGCAAGAGTTGGATAGTGGCTGTGATTGCAAGTGGAGTGGTGTCGGCCGCCAAAAGGATATCGTCGACATATTGGATCAACACTACTCCATCTGGTAGCTGGACAGCGTCCAGCTGCCTTTTCAGGGCTTGGCTGTAAATGCTGGGACTTTCAGTGTAGCCCTGGGGAGCTCTACAAAATCGGTATGAACGGTTTTTTAAAGTGAAGCCGAAGAGATAACGGCTGTCTGGATGGATGGGGATAGAGAAAAATGCATTTTTAAGATCAAATAACGGTGAAGGTGGTGGCAGTGGACGGGATGAGAGTCAGAATGGTGGCAATGTCTGAGACTACGGGGTACTGTGGCACCACCACTTTGTTGACTTCTCGCAGATCGATGATGAAGCGATACGCTTTCTCATCCCCCTCACCTTGTTTCTTAACAATGGGTAGGATAGGACTATTGCAGACATTACTAATTACTTCCTCTACCACTCCTGCATCTACCAAGGACTGAATAATCACTACCAATGCCTTCTCGCCTTCGGGCGATATCCGGTACTGTGGGAGTTTTGGGAGTATTGCATCTGGTCGAACAGTTATGTGTACAGGATCGATCATCATTCGTCCCACATCTGAGTCGTTTCTGGCCCATAGGTGCGGGGGTAGCGAATCGAGCAAGGATAGGTCAGCATCTGTCAAAATGTACAGGTGTCGTGCGGGGTAGGTTCTGGACATGTTCGGGTTGTCGTACAGGATGACTCGGACTCCTTCCGGGGAACACCTAATAGTAGCTCGGAAATGTTTCAGTAAATCAATACCCATAATAGCATCAGGGGAGTTGGAGGAGAGTAGAAACGTCGTGTCAGTGGGATTGTTTCCTAGGTCAAAGGAGATAGGTACAGACAGGGGGTTAGTGGAGGGCGTCCCATCGAAACCTATCGAGGTAATGTGTGAGCCAGACAAGGGTGCCCTTGGAATCAGTCGTTTTGATAATACACTACGTGTCGCTCCGGTGTCTACCAAAAATGGAGTCTTTGTACCCAGGACCTTAGCGGTGACATAAGGACCTTGCTGGTCTACACAGAGCTCGACTGGGTCCCTCCCTTGCCCCTGGCAGTCCTATGCAGAGTCGTGATCATTGTAGCCATCGGACTGTTGGCACTGATTTTGTCGGGGGCGATCAAATGTGTTTGGTCTACCAGATCGGTCATTGGTGGTGTCGTGGGTCTGTCCTCGTCCCTGCCCTCCAGTTTTGGGGCCATTTGCCATGTCCCTCGTCTCTTTATTTCTAATCAGTTCCCGAAGGGCTGGGCACTGAGACTTCCAATGTCCAAATTCTTTACAGAATGCACATTGGTTCTCATCAAGGTCGGTTCGTGGAGCGCCAGGGGCGGGGTTGCGGTCTCTAGGGGTCGAATTCCTAGGGGCATTCGACTGGTAGTTCCCCCTATACCGTTCCCTCCCTGTGGCCACTCCCTGTAGTTGTGCAATCATTACTCGTTCCTTTAGGTCCTTTTTCTTTTTCTCAGTTGCCCTTTCGTTCTCATTCTTTTGGTGTTCGTAGTACTGAGCCATCTGGAGGATAGCTGCAGGTTTGGAGGCTCCCCAACTACTTTCGCTAGTCTGTAACTTTTGGGAGACCTCTTGCAATAGCCCCTTTACGTAGTTCTGCACGAATAGGTGTTGTCCGGTTGCGGTGGTCATGTCTTGGCCACTGTAGTCGGAGAACACTGTTTCAAATCGTGAGAAGTATTCTGATACGTCCTCCTGAGGTTTCTGGCGGCAGGCCGTGACTATCGACCAGTCTACCTTCTTTTCTGGGACCAACGTTTTTAGCTTCTGCACTATTTTGTCGGGGAGTTCCAGTATGTCTTTTAAAGGTTTCTTTCCGGGCTCTCGCTGCCTATCTAGTTCATCGAGTTTTGTCCAGGTGTGTCCGAACAGCTCTGTGTGGTCAGTTCTCCGGATTTGCTTCCACACATCAGCCGGCAGACACAACCCGAAAAATAAATCCATGTCCGCTAAAGTCATTATAGTTGAGCCCAAAGCTGTGCCTAATTCGGTATAGAATGCTGTAGGGTTTTTTCTTAAATCGGGCAGGGTTTGTCTAAAAGTTAAAATATCTTGCCGATCCCATGGTTGGTAAACCCAGTTGTACACAACCCTCCCTTTGGCGTCTGCATGGTTGATATCATCGTTTGTTCCCTGACCTCTCGGGGGAACCCAATAGGGGGCGGCTTCTCTGATAGGCATCATAGTGTTGGCTGCTCCTAGTGAGGGTTCAATCGTCTCAGGGACTGTGAGCTTGACCTCTGGTTTCTGCTCCGCGAGGTGGCGGAAGACCTCAAGCATTTGCATGAAGAGATCCGTCATATCGCTTTCAGCCCCATCTCCGACATCAACCTTTCTATATAGGGCCGTCAATTTAGCAGGACCCTTAGTCTGGTACCTATCCTCATACGCGTTCAGGGTGTGGTAGCTGAACCGTAAAATAAAATGCCGTCTATGACTACCGGCATGCGAGTTGTGCATATTCATCGTATATTCTTCACTCTCCCTCCGTTCTACCAGGGTTTTTGCTATTTGGTCGATTCCATCCCGCTCATCTTTGCTCAACCTATTTGGTCTGGCTGTTAATTGTTTGCCAGTCTCAAGTTCATCTGGTGTTGTTATCGATGCGGCTGGTGCGAAGACCGTAAGAGTCGGGGCACTAGCGCTAGGGTTACCTTCGACTGCACTCTGGATTGGTGAGTGTTGTGCTAGAGGCTGGCAGGGAGCAGAAGGAGGAGGTATGTAGATCATTGGAGGACCGAGCAGTAACTCGTCATTTGCCCGTTGTTTGGAGGGTACATCCGGGTAGAGCGTAGAGGTGGTCCTGACAGGGCATTGGCCTGTCAGTCCTGATTCTTGCGTTTGTTTAACTTCCTCTCTTCTTCTTATTTCTTCATCTAGTTCTTTTGCGGCCAGATGGGCTGCTTTTCGCAATTCTTTCACTGTTTTTGCTTCCTCTTTTTTCCTGCGATGCTCTGCTTCTTTGCGCCACATGCCGATACTATCGAGCATAGTGGATGTTACCTTATTTATTTTTACAGCTGCTTCTAGTGTTTTTATTTTATTTTCATCAAAAGAACCTATCAGTGGCCACTGGTTTTTAGGATCCCTTTTTGTATATTTATGCCATAACTTACTATAAGCTATAGCGACTAGTCCTTGCTTAGTAAACATGTCCTTATTAGGGGTGCCCTCCAGTGGAGCTGGATGGTTCATCTCTAATAAGCGGTCCGGGTTGACCCAACTATGAACCAATGGGGAGAAGATAGGCATGACGAATTACCATAGGGGGCAAAAGCCTGCACTACCTATCTTTTCACTATTTGCAAAGGCTGGACAGAATATTCTACTTTACACTATTTGCAAACAGAGAATACCTCCCGAAAGACCCAATTCCAAACAGTCAATGTTTGGTCAAACAATCAATCAATGAGGAACGTAATAGGTACGACGTGTTAAAGGTTTGCGTTACCTACCCTTCACTTTCTGCAAAGGGAGAGAGAATATTCCTATTCTTCCCCGTTTGCAGGCAGAGAAGATCCCTAAGAGAACCAACTTCGAACAATTCAATGCTCGATTCAATCAATCAATCAATGGGGAGAAAAAAAGAATAAGCACGACGTGTTAAAGTTTTGCGTTGCCTACTCTCCCCTATCTGCAAAGACTAAACAGAGTATGGCGATTCTGTGTTTGTTTGCAAATAGAGAATTTCTCAGAGACAAATAAGTAATACTAGTATTATCAAACAATCAATCAATCAATTTCGCAATTTTGTCGTGTGTCACGACCTTACCCGGACCGCATGGACAGTTTCTCGTCTTCCGCTTCCAGCGCCCGATCGTCCTCTACTCTCTGTTGCTATCGCGGCACTCCTGGTGGTTCCCAGTCAGGACCGTAGATCACTCGGGAGAGGTCTGCTCGGAATCAGTGAAGTTCAGATGATCGGCTGTCAGACGAGGGTCTATCGGACAGGAGCTCTTCCGATCGTTGCAGTCGTTCACTCTGTCGTCGGGACCTCTCCCACTGGATCCACGTGTCGCTGATGGGCCCCACGTTGGGCGCCAATTGATAAAGATCAATTTACAATGGTCAGGCGATTTCAGTAGTTGTTTCCTAAGTTGAATTTGCCCGGCGTAAAACGCCTCTAATACCATACGAAATTACTCAATAAAGAGGCAGGCGCTGGAGACTGGAAGACAGGAAACAAGTTTTATTCCGACGGAGTGGAACACATCAGATCGGACAACAAGGTATCGTCTCGAGGTGCTCTCTCAACTTCTCTGAGAGCTGGTCTTTTATACACTGGTTTTAGACATGTGAACGTCCTTTATTACAACAGGGACATTGTAGAGCATGAGAATGACATCAGAACGATATCCCTGTCACCCCCCAGTTCCGGCCCATTCCAACACCTGACAACAGTAGAGACCCTTTCCCCTCATATGATTGGGAGGGGCTATCACGCAGCTGAGTGTTCTGCCGATCTCTCTGGAATGTGTGCGCCTGATCGAATCTCTGGGGGTGGAGGGTCGTGATCAATAGTGGCCTCTTTCAGGAGAGGCGAGTGCATACAGTAGGGGGCAATAAACTGTAACCTCGGGCTAAAGGATGACCAGCGGTCAGTGCTGACGTTAGGCTCAGAGGAAGGGTCATCAAAGGAGGGGTATTCATGGACGGAAAGGAGGTGTTGGTCAGGCGCGGGGTGCGATTCTCTGGGACAGAATCATGCGGGAGGGGAGGGCTCCTGACTTGTGCATGAGAGAGCGGGGGCAGTCAGGGTGCATGGGGGATGCTCGCAGGGTCAGGGAAGTGCGCCGATGAGCGATCGTGAACAGGGAGACCATGGTACCTAAAATGGCTGTCATGTATGCTCGTACGTGAGTCTGCAAGATGGCGTAGATAATGTTCAGTATACGAACTAAATTTCCACACCTTGGCCCAAATGCCGCATCTATCCAAATTGCCAAAATGGGTCAATTTTGAAATGTTTTGGGACCTTTCCGATCACAGGTGATGTGTGCAGTTACACAAGTGGGGTACCTTTATATCCAGAGAAGTGTATGAATGCTAGGTGGTAGAAAATGTGTAGCTCCCAAGAGATTCTGGTACTTTTATTCACAAAAATTTGAAGAAAATCAGTTGTTTTCCCAATATTTGAGGCTTGCAAAGCATCTGAATAAGCAAGCCTTTTGAGATCACTGCAAGTCACTCTGAACTCTCCTGGTTGTCTAGGTATCAGAAACATCTAGGTTTGTTAGGTTTCCCTAGGTGGCGGAGAATCTGGGCAAAACACTGGTGCTGCTCACATTGCCAAAAGTGTAAATTTTCAAGGCAAACACTTGATGTTTCCACTTTGGGTTTTGAGGCCTTTACTGTTGTGGGTGAGAGGGCCAGCCCCACAACTGGGGTATTGTTTTTATTTAGAAAAGTGTGCAAACACTGGGTGGTAGGAATTTGATGGATCCCTATAGATTCAGGAGCTTATTCTCAAAGAACTGTGGAGAAAATGTGTGATTTTTACCAACCTTTTGCCACTTGTAGAGCATTCTAGGTAGGGAAACAGTGGGATCCATGCAATTCATGGTGCTGGGACAGAATATTGAGTTGGAAACGTCAACTTACACAAATATCGAGTTGGAAATATAGTGATTCAGAAATATCAACAGCAAGAATATCGTGGTCAAGAATATTAAATTTAAGGTAAGAAATATTGTTTAAAAAAAATATAGAAGTAATTAATATTGTTTGCAAAAATATAGATGTTTTAAATATCGATTTTGTAATTAGTGTTATGTATTTTAGTTTATATTTTAAATTTATGTTTGTATAAGTATTGTTTATGTTTTTTAATATATGTACATTTTTCAATTTAGTCTTTATTTCGATCATTCTGATCATAAAAGACACACAGAATATTTACCATAACATAATAAATAATCTTAGGTAAAAACATTGAGAAAGCCTATGCTTGTTTAGTAGTGCTCCTGCCAGTTGTGAGTGCTTAAGGGCCAATAGGTCTATCTGGGGCTTCCAGTCTAACTTTCTGCCCAAAGTAATCCCCAGGTAAGTACATTTTATCTTTCGCAGCCATATTATTTTATGTGATGTATCAGCATCTCTAACATCTTTGAGGGTGTTTGCATAATGTGACAGCTCTTGGATTGACCACAATCTTTGCCAAAAAGCAAGAGGTCTACGTCTTGCAACCTCAACCAGTATGTTGCATCCCAAATCAGAGTATAGGGGTTTAAGAAGTGTATTGTGAGAAAGGCCAGTGAGACTCCTCACAGATTTGTTCTGGGCTAGAGTAAGTGGTGAAACATTCTCAAAACCCCAGAGTTCAGCTCCATAGAGAGTGGAAGCCAGGACCTTTGTGTTGTAAATCTTTAGGACTGGGCCTATATGTTTGGTCTGAGAAAGCCTATTCTTGTTTAGTAGTGCTCCTGCCAGTTGTGAGTGCTTAACCCCTTTAGAGCTTGTAAATAAACCTCCCCAGTGCTGCGCTGTCCATTGGAACTAGTGCTGAATGGACGTCCAACGGTCGTGCGCAGCACTGGGGAGGTAGTGGCCGTGACGACCGTTGGCCGACGGCAGCAATTAAGGGGTTAAGGGCCAATAGGTCTATCTGGGGCTTCCAGTCTAACTTTCTGCCCAATGTAATCCCCAGGTAAGTAAATACATCCGTTTGTTCCAATGAGACCATGTTCATGAGGACCCTGCCCTTAACCGCCTTGTGCTTGTGCAGAACCATGAATTTGGTTTTGTCCACGTTCACCGCCAATTCATGATCTCTGCAAAAAGCCTCAAAAGGACAAAGTGACAAAGCGCTTGCTGCAACCCCACTTGAGTTTTTGATATAATTAGGGTACCGTCAGCAAAGATGACTTTTGGGTCTTTTGAGCCAACTAAAAAAGGAGCATCAGTAGGATGTGCTAAGAAATACTTTACAACCCCATTTATAAACAAAGAACATAAAGTGGGGGCCAGAACACACCCTTGACGTACCCCTTTTGAAATCGAAAACCTGAAAGTAGTATTGCCCTGTGCACCCCATTGAAACTGCCCAAAATTGGACTCATGTAATGTGGTCACAAGCGATAAGAGCTCCAGGGGCATACCTAGGTCTTACAGAACTGTCCAGAGCTTGGTACGTGGGACCGTGTCGAAATGCTTATTTTAAATCAGCAAAGGCGGCATAAATAGTGCCACCTGCTAAAATTACGAATCCTGCCTGTAAGGGTGATAGTATGCTATTTTCTTCACTACATTACTGTATTCTTTTAACAGTGACCTGGACATTTTTTTTGTGTGGAGTCAATTAGACTAATTGGCCAATAATTACTGAGACTGGATCAATACTCCTTTTAATAGATAGGTAACATTTTAGCTCCTCGCCATGAGTCGGGTATGTTTGCTCCACTAGCTATCGCATTCACAAGCAGCTGAATTTACTGTAGTTAGGTTCTAATGCCGACAATTGTGGTTGGAACAAGTATAACAAATCATTTTCCCATCTTTCACATTACAACTATTAATGACACCTGGATAAGATGCTTGGAGTACCCCAGAAGACACCACTTATACAGCATTTAAAAGTTTCCACCACCCACTGTTTTCCACTTTGATGGCTGATCCTCCAGCTTTAACCACCCACATAGGGATGCCACATTTATCACCTCCCATTTTTAATTTTGGGCATTTGATACGTACCATATCACCAACAGTTATGTCAGACTTGGTAGCAACCTTTCTTTGGTCATAATACTGCATCATTTTTTATTGTTTTTTGTAGTAACAATATCACGCAACATCTAATTTTTGTCAGAAGTTATTCCATTACAAGCAGTAGTTTCTCTCATGAATAAAGAAGAGCAGAGTTTTGTCATGGGAGTCCTGCCTGTTAACAATTCAAATATTGTAACATCATTAACAATATAGGGGATGGTATGATATGCGCAATGACAAGATCGTAATGCACTTTTTACAGATATTTTACCTTACAATGCCAATTGAAGAATTTCCTTTATAAGGTGATTGGCACAACCTACCCATTGCCTTGAGGATGATATGCGGATGACTTGCAATGTTTGATGCATGAAGTTTTAAAAAATGCAGTAATTTCAGTAAATAGAAATTGTGACCCATTGTCACTCACAACATAATAATAATAATAATAATAATAATAATAATAATAATAATATTTCTTATTATTATTGTCACTCACAACAGACAAGGGGAATCCTACTCTAGAGAACACTTCTTTAAAGAATTTTAGATCAATCCATTCACTAAAATAATTGATAATGACAATAGCATATCTCATATCAACAAGCAGTTTGTTCATAGGTCCAATCAAATTTGTTCCTACTTTTTGCCATGGTGCATCAGGTAGTGGAATAGCAGTAAGGGGGCAAGAATGCGCAATCATAGTTTTGTCCACATCCTTGCATCAGCATCACTCTCGCACAAACATTTCCAAATCGCAGTCCATAGAAGGCCACCAATATTCCAATTTCAGTCTCTTTTTAGAGCCAGTCATATCAGGATGGCCTGGTGTTAATGAAAGTGGAGCCACTAGTTTATCATTTCTCATTATAACATCATCCATAATAAACAGTTCATTATTAACCTTCCAAAACGAACTCAAATTAAAATGTAAGTATTTTCTTTTGGTCATCCTTTTACCATAAGATCAGAAATGATCGGGTACTTGGAGTCATAAGAAATGGCCATCTTCTATTGCATTGTACCTTAATTTCTCCAAGTTCATCTGACAAATAGGCAACAGCAACATCTTCATCATCCATTGCATATGCATCATCCTCACTATCAGTATTATCACATGGCATCCATGAATTCGGCCACAATGTTTAAATTGCCAGGCAACCATCCTACATCAAATACATTTTCATGCTACTTGCATGCACGTTTAGTGATACAGGGAGATATCAGTTTTGCATTTACTTAATATTCTTATGAGTAGTTTATGGTCTGTTCGAATGAGAAATGGCCAACCCCACAAAAAACTTTTGAATTGCGCTACTTCCCATACACATGCCAACAGTCCTACTTCAATTTATGTGTATTTACATTTGTTTGTTTTCCCTTAGCTTGCGTGAAAAAATGCGATAGGTTGGTTACTGTCATGTTTGTCTTGGCTTAACCCTGCTCCAGGACTGAGTTGGCTGGCACCACAGCTACAACTGAATGAATAGAAGTAGCATTCTGTATTTCTTCCTTTAGTACCTACATGCTTTTTTCACAATTTTCACTCCAAACAAATTCTGCATCCTGTTTAATTAAAAGACTCATTGGTTGTATCTTGTCAGAGTATTTTTGTACGACTTTCGTTGAGGTAAATGACAAATTTCTGGAATCAGACTAGTTTCAGCCTCGATGACATGGCCCAAACATGCCACTTCATCCTAGAAGAATCTATATTTTTCCCTTTTTAGGGTTAATCCACTTGCCTGTATTTATCTCAGGACTTCTATCAAAAAGCGCTGGTGACTGTCATAATCATCTGAGAAAACTAATATGCTGTAATTGAAGGATATAACACTGTTTATACCACTGAACAGTTTATTCATAACTTTTCTTAAGGCAACTGAAACTGAATTAAGGCCAAAAAGCATGTGGCAAAACCTGAAAGAACACATGTGAGTAATTAAAGAGGTGAGATCACGTGAATCCTTTTGTAGCAGTATCTGGTGATAGGCAGCTGTGAAAACATGTGTGAAAAATACCTTGGTAGTGCCCAAGGATGCCATCAATTTATTTACATGAAGTAGAGGTTGGCTGTCAACAATCACTTGGAGGTTAAGTTGGCATAAGTCTATGCAAAGGCTGATTTTACCAGATTGTTTCTTTGTAATCACAATAGCAGACAGAGAGGAAGACATGGACACAGGTTGAAATATCCCTTCCTGCAGTCACTTGTTTAGAACATTTTCAACATCCTTTGATACAGAAAGTGGTACATTACATACTTTTTTTTAACTTAATGGGTATAGTATTCTCCTTACGTTTGATGCCATGTTGGAATCCTTTTAATTGTCCCAATTCCTATTTGAAAACAGATTCAAATTCTGCAGAACTTCATCAGGATTTATGTCAGTGACTGCACATACCTAAAGAGCCTTACGTGGGTTTATCATCATGAAAAGACCTCCCTAGGATGGTGACCCCATAGTTAACAATGTATACTTTAGATTTGCTTGTTCTGCCTTTAAAACCCAGAGATGCTGTAAAAGCACCATCAGTATGAATCTGGTGTCCCCTGTATGCACCTAGTGTAGTTATACTTGGTTGATATGCATCCTTTTTAGGAATCTTATCATTTTCTTACTTCGAAATAATAATGATGAGCGATCCAGTATCTACCACAACCTCCATGTTAAGCTAATTTACTTGTACTGTGCATTTGGGTTGGTCCCTGACATCACCTTTATTTAGAATAGCAAACATTAGAATCAAATCATCTAGCTGTTCATCAGTATTGGTATGTACACTGTCCTATTCTTGAATAGCAATTTCCTAGGGCATTTAGTTGCTCAATATTTCTTTGCAAAATTATAATTTCTGCTAAATTTGTGACATGTTTTGCCTAGTGTTGAACAATTACTATAGGATGCCACATGACTCTGTTATCTGCAGCTGTAGCATTCACTTGTTTGTCTCATGGTGAATTGACCCTGCTCTTGGTCTTAGATTTTTCGTATTTATTATGACTATTTGCACGTACAAGATTAATTGCGCTAGACGTGGCTTCGGATTTCTGAAGCATCTTGATGTCTACTCTTTAGCTGAACATTCATAGCTCCTTATAGTGCTAATGACTTTGTCTAAGTTGGGGTTCTTGTGACACAACAGTCTTTGTTGTGCCTCTACACAGGTGGTATGCATAACTAGCTCGTCACATATCATTTGGTCTGTGTTTAGAAAGGCACATGAAGAGGCCAACATATGCACTGTGGCAGCATAAACCCAGGGGCAGCTGCATGACTCATGGGTGGCTGGGTGGGCAGGTCACGCGGGGTAGTTATTGAGGGGTGTCATGTGGGAGGTGTTGTGCATATTAAAAAAAAAACATTACAAAAATGAACTTACCTTTGTTCCGGGTCCGGCGTCTCCGCTCCTGCTCTTTTCCATCTCGGACGGAAGCATAGCCAGGACCCGTTGACCAATCACAACGCTGAAATGCAGCATTGGGATTGGTTGTCACCCAGGCTCCCCTGACCAATCACAACACTGCAAAGCAGCCTTATGATTGGTTTTGAGCATCCCGGTTCGACGCTCAACCAGGGAATGGGGGCTTGGGCTTGTTCTCCCCGCAGGCTGTAATGAAGCCTACATGGAGAATGGGGAAAGAGCGCATGGCTGGTTTGGGTGGCCCAAGAGGGCCAACTAAAAAGTCACTGCACACTTAGGAGTGGGCAGGCCACTCCTCCCCTGCCCTGCTCCGAAAGCAGAGCAGGCCCACGCAACCACCCGCTTGCAAAGCAGAAGGAAGTATAACATGATAATAACTTAGAGTTATTATCATTTTATGCTTCTTCTTCGCACTGCTTAAAAGCAGTGGTTGACACTATTGCACCATAGCGGAGGAACCGCCACTGCATTCGCCCCAATAGATGCACCATGTGCTTGTTACAAATAGTAGAAGTTGTGACACTGCATTATGATGCTGGGGTTTGTGTCAAAGTATTCTTAAAATGTTTCTTTTCCTCAATGCACAGATTCCAGTTCTCTTCTCCTTCAGGCTTCCAACAAGGTTCACATTATCAAATGAGCACCTCCCTACCATCCCTAAACAATTATACAAAAGAGAGTTTTTTTACCTTATGCGCCATATTCTATTCCATCGATTACTACAATATGTACTTTGAAGCTCTTTATCCATTACCTCCATTTTTCTCTTGGTGCACCTGGCAAATCCAAAAAGGTGGCTGGCATTGCTGCGGCGTTCATCACTCCAGCCACGGAGGCTACAGTCAAATGACAAAAACAACAGAGCTGATGTAAACTCAGTAATACGTGTGAGCAGGCAATGGTTGGGTATATTGAAGGTAAGTACAATGAGAAGTGGTACAATGGAAGAAAATGCAACCAGTTATTGCAAACACTATTTGTAGTGCAAGGTATAAGTCAACAATGTAACTCTTGGTGAAAAGTGAAACAGATATTTCCAAGGATTACAAGCAAGATAATTCTCAGTGAGACACAAAAGCTATCAAAAGGCATGGCCAACCGAACATTAATGAAGAGTCGGCGGGGTCAGCACTAATAACAGAGAATGTGCACCACCCATCATGAGGTTGGGGGATACTAGAAGATGAAGACAATAATGCTTTTCTGTGTTGCTTTCAGCCAGTGACGAGCCCGTGGGGCGGACTTAGATGTGAAAAGGGCGGAAACGCCCAGTTGCAGCAACAAGAAGGGGCATAGTATAGAGAAGCGTGAAACTCAGCATTTAGGAACACAGTAGGGCCGTGGCAGGCCGAGGTGAAGAGTGGCAATGCAACAGGCCACAGGAGGCTGAAGTACAGCAGTAGTGGTGAGTGGAAGGCAGAGGTGCAAGGTGGACTTGACGCCAGGTAAAGCTGCAGTTGTTCACCAGTAAGAACTCTGACAGGCTTTTATTAGTGTTGAAAATACATGTTTCAGCCTGCATGTCAGAATGTTTTACTGTAATGGTTGAGGAAGATATTTGAGTACTCATAGAACATGTGTCCTGAGTTTGCTTTCTAAAGCACTAACCATAATTTCTATGACAAAAGATGCACCCTCATTTTGTTAATTTCTAAAGAAAATATTTCAATTTTTACAGCTGTGCTTCAATCAAGATGAAGTCAGGTGTGTCACACTTTTGTCATGAATAAGAATGCTTGTGCTCTATTTCTTCATTAAAACTCTGTGGGAGACTGCAGTAGAAGTCTGAGGAATCAGCTGAGTTGCTGCTGCTGGACGTGCGTGTTTTACTCAGACTTTACTCTCACATGCCTGAGGCAGAATTACAGACAATAGGCTCTCATTTTAGCTTCTGAAGCACCTTCCATTACCTCTAAAATCCTGAGAGTTAACAGCTTTCTCTCACACATGGTTCATCACACCCTACAGAGGATCAGCATTTTATATAGATTAAAATCACCTTAGAATACACACAATTTAGTATGGGACACCCATAAATAATTTATATTGTGACTACAATCTGTTGTTACCCTTTATAAGTCCTCTTCTTCGTGACCCTTAAAAACAGGCTTTCTCTACAATTCTTTCAATAGGTACCAAGTTCCAGAGGACTGACATGGCTGCCAAAGCATGTTGTACATGTTGTGGTCAGCCAATCAAGGAAGGTCCCCTGGCCCCCCTTCCCCCACATACACTTTGGTGGCAGGAAGTGCTCACATCGCCCCTTACATATTTTATTATTCATTTTCAGGCATGGGAACCAGTGCCCTAAGTCCTGTAGTGTTTGTCACAACATATTGTTCAGGTTGTGACCAATTAATCCGGATTGGCCAGTCCCCTTTAAATTGGAAAGTCAGATAATATCTGGACTTATTATGCCCAGTTATATCTATATGTTGAACCTTAATTACTCACTAACAGCTGAACAGATTTACACCAAATCACAAAAAGCATACTTTTTGCGTAATGCTATTTCTTTTCGCCAAATTTGGTATAATTCTGTTCTGCCAATTTTCCTGTATCATGGTCTGAAATTCCCAATGAAATTATGTGCGAAAATCTCTTTTTGGCCTTCTCCCTAGTATTCCTGACTACCACTTGACACATCATGCAAAAACTTTCCAGAAAGGGGCTGAGGTGGAAAGTTCTGTAAAGTTTCATCAAATAGTGCCAAAGGTATTAGCGAAACAAAAAAGCGCTCCTCCTATGGAAAGTGTGACCAAACTATAACTAACAGTGGGAACCGTAAAATATATATATAAATATTCTTTCCCAATCCCATGGACAGCAACTGCGGTGGTACGTGGACACTATCCCTGAACACACTGACAGAAAAGAAGGTAAATCCATACACACTCTGTTTCTGCAGCTCCAAAAGGGGATTTATTGCGAGGTAGGCTACAAATCTTAAAGCGTGTTGGTGTTAGCTTGTTAATAGGTCAGAGAGTGAGGAATTCAGTAAATTACATAAAGTTATCATTAGTGCAACGACGAAAACTAGCAAAGGACTTGTGCCAGTAGTCTTAAATCTAAACCACAATGACAGACATCTTTCAATCAGTGCTATGAAGATATGGGCCCGATTCAGAAAGGGACTTAAAACTCGTAAAGTGGGGAGACTCAGCACTCATGGTGGAATCTCCGTAATGCATTCCTCCACAAGTGTGGAGACTCCACCCCATGTGCAGAGACTCAACAATTGTAACTTTCCGAACAGATGAAATATCCTTGTCAGATCCTGATATTTTGCTCAAAAATGATTCCCGACAGCTGGTTCATCAAAAATGTGTGTCTTCCCTCATACACCACCCTTAGTTTGTAGGAGAACTATAAACAGCATGGCCAGACTGGGGAACAAAAGCAGCCCTGGCAAAAATGTTTAAACCAGTTACGCTCCTTCATCTTCTTGTACAAACTCTCTAGTTCCATCCATCCATTCTCTCTCTCTCGCTCTCTCTTTGCTACCTCTCTCTTTTCTCCCTCTCTGTTTGCTTTTCTCTCTCTTGAATCCTCCCAGTGCCTGCTGCAATTCACCTTGGGTGGGCTGGGGAAAGTGACCAAGGCAGCAGGAGCAGCCCACTCCCGGCCCTAAAAACCATCTGCCTACTAGGGATATGCCCAGAGTAATGAAAGGCCTGCAGGACTTGCAAATTAGTATACCAAGTCCAGGTCCTTGGTGTCAGGAGGCCTCTTCAAATGTGGATAGTTCCCTCGGCATGGTCTTGGGAAATGTGTCCCTAAAGTGCATTTGCTCTTTATACCGTTTTTCTTTTTACATGAGGGAAATATATATTTTTTTTAGTTCAAATCTTTTTTATTGAACAGTAACAAAAATGATAACGGCAATAAAGCATCAGTAGTTTCACAATCGTATTGGATTGATGCCGTAATCAAACATGGGTCAGTACATACAAAACGATACATGAAATAAAGGAAAGTAAAGTATATTAAACAAGAAATTAAACATCATTTCGGATCTGTAAAAGAGGTGATATTAAATAAACAATAATACACCATCATTGCATTCTTACTATTGTACACAATTCCGTAGAAACCTCCATCCAATCCAGCCATTTAATACCATGTATACTTCGTCGTCCCTGCGCAGTATGTCTAAAGCTATTATGCACATGAGCATACGTCATACCCAGTGTAGTTCGTGCAGTGGGCACCCCAGGATTTACTAAGTATCGACTTCATCAGGTAACACCTCGTGGTGGGTCGAAGGTGAAGGAGGCCTGATCTAAGGAGGACCATAGTGTTTTGCTGGTGACTTGCCATGGTGAAGAGTGTAGAGCGGGATTGTCAGTGCCCCTAATGCAGGACAACCATTCCCTCCAGGCATTGAAAGAGACCTCAGCCGCTGATTTCCAGTTGCATAGGACCACCTTGCATGCCAATGTTAGCAAGAGATCCAGAAGCTGGCGGTCATGGTCTCCCTTTAATAGTGGGTCTATGGCTCCCAGGATAATGTAGATGAATTCCCTTGCAGGATGTATGGCAAATGTGTGACCAATGTAGTCAAAGATTTTAGCCCAATATGTGTGAAGCATAGGGCAATTAAATAACATGTGTGGAAGATCACCAATGTCCAATGAGCAGTTCCAGCATGTCGGTGTGTCTCGCAGGCCAACCTTAAATAGACGCTGTGGGGTCCAGAATGCCCTGTTGAGTATCATATACTTGGTCTGCGATAGTATCGGCGAGACCTTGTGTGTGAGTGCCGATGCATGTATCCTGACCCAGTCTATGCTTATACCAGCGTTGTTTGGTTCGGATTCCCATTTGATTTCATTGCGCCTCATCGATTTGTTGGGTGTTGGTGCAAGTAGTTTATATATTTTTGAGACGAAATGTCCAGAGGAGTGAAAGTGAGGGAGCATAGATTTTAGCCAAGGTGTCGCTAGTTTGAATGTTCGTGTGGATAGAGCTGACTTTAGCTTCAGGAAAGCGTAAAAGTCAATCGGTATTAGGGAGTGTCTCGCCTGCAGAGTCGAGAAGGGCAATGGCATGTTATTCTCGTGGAGATCTGCAACCACATTGATACCTTTATCAGACCAGTGGTCCCATACGAGGGGCGAGCCGCTGATTTTAATGGATGGGTTGCGCCATAAAGATGCAGAAGATGAATTGTGGATTTGCAGACCAGTCTTGTGAATGCGATCTATTCGCAAAAGAGCTCTCTTGGTATTAAGCATGATGTATTTAGAATGCGTAAGGTGTGAGAGGTCCATTGTAAGCACAGCAGAAAGTGGGGCCTTGCCTATAATGGATTTCTCAATGTCAATCCATAAAGGCGTATAGTTAGGGTCTTCGGCAAACCAGGAAGCTCCCTGTTTACAGAGAAAGGCGGTTTGGTAGTTTCTGAAATTGGGTAAACCTATACCCCCTTTGAGCTTTGGAAGTTGCAATTTTTTCATGGCAATTCTCGGTTTCCTCCCTTTCCACAGGAAGTCCGTGAATGACTTCTCTACCTTATGCAGAAAATCCTCTGTGAAGGTCATGGGGAGCATACATGCCATGTAGTTTACCAGGGGACTGATCATCATTTTTAACGTTTCCGCTCTACCCCACCATGAGAGGAATTTCGGTGACCAGCCATCTAATAGTTTTTGTATTTTTTTATGGAGTATCTCTTCATTAATTTTTAGGGTGGTTATCAAATCCCTCTCAAATTCCAAACCCAAATATTTAAAACTCTTTGGCTGCCAGGTAAGTCCGGAGTCGCCCAGGATGTTTTTATCACACAGGTTATTTAATAATTTCACTTCTGTTTTGTCCTTATTCAGGGAGTATCCGGATACACCTGAGAATTCTTCGATTGTGGAGAGTAATGCTGGTATAGCTTTATCAGCTTTTTCACTCAAGACCAATACGTCGTCAGCGTAGGCCGTGAGTTTAATTGTACAGTCTGCGAACCGAATTCCTGCAATGTCGGGATTTTCCCTTATATAGTACAGAAAGGGTTCAATTGCCAGGAGGAATAAGGACGGGGACAAGGGACAACCCTGCCTAGTGCCTTGCTCCAGACTAAAGGGGGCGGAAAAAGCGCCACCGGCTCTTACCCTAGCGGAGGGACAGGCATAGAGGGACATGACTAATTTAGTGAATAGAGGACCCAGGTCGAATTTGTGTAGTACAGCATTTAAATAAGTCCAGTCTACTTTGTCGAACGCTTTCTCAGCGTCCAGTGTAATTGCTACGGTGGGTGTGGATAAGAATCTCGCCTTTTCAATAACGTGAGCCAGAGTTCTAATGTTATCACTCTATAGCCTGTAGTTTTTGGGGAGTTTAGAGTCTTTGCCTTCCTTGGGTATTACTGCAACTACGGCTTCAGCCATAGTTCCCTTTACCTCTCCTGTGGTGCTAATTTCTTGAAAGACCTCCAATAGTGGAGTAGCAAGAATATGGGCGAAGGTCTTATAAAATGGTGCTGTATAGCCATCAGGGCCAGGGGCTTTTCCCTTTTTGAGGGATTTGATCGCGGCAATAACCTCTGATTCAGAGACCGGTTCGTTCAAGGATTCCCTTTCTGCGGTCGTAGGTGTTGGAAGTGTACATTTTGAGAGGTACGTCTCCATTTTTTCTCTGTCAACGTGTATGTTCCTAGCATAGAGTTTCTCATAAAAGTCTTTGAAAATGTTCGCAATCTTAGTGGGATCAGAGTTAGGAGTGCCATTCCCATCAAGTAAGGAGGTAATGGTGTTTTTTTTAATTTTAAATTTAAGATAAGCCGCTAGCCCCTTTCCTGCCTTATTCGAGTCACAGATTTTAAAACGCTTTCTCTTGTCCAGCCAAATACCCGCCTTCTCACTGATAAGTTTGTTATAGGTATATTTTCGATTGGACAGTTCAGTTAGGTCTTTAGGGTTTCTACCCATCAGGTATTTGCGCTGGAGTTTTGAGATGTCCTCTTCTAACTTCAACAAGGCCGCGGTGCGGTTCTTATTAATTGCAGTGGATATTTTTATGATAAGTCCCCTCATGGTGGATTTAAGTGCCTCCCAACGAATGGTGTCTGAGGTGTCCCCTCTTTTGTTTATCCTTAAGAAATCTTTAATGGCGGTGTCAAGGGTTTCTTTGTGTTTCGTGTCATTAAGAATAGCATCGTTGAATCGCCACATGGACTGACGAGTAGTTGGTTTAACATTAGATAGTGTGAGGGAAACACAGGAATGATCAGAGACTAATCTGGGAGCAATGTCCGCGTCCTCAACTCTGGCCACCGCATTTTTAGATATGAGTACGTAGTCAATTCTCGAGAATGAGTCATGTAGTGGGGAGTAGAAGGAATAGTCTCTACCATCAGGATGTAATAAGCGCCACGTGTCTACCATATGGAACCTATTGCACAGTTTCATGAACGCCTTATGGGCCCTTTTGGGAAATATTTTTGATGCAGGGAAATCCTTTATTCTACCTCCTCATGAGCCTTGAATGTATATATTTCTCTCTTCCTAGTTTCCACCCTGAAAATGGTTGTACTTGTGAATGTCCACGATTATGAGAAATTGAGGTTGTTCACCCACCATCACATAATATTTATGGCATAGCCAATAGGTCTCGCCTTTCGGACCTTATAAGTGTTCAGCCATGCAACAGTTGATGCGGTTGCACCAAGGATAAGGTGCTGCATAACTAAATACTTAGAAGTAAGCATGGGCGGATTTTGCGGATCCACGATTCACGAATTTGCGTATTCACGGATCGTGGATCCGCAAAATCCGCGTATCTGCGGATTTTCGTAATTGCGGATTTGGGCCATTTGGCATTCATTCTCCGCCTCCTCTTCACTTTTTATTATTCGTTCCCTTTGGATTAAGGGGACCAATAGGTCACTCGTCAGTTGTGACTCTGGGCGCAGTCAAGTGGTCCCACTAAACTCTTCGCCAGCTGTCGTGGGGGTTAAGTGGCGACCCCCGTGAACCCTTAGGAATAAGAGCAGGCAGCGGCGTGCTAACGAAACACTGAGTCACCCATGTGAAATACTGAGGGCAGGCAACAAATTCCTCTTGATCGAAGAGGTATGGCGTGTGAGCAACACCAACTGGGGGGGGGCGCATGACTGCGTAACGTTGTCACCCCCAGAAGGAACATACTTGTTAGATCCACTTTGTTTTGCCACTGCGTCCCCAGGGCGAACCCCCCCTAAAATAACGCTAACATGCCAACTGAAATGTGGCATTTAGTAATGAAAATAAAATGTTTTGTTTGGGAACCATGCTTTCTCACCGGCTAGAACTGCATGCAAGATCGCACTGAATCATTTTGTAAACCCTCTCATTTCCAGCTGACATTGTACAATTGTACAGCTGTTTAATTTCACACAATTTCAACCCTTATGTCGATTCATAAGCAGTGGTCCAGTAGGGTGCCAGATATGTGTTTCGTGCTCGAAATATGCAACAAAAGATTGCACAAGCTTACAACTTGGTGCCCTTAGAACACTTAGATAACACAATACTTCCTGTATGATAGCAGGAACGTACTCCGACTATAAAGCCGTATCGCGGCTTCATCTGCCTTGCAATTCCTCATTCGGTTTATATTCCATTACAATTTGTGAAATTATTTCGCAACAGACTTTTTTTTTTTTGATGGAATGCCTCCAGCCCGAGGATGCACATCCTCGTTCTTCCGCACGTTTAGGAAGCATTAGAGACAGAAAGGCAGTAGGATTGGTGCGCTTAAAAGTTATTGAAGTGTCTCGATTTTATGGTGGAGGCTGCTTCCTAGCACCTGAGTCTGTGCAGCGAAACAGATGTTGGGTGCAGAAAAGACCATGGCCTGTGGTGCCCCGCGGGGTTGCCCTTCATGTCTGCACCCTCCCTGCTACATTGCTGATAAGCTGCCCGCATAATGGCATCTTTACTAAACTCCGGTATTTCGAAAGGCGATTCTGCGTATCATTTTACGCCTCCGTCCCACAAAAGGTTGGGGCACGCGACGCGGATTTTCCGAGCCTCCAATGCCTAGTTATTATCCATCATGAGGGCATATACTTACTCCCGGTAGGCTCCACCTACCGGACGCTTTGGCTCGTTGTAGCGCGACATACTCCTATAATACAGTTCCCAAATCCCGGCCCTTCAACGCTGGTAAACACGTACGCACATGTTTAAACATAACATAGTGTGCCCCCAGGTTAAGAGACCCTCTCCTAACCGCCGCCTGCGTGATGCTACTTCTGGAGATGCCTCGGGCATTACATAAACTCTCCGCTTGGCCCTGAGTGCAACGTATGTGCGGCTTGGCCAATCCTCAGCATGCTAATTACTGTTGTCATAGGGTACAGTATTGATGAGAAGCGCAACTTGCACCTCACCTGAAGCTGGGGCTCATCTTTTCCGTTCTCATGCGGATGAAAAAGCTGGGTGGACCTGCAGCTGCCTTGCCTGTAAACTATTTTACGATGGCGCCGGCAAGCTGCCAGCGCCATCCTAAAATAGTTGGTACATTAGCTTCAACAGGAAGCGCGAATACATAAAATAAAGCAGATGCACGAGCGCCTGCTTGATTTTATCTATTAGTGCTTCCTGTTGAAGCTAATTTAGTAACTATTTTACGATGGCGCTGGCAGCTTGCCGGCGCCATCGTAAAATAGTTACAACAACAGGCCAGCAAGGGTTGAACTTTTGACCTAGGAATCCGTCGCTCGCGGATTGCGAATTTTCTGTAAATTCGCGAGAGTTCGCGGATCGCAAATTTACCGAAAATTCGCAAAATCCGCGAGCGGAGCGGATTTAGCGCTCATGCTTACTTAGAAGGTCCCAAAAGCGAGACCTATTGGCTAGTGAAGGAGAGTTAGGGAAGAAGATGGGGTGAATGAGAGGCAGTGAATGGGAAGTCCAGGCAGTGAAGTAAGGGTAGTGAAAGAGACACAGCAAAAGAGTGGCAGGGAATGGGAGGTACAGGCAGTCAAGGAGAGTCAGGGAAGAAGAGGGGGTGAATGAGAGGCAGTGAATGGCAAGTCCAGGCAGTGAAGAAGAGTCAGGGAAGAAGAGGGGGTGAATGAGAGGCAGTGAATGGCAAGTACAGACAGTGAAGGAGAGTCAGGGAAGAAAAGGGGGTGAATGAGAGGCAGTGAATTGCAAGTACAGGCAGTAAAGAAGAGTCAGGGAAGAAGAGGGGTTGAATGAGAGGCAGGGAATGGGAAGTACAGGCAGTGAAGGGAGGGTAGTGACAGAGACAGTAAAAGAGTGGCAGGGAATGGGAGGTACAGGCAGCGAAGGAGAGTCAGGGAAGAAGAGGGAATGAATCAGAGGCAGTGAATTGCAAGTACAGGCAGTGAAGGAGAGTCAAGTAAGAAGAGGAAGTGAATTATAGGCAGTGAAAGGCAAGTACAGACAGTGAAGGAGAGTCAGGGAAGAAGAGGGAGTGAATGAAAGGCAGTGAATGGGAAGTAAAGACAATGAAGGAGAGTCAAGGAAGAAGAGGGAGTGAATGAGAAACAGTGAATGGCAAGTACAGACAGTGGAGGAAGGGTAGTGAAAGAGACAGTAAAAGAGTGGCAGGGGATGGGAGGTACAGGCAGTCAAGGAGAGTCAGGGAAGAAGAGGGAGTGAATTATAGGCAGTGAATGGGAAGTACAGGCAGTGAAGGTGAGTCAGGGAAGAGGAGGAGTGAATGAGGGGCAGTGACTGGGAAGTACAGGCAGTGAAGTAAGGGTAGTGAAAGAGACAGTAAAAGAGTGGCAGGGAATGTTAGGTACAGGCAGTGAAGGAGAGTCAGGGAAGAAGAGGGAGGGAATGAGAGGCAGTGAATGGAAAGTACAGACAGTGAAGGGGTAGTGAAAGAGACAGTAAAAGAGTGGTAGGGAATGGGAGGTACAGGCAGTGAAGGAGAGTCAGGGAAGAAGAGGGAGGGAATGGGAAGTACAGATAGTGAAGGATTTGCAGTGAACGAGAGACAATGAGTGGGAAGTACAGGCAGTGAAGGGAGGGTAGTGAAAGAGACAGTAAAAGAGTGGCAGGTAATGGGAGGTACAGGCAGCGAAGGAGAGTCAGGGAAGAAGAGGGAATGAATCAGAGGCAGTGAATGGCAAGTACAGGCAGTGAAGGAGAGTCAAGGAAGAAGAGGGAGTGAATTATAGGCAGTGAATGGCAAGTACAGACAGTGAAGGAGAGTCAGGGAAGAAGAGGCAGTGAATGGGAAGTACAGACAATGAAGGAGAGCCAAGGAAGAAGAGGGAGTGAATGAGAACAGTGAATGGCAAGTACACACAGTGAAGGAAGGGTAGTGCAAGAGAGTAAAAGAGTGGCAGGGAATGGGAGGTACAGGCAGTGAAGGAGAGTCAGGGAAGAAGAGGGGGTGAATGAGACACAGTGAATGGCAAGTACAGACAGTGAGGAAGGGTAGTGAAAGAGACTGTAAAAGAGTGGCAGGGAATGGGAGGTACAGGCAGTGAAGGAGAGTCAGGGAAGAAGAGGGGGTGAATGAGACACAGTGAATGGCAAGTACAGACAGTGAGGAAGGGTAGTGAAAGAGACTGTAAAAGAGTGGCAGGGAATGGGAGGTACAGGCAGTGAAGGAGAGTCAGGGAAGAAGAGGGGGTGAATAAGAGCCAGTGAATGGCAAGTACAGGCACTGAAGGAGAGTCACGGAAAAAGAGGGAGTGAATTATAGGCAGTGAATGGGAAGTACAGGCAGTGAAGGAAGGGTAGTGAAAGAGACAGTAAAAGAGTGGCAGGGAATGGGAGGTACAGGCAGTGAAGGAGAGTCAGGGAAGAAGAGGGAGTGAAGGAGAGGCAGTGAATGGCAAGTACAGACAGTGAAGGGAGGGTAGTGAAAGAGACAGTAAAAGAGTGGCAGGGAATGGGAGGTACAGGCAGTGAAGGAGAGTCAGGGAAGAAGAGGGAGTGAAGGAGAGGCAGTGAATGGCAAGTACAGACAGTGAAGGGAGGGTAGTGAAAGAGAGTAAAAGAGTGGCAGGGAATGGGGGGTACAGGCAGTGAAGGAGAGTCAGGGAAGAAGAGGGAGTGAATGAGAGGCAGTGAATGGGAAGTACAGACAGTGAAGGGGTAGTGAAAGAGACAGTAAAATAGTGGCAGGGAATGGGAGGTACAGGCAGTGAAGGAGAGTCAGGGAAGAAGAGGGAGGAAATGGGAAGTACAGATAGTGAAGGATTTGCAGTGAACGAGAGGCAGTGAATGGGAAGTACAGGCAGTGGAGAAGAGGTGGAATAGGAGAATCTGTCGAAGGGAAGCACAAAAGCCGACATGGGCAGTGAAGACGTTGAGATAGTGAATGAAGGTCAAGCAGTCATTAAAGGAGAGGTGGGTATTCACAGAATAAAGGAAATGGAGTGTCAGGCTTAGTCTTGGCAGAGGTGCAGGCAGTGAAGAGAAGAAAGGCAGTGATGGGGTGTCCGGCCCAGCTTTTGTAGATATTGAGGCAGTCAAACAAAGGAAGACGCCGAGGAATAGTCAAATGAAGTAAAGGGACATAAAGGCATTCTGAGCAGAGCCAATGACAGTGAGGAATCGTTCATGAGGGTAAAGGGGCATTAAAAGCAGTACGCGGGAGGCGGGGCGTGAAGGAGAGCTAGAGGCTGGTGAGGAGAGAGGAAGAGGCTCTGGAGCAGAGGAAGGTCATTCTGGTCCAAGCACATACATCTCGTGCCTTGTGAGTGCCAGGAGCGGGTCTGAAAATGGCAGACTGACAGCGCTGCTGGCGCGGCGCCCGGAGTGCGCTCACCCACACAAACAGCCAGCGGTCACCGTCACATTCAAAGAGGAAAAAAACAAGAAGGACTGATTCCAAACAGTTCAGGATGCACATGATTTCAATGCAAAGCGTTGGAGCATTATTCATATGGCAACAAACAATCGATTGTTTAACCAATAAAATGAGAGATAGAAAACTTTACAGCGACATTGTTATGCAAGGTTCATTGCCATTGGCTAAAGAGTGGTTGCTTCATCTGTTGAAGATGGCTGCGCGCAATGCACTTTTGCTGCAACATTTTCTCTGTTTTCCACCTGGGTGGCGAAATGGCCTGTGGAAGTGTGGCCTCGCAGCCTCGGCCCGTGAGCCACGCAGCCGCCTGTATGAACATGCATGCAATGGGTACAGTGTGCGTCCCATTTTGGATATGGATGCATTAAACCAGGACACTGAAGCCATTGCTAAGCTAGAAAACTGGAAAGGAACGCTGAACAGGCATGACCTGCGGGCTATAGTAAGTTGGAAGTGACGTAATAGCGGTCATAATATGGCACCTATAGAGCTTGAGTAAATGCTTATGTCCTGATCGGCGGCTGTGTTGGGATTAGGCAGCTGATCAGCTGCACAGTTGTCTTAAGAAAACAAGACGTGCGGCCGCAAACAACAGGAGTTGTGTGCACGCGTGCGCAAAAGTAGAAAGTGAAACTGATCACCGACGAGGAGGGAGTGGGAAGGGGGAGTGGGGGCAGGCACAGGGGTGCGGCCACAATTATAGAAAGCCAGATGGCAGGGCAGCTGTGCACGCGCTAAAGCTGACGAGGAGGGAGTGGGAGGGGGGAATGGGGGCGGGCACAGTGGTGCGGCCGCAGTTGTAGAAAGCCATCAGCTGTGCACGTTGCGCACGCTTGTGCGTGTTCTAGCAAGCTGGTGGCCGGCAAGGTAGTGCTTTTTGGAACAGCTACTAAATGTCTTGCAAAAGCAGCACATGCGCTGACTCTACCAAGACCTAAAAACGCTCACAACAACACCTCTAAACTCAGACTTGCTCACGCGAAAATTCCACTAAATTGGTGGAAGTTCCATGGAAGCAAATCCCATTTACCAGAGATAAATCACACCAATTGTGCACTTCAGGTTCTTTTAAAGACTGTAATGCCTTTGATCATCTGGTCCTGGGTCATGAGTAAAAATTGTGTGAAGCTCATAGGACAACGCATCTTCCTCCTTTAAAAATGTACGTTTCTAGTTTCATTCTTTCTCAAGATGCCTTGGAGCTACCAAGTACGAAATGTGAGGATGTACACCATAAAAATAAATGCACCGTTCTGCACAGATTGCCATGCTTGCCAGTGTTTTACTGCTTCAGCCTAAGGTGTACATAAATGTTTCAAACTCAATTTACCAAATAAATTGCCTTTTTTTTATTGAAAAAAAAGATGAGTACTGCCTACATATTTTTTACTTTCCACTATAAAAAGTTCACATTAAACACAATTGTATGCCCGGAAAGAAAAGGTTTGCCCATGTTTTCTTGTCCTATCAGATTACAAAAACGTACAACTATTCACATTTGTGTCATATTTATTGCCGCGTGTATGATTTATTCTACTCTGCAATTACCCTTCACCAACCAACTGATATTTGTAAGAAAAACAGGTGTATGGACAGCGAGCTCAAAGACCACTTTGAAAAGGTTACCCATGTAAATCAGACACCTGCAGGAAGCTCCTTGTTATTTTTAGCTGCTTTTACCAGAAAACGGCAGTCCATGTGTTAGACTGCTTGTAAACGATCTGGCAGAACGTGACCTCATTTTGAGCAGGTCTGTAATCTGAGGCTCTCCCCCTGAAAGCTCACAATGTTCTTTTTTCGAAATTGACTTAAATTCAGCTGCCACGTGGATGGACAATTCGTGGTAATTATGTCGTAAATGGAAGCTATTTTGAGGAGCCAATAAGCGCACATTCCGTTAGATTTCAGTCAAAACTGCAGTTATGTTGGTAACAAAAACAAAGGATGGGCCGAAGTGAAACTTAGGTTTGTGCAGCTTGTTACTAAAAACAGAAATCTTCCATAGAATGTGGGGTGGTCTTAAGGACCCTTCGGGGACCATGGTGCACTGTATGGCAATAGGCAGTGGTGTCGGCCACGAGATGTGTGCAGAAGGTTTAACTTTGCTGCCAGGGTCTAGTAACGATTATTTTCCCTCTGATGGGCTCTGTGTTTGACATGTATGCAGCTGAGAAAGCACATCCTCACATCTCATATATTGCGCAGAATCCGCCAAAGCAACTGGAAGGCTAGACCCCGCCAAACCACCTGCAAAGTACTGTAGTATCATTTCCTTTCCAACTGGGGGTCCGCTGATAATGGTCTTAATATTCCCTCCATCTATTGGTGCAGACGCGGCACTATGGATAATGTACAGTAGAGAGTACCCTGTTAATGATGAGACAGGTGATGTCCGCAAAGGGATTAATATTAATCTCTTCAAGCAGCATCTATTTATTATCGAAACCCCTTGAGTACTCTGAACTTCCTAATCGTGGCATAATGCTCTGATAAGTGTCTTGCGCCCTCTTTTCCCCCTTTTATGGAGGCCATTGCTTTGTAAGTTGGTTTGCACTGTATACATACTCTGTATACATATATACATATATACACAAAGGCAATGTCATGTACTCGATTCTGCTTACAAGCAATTGTTCTTCCAAGCATGACTATTTTTCATCTTTTCTCTTTCACATTCTCCACCACTGTCTTATTTATTTTAGATAAGGGTAAATGAAGTCTAAAGTCTAAAATACTGTGAGACCTAATTTAGTAGATATGCTCTAATTCACGTCAAATGTATATAAATTCTACAAATGTGCAGTAGATCCATGTGCACAGATAGGAACCCAAATGGTGACGCAGTGTGTCCAATTCTTGAAAACCTTTTGCATTATGTACTGCCATATAGCATTCATCTTCATAAATTCCAAGTAAAAGCATATAGCCCACAAAGATCAATCCTGACGCATTTGTGCTTTTCATCCCTCCAAGTGGTGTTCTTACCTGCACTTTATAAAACCACTGTGATAATAAGCAATTGTGTATATATTTTTTTCCTTTATGTGATTTCCTTTTCACAAGAGATATGTAAATAAATACCGTAAGAAATTGTAATATTAACAGGAGTGATTGACCACCCACCTAATGGAATAATTACAACCCATGTCAGGGTAAACCTTCAAAGTCACTAAATTAACCTGGAACCTGAGCTCAACCACCTGGTAGCTATGGCACAGAGTAGACAGACTTAACTTAGGGCAATGTGTAAAGTATTTATGCAGTACCTAAACGTTAATAAAGTTGAAATGCAATTCAGTAAAAATGTCAAACCAAATTAGAATAGAGTAAAGTAAAATAAAAACAATGACACCAAAATGTCTAAAATCCAGAGATATGAATTATTAAACTTTTAAGTAGAAATAATGCAAACAAGCAATAAGTGACAGTGATATTCAATGGTTTCGGTAGACTTGGACCAAGGTGCAATTTAATGCTGGCTGCGATGGAGTGCCTGGTACACCAACTAGGTTAGTCTTGGTCAAAAAGGTTTACCTTCTCACTTTAGTTCTTTAGTCCCAATCCAACACAACAGTACACTTCTAAATGCCCTCCTACAAGGTTCTCCAGTGTGGCACTTAGAGACACAAAGGGTGTTAGCCAGAGATAATCAGCAGAGTCAAGTTCTAGTGTAGTTGCCACTGGTCAGCTGGGTAACTGAAGGACACAGCCTCTTATATCTTGTTGTCTTCCTGTAGCTTTAACTGGAGGTCTTATGACTCCTTGGGGCATATTTACAAGAGGATATTGTCACCAGGACTGCACTTTTAGTGACTTCTGGTGGTGAAGTCCCCTTCTCCTTATTTACAAAGCAGCGTTAAGCCACTTGACGTGGCTTAACGTGGGCCGTGGGCCTTGTAAATAAGGCCCCTTTTCACACTTCACTTAGCGGGAAAGGGGCGTGCAATAGGCGTTGTAGTGGGTAACTGTTATGATTACTGTCACTTTAATAGAACAGAGAGTACACTACATAACATTCCAGTCTGATGAGAATCAGTTGCTGTGCTCTTGCTGTTGATGGTTGTACTAATAAACCTACTCTTCAACTTCTACATGAATTGAGTACTGTTATCACTGGCGACGAGGACCAAGGCTTGATGGGGGACAAGCATCAACAACCATCAACTCCCCTATGATTGGATTTTGGATTGGATTGGATAATTGGTTTGAATTTAGATATTCAACCTACTTTGGACTTATACCAGCGTTCATCTATCGTGTTTCACAACTTATCTGATGTTGCCATCATATGGACTTATGGAATTCTGACACTTCGGAAATTGCGAATTGTTTGTTGATCTGAGTGTAACTTTGGACTTTGTTACTATCGACTAACTGTGTCCTTGAACGTTACAACTGCCGATTTATAGAGTTCTGTTTATCAATTGGCAACCCCAAATGCTGCACAGTAAATCAGGTAGTTTTTGTTTGGACTTTGATCAATTGGTAAGTCAAAATTACCTTTTGGCTGTTATCCTTTTGCGGTGTTGTCTTTTAAATTGGATCGCGTGTGCCTGACATTGCGCGCTCTATCACACGAGCGCGACATTGCATTGCATCAGGATCGAGTTCTCTGTTGTTCCGAGCCAAGAGAACTTTAACCTTACGGTGTTAAACGCATGACGTCAACGCAACGCCAAGCATCATCACGTTCAGCCGCCATCTTGGATTTCCTTGGCAACGCTGGCATACACAACTCCGACGACAGTGCATCGATTTGTTTTTGTAATTGGGACTGAAATGACAATGCCGATGCGCACTGCAGCGCGTCTCTCTACGCTATATTTTTGAAGTGTGAAGTGAGTAAAGGCATTTTATAACGAGATACATTCGAGTAAAGGCATTTTACAACGAGATAAATACATTGGACATATGAGACAATTCCTCATTATTCTTTTCTCATTATTTTATTATATTAATACTCATATATTAAGAGGCAATTTTTACAAAGCTATATTGTAATTATTTACAAAGTACATCTTGTTATTGATACAATGGCTTCTACTTCAAGTATGTCACAACCACCTCCATTTCTATCTGAAGCGGGAGAACCAATTCTTCCTTGGAAAAGATGGAGGAATTTATTTGACTCTTATTTGGTGGCAATTGGAGGGGAAAAGTTTTCTGCATTCAGAAAGCAAGCAATTTTGTTACACAATTTGGGAGTTGAAGGTAGACATGTATATGATAGTATGGACACCATACCAGTTGGTGGAGCTGATGGAGAACCTTCTGACATATATGAAATGTCCATGTCTATGTTGGAGCGTTATTTTGGTCCCAGGATTATTGTGGTTTTGGAACGTCATAGGTTCTTCACACGCATACACGGTCCCACAGAACGAGTTGGAACATATGTAGCTGCGCTAAAGACCCTTGCACGCACATGTGATTTTGAAGATTTGTCTGAGTCGCTGGTGAGAGATCAGCTTGTAAGATGTACAAACAGCTCGAGAGTCCAAGAGAAATTCCTATCAAAAAATCCTACTTTGAAAGAAGCTGTAGCCATTGTAGAAGGCATGGAGAATACATCTACTTGGGTCAAAGAGATAAGGAAAAACAGAGATGAAGGGAATCACACTATAAGTGGCAATAAAAAAACCATGATACTGTGCATATGTTAGAGGAAGATGATATTATTGAGGAAGTACATGAAGGTGTTGCTAAAGTGTCTGTTGGCACTAAGAATAAATAGATTCAAAAGAACTCTTGTTCTCAAAAGAACGCTCTGGAGAATCAACCTCGTCCTCCTTCTGGTAAAGAGTTTCCCATGACCAAGGAGCGTGATTTTCGTCAACAACGTTCATTTTCTAGTCAGAGAATGCGATATTTCAGGTGTGGGAGTTTTTCTCATACGTCGAATTTTCCAAATTGTTATGCAAGAAACAGTATTTGCAATAGTTGTGGAGGAAAAGGGCATTATGCTTGTGTGTGTAAGTCAAGTAGAAAGAAAGATGTGAGTGATGGTGTGTCGGATGACAAATGTACGGTGGTAGTGTCAAATGTAAAAGTAGAAAACATTGATTCTGAACAGATTTATATGCCATTTTGTGACATAGGAATTGATAAGTATGTGCTCAAACTCATGGCAGATTCAGGATCTCCGTTCACTTTAATTGGAAACAAAATTTGGGATGAAGTGGTTGGATTAGAAAATGTAACACTCTTACCTTCAGACATTAATCCCCTGAGTCATAATGGGTCAAAGATAGACATTCTTGGGTACACAGTAGTTAAAATCGTTTTCAAAGGGAAGGAGATTACTGGAAAAGTGTACATAGCTGTGAGAGGTGATAATCTCCTTGGATAGAAACATCAACATGACTTGGGTATAGTTCTTAACCCGGGTGCTAAGAATCCTCAGGATCAAGTGATGTTAATGGAAGAATTACTTACTTATGTGCATTCAACAATTGGTAGTGTGTGTGATTCCAATAAATATTTTTCTGATTATCCCAAGGTGTTTTCGGATACACTGGGGTGTTTGAAACGATTTGAACACAGAATAATTCTTTAAAAAATTGCTAAACCGTGTGTGCATAAGGTTAGGAAAGTACCTAATATGATGGTTGAACCTTTGAAGATGGAGATTGAGAGGTTGTTGAAGTTGGGAGTGATACAAGAGATTGAATCCTTGGAGTGGTTAAGTCCGGTGGTTTTGGCACCCAAGGATAATGGGAAGTCAGTGAGAATGTGTGTGAACTTACGTGGACTGAATGAATGGATCTGGGTTGATCGACAGCCTCTTCCGAATATATCAGAATCTATCAGCAAGCATTTTGAAAGGAGCGAAAATTTTCAGTGTTCTTGATCTCTCATCAGCTTACCACCAAATTGTGTTGCATCAAGATTCTAGGCATTTAACATCTTTTGTTACGCCCATAGGTGCTTATCAGTTTTTAAGAATGCCTTTCGGTTTAGCTTCGGCGGCCGCTTGTTTCCAAAGAGTAATGAAGATGGTTCTCGGGAGTTTACGCAATGTGATGTTTTTTCAGGACGATATTTTGATTTATGGAGTGAATGAATGTGAGCATGATGTGGTGTTGAGATCGGTATTGGACAAGTTGAGTGAAAGAGGTCTCACGGTAAAAAAGGAAAAGTGCCGCATTGGGTTAAATTCGGTTACTTATCTGGGACATGTAATTTCTGGGAATGGGATACAACCAATGTTGGAACTGGCTGAGAGTATTGTAAGAGCACCAGCTCCAGTGGATAAAGATCAAGTCAAGTCATTTTTAGGGATGGCGGAGTTTTACTCCAAGTTTGTCAGAGATTTTGCGAGTATTGTTGAACCTATAAGAATTCTTTTGAAAAAGGGTGTACGTTTTAATTGGTCAGGTGATTGTGAGATGGCTTTCGAGACAATTAAAGTGGAGATTGGGAAAATGCCCACTTTAGGTCATTTTGATTCTAAATTGAAAACCATCTTGACAACTGATGCCAGTCTTAGAGGACTTGGTGCAGTGCTCTCCCAAATAGTAAATGGGGAAGAGGTTGTTGTGGCTTTTGCTTCAAGGGCTTTGAAAGAAGCGGAAGTGAATTACTCTTGTATTGAGAGAGAAGCTTTGGCAGTATTTTGGTCAAGACATCATTTTAAATTTTATCTGTGGGGCATTCCTTTTGTTGTTAAGTCTGATCATAGCCCTCTTGTACAAATTTTCTCTTGTCATCAGAATGATCATTTGACACCCAGGTTGAAGAGATGGAGTGAGGGGTTGCAAGAGTTTAATTTTGGTATGCAATACATTCCAGGTCAAAACAATAAACCTGCGGACTGTTTGTCACGTTTGCCCATTGAAAGAGAATGTATTTCTGAAGGTGTTGAACATGTGAATTGGGTACTTGAATCCAGCATTTCTAAAAATGAATGGTTGAGTTGTGTTGAGAAGGATGTTGTGTTTCAGTCTTTGAAGGGTGTCATTAAAGAAGGTTGGCCAAGTTATGATGAACTGGACAATAACCTAAAGTTGTACTGGACAGTGAGGAATGATTTGACTTTTTGTCAAGATAATCTTTTGAGAGGTGACAGAGTAGTTCCTCCAGGTGAATTAAGGGACAAAGTGGTCAACTTGGCTCATGAGGGTCATTTGGGTAGAAGTATCACTAAGGCACGTCTCAGAGAAAGATATTGGTGGCCTGGAATGGATCGAATGGTTGAGGCAGTTGTGAAGGATTGTCACTTGTGCGCTGTTAATGATAAATCTCGCACCACTTGTCAGTCTCCTCTGTCTCCTGTGGAGGTACCTACTGCGGTTTGGACTAAGGTGGGACTTGATATTGCTGGTCCTTTTGAGTTGATGCCTTCATATGAAAGGTTTGTGGTTTTGTTGGTGGATTATACTTCGAAGTGGGTAGTTTCAAAGTGTATGGGGGTGGTAAATTCTAAACCAGTTATTGAATTCCTAAAAGACGTATTTGTGTCAGAAGGGGTTCCTAAGTACTTGCTCACTGATAATGGGGTACAATTTACCTCCAATGAAATGGATGTTTTTCTTAAGAGTCTTGGAATTGTTCACCAGAAGACTGCTCTTTATTCTCCTCAAGCCAATGGTCTTACAGGGTAGTAAAAAGCTGTGCACAAAGAGCTTTGGAATCTAAAGTTTCTTTTAGTAGTGTGTTGAGAGAGACATGGTGGGCACATCGCACGGTTCCTAGTGCTATCATGCAGAAATCGCCTTTCGAAGCTTTGAGGGGAAGAATGGCTAGTTCCAAACTTAATCCAGCTTGGCTTCCGGAAAAGGTTTGTGATGATAGTGTAGAAAGTGTGTTGAGAAGGAGGGATGTGCTGACCAAGTATTAACAAAGGTATAAGCAGCGGTATGATGAAAGGATGGCTGTTAAACTGAGGAAGTGGAATGTGGGTGACTGTGTGCTTGTGAAAAAACCTAAGCATGGGTACAAAGGTACATCCAATTTTTGCGGTCCTTTCACTATTGTAGCAATTAAGAAAAATGTTGTAACATTAGACAATGGTTGTACTTGGAACATGTCTAAGTTAGCAAAGAGTACAGAATTAAAGGATCATTCTATTAATGGTTCTGAATTAAATGATATTTCCAAGGGTGTCTCTTCAAGTTGTAACTTGTATAATACGCTTGGAAGACGTAGACAAATGCCTAAGAAATTCAGGGATTATGTCATGTACTGATACAATTTACTTATTTATTTGTCTTATATTTTTCTTCCTTGTTTGTAAGTTTTACTTTTGTTTTATTATGGATAGGGGGGTATACAACCGTTTCAACGCAACTTTTACGACAAACTACTTTTACAATGCAACATTTACAACGCAGGATCCATTACAACAAATGTCTTTACAACGCATGTTTTTACATCGCAGGTGCCTTTACAACGCATGCCATTACAACGTAAGTATTGGTAAGTATATAATTTTGGCCCATGTAAGCCCATCTGTAACCCTCTTTCAACATCCTGAACTGGCCCATGGAGAACCCTGCCCCTCATCTGCATACTCCATATGTGAATCTCCATGCCTTAGCTTGCTCACAGATGCTTCCAGTATGCAGATAATATCACCATGGCCAACAAGGCAATGCAGCTATACTACAATCTGGGTCACACGTATGCCCCCACCCCAGGGAAAATTCTGCTCACAAAGCAAATAACTAACAAAGGCAACTGGCAGACGTAAGCATTAGGAGCCAGGGTCCTTGCCTTCCACTGCCAGGTGAAGGCTGCAATCTGGGGCATTGGGTAGGCCTCAATTCCAGATGTTGGGCTGGTAACGAATCCCCCATTTCCTGGTGAGGTCTCTTTGACCTCTTAAGTTTGGTGGAAGGGGCTACAGTTTCAGGTGCTAGACACCCTCCTCCCACTCTTATGTCTGCCACCTCAGTGGTGGTATCCTGAGACTGGCCTCTCAGTCCAGGATCTGTGCCCTGAGACTGATCAGATGCCTGACAGTCCAGGACTTCCAGGAGGAACCAAAGCCTTCCTCATGGGTGACAAACTCTGTCTGTGCCGTGTAGGAGTCTGCATGGGGCAGGTCTCCTATCCTTTGCCTCTGTGACTGTGCAGGTAGCACATGTAGGTTAGCAGTGACTTCCCCAGGGCAAGTTGTGGGGTTTTCCTCTCCCAGAACAGGTAATTCCTGATCCACTGGTTCACCTACAGTGGATGGCAGCTATCTCCTATCCCCTTACTCTCCATCTGGATCTCCATACTCTCCATTTAGGAATTGTACTTCCGGAAATCTGTGTTTTTGGGTTTCCCCACCAAACTCATTTCTCACCTTTGGAAGTTTATTGCTAAGGAAGATGCCAATTGGCATCTGGGGGCTGACCATGGCTTTCCTCCTCTGAGCCTGTACCCCCTCCCATTCTAAGGATACCAGGTCCCTAGGACGGAATAAGTCTGCCCATGGGCCTGGGATACCATACATATCTGTCCTGTAAGGTACTTCTCCTATGGTACTACCAAAGTCCGACTGGCACAGATATCCTACAGTGCAATGACAGGGACCCCATTCAAGGTAACTTCCTAGAAGTGATGCTATCACCCTCATGGATCATCAACTTACTTTCTGGTTCCACTTCCCAGCTAAGGGAACCTGGGCAAGCTCTACCCAAAAAAGTTAGCCCAAAATTTCTGTAAATCCGGACGAGGGACCAATTCTGGACGCGTCAACACTGACCAGATTTTGGGCTAACTTGTTTGGGCCATCATTTCTTGGAAGATTATGGGACATTGGAATTTAATAGCACAACAGTCCTTGCAACTTACAAATTCTGGCTTCTTTTTATTCTGATTGAGCCTTGGAATATATTGACCAATGTATACATACTGATCGGACTGAGATTAAGATATTTGAGCCCTGAAGAAGGTCCATTCAGAACGAAATGCGTTGGATGATGCCCAAGTTTAAAGTACTGCTACAATAAAGGATATATTTTTTGGGGACAGATTTGGAGCTCATTGACTTCTAACTGGTGCACCTTCCCTCTTTGTACGAACTCATCCATCTGGGTTCCAGCGGAGTGGAAGTGCGGCGAACTCCGGAAGCTTCTGCACACACTCTCTAATTGCCTTTTTCAAATTTAGGAATTGAGGTGCTAAACCGTGGTCAGCCGCTTTTTGTTTTTCTATTCAAGGGATGAAGAGGTGGCACAACTACAAAAAGAGGTGATCAGACTGCGGAATCAGCAGGTGGACCTCCAGGCGCATGTGAGGACTTGGAAAACAGTTCGCGCCGGAATAACATTCAGATTAGGGGGTCCCGCTCAAAGAAGAAGGCGTAGATATGGTCCACTACCTGCCAGGGCTCTTCCACAGTATCCTGGAGGCCAAACCAGACTTTGAAATTAGGATTGACAGAGCACATAGGGTGGGCCTACAGAGGAAGGCACCTGCACCACCCCTGGATATCCTGGCTTTCCTTTCGGACTTCCAGCTGAAGGAACTGATACTTCGGAAGGCCAGAGACAAGCACCCCCTCAAATACCAGGGGCATTCTATAGCGATGTATCAGGATTTGGCTGAGATCACCTTACAGAAGCGACGGGACTTCAGACCAGCAACAACGTATTTAAGGACACAAGGAATTGCTTATTCATGGGGCCACCCATTCCTGTTACTTTTCAAATTCCAGGTCAAGCTGCATCAACTCCGATCTCTACAAGACACATGCAAGGTTCTGGGTATCGACTCCCCAAATCAGGAGGAAGCGGTGAGGAAAAGCCCTACAGCGTGCGGGGACAAGTGGCAGAAAGTCGGAGGTGGCCGCAAATCCGAAAACACGATGAAGCCGGACCCTACCATGATGACAAGGGAGCGGCAAGCAGTCCTGGACTCCCTCTCCAAAGAAACTGCCCCACAAGAGGAGGACTGAGAGCTCAGGGGACAGATAAGTGGATATAGAGGGCTGGGCGGGCGGAGGGAATTTCTGAAGGTAGCGGGGAGACCTACACAAGGGTTTCTTTTTTTGGGTCGACATTATGCCCCCAACACATTGTCATCATTGTTATCATGTTGTTAATTTACTGAAATGTATTTTTAGGCATAGGAAAAACCTGTGAGGAATATGTCTAAATCATAGAATAATGATTTTAATGAAACGTGCAGAGATTCACTTTTAATAATTTTTTATAGGAACTCAGTTTTATTGTGTAATCGACTCTCCATTTTGTAAAAATATGGATAATGTTGCTTTTATTGATTTCTATTATGAAATACTGAATAAAGAAATTTATATATATACATTGGGTTACCAGGGTCACACAGTCTCGACCTTCAGGTCCTGGACATTCTGGGGACTTGCTGAGGGCGCAGTTGGCGTTAGGGAGGGTTGGGAGGAGCAATGGTTCCTACAAGTCGGGGAATATGGGAACTCATGGAGTCTACTGGGAGCGCAATGACTCTGGGATGAATATGCCACGGAGGGGAGGTAGATACTGGGGAATATGGCAGGCTAATGCAACAACACTCTCAGATTGTGATGTATGATACATTGAAGGTCTTAACGCTAAATGTGAAAGGCCTCAATAATCCCATAAAAAGAAAGGCTATCCTCTCCTATTTGGAGAACTCAGGGCAGGAACATGCCTGCTGCAGGAAACTCATCTACTTTCTAAGGACTGGCACCGGCTAAAGTCTCATGCCTTTCCCCAACAGTTCTCCTCTTCCTCGGGGGACAAAAAGATGGAGGTGGCAAACCTGATAGCCAGACGCTTCTGAGGGGAGGTAAAGGATAAAGTGGCTGAAATCAAAGGACGACTCCTGGCTTAAACGCTGCAGATGTACGGGCACACTTGGGTGGTAGGCTTGGTGTATGCTCCTAACTCTGGCCAGGAACGCTTTGTACGAGCAGCCTTCTCTGATGTCATGCGCAGGCAAGAACGCTTGACCGTAGTAGGTGGAGATCTTAATACAGTGATGGATGTTACTAAAGGTAAGTCAGAGAACCGGTATGCCCCAGGGGGTGGATTGTCACAAGAGGGGATTGGTTGGTTTCAAACCTTGGGAGTAGTGGATTGCTGGCGGGATAAACCCCCCCCCCATTGGCACATATGCTAAGCTCAATCATATAATAGGTGCAGTGGAGGTTAATAAGCTAGTGGATAATGCCATTATTTTACCAGTGGCTCTGTTGGATCACAATGCCGTACTGATATCTGTAAGTAAAAGGTCAGGGGGTTCAAGGCTGAGGGAAAATATGCTGCGCAAACACACTGTAGTAACACAGATCACTAAATGTATTAAGGACTACCTGGATATGAATGACATGCCAGATGTCTCGGTGGCTACGCTATGGGAGGCTCTAAAAGTGGTGGTGAGAGGTGAGCTAATCGCCATAGTGGCTGCAGAGAATAGGGAAGGGAGAGAGAAACAGGAGCAACTAAGGGCACAGGTATTGGAATTAGAGGGGGCCCACAGGCGGACGGGTGCACCAAGAGTTTGGAAACAGTTGAAAGCTGCAAGGGCACAACTGTCAGGGTTGGACCTCGTTAGGGCAGTATATGCTGCTTTGCGTTTAAAATATTCCTACTACGTGGGAGGAGATGAGACAGGGCAAATGTTAGAAAACAAACTCGCGGTCAGAAGCCAGCAATCTAGGATCCAACATATCAAAACTGACAAGGGGGAGGATCTAATGGACGATGGAGAAATAGCTCAGGCATTCAGGGATATCTACTCCGCTTTATATAAGTGGGAGGATAGGCCAGAGCAAATTATGACTAGAAGGGAATAAAAAGTCCCAAATTACGAAAGATAGTACAGAACTGTTGGACTCCCCCATTAGATTGAAAGAAGTGATTGGGGCAATCTCATGGCTTAAGCTTCTCAAGTCACCGTAACCGGATGGCTTTTCGAATGGTTTCTATAAAACCTTTTGCCACATCCCAGCACCGCTGCTCATGCGGCTTTTTCAATTTTTGAGGGCCCGTGATCAATCCCAGCAGGGATGCTATTAGCAGCCATCATGGTGCTTCCCAAACCCGGTAAGACAGAATGCTGTGCTGGTGGTACCGTCCAGTGTCCCTCCTCAATGTGGATTTAAAAATGTTCAAGAGCATACTGGCAGTGTGACTCGGCCCATTAATGCCCGGTACTATAGAACCAAATCGGGCTGGTTTTGTCCAGACCCTACAATTAATTGATAAAGCCCAACGCACGAACATGGACGTTCTACTCTTAATGGTGGATGCCGAAAAGGCGTTCAACCTGGTCGATTGGGAGTTCCTGGAATTAACTCTGCTTCACTTTGGGGTGGGACACCGATTTCGATCTTGCGTTGCCGGATGCTACAGCTCCCCCACAGCTAAAATCAGGGTTAATGGGGTATCTTCTCACCCCTGTGCTATTCAAATGAGCACCAGACAGGGGTGTCCATTGTCACCCCTCTGGTTCGCCCTATAAAAAGAACCGTTGGCCCAAAAAATAAGAGAGAATCCCGAAATCGAGGGGGTTCCATTTGTAGGGGAGCAACATGTCATAAGCCTTTACGCTGATGATATCCTAGCTTTCTTGAACTCTCCGAGGAGATCGCTCCCTGCTTTTATGCGGGAATTGGACTCTTCCGGTTGAGTGTCAGGGTTCAAAGTGAATGTGGGGAAATCGCAGATTCTTCCCTTGGCGGGGACGGTACTGGATCCGGAGACTGGGGGACATGGGGCTTCGAGGATTCAAGTGGTGGAGTCTATTCCATATCTGGGCCTCGTACTGGCTCCAACACACCCACACATGGTTACACTCAACTACGCGAAACTCTCTCAGCAAATTAAGAAAGACTTGAGCAGATGGATACACAACCACCTGTTGGGCCGGGTGCGGCAGTTAAGATGTCAATCCTGCCCAAAGCATTATATCTCTTTCAAACACTACCGGTTGTGCCACCTAAGGGCATCCTCGCTCAGCTGCAGACGGAAATCACCCAGTTCGTCTGACCAGGAGCTCGGCCCGCATGCTTAGGGAGTTGGGACACCTGAGACTCGAGGAGGGAGGACTGGAGATCCTGCATCTCCTAGATTCCTATCAAACACCTAAGTTGAGATTCCTCGTAGAGTGGAGCAGAGAGGAGTCTGAGAAACAATGGCTCTTTCAAGATAGAGCTCTCCCAGGGCAAGCGTTATGGAAGATTCCATTCTTACGGAGGGCAGATAGGCCACAGAGTCTGTGGAGGTCACCCGTAATGAGGTCAGTTATGGAGGTGTGGGAGAAGGTGGCTACTAAGGCACCCCTCACAACGTTTCCTTCCCCAATGACTCCAATACTAGATAATAGGGCTCCAGGAGCAGATAGTAAGGCTTTTGCAGAATGGCGTCAAACGCCTAGCAAAGCAGTGGGACACTTATTCGATTTAGATGGGATATTACCATCTGGGCCGGACTGGGAACAGCAACCAGCCCTGGCAGATTGCTGCTCGACCAACACTGGGAGCCTGTGACAAAACCAGGCCCCAGAGGCACAAAACCGGCCCCCTATCCTTCCAGCCCACCGGAAAATGCCCGGTGCCCGGTATGGCCAGTCCAGCCCTGATAACACACGATATACACAAATAAGACATTGGGTACTCCAACCTGACATTCATACCCAAGCCAGCTGGAAACTAACGAGCTACGAAAAATAGCTAGTTACTAAAAAGGATGATAAGAAATTAATTTTGGAACTCTACAACATGATATGCCAAAGCCCTCCCCTTCACCCACTGCGAGCCAGGCCCGTTGGGCAAAAGAACTGGGACGGACATTATCAGATAAGGAGTGGGGAGAAATCTATTATAGGGCCAAACACACGGTAAGAAACACAGCCAGTAAGGAAACGGCTATGAAGATAGCCACGTACTGGTGCACCTCAATAAAGGGAACCCGAACCACAGTCCCACTTGTTGCCGTAGTTGTGAGGGGGAGGGCACCTTAGTATACCGCTTATGGGAATGCCCCCTCTTGAAATCATACTGGCCAAAAACTTTAGACAAGGTGGACTTATGTTTCGACACACAGATCACGAGCTCCCGCCCTATGTAATCCTGGGGTTGCCTAATGACTTAATGTTCCCACTGAAATCTAGAATGGGGAAACAGATGGGTCTGGCTCTTGGAGCTGCGCTCCAAAATATCCTATCTCACTGGGGCACACTGATTATACCCACATTTAATGGCTGGCTCCACAAACTGTGGTACATCATGGGGATGGAACGAATCCACGCTTCACTCACAAACTCTGAGAACACATTCAAAGATGTGTGGAAACCGCTCATTGAGCTGTGATCAGCGGAATTTCATGAAATCACGTGTCCGAAATATCTTCAGCTTCCCAGGCTGACGAATCCTAGAGAACAACCTGAGATTACCCCAGAGCAGACAGAGTAGGCTGTAATCGTGAGTTCTGATTCTACAGTTGTTGAAGCATGCATGAGGAGTACCAGTGAGAGAGGGGAGAGGGGAGGGGGCATGGGTACGGTTTGAATTTTTTGCTTTGTTATACTTTTGTTTAGAGAGAGAGGTTGCGATACGATGCAATGGACATTACAAGGCTAGAAATTGCAGATGGACGCGACCTATAACCGCAGGATTGACCATGGACTAACGGGGTTTGTCAAATGTTAAATGTTGCAGTCACTGACATTGTTAGATAAATTGGAAAATGAGTTAAAACTCATTAGCATAAGGAGGGGAGTGGGAGTTTTTTTCCCTTTGTTTAATATTCTAGGGTTATTGCTTGCTGGGGTTGATAATTGCTATATGTGAGCCCACCTGTTGGGGTGTATTCCAAATGATCTTCAATTTTGTAAGTTCTATGCTTCTTTTTGAAAAGCAATGAAAACATTTAAACATGAATTACAAAAAGGATTTTTGATTTAACTTAAATCACTGAGTGGTATTGCAAAACACAAGTCCTGGATGATCCCACTGCTGAACACCAATATAAGAAATTGGATTATTAATTGGGATGGGGACTACCATGGGGTATGGTTGATCACAACTCTTGTGAGAGTAAACCCTGAAGGCGCACATTTAACCTAAGCTCAACCCCCTAGTAGCTATGGCATGGAGCAGACAGGTTTCACTTTGGTCAATGTGTATTCATGCAGTACCTAAACAGTTAAATTTAATAAACAAAATGACACCAAAATGACAAATGGAGTAAACTGTTTGTGTCAGGTGGCCCATGGGGACATTGTTATTTACACAAAGTTGGCATGAGCATGCTGCAGCTTGCTGGCTGCTTTTGCGCACTTTACTACACCACTTTATTTTTGCAATAATTTCAATGACTGCTTTCACATCAGAAATCATCGCTGTGTTCACTCTCTGCATGTTCCTGGGATTTTGACTGAATATTATGTGCAAGGTCAAACAACAATGCCCCTTGTTATCAGTGGTGGCTCGCAGAGGTAACACTGTGGATGGTGAGGCGGGCAGGGGGACTTGGTGAGGGGGTAGTGGAGTCCGACATACGACGGCAGATATTTATTTATTTACTTTCACCTTTGCTGTCGTATGTCAGACTCCACTACGCCCCCACCCTGCCCCGCCCCACCCTGCCTCACCACCCCACAGTGTTACCTCTGCGGGCCATCACTGCTAGTTATTTCTTGCCAGACCTTAGCCCTTAGACAAAACATACTGATGCAGCTGTTGTTTGGACAATGTACCTGGGTTTTCAGTGGGGTACACGAATAGGTGACACACACTTGGAGAAGGACCTTTCCGGGGAGAAGAGCGAGATAGGACCTATGATGTAGACCTACCCTCTATCGGCTAAGGTACGGGATCTGCTGACAAAGCCCAGAGATCTTCTATTATATAATAATACTTCTTCTTAGCAAGGGGAGGCAGGTTAGGCACTATTGTCTTTTCTCCATTGTCTTTCTATGATGACATCACCCTTTAGGATAAATGGACTAGCTGCAATGCTGACTATTTTTGTACTATTCATTTTCCTGCTCGTCGTGGCGCGTATACTGCATGTTAGGGCACATTAGTTAAAATAAATATTTTAAACTGTTTTGTGTCTCTGTCAGATCTTATTGTGGACAAGTACAAGAGTGTGAGTGAAAGGTGTGTCTTGTTAATGTGATTCCTGAGAGATCTGGGAGTGTTGTGTTTTGGGGTGTCTATTCATTTGTTTCCCTGTGAGTTAGTAGGAGAGCAAGTGAGACACTCTAGCTAGTCGGTTCTGGGTTCGTGGGTACTAAGGTGGTTGGAAGAGCCAGTCCCTATACATCAAGGTCCCATATTCCTGGACATATTTCTGTATTTGTGCAGAATCCCTGCAACATTGGATGATAGTTTGATTCTCTAGCCCTGATGAAATTGCTGCAAATTATATTTGGCATTGAAACTTGTTAGCCGTTCGTTACTTTGTGGTCGGAGCACATCCAATGTGTTTTTAACCATGCTTCAAAGGCACATTGAATAAAAAAAAAGGTTTTGAGGGTAATTAGGACACATGTTTTATTTTTTGGTTGTCCCTTTGTGTCAAAGAGAGTGATGATATAACTCTCTTTGCACTTGAGGACGCTAGTGGATGTAGGCACTGATACAGTAATGTTTCTTTATCATCATGGCCTCTCCCAAGATTTGGACCTGTTCTTTCCTGCATCTCTAGGATTGTTCTGATGATGAGATATCAGCTAGTCTGTAACACTTTCCGACAGCAACATGGTGGTTATCTTAGTGTAGCACTTCCTATTTATATATTTGTTTTTCTCACCTCTATGCTACATTGCTTTGACTGCCACCGTTATATGCCCCATTTTTGGGTTCACATTTAAAAAAAAAAATCTGCACCTCATTATTCAAATGATTACCTAGTTGTGGGGTGTGGACCCTTAGCTCTAATGAAAAACAGAGGACCCAGTATATATGGATGACTCCTGTGAGATGCAAGGATAGTAGGGTTTTGTTTTTGTGACTTTCTAACAGTACCTTTTCCTGAATATTTATCAAAATACTATTTCACCATTAAATCCAATATTTAATAAAGTTTGAAAACATCTACTTTATTTTTTTCTGGCTCTTTCCTTACCAAAATTATTAAATGTAAAAATGTAATCTAGGATTTTCCATGGAACTGACGGCCTTGCTTCAGTGAAAATTGTTTTGGGGACATTTTCACTAATAGTACATGTGTAACATTAAATTCCCACATGTCCTGTTTTTAAATATCATGCACCCTGCCTTATGGGCAATAAAAGCAAAAAGAACAAATGATGGACGGAATGCTGAACAAATCAAACATTCACCGCCAGTCACAGATCTGTGTTTAATCCATAGTTTTTTTTGTTCACTGCTGCCACCTCAGCTTGGACACAGTCATATGCAAATCCGTCTTGATCCTGCTTCCCGTGGGAAATGTCCAGCTCAAACTGCTAGACCAGTTCATCCCTGCACCAGAACCAAGCATGGAATTGCATGGTGAGCAAGAAACAAATGGATTTAGGCCCATATCTCTTTACTGTGTGGTGTGTTTGACATTGTTCAGCACTTATTGTTTTTAAAGTTATGGGCAATAAGGCATACTTAGGGGTGACATAAATAATTAACAGGAAGGTTTTGACCTGTCAAAATTGATTATTTTGAGAGGGGTTGAATTTTCTGTTTACAACTGGCCTGCTACAAATTGTGGCCTGCAGTCATGTTTGCATTGTCACTGTAGTGGGTGGCTCAATGGGTGCTGAAGTCTACTAGTGACATTTAAGTTACATGCCATGAGTACACATTGCATTATATACCAGGAACCTATAGGTAAATTAAATAGGCCAATTAGAGGCGCACCAATTTCATCTTATTGAAAGGGGAGCACAAGCACTTTCTCACTGGCTAGCAGGGGTGAGGTGCACAAAGATCTTCAGGAAGCAATAACATAGGGTCCAGCAAAGGTGACCCTGCAGAAAGGGCAGCATTCCCACAAGTACTATGAGAAACTAACCTTTTTTGGTCCAGGCCACAGAGGTGGATCGGTTGCCTTTTGAGTCATTTGGCACAACTTTAGTAACTATGTTGGTACAACAAGGCAATCCTTAGAGAAAATGTGTAATGTTTTTCAGGTGTGGGTACAACTACACAACAACACAGTTAAGAAAGAATGAAGATAAAAAATGTACTAAACAAAAGACTTAAAAATGGTAAGAAAGGTGTCAAATGACAAATAGATACAAAAATAATGTAGCTTGTTATAAATACTTAAATGTGAGCTTCAAGAAACAAGTCATGTATTTAAACTGTGCACAGTGGGCAGTAGTGCATTCAGAATGTCTACTGAAGGGGTAGCAACCAGCAGCAGGCATGCTTAAACGAACCAGTAGTGCTGAGACACAGCTAGTTGCGTTGGTGTGATGCACACTCCTTCTCTAATGAAGTCATTGTAGAAACATTAAAAAATATTCTTAAAGCTGGAGTAACATTCAGACACTTCAGGGTGAGTTCAACTTTGCCCGTTCCTCTTGGAAGAATGGTTAAGAGATACCTCACAAATCACACCTGTATGTCCTTATTTGCGCCTCCCATGTCAGTAGGGAATTCTCCCAGGAAAGGAAGCCTCCAACTGGCTCCATGTGATCATTTAGATGTAAATTCACCAGCTGGTAGGGCAGGATTTTTTGAAACAAGTCCAATAGCTTCAAGGTTCTGATGGGTAAGCACATTTCTCTGGGTCCAGTGTAAATATATCTTTCCAGAACACAACTCCATGGGCAGTCTACTCAGCACATAACTCTATGGGCAGTCTTCTCTGCAGAGATAGGTCCAAATGCCTTGTGAAAAAGTTTGGGTTCCCCCTGTTCTTTAACAAAGTACTACGCACAGAAGGTCCTATGTTCCTCTGGTTGGCGATTAACATTCTGCCGGCAGATTGCAAAGAGGCTTCTCCTTCAAAAAGTGTTCCAAGCTAATTCTGAAGGGCAGGTGAGAAAACCAAGGATTTTAAGAAAGTGTGCTAGCATCCGATTTATGGTGACCCTAGGCAAATAAGTAGAAGTTGAAACTTCAGCTTGTCTTCAGTGTGATGCAGTTACCTAGTGGTTCAGCAATTCTCCCAGAGTGCTGTAGTCCAAAACTCCAGGATGTCACAGTAGAGTCTCCCATCTTCACCTACTAGCATTCATTTGAGTGTATTCCTCTTTAAAGGGATTCCAGAGCCTTCAGCAAACACGCTCATAGGTTGGCTGAGTACTGGAGTTGCTTGGTCTGGAAGGATCCTATTTTTGAAAATAACCAAATGATTCACGCTTAGCAGTTTTCACTAAGATGAACATTTTCGGTCCTTAATCTTCTGAACTCTCTTGTTACCATATTTGCTCTTCCAGACTATTGGATGTTTATCAATTGAATACGGTGGCCAAGATGACCTCTAGGAAGATTGCTCAAAGATGTGATTTGAAAGAAAGTAAATTAGGGTACTTGCAAAAATACCTGTATCCAGCCAATGGGAATGAACACTAGAAATGTCTCAAAAATTACAACAAACCCTCTAAAATGAGGTCTCAAATTAGAGTATATATGCCATGATCAAAAACAATGAGGAGTATACAGGAGTACATTATGTCACACTTCCTACTTTTCCACGGTCGCATGCACCTAAATCGATTATTTTATCCTCTAACCATATACTATGCCATATTAGTGTCATTTATGCTTGTTCAATTTTTCTCGATATAGGCTTTGAGAGCCAAGCAAGTCCACAATGCATGTGGAAATGGGCAGTTGTCTGAATTAAGGAGGTCGATGTGAGGTAGAGATCCGATGCACCTATGCACTACCGGTTAAATTCTGGTATAGTGGTGTTTAGTTGTTTATTGCGTATTATTATGTTAATTGATTGCCACAGCAATGCATGGCTACATGGGGGTAGCATCACTAAATGGCACAGATACTTGATAACTATGTTATTACTTGCTGTTCTTCATCTCTATTAAATAATGTCACAGTCATACATACGCAACTGTTTAAATGTTAAATGTATCTGTCTTATACTTCAAGATAAATATGCTTTAATGTTCAGATAATAATGGGATGTAGACTGCTGCTTGCTGCACAATTAAAATCTAACAAAAATAATTAGGGAAAAAACCTGGTCATTGTTTTAGGTTTATCAGGCGAGATTACATTTGATATATGGTTTGGATAGTGCTTGAGGTTTCCAAATCTGAGTTCCAAATGAATATTATTAGTAAAGAAATGAGTCCTAAAGAAGCACGTCTTGGGTGCCCCGGCTGCATGACCTGACAGGTTCAGGAGGATGATCTGTCTAACAACCTTACTTTGATAACTGATCTCTCAGCAGCATAAATACTGCTAACTTTCAAGAGTGGGCTATTAACGCTTTAGTATAATACTTCATGTATCAGACCTCAGGTAAACAAAATCCTGTGTTCCAAATGAAAACGTCTGTGGCATATACAAATGTTTATTTTTAAATCATATGTTTATTTAGCTTTTCAACAACAAACAGAAGAAACTTCACCAACAGAGCAGCCATGTACCCTCCCACTCACATGCATGTACTTATCCAAAATCACTCAGTATTGCTCACAGATTTCTAATGTCGATTCCCATGTTCTCCCATGTTCGTGGGCATGCACCCATACCTCCGCACTCACATCAGTCTAGTGTCGCACTGCAGCTTCCTAGGTCAGGGTCTCTGTGAGACTCAGTTATCCTGCCAATCATAGGTCCCTGGTACATCAAGTCTTACGCCACTTTCTCATCCCATTGGATATGCTTCATATGTTGCTTGTCAGCGATCGCCCACTCCAATAGGTCTGTAACCCAATGTTTAGCATCCGGGACTTTGGCTGCCACCAACAGTATCGTGATTTATCACTGTGCTAATACCATCCCCATTGCCACAACTCGAGTCTGCATTCCAGAGTGTTTCTGTCAAGGTGCCATTCCCAGGAGGAATAATTTAATGGAGCTTTCCAGCTCTTGTCTCACTATGTGGTTAACCCATCTCATCGCTCCCATCCAGAAGTCTGCCAGTCAGGGGCAAGCCCATGTCATGTGTAAGAAGTTGGCAGCAGGGGATTTACATTGTGTGTAGGCCACTTGGCTAATGGGATAGCTCTTGGCCAGCTTGAATGGTGTCATTTATGTTCGATGCAAATAATGAAACTAGAAAAGCTTACATCTTGCATTTTGGGAACCCAGCTTAACTTGTTCACATGCCCTCTTCCATTCAGACTCAGCTAGGTCATCCACACAGTCTGGATTACACCAATGTCTAGCTCGTTCTGCCTTACCCTCCTCTTGTCCATCATTGGGCCACAAAGTTGGGTGATCAAGTGCCAGCATCCAGCCAGACCCAACATCTGCCACATCGTGGTTTGTTCCTGTTGCTCATCTGGAGCAGATAGCCAAATCCCTCAAGCTGTATAGGTTAGTCTAGATAGTGTAAAAACTGTCCAGATGTGAGGTCAAACTGTTCCTGTGCTTGCACGAATGAGCTGAATCTCTTATCCAAGTATATGTCGTACATACAGTCCCCCAAGCCATTTTGTGTAGTGTATGTCCTTCTGTAGCTTGTAGAACAGCTTAAGCGACGACATGGGCAGCTCTTCTGCGAAGGGGACTCTTCAGAATATCCTGTACACCACCCTGTGCCATACAGCCACCATTAAGTGGACAGGGTATAGGGAGGCCTTTGGAACTCATGCCCCCATCATAAAGAGCTCCAGAAGGATATAGCTGACATATGAGCCCACCAACAGGTCCTTTTCCCAGTTGGGTCCTTCCTCGAACCAGCTTGCAGCTTGTAACTGCATAGTAAAGAAATAAGAGCGGCAGTCAACACCCACCCTAGAGCCAGGGAAGGTTCAAGGTTGCTAGCTGCAATTGGCTCCATTTTCCCGCCCACACCAAATTGCCCAGTAATCTGTCCAGTTGGATAAATGTGGCACCCAGGATTAAGCATATATAGGCAGTGCAATAGGAACACAGTTTTGGCAAATGCCATCGGACCATCGTTTAAAATGGCAGAGATATTCACATGCAACAGATCTGTCTAGCCCTTTCAAGAAGCTAGTATTGGGCTGAGGAGTCATTTGTCACCCAGATCCCCGGATATCAAACCTTTTGTGTTTCTCACTGTAGTCCCAGTCCTCTGGGAATTCCTGTCTCTGGGCAGTTCAGTCACTCAAGGGGGAACAGCCTGGATTTAGTCCTGTTTGTGTGCAAGCTTGACATCCATGCAATGGGAACATTCCAGCCCAAATAGCCAAGCCAGGTCTTCCCTGAACCGGAAACAAGCATCCTTGGAATGGTTTCTGGGTAAAACCCTTAATTAGCCAGGCTGGCTTGAATTCAGTGGCAAAGTGAGCAACTGAACCATGTCTAGACATACCATGCCAACTTTGGGCGAACAAAGCAAACACAAGGAGATAATGGACGGAGCGCTTAAACTTTTGAGACACTCACCCCCAGTCACAGATCTGGGCGACACCAATCATCATTCTTTAGCTCACTTTGCCACCTCAGTTCAGACCCAGCTATACGCAAATCAGTCTTGACCCTGTGCCTCATGGTAACATTGAACCTGAACTGCCAAGCCAGGTCTTCCCTGAACCAGACACAAGCAACCTGGGACCGGTTTCTGGGTAATTCCCTTCATCAGTCAGGCTAGCTTGAGTCCAGTAGCTGGGTCTGAACGAGGTGGCAAAGTGAGCTAAAGAATGATGATGGATTCAATCCAGATCTGTTACTGGGGGTGAGAGTCTGAAAAGTTTCAGCTCTCCGTCCATCATCTCCTTGTGTTTGCTTTGTTCGCCCTAAGTTGGCAGGTCATGCCCAGACGTGGGTCCCTTGCTCACTTTGCCACTGGATTCAAGTTAGTCTGGCTGATGAAGGGTGTTACCCAGAAAACGGTCCCAGGATGCTTGTTTCCGGTTCAGGGAAGACCTGGCTTGGCAATTTGGTCTGGAATGTTCCCATGAGGCCCAGGGTCAAGACTGATTTGCATATAGCTGGGTCTGAATCGAGGTGGCAAAGTGAGCTAAAGAAATGATGATGGATTCTGCCCAGATCTGTGACTGGAGCTGAGTGTCTGAAAAGTTTCAGTGCTCCGTCCATCATCTTCTTGTGTTTGATTTGTTCACCCTAAGTAGACATTGTATGCCCAGACATGGGTCCCTTGCTCTCTTTGCCACTGAATTCAAGCTAGCCTGGCTAATGAAGGGTGTTACCCAACAACCGGTCCCAGAATGCTTGTTTCCGGTTCAGAGAAGACCTGGCTTGGCAGTTTGGGTTAGACTGTTCCCATGAGAAACAGGGTCTACACTTATTTGCATAAAGCTGGGTCTGAACTGAGGTGGGAAAGTGAGTGCCCAGACATGGGTCCCATGCTCTCTTTGCCGCCGGATTCAAGCTAGCCTGGCTAATGAAGGGTGTTACCCAGAAACCAGTCCCAGGATGCTTGTTTCTGGTTCATGGAAGACATGGCTTGGCAGTATGGGTTGGACTGTTCCCATGAGGAACAGGGTCAAGACTGATTTACATATTGCTGGGTCTGAACTGAGGTGGCAGAGTGAGCTAAAGAATGATGATGGATTCAACCCAGATCTGTGACTGGAGCTGAGTGTCTGAAAAATTACAGCGCTCCTTCCATCATCTCCTTGTGTTTGCTTTCTTCGCCCTAAGTTAGCAGGGTATGCCCAGATGTGGGTCTCTTGTCCACTGGATTCAAGCTAGCCTGGCTGATGAAGGGTGATACCTAGAAACCGGTCCCAGGATGCTTGTTTCCGGTTCAGGGAAGACCTTGCATGGCAGTTTGGACTGGACTGTTTCCATGAGGCACAGGGTCAAGACCTATTTGCATATAGCTGGGCCTGAACTGATTAGACAAAGTGAACTAAAGAATGACAGTGGGTTCACCCCAGATCTGTGACTGGGGGTGAGTGTCTGAAAAGTTTCAGCACTCCGTCCATCATCTCCTTGTGTTTGGTTTGTTCGCCCAAAGTTGGCAGGGTATGCCCAGACGTGGGTCAGTAGCTCACTTTGCCACTGGAATCAAGCCAGCCTGGCTGATTAAGGGTGTTACCCAGAAATCATTCCAAGGATGCTTGTTTCCGGTTCAGGGAAGACCTGGCTTGGCTATTTGGGCTGCACTGTTCCCATATGGCCCAGGGTCAAGCCTGATTTGCATATAGCTGGGATTGAACTGAGGTGGCAAAGTGAGCTAAAGAATGATGATGGATTCAACCCAGATCTGTGACTGGGGGTGAGTGTCTGAAAAGTTTCAGCGCTCCGTCCATCATCTCCTTGTGTTTACTATACACAATATGCATAATTTCTGTCAGAATGATTCCCCAGGGCCACAGTCTCGTCCACAACCTGCAGGCCAGTGATTCCACTGCAACTGCAAAAAGCAGCAGCGAGAGGCGGCACCCTTGTCTAGTGCCCCTAGTTTCCATGCCTTGGAGTCTACACCATTTGTGCGCACTCCAGCCAAAGAGACCCTATATGGAAGCTGCATCCCCCTGATGGATGGTGATCTGATACCCATCTTTCTATATGTATTGCCAACCAATTGTGTCAAATGGCCATTCCAAGTCCAAGATCGCAAGTGCATATGCATCATCCATGGACGCTAGTGCATGTACACATGGCTTAAGTGCCGGACATTGTGCTTTGTTCTCTTGCCCGGGAGAAACCCTGTTTGATCTGAATGCACTAAGGAACCCACCACCAGCAAAAGCCTGATGTTTAAGACTATCCACAGGAGTCCGAGATCAATGTTCAACATCAACAGTGATTTTAAGTGGCCAGATCTGATGTGTATCTGCCCTCCCTCAGGATGAGGACCATCATCACATCGTTCATGGAGGATGGCAAAACCCCTTTCCCTTTCGCTTCCTGGATGACTGGCATGAGCCTATCCAACATAGAGGCATACAACATTTAGTACAGCCCACCAAGAGCCCACCTGCACTCGATGTGTTTTGCCCTGGGGGATTTTGGCTATAGCATCTCTAAATTATTCAATCTCAAGTGGTTTGCCAAAGGAATGGCACTGCTCTGTTTCAGAGAGTTAGTGTTGCAGTTCCTCTGGGGCAACTGTCACCGTGTGGACGAACCCCAACTTCAAGTAGGTCAAGCAGGCATCATTTATCCTCACCCTGTCAATAATATTCGGACCTCCCGCTGCATGCAGCAACCATATGTGTGTGTGTGTGTGTGTGGCGTGTCTCCCTTTAACATCCACACCGACAGTTTCCCAGATGTGTCACCTTCCTGTAACACCTGAAAAAGGAAACAAGGGAACCCTACTCACTTGGAGCCTGGGTGAAGGTTTTTTACAAGAAACAATGGCTCCTGTGGGCAAATGGGATATACTTATGATAAAGACAATGCACAATGGCAATGAGGGTGATTGAAATAGATGTCAAGAAAGGAAGCTGTATAAACACAATGCGAATGTATTAGTAATTTATGTAAAATATATATCAACAGTTTACACAATATTTTAGTAGAATCATAAACACATATGCAATCTAAAAGGTGATGGCGTGTCCCAAGTGAATTTTTACAAAAAAAGAACCTAAACTGCTACGGTGAGACATAATAATATGTAGATAACATAAGGTTTCAAATGTACATGTAAGTTCAAAAGAGGCGACCAAATTATAAGTATAAACAATTTAAGTACAGCAGTTGGAATGTATAAACCACTGCTGTAGAAGGTCTGTCTCATTATCTGTGTCGATGACGTTTCGACCTGATTAGGGTCTCAGGTCTCTTCAGGACTGTTCAATGGGGACACCCATAGGATGTGAGAAGTGTATGTTAACATGTGGGCCATCAGGAGCGGAAGGTCTAAAAATCAATGGGCAATGTTATACAGGAACACAGAATACCTGTTAAGGGCTTGCCTGGCTTGTAGGGCGTGCAAGGGTGACACCGTGAAGTAGGTGAATTTAAAGAACTTACAGGGATCCCGGACGGGACCTGTATGGGGTATCAGGAAAGAGGAATGGATCAGAGACTGCCCATGTGGCCTTTATTCTATATGTACATAATCAACATCTGGTTTGCACCGGCAAAACTTACCCCTGCTGAGGGTGTGGAGTAAGCAGGCAAACGAGATTAGTTGTAGGTCTTGGCAGATCCATGAAATAATCAATATCGATGTGCTGGAGGAGAGGCACAGGACTGTGGAAATTATGTGAAAATGGCACGCATCATAAAAACGGCCTATGAATCGGTACAGTGAAAGGAAAAAAACACTGGTAGTACTCACCAGGAACAGGCCATGTCTGTACTCTGCCAGCAAATTTCACCTGTCATGTCCACTAATTGTCTCTTCACTACAGTGAACTCCTGCAAGTCACAAGGCTGCTGAGTACTCTGTCTAGGTGTGCCAGTTTGTTGTCCAAGATCATCTCTACACCCTCAAGTTGTCTATGCATGCCATATACTTACTCCAATCATTCCCCTCTTAGGTCAACTTTAAATGTGTCTCACTCCATGGCTCTACTACTTGCAGTGCCTTGTTTCTCCTAAAAGAAGTTTTTTGTGTAGTCTCTGGTGTGAGTTAGGAAGGCAGCATCAGTCAGTGCTTCCATTTGCAAGCACCACTGTGGTATTTTTGGTCTCCCCGACCCCACTGTCAACATCAGATGCTGCAGGATTGGTCTGATAGATATCTATCTAGGTAGACAGATTGTTTATTAATATCAATGTTCTGTCTGTACCCCAGCACACGGTCCAATCTACTATGAGTCCCATGGACCAGGGAATAAAAGGAGTAGGATTTTTCCCAAATGTGTTGGCAACGCTAAATTTCAAACAGATTCAGTTCGGCTTATAAGCCTTGAAGGACCATCTCCACATTATGTTTTGCTCCTGGACGTGTTAGGTGTTTATCCATCTGCCAGTTTAATATACAATTAAAATCGCCAGCCCAGAACAGCCACATATTCATATCAGTTGCTATTAGGGTAACAGATAAACTAGAGGTCATTCACGTTTGGGGTTTAGGTGTTTATGAAACATGTCTCAATTCTATCAACGACCCCAGTCAAATTCAGACATTTACCAATTGAATCCATCACTATTGTCCACTACTCGAACTGAACGCTGGCACCGATCCATGTGAGTACCTCTTTAGCATAGTTTGAGAAGGTGGCAGCGTATATGGGACCTATCCAGCATTTCCCCAGCCTGTAAACTCTGCCCTAAGCAGGTGCATTTCCTGGAGCATTGCAGTCTGAGTTTTGAAACATTAAAGATAGGAATAAACACTGTACCTCTTTGGGCAGCTACCTAAGTCCCGGACATTCCATGTTAATGATGATCTACTCATGCTACATTGCAGTGTATAGTGAAAGTTCGAATCTTAGCTGACTCCCTTGTCGTTAAACGTGGGTCAGCCCCACTCCCTATTACCCCAACAGTGCATGTGTCAACCCCCAAGGCCACAGGCTCCCACCCTAAGATCAAGCCCAACAATTGATGAGTCCTAATTATGGCTCTGATCACTCCCACACCCCGGCTGGCAAATGCCAACCCCAACTCAGCTGTTGTGTGGTAAATAAATAATTAATTACCGGTACTATTTTTCAGTATAAGCAATAAAACAGGTAGCTCAATAAATAAGAGTCAGGATTCGAGGTATCTTGAGTCTTCAGGCTTTAATCAGGCATAAGGGAAAAGGACAGAACAGCCTGGAAACACGGGACGGCAGCTGCCCGGGAAGGGACAAGGGAAACTGGGAAATGGCAATTGGCAATTTTTAATATGGATGCACAGTATATATATCAAAACAATTGCATTACATTCAATACAGTAGGCGTAGCAGTAGGCGTGACTCGTAGCAGTCGCGAAAGATAAGGGCAAAATGATGTAACAAGAAGGCGTGTACAGGGCGTAGACATAGACATGTGATGTAAACGTAACAGAAGTGTCATAAATGAGGCAGAAACATGGAGGGGGCTACCTGAGCAGCTGGGACCTCTAACCTAGTGGTGCGCGCAAACGGGCAATGACGTGTTACCAGGGAGAACTGGGGGCTATGACTTCTGCGCTAGAAGAGGAGACTAAAGTCTGGAGTGTCAGAGCGACATGTACCCAAGGCATATCTGGTATCTGGTGTTTAGAGTACATATTGATAGAATCCAAAAGTTATCAGGGCAAAGGCTAATAGACATTAGGACTGGTGCATACATAATTCTACATGTATTGTGTGTGCGAGGAATATTCTATGAATATTAATACAGTATTTCTCTTACATGGAGACAGAAAGGCTAGACCATGACGGAAACTATTGATGCGATTCAGTAGCTTAGGAATGCAGAGAAGGAGGGCTGGACTGATAACTGGAAGCATAACATACTCTTGGCAGACTGGGAGGCAGAGCCAGGCCGGGCCGGGCACTGCGAGGCATGAAGTAAGCTAGGGGTCAGGGATGCAGGTGGGGGCTGTATCGCTCCTCGGAGAGGGTTCAGGAGACAGGAGCTGAATCTGAGTCCGGGCCCTTTTGAGGCCTAGAAACGGGGACAATTCAATGAATTAACGTGCACACTATGAAATGTGGCAACGTAGGTTTACATAGGCCTGATATTCGTTGTTTTCATGATGAATGGAAACTGGCATATTAGAGATGGACACAACTGTAATTGCGTCTTTAATCGATCAGAGGGGAATACATGCATATCGATCATGCACATATAGCATAAGATGGGGAACACGTAGGCACATATAACATGGCAAAATTTACTTTTCCACATTCCCTCCTTGTGTCCTACGTTTCCATCAGGAAACATCAATATTCATGATACCATCTATCATTTCATATAGCATCATTTGCTCGTCTCGAATTGTCTTGGAACGGGGCTTAGGACTGGGGATACAAGAGGTAGCACACATGCCGCAAATCGCAGGGCCACATTGTATACAGAGGCAGCAACTGAATATGATCATTACTGCAATACCTAGGAATGACAATACTTTCCATCCCCAAGCAGATATGACACTCCAGAGCCAACCGGACCATGTCCAGGTGCCTGGATTCTGGTGTAACTGATGGGCAATTTTATGAAGTCTGGTTATAGCTGAATAAACAGACGGCGCGTTATTAGGAATGAAAATGCAACAACTAGATCCGATGACTCTACATGCTCCTCCTCTATCTGCCAGTATGACGTCAAGAACGAGACGATTTTGGAGCACGACAAATCTCATAGCAGATTGCTCTTCGGTTAAGTTACCTAGAGCGGAAGTAGTCTCATTCACTACTGCTTCAAGGGTTCTGGTTAACCTACGTATTAGCTTACTATTCTGGATAGGTCCTATAAAAAAGAAGAAACCTTTGTTGAAGTCTTGATACTGTTCTAGAGTAGTTTCAGTTTGATCGACAATTGGGGACTCGATCTCCCTTCTAGGTCTGACGTGTACTAGATGTGTGTTTCTGTGATAATCAGATGGGGCTAGGAAAACTGGTGGCAGTAGGAAGGCAATATAACATGTTCCATCCCAATCGAGGGGCAGACGAACATATTCGGTCTGACCACAAACAAAATAAGAATGACGTGAGGCTTTGAAAATAGATTTCCCACTGTCACTATACTCGACAGTAGTAGTACAATCACTATGTCCTACATGTGCGGAACCATTCTTTCTGACACATAATTCGCCTTTGACTGGTAGTACTGAAATAGCAGGCAAATCTGGAGTAGTATCAGACTGAACATTCAGGACCATGAAATTCGAAGAATAATTACCTAAATCATATACTTCATTTTCTAGATCTAACCCTGTTCTATGGGAGAGACCTTGCTTGTCTGGAAAACATGTTTGATTCAGAAGGGACATGTCATTGGAGGATGATGTTAACGTGGACCATGCTCCACACGAACCATTATGTGAAAACGGATAAGGAAAGAGTGGCAGAACTCCCTTCGGAGTCTGGAAAGGGGGGAGTCGACCACACACCCAACAATTAGTGGCATTGCTGGTCTGGTGTGAATAGTGTAACATTCTGATAAATGTATTATTTCGCATAGCAAGACGATAGGATAGCTCGTGAGGAGGCAGATCACTAAATGTGTGCTCTACCATAGCATTAGAAAACATTTTTACATGTGAAATTGGAAAACATAAATGTAAAGCATAACTTGTGCAGGTAACCATTAGACTCAAGAATAATAAAAAACTTAGAACAATAATACATATTTTAGAGTTTTGACTAACTCTCTCACTGTGGGGGTCTATCTCATACATGTCAGGGACCTGTCTAACCGTTTCACCCGAGAGGGACTTAGACAATTAAACTGGCTGACTTATTTTACTAGACCGGAGCTTCTGTTTATACTCCTGTTGCGGAGTTTTCTCTAACAGAGGAACTTTGAGTTCCGAGTCAAGTTCAGAGTCTGTTTTTAGGCAGTCTTTAGGAATAGAACAGTCCTTAGCAAAAGTTTTTTCACGAACTCCATGGAATTTCTTTATATGGGTCAGGTGGACCCACCCCTTCCGGCCCTCGAGTTTAACGGTGGTCCTTGTTGTTAGTAAGACGAGGCGGGGCTCCTTCCAGCGGGGCTCCAGCGGACTTGAACGATCAAAATTCCGCACCAACACCAGGTCGCCTGGAATGACTTCATGCGGTTTCACCTCGGTGTTGTCTGGAAATGCGGCGGCAACCTGTGAACGACAAGAGTGTAGGGCAGACATCAAGGAAGCTAGGTAATCTGTCAGCATATTACTGGAAACATCGGTAATACTGCTGGGTCTAGGTGTACCCCACATGTTTGGGGGTCGGCCGAATACGACCTCATACGGGGACAGACCTGATCTGGAATGTGCAACCATCCTCATGTAAAATAAAGCAACTGGCAGGGCAACTAGCCAGTCTACACCTTTTTCTCTACAAATTTTAGCAATGCGGATTTTCAGGGTTTGATTATGTCTCTCTACGAGACCGGCTGCTTCAGGATGGCGCACACAATGGAACTTCCACTGGTACCCTAACAGAAGGGAAACATGTTTCATGAGCTCAGATGAGAATGGCTGGCCGTTATCTGAATACACGACCCTAGGGAGTCCATAGCGGGGAAAGAATTCACGAACCAACTGCCTGGCAGTGGTCGCGGCTGTGTAATCTGGAACTGGATATGCTTCTGTCCACCTGGACAAAGCGCATACAACTACGAGAACATACTTAAAACCTCGACATCGCTCCATCTGAATATAATCCATCTGGAGGACTTCAAAAGGGTGGTCAGGAGGTTGGAATCCACCTTGTTCCACCGGGACACTTTTACCTGGATTGTACTGACAACATATCATAGAGGTACGGACTTTCTTCTTGGCTGCAGCTCGTAAGTGTTTGTTGAACCAAAGGTTCTGAATACTGTCTAACATAGCTTTCTCTCCTAGATGTGCTGGACTATGTGCGGTATTAATAATGACTTGAACCATAGAGTCGGGGAGAAACCATGTGGCTTTTCCCTTCGTCAACCACCCTTGATCTGTCTGGACCCCTCCTTGTTCGGACCATTTCTTGATTTCTTCGGGAGTAGCATGTAACTGTATGTCTATGACATCTTGTGTAGGGTCCTTAACTGTCATACAAGTAGTCGAATCTGGAGTGAGTGTCTGTGTCGTGTTAACTAGAATGTCTGAAGCCTGAGCTGTAAGCTTGGCTGTTCGATCTGCTAGATCGTTACCTTGGGAAATGATGTCAGTAACTTTCGTATGTGCCTTGCACTTCATGATAGCGACAGCTGTCGGTAAATGTATTGCATCTAACAGAGCTTGAATGAGGAGACCATGCTGAATCTTGGTTCCATGAGAAGTCATGAAACCTCTCTCCTGCCAGAGCATTCCAAAGTCGTGTACAACTCCGAATGCGTAACGTGAATCTGTATATATGTTTACTTTCAGGTTCTTGGCACGTATGCAGGCTTGGGTCAGAGCGACTAGCTCTGCTGCTTGAGCAGACAGGGTGTCAATACGATGTGTTTCTATAACTTCGGTTTCAGTAGTCACTGCATACGCGGCTACTAGTTCTCCTGTACTTGTTCTCATACATGAACCATCCACATAAAGTGTCAGGTCGGGGTTAGGTAATGCAATGTCTGTCAGGTCTTGTCTTGGCTTTGTCATAGTGTTGACAACTTCCACACAGTCATGTTGGCCGGATTTGAAGTAACTGACGGTAACAGTGTGGCTGGATTTAGAATGTTGCAGCGTCTGATTTCTATGTGTGGCTGGAACAGTGTCAGTTCATAACCTGTTAAACGTGCAATTGTCAAGTGCTGAGTCTGTGTTCGGTTTAAAAGAACTTCCACAGAATGTGGAACTTGTACTGTCAGGGAGTGTCCTAATACTATGGAATCACTTTGTCTGATTGCTAGAGCTGTGGCTGCAACTGACTTGAGGCACGCAGGCAGAGCCTGGGCTACTGGATCTAATGTGCTCGAGAAATAAGCACAGGGCTTGTACTGTCCGGCTTGATCTTGTGTGAGAACAGATAATGCAGTACCATCACGTTCTGTGACAAAAAGTGTAAAAGGCTTACTGTAGTTCGGTGTTGCTAGAACAGGTGCTTGACATAAGGCTTTCTTTAATTCATTGAATACAAGTGTGTGTTCCTGGGTCCAAGGGAGGACAGTCGATACGGCTGCCTCCTGTGTCGTTAACTGTATCAGTGGCTTGGCTAGAAATGCATACTGAGGAATCCATTGTCTGCAGTAAGAAGTGAGGCCGATAAAAGCTCGTACCTCCTTCTGTGTCTTGGGCTGTGGAAGACTTACTATTAACTGGATACGGTCAGGTGTCAACTGCCTACCCCACTTGGACAGCAAGTGTCCTAAGTATACCACTTGCTGGACACAGAATTGTAATTTGGAAGGGGACACCTTGTGCCCCTGCTCGGCCAGAAAATACAGAACTGTAAGTGACGCTCGCTCGCAGTCACGTTCAGAACGGGCCGTGATCAGTAGATCATCGACATACTGGAGCAGGGCAGTGTCAGATGGCATGTGAATATTGTCTAGTTGTCTCTTAAGTGCTTGACTGTAAATACTGGGACTTTCTGTGAAACCTTGAGGAGCTCGGGTGAATTTATAGCTCCTTCCATTTAAACAAAAACCGAAAAGGTACTGGCTGTCTGGATGAATGGGGACACTGAAAAATGCGTTCTTGAGATCGATAACTGTGAAAAATGTAGCTTCGGAATCAATGGCTGTCAATAGGGAAGAAATATCTGGGACTACTGGGTACTGAGGTATGACACATTTATTAAGCTCTCGAAGGTCAATCACTAATCGATATACTGGAGGTGCATTTGGATCAGTACGTTTCAGGACTGGCATGATAGGAGAATTACATACATTGGAGTCAGTTTCTACAACCACTCCCTGAGCAATAAGTTCGTCAATAATTCTGGATAAGGCTGCTACAGCCTCAGGTGGCAATCTGTACTGTCTGATTCGTGGCAAAACTATACCTTGCTTGAGAGTCACACGATGGGGTGTGATGTGCATACAGCCTACATCAGTTGGACCTTGCGCCCATAAATGCTGTGGTACATTCAATAATCTTGGATCAAAAGCACGTAATACATAGTGACCTTTAAAGTCACGTAAGAACAATCGAACTCCTTCTGGGGAGCAGCAAATTACTGCTCCTAATTCTTTTAGTGTCTTAATGCCTAACAAATTTTCTGGACATGATTTCGTAAGTAACAAATCAGTAGTTCGGGACAATGGACCAACTTCTAGAGAAACTGGTTTCGAAATTTCGTTCACAATCGGCTTTCCTGAAAATCCAAGGGAAACATTTTTAGAGCCTGAGAGCGGAACCCCTGGAACCTCGTCATGACTGATAGTAGTCCTACTTGCCCCTGTATCAATCAAAAACTTTCTGTCTTTCCCTAATACTTGACTGTGTACATAGGGACCCTCTTGATCTACAGGTATCTCGATGAGAGGCAAGCCTACCTCCCTCTCTAGGCTGTTTCATGAATATGGCTGATAATCTGGATATTCTGTCTGTGCATACTGGTACATCTGCTGTGTAACATGCTGTGTTGCAGCGATAGGCTGCGGTGCTGGAACTGTCTGTTGTGCATTCTGTGGTGACTGAGAAGTCTGTGAAACTTGTTCTTGTCTAGGCGGACGTGGTCTTTCTTTAGTTTTACCAGTAGCTATGTTGTGTTTCAGAACTGCACACTCGTTTATAAAATGACCTGGCTGTTTACAATAATTGCAAGTCCCTTTAACGGGAGCTGCAGGATGACTGGCTTGATTCGGACCCCTCTTCTGACTGTCTTGTGGAACTGATTGTGCAACTAATACTTTCATTTTTGTGTCTTTCATACGTCTCCTTTCGTGTTCTTGCTCTTCCCTGATTCTATTCTGGTGATACTGGAGCATCTGTAGCATTTGTGACGGAGTATTAGCTTGCCAACTACTTTCGACTTTCAAAACTCGATTTTTAACTTGTGGACTTGAATTCTCGACTAGTTTAGTAACAAAAAGATGAGGGTACGATTCACTACTCGTCTTCAAACCACTGTTAATAATAAAACATTTTTCAAATCTAGAATAAAAATCACTAGTGTCTTCATCCTGTTTCTGTTTACAGGCTGAGATTGCATCCCAATCTTCCTTTTTCGTGGCTAGTAACCTTGGCAAGACCTGTATCAATAACTCGGGCAATTCTTTAACTTTACCCCCTAGACCGGTACCTGGTACTCGTGAAGTATCTTCGGCTTCTAGAGCTGTCCAATCTATCTTTTTCTCTCCCACCTCCCATTCTTTTTCCTTGAGTTTTTCATATACCCCTGTGGGCAACAGGACTTTTAACATTTTAATGATATCAGGATACGTGTATTCTCCCATACGGAGCATGTCTTTTAATTCTCGGTGGAACCCTGCTGGATCTTTGTCGTGACAGGGAATTAACTTTTTCATCTCTAAGAGTTCCATCTTTGTGATAGGGGTGTAAACAAATACTCGTTCTAGATCACTACCCGTTGTCCTAACTGGGTGTACTTCTCGTAACGGATGCTGTCTATCTATGTAAAATGATCTACTTTCTGGAGGTGAGACATGAATAAAATGCGGATTCAGAAACGTTCGATATTTGTGGCGCTGTTCTAGAATGATACTAATTAAATCAGTACCTAGACCTCTCCATCTATACTGGAGTAATTCGTTCAGAACATCATGTAACGGACCTGGATCAGAATGCTGTCCCTCATACAGTGTAATGAGGTGCTGGATCATATACATACCCACCAGTCGCTGCTCGGCTGGGGGCAGTTTCAGAAACATTTGTGCCACTATTTCGTCTGGAAAAGTGGTAGAATCAGTAGTCCATCGGACTGCTGATCGGACTAGTTCTTGTTCATTCATGGTACTAAGTTCACTATAACCGATTCGTGATTTCAGAATGTGATCGGTAGCTTGAAATACTTGCTCAAGAGAACCTTGTTCTGGTGCTGGAGGAGGGAAAACTTACTTGTGTTCTAGGCGTGAATGTCGGTCGGGAAGTCTAGTACTACCTACATACGCTATCCTGGAGGGATTCTCATCGTCTACCTCTTCAGTAGAAGAGTTGTCTTCTTTCTCGGTTACTCGTGCTGCTTCTCGTTTCTCGTGTATCTTTATTATTTCCCTACGGATTTTCTTGTACATACTCTCTATACAGTTCTGTGTCTTGTGTCTTCCCTCGGCTATATGGTCACTCCACCTGGTCAGGACCTTCATTTCTTCCGGATCTTTATCCGGATAATCTTGTTCCCTTATTAAACAATTAATTAAAAACTTTAAAAGCATGAGTTGAATCTCGACTTTCCTTTGAACCATGGCATCGCCAATACTTCCTGGATCTACTCCTGTACGGATGAAACGATATATTCTGTCTAGATAACCTTTCATATTCGGTAGGGTGTCCAAATATTCGGTCACCCGTCTTACACGCAATGAATACAGGACCATATCATCATCGCCTGGGACTGGATCATAACGGCATTCGGTAAGGGCTCGCTTGATATCGGCGACTGACTGAAGTTTGGGCGAACGCTGTAACGCTCGTGCATGTAGCTCGAGTAGCGTGATACGTCTGGGTTGAGGCGGGGTTCCAGGAGGACTTCCCCCCGTGGCCCCTAGACTAGCATCGTCTACGGGTATTGTACGTGCTGGGAGAGTGACTGATGTAGCGGGTACATGTACTGTAGGCTGGACCGGGGGTACCGTAACAGGTACTGCAACGGGTGCCCCGGTGTCTGGAGGAACAGGAATTACATTATTTACGGGAGCTGGCGGAACAGGATTTGCATATTCTGGGACTGTGTCGTCCAAATAGGACGAGAGAAAAATATCAGCTGCGGTTTGTTTGTGACGTAACTTAATCGGAACTAATGGCGGCGGAAAATTACATGGTGCTTCCGGGGTTGCTTTCGGCAAGCCCTCGGCAAGAAGAGGATACATACCCTTAGTAAGGGCATTTCTCTGTCTGTCTGACTGTTCGGCTTTAACTCGTTCACCGACTTCGATTAATTCCCTTTCTTGGGCTCTTTCGGAGGATTCCCTACTTAATTCTGTCTTTCTGATTTCTTTTTCCGTTCTTCTGTGAGATTCTTTGCGCCATAACTCGATGGCATCTTTCTGGGACTGTCTGGATTTCTTTTTCCATAATGCTTCTTCTACTCGCATGATGCACTCGGCATCCCACGTACCTGATACAGGCCATCTATATTTCTCTTCTAATTCCTTGGTGTACTCCACCCATAAGTCTAGATATAATATGGCACTTAAGCCATGCTTATGATACATAAAATGACCTGGACTGTCCCTCGGCGGGACAGGAACTGCTTCCTCTAACAATCCCTTTCTGGTTTTTAACTGACGTAACTTCGAGAATAGAGGCATAGTTTAGACTGGAGTCTGGACACAATACAATACACGATAAACACAATAATAACTGGGAAACAAATCACTCATACCACGACATTGAAAACACATGAAAATAACATTTAGAATAACAGTTCGGACAGAATATTACCTGGTATACTGAGAATAGAACACATGAATTTCTCAAAAACAGAACTTGCTAGAATGACTAGATGCACTGCTAAAACAGTACGAAACTTACCGGTCCCATAAAGAGACACGTCAGGACCCGCGTCCACCTAGGTGAACACTTCGTGTTGGATCTGTGTACCCAAACCCACGGACCAGAGACAAATTAATTTGACCCTGTCTAGATACTACCCCAGCAACGGTACTCACCGGGCAGCAAGAACGGAAGGCCTCGGACTGGACTGGACTGCTACGACGACGGACTACGAACTTCGGACTTCAGTTACAGGTGGGCCTCCGGATACCTCGGACCTTGGACTCTCGGCTTGGGCTCTGGTCGGGACTCGCCGCGTTCCTCACCGCCTCGTCTGGATGCTGGACCGCAACCTCCCTCTCCTCCGTGGGCCTGAGGGATACTTGAAGCAGAAATATCTGCACGTGCACGGTATGGTTCCGTCACGGCTGCAGAGGATCAGGGGGCCTGCGTGGCTTCTCCGGCGCGTGGGGAAAGGGCAAGTTCCTATTCGGGCGCCATTATGTGGTAAATAAATAATTAATTACCGGTACTATTTTTCAGTATAAGCAATAAAACAGGTAGCTCAATAAATAAGAGTCAGGATTCGAGGTATCTTGAGTCTTCAGGCTTTAATCAGGCATAAGGGAAAAGGACAGAACAGCCTGGAAACACGGGACGGCAGCTGCCCGGGAAGGGACAAGGGAAACTGGGAAATGGCAATTGGCAATTTTTAATATGGATGCACAGTATATATATCAAAACAATTGCATTACATTCAATACAGTAGGCGTAGCAGTAGGCGTGACTCGTAGCAGTCGCGAAAGATAAGGGCAAAATGATGTAACAAGAAGGCGTGTACAGGGCGTAGACATAGACATGTGATGTAAACGTAACAGAAGTGTCATAAATGAGGCAGAAACATGGAGGGGGCTACCTGAGCAGCTGGGACCTCTAACCTAGTGGTGCGCGCAAACGGGCAATGACGTGTTACCAGGGAGAACTGGGGGCTATGACTTCTGCGCTAGAAGAGGAGACTAAAGTCTGGAGTGTCAGAGCGACATGTACCCAAGGCATATCTGGTATCTGGTGTTTAGAGTACATATTGATAGAATCCAAAAGTTATCAGGGCAAAGGCTAATAGACATTAGGACTGGTGCATACATAATTCTACATGTATTGTGTGTGTGAGGAATATTCTATGAATATTAATACAGTATTTCTCTTACATGGAGACAGAAAGGCTAGACCATGACGGAAACTATTGATGCGATTCAGTAGCTTAGGAATGCAGAGAAGGAGGGCTGGACTGATAACTGGAAGCATAACATACTCTTGGCAGACTGGGAGGCAGAGCCAGGCCGGGCCGGGCACTGCGAGGCATGAAGTAAGCTAGGGGTCAGGGATGCAGGTGGGGGCTGTATCGCTCCTCGGAGAGGGTTCAGGAGACAGGAGCTGAATCTGAGTCCGGGCCCTTTTGAGGCCTAGAAACGGGGACAATTCAATGAATTAACGTGCACACTATGAAATGTGGCAACGTAGGTTTACATAGGTCTGATATTCGTTGTTTTCATGATGACTGGAAACTGGCATATTAGAGATGGACACAACTGTAATTGCGTCTTTAATCGATCAGAGGGGAATACATGCATATAGATCATGCACATATAGCATAAGATGGGGAACACGTAGGCACATATAACATGGCAAAATTTACTTTTCCACAGTTGGCCCACCCACACCATCTCATTCACCTTCATGAACAATTGTGCACTTGTCACCACCCCAATCCGTTATATGTTCTCAACAACAAAAGAAACAGAAACAGTACGAAACTCACAAGTATTCGTCAACCAACCGAAGTTGACCCCTAAACGGGTAATCCAGTTTAGTACCAACACCACCAGCTCAGGTCCCCCCACAGAATCCACTGAATGTAATGGCACCCAGAAGAGGAAAAAAGGGGAGTTATGTTGTCTCAGAGGGCACTCAGCCTACGCTCCCCAGTCTTTCAGCTGAACACCACTCAGAACCTCAGACAGTAGACCAACATATCGCTGTCAATCTGAGTCATCAAGCAAAGCACAGTTTCTCAGCTAGGCCGTTGTACCACAGTGGCAGGATCCCACCTATGTATCTTTCACTGGCTGTCCGCTTCGGGGTCTGCTCCGCTCCAAGCCATCTATTCTCCTCTAACAGGATGTCCGGGTAGTCCGCAGTTTGCCTGGCCCCTCAGACAATGAGTCCCCTGCCCTGGCTAACAAGCTATAACCCTGGACAAGCAGCATGCTGCGATCTGGTCCTCCATCGCACAGGCTTATTATTCACCACTACCTCTGGATATCTGCCCAATCCTTGCTCCGTGGGTGAAAGTGAGCAGGCTCTGACCTCCCGAAGCCCACTTTGTCCAACCTTTCCAGCCATGCCTGCACCTCCTCAGGCCACTTAAAAATGTGACTTTTCCCTTGGGCTATTATTTTCAGGAGAGCTAGGAACAGTAGCATGTTCCAAAGAGCCAAAGCCTCAATGTAGGACGTGCATTGCATTTGCACCTTTCTGGTGCAGTCAAAGTTAAATAGTTATATTATGGTTCCCAAAGGACCACTGTTTCGGCAATTGGGCTACTATTAGGACACAGTCACCATCTTTATAATGCAGGATTCATTCTACCAGAGGCCTCGGGATGCCTCAGAAACCTCTGGCACTCTGTGTAAACCCAATAAATGCAGATTATTGCAGCAGGAGAAATTCTCCATGTCCTCTGCCCTTCCTTCCATTGTCCTAGAATCCGTAGTGAGCTTTGCTATTGGAGCTTTTAGGACTTTGACCTCAGTATGTATGTCCAAGACAGTGACCCACACTGACTGGACTCTGTCCATCACTTTGCTGAGGTCTGCCCATTGGCGTGTACATCAACTGAGACAGTTTTGATTTTTCTCTCAAGGGCAGTGCATGTGTCATGGATCTCTGCCAATAGCTCAGCCCTGAAAGGTTCCTCTCTCAGATTACCTCCTCAGCCACCTTTTGGGAATCTGTTTTCCTTGTAATCAGCAGGGAGAGGGCGCGGGCTGAGGTGTATTGCGTATTGCTCTGGGCAGGTTTAGGCGATTTATCTTTGCCCATCTTGTTGTCGGTGGTGCTTCCGGCAATCCACTATCCCCTCGGCATCCCAGTTTTTGTGAACCCATCTAGAGCAGAATAGCACAGAATCCATGGCACACCCTCCACAGGTCTCAGTAGATGTCAGGAAGCTGGGTCAAATCCGTTGTTCGCAGCCACAGTGGGTTTATCTTTCTGAAGCCTTAGTCCCTTCCTGGGGGTTTATCATACAGAGTGAGGTCTCTGGTCCCCAGGCCATGTGGGTCAAGGTAGTTGGGGCATGTTGTGGTCGCCAGTATGCAAGCCTTGAAGGTGTCGCAGCCATGAAAGCAGGATCTGAGATCTTTTCCCTGGCTGTGCCGCAAATAGGCTCAGCCGTGACCATGCCTCCCACCTCATGCGGCCTCGCACTGGGCCACGCAGCGTGCTTTCCTGAGTCCGCAGCTTAATGCTCCTCCTTGCACGGTTCCCCTGCTGGAGCAGGCATTGGCAGCAGGCGGACCAACCCAATAGCCTCCGCCACCCTGCCCATGGTTTAATAAAAATACTTTATTTAAAAGCAATCACAAACTCAGAAATAAGACTATGGTTGTAGCTCATAACAGGGGATCGCAACCTCATTAATATTTCTGAGGTAGGTCAAATTGTGGCTCATTACGATTCTGTATTTTGTGAGCCAAAGTCTTAATGCATAGGCTGGTTTTCAAAATAGAATGGATTCAGTAAAAGTCAGTGTGCAAATTGTGATCCCTTTTAATTAATTCATTCTTTGATCGTAATGATGACCTAAATCTCCAATTGAAATCTTTGGGTCACATACCTGAACCACCACTCCCTACTTACAGATTGACTATTTGCCATTATATTTGCTGTAACTTCGCATAACCAAGCTCCACAGGTGTGGGACCCACCTGTTACATGAAGAGAACCTGTGCTGTATTATGATCAAGAGCAGCAGTACACAAGCGAGCATAAGAAAGGAATTTGACTGTGCAATATGCATTGTGTGCACACTTACTCAGAGCAGTGGTTGATGCTGATTGATCATGAGGGGCGTAGCTATCAAGAGTGCAATAGGTGCAGTGGCTCCGGGCTCCATTGGGTGTCAACTTGTGTGTTTTAAAAAAAATATCAAACCAGATGTGGGGGCAATTTTCTATCTTGCATTAGGACACGTGGCACCCTTGCTAACTACTGAACACCGGGACTTTTTACATTCCACCCCTCCCCTGCCAAGAATGCTTCCATGTGAGCTAAACACAGAGAAATTCTACAGCTGCTGTTCGAGCTAATAAAAATAGGTTTTATGAATCGCTACTGTAAGTTACAGCAGCCAGAAATCACCGAAGCGATGGATGAAATTCTCGAACTTGACAGTATTTTCTTCCCATATAAATGCAGAGTAAGTGAGACGGTGCTTTATCTGCGCCCACTCTTTGCTGAGTGGGAACTCGGTGGCCTCTGAGACCACTGTTGCCATTCTCACCCACCCGCACAGGAAGTCGCAGCAAGTAAATGGCATTCCCTGTGTTCACCTTCACCCACACACAGCTGCACAGCTGATGATGTGTGTGCTACAGCTTCTCCCACTGGACCACACAAAGAGCATACTGTCATTCCACAGCTGGGGCGGAATGGGGTTTCTTTCACTCGGACCGAATTCACATGTCCTGACGTCCATGAACAGATGCATTCAAGCAGAGGAAAATACAAAAAATGCACTGCTGCATAACTCCATTTTAGCTCTATTCAAAGTATTATGGTCTCAAAATCATGGGAGCTGGGCTAGAAAGGAAGAGGCTTAGCAAGATAAAGTGTGTTGAGTCATTTTACACTTCTACTTGGAGGCACAGCTTTTAAATCGTATAAAATTACATAATTCAATTTATACCAGTAATATTTCAGGAATGCATAGAGAAGCTCTGTGTAGGGCATGGGAATTGTCTTGCCTTTTACTACCAGATTTCGAAATGCGAGAGATACGGTAGGCTGTTGAAAATATTAGCTAATGCCACCGCGGATGTTGTAACTGTGTCTGCCATATTGGACCTCAGAATCGATTCGTTTTACAAAACAATTTTCATATTTGAACGTATTAATAAATGGAAAATAAACGACAGTATAAATGTGTGAATGACATGGGGCCTGATTTAGAGTTTGACAGATGGCTTACTCAATCACACAAATCGAAGGATATCCCGCCCTAAAATTCTAAAACAGGGCCATAGTTATGTAGGGTGACTCTCAGTACTGAATCGCTTCAATGTGTCTGCAGTTTAGAAGGAGCCGATGCACAGAGGACACAGAAAAAGTTACTTTTCCCAAAGATGCAATAGTTTATCTGTGGGCGATGGCCACATGGTACAGAGTCCACAACCTGCACCTCCAACATTTTGCACTTCGCTATATAATCGCAAAATGAGCTAGGGCACACAAGTCTGCACTATGTGTAGTGTTGTGGGCCCCGGGCGCACATGCTACCAATAATGGACATGGACACAGTACGGTAGGGTACTGGAACTGGCCCAAGGCAAGTGCTACCCGGCCACTTTTATTTGCAACGTCACCTGACTGATGAAGCCTGTGAAGGGTGGGTGTTCAGAGTGGGTACCGCAGAAGCCTGAACAATAGAACGTGTCCAGCAGGATACTACATTCCTCCCAAACTTTGCTTGGAAACAAAGCAAACAATAGATCAACCTTGGGGAAAAACACACAACAAATACGCATTACCATTGAGTCCCTTTATGCCATCTGTCTGGCAGTGCTGGATCTCTGGACCGGACGATCATTATGTTTTAGTTCAACTCAGCGATGTTGTTGAGGGCGGCCTGGTCTCACGGTGTTGGAGTCTATTTACACAGTTCAAAAGGGGTGCACGTCGGAGAACATCTTGAGAGTGCTCAGGCTCCAGTGATTGCAAGCCGGCAAAGATGAGGATGACCTTGGTGGATGAGGGCCTTCCTCAGATAGCCTTTGGGTGACAAGTCTCCATCTGCTACCTACCTGCTTCCCAGTGCCTGTCATGGAGCTGCTGCAGATGCATCTCTATGGTTGGGATTCCCCTCTCACAGGAACTCTGTTGAGGCCCTTTCCCCTTAATTGCCACATGACTACGTGGGCTTTGTGGGCCTCTTGTAGGCTGTGCTGAAGAGCTGCTGTGGAATTCCCAATAGGGCCACGGCCAAGCCTCGTGTGACACCAAGGGAGGATAGTCCAATTGTCAAGTATGCTCTTTGTCGTCAAGCCTCAGGTTTCCGGGGCAAACAGAAGGTTCCTGGGTGGCTAGTCTCCCACGGCTGGAGTGTTTCATTGAACTCCGGATGTCTTGAGCATTTGGATCCACTCTGGTGGTGTGATGCTCCTTAGATGTTCTTGGTAGTGATGCTCCTGGATAATGAGTATGATAATTTTCATACACTTGGGCAATAGGCGGTGATCTCTTGCTTGAGCTGATATCGTTGAGTGAGGAGGACTGGAGGGACTTCGTGGCCACTTACGGTTTATCTTCTGGCAGGTGCACTGGCTAGATGTGATGCCATCGATGCCAAGCAGCCGGTGAGTGGACTGTTACACTGTGAAGCGTGGGGCCCAGACGCAGATCACGCCTGCTAGCGGCTTACCTTTGGTCCTCTTGGGGAGCTGTCTCCAGTGACGTATCTGCACCTCGGTGGCTGGAATTTGTTGATGAACACTTTCTCCAGTGCTGCCATGAGTCCTCTGTCCTTTCGCTCTTCTCCTTTTCCCTCTTGCGCACCTTTGGTGGTTGTTAGCCCTGTGGAATCATGCTACTCTTTTCGCCTCCTTCACAAAGTGGCGTCCTGCCACGCTGTTCTCCCCTTCACAAAGTGGTGTCCTGCCACACTCTTCTTCTCTGTTGTGACGTGGCGTCCTGCCACGCTCTTCCTTGCTTCTGACCAGGTTCCTCACTCGTACGTGGCGTTCTTCCACCTGTCTCATGTTTACGCCACATGGACATCTCGCTGGCCGTGTCCGGTTCTTAGGACTGTGCCCTTTATTTGCTGGGGACGTGTCGCAGATCTGTCCTGTCGCTAGTACATGCTTCTTCTCCTTGTGGACCTTTCACGGTCCCTAGCCCCTCCTCATGGATTTTCACAGTGCTCCTCTGCCAGGATGGCAGGTTACCTTCTTTTCTTGATGGCACCGTGCTTGTGCCTCTAGCCTGCGCCATCATGGCACTTGCTTCTGCCTCCGTTCAGACATGTCTGGTGGGGTTGGTCACTTTGTGTGATGTGCTTCTTGCTTGCGGTGCGGTGGTACTTCCGGTCTTATGTTGTGTGTCCTTGGAGCACCTGTTGCATGGTAGGTTGCACTGGGGAGTGTGCGACTTCCCTCTTGCCTGTCTGGGGCCACTGGAAACTCCGTCTTTGAGGCATTGTGAGGGAGGACACTCTGCTGTCTTTTGGCCCACTGCGGGGCTTTGCTGGTGTGATGGAGATGTGGAGGTTCTCCCTGTTGCCTTCAGCACTACTTCCTTTCTGTGGCGAGATCTCACTCTCCTGGGTGCCTGCCCACGCTGTCAGGTTTGCTGGCGCGGCACTCTCAGCACCTCTGACTTTGCACATGCAGTTCTCCATCATGGGTGCCCTCGGCTGGCGCTAGATTTGCCCTTTTTCTAGCTTATGGTGGTGTGAGTTCATCACTGGGGCATGCTGTGCACTCTTCTCACTTGCGGTGGCTTAAGACAGCCACTGGGGGTTGCACATTCAGCACACATCTTTCTTGCGTCTTCATGGTGCTTGGCTGCTTTCGGTTTTACTGCCTTCTCTGAACCTTGCTTGGCCATATGATGCTTTGCTTGGCGGGGGCATCTCTGTGCTTCTTGGCACTGTGGGGGGGGGGAGGGGTTTAGCAGTCTCTTCCCTCCTTGCTGCCGAGACTGGTAGCCACCAGGGGGGCGTGTGACTTGAATGGTCTCCGCTATGGTGTGGGAGATTAGGGCGCAGCTCAAGCTGTTCTTCAGGAAGGTGGTTGCAAAACCCGATCATGTCTTTGCACTGGAACTTCTTTGCAGTTTAGGGTTTTTCTTTCTTTCCTTTGATGCTTGCCAATGGCGGCCTCACATTTAGGCTGGTCTGCCATATTTGTTTCGCTTATCGCTCACTTGGGTAAGGGAAGAGGCTGGCAGGTGTGCCCTGAAGCACATCGCTTCTTTACAGCTGCAGTGATGACAAGTGGCCACCAGAGGGCCTCGCAGTGTGCTCCCTGCCATCACTGTGTTTCCCTGCGGTATCATTCATTCCTGGGGTGGGGGTAAGAGGTCTGCCACTAGGTGGTGCTGCAGCCACCTCTCTACACAGCCATCACAGGCTGTCTGGTGTTTCGTGGAGTGCCGCTGCAGAGCTGACAGAATGGGCCGACGGTGAATGCACCCACGCTTCTCGGTCCTAGATTTAACCCCCCGACCCGAATGCAGCAGCTTGCACTGGTGGGGAGTTCTAAGGTCTCAGCAAGTGGGTGAGATGGCATCACGGCATTGCAGGCTTTATTCTTTAGGGCGGCCAGGCTTACACTGTCCCACTTGTCCGTTGCGACTGCGGCAGCTTTCACCTTGTTGCTGGACATGCTGATGGCACTGTGGGTGGTTTAAGGAAGGGGCACACATGGGTTACTTCTTAAGGGGCCGTTGTCTGACTTTATACTTAGCCCTGTCGTGTCACATCATGTTCACCAATCCGGGGTGTGGTGAGATAGTACACCGCTAGGTGGCGCAGTAACACCTCACAAGGCCATGGCAGCCTTCCATATGCTGCGTGCCGTGGGACTTGGGGGGTGCTGGTGTTGCAGTGTTCACAGGGAGGACTCCTTGCTGGCCGCATTTCTTCCATAAATGTGAGTAACAAGGACCCCCTGATGAATTGGTAAGACAATTTTTAGGACAGGGTAAATATACAGTAGAATATAAATTCCTAGGCAATTTACTTCTGAAGACTTGGGGCCAGATGTAGGAGCCCAAATACCGGTCGGTAACGGCCGATTTCGGCCGTTACCGACCGGTATTTAATTGGCATGTAGGGGCCATTATTTTACAGAATCGGTAAATTTACCGATTCGGTAAATTTACCGATTCTGTAAAATACCGAATCGGTAATTTTACCGATTCGGTAAATCCAAATGTAGGTGACACTCCTGAGAGTGTCACAGGCCCTTAAGAGTCGGTATTTTACCACACAATCCTATTGTGTGGTAAAATACCGAATCCAGGTGTGCATGCACATCTGTGCATGCACACTGTGCAATGTGACACACAGACATGCCCTAAGGGCATGTATGTGTGCCACATGTCACACATGCCTTTACTTCGGGTGCTAGAGGGTGTCAAAGTGACACCCCCTGCACCCTTGCAACATTCGGTATTTACCGATTCGGTAAATACCGAATCTGTATTTCCCATTGATTCCTATGGGCTTCACAGCCCATAGGAATCAATAGGAAATACCGATTCGGTATTTACCGAATCGGTAAATATCGAATGTTACCGATTCGGTAAATCAATTTCTAAATTTACCTACATCTCACCCCTTCATATTTACCGATTCATAAATACTGAATCGGTAAAATTCGGTATTTATGAGTCGGTAAATAGAAGTTACCTACATCTGGCCCCTAATCTCTGCCACCTTAGGTTTTTATTGAAATTTTATGAATACCAATTATGTACTGAATAACTACTAAAATATTGTGTTTAATGTCACTATATTTGTATTTCAAAACAATGAATGTTCTCATATTAATAGGGAATTTGAGAATTGAAGATTAAATAATTTCATTTTATATATCTGTGCATTTTTGCTTTTTTTCACTGAGTTTACTACCAATGTTTAATATATCAATTTGTTAGGTCTTAATACATGTAAATTACCTAGGAATGTAATTTCCACTGTGCATTTCTCCCATGGACACTGCTGCTACCGGTGCGGGATTCCTGCACTGTTGGGGCGGCTTTTGGCCACAGTTTCATTTTGCGGCCCGGTCAGCGCACTTCTTCCTTAGCCCGCCAAAAGGTGAGACTCTGCGCACTCGTTATGGCCTTCAGAGGTGATATCATAGGGGCAATTTTCCTTCTGCACAGTAAACTGGCAGGGTTGCAGGGGGCTCCATAGGGCCTTGTCTTTTTTGCCCAGCTTTGCTTTCACATGCCGACAAACCTCTCCGGTCACACTGGCATAAGGGAAGGGCTACCTGGGCTCTTCGTGCTGCTCAAAGCAAACACCAGGAGATGATGGACAGAGTGCTGAAACTTTTCAGACACTTACCCCCAGTCACAGATCTGTGTTGAATCCATCATCATTCTTTAGCTCACTTCGCCACCTCAGTTCTTACCCAGCTAAATACAAATCAGTCTTGACCCTGTACCTCATGGGAACAGTCCAGCCCAAACTGCCAAGCCAGGTCTTTCATGAACTGGAAACAAGCATCCTGGGACCGGTTTCGGAGTAATATCCTTCATCAGCCAGGCTATCTTGAATCCAGTGGCACAGTGAGCAAGGGGCCCACGTCTGGGCATACCCTGCCAACTTAGGGCAAACAAAGCAAACACCTGGAGATGATGGACGGAGTGCTGACATTTTCAGACACTTACCCCCAGTCACAGATCTGGGTTGAATCCATCATCATTCTTTAGCTCCCTTTGCCACCTCAGTCCAGACTCACCTATATTAAAATCAGTCTTGACCCTGTGTCTCATGGGAACAGTCCAGCCCACACTGCCAAGCCAGGTCTTCCCTGAACCCGGAAACTAGCATCTTGGGACCGGTTTCAGGGTAACACCCTTCATGAGCCAAGCTAGCTTGAATCCAGTGGCAAAGTGAGCAAAAGACCCACGCCTGGGCATACCGTGCCAACTTAGGACGAACAAAGCAAAAACCAGGAGATGATGGATCGAGTGCTGAAACTTTTCAGACACTCACCCCAGTCACAGATCTGGGTTGAATCCATCATTGTTCTTTAGCTCTCTTCGCCACCTCAGTTCAGACCCAGCTAAATGCAAATCAGTCTTGACCCTGTGCCTCATGGGAACAGTCCAGCCCAAACTGCCAAGCCAGGTCTTCCCTGAACCGGAAACAAGCATCCTGGGACAGGTTTCGGGGTAACACCCTTCATCAGCCAGGCTAGCTGGAATTCAGTGGTAAAGTGAGTAAGGGCATAACCTGCCAACTTAGGATGAACAAAGCAAACACCAGGTGATGATGGATGGAGTGCTGGAACTTTTCAGACACTCACCCCCAGTCACAGATCTGGGTTGAATCCATCATCATTCTTTAACTCACTTTGCCACCTCAGTTCAGACCCAGCTATATGCAAATCAGTCTTGACCCTGTGCCTCATGGGAACAGTCCAGCCCGAACTGCCAAGCCAGGTCTACCCTGAACCGGAAACAAGCATCATGGGACCGGTTTCAGGGTAAAACCCTTCCTCAGCCAGGCTACCTTGAATCCAGAAATAGTAGCGTGCTGTTTCTCTCATCCCCAGCTGGGACAGGTTTCGGCAAACTGGAACTGCTATAGACGTGTTGCGTATGGGGCATAACATGGCATGGGCCCCGGCATGCCTTGATGAATGGTACCCTCATGGGCGTCTTGCCCAGAGGGCTGCTGTTCGCTGTCCCACGCTGCCTTCTTCTAACCGTTACTCAGTAGGTAGAAGGCAGCAGTTACGACTTCCACTTTCCTTCCGGCATTGGAAAGTCTGTTCATCCTCCTCTGGGGTTGAAGGACTCTCTGGGTAGGTCTGCCCTACCCAGGCTAGGTTACCTTCGTGGTGCAGCAGATGCGGAGGTGCCTTAAAACCTGGTCACTCAGCCTCCATGACAAACGGAAAGACTGCTGCCAGCCAACACATGGGGTCAGAACCGCTCGTCGCTATTGCAGTGTTGTGGGCCCTGGTCCCACATGCTACAAATAATGGACACAGACACAGTGTGGTAGGATAGTGGAACTGGCCCAGGGCATACGCACCCGGCCCCGTTTATTTGCAATGTCACCTGACTGGTGACGCCTGTGATGGGAGGGTGTTCAGAGTGTGTACAACAGAAGGCTAAACACTAGAATGTGTCCATCAGGACACTACAGTATGTACTATTTTTTTGCAAAAAAGAAAAAAAAAGGGTCTCCCAGCAGACACAAAAAAGGTTCACAGGCTCATACAGAATTCTTGTCCATGACGTACAGCCAGTTACAGCCATCACAGCTTTATCTATTGCTGTATTTCAGATGTGCAGTTCGTCGAAGCAGCATGAATCAGGACCAGATTAGAGAGGCCCATGACCGAGTTCAGGTGCCAAGATCAGTTTTTGGAACCTCAGAAAATGAAGGTCTTAAAGCTGAGAGTTATGAAAGTGGTGAGGAGGAAACTGCGAGGAGGTAGCAGTCTGCAGGTCAAGTGGTGTGGTGGGCAAAGCATACAGTACTACATCTACTATTTCAGTGGATGTTCCAAATTGTTTCATTTTTTTAAGACACGTCATTGCTGTCCACTTTTTCAGCAGTAGATGCACTTGTCACAGTGTTAAAGTAAAATAGGGATCGATATGGTGAAGTGCTGGTCTGTTACATAGTTCTCTGCTTTTAGGGCCAGATGTACTAAATTGCGTGTTTACGATTTCCTAATAGCAAATTTTAGCGATTCGCTATAAGGAATTTGCAAACTGCGATGTACAACAGTGTATTAGACAATGTTAGCAATTAGCAGTGGGTCGCAAATGGACCTGCCTCATCAATATTTACAAGGGAGGTCACAATTTGCAACCCACTGTGAGTGGCTACAATCTCAGGGATGGTGGCCTGCTGGGATCAGCAGACCAATGTCTGTGATTGCTTTTTAAATAAAGCAATATTTTTTTTTGTAATACTGCCCATTTTTCTTAAAGGTAAACAGGATGCATTTAACCCCTTCGACGCTCATGACGAGCTGGGCTCGTCATGAGGTAGCCTCCTCGCACGCTCATGACGAGCCCAGCTCGTCATGTAACATGCACTTTACAGATTCCCAGCGTACGGGCGGAATTCCGCCCGCACGCATCAGGTTAAAAAATAAAATGAAAAGCTACCTTTTCATTTTTTAAGAGTAGCCATAGTCCGTGGGACCACTACCTGCTCTTAAAAAATGTTGGCACCCACATTCACAAAGAGGAAGTGGTCCCTTAGGGACCCCTTCCCATTTGCGAATGGTGTGGTTAATGAGAATATTTTGCAGCCGTATTCCCGGTCACAAAACATTCAGACATACCAGTGCTATTCGATATTAGGAAGCGACGCCCTAAACACACCCCTTTCTAATACCGAATCGCAAAAGCAAAATGTGATTCGCTAACAAGTTACTGAGTTGCATTTTGCCTTTGGTACATAGCAAAATGCATTTTTCTGATCTCAAACGGCCTGGTGGGACCGGTAAAATGCATCTTACATCTCTCCCCTAGTTTATACGGTGCTAGTATAATGCTCAAAGGTGGTGAATAGAATTTGAGTGCTGAGATGTAATAGGTGCTTTGAGGACATTGACTCAGGGAGCTAAGCCCTCACTGTTCGCATTTTAGTGTCTCCAACATTTTATGTGTATGGGGCCCGCTAGAACCAATTCAGGCTATCATTATTCTAAAATAATTCAAATTTTAATAAAGTAATACAATAATATAAGTACCTATTTTCACAGTGTGTTTAAATGCCAAAGACTGCAGCATTTAGCACCTTTGAAACAACTAAAATATTATTCAGGGACATTGCTATTGACAAACGAAAACTGTTTTGATGCAATACGACAAAAAAACACACCTACCATCCCCAAGGAGTGAGCGAGAGTGCTCTGTGTCTGTTCCAGGCCAGCGATATTGTGATACTATGTTACTTTTTGTCCTCTAGCCTCGTAGAAGTTCATCATTTCCATACTGAAACCCTTAACCTCAGATGATAAACTCTCTCTAAATTAATCTTTCTTTTCACTGAAAAGCATGCTTTTCATTTCTCTGGTGAAAATATCCTTTAAGTATGTGAATTCTCGACCACTTGCCACTGTTAAAAATAATTTACATAATGCACAATCCATAACAATGAGCAAAAAACAGAAATGCTGCCAACTATACAACCAAAAGAATATAAAATGTATTGCGGCAAGATTAGCACACTAATGTGGAAATTATGGTCCTCCAGTCACAACATGCATAGGATGCTCATTGAAACAATAGAGCATTGAATTAGCTTTGTGCAGGACACCTGTGCTATTTCAGCTTTTCCCTCAAGCCACTGTGTAAGCAAAGATTGGCAGCTAGGAAGCACCTCTTCACAAATCATGAAGTGCACTTCATATGAAAGTGAAAGAGGATAGAAGGACATCCTACCTGGATGTTTGAGGCATCATGCCCAGCCACTCCATACATTATACCCTCCTGCTCCTAAGCCCTTCAGTGCTCTACCATCTCTGACTAGCAAAGATTGTGACATTTGGTGTCCTACAGCAGATGATTCTGGTACATGGGATAAACAGCACCAACGGCTGGCCACCAGTGGCAGCTCCTCCGCTAAGGAGGAGGAACGTCACCCCACTGCTTCAGCTGCAGGCGGGCGGGGCGGGGCTGGGCTCCCCACACATTACAGGGGGAGGTGTGGTGGCTGCACCTAAAGTGTGCATGACGCTTTGACGTGCCCTCTCAGGCTGGTCAAAGCGTCTTGCACGCTCTGCATGTTCTCCATGCAGGCTACATTACAGCCTGGGTGGAGAATATGCAGAGCCTTCCAGTCCCTGTCTGAGCGCCGAACCATTGCTAAGGCAGTGTTATGATTGGTAAGGGGATTCTGGCAGGCTGTGTGCTTCCTTCCAAGTGGAGAGGAGGACGAAGAATGAAGAGGAGGCTGGCGCGGTTGGCGGAAAAAAAGTTAAGTGCATTTTTTAAAATTGTTAGTTCCCTCTCCTCCCTCTGTCCCCTCGCCCCTTCACCCCTGGTCGGTAGCAGCCGCTACTTCTGGCCACCCTGTAATATTGTGGTGAGCTTAACCTATCTCACTGTAATAATGCAACACAGGAGTTTGAAATTAAGCAGCAAGAAAAGGCAAAATGTGCAGGGCAACGTGGCACATTTTGTGATACCATTACTTCAATATTTTTACAAATGGTAATACTGTCTGGGAAAATATATATCTTTATTGGTACCAATTCAACAGCCGACTGCAGCAGAAAGCAACTAAAAGATTACCAGTCAATCCGTTTGATATGGAAACAATTGTTTTTGTTGAATTCTGCAATTTATGCAGCAGATGGTGGATGCTGTGACATACGTGGCAAATCCATAATTATACTTCCAACAGCCCTTTCTATCCTCCAGAATGTTATTACAAAAGAACCCAGTTCAAACAAACACTCCCAGATACTTTAAACATGCCTATTTCAAAGTGGAGTATTCTGATGAAAGAGTTTCGATTGATTTAAGGCGGGAAAGGAATGATTCCGAGTAAGATATAGTACTGCAATTATGGTGCAAAAATGCAATTTTCGTGGCACAAAATTTCCATTTTGCTGACCAAATTTGGTAATCTAGAAAAAATTGCATAAGAATTTAATAAAAATAATTGATAATGTCTTAAACTTGCAGCACTTGTGGCCTATGTTCTCATACTCAAGTTTCAGAGAAAATCAGCATTGGTACTATACCAACTGTTTGGCTCTGTGCCTGAGGTTCTGAGTAAAATGCTTGCTGCGTAACTAGTTATTTGTATCTCTCTCTGAGGTTCCAGCTTTGGAAAAGAAAATGGCCCATAAACTTGGTTACACAGAAGGAAATGCATACATTCCTCTTCCTTCTCCAGGTACTCTTGGTCTAAGATTTATTTGACTGTATTCTATCTGATCAGATTGTATGTTTGGCAATTTAGCAAAATATTAGCCAGGCCTTCAGTTTAACCACAGTGACATTTTCTGACTTGGCTAGCTAGCTTCCTTCTTTGCAATGTACCTGCTATATAGTGGCTCCCAATGTAACGCGCACAATATAATGACGCCAGATGAAAATGGGGAAAGACATTATAGGGTAAAAAAGAAACAACATGATGAAAGGAGACTTATCCTGCTGCCACTGTCTCAGCTAGGACACCACTAAGAGCTAAGGAAGGCCCACAATGCAGTTGACAAGTGATGACTGGAGTAGGAAGGAGCACAAGGGGCAGGGAGTACAATGAAGCCTTCCAAATATTGATTTAAGACTCAATTTATCAATGCTTTTGGCACTGAAATCCGGTCACAAAACATTGAAAAGACACTGACTCACGAGTTGAAGTGGCAAAGTATTTGCAAAAGAACATTTCCTGTTTGTGAATGTTAAAAAAGTTTGTTGGGGAGTGGGCAGTGTATCAGGATACTACTGCCAACTCTCAAAGAAACTTAAAATAGAAAGTATACTTTTTTTTACGCTCTGCACAGGCTGTATTAAAAAAGTTTACTTCATTGCTAAGTGACCTCAGAGACCGTTGTATGGTATTGTGAACCATTAACAATAAGTAACATAGGAATTGATATATATTTGTGTGGAAGCAAAGAATTGTTGATTAACATTGGTGGAGTTATATGGTCAGGTGACTGAAGCACTGTCCAGCCAGACCTAAGAATGCCCTCCTCCCATCGATGCTGTGACAAATAACATAAATCATCTAGTTAGTCGAGACACTTTAATGACACTGTAATGTCATGTGTGTGACTCTGAAAGTTCAACCTGAGGCAACTGGATAAAAAGGCAAAATGATAACAGCCGTGTGGAGGGCAAGCAGTTTTTGTGGAAGCACACCACTCCTGCCCAATCAAAACCAGTAAAAGTCCCTTTTCTGGTGATACTCACATAGTGTTCTTGCAACATCTGCGCTGTCAACACAGCATGATGATGGACGGAGTGCTGAAACTTTTCAAGCTCTCACTCCCAGTCACAGTTCTGGGTTATATCCATTGTTCTTTAGCTCACTTTGCCACCCCAGTTTGGGACCAGCCATATGGAAATCACTTCTGACCCTGCTCTCATTGTAACAGTCCAACCTGAACTGTTAGGCTAAGTCCTCCCTGGACTGGAAACAAACATCCTGGGACCGGTTTCAGGGTATCACCTCTCATTAGCCAAGGTACCTTAAATCCTGTGGCAAAGTGAGCAAGAGGCCCATGTCTGGGCATACCCTGGCCACTTAGGGCGAACATAGCACCACAACAGGATGATGGATGGAGTGCTGAAACCTTTCAAACACTTACCACCAGTCACAGATCTGAATTAAATCAATCGTTCTTTTGCTCACCATATCACCCAAGTTCGGGCCCAGTCATTTGAAAATCAGTCATCTTGACCCTGCTCTGTTAAACAAGATCATAGAAACTGTCACTATGCACACTTTTTCCTTGTCTCAATAAATTCAATGTTGTCAGAAAGGAGATTCAATTGTAAATCTACAATATTATAGCTGCTGAGCTCATTTAGGCTACAGAACTAAGGCTTACTTGAGCAATACCCTTTCGCCGGTTGCTCGGCGAGCCCCGCAACATCCTCCCCTCTGACGTCCGCACCCACCCCGCCTCCCGCGAGCCATGCCGGCTGACACTGCCAGGGGAGGGTTCAGACCCTGGAATGAGCATCAAGTATGAACAGCTTCCAAAACAATTAGATGGAAATCTGCTCTCTGCTGGGTTTTACATATAGTTATGTGTGCATCGTAATATACTGGCTTTTCACCAGGTGACTGTGTGAAGGGTGCCAAAATTAATAAGAGACAGTAGCACCATGCAATTTGGAAGGTCTGGGTAACATACTTAATACTCAAATGAAAAGCTACTGAGGCTCTCTTTAGCTGCAAGATGGAAAGTTTTCTGAGATGGATATATAGTCTGAGACAAAGGCCTAACCTGCTTCCACCTGTTAGTTATCTTTACAAAGAGCTGGATACACCTACCCCACTTGCACAGAGATAAATGCCCCACTTAACAACGTAAAAAATCATACAAGAGGCACCTATGAAAATTAAGAATGCAATTCCATATTCTCAAAATTCATTGTATTAGTTACAATATATGTCTCATTAATATAAACCAATGTTTGTGTAATCAGCAACATGTAATAAATATTTGAATCACATTTCTCATTATTCTTTGAGTATCATTATCTGTATTATCATGATTAAGAAACAATATTGTACAAAAATCATGAACAAACAAACAAAAACACAGCCAACAAATGTTTCTCAACACCAGTATAGATTGTAACTAATAAAATGAATTTTGAGAATATGGAATTGCATTCTCGATTTTCTTAGGTGCCTCTTGCGGTATTTTTATAATAGTTACATGTGCAATGATAGTAGGGTAAATATCATTGAGAGAGCGCAAAGCGCTGGACCCGAGCTCTTCACCCCGTTTTCTTTGACATACCCACTTAACAACACTTACCATAACTTACACTACATCTATGTAACAATTGTGTGAACAAGCAGTAAACCTGTCTGGAGGGAAGACCGAGCATGCACACGTTTCCCCAGCCTGCTCGACACTTATTTGTGGGATAAACATAAATGCAAAACGAGAAGGCAAATAGGCATTTTTTTCTCCTGCAGTAATCCATAAAGCAGCTGGCTTGCTGTTTTTCTGTACAAGTACCAAATGTTGCAGAGCAGACCCAGCCGTTGCTAACATCATAGCCATATGTTAAATCAAGATCCCGTGACTTTTTAAAGCATTTCCGGAGGCTGAAAATTCAAGAATGACTTATCATAATGACAAACACAATAAGGCAATTTGAATTGCTATTTTATATGTTACACTCCAATTGCTTAATTATCGCTTTGGTGCAAGAAGTCATTTTCTAAAAACATCTTGGTCTATTATTTTGAAAGCATTTCTTGTATGTCCTTCTATACAAGTTGGCACAGGCAATACTGAGGCCCTCATTCAAAGATGTGCATGTTGTCAATTATGCATGTTTTTGTGAAATTACCACTGATCACATTTACAGGCTATACCCCATGCACAACTGTGTCCAATAAAACCCCTTTTTGTTACGTTCATGTTTTACACCTGCAGAAAGCAGGTGGAAAATATGAGCAGTATGAAGTGCAGATTTTAGGGAAAACACCTGGTAGGGGGCACAGTACTCAGAGACCTACATGTTATTCCCCACTCGGGGCCTCAAACTGTAACACTGGGTAAACAGGGTGGTGATACAAGCTCGGGTTGGTAACACTGGGCCCGATCCGACCTTCATGCCCCATTTTGTGAGTCAGCTCCGAAAAGTAGGTGGTATTTAGTAGGCAATCGGAGGCAAAAAAGGAGCAGCACATGATGTGGCAGGAGTTGAGCACTTGATGAGCACATTACCTTGCCTTCATAACTACTTAAAATCATCTTGCGAGAAACACACCTTAGAAACGCATCATGCAGCTTCTCACACTCAAGGCTCTGACTATGTACCAGGAAGGTGTTTTATGGAATTCCTCTCTGTCTTATTCTGAGTGGGTGGATGGTCTCGCACACAGATTTTCCAGGTATTGGAGAACAAAACCTGATGTTTCAGCCCTGTAATTCTGGCCAGAATAACCCCATGCGGCTTTGACTGCAGCAGCCAAGACTTTTGCTCTTTTTTAAGGTAACATTCTTGACAGGGGGTGGAGTATACAATGCCCTCCCCCACCAGATCTTTCCTTCCCCACTCCTACTCCCTAAGCCAACACTTGCACCCACACCCCACAAAGAAGCTCCTGAATTGGGAAAGACATGGGGTTTTCCAATCGCAAACAAAAGTTTTCAAACAGTATTCCCCTGTTTTATAGGGATCAACTCAGTCATAATTGAATACTACACGGTGGTAACGGTAAATTTGCATTCACATTTACTGTTCACCCAATACCGTACAACTTGTAGTCAGAGCCTCAGTATGAATGAATGAGGCCATTTATAAAGCACCAAGCTACTCCACGGATTGTCCTGGCTCTACCATACAGAAGGCACAATCACCGTTCTCCATAAGCCGAACAAGAAGAGAGATGTTTTTAACTCTTTCCTAAAATGGTCTGCAGCATGAATAAAGCAAAGTAATAGTGAAAGTCCATTTGAAGATTCTGAATACCGAAAAATACTGAATACCGAAAAAGACGGCCCACCAGTTCCAACCAGGTGAAACTTCGGGATCTTAACACTCAGGGCCCGATTCACAGAATGAATTTAAGACTAAATCCTAAACTTACTACTATTTGGTATTCATAGAATGTACTTACTACTTTCGGGATTCACAGAGTGAACTTACTACTTTCGGGATTCACAGAATAAACTTACTACTTTCGGTATTCACAGAATTGATTAAAGACTACTAACTCTAAGTCCGAACTCGGGCCGGAAATTCCGGCCCGGAGGCGGAGCTTGCGGCTTGGGGGCGGAGCACCGGCCCGGAGGTGGAGCTTGCGGCTTGGAGGCGGAGCTTCTGGCTCGGAGGTGGGGATTTTAGCCATGGCTGAAATCTACACCTCTGGGCCGCAAGCTCCGCCTCCGGGCCGGAAGCTCTGCCTCCGGGCCGGAAGCTCCGCCCCCAAGCCAGAAGCTCCACCTCCGGGCCAGAATTTCCGGCCCGAGTTCGGACTTAGAGTTAGTAGTCTTAAATCAATTCTGTGAATACCGAAAGTAGTAAGTTTATTCTGTGAATCCCGAAAGTAGTAAATTCACTCTGTGAATCCCGAAAGTAGTAAGTGCATTCTGTGAATACCAAATAGTAGTAAGTTTAGGATTTAGTCTTAAGTTCATTCTGTGAATAGGGCCCTCAGTGTTGTGCCTGAGTGACGAGTTCTAGTAACAATGTAATGGAGGATTCTCCTGATCAAGTACCTGGGGCTCCTATAGCAGGCAGGGTGGATCGTAGTCGGTGCTTTGAACAGAATTCTCTTGCTAATGGGGAACCAATGCAGTTCCCCCAGGTGGCCAGAAACAGAATCCCTCGTGGATAGACCCAGAATGACTGTGCAGGTGCATTTTGTACTGTCTGGAGTTTTTCTGATCTTGTATTCTGGAACCCCGATATAAAGGCAGTTACAGTAGTTCAGCCTAGAGGTAATCAATGTGCAGATGGCCAGTCTGAAGGTATCTCCTGTGATTTTATTAGGAACTAGCTTACCCGTCGCGCGTTGCTGCACTCTCCGAAGAATGGAAATTCAAGGAAATTTGTTATGATACATTCAATTTACATTGTGTCATTTGTATTAAAACTTATTCATTTTAATATGGAAAACATTTCAAAGTGTCGTTTTAATTCTCTTTATTTATTCGAGTGCTTGTGGATACACGATTTTTTGTTTTCCCGTCTGGTGCGTACATCAGTATTCGAAAGATTATGAGGTCCCTGGGGGGGCTGATATTTAAAAAAAAATCATGCCAGAAACCTTCGCTGGAGTGTACTCAACAACTTCCCAAAGTTTCCTGGCGATCGGATGAATGCTGTTTTAATTCTATTTATTTATTCGAGTGCTTGTGGATACACGATTTTTTGTTTTTCCGTCTTGTGCGTACATCAGTATTCGTAAGAATATGAGGGCCCTGGGGGGACATTATTTAAAAAAATGTTATGCCAGAAACCTTCACGGGAGTGTACTCAACAACTTCCCAAAGTTTCATGGCGATCGGATGAATGTTGTTTTAATTCTATTTATTTATTCGAGTGCTTGTGGATACACGATTTGTTGTTTTTCCGTCTGGTGCGTACATCAGTATTTGAAAGATTATGAGGGCCCTGGGGGGCCGATATTTAAAAAAAAAATATGCCAGAAACCTTTGCGGGAGTGTGCTTAACAACTTCCCAAAGTTTCATGGCGATCGGATGAATAGTGTAGTAATGCATAAAGGACAAACAGACAGACAGACAGACATACTTTCGTTTTTATATATATATAGATTAGGAATTTCCTAATTGTTTGAGCAGACCAAAACTTGTCCCTGCTATTGCCCCAATCTGAGTGTCCATAAATGGCTCTATTTTCACTCCCAGATTCTTTGCTACCACTGCAGAGGGATGTAGAGAAGGAATATCCCTTGGTCAACTATAGTTAGTGCAAAGGACTCTAGCCTTGCCAAACAGACGAATCTCGGTTTTGTCCGTATTGCACTGAAGTTAGCTCTTACACATCCTGTGTAGGACATCATTCAGGCAGGCGACATAAGACAAAATGTTATCAGAAGCAAAATGATGAAAAGTAACAAGCAATTGCGTATCATCTGCTTAAGGTATGGTCACCAAACCATGAGATTCAGTCAGGGTGGCTAGAGGAGCCATGTATATACTTAACAAGGTAGGGTTCAAAGAACTCCAGAAGCAAGTCTCTTCTGGGAAGACAAATTGGGGCCAGACAAATCTCTTGCACATGGCCTTCAAGGAAGGATTTGAACCAGCACCATGCTAAGCCACCAATACCTATTTCTGCCAAGTTCTGCAGTGGCACTGGATAAGAAACACTGCCAAAAAATGCAGATTGGGCAAGCGTAGATTTGATGGTCTCCGTTACTTTGTTATGGGTAGATTCCATACTAAGCTGCATCCAGAAACCAGATTGAGAGCTGTGAAGGAACTTATTGGTCTCCAAACTTTTATATAGCTGGCTGTAAACAGTTTTTTCCAGTATTTTAGTAGCTGCAGGTACCAAGTAAATAGCCCAATTGTTGGACAAAAAAGTTGGTCCAGTAACAAACTTTTTTAAAAGAGGAATCCCTTTCGCTCTTTTCCGGCATGCTGGGACAGATGCAGAGTCCAGAGCGCAAATGAAAAGTTCAGCAAGAACTGAAGCAATGGAAGTAGCAAAAAGCCTAAATAGGGGTGAAAGAATCGGGCCAGCGGGCTGCTTCCTAGTCAATGCAAGAGGCCTGACTGTGTTTTGGTCACGGAGATTGGCACCAGTTTACTCACAGAGCAAGTGACAGTAGGATGTATCCCACAGTATATTACTTCAAAAAGATCGATAGTAGGGTGGATCTAAGCTATCTTAAATTCTTAGGATCTAATCCTCAAAGAAAGTGTATAATTGTTCCCATAGATCATCTGAGGTACGGATAGGCGGTTTACATGACGCCGGACTCATATACGATTTTAACATTTTAAAGATTTCCTTAGAAGATTTCTCAGCTGTTTTAACGCAGTCAGTGTAGAAGGAACACTTTGCACTTGGCTGTGATTGTCCTTTAAGGCCTGTTTGCATCGATCTTTGTTTGCAGGGCTATAGTCCCAACCCCACTGCCACTCTAGATGGTTGCACTGTCTTTTGATAGAGAGACGTTCTAGCATGAACCAGGATGCAAAGGGACCTCTTTCTTTATATGGAGCCTTCTTGGTGGGGACAAAAAGAACATAAATTAAGAGCATGACAAGCATCCACTAAAGCCCACTCTGAATTGTCTGTGGCCACATCCACGTGTAGATTGGAATCACCAAGCACAGTCAAATTGGAGTACTTATGGGTCACTGTACATACACATCGCCTCATCCCACAACTTAAAAAAATTCTGAAGCTGGCCCTGGAAGGCAGTACATCAGAACCCCTGAGAGAGAGAGTTGAGGAGGAAGAGAGGTACGAAAACCTATCTTCAGCACCTGTAAGATTGGTGAGCTGATAGATGCTGCACTCAAAATTACTTTGAACAATTACCACCACCCCTTCCCCTTTCTTACCTATCTGATCACTTCTGTTGATGGCAAATCTCAAAGTAAATGGGCCAGACTCTTAATAGAGCCAGGTTTCCGTCAAAAAAGGGCATCCATATTGGAGTCCAAAAGCATTTGCACAAAAAATAAGGTGTGCTGGTGCAGGGTGCTCACATTCACTAATACAGCTTTAAAAACAGAATCGTACAACATGTCAATATTCAAAATGCCTGATGTGCTGATAGTTGGGGATCTTTTTAGAACAGCAGGCCGTGTGATAGAAGGTACTAAGAGCATAAGAAGGGTAAAACAGACTTACATGGTTCGCAAAAAGTTAGGGCCCTGGCATCCAACCCTGTCACCTTTGACATCCATTGCAGGACAGATTGAGCACTAAAAGTTCATCCCTCGTGTACATGCAACAGGAAAACAGAGCTGGGACAAAACCAGCAAGGGGACTGTCGCTGGTCGTGCGGGGCGCTGGCGGGTTTGCACTTGGCTCTCATAGATAGGCCGTGGACTGGGCTGCACTGGACAACTAGATCGCGTCCCAACAAATATGGTGCTTCTAGATGTCCTGCCCGGCCTAGGAGACTCGCTCTGCTCTCAGTCTTGTTGTATCGCGATCCCCGAATGGTATCGGGGCGATACCACTATATTGTTGGTGAGCTGGGGTGCCGATGTTAGACCCCGGCAAAGTCATGCTTTTGGTTCCTTCCGCGCGGAAGAAATAGTTGTGCGCACGCGTGAACGGTAGGAGAGCCGCCCGCGCGCTGACGCAGCAACATCATTGTAACTGGTACCCTGCCTTTTATTGCCGCGGCCTACAGGTGTGCTCGTTAAAGCCAAGTCGCGCTCCACACCCAACATTATTTCCAGTCTCCGGCACGCAGTAAGGCAGGGCCGAGGACATAACATTGGCGACGAGGGTGTTTGATGGCCCACGTGGGCCCCGAGGGCACACTCGATACTCGGTGTGCAGTGCTCGTGCCATCTGGTGTGGCTTACTGCGCTCAGGTGGTGGGCTGTAGAGACGGCAGTACTCCCAGCTGGGAGTTCTAGAATGTGGTGGATGACGGCAACACTCTGGTGGCACCGCACAAGTCAGTAAGTGGCCATATAAGGGGTGTCAAGCCTCACAGGGGGCACAGATTCACACTAGGCACATCAATTTGCACCTGAGTGCCCATAGACTGTACAGACACAGCGCAGGGCCTCACATAATGCTAGACACGCAAGGTTTGGGCGGTGAGCTTGCTCAGGACATTACAGGGTGCGCATGATGGCACAGATACCACCCATTGCGCCTTTTGTGGTGGAAGGGGCTCCCTCTGCTCAGGCCCGAGGCGGAAGGAGTGGGTGGAGCGGGTGATCCTTTTCTTTGAGGCTACAAAGGGAGGCCATGCCCAGAAGTGTGCTCTGCTGTTGCATCTTGGGGGTAAAGAGATCTACAAAATAGCCAAAACACTCCAAGAGGCAATGCCCAAGACACATCTCACAATGATAGCAGCTCTGAATGCCCATTTTGAGCCGAAGGCTAATCAGGATATGAAAGATTTGTATTCAGGCAAGCGAGACAGCAACTGGACGAATCCATTTACGCATTCCATGCCTGTTTGAAAGAACTGGCAGGTACTTGCGGGTTCAACGATAAAACAGAGGAAATACGAGGTCAAATAGTCCGGGGGTGTGTGTCAGCAAAGTTAAGAGAAAGGATACTGGAGGAGTCAGGTAAATCATTGGCCGACACACTCACCCTGGGAAGAACCAAAGAACTGTTAAAAGCCAGGGTGGCACACATGGAGGCTGTTTTTCACCTAAGACCCCTTTTTGAAAGAGATCTGAGTAATTTAGAAGCAGCTGGAATCATAGAGAAAGTCCAAGGCCCGACGCCCTGGGTGTCTCCCATCATAGTGGCCAGAGTGCTGAAGCAGCCTGGCCAGGACAGAATATGTGTCGAAATGAGGATTACGAACACTGCCATAAAGAGGGAACGTCACTTGACACCCACCATAGACGATCTGGTAGGGGAGCTCAGCGGGGCTAGCTGGTTCTCTAAGTTAGATCTACGAGCTGGGTATCATCAGCTGGTCCTGGATGCAGAGTCAAGGTATATAACAACATTCTCTACACTTGTGGGCCTTTGGTGCTACAAGCGGCTGAGGTTTGGCATTTCCAGCACCGCGGAAGTATTCCAAAACATCATCCAGGAACTTCTCGTGGATCTCCCAGGAGTCGTAAATGTAAGCGACGACATTCTGGTCCATGCTGCGTCCATACCTGAAAACAATGCCCGGCTCCGACAGGTATTACAGCGAATTCCTTAAAAGAAAGCTGCAGTTCTTTGGCCATGTCCTCTCGGAAAAGGGAGTGGCTACCAATCCTGACAAGGTACGGGACAACAAAGAGGCTCCGGCACCCAAAAACATCACTTAAATGCGTAGTTTCCTGGGGATGGTGAACTACTGCGGGAGGTTCATCAAAGACCTGTCCTCCCTCACCACTCCCCTGAGAAAGCTCACGAAGACCTCCGTCACCTGGTCGTGGAGTGAGGAACAGGAGGCAGCTTTCCAGGCCACCAAAGATGCCCTCTCAAGCAACATGATGCTGCAATATTTTGACCTGCAACAGAAGACCCAGGTTGCAGTCGATGCCGGTCCGCAAAGGTTGGGGGCCGTGCTATTTCAGAAAAAGAAGGAGGACGAATGGGCCCCAGTAGCGTTTGCAAGCCGATCATTGACTGACACGGAGCAAAGGTACTCCCAAATTGAAAAGGAGGCAATAGCAGTGCACGGGGGGGCAGACATTTTCATCTCTGTATCTACGGCAGTCCTTTCCTAGTCACAACTGATCACAAGCCGCTGATTCCGTTGTTCAATGGGAGAGCATCAAAACCTCTGCCACACATCGAAAAATGGATGCTGCAATTACAAGAGTATAACTGCAAGATCCAGTACCAGCCAGGAATAAATAATCCCGCGGACTACCTACCCCGTGACCCACGAAAGGAAACTGTCTGTGAGATGGAAGAAGCTGAGGAGACAGAAGAATATGTCAGATATATCGTGGACAGGTCACGCCCGCTCCCGATCTCTCTAAGTGAACTTTGTCAGGCAACGGTTCAGGATCACTGCCTACAAAAAGTTTTGGAGGCAGTACAATGAAACCAATGGCACCAGCTCTGCAGTCAAGACCCTACCTTCCCTCAAGAGACCAAAATTAGTCTGAGAACAAAAGTCTGGCTCCCTCTCATGGAAGAGAAAGTGGAAGAGACCATCCGATCCTGTCAGTGGTGTCAGGCAACAGGGGATCCCAATCCTCCAGCACCCATTGTGATGGAGAGACGTCTGGATGGTCCGTGGATGACTGCAAGCATGGATTTTGGTAGTCTCCCAGACGGGAGACACACAATGGTGATCATTGATGACTTCTCGAAATATCCGGAAGTTGAAATTGTCTTGTCCTTGGCAGCTGGTGACGTCATCACAAAGGTGGAGAAAGTAATGGCTACTCATGGACTTCTACAAGAGCTCAGGACTGACAACTGACCGAACCCCCTTTTCAGGGGCAAGAGTTTTGCATCTTACCTTTCCTCGCTAGGAATACGTCATCGCAAAACAACCCCAAAATGGCCCCAGGCCAATGGTGAAGTGTAGCGCTTCATGTGAACTTTGAACAAAGTCATATGAATTGTCGTGGCTAATGGGGACCAAGTGAAACAGTCAATCTACTCTTTCCTCTGAGATTATCACCAGACTCCCCATGTCACTACCGACAGGGCCCCGGGACACTTGGCAAGGGGACGATCCTGAGAGACTCCATTCCCCATCATCCGCATTGGGCCCCAGCGGAAGTAGATGAACCCAAAGTATACCAAAAATGACTGAAGGCAAATGCACAGGTCAGCTCTAGACGGAGAGCCGATCACTCTCAGTTACAGATCAGAGATCTGGTGCTGGTTCAAGACAGACATCCTGGCAGTAAGTTTAGACTGAGATTTGATAGGGACCCTTGGCGCATCACCATGGTGCGGGGCACACAATTTGTGGCCCAGAAGGGTTTAGAGACAGTCACCAGGAATATCTTGGCTTTCAAGAAGTTTCATGAGACTGTAACTCTAGGAGTAAGTCCATCCCCTGAAGCTGTCAGTGATCAAGACTGGGACGACGAACCTGGATTGTATTACTTCCCTTCCTGTATGGAGACCAGGCAGTTCCCAAACTGATTTGTAGTCAACCAGCTCAAGAGGTCTCTGGGTCTCATAACCAGGAGAGCTGCCCGCACGCTGATGCAGCAACATCACTGTAACTGGCATCCTGCCTCTTATTGCCGCATCCTACAGGTGCACTCGTCAAGGCCAAGTCGCGCACCACACCCAACATCATTTACAGTCCCCAGCACGCAGTAAGGCGGGGCCGAGGACATAACATTGGCGACAAGGGTGTTTGACGACCCACGTGGTCCCCAAGGTGGTGATTGCGAATTTGATACTCGGTATGCGGTGCTCGTGCCACCCAGCGTGGTTCTGGACTGTAGAGATGGCAGTACCCCAGCTGGCAGTTCTGGAATGTGGTGGATGATGGCAACACTCTGGTGGCACCGCACAAGTCAGAAAGTGGCCATATAAGGGGTGTCAGGCCTCGCAGGGGGCACAGATTCACACCAGGCACGTCAATTTGCACGTGAGTGCCCAGCAAACTGTACAGACCCGGCACAGAGCCTCACATAATGCTAGACATGCAAAGTTTGGGCGTTGAGCTTGCTCAGGACAGTACAGAGTGCGCATAATGGTACAGATACCACCCACTGAGCAATTTGTGGCTGAATGGGCTCCTTCTGCTCAGGCCCAGAGGTGGAAGGAGTGGGTGGAGCGTGTGATCCTTTTCTTTGAGGCTACTAAGGTGTACAATGCCCAGAAGCACACTCTGCTGTTGCATTTTGGGGGGAAAGAGATCTATAAAATAGCCAAAACACTCTCTGAGGCAACGCCCAAGACACATCCACAATGTTATCCACTCTGAATGCCCATTGTCAGCCGATGGCCGATCAGGACTATGAAAGATTTCTATTCAGGCAAGTGAGACAATGCCCAGAAGTGCGCTCTGCTGTTGCATCTTGGGGGGAAAGAGATCTACAAAATAGCCAAAACAATCCCGGAGGCAACGCCCAAGACACATCTCACAATGATAGCATCTCTGAATGCCCATTTTGAGCAGATGGCCAATCAGGACTATGAAAGATTTGTACTCAGGCAAGTGAGACAGCAACCGGACAACTCCTTGAACGCATTCCATGCCCGTCTGAAAGAACTGGAAGGTACATTTATTTATTATTTATTTATTTATAATTTTTGTATAGCGCTAGCTGGACCCGAGGGTATCAGAGCGCTTCACAACAAGTACAAATATGCACCTTACCGGCAAAGGCAGAATCCACAGCTTATAAACTTAAGAGCATTATATACATAATTACCATACAGTTCTTGTGGTCACACAGGAGGGTCGAGGGGTTTGTGAGTAAGGTATGCTATTCGGAAGCTGGCTCATTGTTCAATTGGGAGCCACTTAAGCTCCTTGAGTGCGGGAGAGATGTACTCGAATTTCTTGGTTCCTGTGACCAGTTTTTGCTGCGGCATTGAGGGTGGTTTTCAGGGGACCTAGGTGAGATTTAGCTGTCCTGGTCAAGGCTGCGATTCCATAGTCAATTCAGGAGAGCACCAGTGCCTGGGTGGCCTGTTGAAGGTCTTTCGGGGGAAGGAAGGTTTTTATTTTGTATAGAAGTTTCAGATTGAGAAACGCGCTTTTGGCGGATCTTGAGATGTGTTTTTTCATGTCCAGTTTGGGGTCTAGGGTGATACCTAGAGATTTCACCGAGTCCGTTGGCGTGAGGGTGCCATTGAGGGCATCAATGGCATTGAGCCATTCTTCGATTTGGGGGGTTTTGTCTCTGTTGGAGATGAGGAGAACTTCTGTTTTCTCTTGATTAAGTTTAAGGTGGTTCAATGAGAGCCATTGTTGGACCCCTTTGAGCGTGACATTTAGTCTGTGAATGTCGTCAATGGAGGTGGTTTCCAGATACAGCTGTGTGTCATCCGCATAGAGGTGGAAGGGGATGTTGGAATTCCTGAGTAGTGTTGTGAGGGATCCCATGTAGATGTTGAAGAGTTGGGGAGAGAGTATTGACCCTTGTGGAACCCCCCTGTTGACGGGCAGGGAGTCAGATTCAAACTTTTACATTTTTATTCTTTGTGAGCGGTTGTGTAGAAAAGAGGAGAAGCAGTTTAGGACCGTCATTTCAATGCCTGCTCTTTCTTGAAGGACTTTGAGGAGCAGGGTGTGATCAACTGTATCAAAAGTGGCGGATGAGTCTAGGAGAATGAGAAGGCAGCATTGGTCTGAGTCAAGTGACTAGTGTAGATCGTCTATGACGTTTAGGATTGCGGTTTTGGTACTGCTTCCCTTTCTGAATCCAGATTGGTGTGGGTCTAGGAGCTTTATGTTCTCCAAGTGTTGGGTTAGCTGTGGAAGAACACATCTTTCCAGAATTTTGGATAAGAGAGGTAGGTTCGATACAGATCTAAAGTTGTTCATGTCCTCAGTGTCTAGCCCTGATTTTTTTATTAGTGGTGTGACTTGGCCTACCTTGAGGCAGTCTGGGATGGTTCCTGAGCTCAGAGAGCTGTTGATGATCTTGCACCAAATTGGGGCTAAGATAAGCTTCAGGTCTTTGGCCTGGCTTGCGGGAAGCTGATCTAGGGAGTGGGATGCCGGTTTGGCGTTGGCGATCACATTGACTATCTCTGCTTCCTGAATGGGGGTGAAGGCGGACCAGTGAATAGACGGGTTCACTGGGGCTCTGACCTTAATTGCTGGCGTCTTGGTCTCCCTGTGAGAGGAGGGATTTGTGCTGAGAGAGAGATCGATTTTGGCGATTTGTTCATTGAAAAAGGTGGCAAAGTTGTTGCATTGTTCTTTGGAAGCCACTAAATCGGATGTCATCGGTTTGGATGTTTGGCTTCTAATGATGTTAAAGAGTTCTTTGGGTCAGTTTTTTGTGTTGTCTAAAGCGGAGCAGAAGAAAGTTGTCTTTTTGTTCTTGATGTGCTTATTGTAGTTTCTGCGTGCTGCCTTGAGTTGATCGCGGTGGAGGGAGGAGGGATTGTTCCTCCAGATTCTTTCTAGGGTTCTAAGATGTCTTCTTTCATCATTGATGTCAGTGGTGAACCAAGACCTGGAGGGGGTGCTTCTGGGTTTTATTAATTTCAAGGGTGCCAGGCGGTCCAAGGTGAGCGTCATGTTGGAATGGTAGAGAGAGGTGAGTTTGGTGGTTGAGAGGTGCTCCGTCATGCTCAGGAGGAGCGAGCTTAGTCCTTCTTCAAGGTTGGACCGCGGGACTTGAGCTGTGTTCCTGACCCATTTGGAAAGAGCTTGTTTAGGGGGTTGAGTTAGGGCCGGTTGGTTGATATGGAAAAGAATATTGTGATGATCTGACCAGTCCACTGGAATGATATAGTCAATAGTGATAGTGTTTCTGTCCGAAAGGATTGCGTCAAGGATCGCTCCTCTGTGGTGTGTTTCTTCTGAGCAGTGTTGTATCAGATCCTTTTCTAGCAGGAGGCTGTTGAGAGATTGAATAAGCGTGTTTTTTGTTTCATTCCATCTTATGTTGAGGTTACCCAGAATTATACTGTTGGCGTTGTTGAGCGTGCAGTGGGTGAGTAAGTCAGCGAGCTGCGCTCCGAATTCGTTGGAATTGCCTGGAGGGTGGTACAAGAGGTGGCAAAGTATCGATCTGTTCGTGCATGATTTGATGCTGACTATAAGGCATTCAAAGGAGCTATAAAGGCACGATGAGCTTTCCGTGATAGAGAAGTTACTTTTATGAATGATAGCTAAGCCTCCGCCTCTCTGTTCATGTCTATCTTTGTTGGTTATTGTAAATCCGGGCAGCACCAGCATGTCCATGATGGGGTAGGACAAGGTGTTGAGCCAGGTTTCCGTCATGAAAGCTACATCTAGGTCGTGGGAGAGAATAGCTTCTGCTAATTTTGTTGCATGTTTGGAAGCAGATCTGCTGTTGATGAGCATGCATTTAATGAGGGTTTCTTCTTCTTCGGACCTCGACTTGCTGGGTTGGGCTCTTGTTAGGGAGGTTAGGTTTGCTGGGGGTCTAGGGATTCTAGGGGGAGGGGATCCCTTTCAACTCCTGTAATTACTTGAATCGTGGATTTGGGAGAGGAGTTGCACGGGGGTCCTGTGATAAGGCAAGTGGAGTCACTTTCTGTGAGGGATGTGCGGAATTGGGGTCGGGGTTAGCGGGGTGGTCATACGATTCGGCGAGTTCTTCTTGGTCTGTCTGCTCGCATCTCGGTCCCTGGTTTAGTGTCTGGCGGACGGAATCTGGGGGGATCGGGGTTAAATTGGAGGGAGGCGATTTGCTCCTTCTGGGATGAGCGGGGTAGGAGGGGCAACGGAATGTTGCGTGGGCATTTGGATTTTAGCTAGGGAGGATAGGGTTTCATTCAGGCCTCGGACCAGGGTTTTGAGCTGAGCTTTAAGAAGGTTGAGGCGATGCGACAGATTGTTTGTGGGGGAGGGAAGGGGAAGATGGGTGGTGCTACGCACTTGGGAGGAGTGTGCAGTCCTGTTTTGTTGGATGATGGTGGGCGAGTTGCATGTATTGTTATTTCTAATAGTGTTCAAGGGAAGTGGGGGAGCTATCTCTGGCCTAGTGTCTAGCTGCGATAGGGCTGGTTGAGGGGGGGGCTGTGAAGACGTTGTGGTTGGGAGTAGGGCTCCCTTCTGTGGTAGGTTGGCTATGATAGGTGGTGGGGGAGGATTGGGCGGTGGGTGGATCCTTCAATGCGGGGCGATTGGCGGTAGATGATGTTGGAAGGCGGGGGGGCTCGGGGAGAGGGTGCATGCGGGGTCCGATGTCTTGATGGTTGTTGGCGTCTACCAGGGTGGGGGGTCCGCGAGTGGGGTGTGTTGTGAAGTGTTTTCTTCTTCAGTGAGAGGAAAAGGGAGTCAAAGAACTCGAGGTTCTCATTTTTTGCCTGTATCAGGTTGGTGCCATTCTCGAAAATGGTTATGGAGATGCAGCCGGTAAGGGTCTGGTGTTTCTGGAGGGAGATAGTTAGTTTGCCTTTGTGAGCTTTTGATGGTGGTTTTGGAGACGAGGAAGTGTGAGTTGAGGGTGTTGACCCAGTGGTCGGGTCTGTCGTTGTGGAAAATAAAGTCCATTTTGAGCTGCCCTCTAGATGAGCGGCACGTACGTCCTGCCAGGGGCTGTACTGACTTTTTGGAGAATGCGGGCAGTAAGACTATGCTCATCTCTGGGTGGATGAGAAAGCTGGCATAAGTGTGTCCTTGCTTTCGATTGTACTCGGTGGTGGCCTGGACGCAGTATGGGATGCTGTCCTTCTAAAGAACACTACGTGAATGGCAAAGGACAATTGGAACTAGAAGTTGTATTTGGAATAACACGACATAACTTGGAACCCCAGTGTGGGTTGGAAATATCACCACATTTAAAATCTCAACACATTGGAAGATATAGCCTTGATGGAGTCGCGGGATCACGCCCCAATTGCGATGAAACACCTGTTGGCGGCGGCTGAAACCAAAAGAATAAAAGCCTGAAAAGAAAGGACCAAAAGAAACTGTCTATACTTTGTTTCTGAAATTATTGTGTCTCTACGTTAACGGGGAAACCTTTTGAACACGTAACGTGTGCTTGGGAGTGAAGTATATCCTTGGTTTCTGTGTTTGTGTCTTTTGGGTGGCCATTTTGGGGTCAGGCGACCCCTTCCCAATAGTGTGAGCTGGGGCTCTACATCAGTTGGGGGTTACCAGTTTTTAACGTCTCTCTGGCCCGACGCAGGGGTCATCCCCCTGTCAGTAATAAACTGGTGCTTTTAGGCAGTCTCCATCATGGAGAGCATAGAGTTTGCCGAGTTAGTTCGGGATGGCGGCCATTTTGGAGACAGGCGTCTCCAGTGCAGTGGTGCGTGACGGTGTTCCGCCACTGCCGTCTCCTAATCAGTTGATTCTGGGTCGCTTCGTCGCTTCTGCCCCTATCTGGGGTCGGTTCATCTCCCGCAGCGATCAGTTGTTCCTCTGTTTGTTTCCGCGAGGGGTCTCTGCCCCCGAGGCAGCCCGTGCCTCTCCCGGCACTTCTCTCGCTCCTAAGCCAGCTCCACTTCACCCCCGTGTCAGGTGAGTGAAGCTCTGGATTATCCACTTCAGCCGGGGCTGTGGGGAGGTGGGGGGCGCTCCGGCCGTTCCGATCACCTTGCCGTTAGGGGTGGCTCCGGTTATCTCAAGGTCAGTTCTCAGGGGCGAGCCGACCCGACCCCAGTGCTGTCTTCTTCGGTGATCCAGCAATTCCTGGGTTCTGGGACTTCACAGTATCACTGGTGGGGCCCACAGCTTACTCTGCCGGTCTTAGGAGGGGGATCGGGGGGGTTGTTCCAGTCAGGGTTTACACTCTTGTGATCCCTTGACCAGGAGCTCATCCCGGAAGCTTCCTCCATGCGGGTTCAATGATGAAACGGAGGAAATACGAGGTCAAATTATTCAGGGGTATGTGTCAGCAAAGTTAACAGAAAGGATACTGGAGGATTCTGGCAAATCATTGGCCGACATCCTCACCCTGTGAAGAACCAAAGAAAAATAAGGTGTGCTTGTGCTGGTTGCTCACATTCACTAACACAACTTTAAAAACAGAATCGTACGTGTTAATATTCAAAATGCCTGATGTGCTGCTTGCTGGAGATCTCCCTAGAACAGCAGGCCGCGTGATAGAAGGTACTAAGAGGATAAGAAGGGTAAAACAGACTTACAGGGTTCCCAAAAGATAGGGCCCTAGCATCCAACCCTGTCACCTTTGACATCCATTGCAGGACAGATTGAGCACTAAAAGTTCATCCCTCGTGTACATGCAACAGGAAAACAGACCTGGGACAAAACCAGCAAGGTTGTGCGGGGCTCAGGCAGGCTTGCAATTGGCTCTCATTGATAAGCCATGGACTGGGCTGCACTGGACAACTAGAGTGCACACCAACAAATATGGTGCCTCTGGATGTCCTGCCCTGCCTAGGAGGCACGCTCTGCTCTGAGTCTTGTTGTATTGCGATCCCCGAATGGTATCAGGGCAATACCACTAATGTGTTGGCGAGCCGGGGTGCCGATGTTACGCCCCCAGATACGTCATGGTTTTGGTTCCTTCTGCGCACCATTGGTGCGCTGAATAAATAGTTGTGCGCACGTGCAAATGGCAGGAGAGTCGTCCGAGCGCTGTTGCTGCAACATCACTATAACTGGCGTCCTGCCTCTTATTGCCACAGCCTACAGGTGTGCTCTCTAAAGCCAAGTTGCGCACCCTACCCAAAATCATTTCCAGTCCCCGGCATGCAGTAAGGCAGGGCAGAGGACATAAAAAGTCTCTCCGCAGAATACAGAAGTGGACCGGAGAACAGATCCTGAAAGAGAGGTACAACTATCAAATGCCAAAAATCCTGCTCACTATATGAAAAGAAAGGAGTCTAAAAACATTATCTGCCTACAAGTTGCTAGTGCCTACAAATAGATTCTGTCCATCTCAAACCCATATGTCGAAATGCGGTTAAAAAGAATTACAAGCTGTAAGGGGGAGAATACCACTAGTTTCTGCTCCATGTTCTTGGAATTTGGTTGCCTCCAGGTCTGCAGATTCATGGCATGCAGCTGATACCACTCCTCTCTTTACAGTGATTTACATAATGCTGAGGTCGCCTATTGAGATTATAGCGAATATACCTCGCTGGTGACTCACCTTTGTGCAAGGGTTTTATTTCAAAGTAAAGCAGGACTTCCTTATGGAATTTCCTAATTTCCATTCCTCATTGCTGCTGTTGTGTAAGTAGTCCATCGCCACTTCTATCAAAGCCCATGGTCCCCACGTATTAACGTGGACTCCAGTCATTCAATGGTATTGATGTCCACGATGTAAGGTGTCCTCTGTGGGATCACAACTGGATTAGTGGTAATGGAGGAATTGAACCCTGGGCTTATACAAAGACACATGATGCATCTTCTTTCACTCATTCTCGAGCTACAGACATGTAACCGCTGTTAGCCTGTGTCTTGGGAGTGCACTGGAATATTTACTGCAAAGAAGGATACATGGGTACTCAACCAATTAATGTGACTTATGTATCTTAACCCTATCATACTTGCCATCTGCAGATCAAAACTCTGTGCTGTGGTTGGAGTGGGAAGCATAATGTAACTGTGTGTTCCAAGATACCAAGAGATGCCGCTCTTGAAGTTTAATACTGAAATACAGTCTTCCTATAAGCCCTCACTCCCAAAATGTTTTCTGTATCTGTAATGTCTTGTGCTGAAATTTTGAATTTCTGCAAAGTCTACCGCTTGCCCACTCTGCTTTCTCCTCAATTTCATGTACTCACACTTTTGGACTAAACACAAACAAGACTATACTTATTCACACCCTCCTCGTCCTTCATACCAGAAGGATAGAATTATGCGGGCTTACTTAATTGAAGGTGTACTGCTAAAACAACTTCCTTCAGCTTGTAACAAAGCCATGGGTGGTTTTCTTAACTGCCCAGATGACCCCTCTTGTTAACTATAGTTCAGGATATTCTCATGGTTTTCACCCTAGCATTGATTGGATCTCTATCCCAGAGCCTCAGAAGATCTAGCAAGAATTACAATAATTTTGCAATACCCGTTATTTGCCCTATTTGAGCCTGGAACATTGACTTTCACTCTATCAACCACCTGGCACCCAGAGTACCCTCCCTGATTGCTTGTGCTGTCACCCTGTGGAGTGGTCTGGCCTGATGGAGTCAAAACCACTGACGAGAGGGTACCCTTATTAACAAAGGCTGTAAGTGCCCACTAAAACCTGACAAGCTATCCTTTGCTAATGATGCTTACACCATCAGTAATTCTATCAGTTAGCTGTTGTTCAATTTGTCAGAGCCATTTACTAGATCTATGTGGCTGTATTCTATTTCAGGTCACTTAAGCAGGCATCTGGGAACTTGACGCACGTGCAGAGCCTTCCTGCACAGGGTTTGCATTATTGAAACCTATTTTGCACATTACACAAGATTATTTATCATCTTAATGATTTTAAAAAGAAGCAACATTCCATGAATGAAGGATGGACCTCCTTCAAGAAGGAAACCTCAAATATGACAGTCATATCATTCATGTGCATTGTGATGCTGGAAGCCTAATAGTATTTTAAATTTTATTTAATGCACCTTTTATGTGAAGGACTACCCATGTGCTCAACATCGTCACTTATGACGATGACTCGAAGCGTATCCTCTACATCACCAATAAACCCAGCCTCACCAAACACAACTTCAAGAAGGGATGAAAGCCATCGCCACCTGGATATAGAACAGCTGCCTGAAGTGCAACTCAGAGAAAACAAAAGTCCTCATCCTGGGTTCCACCCCCTCCACATGGGGGGACTTGTGGTGGCTCCCCAGCCTAGAAAATCCCCCCACCCCATTGGACCACGCACGAAACCTCAGCATCATACTGTCCCGTATTTGTAAAGCGCGAACAATTACCCGAAGGTGTCAAGGCACTGGGGGCCGTCGGGAAGATTAAGTGAGCTATTGCCCAGAGTCACATGGTGCTGGGCAGACCCCTGCTGCCGGCGCCTGGGATCGAACCGTGATCCCCAGAGTCCAGCGTCAGTCGCCCTAGCTGTTGTGCCACACCTCTTCCACTTACAGTGAACCGCCATATCAATATCCTCGATCTGCTTCAACACCCTCCGCATGCTTCGAAAGACATTCAGATGGATATCATCAGTATCCAGAGAAACCATCACGCACACCCTCATCAGTAGCAGACTAGACTACGGCAATGCACTTTACACGAGAATCAACCAGAAACTCCTCATCAAACTCCAGACTGTACAGAACGCCACAGCCAGACTGATCCTCAACATCTCCCGTCGCAGCCACATCACACAACACCTCTGTGATCTCCACTGGTTCCCACTTGAAAGAAGAATTACCTTCAAGCTCCTCGCCCACTCATACAAGGCCCTGCAAAACACCAGACCAACATACCTGAACAACCACCTCCGCTTCCACGCACCCAAAAGCCGACCTCTTTCTATCCACCGCCCTACATATCTACAGGACCTGAACAGAAGGAAAGTCCTTCTACCTCGGTGCCAAAGCCTGGAATAACCACCTCCTCCACCTTTGGCAAGGCTCCACAAAGTCCCACTTTGGAAGACCCCAGCACTCAACGGAGCCGCACCCCCTCCCAGCGCCTTGCTTGAGACTGACCCTCACAGGTGAGTAGTTGCACTTTTCAAACCCTGATTTATTGATTGATTACATTGTTTTTGAGCTGGATGGAGGACAAGGCTTATTTTTTCTGTGGCAAGTTTTATTTATTTTGCTGCTTGGCCACCCCAGGTCTTTTGTTTTTTTTTGGGCACTATTAATGCTGGCTTTATAACTCTGTCCTCTTTACCCCTGCTAACCAGAAGTAAAATGCCCATGCTCCCGTTTTAAACATGGTTAAATTGGCTTATTCCTGAAGGTTGCTTGTACATGGTGTAGAAAATGCACCCAGTGCCAGAAAGCTAATGCCACTTGTGGACTGCAGCACCTTTTGTGCCACCCACTATAGTGGCTGTAAAACATGGCTACAGGCATGCCCTGTGTAGCATGAGTGCTGCAGTGTACACCTTGCAGTGTGAGATGCCAAAATATGTTTTTTAGGCTTTGACCTCCTGTTACAACTGGGGGTCTCTAGTTGCAGGGGTATGTACCTTTGAAAAAGTAGGGACTCTTTCTTCTAGTCAGGGTAAGGGGGATACACACTTTGGATAACCCCTGCTCAACCCCTTGGTAGCTTAGCACAAGCAGACAGGTTTATCCCAGAGGCAATGTGCAAAGAATTTGTACTCAAAATACACAGCTACACTGTGCAAGCACCACAAATGGACACCACACCAGTTAAAAAAATAAAGTATCTTTATCTAAACCAAGACTAAGACCAAACATTACAAAAATCCAACATACATGTAGTAAAATATGACTTTTGAACAGTCATTTTAAAAATGAAACTTGTAGCAAACTATGTTGTGGCTATCAATAATCCAAAATACCACATGACTGCGAGGTGCGCTGCGTCGGGCATGGAGTCGCACGGACCCCCCTACAACAGTACCTTGGAACAAAGTCTTTGGACGATGCATGGTGTTATGGAGCTGAGGCATCGGAACAGAGGTTGAGGCCAGCTTCCTGGCTGCCACGATGGGAGGCTAGGTGTCGAGACCGCGAGGAGGTGAGGTGTCACGTCCAGGACAGGGAAAGTCGGTTACATCGGCGGTGAAGCGTCGGTTCCGGTGAGGTGAAGCAAAGTCGGAGAAGCATGGAGTCAACCTCTGCAATTATCGGCTCTGTGGTAACAGGATGCGGGTGCTGGCAGTGACAGTTTCAGTGCAAGAGCTGGCGTCAGGAAGGCCGATGACTGCAGGCGTCGGCACGTGTCAGCTGGCGTCCAGCTGCGTTGCAGGCAGGGTGGTGCGTCATGCACTTCGTGAGTGGTGTCCCTTGCCTCGGTGCAGGTTGTGGCATCACAGCAGCGATGCTGACATAATTAGAAATTGTTTTTCTTGTTTCACTTAGGTTTCTTCCAGCTCCCAACAGCAGGGACAACCTCCAGAGGCCAAAAACTGGGATAGGCACCTCCTGCCAGGTCAGAACTCACAACAATGGAGTTCTGGGGAGCTGGTGGTGAAATCTTTGTGCTCCTGAGACTTCAGAACAGGAGGCCAGCAAACAAAAGCTCTTAGAGATTCTTTTTCAAGCAGATTTCTCAGCAAAGTTCCAGTCTTTGTCCTTTCCTTGGCAGAAGCAGCAATTGCAGGCCACACAGCATACAGCAAATGGGCAATACTCCTTACATCTCTCCAGCACTTTTATTGGCAAAGGTTCCTCTTGAGTCCAGAAGTGATCAAATTCTCTGGAAATTAAGGTCCACTACTTATACCCCATTTTGTCTTTGTTCTATATTTGGCAGGGGTCTCTAAGCCCAGTCCTAACCAGTTCTGTACTCTCTATTGCAGCATCACTACAGGAAGTGGGGACAGCATTGTGCAGAGGAGATACTGTCTATTCAGGTATAAGTGAAGCTCCTCCCACCACTCTAAATGCAGAACAAGAAAATGCCAACTTTCTAAAAGAAAGAACCACACAGTGTGCCTACACCACCCTTATTTATACACAATCTTAATTATAACGGTCGAACAACCGCTTCTTTAGTTTGACCAGGTATTTTTATTTATACCATTTGTTTTTATATTTTACTTTGAAGACTTTTTTTATAAGCTCATTATTGCAAAAAAATGAGACAACTGTACATTCATATATTTACACTAATATACAATGCAATTTGCAAACATAAGTAGAACAATACATATATACTCTAAATCAAATTAATTTTTAACATCATCCATCCCAAAAGAAACCTTTAAACAAAACAAGACGTTATATATTCATATATACTTGATTTCAGAGAATGAGGGACAAAGTCAATGAACAAGGAGTACAGTCAATAAATGAAAACAATCTTTAGACCAGCTATTGCTAGTTTATACTGTAGATGACCATTTACTACTTCGAATTTGCCGACGCGTTTCGAGACCAGGAAACCAGTTCCTGGAATCTCATCAGGGCTTTGTCATTTATCTACATGAGATGCAAAGAAAACAATAAATTTTTATTTACAACATTAAGGGCTCTTCTCCATTTTAGTTACACTAATTCAGTTTAAAATCTATCTGATTCTATAAAAATCAACCTTTCATTTTAAGAGTGGTAAAGTGGACTTATTTTCCAAATAAGTCCACTTTACGACTCTTAAATGACTAATGATCGTCATTTTCCCCGATAGATTTGTGTGTGGAATGTAAACTGGAGAGTCAGTACATGATCCGAAAAGCACATTTACGTATATGGAGCAAATTCAAATTCATGAATCATCGCTTTTTGAAATAAAGGAAGCATTTCCTACAGCCCCTCATTTCTTGTAACAACCTGGTAGGTTGATTTGTATAGAATCAGTCACTCACAGCAGGACATGTTCTACCTTTCACATACACTGCACCCTTCCCTAAAGGGTACCCTGGGCCTACCTGAGGGGTGCCTTTCATGTAAGAGAAGGGAAGGTTAGGCCTGGCAAGTGGGTGCTCTTGCCAGGTCGACATGGCAGTTTATAATTGCGCAGGCAGACACTGCAGTGGCAGGTCTGAGATATGGTTGCAGGCTTCTTGTGTGGGTGGCACAATCAGTGCTGCAAGTTTAATAGTAGCATTTGATATACAGACCTTGGGCACACACTGTGCACTTTAGTAGGGACTTACCAGTAATTCAAATATGAAAATCATGAATAACCAATCATAATTACAATTTGCACATAAAGCATATGCACTAAAGAACTGATTAACAGTGGGAAAGTGCCCAGAGTCCTAAAGCCAACAAAAACAAGGTCAAAAACATGAGGTCAAAAAGCGAATAATCTGGGGCTGGCCCTGAAATACGGGCCACTTCCAAAACCTCCGTTTTAAATATTAGAAACTCACCAATATGTAAGCATTGAAGCCCACAATGCATGGTGATTGCATGGTAATTAAAAGTGGGACATGTACAAAATTAATATTACCATGCCTCTTCAGTTACAAGACTCCAAAAGTTGTTTTTATTGTGGCAGGCCTAGCTGTTTTGTGTAGAAAACCAGAGTGTATATTCAAATAATAATGCTGTATTACAAGAATAGGACTTTCTACAAAAAAATTAAACAACTATTGTAATAGTTATTTCAAACCCAATTCAATGGTGAAGTTAGATTTTTAGTAATGGAAAAGTAACTTTTACAAAGTTACCTCTACCCTGTGTGGAGCCCCTAGAGACCAATATGCATGAACTATCCAGCAACTCTCAGCCTGTATTTAGGCTGAATACGATGTGAAATCCCGGCAAAGAGTTGCACAATAGTTCAAACTGATGACTCCTCTGACCTCAGTAGAATCTTCTGGGCCAGGTCTGGTGGCTTAGTGAACTAATGCGTCCACTGTAGGGACCTGTGTTTGACCTCATGGTCTCAGCTTCAGATCCCAATGGGGACACTCCACCATTCATTTTTTTGGGGTCCATAAAATGAGTTTAATTGATTTGGGTAACAATAAACATCTGTTATATACCCTTCTGTGTGAATGTGCCCTTTTCCCTTGTCATGCTATGTCTGGGTGGAGGCCTTAGGCATGCTGTTGGCACAAAAGTATCAAATCACTGTGTGATAGATCTGTCTGAAGCACATGAAAAACTTTTCTGTTCTGAAAGAGATCAAACAGGACAATAGAACAATTATTGTGAACCTCCTGTTAGGCACTGAGGCTTTGTTTCACTAGACTTCTGTCCCCTGGTTTGTTGTGGGTCCATGGCCTGGTTCAAACTGGATTTTAGTGATTGATGTGGTAGGACACTGTTGATTTCACTATAACTCTCCCACATAAGCCCCCAGCCTAGAGTCCAAGCTTAGTGTGACAAAAGAATGTTGTGATCTTGAAATTAAACCGTTATGGCTCTATTGTATTTTAGTGCTCTTGAATAGGCATTTGGGAATTGGGCACAGTCGTAATAAGGCAAACAGGAACTGCTGAAAAGTGGGTAGGGTTGTCCTCAGGAACTTTTACCCAATTGGTTAGGGAATGCTCAGGAGTCTCACCCACCCACCAGCTTGGCCAAGTCATAAATGTGGCAACCCGAGTCACAACCTCTGAATATTTTCTGGAGCTGTAGAAGAACAGTGGAGCATTGGATCTGCTGTTAATGACTAGGAGAAACCCTGAAGGACTTGACATGATCCCCCTTGTAAATAGGGCAAAGAAGTGGACTCCAAAGGTGAGTTGGCTGGCCTCCTTTGAGGCCTTTTTCCTAAAGTGCCCAGCTGACCAGTAGCGATTTGGACTAGATTTTGCTAGTGGCCTCTGCCTCGGGGCCTTAGAAGTGTATTGCAGTTATTGTTCATGCACTAGATGAAAGTTTTGGAACCTTGAAAATCTTCAATAAATCAATCAGGGCATTTTACGCACACTGCTCACCTGTGAGGGTCTCGAGGTGCTATGGGTGGGGGTGAAGACGGGCGAGCAGCTCTGTTTAATCAAAGAGCCTGGTCTTGAGGGTCTTCCTGAAGATGTGTAGGATGGAGGCGCATCTGGGAGCTCGTTCCAGGTCTTGGCTGCAAGGTAGGGAAAGGTTCTTCCACCTGATCTTGCTCTGCCAATGCGTGGCCATTCGGCGCATCTGTAGGCATAGGTGAGAATTTTGGGATGTATGACGTTACAACGCATACTTTTACAACGCCTACCTTTACATCGTAAGTTTTACAACGCATACCATTACAACACATAATGCTTTTGGGCGCTGGATAGTGAATAGTTTAATTTACTATTCGAACTCCAGTCCCCGTGGATAGTAGGGAAGGTGTTGGATAGTACATTAAACCTATTCCCTATCCTAGAGCGCCCCCCAGCACTATGCGTTGTAATGGTTTGCGTTGTAAAAGTTGCGTTGTAATGGTAGTTCGTTGTAAAAGATTCGTTGTAAAGGCTGTATACCAGAATTTTGAAATGGGGAGCAAGTGGAGGTTACGCATGTTTTGGGTGATGTTCTCGTGCCGGGGGATGGCGAGGACGAGTCTGGCTGCGGTGTTCTGTATGGTCTGGAGTTTGCTGAGCTGACTTATTAATCCTGGTGTAGAGGGCGTTTCCGTAGTCCAATCTGCTGGTTATTAGTGTGTGGTTGATGCTCTTCCTTGATTCAGGGGGATCCATTTGGAGGTCTTTCAGAAGATGCAGAGGGTGTTGAAGGAGGTGGAGGTGACAGCTTTGATCTGTCTGGTCAGGAAGAGGGAGGAGTTGAGTATGGTGCCGAGGTTTTGGACGTGGTTTGTGGGGGTGCTGCGGGGGAGGTGGGCCACCAGGTGTTGTCCCATGCAGAGGGTGAGGGTCCGAGGACAAGGACTTCTGTCTTCTCTGAGTTGAGCTTCAGGCAGCTGCTGCTCATCAGGATGCAACGTCATTCATTCCTTTCTGGACATTGAGTCTGGTGGTGACGGGGTTCTTGGTGAGGGAGAGGATGAGCTGGGTGTCATCGGCGTAGGATACTATGCTGTGTCCGTGCTGTTTTACAATGCCGGCAAGGTGGCCATGTAGATGTTTAAGAGCATGGGCTGAGTGATGATTTATTTATTTGGAAAGTTTTATAAAGCGCGAATAAGGCCCATACGGGTATCAGAGCACTGTACATACATGGCAAAGACCAGGGTAATAGACTCAAAGGGACAATAAGTGAGGTTACAGCAGAGTGGGAAAAACAGAAACAGTTGAGAGGTGGGGGTAACCATAGGGTGTCCTAGAGCATGAAAACAGTTTAACCTACCAGCATACAATAAAGCGCAGTCGAGTATTACAATAAGAATTAAAAATGAAAACACAAGAGCATGAGAGTAAATTGATTGATGCTGTTAAATCTCGTTCAGGAGTAGCCATTTGACAAGTTTCTTACAAGATAATGTGAAGGGATTGGATCTGATCTCAGGAGGCAGGGAGTTCCAGATTCTTGGAGCCATACCAGAGAAAGTACTATTGTAAGACTTTTTCTTTTTGAATCTTGGAGGTTTCAAGAGTAGGGTGGGTGTACTTCTAAGGTTCCGCCCAGAGCCCGAGAGTTCAAGCTTATTTGCCAAGTAGATCGGAGTGTTATAATGTATGGCTTTATGAGTCAGGCAGGCTATCTTGAATCGGATTCTGGCTTCAATAGATAGCCAATTTAGTTGCACAAGGTCAGGGGAGATGTGGTCATGCTTTCTGGAGCCCGTGATGAGTCTAGCCGAAATGTTCAGGGTAGCTCAGAGTGGGGCCAAGCTAGCTTTGGGTAGTTCAGCAAGGACCACCATCCCATATTCCAACCTTGAGATAACCAAGGATTTAACCGCCGGCTTGACACCATCGGGTTGGAGGAAAGGTTTGATTTTCTTAAGGATGTTAAGTTGAAAGTTGGCTCCCCTATTAGCTGCACTGATGTGAGCTTGCATGTTTGTTTATCCAAGGTGATGCCTAGAGATTTGTCAGAGTATACGACATGAGAGGTGCAGTTCGGAGCAGTGAGTTGTTTTAGCCAATCCAAGGTAGAAGCCGAGTGATTGGGGCGGTAATCAAAAGGAATTCAGTGTTGAGAGTACTTAACAGCAGATGTGTCTGGGCTAACCATTTTTGGGCTTCTGAAAGTGCAGCATTTAGCTTTTTTATGTCCTCTTGAGAGGAGATCTTCAGGTACAGTTGCGTGTCATCCGCATGCATGTGGTACTGAATGTTAGCACGGTTTAGAATGACAAATAGTGGTTCCATAAGGGGGTTGAAGAGAGTGGGCGAGAGAGCGGATCCTTGAGGCAATCCTATCTTGACAGGGGTACTGGTAGCAAGGAACTGGTTGATTTTTATCTTTTGTGTGCGGTTATACAGTAAAGAGGTGAACCAATTTACGACCGGGCCCGAGAGACCCATCATATTGTTGTTTAGCATTTTAGGACCCTAGTATAATTTTCCCGATTCATGCCCTCATAAAGGTATAAATCACCATATCCTTATATAGGCATAGAAATCATAACCATATTTAGACATAGCTCTTGCAGTTCAAATACAGCATGGCTACTTCCACTAGTTCCGAAAATCCACAACGATTTCTTGGAAAACCCGGCTTCAGTAGCTAGGGACTTCCCCTTGCTTGAATATTGATTTATCCAACTCATGGAGTTTTCAAAGAACTGAGACTCATTAATGAAGTTATTATGTCCACCTTTACGTCAATCTCAGCACCTTCAAGGTATAAATATGCCCACACTTGCCTTAGCCAACACACGGTGGTATGGAGCAGGTCGACTATCTACTTGCCCGACGCATCCTGCTACAGCAAGAGCCGAAGGAAGCCGACCCTCCAGCAGACGCACTGAGAGAGACGCTGTCTTTTTTCTGGCCGAGAAATCCAGCTCCAGTGTTTCCAAGCTACCCTTGCGGGTTGTTGGGAAATCGAGTCCTGAGACTGACCTCTTTCATTCTAAATCAAGGTAAAGAGCCGATTTGACCCTAACAGAAATCTTGGATAGATTCTTGGCAAAAAGAATACTAAATTTATGCTACACCTCACTTACTTCTTCCCTCGTACTAGACTTAGGTTAGGTACATCGGGTAGGCGTATTTTAGAAGCACCAGTTGAGTACTTTTTAGCCTTTGTTATTTATGTATATACTAGCAGCCCGTCCCGACGTTGTCCGGGAGCAATTAGGCTTCAGGGCCCCCGCCCGCCCCGACGTTGTCCGTGGGTCCCCCGGAGCCTTCCTCCATATATTGCAGTATTATACCTCTATGTTTACTTTGTAGGCTTTTGTAGCAGCCCGTCCTGACGTTGTCCGGGAGCAATTAGGCTTCAGGGCCCCCGCCCGCCCCGACGTTGTCCGTGGGTCCCCCGGAGCCTTCCTCCATGTATTGCAGTATTATACCTCTATGTTTACTTTGTATGCTTTGGTAGCAGCCCGTCCCGACGTTGTTCAGGAGCAATTAGGCTTCAGGGCCCCCGCCCGCCCCGACGTTGTCCGTGGGTCCCCCGGGTGCCTTCCTCCATATATTGCAGTATTATACCTCTATGTTTACTTTGTACACTTTTGTAACCTGCACACATAACTTTTTCCTCCTGTAATGCACCGTTTGGCTCACTTTTTTAATGCTCCGTTTGCTTCCTCTTGCTACCTGCACACGTCACTTTTTCCTCTTATACCTCTATGTTTACTTTCTACGCTTTTGTAACCTGCACATGTAACTTTTTCCTCCTGTAATGCACCGTTTGGCTCACTTTTGTAATGCTCTGTTTGCTTCCTCTTGCTCACGATGTACGCTTTTGTAACCTGCACATGTAACTTTTTCCTCCAGTAATGCACCGTTTGGCTCACTTTTGTAATGCTCCATTTGCTTCCTCTTGCTCACGATTTTCATTTTTGCTTCATTTTTCCGCCGCTCACTGCTCCTAAATAAATAAATAACCTACCTCATCCGCCGCTCACTGCTCCTCCCCACATGTCCGCCGCTCCTCACCGCCTGTCCGCCGCTCCTCACCGCCTGTCCGCCGCTCCTCCCCGCTCCTCCCCGCTCCTCCCCACGCCATGTCCGCCGGTCCTCCTCGCACTCCTGGACGCCGCTCCTCCCCGCGCTCCTCACGTCGGGCACGCACGTCGCGGCCGGCGCTTCTTCCATGGGACTACTTTTTTTGGGGTAAATTTTTTAAATAACGTATATTTATTAAGTTTATATAGCCTATGTCCATCTGCACACCCTGACGATTACAACGATTTATCGGGTGTGTGGATTGGCGCTGTGGTTCCCGAGTTTACCCGCCTCAAAGGTTCAAAGTTCTTCCTTTATAATAGTAGTATAGATTTATCTATGGTCTGTGAACCATACAATGCTTTTACAGTATTATTTTATCCTACTCTTCTTACTGTATGCATTATACTTTGCAATAAGTCTTACGAATGTAGCAGTTAATTTCTTCTGCATGAGAAAGAAGACTGTTCAATAAATACTTTTATTGAAAACGCCTGTCTCTCTCTTTCTCTGCACCTCTGGTGAAACGAAGCATGCACGAATGACTGAGGAAAATATCTATCTATTGTTTCCACGACTCTGAAGATCAGTTTTATCCTAGGGAAACAAAGTTGTCATGTTTATACGGTTGTCAGAAACTAAATCCCTTCTTGTGAATTCGAGAAAGTTTCTAGTGACCTCTGAGCTAGCTGGCACTCACAATTAAGTTTAATATATTCGATATCGACCTAGTAGACATAAGTCCTACGTCACATCTATAGGATATATTATTCCAATGAATATCGGCAGACAGAGGTATTCTATTCATGGATTATCTTTCCACAAGCAAATCCAACAACACATGTGTTCCACTTCTATAAGATAGAGGAACATCCAGTGGAATACGTTCCTTTCGAGGACATTGAAATTCCACTAACTTACCAAGAGCATCATCTCTGGTTTAAAGGCACCCTACAACATAAAAATCACATTACCAGGCTCGGTCCACTAGGCAGACCAGGAGCAACATGGCCGGTACTAGCCAGCTATACACCACATCCTGCCATAGAACAAATGACAGGTCCAGAATTGTTAACTCAGCTAAAACAGTTAATTAAAATACATAAACAATTGGTGCAATATGTCATGCGGACACTAACAGTCCAACCTGCTATAAGAATTCCACAGCAAACCCTTCATCAAGGGAACACAAACAAAATCACACCACAGACTATACAATCAGTCATTGGTAAATTACCCACAAAAAGGGAACAAATTCCTTTCTGGTTAGCTCAAAAAATTACTCAGATCGAGGCAGTATTTCCCAATAGTACACCTCATGAGAAACACAGGATTCTTACAATCTGTTTACCAATGGGGATCGCACCACACCTGGAGGACTGTGACACTTGGGGTGCAGTCTTTGCTGCAATCTACACAAAAACACATGGTTTACCATCTATGGCGGTAATACCAGAAGTCCTGAAACAGATTAAAAATGAATACGGGGCAGAGCCTGATTTAAATCTCGGTATGAAGTTACCGAAAGATTTTAAACAGGTCTCAGCTATAATATTAGCAAACATTAAAGGTGAAGCAGCATCCGTGGCAAAACTCAAAGAACTTGATGTAACTGAGCAACCATATGAACTGGCCAGAATAATAGAAAAATCCTATGAACTAGGAAGAGATAGTTTGGGAGGTAAAACCAGTAAAGCCCGAACTAATAAAAAATCCTGAAAAAGTTTTTATTAAAATCAATCTCACTACTCCTAAAAAGAAGTGGGAAAATACTCGACAGACACTTCCTACGGAGAAGCGTTGTCAATCAAGAGGAAGGTCTCCTCAAAAGGAGCCCTCTGAAAAGAGGTATAACCTCAGAAACTGGAAAACTGTGAGAAAACCTGATAGATATCAAGATATTGATACACGTTCCTCTCGTACCTTTCAGACTTCCTCACAGAAATCCGAAAGAAGAGGACGATCAGAACACAAGGAAGAACACGTGAAGTCCAAAGACGATCAACACATTCCGAAAAATCAGAAAACTCAATTTACCAAAAAGAAGGTAGCAAGTCTTAAAATCAGACATGCCGAGAATCTTGAGGACACAACTCAAGAACGGGGAGTGGGCCCAGACAATGCTGGACAGCGCAGCAGAGGTTACCATAGCTCGCAAGATCCTGAACGATCATCTAGAGACAGTGGACCTGAATGAATACATTCAGGTTGAAACTGCAGATACCAGGGTAAGTGTACCACATAAGTTATATGAAGTAACACTCTGAATAGAGGGGGACATAACTAGGAAAATAAAAGCACTCTTTTGGGAAAAACTATCTAAGGGTTATGACATCCTTCTGGCTGAAAAAGACTGGACACATGAATTTGTCAGGGATTGCCCACATGGCGAAGAGAGCATTATTTGGATTAGGGATTAATGCACAGCTGCAATTCTACTGTTGAATTTTCCTATTGTGGGTGCTCCGTAGGTGGCGGCCAACATCCCTGGGCGCCTACTAACAATTGCTAATGGTGTCTTTAGTGGACCACTGAAGACATCCCTAAGGGCACACCTTGTTCTCTTCTTATTGCCAAAGAAGATTCCAAACCATGGTTCCTTTCGTAATTTTATGTGTTTATTTTCAGTATTCTTTTATTTATTGCATTTAACTGTTTGTAAATATTTCATCATATTTCAACCAGCGACACAGTTTCTTTTCAAGTCCAATGCATTTCGGGCGTGTTAATCCCGCCCTTCATCAGGGAATCATATCTACAATCAAAATATAACAATCATGAGTACATATGTTGCGTGTGCGACGGCTAAAAAAAGTCAAAATCCAACTGTGTGTCTTTAATCAATATCACCCTCTTAACCTTAACTGCCCGTGTCTATACTAACACCTATCCTCATAGTTGTACATCACTTACGTGTCGCGTATGGGATTAGTTCAAGGATGTTGTAACAAAAACCAAAACTGTAGCTATAGTCAAAATTACTGAACAAACGTTGTTTTGCCTTCTTACACTTATACCACCAAAGCTTACTAACTTTCTCTTATGAAACTAACCTGAAAACGCTATGTACAGCGTCTCTCCGGCTCCTAGCCGCCTCTCTTCCAACATTCTCCTGTGTTTCAACAACCTCCTCTTGGATTGCTCACCCTTTGAATCAACTACAAAGACCGCTATAGGGCAATCGTCCGTTCACGTGATAATCACACGGTTTTTGTTACAGCATCCTTGAACTAATCCCATACGCGACACGTAAGTGATGTACAACTATGAGGATAGGTGTTAGTATAGACACGGGCAGTTAAGGTTAAGAGGGTGATATTGATTAAAGACACACAGTTGGATTTTGACTTTTTTTAGCTGTCGCACACGCAACATATGTACTCATGATTGTTATATTTTGATTGTAGATATGATTCCCTGATGAAGGGCGGGATTAACACGCCCGAAATGCATTGGACTTGAAAAGAAACTGTGTCGCTGGTTGAAATATGATGAAATATTTACAAACAGTTAAATGCAATAAATAAAAGAATACTGAAAATAAACACATAAAATTACGAAAGGAACCATGGTTTGGAATCTTCTTTGGCAATAAGAAGAGAACAAGGTGGGCCCTTAGGGATGTCTTCAGTGGTCCACTAAAGACACCATTAGCAATTGTTAGTAGGCGCCCAGGGACGTTGGCCGCCACCTACGGAGCACCCACAATAGGAAAATTCAACAGTAGAATTGCAGCTGTGCACTAATCCTTAATCCAAGTATTGAAGTTCTCACAGTCCCCGGGAAACAGTAGCACGCATCATGAGTAATTATGAAGAAATAACAAAGAGCACGGAAGCCAGAGCAGAGACTTTTGCTTTTAAAGACACAGAAGTAGATCGCATCTACGCCTTAATTAGGGATGAACTTACGCAGGAATCCTCAACCCGGCGCAAGGAACAAAGTGTTAGACAATTGATCTACCTATCTAAGAGACAGATAAACCAAAAACTACATGCGAGCACACTCATAAAGTACCATCGAGCACAGCGCATACCGAGAGGCCTAAGGATTTCCTTAAAACCTTCTCTTTGTAAAAACTCAAAATCATTTCAAGACAAGTGGTTCGCCATACTTAATAAGTGTTCGTTGGACCTCATCCTTCTAATAATAGAAGAATTATCAGGAATATTAGAAGATCTAACTAAGGAAATAGCGGATGTGTCAATGGAACTATCCAACATGATGACTGAAGAGGAACTATCACAAATATTGGGAGACGTAAAGGATCAAATAGAGAAACATACAAGGAACATTAACGAAAGAAAAATTAGGAAATTTAAAAGGGATACCCTTGACTATAAGTTAGGGGAAGTTTACACGTGGGCAGACATCTATGCCCAAAAAAGAAGGAATCGTCCATATTCTCCGAATACTGATACGTCATCCTCAGGAAGTGATACCACACAAAGGTTTCAAGGACCACAAATAAGCTCGAAACAACAGGAACCAACCCGGACAGAACAAAGGCCTCAATCAGAGGGAAGGATACAGGTTAGCACTCTAAGTGAAGAACCTACTACCAGCATTCCAGCAACTGTCAATCCTTTTTTAGAACAAGGCCAATCCCCAAAAGGAGACCCCGGAGAGGAAAGAGACAAAAACAAAGAGAAGGAACACCCAAATACAAGGAGCACTACGGTACCAAGGAAGGAGAAGGACAAGAAAAAGACTCAAACCTAAACCAACTGGTTATAAACATTAGTGACTACCAACCCAGTGAATATGAACTTAACTTGTTACAAAGAGGAACATCGTTTTTACCCACGACTAACACAGACGCATTGGAACTTCAGGTGAGTTTTTTTAAACTCATGAGAAAGTTGAGATTACGCCAATATTTTGACAACGTGCTTCCCCAACAAGACAAAACATCGGAGGATCAATTATGTGGACTACGACCTACAAGCACCTTTCAGGCTCCAGTGAGCCACAAGACATTGGATATTTTTGAAAAAATGGTCAAACAAGACTTATCACAGTTGAAGTGTGACAGAAAAATCAAGAAAAATATCACTCAGAAGGATATGGATTGTCTAAAAAAATTGGCCGCAATGCCTAATCTAAGGTTCACCAAAGCTGATAAAGGTGGGGCTTTAATCATTATGAATGAATCCATGTACGAGAAGAAAGTTGTTGAGCACATTTCGGATGGAAACACCTATATGCAATTGAGTGGCAATCCCACGATGGAATTTTCTAAGAGCTTAAGTGTCATCATTGAAAGAGCGTATGAAATGGGCGTCATAAACATGAAAACAAAAAACTTTCTAAGTAAACCAAATCCTAAAAGTCCGGTATTCTACATGATACCGAAAATACATAAGGACCCACTGGATCCACCTTTACGCCCAATTGTGTCGACACGAGGCAGTATCCATGAACCCATAGGTCAACTATTAGACAGACATCTACAGCCCACGGTAAAAAACATGAGAACGTACGTCAAGGATACGACGGATTTTCTATTAAAACTGGAGAATATAACAATAGAACCGGAAGAACCCCTCATCATGTGTACAGCTGATGTACGTTCCTTATATACCTCGATACCTCATCTATTGGGAATGGAAGCAATAGAAAAAGCTTTATTGAACAGTGATTTGAGTCACGAACTACAAACATTTCTTATGGAACTTATGACATTCACATTGTACCAAAGCTACTTTAAATACAAAGACTCATGGTATCAACAGCTCACAGGAACAGCTATGGGAAATTCGGCGGCGCCAGTATACGCTAACATCTTTATGCAGGACTACGAAGAAACAAACATTTTCTCCCAAAAAATATGGCAAGACAACATCAAATTCATGGTGCGTTACATTGATGACATATTCATCTTGTGGAAATCATCTAAAGAATCATTGCAGTCTGCTCTATTGGAATTCAATGGAATAGATAACCAGATACAACTCACTTGGGACATCTCTGACACCACAGTAACTTTTTTGGATGTTAGGATCACATTTACGGAGAAGAGATTAGAAACCAGCTTGTACCGTAAAGAAACAGATAGGAATAACATGTTACATTTCACAAGTTTCCATCAACCAAGTCTTAAAAATCATTTACCCTATTCACAGATGACAAGAGCGAAGAGAATCACATCGGACAGTACCAAAATAGACACAACATTGGAAGAAATGGCCACAAGATTTTTGAACAGAGGATATCCGAAGGAAGTCCTAGAGAATGGAAAAAAAGGGTGAACTCCATTGAAAGAAGAGACCTCTTGAAACCAACAGCCAAGCAACTAGAAGCTCGGATAGTAGCAGTATCTAAGTATTCTACACAAAGTCACAACTTCAAAAAAATCATCACTAAACATTGGAGGATGCTCAAACTAGAACCAGACTTTCAAAAATCATTCGAACAAACCCCATTATTTGCACATACTAGAGCCCAAAATTTGGGCGAAATCTTGAAAAGTTGTCCACAAAAAATCAAAGTATATAGCGGTACGAAACCGTGTCTAAACTGTGGGAACTGTAACAGCATTATCAAAGGAAATAAAATAAATCATCCCATGAAAGGATATGAGATTAAATTGAGGGTGAATGCAACATGTGAAACGAAAAATTTAATTTATGCATTGAAATGTCCTTGTGGGAAATTATATATCGGTAAAACCGAAAGGAGCATCAAGACGAGATTAACAGAACACAAGTCAAATATCCGGATGAAAAACACCAAATCATCAGTGGCCTCACACTTCATGGAGGCACAGCACAACATATCACAATTGAAATATTTGATACTGGAGATTGTGGAAAAGACTGAGGGAAGGGACAACACCAAAGTCATACTGCAACGAGAAAATTTTTGGATTCACAAATTAAGCACTCAGAGCCCGGCTGGGCTCAATGAACGCATGGAACTGTCGTGTTACCTTTAATAGACTTTTTAAGATGTCTTACTTTATTCTTGCTCTGATAAAAGGACACCTGCAAAGCAGGAATGTTATAACATGAGTAACATATGTATTTACTGTGTAACCACGTCACCACACTTTATACACACCCAGTGAATTAGACGATAGCTCACTAGTCTGGAGCTCGATGTTCTGTTTATAGCAACGGAGGGGTTCAATCCCCAAGTGTTGAATCATCATACAATTTTTTTTTCTATTAGGGTTATTTTACACATTTCACCATTAGGTTTGAGTATTTGATAGTATCTAGACAGGTAGCGAATATGAGGAATTATCGGAGGATTATGACATAGAGGTAAACTCCACACGCATGTACGAAGGATTGGGTGTGATGATCACGTGAACGGACGATTGCCCTATAGCGGTCTTTGTAGTTGATTCAAAGGGTGAGCAATCCAAGAGGAGGTTGTTGAAACACAGGAGAATGTTGGAAGAGAGGCGGCTAGGAGCCGGAGAGACGCCGTACATAGCGTTTTCAGGTTAGTTTCATAAGAGAAAGTTAGTAAGCTTTGGTGGTATAAGTGTAAGAAGGCAAAACAACGTTTGTTCAGCAATTTTGACTATAGCTACAGTTTTGGTTTTTGTTACAGCATCCTTGAACTAATCCCATACGCGACACGTAAGTGATGTACAACTATGAGGATAGGTGTTAGTATAGACACGGGCAGTTAAGGTTAAGAGGGTGATATTGATTAAAGACACACAGTTGGATTTTGACTTTTTTTAGCTGTCGCACACGCAACATATGTACTCATGATTGTTATATTTTGATTGTAGATATGATTCCCTGATGAAGGGCGGGAATAACACGCCCGAAATGCATTGGACTTGAAAAGAAACTGTGTCGCTGGTTGAAATATGATGAAATATTTACAAACAGTTAAATGCAATAAATAAAAGAATACTGAAAATAAACACATAAAATTACGAAAGGAACCATGGTTTGGAATCGTCTTTGGCAATAAGAAGAGAACAAGGTGTGCCCTTAGGGAAGAGAGCATTATACCAGCCTTCTGAAATCATATTCCTATTCATAATAAATACACCTGTGCCAGAAAATGGGCTGTGGCCCAGGCACCAGCATTATAAAAAAATCATGTGGGATGGTATGAGGATTCTCCTCACCATAAGATCCAGTTAAAAAATCAACCAACTGCTCAGAAGCAATGTCCGGTTAAACAAGAATCTAAAAAACAGGTCACGGAGATCCTAGATCAACTTGAATACCAAGGGCTGATTGAAACATGCACCTTGTCCATGAACAATCTTTTGTTTCCTGTCTCCAAACCAGACAATACATATTGTCTAGTTTTGGACTACTGATATTTAAATTCTTGTTGCAAAACCTTTGCAGTACAAAATGCACACAGTACAGCACTGATGAATAACATTGTGCGCAAATAATATAAAACCACATTAGATATTTCAAACGGTTTCTACTGTCAAAATATCGCACCTGAAAGCAGTTACTTAACCGCTTTCTCAATTATTGGGACACAGAGTCACATCTGTCGTCTCCCACTGGGATTCAAAAACAGTCCTGGGTTATTTTCAGCCAGAGTAACAGAGTTACTGCAAACATATGATGATGAAGCATTATCTTATGTCGATGACATCTATCTTACAGATGATGACTTGGACAGGAACTTGACCAGGGTGAACACCATAATACTTGGATTCGCCTCTGAAAGTTACAAATTAAACTTTAAAAAAATCAAGAATTGCCCACCTCAACGTCCTATTCTTGGGATATGAACTTTCAAGTGAAGGCAAAAACCTGGAAGGGAACTTTTTAGAAAAATGTCTGCTGCTCCAACCTCCAAAAACGCTGAAAAACTTACAGTCAGTTCTAGGACTCCTGAATTTCAGAAGAACATACATTGTAAACTACGCAGAAAGGGTTATACCGCTCTATGAATTAATCAAACCTGATTTCAGACAAACTAATTGGACTCAAAAACACACAGAGATTTTGCGTTCAGTGCAAACAGACATGTTAGCAACAACACATTTACAGACAAGTGTAAACGAACACAACCTTGTAATCCGAATCATCCCAGGGAGATGCAGATTCACATACCTAACCTTTAACGAAGGTGAAAAGGTACCAATAGCTTACAAATCACACTTGTACACACAAGCTGAAATGAAATTCACTTCAACAGAAAAAATTCTGACAGTGGTTCAAACTGCAGTAGCAAGAGAGAGAGAGCCCTCGCACAGGGTAAACGCATAAATGTTTTTACTCCTGTACCTGCCTTAGAGGCAGTGACAAAGGCAAGCATTCCGAATGCGAAAGCTCTACATCCAAGATGGATACAATGGGTTAATTCTCCTACTGCAACAGACATTGAAGATGTTTTTGACCCCTACTTGAAGACTCAAGAATTTCTCCAATACGAACAAGAATGTCCTCTGCCTCTAGAACATTACGGATGTATAATTTATACAGACGGATCAGCACAGCCCGCAATTGGGGGAAAACAAGTTTATAGTGCTGCGTGCGCAATTGTTAAAGGTCGCTGGCACGATAGGAAATTCAGACCTATGGTTACCTCAATCTGTCGGAGATGAGATGTACAGCTCATCGAGCTGAACTCCAAGCTTTCAAGATGGCGCTTGAAAATACCGATCGCGAATTCTCCACACTCATAGTGTACGATTCGTATTACTGCGTCCTCTCGCGCAATGAATACTTGCAGAACTGGGTTCAAAATGGGTTTAGAGACGTAAAAGGTGGCACAATCAAGCTTAAAATGCTTTGGGAACAAGTAGTTCTTTTACAGAAAGAACTACAAAAGACTCATGTGATCCATACACTGAGTCATCAGCGTGCTGGCGTTCACGTTGAAGGGAATTCATTGGCTGATAAAGCTGCGAAGGCAGCTGTGCAAACGGCTTCCGTAGCTGCAATCACTCGTTCAAAAACAAAAATAGATAGCGAAACAATGCTAGCTGTCAATGCCACAAGCAAAGGCAGGGGAGCAGCGTAACCTCTAAACCTTCCACTCGAATATTCATACATAATTCATGCCAACTCCGTTCCTTTTGCTCGAATCCCTGTAGTGGGGAATAGAGTAATCCCAAACAGGAATCAGAGAGGTGCTTTGATTCAAGAAGCACATATGGGAGATGGTCTGATACATCAAGGGATCTATAAATCTCTACTGGAATTACAAGAGATTTACTGGTGGCCAGGGATGAGCGCCCACATTTATGAATTTGGAATTAATTGCGATGTCTGCTACAGAGATCACAACTTGGAACGCCACCAGATTCCTGACTACAGTGTAGCCAGCCCAATACAGACACCATTGTTAGATAGCATTAGACTATCCATGCTCAGACGTCCCTATGGACAAAAGTGGTCCCACAAGTATTAGGACAAGATTCATTTGGATGTGGCCTCAGCGCTCGGCTGACAATCGAACTGTTATAAAAGATTTGCGGGTCTTTATCGGCACATACGCAATCGGCACACTACATTCTGACCAGGGTCCTGCTTTTAGCTCTAGGGCTTACAAGGAGGCCATGGCCAGCTTGGGCATTGCATTGCGGTACTCAAGTCCATTCCATCGTCATACTTCAGTGGCAGAACCAAAACCATTTGATATCAAAGACCGTTTGGCTGTTTTACTGGACTTAAATGAAACAAGAAGAAGTCTAAGCAACACAATACAAAAGCCAACGACCACTGAAGAAAAACCACCTGTCCCAGCAAGACCTGTCTGGATTCCAAAAATTGGGGATCTAGTCAGAGAGAAAATAGCGGATAAGAAGTAATTTGGGCCTTCTTACAGAAAACCAGTACCTGTACTAGCAGTCCACGGATCAAGAACAGTGTTACTGCCGCCCCTTGCTGAAGAAAATTAGAACCGGTCCGTATCAATTGACCTGGTAAAACCACACCATGTGGCCGATAATAAGTAGTAGGCCCAGTGGACTTCAAAGATGTAGCAGACGACCAAACCTTGCTACCATCCAAGAGGTTCAACTGAAAGACTCATCACCTTTGAAGAAACTGCAGTGAGAAAAGAAGGACTATGCAACAAAGCCATGGAACTTGTGCCTCTTGAAACCTAAATAACAGTTCGTCAAGAAACTCCCGTCTACCATGATGTAGCATCTGACTATACTAACATGTCAAGGGAACAAGCAGCTCCAGCGATTTCAGATAATCCAGATGCAATACCACCCATTGACAGAACTGCTTCTGGCTATTTCATCAACTTCAATACCTTTTCTGAGGATCTCAGTGAGTCTGAAAAAAACGCCAACAAACAAAACTTTCAAGGAAAAAGTAAAAAAACTTTTTCACCGGCTTGCAAATACATATCTGGTTTCTTTTCTCCTACTATGGCTCATTCTTTTTTTTATTTTTTATTCTTTTTATTAAATGCAAACAACAAATAAACATAAAGAAAAAACAGAAAACAAGGCAATACAGTACAAATACGTCATGTCGGTGCTGGGGGGGGGATACACATTCAAATCAAATGCCAGAAGTAGGTGATGAGACTGGGGGAGGGGGAGGAGTCCAGGAGCAAGCAAGGTAGCTAAATTCCCGTGGAGGAAACACCAGGTTGGGGGGATGACGGGTCAGTATCCAGTCCCAAGGGGGGGGGGAGTACAGATGCCACCACGGTATTCGTTCCATTGATTCCAAATTTTCCCCCATTTGCGGGGCGTGCCACGGGAAACGTACACTGTCTTTTCCCTAAACATGCACCAGTCCATGCTTTGTTGCCACACCAGAACTGTTGGTGGCCTCTGGGCACCCCACAACTGAGCAATGTCTCTCTTAGCAATCATATTACCCAAGGTCACCCATCGAAGCTGCGCAAGGCCATAATCAGACGGCTCCCAGACATTCAACAGACACCGCCTCACCTCCGGCATGGATCGCACACCCGTGACCTCACTCATAACCTCATGCACACGAGTCCAATAGCTCATAACCGCAGGGCATTCCCAATTAATATGGAAGAACATACCCACCAGCCCACAACCACGCCTGCACAGTCCATCAACAGAGAACCCCATTCGCACCAGACGAGGACCAGTTACATAGACCCTATGAAAAATTTTGAGCTGGACAAACCGGAGGCGCGCCGGGATAGCCACTTCCTTCGGGGAGAAAATCGCCGCCTGCCAATCCTCATCGTCGTGTTCCAGACCGTCACTAGTCCACACCTCTCGAAGGTTACTCAGTAAGTCGGTTCTGGCATTGATCAACTTCTTGTATATGAGTGAGATCGTGCTGTCAGGGACATGCCCGTCTAGCACCCGATCTTCAAGCGGGGACGCCTCCGGAATATCCGAGCCCAGGGGAACCACAGACAAAACCGCGTGTCGGATTTGCACGTATCGAAAGGATTCTCTATCATTCAAGTCATACTCAACTTTCAGCTCCTCAAACGTCTTGACTCTACCCCTGATCCATACATCATTCACCCTGCTGATACCGATCACGTCCCACCTATCGAAACCCTTCGACTTCCAGAGGGAGCCAAGTTTTTCCGAGACATAAAGCGGGGTAGCACTGGTCGGCTTATCAGCCCAGCCCAGGGCCGCTGTAGCGCGATGCCACACCTGCACCGCTGTCCTAGTGGGGCCCGTGAGAGATCCGCCAACAGATTTCGCATACAGAGCCCTGTTATAGTCTCCACCAGGCAGCAACCATCTATCCATCTCAAACGCCGGGCTTGGCAGAGGACCGTAAGTGCAATGATTGATGGCCCCCAGCTGAGAGTCCCAATAGTAGTGGCGGATGTCCGGGAGCGCGATACCCCCATCGTACCACGGGAGCGTCAGCTTCGCAAGAGCAATACGAGAACGGCCCCCCCACACCAATTGTCTCTGTAGACTTTCAATCTCCCGGAAGTAACGGGCGGGCACAACATCAAGAGTATTCTGCAACGCTTAAAGGAACCGAGGGAGCGACATCATCTTAAATAACGCCGCCCGTCCCAGAGGAGAGAGAGGGAGCCTACCCCACGCTGTCACGTCGGCACGGAGACGCTGGAGAGGGGGCAACAAATTGCGTTCGTAACGAAGCGCAGGGTCCAAGGTGATAAAAATCCCCAAGTATCTGAATCCCTCCCGCACCACCGAAATAGGACATCCACGAGGCAGGAGAGGGGCCTCGCCGCATAAAACATAGATGCAAGACTTCGACCAGTTGATGACCAAACCGGAGTTTTTACGGAAAGAAGTTAAAACGTCAAAAAGGACGATCAACGACTTCTGAGGCGACGTAAGATACAGGAGTATATCGTCTGCATATAAGGATATTCGGTCCTCAAACTCCGGAGTCCATCTAATGCCTTTCAAGGACGGTTCCCATCTCAGCCATGCCACCAACGGCTCCAAAGCAAGGGCGAACAAGAGGGGGACAAAGGACAGCCCTGGCACGTTCCCCGACCAAGAGCAAAGGAGGCCGAGACACGACCGTTGACCACCACCTGAGCTAAGGGGTCGGTATAAAGCAATTGCACCCAGGCAATAAAAGAGGGGCCGAAGCCAAATTTAGAGAGAACCGCCCACAAATAAGGCCATTCCAACGTATCGAACGCCATGGTGGCATCCAAAGTCGCCGCTCACGCGAGGACTCCATGCAAGCGCCGAAGATTAAGTGTTGTGTTATGATGGGGTATGAATCCGGACTGATCCGGGTGAACCAGATCGCCTATAACCGCGACTAAGCGAGTGGCAAGTACTTTGGCCAGAATCTTCGCTTCGGAGGCGCGGCGGTCACGCGGCTTGCCATCCTTGTGGATCACTACTATGGAAGCCAGCCTTTGGTCGGGAGGGAGGGAGCCTGCCTCTAATGATTCCAAGAACATCAACCGCAAATATGGTGCTATCACATCCGGACGGAGCTTATAGAGCTCCACCGGGAGCCCATTAGGACCCGAAGCCTTCCCCGAGCGAACCGAGCGAATAGCCGTGGCAACCTCATCAACTGTAGGCGGAGCCTCTAGAAGATCCCTGTCAGGGTCAGACAGACGAGGCAGCGAAATATCACGCAGGAGCAAGTGGGAGTCCTGTTCCGGTCTATCAGAAACGGGGGAGTACACTCCCCGAAAGTGGGCAGTAAAACATTCAACAATATCAGCAGGGTCGGTGATACTCACGTCATTCACATCAACAATCACAGGAACAACCCGACTCGCACGTTCCCTCTTATCCAGCCAAGCAAGCAATTTCCCCGCCTTATCCCCCACATCATACAGTCGTCCCTGTTGCTCCCTGCTCATCTCCCTTGCAGCATCAGTCACCAGTGCTCTGTACTCAAGTTGTTTCAGACCCAAAAGGTGCAGCCTCTCCGGGGTGACCTCGGTTCCCAACTCCCCCTCAAGAACGGTGATGTCATTTTCAACACGAACAACCTCCTCCCGCCTACTTCTCTTGACACTGCCAATCATGGAGAGAGCCTGGCCCCGTATAACAGTTTTGTACGCTTCCCACAACGTGACAGAGGAGGACACAGAACCCACATTTTCGGCAAAGTAGAGGTCAATCGTTTTAATCAGTTCCGCCCTAACCCTGGGGTCGCGGAGATACCAGGAGTGGATCGGGGCCACCCTACCCTCCGACCCCAAATGAGCGTCCACCACCAACCACAGCGGGGAATGATCCGAGATACCCCTAGCAAGATGTTTCACCTCCCGTATGGAGGAGGCCTGGGAGGAGGGCATCAGCACATAATCTAATCTCGAAAGACTGCCATGGGCACTAGAATGAAAGGTATACTGCAATTGCCCAGGATGAAGTAGGCGCCAGCAGTCGGTGAGCCCCAAAGCCTCCAGGAAATCCCCCAACCAGGACTGTGACTTCGCAATATCTCGGGGAGGGTAGCGATCACACAGCCCCGACACTACAGAGTTAAAATCCCCACCCACTACAAGCAGACTCTCGGGGAATCCCAAAATCACTCGTCCCAAATCAGCATAAGTGGCAGCCTGGAGACCCGGGGGCACGTAGACAGAGAGCAAGGTGACAACCCTTCCCTCCCAGCGCCCCACAATGGCAGCGTACCGTCCCCTGTCATCAAGGATAATATCGTCAACAGCAAGAGGGAGGGAGTTCCGAACCAGAATGCCCACCCCCCTAGAGCCAGAAGTGAAACCAGAGTGCGCGACGAGACGATAGCCACGCCTATTCATTGCGTGGCACGTATTGCCAAGCAAATGCGTCTCCTGAAGCAGGACCACATCAGGGGACAACCGTCTCAAGAGCTGCAACACCACGCCCCGTTTAATCCTATCTCCCAACCCGTTCACGTTCCAACACAGTACCTCAAGTCCCCTAACCCCCATCCCAAAGGTCAACCCCATCCCCACCCCACACCGTGTGCGACACTATACGACAGGAGATCATCAATAATATGCCTTGAAGAAAACAATGAAACAAAAACTGTAACCCCCCAACCCCCAATCAACCCCATACATCATACCCCCCATCCCGCACCCCTGCGTAAGACTCAAGAGCCACCCCAACTTGCAGTGTGCCTGTCGCCCTAACATACAACTATTCTACAAAAAGAACCCCAGAGGAGGAAGACTCGCCCATCCCCCCGCCCACACCCCCAGAAGACAGCATGACAGCAAGCAACAGTGGCATAGCTCCAAACCACAGCCAAAAAGTCAACACGATGGACCAGGAGCCGATTCAGCCCCTTATTCCTGCTCCACTGGGCCTCCCTCCGCACCACCGGAGTGTCCAGAGTGTTCAGAACGATCCGGGCCAGGGGGCAATGTGTCCAGCCAGTCACTCGCCGCCCCCGGATGATCAAAGAAGAATGTGCGCTCGTTGTACACCACACGTAACCGGGCCGGGAAAAGCATGGCGTATTTCATGTCTCTAGTCCTCAGTCTCTTTTTCACCCCCTGGAATCCTAGTCGCTGTTTCTGAACCTGCTGGGTAAAGTCCGGGTAGAAGCTGACGGCAGTGTTCTCATAAGCCGTAGGACCAGATAGGCGCGACGCTTGCAGGATAGCGTCCCTGTCCCGAAAATTAAAAATCCGAGCAATGATGGGTCGCGGAGTGGCGCCCAGCTTAGGCGGACCACCCGGGATCCTGTGTGCACGTTCAACGGCAAAAAACTTGCTGAGGCCTTTGGGTGCAAGATGATTTAGGACCAGATCCTCCACCAGCAGGTCCACCAAGCAAGCTTCCGAAGTTTCCGGGACACCAACCAGACGGACGTTGTTTCGTCTTGCACGGCCCTCAAAGTCGTCCAGGCGGCGAGTGAGATAGTCACGGGCGGCACGCAAGTTACTGACCTCTGCCTGTAAATCGGAGACGTCAGTAACAAGACTAGATGTCTGTAGATCGAAGGATTTGACCTTCTCATTAGTTTTCGCACGGTCAGCCCTGATCAAGGTAACATCAACAGCGACCGTATCCAGCTTGTGGGCCAGGGCCTCATACTGTTGACCCAGTGTGGCCTTCATCCCGGCAATGGCGCCCATGACGTCCCTCAACGACAGCTCATCATCCAGCGGGAAGTCTTCCCCCAGCGTGGCCGGGGATTTAGTTGGTCCACCCGGAGAGCCCTTTACGAGGGTGTATCTGTCCATGACATTTGATTGCACGGAGCCCCCTCTCGTTGCCGGTCTGGTCTTGCATTTCTCTCCCTCAGGCTTGGCGGCCATCTTAGTTCGTGCGCCCCGAAGGGTAGCCCTAGACCTAGTAAAAATGACTAAAATCGATGCGCCCGCAACAATATAGAAATGAAGATGCAAACCAATCACCAAGTGATAAGTGACAGGGGGCCGAGGCACCAGTCGGTGAACAGCGGTGAGGTGAAAAGCGGCAGGCCAGGGCGATCGAAACAAAGTCAAGTAGGACTAGGCGCCTGAAACGAAACTGAAAGTAGACAACCGGGCAAAGGAGGCTCGCGTGATCCGTTGTTGTTCAATTACTGTCCGGCTGGCAGAGAACCAAGCCCGGGGGCAGCACCATGGAGCAGGACAAAAAAGTTCAAAAGTCCATATCTTCAGCTCCCGATGTCCAAATCAAAGTCTGAAAACGGATAAACGATCAGCAGGGCCGTGCCAGTAATAACCCGTCGTCCAAGTCAGGATAGAGTTCAGGATAATCGGTGGAGGTGGCGAAGGTCCGGGAGCCCTAAGCTCACGCGACCATCTTGGGTGCGCGCTAAGCTCCTCCTCACTATGGCTCATTCTTGTTTTAAGTTTGGGAAAGCTAATAGATGGAAAATATAGTAAAATGGACACAGCAAGTAAGAACATCAACTTGCTCCTGAAGCCACACAAATCATCTTATCGTGAGCAAAGAGACCTGTCATCAGTAAACATCACAGCCGTTCCTCTACCTGGTGGTATAGCTTGGGATAGGACTGATTATGACATTTATGGCCCTGTCAAGCTGCTGAAAATTCCACACCAATTTAAGGTTTCCTTGAGTGATTCTGTGTCACCCAGTACATTTTCTGATGATTGGGACTTTGAAACTGTTAATAATATGATGGCAGACTTAGAAATGTCAGCAAATTTTGCAAAACATGAATACTTAGATGGTTCATCAAATTATGAAAAAATTTATTGTTTTAATCATTTTGGTCATCATCATTTGCATAAATCTGCAAACCCCAGAATTTTTTTAACTTATAATCAATGGGAGCATTGTCCAACGCCACCAAAAGGTAGCTTGAAAACATTTTATGAACAATTTCCATACTTTACAGGTTTTAATGTCACAAATCCAGAAACCTTTTATTTTAAAAATGATAATAAGACAGGCATGAAAAGTATGTTGACTAATACTAAGCAAATTTATTCTGCCGCCTTTTATGCTCAATTGTCCACATTAGGCTTTAACTTTTGGAAAGACAACATTGAGACAAAAACTGGGGCACAAAAGACTGGCAGGTACAAGGTTTAGAAGCATTAATCAGAGCCTGCATCATCCCAGAACAAATAATGTGCTTAAATGAAACTGTTCAACAGACATCTTGTCTTGGCCTGGCTAAGATAAAAGATTTAAACAAACCGTTCATACCAAAACCGACACCTGATTGTAATAGAACTACAAATGAGGAGGTAGACGTAAATTATATTTTACAACAAAATAGAAGTAATCCTGAATGACAAAAAAATGGTTAATCTGGCCCACAGACACGAATAACTGTCAAGATAGATTCCTGAACAAGACACAAGGATTTAAAGTAACTAGGCCAGATCCGAGATATGTCCAGAGACAACATCCAGGGATAATAACAACTTACAGTGTAGGAAAACTGTGCCTTGAGTGGCTACAAAAATCCACACTCCCAGATATAAAACAACACTTAACTTTACTTAAAGATGGCATTGATTTGAGAGAATTCTTACTTGGACCTCGCAAACAATGTCATAAACGTTTCATATAAACTGGTATATACGCTGCTTATAATGAAGCATGGAAAGTCACACAAATGGAAACTGCAGAACGAATACAGGAAATTGATTGTATTAATTTTGAGAAAGCTCTCTCTGTAGTTGACTATGGGTTAACAACTCTGTCGCCCAGAATGTATTCTTTGGACAGCATCGTATCCTCTGCCATAGACATAATGGAACAGGACTTGCTAATGTTACAACATGGCCAGTCTAAATTGCGTTCTATAATTCTGCTAGGCTGGACGTTACAAAAACTTCGTACAGGCTATGTGCCTTGGCGTCTAATCAACACCGCATCATTGTTTACTGTATTTAACCTTACAGATAAACAAATCTCTTTGGCACAGAGGGGAGCAGACGATACGGTGCTGAGCATAGAAAAACTGGAAAAATTACCATTAACCATTTCTGAGAAACCAGCCGTTGAATGGATAATACATGGCACCATCACGATACCAGTGACGATTTTCCAGTTTCAGTATTGCTTAAAGCACATACCAGCAAGCCAGTATGAAAGGTTGGGTAAAGAGTACATAAAGTCGACCTGGGATTTACCATACACAAACAAATGTTGGAGTGGGGAAAAGTAGGTATTTATTAGTGGTTAAAACTTTAAAACACTGTACACTTCTTTGTCAAGGCATTACTTTACATGGAGCCTGTGATGGTTCTTCAAACAACTTATCATACCACCTGCAGGGTTCCCCAGCAGCAGTGATAGATCCAATTTTTAGGCAGCTTTCCAATGGAAACTACATAATGCTGAATGATCACAGCTGTTGTGGAATGATGCCAGGAATAGCCTATCTCGTTAGTGTGTCCGCCAGGGTCCCTTGTTGTATGCAAGTATTGTTTCCGAAAACTAAGACAGACGGGGAGATGCCACTATGGCCTTCACTGAACATCTCTTCTAGTCGAATTGATACTTTAAGCAGAATGAAAGGCATTCTTTTACAAAAAACTGTGCCACTGACATCGTCCAGAGAGAAGTATGATCTGCAAGTTGCAAGGTCATCTGCGGAGGTACATGCCTTGTTATCAACAAACTGCCCCATGCATTTCGCAGAAATGTTAGGTCGTATCTTAAACATGTCTGATACCAGTGGTATTGTACATGTATTTAAGATGATTTTTTCGGGACATGTTAGCACCCTTTGAAGCAGTCCTGGGCATTTTTCCTAACTTCGTGCACTCTGTGTTCGGCGGCCTGCCTCTCGTCTTGGGACTCGTAGCAGGGATACTATTTTTATTCCTCCTGCTCCGTTATGGCAAGTCCGGTCACCAGCGATACCCAGATTACCATAGAGAACGCTCTTCTGGCAATGCAGTATTGTGAACGCATAACACAGATTCTTGGCTTGGCTCGTTTGAGAGATCTGAATACCACATGGTTCCTGTCATTCAGACCAATCTGGCAAGACTGCATCTTACCTGTTCTACGATGCCTACTTTGTGGAGAAGAATGCGTGTTGGTTATCTGTCTAACACTTCAATCAGCTATGCCAACCGATGTTGACGCTTTACTGGGTCCGGTTACAGCTCATGCATTGTGTTGCCCCGAACGGCTACCAATCCTGATGATGGCATTCATTGAGATCTCACCGGCAATTCCAGATGAAGGTGAGATACGCGGACCAACAGGCACACAGGTACCATCTACTGCTAACATTGCTAATGCGACTGATGCTGACGGCGAAGCTTCTCATCTGTGTAGGATTGATCTACTTAATGAAATGGTTCAACTTTCATCTACTGTGGTAGACGATTTCTTTGCCAGCCTAGACGATTTAATGTTTTCTCCTGACACTGAGAATAACTTTTGAAATTAGCACACAGCGTTCTTTCAACTCTGAAATTCGACCTTCGTTTTTTCAAAACAAAAACTTCTAACTTTGAAACTCTATATTTCTTTGATTTGATTTGACTTTTTTCCAAAAATGAACTTTGGCACAAAGCAATCTGCTTAAAGTAGAACTATTCTTAGAGAACAAGAATTCTTTGAAAACTTCCTAGAAACAATATTGACCTTATCAAGAAAACAAAAACAGTTTATATATTCTGCTATGTGATGCTCTCGATTTTTTCTTCTGTATTAAGAGCCATTTCATAAATGTAATTTTTATGATGAATTTAGTTAGCAATACTAACAACATGCTAAATGATTGACATGAAATCATTGCTTTTAAAATGCGTACATTTTCATGTATTTTTGGGTGGGATTGTGAACACATGCTTTAGATATGTTTTAATGCTTAGATTTAGTAATGTCGAACATAATAAAGTGGAGTGGGTGTTGTTTAGCATTTTAGGACCCTAGAGTAATTTTCCCGATTCATGCTCTTATATAGTTATAAATCACCATATCCTTATATAGGCATAGAAATCATAACCATATTTAGACATAGCTCATGCATTCCAAATATGGCATGGCTACTTCCACTAGTTCCGAAAATCCACAATGATTTCTTGGAAAACTCGGCTTCAGCAGCTAGGGACTTCCCCTTGCTTGAATATTGATTTATCCAAGAACTCATGGAGTTTTCAAAGAACTGAGACTCTATGATGACGTTATTATGTCCACCTTACGTCAATACTGGCACCTTCAAGGTATAAATATGCCCACACTTGCCTTAGCCAACACACAGTGGTTTGGAGCAGTTAGACTATCTACTTGCCCGACGCATCCTGCTACAGCAGGTGCCGAAGGAAGCCGACCCTCCAGCAGACGCACTGAGAGAGACGCTGTCTTTTCTCTGGCCGAGAAATCCAGCTCCAGTGTTTCCAAGCTACCCTTGCGGGTTGTTGGGAAATCGAGTCCTGAGACTCACCTCCTTCATTCTAAACCAAGGTATGGAGCCGATTAGACCCTAAGAGAAATCTTGGACAGATTCTTGGCAAAAAGAATACTAAATTTATGCTAAACCTAACTTACTTCTTCCCTTGTACTAGACTTAGGTTGGGTACATCGGGGTAGGCGTATTTTAGAAGCACCAGTTGAGTACTTTTTAGCCTTTGTTATTTATGTATGTATTTATCTATGGTCTAGGAACCATACAATGCTTTTACAGTATTATTTTATCCTACTTTGAACAAAGGTTTTGTAACGTCCAGCCGACCTGCATTATAGAACGCAATTGAGACTATCCATGTTGTAACATGAGCAAGTCCTCTTCTACTATGTCTATAGAAGAGGATACAAAGCTGTCCAAAGAATAAATTCTGGATGACAGAGTCGTTATCCCATTGTCAACTACAGAGAGAGCTTTCTCTAAGTTAATATGATCAATTTCTCGTATTCGTTCTGCAGTTTTCATTTGCATGACTTTCCATGCTTCATTATAAGCAGCATCAACACCAGTGTATATGAAACGTTTATGACGTGGTTTACGTGGTCCTAGTAAGAAGTCTCTCAAATCAATGCCATCTTTAAGTAAAGTTAAGTGTTGTTTTATATCTGGGAGTGTGGATTTTTGTAGCCACTCAGGCACATTTTACCTACACTGTAAGTTGTTATTATCCCTGGATTTTGTTTCTGGACATATCTTGGATCTGGCCTAGTTTCTGTAAACCCTTGTGTCTTATTCAGGAATCTATCTTGACAGTTATTCGTGTCTATGGGCCAGATTAACCATTTTTTTCTGATCAGGATTACTTCTGTTTTGTTGTAAAATATATTTCACGTCTACCTACTCATCTGTAGTTCCATTACTATCAGGACTGGGCTTAGGTATGGACGGTTTGTTTAAGTCTTTTATCTTAGCCAGGCCAAGACAAGATGTCTGTTGAACAGTGTCATTCAAAAACATTATTTGTTCTGTGATGATGCAGGCTCTGAATATGACTTCTAAATCTTGCACCTGCCAGTCTTTTGTGCCCCAGACAGTTTTTGTCTCAATGTTGTCTTTCCAAAAGTCAAAACCTAATGCGGACAATTGAGCATAAAAGGCTGCAGAATAAATGTGCTTAGTATTAGTCAACATAATTGTCATTCCTGTCTTATTAACATTTTTCAAGTAAAATGTTTCCGGATTTGTGACATTAAAACCTGAAAAGTATGGACATTTTTCATAAAAGGTTTTTGAGCTACCCTTTGTTGGCGTTGGATAATGTTCCCATTGATTATAATTAAAAACATTTCTAGGGTTTGCAGATTTGTGCAAAAAATGATGACCATAATGATTAAAAAAATACATTTGTTCATAAATCTGATGAACCTTCTAAGTATTCATGTTTTGTAAATTTTGCTGACATTTCTAAGTCTGCCATCATGTTATTAACAGTCTCAAAGTCCCAATCATCAGAAAATGTGCTGGGAGAAACAAAGTCACTCAAGGAAACCTTAAATTGGTGTAGAATCTTCAACAGCTCTACGGGACCATTAATGTCATAATCAGTTCTGTCCCATGCTATACCACCAGGTAGAGGAAAGGCTGTGATGTTCACTGACGACAGGTCTCTTTGCTCACGATGAGATGATTTGTGTGGCTTCAGGAGCAATTTGATGTTCTTACTTGCTATGTCCATTTGACTATATTTTCCATCGATCAGCTTTCCTAAACTAAAAACAAGAACGAGCCATAGTAGGAGAAAAAGTACACCTAACACAATCCAAAATTCAACCCATGGTGAAACTAGATATGCATTTGTAATCTGGTGAAAAAGTTCTGTTACTTGTTCCTTGAAAGTTTTATTTGCTTGTTTTTTGTTTCGGGCTCCCTGGGATCCTCAGAAAAGGCATCAAAGTTGATGAAATAGCCAGAGGCAGTTCTGTCAATTGTTGGTATTGCATCTGGATTATTTGAAATCGCTGGAGCTGCTTGGTCCCTTGACATATTAGTATAGTCAGATGCTACATCATTGAAGACGGGAGTTTCTTGACGAACTGTTATTTGGGATTCAAGAGGCACAAGTTCCATGGCTTTGTTGCATAGTCCTTCTTTTCTCACTGCAGATTCTTCAAAGGTGATGAGTCTTTCATTTTAAACCTCTTGGATGGTATCAAGGTTTGGTCGTCTGCTACATCTTTGGAGTCCACTGGGCCTACTACTTATTATCGGCCACATGGTGTGGTTTTGACAGGTCAATTGATACGGACCAGTCCTCCTTTTTTTCAGCAAGGGGCGGCAGTAACACTGTTCTTGATCCGTGGACTGCTAGTACAGGTACTGGTTTTCTGTAAGAAGGCCCAAATTACTTCTTATCCACTATTTTCTCTCTGACTAGATCCCCAATTTTTGGAATCCAGACAGTTCTTGCTGGGACAGGTGGTTTTTCTTCAGTGGTCGTTGGCTTTTGTATTGTGTTGCTTAGACTTCTTCCTGTTTCATTTAAGTCCTGTAAAACAGCCAAACGGTCTTTGATACCAAATGGTTTTGGTTCTACCACTGAAGTATGATGATGGAATGGACTTGAGTACCGCAATGCAATGCCCAAGCTGGCCATGGCCTCCTTGTAAGCCCGAGAGCTAAAAGCAGGACCCTGGTCAGAAGGTAGTGTGCGGATTGCGTATGTGCCGATAAAGACTCGCAAATCTTTTACAACAGTTCGGGTGTCAGCCGAGCGCTGAGGCCACATCCAAATGAATCTTGTCCTAATACTTGTGGGACCACTTTTGCCCATAGGGACGTCTGAGCGTAGATAGTGTAATGCTATCTAACAATGGTGTCTGTACTGGGCTGGCTACACTGTAGTCAGGAATCTGGTGGCGCTCCAAGCTGTGATCTCTGTAGCTATTTTTTCTCTGACCAGATCCCCAATCTTTGGAATCCAGACAGGTGTTGCTGGGACAGGTGGTTTCTCTTCAGTGGTCGTTGGCTTCTGTACTGTGTTGCTTAGACTTCTTGTTTCATTTAAGTCCTGTAAAACAGCCAAATGGTCTTTGATATTGAAGGGTTTTTGTTCTACCACTGAAGTATGACGATCGAGGTCTTCGACAATCATTCTAGTACCAAAAAGGATTTTATATGGAGTGATTCCACCCAGAGAATGTCTTGGCAGATTTTTAAGACTATGGTGGACACTTATTAGATGTTTGACCCATTACCAGAGCCTAATACCCTTGCTGTTATAGATTGCTTTATGTCACGGTTTTTTCGTTCCACATCCGAATTTCCCTCACGATGGAATGGACTTGAGTACCGCAATGCAACGCCGAAGCTGGCCATAGCGTCCTTGTAAGCTCGAGAGCTAATAGCAGGACCCTGGTCAGAATGTAGCGTGCCGATTGCGTATGTGCCGATAAAGACTCGCAAATTTTTTTTAACAGTTCGGGCGTCAGCCGAGCGCTGAGGCCACATCCAAATGAATCTTGTCCTAATAGTTGTGGGACCACTTTCGTCCATGGTGACGTCTGCGTGTAGTAAGTCTAATGCTGTCTAACAATGGTGTCTGTACTTGGCCGGCTTCACTGTAGTGAGGTATCTGGTGGCTCTCTATGCTGTGATCTCTGTAGCAGACATCGCAATTAATTCCAAATTCGTAAATGTGGGCATTCATGCCTGGCCACCAGTACATCTCTTTTAATTCTAGTAGAGATTTTGAGATCCCATGATGTATCAGACCCTCTCCCATATGTGCTTCTTGAATCAAAGCACCTCTCCGACTCCTGTTTGGAATTACCCTATCCCCTACTTCAGGGATTCGAGCAAAAGGGACGGAGTTGGCATTAATTATGTATGAATATTCGAGTGGATAGTTTAAAGGTAACACTGCACCGCTGCCTTTGCTTGTGGCATTGAACGCTAGCATTGTTTCACCATCTATTTGTGTTTTTGAATGAGTGATTGCAGCTACAGAAGCTGATTGCACAGCTGCCTTCGCGGCTTCATCAGCCAATAAATTCCCTGCAACGTGAATGCCATCACGCTGATGACTCAGTGTATGGATCACTTGAGTCTTTTGTAGTTCTTTCTGTAACAGAACTACTTGTTCCCAAAGCAACTTATGCTTGATTGTGCCACCTTTTGCGTCTTTGAAACCGTTTTGAACCCTGTTCTGCAAGTATTCGATGTAAGATTGGACGCAGTAATACGAATCGCACACTATGAGTGTGGGGAATTTGCGATCGATATTTTCAAGCTCCATCTTGAAAGCCTGTAGTTCAGCTCGCTGAGCTGTACAGTCTCCTAGAGATTGAGTTTTTGTGACCATAGGTCGGAATTTACCATCGCGCCAGCGACCTTTTACAATCGCGCACGCTGCACTATAAGCTTCTTTCCCCCAATTGCAGGCTGTGCTGATCCGTCTGTATAAATTATACATCCGTAATGTTCTAGAGGCAGAATCTCAGTGGGCAGAGGACATTCTTGTTCGTATTGTAGAAATTCTTGAGTTTTCAAGTAAGGGTCAGGGAAGATAATCCATAAATAGAATACCTCTGTCTGCCGACATTCGTGTGCCTCTATGACAAAGAATACCCTACCACCTCTTGACGATAGGACATTTTGTATAAGCTTTATAGCAATAGTTTTCCGTACGTTTTCCGGAATGATTCTAGCATCCACATCGGTTTCTTGAAAACCTGTAAGGTTTAAACCTGGTTGGTTTGCATTTACTGCATCTCCACTGTTTTCTTCGTTACTAGTCGACATTTTGTTGACTGAAAATTTGCAGAGCAAGTTTCAAGGAAACAAAGATAAGGTGCACAATATTTTGGAACACTGTATCCTTCAACGTTGAACAAACCAAAAAACTAATGCATAGGATTTTTCGTCCTACTCCAGACATCTATTGGAGTATTTTATGGGTAAAAAGGGGTCTCTGTGAAAAGCACAAATGAGTTATCTAGTATCTAGCGTTAAATTAGTGCCTTACCAAACGTTGGGCGCCTTGTAGTGTAGTTACTATATTCCCAATAGGCTGTGCTCATTGGAATAATATATCCTATAGATGTGACGTAGGACTTATGTCTACTAGGTCGCTATTGAGTATATTAAACTTAATTGTGAGTGCCAGCTAGCTCAGAAGTCACTAGAAACTTTCTCGAATACACAAGAAGGGATTCGCTTCTGACAACCGCATAAAATTGACAATTTTTTTTCCCCAGGATAAAAACGTATCTTCGGTATCTATCTATTGCATCGTGGAAATAATAGATAGATATTTAACTCAGTCAGTCAGTCAAATCCACTTTATTCGATTTGTTAAAAATCATAAAAGTCATAAAACATTTATATACATGTAAAAAGATATAAAACATTTTCAACATGTGCGATATAATGGATCAAAAGAAATGAGTTACATAAATAATGTAAGTAAAAACTCACTATGTTACAATAAATTACGCTTTACGTGATTTAATTCTAGATGCCGCCACTAAGAAATTAGCCACAGAAAATATGATGCGGGTGCTGCTCAATGACTGAAGATAAACTAGTGCCGGCCTCACTTGAGTGAAGCCCGCCTCCCTCAGAATGGGCAGCAAATATTTCTTTCTTATGTCCAAAAAAAGCCCGCAAAACATAACAAAGTGCATTGTGTCTTGAGTTGAGAATTTATCACACGTGCAAGGTGTGCCTGTGTCTGGTTTGACCCAAGTTGGATAGCTGGCCAAATAAAAGTGAATCAGATTAAATCTAAACTTAATCAATAAAAACCTGTGAAGTGGCCTTGTGACAATCCTAAGATATGGCTCGATTGAGGTGGTACTTAATAACATATAGTGTGATCTAACTGTGGGTTTCAGCAATTCTCTTTCCTCACGTACTAGTCTGGCCCCCCTCCTTAAATTGCTTTTTAATCAGGTCCACGTCCTCCTTCCTAATACAAGATGGTGATAGGAAGAGTTCCGGTCGTCCCAGCTGTTCAAATGTCTTTCTCAAATAAGCCAGCCAGGGGACTTTTTTAGAGTGATCTAGGGACATGACGTCAGTTAAAATCTCGTGGTTAAGGGTTAGTTTCTTATTAAGCCAAGTCTTTAGCCTGAATATTAATGGTGCCAAATTAAGCCTATCGGTGGCATAGTCCAAGCCCACCTCCGCATGGGTCGAAAAAGTCGGGGTGGACTGGGGAACGGACAGCAAGGAACGCAAGAACCTGTTTTCCGCCCTCTGGATTGATTCGAGATGTACATGGCCCCATAAGGCTGAACCATACATCGCGATTGAAATACATTTAGAATTATAGACTTTTAGCAGGGCCTCCATCGGCCTAGCCCCCAACCTTTTTGTGAACCCCATAAGTGCCACGGTTGATCTAGCCACAGATAGGCTCTTTACCCTTACCTGAGGGCCCCACGAGCCCCTCTCATCGAAGAGCACCCCCAAGTATGGGAACACTGCCACTCTAGAAACCACTTCACCCTTGCATTTAAAGATTTTTGATTTACCCCTATTGCTATGGAATCCGACCACCATAGTGTGTGATTTATTAGCATTTACCTTTAGGTCCAGCCTATCCATAAACGCCCCAAATGCGTCCAGTAAGCACTGGAGACCATTACCAATGCGGGCTATGAGGACGGCATCATCCGCGTATAGGAGAGCTGGAATCTTTGCATCTCCTATACGCGGGACATCCCCGTCCACCTCTTCCAGATATCGGCCCAGGCCATTAATGTAGATGGTAAAAAGGAGGGGGGCCAAGATACAGCCCTGGCGCACTCCTCGCATTGATTTAAAATGGGTCGTACACCTTCCCTCGTTAGTGACCCTGATTTTGGCAAACAGCTCATGATGAAGGGACGCCATGAATTTAACCAATGCCTCATCTATCCCGAGCTCCAGAAGGATTGCCCACAATTTGGCCCTATTCACCAGGTCGAAAGCCGAGGAGATGTCCATAAAGGCCGAAAATAACGACCCCTCCTTGGCTACCGTGTGCTTTGATATCAACAAATGCAGATTGGAGCACTGCTCCAAAGTGCCTCTCTTCTCTCTAAACCCATACTGGATGTTTGATAGACCCCCACAGCTCTCAATGCTATCCCTCAGCTTAACCAGAAGGACTCTGCCGAGTATTTTAATTGCAGAATCTAAAAGGGATATGGGTCTATAACACCCTGGGTCATCTTGCTGACCTTTTTTGAAGATTGGCACTATGATTGAGATGGCCCAAGTGGTAGGCAATGAATTGCCATTGGCAGCGTTAAATACATTAGATAATATTCTGGCCCAAAGTTTCGGGGAGTGTTTATAAAAGTCTGCCGGGACCCCCTCCGGCCCCGGGCTTTATTCTTAGTTGTCTCTAAAATAGCTGTCTCCACCTCTGCTTCATCGAAGAGTATTGGGGCAGCCTCAAGAGCTATTAGTAGACATCCAGAAGCTTCGGAGGCCGGGTCTCCTTACACTGCTCTAAAGTGGCTCAGTCATTTGTCGTCAGGGAATTAACTCAGTCATTCGTGCATGTTTTGTTTTACCAGAGGTGCAGAGAAATAGAGAGACGGGCGTTTTCAATAAAAGTATTTATTGAACAGTTTTCTTTCTCATGCAGAAGAAATAAACTTCTACAACCGTAATACTGGCTGTAAAGTACAGCATGAAGAGTATTATAAAATAATACTGTAAAAGCATGGTATAGTTTCTGAACCATAAAATACATACATAAATAAAGACTAAAAGTACTCAACTGATGCTTCTAAAATACGCCTACCCCGATGTACCTAACCTAAGTCTAGTACGAGGGAAGAAGTAAGTGTGGTGTAGCATACGTTTAGTATTCTTTTGCCAAGAATTTATCCAAGATTTCTCTTAGGGTCTAATTGGCTCTGTACCTTGGTTTAGAAGGAAGGAGGTCTGGTATCTCTCTGTCTCAGGACTCAATTTCCCAACACCCCGCAAGGGGAGCCTGGAAACACTGGAGCTGTATTTCTCTGCAAGAGAAAAGACAGCGTCTCTCTCAGAGCGTCAGCTGGAGGGTCGGCTTCCTTCGGCACTTGCTATAGCGAGATGCGTCGGGCAAGTAGATAGTCGAACTGCTCCAAACCACCGTGTATTTGCTAGGGCAAGTGTGGGATATGTATACCTTGAAGGTGCCGAGTTTAACGTAAAGTTGGATATATTAAAGTCATCAAAGAATCGTAGTTCTTTGAAAACTCCATGAGTTCTTGGACACATCAATATTCAAGCATGAAGCTGAAGCCGAGTTTTCCAAGAAATCGCTGTGGCTTTTCAGAACTAGTGGAAGTAGCCATGCCGTATTTGGACTGCATAGGCTATGTTTAAATATGGTTATGATTTCTATGCCTATATAAGGACAAGGTGATTTATACCTATATAAGGGCATGAATCGGGAAAATTACACTCTGGTCCTAAAACGCCATACAACACTTCCAGATGGGGGGGGACACGTGTTAGACCTGGAATCTTTTGCCTTTATTTCCTGTGTGCTTTTGCTCTGACCTCCTGTTTTTAACTGGTTGCTGCATTCTGGTTTTGCTGATTTTAGGATGCTGGACACTTTACCATTTGTTACCAGTGCTAAAGTGCAAGTGCTCCCTGTGTAAAATGTATTGGTGATTTGTTTCTCCATGATTGGCATATTGGATTTACTAATAACTCCCTAGTAAAGTACAGCAGGTGTGCCCAGTGCTGTAAATAAAGGGCTGCTAGTGGGCCTGCCCCTCTGATTGTGCCACCCACATGAGTAGCCTGGCAAACATGTCTCAGACCTGCCAGTGCAGTGTCTGTGTGTGCAGTTAGAAACTGCCATTTCAACCAGGTGCAACCTTCCCTTTTACTATATGTAAGTCACCACTCAGGTAGTCCCAAGGCAGCCCGATGGGCAGGGTGCAGTGTATTTAAAAGGTAGGACATGTGCTGGTGTATTTTACATGTCCTAATAGTGAAATACTGCTAATTTAGTTTTTCACTATTGCAAGGACTATCTCTTCAATAGGGTGACATGGGGATTACCTTGAAATAGCTTTTAAGTGCAATTTCCCATTGGGAGCAGAGAGAGAGATGGAGTTTGGAGTCGCTGAACTCACAATTTAAAAATACATCTTTTGGTGAAGTTGGTTTTTAAATTGTGTGTTTGAAAATGCCACTTTCAGAAAGTTGGCATTTTGTTGCTTAACCATTCTGGTCCTTTGCCTGTCTGTAGAATACGCGTCAGAGCTGTCTGACGGTTGGGCTTGTGTGCATTCACTCTAGACAGTCACACAAAGGGAGCTGAGGTGTGCCTTGCTTGTATTGATGGCCCATCAACAGGCTGATGAGCCTTCCTGAGCTAAAGTGGTGGAGGGGTTGTCACTGACACCTGAATAGGGATGTGACTGTGCCCACAAAAATCTGTCTCCACCCCCCTGTAGTGTGTCTGGAGCCAGGTCAGGGAAGGCAGGGTCTTCTTCACCATGAAGTGTTTCCTTTGAAGTTTCCCTACTTCAAAGATAGAAAGAGGTATAAGTATTAAACCTTTGTCACCTCAAAATCAAAATGATTCCGGACTGAGGGCATTCTGTCAGGAAGAAGAACTGGATGCTGTAGGAAGGACTACTACTCTGCCTGTTGTTTTGTTGTGCTGGCTTGCTGCATATGGCTTCTGTCCTGGGAGTTAAAGGACTGGACTTTGCTTTCTACATCCTGCTTACAAGGTTTTCCAAGGGCTTGTGTATGCTTGCCTCCTTGTTAAGAAGTCCCAGAGCCATCAAAGAGTTCATCTTCCAGTATGGAAACAACACATCACTTCCCCTGCCTAGCTGTAAGGAACCAAAGTCTTACCTCCCCTGCCAGTAAGGACCTGACGTATCATCTCCCCTGTGGAGTAAGGAACCAACGCATCATTTTGCTCCCCTGTGCCTTGCACCATCTTTTACTTTTAACACATCTAAGGTACTTTGTGTTAAAATTTATGTATCCATTGATTTCTATGGATTACATTTGTTTAATCTTTCAAGAGTGATATTTTGACTTGTGTATGTTGGATTTTCGTCATTTTTTGTTTTGTTTTATCCTGAAAAATATAGGCTATTTTTCAAACTGATGTGAACTACTTGTGTGGTGTTTTCACTGTGTTACTGTCTATGTGTGTACAAATACTTTACACATTGTCTCTGAGATAAGATGGACTGCTTGTGACAAGCTACGAAGGGGTTGAGCAGGGGTTATCTTAGCTATGTGACTTCCTTACCCTGACTAAAGTGAGGGTCCCTACTTGGACAGTGTGTAAACCACTGCCTACTAGACACCCCATTTCTAACAGGCTTGAACAAAATTGTGGGCCATTTTAAGTGTGGCAATTGTGTTATATGTGACTTTACTTTTAACACCAAGCAGTTTATTTCATAAAAACATTACTTGTAATTTAAAAGACAACACTAATTGTAATTCTCAGAATGTGGTTTATGTGATTTGGTGGTCCCGTAATTTGATTTATTTGATCAAACCACACAAAAGATACATTCTAGATTGTCACAACACAAGAGCAGGATTCGTTGCAATTCCCTATCTGCACTTGTAGTGCCCTATTTTATGGAACATAATCACTACCCTAATGATTTAAGATGCCAAATTATTCAATTTATCCAGAGGCCTCCTGGTGGGGGTGACACCCAGATTGCTTTTTATCCGTCTGAATGCTGTTGGATACTCAGGTGTGAAAGTATCACTAAGGGCTCATCATCCTGGAGGAATGTAATTCTTTGACACTGAGTTGAGTATACAGAGTCTTTTGTAGACTCATAATATTCTGGTTTTGTATATTTCATGCATGCATTGTTGTGATCTTCTTTACTTTTGCCTATGCAAATCTGATGGTATGTTTTAGGCATTTTTTTTATCATCTATCCAAATGTTTGGATATTCAACTGTATTATGTTAGAATTTCAATGCCATTTTCAGATTTGTTGACAGCATGTAAAAGTCATTACTTGTGTATTTAATTATGTGATGTGATCACCGCAATGCCATTTTCTATACTGTTGACAGAAAGTATAAGAATTTGGTATGCACCTTGTGTAACACTGTGAGGCTCATAAATTGCATACATCACTGGCCGACTGTCTTACTTTTACTTGCCAGCTGTTGAGGCATAGTCATTTGGTTTCCTTTGGGTTTTTGTTCTTTGGCGCTAATGGCTTGAAACAAAGTTTAGTTACGTGTGTGCTCAGCGCCTTTAGACTGTTTTGGCTTTGACTTTTTCATTCCACTTTAAGGTTGATATTTTTTTCTGGAGCATCTCTATACCTTCGGGCATGGGTACTCACAAACATTTTCTAGGGGCCAATAAGTTTGGTCTGGGATGTGACCACGGGGGGTGGGGGAGTTGACAGTAAGGAGTGTGTAGGGGAAGCGAATCATATACTTCTAGTAGCTGAATAGCACAATGTGAATCCATAAAACATGGGACTAATCCCAGCTTCCCCACTTTATCAAATTGTGTGATCATAGGCAATTGATTTATTACACTTTCCCACCCTTTTCTTCATGATCACAAATAAGAGAACCTCAAAATAAATGGCTTAAGAGTGTGTACTGTACACATCCTTTCCCTGTATTTGATTTAATGAAGTATAATGTTGTTCATTTATAATAGGAACCCAAGTCACCCAAAGAGTGCACATAACAACTGACTTAACTCATTAGTTCACCATTGATATTATTGTCAGGGTGGAGGTAAGAATTAATGTTTCTATATTCAAGTTTGAAAACTATCCCTTTTAAAATAATACTTCTCAAGGCACTGATGTATTCTGGAAACAAATGTGGGATCACACTGCTTCACCTCCCAGCTAGTTCGCCCCTAAGCATTATGGTGGATGCAGTTCATCAAGCGTGTATACTTGCAAAAAAGTTCTTTCGAGTGTTTCACCAGGTTGGTGCAGATCAATGCTGGCCATCTCTAAACACGTGTTTCTGGATTATTATCCGTCATCAGTAGAAATTAGGCATAAAAATATTTGGGGTTGCTGAGCAGGCTGACAAAGTCTTCTCGGGTCACAGTACCTCTCCTGATGCGCAGGTGCCACTCCACGAGCTCGTCAGCTCAAAGCGGCACGAGGGAGCCTTTTAAACAGGAAACAAATGTGGGATCACACTGCTTCACCTTCCAGCGGGTTCGCCCCTAAGCATTATGGTGGATGCAGTTCATCAAGCGTGTGTACTTGCACAAAAGTTCTTTCGAGTGTTTCACCAGGTTGGTGCAGATCGATGCTGGCCATCTTTAAATACGTGTTTCTGGATTATTATTAGGCCTGGGCGGTAAATTCCGTTCCGTTTGGGTAATTTGTGGAATTTGGTTAATTTTGCGTTCCGCGGAGAACGGGAAATTGCCCAAAATTCTGCATTCCGCGACTTCGTGAAATTTTTTGCTTGTTCGCGTTCACAAAATGCATGTTCGTGAGATATTTCCCCCTGAGCAAGCAAACAGCAATTGTGAACAGGAAAAAAGCATTGCGAACAAGCAATTTCGCGTGTTCATGGAATTTCTGCCTGTTCATGTTTTGTATGAGAGGTACCGGACCTGATATAATGTTTGGCAGCCTACTCAGCAAACCCCAAAATACAAGACTGTATTCTCTACTCATGACGGTTAATAAACCAGAAACACGTGTCTAGAGATCTGCACTATCTGCACCAACCTTGGCGAAATACTCGAAAATATCGGAGCGAACTACAAGAGACTGCACTTCCCAGAATGCCAGAGGCGAACCTTGCCTGAGAGGTCAGCGGTGTGCTCCCACATCCTGTTGTCTATTTAAAGTACTCCTGTGAGTCATTGAGCAGACGAGCTCCTCGTGGATGAAGCACCTGCGCGCTAGTGAGAGATACCGGACCGGACCTGATATAATGTTTGGCAGCCTACTCAGCAAACCCCAAAATACAAGACTGTATTCTCTACTGATGACGGTTAATAAACCAGAAACTCGTGTCTAGAGATCATCATTATCTGCGCCAACCTTGGTAAAATACTCAAAAATATCGCAGCGAGCTACAAGAGACTGCATTTCCCAGAATGCTAGGGGCAAACCTTGCCAGCGGTGTGCTCCCACATCCTGTTGTCCACTGATATAATCTGATGTACTAAAGTGAAAAGTTTCTGCATGTTAATTAAATACTCTATTTGAATTCTGAAGAGATATTATCATATTTTTACACGGTTGCTGCAAAATGTCTTTAAAAATTATTATGTTCCTAAAGTTGAGCAGTATAGGACTCCCTAGTTACTTCCTTTTTTTAAAACACAAATTAACATTTGAATAAATACTTGCCTGTTTATTTAGCATGATATTCTTGTAAGTCCTGAGACGATTAACCAGCAGCCCTGTCTGGCCAGAGCTGCTGTCGATCAGAAGATCACATGTAAACGTCAGGAGGGCCGTATGCGGCCCCTGGGCCGTACTTTGAGTAACAGTGCATTAGGGAATAGCATGTCGCCTTCACACATGCGCAATCCTGATTATGCCTTGCCTCTACAATTGGTTGGTGCCGTTTTGAAATACAGAAATTAGCTTTTTTGTGGGCTAAACAGATGGGACTGGTTTTGCGTCCTATGGCTGTCTATAGTTTTGTTTTTAGTTTAGTTATATTTCAGAGCTTCCTTTCACTTTCCAGAGGATAATGGGCAGCCTCCAAGCATGCTCATATGAGGCTTTTAAAAAATGTTGTGTTCTTTTTTTCTATTTCCATGCGGAGTAGTGCCATTATAAACACTGACTGTGTGTCATGCATTTTTCAATGCGGCTCACATGCTGATTTTCTCTACGGCGTCCGGCAGGAGAGCCTACTGCATTCCCTTGTATGTTGGTTTTCATTATTTGAGTATTGTTTGCCCTTTGTGGTAGGGTAAATTGTGTTAGTATTGCCCTACGGGGCATGGTCTATAGAGGTAGTACCTTAATCTAGTGTAAACTCTCTCTTTTTTATGATTGGTTGTATAGGATTATTTCTATTTGTACTTGGTGAATTGTGAGTAAATACTATAAGGAGTGCACTACATGTTGCGTTTTGTGGAATTGTGCCCGGTTTGAGGGATCATTATATCCCTGTTTTCCCCTTCTAGAATGAGACCCTGGGTGATCCTATTACTTGGCCTTGAGGCCGTGGCTTTACTTATAACATATTGTATTAAATCTTTCGAGTAGGAGTTTTTAAAATTCGTTTTTAATTGCATGGTTTATATCATTTCGCCTTTGGGTGTGGTGTTAATTGGATCTTCTTAGCAAATTTCTATTGATCATTGAGTAGTGACTATGATTTTTTTACTTTTCATGAAATTTTAGTTGTTCATTTTTGACTTGGGGATTGGATTTTCTTTGTTGGATTACCCCCCTCCCCTCCAAGATGGTTGGGTATAGTTTTGTGTTTTGCTTTGAGGCCAACTATCTAAGTACTCGGCCTGTGGCTATAGATACCATTTTTTATACTAACGATTATTCATGTGATGAGACAATGCATCTATTACTATTCTTATATTTTAGACCCTTGTTTCTATGCTCCAATTTTATTTGTCCTGATGATGACCCACCAAATCACAAGGGTCGAAATGCCCTTGATGCCGGATTGGCAGATTGGGATAAAACATTGACTGTGTTAGGATCCACTATTTGTGCATCAACTATTTGACTTTGACACCCTCTGCTTGTGTTTCTTTGTTTACACTGTACATTGTCTTTATATGTTTGTCGAGTGTAAAGTGGGGAGCCGCTATTATATGTTTGTATGACATTATTGAATAATAACTTGGATTATTTTGTTCATTTTTGTCTTTAAGCACCGTTTCTACTTTTTTCTTCGTTCTTCTTATCTTACGTTTAGTTATTGTTTATTTATGTTACACTTAAATATTTTCTCTTGGAACCATTGCTGTTTCAACATGGTTAATTTGTTCCGGTTCTGGGTTACCAGGATTGCCCCTGTTTTTGAAAAGTCCTAACTCTTGGTGTAGGCGTTTGCCTCCTACCACTACGTGTGCAGCACTTTGGGTGCTCCTGGTCCAACAAGAATGCAATCCGTGAGACAGGCCTATTTCATGGGGCACACAAATGATCTGTGTTTACCTTTGAAAACAAATCAGCATGAGGGATCCAGACAACAGTAAAGTTGGGAGCTCAGGGCAGAAGTTCACGTCTTTAACCATGCAGAGGACATTTCTGTCCCACCTGTCCCAAATTAAAGCTCAAATCCAAACAATTCTAATAGAAATAGAAAGTCAGTCCCTAAGGCTAGACATGCTATTCTGGGTTGAGGGAAGGGGTTCCTCCCATCCTAGGGTAATGATAATAGCACCATCTAAATATATTTCTCTGGGGAAGGTGTTGCAAGTTGTGGAGAAGGACCTAACACTTCATGAGCTGTGATAGACACTGGAGTAGTTTTAGGGTTGCGGACAGCACACTCGGGCTGACAAATGCTGCAGATGGGATATATGATTATTAGAAAATGAGGAAATGTCTGTAGTCAAGGGGGACAAGAGACAGCAGAGCTCACCATGCTGATCAGCCTTTGTAATGTCCCTATAGAGCACTTGCTGGTGACATATTGAGGAAGTGGTGTGGGGTTACACGTGAGGGCTCATGAGTGTCTTGGCCATATGTCATACTTGGCAATTTATTTTCAGGGGAATTACTCTTTGAATCCGGGTGTTGGTAGGGGTTGCAGCTGCAGGTCCCAGTGTTGTTGTTGGAGCCTCTTTGCTTCTGGAGTGAGCAGCTTCAGGCCCCAATGATAGAGGGGACTGGTCCCAAGATACCACAGATATATTTTCTTCTGAGAGATAAGGAGCCCAATCATCAGACTTCTGCTGGAATGGTGTGTCAAACTCTCCCTCTGTGGTGCCCTTAGCCTCTACCTAGTGCCTCTTGGGATGAGATCTTACTCACTCCCAAATCTGGTGTGCTCTCCATTAGAGTGCCCTTCCTCACCTCATCAGTTGTGCTGATCTCTTCTTGTGCCTGCCGAAAGCCTATTTGTGCTTATTTGACCCCCGGTCCCATGGTTCCAAGTGTCTGTCTTGGCTGCCAGCTGAAAAGGAAAGGTGAGAAAAGAAAAGTCTCATTAATTTATATATCCACTATTTCATGTACCTAAAAATACATATTGCCATTATTACAATAGTCACTATGTCAAAATATGTCATTGTCATGTTCCCGACTGCCCTGTCCCATGCAATGTTAACTTTCCCAAAATGCCACTTTTAACATAGATTTTGGGCAAAAAATGTGCAGCTGAAGCATATGATACTTCTCCGCAAACATAAATCTTTGAGAAAGATCTGGATACAAAAATGTCACCTAAGGACATGGAATGCCTTGGCTTTCTCTAGCTTTGACAATCTCACATTTCCTTATGATGGCAAACGGGAACATAAGCATGATTCTGAGACCACGAGAAAAGGAGTGATGGGTGCCCAGAGCATGGCTATTAACTACACGTGATGGTGGACATTTTTAAATGTACATTGTATAATACATGACTTGACAATAGCCATTTTGTGTTTGCTAAATTTTCAGAATGGCTCAGATATGTGTTTCACACTATCTATGATTTGTATCTGACCTGGGAAAAGTAGATATGGGCATAGGTCTTATGTGGATTTAGCAATACAAATACCATCAGTATGAAAATTGGTTAACATAACCGTGATAACCTAAATATTCTTGACACACCTGCACACAATTTATCATGACAAGGTTCATTTTTGCCAACATATGATACAACAGCATTCAATACATGTATTTTATACAAAATTAGAAACCCAGTTAATAGTTGCATTTAAGACATTATCTCAACTACATATTTTGGAAGACAAGACGGAATAGATGACATAAGCATGAGAAGACACATTGAACATGGGCCAACACTACAATGCTTGCAATCCAAAATGAAGAGTACACTTTCGATATGGAAAGACTTACCACCATGCTGCTGCTCTAGAGCCTGTAGCTAAGAGTGAAGGGCAGTGACATGTTTGTAGGGCTTTCTTGTGCAGTGGGGAGAGCCTTACAGTGAATGCATGCATGTGTGTGTGGAATGCCTGTTGCATTCTTATTGTAACCAAAATGTAACAAATAGACCCTCGCCCTCAGGACAAATCCGGTAGCCAGGAAGCATATGCGGTAGTAATTGTGACATGTGCGCAGATAACGTGGGAGTGGGCTGTGGTGTGACCTTTTCCAGTCTGCAACCATGCCACGGATCTGATCAGGAGAGAAAAAAGTATCTTGCCAGTATTGGTTCCCTGGCCAAACCAGTGATGTAAATCAAATGCTCTATCTCGTCCTCAAACGGTTGTTTCTCAAAATAAAAAGAAAGATGACAAAAAGATTCACTGGCATGGTAAAGAATGTTTTTGGCTGTGGCTGGCTATCTTCATTGGCAGGCCATGGGTGATTGTTGGTGGAAACGCGTTTCGCCTGGAGATAGGTGAGCTGGATTATTGACTGCTAAATCCCCACCCTCTTGCTTTTGCATGTATCTGGAATGGGAATGTTATGTAGCCGTTTTGCTGCTCTGGGTGCTTTTACAAGACAGTAGCAGCATCTTCCCGATTCCTGCTGAAGATATTTTGCGAAGTACGAATAAATCAAATGATTAAATAGGTCTACCACAGATGCACGTACAGCACAGCAAAAATGCGAAGACTGCCAGAATGAAATGCGCCAGAGCGCACATCGTTCTGGATATCACGACATCTGTGTTAGAGTATGTAAACAGACACCACAGGCCACTTGTAGAACTGTGATGAGGTGGTGATAGAAAGGACTGGTTAGCGAGAGTTCTGCCTCTTTGTGCAAGAATACTCATGTGTTCCCTGATGATACATGAACGCTATCAATATAGGAAGTGTAACCCCGTTTTCCGCTCAATTCCAACAGCGGGTTGGGCTCTCTGGAAACAGCATGCGTGAATTATCGAAGCCCTTCGGCACAATTTGCCAGCTCTACCCGCGTTAAAAAGTACCCATCACCCAGCGCTGGTTCCAAAGTGTATATATTACACCCCCGGTATAATGTTCCGGCTCCCGGCTAGATGGAGGGGCTTGCACGCGAAGCCGAGAGAGAGAGCAAGAGAAGACCAGTGGGTTTTCACGATCCCCCCCGAGGCAATGAGAGCCGCACGTAAATTGGCTGAGACTCGTCGAGGCCGACGCTGTAGTTATTATAAATCTACATCTTTCCTCAGCTCCTTTTGAAAAGTCAAACACCATCCTTGAAGTTGCTTCTGAAATCAATTAACTGTGCCTCGATGCTGGTAACATCCAACCAGCGCAGCTTTGATGTGTCTTGTGTGGACTTCAAAAGCCAGACATCCGCACCGAGGAAAGGGGGATTTTTGATGAAATTCATTCTTTGCGGTACTGTATCAAAACGCTCTTTATTTGGCGTGATGTGCTGGCTGTAGCAGTGATATGCAGATGACCGTGTGCAAACACATAGGTTGTGAGCGTGCAATTTACCTGATAAGGGGATTTTGGAAGTAAAATGTCACAGCCTCGGAGTCCTTCGAGCCAGGGATTTCTAGTTCTTTACATGGGCATCCGCAGAAATGTTTTGGAGGGGGGGGGGGGCAACATTTTAACTTCATCACCATCCCCCGACATGATTGAGCACATGTATTAAATACATACAAATAAATATAATAAGACAAAGAGCTTAAATAAACAAAGAAGCCCATAGGGGGAAGAGAACAATCTTGTGAGGCGCCACAGCAGACGACCTGCCAACTACAATAAAACAGAGGTAAAAACTAAAAATGGCCGGAAAAAACCAAAAACATTCTAAATCAGGTTGATGTGGTTCTAGAGCATGGGTACTCACAAACTTTCTCTCGGGGGCCAAATTTGCAGTGCGGTTTGTGGCCGAGGGCTGCACCAGTGGGGGCAGGGTCAGTGGGGGAGAGGGTGGGGCTAGAGCTAGACCGTGAAGTTGAACACATGCCCCTGCAGCGGACGACTTCGTCTACTGAGCCACCAGACCGGGCATACACACACATCTCTCTCTCTCTCTCTCTCTCTCTCTCTCTCTCTCTCTCTCTCTATCTCTCTCTCTCTCTCTCTCTCTCTCTCTCTCGCTTTGTCTCTCTGTCCCCCTCCCTCTCTCTCTGTCTCCCTCCCTCTCTCTCTGTCTCCCTCCCTCTCTCTCTGTCTCCCTCCCTCTGTGTCTGTCTCCCTCCCTCTCTCTATCTCTCTCCCTCCCTCCCTCTCACTCTCTCTGTCTCCCTCTGCCTCAGCCACTCTGTCTGTCTATATCCCTCTCCCTCCCTCTCTCTGTCTCCCTCCCTCTCTCTCCCTGTCTCCTTCCCTCTCTCTCTCTGTCTCCCTCCCTCTGTCTCCCTCCCTCTCTCTCCCTCCCTCTGTCTACCGCCCTCTGTCGCCCTCCTCCCTCTGTCTGTCTCCCTCCCTCGGTCTGTCGCCCTCTATCTGTCGCCATCTGTCTGTCGCCTTCTGTCTGTCGCCCTCTGTCTGTCTGTCTCCCTCTGTCTGTCGCCCTCTGTCTGTCTGTCTCCCGACCTCTGTCTCCCTTCCTCTGTTTCCTACTCTGTCTCCCTCCCTTTGTCTGTCTTCCTCTGTCTGTCCCCCTCTGTCTGTCGCCCTCTGTCTGTCGCCCTCTGTCACCCTCTGTCTGTCTCCCTCTGTCTGTCTCCCTCCCTCTGCCTCCCTCCCTCTGTCTCCCTCCCTCTGTCTCCCTCCCTCTGCCTCCCTCGCCCTATCTCCCTCTTCCTCCCTCTGACTCTCTCTCTCTGTCTCCCTCCCTCTCTCTCCCTCTGTCTCCCTCTCTGTCTCTCTGTCTGTCTTAGTCTCTGCCTCTAGCTGTCTGTCCCTGTCTCTGCCTTTATCTGTCTGTCTGTACCTGTCTCTGCCTTTATCTGTCTGTCTGTACCTGTCTCTATCTGTACCGGTTTTCCTCCCTCTGTCTCCCTCTCTCTGTCTGTCTCTGCCTGTCTTCCCCTGTCCCTGTCTCTGCCTCCATCGGTCTCAGTCTGTCTCTATCTCTGTCTGCCTCTGTCCCCCTCCCTCTCTCTGCCTCCCTCCTTCTCTGCCTCCCACTCTCTCTCCCTCTGTCTCCCCCTCTCTCTCTCCCTCTATCTTACTCCCTCTGTCTCCCTCCCTCTGTCTCCCTCTCCCTCCCTCTGTCTCCGTCCCTCTGTCTCTGTCCCTCTGTTTCCGTCCCTCTGTCTCCCTCCCTCTGCCTCCCTCCCTCAGTCTTCATCCCTCTCTGTCCCCCTGTCCCTCCCGCTGCCTCCCTCTCTCTGTCTCCCCCTGTCTCTCTCTCTCTCTCTCTCTCTCTCTCTCTCTCTCTGTCTCCCTTCCTCTCCCCCCTCTGTCACCCTATGTCTCCCTCCCTCTCTCTCTCTCCCTCTGTCTCCCCTCCATCTCCCTCTCCCCGTCTGTCTCTTCCTGTCTCCCCGTCCCTGTCTCTGCCTTCATCTGTTTCTGTCTTTCTCTATCTCTGTCTGTCTCCCTCCCTCCCTCTTTCTCTCTGTCTCCCTCCCTCTCTGTCTCCCTCTCTCTCTCTCCCTCTCCCTTCCTCTCTCTCCCTCCCTCTGTCTCCCTCTCCATCTACCTCTCCGTCTCTCTGTCTGTCTCTGCCTGTCTGCCCCTGTCCCTGTCTCTGCCTCCATCTGTTTCTGTCTGTCTGTCTGTCTCTATCGCTGTCTATCTCCCTCCCTCTCTCTCTCTGTCTCCCTCCCTCTCTGTCTCCCTCTCTTTCTCTTACTTTCTCTCTCTCTCTCTCTGTCTTCCTCTGTCTCACTCACTCTGTCCGTCTCCCTCTCTCTCTCTCTGTCTCCCTCTCTCCCACCCTCTCTCTCCCTCCTTCTCCCTCCCTCAGTCTGTCTCCGTCCCTCTGTCTCCGACCCTCTGTCTCACTCCCTCTGCCTCCCTCTCTCTGCCTCCCTCCCTCTGCCTCCCTCCCACTCTGTCTCCCTCTCTCTCTGTCTCCCTCTCTCCCTCCCTCTCTCTCCCTCCTTCTCCCTCCCTCAGTCTGTCTCCGTCCCTCTGTCTCCGACCCTCTGTCTCACTCCCTCTCCCTCCCTCTATCTCCCTCCCTCTGTCTCCCTCTCTCTGTCTCCCCCTCTCTGTCTCTATCTCCCTCCCTCTGTCTTCCTCTCTCTCTGTCTCTCTCTCTCTCTCTGTCACCCTCTCTCTCTCTGTCACCCTATCTTTACCTCTCTCTCGGTCTCCCTCCCTCCGTCTGTCTCTGTCTGTCTCCCTCTATCTGTCTCCCTGTCTGTCTGTCTCCCTCCCTCTATCTGTCTCCCTGTCTGTTTGTCTCCCTCCCTCTGTCGCCCCTTCCCTCTGTCTGTCTCCCTCCCACTTCTGTCTCCCTCCTCTCTTTCCCCCTCTGTCTCTCTCTGTCTCCCACCTTATCAGTCTCTCTCTCTCTCTGTCTACCTCTGTCTGTCTATGTCTCCCTCCCTCTGTCTCCCTCCCTCAGTTTCCCTCCCTCTGTCTCCCTCCCTCGATGGGTGTGCCACAAACTTGAATGGGGAATGGACAGTGGTACAAAGTATTGCAAAGATCTGATATTTTAGGTACTTACATTGTCAACTTTTGACATTTTGAACACCATAAGTATCAAACAACGAGGGACCTACTTTATTTTCCCTGTTTTGCTTCTGACTTCATGTTCCTGTTGCCACACATCTCTTTGCAGCTTTTCATGTTTTTTAAAAACATGTGTGGTGCAGTAAGCCCTCTGACAACTTTACACACCCTGCCTAATAAAATAATTCAAACTTTACAAATATTTATCCTCCCTTTCTATGTACATAGGCAATAAAACACACTTAAAAACTGAGCTATGGTTTTGCCAAATGTGCAAAACCAATGCAACTCACCAGTTATGCTAACCAATGCACACATAGATCATGTTCCCCATCATGCTCAAAACCCTTTCTTAACTGGGCTTTTGTCTTTCTCCCATCTCTTTTGAGGCCATCCACGTTTTTACTGAGATATTGCTTTTTTTTCCTTCTAGCCGCTGGCTGTCATCCCTGTAGAGGTGATACTCCCAGCATTCATATCTCCCCCTTAATGGAAGAAGCAACAACATACTTGAAGTGCTAGTAGTGAGTTGTCTGCTTGTTTAGGTAGGAGCGACCCTTTCTAGTGGCCACAGTGCTGCTACCAAGTCAACGTCAGGGCAGACAGTGACTTCCCAAAGGAGTCTCCGAGACTAAAAAAACACCCCGAAGGAAAAAACCTCTGATGGAAGCGGAGACTCCAGAATCCAGGTGACAGGATACTAATAGGAGGATAGTCAGCAAGGGGATGACAGACCTGGGAAGAAGAAGAGAATTGCAGAAGAAGGGAGCCACAGGAACGAAATACCAAACTGGAGAAAAGTGTCACCAACAGAAGCGAATAGATATCAACAGGAGAAAAGACACCAACAGGAGCGAAGAGTGTTGCAACGCAAGAAAAATGAGAATTTCGGCCCCTTATATATACACAAGGACAGCAAGAAAGTGACGCAACAGGAAAAGGAGAACCACCATCTTGGTTTAGGAAGAAAAAGGAAAAAGGTTAGAAAACCTCCATCTTGGAATGGTGAAGAAAAAACAGGACTCAAGGCACTCTGGGAACCAGACAGAGCAATTTTGAAAGGAAGGAACACGAAAAAATAACCCCTAACCATGACTGCAGGCAACTCATATTAAGGTCACTCTAAGATTCAGGTAGGTCTACAGCACCTGGTTTTCCCAGGCAGTCTCCCATGCAGGTACTAACCAAGCCCGACCCTGCTTAACTTCAGACGATATCAGGTGCTTTTAGAGTGGTATGGCCGCTGCCTACAGTGGCGGCATGCCCCAAGAGAAAAGAGAAGTGCTTCATGGCATGTCTTTGCACCCAGAAAAGAAAATGCAGGGCACCACACTGAGCTGCGGCATGTCCAGTGTCCAGAAATAGATGCCACGGACCGAGTTAGGGCCCGCAGCTGTGAGGCAGGATGTGTGCAGGTCATGACCCAGTCCACGGCGTAACACCACATCTATTAGATTTTCAAAGTGTCTGTATGTCTGTCCATATATCATACCAACTTTTCATTCTGTCTCCCTCCCTCTGTCTTTTTCTCATTCTACCAACCCCTCCTTTATCATACTCTATCCCATTATCCATCTCTTTCGTTATCCATCCCTCTTTTCCTCTCTCTCTCTCTCTCTTCCCGTTGGTACCCTGATTTTCCCATTTCAATTGCCCCTGCGCTATTTCCCTCCCTCTCTCTTAGTCTATAATTTACCCCTCTTTCTTACTTGTCTCCCATATACACTCTATATTTCGTTCTATTTCTACATCCCATATCCTTAGTCCCCACTCTCTAAATTCCTATTCTTCTTTCTTTACCAATCTCTTGCTCTAACCTTCTCATCACTTGGTCTGTTCTCACTTCATCTTTTACTTGGCTGTTTCCCTCTCCCATTTCCCCCTCTCTCATTGTGCTTATCTATAATTATGTCCCTCCCCTCTCGCCTCTTTTCCTATCTTCTCTCGTCAATCATTTCTCCCTCTTTCCTCTCCCCCTCTCCGTTTGTCTCTACTCCCCACTCTGTCTCTTATTTTTCCTTTTGGCTCTGTCTCTCTTTATCTCTCCTCTTCTCTTACGCCTCCCTTTGTCTCAACATGGAGAATTAATTACATTTTTCACTACAACATTGTCAAAATCGAATTTTCATTTTTTCCCAATTTTTGTCATATTGTTCTGTAAATGTAGGTATTTCCGTCCTCAGTGGTTTTTCCAGAGTTTTTTCACTCTTAGTTGTATACAGCACTCTCCCCATCGCACAAACGGATGGAATTTCATAAGAAAGAAACTTTCAATTTCAATCCGGTCTGTCACTTCACAGTTTTTAAACTACGAATGTTGGCACTTACCCCGCTCCCCAAACGCCCCCACATGCGCCCGTAGCTTTTTATCCGATTGTTGTGGCCTGCTGTGAGGGACTAAAGCTCACGTCCCCTGCCTAAGACTTAATTGTGCTGCTCGAAGGCTTCAGCAGCTCCCCAGCGTCATCTCCTGAGGCCTGGGATGGGAGGAGATGCACCATGCTGTGTCTCCTCTGCCCATGACAATGGAACGGCTAACTCAGTGACCTGCTTAGAGTCACACTCGGGCTGTAGCAGCCTTTCAGGTGTTTCCCCTGCAGGAAAGTCGGCCCAGGTATGTGGGCCCATCCTCTAGAACCAGGTCTGGATCAAGGGGGGGGGCAAGCGCCCCACATTGCCCCCCCCCCCCCGTGGACACCCATGGTTCTTTATCTGTTTTCTTTCGTATAAAACGCATGTGGTCCCTGATATCCGGAAATAAATTCTTTGTTGCTGGTGATTTGCGTTTAATTAGACACATTGCTAGCCATTAGAAACGGAATTTGAAATAAAATCACCTCATATCCTTACTCCTCCCAAACAAGGGCTGTATATAATGGTGTTTAAGATGTACTGCAAATATTAATCAGGCATGGAGGATATTTTTTTGCTAAGACTTGAGAGACTTTAATTACAATTATTTCACCATAGCAGTGACGCTTTATGGTTGTTACCTATAGAGCCAAGCAAGCTTCTTATGCATACAATGTGTATTAGCAAGTGATCGCCTTGTTTTACCTTTGCAGGACGATGGAGTTTTCTTGATATGCTGTGACATGTCTTGATGTTGTGTTTTTAGAATCAGCAAAATCATATCTTCCTTGATAATAAAGTGGGCTGATCCATTGCTTTCTTTAAGATGTGCAACATTGTGGCAGCTATTGTTGTCGCGAAAACATCTGAGTTCTAGAGGCGGCACGTTAAGGACTTGAATTATTTTGGGTTTTGCTTCTCTACATCATCCGACATCCCATGCCTTTTAAACCCACCTCCAGTGTTTCACTCTTCCTACCCTCTGACCATTCTCTTCAATGTTTCTCCTTTCCCTCTGCCGGACATTTCTTTCCCTAGTACAACTATCCTAAACCATGGCATTTTGAGTTGTATGTAACTGGAAGAGAACTGGTAGCGCCAGACATAAGAGATGTTGCAAGAAACAATGGGGCATATTCACAAGAACGTGTCATAACTATCGCAAAAGTAACTTAACATTCAACATCGCAATCTATCGCTGGAAAATTACACTGTGTTAACTAAGTATTCACAACACGGCGGTACCATGCGATAGTCTCCAGAAAACGCGCCAAATAACCACGTTAAAATCAACGCAAAGCCGTAAAAATGCGAAGCAAGAAAACATGCGATGAGGCAACTCGTGATACAAAAAGCAGTGAAAACCAGTGGCAGGCCTGAAAATCCCACGCGGGAAAATGCACTATAAAAGCAACAAAAACAGCACACCAGAAACAATCCAAAGTGCGTAGCAACATGGATGAACCCTGACCAAGTGCAGAGGCCAACACAAACCCCACAAGCCCCACAGACCACCAGCAAGGAACAACAGGGTCGAGGAAGGCCAAGGAGAAGAGGGAGAGGAAGACAGGGTGCAGTCCACGGCAAAACCAGATCAGCATCACAGAGATGACAGAACACTACCGTCAACTGACCCACAACCAGACTACCGTGAATGCAGACAGAGTGTTGAGGAGGCCAATGGAGAAGGCCAAGAGGCCCTGGCATGATGTGAAAAGCTAAACCAGGCACAAAGCTGCTGCCAACAGGAAGGCAGCAATGGTGACATGAGGTGGGTGTCCTGCGCCACAGGAGGAGCTGGAGGAAACGGAGACCACATTCATCAGTGTGGAGACAGTGCAAGGTGTCGGGAGTCCAGACACAGCTCGGGAGGACCTGACACAACATCAACAGGGTGAGTAATGACTAGGGACTGGGGGGACAGCGGGAGATGGACACAATGGCACACATGCACAATGATGTGTATCACACTGCACACCCACAATGACCCTGGATCATGTCGCTGATCCCCTGGGCACAACGCAGCACACACACACAGCAATTATTGCACATCCATATTGTCCGCAATGTGGTACAATTCACGCAGAAACAGGCCAACTACATCTGACAGAGCAGGAAACTCTGAGATGGAAATGTACGTGTACAACCTCACATCCGTCATGTAGTCCAAATGTCCACCGTCCCGCATCTAATTCCAGCACCTCCAAAAACAGTCACAATGTAAATTGTCATACAGTCTGCAGGTAAACAAGAACAATGCGCCAACATACATGTCAACACAATGTTAACATGCATCTCCCCTTCACATTGCAGAGGGACACACAACACCTCCAGCAGAGCAGATCAGACTACTCATCAGTGATGCTGGAGAGGACCACAACACCTTCAACACCAACGCCCTACACCAGCCCATGGACATCCCAGGTAACCCACCACCAGGACCAGGGCAGCCAAGCTATATAGAGGAGAACACAGCCCCTGCAACATACCACACAGCAGAAAGCACAAGCAAGCATGGCTGGCTCCCAATACTTCACCGACCCACACATGGCATCCCAATGCTACGTGTCAGAATGCCAAATGGAGGTGGCTGAACAGGGGCGGGTGGGGTCCGAACCCATGAAAGACGACCTAGATCACATACGTGGGTGTCTAATACCCTTCAGGGACCAGCTAATCCCACAATGGAGACCCACACTGCCACAGAGACACATGCAGATGCACATTTCTAGTACAGATCCACGCCCATTGGCACGCAATTATCAGTCACACACCCACATTGGCTCCGTGTACGACGGCCCAGTCCACTCCTCTAATGCATTGAGTGGGTGACGACAAAGCTGTAAGTCCAAGCACTAACAAGCTGCCTGTGTGGACATGGCTGCCTCAACTGTACACAGCACAATGTAATGTTGTAGGGCCCGGGGCCCTCATGCATACATCATGACCACACGGACACACGCAGATAGTATGTTGAACTGGCTAAAGGCACGTACGCCCAGCCCCTTTATTGGCAGGGTCACATGTGTAGTGACACCTGTGCTGGATGCGTGTGGGGTGAGTGTAAGCCAGCCCAAATGGAGTGGATGGTGCTGGCAACAAATATATTAAGACGGAAACAGTAAACACCAGCATTACAGAGACAACAGAGGTGCATTATGGTGGTAGCGGTGCAAGTACAGAGGTCACCCAAGGGGCAAACAGAAGTGTCCGTGAGTTGCAGTGCTCTGAGGTTGGGGCACTAGAGCTGAACATGCTCATGTGAACAAAATGTCTAGGATTGGCTCCCTTGAGGATTTCCCTGATGCAGCTGCAGTGGGGGAGTCACACCTGCATCGTCTTACTCATCATCGTCCCAGGTCTCCCACACTGCCTGAGGTGACATTGCTGCTTGAGCTCGCCACAGCACATAACCAAAACAGAAATGGACGATGACTCGTGGTGCACTGAGTTAGTGGCACCTGGTGTGCTGAGCAGGACATCAGGCAGATGATGGCATCCATGACAGGTGTGAGCAACACCGTTAGTCTGCCAGTACCACTGTTTCGACTCTGGCAGATGGCGGTTGGAGGTGGTCCTGGCGATAGTGGCGTGTGCCTCCTGTGGTGATGCGACGTTTGGGCCTGTCAGGACTCGATTGGATGCGTGAGCCCTGGTCGACCGCAGTTGAGGCTGGAGGCAGTGGACAGCGCAATGCCACAGAAACATGGCGTTGACGGACCCAAGTCCATCGTCTCAGAGGCCATACAATATCTCAGAAGACAGGGCCCCTGACTTGACCAGCACAGTGTTAGTGGTCCTGGATGCACTGCGGCCAGCACAGGCACCCCACCACGGGACCGTGACTTGCTGTGCCCTGAGGCAGGGCCACACGGATTGAGCAGGTCTTCGACAATGTCCAAGGGGACTGTGGCGGAGGGTCACAGGGGACAGTGGAAGGTGTCCTCCAGGGCATGGTACAGAGGGCAGTAGCCATCCGGAAGCAGCAAATGGAGGTGTGGAATGCTACAGCCTCGGTTTCACCACCAATTCGGTATCAGCTACATGAGGATGAAAACTACCCTCCAAGTCCATAGAATCGGACACCACCAAAGTTCGACCAGTGAGTGTCCATGAATGTGGGGGAACAGACTTAGTCCCTTTACTCCCCTTCGGCTTGGACTTCATCCGGAGGTACCAACGGACAGAGCGGGCCTCATTTACCGAGCAGTTGCCGGGTGAGGTGAGGCTTACTCCCACATAAAGCTGGGAAAGAAGACTACATACGCACCTACCGGTTACGACGGTTTATACCAGGTCTTGGTAGGGTGGTTCATAACCACTGGTGTATTTATATTCTTATGAAGATTTCTGAATTTTGTTGTATATTGTATATATTATTGCAGTAGCATATTATTCTTTTTAGGTCCTGACAAAAGCCGGTCATTGTTACCTTTACGGCTGAAACATGTTGAACTTCCATCTATTGCCAAAAGATAGTTATTTTTTCACACTATCAGGTTGTTTGTAATCTTGACATTTGGACGATTCTGAATAAACATATTTTTCGTCCTCATAGTCATTTTTAGTTATCACATTCACCTTGCACTGCACACCACCAGCACTACTGTTTTGAGAGCACTCTGGCTGAGCCAATTATTGGATAGAAGTCTAGTGTGATATAGCCATCCCACTGGTGGGTTGGCCACACAGATTTCACTCCATCATCTCCCAGATGACGATGCTCCGCCAGAGTGATGGACTGATGGGACTTGTTCCTGAGCCGGGTGCGACTCAAATTGTTTTTGTGACTGATGTTCTTATCCTCTTGAGCATACATATTAGGTTTGACAAATTGACCAATAATCCCCTATTCTGTTCTTTCTGTACTTGACTGGGGGTGTGGAGATTATTTGGTCGGTAAATATTATCCCCTAGACCCTCTTTTACAAAATTGTGTTTTCAGGAACAGACTTAGTGGCACCGTGGTTGAGAGGGGATGCAGTCTGCGATGATGCCGGTACAATGATATGAACTCTGCCAATGTTAAATCAAAACTCAGTCCCAACTGTGTGACCTACTCGATGGCAGTGTAGGCCGGAGACAGCGGTCAGCAGTGGCCCAAAGCCACGTGTCGGTGGCTCGCGATGGACAGAGTTAGTGACACCAGAGCAGGTGTCGGTAGTGTTCGATCACCTCCATAACGATGATCCTTTTTTCTTCACCATGATCATTCTCTTACACCTCTCCTTCCGTGCAATGATATGTACTATGCCTTTGAACAATCGAGGCTCAGTTCCAATTGTGTGACCTACTGCGGGACTCGGGCTTGGAGCTTGCACTGGCACATGGTGGGCCCTCTTCGACGCACTCCGGTGTCGGTAGGTGGGCATTGAGGCCTGGGTGCACAGGGGTGGGCAAGACTGGGTCGGAAACCAGCATCCCGGGGTGCAGCAGGCACACCGGATCGCTGGCAACACTGCTCACGGTGATGGCATTGGCCTCTTGGTGGGATGAGAGGCTCTGCCCTTGCAGAGACACTGGGCATTCCAGAAGAGGACCACGCCCAAAGTTACGTGCCTTTTATACACACCCCTACGCTGGCCTGACGTACGCCGGGCCAGCCCAATAAGCTCAAGCTTATGGGGGGACGTAACAAGCTACATTTCCGCAATCTTCCCAACTGGCTGGGGTGACATGGTTGCGTCCGCTGTCCACTACACTCCAAACACCAGCGGTGTGTGTTGGATTGGATATGTGTGTGGTCTGCATACTGCAGTCTTTCCAGCAAATCCACTCCACACTTGGCATTGTGTACTTTCTCATTCATCACTCACTTGCCTCCTTCACACATGCCTGAGCCCCACCTATGCCCACATTGTGCTATTGTGTGGCTTCGGTGCCATACCGTTAATGGCTAATGTACATGGCTGCCCCATGTTCCCACAGTAAGTTGTGTTGTCATGTCTGGTGGGTGTGCATGTTATTTGGCATGTTGTATGTGAGCTTGTGACGTGTGCATTCCCAGTGTTGTAAGTTGCATGATTGTGGAGTTGAGGTGTGTGGTGTGTTCATTTGGTATGTGCCAACGAGCAGTGCATTTTTGTGGGTGCCATCCTGGTAGTGCTGGTTGAATAAGGACTGTCGGAAGATGTTGGGATCATGCACACTGCCTGGACGGTTGGCGATGACGTTGGTGGAGATTTTCCGGTGGTCCAATATTGCCTGGACATTGGTGGAATACTTGCACTTACTGTTGCAGTTATTATGCGCAGTGTTGCCAGGGGGCACAAGTAGGACATGTGTCCAGTCAATTGCCCCCTGACACATGCGGAAAGCCAGCTATGATGTAGACACCTTGCTTGGTCTCCGGCTGTTCCTGCGCAGTGTGGGGGAAGTATAGATAGTGGGGTACCAACCTGATGATGTCATCCATGACAGTTGTGAGGGACTTTGATTGGGCTGGCTGTGAGACTCCTCCAAATCAGGCGGTGGTTTGTTGGAGGGTACCAGAGCCCACCACGTGCAGCACAGCCAGCAGCTTTGTCTGAGGTGGGATGTTGGTTGTCCGCTGTGTTGGTACCGTCAGCCTGTGTACCATGGTGGTCAGGATGCGGAGGATGGTTGTCCCTTTGAGTCTGTAAAGGGCAATTACATTCTCTGGTGTTGGGTCTGTGAGGTTGGTGCATTTTCTGAAGGTCGCTGTCTTCTTCTGCGCTGCCTCAGTGGAGGTCCGGGGGTGGGTGGGGTCCTGGGCGTGGTGGATGTGGGTGTTGTTGACCTCTGGGCTGTCCGGCCAGCATGATCAGTGGCTCCATGGCATCTGGTATTCTACAGGTGTGGGGCTGGGCTCGCTTTTCTGGTGCAGGTTGTCGTCCGACTTTACACCAGGTCAGAGCAGGTGTTAATTTCCTGGTGCTAACGCGCCTTATCACATTTTTTGGGTTGTTATCGCCTATCTGGCTGGTCATTGAGAATGTTGCGGAGTGCTGTTGTCACGCCTTTTGGCACAGGAACGCCTACTCTGAATCTCAATAACGATGGTTGTGGGGCACATCTGTGGCGATGTTTTTTGCGGCTGCTATCGCAGGTAAACTGTGATATGGGCTGTTAACACCAGCTTGAGAATGTGGCGATATATTTATTGCCACTTTGGCTTCGATAAAGTGCCCTTAACTCTGTAATAGTTCCGTGAGAATATGCCCCACTAATGTTTCCTTTGATGGTAGTACTCCAGCTGTGGGAATGGATGAGATCAGAACAAACACTAGACCCATCTTTATCTAAGCCCCGGGCCACATCTTCTCCTCCCTTCCAGGAGAGATTGATGAGACGTAGCCCCCTCCTGCTCTGAATGGGTGGTGGACAGCTGCTCTGGCCTCTGGCTGTCACTGGACTCTTTCCTGATGTGGTTCCTGCTCAGACATTTGTTTCTCAACTGGCTTGCAGCGATTTAGGGCTGTGAAGGCCACTCCTGACGCCAAGCTCCAAACCCATAGGCTATGCAGCCTCTGTTAGATGAAATAAGCTTGAGCAAATGGGATATAAATGCGGTTTTGGCAACGATTTTGTGCCTGGCTCAAGAAGAGCATATCGGATGCAGGCTTTAAGTGATAACCTGGCTTGAGTTTCTTACAGCACTCTGGCCTTGCAGAAGGCAGTATCTCATTAGTAATGGCTCCTATATAATGTTAAAGCAAAACCAAAGGGGATGATGGACGGAGTGTTGAACATTTCAAGCACTCACCCCCAGTCAACTGATCTGGGTTTAATCCATCATCATTCTTTAGCTCTCTCCGCCACCCCAGTTCAGGCGTGGCCATATACAAATCAGTCTGACCCTGTGCCTCATGGGAACAGTCCAGCCCGAACTGCCAAGCCATGTCTTCCCTGGACCGGAAACAAGCATCCTGGGACCAGTTTCTGACTAATCAGCCGTCATCAGCCAGGCTAGCTTGAATCCAGTGGCAAAGTTAGCAAGAGACCCATGTCTGGGCATACCCTGCCTACTTAGGGTGAACAAAGCAAAACCAAAGTGGGGCGGGTATGCTCTGACGTGAGTCCCGTGCTCTCCATGCCACCGGAATCAAGCTATCCTGGCTGATGAGGGCTGAAGGCCCGAAACTGGTCCTAGGATGCTTGTTTCAAGTCCAGGGAGGACCTGGCTTCGCAGTTCGGGCTGGACTGTTCCCATGGGGCACAGGGTCAAGACTGATTTGCATATGGCTGGGTTCAAACTGGAATGGCATGGTGAGCAAAACAACGATGGATTTAGGCCCAGATCTCTGTACTGGGGTGAATATATCACATTGATCTGCATTCTGTCCATCAACTGTTGTTTTTTCCAATATAATGTTAGCCTTTGAGGGCATGCACTAGTAATCCGTCAAGTCCATTAAGGGCGCAAAAGGGAGCATATTTTGCACAAGCAATCGCTTTCCCATTATATCATTTGGGAACTGTTCAAGGGCACAATGAGTTGGTGACACTGATCAATAATAATTCACAGCCAAGATAACATAATTTCCTCAATCTTTCCTTAGTAGCCTTCTTTCTATTTTCTATTTTTAGGAAGGATGAGAGCGTGTATCCCGCACTTGCAGACGCCTTATATCAAGAACTTGTATTTATATAGTGCTTGAATAAAAAAGCAGATATAAAAAATTTGTGATTTAGACTCATCCCTTGCAGCTTATCCAGGATGTTAACATCAAGGGTGTAAATCACTGAGCCAATGTACTGCCATTAAAGTTGGCTCCTAAGACCACTTGTTTTCAGGGCAGTCTGATTCAGCAGCGCTCTCTCTCTCAGCCTCTTCCCTTCTCCTTGCTAAACACTCTGGCAGATATTTTGGAGGTGGGTTTCATGTTTGTTCTTGTCATTCACCATTTGTAAAACTGAAGCCCTCCCATTAGAGGAACTATGCTTCTTGTAACATCTCTCATCTTCATTTTACACATAACACAAAAAACTCCCTCCTCGCTTTGAGCCTTCTTCTTTTATTTTCCATTGTCCCAACAATTCCATCTATTGATTCCAAAATCTATTTTTATATTCCGCTGATGCTTTGCATTATGTTATGCTACTTGGTTTGTGTAGAATGCACCTGCACCATTAACCTGGGCTCAAAAAACCGTGAGTAATCCCAGATATTTGATGACTGTATATCACTGTACATCACTAAGAATAGTAATTGATCAGGTTCTGATTCTATGTTGTGAATCTACAGGATCTAGCATTTGAGTAGGACGATGGGTGTGTGGCAAGCCCTGTACAAAAGCCACTAACTAGGATGGCGATTAGCCCACTTATCGTGTTATCCTTTTGGTTTCACAGGTAGCTATTGAAGATGATAGATGGGCAGACTATGACATTGCTGACACTGTGTAGAGGCTGCATTGTCTTACAAAATCAACAAGGGAGGGAGGTAGAGTAGTAGAAGTAGGATTCTTACTCCACAAGATAGTATGTATAAACAAAAGGAATCCTACCAGAGGAGAAGTGCTACCCAAGGGAGGTATGGGAGCACTCAGGGTTTTGTAAAATACCCCTCACACACCCAAAGGCCCCTTGGTGTCCTGCTTCATCATCGGGGTCTTCGCACCCCTCTAACGGGATGCGGCGTGCTGCGACCTACGACTACGCGGGAGCACTTGTCAAATGACTATGTGTGGTGCGTGTGGTGCAAGTGAGTGGTAATGTGAGTGGTGGTGGGTAGTGAAGAGTTAAAAAGTACCTGGCTCGTAGGTGAAATTTTTTTTTTTTTTATTCAGGACCTCGAGCTGGCACTATTAAAAGAAGTGATGTGCGAGGTAAGTCTGTCGTGATAATGAACAGTACCTCATGTGTGCGTCGACATGTTTCGGGGCTGGCGCCTCTTCTTCAGGACGGGAGCACAACTTCCCCACCTTACTCACGTTTTACTATTTGTAACTTTTAAAAAATATTGGTTAGTTAAATAAAAGTGACAAAAAAATTACAAGTGGTATATAGGCTATAATGTGCCTACAGCGGATTTTGGCTCAGGATACATGCAGTTGCATGACCTGAAAAATGAAAAAGAAAACAAAAGAAAGGTCACCCAAGGTCTGGGAGGTTCTACAGGTGCAGTCACCTGGAACAACCTTATAGTACAGTTGCCCTGTAAAGGAAAATAACTCACAAAACATACAACATAGAGAACACATAAGATGTTTATAAATATAACAAGATACCAAAGAAAATGTAGGTCATACTCAATAGAAAAGAGTTGATTGCTTCATGAGCTCATAGAAGCGTCTGGGGGTTGATTGCTACTTTGTGCAATCTGAGTGGAGAAATAAAAGTAACAGAACCGAGATTTAGTGATTAGTTCTTACTTGGTTAGGAGGTGAAGTCTTGTTAGCCCTTTTGAAATACTCACAAAGTAGGGACGAAATTGCCACCGTCTTACCCCTCGCGCTGCTCCGCTCGTATGGTTGTTAGAGCCTTTTACTCGAGGTATATATACCAGATGAAATTGATTAATTAGCCCAAAATGTAATTGCCGGATTAGGTGTGGTGCCCAAATATGGGCTTTCCGCCGGCCTGGTTACCGTTTGAGGGCTGGTTGTATTGCCTGGAAATAGTTGGTTCATACGGAGGGCGAAAAAACGCCCCTGCCTGTGCGAGCGCTGCCGCCTCAAGTGTCCCAGTCTCGCACATGCGCATACGCTCGTGTGGAGCATGCGCATGCGCGTAAAGGAGACACTACATGACCGTGCAAGCGCGGTTCCAGTAAATGCTCCCTCGGTTGTTGTGGGGAGTTTGGTACGCTAAGAATAGGTGTGGCAAACGTTATGGGCCGCACTCTCCATTGTTCAACATTGTTAAATGGTAGTGGGTGGTCTTTACAAGTACTTCTGAAATTGGTATGTTAAGAATAGGTGTGGCAAACGCTATTGTACATCATTCTTAAATGAGAGTGGAAGGGTATTGTAAATAGGTATTTACAAGTACTTCTGAAACTGGTACATTTTATTCTGTACATATCCATCGAGTGGGTAGTACATTCATTAGGTGGACAGTTGTGACCAAAGGACATCATCATTGAGTCCTTGTATATGCGTGCCCAGACGGAACACCCATCTTTGTTCCTTCTGAAAAAGGCCTTTTTCCGATGGCAATGATTCAATGATTGTCCAGTTTAGATCATTGACACAGTGTTGTTTTTCGAGGTAGTGTGTTGCCATCTTCGTGGTGCTCTTTTTGCACCTTACATTGCTTTTATGTTCATTTAGTCTTGTTTTCACAGCTCTGGTGGTCATCCCCACGTATTCCAAACCACAGGGGCAAGTTATTATATAGACCACATTCTTGGTGTTACAATTCGTGAGGCGTCGTTGTTCCCAGGTGGTGCCATTCCTGAATGTAAGGGTCTTGCTCTTTTTCGTCAGGTGGCAGCTACTACAGTTTCCGCATGGAAAATGGCCCTGAATACCATCAGGTTGTGTCCTGGTATCCAAAACTGTCTTTGGTCTGGTATGTACCAAGATGTCTTTCAGGTTGCGTCCACGACGGTGGGCATACATAGGTTTCTCCAGATTGAGTGTACCACAGTTGAGAATAGACCAATGTTTATTTATAATTTTGGACACTTCATTGGACACAGTAGTGTAGGTAGTGACACAAATTGGTCTTTTGTTGTCACCCGGCTCACCTACTCGATCTTCAAGAAGAGCCTCTCTGTGATTATTCGTGGCCCTTTTCATGGCTCTATTGATAGTCTTCTCTGGGTACTGTCTTTGTAACAATTTCTCTTTGAGGTCACAAGCCTGTGCCTTGTACTCAGTCAGTTCGGTGCAGTTACGTCTCAATCGTAAAAATTGTCCATACGGCAAATTCTCTCTTAAGTGTCTGGGGTGAAAACTGTCGTATCTTAACAGACAGTTCCTCGCCGTGGGTTTGAAATGGGTGGTACTTTTTAATTTACCACCTTGAGAGTAGATATTGAGGTCCAGAAAGACCATGGAATGATGCGAGACAGTGCTGGTAAATTTTAAGAAAGCATTCTGGTTGTTCAACCATGCTAGGAAATCCACCGCTGATTGGTGGTTCCCATTCCAGATGACGAAAACGTCATCAATATACCTTTTCCAGGTATTGATGTTGCTCCTGTATGGATTGTCTGGATGTAGGATCTTGTTGGTCTCTAGATGGTGGACATATAGTCCAGCCAGACTCGGAGCAAAAGTGCTGCCCATGCTGGTACCATGGCTCTGTAAATAGATGGTTTGTTTGTACTGGAAAAAGTTGTGTTGTAGTGCTAACGAGATACACTCAAGGACCAGACCTCTTGGTGTTTGGTACTTCCAAGGAGTAGTAAAAAGTACTTCTTCGATGATTTGGAGTGTTTCATCATGAGGCAGGCTAGTATATAAACTCTCCACGTCCAGACTCATCAGAAGTTGTTTTGATGGGTCGAAGTCTCTGTTGTCAAGCAGTTGTAGAACCGACTTGGTATCTTTTAGGTAGGTGGTTGTTGACTGGACCAATGGGCGTAGGAAGGCATCTGCAAATTTGGAAAGGGGCTCAAGAATAGAGCCAAGTCCTGATACAATAGGTCTTCCCGGTGGTTTGGAAAGGGGCTCAAGAATAGAGCCAATTCCTGATACAATAGGTCTTCCCGGTGGGTTGGACATGTCTTTGTGGATTTTAGGGATGCAGTAGAAGTAAGGGATGCGTGGTGCTGACTGTTGTAGGAATTCTGCCTCATTTTTACTCAACCAGTCATGCGCAAGCCCTTCTTCGATCATGCTCCCTATCCTTGTCCTGAGTCTATCCGTAGGGTCGTCCTGTAATGCTGTGTAGTTTCGTCTATCAGATATTAATCTCAGGCATTCTGCATCATACAACTCTGTTGTTTGCACCACTATTGCACCACCCTTGTCTGCCGGTTTTATTATTATTTTGTTGTTATCAGCTAGTTCCCTTATGGCTTGTTGCTCTTGTCTGTTGGTATTATGAAAGACTTTAGCCGTTGACAGATCGATTTTATTGACTTCGGTCATAATTGCCTTTTCAAATGTTAGTATTTCGATGGGCAGAGCGGAGTCAGGGGGGGTGAATGTGGACTTTGTTCGTAGTCCTGTATCTGTTGTTCCTTGGGTGGACGGTTTGTCCTGAAAAAAGGCCTGTAATTTCAGCTTCCTCACAAAGTCTTTCATTTCCATATTTAATCTGAAAATGTCTGGTTTGTGCGTAGGTACAAATCCTAGTCCCTTGTTAAGTACATTTTCCTGGATCTCAGTTAGAGGCCAGGGAGTCAGATTTACCACTAAGTTCCCCTTTTGCTCGTTGAGGGCTGGTTCGGGAGGGATCCCGTCATGCTCCTCGTTGTCCTGGAGTTGTTCTGTTCCTGTTGGTCTTCCCAGGCCACATTGTTGCCTTTTCTGTTTCTTCCCCGTGTCCCGGGGCGTGAGCCTAAAAAAGGCTGTTGGTCATAGAAACCCTCATTGTATTCTGGGTTCCACTGTTGGTAGTTTGGTCCTGCCAAAGGTGGACCAAATGGGAAAGGGGTGAATTGTGGTGGGCCCAGGTATGTTGGGTATTGGGGTTGGGGTTGGGGTTGGTAGCCTCGCCACCCCCTTTGTCTGGGGAATTGTTGTCTTCTTTGTCTCCAGCCACCTCTCCGTCGTTTATACCCCTTATTCCCGCTAGAATTTGATCCAGAGGAACCATTATCTGAACCATCGCTGTCATAATCGCTGTTAGAGTTTTTTGGAACGTAATCAGCTTTAGTGTAAGGGTAGGCTCCTTCTGGTGTGAATTTTGCTTTATCCTTACTTAATTTGTTGGTCTTGCTTTGTTTGAGTGTGAACTCAAAATCAGTCATCTGCTGATTTAGTTCGTCCAATCTCGCTTTTAGGTCAGCTGGTGATATATATGTGTTCAGTTGGACTTCGATTTTGTTGATCTAAATTTTTAGTTCTTGGGTGATCCTAGCTGCTGTTTTTATTATCAAGACCAGCCAGTCTCTTGAACAATGCCATGAGATCAATGACCATTCTTTTTTAAAAATGAGATCATTCTGAAAAATCAGTGGTTCGTTTTTCGTTCGTTCGTTTTTAACAATTAGCCCTGGTGGTGCCATTTTACTCCTAAGATATTCTTTCATGAAAAGGCCGTGTAGCGCTGCTTTTATTTGGTTGCGTCTCAAATTGATTAATTCATTCCACTCATTGATGTTAGGACCGGTTTATGGATTGCTCAGGCCTTCGAAAGGGCTGATGTCTCTCAATATCCGGTCAATTTCGTCCTCCCCAAACGTGAGGCCATGTTCGTCCTCCATTATGTAAATGACCGCTGTCTTCCTTAGTATATGGTGTGTGTTCCTATGTGTGTGAGTTGGTGTTGAACTCCCGCAGCTGAACGCTGCCTACTGAACAAAATCAACAAGGGAGGGAGGTAGAGTAGTAGAAGTAGGATTCTTACTCCACAAGATAGTATGTATAAACAAAAGGAATCCTACCAGAGGAGAAGTGCTACCCAAGGGAGGTATGGGAGCACTCAGGTTTTTGTAAAATACCCCTCACACACCAAAAGGCCCCTTGGTGTCATGCTTCATCATCGGGGTCTTCGCACCCCTCTAACGGGATGCGGCGTGCTGCGACCTACGACTATGCGGGAGCACTTGTCAAATGACTATGTGTGGTGCGTGTGGTGCAAGTGAGTGGTAATGTGAGTGGTGGTGGGTAGTGAAGAGTTATAAAGTACCTGGCTCGTAGGTGAAATTTTCTTTTTTATTCAGGACCTCGAGCTGGCACTATTAAAAGAAGTGATGTGCGAGGTAAGTCTGTCGTGATAATGAACAGTACCTCATGTGTGCGTCGACATGTTTCGGGGCTGGCGCCCCTTCTTCAGGACGGGAGCACAACTTCCCCACCTTACTATTAAAAGAAGTGATGTGCGAGGTAAGTCTGTTGTGATAATGAACAGTACCTCATGTGTGCGTCGACATGTTTCGGGGATGGCGCCCCTTCTTCAGAAACCGGTCCTTACGTGAGTAAGGTGGGGAAGTTGTGCTCCCGTCCTAAAGAAGGGGCGCCAGCCCCGAAACATGTCGACGCACACATGAGGTACTGTTCATTATCACGACAGACTTACCTCGCACATCACTTCTTTTAATAGTAAGGTGGGGAAGTTGTGCTCCCGTCCTGAAGAAGGGGCACCAGCCCCGAAACATGTCGACGCACACATGAGGTACTGTTCATTATCACGACAGACTTACCTCGCACATCACTTCTTTTAATAGTGCCAGCTCGAGGTCCTGAATAAAAAAAAAAATTTCACCTACGAGCCAGGTACTTTTTAACTCTTCACTACCCACCACCACTCACATTACCACTCACTTGCACCACACGCACCACACATAGTCATTTGACAAGTGCTCCCGCGTAGTCGTAGGTCGCAGCACGCCGCATCCCGTTAGAGGGGTGCGAAGACCCCGATGATGAAGCATGACACCAAGGGGCCTTTTGGTGTGTGAGGGGTATTTTACAAAACCCTGAGTGCTCCCATACCTCCCTTAGGTAGCACTTCTCCTCTGGTAGGATTCCTTTTGTTTATACATACTATCTTGTGGAGTAAGAATCCTACTTCTACTAGTCTACCTCCCTCCCTTGTTGATTTTGTTCAGTAGGCAGCGTTCAGCTGCGGGAGTTCAACACCAACTCACACACATAGGAACACACACCATATACTAAGGAAGCCAACGGTCATTTACATAATGGAGGACGAACATGGCCTCACGTTTGGGGAGGACGAAATTGACCGGATACTGAGAGACATCAGCCCTTTCGAAGGCCTGAGCAATCCAGAAACCGGTCCTAACATCAATGAGTGGAATGAATTAATCAATTTGAGACGCAACCAAATAAAAGCAGCGCTACACGGCCTTTTCATGAAAGAATATCTTAGGAGTAAAATGGCACCACCAGGGCTAATTGTTAAAAATGAACCACTGATTTTTCAGAATGATCTCATTTTTAAAAAAGAATGGTCATTGATCTCATGGCATTGTTCAAGAGACTGGCTGGTCTTGATAATAAAAACAGCAGCTAGGATCACCCAAGAACTAAAAATTGAGATCAACAAAAACGAAGTCCAACCGAACACATATATATCACCAGCTGACCTAAAAGCGAGATTGGACGAACTAAATCAGCAGATGACTGATTTTGAGTTCACACTCAAACAAAGCAAGACCAACAAATTAAGTAAGGATAAAGCAAAATTCACACCAGAAGGAGCCTACCCTTACACTAAAGCTGATTACGTTCCAAAAAACTCTAACAGCGATTATGACAGCGATGGTTCAGATAATGGTTCCTCTGGATCAAATTCTAGCGGGAATAAGGGGTATAAACCACGGAGAGGTGGCTGGAGACAAAGAAGACAACAATTCCCCAGACAGAGGGGGTGGCGAGGCTACCAACCCCAACCCCAACCCCAATATCCAACATACCTGGGCCTACCACAATTCACCCCTTTCCTATTTGGTCCACCTATGGCAGGACCAAACTACCAACAGTGGAACCCAGAATACAATGAGGGTTTCTATGACCAACAGCCTTTTTTAGGCTCACGCCCCGGGACACGGGGAAGAAACAGAAAAGGCAGCAATGTGGCCTGGGAAGACCAACAGGAACAGACCAACTCCAGGACAACGAGGAGCATGGCGGGATCCCTCCCGAACCAGCCCTCAACGAGCAAAAGGGGAACTTAGTGGTAAATCTGACTCCCTGGCCTCTAACTGAGATCCAGGAAAATGTACTTAACAAGGGACTAGGATTTGTACCTACGCACAAACCAGACATTTTCAGATTAAATATGGAAATGAAAGACTTTGTGAGGAAGCTGAAATTACAGGCCTTTTTTCAGGACAAACCGTCCACCCAAGGAACAACAGATACAGGACTACGAACAAAGTCCACATTCACCCCCCTGACTCCGCTCTGCCCATCGAAATACTAACATTTGAAAAGGCAATTATGGCCGAAGTCAATAAAATCGATCTGTCAACGGCTAAAGTCTTTCATAATACCAACAGACAAGAGCAACAAGCCATAAGGGAACTAGCTGATAACAACAAAATAATAATAAAACCGGCAGACAAGGGTGGTGCAATAGTGGTGCAAACAACAGAGTTGTATGATGCAGAATGCCTGAGATTACTATCTGTTAGACGAAACTACACAGCATTACAGGACGACCCTACGGATAGACTCAGGACAAGGATAGGGAGCATGATCGAAGAAGGGCTTGCGCATGACTGGTTGAGTAAAAATGAGGCAGAATTCCTACAACAGTCAGCACCATGCATCCCTTACTTCTACTGCATCCCTAAAATCCACAAAGACATGTCCAACCCACCGGGAAGACCTATTGTATCAGGAATTGGCTCTATTCTTGAGCCCCTTTCCAAATTTGCAGATGCCTTCCTACGCCCATTGGTCCAGTCAACAACCACCTACCTAAAAGATACCAAGTCGGTTCTACAACTGCTTGACAACAGAGACTTCGACCCATCAAAACAACTTCTGATGAGTCTGGACGTGGAGAGTTTATATACTAGCCTGCCTCATGATGAAACACTCCAAATCATCGAAGAAGTACTTTTTACTACTCCTTGGAAGTACCAAACACCAAGAGGTCTGGTCCTTGAGTGTATCTCGTTAGCACTACAACACAACTTTTTCCAGTACAAACACACCATCTATTTACAGAGCCATGGTACCAGCATGGGCAGCACTTTTGCTCCGAGTCTGGCTGGACTATATGTCCACCCTCTAGAGACCAACAAGATCCTACATCCAGACAATCCATACAGGAGCAACATCAATACCTGGAAAAGGTATATTGATGACGTTTTCGTCATCTGGAATGGGAACCACCAATCAGCGGTGGATTTCCTAGCATGGTTGAACAACCAGAATGCTTTCTTAAAATTTACCAGCACTGTCTCGCATCATTCCATGGTCTTTCTGGACCTCAATATCTACTCTCAAGGTGGTAAATTAAAAAGTACCACCCACTTCAAACCCACGGCGAGGAACTGTCTGTTAAGATACGACAGTTTTCACCCCAGACACTTAAGAGAGAATTTGCCGTATGGACAATTTTTACGATTGAGACGTAACTGCACCGAACTGACTGAGTACAAGGCACAGGCTTGTGACCTCAAAGAGAAATTGTTACAAAGACAGTACCCAGAGAAGACTATCAATAGAGCCATGAAAAGGGCGAAGAATAATCACAGAGAGGCTCTTCTTGAAGATCGAGTACGTGAGCCGGGTGACAACAAAAGACCAATTTGTGTCACTACCTACACTACTGTGTCCAATGAAGTGTCCAAAATTATAAATAAACATTGGTCTATTCTCAACTGTGGTACACTCAATCTGGAGAAACCTATGTATGCCCACCGTCGTGGACGCAACCTGAAAGACATCTTGGTACATACCAGACCAAAGACAGTTTTGGATACCAGGACACAACCTGATGGTATTCAGGGCCATTTTCCATGCGGAAACTGTAGTAGCTGCCACCTGACGAAAAAGAGCAAGACCCTTACATTCAGGAATGGCACCACCTGGGAACAACGACGCCTCACGAATTGTAACACCAAGAATGTGGTCTATATAATAACTTGCCCCTGTGGTTTGGGATACGTGGGGATGACCACCAGAGCTGTGAAAACAAGACTAAATGAACATAAAAGCAATGTAAGGTGCAAAAAGAGCACCACCAAGATGGCAACACACTACCTCGAAAAACAACACTGTGTCAATGATCTAAACTGGACAATCATTGAATCATTGCCATCGGAAAAAGGCCTTTTTCAGAAGGAACAAAGATGGGTGTTCCGTCTGGGCACGCATATACAAGGACTCAATGATGATGTCCCTTGGTCACAACTGTCCACCTAATGAATGTACTACCCACTCGATGGATATGTACAGAATAAAATGTACCAGTTTCAGAAGTACTTGTAAATACCTATTTACAATACCCTTCCACTCTCATTTAAGAATGATGTACAATAGCGTTTGCCACACCTATTCTTAACATACCAATTTCAGAAGTACTTGTAAAGACCACCCACTCCCATTTAACAATGTTGAATAATGGAGAGTGCGCCCCATAACGTTTGCCACACCTATTCTTAGCGTACCAAACTCCCCACAACAACCGAGGGAGCATTTACTGGAACCGCGCATGCTCGGTCATGTAGTGTCTCCTTTACGCGCATGCGCATGCTCCACACGAGCGTATGCGCATGTGCGAGACTGGGACACTTGAGGCGGCAGCGCTCGCACAGGCAGGGGCGTTTTTTCGCCCTCCGTATGAACCAACTATTTCCAGGCAATACAACCAGCCCTCAAACGGTAACCAGGCCGGCGGAAAGCCCATATTTGGGCACCACACCTAATCCGGCAATTAAATTTTGGGCTAATTAATCAATTTCATCTGGTATATATACCTCGAGTAAAAGGCTCTAACAACCATACGAGCGGAGCAGCGCGAGGGGTAAGATGGTGGCAATTTCGTCCCTACTTTGTGAGTATTTCAAAAGGGCTAACAAGACTTCACCTCCTAACCAAGTAAGAATTAATCACTAAATCTCGGTTCTGTTACTTTTATTTCTCCACTCAGATTGCACAAAGTAGCAATCAACCCCCAGACGTTTCTATGAGCTCATGAAGCAATCAACTCTTTTCTATTGAGTATGACCTACATTTTCTTTGGTATCTTGTTATATTTATAAACATCTTATGTGTTCTCTATGTTGTATGTTTTGTGAGTTATTTTCCTTTACAGAGCAACTGTACTATAAGGTTGTTCCAGGTGACTGCACCTGTAGAACCTCCCAGACCTTGGGTGACCTTTCTTTTGTTTTCTTTTTCATTTTTCAGGTCATGCAACTGCATGTATCCTGAGCCAAAATCCGCTGTAGGCACATTATAGCCTATATACCACTTGTAATTTTTTTGTCACTTTTATTTAACTAACCAATATTTTTTAAAAGTTACAAATAGTAAAACGTGAGTAAGGTGGGGAAGTTGTGCTCCCATCCTGAAGAAGGGGCGCCAGCCCCGAAACATGTCGACGCACACATGAGGTACTGTTCATTATCACAACAGACTTACCTCGCACATCACTTCTTTTAATAATGCCAGCTCGAGGTCCTGAATAAAAAAAATTTTTCACCTACGAGCCAGGTACTTTTTAACTCTTCACTACCCACCACCACTCACATTACCACTCACTTGCACCACACGCACCACACATAGTCATTTGACAAGTGCTCCCGCGTAGTCGTAGGTCGCAGCACACCACATCCCGTTAGAGGGGTGCGAAGACCCCGATGATGAAGCATGACACCAAGGGGCCTTTTGGTGTGTGAGGGGTATTTTACAAAACCCTGAGTGCTCCCATACCTCCCTTGGGTAGCACTTCTCCTCTGGTAGGATTCCTTTTGTTTATACATACTGCATTGTCTTACAGCCTCTACACGTAGCTGCGTCCAAGCTTGTGAGCGATGCTAGGGCCACTGGGACCACTAAGCCAAACGGGGCATCTGTGGACCTGCTACATCTTTTCCAGTGAACCCATGTGTCCACAACAAATCCAACTAGCTAGAGCACACTTATTACTCTCCAAGGAATGGAGCAAATCAAGGCAACGGTCCTGAAGGCGATGACCCAGGAACCATCCGTCCCCTCAGCCCGCTTCAGTAGGGCATGCAGAGAGTGTCGGCCAGTGCTTGTTTTCTCTCTTTGTATCTTCTTGGTATATGCTCTCTTGGGTTTAAAATACAAATATGTTCAACATGCGGACTAGCTCTACATTGTAGTGTGGTGAGGCACTGGGAATTGTAATCCGCGATGAGGATTGCTTTTTTTCCTTCTTTTTTCAGTGCAAGCCTCGCCCAAGGGCATAAGAGCTCTTTACAACAGAACCACACTACGTTACACTTCTGGCACAGGGAAACTAATTGCCTTCAATACAGGGGCCTGGTTAATTATTGCACCTGGTTTATAGTGATCCCTCATAACAAGCTCTTAAGTGATATGCAGGAACAACAGGATGTTGAGCCAAAGCTGGGATTCTAATATAGTTCGCCATCGTCCAAATGTATTAGCTCTAGCCACTAGGCGACATCTATTCTTTTCAGCGTTATCTGCAGAAGAAAGATACAGGAGTATAGACGAGAGAGTGAGATTCTAGAGTGGGTGCCTCCTTGCCCCATTCTATTGTAATTGTATGACACTCTGTTTTTATTTTTGGGATTTACCAGATTTGTTTACCCATTTGTTTTTAGCCGAGGCACTTGTGTCTGCAACTCGAAGAACACGTTTGTTGCCAAAGGAAGGCAAAGTACTACAAACATGATGTCCTAGTGACATGGCCTGAGAAGGGTCAACCCTAAGGAGGGAAACACAATGCACCTCATTAACAATATTTTGATGCATGGCAGTGCAGCAGGCCTTCCTGCTGCACTGCCGTGCTTCAATAGAAAATGGCAGGAATGAGCCGTATCTACAAGATAAAGGCCCTTCCTGTCCTTTTCCCTGCACTGGCGCTTAATGAATGACCATGCACCAACGAAGGCTCCATTTTGCCATGGGGCAAGGGTGTTTGCCTCGTAGGGGTGATTGTTTTGTGCAGGAAGAACACCTTCCTACACAAAAACAATCACAAGATGTGTTTTCTTCTTTCTATGTGTGCTTCAGGATGCAGCCCACATAGAAAAAGGAAGTACAAGGAGGAGAAATAAAGGCATTTCTTCTCGTTGTGCCTCCCTTATGCCTCCCCTGGGGAGGTGTAGGAATCTGATGCATTTCCAGGTTTACGAAACCTTGTAAATCTGGGAATGCTTCAGGTTCCATGGATGTTGCATGGGAGCACCCACAGCAGCACCCATGGAAAGCCCCTTTCACACACAGTAACATGTGAAAGGGGGCATATTTAGAAGGCCATGAAAGCCACGCAGGGTGGCTTTACATGGCCTTGTAAATATGTGCAGGCACACTGCATCGCCGGTGCATCCATAAAAGTGATGCACCAGCAGTTCAATGGGCTCTTAACACCTTGGCTGCGACGCCGATTTTGCGGAAGTGCGGCACTTCCGCAAAACGGGCGGGGCCGCGTCGGCCATTGGCCGACGGCAGCACCAGGGAGGTAGCGTTGCCGGCAGCATGGAAGGGGTTAAATAAGCACCAATATTTGTAGAATAGAGCTTCGATCCCCGGGGCTTTAAATGTCATAATTCCATTCTTCTTAGTGTCATAAAATAAATGCTAACACTCCCGAGTTTTTGGAAGCTAAAAATGAGGTTATTGCTGCTATTTCCGCTTAAAATTTGATATTTTGACAAACTACTGAGTTTTAAATATTGTGATACAGAAATAGCATTATAAAAATGTTGTTATTCCAATAGAATTGTTGTACTGAGACCACAAAAAGGAACTGAAGCTGAATACTACAAAAAACTATTAATTCAGCTATTTATCCTACAATTGCAATGAGAAGAAAAAGAGGTGAAATAAAAAGTAAATGTTATAAAATTACACACACAGCCAGAATTACCATGATAACAACATTAGCACAGAAGATGGTCAATATACCAATTGAATACAACTGAAAACAGAAATAGGATAACAAAGTAATAGAAAATGTATTACATATAATGCTATTCATAAAAAATACATTTAGCTAGCCAGGTGAAGACATAAACAGAAATGGCACATCACGTAAATCACTTGCATATACATACACAAAACAAATGCAAATAATGCAGAAAATGCACATTAAAAATGAATTATATACACTGATTAATGCAACATAAACTTGTTCATAACACCTTAACAACATCCCACATCAGCTACAATTAAGCAAACCAGCAACCAAACACAGGTCAGCACCATAGGTCAGCTAGCCATAGTCACAACAAGAATTCGGCAATGACATAGTCTCTGTTTGTGGGATTTTCCCTGATCCTGAAGAACAACTACTTGAGTGGGAGAGAGAGGACATACAAGCAGAAGATTATGTGCTTAGGGAGGATCATTCCAGAGGGCTAGAGGGCTCATGACAGGCATATTCACAGGCAAGGCAATCATGGGGCTTGGTAGATGTATTGCAATGCAACACCATTCGAGTGCAGTGGTATGTTGCTTTGCGACATTTATAGCAGGACAGTCAACATCTGGCATGTCAGTTCGGTATCTTTGCCCATTTCCTTGCCTCCTTGGGGTCGTTTACTGCACATATGCTGCACTTTTGCCAATCTGGCAGATTGCACACTACTATCTCAATTATCACCACCAGCATCCAGCACTGTGCAATCTAGCTGTGATACTAGGTGATTCTTCACATATGTGAACACTGCTTTTGCTTGGGGAACATAAGGCTGCTTCATCTTCCACCATTCTGTGTTTACATGCCAAATATGAGCTAGGGATTATGGAGACCTCGTGGTAAGTACAGAAACTGCACAAACAGGATTTGCATGTGCACAAGGGGCATACTATCCTGATGATCGTCACACTTCTAAATAAACTATCTTCCCTACATTGACCTTGATGGAATTTGCAAATGTATGCATGAGTGTAATGTGTGAAAATGTTATTTAAAACATTCACTAATGGATTTTTCATTACGATACGTAGATGATTGTGAAAATTACCTTTCTCTCCATTCCCTTACACATTCATACATGGTTTCCTGAAACAATATCATGGTAATAAATATCAATGACAAAAATATGTCAAAAATATCTTTTAGCACAATATCATGCTCCAATACTCATTATGGTGAATACCAAAATATTGGGGGGAAAATATTGCTGACACTAATTTGTTCAAAAATATGGATTTAAAAAACATATAAATAACTGTAGTAGTAAGCATACAAGCCACCGTTGTTTATCGCACCAGTTCGCTCACCACATGCGGGTGATAAAATGAAGGCCATTCCTCGCCCTGCCATGCTCTTACTTCCATGTTGTGAAGCCACGGGTACCGGTTTTAAATAAGGCCAAAATGAATCATGTGCATTGAAAAAGGCAAGGAATGCCGCAACACGTCTGCAAATTAAAAAATATAAATAAATGAACGTCACAAATACCGTGGAGTGCTAGAATTTGTCCAAGTAGGGACTTTGGTGAGAATATAATTACGTGACTGCCACAGTCACGCTGGAAGCACCCGCCCAAGAGTTTGTTTGGCAGTATGTGGTTACTAAACCAGTACAATGGTGGCTTGTATTGAAAAAGGCAAGGGTTGCCGAAACGTGTCAGTAAATTAAAAAATATAAATAAATAAAAGGCATGAATACCATGGAGTGCTCGAATTCGTCCATGTGGGGACTTTGGTGAGAATATAATTACGTGACTGGACGGTCACGCTGAAAGCTCTCGCCTGAGATATAAGTGTGCATGTGTGCTCGCTAAAAAACAAAAAATACAGGGATGTTATAGTTAGATTCAGATTTTACTCACACAATACCATATAAGTAAGTAAGTTATCTCAAGTAACCATGACTCGTGCCCTAAGGCAATTATAACTCACGTCCCGCCATGCACAATTTTCTCATCAATAATTTTACAGGAAAGGTTACACTGATATTATCAAAGATGTCATAGAAGATGTCATGAGTGATGTAAATGTGGGGGAATTAGCAGTGAATGGCAAGGACACAACTTATAGTTAACTAAGGGCACTGAACTATAACCACCCAGTAAATACATTTTTTTTTTTCTGAGGTTTTTGAAATTCTATTTCCTAACTATAACTTCCCTGTAACCTTTGGTTTTTTATGTGAATTTCTACAGTTCATAATGCTATATCCGAACTATAACTTTCCTGTAACCTTTGTTTTTTCAGTGAATTTCTAGTTTTTTTAGTATAAGGTAATATTTAATCACTATATGTTAAACCAACTGCCACCACACATGGCCTTTGGCTGTGCACAGTGGGGGGTTGGCTGCAGAGCCTGGGAGTGCGGCCAGACCCTGTGGCCAACCCTCGTAAGGCAACCAACCCATGAGCCCCTTGCTGGGTAACTTTTGGGCACAAGGACCCCATCCCACAAGGCCCAATGTATTGTTTAGGAGGACTGGTCATGGGGCTCCCCTTCCTGGGCAACGATTGGCTCCGGGGACTCAATTCACTGGATCCCACCATTATATTTATGGGGGGCAATGCACACAGTCCTCCTCCCTGAGCTGATTTAGGCCCTGATGTTCTCATCCCCGGGCCAGTCACATTGTGTGGGAGAGAGCAGCACAGACCCACTGAGACATCCACACAACCACTCATACACCGTAACAACAAGTCACACCCACACAACAACTCACTCACAGATCCATACAACCCTCATGCACCCAGTTACACGCCCATACTACCACTCACACTCCCACTTATAGACACAGACAGCCACTCAAACACCAACACAACCACTCACACACCCACAAAAGTACTCACAAAATCAACTGACCTAAGATCCACTGACACATCCAATTACACAATCACACAGCCACTTACAGACCCAGACAACTATTCAAACACCTTCACAACCACTCACAAACCCATAAAGCCACTCATGCACCCAATCACGAACCTATACTACCACTCACATATCCACTCTTAAAGGTTACAGTTAGGAAATAAAATTTGAAAACAAAGTTGAAATTCACACAAAAAACAAAGATTTCAGGGATGTTATAGTTTGAAAATAACATTACAAAACCATAATAAGTCACTGAAAGAAAAAGGTTACAGGGACATTATAGTTAGGAAATAGAGTTAAAAACAACAATAGAAATTCACTGAAAAAGGCAAAGGTTACGGGGAATTTTTAGTTAGGCTCAGAATTCACATGCACAAAACCATAGAAATTCAGCAGTTTAGTTACCTGAGCTAACTATAACTTGCACCCCACAATGTACTGCTTATGACTTCACATGTTACATCACTCATGACATGGTCAGTGAAATGGCATCGCTGATGAAATCACTGATGACATCAGCCACAGACCCACTCACACAGCCACACAACTACTCACACACCCATACGACCCCACACACACGTACACCCACACAACCACTCACACAGCCACTCACAGATCCATATATCTACTCATGCACCCTGTTAAATACCCATACAACCACTCATACACCCACTTAAAGAACCATGCAACCACTCACATACCCACAAAACCACACCCGACTCTCAGACCCATACATCCACTCACACACCCACAAAACCACTCACACACCCACTGAGAGACCCATATAGCTATTCACACACCTACACACCAAGCCATATAGCCACTCACATACCCACTCACTGACCTATACAGCCTCTCACACACCCACCCACCAACCCATACAGCCACTCACACACCCACTCACACATCCACAAGACCACTCACATACCCACAGACAGATCCATAAAGCCACTCACACACCTACTCACAAACACATACAGCCACTCACACTCCCTCTCACCAACCTTTACAGCCACTCACACACCCACTCTCAAAGGTTACAGGTTACATTTAAAAAATACAATTAAAACATCAGGTGAAATTCACTAAAAAAATGAAGGTTACAGGGATGTTATTGTTAGGAAATAACACTAAAAAGTGTAGAAATCCACTGAACCAAAACAAAAGTTACAGGGAGATTATAATTCGAAAATAGAATTTAAAAAAAGCCTTAGAAATTCCCTGAAAAAACTAAGGTTACAGCGACATTATGGTTAGGCTCAGATTTCACAAACACAAACCATAGAAATTCAGCAGTTATAGTTACCTGAGTCAACTAAAACGTACACCCCCGCAATGCACTGCTTACGACCTCTCATATTATATCACTCATGATATGGTCTGTGAAAAGACATCACTTATGCAACACCCGCAGAACTACTAACACACCCACATACCCAATCACTCACACACCCACTCACAGATCCATACAACCCTTCACACACCCATACAACTAATCTCACATCCCACTCACATACCCAATCACTCACACACACACTCACAGATCCATACAACCCCTCACACACCCAGTCACCACCCATACAACCATTCACACAGCCACTTACATAAGCCTACAACTATACAAACACCCACACACCCACTCACACACCCACTCACAAGCCCACAGCCACTCACTGACCCACACAGCTACTCATACAGCCACTCACAGACCCATACAGCAATGTACGCACCCACTTGCTGAACCACATTGCCACTCCTACACCCAAAAACCCACTCATACACTCAATCACTGACCTATACAGCCACTCACACACCCACTTTCAAAGGTTACAGTTAGGATTTATTTTTAAAAATCTTAAAAACAAAGATTACAGGTACATTATATTTAGGAATTAAATTAAAAGCACCTTAGCAATTCACTGAAAAAAATTAAGGTTAATGGGACGTTATAGTTAGGTTCAGATTTCACATGCTCAAAACCATAGAAATAGAGCAGTTATAGTTACCTGGGCTGACTATAACTTACACCCCTGGGATGCACTGCTTACGACCTCACATATTACATCACTAATTACACACCCACCCACCCACATCAATGATGTCATCAGTGATGTCACTGACAATGTCATGAATTATATAATATATGAGGTCATAAGCAGTGCATTGCGGGCTGTAAGTTATAGTTAGCTCAGGTAACTATAACTGCTGAATATCACTGGTTTCTTCGAGTGAAATGTCAGCCTAACTATAACTTCCCTGTAAGCTTTGTTTTTTGCAGTGAATTTCTAAGGTTTTTTAAATTCTATTTCCCAAACTATAACGCCCCTGTAACCTTTGTTTTTTTCAGTGAATTTCGCAGTTTTTTTAAATGCTAATTCCTAACTATAATGTCCTTGTAACCTTTGTTTTCTTCAATGAATTTCTGAGTTTTTTTTAAATTCTATTTCTTAATTGTGACATCCATTTTTTTTAAGTGAGCCTCTAAGAGTTTCATATTTTCTTTCTATAATTGTATATTGTGTATTATATTTATATAATATACCACTCATTTTTTGCTTTGGTATGTGTTCATCAGGAATACATTAATAATTGGTTTTATTTTTAACAATTTTTTGAGTTGGCACTATGGAGAATCTGTGATCAGTAAATGTATTTCACATACTGAAAATACACTTAAAGAAATGTTTTAAATAAAGTTTAGGTCTAAATATTTAGTAAGATAGTGTTTTAACTTTTCTTTCTGTGATCAATTTAGGATAAAACCACCTTTACAAAAAAAAATTATATTTGCAACTGCCGACGTCATCACAATGCCGTCGGTAGTCGCGAAGAGTGCGTGGTTTGTATAAAGTGTAAAACATATATATAGATATATTTTACAGTATATTTAGCAGAAGAGCTTTATTAGTGTACTTTTCAAACTCATATTTTTTAGTGAGTTTCCAGAAAAATCATCTTGAAACACTATTTTCCTTTTCGCGAAGACAGCAGAGTTGCAATGATGTTGTTAAACGCGACAAGCGCACCTTTTCCATAAAGTCTAAAACACATATATCCACACATATTATAGTATTTTACACACTATTGGTTTTATACAATAAAGTCACGTTTTTCTAGACAGTTTTTATAAAAAATCATCTCTAAAACCTATTTTCGGTTTTCAGGTTAACTCTGGAGATCGTGATGACATCAGTATTTGCGAGACCCCCTCCCCCGGACACATTGCAAAACCAGAAAACAAAAGCAGACATTAAATAACCACCAACATATCCAAAAATATTAAGTAAATAAATCCATTGTGAACATTGCCCTACACATATTACTATATACATACTTCTTTCAAAACATGTTTTAACTCATATTTTTCGATACGTTTCTTTAAAAACCATCTTTCAGATCTATTTTCAGGTTTCACGGTTATTTGGGACAACGCAACGACGTCGTTAATAGCGACTTTCATGCTTTTTTCAAAAAGTCAAAAATACATATATACACAAACATATTACAGTATTTTACAGACTAGTAGTTTCTTACTGTATTATCTAAAGTCATGTTTTTCTAAAGAGTTTCTATAAAAAGCATCACTAAAACCTATTTTATATTTTTGCAGTGAGGCCTGAGATCCTGATGAGGGTAATCGTCATCTCCGTGGATGCGTTACGAAAAACGGAAAACAAAAGCAGGAATTCAATAGCCACCACCATATTAAAAAATGAAAACTATATAATTAATTCTAACCATCACAGTATATAACTCACAATATAAATAAATCTATAAAAACAATTATCAGAATCACAATATCTCTATAACAATGCAAATTAATGATTCACTAACATTTTTATTATTTACACCAATATTAGCAATGACAGCGATAGTCACAATGTCTACGCGATGATACATGGGGGGCCGCGCTGGTGGTCGCATCATCATCATCATCACGAATATCATGAACGCTTACAAAAACTATTTTGGACACACTACTTGTGTCACTAACATGCCCATTTCCCATGGGGTCAGAGTATATCCACCCTAATCCCTTATGTGGGTTTTCATACAAAATTTTAGCCCCAGGTACCGTTCCATATAGATAAAAAGGAGGCTGCAACTTTCTGTTCAGGCTGCGTCCAGTTAACCAGAGCATTTCCATTGGCATGTGCTTTCGCGATTAATCACAAAACCACCACGCAATATCTGCAGCCAGAGATATCACTATAATTTTCGGCTTGAATTTTGTATAAACTACTGCACAGACTTACACCAATAGGCAAAAAGCACTTCCTTGAACCAACATCTAACTCCCTGCCAAATTTGGTGTAAGTTTGTTGAGCGGTTCGGGGTGTAGGTGTGGTTGAAGGTTCCTATGGGAAATATCATTACAAATGCACCCTTATTTCGTGCCCCAAATTCTCGGTCCCCACTGCACGGATCACCCCCAAACTTTCCATGACATTGACACTTTTTTGGGGAAAATGTCATGAGGATTGGTCTAACGACCCCAAAATTACAAGTCAAAAAATGCTTTTCCTGTTGGAAATTGGTCTTAACTATACCTACTGTGTATGTATATATATCAGAATAACACCATAACAATTAAAAACAGTTCAATAAGGAAAAATATATTAATTATTGTGGACAATTAGTAAAATATTATTAATTTTATACCCCCAAAAAAACAATGTTACTAAAAATACTGTAAACATTAAAATAAATATAAAAATTAAAAACATATTATAAAAAATGTAGTAAACAATTCATTAAATAAAACCTATTCAACCAATATTACAAATATAGCCACTTCTACAAACGTTTCCAACCCCTTCTCACCCCTCACCTAAAATCCCTTTTAGATTTCTATGCCTCTAATGGCAACACCGGCCCAAACTTCATCAAAGCGATAATTACAGTTATCCATAAAGGTATCAAAGACCCACTAGAGAGAGAGACGAAAATTATTGACTGATTTCACTACTCAATGTTAATTGAAAAATGTGTGATAAGATACTAGCCACCAGACTGGAAAAATATCTCCATCCATAATTCATCCCACACCAACAGGCTTCATCAAAGGGAGATTAGTCTATGAAAACATCAGACTATTTGCCCATATGCTCGAAAAAGCCACCCCTCCTTAACTCGCCTGCAATGTCCATGGCCTTAGGTGCCAAAAAGGCCTTCAACAAGGTTTCCTGGCCCTTTTTAAGAGCAGCAATCCCCAAATTTAACTTTGGATCCTCCTTCAAACTAATGGTATTTGTATTATACAATAACCCCTCGGCCAAGGTTAGAGTAAATGACTCCCTTTCTGAAAAGTTCAAACTTTCCCAAAGCATTTGAGGCAAGGCTGCCCTCAATCACCACTTCTTGTCTTCCTAGCCAAAGAACCCCTTCTCTCATACATACATTATAACCCTAACATTAAGGGATCCCATTTGGTGTGAAAATACACAAAGTGGCTGCCAAGGCAGATGACAACCTCATATTTTTGGAGGATGCGGACTCAGCCATTCCAGAATTCCTCAACCTGATTGAAGACTACTCTAGCGCATCTGGCTGCACACTAAACAAAGATCAAACTGAGGTCTTCCCCCTCAACCCTAACCACACTTACGAGATTATCGAGAACTCTAACCTCAAATGGCAAAGCCACAACTTAAAATGCTTTGCAAAACATTGTCCACTTCCCAGTCTCACATCGAAAACACCTAGTTAAGAAAGATCCAAGGCCTCATCGAAACATGTTCACCCAAACTCATGACGTGGTGGGTGTTAGACCTGTCAGCTTTTGGGTGGTCTCCCACTATTTTGTTTCTTCCCTCTTTCTGCCTCACATTCCTTTTTCCACCTATTCTATTTGTGTGGCCTTAGGTCTCCGAGTGCCTCACCACTGCCAATCAGTGCTGAGGCACTGGTGCGCCTTCCTAAAATGGTGGGATGGGAGAGTTTCCTAAGATGGATGCCTGCTAGAAATTACCTCACTGCTCTGGCCATAGGATAAGATTAGGGGGTTCCAGAAGCACTCTAGTGACATGGGCCCAGGCTATATAAGGGAGGACACTGGGCGGCCATTTTGTCACTGCTGGGCTGGTTGGAGTGCAGACTACAGTGTCAGGGGGATTGTGTCTCAAGCTAATCTGACTGTTCCTAGGGGCTGCGAGTTAGTTGTGGGTGCTGCCCTCCTTCCTGTTGATCTGGCCCTGCCTATGAGAAGATCTGCGAGAACCACGTTCCATCAAGAAGACTAATTTATTTCAACAGCTGGTTAGAGTGACCTGGCCCCAGCCCCATAAACCTTGGAGGGTGGTGCTGTGGGTTCATAGGGCAACGCGGAACAAGGGACCTTCACCACGACCCCTGAAGTGAAGCGGGGTCTTAACTTTTGCCCTTGCCCTGTTTAGCCTAGTTGAGGTGCGCTGGTCTTCCCTGTGCCGTGTGCTGCCTAGTACACCCAGTGCTGTAACAATCAGAGCCCCCCCCCTCCCTTTCCGCCCTTTCTGAAACGCTTTGGTGCCGAGCCTGCCAGGTGATACTACGCCGCTGGCCTGGGTGCTGAGAAGAGCCAAGTGGTCCAGCGCCAGGCGTGAGGAAAAGGGAGCGACGCGAGGCTCCGAGAGAGAGACGCTGGGCGGGGTCGCTAAGCAACCGGACTCCCGCCTAGCGCATCACCTCATTCAGTCAAGTCGGAGCTCCTCACAGGAGCGGAAGCTGCCGCGGCGCATCAGAAGGCCCAGTTGACCCTCAGTCTGACTCTCCAGTGGTCGAAGAGGGCGCACAAGGAGGCCCACCCGCTTTGGGGCCTCGGAAGTCTTCACATCGAGGCTCGGCTGCAGCCCCGCCCCGCCTTAGGTGAAGTGTCAAAAGACCTGAGCAGGAGGACGAGGGAAGTGCGACCTCACAAACTCGCTCCAATGAAGGTATAGCAAAGGCACCGGACGGGCGCACAGGTATCTGGGGGCAGTACAAAGGATGGAGGGGCTGAAGGAAAAAGGACATGAAGGGGCGAACTGTAGTGATTGGGGGTGCCAAGAACTAAGCCCCTAAGCAAATCCCCTCTCTGGTAACATTCACCCTGGCCCATATTCAGAGAGTGGGTCTCAGACTTCAATTCCCCTCTCTGAAGTAAAGCTTCCATGAATACATCCTTGTGCAGGAGTGAGGAAGAGACAGCGCACTCTGTATAAGAAACCATCGTTATTCTAGTCTCAATATATTCACCAGCTTAATTCAGATTGATGTGAAAGCCTGCTAAATCTTAATTTCATTTATTAACCTGCTTGCCCCAAGTGGATATTTATACCTACTAAAGTGGAAATGAATGTACCTACCCAACTGGTTTTAACTGCAACATGTTCCTATTGATTTAGGTGTGATGTACTTACCTGCTAATTGCCTAGCTAAATGTATTTGGAAACCTGGTGCTTTGACAACTGTGAGGAACTGCAATGTACTGTGTAATTAATGTAATTAATCCCAAAGTGAAATGTCCAAAGTCCTAATTTATTAAACATTGGAACCTTCATTCCCCTTTTTTAATTCAAGAGAGATAAAACCTCACGATTTTCTATTTAACAAAGATGGTGTGGTGTCACTTTTGGTGGGTTTGCGCTGGGGTGTTGTAGTGTGTGTTGCGCAAGTACGTCACAAATGTCTTCTGGATTTAGCCTTCCCACTCTGTGCCATGCTACCCTAAGCGGGCCGCCAATCCCGGTTCCAACAGTGGGGCAGACTAGAATGCACCAAAATGTTAATTGCTCTACAGGTGACCATTATAATCAGTATGTTCCTGCTTCAACTTTTAGATTTATCTTTCAAACTCCATGATAAATCCACCACCCAAATCTTTTAGCAAGGCAAAAAAAACTGAATTGTCACTAAGACCGTATTACTTAGCAAAGACAAAGGTGGAGTGGGCCTCCCCAACTTTAGCCAAATTCAAATAGCCTTTCTGATTGAACAATCCATACAATGGCTCGCCACAAACCCTCTCCTACCTCCCCCTACTTGGGTAAACATAGAGAAAGACATCTTCCTATCATTCGCAACTCTAGCGACGATCTCAATGGACCATTTAAAACCCCTTCACTCCACAAATATACTCAGAGCCACAATGCATATGGTGAAAAAGCTGGACAAAAACTCCTCCATTAAAGTCAAACACTTCTCCTATGCATCACGTTGGTACATTCCACCAATAAAAATGGACTGTAAAACAATTCCCTGACACTCGTGGTCAAATCTTAATATCCTACCCGGCAAAGACGTGATTGAAAAAATCAGCCCAATCCCATTATCTCTCTTTCAAAGGGGTTAGATATACTATTTCTACTCCAGTCAGTGCAAAAGTAGGGTAAGCATTAGTGTTTGAAGGGGTTAAATTTCCTATTCGCACTCCAGTCTGCGCAACAGTAAGGAAAGAGTAGGACTTCAGAGGGGTGATATTTACTATTCCCACTCCATTTTAAGCAACAGTAGAGAAACATTGGACTTCAGAGGGGTTAAATGTACTATTCCCACACCAAGCAGCGCAACAGTAGGGAGAGCAATCGATTTTAGAGGAGTAAAATGTACAATTCACACTCCAGTCTGTTCAACAATAGGGAAAGCATTGAGCTTCGGAGGGGTTAAATCCCACTCCAAACAGTGCAACAGTAGGGAAATCGTTGGACTTCGGAGGGGTGAAATTTACTAATCCTGCTCCTGTCTTCACCAGCAGGGAAATCGTTGGATTTTGGAGGGGTTAACTTTACTATTCCCACTCCAAGCAGTGCAACAGTAGGGAAAGTATTAGCCTGCAGAGGGGCAAAATGTATTATTCCCCCTCCAGTCTGTGCAAAAATATAGAAAGCATTGGGCTTCGGAGGGGTAAAATGTATTATTCCCACTCCCAACAGAGCAACAGTAATGAAAGTGTTGGACTTCAGAGGTGTAAAATTTACTATTCGTACTCCAGTCTGTGCAACAGTAGAGGAATAGTTGGACTTCGAATGGGTTAAATTTATCATTCCCACTCCAAACAGCACAACAGTTGGGAAGGTGTTGGACTTCAGGGAGGTAACATGTACTATTCCCACTCTACTTTGTACAATAGTAGGGAAAGTGTTGGCCTTCGAAAGGGTTAATTTTACTATTCCTACTGCAATCTAAGCAGAAGTAGCAACAGTACTTCCCTTCAAACATATTACATATATGAGTTACCCGATGAATGATAAAAACATTTCTTAAATCAATATAATATAATATAATAGCGCGGGGACACGCCGGGAGGCGTCACCAGGCGCTCTATAAACTCCTATAATACTCCTATAACTCCTATAATAATAATAATAATAAAAATTATTATTGAACATGAAAAAGTATATATGTTTTAAAAACAAAAATAATTAATTTACATGATTACCATTAAATAATTATCAATTAATAATTATTTGTTCTTTATCAATTAACTAATGTCCCACCCAATACCCTTAAAAACCTAACAGCCTGCTCCTAAAATTTTACTTAAAAATGCACATATTCCTCAATTTACATATTTCAAATCAATTAAATAATTTGATAGCAAATAATAATTAATCCCAGCCTAAACCCCTACAGACCTAGCAGTCCATAATTAAAATATAAGTAAAATAAATAAGTATTCCCTAAATCATTTAAATATAAATCAATTAAATAATTGATGAACAATTAATCATTCAACGTCAATTCATTGTTACTTAATTAACTTCCCACCCTATACACCTACAAACCTAATATCCTGTAAATAGCATATAGTAAAAATAAATCAGAATTACATAATTTTCTTAATAAATATCAATTATATAATTAAATAAAATGTATCATACATTTTAAATACGTTATAATATTTTTATAAACAATAGTAGCACGTAAAATCAATATATCGACTAAAACACATTTAGAACATTTTAAAACAGTATTTTTATCCACTATATTACTGAAAATTATACTAAAAACTGAAATTATTTAAAACAATATTACTTACCTCAAAAACAATATTCTTGTCAACCATATTCTGTCATCACAATATTTGTGTATCACAATATTTTATTTCCGATATTTCTGTCTCCTGATATTTACCAATCGATATTTTTTGCAAACACCTCACAAATCGGACCACTATGCCTCAACAGACACATCACAGAGCACACACACTGACCCTAAGCCCTAGAGAGCATGCATTTGACATCCTCAAATCACACTTTAGAAGTCAGGACCGCTCAGAGTGAGTGCTACTGTGTTTTTTTGACGTAATATGTAAGATTATCATTGACTTTTGCAAGTTTCAAAATATCGACTTAAAATTGGGCATACACATGTACCAGAATGGAACCCTGCTACCCAACAGAGGTACCATCGTTTCCTGCCTCCAAAAGCCAAGACCTTCATTTAAGCATTCAACCCGTGGCCTCATACTGTATATGAGTCTCTTATCTGGCTGATTTACCAGAGTGGATGGACAGTGTTGAGTAAATGATGAAACCTACCTCCATCAACTCTTCCCATCCTGAGACACCAGTGACTTTTCATGGTGCTACAGCTATTAATGGATTTGAGAGGCCATGGAGTACAATTAAGTGCAACCAGTGTGAAAGGTCTGTGATATATGTTTTGTTTGACGTACTGTACTGGTTGAAATATCATACCTCCTATGCATTCATGTTTGTCTAATAGGTATAACGTTTTGAACCATGTATATTTTAAAATGTGACAGATGGTGTGGTTTGATATGTTAGTACAATATCGAAAGTGGCGTGTCAAACTATAAATGGCACAATGAAAAATGTCCTAGCTATCGTAACGGAAAGTTTCAATTCTATTAAGGATTTTCCGGGACAACCTTTCCTTGAGATGGATGGACGCATCTGCAGTGTCATAAAAGTCTTCATCCCATTGGAGGGCAGTAAGGGGATCCTCCTCCAACTGATCGTCTTGAAAGACTTCATCCCGGTAATCCTCCATGGTTTAAGGCGGTAGTAGACCAGGCAAGAAAAAGCGTAGGTAGGGAGTATTACAGTGAGATGGTATGCCTCAAGATAAAGTGGGCTGGGTGTCAGCCTATGAAAGGGTGGGCAGTGCTCACAAGAAGGAGATGGCTCAGAGCCCGGGACCCAAACAGCCCTGGTGCCAAGTATATTGAAGGGCTGCCTGCAGAAAAACGGGTCCCAGCAGACACTGTCTGCAATACTGACTCGAGTACAGAGCTTTATAAGCCTAAAGCATCCGGACCCCCAGGCAGTTACAACTGCCACCAGCTGCATAATGGTAAGTACAGACCCGAACTCCGGGCATTCTGGGGCCGTGAAATGAAGGTAGGAACAAGGGAAACTACCCAGACGCACACCACCGTCACACCGCCGTGAGGGTAACGGCCCTGGAAATATGAATATCGGCACAAAAATGGCACAAAATGAATATCCACCGCTCAGCGAGCATAAACAGAATAACAGTGTGAACATCATGTCAGAGAATACAAAAATGTGACTTATCTTGGCTGCAAGCAGTGAAGAAAGAGAAGAAATGGACAGGGACAGAGGACTATCAGCACCTTGGGAGCCTGTGATTGGTGCAGATGATGGGACACTCTAGCTATGGACTCTATTGTTTTGTCTGTTTATTTATTTTACTTGACTACAAATGGCTGCGTTTCAATAAAATGAAGAAAGAATATCATAATCCTCGCCTCCAGTCCTTGCCATAGAATTCTCTTTCTGTCACACGTTTCTTCCTTTACTTAATTGTTCTCTTGTACAGCATAAAATTACACCAAGAAAGTGTCTCCAAAGTGAACAGTGCCTGAATGCAAAATATGCCATTACTGAGCCATCTTAGCCACCAGAGGGATATCTGTGCAGCACTACTGGTTTGTAAACTCTTCAGCGCCATAAAATAGCAGAGGAGAAGGCAGAGTGAACCCAAAATTCCTACAGGAAGTAATGTAAATTATGGGGTACCTAAATAGGGGTCCGGCGAAGCAGCGGCGCAACAAGACATGCTTGATCGATTTTCAGGAGTTCACCAGGAGTTTAAAGGTGTTTTCACCAGGAAGGGCCAAGATGCGAGGAAGCGTAGACAAGACTCCCGGTGCTAGGACAGGAAAAAAGCTATTGGTATCCTGGTTACATCCATTAGCGGCTCCTCGAGGGAGTGTTGTGGGGCAGTGGGGCGGGGTGAGGGAGGGGCCAGGTGGGGGGTAGTACAGTCCGGAATTGGGCCGAACGGAGTTGAGTAAAGAAATAAATAAATAAAACGAATTACATTGCGCGCGCTGCAACGCCAAATCAGTGCCCACCGCCCGCAGCACTCCCTCGAGGAGCCGCTACTGGTTACATCCTCCCGGTGCCACATGAAAATGATCTCATGACTCACCGCACCAAAGTGGAAAATCCTGGATAAGACCTGGCTGGACCGCCTTGCTGTGCTGCAGAAGTGTGAGCTTAATGGCGGCGAGTAACTCTGCTTTTAATGTTGAGCATGCCTTAGTTCTTCCCATGCCCGGTGATCTCTTTTGTTGTGTTTTATCCTGTTGTATTTGTAATTCTTCAAGTGTTCACGATTTCCCTTTTTGATATGTGATGCTTAGTGTGTTTGAAAAATGTTTGCCATAGATAAAAACCAAGACAAATGTGTTCCCACAATTTGGGGATTCCAAAGGTAACCAGGGTTTCTAGTTTAACTAGAGGGACCTGGAATACCTACCCAAAATTTGCTTTTGTACTAGACAGTGTGTGTGGTGTTTTTGTCTCTAGAAAATAGCATCAGCAAACATTTACTGTGCTAATCTTTCCAGTTTTCACAAAAACCAAGACTTGTAAACAAAATCATAATTTATTTACCGCAGGTTTTGCAGTTTTCTAAGTGGTGGTGAATACTTCATATTGCTGCAATTTTTACATACCTGCAATCTGTTGGGGAAAGATGCCTAAAAGCAGCAAGTGAGACCAGAAAGTTACACATTTCTGACAATAAGGCAACATTTTTAATTCAGCAAAGCATAATTTTTGTAGATTGCTCATGGTGTTCTCAAATACACCAATTAAGTAGGAAAAAAGAGAAATAGGTAAAAATGTTTTAATAACAATATTTTATGCGTTTGGATTAGCCTCCAGTGCTAAGTTTTTGCACTGAAGGCTAATCGAAACACATAATATATTGCTGTGTCAGTTGAACTCTTCTATAATGCAGTGATGTACAGAGTTTGTACAAAAACACTCATTACTCACCGACATCAACCAAGCTTTGGCTTAATATTTTTTATTGTATTTCAACGATTTCATGACATATTTAACGAATAAGAAATGGGTATGAAGGAAAGCTATACATTTTATCAATATGCCCAACCATCTGAGTTTAGGAATAGAATGGATGCAATCACAGTTTCTTAACCAGAATGCCATGCAATTCTCAAAGTAAAAACTCAATTTCCTCTTATTTATGTGACTGAAGACTCTAAAGCTTGCAGCTAACAGCACATACTGCAGTTCTACTACATTCTAACACTTGTAATAAAAAAGGTTCCTCAAATTCTTAGTTGGGCGTATCATACTAGACAGGGTCCGGTCAAAACATGGACATTGTGAAGTTGATGTTTTGACAATGTGGTCTTGACATAGTTACAGTTTTGGTCTGTTCCATTCACATGCATTTTGCACAACCCACATATGGGTTATTGTTTTTCTCAGGCAATGTGGAAATTCAGGAAGGTAGGGTTTTTGCCATTGGCAAGAAGTACCAGAGATGTCTGTCACATAAATGTGTAGAAAATTGTTTTTTACACATATGCTGGTATTTGCTGCGCATTATAATCAAGAAAATATGCCGGAAACAGTGCAAGCCAAATCATGCTGGATTTCTAAAAGTCTCTAGTATGCAAAAATGCTGAAGACTGTTATGACTCCCTGGGTGCCGGTTGCCACAAAACTCAAATAGTGCAGCCATTTACCGCTGAAAGTGAGAGGACAGTGGTGATAGAGCAAGGTTTCATACGTAACGAAACTTGCTTGTATTCAGCCCTCTCGAAATAACATGTAACTTATTAATCAACATGTTTTGTATTACTAATAATTGCACCACACGACATTTCTAGTATCTAGGGGAAGCTTGCATATGAGCTTTTACTAACAGTAACCCGAATGCATTAAAATGGCCGCCGAAAATGCGGGAACTTTACTGCGCATGCGTCTGCCACATCTACGTGGTGTGACGTATCTCTGCTTCATGTTTTACACACTAATGCATATGATTCTGCTTCAACTAAAATTTGTTCGTTCTGCCTAACTATTAATGCTTTAGTTAAAATAAAGTAATGGGAATAGAGTAGAAATAAGTGGTCTACAGTGCATTCATTTACTTTCGTATTCTAATATGCTTCTTTTTGTCTTTGCTGTTAGCTCGTATTTGGGCCTGATGGATGCTTATGAACTCCATCTTGAAAGAGCTGCGTCTGCGCAGAGGAACTCAAAAATCCCTGAAGCATTGGCATTAAAACGCAGCCAAGTACTGACATACTCGTAATATTCAAGGGAAGATGACCGTCTGACCCCACAAGAGGTGGAAAATATGAACTGATCGAATACATTGTTCACAATATTGCAACAAATATTGCTGGGTGGAATAAAATACATGGGAAAGTAAATTTATGGGTGGGAACATTGATCAACGTTATTAAACGAGAATGATTTCATACTAGTATGGTGTGATGACCTCTCCTCGCCTTTCTGACCAATCAAATGAAGGGAATACACAAATTTACAACACTGGGGGGTGGTACATTGCCCTGGAAAATAGTATACCCAAGATAGGCTTAGTCAGTTAGATTGTCCGACTTGTCACAGACCTGTCACTGACCAACATATGCTGAATGAGAATCGAGAGCAGGGTGCTAGTCGACCACTCTGTCAGAAGAATCAGGAGTTTGCTGAGGGAGAAGATTCGATGACTCAATCGGGGTCCGAGTGTTAGTCGCAGAGAGGGATGTGACATTGGCGTTGCACTTAGCTGAGGTTACCTGTCCTGTCCAGATCTGCACTTGTCCTGTCCTGTTTGAATCTGTCCCGTGGGGAGCCCTATTTCTCTTTTGTATCAGCCCATGGCCAGGGTTGGTCCTCGGACCATTCTAGGTAAATATAATCTGTGTGGGTATGTCCTTGTGCTGTTTCCCTTTCTCACCCTTCCCAGGTACCAATGTCTAAAAGTTCCTCTTTAAAGTCTTGCAGAACTATTGCTTTAATAATTATTTTCTTAATTGAAAAACTTTCAATCTCATTTGTATGGTTTATAATTCACACAATTAGGCATAGATAAAGAGTTTAAACTTTTTCCCGAGTCACTGGTTATTTTATAAAGGTTAATGTTTATAATACTACCTATTATTCTAACTTCCTTTTACAATCCCTAGGACTTAGGATACAGGTATCAAGGATTTGGTAAGTTATGGTGCACAGGTATAAGTCTTAAAAAAAATGTAAAAAAATCCTGACAGGCAGGAAGTTAAGCCAGGATTACCGGTTCAAGGTGTGAATGTTTTATGGGCCCAGGTGAGTATGTTAAAATTGATCTGGTAACCCCGTGCGCGCCATCAGTGGATGTTTCTATGTTCAGTTTTGAATGTCATAAGTCAATCTAGGCAAGAACACTTATTGGATTCCTCTTGGTGTCTCCTTTTCAAAAATGCTTGGTTTTAGTAGGATTCCCTAGGTGCCAGCCACCCACTGCCCTAATCACAGTGGCATAACAAAGGTCCCCCCAGCTGCTGCAAAGCGGGCGGCCTGAGTGCCAGAGGGGCCCCTTAGCACAGTATTCTGGCCTGAGAGCGTCTTCATGAGTGCGGAGGGAACCCCTCCATGTACTCAGTAGGGTCCCCCCTCAAATTTCGTTACACCACTGCCTAATGATGCAACCATACCACATTTAAGGAGAGAGTAAATGTTGTGCTTTTAAGCGTAGTTTTTATGGGCCTCATTTACAAAGGCCATTGTACCGCCGTGCGTCACCTTTTTTTGATGTGTGCCTTCCCATACTTTCAAGGCCATGTAAACTCACTCTGGGTGACTTTTCATGTCTTTGTAAATATTGGCCCCTTTCACGCATTACTCTGCATGAAAGGGGCCTCCATAGGTGTTGCTGTGGGTGCTCCCACGCAACATCCATGGAACCTGACACATTCCCAGATTTGCACATTTTTGTAAAGTTGGTAATGCGTCAAAATCCTACGCCTCCCCAGGAGAGGTGTAGAAGTGGAGCAGTGAGGTGATTTATTTTAATTTCGCCTTGTTTTTTCCTCTTCCTATGCGTGCAGCATTCTTCAACATGCATAGAAAGAGGAACATTACTTCAGTGATTGTTTTTGTGTAGGAAGGTGTCCCATCCTGCACAAAAACAGTCATCCCCGTAACGCAGGCACCCTTGAAACATGACGAAAGGGTGCCTGCGCTGGCGCATGGCTGCCAAATGTGCACCAGCGCAGGGGAAAGCACACGGATGTGTCGTATTGTTGTTAATATGATGCATCCCTGTGCTTTTAAAATTATGCAGTTCAGTGCAGCAAAATGGCCTGTGGTGCCATGCTATGTCATTTTTTTGTAAATGAGGCCGTCTGGCTGTAAAACAATCTGAGTAAAAAAACATACAGGCAGACATAGATGGAACACCATTCCGGGTTCCCCTTGGCTTCCAGTTTTCACAAGTACTCAGACTTGTAAGGTTTCCTGAGTGCTAGTTGACCTAGAGCCCAAATACTGCAGCAATCCCCAGAGGCAAGTAAGAGAGGACCATCAATCTGCCTCCCTAAGAAAAAGAAAGACCTCCTGCTGCCTGGGATTGATGAGTGAAACAAAAGGCTATGAGGGAAACCCTCCACCACATTTCTTTTCCTGTTTGTTTTCTAAGGAGGTCCAATGGACTTCATGTCTACTACCACTCCCCATTGGATAGACATCCAATGTACATCCTAAGAAGTGTAGAAGAAGGTCCTGGGGCCTCGGAAATTGTAGTTCCATCCAATGTCAGAACGGACTGCCTCCATCACATACCTTTGTGTTTTGTTTTCCCATGGTTGCTGCTTTTCCCCAATCTGTCCACCTTAAGGGGAGACAAAACCCACCTGACCATCAGAGGAAAAGTTTAAAAAGTAATACGGTGGGGTCTAGCCAGAAATAGCATTGTGATGGAGACCCCATCCATGGACACCAGACAGTCTTTCTGTCCACTTACCAGGTCAGATAGATGAGTTTATCCTCATCCTGCAAACCCCAGGTGGACAGAAAGCCCATCAGACCATGAAAGAAAAGAAATGGGGCAGGGCATGCCCATCCTGCCATTATGCTACATCCCCACCATCAAATCTTTCTGCAGCCCAGTGGCCAGGTGGTCAGATAGGCGAGGGGGATGTCACTTGAAAGGGGTTAACATGATAAATGGAGGATGAGTGTGGCCCATTCTTCACCTGGGGAGTTATGAATCTCTAAACATTGGTGTTGCCCCTTGGCTGGAGTGAGATAAATGCAGCATTGCTTCGAGAAATAGATGAGAATTGCATCCTGTTGCCTCGGTCTATGCATCTGAGGTCTCGAAACCCAGAAGATTAATAGATGAGGGAGACAGGAAACCAGAAAGCAATGTGCCTTGACTTGTGATATTGCTGGCTGAAGACCTGGTGATAGATGTGGCACCCTGCAGTGGAAACAGCTTCCATATCCCATCCCTGGAGGGTTGAGCTGACATGGCGGCCAGTAGAAGAAGAGGGTTTTCTCTGAAGATTGGAAATCTCCCACCACTAGTTGCAGGAGATTTATCGAAAGGCTATAGTCCATATGTGCTGTGAATGGTACTGGTATACTTGTTGGCCAATGGATGTGTAAGGGCGAGGAGGTGATAAAATTAATTCAGACATGTTTAATTTCATTTCACAAGGGTGGCGCATGTGAGACCATGGACATACCATATGAAACAGATGTTTTCCTACTATAGTGAAAGAGTTCATATTCCTAGTTCTTAAATTGTGCCCCAGACTCTGGGCCCCTAACATGTTTTACCTGCCAAAGCTACAGGTGGTTTGTGAGTGTGGACAATCCCAGGATTTGTGCTGCTCTCCCAGGCTGCTGGCACATAGTTTTGGATACACAGAATTAGAAGAAGCACATACCATAGTAAGGTAGGAGAAAAGGCATCCTGGTAAGAAAAAAACTAGATTTCTTATGAGAGTTTCAAACATTTTTAAGTGAGTATCGGGGCTTGACAAATGAGTCTTCGGCCAATGGATATTTGTGGCATGCTGGTGTTTTTGATGTTCATTGACATGGTACTGAATGAGACACTGAGGCTACAGATATAGTTTGCCTGATTGACAGATGAAAATAGCTTAATGTCATGTTTGCAGTGTGTCTCCATTTACAACATAGGGGTGGGTTGCAGTGATGTCACTGGGAATGTTGAGTGACTGCACCTGCAAACAGTGTGCATGGCGAGTGAGGTCCACAAAAACCTGCCCAGCAAACCATTAAACAGACCCAAAAACAGCCACCAAAACAGCTGAATGGTGACCTGTCAGGCTAGTTCTTCAGCCACTGCAGTCTTGCCCTGTACACCAGTCTAACCCTGCAAGTAAATAGACATTGATTAAGTCAACTCATCAGAAATCCATAGTGTTAAATTAACATGAAAACAATGCTGTTTTTTTAAATTTCAAATCATTTTCATTGAGTTATATGAAAGCACATATAATAAGGACATTCATAATAATAATAAAGAAGAATAAGAATAAGTAAATCAATTAAATTGGGGAAAACAGACACAGAGACCACGTAATTAAATAAATATGAACTATAAACTATCAAATATAAATTATAAAGTGCCCAGCCAAGATATCCGCAGTTAGTTCGTGGAAAACATAGAGGTAAATGAGCCAGCATAGTTCACCATGCGAGTTCACAGGGGTATACAGTGCAATATGTAACATAAGTGTGTCAAGTATTTACATCCTACGCAGTTATAGAGGCATGAGTTACTATGAAAGCATGAGTTACAAACAAGATTGGAGATTTTCATGGTGGGTCGGATGAGAATGATGAGGCAACAAGGCATTTCCAGAGTTTCCTGTGGGTTTAACGCCATGGAGAAGTATGGAGCGCAGCATTGTCGGCTCCTCTGAGGGAAGATAGCCATTCTTGCCATATTCTGAAAGACACATCATTGGTGTTTTTCCATTTGCACAATACAATTTTACAGGCTAAGGTAAGCATGAGGTCTAGCAGGTACCGGCCATTTACATTTCCGAGTTTAGGGTCCAGGGCACATAATATAATTTATGAAAATTCCCTTAGAGGGGTTATGTTGAAGGTGTGACTTATACATTTGTAAACCATGTCCCAAAATGTTTGTAAAGTAGGGCAAGTGAAGAGCATGTGGGAGAGGTTACCAACATTGGATTTAGAGTTTCAGCATGTCTTTAATCGATTTGTATCAATAGCAATTTTCTTCATCCTAACAAAGGACTGTAATGTGGCAAGAATCAATGTGGGAACATCTTCACACACACACTCACACATACACATTTGTTTGTACATAGATAGAGGTTGGTGACACCGATGGTGGTCAGGAGAATGGTATGAGCTGTGTGAGGAAAAAATTGAAATAACACTTGTAAGTACATTTAGAAGAATACTTACCATCATCCATTCATCCGCTGTTCTACCAGCACCGCAAGAAGTACAATGCAATTGGAAATGGTACAGTTGGTTGATAGGTTTACAACACAAGTACTACATGATGATTTAAATGCACTATACGTGATGATACCAGGAGATTTGTTACACGGTTTCTCATTGTTAGACACGGTGTAATGTGTACAGACAAACATGGGATGCTGAAAGAACTAGTAGTGACAGACAAAATATGTACTGTTGATGTAGCATTTATCTTCAGTGTGTGTGTAGGACTGACCTGGTTGTATGAGAAAGATGGACTGTGGCCCCAGTCTTAGTTGTGTCCTTGTCATACTAATGATGTTTTCGTCCTTCATATGGCACACAAACATGACCTAGAAAGAGGAAAGGAGATGACTGGTGACATTTAATATTGATAGCTCTGTGTGTACGCAGCTTTATAGGTAGTTGTGTTGCTACTTTTGTTTCAGTGTATCTTTTGTGCTGTGTTGCACGCTTTGCACTTGGATATTTATGTGTGATTGGCATGCATTCTGGTGGCATGTATTGTGATGTTTGCAGAAGTTGACATATGCTTCTCCTGGGATTCCTAAGTTTACCTTACCTGGACTAATGTTAGTAGTCTGTGGAACTGGTAAACTATATAGTGGGTATGGATGCATTGTGTCAAGGATATGTTGCTCCGTGGGGAAAGTCTAAGGCATTATCTGTTGTGCCAGCAGAGGGTACTGCTGCTACCGAACTTGTCCTTGACAAAACTCTTTTTCTATCTCCTCGTTTTTTACCTCCTTCAAAGAGTGTGAGACTACTCCAATACATTCAGTGTATGAATGACTTCTACCACTTACTGCCATTAGTCAGCTCCACTGAGGGTGTGTGGAGGCATCCTAGGCTGTCAAATACAACAGATCTTCTGCCCCTCCTCAATGAAGTTTGTCTTCCTCTTGAAAAGGATGGTTTGGATCTCTAATGATCTTGAGATTATTTGACCAAACATATGTAACACAAGGGCATGGACCTGGGAGTTGCCTCTATTTATGGACTTTAGTGTGTTCTTGCTAACTGGTGTATTGTATTGTCAAGTGTGGTTGTTTTATTATGTCTCCCAGTTTAGGATACTGTGCTGTGGGTATATGGGTACATTGCACAACAGTCTGTCTATGTCAGGTACTCAAGGTACATTGGATCTCCAAACATAGCTTTACATGTAGTAACATTACATTTGTAGTTTCATACATATGCTAATCACAAACTAATTTGGTGGATTGGCCTACACCTACTTGCACTGAATGATATATAATTATTTTTTTGTTAATTGAAAAAGTTGTGATAATATGTGCTGTCACTTACATACTTCTCTGTATACATATTGTTAGGCTCCAATTTTTCCCATTTTGAGGTGGGCCCCAGGTCTTTTGATACATTTTGCACTCCCCGAGGTCTTCCCACTTCTGAGATGCCAGTGATACAACGGCCAAGCTGCACCATGTTACAATAGCTCAGTGGTTCCTAAACTGTGAGCCAAAGTAAGCGGAAGATGCCTGATTAATTTTGTTAAACTTGTTAATAGTTTCATTTTTTCCCAGATCCATTTTACACCAATGCAAGTTATCAGGGAAGAACAATTGTCCTGTCTATTAAACACATTAAGTATTATTAAGTATTGACACTTGTACTTGAACCATGGACACTTCCAGTACATATTTCTTTCAGTACACACACATTTCCAGACAGACCTGCTCTCACCTTGAGTACAAGGAATTATACGGCAACATTTGGAGACAAGAAAGAGGAATGTTTAAATAAATAATAATAAGAGGAATTTATTTGGCTTGCATTGATTTGGAGGCAATTTTAGGGAAGAGACAGCAAAAATAAAGCTGTATGTGGTTTAAAAAAAATCATGGGTCACCCTGCTGACACAGGTATGTTTAAAAAAAATCATGGGTCACCCTGCTGACACAGGTATATTGGCACATATGAGATGTGTAGAAATGGAAGTGCATGCAAATATTCTTCAAGCGCAGAAACACTTTGGCAAAGGGGCCTACATGCATATGGGTGCTATCTAGCACTGTAAGTGGGTACTCTAAAAAAGGCATGGACAAAGAAGTGTAACTAGGAATATTTCATTAGAGGTGCCACCTTAGTAATACAATACACCCTGCATATATGATTATAATACCTTCATCAACTTCATCGCAATTATTTTCAGGGAGAAAAACGCAAGTACTCCCTAGGCCGGGCTTACATCCCCACCATCCTCCAAAAAAAGTAAAAGTGGGGAGCCATTGGCAATGGCCAATGACCGAAGGGAGCCGCGGGTCAAAAAAGTTTGAGAACCACTGCAATAGCTCATCTGCCTTCAGCTGCCGTCCTTCTCAGCTGATGGTCCTAACTGGTTCTGTTTCCCATTATTGACAAATGCTGGAGGTGTTCAGTAAGGACATCCACAACCTCTCCTCTGCTTATAGTCTCTAAACATCATAGGCGGACTGCTCTTACTTATGAGACATTTCACGTATGAATGATTATTTATATATATATATATATATATATATGAAAGAAGGCACAACAAATGCACCCCTCGTCTTGTGCAGGTTCAGAGCACCTAGGTTTAATGAGCACTAACGTTGAATAAAGCATTGATTTACTGTCAAATTTGAAGGGTTTCCTTTGCATCATTTTTGTGGAAAGTGCCCCCACTCTCCATCCTCACAACTTTGGGTGTCAACATGCAAAGTTCATTAAACACAAAAAACCCATCAAAGCATAACAAATGAAACTGCCGGTATTGTTCCAAATAAACAAAAAAAATCCAAATAATGCTGCAGTCATCATTGGATGCCCCGCACAGTCTGCTACCCTCATTAATGAGCTGGAAATGCACACCTGCTCCCAGCGGTCCCCGGGAGACGGTGAGTGCTGAGCTCACAGATGATAACGCCTGGGGCCCGCTGTCTGGGTTTCAAAGCCCTAGAGTTACCTCCCAGACACACGTGAAGCTGGTCGAGCAGGCGGCGGTGAGTGATGGGCCTGCAGCGCCGGTGTCATTCCCAGCTCTGCTGGCAGATGCTCCTTTTCCCTTACGCCCTTCCCTTGAATTTAATTCCGATAAGGAGACCAATTTTATTTATCTGTGACATTGCTCTAATGACATTGGCAGTACCAAAGTCTGACAACTATGAATGCGAAGAAAACATATTAAAGCGATTTATGTTGAGATAAAGCGATTCCATTCTGAACTTAATATCATTCAAAACACAGCATCCCCGTTCGCGCGCGCATCTGGGAGTCCTCTGGGTTACTTACCTCCTCCGGCACGGCTCTGCGCGGCGCTCAGATCTCGCCCCCGGTCGGTGCTCATCCAGTGGGAACAGCCTAATCACCCGCAAATACTATTTACTCTCAAACCAGAGCTCGTTTGTACAGCTAACAATAAAAGCATAACCTGGTTTTGTGCGCACACGGATCTCGTGACACTCCCTTGATGTTTTGAGATTCCATGAAATAATTTTTTTTTTTCCCCATCACAGTTTTTCTTCAAAAAGGTAATAGGATATGGTCTCTAATATATGCCAGTCTTGTTTTTAAGTGTTTGATGAGTTTGAAATAAATGTAATCAACGTGTTTTATTGTTCGCACTAAAACTCCTTGGAGCTTGCAGGAGCTTTCTAGTAATCGAAATCCAAAACAGTATTCGATATTATCAGGAAGGCTGTGTGTCATTTGAATAAACAAGAACATTGCATTAAAGGAAATAATGTATGGTTGGGCTCCTTAGCCTGTATGAAAAGGGCTATCTCACAGATGCTCTGTCTCATAGGAAGCACATTACAGAAGATACTTACCCTTATATTAGGACAGAGACAGATCTAATAAGCTTTTGCAATGCAACAGGTCTCGCATCAGCTAGAGTTAGAGTTATTGGCATTGTAATACAATTTAGTTTTATGTTTTTGGTTTTTATTTGGTTGTAAATGTATTTGACAGATAAAGAGCTGCATGTATGTGTGGAGCAAGTATGTGTATTGTAGCTTATGCTCAGTTAGTGCTGATGGTAATAGGTGTATTTAGCCGTAGTGTGCATTGTTTGAGTATTGCAATGAATAGTTGCTGTGATATAATAGCATTTGTCGCATTAGCAATGGTAGCAATAATGTGGATTGTTAGTTGTGTTATAGTATCAGTTGTACACAGTGTAGTGTTGTAATAAGTAATAATGTGTTTGTGTATATTAGTATAATGTTGTTTATGTTTTTAAGCGTTGTAGGCATGAGTGTTGCATATTAATAGGTGTGGTGTGACAATTGCTGTGGTGACATCCATTGTGACAGGCAAATAACAAAGGGAAAGCTGAGAGCGTACAAAAATGGCCAGTTCTAACGCACTGCTTAACTAACATCCACAGGATCGCAGTGTTTCCCAAGAAAAGATGCTTTGCAAGCACCAAAGTGTATGTAAAGTCATCCAATAAGTGAAAACTGAGGCAAACCCAGCCAATGAGAAGCAAGGGCTCGAACTGACAGGTAGTTCACTAACCAAACATTCACAGTCACGTGACTCAGATCAGTGCTCCGCAGCTAAGCCTCACCGCCTAAGTGATTCTGCTGAAAATCTGCCCTTGAATGCTGTCCACCTGCTCCGATGAGGCCTCCGCAACCCCACTCAAACCGAGGGTGAGGCACAAAGTATGTGCTGCGCTCCTGCTGGCGTCACAGTTCTTCACCATGCTCAAGGCAGTACAGCGTATGAAGTGATAATATAGTCAGGCACATCTCAGCAAAGGCCTAACAGTCACAATGGCACCCACAGTTAAACACTGCCATACTAGTGCCAGTAAAGAGACTCACATACACGTCTTGTTTCACTGATTCCTCACTCCAGGTCACGAAGTGCAGTCTTCTTCACCCCCGCTGCCCTCGATGCCATTGCAAGTCTTGAGTTGACACGAGATGGTGCAGAGCACACACGTCAGGGAATGCCCAATGGTCTGGTCGTTAATGAAGATTTACGACCGCCAACCCATTGCTTGTCTCAGATCACACATGTCCATTTTGTTATGCTGACTGCCCTTGGGTCTCGACGCGTAGTCTTCCCCAATTCACACGGTAATTACAAGATAAAACGGCTGTATTTACCTCCATGGGTTAATGTTGATAGGGATCTCTGACCTTATATGTCTCATGCACCCGGTGGTATTATCGCTAAAATTGTAATAATTGAAGCTCACTCTCTGAATACCACTGAAGGGTTGAGGTTATTGTAATAAGGAGGAACGTTGCGCCGCTGATTGCAACAACTCCATGAGTGCCGTATTTTAAAACATCACACCACTGATGTAAAACATAATTCTAAAAATGCGCCATGAGTGCCGTATTTTAAAACATCGCACCGAGGTAAAACATGATTCTAACAAAAACGCCCCATGACGCCATGCGCCATGGAGAGCTAATAAGTGGGATACCACAGCATAGATACTACTTAAAAGCCACACACTAAAAAAACAATTAAAACGCCCTGCTGTTTGCGAAAGTGAAAGCGAAATGTCAATGTTAACTGCAGGTATAAAACGAAATTCTGAGGTTGTGTAATCGACGTGCGATATGGAGAGCTATAGTATAGAGGAGAACGCAGCGCCGCTGTTGTGCAAGATAAATATGCAAAACATGTTTGTGAGGAACGTTTTGCCGCTGATTGCAACAACGCCATGAGTGCCGTATTTTCTGATTGCAACAACGCCATGAGGGCCATATTTTAAAACATCACACCACTGATGTAAAACATAATTCTAAAAATGCGTCATCAGTGCTGCATTTTAAATCATCGCACCACTGTTTACAGAAATGCAGCTTTGCTGCTATTGCCATTGAAAGTATATGTGCAAACAGGAAAATATGTCACGCCCTGCAAAATTTCCAGTCCGGGTGGGCAAGGCAAAAGGGAGACAGGGAGGGAACAAACAAAACTCACTTCCAGGAAAAAGCGAGCGTTTATGACGTGTGCCAATAAAAAGCATGGGTGGAGCTTCCACCCCACTTCCAAAGAACACCCACAGAAAACCAACAACAATAGATCTCGCTAGCAAGCAGCGCATGCGCTGCAATGCCAGGCGAGACCTAAAAACTCTCAATTAATGGGGCTGTCCGTGAATAGAATAAAAATGTTCTCTTCAGTCAATCCTGCATCACTGACAATCCTCAACAAAAGGCATCCTAGAATATTTCTTTGTTTGATGTCATCTGTTGGGGTTTTGAAACTTGGTGACATCATTCACCGGATGGTTCCTTTAATTTTCCCAAATCTTTCTTTTGTAATTCAGCGATGATAAAGATTAAAGGGCTTGTGCTGTGGCTGAGCTGTGCAGGCTATGGGATACTGCTGATCACTTCTGGAGGGACCCCAGTATTGAGATCACCTGTCAGGACTTAGTTTTTGAAGTACAAGCCTGAGGTTACTCACCTTTTGCATCAGAAGCATTATAGAACATCTTCATGCCTGTCTGTATCTAGCGCACGCTGTAGCCTGCCCTTTTGTGGTATCTGGGTGGATTCTATACACACTCCTCAGACAAGCAAAACAGCCTATTTTGGTGAAGTGTATGGAATCTATCAAAACTCCCTTTCCTGGTATTACATGCCTACGTGCAATGGCCTGATATAAGCTAATAGAACCACTCTGATCACTCATACACAACACCAACACGTTTCACACATAGGCCTTACTGCAAACCACCAATATTCCAACCAAGCACTCCCCATTTTGTAGAATGCTACCTGTCCACAAATGTACTTTGGAGCCCTTTTAGGGGTATGAAGCTCTATTTGAATGCATTAAAGATAAAATACAATACTTCCTGGGAACGAACCAAACACCTGATGCAACCATCCTTTTTAGGTTAAAGTATACCAGGCAGTGCAGCTGTCTGGTTTGTAAAAACATCTTGGCTGCATTCTAAATGATTCCCTGGGAATGCATTATGACCATTGCTTACCATTGACTTTGTGGTTTGTATCTCACATTTGCTTGCTTTCTATTTGAAGAATTTATTTGTATTAGTCTGTCCAGTCTGTCTTTGTCCTTCCCTTAGAGCAAAGCCTGTTCACGATTGCTCCTTGTATTCTTCCATAAGTGCTTGATTTCTGTAAACAGGCCTTTAATTTTGTTCTTATCTTGTCATGTTTGCTGTGTATTTAAAGACAGAGGTCAAATGTAATTCTCTGGCTTCTGAGGGAGATTCGTGTTTATTTTTCGTTGTCTAACTTCAAAGTGAGAGCATCTATGTAATAATTTGGAGGGCAGACATCTAATAAAATGCTATAAACAGCTCTACCTTAAAACTTACTCAGTGAAACTCTAATTTCGACACCAATTTCTTCCTCAGGTCAAATAATCTTTGCCACTGTGTTAGACTGGAGCACAATGCAAACATTCCTAAAATAATCATCAACTTACAGCATTTAATGTTCAGTCAATGATGAGAGGTTTTTTGAACTTAAAATCTTCATTTCTTATTAGGTAATTAGTTTGTATTTTTGTCTTTCTATTCAAGTTAGTCAGATAAGTGTGTTTCAGAAATGTCAAGAAAAGTTTGGTGAGGCAGCATACAAAATAACAGCGTATTCCATAAAGGAATTAGTCTCTACCTTAATCTAAAGGACCTTACCTATCCTAGCAAGAACCCATAAAGAGTTCCTTTTAGAAAGACCAATATAAATAATTTGGAGCAGTGGGTTAATAGCTACAAAAAGGTCGAAATCCCCATAAAGAGTAATTCTGGAAACTTAGCTGAGTTCCCTAACAGCTGCAGCAGCAACCGTCAAAACAGATAGAAGGCAATGATCATAGTAGTAGCTATGATAAGCATAAAGATCGGAAGTCTCTTCACAAAGGTAAGGAAAACATGACTAATCAGTTAGCAGTAGCTTACTGCAATTCGGGCTGGAAATAGCACAGAAAGTGCTAAAGGGAATGGCAAGTTAGGAGTATGTGAGATGCATTAGAAGAATGCCGTAACTCGCTAACTAGGAACACGTACTATAGAGAAGCACAAAACATGTTGCAAAAACAGGTGCGTAAATCATTTTCAACCAATGAGAAAGGATCTTCCGATGGTCCGTCATCATCTCTTTCGATTTCCACGATAAATGCCCATGTCGACATGAATGTGGCTACAAGACATTACAATAAGATACATCTAGGAAGGTTCTCATGCGAACCTTTGCAAGTCTCTTCTGTTAGCTGTTCAGTGTCCCATTGTGTAACAATGGACTGCTGTATGAAATGAAACATTAATATCTAGCATGTCCTAGTTAGATCATGGAATTTAAAACTATAGCAAGTATTTTCTTTCTTGAATACACTGGTTCATCATAAGCATGTGGCATAGAAATTATTTAAAATACGACAAAGTCACATAGTGTGAGGAAGAAAGAAATACATTTTGAAGTAAACAGCACATTTCACAATGATGTCAAGTTCTGCAGTTTAAATTATAACTCAGCATTTTCATAAAAGGATTAATTTTATTGGGGGGCGTGGCTTGCGCGCCGCTTCTGCATGGCGTGTCGCGCTTGAGCTCCGAGGCGAGTTCGGCCCGTCGAGCTAATTTCTCCGTTATTACCTGCCCCTAGTAGCGGAAAAAGCAGACTTCAGCAGCGGAACATGCAGGCAGCTGCTTGATGGGGTTTTTCTGATGTTTTGGACCACGGCTGCATGACTTCTACTTCACGCTCCTGAGAAGCTCGTTTTTCCTCACGGACAGCCGCCATTTTACCGCTCTTGACACTGCTGCAGTTTCTCCTCAGAAGCGCCGCTTTTGATACCATATTACAGTTGGAAGTGGCTGTCCAGGGGGTTTCGCCTTTGATGCCTGCAGTTGGTAACATTTATTACTTTTTTCTGTTATTTTCTTGCTGCTTGGCTGGGAATTCAGCTGTCCACGCGCTGTTTCTTTCAGTGCAATTCTCTCATGTAGGTGTAGTTCTTTTTTTCTACGAACTTATTACTGTGCTCCCCTGCGTTATTGTAGCTATTTACTTTTTTTTGCTGCGTGCTTGCCCTGCATATAAGTCCGCCGCTATTAATAAGTAGCGTCCATTGAGCTCAGTGTGCTATATCTTTTCTGAGACAGGCTGCGCAGCTATTCCTCTTTTCAAGTGGTTGTATACTCTCTTTTGGAGGCTGTTTCTTCATGGCTGCAAATATGGGGCGTTCCTCGACCAACAAAGACTCTAAGGATACTGCTTCGTCGCTAAAAATACTTAAGTCAGTGTCTCCTACACCTGAGTCTTCTCAGTCAGACACCACTTCCACGTTGGACACAATACTTGCGCGCCTCAATGAAGTACATGATATTGCGCAGTCAACAAAAACTAACACGGACTTATTACAAGTAGAGATGTCTGCTATCAGGAATGATTTTAAAGCCCTCTCTCTTCGTGTTTCTGGTACTGAATCACGAATCAGTTGTGCTGAAGATGGTATACAAAAACAATCCAAATCCCTCAACCACTTAGAGCGCTCAATGGCGGCATTGCGCAGAGACCTCACTGAGCAGAAGGACAGTAATCGTAGATCTAACCTACGTATTTTTGGTTTGCCGGAAGATTCAGAGAAATCATCTTCCTCTATGATAGAGTTCTTATCCCACTGGATTCCAGACACCTTACAAATCTCATTCAGCAGAGACTTTGAGATAGAAAGAGCACACCGTGTTCCAACGTTTCGATCTAAGACGGCTGCCCAGCCAAGAGCAATCATATTTAAGCCATTGCGGCATCAACATACTGAACTGATTCTCTCTCATATGCGGAAAGCTAAACAAGTCATCTGGGACGGACACCGGATCTCAATTTCTCAGGACTTTGCCAGAGATACCGTTATAAGGAGGAAAGGCTTCCTAAATCTTCGGAAACGTCTTTCTGAGATGGGTATTCCCTTTTCGTTTTCTGGTCCATCGAAGTTCCGCATTACCTACAAAGGTCGTTCCAGAATTTTCGATGAGCCGGCTGACCTAGCTACTTTCCTGGACAACCAGCTGGAAATAGAGATGGAGATTCAGAAAGCGACCTCACAGATTCCTGGTGCCTCGGGCACTTGAACTATCTCCTTCTTTTTCTATTGATATATTTTTCTGTATGCCTAGTTCTCTGCTCTCTATTGGTGTGCTTATATGTCGGTCTTACCTTCCAAGATTGTTAATGGTATTTTTCTGTTCTTCATATGTCCATTCTCATTTCTGTTCTCACCTTCTTCCTTACATTTATACTTGTTCGTTCTTTCTATACTTCTCCTCTTACAAGTACTTCTTCTTATTTTTATATGGTTCTATTACTCTTCTTTTTTATTCCGCTCTTTGTCTTTCATCCTTTCTTTATTAGTCTTCTTTTGCACCATGCCTTATATTTTATCTCTATAATTTAACTCTACCTTTTTTTTATTTTCTGTCTTTTGCCATTTTTTCCTTCGTATCACTTTTCTTCTCTCTTGCCCTTTCTCTTAATTCGTTATATTGATTTTTCTGCTGTGCATCATCTTCTTTCTTTCTTTTTTCTTCCTTTCGGATGTTGTATTACCTTTCTTTTCTCACATTTCCGTATATTCCTCTTTTTTCCACATCGACTTCATAGTGTTAATATATACAGTTATAAATTGTTTATTAAATATACAGTTACTTTTTGTAGGATATACATTTTGTTTGTCATGCTGAAATCTAGTGCTCATGATTTACCTCATGCTGATTGTTTCTTAGAACTTGTTTTACTCTATTTGGTACTATAACTATGTTTCTCATCATTAGACTGTTGGCTGAATGGGTTTATATCTTTTCTTAGCTATAGTTTGCCTATTTACATTTTTAAGATGTTGTGCGATGCTGCTTTTGTTTCTTACCAGTTCCCCTATTCCTGCTATCTGGTTACCATCTTTCTTTGGGGCTATTGCTATTAATTATTTATTCGCCTAGTACGGGTCCCTTACTCGCCTTTCCACGTTCTCCCTAGTATGATGTTGGTCTTTTTTAGGCCTTCCCTCCTGCTTCTTATCTTCCTCCTTTCTTTTCTCTTTTCTTCTCTTCTTCCTTTCTCTTTTTCTTGGGTTCCCCATTTGGACCTTCCCACAATGTTTCTTTTGTTTGATGATTGGCTCCTTGTAGTTCTGCCGTTGGTCTTCTTTCTGTCATCCATGTTGTCGTTTTTTGATTTTTATGTTTTTCCATGCCGGGTTTAAATGTATTATCCCTTAATGTTAAGGGGTTAAATCATCCGGTGAAGAGGTCGAAAATTTTAGATTATTGTAAATCCCTGTCGTCTGATTTGGTTCTTTTTCAAGAGACCAAGGTCACTAACAAAGAAGCGTTGTTTTTGAGGAAGGATTGGGTTTCGGGTGTTTGCTGCTCTGATGCCCTGGGTAAACGAAATGGAGTTATTACCTTAGTCTCAAAGAATTCTGGTTTATCGCTACTTTCTTCTGAGCATGACTCTGAGGGTCGTTGGTTGTTATCTAAATTATCGGATGGCCAGCATGAGTTGTATGTGATGAATATTTATGCACCTAATGTTGATGATCCGTCCTTTTGGAAATCGGTTACCAAAAAACTAAATGACACCCCGCACTCTGGCAATCTTATTGTTGGTGGTGATTTTAATTTACCAATGGACCCTTTTTTAGACAGGAATTCTGCATTCCAGTTTCGTCCTCCTAAATCCCACAAACAAATGCTTAACATGTGCTCCATTACTCATCTCCAAGACATTTGGCGTCTTCATAACCCCACTGGTAGTGATTTCTCTTTCTTCTCTTCGCCTCACTCTTCCTTCTCTCGTATTGACTATCTCTTAGTTCATTCTTCTCTTGTTTCATCTTCTTCTCCGCTTATACATCCTATTTTAGTCTCTGATCATGCTGCGGTCACTTTTACTTTATCATCGTTTGCCCCTAAATCACGCGCTCGCTCGTGGAGATTGAATACCGAAGTTTTACATGATTCTTCTCAGGTTGATGAATTCTCTGAAGCTATATATACCTTTTTTCATGAGAACGAAGGCTCTGTCTCTTCCCCAATTGTTCTATGGGATTCCTTTAAATGTACTTTTCGTGGTCAGGTCATTAAATGTATGTCCAAACGTAATTCAGATATTAAAAAAGAACTTACGGACTTGTCATCTGAAATAAAGACTTTGGAAGCTTCCTTCAGACATTCTAAGGATCCAACTTGTTTACAGCAAATAAAGTTACTTAAATACAAATATAATACCATTGTTACTAAAAGAGCCTATATTGGGGTACAAGCTCAAAAATCAAAGAAGTTGCTGTTAAAAAATCGAGCTGGGAAACTCTTGGCTGCTACATTAAAATTTCAGGACTTCTCTTTTAAATCCTCGCAGATCTCTTCTATTACTGACCACGCCGGTTCTAAAAAATTCCAAACACAAGAAATACTTGAAGTTTTTCGTGACTTTTATAATAAGTTGTATACTCCTTCTACTCAGTCCTCTTTTGACCAGTGTCAAGTTTTTTTAAAATCGGTTCCGATTCAGTCGGTCTCTGATGCTGATCGCTCTTTTTTAAATAAACCTATTTCCCCCGACGAAATTGAATCTGCGATTAAAGCTACTCGGTCTGGCAAAGCTCCAGGCCCTGATGGGTATCCAATCTTATTTTATAAAACTTTTCTCTCTACACTTGTCCCCAAATTAAAATCTGTCTTTGACTCTTTTATTAAAGGTGGGTCTGTCTCTGGTACGGCTGCTGAAGCTACTATAGTAGTGATCCCGAAAGAGGGGAAAGATCATTCGGATCCTAAAAACTTCCGGCCTATCTCTCTCCTTAACATGGAAGCGAAGATTTTTGCTAAAATCCTGGCCAAAAGACTAGAATCCTTTGTCCCTCTTCTTGTTCATCCTTCCCAAACTGGTTTTGTGAAAGGCCGTCTTGCGCGAGACAATATACGCACTTTCTGTCATGTTCTCGGTGCCGCCAAACGCTCTCAACTTCCTGCCGCGGCCTTGGCCCTTGATGCGGAAAAGGCTTTCGACAAGGTCTCTTGGCCGTTTCTTCGTGCTGTTTTATGCGCACACAATCTTGGCGACTCTTTCATTAATATGATTATGTCCTTATATTCTCAACCCAAAGCTAACATTAGAGTTAATGGTGCTACGTCCTCTTTTTTCAATCTTAGTCAGGGCACTCGACAGGGTTGTCCCTTATCCCCGCTCTTATTTTTATTATCCATTGATCCTCTTCTTCGGTTGATTGACCTACATCCTGATATCAAGGGTTTCTCTTTTGGCCCTCACTGTATTAAAACTGCTGCATACGCAGATGATGTTCTTATTTTTTCAGATGATATCGCTCTGGCAATCCCGGCTATTTCTAACATCATTTCCCTATTCTCTTCGATTTCAGGGTATACCCTAAATAAAGACAAGACGGAACTGTTCCCTTTGAATGCCTATTGTTTCCCCTCGCATATGGGCTCAGCGGGTTTTAAGTGGCAGTCTACACACTTGAAATATTTAGGAATTTATTTTTGTTCTGCTTTATCTACCACTATTGCTTATAATGAATCTCAGACTATACTTAAAGTGCGTCGTCTTTTGGATACATGGTCTCCGAAACATATTTCTTGGTGGGGTCGCCTCCAAACTCTCAAAATGATGATCACGCCGATTATTAATTTTGTTTCCTCCATGCTGCCGATTAAATTGTCAGATTCCTTTTTTCGCGAAATCGATATTCTGACTTCCAAATTTTTGTGGAATGACAAACGTGCTCGACTTGCATACAAATTTCTGCGTCGTCCTTGTGATATGGGAGGTTGTAATTTTCCTGATTGGGAGAAATATCAGACTGCTTTTTTGGCGTCTCAAGGTGCTTTATGGTTTTCTCCGCCATCTCTTCATGTTCCTTCTTGGCTGCTCATAGAACAGCATTTAGCATCTCCTTTGCCTACTGCCTCTTTTTGCACTGCATCTACTTTGCATATCCTATTTTCCCGGTCTATCATTCTTGATACAATTGCGGCGGTCAGGAAAATAGACAAGAAGGTGGCAATTCCGTTGCATAAAACCAGGTGGACATCTATCTGGCGGAACTCCAAATTTAAGCTTATCATTTCTCCCACCCTCATCTCCTATTGGGCAGACAAAGGAATCTCTCTTGTTAAACATCTCTATGGTGCTTCTGACGAACCATTACCCTTCTCTGCCTTGGCTCAGAAGCATTCGTTAACAAATCTTGATTTTCATACTTTTCTTAAAATTAAGGTGGCCATTGCCAAAGTTCGTCTTCATCCTACTTCTTCTACCATCTCACTTTTTCATATTTGGATCAAGTCTGGTCATGTTGCCTCCAAAATTTATAAATTTTTGTCCTCTGCTTCACTCCCTGAACAGACGGTTGCTCACCAAAAATGGTTGCATCATTTTGATCATGCCATTACAGAGCATATTTCCTCTGAAACTTGGCAATCAATTGGTAAATTCTCTCTTCGTAATAAAATCGCACCTTCTTTAATGCAGTCGAAGTTTTTTTCTATTAATCTCCTCCACTGGACGCCTGTGCGTCTTCACTCACTTAACCTTAAAGAGGACAACTTATGCTGGAGCTGTGGTCTGTTGGCAGGCGATTTTCCTCATATGTTTTTTCATTGCTCCTTGCTTCAACCTTTTTGGAACCTCATTCAGAAACATCTTTCTCTTATTTTTGGTATTGAGCTCCAACTTTCCTTCCCCGTAATTTTATTAGGCCCACTGGCTGCCCCTACTCCTCTCCCTTTAGATCCATTGGAGTTACAGTTGTTGGATCTTCTCCTGACTGTAGCGGTGAAAATTATTCTTATGGAGTGGAAATCCTTCTCATCGGTTTCCTATCATACGTGGTGGGCTTGGGTCTCCTTTTTACGCAGTGCACACACTTCGGTTGATCAAGCTCACCTCTCTCCATCTATTTCTAGTGGGGTTTGGAAAGCTTTGCATGATTATATGGAGTTGTCTTCCAAAGGGTTGGTTCCTCAGTTTCCTTTTGATGTGTTTGTCTAATTGTTGTCTGCTATTTGGTCTCTAGGCTGGGTTAGTCCGGTGGGAATCCTTCTTTTCTCTTTTTTCTCTTCTCTCTTTCCTGTCTTCTCTTCCTACTCGTCCTTTCTTTACTCTTTCTCTTTTCTCCTCTTTTCTTCTTTTCTGTTTCCTCCCCTATCCCCTTCTCCACATTTTGATAGTGTTACGTTTGTTTTATTGCCTTGATAGTGGCTTTTACTTGAATGAAATCTATATCTCCCACAGGCTAATGTTCCTTATCTATATATAATCTCTTGGTTTACCTCTCAATTTTAGCCCTTTTTGCATATGTCTATTGCATTGATTGTATCACTTGTATTGTATTTCATATTCATTATTCTTACCATTATTCTCATCAATAAAATTTTCTTGAAATCAAAAAAAAGGATTAATTTTATTAAAAGTATAGTAAAGAATTAGAATATTTTGTGGCTTAGCAGAGAAACAACAACAGAAATGGGAGCTTTTTGCAGCAATAAGAAGCATTTTCACTTTTTGCACATTTAATATAAGCACATTTTCCCTAACCACTATATTGACACACATTTTCTACGCTAGCATTAATTTACATTTCCATGTTATTATAAGGTCACATTTATTTAAAAATGTTCAACTTCTACACAATCCTGCTTGGTGCCAATGTGAGAGGAAAGGCTGTAGAATGTTTTTTTTTTTTTTAGCACATAACAAAAATTAAATGTCTGTAAATTAACTGGGCAAATATTTCAGAATATATTAAAATTAGGAAAACATAAAGCAGTACTTTTTTTAGAATTTCTGAAGTATGGAGGAAGCAACTATTTTAATATGATCAAAGCAAATCAATACATTTGGTAATCTCATTTACAGGCATTATAGTTTGTGCGCTGTATCGTTTCATCTGTAAAACTGTATGTCTATGCAAATGAATAGTCATTTAAATTGAAAATGTGTTGTCTGTGCAGTACTCTACCACACCATGCATACTCCACTCTACTTCAGTCCAGTTTGTGGCACTTAACTCCACTCTATGGCAGCCAACTCTAATTCACTCTACTTCGCTCTATGCCGGACCACTCTGTGATACTTTACTCCACTCAGTGCCAGTCTATTCTATGACACTCTGCTCCACTCTAAGACACTCTACTCCACTCTATGCCAGTCCACTCTATGACACTCTATTCCACTCTATAATACTCTACTCCACTCAATGCCAGTCCACTCTATGACACTCTACTTCACGCTACACCAGTCCAATCTACACCAGTCCACTCTATGACACTCCACTATATGCTACACCACTTCACTCTACTCTACTCTACTCTACTCTACTCTATTCTACTCTACTCTACTCTACTCTACTCTACTCTACTCTACTCTACTCTACTCTACTCTACTCTACTCTATGACACTCCACTCCACTCTATGACACTCCACTTTACGGCATTCCACTCTGCTTCACTCCACTCTACACCAATCCACTTCATTCCACTGTACTCCACCCTACTCTATGACACTCTACTCTATACCATGCCACTCTACTCCACTCCATTCTGTGGCACTCTGCAACGCTATACTCTATGCCACTCAATTCCACTCATCAATACTCTTTGGCACTCCACTCTATGTCACTCCACTATACAACACTCTATTACATTCTACCACACTTTATTCCACTCTACAGCACTTTACTCCACTCCGTGCTACTCCACTTTATGCCCCTCCACTGAATGCCCCTCCACTCTATGACACTCCACTCCAATTCACTCCACTCCACTCAATGCCCCTCCACTCAACGTCCCTCCACTCCACACCCCTCCACTCCATGCCCCTCCTTTCCACGCCATGAAACTCAACAACACTCCACTCTACACCACTCCACTTCACCGTACACGTGGATGTATACTACCCCACTCTGTCCTACTCCACTCTACCACTCTCCACTCTACAACCCCCACAACACTCTATTCCATGACATTCTACTCTACGTCACTCCACTCTATGACACTCCACTCTACGCTACTCTAGGCCACTCTATGCCACTGTAATCTACGAAACTCTATGCACTTTACTCCACTCAATACCACTCCACGCTACACCACTCCACTCTCTGATGCTTTACTTCACTCTACACTACGCCACACCACTCTACTCCACTCCGCAGCACTTCACTCAGCAGCTTTACTCCTCTCTACTGAACATCACTCCACCCTACCATCACTCCTCTCAATGACACCCTATTCCACTCTACTCTATTCCACTCTGTGTCCCTCTGTTCTATGCTGCACCTCTCTATGCCCATCACGTTGCCACACTCTACTCTATGACCCTCCACTCTGCGACACTCCATGATACTCTACAACCCTGCATGGCACTCTACTTCACTCTACTACACTCTGCTAGACTCTACGACACTCTACTATATGACACTCCACTCTACCTAGCTCCACTATACAACACGCCACTCTGCTCCATGCCACTCTCTCTGCCACTCTACACCACTCCACTTTCTCTGCCACTGTATTCTATGCCTCTCCACTCTATGCCATTCTGGTCCACTCTATGACACTTTACTCCACTCTACAACACTTTACTCCACTCCATGCCATGCCACTCTACACCCCTCCACTCTTAGACACTCTATTGAACTCTATTCAACTCTACAACACTCTACTCCACAACACTTAATGCACCTCTACTACCCTCTAGACCCCTTCTCTACTCTGCTCTACTCTGTGTCCCTCAACTCTATGCCACTCTACATCACTCAATTCCACACCACTCCACTCTACACCACTCCATCTTACCCCACTCCATGACAATCCACTCTACAACACTTCACTCTACAACACTCCACTCTACCACACTCCACTCTACAACATTCAATGACACTCCACTCTACATCAATCTATGACACTCCACTCCGCTCTTTGCCACTCCAATCCACACCACTCTCCATAGTGCCACAAAGTTTTAGCCATGCTGCACAACTGCCACACTGGTGTACAACATGGTTAAAACACATAGGACCTCATTACGAGTTTGGCGGTGCAGGAGTATGACTGCCCGACTCCCACCCCACTAAACCTGTTGTTGAAAAGCCCACCAGATTAGGAGTTTTCTCCTGATTGGTGACAGTTCTTTGGCATTCAATGGCGGTGCCTTTAAACTTGGCACCACACTTGGAAAGTCAAAATCCGTACCTGCACACCGGGAGGCACAACATATGCCCCCTGCATGCACTCCATGGCCCTGAGGCAATAGGGGGCCTATAGAGCCCCCTTTGTGTCCTCTCCTCCATGGTTTTCATGGCAGGCTCTCTACCATGAAACCCGTGGCAGAGAGGAAATTTGTTATATGCTTGGAAGACCTGCAGCGTCCCACAAAGCATATTGCAACCTTAAAATCGCTGTGCCACCACCAGAGATTTCTGATCTATGGCAGTTGCAGTGGTCCCAGGGTGGCCAGACCACCCTGGTCATAATAGGGTTGAAAGAAGACCTCCATACAATGCCCTCATCAGTCTGGAGCAGTCCGTGGACCGCCAGACTCGTAATGAGGCTCATGGTCAAAACGTATTGATTTTGCCAGTGTTTATTTACAGATGAGCATTTGACAAAACAGGACAAACTGAGAAAACCACAGGTCTGGAGAAATCATAACATCCTGACAAGCACAGTGTTGTAGCAGATAGCTTGAAAATAACGAATATCCTCAGTTTTAATTTGTCCAAGCATACTTTCTCCCTTTATGAAATGGCATTGAGTAGGAAGGAATTACATTTTGTACACACAGATTTCTCAGATCCTGCTATCACCAGATAGGAAGTTCTTCAATTTTGGAGGATGATCTGATTAGGTTATTTTTTAATGCAATGGGATAGATACCACAGCTGATCTTACAGTACATTCCTCATATACACCCACCCATCCCAAGTGCCTGAATGCTCCTTGTGATCATTCCCTTTGAGAAACTATTCTTCCAAGGACTCAGCCAAATTTAAGGATTTCCCAAATATATTTACCCAACATGACTCCAGCAAAGTTTAATGTAATCTAGTCATTCAATTATGCTTTGAATATAACAATCAACTGACAGACTAAGTTTCTGGAACAGTATATGGACAACGCATACAGACACCTTACCTTATTGAACTTTGGAAGAAAACTATACTTCTAAACTGCAAAAATGACCAAGAACTTCAAAGGCAGTGCAATTCTAAATGCTGTTTCAAGCGGTAGCTCTCTCTTTTCTCAACGATGATGCCAGAGGTCACTTCCGGGTCCTGGACGCCAGTTTAGCGAGAGTGATTCGGCCCTGGAGCTAATGATACCACACGTATCCATGTGGTATTTCTGGAAGGAACTCTAACCTGTTAGGAAATTGGAGTGTTGAATACTTGTTGAACCGAGGTGCGGAATACTGGCGTTTTCTACTGCATTTGAATACGGAATATCGGAAAACTATACTCCGTTACCTTCTCATTATAAGGTTACCCTGCTGGGTTGGAAGTATCACCGGACGTGGGCCCTAATAATAAGGATCCAGCCATTGAGCCCTGAAGAGTTGTAGCGTCTGTGTGTGTACAGAACTACAACGAAACACGTGTCGGCTGGCTGTAAATTATCAATGGTGTGATGATCTAATAAAGGAGATATACATCAAACTCCAGGAATCAACGTTGGACAGTTGTCTTTTTCAATTACATATAGTGGCATACCACTTGTTAAATTTGATTTGAGTGCGCAGGACTTTGTGTTTGTAGATACATTTTAGAACATTCATCCTCAAATTTCAATGATTATCCATATCTTTGCAATATCTGCTGAAATATATATTCTCAATACCATGCACTTCGCCAGTTTCCTCTAAGAAATTCATTTCCAAAGCTGCCACAATTTAATGGTGACCTTTGATGTTGGAAAGCTCTTTACATAAATATCCAACAGTGTGAAGCACACATGTTAGTGAAGGTACTTTTGGAAAGCCACCCTGGACCTAACTTGGTATCTCCTAACTTTATTTTCAATCTTAAGTACACTCGCCTTTAATAATAGCCTTTTCAATTTCAACAATCAATTCTATTTATAGATTAAATGTACGGCTACATACCTCAGTTCCACTGAACATGGCTGATCTCTAATACAATTCGTATAGAAGCCAGCAAGTAACACGATAAGATCTAGTAATTATTACACCCTACTCTCATGGAATTTAGCAGGTTATAACAGCAAATAATATAATGATGATTGGCACAAGGAAGTCTCTAATTACCAGATACTATGCCGACAAGAGACAAGGGAGGTGGACCCTATTTATCTAAACGGGTATCAATGCTTTCACACACCAGCACTACCATCTGCTAAAGGGAGAGCAAACGGTGGCTTCTTAACATGCATTATTAACACAGCTTCATTCAAATTGGTAAGTTTTAATAATAAATCGCCATATTTCCACATCATCTTGAAAAATAGCAATCACAGTACAAATTGGTTGATAATAAATTACTATAATAATAATGTTGACAATCTGACAGCTAGGAGCTTGAAGATCTAATCCTCTCACAAGTAAAATCAGTCTATGTTATATGGGCTGGTGACTTTAACATAACCAAATGCATGAATGAAGACTACCATATGTGTCACCAAATTGTACAACCTGATGAGCTAGGAGACCATTTTTTACATTCCGCATATAGAAATACTTTAAATAATTTATTAATGGTCTGGCATTTAGCACTTAGAACCCAAAGTGTACATAATAATACACACATGATCCCCACATTTTATAGAGCAGGGACTTCCTTGACCATAGACTATATAATAACATCTAAAACTCGGGGAAATAGCCCCAATGAAATAAACATCAAGCTGACAGAACTCAGTGACCACGCAGTTATCTTTACTACACTCCCATGGAAAGACCAAGGGTCTACCGGAAAGAGCGTCATAATCCCTCAACCCATCCTGGCCAGGCGGAATGGATATTCACTAAGGTGGAATAAAATTGATGAAAAGCTCTTTTCCACCCGGTTAATATCCACTAATTATAATGAGATCCTGACCTACCTAGATTTGCCAACAAACAACCAACAGGTAGTCAAAGCATTCATTATAATTTTAGACATCATTAAAATACAATTAACTGGCCCACCAGGCGTGCAAAACAAGCAAAAACACAGCTGGTTCGATAAGTTGGGCTCAAAAGCATCAAGCAATTTGCGTAGTGCTCTAAAGGAAAAACCCAGTGATAAGCTACAAATTAAAAACCTGGGAGTAATTTATAAATCATCCATAGAACAGCTGAAAAAATAACAGAGATCAGAAGCCTGGATAAAACGAAGGGCAGGTTCCAATAGCAATGACAGCAAAACATTCTGGGAAGCTGTAAATATCCCCTTTATGCAAGAGAAGGGAAGTCTGTCCACAGATGTGTTTATAGATGAGGATACCAGGTTACATCTTATTTTATTTTATTTTGAAGGTTTTATATAGCGCGAGCAAGACCCTTGCGGCTATCAGAGTGCTTTACAATGTAAAATATAGAAGACACATATGCATGTAGTAAATAACATGCAGCTCCATACAAAATAAGAATGGTGTAGTCACGGTAACCCTGGCTCAAGTGAATTTGGCCATGAGAAGAGATTTCACTTCTTTTTTGAAGGAAGCAGTGGTGGGATTTAGTCTAGTCTCAGAGGGTAGAGCATTCCAGATCCTGTGTGCCATCCCCAAGAAGGCTCAACTGTACTTTTTCTTCTTGCAGAATCTTGGTGGTTTAAGTAAAAGGTAACTGGCACTTCTGGACGCCTTGTTGCCACATAAAGACACCAATTGTTGTGCCAGATAGCTAGGGGTGTTGTGATGGATGGCTTTATGCATCAGGCATGCGATTTTTAGTTGAAGTCTGGCTTCGAAAGGTAGCCAGTTAAGGGATCTGAGGTTCAGGGATATGTGAGAGTTTCTTTTGGAGCCGGTAATAAGTCTAGCTTCTGCGTTGATTGAAGATCTTAAAGGGGTTGTTTAGGATCTAGGAAGACCACAGAGCGAGATACTCTCATATTCCAGTCTAGGGATAACTGGTGCTTGTTCTGCCAGTTTGAAGTCTTTTTCGGGTAGGAAAGATTTTAGTTTCCTCAATGTGTTCATTTGAAACTTTGCTCCTTTTGTCACAAAGCTGATGTATTTCTACATATTTAGATTTCTATCCAGCGTTAATCCCAGTGATTTCGCTGAGTCGACAATGAGAAGTTGGCAATTTAGTGCTGTTAGATGTTTGATCCAATCTTGAATTATGGTTACTTGGGAGGGTGGAGCAATGAGGAGGAATTCGGTGTTAAGAGTATTCAATTTAAGATGGTTTTTGGGCAGCTAGGTCTGAGTTCTTTCTAGCATTGTGTTGAGAGATTTGATGTCTTCTAGTGAATGGATCCTTAAGTATAGCTGAGTATCATCTGCATACATATGATACTGTACTTTAGAGGAGTTGAGAATTTCGGTGAGTGGTTCCATAAATAAATAAATAAATTGAAGGATGTCGAAGGGAGGGATGATCCTTGTGATGATCCTTGTGGGACTCCTAGGGTGACAGTGATGGGAATGATTCACCTTGAATCGTTGCGATCTGTTTTGGAGGAACGAGGTGAACGAGGTTAGAACGGATCCAGATAATCCCATTCTGTGTTTCAAGAGGTCTAACAGGTTGTCGTGTTTGATGGTGTCAAAGGCCGAGAAAAGGTCGAGCAAGATAAGTAAGCAGGCTTTGTTTTGTCTAGGATTTGTAGAGCATCATCTATTATGTGGGTCATAGCTGATTCAGTACTGTGTCCTGCACGGAAGCTGGATTGATATTGGTTGAGGAGTTTGAAGTGGTTTATGTGTTTTGCGAGCTGAAGGTGTGCACATTTTTCAAAGAGTTTGGCCAGGGTCGGGATGTTGGATATTGGCTGGTAATTATTAAAGTCTGCGGGGTCAACCGTTGGTTTCTTTAGGATGGGTGATACCTGCCCGGATTTAAGGATTTCAGGGATGATTCTTTGAAGGTGGGAAAAATTCATGAACTTGGTCCAGAGAGGCCTTAGTAGTGGGATGAAGTCTTTTATGCAGTTTGCGGGAAGAGGGTCTGTGAAGTGATTGGCGGGATTCAAAGCCATGAGCACTTTGCGTACTTCTTCTTGCCTGTAAGTATTGAAGGTGGACCACAATGCATTGTTTTTGAGGTAGAACTTTGGTGAACTCCGGTGTGGGACTCCTGGCAGGGGTGATGAGGTGTCAATGTGTGTGTTAGTGTGAGTGATTAGATCATTGAGTGGGTCCTTATTTATGTTTTCGGTCTTCAGAGTGAAGAAGGAGGCAAATGCTTTGCAGTTGGATAGTGGACCTGTGTTCACTGGGGGGCTGGTGTGCATCTTTAGATTGTGTTTGTTTTGATGAGCTCAAATAGTTTTTGGGGACGATTCTTGGCTTGGTCTAATTGATAGTTGAAAAAATATGCTTTAGATCGTCTGATCTTTCTGTAATAGGCGTTTCTCTTCATTCTTATTAGCTTGAGGTGGTTGGTGGATGGTGAAGATCTCAATCTTCGTTCTAATAGTCTTAAGGATCTTCTGTCCTCATTGAGTCTTCCATCGTACCAGGGGTTTGAGTCTTTTATGGAGACTCTCTTTAGTTGTTGGGGGGTGACCTCGTCTAATATGATGTTCATGGAATTGAAGTAGTGATCAGTGAGATCTTGGACTCGGGGAAGAAGGATGTTGGAGCATGCAGTTGTGATTAGGTCAACATTGATATTTTTCATGTCCCTCTTCCATATTTTAGATCTTGGGGGTTGAACAGAATTACGTTTTACTGTTTCGTTGAAGGTGATGATGTGATGGTCGGACCAGTCGCATGGACGGATCGTATCGAGTTGAATGGAATTGGCCTTAGAGATGACTAAGTCTAGGATTGACCCTTTATCGTGTGTGGCGCTGTTACAGATTTGGGTGAGGTTGAGGTCCGAGAGGAAGGTTTTGAGACTGCTGACCGCTGGGTTGTTAGGGTCATTCCAGTGGAGATTGAGGTCTCCTAGGAAGATTTGGGTGTTTTATTGTGCAGCATTAGTAGAAACAATGTCCATGAGATGTTCGATGAAGGTTAGGTTATCACCTGGTGGATGATAGAGAGTGTGCAGAGAGCAAACCGGTTTGTTATTGCTAGTGATGTCTACCATAGGTATTCACAGGAGGGGAATACTGGAGACTGGGATCGGTTCATTGAAAGATTGTTTCGGTGTATGCAGGCAATTCCACCCCCTGGCTTATCAGTTCTGTCTAGTCTGATGATATCATGGTTAGGGGGTACAAGTCTGTCGAGGATGGGCGAAGAAGATTCATTTAGCAATGTTTCGGTCAGAATTAATAGGTCTGGTTCTTGCGTCAGTATGAGGTCAGCTAAACCAGCTGCATGTCTTGAGGCAGATCTACAATTTAGCAGTATGCATTTAAGAAGGTGCTTGATGAGGGTTGAGTTGGGTTCTTGTATCAGGGGAACTAGTCTGAGGTTGTTTTCGACTATACCTCTGGGATTATGCTTTGTGAGTCGGTGGGTATTGGAAGGGTTACTTTGGATTAAGGAATGTTTATGGAGGTTATCTGCAAGCACTGTGTTGAGGGTGGGTTGTGGGAGATGATAAGAGTGTAGTAGGGAGAGTAATTCTTTATCCGATAGAGGGTTGGTCCTACGGATTGATCAGGTTGAAGTATTGAGGTGAGGAACTGATCTCCACCTGGAGGGCAATCGTTTCAGGGTGTGGTCGAGGCGATCTGTGTAGAAGATTGTCCTGGTTTCTTGTTCAGATCTAATGGTCAAGGCTTCATGTAGAAACAATTCACGTAAAGCTTGTAGGTCTTCTACATATTTGCAAAATATTTAAAAAAAAAATAAGGAAGGTAGTCTTAATGAATGGCCCGAACCCTCTAGAGTGATTCCTCTCTTGGTCTTTGAAATGGATGAGGTAGAGCTTCCTCTGTCACAAACAATGTCTCTAAACGCATCGGGTCCAGACGGGGTCCCCGCTGATATCTTTCTAATTAACAAATCTCTCTGGGTCCCCTTCCTCACTGTTGTTTTGAACAATATTAGAGCTACAGGTCCTCTCCTGTTGTGGAAAGAATAAATAATTGTGCCAATATACAAAAAAGGTGATGGTTCAGACCCTGCAAATTCTCGTCCAATAGCCTTAATCGACAGAACGGCTAAGGTAGTTGGACAAGTACTATTAAACAGAATGGAAAAATGGGCAGCCGAAAAGGGGATACTTGCTGAGGTGCAATATGGGTTCGGGAGGAGCAGAGGAATGATAGACCAATGCTTGAACTTGGCTCTTCTAGCAACAAAATATACACAGGCCAAGCAAGAACATTTTTATATGGCATTTATGGATCTTTCATCCGCTTTTGATTGTGCTAATTACGATAAGTTGTGCCATATCATGGAGCTAATGGGGGATACTGCAATTATTTGTTTTATCAGACAAATATACATAGGAGCCACTGCAAAGGTCCATCGCAGTAAACAAGGGGAATGTACTAAGCCTTTTATTATTGCAAATGGTGTTAGACAGGGTTGCATACTTGCACCCTTTTTGTTCTCGCTATATACTACATTGCGTGCGCTGCAACGCCAAATCGGCGAAGCAGCGCAATGTAATTTGTTTTATTTATTTATTTCTTTACTCAACTCTGTTCGGCCCAATTCCGGAGTTTATTAACTCCCATCCTGCCCTTTTTCTCCCCGCCCCGCCCCACCGCCCCGCAGCACTCCCTCGAGGAGCCGCTTCTGTCTGTAGGCTGCTGGAGCAGCAAAGACAGGAGCGTCTTTACACGAGGATAAAGGAAGATCCTGTTAGCTGACTGGCTGGACTCAGTGTTCTTTTTCTTTCCCAATGGTTTATGGGAAGCGTAGTTTGTTTATGTTTATGTTCCTAAAAAAGCTGCTGTCTGTAATAAAGTGAAAGAAGGCCATATTCCTCACCTCTGGTCTTGACATAGAATTCTTCTCACACTCAGACAACATCTGTATTAAAATCTTTTCCTAGTGCTATCCCTAATAGTGTTAAAAATTGCATACTTTTGCCCTCGTATAACATGTAATGTTTGTGAGATTTTCCAGTTTTATGTATATTACTCATAGACTGTCATCTGTTTGAAAATCAAACATGGGGCATCCCCTTGTGAATGAACAATTCACAAAGCACAATCACCAAGTATTTTCCACACAGTTTATAAAGTCACAACACAAGCTGAACATTGCTACTGTACTGCCTGAGACTGCAGTTCACTTCAAGTTTCACAGTTCCTCTGACACATTTTCTGCTCAAACACAATCTTCCATTAGACAAAAATATACAATCAGCATTAGCTTAAAGGAAACAGAAATTATGTGTGATACACATAGCCCAAAAATTGGGGTTTACATGAGATTATTCAAATGTAATAAAAAAATACACCTAACCCTAATTATCCCAATTGCCTGGATAAGCAATCTTTTCAAAAGACCTGGTTCACCAGTAGGGACAGCCTGCTCAAACCCTGAAAAAGTTTGATCAGGTTGCGTGAATCACTTTGGATGCAAAACAACTGATATCGAACAACCAATTACCAGAAACCTGTAATATTGTGGAAATGATCCTAACTGATCTCAGAAAACATGTATTTCCCTTTGAAAGAAAGAACATCTTCAAAATTATTGTACAAGCTGTCAAAACCCACCAGTCAACACATTAAGTATTGCGTCCCTCTGGGGTTTACAGCACATTACTGGACATCACAAGACAGCAGTTCTTCAGCCTGAGGGCCATATATATCAAGGGTTGCATTGCTTTTGCACCACGTTGCGTGGTACAAAAGCAACGCAACCCTTGGAATTCAATTTATCAAGCCAGGCAAGGCCCCTTTGGCACTAAGTGGCTTGATAAATTTTGAGTAATGCAATACAGCACATACCGCTGTGGTGTGTTACTCTGCGCCAGGGTGGCATTCCATGGGGGTTGTGTGGGTGTTCCAATGTAGCACCCCGGATTTTGATGCATTCCCAGAGTTACCAATACTGGTAGACTTGGCAATGTGCCAAAATGCTACGCCTTTCCAGGGGAGGCGTAACGAGGAGAAATGTCATCATGTCTCCTCGTTACTTCCTCTTTCTATGTGTTGTGCACTTGCAGTACACATAGAAAGAAGAAAGTGCCTCAGGGGATTGTTTCTGTGTAGGACGCTGCCCCTTTCTGCACAAAAACAATCCTCCTTACAACACAGGCACCCTTGCACCATGGTGCAAGGGTGCCGGTGTTGATGCTAGGCAGCACGTTGTACACCAGCGCTAGGAAAAAGCATAGATACACCATATTGCGCTGTCCCTGTAACACAGCGCAGCACGGTGACTTGCTGCACTGCGCTGTTTTACTTTTTGATAAATATGTCCCTGAATCTTTACGTATAACAGCAAACATTTATCCATCAATACACTAGTGAGCATCAAAATGTGTGTGTTTCCCAGTGTAATACCACCAATATAGTCTGCTTCATAAGATACTATTTTGAGGTAAATATTGGCAGTGCAAGTCAAGAAGTCAAGAAGACAAAAAAAAGAATTGAGCATCACAACTTCCAATTACACTGCACGATAAAGAATGCCCATTCGAGGGACACATCAAAATGTCAGGCCACTGTAAAAATTATTTTGAGCAATACTGCCAGTTATTAGACCAGGGCTGAAGTTGGTAACTCGGACCACACCGTTGCAATACACGGAGGCACGTTGCTCACAGTATCTTAATGCCTGTATCACGGGACTAAACACTGCTGATGAAAAATAATCTACGTCATGAATGGAGTGGGACAAGAACATGGCCCTAAAAGACTACATTCTAAGTATAATCTTTATGGTATGAATACCAACTCTTACAACGGAAATCAACACAACTACTACAGGATTATTTCAACTTTAACTGACACTGATTGGTCAAGAAGATAGGACATTTAGACCATTATGTTGATTTTTAAGTTAGAGCTTTAGCTGTCTCGACAGATTATTGTTTTTAAGAAAATGGATACAAACAGTGGCTTCCAGTCATCCATTTTCGTCCATTGATCTGTTCGCTTGTCATTCTCTCTTTGCTCCCACCCACCACAGCGTACTGCATGAGGCAATGGGTCAGCACATTTATTTAAAAAAGGCTTTGATTTTTCAGCTTTTCTGCAAATCGTACCAAGAACCTCTGATTCAGCAATTCAGTGCATTCTCCATTTGGCCAACGAAGATCATGAAATCAGAAGCTCCATATTTAGGAGTTCTAAGCAAGGATCGCAGACATCAGTAGATTCAGGAGAAGGGCCAGCATTTTGCTGGATGGGAGCCTGGGAGGAAAATATTTGTTTTAAGAATAATGTAGAATGCTACTGCTTCTGCGTCCTTTGAAAAAAAAACACGTTGTCTGCCCTCTTTACTAATTTAGCCACATCTCCTGGCTCAGCAGGCCTATACCTGATTCATTAAGTCACTGCAAACGTATGTAGCATATGAACTGGAAGTCAGTAGCTTTCTGAGACCAATGTTTTTTACAATATGCTGTCTACATCATTAGTCCTAATCAGACACGAAGGCGTTATGCTTGGTGGGAGTCTGGAAGCAAAACATTTGTTCTACTGAAAATGCTCTTTTCCGATGTATTTCTTTAAATGTGCCTAGAATGCTTGCCAAAATCCGACCTATTGGCTTTGTCAATGCTTATTACTTTGGAAAACGGGCCAGTCAATGATTTATATACCTCTGTATGGAATTTTGAATATCAGTACTAATGTTTCATTCAGTTTGATCCAAATCTTACACCTTGTATGTTACTTAAAGTCCAGCGTGGCTCTGGCAATGTGCAATTTAAATATTGCTTTTCATGCAAGACTTCTTATGTGCATGCAGGGACATCTTAAGAATGTTGGGGCCTTGGGTCAAGCATATATCGGGAGCCCCTCTTCGGAAAGATTGTGAAATGATTATCAATGTTCAGCTAATTTAAACACGTGTGCTACCAAGCTGTATTGAATTATACAATGAAAGAAAGAAATTACATGACATTTTTCAGTGCTTACTTTGTTGAGCCTTCAGCAAACGAAGATTAGTGAGCCCCATAGTTGTGCTAAGCCTCTATCTCTAGTTGGGTATCTCAGTCATTCATAGTATCACTTGTGATAATATCAAAGTGGGCTAGAGTCGTGTTTAAGATTCAGAAAATAGGGACATCTAGTGCTGCGAGACTCATGGGAACAAAATAATTTTGAATGCGTAGTCACATTGGAATGAAGGAGCTGATTGGCTGACCACAAAATGAAGAGAAATGTTGTGGTCGCTATTACAGGACCCAGGATTCATCCCAGAATCCTGAAAAAAAGAAAAAAAGAAAAATGTATATAAAGCAGCACAGTAGGTATACCCTGACCCCCTACCCCTTCTGAGAGAATCCCACTAGGACCACCCACCTGAGTGCCAATAAAAAATAACAAGCATTTACAATGCAACGATTTCGCCTTTATAAAAGTTTGAGCTATTGGCATTGTAAATGACACATTTTGTATTTATGTGTTGGTTTTGAAAGCAGATAAATAAATGGCATTGTCATTTACAATGCCAATAGCTTAATCTCTCTGGCTGCAGGGCCCGCATTCACCAACATTGTGTGGAGGTGGGGGGTAATCAAAAAACCTTTTGACACCATATAGATTGTGTATACCAACTTGAAAGGGGGGTATTAAAGAGCTAAGAGGTCTAAAAACACCCTCTCTCATTGTTATCTAGTTACTGGAGATTTATTTATTTTGATGATGAATAATGTAGGATGTTTATGTGGCAGAGAAGTTTAAAGATCATGTTGGCAGATAAGGGCAAACTAAGTTGTTTGTTTTTTTATACTGACTTCGCAGTTTGTTCAATTGACAATTAAAGAAATTTAGAGCATTGCATTTGCTGACTGCTTCTATGTCAATGGTGTCTCATCCTTGCTAGAGAAAAGATTCTAAAGTTTAAATTCAGAGATTGCCTTTGTTGGTGACCTAAGTGAGGTAGTGGTCATGGGTGATAAGAAGACATGGTAGCTCGTTCTTCATAGAGTACTGAATGGAGAACCAGGCACAGGGTACACACTTACGATCCTCATGGACTGACCAAAGTCAGGCTTTGTGTAAGACCCAATTTTTTTTCATAAAATCAACTGTGGTACTCCTAAATGTCAGACCAGAATCGGCCCTTAAAGGAACCCCATGGGTTCCCACGTAGAACATCAAACTCTAGATTGAACAAAATCGACAAAATCAAGGCCAAGTGGTCCAGATACATTCCATATACTGAAATCCTCAACATAACTCAGAGCCAGAAAGCGGTGTCAAATTCATCATATCTGCGGTAAAGGGTTGTGCCGTACATTTTCCTTTTTTATTTCCTTTCGCTCATCAGCATTTTATTTTCAATTGCTGCTACTGGTTTTTTCTTTGCAGAAATCTAGGGATGAAGCATGCTACGGTCTGCAATGTCTAAAGCGCCTCATGGGAGAAGCCACCTTTAAAGCACTAGAAGCCTAGGCCATACTCTCTGCAGCTCCCTCCCAAACTCTAATCCCTGCAGGTAAATGTGTCGATTAGATTGGGAGCAGGATGTCTATCCGTCCCAGGTCTATCAGTCCCTGCTGCAGTCCTTAACCAGATTTCCTCCAAACACACCAAGAGTGGGTAGGAACAAACTATCAGAAGAGTTTCCTTTCTTTGTCACATACAGCAGATGTGATACTTGCTCCACTAATTTGTCAGCTATTGCAGACATCAGAACTATCCCTCACTGAGCAGACAACAGAGACACCCCATCGTTGCCAGACAGTAGAGCAATTCATTGCCTACTTCATTTATCCCCCAAATTTAAAACTGGTCCCTGACTTGCCACAAACCTGCAAGCAATTCTTTTCTCAACTTTATTGTCCTGCATACCTATCTAATCTTCTATCTATATCAGCCTATAGAATGGACTATCAAGATTCATCCATCATTCAGATAGAAAGTTATATACCTCCACATTTAAACAACTCACTTAGAGATGTTGGTACACTGAGGGACACGGACCAGAATCAAGTAAGATTGGGAGATTATCTTATTTATGATCAATAAACATTGGTGTCAAGAGACTTGCAGTTTGGAATCTCAAAAGACAGATTTAACAAATATGAAGCCCACTGATTGGGCTCGTGGGAACGGAGAAATAAAAGCAGAGAGAGACCGACATGATGACAAACTGATTAGTGCTAGATTAATACCCACACAAGACCCTGTCAAGAGAAAGTGGGCAAGGCAAGCAAATCTAGGAATACATTGTGGAAGGTTCCATCATAATTTGGCTCAGGAACCAAAAACCTCAAATCAAGAAACAGACAAGTCTCTAACACCGATTAGATTGGATTTGACATATGCCATACGCTAAAACTCAAGACCAGTCACCTATTAAGCGATCCATCAGAATTCCAAAACGACAAAAAAAGCAGGTACAACTCAAACGTTTTGGATGAAAACAAAAGGCCCTATATCTCCCCCAGTGTAGTAACCAGAATTGGTAAAAGATAATACAGCTCACACTCATTTGGGATGACCAGTAAGTTTGCAACATCTGACCATTTATCCCACTCATTCCACACTGCACCCCTCCTAACAGCAAAACAGAACATGGCTACCACATTATATACTTCTTCAGGCCCGGCAAAGGTTGCTGACCCACATCACATCCACCCCATATTATCAGTCCTGCAAACCCTCAATCACGTTTATTAATGTACCAAGACTCTGCAAAGAGACAGGAAGCAGAGTATGCTGTAATACATAAAACGGAGTTGTGAAAGCCACCGGTTTACAGTAATGAAAATCAATATATCAGTAAGGACAGTCACTGTATCTACCAGCTCATCCTTGTACTGCAAAACCACAGAAAAACATAGCGGGACAGTAAAAAAATAAAACATTTGGTAATGGCCGATGAAGAGTTCACATCACTCACATGGGGATGCTTTCAAGTTGATGCTTCTATGCATCAACCTTTCCATCCTCTTCCTGTGTGGATGGGAAGGTACTAAACTGAGAGGCCTGCACAATGAGAAATTTGGTCCCCTTCATCCTTGGAAACAAGAGATGAGAAATGCCTGGAATGCCAGCTATTCCGATACGGCCTGTCTCCAAAGCATCTATCTCCATGGCAGTGTCCATTAGACACACTCCTCACACAGACATCCTGACTCCCAGGTCAGCTTTTGCTCTCATCCACCCACATGACACTGCCTTGAATGAGAACAAATCTGCAGTAACTGCGTCACTCACTCATTAAACCAAGAGGAAATACCAGTCCCGACCCCCCCCGCGCCCCCACCTCAACGGGCACACATTTCGACACCCCACTGACATCAGGGCGCACAGTCACAGCAAACAGGCATATTCATAACGCAAGTCCCATTTTCCGTGTTACATTAATTATACGATTTAACTTCTTAGGCCCAGAGTCTGTCCTTTCCCTACCACCATGCAGCACGCCACGTGGGATGAACGTACACCTTGCCTGCAGCCACCTCGACGTGATTTACAGCCTTTGGCACAGACACAGTCCGCCGGAGTTCGCAGAGCTAACATGGTGATTTTAGGGAACACAGTTGAAACATCCTTAAACAGAGACAAACACAACTTCTCTAAAACAAAACGAGTTTGTGTTTTCTCTAGGTTTAAATGAAGCTTTTTACACACACACCGCCCACCCCCACCACCACATGCAGCCTCCCGCGAGCTGCGCTAACTAAGTAGGCCTTTCAAGACTGGAATTTTTAGATAAGAGGAGCGCTTGGTGTCAGCCACGAGGAGCACGACTTCCTAACAAGCATTTACAAGTGGGGCCGGAGACACTGACAGCGGGAGGGGGGGGTGCGGGAACGGGCACACGGACAGCGGGAGGGGAGGGGAGCACTCACCTGGACTTCTTACGGCGGCGGTCGGCCTGGAGGAATGACAAAAAAAAACCTCTGAAGAAAAAAAAAATAAACAACCACCCACCGCCGCATGACGTTCTAAAAGGGGCGGGATGAGTAAAAATCTACGGAACGCCCACAAATCTGCTGCCACAATTACGGACAGATCTCTCTTCCAATGGCTAGCATCCATTTATGGAGCTAGCCAATGGAACAGAGAGGCGGGATAAAGCCCCGTACTGCTTCTCAAAAGATTTCGCGGCGCACCATGGGGCAAAAATGGCACAGATGCGTTACGCATCTGTGCCGTAAAAGCGGTGCATTGCTGGAGCTGCGTCGCAATGATCAGGGGCCCCTATGTGTACATTGCTGCGTCGATCCTTACGCCTGCTTCAAGCAGGCGCAGGGTTTTGATGCAGGGTTTGATGCAGCACGGGCCCAAAAGTGACTGAGTGAAATCTTGTAGATTTCACTCAGCCACTTTCGGGAGGCGTTCCTGCGCAGGAACGCCTCCCCCTGCGATGGTACGCCTCTTCTGGGGCAGGGCTTTACAACGTGACGGATCTGGGAGATGCGTCACGTTGTAAATACCCCGCACCATGGTGCATCTTTTGCGCCGCCGCTGCGTCACAAAAGTGACACAACGGCAGCTTAAAAGCGGCGCAAGGGGCTTGTAAATCTGCTCCATAGCCTACATGTGGGACTGCGAGTGAAAATAGACGAAAGATAGAGTCCAATGTTAAAGAAATAGTGAGTTCATTTAAATAACACAGTCTTTAACTTTGCCGTTGTGAGGCACCGTGTCAGCACTGATGGCAGTGCTTGATTTGTAAATAAAAACATGCCAGTGCCCAATGAGCTCCTCTGACCACTGTCTAAGACTCAGACGGCCCTTCCGATAGAAAGCACCATGGCTTATGACTAAGGGCCTAATTTAGAGTTCGGCGGTGCAGAAGACTGCTGAACCCGTGGATTCGGTCCCTGAACCTCTAGACAGGCGGTTCACATGCCGTATTACAACTTCGGCGGTGGGACTGCCACAACCGCTGGGAATCCCTGATCCCGCCCCGGTAGCGAAGAGGTGTGAGGCTGTATTATGCTTGCTGTCCCATTATTACGAGTTGCCTCGCTGAGACCCTTGTCATGGCGATGAGCCTGCCATGAAAAGGGTAGCGGTGAGGAAACTAAGGGGGCCCTACAGGGCCCACTGTTGCCTCTGTTCATGGGGTTGCATACAGGGTGGCATGTGGTGTGCCCCCCTGTCTGTAATGCACCCCCTGTTCCTGCACAGAACAAAGGGCACAACATTTTGCATTTCGGTCCAGGGAGGAACAGGCTTCGGCACTCCCACAGCAGTGCCTTTCGAAGGCTCTCATATGAGCCTTAAAATAGGCTCCGCCATGGGACCACTGCCTCAGGACCACCTATACCAGTCGATATACAGTAGGCAGGCAGGCTGGCTGCAGGTTTGGCGGTGTTGCAGTGGGGCACTGGCATAACGGCCCGCTGCAACACTGCCAAACCAGTAATGAGGCACTAAAAACTTCAATTGGATACATTGGTCCACTGCCAGCGAGTGTAGCCTTTTCAAATAAGGGAAGGCGGATGGTGGATGAGAGTTATTAAAAACCAGCCTAGCTGCAGCCTACGAATCAATTAAGTGGGCAGACTCAACTACAGAACATTGGAATAGTCCAATGTGGCTGTCACCAATGCTTGCACAATTGTTTTCCTGGTGTGTACTGGGACCGGTTGTAGCATTTTCTCCAGGGATCGCAATAGTGCAAAGTAGGTGGCCATGACTTATGGAATTTGTTGGAGAAAAGTGAGAACTTCACCTAATGTAAATCCCGGGTTTCTTACAATGGCAGTTGGGCTTGGGCATTCACACAAATTTCAATGGCCACCAGTTATGTGACCAAAGAGACATTTTGCAACAGAACAGTTTCTCAGATTTATCTGAGTTGAGATTCAGCAGCTCTTTTTTATCCAGTCTGCTATACATATGAGAAATGTAAATGTCTTTAGAATCCCTCCATTAATCACTGTGCATCATCTGCATATGATACCTTCTTGAGACACCGGGACTCCATAATAATTGCGAGAGGTGCCATATAAATATTTATCAGCATATGATACAAAGCAGAGCCCTGAGGGATACTTTGCCTCAATAGTTTAGAGGGTGAGACAAAGGGAGGAAGAGGGACAATCTATGTTCTATCTGATAGAAAAGGCTGAAGCCACTGTTGTGTCAGGCCTTGAACCCCTGTATTCACTAGCTGCTCCTGCAGGATGGAATGAGATACAGTGTCAATGGTTGCTGACAGTTCCAATAGGACCACCACTGCAGAACAGCCTTGATCGAGATTTATTTTATGAATCTTACCACTTCCAAGAGGGTGGATTCCATGCTGAATCCAGAGAAAAAAGCCTGATTCCGTCCTCTCGAGCAGGCTGTAAGCTTCCAGAGCCTGTGATAGCCGTATGTTTATCAGTTTCTCTATGTATTTGGAAGGCAGCCGGGTAGAGAAAAATGAGCCTAAAATTGTCAGGATCTGCAGTAGGTTTTGTTAATAATGGTATGAGTTGGGATTGTTTGTAGCTTGGAGGAACCACTGCTGGCTCAAGAGTTAATTGAAAAGGTACTTCAGGCAAGTGTTTATAACAGAATGTGCTATTTTTAGGGCTCGGCCTCCGCCCACGTAAGTGGGAGGAGTTTCGAGATCCTAATGTTAAAGAAAAAAAAAAAGTATCTCCTAGGGCTTTGGCGAGACAAATTCCACACATTCCTTAGTGTGTTATGTCATCTGGCCAGTGATTCGTCTTCGTTGTGGTGTCGTTTTAATAGCCTTGAAGTGATAGGGTAAATGTAGTTTTTGTCCACCATGTTGGGCATTTTTCGTTCGTGTGCGCGCAAAGAAGTACATTAATTATAATTAGGAGCTGTCAGGGTGCCTCCGTAAGTGAATCCAGATGGCCGGGCGCGTTCACCATTCAGCAGCGCTCAGCGCGCAGCTGCTCCATGCCAGGCCGGGAAAGGGCTTCATTAGTTCAAGAACAAGAGTCTGAGGTTCTGTCATGGGCTGTTCTTTTAATCTCAGTTTCATTTTTTTTCTGGAATGGTCCGTGGCCGGTGTGAATGGAATTGTTCTCTCGAGTTTATAATGTGTTTCTTTGCAGCAGCTTTTGTTTTCGGAGCTGAGGTAATGAATAGCAAGCTGGCAGGCAGCGCCTTTTAGAACTGTTTGCTTTCTGGGCAGAGTCCTGCAGTGGTGTTGAACTTCAGCATAGTCTGACAGGCTGCTGTATTGTTTGTATTTTCCCATACCGCCTGCGTCAACTTTTTTCCACACACGAATTTCCAACAGTTTTGTTCTCTCTGAATAATGCGCCTTGTTACTTCCTTCAGACAGCAAGCAGAGTTTTAAAGGAATGATTCAAGGAGCCCGTCAGTTGTTGACACAACGAAAGGTGAGGTAACGGTTTGCTTGCAGTTACGGACCTTCGTTTTGGGTTTTTATTGGTATTGTTTTTCCTAATGGGATTGGCGTTTGCGAGAAAATTGACTGCCCACAGCTGCGCTTGTAAGACGCGCCTGGCAAAGCGTGTCACGAGGGCTGCGTGGGGCTGATACAGATGCTCGCGCCCTATCAACATTGGGGACTGTATATTGACCGTCGTGCTGAAAGGCGGAGCAGCAGAAGTAGATTTCCGTTCTTGACTTAAATTCTATTCTTCCGAGCTCTGGGAGAAACCCCGAATGGAATCTAGGTATCCTGCTAGTTGCAGCGTTTGCGCGATGGCAAAAGAGGAAGTGTGCTAAGTTGTATTGTTTTTATTTTTTATAAAGTAAAGAACATTGGTAGGAAAGTTTGTAGAACTCCCCAAGTCTAGCAACTCGGAACACATACTTTGATTATGTCGTTTTTAGAACAGTCTGCCAAAGAATTCATTTCACAACTTGTAAATGCAGTTTGAGAGTTGAGACTGCAGTTTGAGAGTGCAGTTTGAGAGTTGAGAGTGCAGATTGAGAGTGCAGAGTGCAGTTTGAGAGTGCAGAATCAGAGTGCAGAATCAGAGTGCAGTTTGAGAGTGCAGTTTGAGAGTGCAGTTTGAGAGTGCAGTTTGAGAGTGCAGTTTGAGAGCAGTTTGAGAGTGCAGTTTGAGTGCAGTTTGAGAGTGCAGAGTGCAGATTGAGAGTGCAGTTTGAGAGTGCAGATTGAGAGTGCAGATTGCAGATTGAGAGTTGAGAGTGCACGTTGAGAGTGCACATTGAGAGTTGAGAGTGCAGTTTGAGAGTTGAGAGTGCAGTTTGAGAGTTGAGAGTGCAGTTTGAGAGTTGAGAGTGCAGTTTCAGAGTTGAGAGTGCAGTTTCAGAGTTGAGAGTGCAGTTACAGAGTGCAGCATGAGAGTTGTGAGTGCAGTTTGAGAGTTGAGAGTGCAGTTTGAGAGTGCAGTTTGAGAGTACAGTTTGACAGTGCAGTTTGAGAGTGCAGTTTGAGAGTGGTGTTTGAGAGTGCAGAGTGCAGTTTGAGAGTGCAGAGTGCAGTTTGAGAGTTGAGAGTGCAGTTTGAGAGTGCAGTTTGAGAGTGCAGTTTGAGAGTGGTGTTTGAGAGTGCAGAGTGCAGTTTGAGAGTGCAGAGTGGAGATTGAGAGTTGAGAGTGCAGTTTGAGAGTGCAGTTTGAGAGTGCAGTTTGAGAGTGCAGATTGAGAGTGCAGTTTGAGAGTGCAGTTTGATAGTGCAGTGTGGGAGTGCAGTGTGGGAGTGCAGTGTGAGAGTGCAGTGTGAGAGTGCAGTTTGAGAGTTGAGAGTGCAGTTTGAGAGTTGAGAGTGCAGATTGAGAGTGCAGATTGAGAGTGCAGTTTGAGAGTGCAGTTTGAGAGTGCAGTTTGAGAGTGCAGTTTGAGAGTGCAGTATGAGAGTGCAGTATGAGTGCAGATTGAGAGTGCAGTTTGAGAGTGCAGTTTGAGAGTGCAGAATCAGAGTGCAGAATCAGAGTGCAGAGTGCAGATTGCAGTTTGAGAGTGCAGTTTGAGAGTGCAGTTTGAGAGTGCAGAGTGCAGATTGAGAGTGCAGATTGAGAGTGCAGATTGAGAGTGCATTTTTAGAGTGCAGTTTGAGAGTGCAGAGTGGCAGTGAGTGCAGACTGAGTGCAGAGTGACAGCGAGTGCAGACTGAGTGCAGAGTGACAGTGAGTGCAGACTGAGTGCAGAGTGACAGTGAGTGCAGAGTGACAGTGTGTGCAGAGTGAGTGCAGAGTGAGTGCAGAGTGAGTGCAGAGTGAGTGCAGAGTGAGTGCAGAGTGAGTGCAGAGTGGCAGTGAGTGCAGAGTGGCAGTGAGTGCAGAGTGGCAGTGAGTGCAGAGTGGCAGTGAGTGCAGAGTGACAGTGAGTGCAGAGTGACAGTGAGTGCAGAGTGACAGTGAGTGCAGAGTGACTGTAGAGTGAGTGCAGAGTGAGTGCAGACTGACAGTGAGTGCAGAGTGACTGTAGAGTGAGTGCAGAGTGAGTGCAGAGTGAGTGCAGAGTGACAGTGAGTGCAGAGTGGCAGTGAGTGCAGAGTGGCAGTGAGTGCAGAGTGGCAGTGAGTGCAGAGTGGCAGTGAGTGCAGAGTGACAGTGAGTGCAGAGTGACAGTGAGTGCAGACTGACAGTGAGTGCAGACTGACAGTGAGTGCAGAGTGACTGTAGAGTGAGTGCAGACTGACAGTGAGTGCAGAGTGAGTGCAGAGTGAGTGCAGAGTGAGTGCAGATTGAGTGCAGAGTGACAGTGAGTGCAGAGTGACAGTGAGTGCAGAGTGACAGTGAGTGCAGAGTGACTGTAGCGTGAGTGCAGAGTGACAGTGAGTGCAGAGTGACAGTGAGTGCAGAGTGAGTGCAGAGTGACAGTGAGTGCAGAGTGAGTGCAGAGTGACAGTGAGTGCAGAGTGACAGTGAGTGCAGAGTGACAGTGAGTGCAGAGTGGCAGTGAGTGCAGAGTGACAGTGAGTGCAGAGTGACAGTGAGTGCAGAGTGACAGTGAGTGCAGAGTGACTGTAGAGTGCAGAGTGACAGTGAGTGCAGAGTGGCAGTGAGTGCAGAGTGACAGTGAGTGCAGAGTGACAGTGAGTGCAGAGTGACTGCAGGGGCAGTGTGTCAGGGTGCACATTGTGTGAGTGTGCAGAATGAGTGTGCAGGGTAAACAGTGTGTGACTATGCAGGGTGACATTGGGAGTGTGCGGGTGAGCAGTGTGTGAATGTGTAGGGGCAGTGTGTGAGTGTGCAGAAAACACCACACACACATACACCACACACACATAACGCACACACAAACCACACACCTCAGTCTCTCAACACCACACACTTGTCACCACTCAACACAACACACTCACCACCACACTCACTCCCCAGGCTCACCCCCACAGACTCACCACCACACACTCACCAGCACACAGAAAACAACACACACAACAACACACCCCCAGCCGTCAATGAATGCTTTCACCATGCACAAACACCAACAACCATCATCCATCTGTGCACGCTTTTACCAAGCACACACCCACCAGCCGTCAGTGCACCCTTCCACCAGGCACACACACCTCCAGCCGGCAGTGCACTTTTCCACCAAGCAATCGCAGTATGGTACACTTTACTTTTAAACATATTCATATAAAGCACAGCATGCCACCATTGGTAAAATTACAATTCAACCAAGATACTTCCACTACACACCACATGCACACACTCCATAACACATGGCAAAAAGACATTGGCATTTACAATGCCATTAGCTCAAACTCAAATAAATCCGAGCCCGATTGCATTTCTAATGCTTGTTAATATCTGCGGATGGCATGGGTCTAATGGAAAGCCTGACCAACTATTGACCATTGCTAAGACCGACCAATTCTTGTAAATAAATATTATTGAATGCTATTAGACAAGGTCCTGAAGATGGGTCTTGTTCACTTAGTGGCTCTGCCTGAGAGGTCCACACTCCACAATCAAATTCAGAATAAATAGTCTCAAAGTTATTGTGAAAATTCGGATAGATTGTTACAAATTTCTGCTGTGGGAGAGAATCTTAGCTGGCATGCTGCAGGTGAGAGAAAGAAGTGTACAGTTTTAGATATTTCTCTTGGAGCCTTTGCTACTGATATGAGGCAACTCAGGGTGAATTGATTTCAGTTGAACCACTATGAACTTATTTTTGATTTTCTTCTTTATATAGATTTTTCGCTGTCATCATAGCATTTTTGGCAACTTTTCTCTAGCTATTTACAGTGGCTTTTCTTCTCTCTTAGATCATGGATAAACCATAAAGCTGTTAGCTCTTAGAGAGGCCATTTTTCAATAGGGCAATATGATTCATGACCTTTGTCAACCATTAGTAGTGTTGACATCAGCTTCCGTCGTTCCCTTAAATATATGCTTAGCAGAAGAAAGTACATTTTGGAAATTATATGCCATAACTTTGTGCCATATCCAAGAAGATTTGAAGGTTGTTCTATTGGGGAACAGCCATTACATCGCTGCTGATACCTCGCATGCCATTACAGTGCATGCGTTGTAACAACGCATGACCATCACAATGCAATTTTTTACAATGCATAGGCCTTTACAACGCATGACCTTTACAACAAATTTCATTGTAAAGGCATAAATGGTAAAGGGATATGTTTTTCAAATGTAAGTATTAGGTAAGTATGAGTTTTGGGGTGGTGTGGGTAATTTTAGGGTTTAGGGTGGGTATGGGTTTTGGGGTGGTGAGGGTAATTTTAGTGTTTAGAGTGGGTAAGCAGTTTAGGGGTGGCATGGGTAATTTTAAGGGTTAGGGTGGGTAGGGATTTTGGGGTGGCATGGGTAATTTTAGGGTTTAGGGTATGTATGGGAAATGGGGTGCCTGGGTAATTTTAGGGTTTAGGGCGGGTATGGGTTTTGGGGTGGCATGGGTTAATTTTAAGGTTTAGGATGGCTATGGATTTTGGGGTGGCATGGGTAATTTTAGGGTAGCTGAGGGTTTTGGGGTGGCATGGGTAATTTTACGGTTAGAGTGGCTATGGGTTTTGGGGTGGCAAGGGTAATTTTAGGGTTTAGGGTGGCTATGGGTTTCGGGGTGGCAAGGGTACGTTTAGGGTATAGGGTGGCTATGGGGTTTGGGGTGGCAAGGGTAATTTTAGGGTTTAGGGTGGATATGGGTTTTGGGGTGGCAAGGGCAATTTTGGGGTTTAGAGTGGGAATGGGTTTTGGTGTGGCAAGGGTAATTTTAGGGTTTGGGGTGGGTATGGGTCTTGGGGTAGAAAGGGTAATTTTAGGGTTTATGTTGGCTAAGGGTTTTGGGGTGGCAAGGGTAATTTGAGGATTTAGGATGGGTAGCGGTTTTGGGGTGGCAAGGGTAATTTTGGGGTTTAGGGTGGGTATGGGTGTTGGGATGGCATGGGTAATTTTAGGGTTTAGGGTGGATATGGTAATTGGGGTGGCAAGGGTAATTTTAGGGTTTCGGGTGGGTAGGGGTTTTGGGATGGCATTGTTAGTTTTAGGGTTTAGGGTGGATAGGGTTTTAGGGTGGAATGGGTTTTTTAGGGTTTAGGGTGGGTATGGGTTTTGGGGTGGCAAGGGTAATTTTAAGGATTAGGGTGGGTATGGGTTTTATGGATGAAAGTGTAATTTTAGGGTTTAGGGTGACTATGGGTTTTGGGGTGGCAAGGGTAATTTTAGGAGTTAAAATGCAAGAATGCAAAAAGCAAGGCTGGCAGTAAAAAAGGCACTGTTATTGCCAGCCTGGCTCCTTGTAAGCAACGACTATAAGTACAAGGTGCATGTTTGCGGACTGCTTGCAGGTTTTCAAAACACATAAATAAAATGCATTGTCATTTACAATGCCAATACCACAAACTCTCGCAAATGCGAGACCTATTGCATTGCAAATGCTTATTTTGGTTTACTTCTGTTTATTCCTGCTCACCACTTCCTCGTCTCCTCCCTTCCCAACTCTTTGAAATCACTGTAAAGCGCCCAGATACCACTAGTGGTGACAGTGTTGCTCTTTACAAATGATGGTTGATTGACTGATTGATTGATAGTGTGCACTATCTGACAAATTAATAAATGGGGACTCATCTTTGCTGACGTTTTTCTTGTTCCAGGGCTCAAAGTTTCGCATTTCTCACACTGTGCCTCTAGCTCAAGGCATCTGAAATTAATTAGTATATTTAATTAGAGGAATTTCTATTTTATTCACCAGGGATTGGTGAGAGATGTTATTCTCTATTTTCTTTAATAGTTATACGGTTAGGAGTCAGAGCTTGCCTTCTTCTGTTTAGAGCTCCTGCACAATCATCCACAACTTTGCTTGTTTGGGGAGAAATGCAGAGACAACGACCCTTCATAGTCATGTGTGGAGCTGGAGCTCTAAAGGGCCAGAGAAGGGGTTGGCTTCTACTTCTAGCCCCAAGCTACCTACGCAGGATGAGGCTGTGTGGCCTACCTACATAGGAGAATCTTGGTGAAACCAGACCGCTGCTAGAGGCACCGTGCATTAGGTCCTTTCGCCCATACCATGCAATCGGAATGATTGAAAATGAACAGAGGTAAGGTGGCCCAAGGCAGACTGTGCATACGTAACATTAAGCTTTTGATTGATTGATTTGATTTGAAAATGATTAGAGCGCAACAGTCACCCAAGGGCATCAAGGTGCTAAAGACTAGCCATCCATGCAAAGGGCACCTTCTGTACCCCTCCAGCTGCCCCAGCAGAGGAATCACTCAGAGAATAACCATGTCTTAAGAACCTTCCTGAATGGCAGAAGAGAAGGGATGGCTCTCAAGGTAAAAGGAAGAGAATTCAAGAGTTTGCTTGCGGCCACAGTGAACGCTCTATCGCCCCACTTCTTTCTTTTGGTTCTCGGTACCGCAAGCTGCAACTGGCGAGATAAACACACAAGTCTACCAGGGGAGTGCCAGCAGAACATTATTTTTACTCTTGTAGGGTAGGGGAGATAAAGTGCCTTGTGTCTAATACAGAGTGATTGAAAGCTGATGCGTTCATTGATGGGAAGCCAATGTAGAGTTACAAGTCCCTTCCCTGCAGGTTGTGTTTGAGGAATGTCCAGGACAATTCTCGCCAATGCATTCTGCATTACCTGGAGTTTATATTGCACAGTCTTATTCGAGTTCAGGTAAAGTGAGTTACAACTGTCCAGTCTGGACATTAATAAGGCAAGAGCTATCTGTATAAGTGTAGGCAGTAGGATTAGAGGGAATATTTTTTTAGCATCCTTATAATCCAGGTGCAAGAAGAGACGGTACGATTTGTTTGAGCATTAGGGTCCAATTGCATGTCCAGTATAACTCCAAGATTCTTGGCCTTCTTGCCCAGCATAGGACACAGACCTAAGGATTGTGTCCAACGATTGCTGTTCCAGCTAGATAACCCTGATCTGAAGATCATAGCTTTAGACTTGTCCCCATTCAGCTTCAGGAAGTTACCTGACATCCACTCTGCCACTTTGGATATGCAGACGAGAATATTCTCTGATGCTGAAATGGAGCCCTTGGGGATTGACACCAAGATCTGTGTTTCATCAGCATATAAAACCACCTCCACTCTGAAGGAGTTAATCACATCCGCCAAGGGAGCCAAATAAAGATTGAAAAGAGTGGGGCTCAGCGATGAGCCTTAAGGGACTCCACATGGTAACACAAAGGATTCTGAATAGAAGTGCTGTAATTTTACCCTTTGAGATCTTTCACTCAGAAATGAGGACAAAAGGGCTAGTGCTTTATGAGAGATACCAAAACTCTGGAGTCTGTCCAACAGCAGCATAGGCGAGATGGTATTAAATGCTGCTGACAGATCCAGGTGTATCAGCACCACCCCCTGACCCTCATCGGCGGTTTCAGTACCATAGTATCTCCTAAAGCCAAACTGTGAGTCATTGAGCCAAAGTTGCTATTCCACAGTTTACATCAGCTGGCTATTAAGATACATCTCAAGAATCTTGGCAGGAACTGGAAGAAGGGAACTAGATTGATAGTTCTTGCATTCCCCGGGGTCTTGTTTCTTTTTTAGGAGAGGCCTAATAATAGCCTGCTTTCATCTACGAGGATAGGATCCAGATAGGATCACATTATTCTTAAGTTTACAGAGAGATTCTGCTATGCTATCAACAGCCATGTGAAGAACTGCTGGAGGGCAGTCTTCTAGGGGTGGTGAGCCTGCATGGGTGTTCAAAAGATATTGTACGACCCTTTGGGGCGAGAGAGTAGAGAATTTAGAGAGACCATGGGTCATATTAATTAGATCAGATGTCCCCTCCTGATCCGTTGTCGTATGCCTGCCGGGGACCATTGTCAGGTGCCCTTGAACATCCACCGGAGCCGACGATGTACCCAATGCCCCTCCAACTCAGCCGTCACCCGAGCTACAAAATTCAAGGTAGTGTCTAAACCGGGGGGGAAAGGGGAAGTGGAAAGAAAAAGAGAGACAGCCTTGGTCGAGAATTGGTATATCTTCTCTGTAGTTGATAATGGTGTCTTTAATAACTGCACCTGGATAAAGACAAAATGAATACTAAACACATGGACTAAACCACATTTCTAAACCTTTCTCATTATTTAGTCACTGCATTTACCCATATCAATCTTGGCTTTAGCTTCCCTCTTGTTGATTGTTGTGATTCCCAGTTAACCACCTTGGTGCTAGGGTACAGAACATTAGTGTTATTATCGCCCTGATAAGTTTTCAGTACATTATCATAACATTTTAGACCTGCTCTTTACCTGGTAGTAACTGTGGAAGCTTTTATATTGTTCAACTGAATTTTTTTGTTCGTGGACTAGGTCGTATAAATATGTATATCGAAAACGTTAAATAACCAAATGCATGAGTTCCTTCATACGCTGCTAGAACAGTCTGACAACTATGAGTTGTTGCGCTCATGTACTGTATTGACCTACAGTTCCTTCACTGCAGTTCATAGTTCAAAGGATATGAAAAGGGAAAAAAAACAAATTAAACAAGCCTGACTGGGTTTCTTCGAATTTCTCCTCCTCGCGCCAGACGAAGTTTCATCCCACGTTGCGCATGCGATAGTTTAGATGAAGACTTCTTATCGGGAAAGACTGCGTTCGAGTTTTCAAGTTATTCAGAAGATTCTTTTCAGAGTTCGTGTGAAGGCGTGCTTCGTCCTGCAGAAACACAGTTGAAGTGCGCAGTTCTAATTACGAACGCGCACCTTGCCTTCATCTGCAGTCGCGTGACAGGCAAACACTAGACCGCTAATCTTTGTAGGCAACGTCTGTACAGCACCACCATGTTTGCTGGTAAATGAATTCCGTATACTGTTTAAGCAGTGTCTTAGTGTGAGTATGGGGATCGTACATCCTTTCTTCCTGAACTGACACCTAGTATGTCAACGCTGGCGTTGATTCTGACTTTCATTAGTTCTAGCCACTGATATCCTGACAGTACCTCCCTCCAAAGGGGTCCCACCCATTTTGGGTTTTGTTGGATGGGCCTTGTGGAATTGGTTCACCAATCTTGGTGCATGTACATTAGTAAAGGGTTCCCATGACCTTTCTTCTGGTCCAAAACCCTTCCAGTCAACTAAATAATACAATACCCCTTTGGTAATTTTGGAGTCTAAAATTCTACTGACCTCAAACTCATTTTCTGACTCAATTATCATTGGTAACGGTTTCTTTTTGAGTCTGGCCTTGGCTGGGTTTCTCTTTAAAAGTGATATATGAAAAGTTGGGTGAATTTTTAGGGAGCTGGGAAGTAGTAGCTTAATCACCACAGGGTTTATGATTTTTTGAACCTTGAAAGGACCAATAAATCTGGGTTGGAATTTCCTATTCCCTTTTAGTCTTAGGTGCTTAGTGGACAACCAGACTTGGTCTCCCAATTCGAACTGAGCTCCCACTCTCCTTTTCTTATCAGCTTGACTTTTGTATGACTCTTTTGCTTTTGTCAGATTTTCTTGGGCCTTTCTATAAGAAATTTTTAAACCGCTTACTAAATCTGTGACCGCAGGCACTGTCTCTTCTTTTTCCCCTAACATTAAACTAGGATGTCTTCCCGTGTTTAAGTAAAAGGGTGTGTAACCAGTAGAACTGTGAACTTCATTGTTATAAGCGAACTCCGCCGTCCACAGTAATTCAGACCAGTCACCCTCCTGTTCCATCAAGTATAGTCTTAAATATTGTTCCAATTCTTGATTGACTCTCTCGGCCTGACCGTCTGTTTCAGGATGGTAACTGGTAGAATACCAGGAGTCGATGCCTAAACTGTGCTTGAATTTGTTCCAGAATTTGGATACGAATTGAGCCACTCTATTAGAAATGATTACTTGGGGAATCCCATGAGCACGCACTATGTGTTGATTAAATACTTTAACCAACTGCGGTGCAGTGGGTATAGTCTTCAATGGAACAAAATGGCTCAATTTGGAAAATGAATCTACTAACACCAGTATGGCTGTGTATCCCTGGCTAGATGGTAGGTCTACAATTAGGTCAAGAGACACCGTATGCCATGAATGCGGTGCATTGGGAAGAGGCTGTAATAACCCTTGTGGAGCCTGCCGATTGGGTTTCCCTTTTATACATGACTCACAAGTTGCAACATACTGTCTCACCTGAGTTGACATGCCTGGCCACCAAAAGTATCTTTTAATCAACTCTAAGGTTTTCCTGGGTCCTTTGTGACCAGCCAAATGATCATCATGACATGTTCTCATAGCCTTCTCCTGCAATTCGTCAGTTGGTAGGTATAATTTCCCTTCATAATATGGAAGACCTTTCACCAATTTTCTTTTATCATCTTCACCTACCCAATCGCTTAACTGTTTCTCCGAGTGAGTTCTCAGGATTTCAGTGGTGAATTCTTCAGAATGAATTCCTCCAATGATTTTATTTTGAGGAATAATGGGTTCTTCTGAGGTTACTCTTACAGCATCGGATGTATTCATTCTAGATAAGGCATTAGCCTTCCCATTCTTCACGCCTGGCTTATACGTAATAACGAAATCAAACTCCGAGAAATACAATGACCATCTCAATTGTTGAGGAGTTAGCGTCTTTGCTGATTTTAGGAATTGTAAGTTACGATGATCTGTGTATACTGTCACACAGTGTCTGGCACCCAGTAAATAGTGTCGCCAATCCTGAAATGCCTCTTTGACAGCTAATAATTCTTTGTCTGCAATGGAGTAATTGATTTCCGGTTCTGACAATTTTCTGGATCTGTATGCCACTGGGTGAAGTTGACCTGTCTGCTTGTTTCTCTGCGATAAGATTCCGCCCGTGGCAAAGTCTGAGGCATCTGCTTCCACAAAGAAAGCCTGCTCTGGATCAGGGTGCATCAAAATTGGAGCTGTGACGAAAGCCTTCTTTAAAAACTGGAACACTTCTTCAGCCTCTTGGGACCATTCAAACTTCTTATCCTTCTTTAAGAGCCGAGTGATGGGTGAGACCGAAGCGGAAAAGTTAGATATAAATTTCCGATAAAAGTTGGCAAAACCAAGGAAGCTTTGTATTTCCTTTACGTTCCTTGGCGATGGCCAGCCTTGAATGGCTTGCACCTTTGACGGGTCCATTGATACACCTTCTGCTGATAAGACAAATCCTAAGAATTCCACCCGATCGGTGTGAAAAACACACTTTTCGAGCTTAACAAATAGGCAATTGTCTAACAATTTCTGCAAAATGGCTCTGACATGTACCACATGATCTTCCATGCTGTCAGAAAAAATTAGTATGTCGTCTATGTAAACGACAGCTACTCAAACTAGGAATTCGCTGAGCACATCATTGACCAGATGTTGAAAGGCTGCTGGCGCGTTGCATAAACCATATGGCATTACTTGATATTCAAACAGACCGTATTTGGTTCTGAAGGCCGTTTTCCATTTGTCGCCTACAGCCACTCTCACTAAATGGTACGCCCCTCTGAGATCGAGCTTAGTATATACTTTAGCTCCCTTGACTTGGTCCAAAAGCTGTGAAATAAGAGGCAATGGATATCTGTTTTTTACCGTTACCTGATTCAATGCTCTATAATCGATGCAAGTGCGCAGAGTGCCGACTTTCTTGGGTCGGAAAAACAACGGTGACGACACTGGGGATTGCGAAGGCCTGATGAACCCAATCTTCAAATATTCCTCTAAATATTCCTTCAAATGAGCGTTCTCTGTTTCGGTTAACGCTTATATGCGACTGCAAGGTAATTTCGCTCCAGGTTCCAATTCGATTTTACAGTCGTATTCACGATGCTGTGGGAGCCTTTATGCATTCTTTTTATCAAACACGCTGGCCAGGTCTTGATATTCTTTGGGAATTTCGCCTGTTTCCAACACACAAATGCTATTTGTAAGCAGAGCTAATTCCTTCGCCGGAGATCCCTCCGGTTTGTGACTCAATTTCGCAAAACAATTGTTCTTGCAATATTCTGAATTCAATGTGACAGTTCTTCTCTCCCAATCTATAGTTGGGTTGTGTTCGGACAACCACGGTAGACCCAAAATCAATTGAAACTGGGGGGCATCGATGAGGTTAAATCTGATATACTCACAATGTCCCTCCAATCCCAATAGTTCTAAAGTTTCTGTCTCTTCAGTTATCGGACCTGACGTAAGGTTGGTACCGTCTACAGCCTTAACCACCTCGAAGTGTTTCTTTTTCACCGCCTTTATACCAATTTCTTGGGCGTACCTTATGTCGCAAAAATTTCCAGTGGCCCCTGAATCTATCATGACGGATACTCCGCGGTTCTCTTTTGCTCCATACCTTACGGTGAAAGAGACGATCAAATGTGGAGCTGCAGATTGCTAGGTGTTGGCTAATTGTTGAGGCACTTGAGTTGGCTCCTCTGTACATCCCACCAGGGCAACTCCGTTCACTGGTGGGATCTGTCTTTTAACGCTGCATTGACCTTCGATCTTTTAGGGCACTCTTTCACGAAGTGTCCCGAACCACCACAATACATACACAAATTTTGGGATCTTCTTTTCTCTCTTTCTTCTCTAGTAAGAGGGCCTCTGATGGATCCTATTTGCATTGGTTCCTCTCCTGATGCAGCATCTGACTTGACACCTTCGGGCTTAATACGGTCTAATCTTGGAACAAAAGATCTGAAATCCTTCTTCTTTTCTGACCGTCTTTCAAACAGACGGTGCTCAATTTGAAGAACTAAATCAATTAATTCTGAGATTTCCTGCGGTCGTTTCGGAATTTGTGCAAGAGCATCTTTTAATTCATCTTTTGAGCCTCGATAAAAAATGGCCGATCTTTTGGCTTCTGGCCAATCGGTTTCCACAATCAACTTGTTAAATTGTGCAATGTAAGCCACCAGGTCGCGATTTCCTTGCTTAAGTTCCAACAACTCGTTATCAGTTGCTTGATTTGCCGTTCTCCTATCGAAAATTCTCAAAAACTCTTTTTTTCAAAGTTCACAATTGTACAAGGCTGGGTCGTTCCGAGATACTAAGGGCATGGACCAAGTGGCAGCGTCACCACTCAAGTAAGACAGCATGAAAGCAACTTTAGCCTGATCTTCCTTAAAAACTACTGACCTGCATAGAAAGTGCAAAGAGCACTGGGTGAGAAATATCTGTGCCTTGTGTGGGTCCCCAGTGAACCTCTCAGGATTGGTTAAAGGAACAATTGGAGCCACTGAATGTATTACCTGCGTCGCCACCTCAGCCGCTGACCTACGAGTTGGATCTAACCCTGGCAAAGGACTGGTGCCGGCTAGAAACTCATCCATTTTCATTTTAATCTGATGAGTCTCCTGTTGGGATCTTTTAATTTCTTCCCTCAGATTTCTGTTCTCCTCAGCGGGCTGGGACAATTGGTTCTGCAACCCTTCTAATATACCCGCTAGGGTTTTCAAATCTAAACCCTCCGCCATCTCGACCCGGGTGGATATATATATTGGCACTTCAATCTGTCAGGTGCCCTCGAACATCCACCAGAGCCGACGATGTACCCAATGCCCCTCCGACTCAGCCGTCACCCGAGCTACAAAATTCAAGGTAGCGTCTAAACCGGGGGGGAAAGGGGAAGTGGAGAGAAAAAAAGAGACAGCCTTGGTCGAGAATTGGTATATCTTCTCTGTAGTTGATAATGGTGTCTTTAATAACTGCACCTGGATAAAGACAAAATGAATACTAAACACATGGACTAAACCACATTTCTAAACCTTTCTCATTATTTAGTCACTGCATTTACCCATATCAATCTTGGCTTTAGCTTCTCTCTTGTTGATTGTTGTGATTCCCAGTTAACCACCTTGGTGCTAGGGTACAGAACATTAGTGTTATTATTGCCCTGATAAGTTTTCAGTACATTATCATAACATTTCAGACCTGCTCTTTACCTGGTAGTAACTGTGGAAGCTTTTATATTGTTCAACTGAATTTCTGAGTTCGTGGACTAGGTTGTATAAATATGTATATCGAAAACGTTAAATAACCAAATGCATGAGTTCCTTCATACGCTGCTAGAAAAGTCTGACAACTATGAGTTGTTGCTCTCATGTACTGTATTGACCTACAGTTCCTTCACTGCAGTTCATAGTTCGAAGGATGTGAAAAGGGAAAAGAAAACAAATTAAACAAGCCTGACTGGGTTTCTTCGAATTTCTCCTCCTCGCGCCAGACGAAGTTTCATCCCACGTTGCGCATGCAATAGTTTAGATGAAGACTTCTTATCGGGAAAGACTGCTTTCGAGTTTTCAAGTTGTTCAGAAGATTCTTTTCAGAGTTCGTGTGAAGGCGTGCTTCGTCCTGCAGAAACACAGTTGAAGTGTGCAGTTCTAATTACGAACGCGCACCTTGCCTTCATCTGCAGTCGCGTGACGGGCAACACTAGACCACTAACCTTTGTAGGCAACGTCTGTACAGCACCACCATGTTTGCTGGTAAATGAATTCCATATACTGTTTAAGCTGTGTCTTAGTGTGAGTATGGGGATCATACATCCTTTCTTCCTGAACTGACACCTAGTATGTCTACGCTGGCATTGATTCTGACTTTCATTAGTTCTAGCCACTGATATCCTGATAACCATCGAGTGGCTAGATGGCCTAGAATTGGGATCAAATTCTGTATAAATGTCCAAGATTTTGGACTGGAAAAAAGTTGCTAGTTGGTCACAAAATGCTTGTGAAATCTCTGGCTCTACTCTGGATTGAGAGTCGGAGAGCTGTTGTACTAATCTCAATAGTTCTTTGGTGGAAGATGAGTTTTCTATTTTATAGGAACAATATTTAGACTTTTCTTCCTGTGTGGAAAATAGAATATTGTCGTTATGTATGTCCCATTACACACCCTCTCTTTCACGTCCCGAGCTCATCATGACGGTAACTAGAAAATCCGGGCACATAAACGTAAGGTTGCACGCAAACACATCTCTTCCTCAAACTGCAACTACACATTCTTATGGTCAAGCCGATTCCGAGAAACGAGCCCCGTTCAAACCACCCCCGCTTATGGTCAGGCCGATTCCGAGAAATAAGCCCCCGTTTGCCAAGACACGACAACCAATTCCGAGAACCAGCTCCTGTTTGCTAAACACATGGCACCAGACATCCGATCAGCAGCGCCTTGAGACCCTACGGGTGAGTAGTGCGCTCTATAAATGACCTGATTGATTGATTGATTGATCACGACCATTTCTCTATTTCTTATCTAAGGAACCAGCCTAGGGTTATTTCTCAACACTCTGCTTCTGCCGTTACTTCCTCACCATTATGACACAGTTACGTCGCTACTGCCATGATTCCTGTATGATTGCCACATTTTGTAACTGAACATTTCTAAAGGGAAGCTCCTTCCTCTTTTCTGTATATATATATACTGTATTTTCTTTGATTAAAGTAGAGACCATTCCCGAGCCTCCTTAGGTGACGGAGCTCTCCCTTAACTCGAGTTACTGAATAAAGCCCCTGAATTCTAACCACCACGGACTCTGCTCTTCATGCTTGACCTTATTGATATTATAGAAATTCCGATCAAGGTAAATTACTAAAATATTTACCACAGCAAATTGGCCCCCGCACACGGTCTTTCCTTTCTCCCCACACGCTGGTGATGCAGACCCGAACCTGTCTCTCCAGACACCGACGGACTTCCAAATGCACACTGCAGGGTGTTCCTGCATGAACTCCTTCGTGTCCAAGAGGGACCGTACCGCGGCCTAGCCATCCACACGAGGCGGTAAGGACGACAGCGGAAGCCTCGACCCAGAGCCCGAACATTGTGAAGTTGCCGAGTCCGAGGTCTTCAGAACCCCGACAAGCCCCTGATCAAGAGCGCAGCGCAACAAGTCCAGTGACCTGGTTTCCAAGGTCTTCAAGTTCTCTGCACCTCGGTGAGTACTGCTAGGGGTGTATCAATAGGCGTTCTGATCTTTTTCAGGACACGGTCAAGACGGGTTCTGGTTTTCAGAGCACGGTCAAGACGGGTTCTAGGTTTCTAGAAAACGGTATGTTTGTACTCTGATACTCAGGGTATATCAAGTTATCAAGTGTAAATTGTTTATTTATTGACGAAAATGCCTTTGTTTTCTAAATTGTGTAAACTGGGTACCCGGAAGGGGTTACTGGAACAACCTGTACCAGTCCCCCCGAAGGATACTCCTGGTTACTTCATGTATACGAAATATGGAATTGGTGCCATCTTGTATTTGGATCTTTGGGAAGGTTACACTAAAGATTTAGAAATTGCGATCCTATGGCCAAAGAGTGACACATGGGATTTGAATTGTATCATGGAAGTTGAAAAGAAATGTTGGGAAAAGAAAGCAAGACCCTCGATGTTAGAGAGTGTCGAAATATGGCAAAAGGAAGCACATCGAAGGGAACAGAAAGAGCAAGGGAAAGTGGAGAAAGCAAAGAGAATGTCAGAAGAAAGTAAGATGAGAAAGTTACAGGATCAGAATGATGAAATTCATTTTGAACAAAAGAAAAGGGAGGTCTCGGCCTCTGTGACGGGTATATATCCCGTCCTCTCGCAAAAGACAGGGTCCGGTGGAAGTTCAGACCCTAACATCCCCATAGCGCCTCCACGTCCTAAGGTTCCTTCTGTGCCCGAACACTTCATTACCACCTATTTATTGGAACCACCTCCTGCTTATACTAATCAAATAGCAAACAGACGAGTAGTTACCCAGACGGAACCCATCCCTGACACTTCGGGTGGTGTTCTACCTATGTTAGAATGTGAATATGACCCTACTCCAGGGGAAGGCCCACAAGCAGATGTCTCCTACCGCTTATGGGAAGTCCTAGAAAGCATACGGGAGGTACCAAATATCACAAATTGCCTAAATAGAATTTACGAGGCTCTTCGAACAGGAGAAAATTTAGAAGTCCTACAAGAGGCTATTAAAAATAGACCTATTGCTCATAAAAGATGCCTCTCACGATTTATGATTACCTGTTTCATCCGCATGATCACAAGTGCTGGAAAAAAGGTTCTCGACGACCTACTTCAGCTAGATCAAGCAGTAGTAGCGGGAAATTATAATAAAATAAAAGAAATAGATCTCTTCATTCCTCTCTTTACTAGTAAGGTTTCCGACTCACACCAGAAAAATGCTCCTACCCACTAGACCGAGAATGAGGGTACAGACGAAGACAGGGAACAAGGAACTGCTTTTCAAGGAGCAGTACGTTCCCGTATCCCTCGCTCCCTAGGTAGCGGACAACTCAGGAGTAAGACTAAAAAATTGTCAGCTTCTTCAGATAGATTATTCCAACAAACACAAGAAGCCTTGGATGATTGGATGGACGACGAGCCTCCACTCACCACACAAGAAAAAGAACTTGCTCGATCAAGTGCTCATTGGGTGTCTCAATACTCTATATATGGCCCTGACATAGTTGCTCAAATGTTTTTATCGCTCCCTATGACATCTCAAAGACTAGCCAGCATATATATGGTTCAGCACCTCATTACCTTGTACGAAGAGACTGGCTACCTGCCCAAAATGTTACGTCCTCTCTTACGGGATTGTCTAGAAGGGAGGTGGGTGGCGAGGGGACAAGAATTCCTCAATATTTTCCTGGATCAGTGACAGCGCTATGTCCAATGCTTTTCTGATGTATATGACTGTCAGATACGTTAAAGGATACCTCTTTGAAACTGCACAGGAACAGAGATGCTGATTCCCGAATCCCCCTTGAGCAACAATCCAGAGCCAGTATATTCTAGTCTCCAAAACTGTTACCCAAAAGTGAAGGGGGAGTGGATAAAATAATAAACAACAAGAGAAGAGATCTTCTTGGCTGGATTCCTCTTGTCAGTCCGACCAGCAGACCTCCTCAGATTAGAACCCTGTAATGAGAAGCACAATTAACGCTAACTCTAGTTCTACTCTTTCCTTTACCTAGACCTCCCTCCTGTACTCTCACCTACCATTTACTTTCCAATAATTGCCTTCTCTTCTTAGATTCTTAACTAGGCTGGGTTGACAGAACTCTTAATGTATTTCCCTGTAATATAGAAACATGTTTTATCATTTAGTGTATAGTAATTAAATCTAAGCCTCAAACTCCTATTTATTCTATTTTCTTACTCACTTGTTTCTGTCTTCCTTTTCTTTCCTATCTCAGGTATTTTATTTTGGTGGGTTGTTACCCTCTAGCTTATCTGGAAGAGTGTAATTACACTGTTATCACAAATCTGCGCTTCTTCCTATCATAGTCTCACTATTAAGTCACTAGTAACCTTAACTTACTTGATATGGTGCTAGCTCTCTGCCTTTATGATTATTCTCTCTTTAAAACCTTTTAATTATTCCTTGTATTTTCTTTTCTTTTCAGATGCGTCTTTTTAGAAGTCTTTTCGGCCTTTACTATGCACCTAGGAATTCGTCTGCCATCGGTTTAAGGTAAGTATCATTCAACTTCAATTAAATAATCTCTAAAATGACATAACAAGAATTCTGGTTCACTTATCGTGTTTTCTTCATCCTGCTGGCGTCTTCTTTACGAATGAGGACTGTCTTGTCGACCTCTTCAGTCTCTTGGTAATTGGTCGATGAAACTTGTCACTGCACACTAGAACTCAGTTCAGGATTTGCTCACTAAGATCTTGGAAAGGGTAACTGGGAACTCGCTATCTCTCTCGGACTTAGCGAGTAAAACTAACAGAAACGCGAGCCACTTTTATTGCTAGCGGTCGCCCCAAAAAGGGGTGAACTCGCTATCTCTCTCTTACTTAGCGAGTACAACGGCCAAAAAACGTGAGGAATACGGACGAAAACGCGAACCGCTTTTATTGCTCGCGGTCGCTTCAAAAGGAGGTTTACTCACAGATAAGCGAGCGTTTTTTATCACTCGCGGACTTTCATCAAAACTAATTACAGTCTTGTCCTTAACTTGTTCTCACTCTGCAATAACTTCAGGGACTCTGATACAAACTAAGGTTTTTCTTTCAGGAATTTCACTCAGGAGACGGATTATTCACTTCTTCGCCTAACGTTCTCAGGTGAAGTGCGCAGGATTCTATCAGCGTGCGCTCCACCAGAGCTCGGCTGGTGATGTCACTCTGAAAACACTAGACAGCGAACCTGGACTCCAGCCTGACGGCTCTTTTGGAGCTCCATGTACGCACCCTCTCGTTCCATGTACACTTATATTGATCTAGCATTGGACTGCTGTAATTCTGATGTGTAATTACCGCCACTTGTGACCTTAGCCTCCTGACAGTACCCCCCAACAAGGTAGATCCTCTCTGTCTTGGCTTTGAAGGGAATTGTTGGTGGAAGGTCTTAATTAGTCTTGGAGCATGAATGTCCTTCTCTCATTCCCAAGACCGTTCTTCAGTACCATAACCTTTCCAGTCCACCAAATAGAACAATTGTCCTTTTAAGTACTTTGAGTCCAAAATCTCTTTTACCTCATACTCAGTCCCAGTCTCTAGGTTAAGAGGTTTCGGAGGCAGTATCTTTCGCAAATTACTTGGAGTCTTTTTTAACAAGGAAATATGAAAAACTGGATGGATCTTCAATTTGGATGGCAAGTTAAGTCTATAAGTTACTTGGTTAATTTTTTCCTCTACTGGATAAGGCCCAATAAATCAGGGCTGGAACTTTCTATTACCCTTTAGCCTGAGATTCTTAGTGCTCAACCAAACTTGATCCCCCTTTGTCAAATCTGGCCCTTCCCGTCTCTTTCTGTCTGCATAGCTCTTATACTTTTCTTTTGCCACCTTCAAACTTTCTGTTGCCTTTTGGTGAATCTGTTCTAGGTGAGAAACTACATCCTTAACAGCCGGGACTGTGACCTCAGTTTGTCTAAGCGTGGAATTAGGATGTCTCCCATAGTTGATGTAAAAGGGGGAGAAGCCCGTGGACACATTTTTGGCATTATTATAAGCGAACTCTGCTGCCCACAAATATTCTGACCAGTTTCCATCCTGTTTCAAAAGGAACAATCTTAAATATTGTTCCAATTCTTGGTTAACTCTCTCTGTCTGACCATCGGTCTCCGGATGGTAACTGGTAGAATATCTCACTTCTGTTCCTAAGCTTTCCATAAAGGATTTCCAAAAATGTGAAATAAACTGCGATCCTCTGTCAGAGATCACAATTGGAATTTGGAATTCCGTGCGCCTTAACAATTTCTGTACTGAAGTGTGTAGCTAACTGTTTAGCGGAAGGAAGCCCTCGCAACGCTGTAAAGTGTGCCATCTTGGAGAAAGAATCCACTACTACTAATATGGTGTCATTGCCCTGACTAAGGGGTAAATCCACTATGAGGTCTAAGGTGACTGTGTGCCAGGGATAAGGTGGTGTGGGCAAAGGTTGTAACAATCCTTTCGGGGCTTGCCGTTCAGATTTTCCCTGTGCGCAAATTTCACAAGTCTTGACATATTCCTCGATGTCCTTAGCCATAACCGGCCACCAGTAGTGACGAGTTATTAGTTCTTTAGTCTTGGCCTCTCCCTTATGCCCTGCTAATTTTGCGTCATGGCATTCTTGCATCACTTGTTGCTGCAATTCTTTTGTAGGAATGTACAACCGGTCTTGGAAGTAAGGAAGTTGGTTAACGACTCTTCTACCTTCTTTTTCCTCCATCCATGCTTGCATATCTTCTGGACTCATCACTTCTGAAATACTTGATTCCAAGCTCACTGAAGATACCGCACCAATTATCTTTTCTTCTGGAATGATAGACTGATTCTCTAATGGCGTCTTTTGGTTTTCTGTATCGATTCTTGATAAGGCGTCCGCCTTTCCATTCTGTGTTCCCGGTCGATAGGTAATCACAAAATCGTAATCAGCAAAGTACAGGGACCATCGCAACTGTCTGGGAGTTAATGTTCTTGCTGTCTTTAGAAACTTTAAGTTCCGGTGGTCTGTAAATACAGTCACTTGATGCTGGGCTCCCATAAGATGGTGCCTCCAGTCCTTAAAGGCGTCTTTGATTGCCAACAACTCCTTTTCTGTGATTGTATAATTACATTCGGCCGGGGACAGCTTCCTTGACCTGTAGGCTACAGGATGTAATTGTCCAGTAGCCTTGTTTCGCTGGGACAGGACACCTCCTACCGCCTGATCCGAGGCATCTGTTTCCACATAAAATGGTTCAGCTGGATCCGCATGTTGAAGAATTGGGGCTGACGTGAAGTCTTGTTTCAACAAACTGAATGCCTTCTCCGCTTCTTCTGTCCAGTCAAATTTGATTCCTTTCTTTAGTAGTTTAGTCAATGGTAGGATCTTGTGAGAGAATTCTTTGATAAACCTGCGGTAAAAGTTTGCGAACCCAATGAAGCTTTGCACTTCCTTGACACTCTCTGGAGACTTCCAGGTTTTCACAGCCTCAATATTCCGCTCATCCATTAGAATGCCAGTTGGAGAAATGATGAAGCCTAAGAACTCCACTTGTGTCACATTGAAGGCACACTTGTCCAGCTTGACAAACAACTTATTCTCTCTTAACTTCTGTAAGACTCCTCGAACTTGATCTTGATGCCTCTCTTGATCTGGGGAATAGATAAGTATATCGTCTATATACACAATAGCACACTGATCGATGTATTCCTTAAGCACGTCGTTGATGAAGTGCTGGAAGGCTGCAGGGGCATTACAAAGACCGTAGGGCATGACTTGGTATTCAAACAGTACGAATCGGGTTCTGAAGGCCGTCTTCCATTCGTCGCCTTCCCTCATTCTGACCAGATGATAGGCCCCTCTCAAGTCAAGTTTTGTATATACTTGTGCCCCTTTTACTTGGTCCAGCAACACTGATATAAGAGGTAATGGGTACCTGTTCTTCTTGGTAATTCGATTAATTGCTCTATAATCTATGCAAGTTCTCAGATCGCCCTCTTTCTTCGGTACAAAGAATAAAGGCGACGAGACTAGGGATTGCGAAGGCCTGATGAAACCATTTGCAAGATATTTATCCAAGTACTCTCTTAAATGACTGTGTTCTTTTTCTGTTAGGGCGTACACTCGGCTACAGGGCAAACTGGCGCCGGGTTCTAATTCAATTTTACAGTCGTAGACTCTATGTGGAGGTAATCGCTCTGCTTCGGTCTCGTTGAACACATCTTGAAAGTCTATATACTCTTCTGGGATTTTCGGGGTATTTATTACACACAACGATCCTCCATTGTGGCACAGGGATTGCGCCAGATTGACCTTCTGCATTGTTTCATTATTCCCAAAACAGTTTCCGATACAATATTCCGAATCCATTCGTATGGTTCTGTCACTCCAATTGATTGTCGGATTATGCTCGGTGAGCCAAGGTAGACCAAGGATTAGTTCAAATTGAGGAGCGTCAATCAAGTTAAATTGGATCCTTTCTCCGTGTCCATTGTTGGAGATTAGATGCACTACTTCTGTATGGCTCACAATTGGACCAGAAGATAGATTTGTTCCGTCCACTGCTCGTACAGGTTCGCTTTTGCTCTTCATAAGTGCCCGGATTCCAACTCTTTGTGCAAATTTTAAGTCACAAAAGTTTCCCGTGGCTCCGGAATCGATCATTACGGAAACTCCAGCCAGGGTGGAATTTCTGAACCTAACTTCCATGGACAAACTCAAATGAGGAGCTGCCGACTGCAGGGTGTTAGCCACTCGGTGTTGATCGGGAGTCTTTTCCAAAGTCGCACCCACCTGTTCAACTCCAGCAACAGGTGGTGCAACTAGTTTTCCTTCGGCTTGTAACTTGTCTTGGGTTTTTTGGGGCAGTTTCTGACAAAATGACCCCCAGCTCCACAATACATACACAGGTTACTACTTCGCCTCTTTTCCTTCTCTTCCTTCGATAGTGGACCCTGTATTGTTCCAATTTGCATGGGTTCGATTCCCGAGGATCCTTCACTTCCTCGACTGTTTTCCGATCTGACACGATCAAACCTCGGAATCGTTGACCGAAACTCCTTTCTCTTCTCACCTCTCCTTTCTCCTTGTCGGAAGTCTATCTCTAATACCAGATCAACCAACGCTGAGATTTCTGTGGGTCGGTTTGGTACTCCCGCCAAGGCATCCTTCAGTTCGTCTTTCAATCCACGGTAAAACACTGCTACTCGCTTACTCTCCGGCCAATCTGTTTCTACCACTAGCTTGTTAAACTGTGCCAGATTTGCAACTAGATCTCGATTTCCTTGCTTCAAATCTAGTAGTTCGTTGTCCACCACTTGGGATATTCTCCTCCTATCGAAGATTCGCAAAAATTCTTGTTTAAAATCTTCATAATTCCTCAAGATTGGATCATTTCTGGTTATCAACGGTTGGGACCAAGCTGCAGCATCACCACTTAGGTAGGACAGGGCAAAGGCGACTTTGGATTGCGCATCAGGGAATATTGAAGGGCGACACATATAATGCAATGAACATTGGGTTAAAAATATTTGCGCCTTTTGGGGATCCCCATCGAATCTCTCTGGGGCTTCCAAGGGAATAACTGGGGACAATGAATGGATGACTTGAGTAGTCATCCTATTGGTACTTTCTGCTAAGGGATGTTGAAAATCTTGACCTACCCCAAAAGGTTGTCTAATTTTCTGCGCTAAGTCTGCGGTTTCCTTCCTGGAATTTACTATCTCTAACTTAAGGTTTTGATTTTCCTCCCTCAACGCACTTAACTCTTTTTGAATCGTGTCTAAAATTGTTCCTAGACCTTGCAAATTTATTCCTTCTGCCATCTCTGTTCGGGTGCAAGGTGCAACTTGGGCACTTCACTCTGTCAGATACGTTAAAGGATACCTCTTTGAAACTGCACAGGAACAGAGATGCTGATTCCCGAATCCCCCTTGAGCAACAATCCAGAGCCAGTATATTCTAGTCTCCAAAACTGTTACCCAAAAGGGAAGGGGGAGTGGTTAAAATAATAAACAACAAGAGAAGAGATCTTCTTGGCTGGATTCCTCTTGTCAGTCCGACCAGCAGACCTCCTCAGATTAGAACCCTGTAATGAGAAGCACAATTAACGCTAACTCTAGTTCTACTCTTTCCTTTACCTAGACCTCCCTCCTGTACTCTCACCTACCATTTACTTTCCAAGAATTTCATTCTCTTCTTAGCTTCTTAACTAGGCTGGGTTGACAGAACTCTTAATGTATTTCCCTGTAATATAGAAACATGTTTTATCATTTAGTGTATAGTAATTAAATCTAAGCCTCAAACTCCTATTTATTCTATTTTCTTACTCACTTGTTTCTGTCTTCCTCTTCTTTCCTATCTCAGGTATTTTTTTTTGGTGGGTTGTTACCGTCTAGCTTATCTGGAAGAGTGTAATTACACTGTTATCACAAATCTGCGCTTCTTCCTATCATAGTCTCACTATTAAGTCACTAGTAACCTTAACTTACTTGATATGGTGCTAGCTCTCTGCCTTTATGATTATTCTCTCTTTAAAACCTTTTAATTATTCCTTGTATTTTCTTTTCTTTTCAGATGCGTCTTTTTAGAAGTCTTTTCGGCCTTTACTATGCACCTAGGAATTCGTCTGCCATCGGTTTAAGGTAAGTATCATTCAACTTCAATTAAATAATCTCTAAAATGACATAACAAGAATTCTGGTTCACTTATCGTGTTTTCTTCATCCTGCTGGCATCTTCTTTACGAATTAGGACTGTCTTGTCGACCTCTTCAGTCTCTTGGTAATTGGTCGATGAAACTTGTCACTGCACACTAGAACTCAGTTCAGGATTTGCTCACTAAGATCTTGGAAAGGGTAACTGGGAACTCGCTATCTCTCTCGGACTTAGCGAGTAAAACTAACAGAAACGCGAGCCACTTTTATTGCTAGCGGTCGCTCCAAAAAGGGGTGAACTCGCTATCTCTCTCTTACTTAGCGAGTACTACGGGCAAAAAACGTGAGGAATACGGACGAAAACGCGAACCGCTTTTATTGCTCGCCGTCGCTTCAAAAGGAGGTTTACTCACAGATAAGCGAGCGTTTTTTATCACTCGCGGACTTTCATCAAAATAACTACAGTCTTGTCCTTGACTTGTTCTCACTCTGCAATAACTTCAGGGACTCTGATACAAACTAAGGTTTTTCTTTCAGGAATTTCACTCAGGAGACGGATTATTCACTTCTTCGCCTAACGTTCTCAGGTGAAGTGCGCAGGATTCTATCAGCGCGCGCTCCACCAGAGCTCGGGTGGTGACGTCACTCTGAAAACACTAGACAGCGAACCTGGACTCCAGCCTGACGGCCCTTTTGGAGCTCCATGTACGCACCCTCTCGTTCCATGTACCCTTATATTGATCTAGCATTGGACTGCTGTAATTCTGATGTGTAATTACCGCCACTTGTGACCTTAGCCTCCTGACAATGACTCAAATCCCCCTCAGTACGGCCAAGGTCAATTTCCCCTCCGAGAAGTATACCCCGTCATAGATTCTGCAGGAAAATTACAACAGACATTTGTCTATACTCCCTTGACAAAATTAGAAATATTAGAGATGAAGAAAATGGTCCCTTCTCATGAAAAAGATCCTACAGGATTCCATAGGGAACTTAAGGATATATTTCAAATGGGCTCCTTTACTTATAAGGACCTCAATATTCTCCTCAAAGTCCTGCTACCTCAAGGAACATACGACAAACTAAAGGGAAAAGATTGGGAGGTTGAATGGAAAAAGGTAGCATGGGCAGATTTAGAGAAAGAAGACACTACTCGTGATCCTGGACAAGGCCTGGGACCTCTAGTTCTGGAACTCCCTCGCCTTCTCCCAAAAATACTCTCTCAGTTGTTGGCCACTAAGAAAGAAGATTGGGATGCTATCTCTGCATGCAAACAAAAACCAGATGAGGATATAGGGGACTATTATACGAGATTAGAAAAATGTTTTCTTATCAATAGCGGCCTCTCCTCAGGTGGAGACGCCTATAGTCGATTGTTTGTCTCAAAATTTGTAGAAAATGCTTTACTTATGATCAAAAAAAAAGTATTAAAAGTTGAAAGCACTTGGCAAGCTAGTTCCCCTTCACAAGCACTTCAGATGCTCCAGTATCATCAGAACAGAATTAGGGATGAACAAGAACAGGAGAAAAGAAGGACAAAAGATACAAAAATGAAGGTATTGGTAGCGCAGACTAATACAATTCCTTAGACCCATAAGTAAACTCCAGAATCACAAGAAAGGGTTACGTGTAACTATTGCAAAAAGCCTGGTCATTTTGTACGTGACTGTCCAGTCTTACAACACAATATTGCTACTAGAAAGACACAACCTCGCACCTATACCACTCGTCCCTCTGCTCCAACATCAGCTTCCCCAGCTGATACTAAGTTAGCCACACAAGTCTATCAGTATCCAGTGTCATCCTATCCTGAATTCCCCACGATTTCATGACACAGCTGGGAGGAAAACGATAGTCGTCCACTGATCCCGGTCCCGGTCAACTAAAAGGGTCTCTATGTACATGCTAAGCTCCTAGGTAAAGAAACAAAATTTCTGATCGACACCAGGGCCAGTAGGACGACAGTGCAACACAACGAAGTTCCCAAGGTACCCCCCTCTGGCTCAAATAGTATTTCCTTGGGTTTTTCAGGTACACCAGTCATCAACAAAGTTTCTGAACCAGTATCACTTCAGGTTGGCCCTCTTACAACTTCCACCGATTTGGTTCTTACAAAGTCATGTCCCGAAAATCTACTTGGCATCCAGAAATTAAAGGAACTACGTGCTGTGATATGCTGTTCCCCGGAAGGCATCCGACTATTCCTCCGAGATTTCAAAGGTCATTTCACCACACGAGAATTAGATGTCAGATTAAGGGACATTCCTGCTACATGATGGGCTACTGATCCAACTGATGTAGGATTCAGGGATATTACACCACACATAGTCACGTTAAAGGAAGGTGTTGTCCTACCTCGTGTCCGCCAATACAAGTTACCTCCAGATGCGGAACAAGCCCTTATTCAGATTATCGATGACTTGATACAAAAAGGAGTAGTCAGAGAAGTACCTTCCAACATATGTAATTCGCCAGTTCTGCCAGTCAGAAAGAAAACTGATGACGGTGCACCACCAGTTTACAGACTCGTGGTTGACTTACATGAACTCAATAAATGTGTGGTACCTCAATACCCTGTGGTCTCAGACATCAGTACTCTGTTAACAGCTATAGATCCTGATGCCGCACATTTTACCGTGATTGACCTTAAAAATGCCTTCTTCAGTATACCCATTCACCTACACAGTCAGTACCTATTTGGATTCTCCCTACAAGGTCATAGTTTCTGTTTTACAAGAGCTCCTCAAGGGTATACAGAAAGTCCCAGTATCTACAGTCAGGCACTTAAAAGACAGTTGGACGACATTGTTCTGCCCTACAATACGACATTGTTACAATATGTCGATGACTTGCTGATCACCGCACGTTCCGAACCAGAATGTGAACAGGCCTCACAAATTGTCCTGATGTTCCTTGCACAGCATGTCCACAAAGTGTCACCCCCTAAATTGCAATTGTGTTTACAACAGGTGGCATACTTAGGACACCTGCTGTCAAAGGAGGGTAGGGCACTCACACCTGAAAGAATCCAACTTATTTTTAACATTCCTATCCCTAAAACACAGAAAGAAGTCCGTGCCTTTATTGGCCTCACCTCCTGTTGTAGACAGTGGTTCCCGAAGTTCGCCAATTTGGCCAAACCCCTGATACAATTAACGACCTCCGATTTTGCAACCTCTTCTCCATTACCATGGACACCTGATCATACATTTGCTTTTGACATCCTTAAACAAGCATTATGCTCTGCACCTGTCCTACCTACACCAGATTATGCCAAACCTTTTGTCCTCTTTGTCACGGAACGGGAAGGTACAGCATTCTCAGTGCTAATACAAACACAGGCCAATAAACATCGCCCCTGTGCTTATTTTTCCAGTACTCTCGACCCTGTTGCAAAAGGCTTGCCTGCCTGTTTAAAATCCATTGAAGCTACGGCTCTGGCAATTCGACAAAGTGATTCCATTGGCCTAAGACATCCTCTCGAAGTGCAAGTCCCACATGCAGTAGAATTACTTCTGAATAGGACACAGACACAACACTTGACCATAGCTCGTCTCACAGGTTATGAAGTTACATTATTCCAACCCCACATTATCATCAAACGATGCAATATCCTCAACCCAGCTACGCTGCTACCCACTGTTCCAGTAGACAACCAAACCCACGACTGCCTAGAGATAGTCGAACTAGTCACAAAGCCCCGGTCCGATCTTGTAGATGTGCCGTTAAGTGCACCGGAACACACACTGTTTGTAGATGGTTCCTGTATGCGCCTCCAAACAGGCGAACTTTCTGCAGCTTATGCTGTCACTACAGAAAATACAGTCCTTCTGGCAGCTAGAATACCCGTGCATTCAGCCCAAGCAGCAGAACTCATTGCTCTTACTCGAGCATGTGAATGGTCAAAAGGAAAACGAGTCAATATCTACACCGATTCACAATACGCATTCGGGGTAGTCCATAACTTCGGTACTTTATGGAAGGAAAGAGGTTTCCTAACCTCTCATGGAACTAAAATACAGCATGGAGATCTTATTCTTCAGCTACTAGAATCAATACACAGGCCCGCAGAAGTAGCTATACTGAAATGCAAAGCACACACAAAGGTCATCGACTCTGTCACTAGAGGTAATGCTCTGGCAGATGCCACAGCTAAACACGCTGCTCAGACAGGGACACTGAACCCTGAAATTTCCATCAAGACTGATTATCCAGTTATCGATCCTACCAAAGATGTAGTAGACATCCAAAACCAAGCTACAGAGACCGAAAAGAGAAAATGGGAAGAAGAGGGAGGTTCTCACACAGATCAGGGTTGGGTAACAAAGGATAGGTCCAAATGGTTTCTCCCTGACATAATGGTTCCTGTAATCATAGAAACTGCCCACGGTCCCGCGCATCTAGGAGAAAAAGGGATGTTAGACAGTCTAAATTTGGTATGGCATAACAAGCATCTACGTTCAGCGGCCAAACAAAAAGTACGAACCTGTATGATTTGCTGTCAGTTCAATCCAGGGAAGAGTGTCTCAGTTGAACAAGCAGGGTTCCATCCTCCAAATTACCCCTTCAAAGCCGTCCAAATGGACTACATACAAATGGAAAGATGTCGGGGACATAAGTATGTCCTCGTAGTAGTCTGTACCTTAACCCGATGGACTGAAGCATACCCCGTCCCGGACTATGGTGCCCAGATGACAGCTAAACAATTGGTGAGGGAATTTTTTCCTCGATATGGGTTGCCGAGAGTCATATACTCTGACAATGGACAACCATTCTCCTCCAAACTGATGGAGGCTGTTTCCTTATTGTTAGGATACACCTGGAAATTTCACTGTGTTCGATGCCCCCAAGCCGCAGGTCTAGTCGAACGACATAATCAGACTCTAAAGACCAAGTTAGATAAAACATGTGCTGACAAGCAAATAGACTGGGTTACAGCCCTTCCGGTTGCTCTTTTTTACATGCGAATGGTGGCACATTCCTGGAAGGTTCTCTCACCTTATGAAATGACATTTGGGAGACCTCAGAATATCTGGGGTGTCCCATCCCCTAAAAAGTTAACTGACATTGATTCTAATGTACTGACAGATTACCTAGCTTCCTTGATGTCTGCACTACGTTCTTGTCGTTCACAGGTGGCTGCAGCCTTTCCAGACAAAACAACACCCAAGGAACACGCCATCCAACCTAGCACGTGGGTATTGATCCGGAATTTTGACAGCACTAGTCCCCTGGAAAGAAGGTGGACGTCTCCCAAACTGGTGCTACTCACGACGAGAACTGCAGTCAAGGTGGAAGGACGAAAAGGATGGCTTCATGTTAGCCACTGTAAGAAAATCTTCGGACCAACTCCTACTGACATTGTTGCTAACCCCGAGAACGTAGACATTGAGACAACAGACTTTATTTCACCACTTCCTGAACTTTCCCCCCAAGAAGAGCACAAGTCGCGGCTGCGATTCCATCAGTAACAAGCTAGAGACATTGCATCTGACCTCAACCTACCGGTGGCTATTTAAGTCCAAGAAGTAGTTCTGGTGAAGCGGTTGCTGGGAAGTGTCCGGTCATGTATGCAAAATTGACTCAGGCTAGCAGCCAAAACATGGAAAATGTATTTAAATGTGTAAAATTATTGCATAACAAAGTTTTTATCTTCCTACTCTTTATGATTTCTATCTTTTGTATCACGGCTTGCCTAGGTTGGTTCCTTCATCTAGCTTTCCTACCATCTTCCCCTACGCTTTTGAACAACACAGCTATGCACTCACATGTAGACCTTCCTCCACATATCGAAAATAGAAGAAAATAATTTTTTAATAACACATTCATCTCCACGCTTCATCAACACCAAATGGTTATTAACAAAACCACCTGTTGGGTCTGTGGTTTAATGCCACATTCCTTACACGGAGGAATGCCTTTAATCCCTCTCCCTTTTGGCTATGCCGGATGTACCTAGGCACTCTCTATGATATTCTCCGCTTCTGTTAAAAACATTACTGAGACCAAGGCCAAGAAAACTAGTACCTGGAACGAGATAAAAACAAAGACAGTACGAGCTGTTGAAAAGATGGTAACTTTCACAGCGACATGGGGACGAGCAGACAATAATGAAAACACCAGTTATTCCCTTTTTAACGACACTACCTCCTTTAGGGAAACGTTTTCAGTCCAGAAGAGACAGACAGAACAGGGAGGATGGGCCGAGCCCCATAAGGGCCTATTCTGTGTAAGAGGAAAGGGCAAGGGTCAGAAAATGGGAGACAGTGAGCGTAACAAGACATACACCCTACATGACCTAAATTTCCCAACGATGGCCACTGCCCCCAACACCTATTTTATCTGTGGACCTCACGCACGTGCTTGGCTATCCCAAGGCTGGTCCGGGAAGTGCTACATTGCATTTCTCCTTCCCCCTACCCACACCGCCCCAGCAGATTACCATCTAAGTGACCCTCCGACGTAATTAATAGACGGCGAAGGGGGGCCATAGATGCTGAAGATACAGCGGACCAAGAGGCTGGCGATTTCTTTAAAGGAATCATCCCATTCTGGGGGCCCATGATCAACAGCCGCCACATAAGACAACTGACTCGTGTAGTCCAGGGAGCCATAAACAAAACAGCTGGTGCATTAAGTAACATCACCGCTGAGATGGCTGCTGACAGACTCATGACGTTACAGAACCGCATGGTTCTAGATATCAAATTGGCCGATCGTGGTGGCGTATGTGAACTGATCGGGTCCAGCTGCTGTATATTTATTCCAGATAATGCACCCTTGGTGTATTCCGCTATTTCCCGCCTTCATGTACTTTAAAGAAAACTAGATGCAGACACTGATGCCTGGTCCCTGACGGGTTGGCTCTGGGGCCTCCTGTCCTCATGGGGATGGAAGGCACTTACAGTTATAGGTCTTGCTCTAGCCATTCTCTTCACCTGTTGCCTCTGTATTCAGTGCGGTCCAGCACTCTGTAGTTTCTGTATCACTACCTGCATTCCCAGATCCCAAACTAAAAAAATAAAGAAGGAAAAGATTATGTTACAGGAACAAGTGGACAACCTAATGAACATAGAGGTATATTAAGAAAGACAATGTTAAAAGGGTATATTATGGGACAAGGAGGGAATGTGGAAAATAGAATATTGTCATTATGTATGTCCCATTATACACCCTCTCTTTCACGTCCCGAGCTCATCATGACGGTAACTAGAAAACCCGGGCACATAAACGTAAGGTTGCACGCAAAGACATCTCTTCCTCAAACTGCAACTACACATTCTTATGGTCAAGCCAATTCCGAGAAATGAGCCCCGTTGTAACCACCCACGCTTATGGTCAGGCCGATTCCAAGAAATAAGCCCCCGTTTGCCAAGACACGACAACCAATTCCGAGAATTCAGCTCCTGTTTGCTAAACACATGACACCAGACATCCTATCATGACCATTTCTCTATTTCTTATCTAAGGAACCAGCCTAGGGTTATTTCTCAACACTCTGCTTCTGCCGTTACTTCCTCACCATTATGACACAGTTACGTCGCTACTGCCATGATTACTGTATGATTGCCACATTTTGTAACTGAACATTGCTAAAGGGAAGCTCCTTCCTCTTTTCTGTATATATATATATATATATATATATATATATATATATATATATATATATATATATATATATATACTGTATTATCTTTGATTAAAGTAGAGACCATTCCCGAGCCTCCTTAGGTGACAGAGCTCTACCTTAACTCGAGTTACTGAATAAAGACCCTGAATTCTAACCACCACGGACTCTGCTCTTCATGCTTGACCTTATTGATATTATAGAAATTCCGATCAAGGTAAATTACTAAAATATTTACCACACCTGTAATGACAGCTTGTATTCCTTGATGTTTATTTTGTATTGGGTTCTTTCTTGGTCATCTAAGGTTTTCCTCCAAGCCCGCTCGGCCCGATGGCAGGCTTGTTTGAGCGTCCTGAGTCTGTCACTAAACTACAGTGCTGATGAATTATGCTTTTTTACGGGTATTAGTCTTCAGGGGTGCAAGTATGTTTGCTGCAGATTCCAGCCGAGTCGCAAAGGCCTCTGTCCCACTGTTAGAATCCTCTTGGATTATACAGGGTATACTGTTGAGTGTAATGACTAGCAACTCAGCTGAGACCCCTTTCAAGTTCTTGATTTATCCAAAGGATAAAGAGTTCTAGTGTTACCAGCCATGGAGCCGATCCCCCCCGCTCTGGGGGAGGATCACAAAAGAGCAGTGATTCTCGCCGTTTCTCATCTTAAGTAAGCCTTCCCTAGAATAGGAAAGCATAGTAGAAGTTTCTCTATCACAACGGCCAGATTTCCAGACATAGACGGGCTCAGACGAGCTTGTCCGTGGCGTGCCCACTGCGCGCGTCCGCATGGGCTTTAAGTAGCGGTACTAGTGGAAACACTAGACCGCTAACTGCCTGCTAAACCCTCCCCTCCGGAAACCAGAAGTAAAAGAAATGAAGACGTCTGCCTCCCTTCGCAACAAATGAGACAGAAACACTCGCTGCGGACCAGGGAGACAGCACTCTGCAGATCAAAGTTAAGGTAGGCAGCATAAATAGCCCAATGAGGCGGTGGAACCTGAAGTTATGAAAAACATCTAGAACGATTCAAAACTAGCACCTGGGCTGTATTTTTGAAGTTGTGCATATGTTAGAAGACCCTTCAACTACTTAATATAAATGTTGGGCCAGATTTATCAAGGTTTTAAGTCCCCCTTGCGCAAGGGTGCGCAAGTGCGATGCAAAAGCTAAGTGAGATTTATCAAACCATGCAAGGCCACCTTGCTTGGTCTTACATGGCTTGATAAATTAGGATTAATGCCAGGCAGCGCAAATCACTGCCTTGCGCAACTCTGCCCAGGGAGACGATCTATGGGTGGAGTGTGGGTGTTCCCCCGTATCCACCCATGGATTTTGGTACATTCCCAGATTTACAATAAGTGGTAGACCTGGGAATGCATCAAAATGCTACGCCTCCCTAGATGAGGCATAACAAGGAGAAATATCTTTATTTCTCCTCGTTCTTTCCTCTTTCCACGTGTGCTGCACTCTGCAGCACACGTAGAAAGTGGAAAATACCTCTGTAGATTGTTTTTGTGCAGGAAGGTGTCCCTTTCTGTACAAAAACAACCCAGACTAAAATAAAGCAAGGGTGCCTCCGTTGGCACTGAGCAACCAAAAGTGCACCAACACTAGGAGATGAACTGAATGCACCATATAATGTTAAATACTGCGCATTCCTGCCCTTTCCCTTTCCCACAACCCATTGCAGCCAGGTGGCTTGCTGCATTGCGCGGTGCGAAAAAAGGATAAAAATGGGCTGTAGTCCCTGCTATGAATGAGGATGATGAGATTTCAGAAAACAGTACCATAGGGATTACTTGCATTCCTTTTGTTAGAGCACTAACCTAGTTCAACATCTACTTCTTTGAGGTATAGTACTATAATATGCAAAATATACAATAAGTCAAAATCCATGCATGACAGCCTAGATTTAACTAGTAGATGGGACTCGCAATCTCATAAAACCAGCTCTAGACAGTCCACAACTAATACAGATCTGTTGTTCCTTTTCTACTGGCTCTCATTGGACACCCACCCACCTCTATAATGTCTGGCCAGAAAATGGCTATGCATATACCTTTTGCTGAATCAGTCGCAAGTATAGTACCAAAACACATATAAACTCATTTACTGCTAAGATATCAAAAGTAAAATTGTATACAACATTGCATATAAAGGAATTAATGTCCAACAAACATTTTAATGACTATGCAGAAGATACCATGGTTAAAACAGCATCAGATGTACTCTCTGTGAACAATGAAATCACTATGTTTAGCTCATCCTTTTTGCCAAACGAAGACAGACTGGAATCTGTGGAACAGGAGCTACCAGATTGGGATCCAGACCATTGGATCCTATGCAAGAAATTGACTGCGTTGAATGCTAAGAAAAACAGAGACACAATACTAATCTCTGGCATTTCTGAGAAAATGGTTGGAGATGACATGATTGCCTTTCTAACAAGTCATAATGAAGCTGACTACTTTAACTTTTAAACTGTTCCCTGAGTTCCATGGCTAACCAGGTTTAGGATAAAGGAGTGTAACTCCAGACCTGGATCAAATCTAATCATGGTCTGCTTTTTTCATTAATCAGCTTATGAAGTTATGGCAAAGAAATATGGTATCTTCTTGTACAATGAACAAAAAACATATACTACCCAGGATGTTTCATGTGAAACTAGCTTGAAAAGGAAAATATTCTGTCATTTCCAGCATGCCTGTGAGAATGGGACACTCTATTGAAATTACTTGAGCCAGTGTCCATGCTTACATGATTTATGGGAAGACTAAGGAACTTGATGATCCTTACTCCAAGTGAAAATGCTAAGACGTTGTAGACTCTACGAGAGGAATACCGGTCAATCTAATCAAGTACACCAGCCACCTAAATATCTACCGACTGAGCAGAACATTGTTCACTCCTCAAAGTCCCAGGGTGAGGGAGACACTCGAATAGATTACATGCAGCTGGACATCTGCTGAAACATACAGGAATGCCCACCTCCATAAATCCAGACTTAAGTAATGTTGCCCATTAAAAGACCTGTGAATCTGCAGGCGCCCATGCCTATCGCCATTCCTTTGATGAGCAGAGTACACTGTTGGATACAGTATAATGGAGAGGAATCTCAGTATCTCTGAGACTGTTTTGGAGGGATTAGCAATAGGTGGTTCCTGAGGCTGGTTGTTGGGTTATACTGAACTAGTGTGGGAATAGCACAAGATATTGGAAAAGACCCTCCACTGAAATGTCCTTCATATTAATGATTTAAACAGACAATACGGGCTGTAAAATTAGTTATTCTTCTCATCAAAAGTACATATAATACACATAAGACACAGGCTGACATTTTTTATTGGTTAATCCTTTTTATTAGAAATCTTTTTTATTAAGACACATATAAAAACATAATTAAATTCATAAAATCAGTTTATTGTAGCAGAGTCCACAGTAAGAAAATGACCCCTACATATTGCCAATCATATTCTACATTTGAAAGTGCTCCATTTACTTCATAATTGTTACAGACGGGCAAGCATTTCTCAGTAGAGCTGATTCTCACACGGTACAGCCAACACAAAATTGGGGCTAAGATGCTGCTTCAGACTACTTGTGTCTCCGACAACGGTGGAAAGCACACAGCTTTGTTTAAATACCCCTCACCCACCAAAAGGACCCTTGGTGGCATGCTTAATCATCGAGGTCTTCTTGACCCCCGCTGCGGGACAGGGCGTGCTGCGATCTACGACTACGTGGGAGCACTGCTTATGAAAAACAATACTATGTGTGGTGTAGGAGTGTGAGTGGAGGGGTCAGACGTGAGTGAATGGTGAATAGTGAAAAATTAAGATATACCAGGCTCCGTGGAAAAAATTAATTTGAATGCTCCTTTGAGCTGGTATCATTAAAGATGGGGAATGAGATGGAGGTACTATGCTTTAATGAGCAGTGTCTCCTGAGTCGACATGTTTCAAAGCACTCCCCTGGCTTCTACACTCAAATCATAACAACTGTGCACTTAAATTTAACATGCACAGTATACTATACCCCAGTAGGTATATTGCTGAATGGGTTCTGGAATAATAAAAACATAGTTAATAATAAAAACAGAGTTAAAATACCATAATACATCTAAACTTTATTATCTTTACCCATTTTAATAGGTAATCAGTGCTGTGTTATGCCGGCGAAATGGGACAATACAAAAACATACACACACAAAACAAAAAACACACACTCTATATCTAAGGACCGCATGATGTGCATATCCATATGATAAGTATAACTGAGCGTATCTGTTAAATATATCTCTCCTTCAAAAAACAGTTTAGTGACGAGTAAAGAAGCCTCCAAAGTTTAGGCTGTTCACGTACTCTTATATCGCCCAGATAATGCCCCATGAGCCTTCAACACGGGAGGGAAGGGGTACCTAAAGTCACACACTGTTAAAAGAAATTGAAAAAGAAAAACTGTTGGTTTTGAGATCCTTCCTAATTGAGCCTCGTTTTACTGTTGCAAATCGGCTGTGCCATACTTACAATATTATGGTTACCCCCTGCCTCGCCGCAGCTCCGTGGAACATTGAGCCAGTGTGGTCAGTGTCCTTAAATACTGAGTATAATTGGTAGTTTTGCCACCAAAAAAACTGCACTTTTTGGTACAATCACTAGACTGTCAATCCAAGATGGTAACATAGAATGGCACCTCTGGCTGAATGTGTTTGTCCTCACTTCTCTTGCTCAAGGATGTTTGTTCCTCAATTTCTGTTGCTCAAGGGTGCCTGTTGTATAGCCCTAGGAGCGAAAAAGTCTAGTGCGCTTACTAAAAGGACACTAACAAAACTGGGTGTCTGCGCAGTTGCTGCAAAAGATTTATATGTGGTGGACATATAGTGGTAATGACACCTCTCCACAGAAGGGTGAGCTCAAGATGGCAAAAGTAAATAGGGGTGGAAAAACGTGTATCAGGACATTACATTTCACAGGGTAATTTACAGGCCACATTATTGTAGGGGTGTTTTCCTGCTGGCCCCAAGTGTTTACTAGAATAGAATGTTTTGCGTGTGTATGTTTTTGTATTGTCCCATCTCGCCAGCATAACAGCACTGATTACCTATTATAACGGATTAAGATAAGAAAAATATGGATGCATGTCATTACATTGCATACCAATACCACGCGTACCATTGCAACACGGGTATTACTACGCGATGTCAATTACAACGACATGCCATTACATCGCAACTGTTTACCACAACTATACCTCTACCACAATGAAAAGGCATGTGTGGTAAAGCTATACTTGTGGTTAAAGTTTGCAAGGTAAGTGACCCTACCCTACCCCTGCACAACCCTCCCAAACCTCAGTCCTCTCCCTACAATACACTACACTTCCCTGCATGACCCCCCGACACTACCCTAAAACACTACACTACACAAACACTACAACACTACCCTAAACCCTAAAACACTACACTACACAAAGACTATAACACTACCCCCCTAAAACACTACACTACACAAACACTACAACACTACCCTAAAACCAAAACACTACACAAAGAATACAACACTACCCTAAACCCTAAAACAGTACACTACACAAACAATACATTACTACCCTAAACCCTAAACACTACAATACACAAACACTGCAACACTAGCCTAAAACCTAAAACACTATACAAGCAATACAACACTACCCTAAACCCTAAAACAGTACACTACACACACACTACATTACTACCCTAAACCCTAAACACTACACTACACAAACACTACAACACTACCCTAAACCCTAAAACACTACACTACACAAACACTACAACACTACACTAACCCTAAACCACGACACTACACAAACACTACAACACTACCCTAAACCACTACCCACACTCCTCCCATCCCTACACTACCCTAAACCCTAAAACACTACAACACAACAAGACTGTTCTAAACCACTACCCACACTGCTCCCACCCCCACACTACCCAAACCCTAAAACACTACAACACAACCCTAAACCACTACCCACACTACTCACACCCCTACACTACCCCAACCCTAAAATCACTACCCCTAGCACGACCCACTACACTACCTAAACACCACTACACTTCCCTAAATCCTAAAACATACGACACTACAACACCACCCTAAACCACTACCCACATAATCAATCAATCAGTCATTTATAAAGCGCACTACATACCCGGGAGGGTCTCAAGGTGCTGGAGGGGAGGGCCGCTACTGATCGAACATCCAGGTCTTGAGCATCCTCCTGAAGGTCAGCAGGTGTTGGGTCTGTCGTAGGCTCATTGGGAGGGTGTTCCATGTCTTGGCGGCGAGGTGGAAGAAGGATCTCCCGCCGGTGGTTGTTCTTCGGATGCGTGGTAGGTGGCTAGTGAGAGGTCGGTGGAGCGTAGCTGGCGGTTGGAGATGTGTAAGGAGAGCCGTCTGTTGAGGTAGGCTGGGCCGGTCTTGTGGAGTGCCTTGTGTGCGTGGATGAGGATCTTGAAGGATATCCTATTGCTGACGGGGAGCCAGTGCAGGTCCCTCAGGTGGGGGGTGATGTGGCCGTGGCGTGGTACATTGAGGATCAGTCATGCTGCGGTGTTTTGGATGCGTTGTAGGCATTTGATGAGCTTGGTCGGGGCTCCCGCGTAGAGAGCGTTTCCGTAGTCGAGTCTGCTGCTGACAAGGGCCTGGGTGACTGTCTTTCTTGTGTCTGTCAGGATCCATCTGTAGATCTTGCGGAGCATGCGGAGGGTGTTAAAGCAGGAGGAAGAGACTGCCTTGACCTACTTGGTCATTGAGAGCATTGATTTGAGGATGATTCTCAGGTTGCGTGCGTTGTCAGTGGGTGTCGGGGCTGCTCCCAGTGCTGTCGGCCACCAGGAGTCGTCCCAGGCTGAAGGGTTGGTGCCGAGGATGAGGACCTCTGTCTTGTCCGAGTTCAGCTTCAGACGGCTGGTCTTCATCTAGTCAGCGGCAGCCTTCATTCCTTTGTGGAGGTTGGCTTTGCCTGTGATGGGGTCCTTGGTGAGGGAGAGGATCAGTTGAGTGTCGTCGGCATAGGAGATTATGTTGAGGTCGTGCTGTCGTGCGACGTGTGCAAGCTGGCCATGTAAATGTTGAGCAGTGTTGGGCTGAGGGAGGATCCTTGGGGTATGCCGCAGATGATATCGGAGGCTTTGGACCGGAATGGGGGAGGCGGATGCCCTGGGTCCTGCCGGAGAGGAAGGAGGTGGTCCATTCTAGAGCCTTGTCTCGGATTCCTGCGTCGTAGAGGCATGCGCGTAGTGTGCAGTGGCAGAAGGTGTCGAATGCAGCCTAGAGGTCTAGAAGGATGAGTGCTGCAGTCTACCCTTTGTCAAGCAGGGTCCTGATGTCGTCGGTTGCGGCAATGAGGGCAGTCTCGGTGCTGTGGAACCCTGAATGGGAAGGGTCCAGGATTCTGTTTTCTTCGAGGTATCGGGTTAGCTGTCTATTGACGATTTTCTCAATGACCTTGACTGGGAAGGGGAGTAGAGAGATGGGCCGGAAGTTCTTGAGGTCTCTTGGGTCTGCCCTGGGTTTTTTCAGTAGGGTGTTGATCTCGGCGTGTTTCCAGCTCTCTGGGAAGATCGCGGTCTCGAGGGAGAGATTAATGACATTGTGCAGGTGGGGTGCGATGGAGCTGCTTGCTTTGTTGAAGACGTGGTGCGGGAAGGGATCTGACAGGGAGCCAAAGTGGATTGCGCTCATGGTCTTGATGGTGTCATCAATGCTCGCGCTGGCCCAGGCTAACAGGGGGTCGTGGTCGATGGTGTGCGAAGGGTCTTTTGTATTGCTGTCTGTTGGGGCTGTCTGTGTGCTGAAGCTGTTGTGGATGTCTGCTATCTTGCGGTGGAAGAAGGTGGCGAGGGATTTGCATAGGGCTTGCGACGGCGGGATATCGTTGGTGTTGGAGCTGGGGTTGGAGAGTTCCTTCACAATGTTGAAATGCTCCTTGCTTTTACGTGGGTTGTTGTCGAGGCGGTCTTTAAACGAAGTTCTCTTGGCAGCCCCGATGAGGTGGTGGTGCTCGCGGATGGCGTCCTTGTGTGCTGCACGGTTGTCCAGAATTTGTTTGGTGTGCCATTTCTTCTCTAGTTTTCGGCAGGCTGGCTTGGAGGCTAGGATTTCTGGGGTGAACCAGCTAGCACACTACTCTCACCCCTACACTACCCTAAATCAGTACGACACTACAACACTACCTTAACCCACACTACTCCCACCCCAAGCAAAATCTCACTTACCTCTCTTTCCTGTGGTTCCTCTCCAGCGTCGCCGTCTCTGCTCCCGGTTCCTGCTTCCTGCTTCACGTCGAGGGGCGGTGCATGTCTTTGTGAGGAAACAGAAGAGCCTCTGTTTCCTCACAACGAGGTGGATTGGCATTACATCGCATGCGTTGTAACACACTACTCCCACCCCATGCAAAATCACACTTATCTCTCTTTCCTGTGGTTCCTCTCCAGCATTGCCATCTCTGCTCCAGGTTCCTACTACCTGCTTCACGTCGAGGGGCGGTGCATGTCTTTGTGAGGAAACAGAAGAGCCTCTGTTTCCTCACAACGAGGTGGATTGGCATTACATCGCATGCGTTGTAACAGCACATGCGATGTAAATACATGCGTAGTAATGGCTACGCGTTGTTACACCGCATGCGTTGTTACGCTTTCGATGTAATGGCAAAGCAGGGAAACAGCCGCAAAAATATATCAAAGAAATATATCACTTTTCTTTACAGGTCAACACCACATATGGTGCAGTTTAGATGTGTTATGTTATTTTATCTCTATTTTTATTCTTCCAGAACCCATTCATCTATATAACTAATATGGGATAGTATACTGTGCATGTTAAATTTATGTGCACCACTTAGTTAGGATTATATGTAAATAAACAGTTGTTTTCATTTGAGTGTTGAAGGGATCTCTTCTAGGTCCTGATGAGAAGCCAGGGGAGGGCTTCGAAACATGTCGAAACAGGAGACACTGCTCATTAAAGCATAGTATCTCCATCTTAGTCCCCACTTTTAACGATATCAGCTCAAAGGAACATTAAAAAAAACAGTTCCACTGAGCCAGGTTTTTTTTCATTTTTCACCATTCAGTCACACCTGACCCTTCCACTCACACTCCTATACCACACATAGTATTGTTTTTTTATAAGCAGTGCTCCCACGTAGACATAGGTCACAGCACGCCCTGTCCCGCAGTGGGGCGGGAAGACCCCAATGATGAAGCATGCCACAAAGGGTCCTTTTGGTGGGTAAGGGGTATTTGAACAGAGCTGTGTGCTTTTCGCCATTGTAGGAGACACACGTAGTCTGGAGGAACACTTCTATACTTTACCATAAAGGTGCATCCCTTTTTGTTTTGACAATATAACTTGAGGAGGACCTATCCACCTCGTCTGCTCTTTTTGAGCATTATCTCTTCACATCCTTCTTGTGTTTTTGATAAGATGCTGCTTCTTCGGGGAATGTGGTTAAAATATATTTCAATAATTTTTCTTTTTTCTTGTTGCTAATATTTCTTAACTTGACTTCTTTAGTATACTGTACATGGACACCTAAAGTTTTAAATCCTAATTCTGGAATGCCATCTTGTTCAATATCCACAGGTAGGTACGTGCAAAGATCATGAAACCTTTCTCAATGATTCTTCTCACATATATTATTTGCGCCTATCTTCTATTCCCCCCAAAATAATGTATCAGTTGTAATGTAAGGCATTCCATTCAGGCTCTATATGCAGGCATGTAAATGTTCTCAGTGGAACCACGTTTTGCTAGTACATCTGCAAGGTAAATTGATTACTTTCAAAGTAGAGTATGATTGACAATATGTAGGATACATTTTCTTTGTGAGGACTTAGTTACATTACAATGATTTTATGAACACACCTTAGGCGAATTATGTTTTATATGTGTTTTATTAAATAGGGTTTTTTCAAAGAAAAAGTGTTAATCAATAAAATTGAAAGTCTGAGTATCTTTAGATAAGGTTCCTTCCTCTCTCCTTAAACTCATTGCTTTCCTTAAGTGTATGCCAGAAGGGTCATGGCTTAGTAGGCTGAGCAGCATGGCTAACCGTATTTTGTGTGTAACCCTAATAACTTGCACTGAGCTTGAGAAATGATGACACTTACCTCAAAACATAAATTGAATCATCACACTATTGCATCAATAGGCCAAGCTATCCCACTCTTTCTTACTGTAAGAAATTGGGTTGTTGGTTGAGAGGGGTGGAAGGCCCACTCAAGCAGCAACCACAGTCCTTGTTAGGGTGAACCACAAAAGTTACTAAATCAACCTGTGGTTAAATCTATGGTAGATTGGCACAAAGCAGTTAGGCTTAATGTAGAGGTAATGTGTAAAGTGTTTGTGCAGCGCACAAACAGTAGTAGAGTTAAAATACCCAAATTAATTTAGAAAAATAGAGTGCATTTAATAAATAAAATGATACCCTAATGACAAAAATCCAATCTGTAGAACCGGAAATATTGAATTTTAATGTTTTTAGTGAAAATAAAGCCTAAAAGCACAAAGCACCACTTACAGTGATCTGGTTGTGCTAGACCAGGGGAAAGTCACAAGTTCAGGCTGACCACAAGTTTAGGTTGGATGAAGGGGCTAGGTTAATCCCACTGAGAAGTTACCTTCTAAAGTCCAGCGCAAATATATTTATACTTGGTACCAGTCTTTGGGTGTGGGGGACTCTCTGTCCATCCTACTACCAACACTGGTTCTAGAAAGTCCTTTCGCTTTCCCTGATCAATGCTCCAGACTGTCTGGGTGACAAAAAACAGGGCAGACATGGTCTCAGATTCCTTTATGTGTGCTGTAGGCAGTGCCCTTTGAACTGTAAGTGAGGTTGGGTACAGCGCCTCCCAAGCCAAACTGTCAGGATGGCCCTTCCTGTCCATATCTAAGCCCCCTTTGCCTCACTGTCTGGAAGCAATGAACAAGCCTTCAAGAGCAAAGCCATTCACAGTCATGTAAACCAGGACATTTACAGAAAGGCACAATTGGTTGGCACAAGAAAATTCCAACTTTCTAAAAATGGAATTCCCAGAACTGTATCTCAAAATCCGACTTCACCATTAAAGAGGTTTTTAAATTGCTATTAATTTGAGTGTAAACAGCATCTCTCTATCTTGTCCCAATCTGAAGTTAACACTTCTTAAATGTAATAAGGTACCCAGTGTTAGTCAATAGGAGAGCCAGGTATTGTTATATTTCATATTGGTACCCTAATATAGGTCAAGAGAACATTGCACACCTTCCCTACATCATTTCCCCTTCATTTCATATGAACAAGCCTTATAAGGTCATAACTCCTAATAAGGACATACTGCCTTATAGGGACTGAACACCTTATAAGGACTGATGCCTTTTATGGACTAAACCTTTCACCTACTTCCATGTCGAGGGAGGGTTCTTCCCAATCGATGTTGCTAAGACGTCATCCTTAGCGCATATGAATAATTTATATATTAATGATACCTGGGGGTATACTTCACCTCTCCTATCCACGCACAAGGTTTAATCCCCCATGTCATTCTCATACTAAACAATAGCTAACACATGCCCATGGACTGTATACATACAGCACCTCTTGATATCAGTAAGGAGAGGGACCGAGACTTCACGCCGACACACTGAACAGAGACCCTGTGGTTCTGACATGCAATCGCTCCAGCTGACAGTGGTCTGACTATCTCTTGTAGGGTGTTCAATTCAAGTCCAGGACGAAGTCCCACACTCTCACTATTTCAGGTAATGGGTTCGACTAAGGATTCTTGTCTCTTAGGCTTAGGTTCTTTCGCACCTACTCACATGCTAGGTACACTTAGGCACATCTAGACAGGCATCATAAGAGTACGCACTATCTTTAATAAATGCATTTTATATTCATGTATCTGTTCATGACTATTGCGAAATGGTAGAACTGTACTATTTCTTTTTTATTCACTGAACTGTTGTTCCTATATCTCCGCCACTGTGTAACAGTTGTAGCAGCGCATATATTTTACATGAAAAGAAAAACGGTACAATAAATTCTTATTGTAAACACACTCAACTGTTTCTTCTGTTTATCTCTCTGAGAGAAAATGAGCACGCACGAGTGACTGGGTGAAAAGTAGTATATTGTTTCCACAAGTCTGAGGAATCAGGGTTTGTTGTGCTCTGAGGTTGTCAAAAATGAAACTCTGACAAAAGAAGATTCTAGTGGCCCTGTGAGCTAGCTAATGCAAAAAGAGGCTAACATACTCGGCAGGGATGTACAGATTCAGTCTGCCACCAGACCTACAGTATATGTTATCCAAAAGCAGGGTAAGTCCTGCATGAAGGGTAGTATAGGAACTACACTACATGGTTACCACCAACGTTAGGTACTTAAGTAACAGTAGAATCTGAGTAGCTCAGTCGTGCTTATTCTCAGAGACCCTACTTATAAAACCCAGAGACGTCTGGAGTGAGTGGGCACAAAACTCCGCCACAGCTGAGTAGGCGAGATATCCTATCTATTGGCTGTTGCTAATCAAGCTTGAAGGAATTTTCTCAAATTGTGCATAAAACCTTCTTAATTTCCTTGGACAATTAGTCTGGGTTCTATACACAATGGCTAACAAAGAATGAGTTTTAAACCCAATAAACCAGGTACCTAATCAGTCTGAAGAAGACGATGCCAATGCAATACAGAATGCACTCAATGTAAGACATACTCTGACAGTTAAACCCGTCAAACATGAGTTACCACCCAGAAAAGGAATAGTAATATTCGTGCTAGAGGCACATGAAGATTTCTAAACAGAGGTATTCTACTCATGGGTTATATTCCCAGCAGCGAATGCCGTAACAAATACTTTAGATTATTACACACATGAAGAAATGGTCTACACTCCATTTGGGGAGATTGAAATACCGCTTACCTACCAGGAAAAATATTTCTGGTTTAATGACACCCTACCCCAGTTACAACAAGAGCAAGGCTTGGCCCTTTCGGAAGACCAGGAGCAACATGGCCGATATTAGTGACCTATGCACCACATCCTGACATTGACACAATGCCATGTGATGAACTGCTTGTTCAACACAAAGAGTTGATAAATCTTTACAGAAACATGACACACTTCGTCTTGAGGACACTAGCGGTCCAACCTACAGTAATTACACCTAATGCAGCTCCTATACATAGCACAGATACTAAAATGATTCCACAAACATTACAAGCGGTAATGGACAAAACGTGAACAAATTCCTTTCTGGGTGCTCAGAAAATAACCCGGTTAGAAGCAGTATGACCAAATACAACACCATTTGAAAAACACAGAATGTTAACAATCTGCTTGCTAATGGGGACTACACCATAGTTAGAGGAATGTACCTCTTGGGGTACAGTCTTTGCTGCCATATATACCAGAACCCATGGTATTCCTTCATTAGAAGTAATACCAGATGTATTAAGACAAATACAAAATGAGTAAGGAGCAGAACCTGCTCTGAACTTAGGGATGAAGTTATAAAATAACTACGATCAGGTATCAGCCATAATACTAGTTAACATGAAAGGGGAAGCAGCATCAGTGGCAATCTTCCAATGCCTAAGGGAGCTCTCTCCATTAATTCAGGAGAATGAACCAACCAAAATAATTGAAACTGTGTATGCAGAGTTAGGCAGAGATAGTTTGGGGGGGAAGAGCTTTAAAACCTCAACTAATGCGCAGTCCCTAAAAGAACACTTCTAAGCAGACACCTACTTCTTCTAAAAAGAAGTGGGATAGTAAAAAAGAAAACTCTAAAGATACGAGATCTCTGTCCTGAGGTGGGTCTCCACAGGAGCCCTCTGAAAAGAGATACAACCTTAGGAATAGGGATAATGTTAGGAAACCTGACAGGTATCAGGACACTGCTACACGTTCCTCTCATTCCTTTCAGGGCTCGAAGAAAAGCTCAGAAAGAGAAGGATGGTCAGAAAATAGAGAGGAGCGCACACAGTCTGGAGACAAGCAACGCGCCCTGGACTTTACTTCTAAAAAAAGAAGATAAGCAATACTCAAAACTTCACACATGCCCAGAATTCTGAGGACACAACTTCTGAATGGGGAATGGGCTCTGACGATGCTAGACAGTGCAGCAGAAGTAACAATAGCTCGCCAGAACCTAAAGGAAATTCGGATGACAGCGGACTTGAATGATTACATCACAGTGGAAACACCAGACACCAGGGTGAAGATTCCCCATAAGTTATATAAAATAACACTACGGTTGGAGGGGGACAAGCCCAGGAAAGTAAAAAGTATTTTTTGGAAGAACTTATCTTCTGGGTATGACATCCTGTTAGCAGAACCAGATTGGCCGCCTTCATTCGTAATGGAGTGCCCCAGGGGAGAGTATAATTTTTCCTGCATTTTCCAACCACGTTCCCGTTCACCTTAAACATACATATGCACTGGAGTGGACAGTAGCTCAAGCTCCAGCATTGTACAAAAATCACACTGGGTGGGATGAGAACTCAACCGATCACGTGTTCCCATTAAAAATTTTGACTACTGCTCAGAGGCAATGCCCAATAAAGCAAAAAGCTAAAAAACAGGTCAGGGAGAACTTAGATCAACTTGAATACCAGGGGGTCATTGAAAAATGTACCTCTCCAATGAATCATCCTTTGTTTCCCGTCTCTAAACCTGACAAAACATATAGGGCCAGATGTAGGTCGCCAATTGCCGGTCGGTAACGGCCGATTTCAGCCGTTACCGACCGGTAATTGGTTTTTGAGATGTAGGGGCCCGAATTTTACCAAATCTGTAAATTTACAGATTCGGTAAAATACCGACTCTGTATATTTACCAAATCGGTAATTCCAGATGTAGGTGGCACTTAAAATTGTGCCACAGGCCCTTAAGAATTCGTTATTTACCATGAAATACTATCTCATGGTAAATAACGAATTCCTGTGTACATGCACATCTGTGCATGTACACCTGTGCCATGTGGCACACATACATGCCCTAAGGGCATGTATGTGTGTCACATTGCACACAAGCCAGAATCAGGGGTGCAACAGGGTGTCAAAGTGACACCCTGCCCCCCTTGTAAATTCGGTAATTTTACCGAATCAGTATTTACTGATTCGGTAATTGACATTGATTCCTATGGGCCTCAAGGCCCATAGGAATCAATGGCAATTGCCGAATCGGTAAATATCGATTCGGTAATTACCGAATCTTACCGATTTGGTAATTGATTCGGTAAATATACCTACATCCCGATTGCCAGTTCTTAAATACCAAATTGGTATGATTCGGTATTTAAGAATCGATAATCGGGGATTACCTACATCTGGCCCTTTGTCTAATTGTAGATTACAGACATTTAATCTCATGCACAAAGACATTTGCTGTCCATAATACACATAGTGTCGCATTAATGAGTAACATTGTGCGCAAAAAATACAAAACCACACTTGATATCTCAAATGATTTTCCTGCCAAAATATAGCGCCTGAAGGCAGGTATCTGACCACATTCAGTGCGTTAGGGTCCCAACAACGATTTTGTCGACTAGCACAAAGGTATAAGAATAGCCCTGGTGTATTTTCAGCAACAGTAACAGAGTTACTTCAAAAATTTGATGAAGAAGCGTTGTCCTATGTGGATGATATTTATCTGACAGACAACGTAGAGAGACACTTGACCAGGGTAAGCACCATTATTATGGGATTTGCCACAGAGGGCTACAAATTTAACTTAAAAACTTAAAAAGTGTGCGCTGCTTCAGCCTCCAAAATCATTAAAAAAATTAATAAAACCTGACTTTTCAGCCAGAGTTTGGACACAAGAACATACTAATATTCTTTGTTTACTCCAGGAAGACATGATTGCTTCCAAACACTTCCAAACACGTGTAAACGTACGCCACTTGGTGATCTAAATAATTGCGGGTAAATGCGGGTACACTTATTTGACCTTCAATGAAGGAGAAACAGTACCAATCGCATACAAATCACACCTTTACACAAATGCAGAAATGTGTTTCACTTCAACAGAAAAAATCCTGACAGCCGTTTACCAATGAACACTATCTTCAAAAAAGTTCCACAGACCAAAAGGTCAACATCCTACTGAAGCCACATACATCATCACATCGTGAACAAAGAGACTTGTCATCAGTGAACATTACAGCAGTTCCTATATCGGATGGTATAGTATAGGACAAGCTTGATTTTAACATATTCGGCCAGACCGAACTTTTAAAAATGAATCATGTATTTAAAATCTCATTGAGTGATTTCATTACCTCCAGTACATTTTCTCATGATTGGGACACTAAAACAGTAAATAACGTGTTGTTTGATTTAGAGAAAACTGTTCCATTTTCTAATAATGGAATGTTAGAGGGTTCATCATACTATGACAAATTGTACTGTTACCAACATTATGGTCATAATTTGCTGCAAAAATCCATTCAGCTAGGAATGTTTTTGAGTAGCATCAGTGGGAGCATTGCCCAACACCTCCAAAAAGTAGTTCACAAGCGTTTGCTCAGAAATTTGCATACTTTTCAGGGTTTAACACACCAGATCCAGCCTCATAAAATTATAAGGTTGCACCAACATCAGCACTGAAAATTTACCATAGAGATTTCAATGCCGGAGTGGGGATCGAGAAGTGTTTCTTAGTAGTACAAACTGCAAGAATGCTTTAAGCGGTTCTCTCATGTGCCTGTAATGGTTCAATTGCGAATCTGTCTTGCCACATGAAAGGAACTCCAGCTGCCATGATCACGCAAGCGTTTGAGTTACTTTCGAATGGGAGTTACTTGATACTGAATGATCAAGTTTGTTGTGGGATGCTCCCGGGCATTGCATATCTGGTCACCGTGAACACCAAGGTTACTTGCTGTATGCAAGTATTGTTTCCTCCGACAAATACTGTCAGGGAGGTGCCGTTATGGCCTTCACTGAATGTTTCTTTGTACTGTTTGATGCTTTGAGCAGAATGAAAGCCATGCTTTTACAGCAGACCGTGCCTTAACCTCCACTCGAGAAACCTTTGAACTTCAAGTCGCAAGGACCTCGACAGAGATACAGGTGCTAATACGTACTAACTGCCCCCGACATTTGGTAGAACTGGTGGTTCATATTGTTAATATATCAGATACGAGTAGCATTATACACCTATTTAAGACCATAAAGTCAGGATTCCTTAGCACATTTCAACCAATCCTCAGAGTTATTCCTAACTTTATACACTCCGTATTTGGAAGCATTTTCAGGGGTCTACCTGTGATCCTGCTCGCTGTAGCTGGTATCCTGATTATTGTCTACCTGCTGCGCAATGGACGGACCATCTGCCAGGGAGATTGCAAAGGCTCTCCTGGAGAGATATTACCGTGAGCGCATGATACAGCATCTGGGTGTACCTCGCCTACGAGAACTAAGTGCTTCTTGGTTCTTATCCTTCAGACCAGTCTTTGAGAACTGTATCATACCTGTCTTTCGATGCCTGTTTGTTGGAGGAGAATGTGAGTTGGACATCTGTCTGAAACCTCTAGTGGAGATGCCAGCGGACTTAGACTCCAAGCTGGAACCACTGCTGTCCCATGCTCGACTCTGTCCTCAGCGTATTCCCCTCTTGACAAATGCATTCCTTATGGATAGGCAGCTGTCCTTTTCAACTGAATTGAATTTCAGCTCCAGCACCGGCTGCCTCCACACCAGCTGTTGGCAGCGAGGAGTTTCATCTATGCACCCTTGACGTGCTATGCGAGGTACTGCCGTGTTTGTCCCCTGGCAGCGATAATGTTATGTCTCCCAGTGAAGACATTTAATCGAAATCTGGCTCTCCGTGTGCAGGGAACGAATTCAGAACTTTTTCTTTCCCCTTTTTCGTCCAAATAACCTTTTTCAAATTGACATTTTCCGAAAGCACGGCCTTCTAAGTACGCTTGCAGTAGTTCAACTTGGGTGATCAAACTCATTTCGAACTGTGATTTGCAGAACTTTATTACAAAAACCATGTTTCAAGAGAATTTATTTTCTTTCTCCTTGTTTTTTAAACAGTTCTTAAATGATTTTTAACATTTTTAGAATCATTTTAAACGACTCATTGATAATCTTATGCACTGACACCGTTATAAATGTGTATCTCAAATTGTGTATTATTGTTGTTGAGTATTAGGTGGAGTTGGTGTTATATTTCATATCGGTACCCTAATATAGGTCCATGGAATATCGTACACCTTCATTTCGTATGAACGAGTCTTATAAGGTCATAACTCCTAATAAGGACACACTGCCTTATAGGGACTGAACACCTTATAAGGACTGACACCTTTTATGGACTACACTTGTCACCTACTTCCATGTTGAGGGAGGGTTCTTCCCAAGCGATATTGCTAAGACGTCATCCTTAGCGCATATATTTATGAGAACGATACCTGGGGTATACATCACCTCTCTTATCCTGGCACAAGGTTTAACCCCCAACGTCATTCTCATACTAAACAATAGCTAACACACGCACATGGACTGTATAAATACAGCACCTCTTGCTATGAGTAAAGAGGAGGTACCGAGACTTCACGCCGACACACTGACCAGAGATTCTGCGTCTCCGACATGCATCGCTCCAGCTGACAGTGGTCTGACAATCCCTTGCGGGGTGTCCAATTCGAGTCCAGGACGAAGTCCCACACTCTCGCTATTTCAGGTAATGGGGTTCGACTAAACCCTGGCAGGATTCTTGGCTCTTAGGCTCTTAGGCTTATGCTCTTTCACACCTACTCACATGCAAGGTATGCTTAGGAACATCTAGACAAGCATCATAGGAGTAGGCACTATCTTTTTATAAATGTATTTTATATTCATGTATCTGTACATGACTATTGCAAAATGGTAGAACTGTACTATTCCTTTTTATTCACTGTGCAGTTGATCCTATATCTCTGCTACTGTGTAACAGTTGCAGCAGCGCATATATTTTACACAAGAAGAACAGCGGTACAATACATTCTTATTGTAAACACGCTCAACTGTTTCTTCCGTGTGTCTCTCTGAGAGAAAATGAGCACACACGAGTCACTGTGTAAAAAGTAGTATATTGTTTCCACAAGTCTGAGGAATCAGGGTTTGTTGTGTTCTGAGGTTGCCAAAAACTAATCTCTCTGATAAAAGGAGATTCTAGTGCACTGTGAGCTAGCTAATGCAAAAAGAGGCTAACATACTCGGTGGGGTGTACAAAGTCAGTCTGCCACCAGACCCACAGTATATGTTATCCAAAAACAGTACAGTTCCTGCATGAAGGGCACTATAGGGACTACACTACAGTATTACAACAGTAAAAAAAAAGACTTTAGGTGTTTTTCACATGTAATATTTAAGTACATATGTTTTGCCTTTTAAATACAATGCACCCTGCTCTATGAGCCTTTAAGGCCCATCTTAGGAATAACGTGTAAGCATAAAAAGCAAAGTTTTAGTCTTGACAAAAAAGTTTATTTTGCCAGGTTGATATGGCAGTTTAAAACTGTACTACAGGCTGTAGTGGTAAGCCTCAGATATGTTTTTAAAAGGCTACTTAAGTGGGTGGCACAATGAGTTCTGCATCCCACTATTAGTGTCACATGGCCGATGGGGACATTGTCATCTTCCCTATGTTAGCATGAGTATGCTGCAGACTGCCTAATGCTTTGTGCACAAAACTACACAAGCTTATTTTTCATAAGTTTCTTTTGCAATTTTCACACAAGAACCTACAGTTATTTTTTACGCATTGCAGGTTCCTGGGATTTAGAATGAACATCATGTGGAAGGTCGAACAACAATGCCCATTGTTATTCTGTTCTGATCAGGCCCTAGCACCTAGACAAAACATACAGATGCAGCTGGTGTTTGGGAATAATTATTGGAATACACGGATAGGTGAGACACACTTGGAGAGGGACCTTTCCAGGGAGAAGAGCATGACAGCACCTATGATGTAGATATACCATCTATAGACTGAGGTACAGGTATGCAAATAACGGCCAGAGATCTTCTATTACATAATAATCTCGCTTCTATACAAGGAGAGGTAGTTTAGGCTACTCTGTCGTATATCATGACAGCACCTTTTATGATTTACGGACTACTTGCTATGCTGACAGTATTTGTGTTATGCATTTTTCTACGTATTGTGGCACTTAAACTGCATATTAGCGCACCTTAGTTAAAATAAATATTTTAAACTTGTTTGTGTCTCTGTCAGATCGTATTGTGGACGAGAACAAGAGTGTGAGCGAAAGGGAGTGTCTTGCAACCGCAATTCCTGAGAGAGTCGGGAGTTTTGTGTTCTGGGGTGTCTAATTGCTTGTTCCTCTGTGAGAGCGTAGGAGGGCAAGTGAGGCACTATAGCTAGTCAGTCCTGGGTTTATGGGTACTAAGGTGGTGGGATTGCTCAGTGCCTATCTACTAAGGTCCCATAATCCTACGCATAGTTCTGTGTTTGCGCAGAATCCCTGCAAAAGTAGCATTTAATTTACAGTCCTTGGGTACGTGTAGTCCCATTTACTATGAACTTATATGTAAATTAAATGTACCTCTCAGGTAAATGCCAATTGTACTATGTTTTACCAGTGGTTAGCAAAGAAAACTGCACAGGGTCCTAATGCCAACAAGTCAACCTAAGTACAGCCAAACGATTTGCAGAGCTCATTGCTACCCCACTGGGGTTTCCCATTGCGCTGAATGTATCAAAAGAAGAGGAGATCTGTACTAGAAGCAACTTCCTAAAGAAAGCAGACAAGTTACAGAGGCAAAGGGTGGGAGGCAGGTATTTCCAGAACAGAAACGAGTTATGCAACAGAAGCCAAAAATCAGCAAAAAAGACCAGGCCCAACATTTACTGAAACATAACACTTTATTGTAGACAGTTTTGCTGTCTAGGAAAACTAAGGGCCAACCCAGTTAAAGTAATTTGTGTCCATTGTCTGCTTAGCGTCATTGTTTTGCTCTCATCAGATGCATTTATTCGAAACTTTTACAAACCTAAGAATCAATAAAACATATCGTTGGCACCACAAATGGAAAATATTTTCTAGTCTAGTGTTATCCTTCTGAGATCCATCATTTACATTTTTCTGCATTTGTCATACTCTTACATGGTTTAATTTATGGTTCTGGTGGCCTGATCATGGTTTGTTAGAGTATGTGAATATTCTTTGCATCACCCTTTGTCAACAATTTCCACCTTGGCACGATCATATTGTCTGCCATGCTTATAGAGGCTACCACTCAAGGGCACAATTCAAGAATTGACTTTCAAGCCAAAAAGCTGCAACCATTTGCTCTCAGGTGCCTCATGCGATCTTTAAACACTAATAATGATGACTCCATGATTCCCTAGAACCCAAATTCTGGTAAACCCTTAGGCCCTCACTATGAGTGGTCCATTATAATCCAGATTATTTTCCTCCAGCAAAGATACCATTGCTAGAGGTCCAGTAAAGGAGGTTGAGGAAATAACAGGAATTACAATTTTTGGGGGACATTTTCCAGGATACAGTTTTGCAGAGCCGATTCCCACATCTATTTCCTTGTTATTGCATCTGGAGCATTTGCCTACTTGCACCAGGTGAAATATCTGGGTGAAATACCCCGGAGCTATGGTATCCCCGCATAATTTATAATTCTGATGGGCCAATAACTTCTGTTACCTGCCGCATTGGACTTGTGGACAACTCCTATTGAGGTGTTACGAATAGCGGTTCCTGTCACTCAATGAAATCCCCCTCTTTTCCCTACACCCTATGATACGTTCAAAGTGAATTGGAAATACATCTTTTCCTTTTAAAGGCTTTGAATTGAAAGTTAAGGAATAAATACCAACAAGGATAAACAATCACTGTCACTCTTTAAAAATAATTGGCATAAAATCACAGCATTAAAGAAAACAATTACGTTAACTATGCTGTTGTTTAGTACTGACGTTAAAGTGAAAAGATGTGTTGGAAAAATGGAGTTGAAGCATTCAGCCACAGAGGGCAGTGACAGGTAGAATATACCCGTGCACCATCCTTGAGCCAACATGCATGGACACCGACCGGCAAATACAAAGGCGCATCCCTGCAAATCAGCAGGGATGCGCCAGTTATTGTGAGCCACAGCTCCGCCATTATGGATGCGCCGCATTTACAATGCGGCGCACCATGGTGCAAAAATGGCACAGATGCATGACGCATCTGTGCCGTAAAAGTGACGCATTGCTGGAGTTGCGTCACAAGCGCGATGCAGCTCCAGCAATGCTCTGGGGCCTATCTTTTTAATGCTGCGTCAATCCTTACGCCTGCGTCAGGCAGGCGCAAGGTTTTGACGCAGCAAGGGCCTAAAAGTGACTGAGTGAAATCTTGTAGATTTCACTGAGTCACTTTTAGGAGGAGTTCCTGCGCAGGAATGCCCCCCCCCGCACAGGAACGCCTACATATGGCGCAGGGCATTACAACGTGACGCATCTCCCAGATGCGCCACGTTGTAAGTACCCCTGCACCATGGAGCAGGATTGACATGATCTGGCTCAATGTCTTCTAGATAACGACTCTTTTCATCTCCAGATCTGTGCTTTTTCAAGACCAACAGTAAAAAGGAGCACATCAGCAGGCATGCTGATTTAGAAGGCATCATCTGGATTTTCAGAAACTATTTGTACGGCATTAATTAGTGAATTAGAATGCAATATCTTTCAAGTGGCACTTTTAACAGAATAAGCAATTAGAGCAACCGACGATGCATGCTTCTGAAGTCTGTCTATCATTCGTTCAACCACAAAGGTTCACTTGTGGAAAGAAAAAAACACAGTTGCTTGCTTTTCTGCTACTTGCCTTATTTTTAAAGTTTGAGCGAAAATCAAAAAGAAGGACTTTGCTAAATTCATTAGATAATATATAGCTTCTGTACTAATTTGCAAGGCACAACAAATGGCTATAATATATCATATAAAAGAACCATGTGCAATTATGATTAATTATAGTAGCTGAGACTGGTATTTGGACAAAATATCGAGTTGTAAATATTGGGAGAAAGAAATATCAGGACAAAAAACTATTGTGATAAAAAAGTATTGGGATGCAGAAATATCATAGTCAAGAAGAATATCATTTTTCAAGTAAGTAACATCTTTGTTAAGAAACATGTTAATATCATTTTCAATAATAAAGCTTACAAGAATATCAGTTTTTATTAATTTAATGTGTTTTAGTTTACATATTAATGTGTCGTACTAGTACTGTACTAGTACTGTTTGTATCATTCTTATTCTTCAGTATAGTTTCTAATTTTAAGTTATTTAGAATTTTTAATGATATGTTATGTTATGTTAGAGAGCATTTGTAGAGCGGAACTGTCACTCCAAGGAGTATCATGGCGCTATAGTAGATTGAGTTACAGGCATAAAGATATTGAGAACTGGAATAAAGGGGTTTAGATGAGTGTTCTACATAGTGCATCTGGGGCGGTGAAAATCCAGGTTCTCAGGGTCTTCCTAAAGAGGGTTTCTGATCAAATGAGACGGAGGTTGCTAGGGAGTTGATTCCAGGCCTTTGTTCCTAACACTGCAATGGATTTCCCCACTCTTGAGATACGTCTGAAACCTGGGGGTTTTAATAGGCTTCCATTGGAGGATCTAAGAGTGCAGCGTGGAACATAGTGGGTGAACTTGGACAGAAGATATTTTGGGCCAGAGGAGTGGAAGATTCTGGAAGTGATTATCAGGATTTTAAACAGGATTCTTTTTTGGAAAGGTAACCAGTGCAGTGCCTCCAGAGTGCCTGATGCATGTGGTTTCCTAGGCCATTTTAATACTAGTCGCGCTGCAGCATATTGAAGCATCTGGAGTTTGTGTAGGATTGATTTATTGGCTCCAGCATAGAGGCTGTTGCAATAGTCGATTCTGGATGTGATTAAAATTGTTGCAGCTGTCTGCCTCGCCGTAATATGAAGAACTTTTTTTAATGATTTAATCAGGTTAAAGCAGGTGCCAGCCACAAATAGCGCTTGCTGGTGGAAGGACAGGGCTGAATCAAATCTGACCCCCAGATTTCTGTTACTGTATTCGGGTGAGGGGCGGTGTCAATGGGCCACCATCGACTGGGGCAGAAATTATTCCCTTTCCCTAACCGCATAATATCATGTTTTTTTCTGAGTTACATCTCAAGTGGTTGGTCTTCATGGGGGCGTGGCCAAGCCACAGACCAACAAGGCCTTCGCACCATGGCATGGCACTCGGACCTCGTTGCCGAGCCGTATATACGTATTCTTCGTGTCTTGTGGATTAATCTAATTGGATTAACTATGGAATTTCAAAGCGGATTCTGTATACTAGTTGACCTGTTCTCTCCACCAGTAACGATCGGTTGTTACAACCCGGACTCCACACCAGACCTTTGACCTACATTTCGCTCCCTCATCTTGACCGCCAGTGTACAACTTACACACAGGGAACCCGGCTGGGTCTCCCTATAAGTATTTTTTCCTTACTTTTCAAGGTTGGCACCCCTTCTTACGCATACAGAGCAGTTCACTTACCAGATGTCCCCAGTACCATAGGTCCTGATGAGACCCCACATCCTAGAGAGGGTTGAAACGCCGTCGAAACTATTTTAAAAAGCGAATCACTATTACACCACTTATTATTGTGTAAAGTTGCTAGAAATTCTGAGAAATATATTTGGGTCGCTTTTTCAGTTACAAACTACGCGAAACCTTGTAAATACTGTCACTTCATGTTAGGTTCATGCCTCACTTGGGACATGTGTTCACAATCCTTTACATCGCGATTGCACACAAATACAAATATACTTATTTGTATACAAGTACACAAGAACCATTGTTCTCTTTGTTATAAATTAACTACCCTGGTTCTGTTGTGAGTAGGGTTCCCTTGTCTTTTCCTTTCCAACATGGCCGTGCGGCACTCAAGCTCAGCCAGTGACTGCAGACCGGCCACGATATCCCGCGACCCATCCTGCTACCGCCGCTCTGCCCAGCCACAGAAGATGCTCTTAAGTGCCTGGAATGCATCGATGTGCCCAGATTATAAGCCGGTAATGCTCCGTCAAAGATACGATGATCGGAGGCGACCAGGGTGGAATGGCGCTGCACTGAAGGCCCTGGCTTCCTCCTGAGACCTGCCAACACCGGAAAGGTGCGCTGGGACTGACTCCCCGAACGGAGAGCATGCTGACCTGGAGGGTGAATCCGTTGGGCAGTGGGGGCGGTTTGCGTTCTCCGCCCCTCTGAGGCCCATTTCGTTACCGCCGCATCACAATCTCTACAGGCGCGCAGGCCTACTCCCCCTTGCCTCACACCACTGTGCCCCGCGGGAACACGGCCCGCGGCGAGCCTTGTTCGCGAATGTCAGCCGCCTGTGGGGTACGATGAGGGTGGCTGGGTGGGTTGGGCCGCTGCTCCGCTGCCTTGTGGCACTCGATCCCGGGGAGTGTGGAAAAAGGGATAGCAGGTTAGATCTATTACCCCTTTTTCAAGGTCTGCCCGGCGATAGTCGCCTCTCACCCAACTCAAGGTTACCAAATGAAGAGGAAGGCGCTGGAGACTGGAAGGCAGGAAACAGGAGTTTTTATTCCGACGGAGCAGAACATGTCAAACCAGACAGCAGAGTATCTTCTCGAGGTGCTCTAACCGCATCTCTGAGGCCTGGCCTCTTATACACAGGTTTATGGCTTTATTATATACACTGCATCCGTAATGTTTCTTTGAAGGACAGAAAAGACATCCTCGGAATCCGCGGTCCAGGCCCGTTCCCACACACATCTACAGTAGAGTTCCCACCCCGATCTCAGCAAGTGGTGGTTATCGCGCAGCTGGACATTCCGCTGGGAACGGGGATGTGTGTGATCAGTCGGATCTTCGGGGTGCGAAAGCGTTGATTAATCCCCGCTCCTTTGATGGGGTGAGTTCCTACTGTAGGGGGCAATAAACTACATCTGCGGGGCCTGGCGGTGGCCTGGGAACAGCTTGGACAATCGGGCAGGAAGGAAGAGGATATCAAAAGGCTTGTTCCCGTGAAGGGATGAAAGGGTTATGTGGTTTCGGCTCGGGATATTGCACTGAGGCAGGATCGCGCTTATGGTTCGTTTATGGTTCAAGGAGGAGAGATCGGGGGTTGCCGGAGCGCGGGGGGGATGCTTGGGGAAACAAGAGAGTGAGGGGGAGAGACGCGCTGGCTATCGGGAGTGGGCAGAGAGGCCATGGCAATCAAAATGGCTGCTGCTTACACGCACGTATGGATCTGAAAAGGACAAGATGGCGCCGATAATGTTTACGCCACAATCCAGATTTTAACAGTCCTCCCTTTTCAACATATCTAGCCAGCTTGTCAATTTATGTCTATCCCCATTATATTACGTATTTCGATATCATACAAAGCTTTCATACGTTCAGCTTCGAAGTTCGGAGTCTTAGGGCAAATACAGTTAGAAAACAGTGAGCACAGAGGCGGCAAGCATTGAATACCCAGGCAGAGTCCACATATTACGACGATTGGTATCAGTACGATCATGAACAACCTCCATCCCCAGTCCTTTACAGCACTCCAGAACCAACTCCCAAGTGACCATCCGTCTTGTTCCTGATGAACTTCTGAGGAGAGTCTGTGGAGGTGTTCAATGGCTTTGTAGACTGAGGGCGAATTGTCTGGTATGTAGGTACAACAGCTGGACCCGATGATACGGCATGCTCCTCCACGGTCCGCCAGAACCACATCTAGAACAAGGCGGTTTTGAAGAGCCACCAGACGGACCGCCTGAAGCTAGGCTGTATTGTTTGTGAGGATACCAGCTGTAATGTTCATCGTTGTTTCGACTGCCTGGGACAAATGCCGAATGGCACGACTGTTCGCCATCGGACCCCAAAGTGGAACAAGTCCCTTTATTGCATCCAAGAATTGTGCTCCAGTGGAGTCGGCCTGCTCTATGTCCTTTGCTCGTTTTTGTCGGTGATGGTTTGCCGGAGCTACATAGGTCGGAGGAAGGATGAAGGCAATGTAGCAGGTACCTCCCCAGCCCTTTGGGAGCCAGGTGTAGGCTTTTGTACCACAGACGAAGTACATGTTTGGAGAGGTGACAAAAGAGGGTGGGTCGGTTGAGTCCAAAGTTCTGGTGATGCGGCAAGCGCTGTGGCCCACCAGTTGTGTCCCATGGCCTGTGATGCATACAAGACCCGAGACATTGACGACAGATAGGGCCACAGTCAGGGTTGCAGCCGTTCGTTTCCGGAGGTAGGAGAAGGTGGGTCTGGCTGGATTGTTGAATACTTGCATCTCCACCCTTTCTTTGGCGGGGATGTCCATGTGAACAGAAGCATTGGAGGATAGAGGGCAGAAGGGAGCAGCAGTTCTTCCGGTTTTGTTCAGCCAGACCCCATGATAAAAGTGCGACATAGTTCCGCTGGAAGTGGCATTGTCTCTGTAGCTCTCTTGCAAGAGGATCAGCCAAGCAAGGCAGGAACCATGAACAGAGAAAGGTGAAGGGGTGAAGGGGATGGAATGTCCGGTGGCATGTGGTATCAACCCACAGATCCAGCAATTCGTGGCATTGGCAGCAAGGTTGTGTTGGTGCAGCAACTGTACGAAGGAGTTGTTCCAGAACTCCTTACGCCTTTCTTGGATTTGAGGTGAAAGAGAGACCAGGTAGTGTTCTTGCATGGTGGTAGGCTGTGCAGTCGTTAGAAATGTCTTATGAGCCGGTGAGTTCTCTTCCACGATCCAGAAGGTAGTCATGAGGAGGAGACAAAAGAGAAGAGCGATAAGAAGAGCAATAGTCTTTGAGCTGTGCAACCTGTCATTTTTCAGGTTTCTGTAGTGGGTCTTCGGATGTCCGGTGGCTTCCATCATCTTCGTATCGGGCGCTTCCATCATCTTCAAGGTGCTCGGTAGTGGGCAGAACCACAAACTTCGTTGGGCTTCTCTCCTGGCAGCCTTAGTATTGTTAGGCCACCAGTCTGAGAATTGTAACTTAGTCAGTGGTCTGCTTAGCCGAAGCTCCCTTCTTTCGCCGCAGGTTATACCCTTCTCTGGATGGCACAGTGTAATCAGGGAATTTCGCCAATTCGAGTGCCTCTGTCTCAGGGTAGCAGCTCAGGGATGGTCGGTCTTTGTTCAGGAGCTCTTCTTGGGTGGTCACGTCTTCGGTCGACTTCAGGGTCGGAGAGATTTTCTTGCAATGATGTGCATGCAGCCAATTTCGCTTCCCCTCCACTCGAAGAGCTGTTCGGGTGGTGATCAAGACTTGCCAGGGGCCCGTCCAGCGGGTTTCCAGACTCTTCTCCCGCTGAAAGTTCCGAATTAGGACGAAATCTCCAGGCTGGATGGTATGTCCGGGGCCCCTGCAAGCATCGGGGATGGCCTGCAGCACCTGATGATTTATAACAGACAGAGTTTTAGTTAGGTTATACAGATAGTCAGACATTAGGACGTCCGGGACGTCGTGAATAGATGTCGGTTTGGGTGCAGACCAGATACTCATGGGTCGGCCGAAAACGACCTCGTAAGGGGTCAAGTGGTGTTTGGTGGGGGTGGAACGCATTGACAGTAATGCCGGAGGAAGAGCGTCTGGCCATTTTAGTCCTGTGGTAGCCACTATTTTTGCCAGTTTTAGTTTCAATGTGGCGTTGTGCCGCTCGACCAGTCCAGCAGATTGGTGGTGAAAAACTGCGTGGAATTTCTGTCGTACCCCAAGCCCCTTCAGGATAAGCTGGATAACCTCGGCTATGAAATGGGGGCCATTGTCACTCCATAAAATACGGCAAAGGCCGTAGCGAGGGAAGAACTCTTTCAGTAGTACTTTTGCAGTGGCAATGGCAGTGTTGTCACGCGTCGTGTAGGCTTCCACCCATTTGCTAAAAGCGCATACAACAACAAGTACATACTTCAGTCCTTGACATCTCTCTAACTGAATATAGTCCATCTGTAGGACTTCAAATGGGTGGTTGGGGACCCCAAACCCTCCTCGGGGTACGACAGTTCCTTTCCCAGGGTTGTGTTGCAGACAAACTAGGCATTGTTGGACAAGACGTTTGGCTGAGTCTGTAATTTTGTCGTTATGCCACACTCGGGAGACAAGTTCAGCCATAGGGGCTGCTCCTATGTGTGCAGGGGAGTGAGCCATGGTCAGTATAGGGATCAAGTATGAATTGGGTAGCAACCATTTGTTCATGTATTTTGTCCGCCAGCAGCCTTCATCGTCGTTCAGTCCCACCCGTGCCCATTCAGTCAATTCGTGTGGTGCACTGGCTATCTGGATGTCCCTAATGGTCTCCCTAGCGTCCTTCCATTTTTCTGTTTGTGACCTGGTCACGTATATGCGTGTTGTCGTCCTATTCTCAGCTGTCGTTCGGGCAGTGATGTCGGCCAGTGCATTTCCCTGTCCAATGATATCTGTCACCCTTTTGTGTGCCTGACATTTGATCACAGCGAGTCGTTCGGGAAGGAGAACTGCTTCAGTCAGGGCGGAGACTAGATCTCCATGCAGGATGGGGGTGCCGTGTGAGGTCAGGAATCCCCTCTCCTTCCACAGGAGCCCAAAATGATGAACCACCCCGAAGGCATACTGGCTGTCCGTGTAAATGTTTGCTGTCATCCCTGCTGCTAGGATACACGCTCGTGTGAGGGCAATCAGTTCTGCTGCCTGTGCAGATTTCTGTGTGATGCGGGCGGTCTCAACTACAGTTCGGGCTGTGGTAACTGCATATGCAGCTGAGGTGGTGCCATCGGCGAGTTTGATGCAAGAGCCATCCACCCATAGCTCTCCGTCCGGATCTGGGAAAGCTGTGTCTCGAAGGTCAACTCTACTCCTAGTCTGTTCGTCCATGAGGGTCACACAGTCATGTATAGGGGGCACATCGGGATCATTCTCAGGCAGAGGCAACAAGGTGGCTGGGTTCAGTGTGGTGCATCGTTTCAACGTGATGTGAGGTGCGAGCAGTGTCAGTTCGTACCCAGTTAGTCGTGCGCTGGTCAGGTGTTGTGTCTTGGTCTGGTTTAGGAGGGTGTCGACAGCATGGGGCACTAGCACCGTGAGGGAATTCGAGAGTACGATCCCCTCACTTTGTCAGATAGAGACAGCAGCAGCAGCTACTGCTCGAAGGCAGGCAGGCAAGGCTCTCGCTACAGGGTCAAGAGTGGCAGAGAAATAGGCACATGGTCGTTGCTTGGGGCCGATGGTTTGAGTCAGGACAGACAAAGCGCATCCCTCCCTTTCGTGAGTGTAGAGAGAGAAGGGTTTTGTATAATCAGGGGTTCCTAGGACTGGTGCTGAACAAAGGGCGTCTCGTAGCTCTTTGAAGGAGGATTGGCATTCAGGGGTCCAAGGGAGCGGGAAGGGGACATCTTTGGCCAGTAGGGAAAGTAGTGGTTTTACAATGAGGCTGAAATTTGGCAACCATTGCCGACAGAAGGAGGTGAGGCCTACCAAAGAGCGGACTTGTTTCTGGGTTTTAGGGATAGGGGTCTCTAGAATGGCCTGAATTCGATCGGGTGTGAGTTTTCGCCCATCTTTGGACAAGAGGTGGCCTAGGTAAGTGACTTGAGGTTGGCAGAATTGCAACTTCTTCTTGGAGACCTTGTGGCCATTTTCCGCGAGGAAGTGCAGGAGTTGGATGGTGGCTGTGACTGCGAGTGGAGTGGTGTCGGCCGCCAAAAGGATATCATCGACGTACTGTATCAATACCACTCCATCCGGTAACTGGACTGCATCCAGCTGTCTCTTGAGGGCCTGGCTGTAGATGCTTGGACTTTCAGTGTAGCCCTGGGGTGCTCTACAAAATCTATATGAGCGGGATTTTAAAGTGAAGCCGAAAAGGTAGCGGCTGTCTGAGTGGATGGGGATGGAGAAGAATGCGTTCTTGAGATCGATTACCGTGAAGGTGGTGGCAGTGGAAGGAATCAGGGTCAGAATGGTGGTGATGTCTGAGACTACAGGGTACTGAGGTACAACTACTTTGTTGACTTCTCGTAGGTCGATGATGAAACGGTAGACTCTTTCATCTCCCTCACCCTGCTTCTTTACAATGGGTAGGATAGGGCTGTTGCAAACATTGCTAACTACTTCTTCTACCACACCTGCATCTACCAGGGACTGGATAATTTTTACCAATGCCTTCTCACCTTCGGGCGATATCCGATACTGTGGAAGTTTTGGGAGCACTGCGTCCTGTCGAACAGTTATGTGTACAGGGTCTATCATCATGCGTCCTACGTCCGAGTCAGTCTTTGCCCACAGTTACAGAGGTAGGGTGTCGAGTAGGGACAAGTCAGCGTCAGTGATGGAAAACATGCGTTGCGTGCGACAAGATCTGAGCAGCGTTGGGTTGTCGTACAGAATGACTCGAACTCCGTCTTGTGAACACCTAATAGTAGCTCGAAAATGTTTCAACAAGTCAAGTCCCATAATAGCGTCGGGGGTGTTGGAGGAGAGCAAAAACGTCGTGTCAGTGGTGTTATTGTCCAAGTTAAAAGAGATCGGTGTGGACAAGGGATTAGTGGAGGGCGTTCCATCAAAACCTATTGATGTCACATGTGAGCCAGACATGGGTGCCCTGGGAATCAATCGTTTAGACAACGTACTACGTGTTGCACCAGTATCTACCAGAAATGGAGACTTCGTACCTAGGACCTTAGTGGTGACATAAGGACCTTGCTGGTCAACATAGAGCTCGACTGGATCCCTTCCTTGCCCTTGGCAGTCCTATGCAAAGTCGTGGGCATTGTCGCAGTCAGACTGTTGGCACTGATTCTGTCGGGGACGGTCAAACGTGTTTGGTCTGCCAGGTCTGTCATTGTTGGTGTCGTTTGTGTGCCCTCGTCCCTGTCCTCTATTTCTCGGCCCGCCCGCTACGTCTCTCGTGTCTTTATTTCTGAGTGCTTCTTGCAGAGCTGGACATTGAGACTTCCAATGGCCAAATCCTTTGCAAAACGCACACTGGTTCTCATCGAGGTCTGTTCGTGGAGCGCCGGGTGCGAGTGTGCGGTCTCTAGGGGGTGGATTTCTAGGAGCATTCGACTGGTAGTTCCCTCTATACTGTTCCCTTCCTATAGTCAACCCTTGCAACTGAGCAATCATCACCCTCTCTTTCAATTCCTTTTTCTTTTTCTCCGTCGCTCGATCGTTTTCGTTCTTTTGTCGCTCATAGTATTGAGCCATCTGAAGGATAGCTGCGGGCTTGGAGGCCGCCCAACTACTCTCGCTAGTCTGTAGTTTCTGCGAGACTTCTGGTGTCAGGCCTTTCACATAGTTCTGGACAAACAAGTGATGTCCGGTTGCAGTGGTCATGTCCTGGCCGCTGTAATCGGAGAACACCGTTTCAAACCGGGAGAAGTATTCTGATACGTCTTCCTGGGGTTTCTGGCGACAGGCCGTTACTGTCGACCAGTCCACCTTCCTTTCTGGGACTAGGGTTTTTAATTTCTGCACGATCTTATCTGGTAGGTCTAGAATGGCTTTCAAAGGTTTCTGTCCCGGCTCTCGCTGTTTGTCTACATCACCGAGTTGTATCCAGGTATGTCCGAACAGCTCAAGGTGGTCAACTTTCCGGATTTGCTTCCACACATCAGCTGGCAGACATAACCCGAAAAACAAATCGATATCCGCTAGGGTCATAATCGTCGAACCCAAAGCGGTGGCTAATTCTGTATAGAAGGCTGTGGGGTTCTTTCGCAGATCAGGCAAGGACTTTCGGAAAGTCAGGATGTCTTGCCGATCCCATGGTTGGTAAACCCAGTTGTAAACTACCCTCCCTCTCGCATCTTGGTGGTTAATATCGTCGTGTGTTCCCTGTCCTCGTGGGGGGACCCAATAGGGAGCGGCCTCCTTTATGGGCATCATTGTGTCAATTTGTTCTACTCTGGCTTCAGTCGCTACAGGAGTCGTGGTGTTAGTCTCTGGTTTCTGTTCAGTGAGGTGGTGAAAAACTTCAAGCGTACGCGTGAAGAGGTTCGTCACATCACACTCGTCTCCATCTCCAACATCAACTTTCCTATACAGAGTCGTCAGGTTTTCAGGGCCTTTTCCTTGGTATCGGTCCTCATAGGCATTAAGGGTATGGTAACAAAGGCGTACGACAAAGTGTCGTCTGTGGCTATTGGCATAGGTATTGTACATATCCGTTACATAATCCTCACTTTCCTTTCGCACCACCATGTCTTGACAATCTTATCGATCCCAGCTCGTTCGTCCTTACTTAATCTATTCGATCTAGCGGGGTCTTTCCTCCCAGCTTCGGGATCATCTGAAGTCGCTGCTCGCGCTGAGTACGAGGGGTTCGGTCGGCGCAGTGGCCATGAGGACCGAGGCTCCGGCACTACTCTCGCCCGTCGTTGGGGGTTGCGGGTGCTGTGCTAAGGGTTGGGAAGGGGCATATGGAGGGGGCATGTAGATGATCGGGGGACCTAGTAGTAAATCATCGTTCGTTCGCTGTTTCGAAGGTAGCTCGGGGTAAAGCGTAGAGGTTGTCCTAACGGGACACTGGCCCGAGGTTTCGGATTCTTGTTTCAGCTTGGCTTCCTCTCTTTCTTTTATTTCTTCCTTCAATTTGTTAGCAGTTAGGTGAGCTGCTTTGCGTAATTCCTTTTCTAACCTGACCTCATTTCTCTTTTTCCGCTGTTCTGTTTCTTTGCGCCACATGCCAAAGCTATCAAGCATAGTGGGTGTTGTCTTATTGTTATAAAGGGCTGTTCCCGGTGCGTTTATTTTATCGTTATCAAAGGATCCTATCAGTGGCCACTGATTTTCCCGATCCTTTCTCGTGTATTTATGCCACAGCTTACTATAAGCCACGGTGACTAGTCCATATTTAGTAAACATGTCCTTATTAGGGGTGCCCTCCAGTGGAGCCGGATGGTTCACCTCTAATAAGCGGTCCGGGCTGAACCAACTACCAACAAACGGGGCGAAGATAGGCATGACGGGTTACAAAGGGGACAAAAGTCTGCACTACCTATCCTTCACTATCCGCAAAGACTAAACAGAGTATTGCGACTCTGTGCTTATTTGTGAATAGAGAATAACCCAAAGAGAACCAATTCCGAACGATCAATGTTCGGATAAACAATCAATCAAATGAGGGATAAAAATAGGCACAACGGATTACAACGGGGGCAAAAGCCTGCGTTACCTATCCTTCACTATCTGCAAAGAATAAACAGAGTATTGCGACTCTGTGCTTGTTTGCAAATAGAGAATGATCCAAAGAGAACCAATTCCAAAACAGTAAATGCTTGGATAACAATCAATCAAATGGAGAGGGAAGCAGGCACGACAGATTACAACGGGGGCAAAGGCCTGCGTTACCTACCCTTCACTATCTGCAAAGAGAGAATACTCCTATCCTTCCATGTTTGCAGACTGAGAATCTCTCAGAAACAATCAAATGAGTAATACTAGTATTTTCAAACAATCAAACAATCAATTCGCAATTCGTTGTGTTACACGACCTTACCCGGACCGCATGGACAGTTTCTCGTCTTCGGCTTCCAGCGCCTGATCGTCCTCTAATCTCTGTAATTGCTGTGGCACTCCTGATGGTTCCCAGTCAGGACCGTAGATCACTCGAGAGAGGTCTGCTCGGAACCGGTGAAGTTCGGATAATCGGCTGCCAGACGAGGGTCTATCGGGCAGGAGCTCTTCCAGATCGTTGCAGTCGTTCACACTGTCGTCAGGACCTCTCACACTGGATCCACGTGTCGCTGATGGGCCCCACATTTGGGACGCCAGTTGTGGAAAAAGGGATAGCAGGTCAGATCGATTACCCCTTTTTCAAGGTCTGCCCGGCGATAGTCGCCTCTCACCCAACTCAAGGTTACCAAATGAAGAGGCAGGCGCTGGAGACTGGAAGGCAGGAAACAGGAGTTTTTATTCCGACGGAGCAGAAAACGTCAAATCAGACAACAGAGTATCTTCTCGAGGTGCTCTAACCGCATCTCTGAGGCCTGGCCTCTTATACACAGGTTTATGGCTTTATTACATACACTGTATCCGTAATGTTTCGTTGAAGGACAGAAAAGACATCCTCGGAATCCCCGGTCCAGGCCCGTTCCCACACACATCTACAGTAGAGTTCCCACCCCGATCTCAGCAAGTGGTGGTTATCGCGCAGCTGGACATTCCGCTGGGAACGGGGATGTGTGTGATCAGTCGGATCTTCGGGGTGCGAAAGCGTTGATTAATCCCCGCTCCTTTGATGGGGTGAGTTCCTACTGTAGGGGGCAATAAACTACATCTGCGGGGCCTGGCGGTGGCCTGGGAACAGCTTGGACAATCGGGCAGGGAGGAAGAGGATATCAAAAGGCTTGTTCCCGTGAAGGGCTGAAAGGGTTATGTGGTTTCGGCTCGGGATATTGCGCTGAGGCAGGATCGCGCTTATGGTTCGTTTATGGTTCAAGGAGGAGAGATCGGGGGTTGCCGGAGCACGGGGGGGATGCTTGGGGAAACAAGAGAGTGAGGGGGGAGAGACGCGCTGGCTATCGGGAGTGGGCAGAGATATTTCCATTTACACACAGTGGATTCAGATGTAATATACAGGAAAAATGCTTCCGTCTAGTGGGAAGGCATCTTTTTCGTACATATATCTTTAAGAATATTGCCCATATCTATATCTGCATGTGACCAATAATAGTTTAACACTGAATTTTAGTTATCATTTTTTTTTGTAATTAATGGCATGTATTGAACATGTTTTTAATAACTGATGCCTTAGAGAAATGGTTATTAAAATTATACTTTAAGAATTGCGCAATAATTACGAGAAAACATCCTGTAATTTTCTTACTTCTTTTTTTCAAGGTACACATTTTGTTTGGGTACATTTTATTTTGAAAACCGTCTCCAATCGTGCATCCTTTGTTTTTCATGTAATCAAGAAACATTCTTGTCGAATTGTAAATGGTCACAATGGTTACATTTTGTAAACATGTAGACGTGTTTATATTGGAACCACTGTACGTAAAGCGAACTGTTTTTACTGTACTTCTTGCCTAAGAGTAGTTCCTACTAAAGACTTTGGGCACCAAAAGTGACATATTGCGAGTACGCTGGGATTGGAGGTAGAAGCAACGGATAGGCAAGCGACCTGCTCCTTGAGATTAGTTGATCCGCGCTGTGCCTCGTCAAGAGGACCGCCGAGAACGGCAAAGAAAGCGCCTAAGAAGCCCAATCCGTTAGCTCTTGGTGTGATCCCCGATCTCAAAACAGAGTCAAAGCAGAGGCGCTAGAGCTGTTGCCGGGAGGCAGGCGGGCAAGCAAGTGGGCGGGTGGTAGCCGATAGGAGGAGCAGCCCACTTGTGGTGAGCATGAACTGTCGTGGACTGTGGCTACTAAAAGAGTAGAGCTGAGCTGACCGTGCAGAAGTGCAAGAAGTGTAAAAGAAGACCTGCCAACTTCATCAAACAAGTTTAAAAGGGAAGAGAGAGAAGGGGAGGGGGGAGGAGAAATGCGACACGGCGGGCAGGGGAGGGGGCGGAGCGGGTAAAAAAAAAAAAAGACGGAGGGAAGGCAGAGAAGGGGAGGAGAAATGCGACACGGCGGGCAGGGGAGGGGGCGGAGCGGGGAGAGGTGCGACACGGCAGGCAGGGGAGGAGAGTAGGAGGAGGAGGGGGGAGGAGAGCACAATTTATTGAAAAGTTGTTGAAATGCTATTACATTTTTCGATTGGAAAAAAGCTGTGGTGTGGGTGGTGTTACGCATTTGTTCCTTGCTGGTGGTTATTAAAGATGGGAAACGTGTTATTGCCTTCTTTACCGAAAGTGCGGAATGTACGGGTTCGACCTATATGAACGGTCAATGAATAAACAAGAAACATGCTGAATTCTTTCCAGGGATGGTACACAACCAGCCATTTCCAGGATGGGGAAACAGTTGGCGCCTACAAATGAAGATATACACATCACAATTACACTGTCTGTACACATTGTCAGAGAGCATGCACGTTTTGGTACAAGGAGACGCACTTACACTATCCACATGCCTGTGATGGTGAATGCCGGCAGCGTAATCGGCAGCACCACGCAGGCATTTTGGATCCGGGCATCCAGGAGGGATGCTTTGGCAAGGGAGGCCGGGGCCTCCAGGTGTGGCCCTGAGTGTAGCAGGCCAGCTTTGGTGCATCGGCAGCAAGTCCCCAGTGGAAACAAGCTTCTGTGTTCTGCGACACGGCGGGCAGGGGAGGGGGCGGAGCGGGGAGAGGGGAGAGGTGCGACACGGCAGGCAGGGGAGGAGAGGAGGAGGAGGAGGGGGGAGGAGAGTAGGGGAGGCACGGCCTAGCGGCCGTGCAATCAAGAAGTGAGGGGGCGGAGCTGGGGGAGGCTGTGAGAGAGAGAGTGGGCAAGGCAGGCGGCTGGGGGCATGTGCACGCGCTTTTGAGCTTAAATTTCACGGGCACTGCAAGGAATCGCCACGATTCCTTGCAAGTTGGTTAAAGAGTGTTTAAGCCCCCACAGTCTCGCAAGCTCGATGCGCATGCGCATCGACAGGCGAGACCTAAAAATGATCAGGTCGCCCTCCACTCAATTCAAACACCAAAAGCCATCAGACCTGATCAATGCGGGCGCTTACTCTTACCAACTCTCCGAGTGGGGGTGGAAATTCATTTTATATGTCCCATAAACAACCCTTCATTTTGTCACAGGTATTGTCCCAACTCATTCTAGCCCAACATACTTCGATTTAAAACAACCTTCAAATGATAAGTCACTGTGTTTAAAACAAAAACCCTCCACTTAAACAGGTGTATATAAATCCAAAATTTGTGAAAAAATGGGATAGCACCTCACGTGGTCTACACCATAGGAGCTTGCTGGTTTGTTCTCACCAGTTGTGCCCATGTTTCTCATCATCGGTAGCTATCTCGCTTGGAAAATATATTGGTGTCCAGAAAAACAGTGAAAAATAGTGTTTCGCGTATGTCACAAACAACAAAAAGACCTTGTGAAGTTTAAAATTGAGAAAGGCCACACATCCACCAGGTGGCAACTTTATTCACAACTCGTGGGCCTATTCAAAGTAAAAACAAACTGCATGCTTGCAGACCAAGTAATGATGGGCCAACATGTTTCATTACCTGTTTAGCTTAGTGGCAATTTCGTCAGGGCGTGGGGTCTTAATCCACCTTTCTGGACCCTTGTTTTGTATGCACAGTAATTGTTAAGCAACAAAAAGAAGGTTCATTAAAAGGATGTCCAACCAATCAGCAAACGAACTTTAGTCTCTCCTTTTCAGTGAACGCCTATAGAGCGCTCACTGAAAAGGAGAGACTAAGCTAAACTAGCAAAAAAACATGTCGGCACATCATTAATTTGTCTGCAAGCATTATTCGCCAAGGAGCTGCGTTGCAGAGAGGTGTTCAGAGGCCACGCCCCTTTTCACACCTCTCTGCAAGGCAGCTCTGTGGCACTTACTGGAGGTACCTGGTGGTGTAGTTGTCCCCAAGGGACCATCAGGACTCAAGGGGAATTAATCCCCCAACTTAAAACGCGCCAGGGGGTGCATTTGCACAGTGGTGAAGCTAGGGCGCGGGCCTGACTTAGCAACCCGGAAATGACTTCGTTGTCCAACGAAGTCACTTCCGGGTTTAAAACATCACCCGTACAGTGATCAACATAGACACCAATCTCAGTGTATAAAACCCATGGATGGTTTCGATTTGAGTCGGTATCCAGTCGCGACTCACACGTTGATCTACATAGGCTCCTTGACAGGCCCCCTGCATTTTGAGATCCAGTCCTTATAGTTCATGTTTATACGTAAAGAAGATGGTGGCTCCAACGAATCTTATATGTTTCTGGGTATTGACTCAGTGGTTTTAACTTTTGGGATATCACCAAGATCCTGTGCCTTCATGTCATTGGCTTAATCCTGATAAGGAGGAAAAACAGCCTTCCTTAGATTAGAGAAAACTGTCCTGAAGGTGAACATCTGCTAACTCACCGAAATGCCTCGTCGACCTTGCTTTCTAAGAATGTCATTATTAAATGTTTTTTATGTATTAAATGTTTTTAAACTTTTGATTGTAATAAATGTATGAAACAACTTTTTAATACTAGTCTTGTTTGTGCATTTTGTTGAATGTGTTTTGCTAACGTACCTTATAATATATTAATTTCAGTTGTCAATAGGCGTTTATCAACATGTTCTGTGATATAGCCCGGGTAAATTTGTGCCTCCTAATTGGGACACTTTTTGATTTTTGCATTTATTATTAGATACATTTCCAGAAAGAAGAAACTTTTCACTAATAAAAGTAATAACTTTTTTGCAAAAGTTCACCAATTAGAACACACATATTACACCTCTAAATCAAAAGATTGCCTGCTAAAATGTAGGAATGTCAAATTCAGTTTAATAAAATGTCCACTGATAATTCATCATCATTCCTTATTAAATCTAATGCTAAATATTATGGAGGTCAAAATAAGTCAGGGAAATTGTTAGCAAATTATCTTAAAATAAAAAAGAAGAAATTGAATCTATCATGGAGAATCATATGAATCAGCTAAACAAAGACTCAGATATTTTAAGGAAATGGGTTCAATTTTATAAGACACTGTATAATCCTGAGTACATTTCTTCTGACCCTGAAACTGTAAACTATCACTCAACCATACAAAAATCTTTCGACACTCAATTAGACTTTGTGAAACTAGAAGATATTACTCTGTTAGAACTTCAAACCGCAATATCGACTCTAAAAACTGATAAAGCTCCAGGTCCGAATGGTTCTGTTGCCGAATTTTTCTTACACTTTTCCAAGTTGCTCATCCCTCAACTCTAAGTACTTAATGCCTCCTTTCCTCGCACAGGTCAGGCATCTGGATCCTTTTTAGATGCCCTTATTTGTTACATCCCAAAAGAATGAAAAGATCTACAATTATGTAAACATAATAGGCCAATTTATTTTGTCAATATTATTTGGGCAATGTTTTCAAAAGCCCTACCTCTCCAATGAGAATTCCTTATGTCAAAACTTCTTGGGAAAAAAAATCTAGATTTGTTAAAGGGAGATACATATCTGGGTTCAGTGATAGAATATTGATGTAAAAAACATTGATGTAAGAAATATTCCCAAAAATGATAGATAACAAAAATATCAACTCCCATACCTACACAGGTAAGTACATAAATGTTGAATCAAACATATCGATGTTAAAAATATAGATGTAAAAATATAACTTTAAAAATATATATAAAATAAAATTATATATAATAACTATATTGAATATTAATTATAACAAAATTAATTAAATTACATATATACATTTTTACAAAATATTACAAATAAACTTAATTAAATAAAAATAAACTCACAAACAATAATTTATACACATATATCAACTATGAAATAATTAATAAACTAATATCTCTATTTTATTTTATAGATTAAAAATATATACAAATAATATATATATAAATATTTTAAAATATAAAAAAATTCTACAATAAATTTAAACATTAAACTATGTAAATATATTTAGGGCCTGATTCTGATGTGGTTAGGAAGACCTCCTAACGGCATTTGCTCCGTCCAAATCGGATTGGAAATGTGTCTTTCCAACCGACTCGGAAAGGTTTTCAACTGACCAAGCACGACGTGAGTTAGGGGTTGGGAATATCGCAACCCAAATCCAATGGCATTTGGAATGACTGAGCCATATGGAGCAGAATTGTACGTCTCTACTAGCCGCGTTTCCAAACAACTGAGTACGATGCTGGATTTGGGCAGCATTTCCGAATCATGCTGTCCGCCTCGGATTAGCAATCCGAATCAGACTTTGGGAGCCCATAGCAGTTCCCCCTGCATCCCGAGCCTTCCCAATCAGGACCGTGGAGGTACCCATAGGTCTTCCCTTACCAGCCATGTACAGTGTGGCAGGCACCAGAGGGTGCCTGCCACAGGGTGCCCGATTTTCCCCAGCCACCCCTTTGTTCAATGGGTGCTTTTGCATTCGGTCAGAACAAAGGCTCCCATTCAAGTCAACGGGTGTTAAACCAAATCTTATCTGGATGCATCCAGATGCATTGTACTCATTCGGTTGGACTCTCCCGATCCAATTCAGTTGGAACCATTCCCAAACCCCTTTCGGTCTGGAAGCTTTCCAAACCTCATCAGAATCGGACCCTTAAACTTAAATTGCCCAATACAATCAATTCAACAGTAGGAAAAGTGTTGGATAACAAATTAATTACATTTACTATTCCAGCTCCAGTAAGTGCAATAGTACGGAAAGTGTTGGATAGCGGAGAGGTAAAAATTACTATTCCCAATCCAGTGAGTTCAACAGTAGTGAAATTGTTGGATAGCGGAGGGGTAAAATTACTATTCCCGCTCCAGTGAGTGCAACAGTAGTGAAAGTATTAGATAGCTGAGGGGTAAAAATTACTATTCCCACTACAGTGAGAGCAACAGTAGGGAAAGTGTTGGATAGCAGAGGGGAATACATTACTATTCCCACTCCAGTGAGTGCAATAGCAGGGAAAATTTTGGATAGTGGACGGGTAAAAATTACTATTCCCACTACAGTGACTGCAACAGTAGGATAAGTGTGGAATAGCGGAGAAGTAAACATTTTTATTTCCACTCCAAAGAGTGCAACAGTATGGAAAGTGTAGGATGAGGGAGGGGTAAAAATTACTATTCCCACGTCAGTGAGAGCAATGGTAGGGAAAGTATTGGATAGCAGAGGGGAAAAAATTACTATTCCCACTCCAGTTAATGCAACAGTAGGGAAAATGTTGGATAGCGGAGAGGTGAAAATTACTATTCCAACTCCAGTGAATGCAACAGTAGGATAAGTGTTGGATAGCGGAGAGGTGAAACTTACTATTCCCACACCAGTAAGATCAACAGTAGGGAAAGTGTTTGAAAGCGGAGGGGTAAAAATTACTATTCCCACTTCTCTGAGTGAAACAGTGGGATAAGTGTTTGATAGCGGAGAGGTAAAAATTATTATTCCCAATCCAGTGAGTGCAACAGTGGGGAAATTGCTGGATAGCGGAGGGGACAAAATGACTATTCCAACTCCAGTGAGTGCAACAGTAGGGAAAGTGTTAGTTAGCAGAGGGGCAAAAATGACTATTCCCACTCCAGAGTCTGCAACAGTAGGGAAAATGTTGGATAGCGGTGATGTAAAACTTACTGTCCCAACTCCAATGAGTGTGATAGTAGGGAAAGTGCTGGATAGCGGAGGTGTAAAAATTACTATTCCAACTCCAATGAGTGCAACAGTAGGGAAAGTACTGGACCGCAGAGGGGTAAAAATTACTATTCCCACTCCACTGAATGCAACAGTAGGGAAAGTGTTGGATACCGTAGAAAAAAGAACTACTGTTCACACTCAAACACTTATTTTTTTTTAATATACATTAAAAATAAAAAAATTAATAAAGATTTAAAAATGTAAATACAATGTATTAAACATCTAAAAGGAACACATATTGTAATAATATTTTCAGATACCAAAAACTTACAAATACTATATATAACAAAATAATAAATAAGTTTACAAATAAATATTTCTTTTAAACTAAAAAATATTTACAAACAAAAAAACGAATTACAAAATAAATATATGTATTTCATTTCCTAACCTATAACACCACACCAATAACAAAACACTTTACATTTTGTATTTACATACATTTACACATTTAGCATAATTAATAAGCAATTAAAAAATATTAGTGATAAAAAAGATAAACATTAAATTACTACACACACTTTAACACTATAATTTCCACAACTCAAACCTAAATTAAACTATAAAATAATAAAACACAATTAAAACTTATTTTAAAATTCAAATGAATTACTATTAACATTTAATAATTAAATAATTAAAATGTATTAAATACCCACCCTTTACCATTTTAAAAATAAATATGATTTTTTTTACTTACCCAAAATAATTATCTATGAACTAACTTTAATTAACAACTATATATTAATTAATTCAACACAAGTTACTTCCCACCCTTTACACTTATAAACATCATAACACATACCTAAAATTAATTACGCTATTACCTAAATTAATTAAACATGAATTAATTAAAATTAATCAACAACCAATTATTAATTTATCAATTAAATATAAATCAGTTCCCACCCTTTACACCTATAAACGCCACAACACACACCTAAAATTAAAACACAACTACCACAATTATTTACAAATTAATTAATTAAAATTAATTAAAAACTAATTATTAATTTATAAATTAAAAATAAATTACTTCCCACCCTTTACTCTTATAAACACCACAACACACACCTAAAATTCTTTACACAATTTCCGTAATTAAATGAATTATTAACCGATTGATAATTAATTCATAATAAGTTACTTAACACATTTAAAACTATAAAATATCAATTAAATAAATATCAATAAATGGAAATTAATCAATATATTTAACGTTATTAAATTACTTCCAACCCTATTCCCCTATAAACCCACAACCTGCAATAGAACTAAAGTGCAAAAGTCAAATAAAAAAAAAAGAATACATTTAATATAATTAAATTACTTTCCACCCTATTCCGCTATAAACCCACAAATCACTACGGAACTAAGGGGCCCATTATGATGTCGGGCGGATTTCCCCGCCAGGCTGGCGGTAGCCATCGCCAGCCTGGCGGGGCAATCCGCTCGACATCCACACTTGTTTTCCACCCCGCCATATTAGTATGGCGGAGGGGACCTCAGAGGACGGAAAGACCGTCCGCGGCTTTTCCGGCCAGCGGAAAAGGAATAATATGGTGGCGGTGTCTATCAGACACCGCCAGCCATATCATGATGGGCATTTTTCAATGCCTTTCCATGGCGGCAATGCCGCCACGGACAGGCATGCGGTCTTCACTTTGGGGGCCCCCTGCGGGCCCCCAAAGTGAAGGAAGGGTGAGGGGTGCACACTGGGGGTACCTGTGGTACCCCCCTGCATTTGCATATCCAATTTGGTAGGCACCGCGCGGTGCCTGCCGCATTGTGTATGCAAATGCATACATGCATTTATGGCATTGTGTAGAAATGCAGGATAAATGCAGGATGCGGCCGCCACTGTGGTGGGTGCATCCTAATACCACCCACGGGACCCCCGCCCTTATGGCGGGTGGTCCCTAGTCCCGATAGGATGGTGGGCGGACTAAGTCTGCCCGTCATCCTAATGACCCCCTAAAAGCGCAAAATTTAAAAAAAACATTTTTTAAAACTATCAAAAATGAAACATATATATTAAAAATACAAACAATTCTCATACACAAAAACATACAACTCATACATATAAAATATATACTAAAATACATAAAAATAATTAAAAAACTATATTTTTAACTACTATACTTTTGCACAGGATATTAAACACTTTGATATTTTTAAAATCGCTATTACTTACCTTAATTCAGAATTCTTAACCTCGATATTCTGGTTCGGATATTTCTGCCCCACAATACTTGCAACTCGATATTTGTGCAACCCGATATTTTGTACTCGATATTCTGTCTCTGCACCACATATCTGATAACACACGTTAACTGTTTGATGTTTTATCTAAATCTACTTGCTTAACTGAACCGGCCTTCAATTATTTAAATTGGTCTTTTCTTTTTCATACTCCTAAATGGTTTGGATCGAAAATCCTTACCCTCATCTCCATTTTGTATACGTCTCCTCCAGCATCTATTTTTGTTAACAGTCTTACTTTTCCCTATTTCACTTTGGGTGTTAGTCAAGGTTGCCCCTTTCACCTTTTCTATTTCACCTAGCACTGACAACCTACCAGCCTAGATCAGAAGAAATCTGGCCCTGCAGATTTTTTTTATATAACAACCAACAGATTAAAATGGCAGTATACTCTGATGACATTCTTTTACTTATTTCACAACCTCCTTTTACGTGGACTAGCTTCTTATTCTCTTGTTTCTGGTTATAAATTAAATCAAGATAAGTGTGAATTTCTAACCTTAACAAATTTACTTTAAAAAAAGATTTCTTGAACACCAACTTCTCCTGGAACTCAGCAAAAATGAAATACTGAGGGTTATGGTTTGATCAATCAATTAAAACCTCAATTTCATTAAGTCTAGATGAATAAACACATAAATTAACAAATTTAGTTAATCATCAGCACCCTTTACATCTCTCCTGGTGGGGCTATCTTGACACCACAAAGATGAAGTTGGTACCCATAATTTTATACACAATTTATAACATCCAATTATCTATTTATTCCAGATGTTTTAAAATAATCAATTCCATACTTTCCTCTTTTTTTAGGAATGGGAAAAAACCTTGTTATGTCTCTACAGACACTGAAATGTTCTAAATCGGATGGTGGCATAACTTTTCCCGAGTTTCACAAATACCAATCCGCCTTTATAGTAAAACAATCTATTTATTGGATTTTAGATGCTTCTGAGTATTATCCCCTGTAGGAAGAGCTGGACAAATGTTTTATTTTTCCTTTTACCTTTCACAAGTATTTGACATTCTCCAGAAAATCTCAGAGTTTGATCACTCCCTTCTTTAAAAATTTCTTTACATTGTTAGAGTCTTTGTTGTCATATAAACCTACAAATATTAACTCATTACTTAATTCTACAATTTGGCATAACACCTTACTATTATATAAACATTAGAATATTTACTGGAAAGCATGGATAAAAACTGGTCTAATATGGGTCAATCAATTATTTGTTAATAATTCATTTCTGACATTCCCTCAACCCCAATATCTTTTAATGTCCCATCTTCCTATTAAAATAATTTTCAAATACTACAAACTATTATAACTGATGCATATAATCAATTCCAGTCTTGCCTTCTACCGTTTCCAATGTTCGCTCCTAGTTAAGGTACTCTTCTACTTACAGCCCCAAAGTATTCACTATAGGGCTGTTTATGATGTGGGCGGATGTGAGTCTGTCCAAAATTGCTGCTTTCTTGGGACCGACCGACTTCTGTTTGGCTGTCCCGACACCGCCATTACAATGAGACCGCACATGGGGGTCTATTAGCATGGCGGTCGGAAAATCACTCCGACCACCATGGTAGCGGGAAAACACCGCCCGCTAGGACTGCGGGAAAACCGCCGGTCCAATTAGTATGCTCCGCAGTCAAAATCCGACCGAGGAGGTCAGATCGGGGCAGTTAACATTGCGGCAGTTGCTGCTGCCAGCAGCACCGCCTCAATGTCCAAAAAAGCATGTCCTGCATGTTCCTGCACTGTGTGGCAGGCACTGCTCAGTGCCTGCCACCTGGTACAGGGACATGTAGGGGGTACCATGGGTACTCCCCAGTGCACCCACACACACCGCCAACACATTGGCGGTCTGCAATAGATCCCAAAGACATTCTCCGCATAGCGGTCCCACCGCCCCGGAAGGCTGGCTATCGCCGGCATCATAATCATGCCTGCGGTGCATTGCCCTGATCCACCACAATTGTAGCTGTCCAGCTCCGCATACCAGGCAAGCGGGTGGACTGCAACTGGCGGAAAAGTGCCGGGCGGAAAGTCACACCGCTGCGGTCACGACCGTAATGCTAATCGGACCGGCGGTTTTCAGGGTTTCAATCGCGGGTTGATGTCCTCCGCCGGTGTCCGGCGGTTGTTACCGCCAGCCCGGCGGCGGCCATCTTGCCGCCATTCTAATAGACCCAATGGTGTGGTCGCATACTCAGATTTCCCGGGTGCTTTTGCTGAGGCCGTAAACTGGCCATAGCCAAGCTCCCCTGAAGAGATGGGAACCTGTGTAAATCCCTGCACTACGTGGAAGGCGACCTCATGGTGCCTGCGACACGGTTCAGGGATTTACAGGGAGGCACCATAGTTGGCCCCCAACCAGACCCTGATGAGACATGGGGGCCCTGCTAGGGGCCCCCAACGTTGCTTGGTGACAGGCTTTTCATGTAGGAAAACCTGACAGGAAAAGCCAGTCAGAAACCGACATCATAATCTCCACGGTATAAACGTCATACAAAGGGAATTATGAATAGTCTCCAACTAGCCGACAGGCTCCTTGAGCCCATTGGAAGCCAGTCTGTCCTACTGGCCGGTTTCAAATCCAACAGCCTCTATCAGAATATGGCTGTTGGATTTGAAACCTAAGATATAAGACGGAAAGCCTGAGACCTTCCGTCGTAGGCTTCCGACTCAAATCGTATGCCCCTTAGTATCATCTTTTACAGCAAACCCTCATTGACAGATATAAGATGGACATTGAATTCACTTGGGAACACGATTTCGGAGTAACTTTGCCACATTTCCACATGGAGAAAAATATGGATAAAATTGCAGAATTCTTCTCATGATGCTTAGACTACACAAACACTCTTTTACATTTATATCAGACTTTTCTTACATCCCTCTACTCTTCATCATATGTACTCAGATATTTCCGACCCGTGTTGGCCATGTCACTCACAAAATGCAGACATAAAACATATATTATTCACTTGTCCCCTAGTGCATACTTTTTTGGAGATGAATCTGGAATCAAATCAACTCTATTTTCAATTCAATGGTACCTTATTCTATTATGATTGTTTTCTTGGGTAGTTTAGCTGATGACTGGAAGAGGTTCAGTACATGAAAAAAATAAGATATAAAGATAAATTCTGGCAGTGGCCTTTCTGCAAATAACAAAGAACTGGAAGGACTTCACCTCATTATCTTTTCAAGCTTGGTGGCATGGAGTTTGTTATAATCACAGACTAGATACAGCATATATTTATACTTTCTCACTTGTTTATAAAAACTTCACTTTATGGACTCCCATCACAAATTTTCTAGCTAAGAATTCAAAACTTTCTTTTCAATGTCAACCTAATACAGAAGAGTAGAAGTTCTTCAACCTCCTTTACTTTTCTTTGCACATACAGATGGGTTAGGTGCACATTTAAATTACTTTATATGCTTAAAAATGTCTTATGCCATTGTCAGATTGTTTTTACTTTCAACCGTGTATGCTCTTCTTGTCATAATATCCTTATTTTTTGTTTCCCCTCCTTCCTCTTTCTCTTTTCATTTTATCTGCTAACTGGTCTGAATGCATTACTATGTTGCATTTTTTTTTAACTCAAATGAACTAAAACAGTTCTCTATCTGAAACATACTTAAATATGATTCCCTAAAACTTACCATGTGAGCTTTTCTGTCACTCCCATAACTAATAATTTGTTGCTCTTAGAATTATACTTTTAAATGAGGTCCATCTGATTCTACAATCATATCACACAGATCTCTTTGAAAATCATCATGTGGGCTATGATCAATGTATTTGACAATATTCTGCCAAGTTTCCAAATATAATCTTAGACAAACATTAAAATAGGTTGACTATCATTCTTCTCCTTTTGAGTGCACTTTCATGAGTAGAGGCTGTAGATCAACTATTGGTTTTTATCTTAGTAACTCATGCATTTAGCTTTCTAATTATGAATTTCAGGACACATCTAAATGGTCTAATGCACAAAATATAGATATTACTTGTCTGGACAACAAGACAGAGACTATTAGTTCTAGTTGCACCAATGATATTGATGTGGCTTCATCAAATGGTATCAGGGTTAAATGTAGCAATGATGTCCCCAAGGATTTTCTTTAAAATTTAGTTTGGGAAAATCATCGTCAAGTGGCTATATGCCTTGATGAGAAGGCTGAGGACGAGGATATTAAGAATGCTTCCCTAGGGATTGTCAGGTTTGTTTCAGCCAGTCTGACATGCACAGTGAGATCCATTAGGAACCATAATGGATGGATTGATTCTAATTTTACCAAAGTGCTAAAAAAATCTGAAAGCGTCATTAAACAGACTACGTAGAGTAGGGAATGAAGTAGTAGCATGTAGGGATACATCTGTGACTGCATTGGCAAACAGGAAGCAGGAAAGAAAATCTGAGGCCTGGACAGTATTAATGCCAGCAGATGTAAAGATAGCTGTGCTTTTTAGCAAATTGTCAATAATCCATTTGTCAAAATGTCTGTTAGCCAATAAATTGAAGTTTCCATACCCCATGAACACTGGGTGGCACAATTTTCTAGTATTTTTTCCCAGTACTCCTTGAATGCAAATGAGTACAACAGGAGTCAACCATGAGATAATGAACCTGTGAAGGGACAACTCCCCTTGTTTTTACATTAGAGGATGTTCTGGATACTATAAATGGATCACGCAGTGGGAAGGCCCCGGGCCCAGATAGGATGTCAGTCCATCTCTTCAAAAGCAATTTGGAGCTGTGAGGGCTATTACTCATTGATGTTTTTAGAGTTATCTGAAGAATAGGTCGTTTTGAATCTTGGCCCACCTCCCTGATTGTTCCAATGTTTAAAAAGGATGATAGGGAGATTAATATGTTATCAGCAAATTCCCTTGTTGGACTCACTATTAAAGGTGGCTGGGAGAATAATACTCCCATGATTGGAGGACTGGGCCTATAAAAACTCTGTCATGGCAATGAATCAATATAGCTTTAGAACGGGGGTAGGTACTGTACAATAGTCTCTCAATTTAAGTGTACTTATTTGTAAATAAGCTGTAGCAAGGAGATGTCCTATCTATTTGGCATTCGTGGACCTCTCCAGTGCAAGAGAGTGTGTAATTCATGATAAACTATGGAATTTAATGATAAAGAAGTTTATTTTATTACGTACATCTATACCAGAATCAGATTCGGAATCAATGGAGACTGCACAGAGAAATTTGATATTAAAAGGGGGCGCGTAGGGTTGTATTTTAGCCCTTTGTTATGTGTTCTTCACATTAATGATCTGAGCAGGTGCTTAGAAGAGAAGGACCACGATGTTTTGTTGATCAGCCAAAAAAAGCCATGTCTTTATTATTGGATTTTGGTGACGCAGTACTTATGACACGCATTCCAAATTGATTACAGCACCTGTTTAATAATGTTGTCATATATATGGTTGAGATAGATTCAAGAGTCAAGATGTACTAAACTTTCAATTTGAAATGTGATTGTAAGGATGATAAATGTTTCACTCTAGTGCAGGAGACACTAAGCTTGGAATATCTCCTACCTTCTCTTACCTGGGTTTACTCTATGACGTTCATGGCTCAGCTTGTTCCATCAAGAACCTTGCTGATGAACAAATCTATTGCAAAGCTCAATAGATTTGTGGCCATAGTGTGGGGGAGCCAATCAAAGAGCTCTGTATTCTTTATAAAGCAAAATTTACCTCATTGGCAAAATATGGGGCTGGTGTATGGTGCTATGTAAGCCTATAGAAGTTACAACTCAGAGAAAATGCATGCTTAAGGAAGTACTTTGCAGTTCCGAATAGTGTTTCTACCTATGTTTGCTATAAAGACTTGGGACTCCAATTTTTAAGAAGATCTCAATATGATTCATCCTGTATTATTGTAGCATAGAATCTGGTCCCAACCTGAGGCACTTCTAAATAGGATACTAATTTTAGACTGCCTATCCCAGGGTTATGCTTTGAGAATACCATAGTTTAAATATATCATCATCATTGAATCTTTATTTCGACATTTTTTCAGTCATAAAAGATTACAGTAAAAACAATATACAAAAGCAAAGAACATAAAATTATCATTTCATAAAAACAGATTATCAAGCAAATTATGCAGTCACTATGTAAAGTCACCCCTGGGTACCGCTGTAATGAGGGAACATCTTTTGGACCACATTGCTAAAAGGAACTTTGAGAGTGCAAAAACTATATGTGGTGATGTATCAGTCTTAAAGACTCTCATTGCAACAGAGCATTTATCAAATCCCATATTCTTACATAGGGGTACCAGTCAATACTTTCTGGCTTTTCTGTAAACAGGGCAGAAGAAGAGCATGTGCAATTCATCCTCCTTGGTCGCACCACACCCAGGGCAGGATTTGCTCGTGGAAGTCGACCACTTGCCTACGAAGGCCCCTAGTGGTAGTGTTCCAAGCCTCCATTGGATGTATAACTTCCTTGCTCCTACTGGATAGATAACATTAAAAAACTCCTCAAAAGCATAAGAGTGTTTGAGTGTTAAAAAAGTTGTTGTCAAAGAGCCAGCTTTGGAGTCATGCAACCATATATTCTGTTTGTAAGCCATGAAGGACTTCGCAAGCATTTTGCCTGAAACCCCCCTGCATGCCTATTCTGGATCATACCAGAAGTCCGATAGTTCCATTTTCCCTAGTTCGTTTTTCACGAATGCAAGCCAGGGGATTTTTGCTGCACTACCATGGCTCAACACATCCTTTAATTCAAGCCTATAATTGGACAGTTCTGGGGTTATCCATAGCCTGCGCCAAAACCTTAAAGGTTTCAGAGCTAGCTCATCCTGGATACAACTCAGTCCTAAGTCCAATCTCAATGGGAGGAGTGGAGTACTTTGAGGGAGTGCAAGTAACTGCCTCATAAACTTATTCTCCACATTAACGATTTCAGGTCTACAGGAGTGCCCCCAAAGTTCTCCACGATAAAGGGCCGATGCCCTCGCCTTGACTTTGTAGATCTCCAGTGCGGGTCTCACTGGCTTGAATGTAGATGTATTTGACAATTTAAGGATGCCACCCACTAGTTGGGAGAGTTTGAGTTGGGATTTCACCTGTTGGGGACCCCAGGAAAGATTTTCATTAATCGTCACCCCCAGGTATTGAAAAGTCTGTACCCTCTCCAATCTAACCATACCCAGGAGCGGTGTTGGGTGGGTGAGTGCCGGAGGACTGAAGATCATAAATGTAGTCTTATCGGCGTTGATTTCCAGTCCACGGCAACGGCAAAAGTCGATAAAGCCATCCAGCACTCGCTGGATACCCATGGGGGACTTGGAAAGCAGGAGGGTGTCATCTGCAAACATTATCGCTGGCACCATCCTGCCTGCCAATCTGGGTGCGTCGTTGTTGGGAACCGCATCCAAGTGCGATATGACACCATTCACATAAAGGCAGAACAGGGATGGTGCCAGGACGCACCCCTGCCTGACCCTCCAGGAAACTGGAAACCAGAACGACAGCACCCCATCCCTCCCACATCTAACCTGTGCATAGTTTTGTGTATGCAGCCTCCTCAGGACCACCAGTATTACGTTTGGGACTCCCATATCCAAGAGCACCGCCCACAGTTTGCCCCTAGTGACTAGGTCAAACGCGGACCGGAGGTCCACGAAGACCATATAGAGGCTGCCACCCTCCAGTGTTGCCGTCTTCCAAAATAGCATTATGAGACGGAAAATCTGGTCCACGGTTGATGTATTTTTCCTTAATCTGGCCTGATAAGGACTGAGGATATCATGCTCCTCAATCCACTCTTGTAAACGATCCAGAATTAGTCGGGAGAAGATTTTTTGAGGAACGTCTATGAGGCTAATGGGCCTGTAATTGGTTGGGAGCAGAGGAGAATCCTTCTTAAAGATTGGGACAATCTCCACTCCCAGCCAAGTACCCGGTATCCCCATACCTCCCAAAATCACGTTGAAAAGGGCACAAAGAGAAGGGGCCCAAATCAACGGTTCATCCCTAAATAAATCACCGGGGAGCCTGTCTAGGCCAGGGGCCTTACCCATGGCCAACTTTCCTATGGCAGTATAGACTTCTTCGACTGAGAATTCCTGCTCATCGCCTTCCCCCAGTCTGGGTGTATGTACCAGCGAACTTTCTACACCTGAGACTACTGCGTATAGGGTCTTAAAATGGAGCTCCCAGACCCCCGCCTCTATATTGGGTTTGTTTGCGGATCTAGGCTCTCCTGACCCTGTACTGACTATTGCCCAGAATCTACGTGCATCTCTAGAGTCTAATGAGGAGGAAAGATTAGACCATTTGTCCATATCCCACTCCTTCCTAGCAAGGTTCATTATTTCTTTGTATTGTGATCTTAGGGAGCGAATATTTATTTTGTCTCTCCTATCTTTAAGGGCCAGATAAGCTCTTCCTACATGAGGCGTTGTACCACGTAGATACAGGCACCCTACGTTTCCTGTTGGAGCCCGGGGGATTAAGAAATTCTAGTAGGTGGGCTACTAGGTCCTGGTGCACGCACTGCATGTCGTCGTTAAAATATGGTACCAGGGGCTGAGAAATTAAAGAGCCCACCTTCTCAAAAAATGGTACAACTGCACTATATAGTTTAGGCAGTGCATCTCGTGATACGACCAGTTTATCCCACTTGACTCTGCGCCTGTTGTTGGTTATGCCAACCCTTCTACCGCATCCAGGCCAGATTCCTTTCCATTTGCCCTAGGCCGTGGGCACTCTATCCTCAGGCTCAGTGCATTGTGATCACTGTCCATCCTAGACAATACCTCGAAGTCAACGACCTTCAGCCATAAACATACCTCCACCATAATATAGTCCAATCTTGATTCATGGCCCCTTTTATTAAAGGTACACTTGGACAGAGTGTCAGATGGCATGCGACCGTTACAAGCCCTGATAGAATTATTCAGAGTTAGGGTCATGATCTGGATGGACAGAGGGGACCAGGACTTCGGATGTGGGGACTGGCAAGGCGGAATTTCCCAGTGTTCGTCCTCACCCGTCAGGGCTCCCTCATTTAGACCACTAAGTGGCTCGTAGTGGCAATTCAGGTCCCCGGCGACCAAGTAATGTATGTCCCTACTAAGGGAGCCAAGGAAAAATGATAACTCTTCAATGGTTTTGGACTTGTTTGCCACGCTTGTCGGCTGTGAGTAAACATTTACGATGGCAAGTTTGTAGGGGTTTGGCCAGGACAGGCGAACGCAAATCCCACTCTGTGTTGGTCCTCCCTAGCCCAGGTTTCTTGGAATACACATATATCACTACCGTCCATATATCCATATATCATATATCAAAGCATACTCTTGGTTAGCTTGGAAAGACCAGCTCTTTTTAATGATCCATCCTCCATGCACGGTATGCACGGTATCTCTAATATTGACATTAAACAACTAACACTGAACAAGTTTGATAAGAAAAGTTCTACTAATGAATGTGCAAAGCAAGTGTGGAACATTATAATTTGCTGAGTACAAAGAAAGATGTCCAATTTTATCTGGAACAAAGTTACATTCCCAGGTGCAGATTTGTGCTGACCTGTTTTAAACTTAATATTATTCACTGTTACATCTATTTTCCACAAGTAAATGATTGATCGGCCAAACTGATCAATTGCCTGTGTGCTGGTGTTTCCCAACAATGTGCACATTATACCTTAGTCTGTTCTGTAAATTGTATAATATCCCGCGATTACAAATTTTAAAGTCGCAAATTTCTATGGAGGTTTATTTTAATATGTGAACAGTCTGGGTAAGCTGCTATAAATTAAATGTCTCCATTTGTCTCTATGTAATACAACAATTGTATAATATCTATTGTGTCTTTCAGTTATACATCTTACTGTTCTTTTACGGAAATTTTATTATGCAAACTTTACGGTTTCTAATATGGTAAGCTGAATAAAGTATTTTCCAACTATCATTATTACAGGGTCATTATTTATGGTACACATTCTATTTGATAATGATGTGTTTGCTGAACTTGTGGCTGACTGGCTGGGCTGCGTGGAGTACTTTAGAGCTAGGTGAGGCTCCAGATCTCACTAAGCTTTGTACCACTCTTATTCACTGGATCCCTTGGGTACAGTATGCAGAGCGCCATGTTTCGCACCCTGCAGAACAAATGAGGTCCTCTGAAGCACAGTCTCAGGACAGGCCTGCTTTGTGCCTGCATGCATCATCCATTAGGCGCCGACCCGGCTTCGTAGCTTTAGCATCTGCCTGTTACTGGTCAGTTTGTCTGGAGCCTGTCTTGTTACTGTTGACAGACACAACCATTACGAAAATGTACACATGTTGCACATTTCCATTGTTGCGAGAATCAGTACCTGATTTTATCCTATATAGCGCCAATTTCACTAGTAGTGTGGATTTGTACCACTGTCAGATGTCATGCAAAACATGCCGTTTCGAGTTTTCAGTCATGCTCCAGAGGCTGACAGTTTCTGAGGTGTCTATGGTGTTCTTTTCGTCCTGTACATTGGTGCAGTGTAAGGCTGTTTGTTGGGTTTATTAACACATACAACAAAATATTTTACAACGGTCATATGTGGTGGCTGTGGATGGCTTGAAAGTTAACTGGCATCCGGGCACTGATAGAACATCGATGTCACAACAAAAACAAAATTAATTAAAATGTATATACATTTTTACAAAATACAACAAATAAACTTAATTAAAAAAAAGATAAACACACAAACATAATAATATATACATATATATTTACTTTAAAATAGATCAAAACTTCTTATTTTTACTTTATTTTAAAAGTTTAAAATTATATAAAAAAGAATATATATATATATAGATAGACCAAAAATTTAAACATGAAAAAATTCTATAATAAATTAAAACATTAAACTATTAAAAAATATTTCAACTTAAATTTCCCAATACAACCTGCAGTGCAACAGTAGGGAAAGTGTTGGATTACGGCGGGGTAAAAATTACTATTCCCTCTCCAGTGAGTAGAACAGTATGGTAAGTGTTGGACAGTGGAGGGATGAAATGTACTATTCCAACTCCAGTGAGTGCAACAGTAGGGAAAGTGTTGGATAGAGGAAGGGTAGAAATTACTATTCCCACTCCAGTGAGGGCAACAGTGGGGAAAGTGTTTAATAGCGGAGGAGTAAAAATTACTATTGCCACTCCAATGAGTGCAACAGTAGGGTAAGTGTTGGATAGTGGAGGGATTACATGTACTATTCCAACTCCAGTGAGTACAGCAGTAGGGAAAATGTTGGATAGTGGGCAGGTAAAAATTACTGTCCCCACTCCAGTCAGTGCAACAGGAGGGAAAGTGTTGGATAGCATTGAGGTAAATTTAATATTCACACTCAAAAATTAAAACTGAGTAAATGTTTAAAATCAAAAAATAATATTGTGAAAATGAATAAATCAATACAGTTATAAATATGTTTAAAAAAAAGTAAACAGTAGATTTCATATATTTTTTTTAATATTAATTACATATAACAAGTACCAAATACTATGTAAAATAAAATAATCAATACATTTCCAAAAAATAAATATTTTAAACTAGAACATTTTAACACACAACACTATCCATTACATAAATGTAGTTATTTTATTTCCAACCCTATAACACCATACAAACAACAAAAACCTCTAAAGATTTTTTTGGCAGGGGGAGAGAATGCACGGTGATTAGGAATAAGGTAGATATGTGGGGAAGATGGGCCATTGTGGAAGTAGTGTTTAGGGGAGCTAGATTTACTTTGGCCTCTGTCTATGGGTCAACGTGTGATGAACCAGACATATTTCAATTTTTGGATCAGGAGCTGACAACTTGGGTGGAACCTATCGTGTGCTGTGGGGATTTCAACATTAATCGTCCTGCTAGTGTTGAGCTACAAAGGGATCACGGCTATAATGGGCGTAAGAAGAGGGTACATAGGGCTATAGTAGATATGGCCGTGCATAATGCTTTATCAGATGTATGGGCGAATTTACATCCAATGAGTGACGGTGACACCTTTTTTTCAGCACCACACAGAATTACTGTTAGATTAGATTATTTCCTAATTTCTAATGTTTTGTTATCGAATGTATCTATTAGAAAGTTACCACGCCTGATGTCAGATCATAATCCATTGTTACTGACATTGAATCTCAATGGTATAATTAGGAGAATTTATAAATGGACATTTGAAAGAGGGTTGTTAAAAGATGTGAACTATTGTAAACATATGGAGAAATGGATAACTGAGTTCTGGCTTAACAACAAGGATAGTTCAAGTAGCGGCAACATCTGGGATGCTTTTAAAGCAGGGATAAGAGGTGAGACAATTAGTTTTACAACATTTAGACAGAAGAGTGATAGAGAGAAGACAGAACTTCAAATGAATTCACTTCTGGCTGCAGAGGCAGAACTTAGTAGACTTATTATATGTGGGAGCCCATTGGATAATAAAATATTGGAAATAATGATGTTAAAGAGCGATATTGCTGAAAGGGTTACTAGCAAAACGGCTGCAAATTACCTTGCAAAAAAAGGAACAGGTGTTTGAGTATAGTGAGAGGGTGGGACATATACTTGCTGTGAGAACTAGGCAGAAAGCTAATGCTGGGGATATTAAAAATATAATAGATAACTCAGGAAATGTGATCCTAGACTCTAATGGTATAAGGAATGAATTCTGGAAATACTATACGGACTTGTATGATTCTGATACCAGAGTGGGTAGCAATGAAATAAGGGATGAAATAAGAGACTATTTGGGAAATATTCAGCTAGATATGTTGGAAATGGAAGATCAGATTAAGCTGGATTCTGACATAACATTGGAGGAAGTTACGATAGCATTATTAGAACTTCCATCCTCTAAGGCTGCAGGACCAGACCTCATCCCAATCGAATTTTATAAAACTTTTTTTTCATCTATAAGTTTGGAATTATTGGATACCCTTTTACAAGCACAGAGGGAAGTGTCAGTCCCAGATTCCTGGGGAGGCACTGAGATTATAGTTATTTTAAAAAAAGGCAAGCCATCCACAGCCCCAGGGTCATATAGACCAATCGCCCTTATGAATGCAGATGTGAAACTGTATTCAAAAATTTTGGCAACAAGGCTGTCCATTGTCATAGACAAATTAGTTTTACCGGAACAACATGGCTTTATCCCCGGGAAAGGCACCACAACACATGTTAGAACAGTGATTACTTGCTTTGATGCTATGGAAGTTGCCGGCGGCCCTGTGGCAGCCTTATTCCTCGATGCCGAGAAGGCCTTTGACAGGGTCGCATGGGATTATCTGTGGGAAATAATGAAATTATATGGTTTTGGCAACAAATATATTAGGGCAATCCAGGTTCTATACAAGGCACCTACAGCTAGAATTAAAGTAAATCGAGATTTAACCGCACCTGTACAAATAAAAAGAGGTACTAGACAGGGCTGTCCTAGTTCTCCCCTCCTATTTGCACTATATATGGATCCGTATTTGCGTTATCTGAAGTTGAATCCTAATATCTCACCTCTTGTCTCAAACGGATTAGAGGTTAACGTATTAGCGTATGCAGATGACGTTGCTATAATCACCCCAGATCCATTTAAAGCAATGGGGGAGGTTGAGCTGGAGGCTAGTAAATTTGGCAGAATATCTGGATATAAATTAAATAGTGCAAAAACACAGATTATTAAAAATACAAAGGTTCAATATATAGATACACGGGTGGTTCCAGCAGCAGTGTATTTAGGAGTTGAGATCTCACCTAATCTGGACACCGTGGTAGAACGGAATATCTCCCCTTTAATTAGGAACGTAAGCACAGAATTGGTCAGAATAAATAATCTTAGGCTTACGTTAGTCGGGCGTACAAATGTTATAAAAATGATTATACTCCCCAAATTCCTTTATCTCTTTCGCACCATCCCTCTTTTTTTTGAATCAATTTGGTTTAATAAGTTGGAATCGATATTAAATAAATTTATATGGTCATATGGGAAGACTAGAAGGGCTTATAAGTTTATGACTTTGCCGAGGGCTACTGGAGGATGGGGGGTCCCGGATTTCAGGTTGTATTACTGGGCATCTGTACTACAATTCACTCAGGGCTTGCTGGGTGCAGGCGATTTAGATTTGAATGTTAGATCATTTTCGACAATGGTATACTCTATCGTATTGGGGGCAGATGCTTCAAATGCTTTTCTAAATTGTGCGGATTTCCTTTACTACAAACATACACGTTTTAAAACAGTTAAAGCTGCATATAATATCTGGATAGCGGTAGTAAAAAAATGCGGATTGGGAAGATACAATAGGTATACTAGAATATATAGGAATAGAACACTACCACCCTTGATCTTCTCTGACTCTATAATGGCAGACTGGAATATGAAAGGTATAAAAAAAATAGGGGATCTGATGGGGATGGATGGGAACATCTTACAATTTTCAGATCTGATCGCGAAATACGATATAACAAGAAATAGCTTTTTTAAGTATTTGCAAGTTAGGAGCTTTTTGGAGAAGAAAAAAGGAGGAGAATGTGGATTTCGGAAAAATAACCTTATGGAATCCATAGATCAGTGGGGAGAGTGCTCTATACGATTTTTTTATGCTAGTTTAGCAGAATTAAAGAAGGATGACACTGGGAAATTCGGGGACAAGTGGGTAGGAAAATTAGGGGTACAGAATCAGTGCTTTTTGGATTCATTGGATTTAGGTTGTTCTGCTTTGTGTTCTGCTTCTCTTCAATCGCAGCATTTTAAAACTTTATATCAACTTTATCATACACCGGACCGCATTGCACAGTGGGGTGCGATTACAGGGACAACTTGTGCTCGCTGCGACGCTCCGGCAGCAGATAGTATTCATATTTTTGCACTTTGTCCCCAATTAGATAATTTACGAAAGGGTATTGAAGAATTTATTCGACATACACTTGGTTTAAATGTGACTCTAACACCAACTGTTATTATGCTAGGGGTTAGGGGATTTAGGGGTGACAATACTGAATTTGTATTCTTAGCAATGGCAGTGTATAGGTTGTTAATTGCTAGAGTATGGCGGGACCCTCTCCCTCCCACAACACAACAATGGATTGCTTTATTATTGGGGATATTTAACCTTGAAAAAGGTATATATGCTAGGAAAGGTAAAAGAGCAAGAAGATTAGGTTTAAAAATATGGGAACCCGTATATTGCTGGAAAGAGAGAGTAAGTGCAAGCCATAGTCAATAAGATTTTGTTTTTCTTTTTTCCACCTCTATATGTTTTTCTTTAAATCTTTTTTACAGTAATTAGTTTGTTTAAGTTTTGCATTGTGATCTCTGTTTAAACAAATGGCAATTTCTTTTTGTTTTTCTCTTGTATGTTGTGTGCCAATGGAACAAGAAAATGTTTTAATAAAAATATTTAAAAAAAAAAAAAAAGATTTTTAAAAAGACTTCCATGATTAACATAATTAATTATCAACTAAAAAAACAGTAATAAAAGAAATCATTAACAACCCACACTTTAACCCTATAATCCCCACAAAAGACTCCAAAATTAAACGGTTAAATAATACATTAAACAATAAAAACTTATTTTAAAATTAAAAACTATTACTAATAAACAACTACTTAGGAAGTAAGTAAAATTGATTTAATACCCACTAATTACCCCTTTAAAAATAAAAAAACACACAAAAAATAAATAATTACACAAAATGAATATCAAAAGATTAACATTAATTAAAATCTATATATTAATTAATTAAACACAAATTAATTGCCACCATTTACCCCATAAACCCCAAAACACACACCTAAAATTAATTACACAATTACCATAATTAATTACCAATTAATATTTCAAATTAATAAACAACAAATGTGTTCATCCATAAAAAAAGTTACTTCCCACCCTTTACACCTACACATCAGAAAAAACACACCTAAAATTAATTACACAATTATCATAAATAATTACCACTAATTCTTTTTTTAATACTAAATTATTTTACACTTTTAACACTATAGCATCTGTACTAAATAAACAAGAAATATTCAATTATGTAATATAATTAAATTACTTCCCACCCTATTCCCCTATAAACCCACAACCCACTATGGAACTAAAAAAATGAAATAAAAATTTAAAAAAGAATAACTAATAAAAACACATATATTAAAAAATATAAACAATTCTCATACAAAAAAGAAGCATTAATTTAATATAACTAAATTACTTCCCATCCTATTCTCCTATAAACCCCCAACCCGCTACCAAGCTAAAAGACGCATCATTTAAATAAAAAAATATATACCTACTAGAAATTTAACACATATATTAAAAAATATAAACAATTCTCATACATCACATACATTTAAAATATATACTAAAATGCATATCATTAATTAAAAGATCGATATTTTTAACAACTATATTATTGCAAACGATATTAAACAGTTCGATATTTTTACATTTGATATTACTTACCTTGAGTCAATATTCTTGACCACAATATTCTTGTTGTCGATATTTCTCAATCACAATATTTCTGACTCGAAATTTGTGCAACTCGATATTTAAAACTCGATATTCTGTGTGTGCACCCTGACATCCCTTGTCTGCGGTTGTTTGATGGTATGGTTTTGGTTCTATTAAAGGGGAGTGTTAACATGCCTTTTTTCTAGTGGTTAGAGGTAGTCTGGGCTTGGTGTTGCTTTCTTGCTCTCAGAAATGCTGCTTTGAAAGTTATCTCTAAGTCATGTTTGAGTAGCTTACATGTAAGGGCCCGATTCCGATTTTACTAGGAAAGCCCTTCATACGACTCAGGTCTGGAGGGCTTTCCAGGAGTCCGAAGGAGCGAGTATGATGTAGCCATATGCTTACGGACTCTGTTAGCTTGGACTCACAATGAACCCTATGGGAATTACGATTCCGACAGCCATTTCATCTCGCTGAGACCAAGGCAAAGCGGCTGTCCAAAAGGTGCATCGTACTCGCTTGGTCGGAATTCGGCTCCATTGCTTGGTATAATTCGACTACGAATGAGTCGCATGGACAGGTTTGGGTCCTGGAAACATTTCGGTCGATGTGTACGCGATCTTCGCATCGTACTCGGTCCTTCAGACCTGTGTAAGATTCGGTCAGAAACAAGGGCTACAAATCGGATCTGGGAAAGTCAAATCCAATTCGGAGGCCTTCCGCACAACATCAGAATCGGGCCCTATGTTAGGGGTTCTGTCAAGTGGCCGCTGTAGTTGCAAATGTGTATTAAACAGCTTTGAGTGGGAAGGGAGCTCTGCCGGCCCCCATGGTAGTCCCTACTGTATTGCAAGGGCAACAGGAAATTGCATTTATATAGCGCCTACTAGCCTCAGTTTAAACAAACAGCTGCCGTACAGATGAGAAGCTCTTGGATCAGTATAGCAGGACTGGTTAGTAGAGCTTGCACTACCCCTTTAAACAGAATGTATGACATTACAATGCATACATTTACAACACATGCACTTACAACACAGTTTTTACATCGCAACATCCACTACAACGCATTCCTTTACATCGCATGACACTACATCGCATAATAAAAAACTACCTTAACAACGCATTCCATCACATCGCATACTACCTTTACAACGCATACCACTACAATGCATACCATTACATTGCATTTAAGATAAGTATTGCATAGTATAGGGGGAACAATTACTATTCTAACTCCAGGGGGTGCAACAGTAGGGTAAGTGTTGGATAGTGTAGGGGTAAAAATTACTATTCTAACTCCAGGCAGTGCAACAGCAGGGTAAGTGTTGGATACTGTTGGAGTTAAAATGACTATTCTAACTCCAGGGGGTGCAAGAGTGAGGTAAGTGTTTGATAGTGTAGGGGTACTATGTGTTGTAATAGTATGCATTTTAATGGTATGCGTTGTATTCCTGTGTTGTAGTGACATGTGATGTAGTGTCATGCGTTGTAATGGTATGCGTTGTAATGCCTGCGTTGTAGTGACATGCGGTGTAAAGGATGTTGTGATCTAATGACTGCGTTGTAAGTGTAGTGCGATGTAATGACTGAATTGTAAAGGTTGTTTTCCCTTTAAACATACAGCTGTAGCCTTCTGACAGGTGCTGAGACTGCCTTAGTGAATGTATAGCATTAGCATGACTGCTGAGAAGTACTTGCACTAACCTTTTAAACGTACAGCAGCAGTCCTTCAGAGAAGCGCCTGTGCTGTCCTGTGACGTGTGTTTTGTGGCACTAGAGTTTCATTGAGTCCTGCAACGCCTGTCGAGCGCTGCGGATGCCAGACTTTCCCTTAAATTGCGTATACGTAATGGTAGGAGGATGCCTCATCTTTAAGTTAGCACAGCAGCTGTAAATGGCAGCAGGGCAACGTTTTACTTTTATTGTACTGTATTTATTTTTTTGACACTGTAGATAGAACAACTTTTATCTAACCTGGTGTAATTTTGTTCCCAATATTACTCTCATCCTAACAACTGCATAACATTTTTGTCTGTCCACTTGTGAGCTGAGTTTTGGCAGAGAAACACCTACACCGACTACCAAATAGAGCATGCGCTGCATACTTTGCCCATCGGTGGAACTACGTGGAATCTAGTGGAGTTGTTCAGTAACTCTGCAAAATTCCGTGGAGTGAAACTGCGCGGGCTCCACTCAGCCCTAGTTTCATTTGGGTTTCATTATCTACGCATCATGTGGTTATAAAGCTGGAGATGTTTTTTTTCTCTTTTGTTTCCTGCCTGTTAATCGTCTGAAAATCAATAAACACAAATAAAAAAATGCTATGAGACCCAGTACTGGCACCTGATCTCAGAATACTGGTATCCCGTTTAAGGAAGTCAGGAACTACCACAATCACTTCCCTGAAATAATTATAGTAGGTGTTGAGGAGGCTTACAGCATTGATATTTGGATCTCATATCATAGCACAGTGGCGGCCTTTAGGAAAGGTCTTGTAAGAGATAATGTGCACTGCACAAGCCTATAAAAGAAGACAAAGGGGATCATATGGAATTTGCTGGGTGGGCTGTAAATCCTTGCGGTTGACAGAGGATCCACCTGTACCTGTGCATCACAAAGCCAACACTGGTTTAGGATATCCCTTTTGGCTTGGAATGTGTTAATTTTGAAAAAAGTGTTTCTATTAACATTGTGAGAGCACTTTCACGAAAAATAATATACATGTGTCCATCATGTAACAAATGTGAATAAATGGCATTGTTGATTTTTTAACTTCAGACACAAACTGCCAGAGAAAGGGCTAATTTCTGAAATACAAAAAATAAGTGACTATGACGTGTAAGAAGTGTAAATAATTTCTCTTGCCTGGGACCACCATGGTTCGCTTGGTAATCCAAGCCATGGATAAATGTGCAGTGGATGGCCTGCCCTAGTTTGTGCTTCTCGATACTCTGGGCCGATGAAATTTGGGGTTTCATTTATGGGGTTTTGGAATAGAGCAGCGCTGCAAGTCACCTTGTGTCACTACCCTACATCATAGTTAAAGAGCAGGAATGCACTGTATTTATGCAATGCAATACATTTGGGTCCTTTACCCCAGCTCTGGGTCAATTTGAGCAGCCTAGCGCTATCGCAGGCACCCTTGCACTTTGGTGCGAGCTGCCTATATTGTCGACAGGATAGTCTTTGTGTAGGATGGGGCACCTTCCTTCACAAAAAAAATCCTGAGAGGCGTTTTCCTCTATGTGAGCTGCAGGATGCAGCACACATAGAAAGTGGAAAAAACGAGGAGAAAGTATGTTTTTTCTGTTTACGCCTCACCTCAGGAGGCAGAAGGTTTTGAAACATTCCCAGGTTTTACATGGCTTTGTACATCTGGGGAAGCATCAAAATCAATGGGTGTTGCATGGGAACACCCAATGCAATGCCTTTGGAAGGTCCTCTGAGCATACAGTACCCTAAATCTATGAGGCCATTCAAAGCCACGTAAAGTGTCTTTGCGTCGCCCCATAATATGATTTCAAGGTTTGCCATGCCGGAGCGTCACAAAATGTAATGCTACGGGGGTGCAAAGTGGTGGTGCCTCTTGTTGCTGATGGACTGCAAGTAAGCATTTCGATGTTGAATGAAACAGCTTCTCTGCTGTCAGAAACCTGACTCTACCCCCAACTCTCAATGAGCTAAAGGATCAATGCATTTTCCCAGGTGGGGGAACTGCTGATTTTCAGTCATTCGCCCATTCTACCAAATAATAAAACCCTGCATAGAGCCTTTTCTGGTGTGTGTAATTTGCACGGCTGTCGACACATAATTTTTTTTTGCTGCCATTCCTTCCTTTGTCTGAATCTCCTTATAGTCAAATTGTAATCTTGCAGATCACTGTTTATTGATAAAAACAAGTCCCCTTTCTATTTTTAGTTTTTATAGTTATGGCAGTCTTTCCAACATGCAAACATTGGTTCTCACAGTGGTTAACAACTGATCATAAGAATAACCTTTAGTTGCCTTTTTATTATTTAGCATGGAAGAGTAATTTCTTCTTTCACTAACTTGAACTGGCCACATGGTGCAGTGCACATTGTGACCCACCTGCTCCCAGACTCCCAGTCAGTCAGCAAGTCACACCTCTTCCTGCCAGAGAGGAAAACTCAAAATTCCTTATTGGCGGGATGGCCAGTCTCCTGTAGGTTTTGAGGGTCCAGTTAGCAGGCCGTGGGGCCTATTCACAAACACATTTCGGAGTAAGTAGTACTCCTTTACTGCTCGTTTACATATTCCTATATTCTTTTGGGAACTTGCCCCTAAGCATCCAAAATGGAAACGCTGTAGAAAGAGCCAAGGGACATTTATATGTAATAAGTATATATAATAAGGTCAGCTCCATCTTAACACATTTACTTTAGAAAGTTGAACATTCAGAACAGAGTTGCATAAAGATGTAAGAGTACATAAAAAAGTACTTCTATAGTGCTACCTTCTGGACTCATAAATGATTTTCTGAATATGCCTACAGGCCCTCATTTGGGCTCCTAAACAATTGGAAATCAAAATATCTTCCCTATTGAACAAAAAAGTCAAAACCAATTGGCAAACATTCCAACATTCAATAAACAAATAAAGGTGTATACCCCGCGAAGAAAAGAAATCGACGAGATACGTAGAGGAGGAAAAAAAGGAAACATTATTCCTTTTTAAGAAGACCCCTCACTCAACAACCTAGTTGGTGATATGTTTCATCATTGGGGTCCCACCCGGGCAGCCGAATGCCACCCCGGTGTGCTTTAATGCCTGGTTACAGCGGAGCAGGTTTTTTTTCCGCAATGATAGTGCAAGTGAGTGAGATAGTGAGTTTAAAAATGTCTTTATTTTACTCCCTAAAGTTTAATATGGAGCAATAAGACAAGATTAAAAGCAAGGTGTGATACCTAAACAGGTTAAATTGACCTAAGGGATTTGTATAAAGTGGTGGTCTACCTTTCGAAGATATTACTAGGTTTTCTTCAGGACCTATGCAAAGACCCGAGAGGTTTGCACATGCCAAGGTGCACCCGCCCCTGGGTCACACATGAACCATGCCTCAAAACCGGAGCATATAGAACGCTGACTGGTCAAAGAAAAGAGATGGCATTACATTTGTCCAGCTATTGATGTGACCCGGTAGGCAACGGCAACAACTGCCTACACTTGCAACAACCTCTCGGATCCCTTCGAACTGTTAACACCAAAGATCATCGCCTATCTACGGCCCTAACAACCGCCGATATCTAAGTCAGGCTTGATGACCTCTCTCCTCATATTGCACTCATTTACTACCTGGGCAGCTAACATTTTTCACTGCAAATTCAACTTCCCAGGCAAAGCAGCAAGCATGAAACTTAATGGTGCCTTTTTCATTGTGTTGGTGCTGCCAACATCATTCAGCTCAGATGCCTACCCAGTGCTTAATTTGAGCCGATGGTTGCCAGTGGGGGCAGCACTCACCTTTAGGGGATGGCACTCACTTTTTCACATCAATCATTTAACAATAGCAAAAGATGGAAAATCTCACAGCCTGGCAAGATGGAAAACCGTCACAAAGGAAGAAAGCAGGAAACAGCAAGAGTGAGATGAAGGGAAAGGGTGAGCCTGGTAGTTATAAAAGAGCCATGAGGTGGATTCAGAGGCGCAACTAGAGCCAAATTTCGGGAGGGGCTAATAAAAATTTCGGGGGTGGGCCAAGTCTTCCAGCAATAGGCAGAGAGGATCTGGCTCTAAGCAGGAGTGAAAACACAACAAAGCCTTGTTAACAAGTAAATGGTCTTTTAAAGACCTGTCAAGTACTCACTGCGGTTGTCTGTGTGCCCGGGAAGCTGTCTCATCCTGGGCTGACACACAGGACGTGGGGGCTGAAGCTCTTTGAGCCCAATGGGAATTGCGCGTCTGGGTGGATTCACAGCTGAACATCCTATGTATTCTGCATGCTGACATTAAGTAGCGCCAGGCATAGGCGTCTTGGGCTCCGGCACTGTCATGCCCAGGGCAAGTGTATCATCCTGGACGTCATCTTCTCAACCATGGCCACCCTTACCTGCAACCCCAGGCCATGTTGACTGGACGTCCAATGCACTGCTCTCCCAGCCACTGGGACAACTCAAGCCTGGCAAGCACTGGCCTGCTCGCCCACGGCCCCCTTCAGCCACAGCTGCAGTAACATGTGATCTGACACTGCTGGCTGCACAAGGGAGTAGATGTTGGTGCCGACAGACGTACGTGTTAATGTATCACTCGTGCTTTTTTACTGACAGGGCAGATCTGTGCAGTTAATTCTTCAGAAGCCTCTGCTTTCCTTTAGTTATCCACACCAATGGTCGTTTTTGTTGCATGTAAATGGTTTTGTTTGAAATCTTTGTCATCACTCATGTAATGTGATCGACAAATCTGCAAAATTGAAATAGCTGACGCTGAGAGTGGAACGGAACAGTGGCTTTTCGAATAGCCAAGTGGAACTGTATTGGTCAATAACGAAAATAGCAATCTATGCAAACAGCTTAGATCTTGTTTTTGTAGAATCTGTATTGCTTATATTTACTACGGGACTCCAGCTAAGGGGAGCGCAATTGATTGGTTCGACTTGTATACTATCTGCTGATGCCACTGCAATGAGTCGTCAGGTAGGTCTAAATGGAGGCCGAACAAGAAAATGAATGCTTGTGACCCCATATGGCATGCATTCACATATGTAAATCTACATCACACAAGGCTGCTTTCAGGACAAGGGCCTTAATGTGTGAGAAACCTTCTGGGACTACACAGCGCAGCCTATCTTTTAACCTTGTTTTCCAGCCACCCATCCAATAAGGAGTCAAATAAACAAAGATAAGATACTACTGTGGACCTGTCAGTCTGAAAGGATCGTCCGGCAGTGTGGGAGCCAGCACGGCTCTCTTAGCATACAGCAAGGTGAATCTGCGCAGCAGCCTTGGCGGTATCTGCTTTCAGCGTGTAACTCGAGCGTGGTGTAGACGCGGGTAATTAAATGCACACGATGTCTGTAATCAATCGCGCGCAGGTTATCTTTGATTGCTCTTGCAGAGGACACATTACATGCAAGTCTTCCGCGAGGACGGTTCATTATCTTGCGTCAGGAATCACCGTTCTGTGAAAACAAGGCCGCTGCTATTCCGAGCCCGGGCTTTAATTAAAAGCTCGCGAACGCCCAGATGATGTTCGACGGATCGAATGTTGCCCCCGAAGCCGCGGAGGAGCGGGGGCTACAGGAATGCGGCTTCCATAAAGAGCCCCCTTTTCCGGCCCGGCCATCTGTTTGCTCATGGTGAAAAGCCCCTTTGCTGGGGTCTTTGTGGTCGAGGGACATTCAATCTTACATCTGATACATGCTGTTCGGTGACACTTCTAGACAACAAACCCTCTGTAAGCCCATGGTTCGGCCTAAGGGGGGCTTTAAACTTGGACACGGCTACCAGGAAGAGATATATCGGGTGGGTCATTGCGCCTGGAGTTGTTGAAAACACAAACAGGCACTATGAGACCGCAAGACACCCCGGTCCATCGAAGGGTTACCAGAAGCACAGGTGCACGTTAACAACAGCAGAAATTCAAATGTGGTGTGACTGACAGCAAATATTTTAAGAATTTGTAAACTCAAAGGTCTTTTATGTTCTATATATGATGCAAAAAAAAGTAACATTCTGCGCACAAAACCTCATCATGGGTCTTCTACCCAGAACTAGAACACATTTACGCATTGTAGGTATTCACTGTGAATGCAAACGTCTTTGTTTTCACGAAAAATATTAAAATAGTGCCAAAATCTGAAGTGGGAAGTTCCCGAAAAAGCACATAAATGGGAAGCGAGGTCTTAAAGGTCACCAAAAGGAGAGGGCTTTCTAGAGTATCGCGCCTGATAACCAGAACAGTGGGTGCCATATTTCACGCAGTGGCGGCTCGTGACATTTAAAAATGGTGTGCCGTAAATACTGCACTGTGGCCCGAACTACCTACGGGAGGGGGGTCCCCCCTCGAGAACATTTTGAAAAAAGAGTGGGCAAATGGTACATTTTCAAGCAAATTTGAGAAAGAAGTGGCTTGGCAAACACATCTCTGGGAGTAGCCAGACAAGTCTCTTTGCACTTGCACAGATTACATCACTCTCCCTGCATTCACATAGGCACCCTACTCACCCTGCACTCATAGACCCATTACTCACCCTTCCCTGACACATCACTAAGCCTGCATTCACCCATCAGCATCACTCACCCTAAAATCACACAGGCACACTGCTCAACCTGCACTCACACAGTTATCATTCACCCTTCACTACGCTCAAAGATGCACACTGTTTCGCTCTCCCTACACACACAAAAGTAGACTGCTCACCCTGCACTCAGAAGGGCATACCACTCATCCGGTGTATTCACACCACTCAACCCTCACTCATTAGGGCATACAGCACATCCAGTGTTGTACTCATACAGCCACACAACTCACTCTGCGCTAACACAGACTCACCATTCACTGTTGGATGCGACTGATACACACCCAATAACTGAGACCGGTCCCCCGTTCTCGTGGCAGTCTCTCAAATCAGGCAATCTGCCTAGCTAGTCCCCGAAAGGATACTAGGTTTCCCCATTTCTGGGGTAGTCTGGTGGTTGCAGCCCTTACACGACCTGTAGCATACAGGCAGCCAGGTCTCACGGATCTCGGGACAGTATCCCAAACCAACATGTCTGCTTACTTAGATCCTGAGAAAGCCTATAAACACACACAATCTCCCTGACTTTAAAGTGCAGGCTCTACACAACCCACAACACAGCACTGACTTATCTCCTGGATCATAGGCCTCGCAAGATAGCTTGTATTCCCAGACCAGACCAAATTGAACCCATAGCACGCATCCAGCAAGCTGCGATATGTGCACCCACAGCAGAGTCCTCTGCCAAGGCTGGCCTAGGACAAACTGGATCTCACCCTTAGCCGGCTCTCACCATAAATCAGCTGGGTGACTCGGAGACTCCTGCCTCCTCCCTTGACCCCTCATAACCTCTGTTATCCCGTCAGACAGTCCTAAAGTCAGGACGAGAGAAAGGTAAGGGCTTCCTTTGAATGCTGCCTTAGTGGCAGAGGTAAAAGAGGGCAGTGGTGACAATTACCTCCTGGTGTGGTGCTCTTTTTTTTTCTACTGTGGTCTCCTGTGGTAATGGCATTAAAAAAGCATACGCAGTTGTACAAATGTGAGAGGGGACACAGTCGAGCAGGCAATCTTAATATCGCAATGTTGGTCCTAGGCAACATATACTATGTATTTTCTGTGTCTAGAGCGTAAAGCTCAGGTTAGCACAGTCTGCCCCAACCCGTTCAAGGACAAAGCCTGTCCTTGAAGAAGACCCCTCACTCACCAACCTAGTTGGTGACATGCTTCATCATCGGGGTCCCACCCCATAGGCCGAATGCCCATAGGGTGTGCTGCGACACCTGATTACAGTGGAGCAGGTTTTTTGTTTATATGTGCAGAAAATTACAGTGAAAATGTGTGTTAAAAAAGGGGCCAATCTACTCACAACAAGTAACAACAGGTAATTTACCGTTGGAAGCACATTAGTCTATCATTGCCGATAGACCACGGGTACGTGCTGATCAATAAGGTGTGCCTGTGTCACCTTACTTGGGCGATTTCACTAAACACCTTAATTGTTAAATGTGTACCCTTGTCTTTTGTCATCCCCAGTATGTAATCCCAACCCTATACAACAATTTCTTTCTTGCAGGTTTTTCTCCTGACCCAGGATAAAGACATTTTTTACACTAGACCATCATTTTTGGTCTTTAGTTGAGCGTGGGCTGGACGCACCTTAGCGTGTGCGGACCACCCCGTTTAACCACCACGGTCCTGACGAAAACCAATAATTTTGAATGGTTGAAACATGTAGACCTAACTTGTATAAATCACATAGCACACCTTGCTATTCTTAATTTAGCACACTTCTTGAGACACCAAACCCTTCCTAGTTAGGCACAGGTGCCACACTGTTTTTATAAGGGTCCAAACACTCAAGAATAAAATCTTGTTGTGAGTAGATTGGCCCCTTTATTAACACACGTTTTCACTGTAATTTTCTGCACATATAAACAAAAAAACCTGCTCCACTTTAATCAGGTGTCGCAGCACACCCTATGGGCATTCGGCCTATGGGGTGGGACCCCGATGATGAAGCATGTCACCAACTAGGTTGGTGAGTGAGGGGTCTTCTTCAAGGACAGGCTTTGTCCTTGAACGGGTTGGGGCAGACTGTGCTAACCTGAGCTTTACGCTCTAGACACAGAAAATACTTTTTTCTGTTTTTCTCCCAGGGGGTACTCCTCCATTGTTGCTTATTACTTACCCCGGGACCAGGAGTTCCCTCCACACATAGCTAGTGTAAAATCCCTCACTCTCTCTATTGGTATACAAACATATACTATGTCTCACTCTCACTGCACTCATAAACTAACATAAAGTGTATTTGTAAAGCACAAGTTCAGCCAATTGTATGTTGGCGCTGAATAACAGATGTTTATTGTTAATAACAGGGCTGCTGGACACTATACTTTGTATATAAAAAAGGTAATCGGAAACATAAATCATTTATCGTATGTAGCAGATGCCAGAGAATGTACCAGCCGTATCTTAGCGCTCGCATGTAGCATATGTCTGTGTAAATATACATCAACATTAGGCGCGCACATAAAGCAGACCTCAGTTCACATATATAGCTAATTGTGAGCAATATATACATAATTTCTGAGTGCCCAGGCATAAATTAGCGTCGCGTATACCCATCCTTTAGCTTTGATCCTACAAAGGGACTGCTACTCCGATTAATGCGACTGAAGAGAGACTGCTCACCAGTGTCGGCACTCTCCTCTCTGTGTCAACTGTCCCCTGCCCTCTCTCAGCTGTCACCAGTGTCAGCACTCTACTCTCTACTTCACCTGCTTCCTGACCTCTCGGCTGTCACCAGTGTCAGTACCCTTCTACCCTCTTGAAGCGGTCCATATACTCCAGTCGCGGCTCGTGGGGGTGGGGGGTGAGGAGGGATGTCGTGCGGGGAGGTGGGATGTCGCGGGGGGGATTGAATTATATAAAACAAAATTTACCTCAACGGCCGCCGGTCCGGGTCCGCGCCACCTGCTCTGCTCCCCTTCTTGGCGCCTTCACTTCACAAATGGCACTGGACTGGCAGCCCCTCTCAGCCAATCCTGGCGCTGCAGCAGCGCCAGGATTGGCATGGGGCACAGGATTCTTTTCGCCCGCAGCACGCCCATTAAGAGACCGAATGGCTCCTAATGGGCATGCGCAAAAAAGCACAAACACAAGTGCGCATGAGTGGACACGGGTAAAAAATTCACCCTCCATCCCCACTCATGCGCACTTGTGCTGCTGCCTGGTGACAATCATGTAAATCAACATGACGCCAGACCACCCACCCCTTCAGACTCTGAAGGGGTGGGCGGTCTGACGTCATGCTGACTGACATGATTGTCAGTTCTCCCGCCTTGGCGTCTTTGAACTTAAGTAAACTGAGAGTTTACTTAAGTTCAGAAACGCCGAGGGAGCTGCGGGCGGGGTGCGGGCGGGGGGGGCTGCGCCCCCCACGCCCCAATGGATGCACCGCGCCTGATTTCACGCGGGCTTGAAGACACTAAAACAGATCATTGGGATTTATAATGAGTAGATCACCCTTTCAGGAGAGCAGGGCGTTTGTTGTTTTACCCATAAGGATATTACAGCAGAGGAACTATCTAAAATATGCGGTTTCATTATCGATGGCTCAGTATTAATGCCGTCCATGGAAATTGGCATTACCAACATCTGTTCCATACTGACCATTGTAGTAGGGGAAAATTCAATCAGGTAATTGAATTCATGTTGCTAGGCCATCAGTAGTGGTTAAAGTGTTTTGAAAAATACATTTCCACTAGCAGTAACTATATCGCTATAGTTACTTCTATAAAAGATCACAATACCATCAGAAACATTGAATCTGCTACCCAGAATAAGATAGGTTGCAAACAGGAATTAGCTATATTAAAACATAGCCAGCAGCTGCAAAGTGAATCTGGAGTTGAAACGTGCTCAGTGAACACACAGGGAATTTTAATGGAGTAGTTTGTGTGGCCGAGCCAGAACGTCCACTTTTTTATGTAGGGAAGTCCTAATTTTGTTAAAGTCACGCGGGTATTATGCCTTAGTTTCTTGCTTTCTTTACATCAGCAGACAGTGACAACCCAATAGTCAAAGGACTGATATACAATGTCTTGAAGAGAGTTAACACTACATTCTCCATGTTGCACAGTAGAATCAAGTAGACTGTGATATTGTAACTGTTTTACCTAAAATAATATAGAGGAGAAAAATTATAAAAAAACAGCTGTAGCTTGATATAGTAAACTAGTGGAAATATAATACTTGTCTCTGTGTATTTAAAACATTAGGACTTTCAACATAAAAACTTGGACAATTTGAACACATGTTTTTCTCCCTTTTTAAACCCCAGAGTGCACAGGAGTCTCAGACCACAGGTAGACACCCTTGGAGTTTGTCCTGTGCAGCTAGGAGTAAGCACTCACATTGTAAATATTGTAAATATTTCTTGCCTGAATTACGACAGCATTTTGCTCTTTCCGCCCATAGGTACTAGCACCTCTAACGTATAAACACCACATATCGTCAAATGCCACGAACCGTCACCACCGCCTGATCACTGTTGGTTTACCCGCTCACACATTAGGCACCAGGCTCCGCCACACATATGATGTGCCTAAACCAACGTGTTCTAAACAATATGTGTCTGTGTTTGTCCTGTCTTGTTCACTTTTTCCACAGGTACAAACTGAGAGAAAACACCTCTCACATTTCTAGCACCTTAGTGTGTGCTACACATACAGGATACTGACAACATATAAGTCCCCTATACCACTCCCACACATAAAGGTCCTGACGAAAGCCAGTTTAAGAAAAAAGGCCTGGCTGAAACTAGTAGACCACACTGGACGTCGGAGACCATAAGTCTCTCTCTACACGTCCCAAAACCTTTGTTTTTAATCCTGCCTAGGGCCCATAAATAAAGTAATCTTTCGGGACCTCTAGGACAGTATTTTAAAATCCCACTCAACACACCAGCACTGCACACTCACGTAACATAACCTGCTCCGCTGTAACCAGGCGTCGTAGCACACCTGAGGCACACTCGGTGCCTAGGGTGGGGCCCGATGATGAAGCATGCCACCAACTAGGTTGGTGGGTGAGGGCCTTCATAAAAAAACAATCGGTTTTTCCATGCAGACACATACTATACGTATATTGTCCCAGTAGCTAGTTTCATTTGTTTTTCATAATCCCTTGGAGAAACAAACTAGCTACTCCAGTTCCTCACCCTTTCCCTTGATTACAAGTCTCTAAGACAACAGAAAACACAGAGGTCTGGAGGATCTGGTGAAGCAGCATCTTGAACAAAAAAAATAATGAATAATTGTTCATCTGGAAATAGGGAAAATAACTCTCTAGTAGGAGTTCTGTCTAGCATCAGATCTTTGATGTCAGAGACTCTTTTAAAATATGCAAGAGTCAAAAGCATTATGTATTTTGCTGATAAGCCTTTTAATGAAAGAGAAATATTTTCAGCAAAAATACTGAACGAATTCAATACGAAGTTGGCATTCCACAAATCCTTGTACTTTGGTAAGGGGACAAACACATATCCTTAAGCCTTTCAAAATGACAATTTATGGATTGCTCTCCTACTGGTTTTCTTTCTACAAAGTCAAGCTGTAAGGATAAAGCCAGCCTCTGAATATTCACCTTTCTATGAAACTTACTTGAAGAAACTAGGGAGATTATGACATTTCCACAATGGAGACTGTGCTGTAACGGGACTGCTATGTGATTCCGTACATCAATAATCCCAGGAAGCCCATGTAGACTTGTACTTTCTTTACCACCAGGGACCAGGAACCTTCAACCAATATATGAGAGCCTGCTGAAAGGCCTGGGATGTTTGAGGATGGCCTGACACCTCCCACACTACTAGTCTGAGGTTGCCTGAAAAGGATAGTTCGTGAAACAGAACTGCTGGGTTGGCAGGATGGTAGCTGTAAAGGGGAAGTAGGGTGGGCACCTCTGAGGACATAATAGGGAGATTAAGCACAGTAAGGACATAGTATGATGACCAGTGGCCCCAGTTCCCTCCTGAGTTTTGAAATATAGCATGAGATCATTATGAAGGAGGGAAACACACTAGGAAGAACTTGAGTCTCAGGATGAAAGAATGCATCCGTTCTGTGGGTCACTGGATCTGGCTTTAACTGTACAACTGTGTGACATTTATCATGGATGGGAACAGGTCCAGCAAGAGGAGATCTCAAAGACTGTGAAGAGTTTTGAAACTTTGCATGCAGAAGTGTTTATTTAGCCACCTGGAATGCAACAACATAAGTGTTTGCTGGTGAGTTGATTCAACTACTAAAACCTATTTGTATTAATTAGTCTATACATGAAAAGATTCATTTCAAATATATATCCTGTGTGAGATAGACAGAATGCAATAATCATCATTTGTGAAATTTCATACCAGAACATCAACATTCCATTTTTGGAAGGGATCCTAGCCCGTACTCTAATTGGATTTAGAGGACAGGGTTTCCTGTGAAGGGTCCCTATTCATCAATATTAAAAATATAGACCTTAGCACAAGGTGACGCCTTCAAATAGTTCTTTATATGCACCTAAGAGCCCTCTTGTGAAAGTCATTAAAACTGTTAAAAAGGTGCTTCTGGCTATCACTGTGTATCACCCATAGTATCAGGCTGTGGATCCATGTTTGAAAACATTTAAAAATATGTGGAATTTTACATCTTCACTATGGTCTCCACGTTGGCATCGTATTTAAAAGATAGTGGAGATTTTCTCAAAATAATCTGAGGTATTGAATGGAAAAAGACCTATCTGCTCATTACGATTGATGTCATCTTCCTATATACCTCTTTCCCACACGAGGTAGGGCTAAATGGAGTAAAGTATTTCTTAAAACAACAACATATTAAAGAAACAGAACATTCAAAGATGCTCCTTCAGATGAGTGATATATGCCTACAGAACAATGTCTTCTACTTCAATCAACAATTATACCAACAAATTTGCGGGACCACAATGGGGCTTTCCTCCTCCCCCATGCCAACCTGACCATGGGCTGGTGGGAGAAGTAAGTGGCATGGAGTGAAGCAAACAAACATCATCTATCTAAAGTAATAATCTGGTTATGATATGTAGATGATCTCTTTCTGATATGGGATGGATCAAAAGAACAATTTCTGGAATTTTTTCAAGTGCTTAATTCCAATGACTACAATCTGCGATTTACACATAACATCAGTAATAGTGAACTCGACTTCTTAGATATTAAAGTATATATCAAGAACCAGAAGTTGGAAACCACCATGTATAGGAAACCTACTGCAACAAACAGTATCTTGCATGAGAGCAGTTTCCACCCTAAATAACTCATCGAAAACATTACATATGGGGAGTTCCTAATAACTAAAAGAAACTGTTCTGAAACAGAAGACAGGGATGCTCAAATACAAAAAGTCAAAATGGAATTTTATCAGCGAGCATACCTGAGACCATATGTTGAAAAAGGAGCCCAAAGAGCCAAAGGAAAAACAAGAAAAGAAACACTCATGGGTAAACCAGGCAAAACAGTATGACTAAAGAACCCATCAGGATGATAACAACGTTCAATAAAGAACATCAACTGGTGTATAACATTTTCCAGAGGCATTCGAACATCCTGACCAGTGACAAGGACATAGCGAAAACAATAGGCAACAGACCACAGATATCTTACAGAAAAGTACGTTCCCTAAAATACCAGCTAGTGAGAAGTCACTTTACAGACCAACAACCTGAAGACTGGCTGCAACAACAAAGCAAAGGTTTTTTTAAGATGCAATCATTGCAAGGCTTGTAAAATTGGCAGAAAGATGAAAAGTGTCAAAGATCAAAATGGGAAAGAAATCATGATTGAACAAAAGATATGCTCTTTTCGCAATAAAGTTTCCTTGTCCGCAATTGTTTACTGGGTAGTACTCAATATGTGGTATACACCATTGAATGCAAATGTGGCCTTAAATATATGGGCCTTTTATCAAACAGAATACCTCTGACACCCTTAATCACATTAAATCTTATGCCACACTAGTCCTTTTTATTGACTCTGGGCTTTCATTCTAAATTTTTACCTTTTTTTTCAAAACTTGTTTTAATCTAAGAATCCCTTCACTAGATACATTACAACATCTCATTTATATTTTCAAAGAAACATAAACATTTATATTCAACACATATACACACTATGTGACTAACTAGGCAAACTTCCGCTTTTTACACATAAATAAACTCATATTGTGTATGTGATATTTCATTTGATTCACACACTGAAATATATTTTTCACCACTTTTATAGCACTTGTTTTCTATCATACAGTGTTATGTTTAAATCACACACTGGAGTAATATCAACGCTTTATATAGTCCTTGTTCTCTTTCGTGTCCTACTTTTTTGTGTGGCAGTGGGACCTTATTCTACTTTGTCCTCAACACTACCAATTTGCATAGTCCTGCATGGGGTCAGAGACTATTTTTAAACATCATACATGAGCAAGACTGCTACAGCTCAACTGACTCGGAGAATCAACGTCCTATAGTCCTTGTTTGCTCTGAACCTCTACGTTAGCCGACACATTTCGACCTTATGTGGGTGGAACCAGAACACTATATTTGTAGGAAGGTCTTCATCAGGGCTATATTTGGTTGGGTAGGATGTCTTTTACCATTTTCTATTGCTACATTGAGATGCAGTGGCTTCCTCTGGGGTTGAATGTTGTTTTGTGGAAACAGGTTTCCAGAACTTGCTGAGTCTTGGGCTCTGTTGGTCACTCGTTTTTTCGAATCTTCAGTTTCACAGATGGACGCCAGAGCAGGAACCCAGTAAACAATTGAGGACAAGGAAACTTTATTGCGAAAAAAGCATTTGAAAAACCGAGTGAGCAACAGGGCCCAAGACACAGCAGGTTCTGGAAACCTATTTCCACAAAACAATATTCAACATGGCAGAAAGCCACTGCATCTCAACGCAGCAATAGTAAACGGTAAAAAATGTGCTACCCGAACCAAATATAGCCCTGATGAAAACCTTCCTACAAATATAGTGTTCTGGTTCCACCCACATAAGGTCGAAATGCGTCGGCTTACATAGAGGTTTAGAGCAAACAAGGACTATAGGACGTTGATTCCCCGAGTCAGTTGAGCTGTAGCAGTCTTGCTCATCTACGAAGTTTGAAAATAGTCTCTGACCCCATGCAAGACCATGCAAATTGATAGTATTGAGGACAAAGTAGAATGAGGTCCCACTGCCACACAAAAAAGTAGGACACGAAAAAGTACAAGGACCATATAAAGCGTTGATATTACCCCAGTGCGTGAATTAAACATAACACTGTATGATAGAAAACAAGTGCTATAAAAGTGGTGAAAAATGTATTTCAGTGTATGAATCAAATGAAATATCAAAAACACAATATAGAGTTTATTTATGTGTAAAAAGCTGAAGTTTGTCTAGTCAGTCACATATTTTGGATATGTGTTGTATATAAATGTTTATGTTTCTTTGAAAATATTATTGAGATGTAATGTATCTAGTGAAGGGATTCTTAGACGAAAACAAGTTTTGAACAAAAGTATAGACCCACTCACACACCCAGTCAGACAGTCACATATACATCCCAACATTCACACACACACACACACACACACACACACACACACACACACACACACACACACACACACACACACACACACACACACACACACACACACACACACACACACACACACACACACACACACACACACACACACACACACACACACACACACACACACACACACACACACACACACACACACACACACACACACACACACACACACACACACACACACACACACACACACACACACACACACACACACACACACACACACACACACACACACACACACACACACACACACACACACACACACACACACACACACACACACACACACACACACACACACACACACACACACACACACACACACACACACACACACACACACACACACACACACACACACACACACACACACACACACACACACACACACACACACACACACACACACACACACACGGTTCTTATGTAACTAAGCCTAATGGGGGCAATTGCACACACAGTTACAAACCCAATACTCAGTAACACTTCTCTGTAGGCTGTAGTAGGCCATAGGAAAGGGCTTTATATACTTAGGGGCAGATTTATGATGACTGGCGCATCCCCAGGGATGCGCCAGTCATCCTGCGCCGCTGCTCCGCCACCCATGGTGCGCCGCATTTACAATGCATTTACAATGCGGCGCACCATGGGGCAAAAATGGCACCGATGCGTGACGCATCTGTGCCGTAAAGGTGGCGCATTGCTGGAGCTGCGTCGCAAGCGCGACGCAGCTCCAGCAAGGCTCGGGGGTGCCCCATCTCCACAATGCTGCGTCAAGACCTACGCCTGCTTCAAGCAGGCGCAGGGTTTTGGCGCAGCATTGTCCTGAAAGTGACTGAGTGAAATCTTATAGATTTCACTCAGCCACTTTTAGGAGGCGTTCCTGCGCAGGAACGCCTCCCCCTGCGCAGGAACGCCTCCTATGGCGCAGGGCTTTACAACGTGACGCATCTCCTAAATGCGTCACGTTGTAAATAGGGCGCATTGTTTGCGCCGCCGTTGCGTCAAATAAAGTGACGCACCGGCGGCGCAAGGCCTTCATAAATCTGCCCCCTTAGAAGGTTAGACGTACTTGGACGGGGAGAAGACAAGTTATGTTTAATAGCTCTGGAATGGTATGAAAAAACAAATATAATCATATATGTACAATTTAGTTGCTTGAAGTATCGAACCTAAAATGTATACTCAATTTTGTTTTCAGATATCTACTTGTGTTCAAACAGAAGGATTTAAGATGTCGAAAAAGGCATAGAGGAGCACAGCAAAAAGAAAATGTTCTACTTTTGGAACCAATATTGCCTAAATAGCCATTAGACACCAGATCTAGCATGGTATGATCGGTTACACGAGGCCTGGAGTATGATGATAAGTATTGCGTGCATTGTACACGGGCAATGACCTGCAGAGTTGTTTTTTTAAACTTCTAACAAAGGATTGATGTATTACCCCCTTGTCTATAAGGAGTGTGTGACTACAGGGAGCCGCTCTCGCTCCTATGCCATTTCAAGCACAAACTCATTAAGAATAACCAAGTTCATTTTCTTATGATACTTGTAATTCCATGTAGGGGAAAGATGGGTGGTGTTGTCCTCCAAGCAATGTTTTTAAACTAATGATTTCCTAAACTTGTATTATGGATTGCATGTTGGTTAGGGTAGTATCCTGATAATATATGGTGGTCAAGAACAAGTGTAGAATCAACCGTTTTTCATGCCAAATTTCTCTAGAAGGGCAAAGTAATATATCGTTTTTTGCAATTAAGCACATATGCTTATTTTGTGTGTGTATTTTCACTTGTGTATATTCTCTTATCATGCAGATTTTATTCAAAGTCTGATTACATGACCTATGTACAAATAGCAGGTTCAATCCTCAATCTAATTATTAAGGTAAGAAAGGAGGGTATAACTACGGGGATCGAGTAGTCCTGATGAAAGCCAGGAAAGACTCAAAATCCGGCTGAAACATGTTGACTAATTTGCAGAGGGGAGGGGTGAACGGTTTATATTTTAACCTATTCACCATCATCCTCTGGCCTGAGATACCTTTTTAACCCTGACTGTGTAGTCTGTGAATTAAATAGGCATTTGGATATCCCTGAGTTAGTTTTACACTATGTTTGTTTGTCTGCACTTATTTTTTGCTTGATCCCTACTCTTCTATGTGTTTTGATTGCTTTCCCCACCCTATTGCTCTACCCCGTAGCATTGGTATGCGCAGGGGTGTGTTCAGCAGCCCAATGCTGAAGCATGCCTTAATTTATTGTGGGTGAGGGCAGTTTTTCAAACATTTTAACTTTGCCAAAAAACCTTTTAAAAAGCGATTTTTCTCACTCCTACTTCTGTGTGTGTGACTAGTCATTTATAGAGGAGTTCGAAGTAGGAGTTCCCCTCCTCTCCCTTTTATTGTGTGGAACACTACTTAGAAAAAACTCAGAACAAAAAAAAGATAGTGGACAGAATGGACTGGGGAAAATATGTTGGCAAGAGAACTATGCAGTTTCTTAAAACAATAGTTAGAAAAATGTGGAAAATGATGTAAACGGAAAGAAAATGTTGCCAAAATCTCAGAAACAAATATCAGTAAAATCTGTAAATTATGTTCAAAGTGGAAAATGTTCTAAAGAAACAACTCATCTGACAGCAAGGCAGAAACAGTACAAAAAGATAAGTAGAATGTTTAGAACTAGGGCAATACAAAATGTGATAAGAAAAATAAAGCAGTATAAGAGAGGAACAGCAGCTTACAAGCAAAAACAACACATAGAACTGTAGCAGATAAAGCATTTGACTTGTAACCAAAACCATTTATTTATTCATTAAACAGAATGAAAACACTGGATAAAACAGTGTTGTGTATGAGGAGAAAACGTCAGAAAAAAAGACTTGTGAATAAAGCACATTTTTGTAAAATCTTTAGAGGTGAATGGAAGCATACATCTAGTACTGAGCCTTTCTTTAATGAAGAAAGCTACTTCCAAGAGAACACATTACTGCATGCAGTTGAAACAACTGGTTGATGTCATGAGGGGAAGGATGATACTCCCATTCAAAAAATTGATATGGTTCCTAGAAATGTAGAAGAAATAATAACTTAAGAGGTGCAGGGAAGGTGCAGACAGGCCCCTGTATACAAGTGGAAATGTAGTAGCATTTGCAGTGTCCAACAGGAATCAACTTGATATACTGAGAACGTTCCTATGCGAGTTTCCATGCAGTAGTTTGAAACAGAATTGCAATTTTGCAAGGATTAGATCTATGCAATGTGAGGGGGACATTCTGAAGCATGTCTATCAAAGAAAGAGTGCAGAAACAGTGCCCTGTTGAGCTGCCCGTGATACCGTTCGCACTGATTTTACAGACACCCCACGCTAAAAATCATCGCGAACAGTGTGAGGTAATGCACTCTAAACACTTTCTGTGTAGCGGAACTCTGCAACCTCTGCCAAGGCCTATACAAAAGCTCGAAATGTAGTTTTATTCTAAAAATCTGAAAAAGAGAGCAGAGATAATGGACTAGAATTTGCAGTTTATTTGTTTGTAAAGGAACGGTTTGAGTTATCCACATGGCAAATTATATGTAAGTACTGCTACGATAAGTTAGAGAGTAACTAGATGCCAACTACAGCAGCCCATAGCAAGGTAGAATTGGTATCTATTTCAAAAGAACTATGAGATTTAAATGTTTATGAATTAGTTCTCATGCAATGTGTACACCCATTTCAGGCTTTAATTCGTATGGAGCTCACTCACCCATACAGATACTCAGACACCCACTCACTTAGTCATATAGATACTAGCAAAGCCACTCATTTACCTTTATAGTCACTGACACAACCACTCATTCATCCATGCAACCACTCATACACCCATTCACTCACCCATACACCTACTGACACATCTAGAGATTGACCCACTCAACCACTCATCCACTGATGCACTCACCCATATAGCCACACACACACCGACTCACTCACACATATACCTTCTCATTCACTCTCACCCATAAAACTACTCATGCAGCCACTAACACAGCCACTTACTCACCCATTCAGCCACTCATGCACCCTGCCACTCACTCATAAGACTATTCACATAATCACTCACTCATATGCCCACTCACTTACCCATACAGCTACAGATACATCTAGAGATTGAACCACTCATCCACTGATGCACTCACCCATACAGCCACTCAGATACCCACTCACTCACCCACACAGTCACACACTCATTCATATAGCCATTCATGTCCCTTTCACTCACTCATACAGCCACTCAGCAATATGACCACTTACACATCCACTCACCCACTCATACAGCCACTCACATAGCTAGCTAGTCATCCATACAGATACTCAGACACCCACTTGCTTACTTATAAAGATACTAGCACATGTACTCATACACCTATACAGTGACTGACACAGCCACTCTTTCATCTATGCAACCCCTCTTTCATCTATACAACCACTCATGCACCCACACATGACCTAGAGGCCTTTCAACTTCCTCAGATGGTGTCCCAGCCTACCCATTCGGGGGGGCATATTTTGGATCCCTTGTTCACCAATCTGCCGGGGATTCAAATCACTTCTGTTTCTCCGGTGGAGTGGACAGATCACTTCTTGGTGTCCATTCTATGCCCTGTCTCTGCCACTCCTTCCATCTCTTCGGCTAGATGGGTTCAGAAGAGGGCTTGGAAAAAGCTTAGGTTAGAAGACTTCCATCGTCTTCTATTAGAGGAGCCGCTGGACCTCTTGACGGATGTAGAAAAGGGGTATGACCTCTTTTGTTCTTGGATCACCAGGGCCTTGGACTCTCTGATACCTATCGTATCAACCAAAATCAACTCTAGAGAGTCCAGTCCCTGGTACGATGGCGCACTTCGGGCCCTAAAGGGTGCCTGTAGACGAGCAGAGAGGGCCTGGAGGAAAACCTATGCGGCTGACTTAAAAGCCGCATATACCAGGTCCGTTAAGCTCTACCATCGAGCTATCTGCCGGGCTCGTGCGGCCTTCTATGCTACCGAATTCCGGAACAACTCAAATCCGTCAAAGGCTATTTTTAAGGCCGTAAAACAACTTATGGCGAAGCGGTCTACCACTACGACCGTAAGCTCCCTTTCCCATTGTGAATCCCTTGCTTCCTACTTTTTGGGGAAGGTCCAAGCCATTTACAGGACGTTCCCTAGCATAGGGTCCACTGTGGAAAGTACTAATCGGGATCACCATCAGACCACACTGCTTGTTTTCCCCCCCTTGCCTCGGATGGTTTTGACAAACTTGCGTTGCAAGTTAAATCTGGGTCTCCATCCGACCCAGTAAGGCCTGCTCTCTTTCGAGACCAAGCTTTTATGGGGCGTACAGTTGTATGCTCCCTTGTCAATCTCTCCTTGGAAACGGGAATTGTACCATCTAAGTGGAAACAAGCCGTGGTGTCCCCGATTATTAAAAAGCCCACCCTGGACCCCTCTAAGCCTGAAAGTTATCGCCCCATCTCGCTGCTACCCTGGCCAGCCAAGATCACTGAAGCCCACGTCAATTTGGTCCTGTCTGAACATCTGACTCGGACCAATGCCCTCGACCCCACACAAAACGGATTCCGTGCTGGGCACAGTACGGAAACTGCGTTACTTGTGATGGTGGAACATCTCCGGGCAAGGCTGGATGCTGGTCAAACGGCGGCGCTTATTTTGTTAGATCTTAGCGCCGCCTTTGATACGGTAAATCACAGCATCCTCCTGCATCGGCTCGAGGAGACTGGCATTGGCGGTGTGGTATTGCAATGGTTCCGCTCCTTCTTAGACGACCGCTCCTTTTGTGTTGCCATCCCTCCCTTCAAGTCCAGTTACCATCCACTGGCCATGGGGGTTCCGCAAGGGTCCTCGCTGAGTCCCACATTGTTCAATCTGTACGTGAGACCGCTGGCTGATGTCGCCAGGCAGTGGGGCCTTACCCTGGTCTCGTATGCCGACGACATTCAGCTGGCGGTTACTCTCAGCGGGGATGCGGAAATTGAGGCCCCCAGGTTTCAGTCCGGACTGAAGGCGGTGGCTAGTTGGCTGACAGGCAACTGCCTTCAGCTAAACGCCACTAAAACAGAGGTGTTGGTCGTCGGGAAGGGAGTGGAGCTGTGGGGTGATCACTGGTGGCCTTCAGAGTTGGGCCCCACTCCGATCCCTGTACCGGAAGTGAAAAATCTGGGGATTTGGCTGGACGCGGGCCTCTCCTTTATAGGCCATACGAAAAGAACTGCGGCCTGTTGCTTCGGTCTTTTGAGGGGCTTGAGACCTGTTCTCAAGTTCTTTGACGCCCCGACCAGGCAGCTGGTGATCCAGGCCACTATCATCTCTCGCCTGGATTATGCCAGCTCTCTCCTGGCTGGGGCCAACCAGGCTGAACTAACCCGGTTACAACGGGTTCAGAATGCTGCGGCGAGGGCGATTGTCGGCCTACCAAGATTTTGTTCAGTGACAGGTGTCCTTCGCTCCCTACACTGGCTTCCGGTTAGGAAGCGTATTCTTTTTAAAGTCCTGTGCCTCGCTTTCAAAATCTTGAGAGGTACAGGCCCGGAAATCCTGTCGAATTGTTTGTCTTTTTATGTTCCTGCCCGTTGCCTCCGCTCCCAAGGTCTGGCCCTTGCGGTGGTTCCCAGATTCAGGCTTAGCCGCATGGGAGGCCGCTCGTTTAGGGTAATGGCTGCGTCAGCATGGAACTCCTTGCCTGTTGAAATCCGTTTGCTGGAGGACCTTCTGACCTTCCGGAAGGCGATAAAAACCTTCCTGTTTTAGCTGTTTTCTGTCCCTGTTCCTGTTTTAGTTGCTTACTGGCCTCTTTTTTATATCCCGTTGTGTTACGAGCTACCTTGTCTCTGCGCCGGGACGCTCCTTGGCTGGAGTCGCTGCGCGCATAATAAATAGACGTAACATAACATAACATAACACATTTACCCAAATAGCTACTAATGTATCAAGTGACAGACTTACTCAAATACTCATCCACATATGCACCCACCCATACAACTACTCACATACCCACTCAGGTTCCAATACAGATATTCAGACACTCACTCGCCCATAGAGTCACTCATGCATCCACTCAGTCACCCATACAGCTACTTATACAGCCACTCAATCTCACCCATAGAGCTATTCACACACCCCCTCACTCACCCCATACAGATAATTAGACACCCACACACTTATTCATGCAGATGCCAACACAGGCACTCTTTCACCTTTACAGTCACTGACACAACCCCTAATTTGCCCATTCAACAACTCATACAACCTACTCACTCACCCACACAGCTACTGACCCATCTAGTGACTGACCCACTCAACCACTCATCTACTGACCCACACACCCATACAGCCACTCACACACCTGTTCACTCACCATTACAACCATTCATGCACCCTTTTACTCACTCATACAGCCACTTAGACACCCAATTACTCACCCATACAGCCATTTACACATCTATTCACTCACTCATTTAGCCGCTCACACACCCACTTAGTCATCATACAGATACCCAGACTCCCACTCACTTACTTATAAAGATACTAACACATGCACTCATACACCTATACAGTAACTGACACAACCAATCATTCACCCATGCAACCACTCATGTATTCACTCAGCCAAATAGCTACACACACTCACTCCCTCATACAGCCACTCACACATCCACTCAGTCACCCAATCACATACTCAGACATCTATACATATACTCAGACACCCATTCACTCACCCATATAGTCAGTCATGCACCCTCTCACTCACTGATACAGCCACTCACACACCCACTCAGCAACCCTTGCAGATTTTCAGACACCCACTCACTCATACAGATACTAAGACATGTACTCATTCACCTATGTAGTCACTGACACAACCACTAATTTACCAATACAACCACTCATATACTCACTCACCCATGCAGCTATTGACATATCCAGTGACATACCCACTCAACCACTCATCTAATGACACAGTCACTCATAAAGCCACTCACATGCCTGATAACTCATCCATATATTTGTTCATATACCCTTTCACTCACTCATTCAGTCAATAAGACATCTACTCACTCCCCTATATACACATACTCACTCAGTCATACAGTCACTGACACAGATACTCACTTACCCGTTCAGCTACTCACACACCCACTCACTCACATATACAGCACTATGGACACATTCACTCACCCTTACAGTCACTGATGGACCTACTCCCTCACCCATATAGCCACTTACACATGCACTCAGCTACCAAACAGGCACTCACACACCCACTCAGCCACCCTTACTGACACTCACGTACCCTTTCTCTCATCCATACAAGTACTCACACAACCACTTGCTCACCGATACAGCTACTCACACACATACTCAGTCACCCATATAGTTCTCACACACCCACTAAATCACTTATATAGCCAATCACAGACACACTCAATCACTGATATAGGCACTGACACATGCACTCACCCACCCATACACCAACTCACACACCCTGTCATCAAATCATAGAATCACTTAAATACCCACTCACTCACTCCCCAATACGGCCACTAACAGATGCACTCATTCACTGAAATTTGAATTCACACATGCATTCATTAACCCAAGCAGCCACTGACACACCCACTCACTGACTGGTACAGACACTCTCACAGTCACTCACTCACCAATATGCTCACTCACACAACACCAAACATAACAACACATATTCACACTGTTACAAACATACATGTAACGTATAATTATTCTCTTTTAAATGAGAATTGATGGTTCTAACAAGAACTATTTAACATTTTTTAACCCTTTTGTAATTTTTTTGTATTTTCTATAGATTTTTTTAATTTCTTGAAGTAAAACTTTGAACCACGTCACTTTGCCTATGTAAATCAGAAAACTTCCACCAGCAACTGGGGCAAATAAAAACCTAACACTTATGAATGTTAATGATCTGAATAATAGCAGGGATAGATTGCTTCCCCATGATCAAAATAGCCTTACATTTCAGTCAAAACTGTCCAACTGCAGCAAATTCCTGGACACTGGGAGGTGAATCGCACGATAGCACTGAGCCAGATGAGGTGCTTGGTGGTGCACCATCTCTACCAGATGTTTGCTCCCTGCTTTCCCTCTTTGGTCTCAGAAGCTATGTTAAGTGCATGCTACAAAGAAGTTGGATCATCGATGAAGTGCCACAGGAGTACTTTTTGTCTGATTGTTTAGAGAGAATTTTATGGCAAAGAGTGCATGTCACCTTTTTGGCATTGACCTTCCTCTCTTTAGCTGGTATTGTGAAAAAAGTCATTACAATACTCTCTTTCTTGGCCTTTGGCAGTTCTTCATCTTGGGATGGATTCCATGATCTTTCAGACTCTTAGCAGCACCAGATGCCATCTTCTGCAAAAAATAAAAACAGAAACACCCAAAAAATAATAATTGCCAAAGACAATACACAGTTACCAAATTTCAGAGACACGCCAAAAAGATGGTGGAAAAGGGCTGGGGCCTTCCTCTACTAATGATAGAAAGGTGGTCAACCACTCAATTGCATTGGTTTCTATGTCACATGGGCGTGTGATGCCTTCGCATTCACATCGCAGTTACTTTGCGATAATGTTGCCACACCATAAAATGTAGAAAATCCATCTTTAAAATGTTTTTGCTCAATAAATACACTACTTTTATTTTTTTTGCAAACCTCTTACTTTTAACAAAACCTTTAAAGTGTGTAAGTATGTCTTTTACTATTGCAAAAATATGTCTGAGTCGCGTCCCTGCTGCGACTCTTGAATTACATGCCGGCACAGATCGCAACAACATTGTGATTCCGCAAAATGTGTCAAGGCGACCTTTAAAATGTTTTTTTTAATAAATATTCTACTTTTGTGACTTTATTAGTAAACATTTTACTGCGAACAAAACCTATCGAATTTGTAACTATGACTTTACTACAGCCAAAAATACGCCGGATTTGCGTCCAAACAATTGTTCCCAAAAGAACTACCGGGACCAGCTGTGACAGCATCGTGACTCCACAAAATGTTTAAAGAACGACCTTTAAATCTTTTTTCTCCATTTTTTAACTACTTTTATTACTTTGTTAGAAAACCATTAACTTCAAACAAAACATTAAAACTCTCTATACAGCTCTTTCAATACTGATAAAAAAAAACATGCAAGATTCACAACCCCTCCACGGATCCAGTCACATTCGGTCCGTGACTCCACAAAATAAATAAAAAAATTAAATAGGTAAACCATTATTGAAGACACCTCACAGACACTCTAATACGGCGGTGCTCAAAGTACGGCCCGCGGGCCTTTTGCGGGCCGCCAGGTCATTCCATGCGGCCCACATAGAAATCAGCAGGCACCATTTCTGCCTGTTGTAATTCCTCGGCGGGTCGCATTTGCCCGGAAAAGCGCGAAAGGAGCCTGCGATGACAACCAGTGTCTCACATGCATAGCCATATCCACCGCCCTCACCTGCCTCTCTTGCGTCACTTGCTCGCCCTGCCACTGACTACCTTGGCTGTGCCACTTGTAAGTGCTGGTCACAGACAGTGTAGCCTCTTTAATCTCTCAATTTGTGTCATTAAAACAGAGCTGTCTGTAAGGCCCAGGGTTAGGGTTTCAGCCGAGCCTGGAATTTTCTTCCACATGGTCTTAGAGCAGACACGTTGTGTAAACAGAATAAATAAAATAAGGCTCCAGCAAAGTCCTCAAATGGATCCGTGGCGCCTAGCCTTTTGTTTCATGGCATGATTTCCCTTTAGGTGCATTGGATGCTACAGGCTCTCGTTTCACAACAGTGGTGCTATGGAACGTTTATTGGTGAAATTGGGAGAGATGCAGTTTATAAACAAAATTAAATGCCTCTGAGGCATCCCAGCACAATAATTGTGTATAAATCCCAGCTTTCCCACTTTATTTAACTGTGCGATTCTGAGTAAAACGTGTATGTGCCTGTGTTGTGGAAAATATTTCTAACATTTTTTACAGGCAATTCAGCGTGCTTAGTGCATTGCTTTAGAAAGTGTATTACTTTTTAGTCATCCAGCGCTACCCTTCTGAGTCATGGCACAGATGTAGCATCAGGACTTTTATGCTGCAGAATTGAACAGCAAATAGTTATTGGTTTTGGCACACATTAGGTAGAGTCAGAGTTGAGGGGACAGGGGCACAGTGTGTACATAGAGGGCAGAGGCAGAATGAACCGGTAGAGGTAAGGGGAAGGGACAGAGAAAGGAAAAACAGAGGGACTGGCAGATTCCGTATGAGTAAGGCATAAAAGCAGAATGAGAAGCGCAGTGAGGAGGTATGGAAAGGTTAGGGGTTAACAGAAGAGAGCGAGGGAGTAGGAGCAATGTGCAATATGAGCACAGAGCAAGGTTATTGCAGGCTATGATGAGTGTGAGGGGGCAGAAGCAGAGTGAGGACAGGAAGATTAGGCTGCTTTACATGTAAGGACTATATTGAGTGATATACATGGAAGGTGAGTGATATGTCAAGGACATGGGAAAGGAAATAGTGAAGGGTGCGACACAATAATGGAAACAACTGCTATGAGCGAGCAGCAGAGTGAAGGGAAGCAGCGAAGGTATAAAGCAGAACTGCAGGAAGGATAAAGGGACTGGCATATCAGTATAGTAAACCTTCAGTAGAGTGAAGATGTACAGGCACAATGAGTGGGTAGGCGCTGAGTGACACAGTAGGGCGCAACGAGAGGGTAGGCGTAGAGTGGTGCGTTAGCATGCAATGAGAGGTTAGGTGTAGGATGAGGTGTTAGGGCACAATGAGAGGGTAGGCAGTGTGATAGGGTACGAAGAGAGTGAGAGAAATAATGCTGAATTAAATAGACAAGTGTGGCACCGAAAAGGTGTAGCCAGATAGGAGTAGACTGTGATGGAGAGAGAGCAGAAGTAGCATTAAAAATTCAAGGTGTGCAGAGGGTGAACGCAGTATAAGAAGTTGAGGCCAGAGTAGGAGCAAAATGACAGGCTATGAGCATAGTCAAATAGAAGGACCAGGAAATGAGTATAACCAGAGTGAAGAGGGGTAGAATAATGAGATGCTACTAATAGAAAGTGGGGGTAGGGATAGTGTGAGGCATTTATGAGATAAGGAAAGAACCACAGGTAGTGGGAGAGGTATAAGGAGTGGTGTACATTGAGGGTAGAACCATAGGAGAAGAGTAAAGTGACAGAGTGCCATCCTGCGGGACGGGTCAGGAAAAAAGTGAATTATTAATGTCAAAGTGGTGTCTAGAGGTAGGATGAGGGGGTAAAGTAGAAAAATATGGCAAGCATGAAACAGTCATAAGGTAGGGTCCGAGTTAGAGCGCATGGTTAGAGTGAATGCATAGGATCACAGCGGACCCTATGAGCAGAGTCATTGAGTGTAGGGCTCAGGGAAGATTAGTAGTAGACGTGCTGCCTGATACATGCATTATTATGAAATGACATGCACCTACATGAGATGATGGCCATTTTAGAGATGACACTACAATACCTCTTCTGCATTGTTGGACAAGCTCATTGACTAGGAGAAGGCAGTGTGAGAAGGCAGCAGGTCTCTTGCCCATCATGCCGGTCATTATGCCATTGTAAATGTGCATTACAGCCTGAGTAAATGAATGCACATATTGTGTGAGCCCATGCATGCACATTACAGCATGGGACCATTTATGCATGTACTGTCTTGGTGTCAAGGATGCATGTATTGCCTGGTTACATGCATGTGGTAAGTTTCATGAGCTTAGGTGTGCACAGCAAGCTCGATAGAACGGATAGAACACAGGAAACCTATGTCTGTCAATGCACTTCGTACGCTTCTGAGTTTTGCTGGATGATCTTGGGGCTTGGTACTGTAAACTCTCAACAGGGTCATTAAGGGTTATTCGGAGCGAGTTTAAGAGACATAGGGGTTTGAGTTGACTTCTGAGAGACAAATGAAGGGTGTGTCCAAGTGTCTGCGCAACTGAGTGCCTTTGAGCAGGGACTAGGTGCGTCTCAAAACAAGGCAAAGATGAAAAACTATGGTCAGAAACACACAGATGCCAGTAAAAATAAAAATATTGACAGTATTTATTTGGGGTACATACATACACATATCACATTTCGAAATACAGCATTGTCTAGTAATGTTTTGAAAAGGGGGTGATTTTTTTTACCCCTGCTGCTCCGCCCCCAGTAATCTCGCCCCTCCTAACGCCCCCACCACTACTGCGCAAGCCCATCTGTGCGGCCCTCGGCCACAAGCAAGACTGAAATTTTGGCCCCCGAGAAAATGTTTGTGAGTACCCATGCTCTAATAGATCATGGAAATTCTTTGAAAATAACTAAACTCTCAAAAGATGTTAAAATCAGGAAATACAATTATAAAAAAAGCTTTGAAATTCATTGAAAAAAACAAAGGTTACAGGTACGTTATAGTTAGGACAAAATTTCACTTGTACAAAACCATAGTAATTCAGCAGTTATAGTAACCTGAGCTAAGTATAACTTATGACCCCACAATGCACTGCTTATGACCTCAAATATTAAAGAACTGATGACATGGTCAGTGACATCACTGACGACATCATTGATTACATCTTAACCCGTTTACTGCGCCCGCGATTTTGCGGAAGTGCGGCACTTCCGCAAAACGGGTGGGGCCGCGTCGGCCATTGGCCGACGGCAGCACTGGGCAGGTAGTGCTGCCGTTGGCCAATGGCCGACCGCAGCATGGAAGGGGTTAAACAACATCACACCATTGTCAGCGTTTCACTCGCTGTCCGGGAGCTATCAGCTGATATCCCCCAGACAGCAAGCTAAATGCAGATGGTGTGAAAACTGTGAGGATTGTTAACAAATTAATTTATTTCCTCAAACATTGAGTCGGAATGCATTTGGAGATTGTGTTCTGAAGTAGGGCTGTTCTTATCTTTGTAAACAAATGCTATCAGTGCCCAAGTTTCAAATCACATGACTGGATATCAGTTCTGTACCCTGAGGAGAACCTCATAAAATATGTTATAGAGGGTTTGAAAATTCGTTGACCATTGTATGTGCACCTACTGTCATAATCATCAATTTAAAGCACAGTATGACTTCAAAATCCTGGGAATCAACAAATGGTTTTTGTACACGTGACTGGTTAGCCAGTCACATGTTGACAGAGGTACACTGTCCACATAAAACATCAGCTTAATTTGTTGAATTGTCTCTACATGTAATTATAACCCATTTTCTCATCAGTTTTTGCTCAGGACTTTGTAAATAGATGAACTGATCTATTGGTGTATTGTAGTTATTGTTTTGTGTGTTATTGATTAGTTTTTTATTTTTCTCAATGTATTTCAGCTTGAATCCCCTGTTTTGTATGAATTTTTGTTGATGGGAGGGCAGAACATTTGTGATATAATTCTGTAACTGGTCTTTTATGTCTCACAAAAAATAACAATAATGTTACAAAAAAGATTAAACACTGATCGCTTTTAAAAAGTTTAGTGTGTATGGGTTAATTAGACTTTCAAAGGTTTAGTCAGGTTTGACATTGGTGTATTTGTGTGTAAAGGACAGTTGGAGTTTGTGAATTCTTCCTAGACAATCACACAATAGAGGGTCCAGGTTTGACTGAATGGGGCATCTGCTGGCAGGATAGTACAGAACTTAGCAAAGCCCCACTAGCAACTGAAGAGCCTGTGCTCTTCCTTCACACAGAGGGCTCAACCACCCCACTTAGTCACTTCAGCCTACTTGGATCCAGGGCAGGGGAGGCAGGAAATTCCATGCACTTCAAAGCCATTGTCTAGAAGCTTCTCCCACCTCCCCTAACTAGGGCACCAGGGCCTAAAAAGAGGACCCTAGACACCAACCCTTCAGTACATTCTGGACCTGGGAATACTCTGCCAAAAAGAAGGACTGTGGTGCCTCTGAAAGGACTGCCACTCCGAATGAATTGCTGGCCTGCTGTTCTGACCTGCTACCTGCTGACCTCTTGTCTGGAGTGGAAGAACTAGACCTGTAATCTCATTTTGACCCCAGGGCCTCAGTGTGACTCCAAGGGCCTGTCTGCTGGCCTCCTGATCTGAGCCTCAGGGACATAAAAGGTTACCCAGCATCCTGCAGCAGGCCGTGAACCCAGCTGTAGTGAGTTTCTGACCCCAAGTGGTGACCCTCAGATCCTGGACCCTAGGCGTGGCTCAGTGAGCTGCAATCGGGCTTTTGGGCTCTTCACGACTGTGAATGGGTCCATTTACACCAAGACCCTGCTGCTTGCACCGTGATTCAGCATGAAGCTCAGGCTTCCAGACTCTTTGTGCTACAGCACTGACCGGCACAGGGAATGCCAATACAAAGTTCCATCAACGCCCACGATACCTGGCTTGTTCTTCACACCAGCAGCCTTCCATGACACTCTCCATGCCCTTCTCTTCAGCGGGCTTAACCTAGTGACTGTAGCCGACCTGTGCTCCATCGCGGTATGCATAAAAGTGTGACATTGACCCAGTCCAGTGCAACGAGATACCACCTGGTTACCGCTTTTGGTGCTATTAGAACCTAAAATATTCAATAACTTTGGTTCTACTGATTGGAGTTTTGTAATTTTGGTCTTGGTTTATATATTTAAATTTTTCTCTATTTTCCTAACCTGTTGTGGAAACGTTTTTTGTATGGTGTTTCTCACTTCATTATTGTTTGAATTATTGCACAAACACTTTACACATTCCTGACTGCTCTGTGCCAAACTGCTAGAGGGTGAGCACAGGTTGTGGTTACTGCTTGACCCGGCCTCACACCCCAGTCAACCAACAGCCCAGTTTGTCCCAGTCTCCTTCATGAACTCTAAAATTAACATAGTATATTTACAAAATCCACCTCGCCATACTCAACTCTTGTTGTTGGAAGCATGTCACTAGATTTTCAGCGACTAAGTCAAAGTTGGTTATTGCTTTTAGTAACCGCGTATAGTGGAGCAACTGTAGACATGATGTGGTTTAAAAAAGATTCTTTCAAAGTGTTGTTTAACAGAGGTGCCACCTTAGAACAGCTAACAATCCTCTAGTTGCGATGGAAAACATTCTAAGATTTGTGTACCTCTAATACTCTCACAAACCAAGCTTCTCTATCAATGATAAAAGAAAAAATATTCCATAGAAATTTCCAAGGAAAGCCCCAGATTATGCAGTACATTAATCCAAATGTAGAAAACAACCAAAGGAGCTCTACCTATAGGATCCCTTCTGCCAGCTCATCGTTGCCCATGTTAAAAAAAGGTAGCATAAAATTTAAGAGATTTGATCAGTTCTGCTCACATTCCCTTAAAAAAGGTGAGAAGAAATAAAATTGGGGCTCCAGTGTGGATTCGGCACCAAATTTGTGCACAATTTTTAATATAATACAACATTTTGAAGGAAGAAATAAATGTTTTTCTTTGGTAAATAATTACTTTGTAAAAAAAATATATATTTATGTTTAAAAACATTTGTGATTATGTAAATATTTGAGTTGATAAAAAGAAAGTAATAATTGTCATCACTATTTCGTGACTACAGATTGTGATGATGAAATTCACAACCTAGAAGCTGTACAGGTTGAGTGGTCTATTTTTCTTGTTTGAAGCGCAATTTATTATTTAATCAGAAAAACTGCTCCAAAGTGAGGCCTCCAGAAAAGAAACTGTCCACAAACACTCAAATTAAATATATATCTTGTTAATCTTTCTGAAAAGGCTTGAATAAATGTGTTAACGGACCAGCTATACCTCAGATATGAATATGATTGCCACTGCTCACTTCAACACATTTCAATACATACATTCATTCAGTTTCTCCTTATCTACACCTTGAGAAAAAAATTAAAGTTGTTCTTTGTATAGTAATAGAAAATCTGCATCTGCTTCTTGTGTCACTACATATTTTAATACTGTCAATTTCCAATATATCTATAAATAATTTTTCTTCCCTAAGTGAGCAACAATCTACCTGTCAAAGTTTTCTGTTTAATCATATTCACATGTTCATTCATTCTTGACTTAACCTCATGACTAGTCATCCCGATGTAAACCTTTCGGCATGGACAGGTTAAACGATAAATAACATGGACGTTTTTTCAGCTTCTATGTCTCTTTGTTCTCAGATGGAGTTATTTCAAAGGGTAAAGTTGTAGCATGTTCTGTCCGTGTACACATATGTTATTACTACCAGACGTCCAGTGGTCTGTAACTTTGGGAAGACCATATAAAGTGGTCTGGCTTTCAATCTTGGTTTAGGCCTAATATGTTGTAGAGTGTCTCTAAAACGCTTTGACCTTTTAAAAGCAGCAATGGAGCAGATTAAACACTTTATCCAGTTTGGAATGTGTTCCATGTTTTTCAATGTTTTTTTTCATATCTGGGTGGATGAGGAGTCGAACACAGTCACCACTGTAATTATTTCATCACCTGTTTCAGGATTTCTTTCTAGTACAGCTTCCTGAGCAATATCCAGTACATGTTTATGGTTGGGATATTTCCTCTGAAGTACCCTTGGTTAAATGGCAAATTGTTCAATACATTTAGATATATTACTACAATTGTGTGTAAGCCTTAACAATAGACCAACTATTTCTACTACTACCACTACTACTACTACTAATAACAAGAATATATAGAGTTAGAGAAGAGTAACAGAGAGGGAAAAATTATCCCTGTTATTCACTGTTAGCCATCTATAATATTATGTAGTGTATGGCCCCCAGTACTATACAGGGATAGAGGACAAATGGGGGAGCAATAGTGTTATAAAGAAGATGAATTCAGAAGCAAGGTAAGTTCAAACGTCTTTATTCTGTCATCCACTCTCCGTAACTGACAACAAGTCCAACATTCCATGGTGAACTCCGGAGGAATGTTCCAAGAGGGTGGAAGGGGCGGGGGAGAGAGGAAGGTACCAAGGGGGAGAGAAAAGAAGAAAACAACGGAGGGGAAAGTACCAGGGGAGAAGAAAGGAAGATTACAACACATCTCCCTAAGGAGGGGGAAATGAAAGCACAGGAAACAGGATGAAGGAGGAAGGGGAGAGAGGGCACGGAACCTGTGAAGCAAACAAGGATGAACGTGTAAGTAACATGGAAAACCCTAGGCCAAGAAGGCGGAGGGCACCCAGCTGTCAAAGGAGGGAAAATGACAGCCGGGTTACATTAAGATGAAGACAATTTTGCGAGAAGGATTATGCACGGCAAATCAGAGGGGTAGAGAATTGGCAATCGGATCTCTTACAATGGTAGAAGTAAAAGGGGTAACTCCCGTTATCAAGTTGGAAGAGGTGTGATATGCCCAAATGCTTTCTCTTAACATTGTATCTACATCCATGTTGTTGGTACAGCCTAGATGAACGAGATTTTTGATCCAGAACATTGACATCCGAATGGGGTCATTGTCTCCATGGCAATATTCAGTAGATTCCTCATGCTTGATGCCCAGCTCACCAAGGAATGTCTTCATTTCCCTAGATGAGAATTTGATATCCTTGTTAGTGACTATGCAAGCTGGCACCCCTTCACATGCAAATGAGTCTCTTAAGAAGTCAATGAGGGCTTTTGTCGAGACACATGAGACACGCTTGTATTTGATCCAGTGAGATGTGTAATCCATGAGAACAATCAAGAATCTCTTCGGGACTCCTGAATGTCCCGTGGGACAGATTATCTCCAATGCCAACTTAGTCCATGACTTTTTAGGAACTACTGTGAAATTATCAGACAGGTTACAAATATTCACTGCCGGCCAACTCTTAACAACTCTTCTTTCTCACAGGCACTGCTGTACTAGGAAGAAAACTTCAGGGCAGGCTGGAGTCTTCTTCACCACTCAGGAGAAACGCCTTTCTGGTAATCAGAACTGAAAAATATCAAGTAGAAGTGCAGGAAGGAGAGAGCAATGAAAGGGGAGATGACAGAGATGGCCCCCTTCGCCAATTTGTTGCCAGTGTTATAAAGAAGATGAACTCAGAAGTGTGACGTTTTCTCTCTTTCCCTTTAAGACTAGAGAGCCCTCACTTGGGTTCTTAGAATCTGGAATGTAATGCTCTTGATATTCTGTTCTTGTCAGTTGCTGTGGGCTGTTGCTGGATGAGGTTTTAATAAACCCACCTCTTACTTTTAAAGGACTTGTTTCTCTCTCATGATTCATTATTGACGAACTTTACATTGGCGACGATTGGGAGTTAACACCTCAACTCAACAACTCAGCAGGGTAACTAACCTAATTTCTCCTCCAGCGGCTGCTCGGAAAGAAGTGAAGCGTGGTCTTCCCAGCGGCTGCAATTTGTCTGGTGAGGAGAGCGGGTGGCGTTTGAAGCTGAAGATATAATGATAAGCGTAATTTAAGGGAGTCAAAGAAAACTTTTAATTTAAATTTGGTTTAAAGCGGGCGTTACATCGTCCTCGCGCTGGGTTCCTCGCTGGTCTGCTCGCGAGCATCGACGTCATCCATCTCGCGCTGTCTGAGTGCCCACGCTGACGTGTACGTCACAGTACGCACACAGTACGTACTGTCTCCTGACTTCCCTGCGCTTCAAGAAATCAGAACGTTGCGTTCCACGTGTCTTCTCTGAGCGCAGTGTTCTAAGTTACTTGCACAATCTGTCTTCAAGGACATTTCTGCTTTGGGTCCATTGTTGTGTTATTGAGATCTCACAATATAAAAAAAAAAAGAGGAGGAAAAGCAGTGTACTTTGTTCATCGGTTTCCTAAATAAAAAAAATAAAAAAAATAAATAAAAAAAAACATATCACATGAGCAAGAGAAAGAGTCTACTGGAAAAGTCTTCAAGAGATATACTTTATAAGTGAGGAATAAAATATAAGTCTATCTACATAAAAGAGTCAGTATTATTATAAAAAAAAAAAAAAAAAAAAAGGAGGGAAAAATGCAGAATGTAACTCAACCTGCATTTTTCCTAACAAGTCCGGGTGAGCCGAACGTAAAGTGGAAGAAGTGGAAGAAAATCTTTGCAAATTATGCAAGAGTTTGTGGAACGAACCTGAGTGCTGAAAGAAAGCATTCCCTCTTGTTACATTGTTTAGGAGGAGAAGGACAGGATGTACTTGAACATTTACCTGACCTGTCGGCTGCTGAACAGAGGAATTTAAATGCGTATGAGATAGCAATTGTACAACTTGATAGGCATTATTTACCGCGACTTAGTACTATAATGGAGAGATACCATTTTGGCTTAAGAGAACAAAAAAAAGATGAGTCGGTGGAAGATTATGTATCTTCTTTAAGGAAACTTGCTTGGTCCTGTAATTTTGGTCAATCTCTTGATGAAAGGATTCGTGATCAATTTGTGTTAAGATGTGCACATGATGAGATCAGAAAGGAACTTTGGTTGAAAGACGAACCTCCTCTTGAGGAAGTCTTAGAAATCGCTAAACAAGTTGAACATATGACAAAATGTGTTGGAGAACTTAGAAAGGAAAAAGATAAACCTGTGATGTCTGAATTGAAAGATGAAACAAAAGTGGATGAGATTGTCTGTCAAGTTAAAAAAACTGTGGGAGAAAATTTGGAAGAAAAACAAATTAGACCTTCGAATCCACCATATAATAGGTTTTCATGTTTTAGGTGTGGTCAGTTCACACACTTAGCTAATGCACCTACTTGCCCTGCTTTAAAAGTAACCTGTAATTTATGTAATAAGAAAGGCCATTATGCGAAGTTTTGCAGGACAAGAACACAAGGTAGTGACAACTCTAGGAGGAGATGGTCTCAACCACAAGTAAGATCTATTTGTTTTGAGGTGAAGGATGATAAACCAGATCACCCATCGTTCATAGTCAAGGTGGAAAATTCTATGGTGAATTTTAAGTTCGATTCTTGTTCAAAGATAACGATAATTGATGAAAAACTGTTTGATGAACTGTTTAAGAAAAAGGTGAAGATATTTAAATGTGACATTATGCCTTTAGGTTATAGTGAGAAACCCATTTCCATGTTAGGATATTTCATGGCCGAGATTGAACTTGGTTCTCACATTATTGTGGGTAAGGTTTATGTGTCAAAAAAGAGAGACGCACTCTTGGGTTGGCTTCATCAACGCCAGTTGGGGGTTACACTTGACCCCAATGCATCTCCTCAAGTTCAAATTCATGAAATATCTGATACAGTATGTAACATGAGTGATGAAAAGTTGTCTTTGAGTTTGGCTAAACAATTTCCCAATGTTTTAAAAGATGGTTTGGGTTGTTTGCGTGGTTATAAGCACCACAATAAATTGAAAAGTAATGCTCTCCCTGTTGTAGCAAAAGTCAGAAGGATCCCTCTTATGGAGCAGCCTAAAGTTCAGGAAGAATTAAATAAGCTTGTCAAGAATAACATTATTGTACCGGTTGAAGCTACTGAATGGCTTGCTCCAGTGGTTATAGCCAAGAAACCCACTGGTGAGATTCGTCTTTGTATTGATTTGAGATCTTTAAATAAGGAGGTTGTAGTTGATAGGTTTCCCCTTCCAAATATAGATGAGATGATTTGTACTTTAGAAGGTGCCAAATATTTTACCACACTTGATCTTGCCTCCGCGTACCATCAGGTGGAGTTAGATGACTCTTCTCAAGATCTGACTGCATTTGTAACACCTATGGGTACCTTCAAATTTAAGAGGATGCCTTTTGGCCTTGTGTCGGCGGCCTCTGTCTTCCAACGGATTATGTCTAAGATTTTAAGAGGTTTGTTTGGTGTCAAGTGCTACCAAGATGATTTGCTGATCTATGGCAGCAATATTGTTGAGCATGATAAAAGAGTCTCCTTGGTACTGGAACGTTTGGATGGTGCTGGTATGACTTTGAAAAGGTCTAAGTGTAAGTTCAGGGTACAAGAGGTCAATTATTTAGGTCATCGGATTACTGGTAATGGTGTTTTTCCTAAGAAGGAGTTAGTTGAGGCCATTGATAAAGTAAAAGAACCAACGTGCAGAGATGAACTTCTCTCATTTTTAGGTATGGTAGAATTCTATGGTAAGTTTATCTTTAATTTTGCCAACAAGACATGCAATTTGAGGAGGTTAACGGTAAAAAATGCTGTCTTTGACTGGACGAGTGAATGTAAGGAGGAATTTTTGTGTATTAAGAATGAGCTAAAAAAAGCACCTTCTCTTCATGCTTTTGTTCCTGGTCTTCCCACTGTCATGTTTACTGATGCAAACTTATAAGGGACTTGGGGCGGTCTTGGTTCAGAAGAAGAATGGCAAAGATGCTTTGATTTGCTGTTCTTCTCGTTGTCTTAGGGGATCGGAGTGTAATTACTCTGTAATAGAGAGGGAATCTCTAGCAATTTTTTGGGCTTTGAGAAAGTTCAAAAATTTGATCTGGGGCACGAAAGTTTGTGTTTTGTCTGATCATAAACCCTTGAGAGAAGTGTTTTCAAAAAAAGGGCTAGATGCTATATCTTCCAGGATCAGGAAATGGATAGTTTCTTTACAAGAATTTGAGTTTGAAGTGGAGTATATTCCTGGCCTAGCTAATAAATCAGCAGATTGCTTGTCAAGATTGGTTGACTCTGACAACTCTGAAGTTGATGACTCAGGTGACTGGGAGGAGTTTACGAATGTGTGTGAGGTGACTGATGGTGCCATTGATGAATCTGAATGGAGAGTAGAATTAGAGAAGGATGAGGAAATTTCTAATGTCATGCAGTCTTTGAAGAATAACACTCGGTTGGTTAAGCCTTGGTTACTAATTTCTGATGAACTTGCTGTTAACAATGCTCTTTTAACTAGAGGGACCAAGCTTGTTCCCCCTAGCACGTTAAGGGAGAAATTGTTAGTACATGCTCATTGTGGTCATTTGGGCATTGTAAAAAACCAAGGAGATACTTCGCATGCAATTTTGGTGGCCGGGAATGGATCTAGAAATTGAGCGAATGGTTAGAGAGTGCCCTGAATGTTGTGCCAGCGATAAGATTTTAAAAACTAGACACATGCCAATGGTAAAAAGGGCCTTACCGGGTCATCCTTGGGATGAGGTTGCCATCGACATTTTAGGTCCGCTTTCTGGAGTCTCCGATACTCCCTATCTTATTGTGTTAATCGATCTCTACACCAGGTGGATTGAGGTTTCTGCTGTCAGAAACATCACTTCTAATACGATCATTAAATTTTTAGAGCCCCTGTTCAATAAGGAAAGCTTTCCTAACAGTTTATTGTCTGACAATGGGCCTCAATTCTGTTCTTCAATTTTTGTTGATTTTCTAAAAAAAATGTGGAATAGTTCATAAAATATGTTCCTTGTACCATCCCGAAACCAATGGTGCTATTGAGAGAGTTAATAAGACTTTGAAAGAGTCAATACAGCTCGCTCGCTCTTCTAGTTTGAATTGGAAGTCCACTCTTCAGGATAGGATCAACACCTATCGCTTTGCGCCCCATTCTTCTACGGGCAGGTCTCCATTTGAGCTGTTCAAAGGGAGGGTTCCTAACACGTTGTTGTGCCCTGGGTGGATGTATATGAATAAAGGTCTGGTGAACAATGACATTGGTTCTTGGAGAGCCAAAGAATTACTCAAACAGGATGCTCGCAAGTCTTATTTTGACAAGATGAAAAACGTCTGTTTTCAGGAGGTCAAGGTTGGGGACTTTGTGAAAATTAAGACTCCTGTGGGACGTAGACCTTGGTCTAAATACACTGATATTAGAGCTGTGATTAAGATTTTCAAAAATGCTGTTAAAACTGATGATGGGAGAATCTGGAATAAGAGTCGTGTTGTTGTTGTTGATCCATATTTGTCTTCTCAAAGGGACTCTGCTCATTTTTGTGATTCACGAGATAATTTGCATTTTCTGTCTAACTCTTCCTTTGACAGGTCCTCGTCTTCTTTTAGAAGGAGTCAAAGAACCCGTAGAGCTCCCATGTATTTGAAAGATTATGTTTAAACATGCTTCTTGTTTTTATGATCTTCCCTACACATGTTTATTTTGTTTGCTTAGTTTTATTTCTTCTATGTTCTCTCAATATTTTGTATTACTTTCTTATTATTCAAATGTATTGAAGGGAGATGTGTGATGTTTTCTCTCTTCCCCTTTAAGACTAGAGAGCCCTCACTTGGGTTCTTAGAATCTGGAATGTAATGCTCTTGATATTCTGTTCTTGTCAGTTGCTGTGGGCTGTTGCTGGATGAGGTTTTAATAAACCCACCTCTTACTTTTAAAGGACTTGTTTCTCTCTCATGATTCATTATTGACGAACTTTACAAGAAGCAAGGTAAGTTCAAATGTCTTTATTCTGTCATCCACTCTCCGTAACTGACAACAGGTCCAACATTCCATGGTGAACTCTGGAGGAACCTTTCAAGAGGGTGGGAAGGGCGGGGGAGAGAGGAAGGTACCAAGGGGGAGAGAAAAGAAGAAAACAACAGACGGGAAAGTACCCGGGGAGAAGAAAGGAAGATTACAACAAATACATAACATTGCCTCTCTTCCTGTTGCAAATAAACCTGGCCTTCTGTCACCCGCCACCCTCTGTGTCTTCCTTCCCACTCTTCTCCTCCCCTCCCGATGAGCTTTCTGCTTTGCCAGTGCTGCACTGATAGGCTATGTCAGAGCCTGGAATTCCTTCATGACCTAACAGCAGTAGGTAACAGCTTTTATTCACCACTTTTGCTACGTCATAGCAGTGAATGACTGAATGTAGAATCTGGCGTTCATTCTAAAAGGGCTTGCTGAGAGCAAGGCATAACAACAACAATAATAATGAAAATGATTTAGACTCATATATGGATAACAGTGAACTAAGAGAAGGTTTTCACTGAGGGGTTCTGAGTTACATCAATTAGATTTTGAGAACAAAGCTCGAGTTGGCTATGATTTGACCTAGAACCTCGAGGTGGAAAACACCCACGTAATCCACCTTTTATTCATCTATATTTTTATGTTATGTATGGCCCGCAAAATCATCTGCACCCGCTTTCAACTATTATACAGGGACACACACAGAGTAAATCATACATACCCCCCTGTCTCAAATATAAAACAAATGACTAATATCCTGGCACCCACACCCACTACTCTCCGTGCCTTTCCTTCCCTCCCAAAGCTGTGCTCCCTGTTCTCCAGCGCATCTCTGACAGACTCTCACAGACCCCAGGCAAAGCAGCCCAAAATTCCATTAAACATAGCATCAGTTGTTTCACTGTTCCATTACCCACTGGTGCTGCGTCATAGCAGTGAATTAGTAGATTTAGAATTCAGTAATTCACGCTAATGGTTCTCTATGAGAGCCATTCATAACAATAAAATATCTTGCTTTTATATAGCAGCAAATATTACAATTTGGCAGTTCAAGTGGTGTGAGTAACAGATATTGCTCTTGCCCAGTTTATAATACTCAGTTTACCCATCTTACGAAGATGGAAGGCTAAATCTATGTTGCCAGGATTCAAACTAATCATAAACCCCAGAACTCTGCCTTAACCTGCAATGAGCATTACCTCCTCATCTATCTGCCTCTCAAAGTCCTTACATATGAACTTATTTCCTTTCATGCAGAATATAATCACAATCTTGACTTTTCCTTCCGAATCTAATATAGCCCCCATCCAATGGAGTGCAAATATATCACATCCTGGGAAGCACTACCTGAAATGAGTACACCTAGAACGAAATCAGTTGCACAACAAGTAGAGGTGGGTGGATATCAAGGACAGTGACGAGGAAGATCTGGACTCGGATCAATAGAAACTGCTGGGAAGTCAGTGCCGTGAGACAAATTTCTAGCTTCATATTCTGAAATGGTCTCTCGCTGAATCTCTCTAAAAAAACCTCTGTTAAGATTGCTCGTTTTAAACTCCTGATTAATGTCATTGAAAATCAATACTTCTGCAAATAAAAATGTGAAAATTACAAATATACATTGAGTATTCGTGATGAATAACTCAGTTGTAATAGTTTCAAACAAAGGCAGTCACATCCATCTTGCATGAGTAAAGTAAAATGTTACTCTCCCTTAATCCATTGGCAGCTGAGAAATAACTGAGGTTTTTACAGTGTAGCCACCATCTTCAGTGTAGGATATTTTTAATGAGCCTCTTTAATTTGAAGGTCAACAGGGTCAACAGAGGCCCAATTACCAGAAAGTGCTAAACATTTCTTATGGCAAATGTCTGTACTGAACGCTACAGATCAGTTCACAGTATAGAACTCATGTTGTGCCTGCTGGGGTAGTTATAAATTGGAAGACGAACAAATACAATGACAATTTCTGATCTCCAAATGTGAAATATAATCACGTACTTGGAACTGGAATGGTGCAAACAAGTCAATATAACAACCTATGGAATGAGCCACAGATGCTGTCCTTTGTTAATGGTCTTAGGTGACTCCTTCCTAGATGGAGGTTTATCCTTAAGTAGCCCAGAAGCTCAAGATCCGCATCCAAGACTGCAGGAACTTGTATGGAAAAACAGAATTTAACTGATTGGTAATTTACTGCAAAAACTCCAGCTTCATTGATCGTTTTCTGTTTATTGAACCTTGATGACTTTGGACATACAGTATATTGTGCCATTCTTTCCGCAAAAAAGCCACAACCCCAGGATAGGTCCACAATGATTCTCCTCATCAGAACACCCTGATGCATCCAATAGCCACAGCCTCTTCAAGAAAGGAAGTACCTGCAGCAACTTGTGTCAACTCAGAACTATGAATCCACAAAGTATGAGGAGGCAGTTAATGGGTGCTTACCATGCCAACAAAATCTCAAAGTTGTGACTTTCAGAAAAATAGCAAAGACACAGACAGCAAGTGATGTTTTGGATGCTGCCACAAAAGTGAGATGCAGCCGGTAGACCTGATGGCTACAATGGAGCTTTTTTATTGTCTGATGCTGGTACTGCACATTCAATGTTATGCTGCATTTCTACTGAGGCCGTCACCACCCAACTGTCTTCATCACCATCTTATGCAAACAGATGTGCGGTCTTTTATGAGCATAAGTCTTCATTTAATCACTGGTGGCGGGGTTTTATTTAAAAGTCAGCCGCTGTCTCTACTTTTAAGGACCCACTGTGGTCTGAAATTTCCTAAATGGGAAGATAGTAAAAAAAATGTCAGTACCTTTCTCATGCTTTCTATCTTCACGAGAAAGCTCTTCTGCCATCGCCTATGAGTAGATACCCGTAACAAACTTTTATATGAGTATCTACAAGAGTTTCTCCTGAATAATATTTCTATATGGTGCACAGTTCATCGAAGGGTTCATTAAAAACCATGGATTGCATACAGACATATGCTGGCCATTACATAGATGGCAAACACAAGGAGATGATGGACGGAGCACTGAAACTTTTCAGACAATCATCCCCAATCACAGATCTGGGTTGAATCCATCATCGTTCTTTAGATCACTTTGCCACCCCCAGTTTATACTCAGCCAAATGCATATCGTACTTGCCCTGTGCCTCATGGGAACAGTCCAGCCCAAACTGCAGAGCCAGGCCCTCCTTGGACCAGAGACAAGCATCCAGGGACCGGCTTCGGAGTGACACCCCTCATCAGCCAGGCTTGCTTGAATCCAGTGGCAAAGTGAGCAAGGGGCCCACATCTGGTCATACCCTGCCATCTTAGGGTGAACAAAGCAAACACAACTTTTCAGACACTCACCCCCAGTCACAGATCTGGGTTGAATCCATCATCGTTCTTTAGATCACTGCACCACTCCAGTTCAGACACAGCTATATGAAGACCTGAGGCACAGTATGTCGAGACTGATTTACATATGGCTAGGCCTCAACTGGGGTGGCGAAGTGAGCTAAAGAACGATGATGGATTCAACCCAGACCTGTGACTGGGGGTGAGTGCCTGAAAAGTTTCAGCGCTCTGTCCATCATCTCCTTGTGTTTGCATTAAATAGATTGGCCATCACTCGAAAATATCAAATTTGCTGTATTGCATTTAAAATAGAAAACAAGCTTGTTTATAATGTCCCTGTAAGGGGAATTTGCTTCTTCACGTGAATTCTGTATCTATTCCAGTTATTACACTGTGAATACACAAGGACAAGCTCTTTTTAGTCTCGTATGGGGGCAATTGCACATATTCAGAACAAGTTTGGGTGCTTGCAATGTGGTTGTGAACGTTAATTAAAGGGTGGCTACGATGTGCCTCAAAGGTGGAAGTCGATATATCAGTAATTAATGCATCCAAAAATCTATCCACTCATCTATGTTTTATGAGAGAAATTTGCATTTGTCCCATCAAAGGCTGCTTTAAACAAAATTCCGCCGACGCTGAGCACCTACTGTCATATTATTTTGAGAACATTTCAGCTTGGTTGCCATAAGGATTTATTTACTTTTCAAGCTGTTCAGCTCTCTTCACAGATTTGAATCAAATGCGAGCATGTGTGGGATTACATTCCTGCCTCTATTTCTGTATCTTTTGTGCTTTTGAGTGGGTATTTACATCTCTGTGTGAATAAGTTTAATAAATGTCAGCAATACAGACAAAAATCAAGTGTTTTTTCTTTTGGGCCTAGGCGGGCGTTATTAGCACTAAATAAACATCTATTGTCATGGTATGTAGTGTGCCTTATGGCATGTGGGCACTAGATAAAGGTATTTTTGAGTGCATCAAACTGCTTTACATTAGGGGTGGGTGTGGAGCGTAAACAAATCTGCCCGGGCAGGCGGAGTTTTTCTCGGCCACCCATTAGCCTTATTGGTGCGATTAACGCACACTGCGTAGCAAAGCATGCATGTCTGTCACCACGTGGTCGTCTGCGTGCATGGCCATTTTGTTATTTCTATTCTGTACATGGTTCTGGGCCAACTTCAGCATCCTAATTATATCTTTTCCATCCTAACTTTATTTAAGTTATCCTCCCCTGTTTTACATTTATTTCCTTAGTGTGTGCATTTGTGTTTGTGAATTTTAGGTTTTTGCCTCATTTATTTTAATTTTCTGTCACTTTTGTTACTTTTCCCCTAACTTACCCAAACTTTCTAATTCCTCCCTCTCTAGTCTATTCCTTCACTTCCTCCTGTGTTTCTTTTTTTCTTATTCACCCAGCTCCATGCCAGAGATCGGGGGAGGCTGCAGCAGAGCAGTGAAGCGCACACCCTGTGGGTGCCTGCGCCACCAGCGGGTGCAGCCTCGTGTTATATATAGCCAATAGGAGTTGGCCATACCCATTTTCTGTGTGTAGCGCGACCACCCCACGAGGCTAGCAGCAGGCAGCAGGCCCAGGAGTGGGTACGGCATGTGGGAGCATCAGCTGCTCTGGGGGAGGGTGTTCAGTAGTGGAGAAGTGTGGCTCACTGATTGGAGCGGCAGACCCTGAGGCAGAGGTCTGGCCCGAGACCAGGGTTCAATCCCCGTCGCGGCAGGGTCTTGGGCTCAATGTCCTCGGACCCGATAATTCTCGCCTCGGTGCCTATTCTATTCATGGGTTCCACTCTGCAACTCTGGGCAATAGCTTGCTTAATCTCCACACCGGCCCTAACAACGCTAGGATGCCTGGCTTCACCTTGGGGGTGACCAGGAGTGGACACCTCACAGGAACAGGCCAGGAAGGGTTCCACAGTGGTATTCGTACAGCGCTTAGAGACCCCTGGGTGATAGGCGCTATACAAGTGCAGATTACATTTACATTCACCAATACACTGGGGCTCTGCACACTCAGCAGCCGCTGATGAACTGCTGGGCTGATCTCTTGGACCGGGAGAGGGACCTCTTGACCTGCTTGGTGTCAAGGTTGTGGGGCTTGGTGAGTACTAATAATTATTTATTACTAATTTGGTATGTCCTATCCTATGATGCAAATTTATTTTCCAAAATTGCATGCTGCTCACACTCAAAGGTAAGTTAACTTCATGTAACGTAACGCTTTGAAAATTATGTTATTCCAATTTGAGTGAGCCAGGCGCTCGGTGCTACCTAGTTCATCTGCCTCTTTGAAGTCAGGGTAGAATTGAAAGGCATTTGATGGAGAGCAGGGCCACTGGAACCACAGATTTTTATTGTCCATTGCAGCTACCCTGCAGACTGCAGAGAGTAGCAAATTTGTTCCTGATGCGCTAGCCAGCACGCTTCGAGTCATTTAGCACAACAAGAATAGAATACTTGTACTCCATTATATTTAATTGGGAAAGGGAAGAGGGTGGGCGGGGTTGGGGTGTGGCACAGGGTTTGGGAGGTTTGGGGTGTGAGGGGGTGTGTGTGTTCTATGGGGAAGGGTGTGGAAAATTAGTGCGTTTTGGTGAACATTATCTGCGCCATCTTGCCTCTTCCCCTGATGCCACACTTTTGTCGTGCGCGCCCGCCATTTTAAGATGCCCCGATCAGAACAAACCCTTTTGCATGCCGCTGGCCCCTGACATAGCCCTTTGCCTTCGCTAAGCCTGCACGCTGACCACCCCCTGCTTGCACCTGCCTTGAGTCATAAACCCCTCTTCGGCGCTGCTCTGCCCCAGGCCCTCATCCTGTTCCCAGCGCGACACCTCCCTGCTTTCCTTTCATGATCTCCGGCCCTTAGATGCAAACCCCCTTTTTCCCCGTGTGCCCGTTTTGTCCTCCCCGTTCCCAAGCCGACACCCAGCTCTGCCGATACCATCCTTGCCCCTCCCCGTACAATAGAAAGCTTCCCCCATCAAAGAATCCCCGGGTTGATCAAAGCCCCCACCCCATGAGATCCGATCAAACTCCCCACATTCCGTGAATCGGCGGATTATCCAGCTGCGCGATGCTCATCACCTGTTGTGACTAGGGTGGGGACTTCAACTGTAAATGTGTGTGGGAACGGGCCCAAAGGGGAGTTCCGAGAATGTCTTTTCCGTACATCAAAGCTTTTACATGTATGTGTAATCTACAATAAAGTCATAAATGTGGGTATAAGAGGCCAGGCCTCAGAAATACAGTTAGAGCACCTCAGAACGATACCTTCTGTCCGTTTCGTTGTATTCTCCTCCGGAGAGAATAAAAAAAACCTTGTTTCCTGCTTTCCAGTCTCCAGCGCCTGCCTCTTCATTGATTTAAATAACTAGGGGGTCACAGAGGCAATACCGCCGGGCAAATATCGATTGTCCCCGACCCGATTGAACTTTTTACAATTGGCGCCCAACGTGGGGCCCATCAGCGACTCGTGGATCCAGTGGGAGAGGTCCCGACGACAGAGTGAACGACTGCAACGATCGGGAGAGCTCTTGCCCAATAGACCCTCGTCTGGCAGCCGATCATCCGAACTTCACTAGTTCCGAACAGACCTCTCTCGAGTGATCTACGGTCCTGACTGGGAACCATCAGGAGTGCCGTGAGAAATACGAGAAAAAGAGGACGATCGGGCGCTGGATTCGGAAGACAAGAAACTGTCCACATGGTCCGGGTAAGGTCGTGTTGCCACGACAAGTTGCGAAAAAAATTTGTTTTGATTGCTTGATTGTTCAAAATACTAGTATTGCTTTGTTTATTTTTATTTGGAGATTCACTGTCTGCAAACGGAGAAGCAACAGGCTCTCTCTCCCTTTGCAAGCAGTGGAGGATAGGTAGGGTAGCAGCCGTGCTTGTTCTTTTTCTCCCCCACTCAATAATTGCTTGAAACTGAACTGTTGTTCACAAACTATTGTTTCCTGGAGATTCCCTGTCTGCAAGCAGGGAAGAGACCACCCTTTTTGCAGATAGTGAAAAGGGTAGGTAACGCAGATCTTTGCGGACCTACTCATTCTCCCCATTGTTATTTATTGGTCGTTTGGTTTTATATATTTTTTTGATCCATGAGGTATTCACTACCTGCAAACAACGTAGAATAGAAATATTCTGTCTAGTCTTTGCACCTAGTGATAAGATAGGCAGTGCTGACTTTTTAGTCCCTCGTTACGAGCCGTCATGTCTGTCTTCTCCCCACTGATAAATAGCCTGTTTAGCCCGGACCGGGTGTTAGAGGTGGACCATATAGCTCCACTAGAAGGCACCCCTAATAAGGACATGTTCATAAACTATGGGTTAGTCACCATAGCTTATAATAAATTATGGCACAGGTATACCGAAGATAGCCAAGACAAACAGTGGCCACTGGCAGGATCCTTTGACCTTGATAAAATAGAAACGTTAGAAATAGCCCTTCGAAATAATAAGACGACGCCAATTATGCTCGATAGTCTCGGTATGTGGCGCAGAGAGGCTACGAAACGACAGAGAAAAGACGAGGATAAACCAAGTAGGGAAATATACCGACAGGACAACCCCAGGACACCGCTACCCACAACTTATCCCCCGACACTATGCAAAGGACGACCAGACTTAGGGTCAGACCAATGCGCTTTTTGTAGGTATGTCGGACACTGGAAAGCCCAATGCCCGACTCTACTGAGCGTGAGTAAAGGCAAAGGGCCGACAGGAACGACAGACCGGCAGTACGAGAAAAGGCGCGAGACAGAGAAGAACCCGACTTACATAGACAGACCAGACAGAACTACCACGTTTGATTATGCCCGATGGCACAGATTTCGCCAGGAAAATCTCAGCGGCATGCTCAAGTTCTCCTAGGTCGGGCAATGTCAAGACGGGAACCCAGCCTCGTTTAAAATTCACAGACGGAAAGAGATAATTATGACCAATAACTGTTTTTTATATTTGTCTTGGGTCTTTGTATGTCGTACTTGTACTGTCCCCCGTCTGAGTTCGTGTGTATGTAATGTACAAATCTGCGTCATCCCTCTACACGTGTTTCCGTGTTACTCGACCTCTGTTAGCAGAAACTTAGCATAAAAGCAACCTGGAAAGAAGGAAATGGTAAACCAAAATCCGTAGACCATTAATAAACTTGAACTTTTAATTTAACACAACAAACAAGGAATAATAACGATAAACTGTAGAAAATGAAAGTCAAACAGAACATTCGCCCCCCCCCCCCCCATTCTGGAACCTTCCAAAGTAGGGCAGGGTTACGGCTACGCCCAACCAACGGCAACCCATATAAGGCGAGCCCGCCGCCAACTCTTGGTCAGGAAATCTTAACGTATGGGGGAGCCGGAGGAGAGGCAGGAGCCCGCAGCCTGGGCATTTGCAGGTAGTCCCGCCACATGTCTCCTTGGCCGGCCGCAACGGGCCTGGAAAGACTAAGGTAGTCCCGCCACATGTCAAAAGGAGAACGAGGCACCTCTTCCTTTTCTCTTCCGTCACAGCCGCAGCAGTCCTGGACGGCGGGATGTCCTGCACGTACCTCCACAACAATTTGTCCAAGTTGGGCTGGGAGGGAGAGGCGACGCGGACGAGCCTCTCCCACCTCCACCGGTAGGAGGTTTCCCAGCCCCCGGCCCGACGCCGAACACCCCCAGTCAGGCGATGGTGCCCATACTTCCACAGCACCGGACACACCATGGTGGCACCCCAGTACTTGCGCAGCACCGAACGTACAATGGTGGCACCCCAGTATTTGCGCAGCACCGAACGTACAATGGTGGCACTTGGGGAACACCGGATGTGGAGAGGCCTTCATGCGGGGCGATGAAAAGGAGCGGCATGGAGTGCACCGGGAGAAGGAGACGATGTGAACGAGTCTCCCTCGCCCCCCCCCAGGTGGGGGCATCACAGCTGCACCCCAGCTGAACGTCCCGCTCTCACAAAACAGGGACCTCTTCCTTTCACTCCGAAGGGTCTCTTCCATTCTTGCAAACTCGACGAGAGTGGCCCCTGTAGGGCCTCAAAATGGCGTCTGGATCCGCTGGAAGGCGGGCCCCGGCCACTAGAGTAACTTTGGCCAGCCATACAACTCGAACATTTGTCCCATGGAGCACGAGCCCCCCATCTCCGACAGCATCTCCGCAGCCTTGAAGATCATACAAAGGTCCCCGGCGGAACCTTCGGCCTTTGCAGGTTTCCGGTAAGGGACGGCTGCCTTGATCGCCAACGAAACAAACATGACATTGCCACACCTTCTGTTAGCGTGAATTCTAGAACTGCCGAAAAGGACTCTGGTCCAAACTGCCAGTAATGGAAACATTTCCCCCTGATGCTGCTTCCGGACTGTGCCGGCCCCGCCCAAAATGGCGCTGGTATCAATCGGAACTTACGAACACCTCGTGGTGTTCCTTCGCACTAATATAAACTTGATGTTCTGAGATTTTATATGATCCTTTGTACACTTGGCTAGAAAAGACGAAGAGAATTCACTCGACGAATAGTGTGAAAAGATCCCCGTTACAAATGTTGATTACGAATGTACAATGTATTATATTTTTATAACTGATGTAAACCTCATTTACGACGCACACGTACGGTATGCATACAGGAAATCTGATTACAACTGTTATGATTATGCTTCTAAATTATGAAAATATATGCCCCCGAACCCCCAGCCAATTAATAGACGTTTTAGTCTCTTACAAATGAATGAGTAAAACTTTCCGATGTTTTTATTGCTGCAAACGACACCCCCCACTGTACGCACTTTAGCCATTGCCACGACCGACCAAATACGACCGCACCCTCATAATCCATATGCTGAAATGAGTTTGCAAAATAAAGTCTTTGAAACTATGGACGGGTATTGCATGCTTTATTTTAAAACAATATGGGATGGGTGGGAAAGTTCTTTTCTGTGCACCCTACTCTGCTCTCTCTTTAAGGTTAAAAGAAGATGGTTGCCCAGCCCTGGAGGACGGATCGGATCGACAACACGACACTCCGCCTTCAAAGTACGCGACTGACTCATGAACTCTCGCGTAGAGGAAGACCTTGACTTCCAAGGATGGGTAAAACGAATGGTGTAAATGAGGGAATGTAAAAGGAGGGTGAAATGAAATAATGTAAATATTATAAAAGTACAACGTTCCAAAGTAGCAGGGACCCAAGAACCGAAGAACTTTAGAACGCCACGGCGTTGAAAGAGGTTTAAGGATCCCGATAGTGAGATATATCCTTTGACTAGATACCTCGCACTAGGCACCTCTGGTTTCCTTTTTATGTTTCCCCGCACACGCCCTACATGAACACACTACCCCCCGTCGACTCCGGAAACCATATCCCCGGGGACCCTGCCCCAAGGAGGAAAGACGAGTAAGAGGTAAGTAAAGGACTTATGAATCCATGTATTTGAATGCGCACGAATGCTGTCTCCCCCACCCCCCCCTTTTTTCCTCCCTCTGCAGGTTACATCAGAGATTACAGCCAAGGTGTGGCGAAGATCTGAGACCTTGCCATGTCTAAATACACGAAACGGACTAGCGCCGCAGGGTGGTGTCTAAGCACGCCTGCAAACTACTCACGTATCGAACAGACCCGGAAAATTTGCACAACTTGATAGAAAGTGATCACCCTTAAACCAGACCGGACGAATGAACCCATGTCACGTATGATGCGAAACTGTGAGGGAATGTGTGTGTGTGACTGAGGCGTTGACCCAACTGGTCAAAGGACTGGGAATGCGAGAAAGTGCGACAGAATGGTACCTCCTTTTTCTTCTTTCCTTTTCTCAAAGCACGTCCCCTCTACCCTGTCTAATGCTCAAACTGCATGATTACAAGATTCTAACGCAGACTCGTGAATGCCCTTTACTGTGTAATGCACTAAATAGCCTTTCTTGAATACACTGCCACCCTCTCTGTTGCACGTGTACTATTTAGCCTGCCGTTGCACTCTCTTTCTCTCTCTCTCTCTCTCTCTCTCTCTCTCTCTCTCTCTCTCTCTCTCTCTCTCTCTCTCTCTCTCTCTCTCTCTCTCTCTCTCTATTTCTGCACTCCCACTCTTCCGAGTGGTTATCCCCGAAATTGGCAGATTGCCACCCCTAGCACACCACCTAATTGGCTTCAAATACCGTCAGTATTTGCACAAAAACTTGTCTCTAATACAATCACCCTGAAGCCGCGTCATTACCTCTCCTTTTCCGCTAGAAGTCAATGAACCCAGGTTGGGCCGTAAGGGAAAGGACAGGTAAGACGACAGAGGTTCCCTAATCTGACCCGAAATAAGGGAACTACATGTCAAACGGCTCCTATAGTATAAAACAAGGACCTCAGAATACGCGACCCTCCCCTCCCCGAATTGTCGCAATACCCAAACCAGAAAAACGATCACCCCCGTTACCTCCCCTGTCTATGTCCCTGGTTGTTTCCCATAAAACCCCTGTCCTTCCTAGTTAAGTAACCGGGCTGTAAAAGGTTACGTAGGACCCAGAATGATGTTTTACAAGGTTAACAGACTAGACCAAGGTAAAGAAATCATCAAAATGAACCCCGCAGTAGTTGAAAAGCAGGATGCACCGATAGAAAGGAAATGTTTAGCCATGTTCGCCTCTCAGCAATATACCTGTGTAGTACCATGTTGACGACTCACTGTACCCTTTTGTAAATGTAAAACTCTAGAGAACGGCATATCTTTGCCAGATTTGTCTCCCGAAGGTGGGTTACCATCAGATGAACTGTCATGCCTGTAATAAATAATTATGAAGGAAAGTCATAGTAAATCCAACAGGTCCGCCACCGGTCATTCATATGCCAGTTGTGAACATTAAAAATAACTGACATTTTCATTCTTTGCCTGGAGCTGGGAGAGAAATAGACTTTTTTGATTATCTTCATCTGCAAATTTTCTAAAGACTGTCTTTTCAAACTTGTTTAAGGGTACTGCTGTTGGAGGAGAGAAGGACCGGATGTGGGAGCACGAGGCCTGACTGCAGACTAAGGAACACCTGCGACATTAGCCAAGGCGAGACCACGACTGAAAAGAGCTGCAGGACGAGGCACTGTTTTCGACAGCATGAAAAGAAAGGGTCGACCTGATGCCCCTGCTCGACGTCCAGTGCCTGTCGACAAGTCCCCGCTCTCTGAATTCCGTCACACGCCCGCCTATTTGAAGTCTCTCGTTCCCCTAGTTTGTTCCCAATTTGGCCTTGCTCCATCCCCCTTTTTCCTCTGACCTACCCTATGGACTATTTTGAACGCTCTTCTTCCATCGGAACTTACTGACAATCACCTCAAAGGACACAGGGCGAAAAGGACCTTTCCGACCAGAAACGCGAGGGAAGGGTCGTGCCCTGCAACGCAGAACTTAGAACAGAGCTGGACTTGTAGCTCCACCGCCGGTGCTCAACAGCGCCAACGAAAGACCACAAAGAACAATGAGAACTCATAAAACTTCGAACATTTGACATCCTCAATCACCGTTTTTATGCCTCATTTCTCTCCCAGCCGCCATTGTATTGATCCTGCTCCAATCCGAATCCGAAATATGTATTAACCTGCCAGTTCACGTTATGATATGTACTTGCTACTCGCCGTTTTTGTATTTCATTCCTATGACTTTCCTGCTGAACAAATTTATCAAAGTTTATCAAATAGGTGCACCTCCTAAAAACTAGAAACCTCAAAATGTATTGTTTACAACTCTTTTTCATCTAGGGTTCCTACCGTTTTCTTTCTCATGCTCACCACAGTAGAACCGAATAGAAAATGAACCAGCAAGATGTCTTGAATATGTTAAAGGGAGGACTGTGGAAAATTAGTGCGTTTTGGTGAACATTATCTGCGCCATCTTGCCTCTTCCCCTGATGCCACACTTTTGTCGTGCGCACCCGCCATTTTAAGATGCCCCGATCAGAACAAACCCTTTTGCATGCCGCTGGCCCCTGACATAGCCCTTTGCCTTCGCTAAGCCTGCACGCTGACCACCCCCTGCTTGCACCTGCCTTGAGTCATAAACCCCTCTTCGGTGCTGCTCTGCCCCAGGCCCTCATCCTGTTCCCAGCGCGACACCTCCCTGCTTTCCTTTCATGATCTCCGGCCCTTAGATGCAAACCCCCTTTTTCCCCGTGTGCCCGTTTTGTCCTCCCCGTTCCCAAGCCGACACCCAGCTCTGCCGATACCATCCTTGCCCCTCCCCGTACAATAGAAAGCTTCCCCCATCAAAGAATCCCCGGGTTGATCAAAGCCCCCACCCCATGAGATCCGATCAAACTCCCCACATTCCGTGAATCGGCGGATTATCCAGCTGCGCGATGCTCATCACCTGTTGTGACTAGGGTGGGGACTTCAACTGTAAATGTGTGTGGGAACGGGCCCAAAGGGGAGTTCCGAGAATGTCTTTTCCGTACATCAAAGCTTTTACATGTATGTGTAATCTACAATAAAGTCATAAATGTGGGTATAAGAGGCCAGGCCTCAGAAATACAGTTAGAGCACCTCAGAACGATACCTTCTGTCCGTTTCGTTGTATTCTCCTCCGGAGAGAATAAAAAAAACCTTGTTTCCTGCTTTCCAGTCTCCAGCGCCTGCCTCTTCATTGATTTAAATAACTAGGGGGTCACAGAGGCAATACCGCCGGGCAAATATCGATTGTCCCCGACCCGATTGAACTTTTTACAAGGGGTATGCTGGGGGAACAGTAGGGGGTGTTAAAAAATTCAATCCAGAACAAGGGTAATAAGGCTATTACAACTGTTATAGATTTTTATGAAGAAATGCCATGCATTTGGATAGAGAGGTTTGCAAGGTATGGCGGGTAAAATTACAACTTGTTGGCTACATATCTGTTCGTTCAATGTTTGTGGCTTGAGGAATATTGGTAAAAGGCAATGGGTAGCGGCTGACTTACGATTAATGTAACCTGACATCTTTTGTATACAGGAGACACATTTATCCTGGGGCAAACGTATGGTATTAAGAGAGCTTGGATTTACATTAATTGCGGCATTCCAACAGGCCACTACAAATAGGGGTCTGGCTTTTTTGGCCCGACAGGGAATCTGTGGGCCTGGGAGGAAATTGGCAGACAATTTTGGTAGGAGGGCCATCACAGAATGTTTAGTAGGGGGCACCAAAGTGGTAATATGCACAGTATATGGGTCAAATGTTGACGAAGTAGCAATATTAGAAGGGTTAAATGTTGAGTTAGCCCTGTGGGATACCCCTCTGATTCTGGATGGGTATTTTAACATTCATTTGTAAGGTCAGGAGTGGGAGTCAAACAATAATAAATAATGAGAGCCCGGAAACCCAGGGTGTTTACAACATTACAACAGCTTATAGGTGATCACGGATTGGTAGACCTGTGGCCAACCTTAAATTATCCAGATCCTGGGTATACTTTTTATTCATATGCCCACCACAAATTAGTTAGGCTTGATTATGTCTTTATGTCTAAGTTACTCATTGTGGGGGCAAAAATACAGGTGTGGCCCAGGATCATGGCGGATCACATCCACTGCTATTGGGCATTTATATGATCAGTCAAAAGAAGGTAGGCATGGCCTTTACCTTTAATAGGAAACTTCTATTGGATAGCCTGTTTGTTGATCACACGAAAATCTGGGTTACACAATATCAATACAGGGTCCACTTCTAGTGCCATGGTACGGGATGCTCTGAAGGCGGGATTGGGAGGCGAGAATGGATTGGTTAGGCAGAAGCAATAACAGACTATTATACAGGGGCTCTTGGACCCTCTAAGGGAAGCGGAGCAGGAACTCATGCAGGGAATAGGGAGGGGAGTAGAAGATAAGGAAATACAAACCAAAATAACCTGCTGTAAAGCTAAAATTAACAGGGTCTGGAGTAAGGAAATTGCTAGTCAATATAAGATATATAAGGAGGAAAGAAACGAATATGGTGAAGCTGCAGGGTGCTGCCTGGCACAGAGGTTACGAGCCAAACAATCACTACAGAAAATAACTGCATTGGTCGATCTAGCTGGGAATACAGTAGAAACTATGGAGGGCATTTTGAGAGGATTTCATGCCTTTTATAAAGAGCTGTATCCACAGAGTGAATATAATAAGCAAGCCATCAAGATATTTATTCAATAATTAGAGATAGTAAGGTTAAGACAAGAGGAGCAGGAAGTACTCAATGCCCCGATAACTATGGAGGAGCTTGAGGAGGCATTAGGGTCGATGGCTAGGGGAAAGGCAACAGGGCCAGACAAATTACCACTTGAGTTCTATCGAATGCTGTTCCAAGTGCTGAAGGAGAACATGCTGGTTATATTCCAAGAGGCTCAGTTTGGGAACCCACCACCATCATGGGATGAGGCTAATATAATAGTTTTTAAAAAGAAATATACACGTTTGAGCTTGTCAGGTTCTTATAGACCAATGTCTCTGTTAAATGCTGATGGCAAAGTATATGCAAAAATCTCAGCTACTAAACTGGCGTGAGTGATCACGCCCCTGGTATCCATTTATCAACACGGATTTATGCCTGGCAGGAGCACGGTCAACCACATGAATAGAGTAGTCACTTTGATAGATTTTGCTACTGTACAACTAAGCAGGTTAAGTTTGATTTTTCTTGATGCCACAAAGTCGTTTGACCTTGTCTCCTGGCATTTTTTATGGGCTGTTATGCGTAAGATGAGGTTTGGCCCAGGCTATATCAGGGCTATCCAAACTATGTACAAATCACCAATAGCTATGATCTGTGTCATGGGCAAAGAATCAGACCCTGTGTATATACGTAGGGGGACAAGACAGGGGAGCAGGTATTTGCCCTGTATATTAACCCATTAATGGTAATGCTGGTAAAGAGTAACAAGATCAGCTCTATGACCTGTGGGCAACATCAGGTGGTGGGTGTTAGCTTACAGAGATGACATTGGGGTGGTGACCTCAGACCCAGAGCAAGCGGTTTTAGAGACAGAGAGCTTGGCGTACTTATTTGGGGAGGTATCAGGGTATAAATTAAATATAACCAAAACCCAGATTGTCTGTACGAAAGGAGTCTGCCCTGGAGATGCTCGGGTAATTGAGGAAGCTATGTATTTGGGCATTAAAATTAGGAAGTCTCTTCAGGAATTGATAGAGATTAATTAGGGAGGTATAGTTGCAGGGATTCAACAACAAATGGATCGGTTGTAGTGCTTGCATCTCTTACTGGTGGGGAGGTGCAATGTACTCAAGATGAGTATCCTCCCGAAAGTTATGTATTATTTTAGGGCAGTACCATTAGAGTTGACTCGAATACAATTACAGAAATTACAATCTATAAGCGACAGATTCTTGTGGGGGCAAAGGAAAGCTCAGAGGGCTTCCAAGTTTTTGATGTTACCACGTGATCGGGGGGATGGCCAGTACCCAATTTTACATTTTACTATTATGTCTGTCTCCTTCAAAATATGATGATATTGTTAACAGGGGAGGAAGTGGGCACATTGGCGGAAACACAGTAATAAATAATAAATAAATCCACATTTGTAAAGCGCACAATCACCCGCAAGGGTCTCTAGGCGCTGGGCGCCGTCGGGAAGATTAAGCAAGCTATTGCCCAGAGTCACATGGTGCTGGGCTAACCTGCCACTGGCGCCGGGGATCGAACCGTGATCCCCAGATTCCAGCGTCAGTCGCCCTGGCCGCGGCGCCACACCTCTTCCATCATCTTCCAACAGTCAATAGATCAGATGGGTTTGGCTGCTAGAAACTACTTATTTACATTTTTGGAACCAAGTTACTTTAAAAAAACACAATTTAAGATAGTGTTGGCAGCATATAAGGTATCGAAGTCAGTTCGAAAGATGTTAGATATTTCGGGGATATGCTTTTATTCCCCTACAAACTCCACGTTAATGCTACCTGCTAAATTCTGGGATTTAAGAATGGAGAAATGGATGGCTAAGGCAATTAGGAGATCTATTTGAGGAAGAAGTACTTGCTTAGTGTTCAGCTTTAGCTGATAGATTCAGCTTGCAAAAAAATGATTTTTTAAAGTATTTACAAATTCGAGATTATTTATGGAAACATCAAAAGCAGAGGGGGATGGAAACTAACCCTCTTGTGGAGGCAAAAAGAAGGGGCTACAAAAAAAGGGGATGTATGGTATGTTAATGGGTACCCAACAGGATGATATGGAAGTGCAAGACAGAAATGGTGTGCTCGGTTAGGACAGGAAGGCGTGTATATGCAGTGATCAATTGATATCGCAGGGAAGATTTTGTTGTCAGCCAATTTGAAAGCCCAAAATTTCAAGACATAGTTTAATTTGTATCATACACCTGTGAGGATGTTGAAATGGGGGGGATCAAATGATGGGAAGTGTTTTAGATGTGCAATGGAGAGGGCTGATATCACTCATATTTTTTATGATTATACTTATCTAACTCAATGGAGGAGGCATATTGAGGGTTTTTTGTCTGAAATCACAGGTGTTGATGTTGGTATAACAATGAATATAATGTTAACAGTAGTTGGTGATACTCTCAAGCAGGGTCAATCAGGTTATCCATTTAGATATTTAATATTTATAGCCGTGGCTATGTGTTGCGTCAGTTTGGTTGCAGTATGAAGCCCCCTCGTTTGAGATGTGGCGGGCAAAATTGTATAATATCTTTAATTTAGAATTTGGCCTCCAGTCTATTGTTTGAAATCAATGAAAAGACAGAAATTGGGAACTCAGATATGGGGGCCTATGATTGAGCATATGAAGTGAGCGGGTTTTCTAGTAAGCCTTTACTATACTTTATGTTTCTCACATGTGTATGTTTTTTTTCTTTTTGTTTGTGTTTTTTTCTGTAACTGACAGCCCTCATATTGCAAATCAGTTATTTTGTGTATGATTTTGTTTGTGAGTGTTTAAGTATCTATGTAATTGATTATGATCATCATTTGTTATGGATTGAATCAGAAATAAAAAATAAAAATAAAGAATACTTGTACTCCATAGTGGACAATATCTTACTCATTAAACAGAGCTTTTTATTTTCTTTTTTCCACACAAATAAAGGAGAAACACAATCACTCAGTTTTTTCAATCTTATGCAGCCTTCTTTTAGCCAGTCAGTGCTTTTGTGAGGCATGTATTGTTTACATAATGTTCCTGTGACTGACTACTAATCACATCAAACATTTCAATGGCCCTATGGGACCAGCAAATGTACTTATACTGTGCCACTATCTAATAAAAAAACAGGTGCTTGCCCAGTGTATTTTTTACAATGTGTCTGTTATATATTTTTTCTTGATATAACTACTCCTGTTGGTCAACCAACACCAGTGAGCCGTCAGGAGAGCACAGCCGCGTGGCAGAGACTGAAAGCCACAATAAAGGCCCGGCACATACACCTGCTCCAGCTCCGGGGCCCAGTTTCACCAGCTTCCCACCTGCTCTTGCAGCCTCCAGGCCAGACCAGTGCTGAAAGCAATTAGAAGCTGTCTGTCTCCGTGCTGCCCCTTTTTAGACCGGCTTCACCATTGCCATGTGCTGCATGAGCTGACTCACTCAGGCCGTCAAATGGCACTCCTTGAGGCCTGCATACAGCATGCAGAGACCCTCTTGGAGAATGCCCTCTCCTAGCTCTTTTTTAAATTTCTTTGGGTGGGAAGCAGTTATTGTGGGTGGAGAGGGTGGGCAGGGCATTTTTGGGAAATAATTTATATTTATTTTGGATGTTCGTTGAGGATGGGGAAAGAATGTGGGAGGCAGCCATGGTCCATGCAGGTAAAAGACAGTCTGCTGAACTCTGGTCATTGACACATCTTCCCATACCAATACATCAATGGGTTTTGATCCACATAGACCTCTTTTGAATCATTCAGATACTCTTGAAATATCCTATGAATGGTCATTGGTGCTGCCACTTGCTCAACCTCTTTTGTCATCGCCTCTGCACTGGACTTAAGTCCTGCCATTTAATACCAATACAATGCAGAGGTTGGGTCTAATCCTTCTGTTGCCGTTGTTGCCCATGTTCTGGTTTCTTTTATAGGCTGCTGTGAGACAAGACTGCCCTCTCTGGAAGTTGACAGTGGTACCCCAGAACCATTCTTCTTCCTGGTCTCTAGCTTGCTCAACATTCCACCTCTTGTAGTTTGAAACACCCCCTTCAGAAAAAGAAATGAAAGTGCCACAATTTGTTTGTTCTGTGGATCAAGTAGTGCAGCACAGATGTACTGTTTGGATGAGATGATGTCAGTTTGCAGCCTTCCATTACAAGGCAAGCAAAAGTGTAAGCTCTCTACAATGGCAACAGCAGGTGAAGCCCACATAGCATGCTGCTAGCATCCACCTAGTATGTGGCCCCTCCACCTTGCACTTGTGTATGGTCTCACTGATCTCAGTCAGAATGCTGATGGTGGTATCAGCGTATGGGCTTGGAGGTCGGCGCCTCAACAGATTTTGGCGGCTTTAGTGGTGCGGTGTGACCCCTGGTTTGCAGACAAAGGAAGCAAGGTTGTGAAGGAGTGAAGGAGAGCATGTGGCTCGGCCCACAAAGTCTTGGGGAAGAAAAGTGCTGCCAGCACCCTTGCTTGTAGATATGCTGAAGACCCTACAGGCAGAGTAGTAAAATAGTAAAATGGCAGTGAAATGGCTAACCAGAACCCCTCGAGGTACAGAGTTATGCAGGCGCTAGCCACAAGGAGTTGTGTAACAGGGCCCCATCCAAGGGGAACTAGAGGGATGCCCAAACTGTACTGTACTGGCTAGAACATAATATGAGGCAATTACATTCTAAACCAACAGCTAAGAACCACAGCACTCCCACTGCCCAGAAATCAAAATGATGCGCAGCCCAGGGACACATAGCCACTATGGCATGCAGGAACACAGGGCAGAAAGATTGCTTGGAGAAGTCAGAAAAAATGCCAGAAAAGCATTCACTTGCTTGTGCAGAGACTACTCAGGATCAATTTGACCAGTCAGGTCAATCTGAGTATAATGCATCACTAAGTTCTTCCTCGGCAAGCTCACCTTCTGCAACTCAGCTCAATGGTCAGCCGAGAGATAATCAGAAAGAAGTATGTTTAGAATCAGACCAGAGAAGTAAAGATGCGGATTTAGGCAGCGTTGCTGTTTCTTGTCCAAAGATACAAGAATACCAGTTTTTTCATAAATCGGTGACCAGCCTGCGGGATAGAGGAAAGATATTCAATGCATAGTATAAGAAAGGGTGACAACCCAATAAGACAAATGGGGACCAGGGAGACAGCCAGCCAAGCATTGATTCATATGAGGACAGTCGTAATCCAGTCTGGTCAAGTAACTTTGGGTGTTGAAAATCCTGCAGATAGTGGAGGTCAAGGAGGCTCTTTACCTATGGTTATGACTATCTCTACTCATATTGTGAATGGCACAAATATGGCCAATGGATGGGCCTCTACATTGCAGCCTGATGCACCAAAAACATTGTTGGAGACAGTTCAGGGGATTGCGGAAGTGCCCCATAGCTGATCAATGGAGAGAGGCATTGGCAACCTGAGAGAAGTCGGCACAATCAAGCTGCGAGGGGGAGGGAGGGAATAGTGAGTAGGACTGCAAGGAAATACTGTACTGTAGCAACCTCATTCTAATAATGAGACTATGTAAGATAACTTGCCAATGAACCTCAGGATCGTTCATGATGGAGGAAGGAACACGTGGACATGAGGGGACCGGCATATCAGGAGAGGCCCTTCCAGCTCTTGTATGAGTTCCTTAAATTATATCACCCGAGTAAGACCATCTAGGCCCCTACATACACCACCCTTCTGCACAGGTTGAATTTCACAGTTTGAAGTTAATGTTAATTTATTAATTATGAATGGTATTGCTGTGGCCTAGACTGGCACTGACAGCTGCCCACCTAAAAGAGGCTGAATGGAATGTGAACCGAGTAGCAGAATGGATAATTGTTCATTATGGACAGGGACACACCGTTAGGCTATAATCCAGTTTAAAATACTGTATAAAAACAGACGTCAATAAGTATTCTATGAGCTCGGAGCGGTGTAGATTGGTGTAAAGCAGTACTGCAAGAGATAATTGTCACTGAAGAAAAGCTTGATGCTTGTAAGCTGTAATGTCAAATATAAAATGCCAATAAAAGCATGTTTAAAAGAAAAAACATTGTTGGAGACAATAATGCAAGGAATAATGGAACTTAAGCAGCAACAGACCCTGGAGATTGAAATATTAAATCAAAAGTCAAGATTGAGCAACGTCTTGAACAAATGCCGCAAAGAATCCAAGAGGCTGAGTAAAGAATTTTAGACCTGGAGGAGAGTGATTTCACTGAATAAAGATGTCCTGGTTGAGCAAAAAACAGGCCCACCAGCTTGAGAATAAACTCAAAGATATTGAGTCATGCAAGGTGCTCAAATCTCCAGTTTATTGATATACCTGAGGGCAGTGAGTCCCAGGGCCCGGTACAGAGTGTGTCTAAGTTTATGGATTCAATGATTAGAAAGTACATTCTTACTGAAGCCCTGGCTAATCTTACATTCATGAGGGCACATCAGGTGCCAGCACATCAGCCCACTGGCATGAAATATTCAGGCACAATCTTGGTTAATTTCTTGGACTACAGAATTAAAGATCAGATTTGGACCTAAAAAATAAAAAAAAATGTTGTTTCCTTTGTTGGATAATATTGATATGAGGGTGTACTCAGATTTGTCTATTACAGCCGCTCAATGGCAAAACACTTTCCAAGGACTTGCTCGAGAATTTAAACTCCTGCGGTTGCAAACCTCGCTTGTCCATCAATCGAAGCTAAAAGTTCTGGCCGATGGTTAATTTCATGTCTTCATAGTGGTTGAGGAGGCACTGGCTCTTCTCTCAAGGCTTTCAAAATCTTAAAAATTCTAGTATTTTGTTTCTAGCATCCAGGAGACACTGGTCTGAGGGAAGATAGTGTTGTGATAATAGAGATTGTAGTTATTATTGTCTCATAGTTTTTCTCATTAGGGGGCTTTTTCTCTTTCTTTTCACAGTGGTCACAGTGGTAACCGAGGGGAGGGTTACACAAGGGACGTTGGGTGCAGCAGCAAGGCCCCCGGTGAGGGTAGGGTACCTTATGTGGCAAATGTGGGCTATCCCCAGATCCAAGGAAGGAATGTATGATGTTACAATGCATACATTTACAACGCATGCCTTTACAACACAGTTTTACACCGGAACATCCCTTACAAAGCATACATTTACATTGCATATCATTATGACAATTTTTTTTAAATTACATTTACATTTACAATGCATTCCATTACATCACATTATAACTTTAAAACGCATGCCATTACAAGGCATACCATTACAACCCATTTAAGGGTAGTGTTAGATAGTATAGAGGTAAAAATTACTATTCTAACTCCAGGGCAGCCGCGGCCGGTAGTGACGTGGGGAGGGGGTGGGGCAGAGTGGGGGCTAGTAATGTATGGAATCCGGACCTTAACAGGTAAGTAAACATAAAAATAAATCAAACTAATTTTGTTGCGCGCACTGCATCACCAAATGCGATGCAGTGCACGCACCGAAATACATTTTACTTATTTTTATGTTTACTTACCTGTTAAGGTCCGGATTCCATACATTACTACCCCCCACCTTGCCCCTCCCCCTCCCCACGTCACCGCCCAGCCGGTACTCCCACTACCGGCCGCGGCAGCTCCAGGGGGTGCAACAGAAGGGTTAGTGTTGGATAGTGTAGGGGTACTATGCGTTGTACTGGTATGTGTTGTAATGACATGCAATGTAATGCCTGCGTTGTAGTGATATGCGTTGTAGTGTCATGCGTTGTAGTGACATGCAATGTAATGGCTGCGCTGTAGTGACATGCATTGTAAAGGATGTTGCAATGTAATGACTGCGTTGTAAATGTAGTGCGATGTGATGACTGCATTGTAAAGGTTGCTTTCCCCAAGGAAAGGGTGGAGATTGGTGGTAGGTTGGTTTCTGAAAAAATTAGCAGGATTCAGTTGCGGGTGTAAATTCAATTTATTTTGAATAGCAAGAAACAAGCATACAGATGTGTGGCTTGTAAAAAAGATGAATCTTGCATATTATCAAATCTCAGAAAGTTAAAAACTAATGGATCAACAAATTAACATGATTATATATAATGAGAATGGGTTATTGAATTGGTGGAAGAGTAGAGCTCTGGTGAAGTGGTTAGCCTCATTTAAACCAAAGGTTATTTTTCTCAATGAAACGTATCTCAAAAGTAAGACACCCACATTTCAGGCCCCTAAGAAGTATTATTTGGAGTTTCATGCCTCAGCAGGAGTGGCAATGCACTGCTGTCAGATCAAACCTGGTCAGAGATACTTAATTCACAAGTTTTTTTAAATTTACACTAATTCAGCCTCTATTTTTATGGTTTGGGAGTTTTAAGGCCACTTTTAGAGGCCAGGTGATTTAGTTCAAAACTAAATTAACCAGGGCTCGGGCAGATAGGATCTAAGTTTGATAGACAGCTTTAGATAAAGCCTGCAGTCAGCTTATGAGATTGTTGGCAGGCTCAGTCCCTACAGGGTTCCACCAGCCTTTCGAAGATCAACTAGCAAGGGAAGAACAAGAACTTAAGGTTTTTTTTCTTCCAGAGCTTACGAACATAAGCTTTATGAGGAAAGCCAACAGGTAAGGAACATTTCTGGTCGGATATCTAAAAACCAGAGAAATAGGCTAACAATAACATGAGGTGTTCTGCAACAAGTATAATGGAGACTGAAAATGCAGAAATACCTGGAGCTTTTCTTAATCAATACATGAGTATTTATGAAGAAGTCGAAGGAGTATTGAAGCAGGATATTGACCAGTATTTTAATGGACTACAGTTCCCTCAAGTCTTGGACACTCAAAGAAGTGTTTTGAATAGCAAAATAGCATCCCGTGAGGTAGCTCTAGCTTTAAAAAACATGGCTAATGCTGAGGCGAGTGGGAGTGATAGGATTCCCGCAGAAATATATAAGACTTTTCTAGTTGAACTGCTCCCATTCCTTTGAATCCTTTTTAACAGCATAAAGGATGGAGCAGAAATACCCAAAAATTTAAAATATTTAGTTGTTGTTAGTTTCATTAAAAAATACAGATATCCAGTGAACCCTAATTTATACTGTCCGATAAGTCTACTGAATGTAGACTATAAGTTATACATGAAGATTTGGGCAGATAGGTTCGCACCATGTACACTATCATTGATTCATTTGGATCAAAATGGCTTTCTGCCCAAAAGATCAATGCCAGCCAGACCCTATTAATTGATCAAGCCATTGATTATTTTGTGGTTAATAATGAGAAGGCGGCAAGCTTATGACAGACGCAGAAAAGATGTTTGACCTTGTTAACTGAAAAACCCCTTTTTTATCTTGGTTGCATACGGCTGCCCACCAACAATTGTTGATATGCTTAAGAAGCTTTGCCAGGGGGCTAAGGCCAAGATTATTATAAATTCTCATGAAGTGGGGTTAGTTAAAATTAACTGCAGCACTCCCTAGGGTTGCACCCTTTCCCCGCTTCTATTTACTTTTTTAATCAAACCCTTAGCATCCATGACTAGTAAGATCCAAACTATTTTACTACCAATTGAGGGGATGTTTAAAATAAAGGTAATCGATGATAACATGGTGATATATTTAAGGGATGATTCAGAGTGCTGTGAATGAAATTGATAACTTCACATAAATTAGGGAATATTAAGTTAATCAGGCTAAAACCGAGCGTTTATTGTTTAAGACACCTCGTTCCAAGCTTCCTGTAGATTTACAGATGGTCCCACAATATCCAGTTAGGTACCTAGGGATTTTTGTCACAAATTATTTTTCCCAATTATTTCATTTAAACTATGGTGCAACTCTCGATAACGCAATAAGAGTGCTGGAGAGATGAGCATTTTACCTCTCTTTCTGGTTGGCAGAGTTGCGCTGGTCAACATGTCTGTTCAACCCTTGTTTTATTTATTTTCCTGAATCATCCTCTAAAAGTACCCAGTGGCTATTTTACAGAATTAGATATGGTTATTAGGAGATTTGTCTGGTCCAAGAAGCAACCCTAGGTTAAATTGTCTGGGCTACAGCTCAATATAATAGATGGAGGCTTAGCATTACTGATTTCAAACATATTATCAGGCCACTCTAATTGATTCCTTAGTTCTATCAGATGTTACAGTGTACGATAATGTTCGGTTAGAGAGCATTACTGGGGAGTTTTCTTCATTCACTTAACTTCCAAAGAAAATAAGGTATAAGGTCCTAGAGACCTTAGCCCTGCATATTCTGAGTTTTTTTTCAATTCTCAGACATTCCGGTCTGTCATGCTTATACTCCATTGCAGGACTGTGAGGTGTGGGGAAGCGACTCCCAAAAATGATGGCACAGTCTTGGTAAGCAGTGGGCTTTGAGAAACTGGAAGATATTTGCACTGTTACAAATTTGATCTCATAGGACTCAATAACCCAACCATTTGGCAACTGGAATATATCACTCTGCTTCAGCTTCGTTCAGATAACCAGTTTTCTAAAAGTTAATTATGTTGTGATGAAAGAAGAGATTCACGAAAATGGTTTTCGTATATATAAAACTTTGATGTCAGGAGTGGGAACTGGTACACAGATGTGAACCCATCATATTCCCATTTGCATAATAAAATGATTAGGACTTGAAATTTTGAAGAGGCCTATGCCAAGTGGGTAAGAGCTATTGAGAAATGTAATGCAACATGGGATTCCTTTTAAGCTATTGTAGTACATTGAAATTCTAGAATACCCCTTTTTTTTTTAGGTCTAATGGTTTGTAATTTATCATTTGATAACAAGTGTTACCAGGAATTTATGTATATTTTGGTTTAACATTTAGTGGATCTCAATTCTCCAACTACAGTAACTTATAATGAATTTTGAGTGATATGATAAACTGTATCTTAATCTGTTGTTTTTGGATACATGTTGGGAATCTGATTAGCACTACGCACTTTTTTACATTCATGACTGCATATCTTTGCACTTTAAATATCTGCCTTTATATGTATGGAAAATTTGAAATTGGTCCAGCTGATTCTGTAATGTACTGATTCGTACAAGGCACGTTTTCTCTACTTTTACTATCCACTTTTGCATTTTAATATAACTCTATTGGTTGCCGTTCATTTGTTCCCATCAATTGATGTGTTAAAGATTTATTGGCTTACACTCCCTCAAATACAATAATCTATAGTGGATCTTGAGTAATATGATGTACTGTATCTTATTCTGTGGGTTTGGGTACATGTCGAGAAATTGATTATTACCTCTTTGACTGTATATCTTTGCAACTAAAATACCTGCTGCTATGCATATATGCAATCAGGAATTGGTTTAGCTGATCTGGTATTGCATTGATTTGCACAAGGCAATTTTATCTGCTTTTATTATCTACTTCTGCATTTCTTCACATGTTGACATCCATCTGGAACTTATTTTGTTGAATTGATAAATGTATTACAGTACTTTTACAGTTGATATCGCTGTTATGCTTTGTTATTCTTCTATGTCTGTATCCTGCTCAATAAAAACATAAATTTAAAAAAACCAAAGTGTAAGCTCTCAATCGAGGCATGCACTTTTGTGTTTTCATTCACATCTGTGCGTGCGAACCATTCAGACACCTTCTTTAGCTTCATCATACTGTCTTCCTTGCTAATTTCCTATGTGACAACCTCAAAGGGGAGTAGCATATATGCCAGGCATTTGACTAGGCCCCATTTGTACGCATCCATGTCATAACATTCCTAATTGCACCCCCTCCTCTTCCAATGACTTAGTCATTGATCTGTTCATACTGCCCAAACAGATGTTGCATCATTTAATAGGTCGAGTTCCAATGTGTTGGCACCTCCTTTATCAGGGCTTTAACTGGTACTCTATTAGCATGCTGTATAATCTGCAACTGCTTGCAGGCTTTAAAAGAATGGCTGAAATGAGTACAGATCCTTCTCCAGGTGGTCAGTATGTTGCTGACTAAGTATTATTTGTTTAGAAGTTCTTGCAACAACAGATTGATTCCATGGGCCAAACACAAGGCCCTGAAATAGCTACTGTCTGCCATGGTCGTGACTATGTTACTGTCATTGTCTGTGGCAACAAATCCAATTCTGAGACCTCTGGGTCGCTGCCATTCATACATCTTGCTGTTAAATTCATCCAAGATGTTTACAGCTGTATGTGATTTCTCCGTGGTGAACAAGGCCACTGTTGCATGACGCTGAAAGCTCTTAAAACTTTCTTCAGGGCCAAGACCTGTAGATATCTTTTGCATTGCCCATGAAAAAGAGATCCAGTGTGCAGTGATGCACATGTAATCAGTTACCTGACAACTGGTCCACATGTCTATCATCATGTGGATAATGATATAAACACTTTACTTCAAAACTTGTCCAACCAATTGCAGCACATCGTGATGCACAGCTGGAACAGCAACTCTGGTTAAATAGGTCCGACTTGGAACCTTCCATTTCTGGCAGATGGCTGCCACAAATTCTAAGAATACCACTCCTGCCACAAAAGAAAATGAGAGGAGGTCCAGCTCTAACATGTTTGCCAGCTTTCCGTTGTAGAAATGTGGCGTTGAGTGGTCGCAGCCGTAGGGCCCCTCCTGCCTATACATTCCCGTAACAGTAGCCTGTATTTTGTACTTCTTTTCTGGGGCCACTGATTCAGGCAACTTTTGAGAAGCAGGTCTTGGTAGACTCATTGCTCATCATGGTGGGGCAGTCACTGTATGCCATGGTGTCTCAGTCTGACTCTGAGTCTTGTGCTATTGTGAAGTCCTTGAGGTGAGTGATTTTGCTGGCTCACTGCTGGGGACAGAGTTGCTTTGTGTAAGGATGTCATCCTCTTCTTCTTCATCATCACCTCCCACCATGATTGGACTTGTAGCTGATGTTTACCATCACATCAATGTTCAGCAATTTTTTTACGGTGCTCCTCCCACCGGATTGCTTGGTGTTTTATCACATGGGTTGTTTGACCTCCAGTGTCATAATGTATACCAAGCTTACCCTGATGAACATGCATGTTGTAAATGTTTCATACTGTAGGATGGTCCCCCTGTGTGCTAACCGTAGTAAAGTCCCATACTAGGGAGAAGTACTTTTTGTCTGGGCCACTGACAAAGCCTGACGAAGGACTGGAGGTAGGTGGGCATGTCGTCAATTGCTTCTCTGCAGTGTGTACTTCTACTGAGGTAGGTCTCAGCTGGGGCAATGCAAATGTGGGAGCTGGATGTGGTACTTGTGCCACATCCATTAGAGCAAGTTGAATAGCAACGTCAGACTCCTTTGTGTCAACTTCCACAACGACTATCTCATTGTCATCATCCTCCTCATCATCCCCTTCCATAATTATAAGGCTTTCAGGAACATTCATTTTCCCTTGCCTCTCGTGGCGTCTCCTGGAATCTGGCGGGGTCCATGCCACCTCCCTTTCATCATCATAAGATCTGGTGCTTCAAGAAGATGGTGGAGCATTACCCTTCCTTTTCCTTGCTGGAGGTCAGGGAGCCAATGGTTCTAAAAGGGCAGGTACTTGCTCGGCAGGTAGCTCAACCTCCAGTTCTAATCCAACATCAGGAAGATGTTGCAGAAGATTGCTGACTGCAGCTGCTGTCCAGTTTGCTCTGTTTCCTGAAACAATTGGGTATAACTTTGCCAAAGGGACAAATCCAATTCACTGTCACTGCTTGTTAGTGTCACCATGATTGCAGTGGCTGTCTCACTTACAGACACAGTCTTGTTCTTACTTTGGGGTGGTGCTTTTGATGCGGGAGTGCTGGTCCCAGCTTGGAGGCCGGTGCGACAGGCAGCCAACGTTGTCCAAAAAAGGTTTGGGCCAACACACCACTGGTGGAAAGCTGCTTCTACTCACTGACCACTTTCTTCTCAGCAAATTTCTATGGGGTCATCTTAAAACTCTCAGTTGGCAGAGTCACTAAGCTGAACAAGCAGAAGAGATTGTAGGACTGACATGTGACGTCACTGTACAGGCCTTCTGTTTGGCAGTACTGCAAGTGATATCTCTTCTTTTTTTGTGCACCTAATAGCAAACAAGAACAAAAAACACTTAGTGAAACATGGCATTGTTGTAGTTTGAATTAGTATAGACAAAGGCCATGCTAAAAAAAAAGATTTCCCATCAGGATAACATATAATATACAGATAGAGCACGTTTCTTTATGTACAGTTATTCTGAAGGAGACATCTGTGACACTCAGGGAACTGTATGGGTAAATGTAATAATAATCATTTAAAAAAATGGAGGTTAGTGTGCTCCAATGGCAGGCAATGTGGTCCAGGGGGAAATAGAATAATCATTAAAAAAATGAATGATGCTGATGTGTCTGCAGTTCACAGCAGCAGGGTGTCTAGGAGGAAATGGGATTATACCTAAAAAAAACTGAATGCTATTGCGTGGCTGTGCACCTATGGTGGATGGATGAAGGGATCGACCAAGGCAAAAGAAAAAAGAAAAAAACATTAAAAAACAAAGTTTACTCAAAAAAACAAGACAAAAATAAAAGAAAACAATTAAAAGACTTAAAAGAAAAACAAACAAAAATAAAACAAAGACAAAATTTAAATAAAAAACAATCAATAATTTCCAATGTTTTTACGGGGGGACGAGAAAAAAACTATTATGAGGCTAGGAAGCAGCAAAACTGAAATACTGCATATAATGTATCAGCACTGTTAATTAAAATCATATTCTTAATATACTTACTAAAATGATCCTCAAGCATATTATTAAACTGATATCACATTCATCCACTCAAGCTTATGGCAAAAGCACACTGGCTGGATGCACAAAATGGCTGCCAGGCAGTGCCACATGGTCAAACAATAGCAGCAAGCAAGGAGGCATGGTGAACAATGAACACATGTAAGCCTATGGCAAAGGCACACTTGCTGGATGCACAAAATGGCTGCCAGCCACATGGCCAAACAACAAAAGCAAGCAAGGAGACATGGGGAACAAGGAAAATAAATTCAGGTCTATGGACACAGACTCCACAAAATGGCCCCTGGCCTCATGGCATGGAGAACAAAGACAAATCAATGGTGGCGTATGGCAAACATTCACACACACATACGCACACACACCCACATACACACAGACACACACATACTAGACAGACAGACAAAGAAGGCATGGTAACACTGAGGAAAACACTGCCATTAATTCAGCAGTGCCAAAAACGGAAATTAACTGAGCTATAACTGAGCTATAAGTTTTTACAACAACACACCTCCACCCAAGGCATCAAATATATCCCCACATATACACTTTTTTGTACACAAACAAGTGAAATACAAAAATACCCCACCACATTCTTAATTTACTCCAAAACCATCCCAGCCCTAAATTATATTTGAACACAACATATACCACAGAAACAGTTGTTTCATGCACCTATGACACTCATTGGCTCGGGCCTACCTAGGGTGACCAACTGACATGGGTGCAAATTTAGGACGGTGAATGTAAAAATTCAGGGCAAAGGGTCAAAATTCAGGACAAAAATTCAGGACAGGAGGTCAAAATTCAGGACAAAAGGTACGTTTTAAATACACATCAGAAGAGGTCGCGCAATAGTATATAAGTAAGTAAATAGAAAACCACTTAAGTATAAGTGAAAAGAAGTTTATATTAGGTTGAGACAATTGTGCACTTCACAGTATTTCAGTATGCGCACAGCTTTGAGCAAGCACGCAGGTCTTTTTGTGGTAGCAAAACCGCCCCCCCTACCTTTCCAGCCTCCCAGTGAAACGCCTGATGCCCGGTGTGAGAAGATGGGTTGGTATATGCTGTCCACTAGTTAAAGTGGCCACCTTGTACCAGGCCACACGACCTATGATGTATGAGGTCAAAGATACTATATAACCAAAGATAACCTTATTGAAAGCTACCTAGTGGTAGCTATGGAGAGCAGCCTTCAGGCTTAATCTTGAAGGAATGTAAAGCAGTTTGTTTTACCAGAATATCACCTCCTAAATGAATAAATGAATAAATGAATAAATGAAAGGAGAACCACACAATGTTTATATAAAAATATGCATTTATTAATATAACACTCTCTACAAAGCACACAATACTAAATCAATAGAACATTCGTTAATACCGAAATACACAGCGGGCTCCAGGGGAAACTGAACCATATACTAGAAAAATGGTATAACAACAACAACTTCAATAGGCACAGTGCCTAGAGCACATGGAATCGCTGGAACCACCCAGAGAAGTGACACAGGGAGCCCACATAGGATAGGTGCAGTAAGGAAACACAGACACGTGCTCTGTACAACTCTATGGGAAAGTCGCGGTTGGAAATGTATAAGTTAAGGACACTTCTAAGAGTACTTTGAGCAAACCATTTGGAACTTAAGAGGTTCTAAGGCCAACCCACCAGTGGGTACCAAGGTACCCATGTTACCTATCCCAGAGGAGCCGGGTGCATGGGTGTCAAGCGGCATCGGAAACCTTTGTCATTTTCAATGGAGAGCAGCAAAGAAGTACTGCTGCCAGGAAGACGAAGAGTGTCGAGTGGAATCCAATCCTGGATTCGAGGTGAGAAGAACCTGAAAGCAGAGGGGACAGAGTCTGGGTCAATTCAGGTGACCAGGGGTTCGGTAGTCGAATGCCCACCGATGTGGGGTGCTTATGGGAAGAAGAAGAGTTTCTTGACTCTGCAGCCACGGGGACCAGGAGATGTCAAGGGCAACCAAAGTCCGGAAGTGAGCTATCCTACAAAGGATATCGAGAGTTGAGGGGTCGATGTCCGGCTGGAGCACCAACAAGCCTGGGCAAATGCAACCCACGCGGTCAGAGGAAACTGGTTACGGTGTGGACCAGCAAGGTCCAGGGGACTCTCCAAGCAATGGAGAGTCAGGGCTCATCTGGAGCAATCAGGTAAGATCAAGAATGAGCAAGGTGACCCTCACCAGGACCCACAGGCCAACGGACCAGGGATCGTGAGGAGATCTCAAGCAAGTCTGCAAAGCACCAGCCCACAGGACACTCGTGTAGTGAAGGCAGGAAATCTTCAGCGCAAATACTGCTTGGTGTCAGAACTACACAGAGTCCAAAGCACGGGCACAGGAATTGTCACTAAGCATATGCAACTGCAAATGTATGCTTTACACAGGGGTTCTGGTAGCATGGTCCCCATGAGGGATACTGGTCTCAGTATGCCTGAGAGGGCAGATCGACCTCAGGTACCTTCGGGAACCCACATCCTGTGTTGCTGAAATCTTCAGATACCTCAGGAGCTTGGAATAAGCAAACCGGTCAGATGCGTTTAGGTGCCTGCTTTTGCAAGGAAGTAACTCCTTTACTCCAGCATCGTGCAGGCAGTTGAAGTACTTGGTTTCCTACTATAACTACATAACCAACACCCTGGACCAGCTAATCCCGGTAAAGCAGCTCAAAAATAGGAACAAAATCACAGCCCCCTGGTACAATGAAGAACTGAAACAACTACATCAGACATGCAAGAAGGCAGAGAGGAAATGGAGAAAGAAGTACTTAGAGCCAGACAAGAAAGAACTGAGATTAGCGCAGGCTAAGTACAAGGAGCTTATCTTAAAGTCTAAGGCAGACTTTTATGCGAACTCCATTTTTCAAGCGCCTAATGGTACAAAAGCCCTTTTTAAGATCGTTAAGGATCTCTCTAACCCGACCTGTTTTAGTAACAAAGTGGCGGCATGGCAGAAACTTTGCAACGAGATTGCCTTCTACTTTAAAGACAAAATTGCCAAGATTGTTGGTGCTCTCCATCCTAACAGTATTCGCGATCAGGACAACCCCGAACAGAAGGCGGATGAGGATCCGTGGCAGTCAACCACCCTGGACAATTTCCAGACTCTCACGGACACCTCTTTTAATAACTTGGTGCACAGTGTGTCCTCGAGCTCCCCCTCCTCTCACCCACAAAATCTGGAAGACACTTGGACAAGTTACCTTACCCTGGCTGCGACAGATTTGTAACCAGTCCTTGGAAGAAGATACAGTCCTGGAGGGGTGGAAGCAAGCAGTGGTGACACCCTTGATTAAGAAGCCCTCACTGGACCCAACAACCCCAGATAGCTTTAGACCTATTTCCCTTCTGCCATACCCGATTAAAATCCTGGCAAAAGCTGTAAGCAAGATTCTATCATGCTTTCTGGAGGATAAACAACTGCTGGATAAGGACCAATTCGGGTTCCGCCCATGTCATGGAACCGAGACGCAGCCATGGTGGATAACCTACGCATGCGGGCCGACAACAGGAATGCCACTGTTTTAGTGCTTCTCGATATGTCGGCCGCATTCGACACGGTGAGCCATTCGATTTTAGTGGAGAGACTGGGGAAGATAGGGATGAAGGGACGGGTTTTGCAGTGGCTACAGTACTACCTATCGGGGAGACAGCAGGTGGTGATCTTGGCACCGTTCACCTCCAGCAAATCCCCGGTAGTTTATGGGGTACCGCAGGGCTCTGCGATCAGCCCTATTCTTTTCAATATCTATCTACAGCCCTTGTTCCCCATCATTAAATCATTTGGAGTCAACCTGGTCAACTACGCTGACGACACCCAACTGGTGTTCTCCCTGGAAGGGTAACACGCAGTATCCATGGACACGTTCCAGGAGTGTATGCGTCAGACTGCTAGCTGGCTTGGGAGAAACTCTTTACAGTTTAATGGTGGGAAAACCGAGGTGGTGTATTGCTCTTCTGTTAAGATGTCTAAGCACATACCACTGGAGTTTAGGCTCACCCCGGAGGAGGAACCTCTGGTCCCTGTCAGCACGGTGCGCAATTTGGGGTCCTGATGGATGCTAATCTCCAAATGGAGTCGCAGGCAAATAGGACTGGCAGTGTGTGCATCTCCTTGTTGCGCATACTGCGCCAGATACTCCCTCTACTACCAAAGGACTTGCGCTCCCTTGTAGTGAGAAGCATAGTGCTAAGCAGGCTGGTTTATTGCAAATTCCTGTATCTGGGAGCACCACAGTACATCTTTCAGGGGTTGCAGAGAGTTCAGTCTGCAGCAGCAAAATTGGTGCTAAGTAGGCAACGTAGATCCTCCACTACCCTGGCTCTGAGAGACCTCCATGGCTACCTAATAAGGAAAAGGTCCACTTTAAATCGCTCTGTGTAGTGTACAGAGCGGTACACGACCTGGGCCCAGGCCCACTGCAGGAAAAATTCACCTGGTACCATCCCAAGAGGCAGCTCCGCTCCTCTAGTGCAAGTTTGATGGTGACTCCTAGCTTTAAGCGTTCTAGGATGGGGGAAGGGCCTTTAGTGTGGCTGCTGCCCATCTTTGGAACGAGCTAACTCAGAGTATCAGACAAATCAATTCTCTGATCGAGTTCTGAAAGAGTCTGAAAACTTGGTTCTTTCCCAAGGATTGATCCCTCTTTTTCCAGATACTTTGGTCTGTTCGCATGCTGGTTATTTTCTCAGTCTAAGCGCCATGATACCTGTAGGGTGGCAGTTTGCGCTATATAAGAATTTATTAGAATTACAATTACAATTAACAGAATCTTGTCCAGGTAAAATCTGAAGTCCTGTAGCCAGGTAACCCACGTTATACCCATGAGAAGGGGTTGGAAAGATTCTGTGGACCCTCCTAGGGGAGGGGCAGGACAGAGAGGTGGCTACAGCCATGTCCTTTGTCCAGGCATTTATAGAAGATATCTATAAAGGCTTCCCTATTACTGCTCTGGACTGCACTGAATTACTCAGCTATGGGACAATGAATGCCCTAGAGGTATTTCCTCAGATGGAGAAGCATCAGTTACTTGCCCTTTGTGCAAAAAATAAATCAGGCTCATCGGCCGATCCTCTGAAACCTGACCACTTAAGGAGAATTTTACCTATTATTTCTCCTTCTCTTGGCAAAGTGATTAATAAATCAAGCGATCGTTCCTATAGCATGGAAACAGGCCAGATTATCGCCTTTGCTTAAAAAAAAAACCTGGATGCCAAAAAAACTGAGAATTTCAGGCCAATCTCACTGCTCCCCTGGACTGCTAAAATTGTGGAAGCATACATTAACTCCATTCTTTCGGATCACCTGACCAGTAATAATATACGTGAACCCTCGCAAAATGGATTCCGTGCTGGCCATGGTACGGAGTCAGGGCTTTTGAAGGTACAAGAACATCTTTGGGCAGCACTGGACGCAGGACAGACTTCGGCACTGATCCTTCTGGTTCTCAGTGCCGCGTTTGATACGGTGTCACATGCCATTTTGCTACATCGATTAAAAGAGGCAGTCATCTGTGGCCTTGCTCTGAAGTGGCTTGCGTCATTTCTTGCAGATAGGTCTTATCAGATGACTGCTCCCCCTTTTTTCTCATCTGCATTTCCCATGAATCCCATCAAGCACGGAGAACCACAGGGTTCATCTTTAAGTCCTCTGCTCTTCAATTTATATGTACAACCTTTGGCTGTTTTGGCCAAGAGCAGAGGGCTGACGGTGGTCTCCTACGCCGATGACACGCAACTGGTGGTGGCACTCTCTGGTAACTCCAGGGACAACGCCGCTAAGTTCCAAGGTGATCTTGCGGCAGTTGCCGGCTGGTTAACAGCCAATTGCCTACAGCTGAATGCTAGCAAGTTAGAGGTGCTGCTGGTGGGAAAGGACCATGGGTTATGGAATGAGCACTGGTGGCCCAGTAATCTAGGTATCCCTCCCAAAAAGGTGGTAAAAAACTTGGGGGTCTGGATGGACTCTTCGCTTAGTCTCCAGACTCAAACAGAGAAGGTAGCGGGCACCTGTTTCGGTCTCCTCTGTGGGCTGAGATCTATCCTGGGCTTCTTCGATGCCCCGACTAGACAGCTTATTATTCAGGCACTGATTATTTCTAGGATTGATTATGTGAACTCTCTGTACCTAGGGGTATTAAGGCTACAGAGAGTTCAGAATACCGCAGTGAGAGCTCTTCTGGGCCTGCGTACAGTCTGCTCAGTGTCTAGCAGTCTTCGCCGTCTTCACTGGCTGCCTGTGGCTCCAAGGATTGAGTTTAAAGCACTCTGTATAGCTTTCAAAATTCTGAAGCTTGGATCTCCAAGCTCACTGACAGATTTGCTTTTGTTCTATGTTCCCCCTCGCCAACTTCACTCCATGGGCCAACATTTGTTGCGGGTCCTTCGCGTCAGGAAAGTTCGAGCTGGAGGTAGCTCCTTTCGTTATAGAGCGGCTGTTCTTTGGAATTCTTTGCCCACCCACATTTGTGGTATTAACAATCTCACTCAATTTAGGCAAGCTATTAAAACCTTTCTCTTTCCTACTGTGTAAACCCTCTTTTGTATTCTGCTGTTACTTTGCTTTTAGCGCCGGGACGCCCCTTGGCTGGGTTAGCTGTCGCGCTCAATAAATGCTTTAAATAGAAATAAATAGAAATAGAAATAGTTTCTCACCAGAGCAGGAGCAAACGGCTCCTGGAACTTGTTTGAGCTGGACTATGCACAGGGACACCAAATGTGCCCGCAGTACAGACTTTCTGGCACTCTAAGAGTGCACCCACCCAGACCCAAACCACTAGATCCTGTCTGGGAGGTGGTTACACCTCCCTTTGACAGGATGCCTATTGTCATGCCTTCCTCTGCGCGAGCTTGGCCCAGCAGCAGGAGAGCAGAAACGTGTCTGTGGCTAGCAGCATCCATTTTGTGCTGCCCAGGTCGATAAAGCGGATACCTGGTAGACCGGTGACCCACATATGTCACTTCAGAAGGGTGCAATCATACCTCCCATGCCAGCTACTGGTGTGGAGGTACAATTCCAAGGTGTTTGACACCAAACACAACATGCTTCTAAGCGGCCGTTTTAAAGTTAGCATTTACTGCAAGGTTATAATGCGCTTAAACATATATGTCTGGCTTTGGGCGTGGCTTGCGCGCCGTTACGAGATGGCTGATCGTGCTTGAGCTCCGGGACATCAGTGGCTGTCGGGACGATTTTGGGATCCCTATTGACAGCGTTTTTCGTCCCGAAATCGGCATATTCATCCGGAATGTGCCGCTGTCCTTGTTGAAGAAGGCAGGAACTTAATTTTACATCGTTTAGAAGCTCTGCTCCTTGAATTTCGCGAGCGGCCGCCATTTTGTTTTTGTGATGGCGTCTCTCGCGTTTTCTGTCTCAAGTGCAGTGGCGGGATACCGGAACTCACGTTTCAAACTAACATGAGGTGATATTTGCTAATACTTCTCTACTATTGATCTCACGGATGTGTTTCAATGTCTGCAAACACTTTTATGAGTCTTTCTACTTGATGTGGCTCCATGACTGACATCTTTGGCCTCCCTTTGTTGTTTCGCTACTGTATTTTGACCAACTTGGGTTGTTGTACTGCTTCACCTGATTTAGAGGTTGCTCGACATTTGGACAGTCCTGTTTTTCTATGCTCTTGTGGAACCTAACATGGCGTTATTTTTCCTCACTTGCTTCTGACCGCCATTTTGAGCTCTCTTGCCACGGCTTTGGTCCTTGCTTGTCGCCCATACAGGTTCTACTATCAGTGAGTCCTTGTGAGTTGCCTTCTCCACACATTTCCTCATGACCCTTATGTCTTTGTGAGCCTTCACCTGCTTTTTTGTTATTTTTTGGCCCTCTCTTCATCTATATTTTTCTACAATTTGTGCTATTGGGCTCTTGTTGTGGTGCTATTTTATGGCTGACAACATGGGTCCTCCTTCCACTACCAAAGACTCTACAGGTGCTCTGAAGAGGTCTAAGCAGATCTCTCCTACCCCAGAGTCATCTCAGAAAGATTCTGCTACTACATTGGACACTATTCTTTCTCGACTCAATACTGTGCATGATATCGAACAATCTACCAAGACTAATACGGACTTACTGCAAGTTGAGGTGGCAGCTCTCAGGAAGGATTTTAAAGATTTGTCTATTCGTGTTACCACTGCAGAGTCTCGTATTAGTAATGTGGAAGATACTACGCATCAACATTCTAAATCTCTTCAACAAATGGAGCGTTCAATGGCGGCCCTTCGGAGAGAACTTACGGAGCAGGAAGACCGTAACCGTAGGAGCAATCTGCGTATTTTTGGTCTACCTGAGGATGCGGAAAAGTCAGCCTCTTCAATGATTGACTTTTTATATCAATGGCTTCCCTCTACCTTGCAAATTTCGTTTCAGAAAGACTTTGAAATTGAAAGAGCTCATAGAGTGCCTACTTTTCGACCCAAATCCTCAACACATCCGAGGGCGTTCATTTTTAAGCCGCTACGTCACCACCATTCAGAGCAAATATTGGCCCATATGAGGAAGATCAAGGCGGTTCACTGGGAAGGTCACTGGATTGCTATCTCGCAGGATTTTGCTAGAGACACTGTCATTCGACGGAAAGGCTTTCTCAATTTGCGGAAACGTCTTATTGACATGAAGATTCCCTTTTCTTTTGTGGGGCCTTCAAAATTTTGTATCACCTTTAAGGGTCGTTTTCGTATTTATTATGAACCTTCTGAGCTTTCCACTTTCCTAGACAATCAGTCTGAATCTCAAATGGATTCCTCCCTTGCTCCTGGTTCCTCTGTTCCTTGAGCTTTGTTGTGTTTCTTTTCATGTATTTGTACTTTCCTCTGCCTAGCTTGTGGTTTTGCTCTTAACTATAACTATTAGTTCTTTTTGCTCTTTCCAGTTTTTATGATGTTTTCTTCTATTTGCTGTGCCGTCCGTTAGACGTCAAGGTTCCGGCCTTTATTATTGTTCTTATGTATCTTTTCATATCCTTTCCTCTTTTATGTGGTTGTTGTTCGTATTTTATCTTTTTTATGTCTAATAATTTGACCTTGCTTATGCTTTATTATTTATGTTTATCTCTTCTTTTGTGTTGTTCTATATCTTGTTGTATTCCTGCTATATTTATATTATATGCATTGTTCACTTGATGTACTCCCTATGTTTATATATCGTATGTATTTCATGTGTTGGCACTTTTTATCTTTCTTCAGATCTGGTGTTTTTTTTATGTTCCTTTCTCTATGTTTATATTTTTCATATAGTTATTTCTCTCTATTTGTTTTGTGGTCAGGATACATGTTCTGGTTATAATTGGTACACATACCTTATTGCCTTTTTTATTTTCTTTTTTTCTTTGGACAGAATGTTCTGTATTATTGTTTCTTGTTCGTTCTTATTTATGTTGTTTCTTTAGTTTTACAGCATCTCTTCAGTATTTAATTCTACTTATTTATTATGTTTCATTACTTTACAGGGTCCCTGTATATTCTATCCCAATGCTTTCTTGTATTTTTTCTCTTTTGATACACTTCTACTTATTGTTATTTCTGGTTCATATTTATTCAAGTTGTTTTTTGTATTACAGTATTTATTGAGAATTAATTCTATTTTTTTCTATTTACGAATAGTTGAATATCCTTTTTCTCTCTTGATGAAATTCTAGTTTTTGTTAGCTCTGGTTCATTTTTAGGCATGATGTTTTTCTTACAATATTTATGATGTATTCCCTATGAATTGTTAATAAGCATGATTAGTTTACAGATGTATTCATATTATTTCTATTGCAGTACTTATTGTGTATTAACTCTACCTATTTCTTCTGTATGATTAGTTTACTCACTCTGTTTATATTCTATGTATATAGTTCATTGTTTTTCTTCTCCTTTGATGAATTCTATCTATTGTTAGTTTCTGGCTCATATTTATTCATGATGTTTTTATTACAGTATTTATTGAGCATTAATTCTACATATTTAATATATCAGTTCCATATACAGGATATATGCTTACTCTTTACACGTAGCTGTCTGCTTGCTCTTTCGATCGACCTATATTTATTATTATTGCTTGTTCATATATCTTCATAATGTTTTGTTTTTTTAATATGTATTGCGCCTGTGTATCCCCATTTTTCTATAGTTCAGAGGATTCTTAAGGTTCTTCTCTTTTATCTGGCTCTAAGTTTTGCGCTACACTGCTTCTTTCATTACCTTTTCTGCCTATCATCTACTTTTTTGTCTATTATGGGGTTGTTAATTTTATTATTGTCAGTTCCCTGGCGGTCTCCTTGCTTGTCCCATCCATGTCCTCCCTGGTATGAATTTGGTCCTCTATAGACCTCCCCTGGTGGGTCTATTTCTTTTGCACTTTCTATTCTTTTTTCTTGCTTCTCTTTCTCTTTTTCTTTTCTTTTCCTCTTCTCTTCTCTTCCTTTCCCTTCTTTCTCTTTTTATTCTTGGATCCTCGGGTAGTACTTTTTTGTTGTGTTGATAGTTGTTGGTTTTTTTGTGAGTGCTGTGTTTGATGTCTTGCTCCCTCTACCATGTTTCTTGCTCGGATTTTATTTCTGTGATAGATTGTGTCTGGTTTGAATGTAATCTCCCTTAATGTTAAGGGATTAAATCATCCGGTTAAGAGGGCTAAAGTTTTTGACTATTGTAAATCTCTTTCTTCGGATTTAGTACTCTTACAAGAAACAAAAGTTTTTATAAAGAAGCGTTGTTATTACGGAAAGAGTGGGTTCTTGATATGATGTGTTCGGATGCCCTTGGTAAAGAAGAATGGGGTCATAACACTTATCTCTAAAAAATCTGGACTAACTGTGATTTCTGCTGAGCATGATGCTGAGGGACGTTGGTTGTTATCTGGATTGTTTGATGGTATTGCTGATCTTTATGTTCTGAACATTTATGCTCCAAATAATGATGATCCTTCTTTTTGGCAAAGGATCATTAAACTATTAGTTCTTACACCTCATAATGGTAATTTGATCGTTGGTGGTGATTTTAACTTACCATTAGATCCAGTACTAGATAGGAATTCGCTTTCTCTTTCCGTCCTCCTAGAGCTCATAAACAATTGTTAAATATGTGTTCTTCTGTGAATCTTCAAGATATTTGGCGTCTCCATAATCCTACGGGTAGTGATTTTTCCTTCTTTTCCTCCCCTCATTCTAGCTTTTCTTGTATTGATTATCTCTTAGTTCATTCGTCTTTAGTGCAACATTCATCTTCTCCGTACATTCATCCTATTCTTATTTCAGATCACGCGGCTGTTTCCTTTTCTCTCTTAAATTTAGCTCCTAAGAAAAAACCTTCCTCATGGAGACTCAATACGGAAATTCTCCATGACAAGGTTCAAGTTCAAAATTTACATGATGAGATTGAACATTTCTTTTCTGATAATGAAGGCTCAGTTAGTTCTCCGGTGGTTTTATGGGACGCTTTTAAGTGTACACTCCGGGGACACATTATTAAAGTTATGGCGAAAAGAAATGCTGACATCAAAAGGGAACTCGCTGATTTAGCAGATAGTATTAAACAACAGGAGCTTCTTTTTCGACGTACTAATGATAAACAATTGTTGCAATCCATTAAAACCTTGAAATATTCCTACAACACTATCGTCACCAAGAGAGCTCATATTGGGGTTCAGGCCCAGAAATCCAAACGGTTATTTTTGAAGAATCGTGCTGGTAAGATTCTGGCAGCGACTTTGAAATTTCAGGAGTCTAATTTTAAATCTTCTCAGATCTCTTCTATTACTGATAGATCTGGTATTAAAAAATTTCAGACTAAGGAGATTCTTGAGGTGTTTCGAGATTTTTATAGTTCTCTCTATACCCCCACTTATCAGTTGTCGTTTGAAGATTGCCAAGAGTTTTTAAAAACTATTCCTCTTCAGTCTGTATCTACGGCGGACGGAGAGAAATTGGGTGGCCCGATTACATCTGATGAAATTATATATGCAATCAAGTCTACTCGGTCTGGTAAAGCCCCTGGGCCAGATGGATTTCCCATCATGTTTTATAGGACCTTTCTCCCTGCTATGATTCCTCGCCTTAAAGCTGTTTTTGACGTGTTTATTCAAGAGAGCGCGGTTTCAGGTACTGGGGCGGATGCTACTATTGTAGTAATTCCAAAAGAAGGAAAAGATGTCTCAGACCCCAAAAACTTTCGCCCCATTTCCCTTCTTAATATGGAGGCTAAAATCTTTGCTAAGATTCTTGCTAAACGGTTGGAATCTTATATTCCTTCTTTGGTCCACTCATCTCAGGCGGGGTTTGTGAAGGGTAGACTTGCTAGAGATAATATTCGTACCTTTTGTCATATTCTAGGTACAGCTAAGCGGTCTACGCTTCCAGCTGCTGCTCTAGCCTTAGATGCCGAGAAGGCTTTTGATAAGGTGTCTTGGCCTTTTCTCTATGCAGTTCTTCGTGCACATAATTTTGGTGATTCTTTTGTTAACATGGTTATGTCCTTATATGCCCAACCTAGAGCGAATATTCGAGTCAATGGGACTACCTCTGAGTTTTTTAGTCTTAGTCAAGGTACTCATCAAGGCTGTCCCTTATCCCCGCTTTTGTTTTTATTAACTATTGATCCCCTTCTTAGATTAATTGATCTCCATCCAGATATCAAGGGGTTTACTTTTGGTTCGCATTGCATAAAAACAGCGGCTTATTCGGACGATGTTCTTATTTTTTAGGATGATATTGTATCAGCTATTCCCGCTCTTACAGATATTATTGCTCTTTTTTCTAAAGTCTCTGGTTATACTCTCAACAGGGACAAGACTGAGATGTTCCCCCTGAATGCTTATTGTTTCCCAGCGCATATGGGTGACGCTGGCTTTAAGTGGCAATCTAAACATCTCAAATACCTAGGGATTTGGTTCTGTGGTACTCTCTATGATACGGTGGCATATAATGAGGCGCAAACTTTACTCAAAGTTCATCAACTCTTAGATACTTGGTCCCCTAAATATATTTCTTGGTGGGGTCGTATCCAAACTTTAAAAATTATGATTACTCCTATCATTAACTTTGTCTCTTCTATGCTTCCGGTGAAATTGTCCTCTTCCTTTTTTCGTGAGATTGACTCCATTACTTCTAAGGTTCTTTGGAGCGACAAGAGGGCTAGAATTGCATATAAGTCCTTGAGAAAACTTTATGAGATGGGTGGTTGTAATATTCCTGATTGGGAGAGATATCAGGTGGCTTTTTTAGCTTCCCAAGGTGCTTTATGGTTTTCCTCGATTCCTGCTCACACACCGTCCTGGATATTAATTGAGCAATGTCTCTCATTTCCCTTCCCATCTTCTTCCTTTTTAACCACATCCACGCTATCTATTCCATTTTCCCGCTCAATTATCTTGGATACTATTGCAGCTGTTAGATCTGTGGATAAGACAGTAGCTACCCCAATTCATAAATCTAGGTGGTCTTCTTTGTGGCGTAATCCTAGAATAAAATTTGTTATTGATCCCACGTTGATCCCTTACTGGACTTCTAAAGGAGTGCCGTTAGTTCGTCATCTATATGACTCCAATAATGATCTGCTGCCCTTCTCCTCCTTAGCTCAACAGTTTTCGCTCTCTAATTTGGACTTCTATAAATTTCTAAAAATTAAAGTAGCTCTTGCTAAATTACGCCTGGAGCCCAATTCTCCCACTCTTATGGTATTTTCCTTGTGGCTTAGATCTGGTCATGTGGCTTCAAAAATCTATACATTTTTGTCTTCTACTTCTTCTGCCTCACATACTGTTACCCAACATAAATGGTTACATCATTTTGATAAGGAGCTTACTGAGCATATTTCTCCGGAAACCTGGCAGTTGATTGGAAAGTTTTCGCTCCGTGATAAGATTGCCCCCTCTTTAACAAAATCCAAATTTTTCTCTATCAACCTTCTCCATTGGACTCCGGTGCATTTACATTCGCTTAATTTGAAAGATGATGATCTCTGTTGGAGCTGTGGTCTGGCTACTGGTGATTATTCACATATGTTTTTTACCTGTTCTCTTTTACAACCCTTCTGGGATCTCATAAATAAGCATCTTATATTAATTTTTAATACTGACTTTAAGCTTTCCTTTCCCATGGTTCTGTTGGGCCCATTAGCTTCCTGAGTGCCTTTGTCATTGGATACCTTAGATTTGCAATTATTGGATCTTTTATTGACAGTTGCTGTTAGGTAATCCTTATGGAATGGAAGTCTTTTTCTTCCGTATCATATCATACATGGTGGGCATGGGTTTCTTTTTTACGAAGTGCACACTTTTCAGTTGATGTGGCTCATCTTACCCCTACTATCTCTAGTAATGTTTGGAAAGCTCTGGACGCATATATGGATTTGGCTTCAAAGGGATTGGTTACCCAGTATCCTTTTGTGTTTTCTAATTGATTGCTATTTCTTATTTGTGTGGTGTGTTTTTGTAGTACTGCAGTGGATCCTTCCCTTTCTTTTCTCCATGTCCACCTCTTTCCTTTCCCCCCTTGTACTTCTTTTATTCTTCTCTTTTTCCTTCTTCTTGCGGTCTTCCTTTCCACTCTCTTTCTTCTTTCTTGCTTTATATTGATAATAGTGATACCATTCACAGACATTTTGGTTCACTGAGATAACCTTTTGGGTCTCTTAAATTTCACTTATGTATCAATTTTAATTGGTTATATCACTTCATATTGTATTTAACTATTTCTTATACTTCTTAAAATTTAATAAACTTATGGAACACAAAAACATATATGTCTGGCTTCATCACAGACAACCCCGGAGAATGGTCTTTGAAGATTGCAGAGGGTCTCTGCTCATGCAGGGGCACCCTCTTATGTAAAACCCAGCACCCTGCCTTCAGGATTGTTAATATACTTAACAGAAAAAATAGCCAGACAGGTTTAATTTTTTTGAGTTTTATCACACCTAGCCAAACAGGTCTAGGTGGTACGACTATTTTATTTTTGTCTTTTTGTCTTTTTTTAGAAAAACGTTTTTTTAATAAATGTCATATGTCATCAAAAGAACAGTCATCAAACAATAATGAACACATACAGACATTAAAACATCAATGTACATATACACAAATGTACAATATACACACAATCAATGCTGTGGGTTAGAATAAACACCAAATACACACTAGTACAATGCCTCCAATAATTTCATCACAAGGCACCAGTCCTTCATATTATATACAAGTAGACAGGCAGACAAAACAGTTCATTGGTACTGCCTGCCTGTCTTACTGAGCCAGAGACTAGATTGATACTTCTGGGGTTGGACTCCTAGGGATAGAAAGTGTGGTAATATTTAATAACCCTAGCGGCACTCCTCTTCTCTTTCCCAGGCTCGGGGTCAACGCGTTTCGAACCACAGTGTAGTTTACGGGTTCTCCTCAGCACACGGACTGGAGATAGCCAAAACTGTAAGTAAAAATAATGGGATTTGGTGTCAGTATTGTAAGAACTATTAACAATGTTACTAAACTCTCAGATTCACTTATTGGTATCGTTAAATACCTGTGTGTAGCACCATAGAGCACTGTTGTTGAAAATTGCCACTCGAGTGTGAGGATTCTGCAGGTAGACACAAACATAGGAAAGGACCTGTCACCAGGATTATCACAGCGCTATGCTACAATAATCGCTACCGGCCCTCATGTTACTGAAGCCTACCTTAAGAGTTGGCGAGGTAGCGTGTTGAGGGGAGGGGCGCCGGCCGTTCTTCAGCCCGGGACTCTTTTTGTGCGCGCTTTTCAATTCAGCCACTTCGTTCTCTAGTCAAACGGGAGATACCAGTAATTAAATATATGCCCCGTATGTCGTGTCTAATTCTGCACGTAGGTGCCCTCGATATAAACGATACTAAACGATTACTCTAGCGTTGCTTACTTGCTAGTTCAGCAGCTCTCTCCGCTCATTCTCGCTCGGCGTATGACGTGTACACGCCGCGCGCATGATTCGATCTTTTAAAGGGGCCGCACGTATCGGGACGTGCCTGAAGCACGGCGGGGAAAGATGGTATTTGTAGTGCATCGTCCATCAAAATGAACTCAAACTAGCACGGCCATCGCAGATGTCTGTCACAGAAAATTTCTAGCAAGGAACTGTGTAAAGACTGTACTGGTCAAAGGTTACTCAATTCGGACAGTTCGTTCAGCCCAGAGGTGGCTGTATCAAATTTCAGTATAAGATACGCTTATTTCTGTGACAAGCGTATTTCTGGGTCCCCACCGCCGGAGGCTTTTATCACCGCCAACACAGTCCATTTTAAATCATTAACCGAATGGCTATGATGTAAAAAGTGAGACACCAAGGGGGCTGTCAGTACTTTGTTGTTGATTCGTGAGCGATGTTGAATATTCCTCTGTCGCACCTCCTGTGTTGTCTTGCCGATATAGACTTTTTTGCATGGGCACTGAATCGCATATACTGCATACTTCGTCTTGCAATTAGTGTGTTCTTCATGACGCCAAAATCTCTTTCCATTAGTAAACAATGAGCCTTCCATTGTGAGATTACATACGGAACAAGTGCCACATTTATGATGTCCTTTGACAGGGCTGAGTCCGAAGATAGTGCTCTGAGTGTCTCTTTTACTTGGAGGGCGTGTAGATGTGATTTGCTGCCCTATTCTCCGATTTTTCTTAAGTGCAAACAGGGGGGAACCAACATCAGGCATCACTTCTTCTACTAAGTGCCAACAATTTCGAATGATTTTCTGCAGAGGGTGCATATGAGGTCCAAATGTAGACACACACACCATCCGCTGTGTCAGTGTTGTTTGGCTCTTCTCAAGTATCAGGATTGTTAAGGCCTGCCATCGGGGTAACTGATAGGTATTTAAGTGTAGTCATTTAGATATATATAGTGGACCTTTATCTTAAGTAAGTGGTGCAAGCACCAGCTTACAAGGTCTGCTGTAGCAGGCTGGTCATGTTAATTTGGATGGCCTCTCAGGGGGGTGGCACAATACATGCTTCAGCCCATGGGAGGTCTCTGGGGTACCTATGCCCTTGGCCCATGGTGTACCATATACTAGGGACTGATAAGGGTACCCCAGAATTCAATCTGGAGTGTACCTAAAGTACATGTATATCAATTTACTGGAGAAAGCAGATAGACATGGGTTATGGGTAGCAGGATCCCAGTCAGACTAGGCCAAAAACAATGTGACATCAGCAAAAAGTGGGGGTAACCATAGGAAGCAGATACTACTTTCCTACTCAACCCCCCCAAACGTATGGACATTAAACTAACCTTGACCAGTTGAGTCTTCATGTTCTAAGTGGAAATATCTGGAGAGTCCATCTGCATTGGCATGGTTACTCCCAGGTCTATGTCCCACTGTGTAGTCCATTCCCTGTAGGGAAATGGGCCACCTCAAAACATTAGGTATTTCACCCTACATCTGTTTTAGCCATAAGAGGAACTTATGTAAATGTAAATGTAGTTGAGCTTATATAGCGCACAGCTACCCGCAGTGGGTTTCCCGGCGCTTGCTTAGGGAACCCTTCTTGGTATTCCCCTGTGAGATAGCAGGGTATCCACAAGGTGAAAGTCAGGCATCCCGCCGCGAGGGGCCGTTGTGGAGATTAAGCAAGCTATTGCCCAGAGTCGCAGAGTGTGAACCCGTGAGTCGAGGAGGCACCGGGGCGAGAATTATCGAGTCCGTGGAATTTTTAGCCCAAGACCCGCCGAGGCGGGGAATTGAACCCTGGTCCAGGACAGATCTCAGCTTCCGGGTCTGCTGCCTCTAACCCCTGAGCCACACTTCACTGGTCTGTATGAACAATTAAGTGAGTGCCAAACAAGTGTAGTCTCAATATCTTCAGAGCCCAAACCACAGCAGAGGCTTCCCTCTCTGTATAGCTGACCAACGTTTCTCTCTGGGGGTCAGCATTCTGCTGTAGTGTAGTTCCTATTATCCCAATAGGCTCTGCGCATTGGAATAATATCTTCAATAGTATAGACGTAGGACTGTGGTTAACTAGGTCTTCTACTGACGATATTAGACTTAAAGTTATGTGTGCCAGCTAGCTCAGAGTTCACTAGAAACTTTCTCGAATAGGCAAGGAGGAGTTTAACCTCCCTGGATAGACAAGAAGGGATTTAGTTTCTGACAACCATAGAACATGACAACTTTGCTCTCCCCTAATCAAGAGTATATCTCCAGAGTCGTGTGAAAACAAAAGACAACTATTTTACTCAGTCAGTACGTGCATTCTTAGTTTCACCAGGTTGTAGAGAAATAAGAGATGGGCGTGTTTCAATAAAAAGATGTTATTTATTGATCAGTCTCTTTTCTCATACAAGAGAAATGAATCGCTATTATTGCAATACTTATAGTTAAGTAAAGTGCATACAGTAAAAACAGAATTATAAAATAATACTGTAAAAGCATTTATATGGTTTCTTAGCCATATGATACTTAAAATGGATAAAAGATATACATACATATATACATTGACTAATCGTACTCAACTGGTGCTTCTAACTACGCCTACCCCGGTGTACCTGACCTAAGCCTAATACTTGGGAGGGAGTAAGTAAGTAGCAGTTTAAGTTAAGTTTGTTTTGCCAAGAATCTGGCTCAAGAATTCTCTGTAAGGGGTTAGTCAGTTCAGTACCTGGGATTTAGAAGGCTGGAGGGTTGGTATCTCTGTCACAGGACTCGATATCCCAGTTACCCGCGAGGGCGGCAGGAAACGCCGGAGGCTGGATTTCTCGGCAGGAGAAAAGGCAGCGTCTCTCTCAGCGCGTCAAAAGGGAGGGGCAGCGTCCGTGGGCTTTTCTGCATCAGCTGGGCTCTCTGGCAAGTAGCGCTGCTCCAAGCTCGTCACCACCGTGTCTTAGCTTAGGGCAGCGTCGGTATATTTATACCTGAAAGGTGCCGTGTTTGACGTAAGGATGGACATAAGACGTCAGCAAGAATGTCATAAGGACTGGTCGTTCTTACATTCTTTGCAGGAGTTCTCGAGCGAAATCAAAACAATAGCTGCGGGGGATTTCCCAGGTTTGTTGGAGGTTTGATTTGTTTTGAGAACTCGGTGTGCTTTCTAGGGGGCTGAAGGGATAGTGCTTGCTTAATGTGACAGCATGCGCTATGACCTAATCTGAAGACGGGTTTCTGTGCCGGTGTATGGACATTAGTGAATTAATAACCGGACAAGGATCAGAAATAGGAGTATCAATAGAGGTACCTAGATAAACACACTACACCCACTCCACGAATTTATGTACATATTTACTAACCTAAGCAATAGTAAACATAACTAACAGTGCATTTGTATACCAATTCACGAAATGAGTATAGGTACTGTATGCATTCAAGCAGTATAATCATTCAATAAGGAGATGCACATTTTATATCGGCATGAACGATTTGCGAAATTACACATGAAATGGCTCTTGATACAGAAAAAAATTGCAAGACCATCTCATCACATATAAACACAATGAATTGCATATAAACTAGAGGTTGAGGTAATGTAATGTCTCTAGTATTCCTAAGAATAGAAGTTCTGTTCTCTAAGAATAGTTTTACTTTAAGCAGAAGATAAGTGCCAAAAAGGTAAATATTTTGGAATTTGGAAAAAAGTTTTCGCTATTCAGGGGAGAAGAGAAAAAATAGTTCACATCACTTTGTTTTCAATAGACTGAAGGCCAAATTCAGAGTTCAGGGAACGCCGTGTGCAAGTTTGTTTAAAATCATTCTCTCTGTTCCGGTGAAAACATCATTTCAGACAGATTCTCGAAAAAACAGTCTACAGCTTCTGGTGAAAGTTCGACTAGGTTAGAAAATGTCGCTACCATGCAGTCACACGCATGATTGCTTTCACTGATGGTTGGATCAGAACTGCTTACAGAAGGTCGTACCTGGTCGATGCTGCCTTCATCTTGTACTTCACTACCCTTCAGTCGTAGTGGTGAAGTTTCCACGAATGCCGTCATCAGGATAGGTAGCCGCTGGGGACAGCACAATGCATGAGCCTTTACTGGACCCAACAAAGTATCTGCATCCAATGGTACGTCTGATTGTAGTGTAAGACAGGTGTCCAACATGCATTCTTCGCCGCATAGCATGCACCTTAACCCCTTCGCTGCTAGGCCTTTTCCCCTCCTGTGCTGAGGCTTTTTTTGGCGTTTTGGAGTAGTGCGCGCTTAGGCCCTTGTAACTTTTTGACCACATAAGGTATCCACGCCAAATTTGCGTCCTTTTCTTCCAACATCATGTGGATTCTAAAGGCGCCCTGGGTTTGTGGATTCCCTTGGAGGGGGCCCAGAAATTTAGCAAAATATAGTGATTTTTTTGTTTTTTTCAGAAAAATGGGAAAAACGGGCTGCAAATGAAAGCCTCTGGGTGTTTCCCTGAAAATGGTATCACAAAAAGGTTTGTGGGGCTGAAATCTCCATTTTCTCAGCTTTCAGGGAATGACAGACTTTTGTCAGAGAACCGAAATTTTTCACTCAGTTTTGGCATTTTTCTGGGACATAGCCTATTTTTGCTATTTTTAGAGCTTTCAACCTCCTTCCAGTTAATGGTAGAAATGAGTTTAAAAGCAATAATGGATCCTGGAAAGCTTTACATTTTCGAAAAGTAGACAAAATTCTGAATCCAGAAAGGGGTCATTTGTCTAAATCCATGAAGGTTTCGTTATAGAAACTAACAGTTAGATATTGGAATATTTGAAATTTTGTTGAAAAAAACAGCCTTTTGTCTCAACGTTTTCACCTATAACTTTTTCTAATTTTGACAGCTCTTGGAAAGCAATATACCGTTACATCCGTTAGACCTTCCTGGTTGTGGGGATATATAGGACTTGTAGTTTCACCAAGAACCCGACGAACCCAGATCCAAAAACTGAGCAGCAACTTGCAATGGTATTTTTTCATTTACTGGGTATAGTGCACTTTGTCTTGGAAAATGTATACATGGAATAATCTGTATGAAAGACACCTATGTATTTCTGAATTGGGTACAAATTATAGACTTCAGAAACAGTATATAATTGCACATTTTCAAAGTTGGGAATACTCATACTAGCATGAGAATTATTGGTCATTTTTCATAAAGATTTTTTTTTTACTCAATGTCTTTCATTCAAAGGGAGAAATGCATGAAAGCTCAATTGGTAATAACAGTTGATTTACAAATCTGAATTACCCCAAGTGTCCCGATAAAAACGGTACCTCACTTGTGTGGGTCGGCCTTGTGCCTGCGACAGGAAACGGCGGAAAATGCAACGTGGTCACACCTAAATTTAGCAGTTACAAATTGACCCTTTTTTGGCAAAGTGCCTACCTGTAGTTTTTGCACCCTAGCTCTGCCGGCACCTAGGGAAACCTTGAAAACCTATACATTTTTGAAAAGTAGACACCCAGGGGAATTCAGGATGGGGTGACTCGACTGCCTACCACCAGGTTTTGTTACCCAGAATCCCTTGCAAAGCTAAGTTTTTCACAAAATAAACACATTTTCCTCACATTTCTGTGGTGGAAAGTTCTGGAATCTGCGTGGATCAACAAATTTCCACCCACCCAGCATGCCCCCAGGTCTCCCGAAAAAAATGGTACCTCACTTGCGTGGGTAGGCATAGTGGCTGCGACATGAAACAGCGCAAAACGCAGCATGGTCGCACCTCAATTTCCCAGTGAAATTTAGCACGATTCGGACAAAAAGACTACCTTTTGTTTTTGCGCCGTAGCTCTGCCAGCACCTAGGGAAACCTAGCAAACCTATACATTTTTGAAAACTAGACACCCAGGGCAATTCAGGATGGGGTGACTCGCCTGCCTACCCCCAGGTTTTGTTACCCAGAATCCCTTGAAAACATAAAAATTTGACCAAAAAAACACATTTTCCTCACATTTCTGTGGTGGAAAGTTCTGGAATCTGCGTGGATCAACAAATTTCCACCCACCCAGCGTGCCCCCAGGTCTCCCGAAAAAAACGGTACCTCACTTGCGTGGGTAGGCATAGTGGCTGCGACATGAAACAGCGCAAAACGCAGCATGGTCGCACCTCAATTTCCCAGTGAAATTTAGCACGATTCGGACAAAAAGACTACCTTTTGTTTTTGCGCCGTAGCTCTGCCAGCACCTAGGGAAACCTAGCAAACCTATACATTTTTGAAAACTAGACACCCAGGGGAATTCAGGATGGGGTGACTCGCCTGCCCACCCCCAGGTTTTGTTACCCAGAATCCCTTGCAAACATAAAAATTTGACCAAAAAAACACATTTTCCTCACATTTCTGTGGTGGAAAGTTCTGGAATCTGCGTGGATCAACAAATTTCCACCCACCCAGCGTGCCCCCAGGTCTCCCGAAAAAAACGGTACCTCACTTGCGTGGGTAGGCATAGTGGCTGCGACATGAAACAGCGCAAAACGCAGCATGGTCGCACCTCAATTTCCCAGTGAAATTTAGCACGATTCGGACAAAAAGACTACCTTTTGTTTGTGCGCCGTAGCTCTGCCAGCACCTAGGGAAACCTAGCAAACCTATACATTTTTGAAAAGTAGACACCCAGGGGAATTCAGGATGGGGTGACTCGCCTGCCTACCCCCAGGTTTTGTTACCCAGAATCCCTTGCAAACATAAAAATTTGACCAAAAAAACACATTTTCCTCACATTTCTGTGGTGGAAAGTTCTGGAATCTGCGTGGATCAACAAATTTCCACCCACCCAGCGTGCCCCCAGGTCTCCCGAAAAAAACGGTACCTCACTTGCGTGGGTAGGCATAGTGGCTGCGACATGAAACAGCGCAAAACGCAGCATGGTCGCACCTCAATTTCCCAGTGAAATTTAGCACGATTCGGACAAAAAGACTACCTTTTGTTTTTGCGCCGTAGCTCTGCCAGCACCTAGGGAAACCTAGCAAACCTATACATTTTTGAAAACTAGACACCCAGGGGAATTCAGGATGGGGTGACTCGCCTGCCTACCCCCAGGTTTTGTTACCCAGAATCCCTTGCAAACATAAACATTTGACCAAAAAAACACATTTTCCTCACATTTCTGTGGTGGAAAGTTCTGGAATCTGCGTGGATCAACAAATTTCCACCCACCCAGCGTGCCCCCAGGTCTCCCGAAAAAAACGGTACCTCACTTGCGTGGGTAGGCATAGTGGCTGCGACATGAAACAGCGCAAAACGCAGCATGGTCGCACCTCAATTTCCCAGTGAAATTTAGCACGATTCGGACAAAAAGACTACCTTTTGTTTTTGCGCCGTAGCTCTGCCAGCACCTAGGGAAACCTAGCAAACCTATACATTTTTGAAAACTAGACACCCAGGGGAATTCAGGATGGGGTGACTCGCCTGCCCACCCCCAGGTTTTGTTACCCAGAATCCCTTGCAAACATAAAAATTTGACCAAAAAAACACATTTTCCTCACATTTCTGTGGTGGAAAGTTCTGGAATCTGCGTGGATCAACAAATTTCCACCCACCCAGCGTGCCCCCAGGTCTCCCGAAAAAAACGGTACCTCACTTGCGTGGGTAGGCATAGTGGCTGCGACATGAAACAGCGCAAAACGCAGCATGGTCGCACCTCAATTTCCCAGTGAAATTTAGCACGATTCGGACAAAAAGACTACCTTTTGTTTGTGCGCCGTAGCTCTGCCAGCACCTAGGGAAACCTAGCAAACCTATACATTTTTGAAAACTAGACACCCAGGGGAATTCAGGATGGGGTGACTCGCCTGCCTACCCCCAGGTTTTGTTACCCAGAATCCCTTGCAAACATAAAAATTTGACCAAAAAAACACATTTTCCTCACATTTCTGTGGTGGAAAGTTCTGGAATCTGCGTGGATCAACAAATTTCCACCCACCCAGCGTGCCCCCAGGTCTCCCGAAAAAAACGGTACCTCACTTGCGTGGGTAGGCATAGTGGCTGCGACATGAAACAGCGCAAAACGCAGCATGGTCGCACCTCAATTTCCCAGTGAAATTTAGCACGATTCGGACAAAAAGACTACCTTTTGTTTTTGCGCCGTAGCTCTGCCAGCACCTAGGGAAACCTAGAAAACCTATACATTTTTGAAAACTAGACACCCAGGGGAATTCAGGATGGGGTGACTCGCCTGCCTACCCCCAGGTTTTGTTACCCAGAATCCCTTGCAAACATAAAAATTTGACCAAAAAAACACATTTTCCTCACATTTCTGTGGTGGAAAGTTCTGGAATCTGCGTGGATCAACAAATTTCCACCCACCCAGCGTGCCCCCAGGTCTCCCGAAAAAAACGGTACCTCACTTGCGTGGGTAGGCATAGTGGCTGCGACATGAAACAGCGCAAAACGCAGCATGGTCGCACTTCAATTTCCCAGTGAAATTTAGCACGATTCGGACAAAAAGACTACCTTTTGTTTTTGCGCCGTAGCTCTGCCAGCACCAAGGGAAACCTAGCAAACCTATACATTTTTGAAAACTAGACACCCAGGGGAATTCAGGATGGGGTGACTCGCCTGCCTACCCCCAGGTTTTGTTACCCAGAATCCCTTGCAAACATAAAAATTTGACCAAAAAAACACATTTTCCTCACATTTCTGTGGTGGAAAGTTCTGGAATCTGCGTGGATCAACAAATTTCCACCCACCCAGCATGCCCCCAGGTCTCCCGAAAAAAACGGTACCTCACTTGCGTGGGTAGGCATAGTGGCTGCGACATGAAACAGCGCAAAACGCAGCATGGTCGCACCTCAATTTCCCAGTGAAATTTAGCACGATTCGGACAAAAAGACTACCTTTTGTTTTTGCGCCGTAGCTCTGCCAGCACCTAGGGAAACCTAGCAAACCTATACATTTTTGAAAACTAGACACCCAGGGGAATTCAGGATGGGGTGACTCGCCTGCCTACCCCCAGGTTTTGTTACCCAGAATCCCTTGCAAACATAAAAATTTGACCAAAAAAACACATTTTCCTCACATTTCTGTGGTGGAAAGTTCTGGAATCTGCGTGGATCAACAAATTTCCACCCACCCAGCGTGCCCCCAGGTCTCCCAAAAAAAACGGTACCTCACTTGCGTGGGTAGGCATAGTGGCTGCGACATGAAACAGCGCAAAACGCAGCATGGTCGCACCTCAATTTCCCAGTGAAATTTAGCACGATTCGGACAAAAAGACTACCTTTTGTTTTTGCGCCGTAGCTCTGCCAGCACCTAGGGAAACCTAGCAAACCTATACATTTTTGAAAACTAGACACCCAGGGGAATTCAGGATAGGGTGACTCGCCTGCCCACCCCCAGGTTTTGTTACCCAGAATCCCTTGCAAACATAAAAATGTGACCAAAAAAACACATTTTCCTCACATTTCTGTGGTGGAAAGTTCTGGAATCTGCGTGGATCAACACATTTCCACCCACCCAGCGTGCCCCCAGGTCTCCCGAAAAAAACGGTACCTCACTTGCGTGGGTAGGCATAGTGGCTGCGACATGAAACAGCGCAAAACGCAGCATGGTCGCACCTCAATTTCCCAGTGAAATTTAGCACGATTCGGACAAAAAGACTACCTTTTGTTTTTGCGCCGTAGCTCTGCCAGCACCTAGGGAAACCTAGCAAACCTATACATTTTTGAAAACTAGACACCCAGGGGAATTCAGGATGGGGTGACTCGCCTGCCTACCCCCAGGTTTCGTTACCCAGAATCCCTTGCAAACATAAAAATTTGACCAAAAAAACACATTTTCCTCACATTTCTGTGGTGGAAAGTTCTGGAATGTGCGTGGATCAACAAATTTCCACCCACCCAGCGTGCCCCCAGGTCTCCCGAAAAAAACGGTACCTCACTTGCGTGGGTAAACATAGTGGCTGCAACAGGAAACGGTTCAAATTGTACGGTGGTGAATTTACATTACCTTATTGCAAAACTACCTTGATTTTGGGGGGGGGGCATCTGAGTTTGTGGCCCGGGGCTCGGTGGTATTCTTTGCAAAGTAGCAAACCCAAACAGTTCTGAAAACTAGACACCCGGGGGACTCCAGGGAGGTATGGCATGCATGGGTCCCCCAATGTTTTCCTACCCAGAACTCTCTGCAAACCTTAAAATTAGGTAAAAATTGCACTTTTCCAAACTTTTTGGCGTGGGATCGCCGGGTCGGCAAAAAAGTCATACCACCCTGCGTTCCCCTTGTTCTCCCGAGTAAAAGGATACCTCACTTGTGTGGGTGCCCCAAAGCAGAATACGCCAAAAATGAATTTTGAAAAAAGTAGTTTTTACTCATATTTACGTTTTACAAATTAAGCACCCCAGCCTAAGTCACATGCCTTTGGCCCACCCACACAAGTGAGGTATCATTTTACTCGGGAGAACAAGGGAAACACTGGGTGGTAGGACATTTGTTCCGGCAGCGAGATCCCACCCAAAAAAGTATGGAAAAGTGGGTTTTTTGACCAAAATTTCAGGTTTGCAGGGGTTTCTGGGTAGGAAAACATTGGGGGACCCACGCATGCCATACCACCCTGGACTCCCCCGGGTGTCTAGTTCTCAGAACTGTTTGGGTTTGGTAGTTTCCAAAGATGCCTGCCAAGCCCCGGGCCAAAAGCTCAGGTGACCCCCTCAAAAAATAAGATTATTTGGCTAAAGGTAAAGTTTTTGTCTCCACAGTATGAATTGGGCCTTTTCCTAAAGCAGCCGCTATGCCTACCCACGCAAGTGAGGTACCATTTTTATCGGGAGACCTTGGGGAACGCTGGGTGGGAGGTAATTTGTGTGTGCCCAGTGATGCCACGCTTTCCCACACTAAAACGTGTGAAAAAACTGATTTTTTACCATGCAAAAATTGAGGTTTGCAAGGGATTCTGGGTAAAGGAACGTTGGAGGATCCACGCAAGCCATACCTCCTTGGAAGCCCCCGGTTGTCTACTTTTCAGAAATGTGTGGGATTGGTAGGTTTCCCTAGATGGCTGTCTCGCACGGGGCCAAAAACCCAGGTAACCCCTCTTGCAAAGCTGGTGGACTTAGGGGTTACCTGGGTTTCTGGCCCCGTGCGAGACAGCCATCTATGGAAACCTACCAAACCCACACATTTCTGAAAATTAGACACCCGGGCGCTTCCAAGGAGGTATGGCTTGCGTGGATCCGCCAACGTTCCTTTACCCAGAATCCCTTGCAAACCTCAATTTTTGCATGGTAAAAAATCAGTTTTTTCACACGTTTTAGTGTGGGAAAGCGTGGCATCACTGGGCACACACAAATTACCTCCCACCCAGCGTTCCCCAAGGTCTCCCGATAAAAATGGTACCTCACTTGCGTGGGTAGCCATAGTGGCTGCAACAGGAAAAGGTCCAAATGACAGTGGTGAATATAAAATACCCTGAAGCAATATAACTTTGATTTTTTGGGGGGGAGGCACCTGAGTTTTTGGCCCGGGGTGGGTGGTATTCTTTGGAAAGTAGCAAACCCAAACAGTTCTGAAAACTAGACACCCGGGAGAGTCCAGGGAGGTATGGCATGTGTGGGTCCACCAATGTTTTCCTACCCAGAACTCCTTGCAAACCTTAAAAATAGGTAAAAATAGCACTTTTCCAAACATTTTGGCGTGGGATCGCCGTGCCGGCAAAAAAGTCCTACCACCCTGCGCTCCCCTTGTTCTCCCAAGTAAAAGGATACCACACCTTAACAGAGTTACTCAAAAGTCAAACATTCAAGCACGGCTATCTATTCCTCAAAGACACACACATACAGGTTGGATTTGGCACGAGGGCGAGTGATGGTTCAGTACATAAAATTTTATTAACAAGATATTTCAAAAAAATGAAATGCTCTGTCAATAAATAAATGCATAAAAACTGAACCAGTGACTCGCAACTCGTGAGCTGTAAAGCCACGACAAGGCACCAACCGTTTTACAGGCCATTCACGCACCTTTCATACCTGATACAAACCAGACCATTGACACCATCCGAATGGAAAAGCAACACATAACAACAATCACAATAAGGGGCAAGGTACACCCTACTGCAGAAATTAGAAAAAAAACAATTATTACTGCACACCCATCTAATCCGCAAGCACACACACATACTGGTTGGATTTGGCACGAGGGTGAGTGATGATTCAGTACATACAATTGGATACGCAAGTAATTTCATCATAAATGAAATACACTGCGTATAATTGAAAGTATGATAAACTGAACCACTGACTCGCAGCTCGTGAGCTGTAAAGCCACGTCAAGGCACCAACCTCTTTACAGGCCATTCATACACCTTTCGTACGCGTGACACATACAAAACATTCACACCGCCAGCCGCGGACCCATCACATTTCAACACTCACACCAGCAAACAGCGCCATTCAAGGGCCCATCACTTTCACACGCCCACATTTCTGACACTGCAACTACACAAAATGATGGACTGTGTGGAGTGTCACTCAACTAGCAGTGTGTGTAGTGACCAACAGAAAGTAACTACTCACACACCGCCTGCCGAGCGCCAGTCCACCCACACCACCATCCAAGCACCAGACCATGCACACTGCCAGCCAAACACCACTCAGCGCACACCGACAGCCAACTACCACTCCACACACACCACCAGCCAAGCATCACTCCACGCACACCACCAGCCAAGCGCCACTCCACAAACACAACACCATCCAAGCACCACTCCACACACGCCGCCAGCCAAGCACCACTCCACACACACCGCCAGCCAAGCACCACTCCACTCACACCGCCAGCCAAGCACCTAACCATACACTCCGCCAGCCAAGCAAAAATCCACTAACCCCCCCAGCACAACTCCAATCCATGCACTATTCCAGCCAAGCACCAGACCACGCACACCACCAGCCAAGCGCCTGTCCACGCACACCAACAATCCAAGCACAATCCTGCACACACCACCATCGAAATTAGAATTTTTTAAAGAAATACCACAAATCAAATGTAGAAACCTACAAATCTGCTAACACAAATTCAAAACCTAAATGCTTTGCACTAATGCAAACCTAAAAGCAAACAAAAAAATATTACAGAAAACAAACCAGACAGTACACTTACAAGCTCAATGAAACTCCCAAAACTTCTTTTGTGTGTGGTACGATTTAAAACAAGCTGGCACACACAATCCAGGATTTGAAGGACAGTCAGGACAGTGCATACGAGACTCCCTCCGCACTTCTCTTCGCCAACAGACTCTACATCTTTTAGTGGGTTTGTCTTTTGCAGTTGTGGGAGGAATGTATTCTGGAAAGTGGCGATCTTTCAGTCTAGCCACTTCCTCCACCACTCCAAATCTTGGCACACTTGCCTGTTCCACTAGTACAAGGCTGCCTATTATAGTCTCCTGAAACTTAACAAAAGGCATCTTTGACTCAGGACAAGATTTCTGGAAAACAACAAAAGCATTAAAGGATGCCAAGTGGAAAAGATGGATAGCCAACTTCTTGTACCAAACGTAAGCCTTTCGAAGAGCAGCATAAGGTTCCAACCTCTGATCTACTCTGTCAACACCACCCATGTCCCTATTATAGTCTAAAATGCACACAGGTTTACGCACTTCAGCAGTCTCACCCCGAACTGGCAGAGCTTCAGTGCTTTCGTCATGGATAGTAGTCAGCATGTAAACATCTCTCCTGTCTGAAAACTTCACAGCTAGAAGCTTCCCACATCGCAATGCAGTAGACTGTCCCCGCACAAGCCTTTTGCAAACAAGTTCTATTGGAAAACCTTTCCGGTTACTGCGCATCGTGCCACATGCAACAGTGCCCACTTTGGCCAACTCCTTGAACAAACGCACACTAGTGTAGAAGTTATCTACATATAAATGGTGGCCTTTGTTAAATAATCGTCTACCTAGTTCCCACACAATTTTCTCAGTCACTCCAAAAGTGGACGGACAAGCAGAAGTGTTAATGCTGGAATCCTTACCGGTGTACACCCTGAAATTATAAACATATCCAGTCTCACTGTCACACAGCATATACAGTTTGATGCCATAGCGTGCCCTCTTACTAGGAATGTATTGCCTAAAAACCAAGCGGCCCTTGAACAACACCAAAGACTCGTCCACAGCTATTTCTCTTCCAGGTGCAAACATCTCAGGAAAACGATCAACAAAGTGATCAAGGACAGGCCGAATCTTAAAAAGACGGTCACAATCAGGGTGATCGCGTGGCAACGCTAAATCATTATCAACAAAATGCATCATGCGAAGAAGAAGCATATATCGATCACGAGTCATAAGTGCTGGAAATATAGATGTTGCCATCAAGGGACTAGTGGACCAATAAGAAGACATTGATGGCTTCCTTAGCAAGCCCATCAAAAAAGTTAATCCCAAAAACTTCTTCATCTCTTCAACATATGTGGGAGACCAATGGGTAGCTCTGGAATGGGGCTTAAGGCTGGCACTGTGGTCCCTCAAATACTGCTCTGCATACAAATTAGTTTGCTCCACAATCTCCTGCAAAAACTCATCATCAAAAAACAATTGAAAATATTGAATTGGCAAAAAATTGTCAGTATCCACTCTACACCCTGGAACACCAGTGAAGTCTGGCAATTCCGGCTGCACCATGCCAGGGGCAACCCAGACGTCATCACTAACATGAGGAGAAGAAGCCACCCTAGCCTGCAGGCCAGATGCCTCTTGCTGCACTACATCAACGGGAACACTAGCATCCCCAGATGCCTCTTGCCTCACTACACCAACAGGAATACTAGCATCCCCAGATACATTTTGCATCTCTTCACCAACAGAAGAACTCACATCCCCAGCTGCCTCTTGCATCTCAACATCAACAGAAGAACTCGCATCCCCAGATGCCACTTGCTGCTCAACAACAACAGAAAGACTAGCAGCACCAGATGCCTCATGCTGCTCAACAACAGGAAGACTAGCAGCACCAGATAACCTTTGGCGCACCACAGCAATGTGAAACCTTTTGGGCGCAGCCTTTCCCACACTTGCCTGTTCCTGACGAGAAAAAAAGGGAAACCTTGAGGACCTAGGCTGCCGCTCACATGGCTCTTCCCTCTCTACCGGCACATCAATGTCCCTCTCTACCACAGGCACTTCATCAGCACTAGAAGAAGAATCATCATCCGATGATACCATGCGAAGAGAAAACTCACTGCCTGAATCTTCTGCACCTAACTCAAGCTCCGAATCGGAGTCAGTGTCTGGACCATGGTCAGAGGAAGACTCAAAAAGCAAACTAACAACCTGCTTAGCAGTAATCCTGCGAGCAGCCATTATCCTTACAAATCAAGAAGACTACACACACAAGTGAACAACAACCTACACTGTGCAAAGGAAGAAGTAAACAAGGTAGAGTCTTCACACAAAAATCAATACACTCAAAAACAATTCAAATCTAACCAAATATAAGAAGACTCACCAGCACCTACTCTGCTGAAACACAGCAAAAAGAAAGGAAATCCCACTGGAAAGAAAAAAAAACAAGTATAGATTAGACAAAGTACACATCAAGCAGCAATACAAAAAAAAAAGTTAACAATCAAGAAACACAAAGCCACACAAACAGCAATAACTTTATCTAGGAAAAATAGTACAAAAAACATTTACTTACCAAGCACATGCAACTACACAAGCTGCAAAACCAGCATTAACCGAACCACAACCTACACCAATACAAACAGCAAAAGCCTGGATCAAAAACAAAGAAGAAAAAAAATAATTTAATACTACATTTCACAAACAACATAACAAATGAATAAACAATACACAAATGTACCCCCAAAATCACATCCACACAGATGGGCCATCAAAAAGGGCAAAACGGACAAAAGTACGGGTTGATTTGCCCACCGGGGGGGGGGGCCAGAAAATCTAAATTTAAAATCCGACCCACCTGAAAGCGACCCTTGCACAATGGGTCACTTCCTACAATCTAAAATAAAATCCCTGGTGCTAGTGAGGGCATTTCCACCGCACAATCGCAATGCTGTGCGCGACCGTGAGCCAGAAATGCCCTGCAAAGAGACATCAGAAGAGAGGAAAATCACTTACCTCTCCCCTGAAGCCTCTTTGCAAACCCCCCCAAATATCTCAAAACCAACCTAACACCTCCAGGCGCAGGAAGCAAATGGCTTCCCGACCGCCTGGGAATCCCTGAAGATGTTGGCGCGTGCTGTGCGCGCTGACATCATCAGGGATTCTCATGGGGAGGGGGACAACAGAATTACTGTGGTTAACTGCGATGCTGGACAGAGGCACTTGCATCCTTGATTTTCACAAGCGCAATCCTAAAACAGTTCCTATGACCAGGAGCTTCTTTCTCCCCATCTGCTGCTCTCAACAGTCTCTGACCATTTATACACATAAGAGGCATGTGAACTCACACAGAAGATCCCCTATTGGCAACGCCCACCAACTAGCGGAGTGCACCATCTTTCCTAAATTTACCCACTATGATGGACAGCTCACTCAAGGGACCTGTGCACACATTGGTGCGATGGCATAGTAACACACACGGACACTGGAGACAAAGCAAGCGCTCGAGTTGCAGCACAAATTCAGGAAAACATTCATCAGCCCAAAAACATTTGTGACCTTCCCACTATGATTCACAGCTCACACAAGGGACCCCTGCGCACATCTGTGCAATTGCATAGTAACGCACACATGGACACTGGAGACAAAGATGGGGCTCGAGTTGCAGCACAAACTCAGGAAAGCAATCATCAGCCCAAAAACATTTGTGAACTTCCCACTATGATGAACAAATGGTCTCTGTTTCCAGATACCTAAGAGCCTTGCTAGTTTATTCAGATAACAACCAACACACACTGGGGTCGATTGGGGTCGATTGTGAAAATATGGTATTGTGTACAAAAAAGGGGAGAAATGCTCCTCTTTTAGGTGTCCCCTCACTCACCAGGGTTGCCCCACGGTGACATGCTTCATCATTGGGGCCATCCCAGTCCTCTACGGGCTGGGGCGTGCTGCGACTTGCGAAAGTTACGTAGGAGCACTTTATTAGACTATGTGTGGTGCATGTGTATTTGAGGAGTGGACTATGTGATGTGTGAAATACCTGCCCAGTAGGTTTACAATAAACTTTATTCTTGCCTCTAGGTGGTAATAAACGGGGTGGAAAGATAGGCTGCCCTAAACGTAATGTGTCCAGATGTACCTATCAACTCCTATCGTCGACATGTTTCGTGCATACACCAAGCACTATGATGGACAGCTCACACAAGGGACCCCTGCGCACATCTGTGCAATTGCATAGTAACGCACACATGGACACTGGAGATGGCGCTCGAGTTGCGGCACAAACTCAGGAAAACAATCATCAACACAAAAACATTTGTGAGCTTCCCACTATGATGGACAGCTCACTCAAGGGACCCCTGCGCACATTTGTGCAGTTGCATAGTAACGCACACATGGTCAATGGAGACAAAGATGGCGCTAGAGTTGCAGCACAAATTCAGGTAACAATCAACAGCTTCCCACTATGATGGACAGCTCACTCAAGGGACCCCTTCGCACATGGCATAGTAACACACACATGGTCACTGGAGACAAAGCATGTGTTTGAAAAGCAGCACACAAAAAAAAACATTCATCAGGCCAAAAACACTAGTGAGCTTTGCCTAGGCAGCACAGGTGTGTTTTTTAGCCACGTCAGAAACACACATCAGTATAAGTAATGAAGGACAGAGGCACTTGCATCCTTCATTACAATGCACTATCATTTTACTTTATAAATGACCCCCATCAGCATTTTTGTACAAAAAACGGCCTTTCCAAAACATTGCAGCCAAGAAAAGACTTCATAGATAATGTTCCCCCAACAAGGGGAGCGACCCTTCCCCAAGGGGCCGCTCCCCGAACTAAGAAACTGATCACAAAACCCCCCAAAAAAAAAATCCCTAACATTCCTGCTGCACGATCGCACGATCGTGCAGCAGGAAACCTCTAAAATGCCACCGAGGGAAAGGAAAAGCCTTTCCTTTCCCTCGATGCAAGTTGCATCACAATCCCCCCCGCCCCAGCCGCAAAACTAACCTCTTTGTGCAACGACGCGCAGGAAGCAAATGGCTTCCCTGCGCGTCTGTAAACAAAGGAAGCCTCCGGTGACGTCAGCGCGCCTCGCGCGCTGACGTCATTGATGACGTGGGCGGGGAGGGCGGGGGGAGGCAGGGGAAGGTCTTCCCCTGCCATCCCCGCAAAAACAAAAAAAATCAGGCAGACTCGGAGGGAGCGCTGGCGCTTCCCCCGAGGGTGGGGCTCATGACGAGCTGGGCTCGTCATGAGCGTGCGAGGAGGCTACGCCATGACGAGCCCAGCTCGTCATCAGCCCCGAAGGGGTTAATACAGGCATAACACAATTCTGCCAGATGGGTCTGAATGAAAGAAACCAGGTCATATTCTGATCTCGTAGCCGGGCTAAGCCAAGGACTTTAGTTATGCGGTCCCGGTAGCGGATAGCTAGGATCGTTTCTTCCATTGTAGCTGGAGTCTTGTCTGTGACATGGCTTGCCATAACGAAGCAAGAGTAGCAAGAATAAAATGCCTGCTACGAGTCCCAACAGGAGTGGAAGTCCGCCAAAGTTGGAATGGACGAAATTTGGAAAAATACCCAGGATCGCTTTGAATGGGGTTAAAGCGCCTGAAAAAACTGTCTTAAATACACTTGCGATACCACTTGTATCAGAAATATTTAGGATTTCGTTCAGCATTTCTGCGAAGTGTAGGGGGCAATTTGTTGATAACATTGAATGAATCTCTGCCGTTGTCCTTGCAACTTGGAGATCATACGTTTCTTTTGATGACGTCAATTGGGTTGGCGTCTGTAGGAGCACAGTCTTCATTCTGCTTAAAGTATCAATTCGAATAGAAGAGATTTTTAAACTGGGCCATAACCTTCCCTCCCTGTCTGGAGCATCATTCGGGAACAATACTCTTTCACAGCACATGACCCTGGAAGTCATGCTTACGAGATAAGGTTTTCCTGGCAGCAAGCCACAACATCTGTGATCTACAATTAGAATGTAACTCCCGTTCGAAAGTCTTCTAAAGAATGGTTCTATTTGTGTTGCAGGTGTGCCTAACTGGTGACATGAAAGGTTATTTGAAGTCCCTTCACAGGCCCCATGCAAACTAATACCCTGACACAGAAGTATGCCACTGAGTGATTTTTCACAATTATTACCACTAAGGAATACACTCTGTCCGTTGTTACTGACACATGTGTGTGTGTATAGGGCAAGTTCCATGTGGACTTAATGTATTCTTTACCCAACCTTTCATACTGGCCTGCCTGTATATATTTTTGGCAGTATTGAAACTGGAAAGTTGTTATCGGAATATTTATCATCCCATGTATTATCCATTCAATGACAGGTCGTTCTGACATTGTCAATGGTAATCTCTCAAGTTTTTCAATGCTCAGAATTGTATAGTCAGCACCCTTTTGTGCCAAACTGATTTGTTTATCAGTAAGGTTAAAGATATTAAATAGTGATGTTGTGTTGATTAAACGCCAAGGCACATAGCCTGAACGCAGATTTTGTAACGTCCAGCCAAGCTGTACAATAGAACGCAATTGAGACTGACCGTGTTGCAACATCAGTAAGTCTTGTTCTATTATATCGATTGCAGAAGATACAATACTGTCCAGTGAATATATTCTGGAAGACAGAGTCATTAACCCATTGTCCACAACAGAAAGTGATTTTTCCAAATTAACACGGTCAATTTCCCGTATTTTTTCTGCTGTCTCAATTTGAGTTACTTTCCAAGCTTCGTTGTAAGCTGCATATATAGAGGCCGCTATGAAACGTTTTAGACGCTGTTTGCGTGGTCCCATGATGAAATCACGCAAGTCAGCACCTTCTTTAAGTAAAGTTAAGTGTTGCTTAATTTCTGACAGTGTGGATGTATGTAGCCATTGAAGGCAGAGTTTCCCCACACTATAAGTAGTTACAATCCCTGGATGTTGTCTCTGGGAGTATCTTGGGTCTGGCCTGGTCAATGTGAACCCCTGTATTTTGTTCAGGAATCTGTCTTGACAGTTATTTGTGTCTGTGGGCCAGATCAACCATTTTTTCCAATCAGCATGTGTTCTGTTTTGGTTTAAAATATGGGATATGTCTATCTCAACATCCGTAGTGCTATTACTGGTAGGTGTTGGTTTTGGAATAGACGGGTTATTCAAGTCTTTAATTTTGGCTAGGCCAAGACAGGATGTTTGTTGAATTGTATCATTCAAAAATATAATTTGTTCTGGGATCATGCAGGCTCTAAATAATGATTCTATACCTTGCACTTGCCAATCTTTTGTGCCCCAGATCGTTTTCGTTTCAATGTTATTGTTCCAGAAATCAAAACCGAATGTATTCATTTTTTCAAAAAATGAGTCTGAATATATCAATTTTGTTTGTAAGCATGGTTTTCACTCCTGTCTTATTTAACAATTTGAAATAAAATGATTCTGCATTACTTGTGTTGAACCCTGAAAAGTATGAATATTTATCAAAATATGTCTTTGAACTGCCTTTTGGTGGAGTTGCACAATGTTCCCATTGGTTAAATTCTAACACATTTCTAGGTTGAGTAGATTTATGCAGATAATGGTTACCATAATGGCTATAACAAAACATTTGATCATAATTAGATGAACCTTGCAAATAATCATGTTCTGTAAATTTAGCTGACATTACTAGATCAGACATCATATCATTAATACTTTCAAAGTCCCAATCATCAGCAAATGTGCTTGGTTTTACAAAGTCACTTAAAGAAATCTTGAATTGATGAGGATACTTGAGGAGTTCAACCGGACCATATATTTCGTAATCAGTTTTGTCCCATGCTACCCCATCGGGTATAGGATTGGCTCTGAAGTTTACTGAAGAAAGTTCTCTTTTCTCTATGTGTGAAGACTTGTGTGGTTTCAGGACCAAGTTGATTTTCTGACTTGCTGTGTCCATTGTAGCATATTTTCCCTCAATGAAATGTCCCAAGCATAGTACCATGATGAGCCAAAGTATGAGGATGAATACTCCTAGTGCCACCCAAAGTTCAATCCATGGAGAAATCAGATAGGTTTCTTTTAGTTGATAAAAAGAGTTCCTTTGCTTTATCTTTAAAAGTTTTTGTTGTCCGCTGTTCCTCTGGTTCACTCAGATCTTCAGAAAAATCATCGTAGTTGATGAAGTAGCCTGATGTACTTCTGTCAATTGTTTCAATTGCTTCTGGATTCCTTTTTGTTTTTGGAATTTTCTTTGTTTCATTAGCATAGTCTGTGGTTACATCATTGTAGACTGGTGTTTCTTGATTTAAGATTTTAATTTGGGTTTCAAGAGGTTTAAGTTCCATGGCTTTGTTGCATAGTCCTTGTTGTTTTACTGTAGGTTTATCAATTGTGATTAGTCTTTCAGTTTGAACCTCTGTGTTTGTAGCAAACTTTTTGGTGTTCTGCTACTTCTTGGGAGTCCACTTGGCCTACTACTTGTTATCGGCCACATGATTGTGGTTTAACCAGGTCGATGGATACAACTCGGTTCTCCTTTTTACCAGCAAGGGGCGGTAGTACTACTGATCTTGTCCGTTGACAGACAAGACAGGAACTGCTTTTCTGTAAGAAGGCCCAAATTCCTTCTTCACCGCAATCTTTTCTCTGACCAGATCCCCGATTTTTGGAATCCAGACAGGCCTTGCTGGGACAGGTGGTTTCTGTTCAGTGGTTATTGGCTGCTGTTTCAACTTTATGTTGCTCAGGTCTTTTCTTGTTTCGTTTAAGTCCTGTAAAATAGGCAAACGATCTTTGATATCAAAGCATTTTTCTTTAACCACTGAAGTTTGACTATCAAGGTCCTGGATTAACATTCTAGTCCCAAACAATAGTTTGTACGGACTGAGACCTCTCAGAGAATTTCTTGGCAGATTATTAAGACTACGTTGGACACTTATTAAATGTTTGACCCACCCAGCTCCTGAACCTAATACCTTTGCTGTTATAGATTGCTCTATGCCCTGGTTTTTTCTTTACACCATCCCGTTTCCCTCAGGAAGGAGGTGACAAGAGTACCGCAATGTTATGCCCATGCCGGCCATGTCCGCCTTATAAGCTCGAGAGCTAAAAGCAGGACCCTGGTCAGAATGTAGCATGCCAATTGCGTATATGCCATTATAGACTCGCAAATCTTTGTATAACAGTTCAGACGTCAGCCGAGAGCTGGGGTCTACATTATAAGTGAAAATAGTCTCTATATGTTAATATGACGCATTATTCATACTGGGTATTTTATGTCGATAACCTAATCTTTTATTGAGCGAAAAGCCATGGTAATACACCGTTTCGTTCACCACTGCGATCCCTGTTGCAGTCTTGACAATTTTTTGCAAATATGTGATGTTGCAGGCTCATTCCTGGCTACCAATATGTTGATTGTAATTCTTCTAGAGAATCCTTAAGTTTAAGGTGTCTAAGACCCTCACCCATATGTGCGTCTGCTATTAACAAGCCTCTCCTGTCCATGTTTGGAATCACTCTATCCCCCAATCCAGGGATTCGAGCAAAAGGAACGGAGTTTGCATCGATTATGTATGTATAATTGAGTGGATACATGAGGGGTAGCGCTGAGCAGTCGCCTGTTGATGACGTATTTACCGGCAGCATTGTTTCCCCGTCAATGTATTTTACTGAACGCTTTTTTGTAGCTACGGGAGCCGATTTAGTTGCTTCCGCTTTGGCTGTCTCAGCCAATGAATTCCCTGCAATGTGAACGCCATCACGCTGATGACTCAGTGAGTGTATCACGTGAGTCTTTGGTAGTTCTTTCTTTAAAAGAACTATTTGTTCCCAAAGCGATTTTTGCTTTATTGTTGCACCTGTGTCATCTTTGTACCCGTTTTCAACTCATTTCTGCAAGTCGTTATTGTATGATTTGACGCAGTAATATGAATCGCACACTATAAGTGTCGGGAATTTGCGATCCGCATTATCTAGCGCCATTTTTAATGCTATTATGTCAGTTTGTTGTTCTGAATTATTTTCCACTTAGTGTGTTTTTGAAAATAGAGGTTTTAATTTACCTCCGCGCCACACGTCTTTCGTAATCTCGCATGTGGCGTTATAAGCTTGTTCTCCCCAAACTGAGGGCTGAGCATGTCCGTCTGTATGTATCACACAGGCGTACTGTCGTATGGGCAGAATGTCGATTGGCAGAGGATATTCTCTTTCATATTCTAGATTTTTTAATTTTGTCAACTCTAGATCAAAACAGTATTTCACTCTGTCTGTAGCAAGAGAATCTTCCCATTGTATCCATCTTGGATTTAGTGCCATAGTAGGTAAATTACATGGGGTTGTTAATGCCTCAAAGGCTGATTCTGCTGTTCTGACTGTAATCTGTCTGCCGTCAGCTTGGTATCTTTCTCTTGCTACAGCTGTTTGAACCGCGTGAACAATGTTTTCCTTAATGCTGAATGTTTTTTCAGCTTCTGTGTACAAATGTGTTTTGTATGCTATTGGTACCTTTTCTCCCTCATTAGAGGTTAGGAATGTGAATCCGCATCTTCCTGGGATGACTCGAATCACAAGGTTGCGTGTGTTATCGCGTGTTTGCAGTTTTGTTTTAACTAACATGTCTGTTTGTAAAGATCTCAAAATTTCTGTGTGTTTTTGAGTCCAGTTGATTCTTTTAAAATCTGGTTTTATTAGATCATAGAGAGGTTTAACCCTCTCTGCATAATTTATAATGTACGTTCTTCCGAAATGTAGGAAACCTAGAATTGATTGTACGTTTTTTAGTGTTCTAGGTGCTTGGATTACAGCACATTTCTCTAGGAAATCTTTAGCCAGGCTTTTGCCTTCACTTGATAATTCATATCCTAAAAATAGGACAGTCAGATGGGCAATTCTTGACTTTTTGAAGTTGAATTTATAACCCTCTGCTGCGAACCCAAGTATTATGGTGTTCACTCTTTTCAAGTGAGTATCCAAGTCATCGTCTGTTAGATAGATGTCATCGACATAAGATAATGCCTCATCATCATACATTTGTAGTAACTCTGTTACTCTCGCTGAGAATAATCCTGGGCTGTTCTTGAACCCTTGGGGCAAACAACAGAAATTTTTCTGCGAGCCATTTATTGAGAAAGCGGTCAAATGTCTGCTTTCTGGTGCTATATTTTGACAAAAGAATCCATTAGAGATGTCTAATGTTGTTTTGTATTTTTTGCGCACTATGCTATTCATTAGTGCTGCACTGTGTGAGTTTTGTACTGCAAATGTTTTGCAGCATGAGTTAAGGTGTCTGAAGTCCAAAACTAGACGATATGAATCATCTGGTTTGGAGACAGGAAACAAAGGATTGTTCATTTGTGAGGTGCATGTTTCAATCACCCCCTGGTATTCAAGTTGATCTAAGATCTCCCTGACCTGTTTTTTAGCTTCTTGCTTAATTGGGTACTGCCTCTGTGCAGTTGGTTGAGATTTTAACTGGATCTTGTGAGGAGGAGAGTCCTCATCCCATCCCACATGATTGTTATATAATGCAGGAGCCTGGGCTACTGCCCACTTTCTTGCAAGTGTATATTTTTTATGAATTGGAATATGATTTGAGAAGGCAGGCATAATCATTTCTTCGCCATGAGGGCACTTCCTGACAAACTCTGGTGGCCAGTCTTTTTCAGCTAGAAGGATGTCATAGCCCTTGGAGAGATTATCCCAAAATAGACCCCTTATTTTCCTAGTCTTATCTCCCTCTATACGTAAGGTTATTTCATATATTTTATGAGGTTTGCTAACTCTGGTATCTGCAGTTTCCACCTGAATGTACTCATTCGTGTCCACTGTCTCCAGATGATTCATCAGGATCTTGCGAGCTATGCTCACTTCTGCTGCGCTGTCTAGCATTGTCTGAGCCCACTCTCCGTTTTTCAGCTGAGTCCTCAGGATCCTCGGCATGTTTGATTATTTTAATGCTGGCTACCTTCTTCTTTGCAAATTGTAACTTTTTACTTTGATGAGCAGGTTCTTTGTCTTTGGACTTGACGTGCTCTTCCCTGTGTTCTGACCGTCCTCTTCTTTCCGATTTCTGCGAGGAAGTCTGAAAAGATCGAGAGGGACGTGTATCAATATCTTGATATCTATCAGGTTTCTTCAAATTATCCCTATTTCTAAGGTTGTATTTTTTCTCAGAGGGCTCCCTCTGGGGAGACTTGTTTCCTTGGTCCAGAGATCTTTCTCTCCGCCGAGGAGACCTTCCTCTGGACTGGAATCTTTTTTCTTTGGGAGTGGATTATTTATTTCCATCCCAGTTCTTTTTTGAAGTGTTTAGATTATTTTTAATAAATACCTTTTCAGGATTTTCTATTAGTTGGGGTTTCACTGGTTTCCCACCCAAACTATCTCTTCCTAGTTCTTCATAGGATTTTTCTATGATTCTGGCAAGTTCAAATGGTTGGTCTGCTATGTCTGTTTCCTTCAATCTTTGGCGGATCGCCACATTTGCTGCTTCCCCTTTTATGTTTGCTAGTAATATTGCTGAGACCTGCTTGAAGTCTTTCAGTAATTTCATACCCAGAGTTAAAGCAGGTTCTGGACCGTATTCATTTTGAATCTGTTTTAGCACCTCTGGTATTACCGCCATGGACGGAACACCATGTGTTTTTGTGTAAATGGAAGCAAAGACTGTACCCCAAGTGTCACAGTCCTCCACATGTGGTGCGATCCCCTTTGGGAGACAGATAGTCAGAATTCTGTGTTTCTCCACAGGTGTGGTATCTGGAAATACCGCCTCTATTTGAGTGATTTTCTGTGCTAACCAGAATGGAATTTGTTCCCGTTTAATGGGTACTTTACCTAGACAGGACTGTATGTTCTGTGGTGTGATTTTATTTGTGTTCCCCTGATGAGGGGTCAGCTGTGGAATTTTAATAGATGGTTGGACTGTTGAAGTCCGCATTACATATGGGACTAGTTGTCTGTGTATTTTAATCAGTTATTTTAACTGTGTTAAAAGTTCTGGTATTGACATTTTTCCAATGTCTGGATGTGGTTGGTATCCGGCTAGAACCGGCCACGTCGCTCCTGGTCTACCTAGTGGACCGAGCCTGGTGATGTGATCATTATGTTTTAGGGCGCCTTTAAACCAGAGCAGGTGCTCTTGGTATTTGAGTGGTATTTCCACCTCCTCGAAAGGGGTGTACTCATCCGGAGGTTCCTCTATCTTGTAATAATGGAACTCCTTTGTTACAGCGTTTGCTGCTGGAAAATTTATCCATGAATAGAATACCTATGTCTGCCGATATTCGTGTGCCTCAATTACGAATATGACTGTACCACCTCTCGGTGTTAGTCCATTTTCTATAAGTTTTAAGGTTATAGTTTTTCTTATGCTGACCGGGATGAGTATTGCACCCGGGTCTTGCTGTAGGAGACTTGTGTCTTCCTCTAGGAGTTGAGCTGCTATTCTAGCTGCCTCCCTTTCTTCTTCATTGTCTGACATTTTACTGACAAGAAGGTTTTTTGTTGCAGATCAGGTTTTCAAGGAAACAAAGATCAGATGTACAATATTTTTGGTTTACAAAAAGGGGGTGGTGATGGACAGAGTATCTGAGTTAATCAGAACACTCCTACCCAGTCAACAGATCAGGGCTTGATCCATCACCATTTTTTAGCTCACTGCACCATCCCAGTTCAGAACCTGGCTATATGCAAATTAGTCTGTCCCTGGCCCAGTGCATCATGGGAACAGGGCAGACCAAACTACCAAGCCAATTCTTCACTGGAAAGGAAACAAGCTTCCGGGGACCGGTTTCTGGCATTACAGCCGTCTTCGGCCCGGCTTGCTTGAATCCTGATGGTGCAATGAGCAAGGGACTCATGTCTGAGCATTCCCTTCCACACTCATGGTGGCCAAAATAATTTACAAAAAGGGGGTGGTGATGGACAGAGTATCTGAGTTAATCAGAACACTCCTACCCAGTCAAAAACGGTGATGGATCAAGCCCTGATCTTTGGACTGGGTAAGAGTGGCCTGCTTAATTCAGGCACTCTGTTCATCACCACCCCCTTTTCTGAATCATTTTGTCCACCATAAGCGTGGAAGGGTATACTCAGATGTGAGTCCCTTGCTCATTGCACCATCAGGATTCAAGCAAGCCGGGCCGACGACGCCTGAAATGGCAGAAACCGGTCCCCGGAAGCTTGTTTCCTTCCCAGTACAAGAATTGGCTTGGTAGTTTGGTTTGCCCTGTTCCCATCATGCACTGGGACAGGAACAGACTAATTTGCATATAGCCAAGTTCTGAGCTGGGATGGTGCAGTGAGCTAAAAGACGGTGATGGATCAAGCCCTGATCTTTGGACTGGATAAGAGTGGTCTGCTTAATTCAGGCACTCTGTTCATCACCACCCCCTTTTCTGAATCATTTTGTCCACCATAAGCATGGAAGGGTATACTCAGATGTGAGTCCCTTGCTCATTGCACCATCAGGATTCAAGCAAGCCGGGCCGACGACGCCTGAAATGGCAGAAACCGGTCCCCGGAAGCTTGTTTCCTTCCCAGTACAAGAATTGGCTTGGTAGTTTGGTTTGCCCTGTTCCCATCATGCACTGGGACAGGAACAGACTAATTTGCATATAGCCAAGTTCTGAGCTGGGATGGTGCAGTGAGCTAAAAAACGGTGATGGATCAAGCCCTGATCTTTGGACTGGGTAAGAGTGGTCTGCTTAATTCAGGCACTCTGTTCATCACCACCCCCTTTTCTGTACAATATTTTTGGAACACTGTATACTTCAACGTTGAATAAACCAAAAACCATACATAGGAGTCTCCTCCTACTAAGTTTGGCGGATTTAACCTTTCACCCACTCCAGACGTCTTTGGAGTTTTATGGGAAAAAGGGTCTGTGTGAAAAAGCACGACTGAGTTACTCTAATGTCTTGCGTTAGATTTATCGCCAATCCAAACCGTTGGGCCCCATGTAGTGTAGTTCCTATTATCCCAATAGGCTCTGCGCATTGGAATAATATCTTCAATAGTATAGACGTAGGACTGTGGTTAACTAGGTCTTCTACTGACGATATTAGACTTAAAGTTATTTGTGCCAGCTAGCTCAGAGTTCACTAGAAACTTTCTCGAATAGGCAAGGAGGAGTTTAACCTCTCTGGATAGACAAGAAGGGATTTAGTTTCTGACAACCATAGAACATGACAACTTTGCTCTCCCCTAATCAAGAGTATTTCTCCAGAGTCGTGTGAAAACAAAAGACAACTATTTTACTCAGTCAGTACGTGCATTCTTAGTTTCACCAGGTTGTAGAGAAATAAGAGATGGGCGTGTTTCAATAAAAAGATGTTATTTATTGATCAGTCTCTTTTCTCATACAAGAGAAATGAATCGCTATTATTGCAATACTTATAGTTAAGTAAAGTGCATACAGTAAAAACAGAATTATAAAATAATACTGTAAAAGCATTTATATGGTTTCTTAGCCATATGATACTTAAAATGGATAAAAGATATACATACATATATACATTGACTAATCGTACTCAACTGGTGCTTCTAACTACGCCTACCCCGGTGTACCTGACCTAAGTCTAATACTTGGGAGGGAGTAAGTAAGTAGCAGTTTAAGTTAAGTTTGTTTTGCCAAGAATCTGACTCAAGAATTCTCTGTAAGGGGTTAGTCAGTTCAGTACCTGGGATTTAGAAGGCTGGAGGGTTGGTATCTCTGTCACAGGACTCGATATCCCAGTTACCCGCGAGGGCGGCTGGAAACGCCTGAGGCTGGATTTCTCGGCAGGAGAAAAGGCAGAGTCTCTCTCAGCGCGTCAAAAGGGAGGGGCAGCGTCCGTGGGCTTTTCTGCATCAGCTGGGCTCTCCGGCAAGTAGCGCTGCTCCAAGCTCATCACCACCGTGTCTTAGCTTAGGGCAGCGTCTGTATATTTATACCTGAAAGGTGCCGTGTTTGACGTAAGGATGGACATAAGACGTCAGCAAGAATGTCATAAGGACTGGTCGTTCTTACATTCTTTGCAGGAGTTCTCGAGCGAAATCAAAACAATAGCTGCGGGGGATTTCCCAGGTCTGTTGGAGGTTTGATTTGTTTTGAGAACTCGGTGTGCTTTCTAGGGGGCTGAAGGGATAGTGCTTGCTTAATGTGACAGCATGCGCTATGACCTAATCTGAAGACGGGTTTCTGTGCCGGTGTATGGACATTAGTGAATTAATAACCGGACAAGGGTCAGAAATAGGAGTATCAATATAGGTACCTAGATAAACACACTACACTGCTAATAAAAGCTACTGGCTGATCCTGACCCTTTTCATTCAGTTGTGTTAACACAGCCCCTACCCCCAACTCAGCTGCAACAGTTTGAACACTGAATTGTTTGGAATAGTCAGGACTTTGCAGAATGGGTGCAGTACACATGGCCTGCTTCAGGTAATCAAATGCCTTTTGACAGCTAACTGTCCACTGAACTTTCTTAGGCATTCTTTTGGAATTTAGATCATTCAAATGGGCAACTATGGACCCATAACCTTTGACAAACCTCCTGTAGTACTCAGACAGGCCCAAGACAGCTCTGACCTGAGTCTGGGTGGTTGGAGCAACCCAATCCATGATGGTTTGGATTGTGCTCTGCAATTGTTGTACCTGTCCTCCACCTACAAGGTGGTCTAGGTATACAACCTTACTCTGGCCTATCTGGCCCTTGGTGGCCTTGATAGTGAGGCCTGCTTTCTGCAGGGCCTCCAAAACCTTTCTCAGGTGGACCAGGTGATCCTCCCAGCTGGAGCTCAAGACAGCAATATCATCTAGATAAGCTGCACTATAGACTTCCAGACCTGCGAGAACTTTATTCACCAGCCTTTGAAATGTGGCAGGTGCATTCTTCAAGCCAAAGGCCATCACTACACATTGGTGGTGCCCACCAGTGGTTGGAAATGCTGTTTTTGGTTTTGCATCCTCAGCTAATCTGATTTGCGAGTACCCAGCTGTCAGGTCAAATGTGCTTGATAACTTGGCTGAGGACAAAGTATCAATCAGTTCATCTGCCCTTGGAATTGGATGAGCACCAGTCCTAGTGACTCCATTGAGTCCCCTGTAGTCAACAACGAATCTCATCTCTCTTTTACCACCCTGGGGGTGACGTTTTGGTACTAAGACTACTGGACTAGCCAAAGGGCTATCTGAGGGCCAATCCCTCCCTGTTCCAACATCTTCTGGATTTTAGTCCTGATACAGTCCCTGACATGATCAGGTCACCTGTAAATCTTATTTTTACAGGCAGACTGTCACTTGTGTCCACCTCATGTGTACACCAGGTAGTCTGACTTGGAGTCAGTGAAAACATATATCTGAACTGATTGAGGACTTTCCTGCAATCAGTCTGTTACTGTTCAGTGAGGCTGCCTGCCAAGGCTACACCATCAACTGAACCATCATCAGGGTTCCGTGAGAGGAGATCAGGGAGTGGATCACTCTCTTCTTTCTGTCCCTCAACAGTAGCCCCTGTCTGCCCTGTCCACATCTGGCTTGAGCCTGTTCACATGGAGCCCTGTGGGGGCTCCTGGGAGTTCCAAGGTCCACAAGCTAGATAACCTCTCCCTTCTGCTCAAGAATGGTAGGGGGCCCACTCCACTTGTCTTGGAGAGCTGCTGGGGCCACTGGCTCCAATACCCATACCTACTGTCCTGGCTGGTATACAGTCAAAACAGCCTTTTGGTCATGCCAGGCCTTTTGCAATTCCTGGCTAGCCTCAAGGTTTTTGGATGCCTTCTTCATGTACTCAACCATCCGGCTGAGGAGACCAAGTATATAGTCCACTATGTCCTGTTTAGGTGGTTTGAGAGGTAAATCCCATCCCTCCTTAACCAAACATAAGGGACCCCTAACTGGAGTTCAAAAGGGCTGCAACCAACCCCCTTCTGAGGAACCTCTCTGTAGGCAAAGAGAAGGCAGGGCAAAAGGATGTCCCATCCATGCCTAAGCTTTTCAGGGTGAATTTTATCATGCCCTTTAGGGTTTTGTTGAATCTTTCAACTAACCTATTACATTGTGGGTGATAGGGTGTGGTGAATTTGTAATTCACTCCACACTCCTTCCACATAGCAGTCAGGTAACCAGACATAAAGTTTGCACCTTTATCTGATACTAGCTCCTTAGGGAAACCCACTCTGGAAAATACTCACAGGAGAGCTCTAGCCACAGCAGGAGCTGGGGTAGTCCTAAGGGGAATTGCCTCTGGATACCTAGTGGCATGGTCCATCACCACTAGTATGAATCTGTGCCCAGATGCAGTTGGAGGATCCATGGGACCAACTATGTCAATCCCAACCCTCTCAAAGAAAACCCCCACCACAGGTAGTGGTATCAGGGGGGCCTTTGTAGTACCCTCTGCCTTACCACTGGCTTGGCAAGTGATACAGGAGTGTCAAAAGTCCTTTGTGTCTTCTGACATGTGAGGCTAGTGAAATTGAGGGACAAGCCTGTCACAGGTCTTACTTTGGCCTAAGTGTCCTGCTAATGGGATGTCATATGCCAGTGTTAATAGGAAACCTCTAAACTTCGGAGGTATAACCAACCTCCTGGTAGCACCAGGCTTGGGGTCTCTACCCTCTGAATACAGAAGTCCATCCTCCCTGTAGATCCGGTGGGATCCAATGGCGCTCCCAGCAGCCTTAGGAGCATCTTGCTGTCCGAGGGGTTCAAGAGAGGGGCAGCTCAGCTGCTCCTGGCTCAGATCTGCCCTGGAAGGGCCCCCTGTCCCAAGAACTCAACCTGATCAGGTTCAAGTTCCTCTGAGACTGTTCCTTCACAGGGACTGAGATCATCTCCCTCAAGAAACTGATTCTCACTCTGAGGCATGGGGGACGACACTGCCTTACCCCTTCTGCTCCTTCTCTTGGAAGGCACCTGGTCCATCTTTTCAAGATCCAGGGCCTGTTCAGTGAAAGACATTTTTGCTTGTGACCTAGTCATGGCAAACACATCTGCAGGGATGTCCAGCATTTCTGCATGTGTCCTGAGTTCCACTTCAGCCCAAGCTAAAGTTTCCAAACCATTGCCCAATAAGCATTCAACAGGGAGGTCTGAGCTAAGCACAACTTTCTTAGGGCCAGTTACCCCTCCGCAGGTGAAATTCACACCTTCCTAGGAATGGTCTGTCCTGACATTGCAAGTATTCGTCACTTGGTACATCTCACCAAGTATGATCTGTTCAGGGTCCACAAGATCTTTTGTCACCATTGTGACACTTGCACCTGTGTCCCTGTATGCCATAGCCTCCTTATCATTGATCAAAGGCTGTTGTCTGTACTTGCCCAGATTACTGGTACTGACAAATAAGGAGGCAATATCCATGCCTACATCACAGACTAAAACAGCCTGAGTTGGAATTCTGACTAGGCCAGAATCCATCTCAGATCCCAAGGTTAACCCTACTATACACATGTTCTGTACACCACCACTAGGACCAGTTGCTTAGGGGCAGTGGTGACTCGAGTAGATTCCTTGGCCCTTGGACAACTGGCATCTTTTGTCCGAAGTGTCTTCTCTCTACAGATATGACACCAAGGTTTCTTTTTGCCTTTTCCTTTACTAGACTGTGACTCCCTCCCAGATGCAGGTTTTTGGGACCCTTGTGAAGAATGTTGGTCGTTATCCTTCTCCCCACCCTTATCTGAGGTTTTAGCATCTTGCTTCTTTTGGTCACCACTGAATTTTCTGCTTCACCCTGATTCTGACCCGTTTGACTGCCTTCTTTCCCAATTCTTGGGGAGAGGTCAGATCAGAATCAACCAAGTACTGAATCAACAACTGATTTTCCAATTATTATGGATCTGCTCCCTCATAATTAAATTGTACAATCGTCTAAAAACACACACCTTACTGCCAAGTAACCAGCCTTACAGAGACTTAGTAGCACAATCTACAAAGTCAACCCAGTCCTGGGTCTGTGCCTTATGGGTGTCTCTGAACCTAATCCTGTACTGTTTAGTGGTTAAGCCAAACCCATCAATGAGACCACTCTTCGAGGCTGAGTAATTGTTTGCATCCTCTTCTCTAACAGTGAGGAGCCTATCTCTACCTTTGTTAGTAAAGTAGAGCCACAAGATAGCTGCCCATGGCTCTTGAGGGACCCTCTGTACCTTACACGCCCTTTCTAGTGCAGTTATCCATTTGTGGATGTCTTCCCTACTTTCATAGGAAGGGACTATCTTGTTCAGGTTCCTATGATCATGAGAATACTCTCTAGTTCTAGGGACACTGTTGCTGCCACCATGGGACTGTAGTCCCAATCTTCTTGTACCTCTTTAGAGCTCTAGGGATACCCTATCCTGGGCCAATTGTTCTTTTCTGAGCCTGAGCTTGACTCTCTCAAGCTCCAAAATTTGGCACTGCTTATCATAAGAGGATTCCCTCTTGTTTGATCTGAAAGTCCTGACAGAAGTACCTGAGTGATTAAACTCCACAGAGGAACTTCTAGATCTTCTAGGTAAACTCAGTACTCTTCCTGGTGGGGTAAATAAAGAGAGGGCTACTGGGGCCGTTCCCCCACCTCAAGGAAGATCTAAGTTGCCCAGGTTTGAATCATTTTGATAATCCTGGTAAGGGTTTGAGTCCATGTCAAAAAAGTTTTCACTTTCTGGTCTTTCCTCATTCCCTGTACCACCCACTCTACCTACCTCATCAGACCCTGGGGTCTTTTTGATTTCATCTAAAGCAATATCTCTATGAGGCATTGAGTGTAGGCACTTCTCCCTGGCCTCAACTTCCTAGACACACACATGGCTTTCAATTCTAAAAATGGAATACCGTTGTACCTAGTTGGTCACTGGGCTCTTGTCTGGAAGACATACTAGTGTTATATGGTGTAGGCAACTACCTAACCTACTGGAGACAAAACTCTCTTGAGTTGGAGAAAGGGTGTGCGAGACCCTTTACTTGCCCAACTCCAAGTTCAGTAGAACTTGCTTTATTCTAATCTTGATTGTATTACATGTACCTAATACTTTAGTGGTTTTCAATTAATCATTCAATGAGATCTTTCTGGTAAAAGGAAAATCCCAATTGCTGCACACCAATGTGAGATGGTGGGTTGGTATATGCTGTCTACTAGTTAAAGTGGTTACCTTGTACCAGGCCACATGACACTTATGATGTATGAGGTCAAATATAACCTTATTGAAAGCTATTCTAGTGGTAGCTATGGAGAGCAGCATTCAGGCTTAATCTTGAAGGAATGTGAAGCAGCTTGTTTTAACAGAATTTCACCTCCGAAATAATTAAATGAAAGGAGAACCACACATTGTTTATAATAAATATGAATGTTTTAATATAACTCTCTCTACTAGTCTCTACATGAGACTAGCGCACAAAGCACACAATACTAAATCAATAGAACATTCGTAAATAGCGAAATACACAGCGGGCTCCAGAGGGAGATGGAACCATATACTTTAAAAAAATGGTATAACAACAACGACGTCAATAGACACAGTGCCTAGAGCACGTAGAATCGCTGGGACCCCAAGGAACCACCCAGAGGAGTGACACAGGGAGCCCACGGAGGACAGGTGCAGTGAGGCAACACAGTTGTGTGCCCCGTACAACTCTATGGCAAAGTCGCGGTTGGAAATGTACAAGTTAAGGACACTTCTAAGAGGACTTAGAACAAACCCTTTGGAACGTAGGAGGTTCTAAGGCCAACCCACCAGTGGGTACTGAGGTACCCATGTTACCTATCCCAGAGGAGTCCGGTGCATAGGTGTCAAGTGTCGTCGAAACCTTCGTCGTTTTCAATGGAGCGCTGCAAAGAAGTACTGCTGCCAGGAAGACGAAGAGTGTCCGGTGGAATCCAAGCCTGGATTCCAGTTGAGAAGAACCTGAAAGCAGAGGGGATAGTGTCTTGGTCATTTCAGTTGACCAGGGGCTCGGTAGTCGATTGCCCAACGATGTCGGGTGCTTCAGGGATGAAGAAGGGTTGCTTGACTCTGCAACCAAGGGGAGCAGGAGATATCAAGGATGACCAAAGTCATATCAATATTCAACCATTTGCAAACCTATCCATCATCTATCCTTCCATCCATCCATCATTCCACTTATCCATCTCTCCATCCACACTTTCACTCATCCATCCCTTCATTCATCCTTTCACTCATCCATCCGTACACTCATCCATTCACTCATCCATCTATTCACTCATCCATACATCTACCGTTTCACCCATCCAGCCATCCTTTCACCTACTCATTCATCCACCCAGTCACTCATCCTTCCACCCAATCACCCTTTCAGTCATCCATCCATCCATCATCCCTTACTCTCTCCATCCCCCTTTCATTTAGCTATCCATCCTTCCGTCCGCCCATCCATCTACTCATCCATTCATGAATCCATTCATTGACCCTATCACTCATCCATCCTTTCACCCATCCATCTATTCTTTCTCTCATCCATCCACCCTTTCACTCCTTCACACATCCATCCATCATGTCTTTCATCCATACACCCTTTTATTCCTTCACTCATCCATCCTTTCTCTCATCCATCCACTGTTTCACTTCTTCGCTCATCTATCCACCCTCCCTTTCACTCACTTATCCAGCCTTACATCCACCCTTTCACTCATCCATCCATCCATTCACCCTTTCACTTATCAATTCATCAATACATCCATCAGTTTACTCATCCATCTACCCATTCACTCGCCTGTCATCCACCCTTTCACTCATCCATTCATCCTTTTACTCATCCATCCATCCTTTTACTCGTCTGTCAACCCTTCCACCCATACATCCATCAATGTACCTTTTCTCTCATCCATCCTTCCACTCACTTATATGTCCATCCTTTCTCTCATTATCCATCCATTCACCCTTTAATTCATCCATTCACCCTTTCACTAATCTATCCAGCCATCCACCCATCCCTTCACTTACAGACCTTTTCACATTAATTATGAGATGAGCCTTTGTCTGCTGAGTTGCAGGCAGAAGAGGCCCATTAAGGACTTCACCCTTGCTGTAGTTCCTAAAGCAAGGGGTGGGGTGGGGGGGCAGGGCTCACTGTGCTCCTGTACATAGGCATTCTGAAAAAGTGGTATTCATACATGATGCACAGTGCCACTGTGACGTGGTGTTGTTTACAGGGCTTTAAGTGGGATGAAGAAACTGGGGGGTGTCTCCAAAGGGGGTGTTTGATGTAATTAAGGGCATGACTTAAGAAACCTAAGCTAAAAATCTGTGCTTAGCATAGTGTGCCGTCCAACTGATAATTTGGTGCTTCTGTAATTGCATCCAGATATAAAACACAACAAGTAGTGTTACACCTACAAGCCAGAACTATTGACTTTGTCAGTGGTTGCTACGTGCCCTGTAGTCAACAACGAATCTCATCTCTCTTTTACCACCCTGGGGGTGACGTTTTGCTACTAAGACTACTAGACTAGCCAAAGGGCTATCTGAGGGCCAATCCCTCCCAGTTCCAACATCTTCTGGATTTTAGTCCTGATACAGTCCCTGACATGATCAGGTCACCTGTAAATTTTATTTTTACAGGCAGACTGTCACTTGTGTCCACCTCATGTGTACACCAGGTAGTCTGACTTGGAGTCAGTGAAAACATATATCTGTACTGATGGAGGACTTTCCTGCAATCAGTCTGTTACTGTTCAGTGAGGCTGCCTGCCAAGGCTACACCATCAACTGAACCATCATCAGGGTTCCGTGAGAGGAGTCAGGGAGTGGATCACTCTCTTCTTTCTGTCCCTCATCAGTAGCCATGAGCAAGCCCCTGTCTGCCCTGTCCACATCTGGCTTGAGCCTGTTCACATGGAGCCCTGTGGGGGCTCCTGGGTGTTCCAAGGTCCACCAGCTAGATAACCTCTCCCTTCTGCTCATCAATGGTATGGGGCCCACTCCGCTTGTCATGGAGTGCTGCTGGGGCCACTGGCTCCAATACCCATACCTACTGTCCTGGCTGGTATACAGTCAAAACAGCCTTTTGGTCATGCCAGGCCTTTTGCAATTCCTGGCTAGCCTGAAGGTTTTTGGATGCCTTCTTCATGTACTCAACCATCCGGCTGAGGAGACCAAGTACATAGACCACTATGTCCTGTTTAGGTGGTTTGAGAGGTAAATCCCATCCCTCCTTAACCAAACATAAGGGACCCCTAACTGGAGTTCAAAAGGGCTGCAACCAACCCCCTTCTGAGGAACCTCTCTGTAGGCAAAGAGAAGGCAGGGCAAAAGGATGTCCCATCTCTGCCTAAGCTTTTCAGGGTGAATTTTATCATGCCCTTTAGGGTTTTGTTGAATCTTTCAACTAACCTATTACATTGAAGGTGATAGGGTGTGGTGAATTTGTAATTCACTCCACACTCCTTCCACATGGCAGTCAGGTAACCAGACATAAAGTTTGCACCTTTATCTGATACTAGCTCCTTAGGGAAACCCACTCTGGAAAATACTCACAGGAGAGCTCTAGCCACAGCAGGAGCTGTGGTAGTCCTAAGGGGAATTGCCTCTGGATACCTAGTGGCATGGTCCATCACCACTAGTATGAATCTGTGCCCAGATGCAGTTGGAGGATCCATGGGACCAACTATGTCAATCCCAACCCTCTCAAAGAGAACCCCCACCACAGGTAGTGGTATCAGGGGGGCCTTTGTAGTACCATCTGCCTTACCACTGGCTTGGCAAGTGATACAGGAGTGTCAAAAGTCCTTTGTGTCTTCTGATATGTGAGGCCAGTGAAATTGAGGGACAAGCCTGTCACAGGTCTTACTTTGGCCTAAGTGTCCTGTTAATGGGATGTAATATGCCAGTGTTAATAGGAAGCCTCTAAACTTCAGAGGTATAACCAACCTCCTGGTAGCACCAGGCTTGGGGTCTCTACCCTCTGAATACAGAAGTCCATCCTCCCTGTAGATCCGGTGGGATCCAATGGCACTCACAGCAGCCTTAGGAGCATCGTGCTGTCCGAGGGGTTCAAGAGAGGGGCAGCTCAGCTGCTCCTGGCTCAGATCTGCCCTGGAAGGGCCCCCTGTCCCAAGAACTCAACCTGATCAGGTTCAAGTTCCTATGAGACTGTTCCTTCACAGGGACTGAGATCATGTCCCTCAAGAAACTGATTCTCACTCTGAGGCATGGGGGACGACACTGCCTTACCCCTTCTGCTCCTTCTCTTGGAAGGCACCTGGTCCATCTTTTCAAGATCCAGGGCCTGTTCAGTGGAAGACATTTTTGCTCGTGACCTAGTCATGGCAAACACCTCTGCAGGGATGTCCAGCATTTCTGCATGTGTCCTGAGTTCCACTTCAGCCCAAGCTGAAGTTTCCAAACCATTGCCCAATAAGCATTCAACAGGGAGGTCTGAGCTAAGCACAACAGACGCGTGATTATGTCCTTCAATGTGCCATTTGTCAGCAGGTCAAGCCTTCGTCTGCTGCACGTCCGCCCCAAACACAGTTGTACATTTCCAATAAACCACTTGGTTGTGTTTATTTCGATCACTGCAGTCCCTTTTCTTCTGATACTGCGTATAAGTACATCTTAGTTGCAGTTGATTCTTGCACGCTCGCTTTGTATGGGTATGGCCCAACTGGAGTGCTGATTCACGAACTGCATAAGAGATTTGCGTGTCCTTGTGGGAATTTTTGCATGTGGCACCTTCCACTCGGACCAGGGTCCAGCGTTCGCCTATAAGGTGTACAAGGATGCAATGAGTTCATTAGGGGTCCAGGTCAAATTTTCGTCTCCATACCGACCTGAGGGTAATAGTGTTGTGGAGCGAATGAACCGTGATTTAAAGCAATCATTGACAGCTAGCGTTATAGGTACCGGCAGAAACTGGCTGGCTCATCTCATTAGCGCAGAGCGTGCCCTTAATAATCTCCCTAGAAGGTCTCTGGGTGGGCGGACCCCATGCAAGATGCTCTTTGGTATCAAAATGTTCGTTCCGGACCTTGAAGGGCGGAGGCTGCTGCCCCCTTTGACGTAGATGAACATTGGGATGTTTTACAGAATCTACAAGAGACGAGAGACAGTCTTGCAAAGGAACACTTGCCCTCCACATCTGATGCTGCGTTGCAGATTCCGGTAGTTGGCTAACTACCCAGAGTTGGAGAACTGGACCGAGAGAAGTTTTAGAACAAGAAAGAATTTGGTCCCTCATATCGAGCGCAAGTTCCTGTACTTGGCGTGCAGGGCACACGAACAGTCATTTTACCACCACTTCCAGGTCGAAAGGAAAAAAGGTATATCTCCATTGACAATGTCAAATTACACAGAGTGGCCGATTCTTCTTAGTATGACTCCTGCGGTCTCCTGTCAATCGATGCTGAGAAATTCTGTTTTGGCTCCTGTCCCTAACAACAGGCCTGACGTTGCCTTTGAGATGCCTGCAATTTCAAGTCCTTTATTGAATACCCCACCAGATGCTCATCTTGATGAGATTGAGTACACTCACCCCACAGACTTATCGATGCCCGATTTGCAAACCTGTTTGGCCACTGTGTCCAGATTTTCATTTGACACTAAATCTACCACATCGAAGTCCCCTTCAAAACTTTCTCTTTTTGGGACATGGTTTAAAAAGCATTTTGTGATTCCCCCATGGACTTACATTTGGTTGGTGCTTTTTTCAATTTTTTTGCTTATGTCAATTGGATTTGTGGTGTATTTTTTCCGTCTTGTTAATGGACACTACATTGAAGAGAGGACTGCTATTCGACATATTAATGGAACATTGGCACCCCATTCCTCATCACATAGAATGAAGAGAGAGCTGACTTTTGTTAATATTACTGCTTGGCCCGTCTTAGATGGGATTGTATGGGATGCTGTTAAGTTTCAAATCAATGGTCCCACAGAGGTTATAAATGTACCGAATGTCCTAAGAGTTTCTATGGGGGACATGATAAAACAAAATATACGCTCTCATGATTGGGATGTTCAAGCAGCAGAGGCTTTGTTTTCAGATTTGAAATATTATGCTGCATTTGATGCTGAGGATTTGTACTTAGATTCTGCTAATTATGGTGATTTGTTCTATTACCAACACTATGGCAATCACTACCTGCATAAGGCAAACACAAGGAGGAATATGGTTAATTATACACAATGGGAACATTGTCTCGCTCCTATGGAAGGCAGCTCAAATTCTCTTTTAAAGAGATTCACTTACTTTACTGATTTCAATCAGTCAAACCCTCAAAGTTAGACTTACCCACAGAAAATTATTAAATTCCAAGTCCTTTCTTGACCAATTGGCTATTAGGGGCTATGAACTGCGGAAAGATACAATTGATCTTAAATCTGTTTGGGGTTCTAACAGTTGGTAAGTGCAAGGCACGGAGGCTTTGCATCGTGCATGTCTCATCCCGAACCATATGTTGTTTTTGAATTCAACTATTTCGCAAACCATCTGATTTGGATTGGCTACAACTAAGAAATTAAATGCTCCTGCTTTTCCAGAATTGGAAGAGTACCCCGGTTGGGATACTAATACCAGTATCTCTATCAGGGAATTACAGACCCTGTTGCTGACTTCTTCTTTTAACATATCCAGTTTGGATTCTGAGGGTTGGCTGTTGTGGCACCCAAGTGCAGATTCTTGCCAGCATCGTTTTCTGGGTTTAGCCCCTGGCTACACACAGGTAGAGTGCATCCCCGTTTTGAGAGTGACCATTCTGTGACTACCTATTCCGTAGTCAAGCTATGTCAGAATTGGCTCAAACACTCCACTTTAGTGTAAGTTATGCTTCATTTGTCTAAATTGACTGACGATGTCGATCTGAATGACTTTTTCAAGGGCCCTGCTTCTGGCAGATCCAAAAGGTGGATATATGCTATTTACAACAAAGTTTGAATACTGTCCCAAATTGAGGCTGCTTCCCGCTTAAGGGCTATAGATCAAGCTAATTTAGAAAAAGTGCTAGCAGTTGTGGATAACAGCATTAACACGCTCTCTTCCCGCATTTATACTTTGGATAATATTGTTTCGTCTGTTGTTGATATTGTGCAAAATTATGTCTCTGTTTTGTACCAAGGGCAAAATCAATTGCGTTCCATTATGCAGTTTGCATGGACTTTACAAACGTTAAAGGCTGGGAAGGTGCCTTGGGACTACATGAACACGTCCTCCTTATTTGCTCTTTTTAATTTGACAGACAAACAGCAATTTACGTCTATGAAAGATGCAACTTTTTCTATGTTACATATTGAAAAGCTTGAACCTTTGCAGTTTTCTGTGGCTGAGACAAATTCTGCTGTGTGGCTCGTACATGGGCTAATAACATTACCTTTCCCTCTGTTAAAGTTCGAAGCATGAAGTACTATGCTATTGGCAGGTATGAACCTCTGGGTACTGCTTATCTCCATGAAGCTTGGTCACTACCATTTACCTATGGGTGCCTGAGGGAGGGAAAAGAGGTTTATTAGAATGGTGAAGATTGGACAACCACACCTGATCACTCGTTAGTGTGTAGGAATATCCAATTGCATGGCTCGTGTAATCAGAATGCGCCTAATTTGGCTTGTGTCTTGAAGGGTACACCGATACCTGCTATCACACCCACATTCACATTACTAGCAAACGGTAGTTATTTACTTTTAAATCATGAAGATTGTTGTGGGATGCTGTCAGGAATTGCTTACATCGTTACGGTCTCCCAACGCGTAGTTTGTTGTAAAAATGTAATGTTTCCTCCTCCACATGGGAAGCTGGATGTTTCCATCTGGCTGTAGATTCCGACATTGAAGGCAGAGTTCAACAAGATGAGTCAAATAAGAGCTCTTTTTTCCCAGAAAGAAGTCGCCCTTACTTCTGCCTGTGAAACATTTGTCCTTCACGTGGCAAACACCCGCACAAAAGTGCATGCCTTATTAAATACCGATCTGCCCCTGCATTTCGGAGAGTTAATTCACACTATCTTTAATGCCTCCTCGACAACAGTGCTGGAACACTTTTTTAAAGTTGTTAGTAGTGGCCTTGTGACTTCTTTCCAAACTATATTTGGTGTGTTTCCGGCATTTTTTCATTCGATTTTCTCTAGCCTCTTTGGTGGATTTCCCTTGATGCTTGCTCTGGTTGGCGGAGTGCTTCTACTGCTTTGCTTATTTCAGAATGGATGCACATCCTGTGCCATAAGACGACTTGCCCCGGCTGTTGCTGCTCCACAACCGAATGCTTAATTTCTATGGAGCGCTGCCTCTTGCTACATTGAGTGCAGTTTATGGATTATCATTTCGATTTTCCTTTTTCACATGCGTCCAGCCTGTCATTGCCTGAGCTGCGATTTCGGATGGGCTCTGGATTTGTGTCTCTGCAATACGGTGTCTCCCAACGCAGATTATGATCAACTGATGAGCCCCTTAGTTGCTCATGAATTGCTTTGTTCTGGCGGCAGGATTATGGCCTTTGCAACGATGCATGGAGTCATGGGACATTGGAATATTTTTGCAGCGGCGCATGAATTCTTGGCACGCAGTTATATTGAAGTAAATCTGAGTTGTCCTCTGATGGTGCTAGAGGCTGCGGTTATTAAAGAACATGTATGTTCATTCCCATTACTAAATTGGATGGCTGAAATGTTTTCAGATGAGAACAATGACTTCCTGTTGGAGGCTGTTGCAACGTACTGTGCATATACACTATTGGAGTGAGGTGCATTTCCTACACTCTCTCTTTCACAACTGGAGTAACATGTTGGACATGAGATTTTTTGCAATTTTTTTTAAGGCCTATTGGCTTTGCTATGTTTGAAACTGATTACTAATTTGAGGTTTTTTACAAAATTAGGAGGTTTGCTCCTGTTTTTTCCATTATGGTAAATTTGAACTTGATTCTATCTCCCGAACTTGAACTCTGCGTTCCTGCTTTGCCCACATTTCTTATCCGTGCTCCGATCAAGGGAGGGTGTAGTGGGGCTGAGCCCTGAATTTATACAGTGTTAAGTTAGCATGAGCTTATTAGAAGTTTAAACGCCATTTTACCTTTTTGCTTTATTTTTGCACACGACACACACAGTTATTGTTACATGCTAGGCTGAGATGTTAGGTATTATTTTAGGACCCTATTGTAAGTTTCCCGATTCATGCTCTTATATAGGTATAAATCACCATATCCTTATATAGGCATAGAAATCATAACCATATTTAGGCATAGCTCATGCAGTCCAAATACGCAGGGCTACTTCCACTAGTTCCGAAAATCCACAACGATTTCTTGGAATAATCCGCCTTCAGCAGTCAGGGACTTCCCCTTGCTTGAGCACTGATTTATCCAAGAACTCATGGAGTTTTCAAAAAACTGAGACTCTTTGATGACGTTATTATGTCCAACCATATGTCAAGCCAGGCACCTTCAAAGTATAAATATGCCCACACTTGCCCAAGCAAACACACGGTGGTTTGGAGCAGTTCGACTATCTACTTGCCCGACGCAGCCTGCTACAGCAAGTGCCGAAGGAAGCCGACCCTCCAGCAGACGCACTGAGAGATACGCTGTCTTTTCTCCTGCTGAGAAATCCAGCTCCAGTGTTTCTAAGCTACCCTTGCGGGTTGCTGGGAAATCGAGTCCAGAGACCAGCCTTCTTCATTCTAAACTAAGGTACGGAGCTGATTAGACTCTTAGAGAAATCTTGCGCAGATTCTTGGCAAAAGAATACTACATTTATGCTACACCTCACTTACTTCTTCCGTCGTACCAAGCTTAGGTTAGGTACATCGGGGTAGGCGTATTTTAGAAGCACCAGTTGAGTACTTTTAGCCTCTGTTATTTATGTATGTATTGATCTATAGTTTAGGAACCATACAATGCTCTTACAGATTTATTTGATCCTACTCTTTATACTGTATGCATTACATTTTATAAACAGTTTTACGATTGTAGCAGTTCATTTCTTATACTTGAGAAAGAAGACTGTTCAATAAATCCTTTTATTGAAAACGCCCATCTATCTATTTCTCTGCACCTCTGGTGAAACGAAGCATGCACGATTGACTGAGTGAAATATCTATTTATTGTTTCCACGACTCTGAAGATACATTTTATCTTGGGGAAACAAAGTTGTCATGTTTATGCAGTTGTCAGAGACTAATCCCTTCTTGTGAATTCGAGAAAGTTTCTAGTGACCTCTGAGCTAGCTGGCACACACAATTAAGTTTAGTATATGCAGTAGAGACCTAGTCGACCTCAGTCCAGCGTCTATTCTACAGGATATATTATTCCAATGCGCAGAGCCTATTGGGAATATAGGAACTACACTACATGGTGCCCAACGTTTGGTAAGGCACTAATTTAACGCTAGATACTAGAGTAACTCAGTTGTGCTTTTCACAGAGACCCCTTTTTCCCGTAAAATACTCCAATAGATGTCTGGAGTGGGTTAAAGGATAAAATATCCGCCTTAAACTGAATAGGACGAAAAATCCTATGTATTAGTTTTTGGTTTTGTTCAACGTTGAAGGATACAGTGTTCCATAATATTGTGCACCTTATCTTTATTTCATTGAAACTTTCTCTGCAAACCTTCATACAAAATGACGGAGAGTGACGAAGAGTTAGCTAGAGCTGCAACAGCAGCACTTGCACAAAACCTAGATTCTACAGGTTTTAATGAAAATGACCCGGATGTTATACACATACCAGCAAATGTAAGGAAAATTATAACTTACAAACTCATAAATAATGGAGTGTCATCGAGAGATGGTAAAATAATATTTGTGATAGAGGCACATGAATATCGGCAGACAGAGGTATTCTATTCATGGATTGTCTTTCCACAAGCAAATCCAGTAACACATGCGTTCCACTACTATAAAATGGAGTAACATCCAGCGGAATACGTTCCTTTCGAGGACGTTGAAATTCCACTAACTTACCAAGAGCTTCAGCTCTGGTTTAATGGTGCCCTACAACATCAAAATCCCATTACAAGGCTTCGTCCACTAGGTAGACCAGGAGCTACATGGCCGGTACTAGCCAGCTATACACCACATCCTAACATCGAAAGAATGACAGATGTAGAACTGTTAGCTCAGCTAAAACAACTAATTAAAATACGTAGACAATTAGTACCATATGTCATGCGGACTTTAACAGTCCAACCAGCTGTAAGAATTCCACAGCACACCCCTCATCAGGGGAACACAAACAAAATCACACCACAGACTATACAGTCAGCAATCGGTAAGTTGCCCGCAAAAAGGGAACAAATTCCATTCTGGTTAGCCCGGAAAATCACACAAATAGAGGCAGTATTTCCCGATAGTACACCTCATGAGAAACACAGGATTCTAACAAGCTGTTTACCAATGGGGATTGCACCACACGTAGAGGACTGCGACACTTGGGGTACAGTCTTTGCTTCAATCTACACAAAAACACATGGTGTCCCGTCTATGGCGGTAATACCAGACGTTCTGAGACAGATTCAAAATGAATACGGTCCAGAACCGGCCTTTAATCTTGGTATGAAATTACTGAAAGATTTCAAACAGGTCTCGGCTATACTATTAGCCAACATTAAAGGTGAAGCAGCATCTATGGCAATCCGCCAAAAGCTAAAAGAAACAGATATTACTGAGCAACCATATGAACTTGCAGAATTATTGAAAAATCTTATGAAGAACTAGGTAGAGATAGTTTGGGAGGGAAACCTGTAAAGCCCGAACTAACAGAAAATGCTGCAAAAGTATTTATCAAAAATAATCTCACTACTCCTAAAAAGAAGTGGGAGAACACTAAACAGACATTTCCTAAAAAGAAGCGTTCTCAGTCCAGAGGAAGGTCTCCTCAGAAGGAGCCCTCTGAAAAAAGATATATCCTTAGAAATAGGGATAATATAAGAAAACTTGATAGATATCAACATACTGATACACGATCCTCTTGTACCTTTCAAACTTCCTCGCAGAAATCCGAAAGAAGAGGATGATCCGAACAAAAAGAAAAACGCGTGAAGTCCAAAGACGATCAACACGTTCCGAAAAATAAGAAAACCCAATTCACCAAAAAGAAGCTAGCAAGTCTAAAAATCAGACAATGCGAGGATCTTGAGGGCACAACTCAAGAACGGGGAGTGGGCCCAGACAATGCTGGACAGCACAGCAGAGGTCACAGCTCGCAGGATCCTGAAGGATCATCTGGAGACAGTGGATCTGAATGAATACATTCAGTTCGAAACTGCCGACACCAGGGTTAGTGTACCCCATAAGTTATATGAAGTAACAATCCGAATGGAGGGGAATATACCTAGGAAAATAAAAGCACTCTTTTGGGAAAAACTATCTAAGGGTTATGACATACTTCTGGCTGAAAAAGACTGGCCACCTGAATTTGTCAGGGAGTGCCCACATGGCGAAGAAATCATTATGCCAGCCTTCTCTAATCATATTCCTATTCATAAAAAATACACCTAAGCCAGAAAATGGGCTGTGGCACAGGCTCCAGCATTATATAAAAATCATGTGGGATGGGATGAGGATTCTCCTCATCATAAAATCCAGTTAAAAAATCCACCTACTGCTCAGAGGCAGTATCCAGTAAAGCAGGAAGCTAGTCAGGGAGATCTTAGATCAACTTAAATACCAAGGGGTGTTGAAACATGCACCTCATCAATGAATAATCCTTTGTTTCCTGTCTCCAAACCAGACAATACCTATCGTCTAGTTTTGGACTAGAGCCACTTAAACTCTTGTTGCAAAACTTTTGCAGTACAAAATTCACACAGTGCAGCACTGATGAATAACATCGTTTGAAAGGAATATAAAACCACTTTAGATATTTCAAACAGTTTCTTCTGTCAAAACATTGCACCTGAAAGCAGGCATTTCACCGCTTTCTCAATAATGGGGACACAACGGCCTTCTGTCGTCTCCCCCAGGGTTTCAAGAACATTACAGGGTTATTTTCAGCCAGAGTAACAGAGTTACTACAAATGTATGAAACCTCTCTATGAATTAATCAAACCTGATTTCAAACCTACTAATTGGACTCAAAAACACAGAACTTTTGCGTTCAGTGCAAACAGACATGTTGGCAACAACACACTTACAACACGCGACAATGTAAGCAACCTTGTAATCCGAATCATCCCAGGGATATGCGGATTCACATACCTAACCTTTAATGAAGGTGAAAAGGTACCAATAGCTTACAAATCACACTTGTACACACAAGCTGAAATGAAATTCACTTCAACAGAAAAAATTCTGACAGCAGTTCAGACTGCTGTAGCAAAGGAGAGAGTCCTCACACAGGGTAAACGCATTAAAATCGTTACACCTGTACCTGCCTTAGAGGCAGTAGCAAAGGCTAGCATTCTGAATGCAAAAGCTCTACATCCTAGATGGATACAATGGGTTAATTATCTTGCTGTAACAGACATTGAATACGTGTTTGACCCTAACTTGAAGACACAAGAATTTCTTCGACACGAAGAAGAATGTCCTCTGCCGACTGAAATTCTATCTCTAGAACATTACGGCTGTATAATATATACAGACGGATTCCCCACACTCATAGTGTGCGATTTGTATAACTGCGTCAGGAATTACAATGAATATCTGCAGACCTGGGTTCAAAATGGTTTTACAAATACAAAAGGTGGCACAATCAAGCATAAAAAGCTTTGGAGACAAGTAGTTCTTTTGCAGACTCACGTGATTCATACACTGAGTCATCAACGTGATGGCGTTCACGTTGAAGGGAATTTATTGGCTGATGCAGCCGCGAAGGCAGGTGGGCAAACGGCTTCTGTTGCTACAATCAATCGTTTGAAAACAACAATAGACAGTGAAACCATGCTCGCTGTCAATTCGACGAGCAAAAGCAGTGGAGCCGCGTTACCTCTAAACTATCCACTCGAATATGAATACATAATTGATGCAAACTCTGTTCCTTTTGCTCGAATCCCTGGAGTGGAGGATAGGGTAATTCCAAACAGGAACAGGAGAGGTGCTCTCATTTTCGAAGCACATATGGGAGAGGGTCTGATACATCAAGGGATCTCTAAATCTCTACTGGAATTAGAAGAGATGTACTGGTGGCCAGGGATGAAAGCTCATGTATACGAATTAGGAATTAATTGCGATGACTGTTACAAATACCACAGCTTTGAACACCACCAGATGCCTGACTACAGAGTAGCCTGCCCTGTACAGACACCACTATTAGACAGCATAAGGTTTCTACATGCGGAAGTCCGAATAGACTGATGCAGTCCCACAAATATTAAGACAAGATTCATTTGGATGTTGCCCCAGCGCTCAGCTGACGCTCGTACTGTTATAAAAGATTTGCGAGTCTTTATCGGCACATACGCAATCGGCATGCTACATTCCGACCAGGGCCTGCGTTTAGCTGTAGGACTTACAAGGAGGCCATGGCCAGCTTGGGCTTTGCATTGCGATTTTCGGGTCCATTCCATCCTGAGGGAAATTCGGTTGTGGAGAGAAAAAAACATGACATAAAGCAATCTATAACAGCTAGGGTATTAGGTTCGGGTGATGGGTGGGTCAAACATCTAATAAATGTCCAACGTAGTCTTAATAACTTGCCAAGAAATTCTCTGGGTGGAATCACTCCATATAAAATCCTTTTTGGTACTAGAATGTTGGTCGAAGATCTCGATCGTCACACTTCAGTGGTGGAACAAAAACCCTTTGATATCAAAGATCGTTTGGCTGTTTTACAGGACTTAAATGAAACAAGAAGAAGTTTAAGCAATACCATCGAAAAGCAAACGACCACTGAAGAAAACCACCTGTCCCAGCAAGACCTGTCTGGATTCCAAAGATTTGGGATCTGGTCAGGGAGAAAATAGCGGACAAGAAGGAATTTGGGCCTTCTTACAGAAAACCAGTACCTGTGCTAGCGTTCCACGGATCAAGAACAATACTACTGTCGCCCCTTGCTGGAAAAAAAAATTACCGGTCTGTGTCAATTGACCTGGTAAAACCACACCATGTGGCCGATAATAAGTAGTAGGCCCAGTGGATTCCCAAGATGTAGCAGAAGACCAAATCTTGCTACAATCCAAGAGGTTCAAACTGAAAGACTTATCACCTTTGATAAACCTGCAGTTAGAAAAGAAGGACTATGCAACAAAGCCATGGAACTTGTGCCTCTTGATACCCAAATAACAGTTCGTCAGGAAACTCCTGTCTACAATGATGTAGCATCTGACTATACAAACATGTCAAGGGAACCAGCAACTCCAGCGATTTCGAAAAATCCGGATGCGATAATTGCCAGAACTGCCTCTGGCTATTTTATCAACTTCGATAACTTTTCTGAGGATTCCAGTGAACCTGAAACTACGCCAGCAAACAAATATTTCAAGGAAAAAGTAAAGGAACTTGGTAAAGAGCTTACAAATACATATCTGGTTTCACCTTGGGTTGAACTCTGGATTGAGTTAGGTGTACTTTATCTCCTGCTATGGCTCATTCTTGTGTTAAGTTTGGGAAAGCTGATAGATGGAAAGCACATTGAAATGGACACAGCAAGTAAGAACATCAACTTGCTCCTGAAGCCTCACAAATCATCTCATCGTGAACAACGAGAACTGTCATCAGTGAACATCACAGCCGTCCCACTACCTGGTGGAATAGCATGGGATACAACTGATTATGACATTTATGGCCCTGTTGATCTGCTAAAGATTCCTCATCAATTTAAGGTTTCATTGAGTGATTTCGTCTCACCTAGCACATTTGCTGATGATTGGGACTTTGGGAATGTTAATAACATGATGGAAGACTTAGAAATTAAAGATGGCTTTGATTTATGAGAATTCATACTAGGTCCTCGTAATCCACATCATAAACGTTTCCTATTCTTACAACGAAGCTTGGAAAGTCACGCAAATGGAAACAGCTGAAAGAATACGAGAAATTGATCGTATTAATCTAGAGAAATCACTCTCTGTAGTTGACAATGGGTTAACAACTCTGTCGTCCAGAATGTATTCTTTGGACAGCATTGTATCCTCTGCCATAGACATAATGGAACAAGACTTGCTAATGTTATAACATGGCCAGTCTCAATTACGTTCTATAATGCTGTTGTGCTGGACATTGCAAAACCTTCATTCTGGCTATGTGTCTTGGCGTGTAATCAACACTACGTCACTGTTTACTGTATTTAACCTTACAGATAATCAAATCTCATTGGCACAGAGGGGGGCAGACTATACGGTGCTGAGTATTGAAAAACTGGAGAGTTACCATTGACCGTTTCTGAGAAACCATCAGTTGAATCGATAATACATTGCTCCATCACAATACCAGTGACGACTTTCCTGTTTCAGTATTGCTTAAAGCATATACCAGCAGGCCTGTATGAAAGGTTGGGTAAAGAATACATTAGGTCGACCTGGGATTTACCATACACTCACAAATGTTCGAGTGGGGGAAAGGAAGTATTTCTTAGTGGTAAAAATTGCAAAAATTCACTAAGCGGTACACTATTGTGTCAAGGTATTAATTTACACGGAGCCTGTGAAGGGTCTTCCAATAACCTTTCTTGCCACCTGCAAGGTTCACCCATAGCGGTGATAGATCCAATTTTCAGGCAGCTTTTCAATGGCAGCTACATTATGCTCAGTGATCACAGCTGTTGTAGAATGGTGCCAGAAATAAGCAATCTTGTTACTGTGTCAGCAAGGATCACTTGTTGTATGCAAGTATTGTTTCCTAAAACCAAAACAGACGGGGAGTCGCCACTATGGCCTTCACTGAACATCTCTTCTATACGAATTGATACTTTAAGCAGAATGAAAGCCATTCTTTTGCAAAAACCTGTGCCACTGAACTCGTCCAGAGAAACGTATGATCTGCAAGTTGCAAGGTCCTCTGCAGAGATACATGCATTATTATCAACAAACTGCTCAATACATTTTGCAGAAATGTTAGGTCGTATCTTCAACATGTCTGATACCAGCGGCATTGCACATGACAAGACGATTTTTTCGGGACTGTTAACACCCTTTGAAGCAGTCCTGGGCATTTTTCCTAACTTCGTCCACTCTGTGTTCGGCGGCCTGCCTCTCATTTTGGGACGCGTAGCAGGGATCTCATTTTTATTCCTACTGATCCGTTATGGCAAATCCGGCCACCAACGATACCCAAGCCAGCATGGAAAATGCGCTACAGGCGATGAGGTACCGTGACAGAATAACACAGATCCTTGGCTTGGCTCGTTTGAGAGATCTGAATACCACATGGTTCCTGTCATTCAGACCAATCTGGTAAGATTGCATCTTACCAGTTCTACGAGGCCTGCTTTGTGGAGAGGAATGCATGTTGGATGTCTGTCTAACACTACCATCGGTTGCGCCAACGGATGCTGACGCATTACTGGGTCCGGTAACGGCTCATGTGTTGTGTTGACCCCAACGGCTACCAATCCTGATGACGGCATTCATTGAGATCTCACTGGCAAATCCAACTGGAGGTGAGATACGCGGATCAACAGGCACACAGGTACCATCTGCTATGAACATTTCTAACGCGGCAACTGACGCTGTCGGCGATGCTTCACATATGTGCACAATTGACCTTCTTAATGAAGTGGTTGAACTTTCATCTACTGTGGTAGACGATTTCTTTGCTTGCCTTGATGAATTAATGTTTTCTCCTGACACAGAGAATAACTTTTGAAATTAGCACACAGTGTCCTTTCGAACTCTGAAATTCGACCTTCACTTTTTTCAAAAACAAAAGCTTCTGACTTTGGAACTGTATTTTTCTACGATTTGATTTGATTTTTTTTTTCTCTTCCAAATTTGAACTTTGGCACAAAAGTAATCTGCTTAAAGTAGAACTATTCTTAGATAACAAGAATTCCTTGAACACTTCCTAGAAGCAATATTAGCCTAAATCCACAAACAAAAACAGTATGTATATTCTGCTATGGGATGGTCTCGACTTTTTTTCTTCTGTACCTAAGAGCCATTTCATAAATGTAATTTTCGTGATTCATTAAGTTAGCATTGCTAATATCTTATAATTTGCGTGTGCAACCATTTCAAATGCATATTATATGATATTTTTGGGGTTGTAAACACATGCTCTAGATTATATGTTTTAGTATTTACTCTCAGATGAACATATTAGCGTGGAGTGGGCGTTATGTATTATTTTAGGACCCTATTGTAAGTTTCCCGATTCATGCCCTTATATAGGTATAAATCACCATATCCTTATATAGGCATAGAAATCATAACCATATTTAGGCATAGCTCATGCAGTCCAAATACGACAGGGCTACTTCCACTAGTTCCGAAAATCCACAACGATTTCTTGGAAAAATCCGCCTTCAGCAGTCAGGGACTTTCCCTTGCTTGAGCACTGATTTATCCAAGAACACATGGAGTTTTCAATGAACTGAGACTCTTTGAGGACGTTATTATGTCCAACCATACGTCAAACTAGGCACCTTCAAGGTCTAAATATGCCCACAATTGCCCAAGCAAATACACGGTGGTTTGGAGCAGTACGACTATCTACTTGCCCGACGCAGCCTCCTACAGCAAGTGCCGAAGGATGTCTGCCCTCCAGCAGACGCACTGAGAGAGACGCTGTCTTTTCTCCTGCCGAGAAATCCTGCTCCAGTGTTTCCAAGCTACCCTTGCGGGTTGCTGGGAAATTGAGTCCCGAGACCAGCCTTCTTCATTCTAAACTAAGGTACTGAGCTGATTAGACTCTTAGAGAAATCTTGGGCAGATTCTTGGCAAAAGAATACTACATTTATGCTACACCTCACTTACTTCTTCCCTCGTACCAAGCTTAGGTTAGGTACATCGGGGTAGGCATATTTTAGAAGCGCCAGTTGAGTACTTTTAGCCTCTGTTATTTATGTATGTATTTATCTATGGTTTAGGAACCATACAATGCTCTTACAGTATTATTTTATCCTACTCTTTATACTGTATGCATTATATTTTATAAGCAGTTTTACGATTGTAGCAGTTCATTTCTTATACTTGAGAAAGAAGACTGTTCAATAAATCCTTTTATTGAAAAAGCCCGTCTATCTATTTCTCTGCACCTCTGGTGAAACGAACCATGCACGATTGACTGAGTGAAATATCTATCTATTGTTTCCACGACCCTGAAGATACGTTTTATCTTGGGGAAACAAATTTGTCATGTTTATGCGGTTGGAAGAGACTAATCCCTTCTTGTGAATTCGAGAAAGTTTCTAGTGACCTCTGAGCTAGCTGGCACACACAATTAAGTTTAGTATATTCGGTAGAGATCTAGTCAACCTCAGTCCTACGTCTAATCTACAGGATATATTATTCCAATGCGCAGAGCCTATTGGGAATATAGGAACTACACTACAGAGAGTTTTGCTTCACATGAGAATAACTTGTTTATCCACATTGCTAGACTTGCCATGTAAGCATAGTCTGGACAGTGAGTGCTGAGGCCTTCAAGGTTATCAACACTGTTGCTTTTGTTCGAACTGATCAGTGCACGTCCTAGACATAACATATATGCAGCTGCAGACAGCTCAGATACTGGCGCCTTTAATAATACACTGTGTAGGCATGACTGAACACTCTTGGAGAACATTTGTATGCTGAGAGCTTGTGCTGAACTCAATGTGATTCACTCATGCTAAACTCTGAGGTATGGGGTCGTCTATGCAAGCCTAAGAGACCTTCTGTAGTTATAAAATAACCTACTAGTAAGGGAGGGTGAAATATAGGAATATATTTAACCTGTTTCCATTTAGCATTATACCATGCTTTCTCCCTTTGTATTTTATGGAATAGTAACTATGCTGACAACCTTATTTCTTATCATATGTCTGCTTGTATTAGCTAAGATGCTGCACCTGAGATCACGGCATTGAAATACATATTTTAAACTTGCTCGTGTCTCCCTTTACTCCCTGTTCTGGACTGGTATGAGAGTATAACGAAAGAGTGTTCATGTTTACCACCTTACCTGAGGTATCCTAAGTCGCATGTTCTGGGTTGTCTAATCATTGGTGACTTTGCTATAGGACGAAGAGCTAATGTGACACTGATGCTAGTCTGGTAGGGGATGTTGGGTACTAAGGTGAGTTTTGGCACACCCTAATTCACTGAGGTCCTGAGTCTCTGTGCACGGTTTTGTGACTGAGCAGAATCCCTGCAACAGTTCGACTTGTCCGAGTAGCTGACCTGTCACTGACCCAACACATTCTATAGGAGATCGAGAGCAGAGGTGCTGGTGGAGTACTCTGTCAGAAGAATCGAGGTGTTTGTGGGAAAATTATCGATTACCCAGTCGGGGTACCAATTTGGCCTGGAGAGAGGGGTGTGACGCTGGCGTTGCACTTAGCGGAGGCCACCTGTCCTGAACTGCACCTGTCTTGTTCCGTGGGAACCTGATTATTCGGGAGCCTTGTTTTTTGCCCCAGCCCGTGGCCAGGATTGGTTCTTGCACCATTCTAGGTAAATATAATCCATGTGGTATGTCCTTGTGCTGTTTCCCTTTCTCACCCTTCCCAGGTACCAATGTCTAAAGGTGTTACTGTGATTTCTTGCAAACTTTATATCTTATTAATCATATTCTTACTTATGAAATTCATGATCTCTGTAAATTGAATGAAGACTCACTTAAAACTTTCTTACATAAAGCTTTTAAGACTTCTCCCGAGTCTGTGGTTATTACAGGAAAGGTAAAATTGTTTAAAACTACTTATTTATTCTAACTCCTTTTCGATCCCTAGGACTTATAGCTAAGGTGACAAGGATTGGTAAGTCATGGTTTACAGGTATAAGTCCTAAAAGGACTCAAAGTACTGATAGACTAATAATAGTAAAAAGGAAGCAGGACTACTAGTTCAAAGTGTGAATGTTTTATGGGCCCAGGTGAGTATGGTAAATTGAGCTAGTGGTCCTGCGCTCTATCACTATCATCCTGGAAATAAAGTAGGAGAACCACAGCTTGTGGTGCTTAGGTGCTTTCAACCAACTAGGTTTTTAGAACTATTCAATTAATGTATGCATATGGAAAGTTTAGTCATGGATTGGCTCTAGAAGCTCTTGCCAGTTACACATTGGCTGTGAGGCCCTCATGTGACGGTAGCATAGAGATACTAAATGCCGGTGCTTGTTCTTCTAAGCGCAACAAACAACAAGGTGATGGAAGTCATTCTTAAAATAACCCTAGCCACTGGTGATCATTTGCAGCAGCATCCAGTTTGTTGTTTTCAGTGAACTACCAACCACTGAGATAACTGGTGAACTACTCTGCTCCACAGCAACTTATGGAGGTAATTCAGCACCTGTATGTATCACACCGACTTGTACATGCATCTCGAACCAGTCATTTCCAGTAGCCACCCCTCTGTCCTCACTCCTGCTTTACTCAACCTACATAGTCTGCTCCCTGGGTCCTTTTCAAAGGAGTACAATAGGTCTCTCTAATACTCAGGTTTTGCAAGGACAATTGAATCGGTCAAACACTATACAGCGTCTAGCTACTGAAGATTTCCATTTCATTCAAGTTTTACTATTTTCAAACTAAAACACATTAGTGCTAAAAGAATTGAGCTAAAACTAATTGTTTCATTCAATATGATGAAATAGTACATCATGTGCCAGCTGTATTACCCAGAGCCACGGATGAAGAATAACATCAGTTCTGACAGAAAATAATGATCGAACTACAGTTTCCAAAGTCAACAGCCCTAGAGAAAGAAAGCGACAGCATCTCACTTAACAATTCATAAATACATATATGGAGGAATCCATCACCATGCATGAGGCCTAATGGAGTAGCATTGTTTCAAGCTATATTGTTGACTACCGTGGTTAACACCTCCATTCTGAGGTCTGATTCCATTCCCTTGAGTGAGTAAGTGATAACAGAGTTGGGGAGGGCGTGGAAGAAGGTGATCTGGTGGCACAGTAGTCAGGTGAGGTAATGGGCATGGTTTCAATTTTAGTGTATCCAACTTTGATTATGGGCCGTCAGTGTATCCAAACAAGATTTCGGTGTTCTTTGAAACTAGGGGCCTCAACCCAGCTAAGGAGATACTGTTGATTCCGCTGATAACTGGAGCTACTGGCCATAGTTGATTGTGTTTAATGCAGTAAAACCACACTCTGGTGTTTCCCCATGGACACTTCATCTGCCGAAGCCATGCAAACTATGAGGGTGGGAACAAAACAGAAATGGAGCAATTACCATGGAAATAGGGTGTAGTATACCAGTTCTTACAATAATTCCCCAATCATCTGGATACAGTTCAGAATATCTGGTTATTCAATAAACCAGATTTACTAATGACTGCAGGATTGTAAATTTATGGTGGAGTAATACTGATGCGGTTCTCCAGTGAATGAATGAATGAATGAAAATAATTTATATCGCGCAACTAAAACCCTAAGGTGTCAAGGCGCCTAACAAAATAAATCAAGAAATGGCAAATCAGACTACAGATATGCGCGCACAAAAAGACGGGTCTTCAGGGCCTTTCTGAATAGCTGCAAAGTAGGAGGGGCCCTAAGTTCCATAGGAAGAACATTCCACCACTTGGGTGCCAAGTTGGAAAAGGCTTTGCCTCCCCATCTAGCTTTTCGGATACGCGGGACTGATAGGAGAGCCTTGTTAGAGGAACGTAAGTTCCTGCAGGGGCTATAGCAGGACAGGATAGACCCAATTCCTATAAGCCTGTTTCTTGCCAGAGCCCTATAGACCAAACACAGGGTTTTAAACAGGATACGATCCTCCATAGGGAGCCAGTGAAGTCGTTTCCTGGCCAAAGTGGCCGAGGTGGCCCGAGGCAGGTCCAGGGCAAACCTAGCTGCTGCGTTCTGGACCACCTGCAAGCTCTGCAGCAGGCTTTTATTCAGTCCTGCATACAGCGCATTGCAGTAATCCAGACGAGAACCCACTAGAGCAACTGCCAATTTTTTCCTAGCCTGCTGCGAAAGATAGTGCCTAATCCTCCTCAGTATGCGAAGGACGCCCCAGCAGGTGGAAATTGTCCTGTTTACCTGTTGGCACATACTGAGGGTAGGATCGATCACTACCCCAAGATTTTTAGCAGATGCCGTAGGGACAGGACATGCTCCAAGTGAATCCGGCCACCAATCAGCTGACCAAACCTCCTCCTTACCTCCGAACACCATCACCTCGGTCTTCTCCCCATTCAGTTTCAGCGAATTGTGAATCATCCACTGTCCGACAGCCTCCATACAAGATCTAAAATTGGAGGCAGTCGGAGAAACTGACTGGGAGAGAGAGAGGAGGATCTGGGTGTCATCCGCAGAGGAGACTACCTCCATCCCAAAAGACCGAATTAGTCTGGCAAGGGGGGTCACATAGATGTTAAAAAGGGTCGGACTTAACGCCGACCCCTGAGGGACCCCACATTGCACAGACAGGGATGGAGATAGAAACCTCCCCAGCTTCACTCTTTGCTCTCGCTTATCGAGGAAAGAGGTAAGTAGAGCTAATGCCTCCCCCCGAACACCAATCTCCCTCAGGCGAGATGTTAGCACTGAGGGAGAAAGGGTATCAAAGGCGGCTGTAAGGTCTAGAAGGATCAGGAGGGAGGTCTGTCCCCCATCCACGCACATACGGATATTATCCAGTACTTTGGTGAGGGCAGACTCTGTACTATGTTCCCTCCTGAATCCATGCTGGGAAGGATCCAAACAGCCAGAATTTTCTACGAAGGCAGCAAGATGTTTATTCAGATGGATTTCTAACATCTTGGCGGGGGCTGGGAGCAGTGAGATGGGACGGAAATTCTTTAGTACCCCAGGGTCAAGAGAGGGTTTCTTAAGCAGAGGTCTTACTACTGCATTCTTCCACTGCTGGGGAAAAATGCCCTCGCTCATGGCCCTGTTCATGATGTCTACAAGAGGGGGTAAAAGAGAATTTCTACACTGTTTAAGGATCTTAAGCGGGCAGACATCTAGAGGAGAGCCAGATTTCATATTACTCAGAAGTATCCCTGCATCCTGTAAGGAGAGAGAAGGGAAGGATTCCAGGCACCATACCTGGGATTTCTCCGAAAGGGCAGGGTCCAGGACAGCCGGGACAGCGGGCATGGTGGTAACTGGTTTCAGCAACTCTAGAGCGGTATAAATGTCCAGGATCTTAGTCTGGAAGAACGACGCAATATTGTTACAGAGCTCCTGTGACGCAATCACTGGATCAGGGGTCTGAAGGGTAGTAAGGGAATCTGCTATCCTAAAGAGCTCTTTAGGAGATGAGAGTGAGGAAGTTAGGGCAGTAAAGTAATCTTGTTTTATCCTAATGACTTCCAATTTGTAATTTCTCATCAGGATCTTATGGGTTTCCTTATCCCTTAGATCCCAGCTGGTATGCCATAAACGCTCCTGTCTCCTGGCTTCCTGTCGGAGTAATCTTAAATGCTCCGTAAACCATGGAGCTGAGGGTCTTTTCCTAGCAGAATAGCATGGCCGTATGGGGGCCAGAGAATCCAGAGCCTCAGTGATGGTCTTATCATATTGTAAGACAGCTGACTGGACATTGTCCACCAGGGAAGTAGACAAACTAGTTATCCAGGGTGTAAGGGAACCTTCTGTGATGTTATTCAGATTCCTACGCAATTCCGTCTTACTCGGAATATTTCTAAAACCATCCAAGATCGGACAGGACATAGTGAAAGGTACGGCCAAGTGATCTGACCATGACAGAAAAAAGGAATCTTTTACTGTCAACCTCTGATCGTTGGAAAAGATTCCATCGAGCGTATGACCTGCTCGATGGGTGGTCGCTTTCACCAGTTGGAAAAGTCCACAAGCTAGCATAACATCCAACAGGGAGAGAGTGTCATGGGTCTCTGACAACTCAAGATGGAAATTAAAATCTCCCAGAACCGTTAGATTTTCACAACCAAAATAAGGTTCTAGGATATGAAGCAATTGCTGTCCAAAATCGGCTCTAGGGCCTGGGGGGCGATAGACCAAAAGTCCGTTAAATGTGAAATTATGGGGGCCTATCAAGGAAAAATAGAGAGCCTCAAAGGTATCCCTGGAAACCTTGACCGGTGTAATGAGGCATTGGAAACACTCTTTATAGAGAATAGCTAACCCCCCTCCCACACGGCCCGCTCTGTCATGCCGTACCAGGCAGTACCCCTGCGGGACTGCTTCCACAAGGTCAGGACCAGAGGAGTCCTTTGCCCATGTCTCTGTGACAAAAACCAACGAAGGCTTCCTATCAAGTACGAGTTCCTTTAACATGATGTTGTTCTTAATAAGAGAGCGAGCATTAACAAGAATGCAATCTTCTTGCCGCGTTTTAACTCCTGTATCACACGGGAAGTATGATGGATGAGTGGAGGGAGGTTGACCAGAGCCACTGGGGCATGCCAGAAAGCAGCCACAGTGAGGAGATGAGAGAGGATCCTCAGGGGAGCTTCTATAATAGCACGATAATCTTAAAGGCTTAAGCCTTAGCATCTCCTGTAACGTGTACCTACCGATTGATAGGCCTGCCTCACTTTGGCCAGCCGTCCAGCCGTCCAGTGTACCTTATAATGATTGCCATGAAGGTATGTACCCACGTTGGGTGGAGTATGCAATACCCAATAGACTCCAGATGAGGAGCAATTTGTGGGGATCTTTCCTGTGATCATAACGATGTTTGTGAACATGGTTTGTGATACTCTTTTTAGAAAGGGCAGAAGTGATTGTTTAAAATTACCAGAGAATAGCATGGAAGCAATTTTAACCAGCCACCATAAAGTTAAAAATGAAAGAGGACTTATAGGAACTAATTATCCAGTAAGCCCTGAATTACGAAGGGGTCAACTTCTTTCCATCGTATTGTCCATCTGGGTTGTTGGCATTTGTCAGGACTAGTTAAAGGAAGCCCTGAGCTAAATATAGGTCTTTGGTGGGATATACATACCCTAGACAGGAGGGCAAAACACACACACACACACACACCCCAAATGGCAGGCATTTCTGTAGGTGAGTTTTGTCAAAATCGAAGAGTCAACCACCAGGGTTAGTCGATCATGAGGAATAAAAAGTAACATTTTCTTCAGAAGTCACTTCTGGAAAAAAAAGAATTACAATTGTTCAACAAAGACGAACCCTATGGGAAGAACAAGTTCCTGTTTCAAATGAAATGGTAGATGGCAAGATATTGCAAGAAATAAGGAGTACCAAAAAAAGGCCAAGCACTGAAGGACAGATGCAGCTAAATGGAATAGTCCACCATATCAAAGGCATCATAAAGATTTAGCAAGAACAGAGGCTTAAGCTCAAATTCTCTACCAATTCACTAATGGATTCCATTCCTGGGGGAAAACCACCTGCATAAAATCCAAAAATGTCTGTGGATTGCAGGTGACTGGAGACTAAGTAGGTCATAAAGATTTTACCACTTTTAGTGATAACTAGTAAGATAGAGATAGGCTGGTAGTTGGCCAGAAGAAAGACTGAGGCGCCTTTCAATCTCAAAAGCATAGTCCCACTGGTGAATGTCCCACAAATACCAATTTACCATGGGTGGTCTGTGAGGGAACACACATTGACAGATGAGATTTGCGAGCCAAAATAGCCTTCAGAGTATTCCCAATCCTCAATTTCCCAATAGTAGCCATGCATCCTTAGTGTAACTGGGTTCCGATGGGCTTGGTTTTGAAGTTCAGGGGTGTGTCCATGATCGGATGAGGAGAAATATCACATCCACTCCAAAGCTAGCAAATTACTGCCTAGATGGTGCTGGAAGGGGATAAGGAAGACTAACTGCTGCACATGCGCACAACGCTAAAAGGTTACTTAACTTGCAAGGGTGACTAAAATATTTAAGGTAGTCCCAAGATTACAAAAAGCAAAAATACAAGAAAAACAAACACACTAAAAGGTCATTAAACATTTAGCTTGCGAATGCCACTAAAACCCGCACCGGCATGGGCATTCTGTGGACTCCATCAGAGAGTGGGCAAGTGCAAGTAAATCACCACATCCTGTTGTTTTAGCATTGTATTACCATGGTTAAAACTGGTGAATTTACAAATACAAATGTTTGCTCCAGTTTTCAAAGCCTGAATTAACCTGCACGTTATTTAAATATGTTTACTGGGCCTCTTACAGGCCTCTTAGACAATATGTGTCTCATATATTAGTTAAGGTGTTGAAAGTGCTGCTCGACCATCAAGGGTTACTGCAACCGACATAATAGAGCGAATTATGATGAGAGAGACAATGATGCAATCACATAAAAGCACAAGAGAACAAAGGGGGACACATACTTGCGGACAGATTGGGAAACATGTGCCTGAAAATGCCTCCTCTCCGTGCTCCATGCTGGAGATTCACCTCAGTCATCTGCCAGTGCTGTCAAACCCTCTGATTTATTGCCTACAAAGCTCCCTCGACGATTCTCTAGATGTTTTGTTAGCAGAAGTCGACATTTCCAGAGCTTTTAGGATTCTCATGCAGAAAATGGATATTTGTAAAGTCATCTAGCAAGCCAAATTAAATATTCAAAAAAACAACACTACTTCACTGCGAATCTCGTCTTCTTACTTGACTAGCCTCGCGAGACTGCAAGCTCTGGCCAACCCCAGGATCCAGTTCTTTCAAATATGGCAGCCTATTAAAAAAGGTTAAATATTTCAGTATTGTCACGACGGGTTGTAGTACATTAATCAACATTCTTTGTTAACACATTTGAATGTTCTTTGGTCATTACAAATATGCTCAGCTACGTTTTGCGCAGTGCTTCACGAAGAAAATTCACTAAATTATGTCAAAAAGTCATGATAGCTCGTTGGTGTACAGTGGCATTGAGTTTAGGAGTATTGAAGGACTTTGCATCTATTTACCCAACAGGCCAGGACAATGGGGACGTTTTGCTTTTTCAGAACTGCACTATCGTAGCCGTAATTGATCTAACCCCTAATATAGCGTATTCACCTCATTGACTAAAATCTACATGGTCTTCAAAAACAGAAAAACAGTTTTTCATGTGGCATCTTCCCTTCTGTAATGCTCCTCTAATAACTTATAGCGATTTGCCCGCATTAAGCTTCACTTAAACACTTTTCGTTAGGCGCTGACTAACCAGCAATTTTCTGTGTGCTGGAGGGCAGTTTTCAGAGCACGGTGGGGTGCCATGACCTAAACATGAAAACCTTAATGACCCAATTCTAGCGCAGCCTCCAGCAGCGTCGGGCTGATTTTGGTACATAGTCCAACCCTTGTGCAGAGAAGTGAGTGAAAGTCCTCGCAAACTTGTGTTAAAACCACACAGTTGATACTGAGGTTGTTGTGATTTGAAGTATCTCAAAATATGTGCTCCATGCCTCGACTGGATGGGCCTGGCAGCAAAGAAGATAGCGGCTCCCCGAAATGGCTCTTAGAGATAGGGAGGCTCAAATGTGTACTTGCGATGACACCTAAAGTAATGGGGTGCCACTTCTATCTCAGAGCCTGCTGACTCTGATGTTTCTAGAAAAATGCTCCAGAATCAATGCATTAACCATGAATGGTGGGGGAGGAATGGGACACGGAATGCCACCCGTGCTGACAGAGCGTGACTGCTTTGAGGAGGGCTTTGATTGCTGCACATTGGAGACAGTGGCAACACACCATCGGATAGGCGGAATGTGGAAGAGTTCCTGGACTCATGGTGCAGTGGAGCTGTCTTGGATGAGGGAATCGGAGTGATGACGCCATTCTATTTGGGCTTAAGTAATACTGTCCTCTCCTAATTGTGATGCCAAAATAATCAGAGAGTCCTGGTAGTATGTTGTAAAATGTGGGAGTGCCAGTCGCCCACATTCTACATCTAATTGTAATGTGGCTGGGGCTGCTGATTATTCCAAACAAACTTCTGGATCGTTCCATCCAATTCCAAAATAGGAACTGGGAATTTTTAAGGGGAGATTACTATAAAGGAACAAAACCAATGGGAGAACTGACATTTTGACCATCGAAACTCGTCCTATCAGTGATTGATGCAACAGAGTCCATTTATTTAATAAGTTTTCACTTTCGCAAGCATATTGCTATAATTCAGTGAAAACTGTTGGTCATATTCACTTGTAACAAAAATACACAGGTATCTAATTGAGTGTGGTGATCGATGTTGCAAATAAACTGGGATTTAGGAAAACTCCAAATTAAATGTGAGGATTTCTATTTTTGCTTGGTATACTTTGGAACCCCCTACATGAGTACATTTCTAGATTTCGTGCAACGCATCCTGTATATTAGATCCCACAAGCTTTGAGATATAAAATTATATTATCCTCATATAACTTTTTGCCACCCCCTCAACGGGAGGCAAGATTGATAAATTATTGCAACTTTTTGCAGCTAGGGGTTCAATAAACAGGGAAAACAAAAGGGGGGATAACGGACATCCCTGTCAGGTTCCATGATTAATATTTACCTTTCCAGCTTCTGCCCCATTAATTATAATTTTGGCCTCCACCTGCCTATATACTTCTTTTAGCATACTGTTAGATTTGGGGGTCTCTAGTTGGCACAGTTAGGTATTTGTGACAAATAGGGACCATTACCTCTAGTCAGGATAAGGGGATTACACTCCTAAAATAACCCCTGCTCACCCCCTTGGTAGCTTGGCACGAGCAGACAGGCTTATCTCAGAGGCAGTGTGTAAAGCATTTGTGACCACATACAGTAACCCAGTGACAACACTACAGATGGACACCACACAAGGTTTTATATAAAAAATAAGTATACTTTATATAGATTTACCACAAGACCATAAACGATAAAAATACACACTACTGTTACTTTAAGATGGTAGTTTTAGCTTAGTTTAGTTCAGTTCTTAAGATGCAACACTTTGCGTCAATGTACCTTACGATGCGTTGCGCTTCCACGACAAGCAATGTTTCAGCAAGGGAAATGCGGCAAAGTTCAGGTGCAAAGAAATAAAGATGTGAAGATCTTCAAGATGGGGCACGCTTCTCCGGGGATGTGAGAAGTTCTCGGTTCGATGCGTGGACGGCAGCGGCAACACCCTTGGTCTGCGATGCGACGGCAACAGCTCCACCTGCGACACTCTTCTCCCACGGTGCGTGAAGCTTCCGCACGATGCAACAACTACAGCAGCGACATCCACGATGCGACGGCAGCAGCTCCGACGGCGGTGGGCTTCTCGGGGATGCGAGGCGCTTTTCTTCGATGCGGTGCAGTGCGACAGTGCCAGCAGGGACAACCTTGCTCAGAAGTGCGACGGCAGGCACAGGGACGGCGACACGCTCCGACCTCGTTGCAAGACTCTTCTCTTGATGCGGTACAATTCGACAGCTACAGCGGCGACACCCTCCTTCGGAGTTGCGACGGCAGCAGCAGAGATGGCGACACCTTTCCTCTTCGTTGTGAGATGCTTCTCTTGATGCGGTGCAATGCAACAGCTACAGCGCCGACATTCACAATGCGACGGCAGCAGCAGCGATGGTGACACGCTTCTTCTTCGATGAGTCGTGCTTCCAGCTCCTTGCGACACACAGTTAGAAGGCCCAAAACAGCAGCAGGCACTTCCACAAGAACTCTGGGGAGCTGGGGTTTCAAGTATGTTGTCCCGAGGACTTCAGCAGGAGCCAAGCACTTTTCCAGGCACGTGGAGATCCTTCACAAGTTGAAAGCAAAGTACACAAAGTTCCTTTCTCCTTCCTTTGGCAGTAAGGCAACCACTGCAGATCAATCCCCCAAGCAGCACTTCAGCTTGGGAATAGTCTCTCCTCAGTTTCTTCAGGTTCCTCTCCTCAGTAAAGGTTTTTTCTTGTAGTCCAAAAGTGATCTAATATCATGGGATCAGGGTCCCATATTTATACCCCAAAATCCTTTGTTCTCTGAGGGGAGAGGGGACTTTGCCCAGTCCAAATCAGTTCTGAAGCACTCTGTTTACCAGACTTCTCCTTTCCTTTCAGAGTGCAGGGCAGAACATCAGACGCCCCACAGGAGGTGGAGCCAGCATTGTGGAAGGCAAGTACAGTCCTGGAGCACTTTGTTGACAGGACTCCTTCTCTTCCTTCAGTGTGCAGGGCAGAGACATCAGCCGCTCCCCAGGAGGTGTAGCCAGCATTGTGGAAGGCAGGCACAGCTCTATTCAAGGTTCAGGTGCAACTCCTCCCTCCCATCTAGATGCAGATCTCTCTATTCGCCACTGGGCTGACTCATCCTGTCTCTTGGAATCCCCCAGCCCTGTCACAAAACCAGACAAAGGAATACACAACCTAGCAGAGGCAGGCTTGAAAGGTTAGACAAGCAAATACCTACTTTCGAAAAGTGGTATTTGCAAACACAAAATGTTAAAACCAACTTCACTAAAGATGTATTTTATCATTCTGAGTTCAGGCATACTAAACTCGAATTTCAACCATGTGCTCTGGGTCAGTTAGGATTACAAAATGTAATAATTCTAACAGCCCATTCTGGCCTATGGAGAACAGGTAGCCTTGCAATAGTGAAACATGAAAATGGCTGTAATTCACTTTTAGGACATGCCATATACATCAGGGCTTGTCCTACCTTATACTTACAAAGCACCCTGCCCTTGGGCCTACCACAGAGGTGACTGATATGAAGAAAAGGGAAGGTTTAGGGACTGGCAAGTGGGTGCACGTGCCCAGTGAGCATGACAATAGCAGACTGCATGGAGGCTCTGCAATGGCAGACCTTAGACACATTTTACAAGGCTGCTTCTGTGAGTGGCACAACTAGTGCTGCAGGCCCACCAGCAGCATTTGGATTTACACACCCTAGGCACACTCAGTGCATTAGACTAGGGTCTGACAAGTAAACCAAATACCCAAACATGGAACCAATGATTAACATCTCAATTTACAATAGGGAGCACTTGCACTGTGGCACTGGATAGCAGTGGAACAGTGCCCAAAGCATGTAACACCAGCAGAAATATATGAGGCAACAGCAAAAATGGAAGGGAGACCCACGCCAATGATGCCAGTTCTAACACATACGTATTAACTGATGTGGAAAACCAAACTTATCCAAAATAAAAAACAAGGCACGCCAATCTGCCAAATCAAAAGTCAGTTTGGCATCCATCATCAGAATTACTGTTTTGTTCTTATTAGCCGGAAAACAGTCAATAACTTGCATTAAAAAAGTATATATTAGTGGCCGTTAGTCGTTCTGGAAGAAAAACATTTTGATCTATATGAACCACCTGTTGGCCACATGGAGTAATTCTCATTGCCCAGATTTTCATAAATAATTTATAATCTGTGTTTAACAGACTAATAGGGCGATAAGAATTAGGATCTGCGGATCTTTATCCTTTTTATGGATAACTACCACCACGGATTCTTTAAAACTTTTGGGAATATATATCCTGTCCTTGATTCGATTAAACTACTTAGTTATAAAAGGAAGTAGTTCTTCTTGAAATATTTTATAGAACCACTGGCCTCAGCATTTGTCATAACTTTCAGTAATGTCAACATTTCTGAACCTTCTATAGAATTATTAAGCCTCTCAGTAAATTGTTGAGACAACTAAGGCAGGTCCAATAATTCAAAGTTCAATGCCAATTCTAACTCTTCTCTAATCTGTAATTCTGTGTATTTTAAAAAACAAATGAGAGAGAAAGACATCTGCAATCTCGTGTTTAGCTTCTTCTAGTTGGCCAGTAGTTGGATTTTTAACTTGACTTATTATTTGTCCAGCTTTCTGACTTTTCGCTGTCCAGGCCAAGAATCTACCGATATGCTATCTCTCTTCATAAACTTTTTGTTTGTATGCCTTACTCCCCGAAATGTCCTCTAACAGAAAAAAATGCATCAATTGCTCCTTAGCTTTTAATAATTCTTGCTGTTGTACCTTAAAAGTTAGTAGTCCCAACCTCACTTAATCAGACCCCATCAGATGAAATACGTTTTTCCTCGTTTTTTCCTCTTTCTAAGTCTGCTGCAGGACTTATCGAAAAAAGGTGCATCTTCCTGCAAAAAAAATCATGCCTGCAATGCACTAGTGTGGCAGCACAGAGAGAGTGAAGAAATGCACTATATCTTGGTAGATATTGTGCATTGCTGCCTCTCCGTTTGACACAGTGCAGCAAGATGCCGTACTAGGTTGCGCTGTATCGAATCCTAATAAATCTGACCCTATATCTATTATTAAATTGTTCCTATTTGCAGTGACTTTCCCAGGAATCAGGAATGTATACCATGCCTGCTACCATGAATGTAAATGGTTAGTTGAGTTATGTGAAAAGGAAAATATGTTACACTATCTTAACAGTAAGCAAGCAAATTTCACCTACTTCAAGAGGCACATTTACCCCCAAAAGAGTAGTCAAATTAAAACATGAATGGACAGACAGAGTAATTGGCAGCAGCCGGACCCACACGGATAACACTACAACAGGAGGCACCACTGCACCACACAGGAAACGAGGATAGTTGTATGAATTCAGAAAGCATCCTTGCATAAAACACTCCTAACTTGGGTAGACTCTGAAAGTAAGCATGTCTTTACTAATCTTAAAAAATATGTAGGATCTGTCTACGACATATTGTGTAGAAGAAAGGCTTATTGTTAAAACTGTCCAAACTCGTAGTTGAATTTAGTAGAACTATAACGATCATTGATGGGGACTGGGACCTGACCCTGTACTCCATCTTCAATAAAATGGTGCCCTAAACACAAGCAATGGTCAGGACAGGGCAGTCTTGAGAAATGTTTTTAACATCTATAAACTAGTAGATATGTGGAGGCTAACTAATTTTCCATTCACACAATGTATTGTTTTATCACCAATATATGGGACTCTTTCTCGGTTGGACTAATTTAAACTGGGGAGGCCACGGTTCCCACAAAGCAGAGGGTGGATATTATCCCGGGCAGTATATCCAATCACTCACCTGTGCAATTAGACATATTGTTGGGTGATGTCACTCTATCTCTGTCCGAATGGAGAATGCAGGCCAATCAATATAAGATTCTGGAAGAAAAACATATCTTTAATAGGTGTGAGCGAAATTTGCTCAATTTGCTTTTGCGTTATTACACTATATTTTGATTAAGTGACCCAAAATTACACATTGTCACTGTTGGAATTGGCACTTTCTGGAAGGTTGAGGAGATGCCCCAGCCAGGCAGAACCTACCACTTCCATCAGGGGTGGGTGATTACACACACTGTAGAACTTGCACTCACCCTTGAGTAGCTTGGCACTGAGCAGTCAGGCTTACCAAGAGGCCATGTGTAAAGCATTGGCACAGCCCTCTCTAACAATAAATACACTGAGCATCACAAAAGAGACTTTACAGGTGGTGTATGTAAATAACGTTAGTATTCAACACCCACAATAAACAAGACAACATGAACATCATGTGTTTCTGGGTATAAATAACACTTGGAAATATTACTAGCAGTACTAGGCCCAGTTGTGATCAAAATACATCAGCAATATGCACACATGGGAAAGATGTTAATATACACCCACCCAAAAGACGTTTGCGGAACAACACGTTGTCCTAACCAGGCCCACCCTTGCAATTCTTGTACTTTTTTACCACACAATTCAAGGGGGCACCCTGGGTCACAACAATATCAGAAATATGTACATATAAAAAAATTATACCACCTTTTAGCAGCACTGCAGGCCGAGGCACGCAGGGAAAACCAATATCAAATGTAACACTTTTCTGGCAAGAAATTTGCGCATCTGGTAAACCGACATCCAGTATCGTGAATCATGGGTGGTTCCCCACTGTCGCTCCCACACACACACTCAATCCGCAATACTACGCGGTGCAACGGATATCAGTCGAAAGCACTCACACACATATGCACACCCTAGTGCGGTGCAACAGATACCCAGCAGGTCAATTGGTTACACTTTCCAGACCCCATGGCCCCAAGCCTCCTTACGCCCACCAGCTCACCCTGACTAGCCTATACCCACAGATTGGAGACACCCCAGTCCTCTCCCCGGGTCACTAGATGGTTGTAGTCACTCTTAGTCAGGGTCCCAGGAAGCAGGTGGGGATAGGCAGCAAGGTCAATTAGGAGGCAGTCGGCAAAAGGGGTCTGACAGCCACTCGACAATTTCACCCACAGGATGCGGAGCAAACACGGACCTAGGGCAATAAACATTCACACCCAAGGTTCTACTGGCACCAGCCCAGTTCTATGAAGCACAAGGGGGGGTCACACAATTTGTTGACCCACTTCTGATAGTTCTCAGAAACACTCCCCCTGCCCCATCATTCACTCTCACCACCCAGGCCTGAGGCAGCAATACTTCTTGGCAACACAGTGTCAGCAATGAAGGCCTGGTGAGGAGAGGGCAGATGAACCGCTGTGCTGAGGGCGAAGTAAGGAACAGTAGATGAATTCAGAATGAAGTAGGGGAGCCTCTCAGAAGGAGGAGGCACCCTGTCAGGTACACGTTGATCCGAGTTGGACCAGGCAGTCCAGGCACAACATTAGGTGTGCAATGATACGGGTCACACCAGACCGTTCTGGTCACTCACACAATTGAAGAGTCACAAATTATGTACCTCTGTGGATGTGAGGGACAACGTCAGTGCACATCAATCTTGGTCTCACCAGACCGTTCCGGGCACACACAGGTGCAAGTTCAGCAATGCCTCACAAGGCAGAATGAAGTACTACTACGGTTATGTCTCCACCACCAAGGGTTGCAATGCAACCTGTGGATGAGACACTACATGCAATGAGCATGCAGTTGGCGTTTTGCACGAGAGAGATACAGCACAATCAATAAATAAACCCTGAGAAGGTACTCGCGCGCTGCATCGCGCTTTGCGCCTCACTGTGCCGCGCTATTACTTTTAATTAACCTGGTATCTATTTGAGTTATTTTATGTTGCATTTTCCCCTGGTTTTAACGGGACTCATTCTACCCCCCTTACCTGCACTGTAATCGGCTCCTCACCACTGTTCAGGCGGGTCCGGTTCCTGGGGTGGGACTCTCTTTGGGCGCCATCTTGGAGTGGTGTTCACTCTCCGGAGTTGCCACTGACGAGCGTTCTAGCGCTCCAGCTGAGTGGAGGGACGCCTATTTAAGGCGACCTGCCCTGTGGACTTCCCTGAGAAGGTACTCGCGCGCTGCATCGCGCTTTGCGCATCACTGAGCCGCGCTATTACTTTTAATTAACCTGGTATCTATTTGAGTTATTTTATGTTGCATTTTCCCCTGGTTTTAACGGGACTCATTCTACCCCCCTTACCTGCACTGTAATCGGCTCCTCACCACTGTTCAGGCGGGTCCGGTTCCTGGGGTGGGACTCTCTTTGGGCGCCATCTTGGAGTGGTGTTCACTCTCCGGAGTTGCCACTGACGAGCGTTCTAGCGCTCCAGCTGAGTGGAGGGACGCCTATTTAAAGCTCCCTTCAACGCGCAGCGGTATCACGCAGCGGGCGCACCTTCACTGCGCCTGAGTCGCGCCAGAGTCCTGCCCGTCTGCGCCCGTCAGCGCTAAGGCAGCGCGGGCCGTGGCTGGACTCTATGCCCCTTCTTACCATCATGCCACCACCTATAATTAGGTATCAAAGGGAAGAGTTGATGGCCATTCGGGGAGTGGGCACTGTCTGTGATCTTCCCCCAGTGGCCCCGACATGTGGCCCTAATCTCTGCATCTGTGGTGATTGGGCATTGGATACCCCGTTGCGTATTCGTTCCTTGAGGTTACCATCTGGGCAGAAACACACGCCACGGAAGCGGGATCTTGACATTTGGAACTTGAATGTCAGGTCACTGGTAAAACATTATCAGGAGATTTATGATCTGCTTAAAACAGATGCCCCGGATGCGCTTTTTATGACCGAAACGTGGCTGCAGGACTCGGACTCTTCCATACTGAACCTCGCCTTTCCCCCTGACTATGCTATATTTACGCTTAATCGGGGTACGAGAGGAGGGGGAATTGCGATGGCTGTTAAGTTGTGTTACCCATGTGAATGGAAAGTCCTCAAACTTCCCGGATGTGAATGTGCTTCGTTTAAAATTTCGTTTAATCATCACTTTACCCTTTCGGGCCTTTTAATATACCGCCCTCCGGGCTGCGATGCTGCCTTTAGGGCTGCTCTCCCGGATTTAATCAGTACGGAGGCACTAGGATGTGCGAATTTTAATGTCCTTGGTGACCTCAATCTCCATTTGGACTGTTTATCTTTGCCCGCTATCCGGAGTTTTTCTGCCGATTTAGAGGCCTTGCAGTTTTCCCAGCTGGTGACCTCTCCTACTCATCGAGATGACCACATACTTGACCCGTTCTTTACCAACTTAGAGGGTGTTAGAGCACTTTGTCCCATTCAGATGATTTGGACCGATCATATGCTGGTGAAGACGGTTGTCCCTATGTCCGATCCTCCTTTTATATCTAAGGACAGAACAATCCTTAAACGCCATTGGAATAAATTAAAACTGGAAGACTTCTATCGTTTTTTGGAGAAAGTGCCCTTGGGCCCGGTCATTAATGTTGATGATGGGTATGACGCTTTCTGCGTGTGGATTTCTCACGCTCTTGACTTCTTGATTCCTTTGGTATGGTCTAAACAGGGCTCTAAAGAGCATAGCCCTTGGTATGACGATACCTTAGCGTCCCTTAAAAGAGCCTGTAGGCAGGTTGAAAGGCTTTGGAGAAAATCGTTTGATCCTGAGCTTAAGGCCTGCTACTTTGCTGAAATTAAGATCTACCACAGAGCGGTTTGCAGAGCTCGTGCAGCTTATTACGCTCAAGAGTTTCTGAATAGCCCTAACCCCTCGAAACTTATATTCAAAGTTTTAAAGGACCTGGTGGCTAAGAGGAGAACAGCTGTAGAAATATGTTCAGACTCCCATTGTGAGGGTCTGGCCTCTTTCTTTCTCAAGAAGGTGCAAGCCATATATCGAACTTTCCCTATGGCCTCGTCTAATTTAGTGCGAGACAGCTGTGTCTTAGGAGATAGTGAGTTTCTTGACACCCTGCCTTCCATGACAAGGGCGGCTTTTGACCACTTGAGTTTAAAAATTAAGTCAGGTTCTCCTGCAGATCCGCTTAAACCGGCTCAGCTTAGGACTATGCTGCCGTTATGCAGCAATCCGGTGTTGTCTCTAATCAACCTGTCACTATCCTCAGGTTTAGTACCTACTAGGTGGAAGCAGGCCATAGTCACACCCATATTGAAGAAGGCTACCCTCGATCCTCTCAAACCTGAGAACTACCGCCCGATCTCCTTGCTTCCCTGGGCCACAAAAGTTGCTGAGGCCCATGTGAACGGTATCCTGGCTGACCATCTTACCAGAGCTAACATCTTAGACCCAACTCAGAATGGGTTCCGTGCGGGCCACAGCACGGAGACGGCCCTACTTTCCATGGTCAAACACCTGCGATCTGCGCTTGATGCAGGTCGGACAGCGGCACTACTACTATTAGATCTGAGTGTCGCGTTCGACACTGTATCGCACAGGATCTTACTTCAGCGACTTGAGGAAGTAGGAGTCAAGGGCTCTGCCCTATGCTGGTTTCGATCTTTTCTTACGGATAGGTCGTTCCAGGTTGCGATCCCACCTGGCAAGTCTAAACCGTACCCGTTGTCTCTGGGGGTCCCACAGGGGTCTTCGCTGAGTACCACTCTTTTTAATCTTTACGTGAGACCGCTGGCTGCGGTCGTCAGGCAATGGGGCCTGACGATGGTCTCATATGCTGATGACACGCAGCTGGCGGTCACGTTGAGTGGGGACTCTGATGTGGAGGCCCTCAGGTTCCGGGACGGTTTACGGGCAGTGGCCAAGTGGATGACCTCCAACTGTCTTCAGTTGAACACCAAGAAGACAGAGGTCATGGTGGTAGGCAAGCAAGTGGGGCTCTGGGGCGACGACTGGTGGCCTTCTGAACTGGGTTGACCCCCCTCTCTGGTATCGGAGATAAAAAATCTTGGGGTTTGGCTTGATCCAACACTTAGTTTTATTTGCCACACCAAGAGGGTGCCGGCCTCTTGCTATGGCGTTATTAGAGGACTTAGGCCTATATTGAGATTTTTTGATGCCCCCACCAGACAGCTGGTGGTTCAGGCATCAGTACTGTCTCGTCTGGACTACGCCAGTTCGCTCTTGGCCGGGATAAATCAGTCTGAACTCATCCGGCTGCAGCGAGTTCAAAACGCTGCAGCCAGAATAGTGGTAGGTTTGCCTAGACGGTGCTCGGTCTCCAAGACGATGCACTCGCTTCATTGGCTCCCTGTAACTCAGAGGATTAAATTCAAGGTTCTCTGCCTGGCATTTAAAATCCTCAAAGGTATGTCTCCCCAAATTCTGGCGAATCTTTTAATCCCCTATGTCCCTTTGCGAACTTTGAGATCTCTGGGCCAGAACTTGGCAGTGGTTCCACGCTTCAGGCTAAGTAGAACTGGCGGCCGCTCCTTTCGAGTATTAGCAGCGAAGTGGTGGAACCTTCTTCCTTCTGAGATTCGGGCAATTGATGACCTTCTCCAGTTTAGACGCGCCATCAAAACCTTTTTGTTTGTCTAAATTTAGGTTGTTCTCTGCGCCCTACCGATGTTGTGTTGTGTCTGCCTTCTCATAGCGCCAGGACGCCCCTTTGCTGGGGCAGCTGTTGCGCTGTATAAATAAAAATAACGTAACATAACATAACATAACATAACATAACAACAAATCTGGCCATGTTGGGTCCCACAACTGGTTAATCTGCTCACCTCCAACTAGATGCTTATGGTGCCAAGGTTCGGACAATGCGGTGGCCACACGCCTAAGATGCAGACAAGACCTCATGGCTCTACACTAGACAATATGGTCTTCAGGCACAATTCTTAGTTCAAACACAGACGCAGAGACTGTGAAAAGGACTATAGAAAGATACCCTCTTGTAGACACATTGGAAACCTTCAAGGGTTTTATAGGAAGCCCTCACTCACCAACCTGGTTGGTGACATGCTTCATCATCGGGCCCACCTGGAGAAGCCGAGTGCCTCCCTGGTGTGCTACAACGCCAGATTACTGCGGAGCTGGATTTATTGACAGTGATGTGAAAAGTGATGTTAAAAATGTCTAATACTGTACCAACCAAAATGATTTATTTACTGGTCAGTTTAGACATGGTTAAAAAGGTATGTGTGGAAGAACTACCACTGATTATGATGGGAGTTTCCACTTAAAGTGGGGTCAACATGTTTCTGCCCTGTATAAGTGTAAGAATTACGTGGGCATTCGTCAGGACCATGTAGCGTGTACCTTGGCGGTATGGGCGCGCTAAGGCCCACCCAGACCAAAGGACGTGAAAGTTAAAAATTTGTGCTATGTGTAAAAAAAGGGTGCAAAACAAAACACAAACCACAAGTTGTGGGATTTACCTCCACTCAGAGGAACCTGTATAGTCTGGGAAAGAAATGAAAGACAAACAAACATGTAGGACAAAACATATAGACAATGTATGATCGTTTGTGATTGTTTTGACAGTCTCTGCGTTCAAGAACGCCATAGATAGGTCTAGAACTAGTGCTATAAATCTATTTTAGTGCCAGAAGCGCTGTATGATTGCCCAACGGGCATTTACAGGCATGTGGGCATGCACTATGGCGAAAGAAAAGCAGGCCGTAGGACAGAGCGGCTATATTACTGCACTCGTGGATAGCGATCAATTGACCGATGATGGTGGCCTGAAGTGCTAACTCCCGAAAGGATAGGGTGACACACAAGAGTTGGGTTAAAAGATCTCACTTGTGCAGTAAAAGATCCACGCCCCATGGGTCTCGGGAGGGGGGTGGAGGCGAAAATGGCACACCCTAGAGGTAAGATAAAGGAAAGAAAAAGCTCGTAAAATAACGGCTGACAGTGGTGACAAACAGGGCATTGTACTTAGCTCAAGGTTACTGATGCGAAGGATTCTTATGCCTGCAACGCCTAGCACCCTCTTGGCACCTAGCTTCTCCTGCTCCGGACCCCGTGGATGTGGGTCGAGGCGCCGGGGACGCTAATATGGAGTGCCGGGGGGAGCCGGGATAGGCGGGGCATCGGCAGCCAATCCGGGGCTGCCCTCAGAAAGAGGCTTGGGTGGAGAGTCCGGAAACGACCAATCATGGGCCGACTTCGGAACGAGGCTTGGAGTTCAAGCTCGCTCGTTCTATGTGACTCTGGGGTGGGTCAGAAGATCCTCAGAGAGAGGCTTGAAAAGAAGGTCCGAAGGGACCAATCCTGGGCCGGCATGTGAACGAGGCTTGGGAGGCAAGCCCGCTCTGTCGGGAATTGGGGTGGATCTGACCTGACAGTGGGCTCAGCAATGCCTATTGGTTGCTAGGGAACCAAGGTTCATCCACGTGTTAGGGGAGAAAAAGGTGACAGTATTGGCATAATGATTACCATCAGGGATGAATGGAGTTAGGATAAATTTACCCTAAACGAAAATTGACCCAAGTGAAGTAGATTTTACAAAAAAAAGAGAGAGAAGAGAATTTTACAAAAAAAGATTTTACTAAAAAAGAGAGATTTTACAAAAAAAGGAGAGGTAGGGTTGTTAAAAGAAAGGACAACAGAGAGTTGGAACCTTACTGTGGCTGCTTAAATTGACTACAAAGTATGGCACCGCATAAGGGCTAAGGACTGGTACTCTGCCCCAGTCCAATGTGCATTATCAGGTGTTTCCATTAGGTTAGAAGTTTACCACAGACACAAATGGAAGATCAACGTTTCAGTACTGTGGACCAAGGGATCTGGTCGTTTAGGCCATCTAGGTGTGTGCCAAGTCTGTACACCCAGCGTTGTTCTTTTTCAAACAATATACTCGCAGTATTAGTTGTTGATTCAAGTTGCTCTATGATGGTCGATCTCAGGTCATTTGGTGTGTGGTTATGTTGGATGAAATGCTCGCTAAGTTTGGTAGTGATTTTGCGGCATCTAATATTACTCCGATGTTCGCAAATGCGTTGTTTGACTTTCCAAGTCGTCATTCCAACATATCTTTTCCCACATATGCAGGTGATAAGGTATATAACGTTCATTGAGTTACAGTTGGTATGTTTCTTCTGGAACCAGGTTTTCCCTGGTTCTAAGGAGAGTTCTTTTGTGTGGGTCGTCAAATGACACACGCTACAATTAGAGCATGGGTAGTGCCCTACTATTGGTGGAAGACCCCATATATTGGTGATGGATCCAAAGTTTAGATTGTTAAAGACCTTGGGTCGTGTATTCACCAGGGTATCCTTGAGACTGGTTGCTTTTTTGAAGGAAAAAAGAGGTTTCTGCCAATCTTTTCTGTTGCTCCTGATTATACTCCAGTGTTTGTTTACAGATTTCTTCATCTGGTTTGAGAGGGTACTGTAAGTGGTGAGACATGTTAAAGGTATTTCCACAGGTTCCCTGACGGTCTCCTCTAAAAGGGCCTCGCGGGGTTGATTTCTGGCCCGCTTGTTACCCTTGTCAAGTATCTTTGTTGGATAGCCTCTGGATTTAAGTTTTTGTGTCAAGTCTGCAGCCTGGTTCTTGTAGTCAATGACACTGCTGCAGTTCCTGCATATCCTGAGGTACTGACCATAGGGAAGGTTCTCCCTCAGTGGTCTGGGGTGAAAGCACGAAAACACCAAGAGGTTATTCTTTGCTGTGGGTTTATAATGTGTTTTCATGGTCAAGGACGTGCCGTTGACCCTGATTTCCACATCTAGAAAGATGACTTCATTTTTACTATAACTGTGTGTAAACTTGAGATAAGTATCTAAGGTGTTAATCCAGTTCAGAAAAAACTCCAAGGACGCTTGACTACCCTTCCAGATTAGGAGGATGTCGTCAATATACCTCCTCCATAGGCCTATGGAGGAGGAAAAGGGGTTGTCAGATGGTAAGATGTGTCTAGATTCAAAGTCAAAGACATACAACCCTGCTACGCTGGGAGCAAATGTGCTGCCCATCGAAGTTCCCGTGGTTTGTAGGTATAGTTTACCCTTATGTTCGAAATAGTTCTCCTTAAGGGCAATCGTCGAACACTGGAGTATAAATGACTTTGGAGTTTGGTAATCCCAGACAATAGAGTCTAGAGCTGTGGCTAGAACCTTCAAGGTTTCATCTTGGGGGATGCTGGTGTACAGGCTCTCGATGTCGATCGTTGCCAGGATAACAGAGTCTGCCTCAAAAGGGATCCCTTCAAGTAGTTGTAGTAGGTTCTTTGTGTCCTTGAGATATGTGGTGCTCTTTTGTATCAAAGGTTTTAAATAATGGTCACAAAAAGTTGATAAGGGTTCCAGGAGGGATCCAATACCCGACACTATAGGTCTTCCTGGTGGTGGAGTTTTGTTTTTGTGAGTTTTTGGTAGCGTATAGAAATATGGGATAGTAGTGCCACCCGCCGTTAGAAAGGATGCCTCATTTTTCGAGATGTATTCATTTTCTTCTGCTTCCTTCACTATGTTATGGATCCGGGTTCTTAATTCCGGGGTAGGGTCTTCCCTCAGGAGGGTGTAGTTGGTTTCATTGTTGAGAAGATCCATACAGACTTTCTCGTAGTCCGAGGTGTTCTGAATAACGATACCACCCCCTTTATCCGCAGGTTTGATTGTGATTCCTCTGTCATTTTTAAGATTTGTGAGGGCTTGGTATTCCGTGGCAGAGAAGTTCTTAAAGGGTGTGGGCGTTGGTAAAGCTTCCATATCGTTGAACACGGCCTGTTCAAAAGCCACAATCTCTGCTGGGATTGTGTGTGGGGGTGGATTAAAGGTTGATTTTAACCTCAGATTGGTATCCGATGCGGGGGCATCATAAGTAGAGTCTTGTTTAGACTAAAAAAATGCCTTTAATTTTAACTTTCTGAAAAACTCCGCTAACTCACAGTGGAGTTTGAATTTGTCTGGTCTGGCAGTGGGCGCAAAACCTAGGCCTCGTTCTAAAACTTTCAATTCCATAGTGTTTAGAATTTTGTCTGAAAGATTGGTTATCAGACTCCCTGGGCACTTGTGCCCGGTGTCGGGGTTTTGCTCCTGGTATGGTTCCCTACTGGGTCCTCTGTTTCCCATGTTACATGTTGGTTGCCTTGTCGGTTGCCTCTTCTCCTGCCCCTGCCCCTGCCGCCTCTCTCTAAAAAAGGCATCTGGTGTTGGTTTTGGGGAAGTTGGGGTTGCATATAAGGATTCCAGCCCATCATGTGAAAGGGTGGTGGTTGTTGAAAGAAAAGAGGGAGCTGACCATTGCCTGGGGTCCCAAATGTGTGCCACCCTTGTTGCTGGTTGTAATAGTTCGGTCTGCCTCTACCTCCTCTGCGACCTTTTTGTTTTTGGCTTTGGTTACTGGATGTGCTACCATTGGAGGAGTTGCTGTCCGAATCCACAGAGTTATTAAGGTCTTTGTGTGGTGCTGTATAATCAGGATCTGAGTAGGGATATACTTTCTTGTACTCAAATCTCTTAAGATCTTTCTGGAATTTGGTGACTTTGGACTGCATTAAAGAGTCTTTGTACTTAGCTAGTTCTTTGTTAATCTCATCCAGTTTTTTCTTATAGCCTGTTATCGTGGTTTTGAAATGTGACTCTGTCTGTTGGATTTCTATCATTAAGGTTTCTGATAGTCTCAAGGCTGTCTTAATGATTAAGACAAGCCAATCTCGAGTACAGTGCCATGCTATCATGGCCCATTCCTTCCGGAAAGTTGCGTCATTGAGGAATTTCCTGGGGGCTTTGGTGACCAGCAGGCACCTCGGTGCCGTGTTTGTAGTCAGGTATTGTTTTAGTATTGTTCCATGTAGGATAGTCCTTATTCGCTCTCTTTTTTGTTCCGTGAGTTTTTCCAATTCCGAGGTGTGGGAAATAGCTTGGGATATTACAGGATCTGCAAAGATATTGGGATCCGCTAGTAATTCATCCACTTCCGCATCAGAAAAAGTGAGCCCGACATTGGCCATTTTTACAAAGAAAGGTATGAGGGTCACACCAAAAGGAGTTTTCGGTGTATACCTTGATTAGAACTCTCACAGCTGTGCGCTGCTAAATATCATGAAACAATTGGAGAGAGAGAGGGTAAGAGGCACTCTTATTCCCCCTGGTTAGGTATGCAAAACAAAGGAAGAGTGTCATATGCAACGGTGTCTGTGTTGAAACACAGAGGCAGAGACTGTGAAAAGGACTATAGAAAGATACGCTCTTGTAGACACATTGGAAACCTTGAAGGTTGCCTCTTACCCTCTCTCTCTCCAATTGTTTCATGACAATTCTTAGTTCCACACCCACTCCGCACTTCTTGCTGGAATCCAGCAGACAAAATACAATGGCCCTGACCAACAGCCAACTTCAATCTGGTTGTTCACCTTGTTACCATGCTCCTGTGCTTCAATTTTTCCAGCAAATGATGGCTTAATTAAGTGACATAACACACTCTGTCTTAGAAAAGGGAATCAGAAGGTTGACTGATGTATATAAAACGTATCCCACAAACAATGCGATGCACAGTGTAGAAACTGCTAAATTGTATCCCAACATGCTGTACAATAAAGCAGCAGAAAAGGTGTTAACCATAGTAAAACATAGGCATTATGAGGGGGATGAGAAAGCAGGCAAGATGCTGACTTACCAACTGAGTCAGAGGAAAGCTCAAATAGTCATACCCACAGATAGGAAAAGAGGAGGTACAGAGATAATGCACCTCAAGTACATAGAGAAGACATTTGTCTGATTCTGTGAGAGGCTTCATGACTCTGTGAATAGAGAAGAGGTTTCATTTAAAAAGGAATTTATGTACACCTTTCAATTGCCTAGACAGTGTAATAAAGGTCAGTAAATCTTGAGTGGTTGTATGAGTTTAGAGGATGTTGAGGAGGCAATTACAGCTTTAACAACTGGTAAGTCACCGATATTCCTTGGGAATTTTTTTTTAATTGTAAGGAACATGTAGCCTCTAAGTTGCATGAGGCTTTCAGAAAGGAAGAGAAAACAGAATCCCTGGATCCGAACTCTAGAAATGCTATTTGCTACCTGAAGATGGAAAAGATCACCTCAATTGTGATCATTATAGATCAATCTCGCCTAAAGAAGTGGATATAAAGATCTTGTCCAAAATACTTGCAAGTAGACTACACAAGGTTATTTCATCTATTGTTCATCATATGCAAGTGGACTTTGTACTAGAAAGATCCTTCTATAATCAGCTCAGTGTCTTTCCCCAACTTCTGTGTAATACCAAAGACAGTGCAGAAGAGTTGCTCACTATTTCATTAGATGCAGAAAAAGCTTTTTACCTTGTGGAATGGAGAACGTCTTCAGGACAATGAATAGATTTGACCTTGTGTCAGACTTCATGTCAAAAGTCAAGTGACTTTACCAGTTCCCTACTGCGCGCATTAGCTATGGAAGTTTCCTAATCCAAACTGTGGAGGTTAGAAAGGTATGAGGCAGAGTTACCCCCAATGGCCCAATGAATTCAATACAACCCCTAGCTTAGCCATGCATTCCTCCCAAGATATTAAGGGAATTACAAAGTGTATTAAGGTCTTTTTATACGTGGCTGGCATTGTTAGGATTATTACAGAACCTGCCACAAGGTTCCAGCTTTGATTTCTCTGGTGGTTGTGTTCTCCCCATTCCGGATGTAAGGTACATTTAAGAGAAATGCAAGGCATTGCCAATGTGTCCGATTATCACAATTGTGAGTGAAGCCGGGTGTCCTATCAAATAGGTGCATCAGGTGGCAAGAGTATATGTATTCATAAAACCTCCAACAGTAGCCCAAACTTGCTTGGACTTTGAGACGTGGTCACAAGTGCAACTGTCTATGTGGGGGGCAGATACAATTGATTAAAATATTTTGAGCCTCTAGATTCAATTATGTGTTTGGCATGCTACCGATTCTGGGGGTAGAAGTGATCAGGGGTGATACGAGTGGACTAGATAGGCTGTCCAGGGATAGAACACCCAGTGTAATAACAAAGAACCTAGTCAATCTAGGAGTGTTGTTTGGTTGGAAGTTGGTACACAGCTACCTAAAGATAAACCCCGGCTACATGCGTCCCCACTCATCTGGGATAATGCAGATATATGTATCACATGCTCACCTTTGGTTGAGAATAAGTGGAAGTTAGCTGGGGTCACAAGGATAGATCAATTGGTCCATTAAAAGTCCTTTAAATCATTTCAACCTTAGTGAATAAATGTGGTATAGATCGAGACCTGCAACGGAGTCAGGGCTTTAAGTGGGGCCTCGAAACAGGTCTCTATCGGGCTCTGTTTTGTGCCCTGTCACAGGCGGTCCGTGTTTTTCCGAACCGCAGCAACAGCAGGCATATGGATGTTTGTGTGCTCACACTGCTCACTTCTCACTAGTGGCGAAGTTATGGCATGACGTCATGCCAGGTGAGTATTGTAGGGGAAGGGGAATCCTTTAAAGAGACCCTTTTTCTCTCTGGATTTCCCTTCTCTTTTTGAAACTCAGGAGCAGCAACAACATTGTTGTGGTGTCATCAGGGCTTTAAGTGGAACCTTTTTTTAATATTATATAAAAGCCATAGTTGCTGCTTATTTATCTTATACAACTAACAACCATTGACAAAGCCATTAGTCCTGAATTCTTGTAGGTATGATGTTACTTGTATAATATATCTGGATGCAATGACAGAAAGAGCAAAATACAAGTTGGGTGGCACACTATGCTAAGCGCAGATTTTTTGCTTCGGTGTTTTTAAGCCACACCCTTAATGACATTGGCCACGCCCCTTTGAGAGACTCCCCAGTTTTTTCATCCCACTGAATGGAGTCATATTCATTACTACACTGTTTGAGGTGTGGGTACCAAGACCGGGATTACCTCTTCCTCTTTCACCTATCAGAATATAAATGAAGTCATTGGAAAGGCTAGACGGACCAGTCTCTAGGATTTATAATCTTTTGATTGATATCCTGCACTCCACTTCCACACAGGAGAGGCTTGGGTCTTAATGGGCGGTATCTCGGTAGTGAAGAAGTGTGGCTCACTGGTTAGAGGCGGCAGACCCTGAAGCAGAGGTCAGACCCGGGACCAGGGTTCAATTCCCAACGTGGCAGGGTCTTGAGCCCAAATATCCACGGACTCGATAATTCTCGTTTCGGTGCCTACTCGAGTCACAGGTTCACACTCTGCAGCTCTGGGCATTAGCTTGCTTAATCTCCACTGCGGCCCCCCCGTGGCGGGATGCCTGGCTTTCACCTTGGGGATGCCCAGTACGGGTATCTCACAGGGAAAAACCAGGACGGGTTCCCAAGGCAAGCGCCGAGATGCCTACGGGTAATCGAGCGCTATATAAGAACGCTTAATAATAATAATAATAATAATAATAATAATCTCTGCAACATAAATATCTTTGGTGGATTGGTCCACTTGTCTTTTCTTGCATGATCAATTGTAAAGAGAGGCCAGATTGAAATATTCACATGTTAAATCCTACACAGAAGGTACTGGAAACGTCTACACCTACTTAACTGTGGTCTATTTCCCCATGCGAGTGTTGGAAATATACATTTGTTGCAAGGTCCTGTCCTAGAATCTTACTGGTGTTCTCTAGAAAAGACTGATTATATTGTGCTGACACCATCCTCTCATCTCCTCCATGACATGTCTTAATGTGCAATACCATCTAATCATGGACGACGATGGCTAAAGGTTTCCCAGACTTTGCCCAGACCTGCACATTACGCCACTGGTGAAAACATTCAATTCCTATTCTAGATTTGTGAAAACAACTTGCTAAGGCTCATTACGTCAAAGTGGGTGTAGTCAAATTCATAACGGAATGGGATGTTGATTTTTAGTACTGTGAGAGGAAGAGAGAGTCATGTAGCTGTTGATTTGATCCGCATTAGAATAATAACTGCATATTGGTGTTAGAATAAGTGAAATGTTGAGTTATATACTGTTTTCTGTATGAATGCCCTTATGTTATGACAAAGAGGAACTGCATGTTTCTTGCTGTACATCTATGAATATGTAAAAATATAATAAAAAATTGCTGCAAAAAAAGGAAGTGAAGCAAAGCACCTATTACCTTTCAAATACGCATATCCGGCCAAAGTGCCAGCGTTGCAAATATAATGTATAGAAGGTATTCCTCCTCACATTGTACATACGAGGAAGCTGAGTGGGAAACACTAAGGGCCATATGCAGGTAATCCAAATGTACCGATTCTAAAATACCGAATGTTACCGATTCGGTATTTCAGAATCGCTAAATGGTATGTAGGTATTGATTCGGTAAATTTTACCGAATCAGTCAAATTCGGTAAATACCGATTCGGTATTTACCGATTTGGTAATTCCCATTCATTCCTATGGGCCTGAAGGCCCATAGAAATGAATGGGATGCCATTCACTATTACCGATTCGGTAAATACCGAATCGGTAATAGGGGGTGCATATTCAAGGGTGGCAGGGTGTCACATTGACACCATGTTGCACCCCTGAACCGTGCATGTGTGCACATGTGGCAAACATATTGCCACATGGCACTTTTGGAAAAGCACAAATTTGCTTTTTCTAAGGTTTTCGATATTTACCACCAACTTTTAGTTGGTGGTAAATACCGAATCCTTAACTCAGAAATGCACTCACTTGAGTGCTCCCTACATTACTGATTCGGTAATTTACCGAATCGGTATTTTCAGGGTTCCGTATTTTACCGATTCCTTAAATTACCAATTCGGTAAATTACCAAATCCTTAAATTTGGCCCTTACATCTCAAATGCCTAATACCGGTCGGTAACAGCCAAAATTGGTATTGGGCTACCTACATATGGCCCTAGGGGCCTTATTTATGAAGCCCTGCATCACATTTACGCCGCCGTTGTGTTGCTTTTTGTGACGCCACTTCCACAACACCATTGCGTCAAAACTTTAAGCCTCCCTAATGGCAGACGTAAGGGTGACGCAGGCCCTTTCACATGGGGCTTGCCCCATATGGAAGGACACATTGCTGGAATTGTCCCTGTTTTCAGACACATCCCAGCAATGGATCACTTTTGCGCCTACAGACAGGTCAGTAATACTGACGTATCTGTAACTCCTTGCGACATGATGTGCCGTATTGTAAATACGACACATCTATGGTGCCGCAAGGAGGGCACAATGAGAAGTGTTGCATCTCTGCTTTGTTGCAATGATGGGACACTTCTCATAAATAAGGCGCTACAGACCCTCTTTGGCAATTGGTGGCTAGTGATGTTTGAAAATGATGATGCATCATGCCTGCTATGAATTTCAGTCACGGTAGTGAATAAAGCTAGTTTTATCTTGGAGCGTGGTGTGGGAGGTGTTGAGAGGTGGGACTTTTCCCCCTGAAAATAGTGAAATTTAAAGCACAGTTTTTCATATACATTTGCTAAAAAAAACATAGCATCTGAAAGAACGATATTTACATATTCAATAAAACACCAATAAAGACAAATATTCACTGTTGATAAAGCAAAGAAGGGTTAGGAGACAAGGATGGAGGATGTAAAACACCCATTGGAGTAAACCATTTTTGTTTTTGGCAGTAGAAAAAATCCCTTGCATGAGGGAATTTGATTCGAAATTGGGCTGCCAGATATTTAAAGAATGCAGTGAGTTTGTACAAGCATGGCACTGTGAACTGAAGGTAGATTCAGGAACACTGCATATAAGTTCACTCAGAGAGCTGAGTGTAGATATGGCAGTGACTATACATTTTAGAAAAATCTACATTTTGCACCCAGTGATCTAGACTGGCAAGGAATCTAGCCCCGGATTTAGTAAACTTTCATGCTATGCAACGCAGCAAGTAAATTTGCTGCGCTGCGTGAAGGGGAGAGAGCAGAAATGCTCCATATTTACAAACGTAAGGTAATCTTCTGCTCTCCTTGTACTGGCGCACATGTGGCATCCCACTATCAACAAAGGCACTCTTTTTGTGCAGCAAGGGATACCTTCCAACACAAAAAGAATTCATAGAGTCTTATTCCTCTTTATATGTGTGCTGCAGAATGCAGCACACATGCAACGAGGAAGAAAGATATTTCTCCTTGTTACTCCATTCTCGGGTAGGAGCCCCATTTTGGTGTCAGCCCAGGTTTACAAGCTTTAGCAAATCTGGATTTGCATCAAAATCCACTGGTGGGTGCACATGAGCTCCCATGTTCCACCCACGGAATGCATACCCAACGCAAGGTAATGTGTTACTTTTTAATAATAAGCCATGGAAAACCACGTAAATCAGGCTTTGCTTGGTTTAATATATCCTGAAATTCATTTTACAGGTGGGCAGCATCAAAAAAGTGCCACAACCATGGCGGAAAATGTTAGTAAACTTGGTCCCTAGTTTATAATTGGCGTGAGTCTGAGCCTCATGAGATAAGAGGGGAAGAAACCCCAAAAAATATATATAATTACGGCTCTGATTTGTCTTATCACCAGAAGATTTAAAGCCTCTCTTTTTTAGTAATCCCCAATAGTATCAAAGGTTTTTAAAAGTGCATGTAATTCTAGGATATTTTGCAGCACAAAAATCAAAGAGCTACCATTTACAAGCATTTGCAATGCATTTGGTCTTGTCTTGGGACCAATGCCTTGCAGCTTGTTTTATAAGTGCTCGCAATCTAACTCGTTGCTTATTGGTATATCTCTCAGCCCTGGGTACCTCACACGCTGCCAGAATCAGTGAGATCAAAGTATTAAACTTTAAGTGGGCCTCTCGTGCTGCCTAACTCTCATAGCATTGACTTGTGTGGAGTATTACTTACTGCCAGTATGAGTGACACCAGCAACGTTACTAGCACATATCCTTTAGTAGAGCCATTTTATTTGTCCTGTGGCCTTTACAGCCATGTCATAAATATTAACCACGAATAGCGACGGACATCACATCACAAGTGAGTAGAGAAAAACACTTGAGAAGAACAAGAGAATTTAAGCGTGTAATTTTCAGCTTCACAGAACTTGACCGTACTTTACTGAAAAAAGCAATTAAGCACTACAACTGTAACTGGGGTGTGCAAGCTGTGTTGCGGGTGGGGTGAGGGGGTGGGGGTCGGCATGGTGGCAATGGCTGAAAACATATATATACACACACACACACACATAGGAAAATCATAGGTTTCAGGGGTGTTGTAGTTAGCTGGATATTTCACTTGTACAAAACCATAGAAATTTCTCCGTTATAGTTAGTTTGGCTAACTATAACTCGCGAACCCGCAATGCACTGCTGATGATGTCACATATTATATCATTCATGACATGGTCAGTGACATCACTGATGACATCACTGATGACATCTCAAATGACATCACTGATGACATCATCCAGTGAATATGGTTTAGTTTGAAATTTAAATATGTATCATATATCTGTATTGAAGATTGAGTGGATATATAACTGTCCGGGTGGAGGATTTAGTAGCTGTCTGACTGTCTGTTTAAGTGAGTAATTAAAAGTGTCTCACTTAATAAATGGATTAGTAACTTAATTATGTGAACGTGTGCATCACTGTTGTTGTATAACATGCTGCATCAGTTGGTCACTAACTACTTGAGTGTGTATATTAGTTATTGATTAGTTGGGTGAGTATTTGTATGGGACACTGAGTTTGTGTGTGGTTGGATGGGGTGTGTGTAACTCTATGCATAGATGTGTGAATGGTTGATTGACTAGGTGTGTGAGTTACAGTTAGCAGAACTAACTATAACGGAGACATTTCTATGGTTCTGTGCGAGTGAAATGTCCAGCTAACTATAACACCCCTGAAACCTATGATCTTTTTCTGTGAATTTCTAAGGTTTTTGAATTGCTAATTTCTAACTATAATGTCTCTGAAACCTATGGGTTTTTCAGTGAATTTCAAAGGTTTTTTAAATGCTAATCTTTAAGTGTAATAGTAGTTATACCTATTTTTTTGTACTGATTTTCTACAGTTTTTTTAACTGTTTATTTATAAATATTTTATTCATTAAATAACATTATATATTTTTCTGAAAATTGCGAAAAACATTTTTTACAAAAATTCAAACTGAAATATTGTTTCATTTTTTTAAACATTTATTTTAATATATTTATATTATTTTCCCAATTTTTTGGGGAGTTGAGCACCCAAAGCATACACATCACACTGGGTGCGCGGATTCTAGCCGCCATTTTAGAAAAGTCATGAAGGATCCGCGTACGGTGAGCAACGGCTGCGTGTTTTACAGTTACATCATATACATTTAATATTACATGATGTGCGCAATTGGTATGCAACCAGTCTGCTACTCCTGCTCCCGCGCATTCATGACACATGCACATTACGATACGCGGCCCTTGCACGGTGGCGGGTCCCACGTGACATCATATACGTGCTGGGGCGCGCTGGGTGCACGACTCCCACAAAACAAATGTAGGTTCTAAAATGATATGTATGTGTCTTTAATATACACATTAGGGCAAGAGATTATCTACGATATTCAATAGTATATTTGTACTTATAATAAACTTATAATATTTTTAGATATATTTTTGCAAAGTCGCATCAAGTGCGTGCTTCGTGAGTGCAAAGTGCGTGGATCCCATGTGACCTAAAAAAAAAAAGATTTCATTGGTTCATAACATTTCCCACTGTAACTATTGAAGGACCCCGTCTATTTTAATCATTCTTGTTGGAACATCTTTAGAGAGACATCTCTTTTCCTACAAGAACCCTTTTTGCTTGTTTTTTTGGTGCTTTTCAAAAAATATCAAATAAAATGGCATCTGGACAGCAGCAGCAGCAGGAGGAAGTATCTTATGAAGAAGAATTCTTGCAGGAGGCACCACGTCCACAGAGTCCGGAACTGTAGTGTGGAAATTCTTCACTTTTCCACCTGGAGAGAAGAAAGTAAATGCGAGAAAGGTATCATGCAAAATTTGTGACCGAGTCCTGTCAAGAGGCATTAAAAAAAAATACTCTTGTGGCACTGCTTCTATGTACAAGCATCTCCGGACCACATATCCTCTCAATCTTGCTCGGGAAGAAATGAGGCGAGCTGCTTTGAACCCCTCACCTGCTGTGGCAAGTACATCTGGAGCGTCCTCAGGAACACCTGCAATGGACATTGGGCCAGAATTAGCCTTCCTCGAGCAACACTATGTGAAGTTTAAGAAACTCATATGATTCGGTGAGCAGTGGGTGGATGCAGTTTGTGCTGCGCAACGCAAATATCGTTGTTAATTTTATTTTCTTTTTTCTTTTTGGAATGATAAGTAATTCCAAGAGTTTCCTGTTTTAATCGTTCTTTTTTTGAAAAAACACCAAAAAATACAATATTGTTCAAAAAAATACAAAAGAAAAAAGAAGAAAAAAAAAGTTCTTATCAAAACTACCTTATCTGGTTAAAGAAAGACCTATAATTGCAAGGTAATGTGTAAAAGTTTGGTTGAATATATGTATACAGCATGATTGATGGAAAGAATGCATTAGTAGTGTATGGTGAATTTATAGGTGAAGATTTATGAGGAAGTACTGCAGCTTGACACTGCACTGTGGCACTTCCGAAGCCCAGGGATGTGACATATGTACGTGAATATGTTGCAACTCTGTGCTTCCCTCTGCACTGCTGCACAAACTGCAGCCATGCGGTGACACAAACACCCTTCCACCATGGTGCAAGGATGTCTGTGTCGTGGGGAGATGTTTTTGTGCAGGAAGGGACACCTTCCTGCACAAAAACAATCAGTAAAGGCATTTTCCTTTTTCAATGTATGCTGTGGAATACAGCATGCATTGAAAGAGGAAAAAATTAGGAGAAATGAAAACAATTTTCCTTTTTGCGCCTTGCTACACCAACTCTAGGATGGCGCAGAATTCACACACATCTCCAGATTCATGGTTTCTCATTAATCTGGAGATGTGTCTTGTACTATGGGTGTTGCGTGGGAACACCAGAGCAACACCTATGAAACGCCCCTTCAACGCAAAGTTCTGTGTATGAAGGGGTTGTATTTACAAGGAGAGGAAAAACAATGCAGGGTGGCTTTTCCTCTCCTTGTAAATATGAAGGAGTGCCTGGCACCATCACTACGTTACAAAAAGTGACGTACTGGTGGCGCAGGGTGCTTGTAATCTGCCACATAAGTGCTTAGGTATTGGCAGACTGATACAATAAGAACATAGTGCTGGATGGGTGATTGAAGAATTGCATGAGACTGACAGGAGGTATCCTAGGCTGCATGGGTACTACTTCAGTATTTAATGGAGTGGACCAATAGTATGTATCTGCTTAGAAAATTGTAGGGATTATACACAGAATATTTTATGTGTACTTGTGTTGGTGCCTAGGTCATTTTATAAGAATACCACTAGTAACTGGAATGATGACAGTGCTGCAAACAGAGTGAACACTTAATTTACAAGTGCTAACGTATTGGTGGAGTGATGGGATAAGTAGATAATGGAAGATACGTGATTAAAGAAGTGCATGGGACAGACTGGACAATTCCTACACTGCATGAGTACTAACTGGGTATTTAGAAGAGTGTATCAATAGTATGTAGCTAGTTAGAGGTCTGCTTGGATAGTGCACAAAATATTATAGCTGTACTTGTGTTAGTAGCTAGGCCATTCCATAAGTTCATGACTAGTAACTAGAATAATTACAGTATTAAAAACAGAGTGTATAGTGAATTTATAAGTGCTTATGTATTGGTGGAGTAAAAGGATAAGTAGATAGTGCTGGATGGGTGATTGGAGAAATGCATGGGACAGACAGGAGGATTCCTACACTGCATAGGTAGTAACTGGGTATTTAGAAGAGTATATCAATAGCTTGTAGCTGGTTAGAGGTGTGCATGTATAGTGTACAAAATATTGTACCTGCACCTTTGTTAGTGACTAAGCCATTCCTTAAGTATACAACTAATAACTGGAGTAATTTCAGTGTTGCAAAGAACGTGTGTGCTGAATTTATAAGTGCTTGGGTATTGGTGGAGTGATAGGATACGTAGATAGTGCTGGATGGGTGAATGGAGAAGTGCATGGGACAGACAAAAGGATTCCTAGCCTACATAGGTACTAACAGGGTATTTAGAAGAGCATATCAATAGTACGTAGCTGGTTAGAGTTCTGCATGCATAGTGCACATAATATTGTAGCTGTACTAGTATTTGGTAGTCTATATTTTAGGGTGTGAGGAGGTGCATCAGATGATCATGTGGATGATGTAAACAGTGATGTCATTTGAGATGTTATCAGTGATGTCACTGACCATGTCATGAGGAATGTAATATGTGACGTCATCACCAGTGCACTGTGGGGGCGCGAGGTATAGTTAGCACAACCAACTATAACAGCCGAATTTATCTTGTTTTGTACAAGTGAAATGTCCAACTAACTATGACGACCATGAAACCTGTGGTTTTTTCAGTGAATTTCTGAGGTTATTTAAATGCTAATTTCTAACTATAATGTCCCTGAAACTTGTGGGGTTTTTTTCCCTTTTTTTTTTATTGACAATAAATGAGTAACAAAAACAGAAAACAAAAGGAGACACGGCACATATGTCAGAATCACATGACAAACTTAAAATTCACTTTGCACAGGGCTCTACAGGTACTATCATAAAATTAAACATGTACAGGGGGCAATTAGAAAAGAGAAAAAGGCAAGAAAACAGAAAACAGCATTTATGTATCCATATCCAGGTAAGACATAACTGCACCCCAGATTTGCAAACCCAATTTCCGTTTGTGCCTACCTTTAAGAGCGTATAAACTGTATTCAATGTTAAAGATGGCCAGAAACCTAGCCCTCCAGGCATTGAAAGATGGAGCATCCTTTTGTAGCCAACTTGAAGCTATATACAACCTTAATACCGCTGAGGCTACACAAATTAAATATATAGCCTTACTAGGTACTATATCTGCTTCTACACCCATCTCTACACCCAACAGAATCTGCATAGGTGATAGATGTATAGGAGATCCCAGAATTTCAGTTAAAAATGTATGTACCTGCTCCAATAATTTATATAATTGTGAACATGCATAAAAAATATGTCCCACATCTGCATCTGGATTGCCACAACAAAAGCATTTCCCCTCCTGTTCTCCACCCCATTTAGCAATTTTATTGGGTGTAAGATGCAAATAAAACACAGTCTTATAATGTTGGGCAGATAAGTTGGCAGACATAAATAATCGGCTAGCTAATTCGAAGTTTCCAAGAAACTTGTGGTTTTTCAGTGAATTTTATATATATGTATTTAATCTCCTCTCACTCTTACAAGGAAGGAATCAGCACTCAGGTTGTAGTTTGGAAGTATTTAATCTGCAAAGGACGTGACGATACAAGACGTCATAGTAGCATCCTTATTTAAATGTACAAATGCCTAAAGTTGCCAACATTAAAAGAGGACTATATATTACTTTAATCCAAAAAGCTGGCGGCCATATTGGCCTGGTCACGATGTGAAAATTCAGGAATTGGTACAATAAAGAAGAGAAAACAAGTGTCAATATGCACACAATGTCATTTCAGCATATCTTGCCCCGTGACCGCCATACCTGTATGTTCGTCAATGTGATTTATTCATAATAAACATACTTAGGATTGCAAACATCAACATAAACAATGGACTACACATTACTTTAAAGTGAAAGGCTATCTGCCATATTAATCTGGGCACGTTGCGTATTATAATGGTTCTTACACGAAAGAAAAGAAAAAAACGGGTGTTAATATACACACACTACCCCTAAATAAAGTTCTAGCGATTAAAGTTCCATTCCATTCACTGCTTATTTGAGATGTTATGAGTGATGTCATGAGTATTGTAACTGACATGTCATGAATGATGTAATGTCTGAGGTCATTAGCAGTACATTGCGGGGGCGTAAGTTATAGTTAGCTCAGGTAACTATAACTGCTGAATTTCACTGGTTGTCTAACTATACCGTCCCTGTAATCTTTATTTTTTTGAGCAAATTTCTAGTTGTTTTTTTTTAATGTTAAGTAAGATGCATATCACAATGGATGGTGTGGGGTTGGAAGCAGGGCCTGGCATTGTGCTGCACCCACCCAAGCTTGCTGCTCCTGCCTTCCCTCCTCTTAGCCATCCATTGCCAAGTCCATGTCCCTGCTCCCTGATTACAGCCCTGTGTGGCGGTTGTTCTGCCACTGGACTTCCCGCCTTCTCTGAACAGTTAGCTTGCTGCCCCATCCATGGACTAGCCTCCTCCCTCCTGCCACGCATGGTCTGATGTGCTGCCACTGCCCTCCATTTAGCAAGATGTACCAGTCCACTCCTCCTGTCCTCCATTGCCCAATTCTATGCCCCATCATTGACCTCCTGCTTAGCCTCTGTGCTTAGCTTGCTGCCCCTATTCTTCTCCCCCCTGCCCCCCGATGTCTGTGTGAATGCCCCTGCTCCATCCTTTTTGCCCACCATGTTCCATGGACCTGCCACTCCTATCTACTCTGAGTGTTCTGTTGAGCTGCCACAACCCTCCCACCTGCCTAGCATTGTCAGATGACTGTAACCTGTCCCTGCCACTTCCACCCTGCCTGTCCACATTCCATGCCCCTATCCCCTTCCTCCTGTCCCCCATGGTCCATTTTACTGCCACCTTATCGAGGATAAGGTTCAAACCAATGTAGATCAGAAGAGGACAATTTGTATAACGACATACAATACACATTCGAATGAGGTCTCTAAGATCATCAATAAACATTGGTGAATCTTAAATTGTGGTGAACTAAATTTTGAAAAACCAATGTTCGCACACAAACGGGGGAGGAACTTAAAGGACATCCTAGTCCATACCCGTCCAAAAGAGAGTCAACAATCCATACCGTCGCTTCATGGCATACAGGGACACTTAAGTAATAAACAGTTAATAAGGACCAAAGGGAATTTTTAAGACCACGCTCTAATATGTTCCCTATACACTTATAACAACATGTATATCAGTGGGTCTACACCAAAGTTCTACGCATGATACATCCTACATGAGTCCCCTAAGACAACCTGAAACTATGTGTGTCTGGAAGGGTCATTCCCCAAGGTGGTCAAAGAGGGATGCCCATCAGTCGCCACACGGAACCTCCCTTCATCATTTGGGATTCCATCAAGACCACTACTGGGATAGCCAATCCACTCTCACGGTCGGGGGTCCAAGTGTAGAAAGGACACCTTTACCGGTCAGTAAGGTCTAAAGGTGGTCTTGCTGCTCAAGTTCTGAGGATTTTAGTATCAAAAACTGGGGGACTGATGTTGCAGTGCTCAAAAAGGTGAGAAATTAGGTAAATAAGTGATCATAAAATAGGATAGGGGGGTTACTCATAACTTTATTCTGGTGTTACCCACCCTCCCAGGGTTAAAAAGTAGTCAGTGACAGTCGCACAGATAAAGACTGTCATGGCTCAGGAAAAGGGGAAGCACCGCTCTTTCCATCGGTACTTCACGTCGGCGACCTCCCCGATCGGCTTGGACGCCGACGTGAAGTACTGACGGAAAGAGCGGTGCTTCCCCTTTTCCTGAGCCGTGGCCAGGTGGGGTGAGGTCCATACCTCTTACAAACATGAACTTGAAGAGAGGGAGCAGAACACCTAGTGATATCAGGTGACCTCTGTGTCTTTTTGTTTGATGTTGAGCACATATTTGTTTTCACAATCACTATTGCAGTAGCTATCAGTAGAATTGGTCCTGAAGAAAGCAACGACAAATCTGTCACTAGGTTGCTGAAACATGGCGACCACATAGAACATTCTGACAGTCTTTATCTGTAGGATGTATCATGCGCAGAACTTTGGTGTAGACCCTCTGATATACATGTTGTTATAAGTATACAGGGACACTTCCCATGTGGGAACTGCAGCAGTTGCCATCTTACTAAATAAAGCAAGCAACTAACTTTTAGGAACGGTACAACATGGGAGCAAAGAAAACTAACTAACTGCAACAGCAAAAACGTGGTCTACTTGATCACCTACCCATGCAGACTTGAGTATATAGGAATGACCACCCGAGCTGTTAAAACACGAATGAATGAGCACAAGAGTAATGTGAGGTGCACGAAAAGCACCACCAAGATGGCAACACACTTTTTGGATGCTCAACACTGTGTGAACGACCTCAATTGGACTGTCATTTAACAGATGCAGTCAGAGATTGGCCTGTTTCAGAAGGAACAACACTGGGTGTTTGCTTTGGGCACCCACAACACGGGCCTCAATGATGATATTCCATGGGGCCAATTGATTGAACAATAAGAGACCAACTGAATTCCATTGAAAATCTCTCTGTAAATGCTTTTTTCTCCTATCTACACGCCCGGTCCACCAGGCTGAGACATTAACCAACTCACGACCATGGCACATACGTTGTTTGCCCACGGGTCATTAAGTAACTCAACAGTACACCCCTGATTATACATCTCTCCTGTGACAATGAGCCCTTGAAAGTATTGGACAGTCAACACTTGGTACGTGTTTTGCAGCTTTTGTCACAGTTAAACACATGTCCTTTGTTTAACTACCAATCATTTTTAGACACAAGATTGATCATGTTTGCTACAAACCTGTAGACTGAGACCCGTGTGTCTCATACTATGCCTGCGCACATTGAGCGCGATAGGGAGGTTGGCACAAAGATTAAACACAAGGCCAGCCAGCCACAGACACTAGGTAGTTTTACCCCCTGCCAAATCCTTTTGGTAAACATTGGGCAGTTAAACACCTGTCCTGACCAACTACCAATATAGTCAGGCACAATAATGACTCCAAACACCCCTTGCGCATGCTTCGGAATCGAGACACAGGTGTCTCGTACTCGCGCATGCGCTCATAGCGCAAGCGGACGCCTTCCTACTGACAACAACTCACGGTCAGCACACATAAGCGCAGCCCCGATGCAAGGGATGCCATTAGGACATGCCGGAATACCCATATATGGGTGAATATCACCTTCTGGTGCAAGCAACCCTTAAGACTTAATTGATACCAATTACCCCGTTAACCGGGGTATATATATCACACACCGATACAACACCGGCATTCCCAGCGGAGCCGCGTGTGGGGACACAAGGAGAAATCCTCTCATAGAGATCGTGAGTATACTACAAAACCAGCGCAAGATCAACTGATTCTTTGTAAGTAGCTAGCAATACCGATACCTGTTATTACCTTTAGTTAGCATATTGGCACGTGACAACCCCCAACGTTAGGAGGCTCATGAGGCTCACAAGATTGAGGAAACAAGTAGGTTTTATGAACTTCCCTTGATTATCCCACTCACAGAATATAAATCCCAGAGTCACAAACGGACGTAAAAATAGAGCGTGTGTTTTATGTTAAGTGTGTGTAAGTCATGTCTTTGTCCTTTTTATTACAGGGTTCACCATCACATTTAGAATGACAAGACTTGTCTAGTGATTACAACCCACACTGTATATATCTATATTTTTTCTTAGGTCATCACGTCGGGAATAAATAAAAGGCGCAGAAGGCAATGTAAGTGTTCTTTTCCCCTTTTTCCTTAGGTTGTGCAAGTAGCAGAAAACTTGGATACTTTGCTGTAGGTACATTGTAGCCTGTATTAAATGTTTTCACTTTTCTGTAAATAAACACCACAATTTTACATAGTGATACGTGAGTAAGGTGGGGAGTTGTGCACCCCGTCCTGAAGAAGGAGTTGATCTCCAAAACATGTCGACGCACACAAGAGGTGATGTACATAACGTAACATAGACACCTCACAGCACACATTTTTAATAGTACCAGCCCAGGGGCCCATTAAACATTTTTTGAGTTTACCCCACGAGCCAGGTACTTTTTAATTCATCACTCACTTATAACCCCACTACTCACTTACATTAACATCCAACCCTCACACACACCACGCATAGTCATTGAAATAAGTGATCCCGCGTAGTCGTAGATAGTAGCACGACGCATCCCTTAGAGGGGTGCGAAGACCCCAATGATGAAGCATGACACCAATGGTCCTTTTGGTGTGTGAGGGGTATTTTAAAAACACTATGTGCTACCCACCACTGTAGGGAACACTTGACAGCTACTGGTGGATTCTTACTGTTTATACATATACATTAGGGAGAACGAATCCACTCGATTAGACTCTCTCTCCCCCTTTTTGTTATTTCTTTGGTGTTCTGTGCTGCCACGGCCCCTCCCACCTTCCCTATGTGGTCAGCTAGCTGCCCCTGACCCCCCCCCACCTTCCCTCCATGGTCTGTTTGTATGCCATTATAGTCTCACTGGTGCTCTCCATGGTGTGTCTTGCTTCTAGTGCCCATCCTGACTGACCTCCATGGTTATCTTGCTGTTCCTACCCTGCTGCCTTGCCCCCAGCCCTCTATTTCCGTGTGCATACCCCTATTCAATCCCTCCTGGCTTGTCTGTTCCAATGTAATGCCCCTGATCCGTCCAGCATGCCCTTTATGGTCCGTTATGCTGCAGCTTTCTCTCCTGTCTGTACATTATGGTCAGCTTGCCTCTTTCAAATATTAAACGAAGGGAGGTCTCCTCAATAGTCCAATTCGGGACAAGGAGGATTAGCTCAGGAAACTATACACAAGTCCCAATATTTAGACTTTAACAGAACCTCTTGTATACACCCCTCATAACTCAAAGAACCAAACTTAATAACAAATTGCGAGATAAAAAAGGAAAAAGGAGAAAAGTAGGAGTTGAGGAACTTTCATCAAAAATAGTGAAGCAAAAAATGGAAATAGGAAGGAAAGAGAAGAAAAAAGAGAAAGAGAAAAAAGGACAGGGAAAAGGGAGACACTGAATAGGAATACAAAACAAGTCAAACAATTGATGATACAAGAGAATGCTAAAAAGATGTACCACAAAAAGACAATGAAAGTGGGGATGGAGGAGCCACATAGAGGAGGTAGCACACCGAGACGGAGGTCTCCAGGAGGACGCAGCAAGGGGAGAACGCCTCCAGGCGAAGACGTCATAAACAACAAGGGATCACAGACCACACCTGAGAAATGGAAAAGAGAAAAACATTAGGAAGATAACTCACAGCATACTAAATACAGTAGGAGGGGGGCAAGAAGTAATATCAACAAACAATTATGGATCGAGCCAACAAACAATTATAAACTAGGAGTGTCCATGGAGTCATCTCTGAATGAGTTCAAGAAGTATTGAAGACGTGACATATCCTCAAGTTTGTTGTTTTTGTTGTTATGAGTTACTTTAAAAAGGCAAGGATGAAACAATCCATATTGGGCATTCAGGTCACGTAGGGCAGGTCTCATGTCTAAAAACTGTTTGCGCCGGCTGCAGTAGCCTTAACGTAATCTTGAGCAAAAAAGAGATTTGAGCCATTCCAAGTAATTTTCCCTTTCTGTTTGGCAGTCTGGATAATTTGTATCCGGTCAGTATTTACTAGGAAGTACAGGATGATTCCTCTGGGCTTCGTTGAATAGGCTGAAGAATTAGATGAGCAAGATAGTTGACCCAAATGATGAGCTCGTTGAACATTCAATGGAGGGAGTTTAGAAGACCCAGAAGTGTTAGCAAAAAATATTGAAAGAGGGATATAGGATTCGACTCCTCAAGACCCTCCGCCAAACCGTAAATATGTAGGTTATTGCGCTTGTTGCGGTTTTCCAAATTTTCAACCTGTTGCCTGAGGAATTGTATTTCTTTATGTATACCTGGAACCTGGTCTGAGACTGCCTGCATTGAAGTAACTCTTCTTTCAAGAGCCGCAAATCTTTGCTCGGTAAGAGACCTGTTGTCCTCAAGGCTTTGAAGACAGATGTTTGTTACAGCCATACATGGTTTGAGTGAACGTATTTCCTCAAGTAAAAGTTCCATGGAGATAGACAAGGCAATATTGGTAGGAGAAGGAGAATTTGTTTTTACTCGCTTTCTCGATATGGAGGGAATTTTGGAGTTAGGTTAATTGCTCGAGCAAGAGATATTCAAAGAGGTGCCTTTTATTCCAACTCAGTCATTGAGCGTTTCTTACATATTGTCCTGTAGCACAGTAAAAGGATTAGTATCCTCTAATGATGAGGAAGCCGCCTTCATTTGCTGTGGAGGATTGCGATTAGAACGAGCCATATTCACAGAAATACGTTTGGAAGGAAGAGCTGAAAAGTAAGATCCAAGAATCTAAAATGGTGTCTGGCAATCTGCTACTGATTCCTGAGAAGAAATGAAAAATCCAACCAGAAACGCATTATAGATATAGCAGAGTAAGCATAATGTCCATAGGCAAGGAAAAGGTCAGAGCAGATGAATTGGTTATGTTCCAGTATACTTATTTAAAAGAAAAATCTAGCAGGCAAAATATTAAATCCAAAATGGCGCCCATGAGCACTGAGAAGATGCTGAGGAGAAATAAAGCAAAGTCAAACAGTGCCAAAATGAGAAAAATTGTCCACAAAAAGTCAATGGTATTGAGGGAAAGCTAGTTTCATGGTGTCAAATACCTGAGAAGATTAGTCAGGGAGAGGACATCAGGTAATGTATGCAGCAAAGCACACGAGGAGCGGCAAAGTATGTTAAGATGGCGGCCGCGTCTTACCGGCGAACCACGATGTAGAGGAGAAGATGAAAAACATTGCAGCGCGCGCACCCGGTGCCACCGTGAGTGTCCTCAAATGAGGCAGAGACGTTCCGCCACTTGGGAGAGCGGTTCAGTGATCTCGCCGACCGCGTTGAAAGCCTGGAGTGGGTCCGTCCCTCTATGCTCTCATGGAGCTCCTGAAAGAGGCCGCCATTCCCTCTGGCTCCTAAGCCACACCCCTTCCTTTATTGTCTGTTTTAAAAGCAACTCATGTCCCAATGTGCCACTTGTTCTCCATTTACAAATACCCACAGTTTACTTCTGTTATCATATGCAATCAAAACAATATACATAACTCATGAGGGCAGTCTTCAAGAAAATGAACAGGCTGTCATCCTAATCATATTCCACCTTCTGAATAATCAGCGATTCCTTCTGTATGAGAAAGAGAGCTTTTCATGAATTTATGGCATTGTCTGGATGCTATTGTGTACAAGAAGATGCAATATGGTGGTGTGCCATGTAAAGATTTCCCAGACTTCGAGTCCCACTTAAATAATGCAAAACAACGGAAGTACAGAACTCTGGATAGTTCCCATATTTTAGTGGGAGAGCAGCTTTTTTTATATGGAACACTCTGCAAAACCACTGACACTCTAAAACTATTCACTTCAAATGTCTGGTTTTCTAGCAGAGGTTTTAGCATAGGAATTAGCATAGTGACATCCATGCTGAACTAGAAAAGAGCCAATGGCCTGTGCAATTCTTGGAGCAATACATACATTCACTGAAAAGACCAGAGGTTAAAGTAACATTATTGTTGGGGGTGATAAAAATATATGTTTGTTTAAAAAAATACCTCAGGAATTCACTAAAAAAACAGAGCTTAAAGTAAAGTTACAGTTAGATGAACATGTCAGTGACAACATTAAAATTTTCAACAAAAAAATACACAGCAATTCACCAGTTTATAAATTGGGCCACCGCAGTTCACTGCTCATAACATGATCTATGACATAATTTATGTCATCTCAAATTACATGATTGATGACATTATTCAATGAGTGTGCAAGTTTGTTTTATAGTTTACATAGTGGTGGGTAGCTTTCGTATTACTCCACTACCAAATTCTCTACTGCCTGTTTCCAGTTGGGTGTAAGTGGTTACAAAATGAATGTGCTGCTAAGGCATCATAGGTGTGTAGTGGTAATGAACATGTTATACCTTTTTGTATTGAAGAGTAATCCTTTGTGAAGGTGACAGTTGACACATTTTGTCCAGTATTTTCCACGCATGTTTTTTAATCTGCAGAAAAGTTTTTCAACAGGGCAAAGATTCTACATAGTAGACACTAATTATTTTAAGCAACTTTTGAGTTATTAGACAGAATTGTTTTAGCATGGCAACTTCTATATATTGTAGAAGACTGTGTGTACCAGGTCCTTACCTATGTACATGTATTTCTTTTGCTTCAGAAGATAAGAGTATCTATAAATGTGTCAACACCTTATCAAGGCTATAGGTAGTATAATCTTTACCACCTTCTGACCTTAGTTATTTTAAGCTAATAGTGTATTTTATGACAAGTGTTGCATAGAGTGTACCCTGTTCTTGGTAGGTACTGTTTAATACTATGTGGTGTATTTTTTATGAGAGTTTCACTGTCTGCAGTATGCTACTGAGTAAACTCCATAAACACTGTTTGCAATACTAAACTTTTCCACTCATATCAACTACATTTCTCAATGTTAGTTCAGTGAATGTGAGGGGTTTGATACAGTGAACAACTGTGCATAGTGGGGCATTCATTTTAGAACAGATGTTCAAAATTTTTATGAACTTGGGTTTCTCAGAACAATTGTGTACACCATATGCAATCAGGGTATATCCCATATATCTGTGGTTGATTGTTAATGTAAACTACGCTACCTGTAAAATATATGGTATAGGGTCAGTATTGCACATTACTCATGCTGTCTACCCCTAATGGAGGAGTGTTTGTGATGGCATTAATGATGCCTCCTATTCTTCTGAGCCGTTTTGTTCTTACTGTCAGGCTTCTAATGACATACTAATTTATAGAGCAATATGTGCAAAATGAGGCGTGGATGATGTCATCAGTGATGTTATCAATGATCTCATTTGAGATGTCATAAATGGTGTCATAAATGATGTTTCAACATATTATGAGAGATGTCATATGTGAGGTCTTAAGCAGTGCATGGGGCAAATGTTACAGCTAGCTCTGCTAACTATAACTGGTGAATGTCTGTGTTTTCTTTTGTTCAAAATGTTAAAGTTGGCACTGACATATTCGCCTAACTATAACATTACTTTAACCTTTGTTTTTTTTATGAAGTTCTAAGTTTTAAAACAAATAAAAAACCCACTCCCTAGTACCCTTTTTTAAAGGGGATAGGGGTCATGGGGCCCTTCCCCAAGCCCTTATAAGCTCTGGTGAGCCCAACCATAGAGCCAATACTTTTAAAAAAAAGGGGAACGGGCCGCACTGGTCTCTTTATGCCCTGGAGACCCCATTGCCAAGGTGTTTTTTTATTGGAGGGTGAGGGGCTGCATGGCCATGCACTCCGAACCCTATTAGGCCTTGGGGACCCCATCGCCAGGCAATTTCCTTTAAATAAAGGGGAGTGGGGCCTAGTGTCCCACCTCCCCGAGCCTTGCTAGGCCTTGTGACCATGAGGCCTTTTTTAAATTAAAGTGAAGAGGGGCTAGTGGCCCCTCTTCTGTGCTTTGCAAGGCCCTGGGGACCTCCTCCTCTAGGGTCGCCCCTTAAAATAAAGGGGAGGCCCCCTCCCAGAGCGGCTATCAGCCCCTATCTGCCTAGGCCTGCATTGTTAAATGTGGGTGCCCTTTTTCCCACTGAGGAGTGTGGAGCAAAAACAGGGGTTATGTCCACATTACCCTCCCATACCTGGACAACGAGCATCAAAAGATGAAAAAGTAGAACAAAATAGTATTGAGGGATAAATTCAATTTATAATTTTAGAACATGAAAAGATAAATTATCCTGTTCTATATAACTAAATATATAACCAATCACTTTACAAAATTCTGAGGACATATAAACAAGTACAAAAAGGGGAATGGCGCAAAACAAATATGTATAAAGAGAAAGCAAATTCACTATATACACACATAACAATGCATTATATACAAATCACAAATACAATCTATACATTACATATATATACAAAACGTGTACCCATAGATAGATCTCAAATGATGACCTATCACACTCTATATACACTCCTAAATTCGAGTGATATAACTCTATAATGGAGGTCCCACTGCGCCTGAGATGTAACTTCTCTCAACGCTCTTTTTTGCATAAGGCGCCTGACTATACAAACAAAGATAAACTAAATAGGGACTCCTAATCACAAGGGTGTCGACGCTGTCGCGGTCGAGTTTCAGCCACTGGGGTCTTTATGGCATCATCAGGACAAGGGTACTACAATAACATTAAATAAAACAAAATTAATTACGTGAAACAAAGCCATGTACATTCTCTCACCCGTCTGTAGAAGTGCAGTGCCACTCAAGCCCACAGGAAAAGTGCTCAAAACCACATAACTCCTCAAAGAAATAAATAATACTCAAATAAGACCCAAGTGAGCCTAGCAGGGGTGCATAGATGAAAGAAAACCGCAGAAAAGCACCAAAACCAAAGGCATCCAATAGTTCCAAAAGAAATCCAAAACCCAACTGTAGTCCCAGATGACAAACAACTAATGAAAAAGGGAGGAGAAAATAAACATAATAGGGAGACCCAACCTCGGAATGCAAAGAGGGGTGGACTACAAAACCCCACACCCTGGGGTATAAATACCTGAAGGCAAAAACACGCGCACATCCAAGAGGTGGTCACCCAGGGAACGAGGATGAATTAGATCCACTGGGCACCAGCGCCCATAGAGCACTAAACAAAAATTAAAATATATAGAAAAATATTTTAAATCTAACGTCACTAAGCACCGGTGGACAAATCACATATCAACAAGCTACAGCAAAACCACCAAAGGGGTACCTTTACGGGACAAGCCGATGTCCCTCAAGCAGTTATCCGGCTTCAGAAAAGGGGATTTGCAAATCCAACAACGAGTTCGAGGCTACTGCACTCGCTCCTGAAAAATGAACGGAGTAAACATCAGAAACCTCGTAATCACTGCAGAGCCGAGACGGTTTCTGTAAACAAGCAGCAAAACCAACGAGACAAAAAATGAACTGTGATACTTACAAACAACACGAACGAAGGCCAACGTAAGTTAATGGTCCATCTTCATAGGGAAACCGGGAAAGCACTTCCGCGTCTACACGGGCGACTCACAATCGCCATTATGAGGAAAACGTTCTAGGATAGCGCGCATGCGCGTCTACAGCATCCTGGACATAGAGAGGGGACTACCCCGCTAGGGGAACGTGCAACAAAATAAACAATGGACTATAATGTATAAATCACGTCCCTTACTAATAAACAGAGGAAAACGAATAAAACAAAAAAAGAGCAAAGCGTACCGGTGACAACAGCTGGGGCTAAGGGCAAGAAAGTCACCTACAATAAAATACAGCCAAATATGAAATGCATGTAAAAGTCACACCACGTGAAAAAAAACCCTACAAGAGCAGGAAAATCACAAATAATGTGAATGAACCTGCCCATCACCAAAAGACATGGGCCGAGAATCTAGTGCACTGCACAACCACACAGGGATTTACAATCTAAGAACATCCACAAGCAACAAAGTCTTGTAAACACATCTCTCCCACCCAATAAACACAATAATACACAATAATCAAGGGAACTATTTAGACCCAACTCGCAACATACATCAATGATCAGCAAGTACTCCTAAGGCTTCTAGTAACATGTCCAGGGAGGGCCCTCCCTGGGTACATGTTGTAGAGGGGGCATTCGGAAGAGAATCAACCAAATATGTTAAATTAAAGCCCATAGCTCGTCTCGGTCATTGAGTCCGTTTGTAGAGGTATGATATCTATCAATTAATCTTGCCTCAGTTCTGTTTAATTTCTGTTCTAATTCACATCTATTTGCGGCCGTGATCACTACTAGAACTGACCACATCATGTCTTCTTCACTGTGGCCTGCATCAGAATAATGTTGTACCAATGGAGCCCACTGGTTTTACACCTAATGCGCGATTTGTGCTGTCCAATCCGCATTTTAACAGGTTGTGTCGTCTGGCCTATGTAGGCCAGGTTGCAGGGACATGTGACTATATATACAACATTTTTAGTGTTGCAATTAGAAAATGAACGCATAGTATGCATTTGCCCATTGATCGCAACTTCCTTTACATTTTTTGTGTTGGAGCACACTGTACAATTCAAACATCGGAAGTGTCCGATCACTGCTGGTAGGCCTAAAAAACTCATGGTGTCTTTCCGGGTGGGTAATTCTCTACTTGCTTTCACTAAGTGTTGTTTTATATTTTTCCCTTTCCGAAAAGCAAAAAGTGGTTTGGGGATGTTGAGGTGTTCAATCAACCTCCAGTTCTTAAGGATAATTTGCTTGACCTTATTAGCTTTAGGGTTAAAGGTCAACACACACGTCATCTCACTTTTTTCATTTCTTTCTTTTGGGGTCAATAGGCTCTCTCGTGGCGTGTACCAAGCTCTTTTAAGTGCAGCTTTCACTAGTTTCCTTGGGTACCCGCGGGCACACAGTTTGTTTAACAAGATTTCTGCATTGTCGAAGTAATCTTGTTTATTCGAACAATTGCGACGTACGCATAAAAACTGCCCAAATGGCAAGTTTTCTTTGAGGCTTCTGGGGTGACCGCTAGTAAATTCTAAAAGAGTATTGCGGTCAGTCGGCTTAGTGAATAGATTCATCTCTAGATGGCCATTGTTATTAAAAATCCACACATCCAAAAAGTTAATTTTCTCGTTACTGAAATTAATCGTGAATTTGAGATCAGGAGTACATGTATTAATCCAACCATGAAAAAGCTCAAGTTCTTCTCTGCTCCCTGTCCAGATTAGGAATATGTCGTCAATGAAACAAACCCATCTTGACAAGCAATGCCGAAATGGGTTCGCCTCACCAAGGACATATCTCCCTTCGAATTGATCCATCACGAGATTAGCTATCTCAGGGGATAGGGGTCATGGGGCCCTTCCCCAAGCCCTTATAAGCTCTGGTGAGCCCAACCATAGAGCCAATACTTTTTAAAAAAAGGGGAACGGGCCGCACTGGTCTCTTTATGCCCTGGAGACCCCATTGCCAAGGTGTTTTTTATTGGAGGGTGAGGGGCTGCATGGCCATGCACTCCGAACCCTATTAGGCCTTGGGGACCCCATCGCCAGGCAATTTCCTTTAAATAAAGGGGAGTGGGACCTAGTGTCCCACCTCCCCGAGCCTTGCTAGGCCTTGTGACCATGAGGCCTTTTTTAAATTAAAGTGAAGAGGGGCTTGTGGTCCCTCTTCTGAGCCTTGCAAGGCCCTGGGGACCTCCTCCTCTAGGGTCGCCCCTTAAAATAAAGGGGAGGCCCCCTCCCAGAGCGGCTATCAGCCCCTATCTGCCTAGGCCTGCATTGTTAAATGTGGGTGCCCTTATTCCCACTGAGGGCACCCACTATACATTCACTGGGGTACCCCAGGACCTCCATGGCCCCAGCCATCTCTCTAAATGCAGCCGGAGCTGGCATTGCTCCTGCCCGCAGGGAGCAACAACTTATGCTGCTCCTTTGGGTGGGTTCAATATTTTGATCTGTTTACCTGCCGGTATTAGTGCCGGGAGGGAAACAGAGCTAAATTATGCTCCTAGCTGGCAGGAGCATTTTTAGTTCTAACGTCTTCCACCCCCCCCGCCCTACTTTGTGTTTGCTCCCACTTGGGAGGAAACACAGGTCTCCCTGCCCGCACCGGTGCAGGTAGGAAAACCGCTATGTCCCAGGGTGGGATCCCTGGGAGATAGCTAGTGAGTCATCCCCGGGATATGGGAATCCCGGGCCATTAATGGCTCTGGGAGGGGGACATGCAGCCCCCCTTCCCTTTAAATTAGTTTAGCCGACCCAGGAAATGGGATCCCTTGGGTCTTTAGAGGTTTAAGGAGGAGGTAGCATGGCCTTCCTCCCCTTTTTGACACATTTGGGCCACAGCGTTGGCCCCTCAGGGCCTGTGAAGGCCAAGGGATGGGGTACGATGTTCCTCCACTCCCATTATTAAAACAAAGCAAACCCAGCCGGCATTTTCTTTACCATTCTGCAGGAGTCTTGTGGTACTGTGGAAATGTTTGCTGATTTTTTTGTTTGGTTTTAGCTTATGGTTCAATATATCATGGTCTAGGGGTCAGGGTATCCCCACCCTGCCCCTTATATATTTCTATTTTTGTTCAGGACAGGGGACAACGTCCTCAAGTCCTGTGAAGGCTGCCAGCCAAACTTTTCTGATGTTGCTGCCAGCCAATAAGAGCGCTCGCTCCATGGGAGTCTAACACAAGCTGGAGCAAACTGGCCCAGGGTTAAATAAGCTCCCTGGGCCAAATAGAATGCTAAATGTTTGTAAAATTGGTTTCAAGGGACTCTCGCGAGAGCCCCTTGAACCCAAACATCCATGTAGACATTTTTATTTTAACCTTAATATGACAAAAACTACTGAATGGATTTACACCAAATCACAAAAAGCATAATCTGCATAGCAAGATCTAGCATCCTGTCAAATTTTCTGTAATTCCGTTCAGCAGTTTTTGCTATAGCCCTTCTTAAAGAAGTTTATGGAAAATGCATGGGCATTTTGCCTTTTGGGACCCCCTTTTTTCAGCCCCACTTAACAAATCACCCTGAAGCTTTCCATGTGCAAACTAGTCAAAATGTAGTACCTTTTTTAAACATTTTGTGGAGATTCATTAAACTGTGCCAAAGATATTGGCAACACAAGAAGCATTTTTCCTATGGAACTGATGACATAAGTATCACTAGTCCCATGGACCATTGACTACTCATAAAATCTTAAGGCCTGATTACGATCTTGGAGGATGGGATACCACGTCACAAATGTGACGAACATCCCATCCACTGTATCACAGGTTCCATGGGTCATAATGGAATTGTAATCCAGCGGACGGGATATCCGTCACATTTGTCGTAACCCTGTCCACCAAGATTGCAATCAGGCCCTTAATTACCTTTTTATTTTATTTTTAAATGCATCGCTTTTTCTTTAAGGAACATAAGCTGCATTGCTTTATTTAAAAGCAATCACAGACCTGGTGGTCTTCTGACCCCAGCAGGGCACCATTCCTATGAGGTCTGAGATTCCTAGTGAGTTGCAAATTGCAACCTACCTTCTTAACATTCTTGAGGTAGGTCGAATTGTGACTCACTAGGAATCAGTATATTGTGAACTGGGCTATTAGTACATGAGTAACTTCCTCACTGGTTTAAAAAATAACGGTCACGAATGGCAGTATTTATCGACTCCTGCTTTGTCCATCTGCTCCTTTCTTTCTTGCCAGTCTGAAGGGGCTGAACACAGTGAACTGGGATTCCATGATCAGCACTGGCAAGCCTGTATGACAACAGCACAGAGGCGAGGGAGACTAGTGAGACATGCAAATGAGTTGTTGGGGGCTCTGCATTTTTCGTAATATCTATGCAGTGTTACAGAAATGGAAGTTGGTGACTCCATTATTTGGTTCCTTTCCGGATGAAGTCTATAATAGGATTGACCTTTATGGATTTTCTTGCCACCTCTTTAAAATCATACTGAAAATGTGCTTTAAAGCTTTCTCCATCAAAGAATGCAATTAAGTGTTATTATCAGGTGATGAATCTACATGAAGAGGTGTGGATTCAGTGGCAGTGGATGTGGCATCATTTCCCCATCCTCTGTATCTTATGGTGGTTCTGGGCGTTCTTCCTCCTTTCTGAAATTCATTAAAGGAATATGTGTTCACTTGTGGTGTAGGTGGTAGACATGGGATGGGTGCCACAGGAGCAGGTATCTTCAGAAATGGTGGTTGTGAGATTTGTGAGTGCAGAAGAAACTATCAAGGCAGAGCAGGAGGTGCATGAGGAGGTTGCACAGTCCTGAAACGTCTGTCAAATGATGGAAACCATGCTTAAGGGTCAGGGTCATGTGTTATAAGTTGAAGATGAGGTCCAATGGAACTCTCAACATAAGCGCACCTTGGCATTGGAGTTCTGTATAATGTTCATCATAGGACCTGTCATAGTGAGAATGACCAAAGGATTAAAAATGATTTGTGGATCCCCACAAACATACGCTTGTGTGTGTACAACCACCCATGGCATTTCCACTAGAGACACCGGCTCCAAGCCCACAGTAGTATAGTTGCATGCAGAGATTCTTTCTGTGGAGAAACTATTTCTTTCCAATGTAAAACTAAACAACGGTTTAAATTTGAAATTTGGTTTCGGCCCAAAAACATTTATACTTACTCTTGTAAGTATGACTTTTTAAACTCTAATTGCTCCAAGAATTACTGTGTGACTGCAAAGTACTCAGAAATGCACAAAATGTATGTCTTTTTGGGAACAAGCGAGTCCTTGTGCCAGGTGTTCATCTAACCTAGTTGCCCGCTTATTCTTTCTTAGCTAGCTGCAGTACCATGTACAGGAGGCTTTTTGTCACAAGGTATAACAGTGCCAGTGCCACAGTGCACAGGGAAGCTTCCCATCGCTTACACATTGGTGTGTCTATCTTTCAGCCTCTCCGTGTCAGGTGTGCAGCTTTTTGGCAATGGAATCGCTCATCAGTAACCAGGCAGCATTCTCGCAACTATGTTGTGTGCAAAACTGACAGAACAAGACCATTTGCACATCAACTTATGACCCAGTTACAGACCAGTAGTGCAGGCATTGAGTCTGGGCCTTAGTTTAAGAAAAGAAACATCTACCCTTCTAAATTATTAAACGCAGGAATAGTCTGGGTTCAGTGGCCCTCATGCCTCTGTGCCCCTGTGCCACTGCACCAATGGAAGCCACGGCCCTGCCACAAACACAAACATGGCCGAAGGACCTCGGAAGCATTTCTGTACACAAGGTTTCAGTGAGCGGAAAGCCATGTGACGCAGAGGAAGAGTCTGCTGTGTGTATTGGAACCTGTTGCCATCCTCCTCATTGTCTTGTCCTGGCGCTTTATATTGGTTAGCTTGGCCAGCTGCTCATCTAGGGATAACATTACAGTATTAAGATGCGGACAAATCAATCAATCAATCAGAACATTTGTAAAGCGCAGTTACCCGTGAGGGTCTCAATGCGCTGGGGGGGATGCTGCTACTGCTCAAATAGCCAGGTCTTGAGGAGTCTTCTGAAGGTTAGCAGGTACTGGGGCTGCCGTTGGAAGATGGGGAGGGTGTCCCAGGTTTTGGCGGCGAGGTGGGAGAACGATCTGCCGCCGGAGGTCGCTCTTCGGATGCGGGGGACTGTGGCGAGGGCGTGGTCAGTGAAGCGGAGCTGATGGGCGGGGGTGCAGAAGCTGGGTCGTCTGATGAGGTAAGCTGGTCCGGTGTTGTGGACTGCCTTGTGTGCGTGGGTGAGGAGCTTGAAGGTGACTTTCTTGTTGATGGGGAGCCAGTGAAGGTCTTTCAGGTGGGGAGAGATCTGGCTGTGCATGGGATGTCGAGGATCAGGCGCGCAGAGGCGTTTTGGATGCGTTGACGTCATTTCAGGAGTTTGGCTGAGGCTCCTGCTTAGAGGGCGTTTCCATAGTCCAGCCTGCTGCTTAAGATGGCCTGGGTGACCGTATTCCTTGTTTCGGTGGGGATCCACCTGTAGATCTTGCGGAACATGCGGAGGGTGATGAAGCAGGAGGATGAGATGGCGTAGACCTGTTTTGTTATGGAGAGGGTTGAGTTGAGGATGAATGCTAGGTTGCGAGCGTGGTTGGTGGGTGTTGGAGCTGTTCTCAGTGCGCTCAGCCACCAGGAGTCATCCCAGGCCGAGGGGGAGGGGCCAAGGATGAGGACTTCCATCTTGTCTGAGTTTAGCTTCAGTCGGCTGTTCTTCATCCACTCTGCGACGGCTTTCATTCCTTCGTGGAGGTTGGTTTTGGTGGTGAGGAGGTCCTTGGTGAGGGGGAGGATCAGCTGGTTGTTATCAGCGTAGGAGATGATGTTAAGGTCGTGCAGTCAGGCGACGAGGGCAAGCGGTGCCATGTAGATGTTGAGCAATGTTGGGCTGAGGGATGAACCCTGGGGTATGCCGCAGATGATCTTGGTGGCTTTGGAGCAGAAAGCGGGGAGGCGGACGCTCAGGGTACTGCCCGAGATGAAGGAGGTGGTCCAGTCCCGAGCCTTGTCTCGGATCCCAGCGTCATGGAGGCGTGTGCGAGGGGTGTGGAGGCAGACAGTGTCGAAGGCAGCTGGCAGGGCCCTGATGTAATCGATGGCGGAAATGAGGGCAGTTTTGGTGCTGTGGTTGCTGCCGAACCAGGACTGGAACGGGTCCAGGATGCTGTTCTCCTCAAGGTAGTGGGTCAGTTGTCTGTTGACAATCTCGATGACCTTCACCGTGAACGGGAGCAGGGAGATAGGCCGGAAGTTCTTGAGGTCCTTGGCGTCCGCCTTGGGTTTTTTGAGTAAGGCGTTGATCTCTGCGTGCTTCCCACTCTCTGGGAAGGTTGCTGTCTCGAAGGAGATGTTGATGGCTTTCCGGAGTGTGGGTGCGATGGTGGTGCTGGCTTTGTTGGCATGGGTCTGACCGACATCCGGAGTGGATGGTGGTCATGATTTTTATGGTGTCGCCATCGTTTATGTTGGTTCAGGAGAGCAGGGGGTCGGTGCAGATGGCGGCCATGGGGACGGGGTCTCAGTGGTTGTTGGGGCGGCTGTGGCATTGAAGCTGTCATGGATGTCTACGATCTTGCGATGGATGAAGGTGGCAAGGGAGTCGCATAGGTGTTGCGAGGGTGGTATGTCGTTGGTGTTGGAGCTGGGGGTTGGAGAGATTTTTCACGATGTTGAAGAGTTCTTTGCTGTTTTATGCGTTGTTGTCTAGGCGGTCTTTGAAGGAGGCCCTTTTGGCAGATCTGATGAGGGTTGCGTAACTGTCCGGTGTCTGTTCACTGTGCCATTTCCTCTCTAGCTTTCGGCAGGTTTGCTTGGAGGTCTGGAGGTCTTCAGTGAACCAGCTGGCTTTCTTGCTGGTGTGTCTGTTGGAGGGTTTCTTGATCGGGGTGATGGTGTTGGCGCAGTCGTCGATCCATTGTCTGATGTTGCGGGCGGCGGTGTCTCGGTTAATGGGGGTCGGCAGGTGGGCTTCGGGCGAGGGTGGTGGTTAGCTTGTCTTCAGTGACTTTGCTCCAGCAGCGGCAGGGGATCTGTTGGGTGCGGTGGTGCGTGGTGGGTTTCTGACAGTGAAGTGGATGCAGCGATGGTTGGTCCAGTGGAGTTCGGTGGTGTGGTTGAAGGAAACGTGGGAGCTTGCGGAGAAGATGGAGTCAAGCGTGTGGCCGGCAGAGTGGGTGGGTGTTGTGACGAGTTGTCTGAGTCCGAGGTTGGCGAGGTTGTTGATCAGAGTGGTGGAGTTGCGGTTGTTGTTGTTCTCGAGGTGAAAGTTCAGGTCCCCGAGAAGGTGTAGCCTGTGGAGGCGAGGGTGTGTGTGCTGACAAATTGGGCAAAGGAGTCACTGAACCTTGGTCATGGTCCTTGGTGGTCTCTAGATGAGGGTTCCTCTGGGGGTGGTGTTGGGATCAGTGTGGATCTGGAAGTGAAGGTGTCAAGGGGTGTCTGTTCCTGTTTCATTCATTAAAGCGCTTCTGCCTTTAGCAAAGCCCACAAGGCTCACATTTGCTGCAATGCAGGGCACAACCTATTCCATACTAATTCTAAACCAATACCATCCGCCGCCTTTGCGGAGGAGGGGAGGGGCTCCAGCACTTATCATGGTAGGAAGTCAGGCCGCCCAGCAGAGAAAATATTAAGGGGTCCCCAGGTACTCGTCACCAGTGGTGTTGGTGTTATTGCAGCTCTGTCAATGGGCATTCGACCCTTCTCAGCCCCTGCAGACGCCACCCATCTTTGGCTACACCAACAAAATCCAAATGGTTGAATGAAAGGTTCCATGCAGGCGAGAGAGGCTTGAAGAACACAGCGGGAACAGTATGAGGCATGACATTCAAGACGCCATTTCAAAAGAGAATTAGGAGCCTGTATCCCTTTTAAGGTCCCCAGTGGATCACCGTTACATCGAAATCCACTTTATTGTTGTTGAAGAAAATATTTCTGAGATTACTCTGTGGAAACCAACGTTGATATGGCAATTCTTGCAGAAATGATCTGTTTCACTGTTAGTGTAATCGGACGTTTTCCCCAGTGGCACTGGCCTTACTCGTAGGATACATGTTTATTAAACTGCATTCATTTTTCAATGTCCGTATTATTCTTGCCGACTAACAAAATGGCACATCCACCGACATAGCATAGCACACCAGTCACTTTTTGTCCTCTCTGGTGCCTCCGGTGGCCGTGGGTGTGATGCTTGCAGCGTGCACTGCACATTACCGCATTACAGCCATCTCTTTAAAAGTGACTGGGCTGTAACACTACAGTGCCCCGTTAGAACTCACCTACTTGCGACGCGTTACAGAACAGAACATGTACTTGAAATCAAACATTAGCAGTCATGTGCTGCTTATATTCCAGCTATAACTGTCTGCCTTTCAATCGCCTGCAGGGTAGACCAGAAAGAGGCTCACAATGTCTCAACAAACGGTTATTACTTACCAGTTCACATCTGTTGTGGCTAGGAATACTCAATTGGCAAGAATGTTTCTGACGCATAACCTCATATTTCTGCAGGAAATGATTAGCCACACACTGCAGCTTAAGCACGGAAAGAGCACTTTTTGTGACCTATTACACTTGAATTTCTGTACAAGGAGTGCGCCCAGACAATGAACTTGTAAACAGCTGATGCACGGCGAAAATGTGTTTCAACACCCCTTCACCCCCTAGGCCCCCCTCCGTGCCTCGCTTTACAGCGTCTCTGCCGGTCTATGACATGGTATAAAACTGCTGCTGAAGAAACCACAGCTTGGGTTGTGCCAGAAAACAATAGCATTGCCTACACTACAGCTTGTGCAGACATCCTGCGTGTTTCTGCTGTGCTTGGGAAAAGTATGTCATCAGAGATTCAATCATTTGCACGGGTGGCGCACAACAGTGCCATAAACAACAGTGATTAGAGCAGAGCAGAATTTGGGGATTGTTGCTGCTGCCATGCTGAATGTTTGAATAAAATACGTTTATAGGAATATGAGGTCACAGTAGAAACAGAAAACTTAAAAAATGGATGCTTAAGACCACATACTCAGAACTTCCTTTATTAAAAGAAAGTGTAAGAGCGAAAAGTTTTCTTAGGAGCCCCTGCTGATACTACTGAATGGCAAGGTGGCCACATCATATGGTTGCCTAGACTAAATTCCATTATCTGTCTACCTATCATGTCTACCTATCACGCATATACAAATTATAGGACTCATGCAGAGTGTGAGGGCCTCAAAAAGTGGCAGATATGTGGTCTGCCTTATTGCAATGGGATAGCCAACAAAGTTGAGGTTAAGCATCTTGTCAACCAAACTCTAGATAAGGTGCCAAGGCTTTACTGCTCTGATGATGATCCTTTGGCAGATTATAAGGGAATTCACAAAACTGAATATTTAGCAAATAGACATTTCTGATGGGCAAACATGAGTACACAAAAATAACAACATGTGCTAAGCAGTGAAATATTTGCACATACCAAGTTGAATCATCTGTCAATGGAGGGGTTTGGCTAACGAATGCCTGTAGCTCCTTATTTATTTCAATTCAAAGGATTTATTGAACACTTGGCTACCCAAACGGCCTTCCCAACTCTTAGGTCTATTGGGCTCATGTACATTACTCTTATGCAAACTGATATGTTTGAATTGTATCCTAGAGCTAAGTAAGTTATCATTCTGGCTAAGGCTCAAAGGCAAGGTGTTCTACAGTTTTGGGGACAAGGTAGGCTAGGGAGCACAAACATGCCATGCATTGCTTTTTTCACCCGAGGAATGGAAAGAAGACTCTGGTTACTCAAGCTTAGCTTTCTTTTGGTACGATAAGTACTGATCAGGTGATAAAGGATAGCAGGACCTTCTTGGAGTTCTACACAATGAGCTATGCAGAGCTCTTTAAAATGAATCCTCTTGATTATAACAAGCCAATGTAAAGTGGCAAGTGTCAGAGAGGCCATTTGAAATTTGGGAATACCTAAGAGGATTTGCGCTGCAGCAGTCTGTATTACCTGAAGTTTTTTGTGACAGAGAGGGGAGTGCCTTGATAGAGAGAGTTCCTGTAGTCAAGGCGAGATAGTATTAAACCTTGAAGCACCATTCTCTGTGACAGCGGTCCACGGAGCGGGGTTGACCGTTAGCTCGCTACAACATTGTATCCACGGCTGGGAGTCACACAGACTCAGTATCCCAGCAACCCTACCACCTCAACACACGCTGAAAAAGCGCCAGCAGTCCCGGGACTCGCAATATGCACGTGGATCCACCCGGGCCAAGGGTGAGCCCATCCACGCCCATCATCATCCGGAGGAGGCTGGGCTTAACGCATGTTATTTGGACATCTTACATCGTTCACCCTCAAAGATGGTAAAACAGAAGGTGAAATCAAAAGACCCAGGGGCCAAAATCACCAATACGCTGGACTCATTTCTCTTAAGAGTGGCGGATGTTCTTTCAAAAGAGATTGAGATAATGGAGCGGCGTTTTTCGCTGGAGGAGGTAGGATCCTCCCCAGGACTATCTGGATCTGGCTCTTTATTAACCACCCCAACCCCCACAGTACCTGTTCGCACTATACCTGCCTCTGAGATTGCCTTAGAAATCCAATCTCAATCTCAAGCCAGCCCTTCATCTGAACCTCCGGGTAAAAAGAGGAGGGGGAGGGTGAAAAAGACCACTGCACCTAGGACTGTGAGAATTTTTATTACTAGTGATCAAAACACAGAGCGCTTCTCAGTCCAGCTTGAGGGTTGCACCACACTTACCAGACGATCTATGCGGGAAGTTGGAACAATCTTTTTCTCTTCTTTTGCAACCCTTTTTAACAAGATTAGAAAAAATTGAGGAATCTGTGTCTCTGTTATGTTACAGTATTTCAGTCTCTGTCATGGGCGGAAGTAAGGTGGGTCAGGTACACACAACTAGTTCTGATCACTGTAATCCTTGCCCACTTCCAATGATTTGGCTACGGATCTTGTACCAATACTAGCTGTATCGAAGTCATCCACTGATAGTAATTATCCTGCTAAGAAAATTGACGTTTCCTCAAGGAAAGTGGAACAGAGGTGTCTTTCCCAGTTTTCACATTCTTCAAGTACGTGCCCTCCTCGTGTCCTTCATCAGCTTTAGGCAACATTGATTTACGTGGGTTGCTATTAATGCTCAATATTTTGCAAATAACATTTGTCCAGTTAGTGCTGGTACAGGCGCTCACCATAGGGAGTGTACTACTAATCAACCGGTCGCTACAGCCAAGGCAGGTGTACTTTTTGAGCTCCCACCAGCAGCCTGTCATTTTTGTTATATTATTTGCAAATGTTCCAGAACTAAAACTGGACCAGCAAGAAATCCCAGGGCAGCTAATCCACAAAAGCCCTGCACTGGCTTTTTAAGCACACAGGAGACAGATTCAATCTGTATCAACATCTCATCATGGCCAGGAGAGTAAACTGGGTAGGAAGAGGACCGAAAACTATAGGAGGGGATTCATCATTATTAATTTCCACAATCAGTATATGGTTGGCGAACTCTTAAGAATACTGCCAAGGACCCCCTCTCTCTACTCTGAAATGTTGCACTCCAGCTGGGTTATTTTTACAAACCTTGTAGATCATTTCAACCTGCACATTGTAAAGTAAACAATTCCTATCCACTTTATCGTCCATCTAGTTAGTATCTCCCTCAATCTACTTAATCTCTACTCCTTAGGAAAAGATTCACTTTACTGGAGGATGCAGATAAATGTGATTGACTTGCTGATCGTTGCTCAACATCCCCTAACGATCATTATATAGCCTACCCTAATGGGATAGCTCCAATTCCCTCCTCCCCTCCAAATCTTCGATAAAATTCAAGCTTACAGCTAGATAGCCCAACTCTGTCTCAGCGTCCAATTCTTACAGTGAACCCTCAGGAATTTGTCGCAGTTATTTCCTGGAATATTGCAGGTTATAATCAAAAAAGTTTAATTCGGATTGGCTATCCTTGCTGATGGGTTATGATGTTTTGTGTCTTCAGGAGACTTGGGAAACTGATCAGATTTATTTTAACGGGTTTCACTCATTTCACACACCTGCTATACCTTCAACTGCTGGTCACCCAAAGGGAGGCTTATTAACATTACTTTCTAACACTCTATCCTTAACGGTTAAAACATTTTTGAACACGTCATCATATTACCACATTATCCTTTTTGAGCTCCTTAAAGATAGATCTTGGATTCTCATACATTTTTATAACAATAATTTTGGTGCCAATCAAGCAGTGATCCTGGACCCTTTGGGAAAAAATATCGCCAATCAGGGGAAAGCATATCATAAACCTTGTGATATAATCGGGCTAAGCGATTTTAACGTGCATCCTTGCAATAAAGTTAATTCACCAGCATTTGGGCTAGTAGATCAAGATGGGGATCCCGTTCCCCATTTCAGCCATAATGATTATGGTGAAGCACCTAATAGGTTGCTAATAGTAAATAATCTTGTAATGTTAAATACTGTTGATACCATAGCTGGACAGGTAAACTTCACTTTTTATTCTCGTTCCCACTTCTCAACTCTTGACTATGTTTTAGACTCAGATCCCATAGGGAAGTTCTTCACCCCTTCTGTGATCATGCCGCAATCACGTTTCTCATTCTATCCTTACATAAAAAGGAACCCTGTGTTACTCTCCCCATTAAACCAGTGATTTCAAGGGAAAATAGGATCGTTCTGAAGTGGGAAAGAGTTGATACTGTTAAATTTGTTGGGAATATAGTCTGCAAACGGGTATCAGAGATAATGATCTGTCTAGATCCAACAACTGATTATGTCATAATACTTGCCTTTGAGTGAATCTTATTAGAAATCAAAAGTAACTTTCTGGGCTCCATATCTAATGGGCATCATTAGGGTTTAGCCTGGTTTGATGATGAATGTACAAAGTGGATCACTGAAAAAATATCGAGGGACATAATATCGACTGGAAAAAATATCATTGACAAAATATCGATTGACAGAATATCGAGTTTGTATCTACAAACAGGTAAGTACAAAAATATCGACTCCAAAATATCGTTTACAAAAATATAGTTATTAAAAATATCGACTTTATTAAAAACAGTGTTAAATTAAATTAATATTAACAATTAATTACTAAAATATACTTTAAAATACTTAAATTACCTTATAATATTTAAACAATTAATGAAAGTTATAAATAAAAAATTTTACAATCATATTTGTTAAAACATATATATATAGTAACATAATGTAATTAAATAATAATCAATATTATTACCGTAGGATAGCGTAAGTGTAAAAATTACTATTCCCACTCCAGAGAGTGCAACAGTAGGGAAAGCGTTGGATAGCGTAGGGATAAAAATTACTATTCCCACTCCAGTGAGTGAAACAGTAGGGAAAGCGTTGGATAGCGTAGGGGTAAAAATTACTATTACCACTCCAAAGAGTGCAACAGTAGGGAAAGCGTTGGATAGCGTAGGGGTAAAAATTACTATTCCCACTCCAGTGAGTGCAACAGTAGGGAAAGCGTTGGATAGCGTAGAGGTAAAAACTACTATTCCCACTCCAGCGGGTGCAACAGTAGGGAAAGCGTTGGATAGCGTAGGGGTAAAAATTACTATTCCCACTCCAGTGAGTGCAACAGTAGGGAAAGCGTTGGATAGCGTAGAGGTAAAAATTACTATTCCCACTCCAAAGAGTGCAACAGTAGGGAAAGCGTTGGATAGCATAGCGGTAAAAATTACTAATCCCACTCCAAAGAGTGCAACAGTAGGGAAAGCATTGGATAACGTAGGGGTAAATATTACTATTCCCACTCCAAAGAGTGCAACAGTAGGGAAAGCGTTGGATAGCGTAGGGGTAAAAATTACTATTCACACTCCAGTGTGTGCAACAGTAGGGAAATTAAATACTTCATATATTTAAAGTAATTACCAATTTATTTTAATATAACAATTAATCAATTAAAAGTATAAATGAAAAATAATTATTATTATTTCTTACCTAGTAATCCAAATTAATTACAAATTAAATTTTATTTAATTAACAAATAAAACTTATTTATCTATTTTTTCTAATTAAATACAATTACATAAATTAAATTATTTAATTAATTATTAATAAATTACTTCCCACCCTATTCCCCTATAAACCCAGAACCCACTACTGAAAATAAATAAGTAAAATTAACTAAATTAGCAATTAATCAATTAAATAAAAATAATAGCGAATTAAAATTTAATTAATTACCCATACATTTTTAATTAACTATTAATTGTAAAAAAATACCACTACATTTTTTAACATATTTAATTGATTTTAATTAAATTACTTCCCACCCAATTCCCCTATAAACCCACAACTCGCTACGGAAAATAAATTAGTAAAATTAACATAATTAGCAATTATTCAATTAATTAAAATTAATTGCCAGTTAAAATTTAATTATTTAGCTAATATAAATTAATTAATAATTAAATAAAAAATAATACCCATAAATACATTTACATATTTAATTATTTATAATTAAATTACTTCTCACCCTATTCCCCTATAAACCCACAAGCCGCTACAGAATTTAATTACACAATAAATAAAAAAACACATTTTTTTAAATGAATTAAAACATAAATACACAATTTTCACACATATAATAACATAAAAAACATTATAAATATTTAGATACTATTAAAAATTAGATATTTTTAATTACCTATATTACAAACTTTGATATTTTAACTATCTATATTTTTAACATTCGATTTTATATTACCTTAAAAACGATATTTTTGATGTCGATATTCTGTCCAGTCGATATTTTGTCCAGTCTATATATTGGACTCGATATTATGTCCAAACGATATTTTGGAGTCGATATTATGTCTGTTTACCGTACAAAGTCACTTAAAAAGCTTCAACTGGCATTATAGACAAAACCCAGAGACCAAAATTTCGTTAAGTCCCTATGCCAGTCGTATAAAAAAGCAAGGCTACCAAGGCTAAAACTTTAAAAAGAGGAATGGTGGGAAAGATAGCAAAGGGGAGGCTGTATTAAATAACCCACAGGATTTCTGGTCACTGATCAATGCCCCCTTTCTGAAAGATGAAAGCATGTTGACGACGGATACTCATGTGGCCTAGGAGGCATGGGTTTCACATTTTGAAGGACTGTTTGGTAGCTCGCAGGAGGTAACTGTTCAGTCCCCCTCTCTAGTACCATCTAGATCAGGAGATAGTGTACCTTTAACTCTGGAAGAAACAAGATACACTCTTAACCAGTGAAAAAGAGTGAAGTCCCCTGGACCCGATGGTGTCCCAATTGACTTTTTTTTAGATAATCAAGATCTTTGGGCCCCACTTCTTACAAATGTTTTTATACAACTGCCCGAACAGGTGCACTGCCTTCATGGAAGATGACTGTAATTGTACCTATTTACAAAAAGGAGAACAAAGCACTACCAATAAATTATAGGCCCATATCTCTATTAGATTCAACTGCCAAATGAATGGGCTGGCTACTTTCAAACAGGCTTGAGGAATGGGCCGAGGAAAAGAATATAATAATCCCTTGCCAATACAGCTTCAGAAAAGGAAAGGACACTGTGAACCAGTGTTTAAATTTAAACTTGATAAGAGCCAAATACACGGCAGCCAAGAACAATCATTTATACCTTGCCTTCATGGATCTGTCGTTATACAAGGGGGGGTTCACCCAAAATAGTCACTGGGCCCTGTGTGCTGTATGATACATAAACGAGGGGTCCCAGTGGGATGTATTAAAAGTACACAATAAATATTACAAAAAGACTAACAAGAAAAACAATCAATTCATTCAACACACTGTTGTTTAATCACAATGTGTTATTCATGCTGTGTACATTACTTTGGCAACTGGGGCACCTTTTTTTAAAAATGGAGTTGCCAAAGTAATGTAAACAGCATGAATAACACATTGTGATTAAAGAACAATGTGTTGAATGAATTCATGGATCTGTCGGCAGATTTTGACTGTATGGCACAGTCTAAGGCTGTGGCAGATCATGGAGGCAATGGAAATTGAAACTCAGATCATCAATGTAATTCGTGACCTGTATACCGGAGCCACAGCCTGTGTTAGGTTTGGCAAGGGAGGAGAGTGCACAAGACAAATTAAAATCGCCAGGGGTGCATCCTTGCCCCCTTTTTATATGCCATATATACTAACGCCGTAGAATCTGCATTGCTAGTGTCTACCACTGACATTCCTTTTATAAATTCTCTTTTGCTCCCGATACTCCTCTATACTGATGACGCGTGATCCTTGAACGCAAAAGCAATGCGCTGCATTGACTCATAGAGGAGTACACAAAATTTATGAACAACCTGGATTTGAAAATTAACTATTCTAAGTCCTTTGTCCTTGTGGCAGGCCCAAAGCAGCAGAAACAACCACAAATGTATGTCAAAGGGGTGAAGTTAGATGCTGTGAATTCTTTCAACTATCTAGGGATAGTGTTTGATCGAGATAATAATTGAAGATATATGGTCTCTAATAGGGGAGCATTGATGCAAAAAAAAACATTGGGGCCCTTTTTAGATCTGTGAAAAAACTTGAGACCAAAACAATTGAAGTGATAAAAAAAGTTTATGAGGCGAAAACTTTATCTGTCGCCTCTTAGGGCTCAGCTGTTTGGGGCATCTTAATGCCTCTAAACTGCAGCACATAGAAGATGCCTTTTTTAAATATCTGGTCTATCTACCTTAAACGTTTTCTAATTATAATTGCCACATGAAATTGAGAGTTTCTTACATTACTGATAAGATTTGTATTGCACCAATTATGATGTGGAACTCAGTCTGGCATAAAGAAACCCTCTCAATGACTAGAGATATTGTAAACAATCTCCTCAAATTGGATAGTGCAAGTAAAATAAGATGGCTAAATTATCCATAAATCCATCCATATCAAGAGTACCACACTCCCTCATCCATATCAAAAGCACCACACTTCAGGAGGTAACATGGTCTGTATGAATGCGGTTGAACACCAACAGAGAGTGACGCCCTCTACAGCAGGGACCAGGATGCCCTGTATTTGCAGACTGAACAAGTGAGAGTTACCAAAACAGGCTACACATTTCAAGTCCTAGCTGGATCTGGCTGATGGGGTTTCTGCTGGAGATGCAGAGTGGGTGCATTGATATGCCTCACAATCCGCATTCCTCTACCTTTCCACTGGCTCTCAAGCCCTTCCCATGCCTGCTTCTCATATAATAGATAACATGATCGTGTGAAAGTTTGAAACTCTCCACTCCCCCCAATTACTGACTGAGGTACTTCCCTGTGTGTAGGGCCACAAAGGTTTTTCCTCCATAACCATGTCACATTGTTTTTAAAACTTTGAACATTTTAGATACTGGCCCAAAGTATACAAAGTTTTTTTTAAAGCAACTAGTGATGAAAATGTCCACTAATTTTAGGCCTACAAAATCCCAATTTTAACTTGAAAATTCTCAAACAAATCTTTTTTCTACATGGCAATCTTCCTCAAACAAAGCAAGGCAAAGTTGGTAAAGTCATCAAACTTTGTGTACTGAGCAAAGTACAACATGCTCAACTTTGAGTGTGAAGTTTGCTTACCTTGCCCACATGTGACTCGATTGTGAAGACCATAAGACTTCCTATAGAGGGGCCAGTGAGATGCACAATCTGTGCTGAAAGCATGACACTGCTTTAATAAACCAATGAGTTGTTTTTTTGCTTACATTGACTGCTTTGTAAATACTAACACTTCATTGAGTGTGTCTGTGGAGGCAAAGGGGTCAGGATCGGAATGGGTTCTAAAATCGCCGGCCCATCAGACATATAAAACAGGCCCACAAAGTGCTGAAAAATAGGCCCATGCACCCCAGCATTCGGGCACGACCTGATTTCCCTATCGGCTAGTCCGTCCCTTAAAGGGGAGTCTGCGATGGGAAAGTACAGTGAAAAGAGTAGAAGAAATCACTTCACTTAAGATGTCAAAATGAAATGCTTAGATATTGTGGATCAGAGCTTCCTATTTAAGCAGGAGTGCAATTTTTATAATCAAGAAAGCAGCTTCATTCACGCCAATTGAGTGCAAGTTAATGACAAAATTAGATTGTCTCACTTTCTGTTTGAAATGTTCCTTCTTTTCTGTCCCCAAATGATGGCCCATGATATCAAGCTCACATTTGTTTTCTTTTAACACTGGGCCCTTCATCTCTCTGCCTTTCAAAGGCAGGCATGTCCCACTCTCTCTTTTAGTAGTCTTTTCAGGAAGCTAAAGCACACAAAAGAGGGGGACTAAGAGCAAATTGGAAAAAGGTCCAGTACCCGAGCTCCCAAAGTCTACGTTTCAATAACTAGAGGGTAACTGTTCCTAGGAAAAAGCTGGCCAAATAGGTTGCTGGAAGGACAGGTGAAAAGAACTCCATCAAGGAATATTGGTTGAATATATAAAGGTCAGAGGGGGAATTCCTCCTTGTTGAAGAAGTGCCCTCACACACCCACGTAGGTGTCATGCTTCATCATTGGGCATTGCTCCTCATTGGGGGTGGCGCTGCTGTCCCCCACAGGCCCATGCAAGGGCTCTTTGTCGGAGATCTTTTGGAGGAACGCCACAGTGGTGAATGCAGGTGTGTGGGGAGTGATGTGATTGAGTTAAAAATATCGCACTGGTACATGAAAAACCTTTATTCTGGGGTCTGTGTGATATGATTAAAAACTGGAGCCAAGAGGAGTACTCTTGATCATGTAGTCGGAGTTGGGAGTCTTTTCCTTCCGTGTATCTCAGTGCTTGTGATGATAAAAATTGATGGTATCAGGTCAACATGTTTTATGCCTATTGTGGTCCCTAGTGGATCCAATGACATTTCTCCAGGAACGTGTAAAAGTAAAATGTGGGAAGTGAAGTACAGGGGTTTGAGACAGCGACACTCAGTACACCCTATAATAATACCTAGATTCAGGTGTGGTCAAGGCGACTTTGCACCAGACCGGATACGACCACCTAAGTTTCAAAGTCCAACCTACGGAAAGGAGAAAAAGTGAAAGAGAAAGCAACCCTTGTCCTTAAAAATAATCATACTTGGTAGTGCTGTAAAGACGTGTCAGATCATACACGGCATCCTTACTTGTTAAGGATATGTTGGTAAAGAGCTGAGTTGTCCATCTCAGCATGAGCGTGGTTTTTAATTTAAAAGAAGCATGCTTACGCACACACAGTACATCAACACACTGCTCATCTGTGGCAAAGATTGAATGATAAGCAGTGAGTGATAGAGATGCGTCCACACACACGAGGTGTGGGAGTGCCTATCCGAGTTTGGCTTGTATGCCATGATCTGTGTTGAGGCTTTTTTAAAAGGCAAGCTTGTCGCAGCACAAACAATTATCCAGAGTGGTGGATTTGTGATATAGATGTAACAGAAACACAACACATAAACACAGATACCCCTACCTCAAAAAGTTTTTTAGGGAATCCTCATCAGTGTGTAGCGCGACTTTGAAAAGTATACCTGAAAGTGACATATTTGCAATAAACATATCGTTGTGGTTTTTTTAAGTGAAGAAAAACACCTACTGGATGTCGATAGCAGGATGAAAATACTCACTTTGACTTCCACAAGAAACAAGCCTGTTACCTGCCCTCCACTGCTGCTGGCTTTTAACTTCAAAAAATATTTATTTTGCCGCAATAGTGAAAAGCCAGCAGCAGCGGAGGAAGAGCTGCAGGCGATGGCCCCACACACTATAAAATATTATTTAGCATAATGAGCCATGTCAATTCTTGGTAGACATATATAACCCTGGTATACACCGTAACAATAAGTAGAATCATGTTACAAAGTAATTACTTACCGGGACAGCCTTAATTAATCTGCGTGGGAGGCCTGCTGCGCAACACACTGGTTGCTTCTGTCGTCGCCTGATGATCAGCCCTGCAGCTGCGCAGTATGCTGGACGGGCCATGAACAATTACAATGCTTATTGGTCCAAATCTGGGCACACCCTTGAAGATTCACCAAGGAGGGACAGGGGGGCTATTAATATATTTTGCAATCGTTCATTGGTTGCGCATGAACAATTGCAAAATGGAGTGTGACGGTGACCTACCCCGAGGCAGGGACCCAGGCAGTCTCACTTTCTGGTGGTAATGTGTGGCTTGTAATAAGGTGGGTGGGCAGGCCTCTGCATCCAATTTGAAATATTTTACAAGCACGCAGTCATGTGCGATATCAGCTCTTCACTGGGGAGGCTGGGACCCAACTAAGTGGTCGATTAACCCCGAGGTGGAGGGACCGACCGCAGGGGCAGCGGCCGTCCCTCCGTAGCAATTAGGATGTGACCGCCACCCTGGCGGTCACATCCCGTATATTTTACATTGCGGCGGGTGCTGCTTTGAGCAGCACCCGCGCAATGTAAAATATGCATGTTTTACTTTGGCATGCACAACTTGGCAGGCACCGCGTGGTGCCTGCCACCTTGTGCATGCCAAAGCAGGGGGATACCATAGGTACCCCCCAGGTACACCTTCCACCCCCCAACACCCTGGGGGCCCACAACGGGCCCCCAAACACAAAAGACCACATGCTTTTCCATGGCGGAGAAGCCTCCTTGGAAAAGCATGTTTCCGCCTGCAACCTAATGTGGCTGGCGGTGTCTTGCAGACACCGCCACCATATTTGCGTGCATACACCGCAGATCAGCGGCGGACGGACTTGCCGTCGGCTGCTGATCCCACCGGCATCCTAATGTCGCGGTGGGTGTTTGCAATGTCCGCGGCGGTGAATCCTGCATCCTCCGCGCCGGCGGTGGCTTCCACCGGCCCGTAGGATGCAGATTCACCGCCTACATAATCGACCCCTAGCTTAGTGAGTAATGCGCAGCCAATGTTTAGCAATATTGCGTGTAGCATAGAGACTAGAGTGTAGACCGGGCCCTGAGAGTTAAGTGCTGCTGCTAAGCACCGGAAACCACTGGCACAGATTGAGCACTGCAACCACCAAAACCTCAGTTTTATCATCATTTAACTTTAGACAGCTGCCAGCAATCCAGTTGGTGACCTGCTTTAAACAGGAGTTTCGTTTTTGCGAAACTGGACTTCTGTTGGGCATGAGAGATGATGATCTGTGTGTCGTCCTCATAAGACACTATAGTGAAACCTAGAGAGCAAATGATGCCTGATAGTGGATGCACATAAAGATTGAAAGCATGGGCTTAGGGAAGAGCCTTGGGGGACACCACATTTTAAGTGGTGGGTGGCAGAAAGAAATGGCCCATCACTGACTTGAAAACATCTGTTGTTTAGAAAAGATGAGTGCCAATTTAATGCAGTTCGTGTGATCCCTGCCTCTTCCAATCTACACAGTAGGAGAGAGTTCGAGACCGTTTCAAATATTGCACTGAAGCTGAGCAGAATGAGAGCAGCAGAACCACCTTGGTGAAGGACCTTTTATGGCACGCGGATAATGGATTTTAAAGTGGATTTGGATTTAATTAAAGCTGAGTGTTTGTGGACATGCTTACTGAATTAACTATTTGTATTCCTTTTTAGTGTATATGATATTCACAACAATTAGCCACACTTTTCCCACATCGCATGGCATGCCTTCATGTTGTGCCTATGGTTTTGGAGTTGGATAGAAGAGTTCAGCTTGAATCACATATTTGTAAATCATAAAAGAAAATCTGGGTATAAACACTCTAAATGTTACTGCCACTATACTTCCACATATTAGAATGTCAGGAGTGGCCTTTTGAATATACTCCATAAAACTGGACAACAAATTTAAATCAAAATTGCCTTTTAACCTCCATGGCAGTTCATGTAGAAAAGATATCAACATCTGATTCACTTCCAGCTCCACAGTCCTGGCAGCACCTGTAAGTTACCTTAAGTTTCTTTCAAGTAATCAAGTTTTTATTTGATCCATTTATTCAAATCGAGTTCCTTCTCACAATTGTGCATGGGGAATGGCATGATGAAAGTAGAAGATCAAGCATATCGTTTTTTTGTTTACAATATTCAAATTGTACCCAAGCAGTCAAAATAGGCTAGATCTCTATTAAATAGTTTTAGCATATATTTCATATTTAACAACTTTAAGAGCAGAAAACTGCAGTATTGGGGAACTTCTTGTTCAATCAAGAGATAGAAAAGGACAACACATTGGTTTTTAGGTCTGAATAATTTAATGATGAGCTGGGTAATTTCTTTCAGTGTTGTCAATGTTCAAATTTTAAATTTTTGTTCACTTCACAATTTGTTATTTTACTATTAACTTGGCTCTCAATCTGTTGTAATATAGTGGCCCACTCCTCAGACCTGGAAAATGGCACATTACGCCCACCAGCAAATTATCCCTATCTTAGATGTACCAACTGATGATTTATTGCATGTATTCCCTACTTCCCAGCCCTCAGTCAATGTCTTATGTTCACCAATTTTTATGTTATCAATTTATAAAGCACATGGTTACACCACCCGTGTGTCCCCGCGCTAGCACAGTATCTCAGTAAAGTCGGCAGGAAGCTACTTTAAAAGAGTATCCGGAAACCTATGGCGGCACTCGAAGATCACGGTACTAGTTTGAAGGGCGGAACAGCCATGTCTTTAATCTCTTGCGAAAAGTAATTTCGCAAGGTTCGGTTCTTAGCACCAGTGGCAGAATATTCCAGATTTTGGCTGCGAGGTATCCAAAGGAGAGAGTACGCATCCTGGCTTTCTGTACTCTAGGCACAGTGAGCAGCGCGGTGCCTTTATGTGGTACACAGACAAAATATCGAAATTAAAATATCGACATACAATAATATCGATGTTTTAATATCGATAGTATAGAATATCGATGTCCAAAATATCGACAGACAGAATATCGTTTTTTTAAGGTATGTATGTTACTAATATCGAATTTTACTAATATCGAAATTTTGTTTAGTGTTATGTATTTTAATGTGTTGTTTATATGTTTGTTAAACATGTTTTGTAATGTATGTTTGAAAATTTGTAAATTTGTTTACATTTTGCGTTTTAGTATCAGAGCGGGTTGTGGGTTTATAGGGGAATAGGGTGGGAAGTAATTTAATAATAATTAATTAATTAATATATGTTTGTAAATATTTTTAATTAATACTTAATTGGTAATTAATTAATATTAATTAGTTAATTAATTGATATAATTTTGTACATATTTTTAATTAATAATTAATTGGTCATTAATTAATATTAATTAGTTAATTACATTAATTAGAGTAATTTTTTATATATAATTTTTTGTTATTGTTAATTAATTAATTGGGAAACTATAATATTAATTAGTAAATTAAATTATTTACAGCTAATGTGCTAATATATTTACTTTATTGTTATTGTTAATTAATAATTAATTGATAATTAAATAATATTAATTATGTAATTAAATTATTTAGAGTTAATGTGCTAATATATTTAATGTGTTGTTATTGTTAATTAATAATTAATTGGTAATTAAATAATATTAATTATGTAATTAAATTATTTAGAGTTAATGTGCTAATATATTTAATTTTTTGTTATTGTTAAATAATAATTAATTGGTAATTAATAATTATTAAGTGAATAAATGATATGATTTATTTCTGTGTAGTGGGTTGTGTGTTTATAGGGGGATAGGGTGTGATATAATTAAATGTAATTAATTAAAGAGATTGTAATTTTCTTTGGTATTTATTGTTAATTAATTAGTAATTAATATGTGTTATTTAGTTCATTTATAATGACATCAATTTAGTAATATTAATTGTTATTAATTGATTAATTGAAATTTATATTAATTGTCTTTTTTATATGTGTAGTGTGTTGTGTGTTAAAGTGGGAGTAGTGTGGGAATTAATTTTTACCCCCATGCTATCCAACGCTTTCCCTACTGTTGCACCCTCTGGAGTGTGAATAGTAATTTTTACCCCTACGCTATCCACCGGGGAAACAACCTTTACAACGCAACTTTTACAACGCACTACCATTACGAAATTTTTACAATGCAAAAACCATTACAACGCATGTGTTTACAACGCATGTTTTTACAACGCAGGTACCTTTACAACGCATACCATTACAACGTAAGTATAGGTAAGTATATAATAATATTTTAAATTTTATATGTTTTAGTTTTTTTAAGGGGTATTTTTAGGGTTCAGGGTCAGTTTTCAGTTTTTGGGTAAAAGGGTATTTTTAGTGTTCAGGGTCAGTTTTCAGTTTTTTGGGTAAAGGGGTATTTTTAGAGTTCAGGGTCAGTTTTCAGTTTTTGGGTAAAGGAGTATTTTTAGGGTTCAGGGTCAGTTTTCAGTTCTTGGGTAAAGGGGTATTTTTTGGGTTCAGGGTCAGTTTTCAGTTTTTGGGTAAAGGGGTATTTTTAGGGTTCAGGGTCAGTTTTCAGTTTTTGGGTAAAGGGGTATTTTTTGGGTTCAGGGTCAGTTTTCAGTTTTTGGGTAAAGGGGTATTTTTTGGGTTCAGGGTCAGTTTTCAGTTTTTGGGTAAAGGGGTATTTTTAGGGTTCAGGGTCAGTTTTCAGTTTTTGGGTAAAGGGGTATTTTTAGGGTTCAGGGTCAGTTTTCAGTTTTTGGGTAAAGGGGTATTTTTTGGGTTCAGGGTCAGTTTTTAGTTCTTGGGTAAAGGGGTATTTTTTGGGTTCAGGGTCAGTTTTCAGTTTTTGGGTAAAGGGGTATTTTTAGGGTTCAGGGTCAGTTTGGGGTTTTTGGGTAAAGGGGTATTTTTAGGGTTCAGGGTCAGTTTTGGGTTTTTGGGTAAAAGGGTATTTTTAGGGTTCAGGGTCAGTTTTGGGTTTTTGGGTAAAGGGGTATTTTTAGGGTTCAGGGTCAGTTTTGGGTTTTTGGGTAAAAGGGTATTTTTAGGGTTCAGGGTCAGTTTTGGGTTTTTGGGTAAAGGGGTATTTTTAGGGTTCAGGGTCAGTTTTGGGTTTTTGGGATACAGGCGTACAGGGTAAAAATAAAATAAATGTATATTTAAATTAAATCAATTAAATGAAATTAAAAAAAATAAAATTACATTAAATTATTACGTTTTTAATTTATTTATTTTAAATGTATATGTATTAGTTTTAATTTTTTAATTATGTTTTAATGTTTTTATTTAATATTTGTAAAATTATATGTATTTTAAAATTATTTTTACATTATTATTTATACATTTAAAAAAACGATATTTTTAATTTCGATATTTTTGTACTACGATATTATTTTTTCGATATTTTTGTACTTACCTTTATGAAGATATGACTCCGATATTTTTGATTTCGATATTTTTGTGTCGATATTTTTGTATGTCGATATTCTGTCTGTCGATATTATGTCAGACAATCCCTTTATGTAGTATCTTCATGTTATGTTTATAGTCTTCCCCTTTACCTTGTAACTGGATGCTCAGCCAGTGTGAGTCTTATGTGTGGAATGTTGACATGAGTGGAATGCTTGGGTGCCTGGTGTGAGTGAGACCGTTGGAAGATGGTCTGAGCAGCTAGTGCTTATTAAGAACTGAATAAATATCATAAAGACACTACCTGGCTACATCTGCTGTGTCACCTCTACGCATACACCCTGCATATTACATTTTAGATCTTAGATTCCTTGTGTAAGCACTTATCATAGACACAGTCCTTTTTTCCACAGAATTCTGTGGCAGTAGCACATGGCCTTAAACGTGATCCTCTTCTCCATGGGCAACAAATGATGGGTTGCCAGGGCCCTCGTGGCCGCTGCTCTTTTTGGAAAATTCAAAACTGGTATTGCTTTACATTAGGCCAGGATGAAATTTTCAATATGCCAGTATGATCTCACACAATTTCTGCCATTTTGCATTATGTTTGCAATGTCACGCATGCACTCATAACCAGCATCTTGGACTACGGAAAATTCCTCTATGCCGGAATCAACAAATCCCTGCTCCGAAGACTCCAGACCATCCAGAATGCCGCTGCCAGACTTGTCCTCGGCATCCCGCGACAAGACTTCATCACCCAGCACCTATGCAACCTCCACTGGCTAAACCTCGAGAAGAGATTGACCTTCAAACTACTCACTCATGCCTACAAATCTCTCCACAACACTGGACCCCAATACTTCAATGAAAGAGTCTCCTTCTACGCAGCGGAGAGAAGCCTACGCTCTTCCGATATTGCCCTTGCCAAACCCCCCGCATCCACAGAGCCTGAATGAGTGGCAGAGTGTAAGATGAGATTCTCCAATATAAGAACAATAATTCCAGTAATTGTAGGTTTCAAGAATTTATGCTTTAACACCATCCGCGCGAAGCGTTTTCCCGCTGTGCGCTAAAGATTCGCAAAAGCCGCGGTTCATGACGAGAGCGTCGAAGGGGTTAATTCCCAACAAGGAACCCACAACATATCCAGATAAGTTACTGGCATCTTCTGAAACACGCACAGTTGAACATTCTAAGAATATAGAACTCTAAACATCAAGTTCATTTAAAGGTATATACAATCATGTACAACTTCCTAAACAGAGCCTTCCCCTACATCGTGACAAAGACCAGGAATGAACTATCACTCAGCATCAGGTGTTCAAGCCCTCTGAAAGCCTTCAGGAAGAGCCGCAAGACCTGGCTCTTTGGGTGAGACGGAGCTGTCCGACGACCCCACCCAGAGCCTTGAGACCCTCACGACTGAGTAGCGCGCTTCACAAATACCTGATTGATTGATTGATTGGAATGTAAAAGTTCCAAAACTATTCCATTACGGCACTTCATACGCTTTTAAGTCCAAGAATGTAAAAATCCTGTTGCAGGAGCACATAAACATCACATACGAATAGAAGGCGAGCAGCTATTTTTCATATCTGTTCTGTTTTTTTTAGCTATTTATGTATCATCAAATGTGCCATCACATCCAAAATGGACACAAACATGCATTTTACTCTAAAATGTATTGGTAAATTCCAAATATGCATTATATACTGAAAAAAAGTGATGCTGGTTGCGACCCTAGCTGTTGCACTGCTACAATGGAAAAAAGTCTTCCATATGATCCAATATTTCATATTTAAACCAGGTAATACATAGTAAACCAGTCTATTTTAATCTGTTGTACTCGTCATCATCTTAATACATATGTAGAGTCAATCCGGAGACAGTTAAAGTTCACTGGATAAATTATTTTTGAATTTTCAGACGTTTTCTGTAGCTCATCCAAGCTTTTACATAAACGTGTGCTGTTTAACAACATTCCATATGACCCAATGCATTTCGAACCAGTTAGGTTCTTCGTCAGGGGTTGCTGTAAAAGAATTAAAAGCAGGCACCTTAGCCATCTACTCCCGCGTAATAAACTTGGTGATTACAAAAACAGAAATTATCATCTCTTTAAAAATACGTAAATGCTTTATATGTCATTTCCCAAATGTTACTCAATTTTCCCAAAAGCTCATGCATTACTCAAAAGGATATCACATAAACACCATTAGGTAAAATCCAGGCAGGCTTGCCAAAACACTGGAAGAAGATGCCCAAAAACCTGTCTCCTGAGGCCCAAAGTGGAGAATGTCGATTCTTAAAGTTTTACTGTATAAAGATTCGGGATTTTATTAAACACAAGCAGGCTAGCGTTATGCATAAACTTTTATTCACTTCCTTCTGAGCAGCAAACATTAAAGGTTCCATCAACAGAACACAACTACATCCCAATGTAAAACAACTCTCAAGTCCATATAAATGCTCCTGACTTCCATTTTCTTCCTCTTCTGTTTAACTTATTCAACCTATCCTCTTCTTATCTGGCTTTGAAACATTATTTCTTCAATGATCTGAAAAATATAAACATAAGTGTATCTGTAATCCAAATCTTCAAAAATAAAATATTTTTATTTGTATATACAATGTTCACAATTCATAACAATCCTTTAATAAAATCCCAATTCTTAATACAGTAAACCATTAAGAATTGACATTTTACGGCAAGACAGGAGGCTAGCATTATGTATGTTCAAAGATTTTCAAAGCACAGTGTGAAACATGGTCTGTAGCAGTGACACTCAAAGTATGGCCCTAGGGCCGCATGCGGCCCTCCTAACATTTACACGTGTACAGTTGCCTAAGATCACACAATTCGATAAAGTGGGGACGCCGGGATTAATCCCAGGTTTTCTTGTTTCACATTGTGCTGTCCAGTCGCCAGATTAATATATTTTGCTTTCCCTATACCCACCATTCCACCAACACCCCCCCAAGCCAACTCTCCTGCCCTGACCACTACCTTGCTGGTATCAATGCTAACCTCGGTAACATAACAGACCAATCATTTTGGCCACTGGGAACATTCTTGTGAGTAGCCATGGTCTATATGTCTAAAATAGAATTTTCTAAACGTATCTGCGTTTGACCAATGAGCTGCCTTCATAATTTCATCCAACCTTCCACTTGACATAAAAGCTTTACTTGCCATGGCACCCCTTACTGAATGCCCTGCAAACATGGATATATCAATACCTGCTTCTTTCATGCGGATCCCACTCATCTCACAATTGTTGCATTTGTAACCGCATGAAAAGTTTTAACATAAGAGATCAATAACTGATCCACACCAGCATTTCGTTTCTCCAGCATTCGACATTCATACTCTTTAATCCATTCAACCACAAATATTTTAGGAAAATGGTCTACATTCGGATAAAATATAGATGCAGACATAGTTTTCATTTAAAACATTTTTTTTAAACAGAACTCCTGTCAACTGATAAAATGTGTGTGTCACTTCCAAGGCCCCCACATGTAAAACCCTTCTAAAGGATATTGAACACAGCAATGTTGCTAATTTCTAGGACAGTTGTCTCATACCCAGATACTTATAACTAGACCAATCCAAAAACAATTTCAATACCGAGTCTACATACCAGAGAGACTAATACTTAGATTTAGGGCTCCTTCTCAACCTAATACCTTTCATCACACTACAAATTAAAGGGCTTCTTCCCATTTGAAATACACTGAATTAAGGAATGTGTTGCCACTACCGCAGAATAATAACAATTAACCTCTTAATAAGCCATTCATTTGTCAAACAAGTCTTCTAAAGAATTCGCCACCTCTATGTCATCAGCTTTCACGGGATCTAAATCTCTTGCCATGAACCAATGTAACCAAACGCCCCTTGAGGTCTTGTATCTTTTCTTAGTTTCCAGTGCCCAAGAATCATTATGTAACCCTGTAGCTGGTTCAGAGAGTCCTGTGAATATTCTTGATCCCTTGATTTTTTCCAAACTAGAAAATTGTGCAAACCCAATAGAACTAACGGATGCCCTCTCCCTTCCACCTCTTCTAACATACCTTTCCTGGACCTTATTAAATAAGGACTCTCCATATAGCGCCTAAATCCGGTCTCCAACAGACTTAGGGGCCAATTACGATTGCGGATTTCCCGCAACCTCCGGGCCGGCGGAAACCACCGCCGGCCCGGAGGATGCGGGAAAACCGCCGCGGAGGCTTGAAAGACCCACCGCCAAATTAGGATGGCTGGTGGGTCTTGCAATCTGTCCTCCGCATTTCCGCCGCGGTCGCCTTCCGACCGCGGCGGAAAAGCATTAACATGGCTGGTGGTGTCTATCAGACACCGCCAGCCATATTAGGATGGAGTAGAAAGTATGCTTTTCCACGGCGGCTTTTCCGCCGTGGAAAAGCATACGGACCTTCACTTCGGGGGCCCGTTGCGGGCCCCCTGGGTGAAGGGGGGTTGGGGGGTGCACATGGGGGGTATCTATGGTACTCCCCAGCATTTGCGTGAACAAAGCAGCAGGCACCGTGTGGTGCCTGCTGCTTTGTGCACGCAAATGCCGTGCACGCAATGTTGCACGCAAAAGCTTGAAGCTGAACCCGCCGCAATGTTAAAGATAGAGGATGTGACTGCCACCCTGGCGGTCACATCCTAATCTGCACGGAGGGACCGCCGCTGCCCCTGCGGACGGTCCCTCCTACTCTATGGACCTGAGTCCATCCGCCATCATAATCGGCCCCATAGTTTGGTAACTGGAAGGTCAACCTGGATATGAAAAGATCGATCTGAATCTTTTTAAAATAACCAGTCACTAATTTCCAATTTGGCTTAATGCAGGGGTGCGTAATTGCCCCAACTTTATTTAACCTATATACAGCGGATCTAGGGGAAGAGCTAATAATAGTCAGAACCTTTCCACCAACGTTAGAATGGAAAAATTCCCAATAATACAGTGCGTGGATCAGACTCAAATAGGAGTGAGGAGGGCACTGGACATATTACACAAGTACAATAAATGCAATGTGCTCCACACAAATGCGGGAAAAACAAAAGTCCTGAGTTTCGGCCGATGCCCTCTAAAACGCGAACTGAAGTGGAAACTAGGCCCATTAAAGCTTGACAAGGACTCCTAGTACAACTACCTTGGAGTTTGGCTTATGGACTCAGGGAAACGTACACTGAAGATAAAGGCATTAGGAGCCAAAGCAGCAAAGACCATGTATGCTCTAACTTCTCTCAACCACAAGCTAAACAGCCACTCGGCAGAGGCAATACAAGGAGTAATCGGGACCAAACTCGTACCAAAACTAAGCTATGGCCACCTTGCCTACCCTGGAATGCTAACAGAGGCATGAGAGCGAAACCACACATTATCATATAAAAGGTATTTGGCATGCCAAAGCACACTCAGCACACTTTAATATGCCTGGAATTTATTCTCACAAGCATGGACGTTGCATGCAAAAAAAACATAATCAATTATTACTTCAAGGTGAGTCGGGCAGACCCTGCGTCCCTGCGTAGTGCCCTATGGCAATGTTCTCGGACAAAACAAGTGCCTGGGCGAAGTACCTGGAACTAGCCGCTTCAACATTAAAACTGGTTCTAACATCTCTGACGGCTCTTCAAATTAGCAAAGCATAGCTAAAAAGCAAAGTAACAGCACAAGCTAAGAAGACCTTGAGGGATTTGGATCTAATCAATGCAAGAAGCATTATAGGTGCAGAGGAGCTTGTAATATCCCAAGAAACCTTTCTTTGCCAACCATACTTGAGAGCAGCAATTGGAAAGTATGCATTTAAGAACATTTTATCATTTAGGCTACTGACTACACCCATCAGAGAGTACAGGGCACACTAGTATAACTGGAAACTGGCACAGGAACAATGTAGACTGTGTAATTACCACTCCGAATCAGTTACCCACATCGTATGCTGCTGCCCAAGATTATCACAAAGGAGACATAGGTATCTGAGGCCCATCCTTATGCAACATGAGATAAAATCATGCAAGGAAGCACTACTATTCATATAATGAAAACAACAAGAAAGGGAGGGAAATTATATACGGAGCGCTCTTAGTCCCCCCAGCAGTATAATCATAACAACAATGAAAGAGTGTGCCTTTTTGAGAGTAGAGCACAAATGTAGAATCCAACTAGGTTCTTAATAAAGCCCTCACTCACCAACCTGGTTGGTGACATGCTTCATCATCGGGCCCCACCCGGAGAGGCCGAATGCCACCCTGGTGTGCTTCAACGCCAGAATTACTGCGGAGCTGGTATTGTGTATTCAGAGAAAAGTGAGAGTGACTTAAAAATGTCTTGATTGTGTCAAAAAACTAATTTAATTAATAGCCAATCAGACATGCATAAAAACAGGGTGTGGGATAGAGATATTGAATAAATTGTTCAGCAATATCCACTAGTGTGTGTTCAACATGTTTCTGCCTATGTGTAATGATTAATAAGGCATTCGTCAGGACCAGGGATAGGGAAAACTCGGCGGTGTGGGCGCGCTAAGGCCCACCCTAACCTGAGGTCATCAATGTGAAAAATATTAAAAACAATATTAGTTAAATGAACCTCGTGTTGAGAGGAACCGAGTTTACACTGAGTAGGGTTGTTGCTCAACATACACAGACAAACATAAAAGAGAAGAAGACAAATAGTAATTAGGCATGGTATTCGTAAGTTTGTCATGGAAAGACATACAAACACTGGTGCTCTTCTTGGTGCACTTGAACGGTAACACTGACCAAATGTGCTAGTGTGAGAAATCAGGTGCACTCAATTAAAATAAGTAAATTTTTATCATGTACAATAGACTATAAAGAGCTGCTACGCCCAGTATGCCCATCGCGGCGTTTACCGAAAGCCAGTAACCAGTGGGGTATAAGCACTATGAAAATCACTGTAAAAAAACGGTGTTGCTGGGTACGCATTGTTTGAAAAAATAAAGGTATCTTACATGGGGTGTAATCAATAATTACACCATGGGTCTCGGGAGGGGGTGGTAGCAAAATGGCACACGCTAAGAATTAGAAAGCCAAGAAAGGGGAGAGAAAGGGTTAATTATATGATCGGGATGTATATATCACAGTCACTTATCTCCTTCCATTGTGGTGGAACTCACGCCTTCGCTGCTAGGCACCCGCTCGGTACCAGCACAATAGCTCTTGTAACCGGACCCCGACGGTGAGTCTACTGGGCAGGCCGGCATGTTTTTAAATGCGGGGAAAGTTCACCGGAATGGGTTAGGTCGGGGCGTCACTGCATGCGTCATCACGTGGACCTGAGTGACGAAGCGTTCCTTTAGCCAATGGCAGCGATTGTAGCTGAGACACAATGAGAGTCAGCCAATCCGGTCAACGTTAAAGGATTGTAATCTACCGTCAAACTCCGAGTAAAACAGCTGAAACCTTTGTTTACACCCGGAGAATCCAATGTGGTGGCGATTTATAACTAAACTTGTTTCCAGAACAAAGTTTGATCTCATCCCAAATATTGCACGCCCATTCCATGCGTGAAAATTCTCCATCCAGCATATTAATTCTTACTTCTCTTCCATATTTAATGCTACTCTGTCCTCATACCATAAGCCCCCTGCCTATGCAGATTTTTTTAATCTCTGTAAAGCCCTGTATTGTAAGTGACCTGGGAATACTGCTTGAATTGATGATTGCAGAAGTCCAATCACCCATAGTAAATCCCTCAAATGTATGTCCTCTTTCTACATTACTTTCCTTATTTTCTCCTTTATTTTCTTTATATTCTTTATAGGAAGCTGCAATTGACTTTTCAATGTGTCCACAACAAAAACCTGAACATTCTAATGTCAGACTCGGAATAAAAACAGACTTCTCTATATGGACTATGAATTCCAACTATTCCAACAAACCTTTCACCATCATAAGATGTTCCTTCAACATGTCTACATTCTTATTCATTATCAAGATATCATCCAGATAAACAATCATACGCGCACCCCTCTCTCTTAAATGACCAAAAACTGGTCTCAGTATCTTTGTAACACATCAAGAGGCTAATGAAAGGACACAAGGTAGACATTGAAATTGGTACAACTGACCTTCCATCTGAATCATAATAGTTTTTGACTTTCAGCATGGATTAGAACTAAGATGTGTGTGTCCTTGAGATCTATTTTGACCATCCAGTCTCCGTCCAACAACATATCCCTTAGTAGACGAATACACTCCATCTTGAAGTGTCTGTATGTCACAAATTGGTATAACTCTCTCAAATGTATTACTGGTCTCCACCCTTTGTCCTTTTTTTCCAATGGGAAAAGGGTACTGACATAACCCATCTTGTACTCCTCTATTTCCACTATTTTGTTTTGTGATAACATCTGAACCAATTCCTGTGTTACAATAGCCTCTAAATCCTTTTGAAAACTCAATTCTCTTGGTTCTTTCACCTCGTACGGCTCTGTATCCAAATCTATAAAATTACTTTTTACTGTTGAAATGATGTGTTCTCATTGTTCCGAGACAAATTTTAACCTTCCCCCAACCTTTTCTTGTGTAGAACTAAACATTTTCTTCATACTCACCTTAACCTGTTGAAGAGCTCTGGCCTTGACCTCTGATCCTTATTGCTTTAGGTCTACTACCTCCTCCTCTCTGAGGAGAGAAACCAGAGGACTGCCAGTAATAGCTTCCTCCTTAATATCCGTTCCCCTGGATTACAGGACAAGGGGTCCTAAAGAACCCTCAGCGGAGAGGTTGTCCCTTCCTCCGAGCCCAACCATAGAAACTGTTCCCTGAGAACACTCTTTTCATAGAGAAATGTGCCTTATTAAGGCTCTCACAAGTTTGAACATATTTAGTGATGTTCTTTACTGTGCCATCTCCGAATGAGAGCCCCCGTCTCATCACTTGACTCCTTTACACTGAAATCTGCCAGATTAGGATTGATGCGTAAAAGGGTGGTTTTCCTCCTCTCAGAAAAAAGCCCAGCATTGGTCTTACCTAAACCCATATTGCCTTTTGGCACCATCCTCGTAAAAGGTGCATATGCACCTCCGTCCCTTTAATATACACTTCCTCCATTTGATCAAAAAACCATGCCAGAGGACCAAGAATGTCTAGAACCTTGTCTTGACAAGATTTAAGGGATTTCTAAAACCCCTTCCTTGGATCCTTTCTCATTTTGAATAAGTAAGTGATCTTCTCCGGATCAATATTAAGAGTCAAAGTGATCCTTTTGTCAATTATGGGTCGTGAGCATTCTTCTCTGAAGACATTCCTTTCTTCCCTTACTATTGAACTTCTTAGCCATAATTTAATGTAGTTAGCCATGTCATGTAAGGGCTATCATTCCTTACTACTATAGTGTTATGTCTCCCTTGGATTGAATAGCTTTTCGAGCATGGGATCGTTCACGTTTTTCTCTTTCCTCCTTGAGTTCTCATCAAAAACTATTGTCCAGATCTTTATAATCTAAATCTGGTATATATTCATCCTAATCATGATACTCATCAACTTGTTAAAACTCATATATTTTGTCTTGCTCCATTGCAGTGCTAGACTGCCTAACATGTTCGTCATGTCAGACTGTCCTCCTCTTTGAGACACTACGCACCCATTTCCCACCTGAGCCCCTGTGGCTTTGTAACTCCTCATCATGGCCTTCACCAGATTACCTGTTTTTTAATACTTCTCTAGCCGTGTCTTTAACCGCCTGTCACAGTTCTTGAGAAACAGTTTTTCTTATTTTTTCCTCCTGTACAGTCTCCTTCTCTGCCATTTTTATCCAAAAATATTAGTTATAGGAAAATCTTTCTTATATTATTACAAATGTACTTTATTCTACTGACACAAATCACTTCTCCACATAATGCGGACTGCTTCGTACTCGCTTCAGGCTCAAACCATCTGCAGTGCATGTTGATTATCAACAAACAGTTCACTGTAGACATGTGAGCCTTGCTCTGACACAGAATTGCCTATCGGTTAGACAATCCTAATCAACTTTAAAAACTAGCATGACTCGCTAGACGCTGCCTCATGCTTGAAGCTGGCCAATAGCTTATGCGCATTCCACATGATGAATCGGCCTCATGTAAAATGATGATGCATCGCTTGTAGATCGTTCTAGTGATGGAAGTCAAGAGCATATAAGTGGACTTGAGAGTTCTGTTTTACTTTGTGATGTGGTTGTGTTTTGTTGATGGAACTTTTAATGGTTGCTTCACAGAAGGGAGTGAATAAATGTTTATGCATAATCCTAGTCTCCTGTCTTGCCATAACATCTGTTAATTGTGGTGTCAAATGAATGCTTCGTTACTGTGCTAGGTGGCATAGCAGCAGGCCCATCAAGGTTTAGATCATTTGGTGGGAGTCAGTTACGCAGTATTGAGCCTATTCAAACTGAAAGCAGACCTTGCCCTTCACAGGGACCGAATTAGCAAGACGGAGCAGCAGATTAATCTGCATGGCCAGCAAATAGTTCAACTCAATGGCTCAGAAAGAGATTAATTAGGCTGATAAAAGTATTGGACTAACGCTTCTTATCTGCATGGGGCTGCTGGCCAATGTTTTGCTCAGTGATTTCTGTAACTTTATATGCATTCTTCTTACCTAAAACTGTAAGTTAACCATGGCTGAAATCAACCAAGAATTTGTGGTGTAAAGCAGTGATCACCTTGATAAATTTGTTCTGAACTTGAATAGTGTTATGCTCTTCCAGGATCTTCGCCTGCAACTGAACCAGCAGCAACAGTTTCTGCGGGTGTAGACTTCATAATAAATACCACAGGGCCATACCATGTGTTCTATGAATTCTTATCAAAGCCCATGTTAGATGTGAAGACATCTAACATGGGCTTCAATAGGAATTCCATAGAGCATATTATCAAGCCCATTATCGCCGCTTTATCTGCAGTTTCCTGCCAATAAAAGCGGCGATTTTGTATCGCCCGTCCTTGATAATATGCCCCTTTATTTTATAAATGCATTCTATATTCATGTATAGGGTTCATGACTATTGCAAATTTTAGAAAAATACTATTTATTCTTATTCACTGTACTGCTCGTTCTATATCTCTGCTACTATGTTACAGTCATAACAGCGCACTTATTCTACATGAGAAGAACTACTGTACAATAAATTCTTATTGTATATACGTTCAACTGTTTCTTCTCTGTATCTCTCAGAGAGCAAAAACAAGCAGGCACTAGCGATTGGGTGAAAGGTAATAAATTGTTTTCACAAGTCTGAGGTTATTGTGTTCTAAGGTTGCAAACACTAATCTCTCTGATAACAGGAGATTCTAGTGGCACTGCGAGCTAGCTAAGGCAAGCCATAGGCTAATATATGCGGCGGGGTGTACAGAGTCAGTCTGCCACCAGCCCCACAGAATATGTTATCCGTAAACGTCGTAGGTCCTGCAAGACAGGGTACTTTTTGGGACTACACTACAGTACAACTTGGGAATCCAGGTTCTGTGAGATAGAAACTGCCTCTGACTATGAAAATCCACCCAGTCTTTTATGTATGTTTGTTAAAGTATTGCCTTGTGTCCTATACCAGTTTAGTTTCATCCAGAATATGAGGAGTCTCACAGCTGAGATAGAAGCCAAGGGAGTGGGGAGGATGGCAACAAGCAGGGCTGAAAAGTTTGCTTACCATCAAGTTGGCAAGAAACCTGACCTGTGAGGTTATTTTTGCTATTTGCCTTTCAGTGAAAGGATGGATGGGTGCTGGCAGGATTCAAGCTGCATGTGCATTTGCAATGCTTTGTCTGGTAGATCACCAGCAGTTAACATTATTTCCCATTAGGCCATGAACTCTTAAGAATCTAAGAGAAAGTTGCCACCTTGAAACCTAAAGTACTTCTACATGCAGGAAATCAAAGTATGTTAACAATTTTCCTTAGTGTCCAATTTGTTAACAGTCAAATAGAAACTATACTCATCTCCCACAAAAGAGCATATAGTGGCATAGCTTCAGATAGTTATTCTGAACATAGAGAGATGTCTACGCGCATATGTATTTATCAAAATATGAACATCTCTTCATTCGTAGATTCAGGAACTCCTAGCTACCTTCCAAGGCTGTAAAAAGGTAGGGCCGAATTCGACCAAGAACCCTTCAGTATTTGCCCGGCGTTAGCCGCCTCTCATACCATTCGAGATTACCAAACAAAGAGGCAGGCGCTGGAGACTGGAAGGTAGGAAACAGGAGTTTATTCCGACGGAGCAGAACACGTCAAATCAGACAACAGGGTATCTTCTCGAGGTGCTCTAACCGCATCCCTGAGGCCTGGCCTCTTATACACAGGTTTATGGCTTTATTACATACACTGCATCCGTAATGTTTCTTTGAAGGACAGAAAAGACATCCTCGGAATCCCCGGTCCAGGCCCGTTCCCACACACATCTACAGTAGAGTTCCCACCCCGATCTCAGCATGTGGTGGTTATCGCGCAGCTGGACATTCCGCTGGGAACGGGGATGTGTGTGATCAGTCGGATCTTCGGGGTGCGAAAGCATTGATTAATCCCCGCTCCTTTGATGTGAGGCGAGGTCCTACTGTAGGGGGCAATAAACTGCATCTGTTGGGCTAGGTGATGGCCTGGGATCAGGCCGGACAATCGGGCAGGGAGGGAGAGGTTATCAAAAGGGCCTGTTCTTTGAATGAGATGAAAGAGCGAAGGGGTTCAGCACGGGATGTGACTCGGAGACAGGGTCGCATTAGAGGTGCGTTTATGGCCCAAGCAGGAGAGACCGGGGGCTGTCGGGCGTGGGGGAATGCTTGCGAGGCCGGGGAGTGTGGGGGAGAGACGCGCAGGCTATTGGCAGTGGGCAGAGAGGCCATGACACACAAATGGCTGCCACTTACGTGCATGATGGGGCCTAAAAGGGACAAGATGGCGTGGCCACTGTTTCACGATTTTCACTTTACTTTCAACAGTGGCTGTGGTGAACATAAATGAACGCCGCTTATATATACCTAATTTTAGTCATTTTCCATAGTCCCCAGTTTTTATCATAAGTTAGTTCATTCCTGTTCATGTCACAGGTGAGGATGTACAAGCTGACATTAGTTATACAATTCGCTTTGGTAGCCCATATGCATTACAGGCAGATGGAAATAATTCTGCTATCAATGCAGACAGAATCGTACATAACCATATGTAGTTAATGTGATGGGCGAGGAGACAGTGCATACAAAATTACATTAGCTGCGTCATACGTTAGACCTTGGAGGCGGGGACATTACTTTAGACGCTGTAGGAGATTCGTCCGAATACAAACATGATGTCATACAAAAAATGTTCTGGCAGGATAAGGGCTATTATCACTTGAGGTCTGGACTCCATGGGGGTCAAAACTAGACAGCATGTTCATGTGCATAACTGGTGTTCTACAATCATCAAGATACAGAGTTAACGCCTTCTTAGTTATCCATGTACAGTTGAAAGTGACCGATGTAAGGTTTCGAAAGCTCAATTGGGTGGTAATCAATACAAAGCGGTTGGGAGAGGAATTCAACTTAATACAAGGGACAGTCAAGGGGTGGCAATGTTAAAAAAAAAAGGGTTCGTCTTTCCAGTGTCTTATTACAGCGAGCCATCACTGGTAGGCTCTCATTGTTTTTCTTCTTTCGTTGGCACTGTTGAGCACCGGCGGTGGAGCTATGCGTCCAGCTCGGATTCAGATTTCGCGTTGCAGGGTGTGGCCACTCTTTGCTCTCGGACCACAGTCCTGTTTGTCCTGTTACCTAACTAATCTACCATAGGTACTTTAGTCGGGGTACCCGTATTCCGTTCTTCTTTCGGGACAAACCCTATTCTATCTTTTGTGCTGTGTTTTTTTTTTTTCATTAAGTCAAGTTCAAAAACTCCATATGGAAAAAGGGGTGATGGGGGCGTGCTTTGGGAGGCCGAGGGAAAAGAGGGTGGAGTGGAATCAGGTCTGAAACGGACCAAGGAGGGCAGAAATTTCAAGCAAGTGGGCCCATCAATCGGGCACAATGGGCTGGGACTTTCGGCACGAGCTCATCAACATGTGGGGGCTTCTGGACAGCCCTTCTTTCCTTCACTTTCCACGTTGAGAATGGTGCCTTGTCCCGCAACTCTTTGCTCTGAGGCTCCACCTTGGTCGAGGTCATAGATATTCCCCGATCTGCAGCCAGGCTGTGCATCACGTCCGGCCCCTCTCCTCCGACGACCGCACGTTATCTTTAAATGAGTACAAAAAAAACAAGTCTTAGAGAACTGGCAGGGGAAGATGTTTACACACTTTAATTTCTCTCCCAACCCCAAGTAGTTGGGGAAACGTTTATTGGTCACGATAGGGTGGATGCTTAGTAATCCTTACATCGGTGTATGCTGTTAACTCATGCATCATTGCTGTGGTGCAGGTCTGCAAGTATCTTTCTATTTTCAAACATCATGTCTGTCTGGTGTTTATTCCTGTTATATTCGCAAGCGTGGCAAGAAGTCTGATATCCAACAATTACATGGTTCATCGAATTCAAACCGGCTCCTCTAGTAGAGACTTGTGTTTTTCTAAAACAAATCCTGTTGAGCTATATTTTTCTTCAAGGTCTGCTAGTTCATAAAAAGTGAGAAGTGCTTATTATCATGGGCTTACAGCTACTTTTTTCAGGGAAGGACATACGTTAAGCATTTTTTTTTCTTTCTTTTCTGACAGCAACGGCTAACTTTTATCAGTTTTTGGACGATTTATCTTTAAAAACAAGGTCATCAGCTACAGTCTTTAAGATTTTCTGGGACGGCTGGTTACAGAACTGGGACCATTCTGGAAAAACGGGGACGTTTCGGACATTCTACTTTTGTGCAATAGGCGGTGGTAATCCAAATGATGAGGGTGGTGTTACTAAAGCACTAAAACAAAAGCCACTGACATATAGTTACCTTTTAAGGGTCAGATTAGGGGACATTAGTCGTCTTACCTGTCCTTTCTTTCTCAGCCAATTAAGTTCCATCATTTTACAGAAAGGAGAGGTAGTAATATGGCAAACTACGATCGTTTTGTTTCTGTCAATTTGTTCAAACACTGTCGTGTCTAAATCCAATTATACTTGTGCCGGCGAGGTACAGTGTCGTCATTTATTCAAAAGGGAGCAAGGGAGCCCTCAGAGGGAGAGAGCGTCGTGTGCACCAAATAGGCAATTAGTACACGTACAACATAAAGAGAGAGAGAGAGAGAAACGTGTATAATAATAGGTTATTCAGTGCACACACATATAGAACAGTACGGGTCGGTTTCACGTATAAAACACAAGCTGAGGGAAAACATAAATTCATAGTTTACGTACACACAAATACCAGATAGGGTGCGACAGTACATACATCAAGTACGGAAACCTAAGACAGAACACAGAGCTATTTTGGGCAAAAGGACTTTGTCATGCATGTTGCGTATTCTCAGTATTCCCTTTAATTCATTCTGGGGGTCGAGCTCGTCGTTCTCCTTCCTTCCTAATAGTAGACAATTTTTTTGTTGGTAACCTCGCTTCAAAAAAATACTTACTCCTTTTTAATTGGTCGGACACTAGTCCAGTCGCGCTTATACTCACGGTGGGGTCTTCCAATATCTAGCAAATGATGATCCAAGCTGAGGTAAAGGAGGGGTGTCAGTCGGACGTGCGGTGGTACAATTCTGACTTTTCTATGAGGGTGGAAGAAGAAGGGGTAAATCTAAAAAATAACAATATCCCTAATATCTGGGCTGAGGGGGATTTTGGATGAACCCCAACCCGGGGTACTCTTAACTTTTCTTATTTAGTCAGCACATAAATTGACTCACTGGTGCGCATTATTTTGGGTGTACATTTGGGATATTGGTTGGGGTTGGGTTCGTCGTACTGAAATAAGCCTTCGAGTTTCTGGTGTAGGCCACTCTCCCATTCGCTAGCTCCAGAGAGAGTCGTTCCTAAGTAAGGAAAGTGCTATATTTTTACTCGTCTTTCACATGCAGGTACCATGTTCGGGCTTAATTTTCCTATCCCATTAACCGTTCGATCAACGCCTCAATCATACAAAAAGCATTCTTTTATTGACCCAGACGTGCGCCACACATACGCATTCATACCGTACAAATCAGGGCCCATGCGCACATTCATACCATACAATTTTTCACGCTCCCAGAGATTGCTCATACATATAATGTACCTTCTCACAGAGCTAGCCTATTTTCCTCGCGTGGAACACGACGCGGTTTTAGGTCTTCTCCATACTTCAGCTGAAATTCCGATGTAACCTGCAAAAAAGAAAAAGAGGGGGGGGGCAGCGTTCAAAGCACATCAGCGCGCATAAACACGAAAATGTTTTCACCTACCACGTACTTGACTTATCTCTCTGGGATGCAGTCCCTTATGTCTCGGCATTGAAGCCCAGAGGAACTGGTAGTGCGGCAAAGATAACCAATGGTAGTCTGTTCATTACATAGATCGCCCGAGGGCAGTAGTACAGACCGCGTGTAGGAGAGGGTCAAAGGCCAGGGGTATTCAGTATAAGGTGGGGGGGTGACGGATTCATGTTTTCATTCGAGGAAAAGAAAAGGTTTACGGTGGTATAGGGTCGTTCCTGTTCGCAGAGCATGGTATTTAAAAAACAACCCTATCAATCTAAATGACTGTTATGATGCTAGTTCCATATATATTTTTCTTTTAAAACCTTGATTGTAAAAATGTCAGCATTCAAATACGGGCCTCCAACCATACAGGCCGGCCACGGGGCAGACGGGAAACGCATGAGGTAAGGAGAGATTACACTGTAGTATAGGAGTACGTAACGAGCGAGCCATTTAATTGGAAAAAACTAAACGTGACAAACGGTTGCAGGATCAGTGAAGGTTGATTTTATAATTGAAAGTATAACAGGATCAGTTACAATAAAATCGTCCATACGCACACCATGGGCGAGTATCATGAGTAACATTACTTCGGAGCTTTAATATACAATAATCAATAGTAAAAACCCGACATCAATATGGTTGTCCGCATGCCCAGTCAGTACACTTCCCCGCCCGCCATGTGCACAAAGACCGCATACATCCCCCATAACATCAAGGCTAAGTAACTAAGGAGTTGCAAGTCCCGCCCATACTGGCGCCATTTTGGTTGAGGCCAGGCGGGTCCAGAGTATAGTTCAAATGCCTCCAATAACTAGCGGCCGGACCAGAATCCCTTTTGGCAGTAAAAAAAATTCCGTTAATGCCAGCAGAAGGGACAGGCGGCATGAACCGCGACTTAAAGGCGAGGAAGGCAAAATCTTCCCTACCGGGTCACGCTGAGGTCCCACCGGAACTGATCGAGTTGGCAGTCTACAGTGTCTCTTAGTAATTCGGACAAAAGCTGGTGTCAGCATGAGAGCATCACCATCTTGTGACAACGTTGTGGCCACTCCGGAGAGCGGGACAGCAGGCGTATCCCTCCACAGATGCGTTGAATCACTCTTTCCTACGGCACCAGATGTGGATAAGGCGGCGGTCGCCCCGGGCAGCGGCATATCCATGGGGGATAGTCGAGCAACAGTGGCGGTTGCCCCCACCGGAAGCCCGCGGGAGTCGAGGGCCAACGACTCTCGTAGAATCTTTAAAACTGAGAGGACGTCTTCAAGAGTGGGGCTCATGCCCGAGCAGGCAAGCATCCGAGTTCCATGGTAGCCCAGAGCCATCCTAGTGGACCAGGCCCAAATCCGGTGAGCCGGCCGCCATCTTGAGAGCCCCCCCCCTCCCGCAGCTGTCCTTCACCACAGCCACCGGAGCGGGTCCCCCGGCCAGTCAACCGCGGGGGCTCGTTGAGTGGAACGCTAATGGCAGTCTTAGTGCGGGAGAGGAACCTCCACCTGGGGGGGGGCGGGGGAGAGGGGGCCGTCTGCGCCGCCTCTCCGCGGGCGCCCCACGCCATCTCCTGGCGTAGATATACAAAATGGCTGAACCAGGCAACAAAGGGGGGAGCCATCAGCAGGGCATCCCCCGCACACAACTTGCTGGACACCACCTCTGGACGATCTGGGGACGGGCCTCGGCGCGTGGTGTTGCCTCCGGCCTATTCGCACAACGGTCCTCCACCCCAGGCCGCCACCGACGCTACCTCGCCGGCTGATGGCTTTTGTAGACTTTCTATAGCCCAAAGCCAACTAAAAAGTAGCCCAAAGTAGCCCAACATTGCTACTTTAAGGAAGGAGGGACAGGAACAGTGTCAAGCAGACGGCGAATGCATTGGGATTGATGTTGCAGCCGGCTGCCATGTAAATATTTGTATAATAAAACGTTTTAACATATTACTTTGCTGGAGTGTTGTATATATTTGTAATATTTGCATAGGGTTTGTCGTTATTTGGGCGGGGTGGGCGGCGGAGCCGAGCTGTCTTGCGGCCATCATGGCGTCGAGCTCGGCTCTTCTCACTAGTTTCATATTTCTCATGAGGGTTTGTTCCTAATGTTTCTATTTTAGCGGGGTCAAAAAGATCCCATCAGTGGCCTACTGATTTTGCTCGATTCCTTTTGTTTTTCCTAGCGATTTTTATGTTATAGTTTGCTAGCACAATACAGCGGCTAATCCGTATTATTATATATATGTCCTTTTTATTAGGGGTGTCCTCCGGTGGAGCCGGATGACCTACCTCTAATAACGGTCCGGGCTGAACCAACTACTGAACAATGGGGAGAAGATAGGCATGACGGGTTACAATGGGGACAAAAGTCTGCACTACCTATCCTTCACTACTTTGCGGAGACTAGGCAGAATATTTCTATTCTACAGTATTCGCAAATAGGGAATACCCAAAGAGAGAACTAATTCCAAACAGTCAATGTTCGGACAAACTATCAATCAAATGAGGGATAAAAATAGGCACGACGGATTACAACGGGGGCAAAAGCCTGCGTTACCTATCCTTCACTATCTGCAAAGACTAAACAGAGTATTGCGACTCTGTGCTTGTTTGTAAATAGAGAATGATCGAAAGAGAACCAATTCCAAAACAGTAAATGCTTGGATAACAATCAATCAAATGGAGAGGGAAGCAGGCACGACGGAATAACAACGGGGGCAAAGGCCTGCGTTACCTACCCTTCACTATCTGCAAAGAGAGAATACTCCTATTCTTCCCTGTTTGCAGACAGAGAATCTCTCAGAAACAATCAAATGAGTAATACTAGTATTTTCAAACAATCAAACAATCAATTCGCAATTTGTCGTGTTACACGACCTTACCCGGACCGCATGGACAGTTTCTCGTCTTCCGCTTCCAGCACCTGATCATCCTCTATTCTCCGTAATTGCTGTGGCACTCCTGATGGTTCCCAGTCAGGACCGTAGATCACTCGAGAGAGGTCTGCTCGGAACCAGTGAAGTTCGGATGATCGGCTGCCAGACGAGGGTCTACCGGGCAGGTGCACTTCCCGATCGTTGCAGTCGTTCACTCTGTCGTTGGGACCTCTCCCACTGGATCCACGTGTTGCTGATGGGCCCCACGTTTGGGACGCCAATTGTAAAAAGGTAGGGCCGAATTCGACCAAGAACCCTTCAGTATTTGCCCGGCGTTAGCCGCCTCTCATACCATTCGAGATTACCAAACAAAGAGGCAGGCGCTGGAGACTGGAAGGCAGGAAACAGGAGTTTATTCCGACGGAGCAGAACACGTCAAATCAGACAACAGGGTATCTTCTCGAGGTGCTCTAACCGCATCTCTGAGGCCTGGCCTCTTATACACAGGTTTATGGCTTCATTACATACACTGCATCCGTAATGTTTCTTTGAAGGACAGAAAAGACATCCTCGGAATCCCCGGTCCAGGCCCGTTCCCACACACATCTACAGTAGAGTTCCCACCCCGATCTCAGCATGTGGTGGTTATCGCGCAGCTGGACATTCCGCTGGGAACGGGGATGTGTGTGATCAGTCGGATCTTCGGGGTGCGAAAGCATTGATTAATCCCTGCTCCTTTGATGTGAGGCGAGGTCCTACTGTAGGGGGCAATAAACTGGATCTGTTGGGCTAGGTGATGGCCTGGGATCAGGCCGGACAATCAGGCAGGGAGGGAGAGGTTATCAAAAGGGCCTGTTCTTTGAATGAGATGAAAGAGCGAGGGGGTTCAGCACGGGATGTGGCTCGGAGACAGGGTCGCGTTAGAGGTGCGTTTATGGCCCAAGCAGGAGAGACCGGGGGCTGTCGAGGCGCGGGGGAATGCTTGCGAGGCCGGGGAGTGAGGGGGAGAGACGCGCAGGCTATTGGCAGTGGGCAGAGAGGCCATGACACACAAAATGGCTGCCACTTACGTGCATGATTGGGCCTAAAAGGGACAAGATGGCGTGGCCACTGTTTCACGATTTTCACTTTACTTTCAACAGTGGCTGTGGTGAACATAAATGAACGCCGCTTATATATACCTAATTTTAGTCATTTTCCACAAGGCCTAAGAGATGGTTATACATAGATTTGCTAACAATCCCTAAATTCTAATTATATTAATTATTCCAGTGACAAGTTATTTCAGACTTCTGTTTGTCTTGTAGCTATCCACTATAACTGATCCTACAAGTAACTTGGTAGAGTGTGGAGTCCTGGGAAACTGTTTCATCTCATGTCCTATTCTGGTTACCACTGGCCTTCATGCTCTCATATATGTGGTCATCAGTGTGGATGGTGAGAGATGGAAAATAACAGCACTTCTGTTGGATCTAGTCCTCAAGGATAATGCAAACCTGACATATGTAACCTAAAGGAATTTGGGCTGTTATAGCATAAAATGAAGCAGAATTTTGCTTTAAATACTTTCAAAACATAAAGTGGAAATATTGCACACCATGTAGAGAAAATGCTTCTCAGTTCACCACTAGCCTGAACACATCTAGGGCCTGATTCACAAAGGTAACTTAGACTTTTGACAAATGTACACTTTTGAATAAGTTTACTACTTTCTGGCTATCCACAAAATCTTATTGTAAATTTGTTCCATATGTGTACCTCCAGCACATTGAATGACCTGCGGTCTATTAAAAAAACTGTCAGAGTTATTCACAAAGGTAACTTACACTTTTGAATAATTTATATGTGTAGTTTACTCTCACACTTTTGAGTTACTTTGTAAATAGGGAAAAGCAGTAAATTTACTCAAAAGTGTAATTTACTCAAAAGTGTTAGTTATATTTATGAATCAGGCCAATAAAGATTGAAGAAACCACGGTCAAAGGATCCAAACGTGCCAAAGGTAATTGTATGCCAAGATTTCAATAGATAAACTTGCTTCACCATCAAGTTGTACATTGACCCATGTGTGTATGTGTGTGTGTGTGTGTGTGTATGTGAGAATGAGTGTGTGTGTGTGTAAACAAGCAAATACTATAAGAAGATTATTGTCTAGACTGAATTTATGAAGTTGTTCCACTAAGCACAATGAGGCATACATCTTCATGATTGTTTATGGTGCAATTAAAGTAAGGGGCATGATGTAATCTAAGGTTCTAAATCCTACCTTTCATCTAGTTTTATAACAGTGAAGAAAATGTTTCTCAATAATCCATTCTTCCATCTGTATTTGGAAAGCTGTTGGGATGGAAATGTCCTCCTCATGGTAGTGGACGTACACCCCTGCTCTGAGTTCCCCAAATCTACTGTTATCTGGTTCCCTAATGCTGATTTTTGTTGTCTGAGGAAAACACAGATCATGTGTGTGCACCATGACATCGGCCTATCTAATGGATTGTTTTCTCGTTTGACCAGAAGAGGCAACTGGATCTTTATCTTCATAGTGGTGAAAGGCTATTGCCTTTACCAGGAATGGTAACAGCATACGGTGTAATGATCAGTAGAAGTGAACAGGTCCGTTTTAACCTATGTCACTAGAGTGAGGCCCACAGACTCACTCATTCAAAGATCTGCTTCTGTGTGCATTTCCATACCCATTCTCCTACATTGTGTTGATGCATAGTGCTGTGCAGTGCATGAATAGTGTATCTATGCTGAGTGCATTTGTGCCATAGAAGGGTACAATACAGGGATAATGCAGTACTGTACAGTGTGTGTATGTTAAATGCATGTGCTGGGTGTACATGTGCCTGTGAGTGGTACAGTAAATGAAAGCTGTAGTGCTGTGAAGTGTGTGCATGTGAAATGCATGTACTGGGTGTAAGTGTGCTTGTGAGTTGTATATTTCATGAAGGATATGGTGCTGTGTACCGCATGTATGTTAAATGCATATGCTGGGTGTATGTGTGCCCATGAGCCATAAGTACATGAAGGATATAGTGCTGTATAGTGTGTGTATGTGAAATTCATGTACTGGGTGTATGTGTGCCCTTAAATGGTACAATACATGGCAGACTATGGGTCCTCTTCTGGGAGACCTGGGCTGCATGGTGAAACATGGAGAGGAGGTAGAGGTATATACACCAGACAGATTTGTCTATTGCTGCATTTCTGTTAGCTGGGTGAGACATACTGCAGAGGGGAGAACCAAGCTTCCATCGTTCACTTCAAAGGGTGCTCTTTGATTCAGGAAGGAGTTACAAGGAAGGGGCCTGGTAACATCTCAGGAAAGAGATGGGGCTGATAAGAGAATCATAATGAGTATGACTGAGGCCCTGGGATAACCTTTTCGATGCCCATGCCACTGTGGCTGACATCCAGGTGTGAACTCTAGTCATTCCCATGGCCTGTGTTGTGTGTCTATCAGCTTTGGAGCTACTCCTGCTGTGACAGATTGCTGGAGAGTTCTTCAGGCCTTCAGGGGGTGACCTAGAACCTAAAACTGACATCATCTTCCCAAGCAGACCTGCAGACGAGGGTAGTATATTAACAGTACCTCAGAGGCAACAAACTTCTGATATTATATCCTGGAATACTGCTGGCCTGGCAAGTAAGTTCTCAGACCCCTCATGGTTATCTTTTATTAGGTAATTTAAAATCATCTGTCTACAAGAAACGTGGCTTGTGGATCAGAGCTTACTATAAGGCCTTTTTTTCCCCGGCAATTCCCTCAGTAACATGGAGCTCAAAGGGATGACTGGTTACTTATATTTCGCTGACCCTAGAATGTTGTATCCAATTATTAGCCACCACGGTAGTTTCACAGACGTTTGTTCTGATAAGAAGGGCCCATGTGATGGGTTTAGTTAATTTCTATAATTCAAATACTAATGAACAAGGGCATGGCAATATCCAACAGCTGGGATCTCTACTACACCTGTTGGGTAGCAAAGTTGGGAGTAATATTTGAATTATGGGAGACTTCAATACCCACCCTTGTGGAGATCCCAGGGTATCTTGCCTGAGAGAGTTGGGATGCTCACGGGTGGAAGGGATCCACTTTGAACATAGTACCCAAGGGGACAGTTTGAATACCATCATGCAGGAATTTAATGTGTTATCTTCCTGGACCCTAGTAGATAAATGCTGCTTTATGGAAGTGCCAACATTTAAGGGGAAAGGGCGGGGAACGATTATTGATTACATTATATTTTCATCCCCCCCCCATATTACTTTTTTGATAATTTTGTAGTGATGGAGAATGTTCATAGGGATCACAACCCCCTCAGTATTTCATGCTCCAGACCTGTCTTATTTGCTAAAAATGTTGTTGCACCAAATGGTGTTGCTTGACCCACAAGTGGAAATAGGCGACTAAAATGGTCACAGATATCTCCGGAGGGTTTCTATGAAACTATCAAGGAGGTCTGTGAAGAGGACATAGCGTCTTGTAATTCTGCTGGGGCTACCCCAGATACTATCATGAGTGCTTTTGGAAATATTTCCCATACAATAGGGGATCTACTATCAGCCCCACAAAGCAAAAAGGGTAGCCCCAAACCAAGATGGTTTGATGCTGCATGCACACAGGCCTCTAACAACCTACATAGGGCCCTTAAAGGAACTCCTAGGAACCGCATCCTAATAAAGGATATGCGATCTGCCTATAAAAAAACACTGGCAAACAGGAAATCTAGTTTGAAAAAGATGGCCTGAATGGAGTTGATCGAAGCATCTACAATTAAAGATAGTGCTAGGTTCTGGGGCATAATTAATAAGCCAATAGTAGATAATGGGGAGGTAAGCTCTTTGGGATCACATATCACAGAGGAGGAATGGGTCTCTTACTTTATAGCGATGTTTGAAGACCCGAATCCCGTTATTTGCTCCCACAACAATTCTGCTGGTGATCCAATTTTAGTTTTCACACAGGGGGAGGTTGAAAGAGGTATTGTCGGCCTAACTTGCAAAAAGGCACCAGGGCCGATTTATTCAAGTCAGACTCTGTTTTTTGGGCACCAATCTTAACCTCTGTACTTAATGCTGCGGCTATGGTGGGATGTCCTGGGTCTTGGGCCACTTCCACCATAGTTCCCATATTTAAGAAGGGAAGCCGGGATAGCACCCATTGCTACCGCCCGATCTTGTTACTTGATTCAGTGGTCAAGGTGGTGGGGCGGGTGCTCCTGGAGAGGCTTACCACCTGGGCGGAGGATATTTATATTTTAGCAGACATTCAATATGGGTTCCGCCCGGGAAGGTCTACAGTAGCCCAGTGCCTTAACCAGACAATGGTTATTAGCAAATATACAATTGCATGGTCGGGAACCATCTACCTGGCCTTCATGGACTTGCCCTCAGCATTCGATTGTGTAAATCGGGAGAAGCTGTGGCGGTCCATGAGGGCCATGGGAGCTGTAATATCCTGTATATTGAGTGTATACATATCTCCCACTACTCCATCTGTAGCACTCAATATACAGGATATTACAGGAGCTGACCGTAGCATTGTGAATTTCCTACAGGATTTACATCGTGAAACCATTGCTTAGGTGCGGTGCTCTGAGAACATGGAGGTTTCCAGGTCGTTTGCTCTACGGAGGGGGGTACGAAAAGGATGTATTTAAGCACCCTTCCTGTTTAACCTTTATATCAATGATCTCGACAAGGTTTTATCAGCTGCAGCTGTTGACTGTCCATACTTAGGGAGACGTCCACTTCCAATTCTTTTATACGCGGACGACGTGGTTCTTATCTCAAGAACTGCTAGGGGTCTACAGTCACTTTTGGAACTTTTCTCCCCTATATGGGAGACCGGATTTGACAGTCAATAATTCGAAATCTTTTGTTAAGCAGTTGGGGGCTCGAAAAAAATAAAACACTTTCAGTTTAGAGCAGGCACAGCTAGGATTCCACACATGGATGTGTTCTCTTACCTGGGCGTGGTCCTAGATGACAAACTTACCTGGGGCCCGTTAAAACAGAGAAAAGAGGGAGATATGATGAGACTGAATGGTGCTGCATTTGATTTCGCCTCAAAACTAGGTAATAGACCAACTGCGGGACTAATGAAAATATATCAAGCCAGAACTGTTGCAACTTCTGCTTACGGGACCGAAATTTGGGGTTATAGTAGTCTGGACCGACTGCAGGTGACGGAAAATACATTTTTAAAGCGCGTGTTAGGAGTGCCTGGAGGTACAGCTAACTTGATAGTGCCCTTTTTGTGTGATACTTTGGCCCTGCGTCCTATTATTTGTTGGTTAAAGACATGGACAAGCGAGCACTTGTTGATGACGCAACAAATTTTAAAAGATTGCTTGAAACTTGACAATATGTTGAGAATCCCGTGGTTTCAGTATATAAAACAAATGCTGGTAAAACTTAATCACTCAAATCTTTTCAGTAACCCTGAATCAATTTGTAAATAAGACATAGGATTAATTAAGGAAGCTTTTGTTACTCTGAAATCACAGGAAAGAGAGGAGATTGAATTGTTTAAACCTAGTGTGCGCAAATTTGTTGTTGAAAACCACACTAGGGGCTGAGCCATATCTACTGGGGGCCCTCACGAATTATGATCGCTATCTGTTGACCAGGTTTCGTTTAGATCTATTTCATCTCCTGCTTGCTGTACCAAGGGGCTGCAGGAAAGGTCAACATTTAGCACCCTGTGGTTGCGACGAGATGTCCCCACAGGATATTTTACATTTTATGTTTTTATGTAAGTTTTATGATGTCCCCCGGAAATATTTTTTAATTCCTGTTTTAAAAAAGATGAATTGTATACAGGCTCGGCAGCTCTCCTGTTTCTGCAACTCTTGAGGGAAGATTGTACCCCTTTTATTGTCGGTTTTTTAAAGTCTGTAAGTCTTGGGCCAGTTTTGACTAATTATTTTTATATTTATGTCTTGATTTTAAATTTGTAAACAAGAAATGTGAGTACAATCTTTATGTATTAGGTCTGCCTGCTAACGATTATATGTTCTCTGCTTGTTTATATGATGTATTAATGACTAAATCTGTACTGCAGGGCTGTGTTTTAGTATACTTTTATGGTTTTTAATTGTGAAAATCCGAATAAAGTTTATATTGAATTGAATTGATTGCTTTCAAGAGGAAGAGAGGGCAGAGGAGAGGGTACCTAAAAAGCAAGCAGATCACAACATAAACATCAAAGACAGACCCTAAATCACATTTGGTGTCTGGAAGTGGAGTAGGAGAAGGGGAGCTTGAGACCCCCAACATAATCAGCTGCAAAGCAGTCAGTCAGCCTGTGTAAGGAGGAGAAGATTTGAAAGACATTTGCCTGTGACCAAGACTGGTAGCCAATGTCTGCTAGTGTCCATGATGGATGGGGGGACAACATCCAGGGAATCCAAGACCACCTGTCCCGGAGTCTGGTGAACCACCACCTGCCTGCTTGCCAAGATGACGGGGCCCTGCGAGGAAGAGGAGAGCGTTGGAGGGAGTGGGGTCCAGTGGGGAATCGGGTTGTTATCTGTGTGCAGGACAAAGTCGCCGACCTCCGTATTCCAAAGGAGGGCTGCTGTGAAGCAAGCCGTGGATATTGCTATGCTGGACCCTGTTTGCAGTGAGGTGGTGGTGACCCCGAATGCAAGCAGGGGCCACTGCAAAGGGAACAGTAATCATTGTTGTGCCGTTCAGGCCGTAGCCTGTGCGCTTTCAGGGAGCGGTGACCCTGTATGCCAGGAGGGGCCTCCTTGGACAGAGTGCTCTGTGGAGTGGGCTTTAGTCATTGTGTATTGAAGACCCGGTGACCCCGTATGCCAGGAGGAGCTGCTGTGCAGGCATATGCTGTGCTGATTGGGTCAGTGCTCATGTACAGTAGAGATACAGTGATACCGTATGGCAGAGGTGGTCACCCGAATTGGTAAAGATTGTGACCTTACCTGGAACATCAGCAGAGGTGTGAGGATGCTGTGGAAAGAACCACACACCTACTCCTGGACAAGGCATCAGAAAATTCACACCATACTGGGATGGATCAAAGACTTAGCCCACAAGGAGAGCCAGGAGGAACCTTCGGTCATTGCGGGTTCATTACCATGTGAAAGGAATCCAAGACCACTTGGCCTGGACAACCAGCGCCCTCCTGCTTACCAAGATCTGTGTGCCCTGTGAGGAAGAGGGGAGCATTGCAGGGAGCGAGGTCCAGTGGGAAGTCCTGTTGGGTGCACTCCCTAAGCAAGGTGTGTGGAAACAAATGCAGCACGGATTGGGTCGTTGGCTGTATACAGGAGAAAGTCACCAACCTCCGTATGCCAGAGGAGGGCTGCTGTGAAGTGAGCCATTGATATTGCTCCGCTGGACCCTGTGTGGAGTGAGGTGGTGGTGACCCTGTATGCCAACAGCAGCCACTGCACACCATTGTGGGATGGATCAATGACTTACCCCTCAAGGAGGAGCCAGGAGGAACCTTAAGTCGCTTATACAACACAGTGGTCCAGCACACTTAATTTAGGTCAAAGCTTTACAAAAGTAACTAATATAAAAAAATGGAAATTCAGCAGAGTTATTCTTCCAAGTCCTTTATTGATGACTACTTTTTTTCTGTTTTTCAGACAAGATAAATGACCGACGCGCAAACCAACAAGGGAGAGCCTACCGACGACAGTGAGGGGAACAGTCCAACATCCTCCATTATCCTCCTCACCCAATAGTGTACCCGGTGTCAGAGGGTACACTCCAGCTCTTCGCCATGAGGGGAACGGCCCGCAGGAGAAACCGGGGACTACATCTCCTAGCACTACCTCGGGCACCTACGGACAGCGTCATAGATTGGCGCCGCCACCAGCCCTCATTAGCGCACCACGCCTCCCACAGCGCTGTGCGAAGCCAGGGCAAAGGGCAGGCTGTCTGCGGCTGTCCGCGCCAGACCGAGACAGGGCTGGGCCACCCTATTGACCATTTGCTGCGCAGGACAATTAGGTGACTTTGTTAACGGACCTTGCTATAGGAGGATTAGTTTAAAGTTCGTTTACAGTTCGCTGATTGTGCCCCCAGATTTATCACTAGTGTTAAAGGATTAGTTCTATAAATATTATTGTCATTACTGTCTCTTATGCCCATGAGTAGAGTCTAATCTATCAACCAGGTGTTGGGAGACACCGAATAGGCCACTTTCTTTGCCAATTTGTTACCAAAATGTCAAAACGCAAACTAGAGAAGACACCAAAAAATAAGGCTAGCCATGGCCCTACAATTGATGAGTATTTGGTCAAGGCCGTAAGTGCAATAAATGTAGAAATCACCAGGGCAGAGCGTCGACTTTCTCTTGGGTTGACGCATGATCTAGAGAATACCCCGGCCCGGGAGGCAGATGTTCTCCTGGTAAACCCACAACAACCGGTTACTATCTTACCGGGTAACCAAGATATCTTGCCCCTCTCACAGGATGTACCCTCGCTAGATGTGCTAGATGTGCAATCTCAATCATCTAACCCTAGTGAGCCCCAACACCGAAAAAAAGAAGAAATTGTAGAAAAGACCAGACCAATTTGGGGAATACTGCTAAATCTAGAAAAGGGCCCTTGACTCGTAATCTAAACAAGGCCCCAGATAAAATAGATTCCCTTAATATTTTGCCTGACGAATTTGCTAATTTAATTATTTTATCACTTACCCAGAAATCGGAATCTATGCTTAAACCCATAGTTGATAGATTAGATATTTTAAGCTTAGAGGTTGAGAAGCTGGGTACCATTATGAAAACACTGATTGACCTAACTAGGGACAAAGGAACTGATTCTCTCATAACCCAAATACAACTGTTGGATTTAACAACTAATCCAATCAGTGCAACGGCCAACCCAGTTCCCCTAACTAGTTCCCTAATTACTTCAGTGGCTGGGCAGGGTAATCTTATTCCAACATCGCTTAGCAGCCGTGATAAGATGATTACAAGGGGGAATTCACAAATAGACTCACAGAATAATTCCTTAAGATCCCCTAGAGGGGGCCCGGCAGGTAATAAAAACTCCAGCCAAGTCATGAGAAAACCCAAGGGTCCGGAAGAGAGGATAGAGCAGGTTGAGATCAACCTACTGCCTGATTGCAGTCCATATGTAGCTGTCATGGCTAAGTACCCCCGTTAGGGGCGGAGCAAATCGAAAGCCATAGTACACTGAAGAATAAGGTGTTACATTGGCTTCACTGCCACTGTAATTTTCCTGTGGGTCATGCAGACCAAATTCTATTTACCAGAAGAGTGCAGTGGATAGGCCCTTCAAGAAAAACACTACAAGGGGACTGCATTATTATTAACTTTAAGAATCCAACCTGGGCACAAATGTCCCTGGAGAGAGCTGCGGGTAGTTCCAATACCGATTGAACAGCTACACTCTACCCTCTTGTTTTTTTTATAGACATCTGAGTAACCCGTCCTTAGGGGGTAGGAACCTTCAACCAAGCAGATTTATTCCCAACCCTGAAATTCACCCTTTTGTCCCCACATTTAATAGATTCCAGGCATTGAGTTCTCTAGATTTTAATCACTGACTGGATCTAACATGTCAAGAAGGGGGGTGGGGGCAGACCCTGCTATTCTATCTAGACACTGTTTACCCAAAGTCTCTGATGAGCCCCCAATACCACCGAGTAGGTCTTTAAATAATAAGCCAATGACAAGAAATATAGGAGAGATAATTTGGGTAGGAAATAAGCCTAAGGAGGAAAGGAGTAAAGGGCTTGGACTAGCAGTATCCTGTACCACAAGTTTACCATCAGAAGATAATAGCGAGGTAGCTAGTAAAAGTACTAGTAGTGATCCTGTAGTACATAACCAAGGGGGAGGTTACTCAATTAATACATGGAACATCGCTGGTTTCCCAAATAAGACAAACCTGCTTGGATGGAAGGAATTTATTGACACACACGCTTTTGTGTGCTTACAAGAAACATGGAGTACTATAGATGTATATTTTGAGGGGTATACTGCCTGTAATTTGCCTGCGATACAGTCTCCATCGAGCAGAACCAAAGGTTGTCTGGTAATTCTAATGAATAATAACCTTGCAGTGAAAGTTAAGAAAAGCATTAATGTAGGGCATTTTGCACAGTTACTCTGGATATATCACAGGGGAGGCAGGGACGTATTATTGATTAACTTCTACAATAATATATTCAATTCCACCCGCCACACTGTAGTTACAGAATTAAGACAGGAGTTAAGAAAATTGGATGATATTGATTTTCCCAATGTGAACATTGTTTGGCTGGGGACTTTAATCTGTCTATCTGTCCATTGTCAATGACAAAAGCATGTGGGCTCTAATCTGATGAAGGCTATGATTATTCACATTTTTCCTACTCTATTTATGGTAACACCCTAAATGCAGTTATGATAGAATTCGATCTAGATATCCTGCAATGTGCGAACGATGAGAATGGGAAGGCGATTCCGACTTTTACAGGATGGTCATCCGAGAGCAGTATAGATCATGTCATCGTCTCTGCCAATATAGTGCACTTATGTACCACCCCCCAGATTGTTGAATTGTCCATGAGTGATCATAATCCGATAACAACAGAATTGTATATATGGGGGAATAAGATTGTTGATTTGTGTACTGTTGTAAACAATATTGACCCAATACGCCCTAATGGCACAAGAATAAAATGGAAGGGAGCCAACTCAGCTGAATTATCAAAAAAAATTGTGCTGACCTGTGGTTATGAAATAATAGGTAATAGATCGGAAAGTACCAGACCAACTGAGATCCTTGTTAATTTCTGTAGGATTAACAAACGTATATCCAATCTCCTTACAAGGCCACTTCTAAGAAATTAAAACAGGAAAGGGGTTGGTTTGACCATTCCTGTACGGTCTCCCTGGACAAACTGAAACTAGCACTATCGATTTAACCCAGGGATAGTACAGTAGTTCATGCCTCAGAACTGAATACAATTCCAACATCAAATGACGAAAGAAGGAACTACAGCAGGAGGCGTGGGATAATCTTACCCTCGCTGCGGCAACCTCTAATAACAAACTGTTCTGTGACACAGTAAATAGTAAATTTCTTAAAACGAAACTGCTCCAGAACTTTTGGCCCATGTGAGTTGCGTAAAACGGGTGGATCACTTCTCCAGCATCTTCAACCCCAGTGAAATTCCATCTCTAGAAATATCAACGCTAAGTAATTGGCCAATCATCCAGATAGATATTACCCTAGATGAAGTAATGACAGGTATAAGTAACAGTAAGGGGGGTAAAGCACCAGGGGCAGATGGTGTACCCATAGATGTACATAAATCCATACCTGAATTATGGGTGCCAATACTCACTAGGGTGTTTAATGCCGCAGTAATCGAGGGCTGTCCCTCCACATGGGGGGAATCTGTTATTATCCCTATCTATAAGAAGGGAGATAAGTCAGAAGCGAAAAATGACAGACCCATCTCCGTACTTGACTCATCGATCAAAGTAATGAGTAGAGTCTTATTAATAAGATTGGAGGAGTGGGTATCAGAAAATAACATCTTAGCACAATCCCAATACGGCGTTAGAAAAGGCCTGGGTACCACGGAACAGAGTATCAACCTGGAGCTTTTAATAGGGAAATTCACTAAAACCAAAGAGGGCCGCCTTTTTTTATGCTTTGTAGATTTAAGCAGCGCTTTTGATTTGGTAAATCATGGTGTTCTTTGGCCTGTTTTACTTAAACTGGGTGCACCCAAAGCTATCATCTATTTTTTAGCCAGGCTGTACGAAAACCTAACAACAAAGTCCGGTACGGCCATTTGGAAGAATGTACTCCCAATTTTAAAGTAAAACGTGGTATTCGCCAAGGCTGTGTGTTGGCTCCATTGCTTTTCACTTTATTTATTAACGAAGTGGATGTGGCACTTAAAATGATCCCGGCGGATTCCCCTTTAGTGGAGGGTAAAGAGACACCAGTTCTGCTTCACGCAGACGCCGCCGTGCCGTGTTGTTATCTAGAACATCGATGGGTTCGCCACCTTCATAAACAAAAGGTTGTTATTGATAAATAAAACCAAAACATACACAATGGTGTGCGGCCGGAAATATAAAAGCCTGAAACCTTTCATAATTGAAGGTAATAAAATAACAAACTTGGAGTCTTTCTGTTACTTAGGCATTTCATTTTCATCAGATGGGGAATGGAATAATGAAAGGGAAAATGTTCAGGCTAAACTTAGGAAGAGTATATATGGTGTTTTTAAATTTGCCACTAATCTAGGGGACCGGATGGATTAAAGATATGATTGACATTTATAAAGCCAGATGCACTTCGGTTGCACTTTACGGGGCCGGGATATGGGGCCTCCAACCAAGTGGGATTTTACAATCAGAAGAGAATATTTTTTTAAAGAAGCTTTTATGCCTCCCAGCCTCAGTATCAACAGAACTTATTCAGAGTGAAGTTGCCCTTAATTAGTTGATGGATTTAATTGCTATGAGACCACTGCAGCTATGGAGATCCATCTGGTCTAAGGAGGAGACCATTTTTACCAAGGCTATTATAAATGACTGCTTGAGGTTGGAAAATGGAATAAGAATATCCTGGCTTAATTATTTAATTAAATCCTATGGTGATTTTTATGACAGATCGATTATGGAGAACTTTAATGAGCTACCATCGCTGTCTAAACAGGAACTGAAAAACACCTTTTGGCACATAGGATAGGAAAAAGGAATGTAATTGTTAGAAATCAGAATACTTCCCAATTCTATCATATGTACACTACTTCTTTGGGTTTCCAAGGGTATCTTTCATTTGTTACTAGAACCTCCCACCGTTTTGTATTAACCAGAATGAGGCTTGGGTTAGTACACCATCTGGTTGTGTTCCCCATAATGAAAAAGCACTCGACTACCCCATGCCCCTGCGATGGAACAACAAAGCAGAGTACCATGCATTTTTTACTTATATGTGATCTGTTTTTGGCTTTTAGAATAATGTATCTCAAACCACTTTTTAAAAAACATGAGGCCAAGACCACCAACGCTGCTATGTCCCTACTAATGGCCCTGGAAGATCCTGGGGCCTGCTTCTTTACTGCTACATATATTCTCACTTCAATTAAGGCCAGGAAGAGTAGGATGTATGACGGTACAACGCATACCGTTTCAACGCGTGCTTTTACAACGCGTCTTTAACAACGCAAGTCGTTACAACGACTTGCGTTGTTGGGCGCGGATAGTGAATAGTATAATTTACTATTCTAACACCAGTCCCCGTGGATAGTAGGGAAGGTGTTGGAATAGTAAATATACTATTCTTTATCCTTTAGCGCCCTCCAGCGCAAGTCGTGGTTACGACTTGCGTTGTAAAGGACGCGTCGTAAAAGCACTGCGGGGTAACATCCGCGTTGAAAAGGATGTTCCCCGGAAGAGTATGGTATTTTAATGCATCTTATTTATTTGTTTTTTATAAAGCTTGACGTAGATATTTTAGCACTTTGCACTTTATTGTACATGTAATAGTGGTTTTCTTTTTTATTTTAACTCACTTGCTGCTAAATGTTAATTGTTTACATCTAAGCACTTTGCACTTTATATTACCTGCATCATTCGCCTTTTCTCCTTGTTACTGTAACATCATTGCTGCTATGAGCTAACTGTTTTACTAGGCAACATGTATTGAATTTATTTTGCTGCTAAGTATCAAATGTTTACGTTTAAGTACATCTAAGCACTTTGCACTTTAAATTACCTGTATTACTTGATTTTTCTCCTATGGTAACTCTATTGTTGCAAGTGCTAACCGTTTTTCTACCTGGTGACATGTATTGAATTAATAAGAGGGATATGGACCCATAATGATTTCTTTTTAATCTGTTATGCATTATGTATATGCTTTTATGGTTGTTTGCTTCAATCGAATAAAGCTATATTTGAATTGAACTGAACTGAATTGAACTAATATAATTTAAACATTTGTGAATCAAATATCAAAATAAAAAATGGAAATTCAGCAGAGTTATTGTTTCAAATCCTTTTGATGACTTCTTTTGTTTCTTTTTGTCAGACAAGATAAAAGACCATAGCCAACGCGTTTCATCCTCACGGCCTTCTTCAGGGCGGCAAACAACATATATAGCAGCAAACAACATATATATATATATATATATATATATATATATATATATATACAACTAATTTTCATAAATAAATGTACACGTTTAAAATAACTTAGCAAAAGAGTGATAAAAATCGTCTAGGTTATCTTAAACCCATTAACTTTTAGAAATTCATAATATTGTACATTAATTTATTCACATCGTGGTCCATGGGGCGCAATATCATAAGCATAGATGGCTATTTTACACCGTGCTCAATAAAGGTTCTGCTGATTTTACTATATCCCATTGAAATTCACATTATATGTCACAGTGCATCCAATGATTATACTCATACTTTTTGTTACTGGAAGGTATCTATTATTGGTTCCGGTGGGCAGGAGCACTAAAACCTATATAACACACATTATGACTTTTCCTGTCATACAGAAAAAGTTAGCAATTCTTACCAAAAACACACTGTCTGAGGCTTTTGACTGTCTTTGCTGCTGTGTGTGAATTCTCCTTCTAAAATCTGATTGCGTGTGATTGTATCTGTTGAAGATGATTGAAAAGGGAGAGACTTATTTGTACTATGTGCATGATGGACACTTGAATATAGCAAAAAGTATAAGGGCATCCATACCTGATGTTTGCACGTATAATGTGGGGTATTGGTATACCCTCCTTTGCCAACTTATCACAATTGACCTCAAGCCAATTCCAAAGGTGAAAGCGTCCTCTAAGTTATTCGATAGGTAACTAAATGGAAAATGTAAAGAAAAAGAGTGCCATTAAGTTTTCTAGGAAAGATGTATCAAGTTTTTTTCTTATTTAAAAGACATTATGTAAGCTGTGCACATTATCAGTGTAACTGTCCTCTACGTTATATTATAGATGATTATGTTGAAAAAAGGGAAAGAGAAGGAATATCCTTAGGTTTTTCCAAAAGGAAATTCTTAATGTTTCTCCTTAATTAAAAACATTTATGTAAGCTATGCACGATATCAGTGCAGCCAAGTGTTTATCTAGTCCACCGTATGCAAAGGGTAGATACAAGGAAGTGAAAGGAGCTTACCAAGCTCGAGTCAGCAAGGACCTAATAAACATACTTCTATCAGAGTGTAAGCCAGCACGGTAGCGTGGCGTCCAATGTTCTTGTGAGCATTCTCGGCCTGCATTCTGTTGCATACTGTGGGCTTTAAAAGTCAATAGGTTTAAGCTCAGCATTATTTATTTCCAAACCCACCACTTCAAGGGGATATATACAGCCGACATCAACAGTTTTTTTTAAACCCAGTAGTATGGAGATTTGTAGATAAACACTTGGCTGCTCTGATATCATGCACAGCTTACATAAATATTTTGAATTAAGGAGAAATATTAGGAATTTCGTTTTGAGAAACCCTAAGGATGTTTCTTCTCTTGACCTTTTTTCAACATAATCACCTATAATATAACGTAGAGGACAGTTGAACTGATATTGTGCACAGCTTACATAATGTCTTTTAAATACGAAAAAACTTGATAAATCTTTCCTAAAAAACCTAAAGGCACTCTTTTTCTTTAGCTTTTCCATTTAGTTACCTATGGAATAACTTAGAGGATGTTTTCGCCTTTGGAATTGGCTTGAGGTCAATTGTGATAACTTGGCAAAGGAGTGTATACTAATACCCCACATTATCTGTGAAACATCAGGTATGGATGCCCTTATACTTTTTGCTATATTTAAGTGTCCATCATGCACATAGTACAAATGAGGAGAATTCACACACACAGCAGCAAAGACAGTCAAGAGCCTCAGACAGTGTGTTTTGGTAAGAATTGCTAACTTTTCCTGTATGACAGGGAAAATCATAATGTGTGTTATGTAGGTTTTAGCACTCTTGCCCACAGGGACCACTACTAGTTAACTTCTAGTAACAAAAGATATGAGTATAATCATTTTTGTGCACTGTGACATATAATGTGAATTTCAATGGGATATAGTAAAATCAGCAGAATCTTTATTGAGCACAGTGTAAACTAGCATTTATGCTTATGATATTGTGCCCCATGGACTATGATGTGAGTACATCAATGTAAAATATTATGAATTTCTAAACGTTACTGGTTTTAAGATAACCTGGACGATCTTTATCACTCTTACTGCTATGTTGTTTTAAATGTGTAAATGTATGTAAATTAGTTGTGTGTATAAATATATATATATATATATATATATATATATATATATATATATATATATATATATATATATATATATATATATATATATATATATATATATATATATATTCACTGAAAAAACCATAGGTTATAGACCATATATAGTTAGGAATTAGCATTTACAAAACCTTGAAAATTCACTGAAAAAACCATGGGTTATAGACCATATATAGTTAGGAATTAGCATTTACAAAACCTTATTTTACTCACACAAAACCATTGAAATGCCATATATAGTTAGTTGCACTAACTATATATCGCGCACCCGCAATCCACTGCTGATGATGTCACATATTACATCATTCATGACATGGTCAGTGACATCACTGATGACATCACTGATGACATCTCAAATGACATCACTGATGACATCACTGATGACAACATCCAGTGACTGTATGTTTCTGTAAAGTTAAAATATGTCTTACATATTGAAGAATGAGTGGATGTATAAGTGTCTGGATGAAGGATTTAGTAGGTGCATGACTGACTGTATGAGTGAGTGATTAAATGTGTCTCACTGAGTGCATGGGTTAGTGACTAAACTGTTTTAATTTGTGCATCATTGTGTCTGTTGTTCTGTAATCTGCTGCATGTGTTGATCATTAGCTATATGACTAACTATATGAGTTATTGATTGGTTGCCCAAGTATTTGTATGGGAGACTGAGTGTGTGTGTGGGTGGCTGGGAGGTGTATGACTCTGTGCATAGATGTGTGAGCAGTTGATTCACTAGATGTATGGGTTCAAAAGTGCACGTGGAAACAGCTGTATGGGCGGTTGACTGTGTGCATGAGTGTATTGGTGAGTGAATGGATATCTCAGTGCTACATGTCAAAGTAAGTACATATGTAAAACACAGTACATGTGAGAGTTGACATATATAAATAACTGTGCATAAGAGCCAGAGAATGTGTGAGTGGCTGTATGGATCATTGTGAACTTGTATCAGGGATTGTATAAGAGAGTAAATATGTGTTAGTATATGTTTCAATAAGTAAGGTGTGTATAACTATATAGTTGAGGAAATGGAGGTGTGATTTATTCTTTGCAAGACTGACTAGGTGTGTGAGTAACTCCATGGATGAGTGACAGTCTGTGAGTGTCTGTTTACACTGAGTGTATCTAAGGTTATATTAGAGTCTGAAGAGGTTCATCGTATCATCACATGAATGATGTCATCAGTGATGTGATCAGGAATGTCAAATGAGATGTCATCAGTGATGTCATTTGAGATGTCATCAGTGATGTCATCAGTGATGTCATTTGAGATGTCATCAGTGATGTCATCAGTGATGTCACTGACCATGTCATGAATGATGTAATATGTGACATCATCAGCAGTGAATTGCGGGTGCGCGATATATAGTTAGTGCAACTAACTATATATGGAATTTCAATGGTTTTGTGTGAGTAAAATAAGGTTTTGTAAATGCTAATTCCTAACTATATATGGTCTATAACCCATGGTTTTTTCAGTGAATTTTCAAGGTTTTGTAAATGCTAATTCCTAACTATATATGGTCTATAACCTATGGTTTTTTCAGTGAATTTCAATGGTTTTTTATTAGCAAATATCAAAAGCTTTAAAATGTCAAGTACGTGGTAGGTAAAAACATTTTCGTGTTTATGCACGCTGATGTGCTTTGAACGCTGCCCCCCCTCCCCTCTTTTCTTTTAGGAGTATTCTCTCTTTGCAGATAGTGAAGGGTAGGTAACGCAGGCCTTTGCCCCCGTTGTAATCCGTCGTGCCTGCTTCCCTCTCCATTTGATTGATTGTTATCCAAGCATTTACTGTTTTGGAATTGCTTCTCTTTGGTTCATTCTCTATTTACAAACAAGCACATAGTCGCAATACTCTGTTTAGTCTTTGCAGATAGTGAAAAATCGTTAGAAAAAACAAAAGGAATCAAGCAAAATCAGTAGGCCACTAATGGGATCTCTTTTTGACCTCGCTAAAATAGAAACATTAGGAACAACCCCTCATGAGAAATATGAAACTAGTGAGAGGAACCGAGCTCGACGCCATGATGGCTGCAAGACAGCTCGGCTCCGCCGCCCACCCCGGCCAAAATAACGACAAACCCTATGCAAATATTATAAATATATACAACACACCAGCAAAGTAACAGGGTAAAACGTTTTATTAAATAACTATTTACATGGCAGCCTGCTGCAAAATCGATCCAAATACATGCTGCCGTTCCCGGGATTTCTCCCTGACTACTCTGCGGCCTACGAGATGGAGAGGCCGGGGCGTTGACTATGTGGGGCCTCCGGCCGCAACCACAGCACCAACGATCGCTGCTGACGGAGGGGAGCCTTGCCGGTGAGACCACTGATCTGAAGAACCGCTGCCTGCGGTGCCTCCCTGAGCCGCTTGACGGAGGCCCCCGAGGGGCGGTGTGGTGGCGCGGACTCGGAAGGGGCGCTTGGCTCCTGCCCCCTCCCCAAGTCTTGTTGCCCTGCTGTGGCTTGAGATCGCCCCCGACATAGGCGGCCGGCTCCCGGGGTCCGGCGGAACTTTTTGTCTTTTGGTGACTCTTCCATTCTGGACCTTGTCCCACAATCCGTTTGACCTGAAGACACGTCCTGCGGTGCCCTGGTCCGACCATCACATATACCTGCGCCAGGAGACGGCGTGGGGTGCACTGGAAGGAAGAGGCGGCACGAACGAGCCTCCCCCACCTCCCCAGGTGGAGGTTTCTCAGCTGCACCCCAGCGCTTAACTCGGCATCTGAGTTACGCCCACTCTTCCGGCACAGTGCCTACCTGCGCCACGAGACGGCGTGCGGTGCACCGGAAGGGAGAGGCGGCGCGAACGAGCCTCCCCCACCTCCCCAGGTGGAGGTTTCTCAGCTGCACCCCAGCGCTTCACTCGGCAGCTGAGTTACGCCCACTCTTGCGGCACAGTGCCTCTCTCGGCCAGCTGAGTTGCGCCTGCTCTTGCTATTACAGCGTCTCACCCGCCATCCGGCTGAATTGCACCCACTCTTGCGGTACAGCGACAGGCGGCTGCCACGGAGCTCACGAAATGGCTGTCGACTCCACAGACTTGGGCCTGGCCTGCAAGGATGGCTCTGGGCAACCCTGGAACTCGGACGCTTGACTGCTAGGGCATGGGCCCCATTCTTAAAAGCGTCCCCTCAGCCTTGAAGATTCTACAAGAGTCACCGGGGCCCCCGACTCCCGCAGACTTCCGGTGGGGAGCGACTGCCATGATTGCTCGCGGAACGGTCACGACGTAGCCACGGGGTGCTCTCATGCTGACGCCAGCTTCAGTCTGAAACATCCAGAAACACTGTAGTATCGCGTTGTCGCGTAATGCGTCATATGACGCGCCGCGTTAGCGCACCCGATGCGCGAAGCGAGGCGCGAAACGCAGCTTCCCGGAAGCGATCCGGGGCGCGGCGCGGAGCACGTAACGTAAGTATAACAGGTCATGTGACTTGTTAATAAAAATTTTCATTGGTTCATTTCACTTTTGGTTTCCTAATGATGTAAGGCTAGGTCATGTGACCTAAAAATGACACTTTTCATTGGTTTAGAACTATTTTTTTTATCCCAAATGATGAAAACCCCTCCTTGTTTCCTCACTCTGACTTTCATCTTTGTGAGAGGAAGACCTACAGTGCCTCGCTCGGCCACCTGAGTTACGCCCGCTCTTGCGGCACAGTGCCTCGCTCGGCCAGCTGAGTTGCGCCCACTGTTGCGGCACAGTGCCTCGCTCGGCCAGCTGAGTTCCGCCCACTGTTGCGGCACAGTGCCTCGCTCGGCCAGCTGAGTTCCGCCCACTCTTGCGGTACAGTGCCTCGCTCGGCCAGCTGAGTTCCGCCCGCTCTTGCGGCACAGTGCCTCACTCGGCCAGCTGAGTTCTGCCCACTCTTGCGGCACAGTGCCTCGCTCGGCCAGCTGAGTTCCGCCCGCTCTTGCGGCACAGTGCCTCACTCGGCCGGTTGAGTTTCGCCTACTCTTGCGGCTACAGCGTCTCACCCGCCATCCAGCTGAGTTGCGCCCACTCTTGCGGCCTACGACATGGAGAGGCCGGAGCGTTGACTAGGCATGGCCTCCGGCCGCAACCACAGCGCCAACGATCGCTGCTGACGGAGGGGAGCCTTGCCGGTGAGAGCCACTGATCTGAAGAACCGCTGCCTGCGGTGCCTCCCTGAACCGCTTGACGGAGGCCCCCGAGGGGCGGTGTGGTGACGCGGACTGGGAGGGGGCACTTGGCTCCTGCCCCCTCCCCAAGTCTTGTTGCCCTGGTGTGGCCTGAGATCGGCCCCGACATAGGCGGCCGCCTCCCGGGGTCCGGCGGAACTTTTTGCCTTTTGGTGACTCTTCATTCTGGACCTTGTCCCACAATCCGTTTGACCTGAAGACACGTCTTGCGGTGCCCTCGCAATGCGGCCTGGTCCCTGAATGTGTGCAGGTGGACAGTATTGATTGGATCAAGATGGCGGCTTCACACAAAGCTGACTCAAGTGTTGCTGCTGATGCTATGCAGACAAAAACTGGTTTTCAGTTTGTACATTCTTCAGGATTTTTCCATCCAAGGCTGGTTGAGAGTTTGTAGAACGATGGCTTCAGATTTTCAACATACTACTCTTCAACATTCTTCATAAATGTAACAATGTGAGACTCACTAGGAGAACGGCCGTTTATCTTTCCTTTCAAAATGCTGCCAACAATATTTTCTGAATGGAAGACACCATCTTGTAGCATAAAGGGCTGCGTCAAGGGTGGTATTGCCCAGAATGTCTTGTTTTCTAGTGCTCGTAATGACGAAGCCAGAACTGCCGAAAGGGATTCTGGTCCTGCCGCTACTTATTGGAGACATTGAACTATACTCTGGACCTGCCTGGCCTCGACCAAAATGGCGCCAGTATGGGAGCGACTTGCAACTCCTTATGACGTTCTAGTTACTTATCCTGGACGTTATGGGGGATGTATGCGGTCTTTGTGCACATAGCGGGCGGGGAAGGGTACTGACTGGGAATACGAACAACCCTATTGATGTCGATTTTTCATTATTGATTATTGTATTAATAAAGCTTCGAAGTAATGTTACCCATGATACTCGCCCATGGTGTGCGTATGGACGATTTTATTGTAACTGATCCTGTTATACTTTCAATTAAAAAATCAACCTTCACTGATTCTGCAACCGTTTGTCACGTTTAGTTTTTTCAATTAAATGGCTCGCTTGTTACATACTCCTATACCCCTGGCTTTTGAAAGACACCATCTTGTAGAATAAAGGGCTGCGCCAAGGGTGGTATTGCCCAGAATGTCTTGTTTTCTAGTGCTCGTAATGACGAAGCCAGAACTGCCGAAAGGGATTCTGGTCCTGCCGCTACTTATTGGAGACATTGAACTATACTCTGGACCTGCCTTGCCTCAACCAAAATGGCGCCAGTATGGGAGCGACTTGCAACTCCTTATGACGTTCTAGTTACTTAGCCTTGACGTTATGGGGGATGTATGCGGTCTTTGTGCACATGGCGGGCGGGGAAGGGTACTGACTGGGAATACGGACAACCCTATCGATTTTTCATTATTGTTTATTGTATTAATAAAGCTAGAGATAAGTCAAGTACGTGGTAGATCAAAACATTTTCGTGTTTATGCACGCTGATGTGCTTTGAACGCTGCCCCCCCCCCCTCATCATTTAGATTACCACCGCCCATTGCACAAAAGCGTACCGGGCGCTCCCCACGCAAAAAAAACGTTTTTTTGGGGGGGGGGGGTTGGTTTTTTTTTGCCCCGCGGGGCCCTTTTAAAGCCTCCACATCAAACCTAGAGGGTGAGGGAGGATCTACTATGCCCCCTTATGGTCATTTCCCCCTTTGTTTTGGCCTCCTCTTGTCTCTCGATCCTACCGAGAGACAAGATGGCGGCCGCTCCGGACTGTTTAGAATGTTGACACCGGAGAGCCAATCAGCTTCGCTTCGCGAAGTTCCGTTACGCGTCAAGTACGCGAACCGGAGCGCTACCCGGAGCGCTGTTACAGATATATATATTTTTTTGAACGTTAATTTATCAAAATCCACTGGAGCACATATATTGAGACCTAGAAAAGGCACATCGGGCTAACAGTCACTACAATTTTGCCAAGTTTCATGCAAATCCATTCAGCTGTTCGGGCTAAAAGTGAGGCCAACCGCCCTATGGAAATTAACATGGGAAAAACGCGTTTTGGGACCCCCCTTTTTTCTCGGCCCCCCTTGACGAACCCCCCCCCCCAAATTTTCAGGGGCTGCTCAGAAACAAAATGTTCCATTTTCCTGAAAATTTCAGCCAATTCCGTCCACAAACGCCAAAGTTATTAGACATAGAATTTTCAAAAATCCCATAGAGAAAAAATCCTAACTATATATACCTACTGGCGACCGCCAGTAGGTAATATATATATATATATATGAAGTCCGTGAGGATGAAACGCGTTGGCTACGGTCATTTATCTTGTCTGAAAAACAGAAAAAAAGTAGTCATCAATAAAGGACTTGAAAGAATAACTCTGCTGAATTTCCATTTTTTATATTAGTTACTTTTGTAAAGCTTTGACTTGACTTAAATTAAGTGTGCTGGACCACTGTGTTGTATATGGAATTTAGAGATACTGCGTATCTCTGGAGATTTAGGGGTATTGATTCTCCAGTCGCTAGCACAGAGAGCATTTGAATAGAAACTACTCCACTAAGGCTAGGTGCAATCTGTCTTTGCCTCAATCCCCTTCCAATTTGTATTGGAACCTTCAGTCGCTGCAGGTGCATGACCATGGAAAAGGAACTCAGGAGTCTTTGAGTGCCGGCTGCCTGGGATGTGTGCAGTGAGTTCACCTGAACCATTTGCTGCTGCTATGGTACCCACATAGGGGGTTTGCGCCAGAACTCCAGACGCTCCTATCCTGCAGGTGCTGGATAGACCGAATTTGGGCCAGTTGGTCTCTGGGAACCTGCTTGCTAGCCAGTGCAGTGGTGCTGGAACATTTTTAATTTTAAAATAGAGTTGGACTGGATTCTTGAGACTTGGACAGCTAGTGGGGCTTTCCCTGGATGCTGCATATAGTGAAAGGTGAATAACCCAGTAGTAACTTCAGGGGCATTGTGTAGTTGTTTGTGAATGTCGCAACTCCCTTTGTGTTGTTTGCAGCAAACTATATATATTTTTTTATCCAGCGAGCATTTGACTAGAAAATCATTTATTGCTGCATGTGCTTTGATTTGTTAACCTGTGTCCACTCCCTGTATCCACCTGGTCCCGAGTGAGCCTTAGACCCACTCAGACCATCCTCTTCCTGTGCTAAAGGGGCATTTGGTCAAGTTGCTCAGAATTCATAGTAGGTTAGGGACTAATAGGCCTCAACCCCCATGGTTGGGCCAGTTACTCCTGCTTGCCCTATAGCACTCTCAAAGGGGTTTGACAATTGGTGGGAAGCAGTGAAGGGACCACAGTTTAGGCGCTTGTATAGAGGAGTGGCATTGGCCATTTCCAAATTACCCAGTAATACAGTAAGTCCAGTTTTTTACCCACAACGGAGACACTCATAGACAATGGAAAACACAGGGTTGGGAAAGGCCTCAGCACCATTTCAATAGATCAGATGAAGGATGTATGTAGGAAGAGCGGGTGGAGGACTCCCAGAAGTAGGGACGGATAGGTCTTGCTAATTTCATTAGGGACCAGTTTGAGACACTGGGTAAAAAGGGATGAGATGGTAGTTTGATATGGGGAGGGAACCATGATAGGAACCCAGGAAGGGAGCGCTGTGGATTCAGGCTTTAGGATCCCAGACAGATCTATTCCAGACACACGCAGAGTGTGTCACCAAATGCATTTTCCAGAGTTTTACCAAGACACTCGCCACCTTTAGTTTAGAGAAAACCTCAGGTGTGCTCACCCTTGAGAAAGAGAAACATAGGATGGCAGCAATGACAATTCCACCTTGGATATGTGACTCGGCATCAAATTCAGTCCAGGTTGTGGCCAAGTTTCCAAAAGTTCTTGTGCTTGTGCATGTAGAAGATCAGGACATTTTGGAATGGTTTATGCACTTTAAGATTGCTTTTAATTCTCAGGCCTTAAATGAGATGTTAAAGGCAGCTGCCTTAATGAGGTGCATACTGTTGGCATCCATCAAGGAGAGAATCTCTGTGGCAGACCAGATGGTCTATGAGCAAATGAAGGAAGCTATGATTAGGAATTTTGGGCTGAAGCCAGCTCAGTACCTTCAAAAAGTTTGTGACTGCAAGAGATAGGATGGCATTCCATTTGGAACTTGGATTAATGCTGTATTGCTAGATTGGAATGAGTGGGTAAGATGGATGGAGACCAAGGTCTTTCAGCCTCTTAACCAGGTGATGGTGACAGAGGCTGCTGAACCCTACTTATGCAATGCCTGTCTGACTTGACAGAGAGGGATCCAGAGAAATGTGCAGTTATGGTTGACAGGTGATTAGCTAACAAGGTTCATAAAATGCTAGAGCAGCAAGGTTCTAAGCCAAAAGGGGAGAGGAAGTCTCCACAGACTGGTTTCAAACTGGTGGGAAAGTACCAGGGCAATTCTAATGGGCTCAATGAGGGTTCAGGAAACATTTAAATGGTAATGGTGTGTCTTTAAAGAAACAGCATGAGAAGGGAGGGCAGGAAATTCCTTCCAAGTGCAAGGTGGTAACTTGTTTAAAGTGACATAAGGTAGCACACTTTAAGAATGATTGTCAGGCAAAAACATGACCCAGCAACACCTGTGATTTCAAACATGTTAAACGTGAGCGAAGGGGCCAGAGAGGACCCAGTTGTGCTCAACCTAGTAGCTCTGGGCATCTGGGAGAGAGACTCAGATGCTCTAAAACACATACATCCTAAAACAATGGGTTTGTGCAGGAAGTTAGTATTGATGTGAGGAAATTGCCTGCCCTGAGGGATGCTGAAGCTTTTCGCTCTATGGTTGAGAGGAACTACCTTAAGCCTAAGGAGATACTTCCTGGGGCCAACATACAGGTTTGGTAGGCAATTGAGAGAGCATGGAGTATCAGCTTGCTGGGGTTAAGATTGGGCTGAATGGTAAGGCAGCCAAGATTGATGTTGGGGTAGGGAAAAGCAAGGTACTGAATGTCTCTTGGGCAATTATTTGATTGCCCCTGGTTTGGTGACAGGATCAGAAGCCTTCATGGCTCGGACATAAGCTATGTGGACCAGAGAAGAGGCTACCCATAAGTCTCAGATTGGGACTGGGATCATTCATGACTTGCAGGGACCAGCATAAGGCTGTTTGCAGGGAAGGGCAAACTCCAGAAGGCAATATCCGGGGAGGTCATCATTTCTGTTTGAGAGGGAGGAGAGGATGAGGGTCCTGAAGCAGACCAACTGATGGGATCGATGTCAGTTCCAGAGCTTCAGGATTTACTAGCTGCTGTAGGGTCTACCGGGAAGATTTCCTAAAGGCACAGGAAGAGTGCCCTGCACCTGCAGGACTTCAGAAAGAAGCGGAGAAACAGGTCAGCAAAGGAGTGTTAGGGAATCATTAAGTTAATCAATCAATGAATTCAGATTTGTAGGGTGCAGCTAATCATCCATGACGGTATGCAGGAGCTAGGTTCTTGCTGGGATCAGTTGAAAAGCCAGGCCTTGAGTTCCTTTATGAATTCCGGGAACAAGGATGATGTGCAAAGGTGAAAGTCATTTGAGGACTTGGTAGTGAGGTAAGAGAAGGAACGTCCTCCACTTTGACTTCTGTGGATGCTGGGAATGTATGAAAGGGAAGGGAAGCACAGGTGTCTGGAGGGATGGAGGCAGTTTAGGAGGCAGTTAAGGTATACTGGTCCCTACTCATGGAGGGCTTTGTAAGCTTGTATCAGCATCTTGAATTGGTATCTTTTCTGGATGGTGAGTCAGTGGAGGTTCCTGAGGTGGGGGTGATATATGTTCACTGGGGGAGGTAAAATATTAGTCTGGCAGCAGAATTTTGTATTGTCTGGAGTCTCTTCAAGAGCCAAGTGGTGATTCCTGCGTAGAGTGCATTGCCGTAGTCCAGCCAGCTGGTCATCAGGGCTTGAGGAACAGGTTTCCTGGTGTTGACTGGGAGCCATCTAAATATCTTTCAGAGTATGTGAAGGGTGTGGAAGCAAGAAGAGAAGACCGCATTTATCTGGCAATTTGTGATGTGTCTGTTGTTCAGGATGATGCCAAGGTTGCTGAAGTGGTTTTTTAGTGTGGGTCCGAGATCGGAGGGACACCAGGTGTTCCACAGGGAGGTGTTGGTCCAAAATATCAGCACTTACCTGTTGCCCGCATTGAGCTTCAGGCAAGTGTTCTTCATTCAGTTGGGGACTCTCATCATGCAGTTGTGGAAGTTGGTCCTAGTGGTGGAGGGGTCTTCTGAGAGCGAGAGGATGAGCTGGGTGTAATCTGCGTAGGAAATGACGTTTAGACCACGGGTTCTGACGAAGTTGGCCAGGGGCATCATGTAGGTGTTGAAAAGATTTTGCTGAGAGATGAACATTTAGGAACTCCACAGATGATGCTCTGGGTTCGTGCTATGAGGAAGAATGCGATTCGTTTGAGGGTCTCTCCTTGGATCCCGATGTGGAGTTGTCTCTTGATGAGTGTATGGCGGGATATGGTATTGAGCGCTGCTCAGGGACTGAGGAGGATCAGGGCTGCTGTTTCATATTGGTGGAGGAGGCTTCTGATGTCGTTGGTGGTAGTGGTCAGGGCGTTCTCAGTACTGTGATTGGCATGGAGCCCGGATTGGGAGGTGTCCAACAGGTTGTTTCTCTCCAGGTGTTCAGTGAGTTGGTGTTTGATGGCCATCTCAAGGACTTTTACGGGGAAGGGGAGCAGAAAGATGGGGAAGTAGTTCTTGAGTTTACTGGGGTCGGCGGAGGGATTCTTGAGGAGGAGTCTGACCTCTGCATGTTTTCATCTGTCTGGTGTGGGAAGGTGGCCATGGTGATGGATGTATGGAGAATGGAGGTGGGTTTGCAGCTGATTTCCTTGCTTCCAAGGTTGAAGAGGTGGTGGGGGCAAGGGTCCGTGGGTGCTCCAGAGTGGATGGAGTTTATGATGGGTGTGTGCTCTGTGTGGTGAGTTGCTCCAATGCAGTGAACGGATGGCTGCCGGAGGCATTGGTTGGTGTAAGGAGGCTACAGAGGTCGGTGGATTGGGGTTCAAAGTTTTTGTAGATGGTGGACATCTTGTTGTGGAAGTAGTACACCAGGGTATCACATAGTTCCTGGGAAGGGGAGATCGTATTCTCATGACTGATGGGCAGTAGAACTCTCTGACAATGCTGAAGGGTTCTCTGCTGTGGCTGGAGCTTGCTTCAAAGCAGTCTGCCGGGGCGCCTTTTTTCATGTCTATTAGGCCTTCGTGGTTTTTGTTGGGGCTATCTTGAAGGGGACTTGGTCTGTGGGATCTTTGCTGGTATGCCATCTTATTTCCCGCCGTTTGCAGTTGCTTATCATTTTCCTGAGTTCTTGTGTATACCAGCTGGCCTGTTTGGTGGATCTGCTGGTCTTGGCAAGCTTGACTCTGTCAGCGCAGTTCATGATCCAGGTGGAGAAGTTCTGGATAGCCTGTTCAAAGTTGGTTACGGAGTCGGGATGGGTGGTGTCGTGGGAGTTCTTCTATTGGGTCTCTGACACTATGTTCCAACTCCGGTGGGAGGAGCTGGGAGGTGGTGTGCATGGGGATCCTCCGATGGTGAAGTGCCTGATGTTGTGGTCGGACCAGGTGAATTTGGTAACATGGCTGTATTTGACTATGTTGCTTGCAGTGAAGATCGTGTTGAGTGTGTGTCCTGCGCTATGTGTGAGGTTAGTGACCTGTTGGGTGAGGCCGACTGTAGGAAGCTGGGTTCTTGTTGCAGTACCACACCACTTTTAGCTAGGTATTTGATGTAACTCTGACTGAAGCGTACTGGGTTCATCTAAATAAGGTCCCCAGTACCAATGTTCCCCTAAAAATGTTTAATTATTTATCAAATTTAGGTACATGGAATGGCCAAGGCAAAATCATGAGCCAAAGGCTAACTAGGCATTTTCACAGGCCACACTTTGTGGGTTTGGGGTATAAAGGGAATGGGTGCGTTCAGCATCTCTATGCACAACCTTGCCTTATGAGTTCTAGAATAGGAAAACCATAAGCAGGCTGTGATCCAAGCCCACAATGTGTTACCTATTAAATTTAAAAAAATTTACAAAAGGTTGGTTTATGAGAAGTTATGGTTATATACTCAAGTCACAAAATAACATATGTAATTTAAAAACATCCAAATTCTTCTAACAATTTATTTTTCAGCTAAAATGTTGTTATAGTTAACATCAAAACTCAATGGCTGTAGCTTTCATACACATATTACTATACGCATTAACATGAAATTCAACACTTTTGAGAGTGTTGTACATTGGCCCATGTGGATGATGGGTACAGGGCCTCACAGAAGACACTATAATAATCTATCACATCACTATGGATAAAGTATTGTTTTTTTAATCGTGTATATGCTTTAATTCACTGAAGTTATACTGTTGCTTGCTGTTGTTTATCGTTACATCACAACAAAGTTGTCGAATCCCTGGGCCCAATCCCTGTGAGAGTATAGCCCTACGTGCACGGTTTTCGTCCACGTCTAACCCACTTTGCATGACTTTGCACAACTGGCAGTGGCTGTTGACTACAGGGTGTGGTATATGACCACGCAACACCCATGCAGATCCAAGCCCCATTTCCAACAAGCAAAATATGCTTTTACATTATCATCACTTTCCCATAGGCTTGCAATGACAGGAATTCTCAGTTCACTGAGCACAGCAATAATGATTTCTAGTTTCTTACCTAATTCTCTTCTTAATTGTGTTGTTTCTTGTGAGATATGGGGCTACCAGGCCTGGTTTATCAATAGTGAGGTCATTGAGCAGAATCGAGACTGATTTGCATATCACTGGGTCCAAATTGAGGTGGCATGGTGGGCAAACGACCAGTGTTAGAATGCTATCCTGAGCAATTGCCAGTGGCTATCATTCCTCCCGTCACCTTTTGTGTGGTTGTTATGTATAGTTTATTTATCAACAGTAAACAACACCCAAACATTTAAATTCCCATCACTGCAAGTGATTAACTGCAACTTAAAGAAAGCAGTTTCATAAATATCACTGTTCTACAGACGCAATACGTTCTTCCGAACGCAAAGGGTGATTTGTTTAATTTTAAATCACACTTTTTTCAAGCCAACTACTCCAAAATAAAGGCAATATAAAAATAAATAATGGTAAATATATGTATCCTGGATCTTTATTGCCATCTTGGAGTTCTGGTGACATTTACACACGGCTCGTCGTTCAGCCTTGTGGTGCATGGCCACCACATTGATGGCTGCACAAACAACCTTCTGAAGCGTAAACTATATGTTGAGCACTTGGGAAGTCGTGTGGACTTTGAATGCTTTATTCCAATTCATTAATAAGGCTGGTGGCCATGGGTTGACCCCAGTGGCGGCTTCAGGGCATTTCATCCCTTTCAATTGGTAGGAGCCCGACCTTCTTAATGGTCCCTTCACCATCACGATGGAGAGTGCCAGGAGCCAGCTGCTTCAGCTAAAGGCAGGCTGGGAGCATTTATAAAACACAATGTTTTAGTATTTGCCTACCAAATATCTTCTATTGGAATGTGGTCCAGATATGTTCAGGGCCCCTCTTGCCTTCAACCATCCCTGGTCGATGCATTTTCATTCAGAGATCTTGTTCACCACATAGAAGCATTAGATGCCTTTGAGTTTTCCTATGGTTACTATTTTGTAGAAACAACGAAACCCAACTTTAGACGGAAAAAACTAACAGCATCCCTATGGGAGCTATGGAATAAACCTGATAGAAATGCTATACTTATTTACAATACATTATTCAAAACATTGCCCCTTAGATTTACTTGATGTGCATCATATTTGTAATGAACATCCTTTTTGTCTATACCTAGTACGTGATTTCCTATATTTCTAGACCTAGTTCTTGTAAATCTAACTCACTGCACAGATCTAGTACACCCTTGTGCTCTGCTCTGTTTAAACACATTCGAAATAAATCTCTCAGAAAAATGTATTCACCATAGAATGAAAATCTATACCCATTGGAAAGTTTTACCGTCTGACTTTTCGTCGTGTACTACAATGTTGCTTTGGCATTGATTGCTCAGCCAACTGCTGGATTTTCTAAAAACATCAGTGAAAATAGATGTATTGAGATATTAAGTGATCATGTGGTATTTTCGCGAATGTTCAGTCTGTATACAAGGATTTAAAATGATTAGTTCAAACGTTTTCTCTGATGTCTAATAGTTCAGCTTTAAACTCATGTTTCACAGGGAAACGATTGGTGTCTGAGAGTAGAAGGTCTACATTTTTAAAATGGTGAGCTACAGGCTAGCCAGGTTTCTTATTAATTAGTGGAGAATTGTAATCTGTGTAGTGCATATGGAGATACTTTACTGTTTTGCCTACATATTGTTTATTACAGTTTTATTTTGTTGGTACTGGATCACATAAATGCCATAAATTGATTGGCAGGGTAAATGGCAAGTGTGGCCCGTCATAAGCTCCTCCTCTCATTAGCTGACCCATGACAAGTGCAGCCAGTGAGAGGAGGCGGTGGAGCTCTTCTATTTCTCCTTTCCTTCATCGAGGCCTCCAGGAACAACCAAGGCCTTCTGCTTTCCCTCTCCTCTCACCACCCAAAGTCACCACCACAGCCGGTTTGTGCTTGTTGAATGTTAGTTGCATATCTGTATGTATGAATGTATGTGTATCTTAGCATGAGTGCTGTGAATGGGTGTGAGCCTATGTATTCACTTGTGAATGGTGGGTGTATGTGCGCGCTTCTGTGAATCTATGGGTGGGAGTGACTATGCATGTGGTTGGGTGTAAGAATGTGTATGGTCTTCTGAGTCAATGAGTGGAAGAGAGAGTGAGTGTGTTTCTACTCCACTACTCATGCACATTACGGGCCCTGACTGGTAAATGGTACAGTGCCGGATTTAGGGCAGTGCGACTGGTGCAGCCGCACTGGGCTCTGACCTTTGGAGGGGAGCACTGAGACCTCAGGGGGGTGCTGTGTTTAGCAATATCTTATGATAGGAGAGATGAGGGCACTTTTGCAGGTGGTAGGTAGAGAATCCGACAAGGTGGTCATGGGAGGTGGGGGCGCCAAAAGTGATTGTTGCACTGGGCGTTAAAGCCGGCCCTGAAATAGCATCTTTCATCATCGGCTCTGCCTGTAACAAAACTTGTGAATTATGATATTTGTAAGGTGGATTCACATTTTATGCATCTTTTAGAATCACAGCAATGAACCCCTGCATTTGTTATACTTTGTTTAATTCAAGCACTGACAATAAGTCTCTGTTGCAATATCATTGTTCATAGTTTTGGGGAAAATCTTTATATTACTACAGAGTCCGTGACAGTGATCTAGGTGGTCGAAGACTTCCATAAGAGATTGACCTGCCATTAACTTTAGAAACATTTGACAAATCTCTAAGAAATTTGGCAGACTGTGGACATGTCCAACTCATACTATCCATTTCAAATTTCCTACAGATAGGTTGAGGAATGACAACGTTAAAAGTAGCTTTTGCACTTGTGGCAAATCACTTCAATATTTTAAAAAATATTTATTTAACAACATTTTTGTATGAGTAGGATGGGCTTGATAGGGCAAACTTTAGTATATTTGCACAGATCGGTTTGAGATTGGTTCATTGACCCAAACATTTCAGCTGAAGAGCAGATCTGATTTTCTAACAGCTGTTTTTCCTTTTGTGAATAGAGAGGCTCTTGAACTGCGAATTGAATTCCAAGCTGCTTCACGATGACTAATAATTATTGATTAAAAAATTGTCTCCTGCCAACCTTGAATGTTGCAAACAATTCTTGAACCTTCCCGAAAATGTGCCACTGAAATAATCTTGGGGCATGTTTGAGCTATTTGGGCGCATCCCAACCCCAGGCTGAGGAGTCATGCCACAGCAGTAGAAAGAAAATGTCCTTCATACCCAGAAATACTTTATTAAATCAGCATGCTAGATACTCACTGTTAGAAATGGGGGTCTCTAGTTGGCAGACGTATGCACCTGGTCAAAGTAGAGACCCTTGCTTTTAATAACCCCTGCTCAGCCTCTTGGTAGCTTAGAATGAGCAGACAAGCATATTCCAAAGGCAATGTGTAAAGTATTTGCACCCAGACACACCGTTATACAGTGAAAACACTACAAATAGACACCACACAAGTTTAGAAAAATAAAGTATCTTTATCTAAATCAAACAAGATCAAAATGACAAAAATCCAACATACACAATTGAAAATAAGACTTTTAAAAGTTTTCAAGCAATTCTGTTCATAGAAAACTATGGATGCGTGACTTTTACACAAAGTACTTCAAATGCGTCAAAATTCAGAAGGCCAAACAGCTGCATAGAAGGGATGCATCAGAAAACAGTGATGCATCAGTTATTGCATCCGTGTGGTGGTGATGCGACAGTTCTGCTGCATGCAGGAGGAGTGATGCTTCGAATCTGGACTCTACGGGGAAGTGATGCTTCGATTCCAAAATGGTTCTGGGCTGTGGGTGATGTGTTGGAAAACTTGATGCACGGATGTGATGTGTGTAAATCAGAGATGCGCTGGAGGTCTATGCGGTGTCAGAAAATAGGCGCTGTGTCAATTTCTTCTGCCGCGGTCCCACGATGGGTCGGTTCTTTCAGCCGCACTGTAGGGCCTATATTGGAGTCAGTGCGGGGATCTCGGACTTCAGAGATCGGTGCACAGAACTAGGTGTGTAGTGGATTTTCAAGCCCCTGGCAGGCGCTGCGTTGATTCTTCAGCCGTACAGCGATGGATTGTGGAAATGTCTCCCACTTGGCAGTGCTGCATCGGAAAAACAGGCGCTGGAAGGGCGATGCATTGATTTTCTTGGTTTCTTCAAGCTTTTTCAGCTTCCAGCAACAGAAACAGCCTCCAGGGACCCATAACAGGAATAGGCACCTCCTGGTAGGCCAAAACTCCCAGCAGTGGAGTTCAAGGAAGCCGGTGATGAAGTCTTTGTGTCCTCGAGACTTCAGAACAGGAGGCAAGCACACACAAGGTCTTGCAGATTCTTCTCAAGCAGGTCCAGAGCAAAGTTCCAGTTTTTGCCCTCTCCTTGGCAGGAGCAGCAACTGCAGGCCAACCCAGCAAAGCAACACGCAGCAAAGGGGCAGTATTCCTCCTCACTGTTCTTCAGCTCTTCTCCGCGGCAGAGGTTACTCTTGATTCCCGAAGTGATCTAAAGTTCTCGGGTTTCAGGTCTAATATTTATACCACATTTTATCTTTGTAGTCTTTGTTGCAAGTGTCTCTAAGCTCACTAAAAACCATTTCTGTCTTCCCTGGTCCAGCTTCACTACAGGAGGTGGAGACGGCAATGTGCAGAGCACACACAGCATATTCACCACCACTCTAAAGGCCGAAAGGTCTATTTAGCCTGTCTATGAGTCACCTCGGAAAGGCAGGGCATGCCTCCACCCCACTTGTGATCGTCTAGAGTGAATGCACATCCCCAGCTCCTGTCACTCCAAAACCAGACAGTGAATACACAAACAGGCAAAGCCACACAGGATGGTTAAACAAGATAATTCCCACTTTCTAGAAGTGCTGCGGTAACAAATTATGGACGGAATGCTGAATGAATCAAACATTCACCCCCAAAAAAGAGATCTGGTTAAATCCATCGTTCTTTTGCTCAGTACGCCACCCCTGTTCGGGCCCAGCCATAGGCAAATCAGTCTTGACCCTGTTCCTCATGGGAACAGTCCAGCCCGAACAGCCAGTCCTCCCTGGACTGGAACCAAGCATCCTGGGACCGGTTTCGGGGTAACACCCCTCATCAGGCAGGCTAGCTTGAATCTAGTGGTGTTACACCAAAACCGGTCCCAGGATGCTTGTTTCCGATGTGGACCGAAATCAATTTTGGACCCCCTTCTTTGTGGATTCCGAAGCCTTTCTTTGAAGTGAGTTAAACTGCAGTAGCTTGAGGATGTGGTGTGGCCACCATTTGACATGCAAAGTTAGGATATACTTCTTCTTGCTTCCCATTGCAGACAATTTTGTGTAATGGCTGAGTAATACGATCTATCTCATTTTTGTGCATTTGTCTCAGATTTCTCTGTCAGGGAACACTCAATGCCATCATCTCTTGAGTGACAAGGATTTTAACATGACCAGTCAGATGCTAATATTCAAAATGTCAGTCAGAGCCTAAATTTAGATTTAGAGATGACTCTATTGAATCTACATCTGTGTCTGCAAAAGTAAGATAAATTCTAGGTATAAACCCTGGGTCAGTCTTCCTGGAATTTCCCACTGGTGTCCAGAATACAAACAGCAATGTGGATTAAAATGTTTTCCGAGTTCTAGAGTTGGTCTCTTTTCTCTTTGACAAAAAGCTCCTACCATGTTGGGAACATAGCCTGAAAAGAAACTATGCATTGAGAGCTGAAGACGGCCTGGAAGAAGGGGGCTGCCTGCTGGAAACAGAGGACCTCTAGACTGCATCCCCATGACGTACCCTTACCTCATGAGTCATCTTCCCAGCTGCCTGGTAAATAGGAACTGTGCATGGGACTTGGGTCCCGGCTCTGCTGTAAATGCTGCATCAACCCTGAGGCAAGTGTCCAGCTCTCTGTTAGAGGGGTGCTACAAATGTGCCCATGAAGAAGGATGCTGTTTAAGAAAAGGAGACCTTGTCTGTGCGAGGCAGGACAAAGAAAAATATTGTCACTGGGAGGTCCATCAGAATTCCAGCTCTACAAGGTCTTTGAGGTGAGCTTGTTAAGTCACTGATTCTTATTGTGGGCCCCTGTTTACCCCGAACAGGACCATGAGTTATTTTGGTCAGCCTCCTCAGGCTAAAAGCGTTCATTGGGTGGCCAGTGATCTTGTACATTTTCAAACCCCACAAACTGCATCCAAAGTGCCCACCAGTTTTGGGTGTACTTGCGTTTGAAGCTTTGCTTTGTGAGAGCATTGGTGTGCCTACTTGGGAATGGTGCTGCAGGAAAGCAAAAACTCTAATGGGGTTATTGAGATCCTTAGGGGCGGCCTGAAAGCGCGCCAAGTCACTGGAGGCTATAACCTTGTGTCCCCCTGGCAGAAGACCACCCATCCTATTCAGAGATTCTCTCCTGCGAGGCAGGGACCACTAAAGCCTTCATTGCATTTTCAATGTCTGCAGTTGTCTTAAGGGCTGTGAACTTTGCAAAGAGAGCACCGTGTTTTATGCCCTCTCTGAAAAGCATTTTGTTTTTGTTTTTGTGCAACAAACTCCGAAAACAAATGTGCAGGGAGTTTTCTGCTTTTGCATAGGGGTCATAGATCAATTTCATTTCCCGACCTTGTGTGTCATACTTTGTATGCCAGTCACAGGCAGGGTAGAATTTGTAGGAGACCCTTAAATCCAATGGTCTATAATGATGTTTCTATATTGATGCTATATAAAAACTAGACACATATGCCTAAGATAAGGTATTATGAGTGTTAGTCCTTTTCTTGAAACACACGCAGTTGTACATTTAATGGATAGGAGAAAACATGTAATTTGTTGTGCTGCTTATTTCTTTGATTGCTTTATTCAGAAGTGTAAACATAGATAAGACAAAAAGTGCTGTCAAATAAACTTATTAAAACAATGACGTTATTGTTGCTAAGAATGTTGCTGTCAGTGCTTAATTTGTAAACAAAAGAAGTGCAGGTGCTGAAAATGTTGCCAAGGAGGCCACAGCTCACTTCTTCCTCCGGTGAGCTTTCAACACTCTCACTGCCTCAGTCTCTATCTTCTAACATTGATCTGTTGTCTGTCACCTAAGTCTTTGCTCTAAGAGTCTATCCTCTCACCTCTCTAATTGTTTTCTATCATCTTTGTCACACCTGGTGTGTTACCTTTTTCCCTGTAGTTCTGATTTGCCCTCTATTCATTCTAGCCCTGCCCTTTTTCCTCTTCACTTTTATCCATGCTCTGCTCTCTCTCTACTCGATTTTGGCTCTTTCCTATCACTCTTGTAGCAGTGATTAGCTGTCTCTCCGTTTTATAATTTCTCTGCTTTTTTTCCTCTGTCCTGTCCTCTACATCCTTTCATTCCATCTTCTCTCTTCTTAGTGCTCTCTTCTTCACATCATGGCTGCTTTCTCTTTGTATCTGATTTGCTCTCCTTTTCTTCTACTTAGCTCCGTCTTATCTCTCTCCTCTCCTGTTGGTTCTTTCTCCTCTTTACCCCTGCTCTCTCTCTCATCTATAACACTGCTGCTGCATGTGACCCCTGTCGTCAGTCTGTACATGTCCCTGCTATTTTGAAATCTGCGTTTTCCTGTTGTCTTTCCTAAAGAAGAGGAAGATGACATGTGCTTTACTTTCTTACCTACACTGAGTGCAAAAACAAATTGTACACCAATGAAAATGCTTTTTTTGCATATATTAATCAGTGCGGTATAAGTGAGCTATTTGCAGGACAGGTAGCTGCTCAAGCACAGCAGGTGATGTCACTGCCAGTGCTGCCTCTAATTAGTAGGTCCAGGGATGGCAACAGCATCGGCATCAACTGCTCAGCTTGATGTGACCCTGCCTGCTACAGCACAGGCATTGTCCCCAGCCGTAATGCTGCCAATGCCGGTAAGTATGGCTGTGGTGCCTACTGGACTCACTCACGCTCAGCAATTACCATGCTGGGGTGCAGCGCACAGACTGTACAGGTTACGCCTTGACGCACAAAAGTTGTATTGGGCCACAGCTACATCGAGCACGTTGAGGATAGCAGCAATGCAGGGCTGCAGGATATGCTACTCTGGCTACACAGCAAGTGGAAAGTCCACACTTACTTTCGTTTATTCTTCCTGAAGAGCTCTCACTCTCAAGTTCCAAATGCACCCTTGCAGCTTCCTTGCCTCAACTCCATCATGAGCCAGCTCCCAGCTTCAATTATCCAATGGGAGGCTTAGACTTCGGCAGTGGCAGGCTGCAGTAGACTCAGAGAATAGAATGCAAGACATAGTTTGTCGATGACTTCTTTGGGTTCGGGATCGGCATGATGACATCCTCACTGACGTGGTGATACACATTCATGCCTGCCTGGACAGGCCTATGCTGAGGGTCTGAAATTATTGCCCGGCCCGTGAAAGAAGTGCCGGTGCTGAGAACCTGAAAGCACCTGCTCAAATTAAGCACTGGTTGCTGTGCTTTAATTAATCACACAGGGCCAGATGTAGGTAGCCAAATATCGGGCGGTAACGGCCGATTTCGGCCGTTACCGACCGGTATTTGGCTATTTGACATGTAGGTGGCTCGTAATTTACAGAATCGGTATATTTACCGATTCGGTAAATTTACCACTTCGGTATTTTTCCGAATCGGTAAATATACCGATTCTGTAAATCCATATGTAGGTGGCACAGTTTGCAGTGCCACAGGCCCTTAGGAGTTTTTATTTTACCACCCAATCCTATTGGGTGGTAAAATACCGAATTCCAGTGTACATGCACATATGTGCATGTACACCTATGCCTTAGGGCATGTATTAGGGCATGTATGTGTGCCACATGGCACACAAGCCTGCAATTGGGGTGCTACAGGGTGTCAAAGTGACACCCCGTTCCCCCTGCCAGGATTCGGTATTTACCGAATCGGCAAATACCGAATCGGTATTTCCCATTGATTCCTATGGGCTTCAAGGCCCATAGGAATCAATGGGAAATACCGATTCGGTATTTACCGATTCGGTAAATACCGAATCTTACCGATTCGGTAATTGCAAAATAAAGATTACCTACATCTGCCTGCTTCCTATTTACCTACTCTTAAATACCAATTTGGTATGATTCGGTATTTAAGAGTAGGTAAATCGGAATTACCTACATCTGGCCCTTAGTGTTTTAAAGAACAAGTATGCATGTATATATGTATCTGATATTTCTAAAGCATGAACCAAGCCAAAAGGCAGCAGAGCACTGTACAAATTCAAGCATAAAGTCATTGAGAAAAAGGAGACGTAGCTGATTTGTGGATGGTAAATGCATAGTGATGTAGTGTTATTTAAAGAAGGGCATCTTCAACTCTTTCCTAAACAGAAGCAGCACTAAGGCTGTGCTGATGGATATGGGGATATTGTTCAAGACACTTTAAGGCAGTGCTTATGGATATGGGGATATTGTTCAAGACCCTGGGCCCATAGACAGAAAAGGCCTTCTACCCTCTTTTTTCTTTTTTATACTACTTTGTCTGCAAGCTGATAGTTCTCTGGCTGAGAGAGTGCCGAGAACCTCCATAGATGGTGAGCTTGTTTGCAAGATAATCTAAGGTGCCTGTCACGATGGCTTTGCAAATGATGCAACTGTTTTTTAGGATGCTGCATGCAAGCAAGGGGTTATGAAGTTCTATCGTGATGGGGGTGATCATGATGTGAAAATATTTCTCCAGGCCCTTGAGGAGAGGTGCTGCAGTGTGCAAGGTGCCAGTGGGGAGTCTGGGAGGCAATGGAGCAGGTCGTATCCATCATCCAGATGTCACAATACAAGTGATTATGAAGCTGCAATCTGTCCTCCTTCCGGCTCTTCTTCCTATCTGCACCACTCCACAAAATCCTGTCCATAGGTCAGTGTTATAAGAATTCAATTGAGCCACCCACTATAAAAAGTCCTTGGTTAAAGAAACCTACTCTTTATCTGATACGTTTGTATCTGGATTCTCATCCCTTTCTCTTAGCTGCTCTTGCTATTTGCTGCACCAGAGTAGGAGCCCATCCTTCACTTACATGTAAACATCTCCCCTTCTCCACAGTGCTGCACACATGCACAACAAGCAACTATACAGCTCCTGAAATCCTGACCAACCACTCAACTTGGCCTGTCTACCATTTGGTGCGATATGATAGGAGTGCATCTAAGGACCCTCAGAAAGATTTAATATACATGCAAGTACACAAGCACATAACTCACGTACCACACATGCATTCATGAGCAATCCACTTCCACACTACTCCACCATTGTTACTTTAAGCATTTATGTCCACTGCCTCCCAACACTATTTTTACCACATATATCTACCTAGCTGTGATGCTACATCATCTCTGTAATACATCTGGAACGTCTTTTGTGGAGTCACACAAACGATAACTTTTGCTCTACTGTAAGGCAACAGAAATGAACACTGTTCTTGGCTGTTTGTGCTACATAAATGACAATTTGTAACTTGTATAAACCTTATAGGTTTCTGTTAAAAAAAATACTCAAATATAAAAAAAGCTGATCTTCAATTTGTGACTTTCTTCCCCAAAAACATGTGATCTTGAATTGGATAAAAAAAATTAGAATGGACTAATTAGCAACGTACTAACGTGGGAAATACACGCGGCTGCACAGGAGTGATTTGTTTTACACGCAATCCCAGCATTCTTGGGTACAATAATGACATATCATTCATGCATTTGTTGTACTAAAATTTCCAAAATGTAATTAAAAAAGATTCTTCATCAGCATTGTTTGAACACTGTAGATATTTAGAAAATATGAATATTTTAGCACCTTCTAAAAACAGGGGGCATATTTACAAAGATGTGACAGAGTGCGGCGTTAGCCTTCTTGGCTTACCACCGCACTATGCCACTTCTGAAACACAGGGCTGCACAGTATTTACAACAATGTGGTGCAGCTCTGCGTTCCTCCTGCGCTGGTGTTCAATGTAACTGCATAGTGCCAACGCAGGGACCCTTGCACAATAATGCCAGGGTGCCTGCATTGTGGGAATAATTGCACAATAGTACAAGGTTGTGTCTATGTTATGAGAATGATTGTTTATGTGGAGGAAGGTGTACCTTACTGCACATAAACAATCTTGACGCCTTAACCGCGGCGGTTTTTCTGCCGTGGTGCGGGCGTTCAACTGAGTGGGCGGGGCTCCGTTGGCCGACGGCAGCACCCGCGAGGTAGCACGGAACGGGTTAAATGGCCTTTTGTAACTTTTATGTATGCTGCTTTGACCTTAAGCGGCTTAACACTGCCTTGTAAATAAGGCGAAGCCCGTATCTTTATCAGAACGTTAACAAAAGTCAGTGACGTTCTGGTGGCGATAGTGGCTTGGAAATAGGCCCCCAGGGGTGGGCATACCTCGCATAATTCAGTGTAGCAATCTTGCAGAATTACATAGGAATTCCTGAGCATATGCTTGAATTACGTAGGAAGAATTATTGCGTAATTATCGGTAAGTCCCTGTCTAAGACTAACACAGAATTACCAGAATTACTTTGATTACTCCGAAGTGCTGCCCGCGCCTACCAAGAACAAGAGCAGTGGTAAGACGCCTACTAGCAATGTTTATGTGATTGAAAAAATATTCTGAAGCCGGGCGTTAGACTCTACACAAGACTTGTATATAGGCACGCGCATAAAAATACCATTCGCACCCCGTTTCCGTTGTTTCTGCTCATATTATCATTTGTCAAGACTTTATTATGAAGGCGCAAAGGCTTTTACCAAGGAGTCTGGAGTATAAAAGTGTCAAGGTTTGTCCAAAAAAGGAAAAGAGTCCAATACAAATGGATCGTGTTCCAAACAATGGAAGGTTCTGCCCTTCCATTTGGCTTTGTTAGCTGCATTCCATTTAACACTGAACAGAAATCCCCTCCTGACACCGAACAGACACCGGCAGTGAAGGGCGCAGAAACATGAAAACACGAACAGACATACACATTAGGACTGCCTTGGTTCTGCTTCACAAATAAACACGACGGAGGTGTCGCTTGTCAGGTTTCGTGAAGGCTCTCGAAGCTATTCTATTTTGAATCAGTTAAAGTTCAAACTGAACATTAAAAAGAAATGTACATTTCACCAGCCTGAGATTTGTACAAAAAAAGCAGCACCACACAATAATAGGTGCACTGCAACTGTTCGCAATCATTCGGTTCTGTCTCGTTGCCGATGACTAGGCTTGAATTCCGTATACTGACTGGGAACGTTTCCCCTCGGAAGCCGTTTATGCATCCGGGGCTTGTATTTCAGAAGTATTTGAGAAAGAAAGTACATCATTTGGAAGGAAAGAATGTTAGTTTATAATTATTTTTCGACCTATGCTGGCCTCAAAAGGCTACTTATGTCTAGGTTTAAAATGCAAAAAAAACCTCAGTTGTAGCCTTTAGCAGCAAAAATGCACCAAATAGCAAGATTCATTTGAATTACTTTTCTGGTTGTGAGATCACGTCCCTTAAAAACAGTAGCAGATTTCTATGTTTGTACTGACAGTATAGTTTACTTTTTTCAATTACTTCAGTGATTGGATTTTTATACGCACATATGCTCTGCTGAAATGTCTTCATCACGTTCAATGATTGTAAAGCATAGACATACGGGGCCTCATTTATGAGGCCTTGCGTCAGTTTTGCGTTTCCGATGCCTCCTGTTGTGCACTATTTACAAAGTGACGCATCTAAGCAGATGCGTCACTTTGTAAACCCCTGCGCTACATTATACCATCTATGAGATTCCACTGCGTTTAGGGCGCTGTTGCGTCAAAATCTTGCGCCTGCCTCACAGCAGGCGTAAGACTGACGCAAGCCCTTTCATATGGGGCTTTCCCCATGTGAAAGGAAGCATTGCTGGAGTTGCGTCACTTTTGTGACACACTCCAGCAATGCGTCACTTTTGCGCCTACAGATACGTCAGAAATACTGACGTATCTGTAACTCCTTGCGACATGATGTGTCATATTATAAATATGACTCATCAATCATGCCTGACAAACATCCCTGACACCATGGTCGGGTTGTCTGGACAATGGTCTGATTGCCTCATTCTCATCCAGGACAATCGGAGAATAGCTCGTAAAGCCGGGGCTTTTGATCAAGGCGGCTGGGTAAAGAGACCTGAGGAAACCAAGCCTCGATCAAAGCAGAACCAACATCTGACGTATCTGTAACTCCTTGCGACATGATGCGTCATATTATAAATATGACGCATCAATCATGTCGCAGGGAGAGCGTAGTGAAAAGTGACGCATCGCTGTTTTCACGCAGCGATGCGTCACTTTTCATAAATGAGGCCCACAGAACACAGCTACAGAATGGCAACCTTGTCTCACAGGAGGCTCTACTATTTGTTACTGAATCGCTACAGTAAGGACAAAGTGCAGACATCTGTCAGTGCACAGAACCAGGGGCTCACTGATCCGGAGCACAGTTTATCAAACACCATCTGCATTTGTGGCATAGTCAAACCCCGAGGGCCATATTTACAAAGACGTGGAGCAACACACAGGCATCACCTAGAGAGAACAGAAATGCACCATATCTTCAAAGAAATGGCACAGTCCTGTTCTCTCCATCAGTGCCGGCCTTTATTAACATCGTACCCTAGGTGGGGAGAAGTCTGTAGCCCTTGCTCATGCTAGCGAACCAAGTAGCATATTTACAAGTCCCCAGCATCCCTTTTTTTGACGCTCCGGTGGTGCTCTATGCTAGCCCGTATTTACAAGGCAGCGCTAAGCCACTTTGCACAGCTTAACACAACCATGTAAATATGGCCCTCTGCAATGCAGTTTTCTACGGTGAAGAGGCGTGCAATGGGTGTTGCTATGGTCATACCCAGCAACACCCATGGCTTTTTGACAGTGCTCAAGAACAGGGCAATGAGGAGGTAAAAACATCACCCACTGTATGATAATGAAGTAGTAAAACCACTTAAAACTGGCAAATCTGACAGAAATTAGTACTCATGGACGGGAGCAAAACTAGATCCAGATGACAGGGGTGCTGCTGTTGTCATTACCATAATGCACACAGCTATGCGCGCCCCTCAGATTATTGGCTATCTGGGCCTGGCCCAGCCCACCCATGCTAAAGGCCGGCCCTGCTCTCCATGCAAGGATGCACTTTAAACTGCCTAGCGTCAATGCAGACCCTCCTGTGCCACAGTGCAATGAGTTGTGGTCAGGATGGTCTGTGTGCTGGAAGGAGTACCTTCATGCCTTCCTGCATAAAAACTGTCTGTTGAGGCTTTTTCCTCTTTGCATGTATGTTACCTTCTGTGATATTTATGAGGAAATGTGTTTCTTAACGACAATCCCTTTTAACTGGACTCCACTGATTTTTGCCTTGCCATCTCGTGGCAAAAACTTCCGCAGGACCCACTTGGTTGTTTCCCCTTGAAATACGAAATAAATCCCACCACCACGATAAAATCTCATTTTTGCAGGCCTGCATTTTCTGCCCAGAGACTGTCGCCCACCCAACCCCCGTTCTCTGCAGCCCGTCAAAGAGCAACATGGCCTTCACACCCTGTAAATGATCCATTCTTCCTGCTCCTGCTCCCAGCCTGACAAACATCCCTGACACCATGGTCGGGTTGTCTGGACAATGGTCTGATTGCCTCATTCTCATCCAGGACAATCGGAGAATAGCTCGTAAAGCCGGGGCTTTTGATCAAGGCGGCTGGGTAAAGAGACCTGAGGAAACCTAGCCTCGATCAAAGCAGAACCAACATTTGACTGTGTGCTTTTCCTTGATCAGGTCACTAGCTGCAAACACCACCTGGATCCGGCTAGTCTATAATAAACCCTGCTATGATTAAACAATGGTCTTGCAGCCAAAAGGCTGGAGTATGAAATGTATAAAAGGCTTGTTAGCTACGGATTTAAGTAGCAGCCTCCTCTGTCGTGTCCTTGACTGGCTTTGGACTCTGTTCCATAGCCCGGGCTATTGAAATAAATCTGGGTTCCTCCTGCAGAAGTAGGCTCCTGTGTCTCCTTTTACTACGTATGAAGGGTATGGGAGATTTGAGCGGTTCCCCCGCTGCCGAGACCCTGTAAGTGGGTTAATCCGGTTCTTCAAATGGCGCCCGAATAGGAACTCCACGAGTACGGAGGTCAGGCCCGGTGGATGTGAGGAGGTGCCCGGAGAGACTCAGACAGAGGCGCCCTACCCAAGGATTCTCGTTATATTCCAGTAGACCCGACGACTCACCCGGTGTTCCTCCCCACCCGGTCTGGGCCACTTGACCGCCTTCTCGCTGGAGTTCCCTAGCAAATAAATTCTGGAACAGGACACAGCCCTACGTCTGCAGAAGAGAACTACCCCTGTAAGGTAAGGTTGGACTGATCATCCACCAAGTCTGTCTGTTATTGACTTTCGCAAAAGCCAATTCGTTATTGACTTTTGCCAAAGCGAGGTAACATTTTTCAAAACCCGCTGGTGTCTGTTCTGTATGGAAACTGTATGAATAATTGACTTTGCCAAAGCCAAGCAAGCGAGGTAAATTTTTCAAACCCCGCTGGTGTCTGTTCTGTATGAAAACTGTATGAATAATTGTCCTTTGCAAAAGACAAGCAAGCGAGGTGAGTTTTAGGAACCCGCTGGTGTCTGATATCTGTTTTTAAGCATGCCGGTCAGTAGTAAGTTCAAGAGGTTCTGTTGTTGTATGTGTACCCAGGACTCCCAGCTAGAAGAAGCCTGCTTGCTTCCTCCAGAAGGAACTCCTGGCCATGCTATGTATATTAAATATGGCCCTGCTGCCATAATGTTTTCCTCGTTATGGGTGAAATACACCAAGAAAAGTAGCGCAGAGTTACAGTGGCCATTTTTTGGCTCCTTTGATTCCCAAGTCCTTGCAAACTTAGAGGAACAATTAATTATAAGAAAAACGCGCCCGTCCATGTTTGAGTCTGTTCGATTTTGGAGAAAAGAGGTAGAACAGAGAACTAGGAAACAAAAGGCGCAAGGAAGAAAACAAGAACGAATGTCTATGGCCGACCACGCCATAGAAAATTTGCAAAATAGAATGACCAAATCTGCAGAAATAGCCGATAGGGAGCCCGGGTACAGAAATGTTAACCAATCCGTGAGGAGAAAGTAAAGGCCCATGTAGAGGGGGGAGAAGAAAGCGATTCTTTGCTTGAAACCATGCTAGAAAGCCTTCCTGCATATGCCCTAATGTATCCTGCCCTGACGCCTCACACCCCGCATGTTCCCCTACCAACACCCGCTCCAGCCCCCACTGCCCCTCCTACCGTCTCCCCTGTCACACCAGCCCTCCCGAGTTTTCCCATTACTTCGACCACACCCTTTAACTCTGTCCTTGCCGAGGGAATGACAACAAGTCACCACCAGTCCAGCCCTAGCGGTTTTACCCCTGCCCATCCTTCTCCTGCTTCCCCGTGGTCTACAGTCAAACAAGACTTATGTAAATTATTTAATTCCCCCCGATTAGCATCCTTACGCTCAGCATTCAGCTTTTCGTCTCTTCGAGAGAAAGACCTACAGAGGCAACAATGTGAATGTTGGATGAATAACAAAAATATGTATTCCTTTAAAGAGATATGGTCCACCTTTTCACAATGGACAATTATGGAACAAACAACCTGGGCTGAATATATGTGTGTTTTGATAATGCAAAAATTTGAAAATGTGTCTGTTCAGATACCTACCGGATTGATGGACCTTAGGTCACAAGTAAAAAGGGGTGATATTCAGGGAAAGGGGATGTTTAGTGCTATATCTGTTTTAGTAGCTTACCGTGACATGACTACCTTTTCAAATGCCCCTTTAAAAACAGCTATGCCCATGAGAGAGGCAGCCCCTGTCTTTGTTAATGCACTTACCGACGCTCAAAATAATGGCCGAGGGGCTGTCGAAGCACACTGGCGCAGGCTTTGGGTTCATGTCCCTTGGAAAAGGTCAGAAGTAATACAATTAAAAGGTCAGTTACCAGATCCCCAGAAGAATCCGGCTGCCTTTTTCCGAGAGTTAGGCCAGATTATATCCGCAGGTACTCTTGTTCTGGAGGATATAGACTTACTTTTTGGTACGGTTGTACCCACTGAAATTTGGGATAAGATATGGCATACCGATCATGAAGTGGCATTGGGAGGTAAATGGGCCGACCTAGAGGCTATGGAAGAAGCAAGGATGGGAGGGGCTAAACCAGAAGCTGTCATCCTGACTTTGCCCGGTAAAATAGTGACGTTTATGAAAACACTTTTACCGGAAACTGTCATCAATTGGGATAAAATTAAGGCCTGTAGACAGCTAAAAGATGAAAACGTGGCTGACTTCTTTACCCGTTTTGAGACTGAATACAAGGGACATAGTGGTCTGGACCCCCGGACCCCAGGTTCTGGCCTAGTGTTTGTCGACAAATTTGTCAGCAACTTACTTCCCGAGATCTCTGCCAGGCTTAAGAAGGTTGAGAGTACATGGTCTGCCCAAACTATGACCGGTGTCTTGGCTATGGCTCAATATCATGAGACTAGGGAGAATGAAGATAAAGATAAGGAAAATAAGAAGGTTAGGGATCTTAAGACTAAGGCCCTTTTACAGCAAGCTTATCCTCCTCGAGGTCCCGATGCCCGCGGAAATCTTAGACTGCAATCCCAACCCCTCCAAGGGCTCGCCAGTCCACCCCTCCAGTCCTCAAGGTACGGGAGCCCTCCAAACCAATCAGTGTGCTTAGTGTAAGGGGTATGGCCATTGGATAAATGAGTGTCCTGTATTAGCAGAAAACATCAGAACAGGGAGGACTCAGCCTCGCGCTCCCAGGGAAGCGAGGCCAACTCAGGATCATGGCCCGTCCCACCCGCAGGATAAAGAAAGTAGGCCCAGGGATGAAGCCCCCATCCGGCAACGCCCGACTAACAGGTTTGATGGGGACGAAGCAACACGCACTTACTATAATGATGATTATGATGAAATTGATGAGACAGGATCCTACCAAGCATAGGACAGCCAGGAAAGGGGTATTACCAGAGTGCAAATTCCAGTGGATCAAAGGGGCCCGTATGTTAAAATGTCAGCTGTGGGGAATGATAAGAATTTTCTTTTGGATACTGGGGCCACCAGGTCTTCTATTGCACGTCTGTCAGTCCCAGAGGCACCCCTTTCTGGCAATATGAATGTCTCTGTGGGTTTTGCAGGGATGCCCGTGACCAGTCCTGTCTCTGAACCCCTCCCTCTCGACATTGGCCATGTACATGTTGACGCTCCCTTGGTCCTTACTACAGGTTGCAGTGAGAACTTGCTGGGTTTGGATTTACTGAAAGCCCTGTATGCGACGATATCATGTAGTCCCCAAGGTGTATCCCTAACAATCTCCCCGACTGCAGCTTCTTACATGTATCTGTCCGGTCCTCTCCCACCTGAATTGCAGTCTTTACCTTCCTCCCTCTGGGCATCATCAGACACTGATGTAGGGTGTCTCAACATTCCCCCTCATGTGGTACGCATCCAGCCAGGCGCACTTCTCCCCCGCCTTCGGCAGTATCGACTGCCCGCGGAAGGAGAAATGGCCCTGTTGACAATAATATCCGAATTGATGGACAAAAGCGTAGTGGAGGAGACACGTGGCAATATCTGTAACAGTCCCATTATTCCCGTTCTTAAAAAGACTAATGGGGAGGCTCTCTCCCCTAAAATATACAGATTTATGATTGACCTCAGAGCCCTTACAAAATAACCATATCCCAATATCCTGTTGTGCCCGACATCACTGCCCTCTTGACAATGGTTCCCTCTGATGCCACACGCTTCTCTGTCATTGACCTGAAGAATGCCTTCTTCAGTATACCCATACATCCTGACAGTAGACAAATTTTTGGATTCTCCCTTGGTGGGCGGAGTTTCAGATTCTGCCGTGCCCCCCAAGGATTTACCGAGAGCCCTAGCATCTACAGCCAAGCCCTAAAAAGCCAACTAGACTCCTTGGAACTTCCTGAGAATTCAACACTATTGCAGTATGTAGATGACCTCCTCATTGCTGCAAACTATGCCCCACCATGTAAAGAAGCTACTCTCTGTCTGTTACTCCACCTTGCCCTCCACAACCACAAAGTCTCTTTGAAAAAGCTTCAGTTTTGTCAAGAGAAGGTGACCTATTTAGGTCATCTCCTCTCGAAGGAGGGAAGGCAGCTCACTGCTAATCGTGTAGCCATTATCAATGCTATGACGGCCCCATGAACACAAAAGCAGGTATGAGCTTTCATAGGCCTAACCTCATACTGTAGGCAATGGATTTCAAATTTTTCGGTCATGGTCAAACCCCTTCTTGCCCTCACCACCAAGGAAGTATCAGACAGTTCTTTTCCATGGACTACAGAGTATGCGCAGGCCTTCGAAGACTTGAAGAAGGCCCTGTGTACTGCTCCAGTCCTCAGTACCCCTGACTATGGCAAACAATTTTTTCTTTTTGTACATGAGACCGATGACTGTGGATGCGCAGTCCTGACCCAGATGTTTGGAGGTCACCAACGGCCATGTGCCTATTTTTCAGCCACCTTAGATCCTGTTGAGAGGGCTCTCCCAGGATGCTTACGGGCGACAGCTGCGGCTGCCCTCATGGTCCGTCAGAGTGCGGGAATCGTCATGAACTCCCCTCTGACCCTGATGGTCCCCCATTCTGTAGACACCCTCCTTAACAACACCAAGACACAGTACCTCACTAGCGCACGACTTACCAGGTATGAGTTTCAAGTTTTTATTTATTTATGTTTTGGAACTCATGACAGAGGTCCACATAAAATCGTCAAACATTGATATTTGAACCATTTTCAACAATTTACAAAGAACAAATCTAATATATATCCAAAAAGCTTTTAAAAAAGTTAAAAATTGTACAACAAAACCTCTCATTTGGCGGATTACAGAAAGCATCCAAAAAAGCAGAAGCGGAAAAGATATTTAGTCTTAGACAAATAGGTCTTAACCATTTGAGGCGGTGTTGTTTTAAGGAGGGACAAACAAATAACATCCTGTTTAAATTTGTTGCAGAAATTACACATCACTGATGAGCCATACCATTTTGACAATAAAATATTTAAAGGGAGTAGGTCCTGCCTCAGGAGAAACAAAAAACGACGTACACCATGGGGAAGATTCCAAGAAACATAAGGGTGAGAAATCCTAATTTGATAATGATTAATAACTGGTAGCGGAGCTCTTTTTGCAGTGAGGGCCTCCTTATCTAAATCAAAACTTAGGTTCCATGAGGCCGGGTATGAACTAACACTCTTTGCCAGCCACATTAACATCAAAAGATGCACTGCACTAAACCCCGCCACATTACTTCCACTAGACACTCCAGATGCCCGCTCAGACCCACATGACTGCATTTTAAGGTGGAGGACGAGACAAAGGGACGGGTTGACTTACAGAATACCCCGATAGAGGATCCAGAAGGTACACTATATGTAGACGGATCATGTCTCAGGAGGCCAGATGGTAACTCTTCAGCTGCCTATGCACTCACAACATTAGAAAAGGTAGTCGAAACAGCTCGAATCCCGCAGTGTTCTGCCCAGACCGCAGAACTAGTGGCCCTCACCAGAGCCTGTGAGTTAAGCAAGGGTATAACGGTGAATATCTACACCAACAGCCAATGTCCCTTCCGGGTGGCTCACAACTTTGGGAGGTTATGGAAAGAAAGGAATTTCCTTACTTCCCATGGGACCAAGATCCAACATGGCCTCCTAATACACCGACTGTTAGACTCTCTGTCACTCCCCAAAAAGGTGGCCATTATGAAATGTCAAGCCCATAAGAAGGTGATAGACGATGTTGGGAAAGGCAATGCTCTGGCTGATCAGACGGCCAGACAAACAGCACTGAGGAAGAGGGAAGGAATGTATGTAGGAGGTCCCGCTAGGTGGGTGACAGAAGCGGGCATGGTTGAAAATACAGTGCAAAGTGTGCTTGACATTCAGTCCCATACTACTCCTGAGGAACTGGGAGTGTGGGAAGATCACTTAGCAAAGGAGGGAAGTGATGGTTGCTGGGTCCGTACAACCACGGAGAGACAATGGATGTTGCCTGACAGTCACGTGCTGGCCGTAGTTACAATGGCCCATGGTCCCGCCCACATTAGCGCGAAAGGAATTTGTAAACTGTTGGAACCTACATGGTACAACTCCAAAATACCAGCATATGCTGAAAAGCTGGTTAAAACCTGTATGGTTTGCCTAATGTACAACCCCGGAAAAGGCACCGTTACTCCTAAGGGAGGATTCTCTCCTCCTACCTTCCCGTTTGAAGTCCTCCAAATGGACTATAGCCAGATGGACAAATATGTCCTGGTAGTGTTCTGTGCATTCAGTCGATGGGTGAAAGCCTACCCCGTCAAAGACTGCACTGCTATCACTACTGCCAAAGTACTACTCAAGGAGTACTTCCCACGCTTTGGTTTGCCCCGCTTGGTCTGGAGTGACAACGGGACACACTTTACAGCTCAAATCATGGATCATGTCTGTACAGCACTGGGCATAAAACAAACATTTCACGCCGCTAACCACCCCACTCAGCAGGTCTAGTGGAAGTATACAATGGCTTCCTAAAAACTAAAATGGCCAAAATAGTAGCTGAGACCGGTGTCACTTGGGTTGATGCTCTGCCCTTGGCCCTACTGTCCACTAGAACAACGGCCCACACCAGGATAGGATTATCCCCACACGAGATTGTATTCGGGAGGCCTGCCAATGTCTGGGGTGTCCCTCAACCTAAGAAACTGTCAGATGTTGAATACCCTGTATTGACCGATTACCTGTACAATCTAACTCACAATTTTCGTACCCTTTACCACCAGGTGCATGAGGCCATACCGGAAAAAAGCGAGGGCCCAGGACACGTCATCCAACCTGGGGACTGGGTCCTGATCTGGAATTTCCAGCGGACCAAGAGCCTCGAGCCCCGCTGGACACAGCCACGCCAAGTCCTGCTGGCCACCCGCACCGCTGTGAACGTGGATGGTCGAAAGAACTGGGTACACTCTACCCATTGCCGGCGTGCCCCTCTGCCACTCCCCTATGACCAGTGGGTAAAGGAAGGACTGGGAGACACAGAAACAGACAGTGCCAACCTTCATCCCGTTCAGCGACGCCAGGCTACATTCCACCTCCACTGAAGCAGAAAGTGACAATATTCTAAGAGGAAGGGTGGAACCCTCCCTTAATACTGCTCAAGAACTACTGTTTCCTGACCACACTATGCCTGCCTCCAACTGATAAAATCTACATTCCAGAGGGAAGGCTTGCCCTTGACTTCGTCAGGTGCCAAAGGCTGTAGGGCTGTGATCCTCCCAGGCTGAGAGTAGTGCTGTTTGTAAGACTGAGGTAAAAACACAAGGGCCCTCAGCCCTCTGCATTCAGGCAAAGCAACCACCAATCACAGACAGCCACTAGGGGTCCCTGGCTTAGCACAATGGCCGCCTTCCCAAATACCCGTATCCAGAAACGAGATGCCAGTCTCCGACATAGCAGATGCTTCCTGGTCACCGTGGTGACACTGTTTGTCTCCCTCCTCCTATCTATCCATGGTTGGCTCTCACTGATCTCCCATCCTGCTACATCACCGACTCCTATCCTGACTCCTGCAGAGCATCAGTACTATTCTTTGCCAGCCCATGAATTACCCCGCCGTGCAGAATTTCTGAATAACACCTTCATCCAAATGCTACATCACCACCAACTCATCATGAATACTTCCAACTGCTGGGTGTGCGGACTGATACCACATTCCATGCTACATCCTGTCCCTTTCTTTCCTTATCCATTTTCTATCTCTGGGTCTTGCCTTGCATGGTGGATGTTGATGCAGGAGGCCTTCACTATCAATGGCACTGCCCATACTGTCCTTTGAACATTCCATGATGACTTCTGGGGGAACAGATCTGGCAATACCAGTGCTCCTTTTTGCCCGACCAGCTCTTCCACATTACTACTCCCACCAGACGAACTAGGTGAGATGGTAGTATTCAATTCCACCACTCAACAAACATTTTCAAGGTTCCGCACAAGAAAGATACTGCCCAATGATAGAGACACTCTGAATGTCATCAATGTACAAGGCCGTGTCTGCATCCATGGCCTAGGGACTAAGACAGTTGGCACCAGTATATGTGACATCACTAAGACACTAAACTCCACATCTCCTCCGAAGTTGGTGGCATCCCCCAACACCTACTTTATCTGTGGAACTGTGCCTATACTTGGCTCCCTCGTAACTGGTCTGGTACCTGCTATCTGTCCTTCCTCCTTCCACCAACATATTCCACCCATGGAGATTACCATCTGACAATGAAGGGCACCCTGCGACGCTCACGTAGGGTGTCATATCAGCCGAAGATACAGCAGGCCAGGAAGCTGGGGATTTCTTCAAAGGTATACTTCCATTCTGGGGCCCCATGGCAAACAGTCGAGCTATCCGAGGATTGACCAGGGTCCTTGAGGCCACCATCACAGTACCAGCTGGTGCCCTCTCCAACATCACTGCGGAGCTGCAGGCAGACCGCCTCATAACGCTCCAAAACCGCATGGTCCTGGACGTCATCCTGGCTGATCGTGGTGGCGTATGTAAATTGATCGGCTCCAGCTGCTGTGTGTACATCCCGGACAACGCACCTACAGTGTACGATGCCATCCAACGTCTGCATCGTCTCTCTTCTGAGGTACATTTGGATGAAGGCAACTGGTCCCTCACCGGCTGAATCTGGGGCCTTCTTTCCCAGTGGGGTTGGAAGGTCCTCATCTTCCTTGCATTGGGAGGAGTTGTCCTGGTCGCCTGCTCTCTGTGTTTCCAATGCCTGCCAGTGCTCTGTACTACGTGTGCCCAGACCATCAAGCCTCCACCATCAAGCATCCACAACACCAATATGATGGTAATGGTCCAGCAAGAAACAGATAGGCTCATGAACATTGACATTTCATAAAAGTATTTGCCACTCTATGGCAAAAGGAGGGCCTGAGTAAATATGTTTCTTAATGACAATCCCTTTTTACTGGACTCCACTGATTTTTGCTTTGCCATCTCGTGGCAAAAACGTCCGCAGGACCCACTTGGTTGTTTCCCCTTGAAATACGAAATAAATCCCACCACCACGATAAAAACTCATTTTTGCAGGCCTGCATTTTCTGCCCAGAGACTGTCCCACCCAACCCCCGTTCTCTGCAGCCCGTCAAAGAGCAACATGGCCTTCATACCCTGTAAATGATCCATTCTTCCTGCTCCTGCTCCCAGCCTGACAAACATCCCTGACACCATGGTCGGGTTGTCTGGACAATGGTCTGATTGCCGCATTCTCATCCAGGACAATCGGAGAATGGCTTGTAAAGCCGGGGCTTTTGTTAAAGGCGGCTGGGTAAAGAGACCTGAGGAAACCAAGCCTCGATCAAAGCAGAACCAACATTTGACTGTGTGCTTTTCCTTGATCAGGTCACTAGCTGCAAACACCACCTGGATCCGGCTAGTCAATAATAAACCCTGCTCTGATTAAACAATGGTTTTGCAGCCAAAAGGCTGGAGTATGAAATGTATAAAAGGCTTGTTAGCTACGGATTTAAGTAGCAGCCTCCTCTGTCGTGTCTTTGACTGGCTTTGGACTCTGTTCCATAGCCCGGGCTATTGAAATAAATCTGGGTTCCTCCTGCAGACGAAGGCTCCTGTGTCTCCTTTTACTACGTATGAAGGGTATGGGAGATTTAAGCGGTTCCCCCCTGCCGAGACCCTGTAAGTGGGTTAATCCGGTTCTTCATTAATGCAAAGACGAAATAATGAGAAAAAAATTTTTTTCTCCTTGTTATGACAGCCTCAGGCTGTTGCAACATTTTGGTGCAAACCCTTGTCTATTGCCCTTTGTAAATATAGGATTGAGTCAAAATCTATGGGTGAATGCATGGGAACGCCCTTGCATCACCCATAGAACACCTCCTTGACACAAAGTTATGCAAGGAAGCATAATGTGTTGCATTACTTTTTTTTTTCAAATCAATGTTTGCGTTGCTTTGTAAATACCAAAATAGGTTTTGCATTGGGTCTGCGTCAAAAAGCTTCACAAATTCGAACTGGAGCACCCACCACTGCACAGGGTCCTGAATGGATGACTTGCTTGCCAGGACATGCTGAAAGACTCCACCCTACAGCCGTCTGAAACCAACTTCAACTATGAAAACAAATATCGTTTCCTCACATTACAACTACTTACTGGATGTACTATCAATTCAACAATCTTTATTTCGATCTTTGCGATCATAAAAGATATGCAGGCAAACAATATTACACCATTACAAGCTGTATATAAAATAGGTACTATCTGTCGCCTAATGTTCAGCTAAAGTTCCAATTATTAAGCATACATACTTCTTGACTTCTTCAATGGGCAAATATATCCATAAGTTAGCACTTTTTAGCTAAAATTTCAAATTTCTATCTCTATGTTCATACCTGAAAAGCAAAACAATGATAGGCTGGGCTAATCAAAATCAGGAAATACATGTCTCTCTGTCCACAACATGCACTGTTTGAAAGATCCACAGCATTTGAGGGGATAGAGTATTCCAACAGTTTTGTACTTGGGGTCCACCGGCCCTTGGGATTTCCAACCTATTTATGGGGTCGGTGAATATTTAGAAAAGGAAATAATATTAATAGATTATTAAAGTAATTATACATAAAAAACAAAATGTCATATTGAACAAATAAAAAATTCTCTATAAAGGTGAAGGAATTTGAAATTATTAGCAAAAATGCAGTTGGTATCCTCAGATTGATTTGTGGGAGCAACACAATCACAGCAAACAAACTATAATCTAGTATGGATGATTGGTGGTGTCAATTGAAGCACTGGCCATGTGGCCACAAAAAGAAAGCATGCATTAGGGGAAAAAAAGACAGTATTAGGCTAGAGTGTAATATATCGCTTCATCTTTTATAAATAAATCACACTTTGAAAAGTCCAACCCCCCAATTAAAATTAAAATTTCTATCTTCATATATATTGTGTTTCTTTTTAAATGCAATCAGATTTATTGAAATAAAAATATACCACATCACTTTCTGATTATCCTTTATGTGTTCAACCCCAGGAGTGGGTGGCACATTTAAGTAAACTGCATACTATTACGGGCAACAAAGGCAAGGAAGCCAGGGAGCCCCTATACATTAGTGATTCCTGTAAAGTTAACACTCTTATGTTTTCGCTTAATGAAACAATGGATGCAATTAATTCCTGCATCCCAGCTCATGCCCCGGGATCAGACAGGATACCAAATTACCTTTATAGGGCAAATCCACAAACCTGGGGGCCCTAATTAAATTTGCTATCTAACTTGGTCCTCTCTGGTATGGCCATTCCTGCTTCATGGAAACTAGCAGAAATTGTGACTATGTACAAGAAGGGAGAGCCGTAAAACCCGGGGAACTATAGGCCGATCTTCCTTATTGATTCCCTTCAGAAAATATTTTGCAAGCAGGTTTTGGTACATATGCAAGACTGGATAAATCAAGAAAATGTCTCGTCAGATTGGCAAGCGGGTTTTAGAGTCAATGTAAGTACTGTGGACCAGGTGTTACATTTTAACTGTTTGTATTGGAAAGAGGTGATAATCAACAAAGGCAAACTTTAAGCTGCCTTTGCTGATCTCCGGGCTGGATTTGACCTGCATCCCAGGAGAAAGTTGTGGAGTCGCTGGAAGAAATGGGTATGCCCCACACCCTACTGCACATCCTAATCATGTTGCATGTTGATAACCTTGCCCAAGTTAGATGGGGAACAGACCCAATATGGGTAGACCGAATGTCAGACAAGGATGTGTTGTGGCCCCTACCTTGTTCTCCCCATACATCAATGGAGTGATTGAGCATATGAACAGGGACGGTTGCGATGCACCCAAAATAGTTGGGAAGAGGATTTTTGCCCTCCTCTTTGCAGACGATACCCTGTTGATTTCTAAGTCACCACAGGGGTTGTAACAGATAGTAAAGCCCTTTTTGCCTTTCTGTAATGAGCAGGGCTTGGAGCTTAGCAGCTTCAAGACTAAATGTATGTTTTTCTCTAAACATAAGGTGTCCCACTGTAAGGGACACCTGATGGTGGGTGACAACCCAAAAGATTCAGGAGCCAAATGTGGTTATTTAGGTATAAGACTCATCCCAACCATGAGTTAGGAATCGCAGGTACAAAAGGCACAGTTGTCCCTAATCCAGCACATTGCTACTATTGCAAATATACATAGGAAGGAAAACCAACTCCAGGAGGGTGGCCCCTGCCCTTGAGGTTTATAACATCAAAGCGATGGGGTCAGTAATGTACGGGACTGAGATCTGGGGCTGTACGAATATCCAAAGTCTTACCTTAGTGGAGCAAAAGTTCCTAAGAACCTTAATAAACCTTTCTGTGAGCACTCCATTGGCCAATCTTTGCTTAGACTTGGCCCAAGGAAGTGAGTGCATAATGCTTACTTTTTGGCATCGATATTGGGCCTCCCCAGCATTAGCTTCCTATCGGTGTGGCTTATAGGCCTGGGTTTTGCAAAACTCTCACGGTTCCTCTGTGGAAAGGATTTATTGGAGAAATGCGGTCTTGACCAATTCTGGTTTTCTCCAGAGAAACTGTGTAGACTACCCAAGGCTAGTATAAAAGCAAGCTATTGGGAGTGTGTTGCAGGTGAAAATGTGATGAACTGCACATGGTCCTTATTGCTACCATTCATTGTTTTTAAACCCAGTGCACAGTACAGGCAAACAAATGATGAAATCGTCCCCGCTCTGGCAAGAAAGCTGAACCTGTAATTCAGTTACAGTTCTTTACCCATTAAAGCCTTCAGTAACAAATGGCATGTAAAGGGTGTGCCAGATGAACATTGTCCGCTTGCCAAGGAGTCTCTGAATCACTCACCCATATATTTTTTTTTTGTCCATCTTATTGCCAGCATTGGAAGAAGTGAATTGTGCCACTACTCAAGAATTTGGGATTCAGAACATACATGGAAGCATTTAGACTACTGAAATCTGATACTAGCAGAGTAGTGGTTTTTGGCATAGCCAAATATCTGTTTGCCCTGTGGATAATTCTTAAAAATACATAAATGGAAATGATTGCTCTGCTGGCATGTAGGGGAGCACTAACACTTAGTGCCTCATGCAGGCTCAGTATTGCATGGGTTTTTAATCTGATAATAACTGTACTGTACTATTTAACCTTGGCCGACATGGTCTTTACCAAGCTGTACATTGTTATTCTGTTTTAATGTACTTATGCACTGGTCACTTTCTTTTATTCCTGCATTGATGCACTTTGCTGTAGGATGCTCATTCATTGATACTGCTTCTTGAATTTATTAAGTTATTAACCTTTTTTGCTGGACCCAGGCTCTCCTTGGACTAATAAGATGTACTAGCTGCTTGTAATTCCAATAGTTTTAGGTTGCTTTATGTAACCAGTATTGCTTCAATTTTTCCTCATTGGTATTGTATTTTGACATCTGATGGTACTTTAAAATAATTTATTTACTAGTCTAAAGATTTTTAAATGTTTTATGTGCTGTATTGTGATGTACTTTTATAATCCTAGTGATCGATAATAAGTCTTTGATGATGATTATCCTTTTACAATGCCCCTTTACTACACATTCTCACTTAAACTATTTCAGTTGCTTGCTATACATCTATGTTTAGTGATACAAATATATGATGTAACAACGCGATCAAAATTATTGCGGTATTTTACACCGCAGTTTTTACAACACGAGTCGTTACAATGACTTGCTCTGGAGGGCACTGGACTTAGGAATAGTAAGATTTACTATTCCAACACCAGTCTACGTACAGTAGGGAAGGTGTTGGATAGTAAATCTTACTATTCCTTAGGTTATAGCGCCATCCAGCGCAAGTCGATGTAACGACTTGCTTTGTAACGGCTGCATTGCAACTGCATTGTAGTGTACTCACCGCGATGTAAAGTATGTTTCCCAGTGAGGAACTGAAAAGCGCTAAAGTACATTCATTTTGATTGCATTAGTTATTATAGTATATACAATTGATTGCAATATTTAACATTTTATAAAATTGGTAGAAAAATGGCTCTCCTTTTGGAGCCGGGACGAAATTATTTTTTGACAGGCTGGGCTCAACAATAAATAATGTAAAGATAATTGACGCAGAGCATGTGAACTGTGCTACTGACATACTAAAAGAATGCACTCTGGTGACAAATAACCACACGTCCCAAGAAGTTAATTGCTACCCCTAGTATTGCTTGCCCATCAGCACAGAGTAACTAATTGTGAGCTCACAACCAGAAAAGAAATGTAAGCCTCCAGTAGGTGAGTGCAGTCTTGGTTGGTGCATAGGAATTGCTAAACGTCACCACCCCACCAATAAGCATATTTAGGCTGGAGAAATGAAAACAGAGATACTGTCTTATATTTCATAATCATTTGTTTTCATTTACTTGTGTGTGTATTGAAAACACAAAGTGCTCATGTTAGGATTATGTGGGAGTGGCTTCTGGAGAGCTCCATGCATTATGGATGCATTAGGATGCATTTCATTTTTGCTCCTCTCACACAGCCACAATCCATAGTTGTCATGCTATGTACGCCCCAAGCAGCAGCGCACAGAATGTTGAGGGTAGGACACTGCTTGGAGGTAATGCATTTTTCTCAAGGTTTCCCCACGCACTATCATAAGCAGAGATTGAATGGGTCCGAAGAAGAGTCAGTCCAAAGACCTTTCATGACTTGTGATAAGATGATCCACTGGCTCCTCACTTAAGATAAGATGGTCCACTGGCTCCTCACTCAAGATAAAATGGTCCACTGGCTCCTCACTCAAGATAAGATGGTCCACTGGCTCCTCACTCAAAAAGGCCCTGGCACAGAGAAGAACCATGACTGGGCCTCATTATTCAACATGGTTTCAATGCGAAAGACTATAAACAACATGTGAAACTGGTCTGCTTCTGCACTGTTGAAAGGTTTTCACTGCTCCTGATCTCAGCTTTCAATAGCAATATTTAAGTTTATTTAAAGTAAGATGGATTAACTACAATAAGTATTTAAAGTCTTATTGTTTTCAATTGGTAAGCTTTTGTGATAGGTTTAGATTTCCATTGATTTGCCAATCCATGAGGCAAAGTTAGCACAAACACCCTCCCTAGGTAAAAGGATGTTGGAAAAAAAAGATTGTTGATATTCATGAATCGTTTGAGCTTCACGTACAGGACAGTTTATGAACTTATTTTCTCCCATTTTCCTGTGATCTGACGTGGCACTCACTCGAAAGGCAGTCATGCTTCCTTCCCTTTGAAGTCCAGTCTTCTCTTGCCCCAACGCAGGTGCGTTTTCCTTGGTTTTGTCTAGCCACAGAGGTATACTGAGGGCAAAACCACAAAGTGTGAAGTCTGCTGCGTGCGAGTACGTAAGTATCTTTGGTTGAGCTTGGAGTCAGTAATGTGTGTGTGTACACAAGAGAGAGAGAGGAGTGTGAGTGAGAGTGTAAGAACAAGTATTAGTAGAGTGAAGGCGTCAGTGTAAATGAGATGTGTATGAGACAAGTGTGAGTTAATCTGTGAGTATGAGTGAGTGAAGTGAAAATTTAATTACAAGGAATGGCAGTGTGAATGAGAGGAGTGTAAGTGGAGTGAGCGTGAGAGAGTGAGTGACAGGAGTGACACAGCAGTGTGCATAAGATAATTATTAATTAGATTTTGAGTGAGGGTATTCTGAAAGGAGCTTGACCAAGAGGCGTATTACTAAAAACTAGGGTTTCCACAATGGAAGAGCAGAGAGATCTCATTTTCCTGGGCATTGAGCCTTTCAGGGTATAATGCTCCTGCCACAAAATCTTTTAAATTAATGCAATTAAAAAGCAAGCTTAACTGGGTAATTTACAAAGAAGCAGATAACGATAGCCTCACTTCTAGGCCACCAGATGTGAGGCCTGCCTGGAAAGGGAACTGAACATTTTTCCTGAGCAACACAAAGACTTCTGAAATGTCTTCTGAAAGTGTGAGGGGAGTGTGAGTGAGACTGCGAGTAGGAGGAGTGTGGTTGGATGAAGATTGTGAGTATAGTGTGAGTGAAAAGGAGTATTATTGAGATTGTGGGTGAGAGCGACTAAGTACAGGTTTGTGCAGAGGAATGACAGGATGCATATGTATCAGCCTAAGCTACTGATGTGAGTCTGATTGAATGTGAATGTCTTCTGTCTGTGTATGTGTGTGCCATGGGTTGAGGTGGGTTTGGCTGTATATTTATGTATATCCATGATATAATGAAATCAACATTCTAACTATTCTGCCATTATAGTGGACAATCCATAACATATTGTTGGTAATATTAGTGGCATCCTGGCTATCATGGTATATTACTGGCCCATCCATAGCATACAGTGGACATGTTGAGATCATTCTTGCTTTAACTGACATAATAGTATCCAGTGGGCAACCTGTGGGCATCCTTGACATAATTCTGCCTACCTTCCTGGTGAAAATGCCTCCCATTTGATAGGACTCCATGGTCTATGATGATGATGATAAGTAGAAATAAACAACCAAATCTGTCCATGTGTGACAGTGTTTGGTAAACATGACAAGCTGCTGTTTGAGGTCAACATGTATTTAGTGAAAAATATAATCAGATACTTTGCAAAAATGACATGTAACTGACAAACGTTTGTTTTGGGCAATGGACCTCATTATAAAAAATGAAAATAGTGTATTTATTGGATAACTGACTATAGGATGAGACACTAGCGCACTGGTATCTCAGACTAAATGATTTAATTTCAGAAGTATATTTAGAATATTCTGGTTTTCAATTAAAACCAATTATACCAATTAAACACCACCAAGGAAAACGTGTGGTTTTCAGTAGAAATTGCCAACCACTGGAATTGCTGCACTTTTACTGCTTCAGAACCCTCCTTTGTCATATAATATAAGTGCAGACCATACCACATATCTGCTTTCTGTGAAGGATTATCCCTGTGTGACCATCTTGGACCATGGTAAGCCATTTAATATAGCCATGAGACCACCTGGAAGATCCTGGATCCCAAGACATATTTTACTTTCACTTTAAGACCTTTGTTCACTTCTTGTGGTTTCAGCTCACTATGAATGAAAGGGGTTTCAAGGAGCATCTTGGTGCTTTTCGGACATCAGCAGAAGGATTTGCAGGGGGGAGGGGGAAAAAGAGGGGAGATGCAGCAAGAGGTTGGTGGAGAGGATCATATCAGCGACAGAATTTGATGATCTGGGGTACCAAAGATCCAGGTTTTTAGGAGCTTCCTAAATGTGGCTTCATTCTGGGAGTGCCTAAGTTGGGTAGGCAGGATGTTCCAGGCCTTTGTGCTGCCAAGGTTTTGCCTCCCCGGGTTTTCATTTTAAAGTTGGAGATGGTGAAAAGATTTTCTGATGTAGACCGCAAGGTTCGTTTGGTTTTGTAGGGCCTAATTTTGCCTCTCAGTTATTGTGGGCCGGTTTCGTTTATGGCTTTATACGTGATGGTTAGGACTTTGAACAGGATCCTTTTATGGATAGGCAGCCAGTGGAGAATCTTTAGAGCTTAGGCTGAGGGAGCGCGCTTTGGGAGCCCAAGTACCAGCCTTGCGGCGGAGTTCTGGACTACTTGCAGTCTTTTTACCACCGTCTTTTTTGTTCCTGCATATAAGCTGTTGCAGTAGTCCAAGCGTGACAGGACCAATGCCACTGCCACGGTCTTCCTACCATGCAGGAGGAGTAGATCATAGAATTTTCTTAGAGTTTTTATGGTTTGAAAGCACATACCTGCAACAGTAAGTGCCTGTTTATGAAAGGAGAGCGTGGGGTCGAATTTAATAGCTAGGTTTTTTGCGGTATCTACTGTGTTGGGCGGGGGGTCTGAATTTGAGGGCCACCATAGGGTGGGTTTGAAATCGTTGGATTTTCTAAACAGCATGATTTCCGTTTTTGAGCTGTTGCATCTGAGATGATTTGCTTCCATCGACTTCATAACCGCGGTGAGGCAGAGATGGAATTTTTCTTCTGCTGCGGTAGAGTTTTTATCTAGGGTGAGGATCAATTGTGTATCATCTGCATACGCAATTGCTTAATATTGAAGGAGTCAATTAGTGAAAGTAGAGGTAACATATACAGGTTAAAGAGGGTTGGACTCAGGGAGGATGCCTGAGGGACCCCCGAGGAAAGCAGTTTTCCTTCAGATTTGTAGCTGCCGAGTGTGACGATCTGGTTTCTGTTTTCCAAAAATGATGTTATCCAGGCAAGAGCTTTGCTGTTTATTCCGACGTCCTTCAATCTATCTAACAGGATGTGATGGGAGACAGTATCGAAAGCCGCAGAAAGGTCCAGCAGAATCAGCACTGCCTCCCTACCCTGGTCCAGAGCGAACTTAAGGGTGTCTGTGGTATGGAGCAGTACTGATTCTGTTGAATGTCCCGGCCTCAAACCAGATTGCTTGGGGTGTAGGATGTTTGAGTTTTCCAGAAACTCATTCAGTTGTGTAGTAACTATTTTCTCTGCAATTTTACTCAAACAGGGGAGGAGAGAGATGGGTCTCAAATTGGAGAGAGTGGTGGGATCCAAGAGTTTCTTCTTTTGAAGGGGTTTGACAGTAGCCGTTTTCCAGAGGTCAGGGATTTTAGCGAGTTTAAATGTGGTGTTGATAATTTAGTTAATGACGGGATTTGCTATGTCCACTAATAAATGTAGGATTTTGGGCAGGTATGGGTCAAAAGGGGAGCCTGATTTACAAGATAGAATAGCTTTCCTGGATAATTCTAGACTGATTTCTTTGAAATCCTTAAGTTCTTCTTTAATTCCTGTGTCTAGGGCAGTGGAGTGCTGGGGTAAATTGTCGAGAAAGTCTTTCTTAAGGTCTCTAATTTTGTTTTCGAAGAACACTGCGATGTCATCGCACAGTTCCTGCGAAGGAGGTATTTCACATTCTAGGCTGGCCGGATTTGTGAAGGATTTAACTATTTTAAAGATAGTTTTTTGGTTGTCTTCTGCTACACTGATGAGATTTGTATAGTGATTTTTCTTCTCAGTTTTGATTTGTAAGTGATAGGCATTAAGAGCTGTTCTAAAGTGTTTCATATCCTCGACCTCATAGTGTTTCCTCCATTGTTTTTCTAATTGTCTGCACTTGCCTTTCATGGCTTTCATTGGGGGGTAAACCAAGGGGCTGATTTTTGTCTTATGGTCTTGGCTTTCTTAATTGGAGCTAGGGTATTTGCTATGGAGAGCATCCATTTGTTGAACAGGTCATTGTCGATGCCAGGATCGCCTGTCAGGGTTGGTTTAGTAGTTTCCACCAGGGTCTGTAGGTCAGGATTGGCAAGCATCTTAATCCAATTTCATGTAGGGACCTTGGTGGTGGGTTTTTTCGTTGTATGTCCATTATCATAGATGAAAATAAAGGAAATAAGTTTATGGTCCGTCCAGGTAAGGGTGCCTGGAGAGGTTGTTATTATGTTGGTGGCATTGGTACATATCCCGTCAAGGGTATGTCCTGCTGTATGTGTGGACCCTTTATTCTGGATTTCCAAGCCCAGGGAGTTGGTGATTTCCCTAAAGGTTTTAGTATTTTAGCATTCATCTACCTCTAAGTGTAGATTGAAATCTCCCAAGATCGTGAAATTGGAGTAGCGCACCACCAGGGGGCTCAGATAGTCTCCAAGGGTATCTAGAAAGTTAACCGTGGGTCCAAGGGGCCTGTAAACAAGTACTCCGGCAAATGTGGTGTAATTGTCTATTTGGAAATTGAAGCAGAGGTTTTCTGCATCTTTTAGTTCAGTGGAATACGATGTGGAGCATTTCAGGTGATCTTTGTAGATAATGGCTATCCCTCCTCCCTTTTTCCCGTTTCTGTCTAGTCTAGAGATGGTGTAGCCTTGGGGAAGTGTCTGTGCTATGTCTGGGTTAGAGCAGTCTGACAACCATGTTTTGGTGACAAAGAGGCAGTCAAAGGCGTGATCGGTTAGCAGATCAGGCACATGTAGGGCATGTTTCACTAATGATCTGACGTTTATAAGGCCGCACTGGAGTTGTTTGTGCGAGGTGTAGGTCTTGTGCGGTACAATAGATTGCCCCTTGGGGCTAGGCTCTGGGTTTATGGCGCTTCTGCATGTGTTACAGGTGAGGGGGTTACCGTATAATTTTGTGAGGGGTATGGTGTTGCAACCTTTAACCTGTGTGTTGAGAGTGTATAGTTCTTCCCTGGTGTAGGTAAATTTTGGCATCGAACAGGCAGCATTTCTGGCCCCGGCCGTGGGTCGGGCACAGACGGGCTTGCCTTTGCGTGCCCGCTGCGTGCGTCCGCTGCCCATGAGGAAATGCATCTCTCTTTTATAGGTGATCAGGGTGAGAGACTAGTCTGCTAACCTCTGTATCAACCTCGGAAGTAGTGGTCACTTCAGAGAGTTCCAACTTCCCTCCACATCAATCTGAGAAAACTCAGCGGTGGACCGGGGAACGGAGCGAGTGAGCAAAAGACGGCGCAATATTTTAAAAAACAACTATTTAGTTTGGGAGTTTTAAAAAGCGGTGAGCAGCACAACAATCAGAGTGAATGCAGGATTAAAATTATAGTGCGCAATCAGCAGGAGAAACTGTGGAGCCCTTTGCCAGACGCTCCGCGTTTGTCAGCGTTCTATTACAGGTATTGTAACAAATGCCTTACTTGTCAAGTCCTATGTAGCAAACAGCTGGTTTGCAGCTGTACCCTGAGCAGCATCAGAGCAAGTAGTACCTCTATTATGTTATCCTCCTTCACTGAGAGTGTTGTGGAAATTTGCTTATTCAAAACTCTAATGTCAGGATTGTGGTAACAAATATCACTGTGCATATGGATGCTACCAAACTCAATGTCGTCCCATAATGCACTTCTTGTTCTTAGATTTACATTGTGACAGTTTGAAAAGGATTCTTATATGGCCCACATCCTCTCACACAGAAGGATCATGGGCCATATCATGAACATCTTCAGTGCTCGTGCTCAGGAATAGAAAGACTGTGGATGCCGATTTTTCTGAATCTGTGCTGCTTGTATGTATGTAAGGAATTTGTAGAGCGCAGGAATCACTCCGCAGCGGTATCTCCGCGCTAGCATAGAAAACAGATCAGACAGGGACAGACTTCCATAGCTCAAGCTTTGAATAATTCGTTCTTCAGAAGTTTTCTGAAGCAAGCGAAACTACAGCATTTACATAACTCCTCTGGCAAGGAATTCCAGTGTTTTGGGGCCAGATAGGCAACCATTTTGACTCCAGATCGAATTTTCTTAAAACAAGGGACCACCAGCAGCCCTTTGCCTTCCCATCTCAGACACCGGTTCGGACAATACAGTTTGAACTTATCCGCCATATAGCTTGGGCTTGTGCAAAAATGGCTCTGTGAGCAAACCAACAGTGCTTGAACTTTATTCTCTGGCAGATAGGAAGCCAATGGAGAAATTTCAATAGTGGCACAGGGGTGGTGCAAGGTGGTTTATCAAGGACTAAGCGTGTGTCCACATTCTGAATGATCTGCAATCTGCTAAGGAAAGCCTTGTTTGCAGAGGCCAGCAAAGCATTACAATAGCGGAGGCGACCTATTATCAGTGCCTGAACTAGAGTTCTACGTACTGAGAGGGGCATCCAAATGAACACTCTGCACAAAAGGCTCAAGGTATGATAGCAGGTCCCGGAAGTGGTCATTATTTGATCTTTCATCGATAACCGTGCATCCTGCCGAACCCCTAGATTTTTTGCCACCAAGGTAGGAGAGGGGGCAGGGCCAACACTGTCGGCCACCACGCAGGGGTTCAGGAAATAAGTGCAGGACCAAACAGCAGGATTTCGGTTTTGGCCGCATTTCGCTGCAAGAAGTGTTCAGTCATCCAATCGGCTATGGCAGACATGACTTTACCAAAACGCTGATCGACTGACTCTGTATCCTTATCAAAGAATAGGAGTAATTGTGTGCCGTCTGCATAGGAGAACGTCATGAAGCCGTACTCTCGGATGTCTTTAGCAAGGGGGGGCCATGTAGATATTAAATAAAGTCGGGCTCAAACAGAGCCCTGGGGCACCCCTTTACTAAGCTTCACAGTTCGAGATCGAAAAGGGCCCAGATTGACAATTTGCGTTTGCTGGTCTAAAAAACGAACAAGCCAATTAAGCAACAGCCCCTGCAGACCGGCCTCTCTCAGTCGAAATATCAGTTTCTGATGAGAGACCATGTCAAAGGCTGCTGTTAGATCCAACAGGACCAACATCATTCCTTTATTATCATTTAAGGCCATTTTAATATAGTCTGTTACCCCAATGAGAATTGTCTCAGTGGAACAGTTGAACCTAAACCCAGACTGTGAGGAATGAAGAATGCCGTTTGTCTTAAAGTAATCCATTCACTGCTTTTTAACATGGCTCCGACCATTTTGCTCCTTAGAGGAAGGAGCAAAATGGGACGGTAGTTGGAGAGCACTTCGGCAGGTACCTGATCTTTCTTCTTGATGAGAAGTACTTGGGCAGCCGTCCAATCTAAAGGCACACTGCCTTCACTTAATGACGAGTTTAAGATCTCAGCAATAGGGGCAGCCAAGAAATAGGCGAGAAGGGCAAACTTATGGGCAGGCATAATATCCAAAGGAGATCCAGATTTTGCCTTTTTGAGCATGGCTTCCACTTGTACAACATCAGTATGCTTAAACTGTTTCAGACCTTTTCCTGAGCCTAATAGTGGTACTAATTCAGATTTGGTAGGTAGCACCTGACCCATATTTTGAGGATATTGTTTATAAATCAAGTTGATTTTATCATCAAAGTATACAGCTAGATTATCAAACAAACCCTGGGAGGGAGTGACCAACTGTGTGCAAGCAGTAGGATGGGCAAGAATTTTATAAAGATCTTTTGATGAGTTTCCTGCCTGATTAAGTTTAGTTATGTAATGGTCTTTGAGTGCCCTTTTCAAATTCTTATGATAGATAGTGAGGGCCAGTTTGAATTTTAATTTATCTGTCTCCAGCTGGGATTTGCGCCAGGATTTTTCTAAGTGTTTACATCTGAATTTTTCACTGCGTAGGTCATCAGTGTACCATTCTAAAGCAAATAAATAAATAAATAAATAAAATCAGTGTACCATTCTTCACTTTTTTTCCTGGAGTTATTGAGTTTAGGTGACATGGGCGCCAACCTGTCTATTGCATCACTTATGGTCTTATTAAAAATCTTAAGTTTTGTGGAGCCATCCAGAAGCTCATTAAAAACAGGGGTAGCGTAAATTTTCCGAAAGATTCAGATGTGACTCTGTGCCAGTTTCTTTGAAGACCTCTTGCAGAGAGTCCAGTCATTAAGGGTCTACAATTGCTGTAGATTTTGAATGGAATAATAAAATGATCCGACCACATAAGTGGGCAGGCAGGATCAGCAACAATATGAGGAGGTATGGATAGTATAAATATCCAGCGTAGGACCGGCTGAATGTGTAGGCCCAGAATTTATTTTATTTAAGCCTAAAGTGGCTATATCAGCTAAAAAGCTTACAGCCACCTCTATATTCTCCTTATCATCACTATGGATATTAAAGTCTCCAAGTAACAGGAAGTGCATAGATGTAATTATGTAAGGGCCAATTTTTTCCATAATTTTTAAATTAAAATCTTTTAGTGGCTCGGGCGGGCGATAAACAAGAGCGCCTTTTAAGGTTTCCTGGGGTGTGACCTCGATTTTAAATATGCTCATTTCCATTGTATTATCTTGAAAGGAGTCAATCACTGTAACTTTCGTCGCCTGTATTATGGCAACCCCTCCAACCACTTTCCATACTCTATACAGCCTAAGGATGTGGTAGTGATGTGGGAGGGCGGGGGCAATATCAGGCATGGAGGCGGGTTTGAGTCATGTTTCAGTTATAAAGCCAAGATCTGGGTATTCCGAACTCAGCAGATCCCTGAATTCAGTGGCGTGTATAGATAGAGAACACACATTTGCCAGAAACCCCTTCCAGGAACAAGCCTGCTTTAAAGGATAGGTCCTGGCAAGACTATTGGCAATCACACCCCTCTCTGTCAGATTTTCCCGACTGGCAGTGTTGCCTACTATACCCGGTGGAATGGCAATGCAGAAAAAAGACAGTGTGAGCAAGCAAAAGGGCCTTCAAAATTCGCAACATTATGAGCATGGGGACATGATGGTAAGCTATGTCTCACCTGGGAAAGTTGTGTGGACGTAAAGGTGAGCCTATGAACGATATCAACCAGTAAACTGGCAGAGTTTCTGGCACCCGGCAACGTCCCAGCATTGTCGGGCTTGCCTGAGGCGCTCCCGCTGCGCGCGTTCGCTGCACAGCCATGCAAGCATGAGGTTTAAACGGTTCCGTGCTCCCATCGTCCAAATGGCCGACGGGAGCACTCCCTCCCTGGTGCTGCGATCGACCGTTGCCGATGTAGCCCCACCCTCCCATTAGAACGCCCGCACCGCGGTGGAATGTCCGCCGGGGTACAAGGGTTAAATTCCGTGCCGGAAGTACCGAGTCAGAGGTAGGAGCTGAATCCCTCTACACAATCGGCACCAAAAGCCGTGGTGGACCAGGGACCGGTATTCAGTAAAGTGAGAGTGCAAGGTAGGCTTCAAAGCATGTGCCAAATACAACAAGGTTAAAAGTAAAAATCATTAGCAAGTTTTAAAATCACAATGAAGAATCTAATCCAAGGAGCATTTCACTGTGTCTGCAGGCGCTTTTAGCATACTTTAACTTAGAAGCCCTGTATGTTTGTCTATATGCTGTAGACGGTGCATCTAAAAAAACATGAAGATGCCATCAGTTTTCTGTGTTTCCTGGTTTTTTACTTCAGAAAGTGCAATTTCAGTCAAAACAGACACCTAGACTAGTTCTAAGCCTGCCAGCTAAGGCAGTATGTGTTCATGGTACTGCCTAAGGACATAAAGATCAACTTTAATTCCTACTTCCAGCATGTCAGAATAAAGTTTAGATCTCATAGTGCTGAAACAAGGCTTGACACTTAACAACATTACTTGTACAAACAGCTTTGACTGTATATAATGGAAACTTACCAAACTGTGTTTTAATTTTCCTCCAAGATAGAAAATGCGCTAGAACATTGCACTCTGCACAGAAATAAATGACAGTGCCTTGTACAACTCTCACACATACCTGGCAGGAGCACAGTCCCACACTGTTTTCAAATAAAGGCCACAGGATTGTCAAACATCATTGATAAGAAGTCTGTTTGCTAGTTTTCAAATAAACACATAATCCTATAGACACTGCTCAACAATGTGAAAGAAAATAGCACAGTTTGCTGTCACTGAAGTCCCTATAGTTAACAGTATGCATATTCATCCCTTAGCGTACTTCTCCCCTCCGACCAGCCAGAGCAGGAACAGGCCCAAACAGACTGTAATAATACATTTATTAACCCAGTACTTTCTCAGTAACTCGAGACAAAGAACATGGCACTGTGATATTTGCTGATGCTCTAAGTAAAAAATCGTAAATCAACTGATCTTTGCTGTTTGTCCAAAGAGCGAAGCTGCAGGAAAGTGTTTTAAATGCCAACCATTTACATTGTATTTACTACAAACACATCCTGATGGGGGCAAACATATATCCATCTATGGACATGCTTCACATGGGGCAAGACTGGATTGTTGAAAAGAAAGATTCAGTGCCGAGAAATCAGACATTCAAAGATATGGAAGAACTCAATAAACCCTTGTAGGCTTGGGCAATACACAGTACAATGTGAGAATACTCTACAAGGGAATTTGTTTTAAGAACAATTGTGATTTAAAACTCAATTGGGCGAGTAAGTCATATAAGAAAAACCTCAAACGTGTCCACAGAACAACAACAATGAATGAGAGTAGTAAGCACAAGGAAAGTCCTAATTGTACAAAAATAGTTTATATATTTTGTATGTCAAAACTTAATTCAAGGGGATACATAGAAAGGAATAAACCATCAGCCAAAGATGTCATGAAAAGATGTAAAAATCAAATAAACAAACAGTTCATAACATGCATCAGCTCCTAATGGTATACAGAGAGCAACTGTAAATCAATAATGAAAAAACAATGCTCTTCGTGAAATAGATTTCATTGGAGTTGATGGGAAAGTCGACGTTTCGGTCTTGCTAGCCTGAGTCTACAAAGACCATCATCAAGACAATTGATTTTTGCAGAAAAAGCCCCCTTTCTATTCAAAGATTGATGCGACAGTACAAAATATGTGTGATCTTGTGGCAGGGTGGCAGTCAGAATCGCATTGCTGTCATATCAGTCAGAATAAATGATCTTGAAAAGAAGAGATCCAACGTCAATGATGGAGTGCTCTAGGAGTACGTAGTTACTCAGAATTATTAGCCAAACGAGATGACCGCGAGGTAGATGATACGGCAACAATGGAGTGCACGCATATCAGACAGGCATTGAAGTGAAATAACGAAAAGGCTAATTCAATAGAAGGGTACAAAGAAAGGAGCTATGAGTAAGAAAGAAGGGATGATAGATAAATTAAGAGAAAACAAAGGAAATAAAAGACCATTTAATTATAAACACTGGAAAAACACCATCTCTGTGATGTTGTACAGAACTAAAAAAGAGTAAACATTGACACCCACTGATTTTTACAGTTTTTGAGAAACATTGGCAAACACTGACAAAACCCCACCAGAATTCACTGTGAATAGAAACTGAAAAAAGAAAGCCTGCATATAGTTAACGCCGGCATCTCATTGATCATTCAGTCTTAGTTTGTAGGCATATTTTATTGATCTTGGTTGTCAGGTTTTAGAGGACACTTACTGCTAGGGCTATTATTTTGACTTGTTTGAGTACATTTCAATATTTATAGTAATAGTGCTTTTTTATGATACTGTCACTAATGGTGTCTGAAGCCTAAGCATTCACAATTTGTTTAACCTTTCTTACAGTGTAAGCTCTGTTTAAGCCAAAGCAATGTACTATGAACCTGGAGAGTTTGTCTAGCTCTGCTTTTTTTGCAAGTGACTGACCCTAACTCACTTAAGCAGAATAACGTATGACTGACAGTGGATATAATGGACATTTAAAAGTGAAACAAATGGAAAATATCAGGCCATGTTTCATTGTATAATCACATTTTAATCTTTCTGTCATTCACATAACTTTCTGGGAAAATTTTAGAGAAATTGTGCAGAAAAAAAGCACTATTTTGCCACCAGGACTGTAAAAATAGTGATTGTTAAGGTTGAGCGCAACACCTGTGTGGAGGGTAAGGTTTGTCTGAAACATGATACTTGAATTCCGACCATTGCAAATCTCTGGATTTCTAACTAAAGTATATTACAATTATGTTTTGTAAACATTTTATGCTGAAAGAAGTTGAAACTCTCCTAAAGTACCCTAGAACGTTTTAGGAGCACCCTCCTCACCACCCATTCTTACTCTACTCTAGATAGGTAACTATGTAAGTTAACCAACTGCCACTGGAAAAACACCAACAATCTTTACTCTTCGGTTGACTAACAAGGTGAAAAGTAGAAGGACTGTCAGAAAACACAAGCTATAGCAACAGAAAGTCACACTGACTCAAGACAAGTAATTGCTAGGCAGACCATTAGAGAGCGGCATCTTGAGGGTAACTCAAATCTAGAAGTGTGTGATCTCCAGGGTCCTGGGAACCCAAACAGCCCTGGTAATTTTGTTGACCCAGTCCCCGGGTGTGGAGGGCAGGATGAAATTGTGATACTGCTGCTTAGTGGGATACAGGGATGCTTCCTTCTATCCCAGCGTGTAAGGAAGTGGGTTTCTGTTGCAGTATCCCCCCCCCCCTTTTTGCCTGATACCAGATGCACTTTTCTTTGGTGAGCCCTGGGTCCCTACCAATCAGGTACCCAGGGCCTGTGTTCCTTCCCTAAAAACTACACTAAAGCTTAAACCCAATTGGCATCTCTGGCCACAGGTCAGCCTCTGGTAAATGGTACCCTAGGTACCCAGGGCACTGTGACCAGAGAAGACCCCTAAGGGCTGCAGCACTTATTGTGCCACCCTTAGGGGCCCGGTACCCTGACACCCATATGCTGCCTTGGCAGACTGAGTGTCTTGGCACAGAACTAAACAAAGTCGACATGGCACACATCCCTGTGTGCCATACCTACAAACACACTGCCCTGGCATACATCAGTAACCCCCCTGCTGGGTGCCCCCCCTACAGTACCCAGGGCCATTCCTGGGCACTGTAAGTGCAGTGACGCCATTAAGAGTATATGGTGCTGGGAGGTTGTCACTACATACTTCACAGCACCATAATGGCTACACTGAAGACTGAGAAGTTTGGTATCAAACTTCTCAGCACATTAAACCCACACAAATGTTATGTGGGATTTAATGTAAAAAGCACTACAGAGGGCATCTTAGAGATGCCCCCTGAAACTTAACCAACTACCAGTGTCCTGACTGAGAGATTGCCTAGGCTGCCACACAGCAGACATGTTGCTGGACCCCTGGGTAGAGAGCCATCTGCTCTCCTGAGCCTGCAACAATGCACATTCTGGGACGAGGTGCTAGGCCTCCTCCCCCAGGATGGGCAGGAGGAGCTTCAAAGGCATGCCACCTTTGTGAGCTTCCCCAGGCCTCTTGCTGTACTCAGCAACTGGCTCCCACAGGTTCTGACCCCCACTCTGGCGGGAAGACAGGCAGGAAAAACAAAGGAAGGGAAGGGAGTGTGCCAGCCTCTGCCAACCCCACCCATCAGGTGGGGGAGGCAAGGTGAAGCACAACTCCTGGCTCCCGCCATCTTGAGGATGCCCAATCAGAGATAGGCTCCCGCCCCCCTCCCACAGAAGAGGAGCAGGATAGGGGGGTACTCATCCCAGGAAAGGGATTCATTGGTCCCTGCCCTTACCCTACCTGCAACACCCCTAAATTCAGTATTTAGGGGCACCCTGAACCTTCCTTCAGCAGATACCAATTTGAAAACAAGAAAAAAGATCAAGAAGAAGAAGGCTCGCCGTGCAGCTACTAACAAGAGGACGATACCAATTGACTTGGCCCCAGCCCCACAGGCCTGTTGATCCTTGAACCTGCTCCTGCTAACTCCTGGTGACTCATGCGGACAGTAACCTCGAAAACCACTAATTTCGTCGGAGGCCTTTTTTTTACGTTCAACTTTGTCCGGGTGATTCGTAACAGCGGCTTATCAAGGACTGTCTGTTCCTTCATTCGTTTTGTGACATTGCAATGGAATTTAAAATATATCTACTGATGTCAATCTGATATTACTCGATTCAAGATACCTCACGGCCCCTCGCGTAGTTGTACTACGGAAATCTTGATTTGTACCTGTACCATCATATTGGTACATTGCGTTTTCGCTATTCATACCCTACATTGTACTGACAGTGGACATATATTTATTGAATTCAGCCCTGGCGAAGCTCCCATGGTTGGGGAGCGAAACGCGTTGGCTGTCCTGTGCACTTTGAAAAAAAGAAAATAAAAGATAAATCTATTTTTGCAAAAATCTGGTCTCTTGCAATTTACTTTGCGTTTTTGGTGCTGCCTCCACTTTTTCTCTTCAAACCACGGAGGACCTGCCTGCCTTGAACCTCTTAAAGACTAGGACTCCCATGAGCAGTGGTTCTGCTCAAACAGCAATACCCCTGGTGCCAGCCAGGACCCGCGAATCCAGCACGCTCTGCCCCTGCCGAGCCCGGCCTGTGCTTGAGTGGACAAAGACCCTGAGGACATACCCCCGGAGATTCTGACCTGGAATCCAGTGCCCAAGGACCTTCCTTGACGACCCAGACGACGCCTGAAGCCTCACAGAAAGGGACCCCTCCAACTGCGACCAGCAGAGGGTAAGATTTCCCGACATCAAATGACACACCTTCACCCGGCCCCCACGGCCCCCTGTGCCCAACTCTTGGATGCCTACCTATCCTCCAAGATCCCCACTTACCTCTCGAAGTGTTGGTCGCTCCTGAAGAATCTCCGTCCCCGAGCCTGCAGCCTTTGTTCACTTTCTAAGAGCTCCATTGAGTAACATTGAGCGCCAAATGGCTCAAAAGCACCCTGCACCCACCCGCCCAGTGCCCCTGGCAGTGCAACCTTGGTCCTAACCTACTTCCCCATTTGCCCTGAGCAAGTGACCCAGAGCCCAGCTCCCACAGCCATGTGGTCTGCTTGCCAGCAGCCACCAACCGAAGGCCCCTTGCCTCTCATTGGATAACATTGGGCCTAACTACCTCTGCACCCGGCTGCCCCTGTGCTGCTGAGGGTGTACCAACTGTACCTACTTAACCCTGGGGGACCCCTGAGTCTATGCCCAGAACCTTAACTCTGCCAGTCGAGTACTTACCTAAAAGCCGATAACTCACTTTCCTTCCCTAGGATAACATTGGCTGGTGTCAGTTGAAAATTCTTCTAAGTGTGGAGATTTTAAACTTTTAAATATTCACCTAAAATCAGCCGAACAATGAATTCAGATTTACTCACCGGTTATTAGGAAAGAACCCAGTGCTGCATATTTTAGCCCAGCACTGACCCTGAAAAGTAATTTTAACAGTACTTACCAGTAACTTGAATTTCCTTCCATAGGGATCCATTGTATGATTTTCATTGCAAAAGTTGTTGATTTTTAGAAACTACAAATGGTTCTTAAAAATCGCCTGTGTGACTTAAATGCATTCTTTCAACTGTTTAGAGGAGATGCACCAGGGCTGGATCCAGGATCCAACCCTGAGTGAGAAAAAGTAATCACAACATTACTTACATGCTAAGTGAATTTCCTCCCTTAGGATAACATTGTTGATTCTATGTGAAAAAGTTTCTAAGTGTCAACTTTTAAAATACCATAATATTACTTAAAATCACTACTGTAACCAAAACGATTTTAATGTTCCAGGACTGAATCTAGGATCCACTCCTGTGGTTAGAAAAGTAAGCTACAAAGTAACTAATTGCATTTAACTAGAAATTCCCATTGAGCTCAATGTTGCATTGTGTTTAAAATTGTGTTGCCTATTGCAACAACTGTAACTTTTACAATCAAAAAGTCTATTGCCTATTTGAAAAGTATTTAACTAAAGTCACTCATTCTGAGAAAGTATATTGATACCTTGTTGGTTCTAAAAATAAAACAACTATATATTTTGATACAAAACAATTGGCCTAGAGTTCAGTTCTTGAGTGTGTGAGACCATCTGCTGACTGTGTACAATAAATGCTTACACTGTCCTCTGATACTGTCTTACTTGACCAAGCTACCACTTTAGAAAGTAAGGTTATATCTAACGTTAGCCTCTGCCAAACCTCTGGGGACTGTGGACTCTGTACACACTGTACCTTCCTTTGGTCCAGTATATACAGAGCCACTTTCTTACACAGAGTTCATATTTATGTCCAGTGTGATGATCTTTCGTGCTTGCTAGTTGACAGCACTTACTTGTATACGAAGGATTCTTTCACATAGGTTTTGGGAACCATTAAACTGGCTGAACTGGCTCCAGATACTAATCCATTTTGCGACTGCCAGTGTCCAGACTCTACAGGTCTCTAGTATATGCCTCCTTTGCATACAAATAATATATTTTAAGTTCATAAAGAGATAAACCACTGCCTGTTCTCTGACAGGCTAGTCTAGAAGGAACTATAAACCATAATATTTAACTTTTTCATGATCCAAAAACAACTAGAGAGGCCCAGCTCTCTCCTGTGTGATAGTCAAGCCAGTGAAGAAATGCAATTCATCAGATGTCAGTCAGTCTTCTGAGAAGGAGGGAGTGTCACAGAAAGGAACGCTCCCGCCAGTCTCCTCCTCTGTCTGTTTCACATCTGGCAGGAACATTTCTGCAAAATGGTTCCCTCTCTCTTCAGTTGAATAGTGGGGGACGCCGAGGTGCAAGGACCACCCTCCCTGGCAGCATGGTACGCTCTGTGGCAGGCATTAAAACATGTTCTGAAAATTGTTTGAAAGGAGTTTTTACTGCATTTTTGCTCTGCTTCTTCTTATTCGCTTGAGTTTCCCATTTCCATGGTAGACGGCGAGGTTCTTGCCACCCAGGTGTTTGGCAGGCCTTCACTTTTTAATAACTCCACAACGCTAGTAGAATCCAACGGGATGGAAACGCGAGGAGGCATTTCACCCAAGGCCCACACACAGGCGTTTAGGAAACTGTAAATCAACTTCTGGCACTTATAGTGCCGGCGAGCTGTAAACAGTGATTCCTACCAACAGCAAGCAGCCCCTCTGTCCTGTCAGACGCTCGCAACTGCTGCCCTTCTCAATAGCGCATTCAGCGGAGGTTTTGGCAATACCTTTCCCAGCTCGAATTAATGTCACGTGTCTTTCACTTTCCATTTCCCTATTAACAGCCCAGCTGGAATTTGAGTTGTGATTTCACCCTTGACCTAAAATACGTATCTGCGCTGCACCGGCGGTGGTATTAAAAGGAGTAGTTATGACGCATGTGCACTGTGCCCTTTGAAGTGAGTTATTTTCAAGGCGCTTTTTGGCACACAGCAAATGCTTTTTTATAAGTGGGCAGTGTGAGAATGCATTTCAGGTGCTTAGGCCAGGAGCTCATAGTTGAAAACGTGTGACATGTTTTTTATGTCCAAAAGGCACAGTGAAATCTGATATCTTCCCGAAGAAGGTCATGGTAAAATGAAACAAGCAGAAGCCGCAAAGGCCCAGGTTTCTTTAAGGTTTGCATTGGCACTCAGGTGATGCAAGCAATCAATCAATCAGGAGTTTGTTAAAGCGCAACTACTCACCCGTAAGGGTCTCAAGGCGCTAGGGGTGGGGGGGGGGGGTGATGGGTGCAGGTTCCATTTCATCAAGGAGGGGGTCTGTCGAAGAGCCAGGTTTTGAGGTTTCTTGCGAAGATGGGGAGCGATGTTGTCTGTCTGAGGTGGAGCGGAAGGGTGTTCCATGCTTTGGCCGCGAGGAAGGAGAAGGAGCGGCCTCCCGATCTGGTCTTTCTGGTGCGGGGGACCACGGCGTAGGAGAGCTGGGCTGATCGTAGGGTCCTTTGGGGTGTGTGGAATTTGAGCCGGCTGTTCAGGTATGCTGGTCCGGAGCCCTGGAGGGCCTTGTGTGCGTGGGTGAGCATCTTAAAGGTGATTCTCGCCTCGACGGGGAGCCAGTGGAGTGCGCGCAGGTGCTGGGAGATGTGGCAGTGTTTTGGCAGGTTGAGGACCAGTCTTGCAAGCATTGTCAGGTGGCACAAACAACAGCAATAGATCAACTTTCATACGCAAAGCTATTTTGCACTGAAAGTTGACCCTTGCACTATGCCCAAACTCCTTTGCCCCATCTCGCTGACAATGTATGCAAGGGTAATGTCTGGGCCGGCCAACACAAAACCTTTAGGTTTTGGCGCAGTCAGTTCTAGTAAATTAACATCATCTGGCTTTACCCCACATCCTAACACCAAGTTAAAGCAAGTACACGTAAGAGGTCAAGCAGTATTTACACAATATGTCTCTATCTAACATGTCTGATTTACCGTATAAAGTAGATATCTTGCATGTTGATTAGACATAGGAATTTAGTCTGGAGGGTGTACCTTCAGTAAAAGACCCTATGCTAGACAGCACAGACTCACATTTGCGCCAAGGCTGTGAGTCTGTGAGGCTGTGAGACACGCAAATCATACTTTTTTTGCATGGGCACCTCTGATAATATCATCTGCGCTGATTTCACTAATTTGCACAATGCAGGCATTTCGTTTTCATCCTGCACTACACGGTGTGCAAGATAGTCATTCTGGGCCATAATGTACCCGTGCTAGTCGCTTACTGAACATTGTGTCGAAAAGATGCAAGTCAGAAATGACCAAAGCGGGCCAAGCATGCCATTGTACATTGCATATTTACATTACTCTCAACCACAGTTACTTTGTTCCATCTGTGTCAGAATGTGTACTTTTCAACAACATTTTGAAATTATTTCCAATGCTTAGCACTGTTTAAGGAAGTGTCTCACAGAGACTGTCCAAGAGGCATTCACAGAGCACGTCACAAGCCACCTTGCCTTGTTAGAACACAGTGTACGATTGCCACAAGAGAGAATTTTGCCTTGAAAACAACAGTAAACAGGCAAACATTTTTTTCTCCCATTCTTTCAGTACAACACGCAGGAGTTAACTGCTTCTGTGACACACATGGAATGAAATGCTGTCTGCACAACTATGGCATTGTAGGTGTGGGAGAAAGAGTGAAGTAATAAAGAGCTGTACATGGGTTCCAATAGCATCTGGGCACAGCTATAAATCAAGTACGATAAACCAAAGTTTGTGTAGCCCACCACTTAAGCCCTCATTACAAATGGCACCTGAAAATCCCCATTATTTCTTTACCCCAGATATAGCATTACCGGGGAGTCACATTCATTTTGAGAGTAGTGAAACTAAAGGGGATTAAATATTTTGGGGGATAACATGTAGGAATTGGTGGTTCCAGATATTTTTCCCTGACTTTCACATAGAGATTTAATGGGAAACAGCCTTTTTCAATAATGCCTTTACCACGCAATGCCTTTACCAAAGAGTATTTACCACAAATGCCTTTATCATGCATGGTAAAATGATAATTAGTGTTAAGGCAACAAAATACATATATATATATATATATATATATATATATATATATATATATATATATATATATATATATATATATTCTTGCTGCAAATCCAATACGCAGTCCTGCGAAATTAGAAACGGCACTCACAGGGGGGTACAAAGCCAAAGATTCTTTATTTGGCCACCAGCCAAATAAAGAATCTTTGGCTTTGTACCCCCCTGTGAGTGCCGTTTCTAATTTCGCAGGACTGCGTATTGGATTTGCAGCAAGAATCTATCGGATGGGCACACCCCCATCCAAGGGAGCACCCGCTCGTGAGTGCAGCAGGCTGGTGTATCGTTGGGAGCAAGTATATATATATATATATATATATATATATATATATATATATATATATATATATTACCTACTGGCGGTCGCCAGTAGGTATATATAGTTAGGATTTTTTCTCTATGGGATTTTCGAAAATTCTATGTCTAATAACTTTGGCGTTTGTGGACGGAATTGGCTGAAATTTTCAGGAAAATGGCACATTTTGTTTCTGAGCAGCCCCTGAAAATTGGGGGGGGTTCGTCCAGGGGGGGTCGAGAAAAAAGGGGGGGTCCCAAAACGTGTTTTTAACATTGAGTTTTCCATAGGGCGGTTGGCCTCACTTTTAGCCCGAACGGCTGAATGGATTTGCACGAAACTTGGCAAAATTGTAGGGACTGGTAGCCCGATGTGCCTTTTGTAGGTCTCAATATATGTGCTCCAGTGGATTTTGAGAAATTAACGTTTAAAAAAAGATATATATCTGTAACAGCGGACCGGGCAGCGCTCCAGTTCGCGTACTTTTCGCGCAACGGAGCTTTGTGAAGCGAAGCTGATTGGTTCTCCGGATTTGCAGCAAGAATCTATCGGATGGGCACACCCCCATCCAAGGGAGCACCCGCTCGTGAGTGCAGCAGGCTGGTGTATCGTTGGGAGCAAGTATATATATATATATATATATATATATATATATATATATATATATATATATATATATATATATATATATATATATTACCTACTGGCGGTCGCCAGTAGGTATATATATATAGGATTTTTTCTCTATGGGATTTTTGAAAATTCTATGTCTAATAACTTTGGCGTTTGTGGACGGAATTGGCTGAAATTTTCAGGAAAATGGCACATTTTGTTTCTGAGCAGCCCCTGAAAATTGGGGGGGGTTCGTCCAGGGGGGGTCGAGAAAAAAGGGGGGTCCCAAAACGTGTTTTTAACATTGAGTTTTCCATAGGGCGGTTGGCCTCACTTTTAGCCCGAACGGCTGAATGGATTTGCACGAAACTTGGCAAAATTGTAGGGACTGGTAGCCCGATGTGCCTTTTGTAGGTCTCAATATATGTGCTCCAGTGGATTTTGAGAAATTAACGTTTAAAAAAAGATATATATCTGTAACAGCGGACCGGGCAGAGCTCCAGTTCGCGTACTTTTCGCGCAACGGAGCTTTGTGAAGCGAAGCTGATTGGTTCTCCGGCGTCTGTAAACATTCCAAACAGTCCGTAGCGGCCGCCATCTTGTCTCTCGGTAGGATCGAGAGACAAGAGGAGGCCAAAGCGAAGGGGCAAATGACCATAAGGTGGCATAGTAGATTCTCGCTGACCCCCTAGGTTTGATGTGGAGGTTTTAAAAGGGCCCCGCGGGGCAAAAAAAAAATAATAATAATAATCGAACGGCTGAATGGATTTGCACGAAACTTGGCAAAATTGTAGGGACTGGTAGCCCGATGTGCCTTTGCTAGGTCTCAATATATGTGCTCCAGTGGATTTTGAGAAATTAACGTTCAAAAAAAGATATATATCTGTAACAGCGCTCCGCTTCGCGTACTTTTCGCGTTACGGAGCTTTGCAAAGCTGATTGGTTCTTCGGCGTCTGTAAACATTCCAAACAGTCCGTAGCGGCCGCCATCTTGTCTCTCGGTAGGATCGAGAGACAAGAGGAGGCCAAAGCGAAGGGGCAAATGACCATAAGGGGGCATAGTAGATCCTCCCTGACCCCCTAGGTTTGATGTGGAGGCTTTAAAAGGGTCTCACAGGGCAAAAAAAAAAATATCGTTTTTTTAGTTTTTTTGCGTGGAGTGCGCCCGGTTCGCGAACCGGGAAGCGTTCTGGGGAGCGTACTTTCTTGAAAATTAGTGAAAAAAGTTAGAGTAAAATAATAATTGTGAGTGATCAGATGTAGGGTAGCTCTGAGAAGAGCTTTTGGGTTTATGGTACATTTAGGTACTTATAAGTAGGTACCAATGCACAGTCTTAAATTCAGAGTGAAAATTCTGTTGCCCTCATCTGAGAAGTGAACTCCATCTCCTCTGTAGATATCTTGCATGTAGTAACGCAAGTTATTGTTGTACAGGGAGCCCATTCCATGGTCTCTCATGTAAGCTGAAACAGATTTGTTTACATGCTTCCTCGATTTCTCAATTTGTGGACAAAATTGGTTCGACCACCTCCATTTTTGTCTTTGGCATATATTTGAATATACCAAGGCAGTCTGAGGAAAAAGTGCCATCAATTGCTCAAAGGTGTCCTTTAAAAGCATTTCCAGACCTACCCCAGTCAAAGTGCCCAAATCATTACCTCCACAGTGCACAATTAACAGGTCAGGTTTTGGCAAATGCATAAAGGTTTTCACCAATGGTATCAATTGGTGACATTTTAATCCTCTGTGGCCAAACCACTTAATTTCCACATCTTGTAAATTGAGGTTAGGTAAATTCCTGTTCTCAGCATACCTCTGAGCCCAATAGATGTAACTATGTCCAACAATCCAGACAGAAAACATGGCGAGAGAAGGGTCTCCTGCAGTCAGATGAAGTGTGGCAATGAAATGGCAGTTGAAAAAATGAGAGTGTAAAATGAAAAAACTGAGGAGTTTCTGTGTTAATGAAGCAGTAAGAGTGATTGGTGGATTTTGATTGCTGAAAACAGAAAGTTAGGGTGCATGGATGAGTTCGTTGAAAGATGTATTTTGAGTGGCGAAGAAAAAATCATTAAATGAAAGATTGCACTGGATATGCAGGTGCACTGAGAGTTCAGAGTTCAATTGCAACATTGTTGTGTGAACTTGGAAACACCAGAGGTCTTGCAAGAGGTGGTTGCTATGCAGAAAAAGCAGAGAGGGGGCAGAAGGGGGAAGGGTTTTGATTTGAAAAAAAGTGAGGGAAGAGTTTTGATTGGGTGACATGAGAGATATGTGTGAAGAATTACAGCATTTCTGTGCTTTTGATAGCTGAAGACTCTGGAGTGCATACCTTTTGCTCTGCTGAAGACAAATTGGTGTGTTTCTGAGACTGTTTTGAAACTCAAAGTATTTGCTAAGGTGAGAAAAGATTTCTTTAATTTAGATAGAAAATAGTGTGCTTTAAGGAGAAAATTATGAAGAAAGTTGTGTTTTTCAAATGTTGTTTTGTCTCAAGTGTTTTACAAATAGATTTTGTTTCTTTGAGAAATTGTAATTGGAGAAAATGTGAAGTATTAGTACTGACAGGGTTTTTATGTGCATAGGAGCTGTGGAGTGTTTTCAAATTATGACTTGTAAATCGTTTTTGAGAAAAAGCAATGGTTTTAATATTGATGACAAGGACATAATGGTGTCTGCTTCTTTATAAGGTAATTGAGAGTCTCTGATGTTATTTTTCCCATTTCAATGTAAGAAGTTTGTCTGTGGAGCAAATTGCTTGTAAATATGCTCCCACCTGTGCATGGCAAATTTAGATTTTGAATGTTTGCGTTACATAGGCATGTTAAAGGTGACTGAAACATGCTGCAAAGGCAATCAAAAAACGCTTTTATGTGTCTTAAGGACATTTTAAGTCATTTCCCCATGTGCAGTGTTTTCAAATTATGAGTTGAAAATCGTTTTTGAGGTAAAGGAATGTTTTCAAAATTTATGTGCGCCATATGCCCCCAAATTTCTTTTTCAGGGGTGCAGCAGGGTGTTCTTGAGACACCCCTGCACCCTCAGAAAAATTCGTAATTTGCGATGAGGTAATTGCTAATCGCAAATTGCACCTTCATTCCTATGGGCCTCCTGCTGCATGGAAATGAATGGGTAATTTGTAATTAGCAAATAGCTCATCGCAAACTAGGAATGGTAAAGAATCGCTATTTATTCCTTAAAGTTTGCTATTTAGGAAATGCAAAAAACTTTGATGATACATATGGCGGTTCATCTCTAACAAGATAAGAAGCATAGGGATAGATTTATGATGACTGGCGCATCACCAGGGATGTGTTAGTCATTCTGTGCCGCTGTTCCGTCACCTATGGTGTGCTGCATTTACAATGCGGCGCATCATGGGGCAAAAACAGCACAGATGCGTGACGTATCTGTGCCGTAAAGGTGGCGCATTGCTGGAGTTGTATCGCAAGTGTGATGAAGCTCCAGCAAGGCTCAGGGGTGCCCCTGTCGCAGGGTTTCTGTTCTCACACAGAACTGTGGACAGAGGATTGGAACCTCGGCGAATTAGGGTGCCCCAAAACTCACCTTAGTAATCAAAAACCCCTTAGCAAGCTAGGTACAGTGTCACATTGGATATAACAAACTCTCAATGTTTAGACAATCCAGAATATGAACTTATAGTACCTCAGGATACGTGGAACTCATGAACAGTCGGTCGTTATATATTTCTTAGAAACCAGAACATGGAGTTAAGAAGAACACATGTGTATTTGAAATGTTTATTTACTAATGCCGTCTTCTCAGGCGTAGTATCTTAGATAATACAAGTACACATATTATCAGCAGCAAAATTACCAGCATAGTTACTAGTACATAAAAAGCGAATGGTGACAGTATGTTAACATGCTGTAAATGAATAAGAGTTAGCAACACTTATAAGCAGCCGCGGGCCGTGGAGGGAGTTACGGTGGGGCAGGGAGGCAGGGAGGGGGAGGGGCAGGGTGGAGAGGGCTCCACCCTGCCCCTCCCCCTCCCCGCCTCCCTGCCCCACCGTAACTCCCTCCACGGCCCGCGGCTGCTTATATCTCACCCTCCCTAATACACATATTATATTATTTGCTAAGAAGGTCTCTTTGTGTTGGTTTAGGGCGTGCCCATACTTTAGTGTCTTAGATTTGAAGGAATCACATCAGCATACACCAGCTCTCTCTTCATGTGAACCGCATCAAGTGTTGTGTATGTGTGTTCGGCAAAGCAATATAAAACCCGCCTCATGCCCAGAATTGGCAGAAGCTGCACTTATGTTATGAGTATGAAGTCGTGGAGATCAGACCTCATAACAATTCTGTATCGTGTTGTTCTTGAAACTTCAGCACTCGCTGTACAGATATAGTTTAACAAGTAAAGCAGATAGTAGAGCAATAACATATTATTCTCATGTAAATCACGATGAACTATTAGGTTGAAAGCTAAAGCAACAACTAAGTGTCGTGTGCAGAAGTTGCAAAAAAGGAAAAATGGCGTTTAAACCGGTAATGAGCCCATGCTAACTTAACACGGTGTAAAGATATCCAGGATCTACATGACACCTCCCCATGATCCGGAAACGAACTGAATAAGATAATAGAAGTGCCATCTCATGAGAGCAGATTGCAACTTTATATGTGGACGGTCCGCAAGGTAAAACATTAAAAACTAGGAAAATTTAATGCTAAAGAAAAATAAAACAGCCAACTACTTTATCGAGGCTTAAGCCAATAGGCAAGCTAAATAATAAAAACTTGACAAATAAGTCAATGAATTGTCAATGAAATGCTAGTACTCAGCATATCAAACATGAAAAAGGTCTATGACATAACTGTGTATGCAAAATAAGCTGCAACAGCCTCTAATAGGAAGTCACCGTCTTCATCCGAAAAGAGTTCAGCCATCCAATTTAAAAGCGGAAAGGAACATACGTGCTCTCCCAGCACCGGATCCTCTATCACCATCAGAGGACAGCTCGGTGGGTTTTCAAGAAAGCTCTGTTCCAAGAAAGACTGTGTTGCCGCCAGTAAATTCCAGGGACCAATTAGTCCATGCATCAATGCCACAGCCATAATCCTTTCGCCAGGACAAACCAACTCGTGAGTAATGATAGGAGTCATCAGCTGATTAAAGTCGACGTCAGGAGAAACCGGTCCGCAGAGACACAAATCAATGGCCCAATCGAAATCACAGGTCAGGCAGTGAAATACAGGCTGGACACAGGTGAAGTAGGAGAATCGAAAAGATAATCCATATGCCGTGCTTAATATCGCCAACGGCATTGTGCCATAATATTCAAGCATGCGATTGCGGAACAGCGTCAGCAGCTGCAGGGCGGGAGCTTGCACAGGAGGGACATCCATATTTAAAAATGTAAAAAAGCACAAGAGCGTCCGTTGGTAATGCAAGTAAAAATGGGAATCCACCAAGCACAGTGGAAAAAATAGAATGAAAGAAAGCAGGGATGACTCCAAAGATTTTCTCAAATGAAGTCACGAGACCACTGGTAACAACTTTAAAAAAGTGCGCCAGGCCCTTTGTGGAGGACGCGTTAAAGATAGTCCGAACCATGTCGCTGAAATGCAAAGGCAAATCAGTATTTAAAAGGGTCTGCACCTCTGTACGGGTGTTCGCTATGTGAAGCACGAAAGTTTCACGGGCCGAACTCAAGGCCACCTCTCTCTGAGGCAAAAGAGCTCTTATTCTTGCCATGCCGTTGAAATGTGCTCCCAAGGTTGGTATTTGTGGCCAGATTGAAAACTCCCTATGTTCATGTGTGGGAGGAAATAGAACATTTCTGCAGCAAATAACCCGTTCACTTACTGTTACGATAAAAGGAATACTTTTAATTAACCCAGAACAATCTTCATTATTGAGCATCAAATAACTACCATTTTCCAACAACTTGAACGTGGGGATGATAGCAGGAACTGGCGTGCCTTGCAACACGCAAGCCATATTTGGTCGGTGTTTGTTGCATGAACCGTGTAACTGTATGTGCCTACACATTAGTGAATTATCTGGCGTCTCAGTGCATTCCTCTCCATTCAGATAAACTTCTTGATCATCTTTGAAAATCTGTATGTGTATGGAAGCGACCAGACCTCATGAAGAAAACCACTACCTAAAGGTTCATAACGACCTATTGGTATATATTTCATACAATTTGAAAACTTATATAAAGCAAAAGGCAGCGTTATTAAACCGTGGATAAGGCACGTTGCCAAAGCAGCCAACCTTTTGGATTTATACTGGAAATGTTAAAGGAAGAATTACGGAGTAGGGCCTGTAAATCTTTAATGGACAACCGAGTAAAATTACTCCAACCATCATATTCCTCTAACTCCGGGATAGTAGGGGTGTTTAATTTTTTAGAAGTAGCCAATCCAAAGCATTTGGTCTGGGAAATTGTTTCATTCACAAACAACATATGATTTGGGATGAGACATGCACGGTGCAAAGCCTCAGTGCCTTGTACCTGCCAGGTTCGTGAACCCCAAACTGATGTAGATCCTGGATATCTTTACACTGTGTTAAGTTAGCATGGGCTCATTACTGGTTTAAACGCCATTTTTCCTTTTTTGCAACTTCTGCACTCGACACTTAGTTGTTGCTTTAGCTTTCAGCCTACCTGCGTCAAGATCTATGCCTGCTTCAAGCAGGCGCAGGGTTTTGATGCAGCTTTGTCCTATCTGATTGCAAATGCGGCACACCGTGGGTGGCAGAGCAGCGGTGCACGTTAACTGGTGCATCCCTGGGGATGTGCTAGTTAATATAAATCTGCCCCTTTACATTTAATTATGTGCAGGGGACACAGAGTCGGTGAGGTTTATCCAAGGTTAAGAAGAGATGAGTCCTGTTCAGTGAAAAATTGGAGATAGGCTTCACCTCCTCTGCTCCTCAGCATCGTTGGACATGGTTAAATAATAGCTGCAAAATGTTACTCTTGTTAAACAATTTTACTATTATAATCTCTGAGATTTGTCTCTTACTGTGCAACATCTCATTGTTGTTATCTTTCTTTAAAGATAAAGACAACATCAACATGAGCGACAATCAGCAATCAGTTGATTTCGACCTCTTCATTGAACTCGTAATTGAAACATCAGTGGATGTTGATCCCTTGGATGATTTCAATCCTGAGGATGAAGATGAACGTGATGAGGATGCAGATTTGTCAGAATTGTATGACATAGGATGGGAAGCTGACGTGCTTGAGCCTATGGAACTATAAACATTTATTTTATAAATTTATAATAAATAAAAAGTAAATATGTAAACCGTTTAATTAAAAAATAAAGACACCTTCAAAAACAGGTTATGTGTAGTGTCTTCAATAAAATATTAAAATATGGTCATAAAATTAGATCAGATTCATATATAAAACAGCACAGGTAAAATGAATATAAATTCCATTTCTTTTCTGCTATTTCTGTATTCTAAATTTGCCATGTACAAAAAATTCTTCTATGTAAAAATGTTAAGTAGTGTGTTAAGTTTTTGATGACTGTTATTAATTTACTGTTGGGTAATAGTGGTTAATAACATTTTTTATTATATTTTACCACAGATTCAACTGCAGATTATTTCAAGATTTTAGGATGCCAAGCAAAGAAAGAGTGAGAAAGGCTGCAAAACGTCAAAGACAGCAGGTGAATGAAAAAAAGCAGCAGTCCTCTAACAAAAAGATTTGTCAAGTCACCAAGAAAGCACCGGGTAAGAGTACAAAAACATTCATAAGAAATATCTCTAGTAAAAAAAATATTACTACAGAAAATGTTTCAGTCCAGAAAAGGAGAAGCAATTCAAACGGTAAGGAAAGGCCAATGAGAAATGTTACTGCTAGAGTAAGAGATAACTCTATGCATGAAAGTAGAAGGAAACAACAGTTTAGGGACATTCGTAAACTAATGTTCCGCAACAGGATAATTGGCAATTTGTTAAAAAATATTAAGAAAGGTCAACAGAAAGTGGTTTTTTATAAGAGAAAAAAAATAGTTGAGAAAGTTATTGATCAGGCATTTGAAATTAAACGTAAGTTATTTATTTTGACAATCAATAGAATTAGGAAGCTAAACAAGGCAATTTATGATTTCAAAAGAAATAGTAGATGGAAGAGAATAGTTAATCGTAGTAATTTTTGTGAAGTTTTTTCTGGAGAATGGATGCATAGTTCAAGCTCTGAGGCATTTTTTAATGAGGAGAGTTATTTCCAGGATAATGATTTGGTGCATGCAGTTGACACCAGTGGTCGAGCTTATGAAGTGAAAGATGGTTGTCCAGTTGAAAAAGAAAAACTTGTGACAACAGAGATAGAAGAGGTGTTAGGTAATGAGGTTTTAGGGAGACGTCCCACTCCTAAGGGTCCTGTGTACACCTGGAAGTGTAGTAGTATTTGCAGTGTACGACAGGATTCCATCAATTTGCTTTGTGATTTTATACGGTCATTTAATAAGAAAAGTTTGAAGCAGAAAATGAAGTTGTTGCAAGAATTAGATCCTTGCAGAGTGAGAGAAGTGATAGGTTTGCATGGTCATTCACTGGCTTGTCTTTCCAGGAGAGTATGCCAGAGTGTTTTTCATCATTTCAGGATGCTAGCAGTGCATCATAATAAAGTGAGGAAATTAGTTAGAATGTTGTATTATGCTAAGAGTCCAGCAATTATGCTTAAACAATTATGCGCTGCTCTTTTGCATGGTTCTGAAATAGATGTGAAGAATATATGTGAAGAAATTGAGTTTTGTTACTTTGGAAGTAAAGAGGAGAATGTTGAAATTGACCAAGAAGAAGAGAGTAATGTGGAAGATAGTGTACAGGTTTCCAGTACAGATAATTTCCAGAGGGAAATTGCGACGTTTGAGGTGAAATCAAGTGAGAGGCCAAATTTCACTTGTGTGTGTTGTCGACGCACTTATTATAAGAATCAGACTAAGTTAGTGGATTTATATGGAAAAAGTGAAAGGGAAAATAATAGTGAATGGAAGGATTTTACAACATACTTGATGGTAGAAAATTGTTTTGATTTGGGATTGGATCAACGTGTGTGTACTTATTGTTGTAACAAATTAAATCAAAACCAGATGCCTGCTAGAGCAGTTCATAATAGTCTGGAATTGGTTGAGATTCCTTCTGAATTGAAGGATTTAAATACTTATGAATCTATTTTGATTCAAAGTATCCATCCCTTTCAGGCTATTGTAAGAATGGAGCCAAAGACAGGGAAATTGCCTCCATCAGATTTACAGAGAGGATTAAAGGGAAGAGTTGTTTATTTGCCTCTAGATTTGAAGAAAAACATTAACACAATTGGAGTAGAAAAAGTGGAAGAGGAACCTCTTGTTATCTTAGTTAATGGGGTTCCGACAAAGAATAAGAAAATATGGCAAGATTTAGTAGATGTTAGGAAAGTCAAAAGGGCAACATTGTATTTGAAAAAATATAATAAATACTATAAAAATGTATATGTTGCAGAAGAGGAAGTAAGTGAGGAAGAGGATAGCGATTTGTGTGCTGGTCAAATTGAGAAAGTAGAACCCTGTACTAGTGAAGAAATATATGAACATTATAGTGTTCATCCTTTGCATTCCAAGGAAGTCATGGGGAATGCTATTGAGTTGTTTCAAATGAAACAAGCGAAAGGGAGTCCCATTAGTGTTTGGGAGGAAAGTTTGGAAGCTCGGTGTTTCCCACAGCTTTTTCCAACAGGTCAGGGAGGAAGATATGATGAGCGACCTCATCAAATTCCTGCTTCTGAATACCGGACTTTGCGATTGTATGCAGGAGATCCTAGGTTTCGACAATGCATTCCTTATTTGTTTCATCTCCTGTTTGAAAGCGATCTGTCTGGACTGTCATATGCAGTGAACCACATCTTGAAAAGTGGTATACACATGCAAAACATCTCGGCAAGTGACTTTATGGATAAAGTCAATGTCCAAGACAGTATTTTGGATTCTCACCTGATTAATCTCATGGCGTGTCAGCGTGGTACTAATGAGTACTGGTACCGTCGTCATGGTGATTTAAAATGTATGCTGAGGAACTTAGGAACTCCCACATGGTTCCTCACTTTGAGCTGTGCTGAGTATGGCTGGGAAGACTTACTTGAATTTCTACGAGAGGCAAATGCTAACGTAGAAAACATCGAATTCAAGACACCCGGAGAACTGTGCTCTTTGGATCCAGTCAATGTATGTAGGTACTTCAATCATAGATTTGAAGGTATGATGTCTTTCATCATGAATAAGAAGAATCCACCTCTTGGAGAGGTGTTGGATTTCTTCTAGAGGAAGGAGTACCAAGCAAGAGGTGCTCCTCATATACATATGTTGCTGTGGATCAAGGATGCACCTAAATTTGGAACGGATGCAGAAGACTCAGTGATGAGTTTCATAGAACAGTATTCTACGTGTGCTGTTCCAAACGCAAAGGAGAAAAAAAGCCTAAGAGAAAAAGTTCTACGTTTCCAAAGCCATCGATGTGGAAAGTACTGTCGTCGTAAATTCCGGAACAAAGACAAGTTCTACACCAAATGTCGTTTCGGCTTTCCACGACCGGTGATTTCTAAAGGAAGAGTGAACAGTTTGATGTCTTCGCTGCGACATAATGTGATGAAGAAATCACCTAAAAACACATACAATTTGAAGAGGAACGAAGAGTCTAAGTACATCAACGACTACAACCCGGTGATTTTGTCCATGTGGAATGCTAACATGGATATACAGTTTGTGGCTGATAACTGTATGGCTGTGGCTCGGTATGTGACATCTTACATCACCAAAAAAGAGAAGACAGAATTGAAGGATATGTGGGAGGACATTTCCCATGAAAAGAGCCTCAGCAAGAAGTTGTACAGTTTCAGTCTGAAGATGTTGTCGCATCGAGAAATCGGAGCTTACGAATGTTCTGACCGGTTGTCTTCAGCAAGTCTCTATGCCAAGTCCAGGAGTATCGTTTGGGCGAGTGTTGGTCTTGCTGCAACGCGTAATCGAGTTCTGAAACCTGTGCGGGAAATTGAGTATTTGGCGGAAAAGGAGCCAAACAGTACCGACATTTTGAAGAGCAACATGTTGGATACATATTATCCAAATCGAAGCAGTCACCTCGAGAATGTTTGTCTGTATGAGGTTCTGCAAAATTACATATTCAAGAGGAACATCAAAGAAGATACTGAGAAAGGAGTGTATGCTGTAATAGGAAGTGAGGGATGTCTGGTCAAGCAAAGAAAATGCCACTTGATAAACCATCGAAAATTGAGTGGCGAATCTCCTGAAAAAAAGGAGTTTTTCTATTTAGCACTTTTGCAACTTTTTAAGCCTTGGCGTGCAGAAGAGGAACTGCTTGGAGATTTCCTTTGTTACGAAGACTCATTCAATGCTGCCAAGGAGACCATAGAATGTCCTGCTTTTCCCAAATATGTAGAAATGTTGAATGTGGAAATTGATATAGTTCTGTTTGGATAGATGCACAGCTATTAAGTTTAGTCAACTGGTGATCTATGGTATGTACTTTGGTGGTGCACAACAAGGAGGCGTCGAGTGTCCTACGACGTCGCAACTATAACCAGAAATTGTGGGGCTAGAGAACCTCTATCGTGAATGTGTGTGCCAACCGAGGAATGTGGAAATTGAGCAGGAAGCAACGATTGCAGCCGAGATTGCCAGAGACAGTTCTCAGGACAGTCAGAGTTCTGCTTCATTGAGTCAGGATCCACTAGGAGGACCTCTTATCGAAAATGAAGCTGCCACTGCTATGAATGAAGTGGAAAGAGCCATGGCACATGCTCAGGAGGATGCGGTTAACTTAGAAGAGTTGGAAAGACAACTCAACGTTGAGCAGAGGAAAATATATGACGAACTTACCATGCAAATTGATCATGGATTAAGTCATGACAAGAAAGAGTGCTCATGTACGTCGTTGAAGCCTGTCCGACTGTACGTGAGTGGAGAAGCGGGAACTGGAAAAAGTTTCCTTATTAAAGCAATTTCATGTTATTTGCAGGAAAGGACAGAGTCATCGCTGTCTTGTGTTGTCACCGCTCCAACTGGACTGGCAGCACATAACATTAAAGGGATTACTTTACATCGTTTACTGATGCTGCCAGTGGAGCATGACAACAAATTAGAATATCACAAGCTATCTGGAGATGCTTGTTTTGAAGTTTCAAGAGTCTTGAGGAAAATGAAACTTCTTATCATTGACGAAGTAAGCATGGTTTCCAATGTCATGCTTGCCTTTGTGCATTTGAGAATGCAAGAAGTTCTCAAAACAGAGTATGATGTGTTTTTTGGTGGCAAACACATCATTGTTTTCGGAGATCTTCTGCAGCTGACACCAGTGAAAGGGCAACCTGTGTTCAAAATGCTCACGCATGAAGATATCAGGAAGTGCTTAGGGAGCATTGGCAACGTCAATATATGGTTAAACTTCAATTATGCTGAACTGCATGAAAATATGCGTCAGGCAAAGGATGAAGTTTACAAGACTATTCTACAAGATGTTAGAATTGGAAAAGTGACCGAGCATGGGAAAGAAGCTTTACATGCACGATTACTGACAAATTTATATCCAGACGAAGATGTTGTGCCTGAGAATATTTTTCAGAAAGTTACTGAGAAAAAATCTGGAATATGTTTGATGCCAACTCTTGCAGAATGTGCCAAATTCAACAACAAAATGTTGCATTTAGAAAAGCAAGAGATTGTGAAACTGGAAGCTATTGACAGAGTAGAGCATATGGGATCAACAATTATTTTGTCTGAGAATCTGAAAACAAAATTGGATTCATTAGAGAAGAGTATATCTAAAACTGCGGCTTTTGAAAAGACTCTGAATGTGTGCTTGAACTGCCGTATAATTTTAAGAAGGAATTTACATGTTGAAAGAGGTCTGGTAAATGGATCAATGGGTAATGTTGTTGATTTTGTGAAATACAGAAATAGAGATGGAATTGAATTTTTAAAAATTAAATTTGATGGCATTGAGGAAGTACAGCTAATTGCTCGTTGTTCTGCTAGATTTTTGCTTGTAAAAGACTTATATGTTCGTCGTAAGCAGTTTCCTGTTTGCCTGGCATATGCGGTGACAATCCATAAATCGCAAGGTTTAAGTGTAGACTGTGCATTGGTGAATATTGGCAGTTCTGTGTTCAAGGAGGGTATGGCATATGTGGCATTGTCACGAGTTATAACTTTATCGGGATTGTACTTGATTGAGTGTGATGTCACAAACATTTGTGCGGATCTAGATTGTGTTAAGGAATACAATAGGTTAAGAAGAGAGTATGCGCCACATTTGCCTCAGTATCCTTTGTTTGAGAAACGTGTGGTAGGCCGGAAACGAAGAAATGTGACCAATACTGGGGAGGTTGTAGCAAAAAGACGAAAAGTCGATGAACCTGAAATTATAAGCAGAAACAAAAAGGATTCTGTTGAAGATGTTGTTGGTTTTCAATTTGAAAACAGTTCTGGTGTCAACTGCTATGCTATTGTAGTGGTTAATGTTTTGTTTTCTCTAGAAAATGTAAAAGAAGAGATTGTGGTCAATTCTGATCAAAGATTTTGCAGTTTGTTAAATTCTGTGTTAGAGAAATGTAGCACTGATAGAACAAACATAGAAAGTGTGTCTGAAATTCGAAATCTGTTAGACAGATGTTCAGGCCAAACACAATTCTCTCAAAATAGTCAGCAAGATTGTCAGGAGTTTTTAATGTATATGCTTGATGTATTGCATGATGAAGGTGTAGATGTAGATCACCTGTTTGGGCTTTCTTATCAATGGCAGCATGACTGCGAGAACTGTAGGGTATCAAGTACTACTAGTGTAGACTCAGAAAGATTTATATATTTAACTTTGCCAGACAGTAAATCAGTCTCTTTTAATAAGCTAGTAAAAGCAGCTGATCACAACATGGAGTGTAGCCAATGTAAATCTGAAATGATGTCCACATTATTTATACGAACATATGGCCAGTATGTCATTTTAATGTTCCAACGATGTAGGCCTGATGGAACAAAATTGACAACTTTAATTAAAAATTTTGTGGCTTCACAGTTGTCAATATCAGGAAGGACTTTTGTAACTGTAGCAATTATATATCATGATGGTCCTTCAATAACATCAGGACATTATACAGCTTATTTAAAGTGTAGAAATGGCTGGTCATTCTGCAATGATTCTGTTTTAATTTAAAAAAAAAAATTGCCGTATGACCTTAAAAACTCTTACGTGGTGTTTTTAAAACCAAAATTTTAGGGAAAGAATCTCGGGATGTGCTCTGAGGAATTTCAAGAAGTTCTAATGGCTCCTACACGATTTGGCCTTGAGGATAAGTGTAGTACAGAGACATAACTTCTTACCATAACACTGGACGTCATGGAGAAATACGTGCACTTTGAATGAGTTCAGAAAAACTGTTTCTTTTTATAAGCTAATTGAAGCAGCCAATCAAAACATGGAGTAGAGGGAATGTAAGTCTGCAATGCTGTCTACTGTTTTACATTGCTTTGTGATTAAAAGTGATGTAGAGAATTAAATAATTGTACTAGTCATAAAGGTAGTGTAAGTCTGCTTCATAGTAAGCAGTATCAGTGTGATAGGAAATGTAGAACATGATTGAGCAAGAAGGGGAAGATATTACTAGTCCAGGATTGTGAAAATGATCTTCAACATTTTAATTGTGAAAGTTGCGGAAATACAACATGACGGGATTGGCTTAAAAGAATTCTAAGAGTTATGAATGGCTCAGACACGATTTGGCCTTGTGGAAACGTGTGGTAGAGAGCGAGAAGTCATTTATTGTATGTAACATGTTTTTGAAAACGATGGAGGTTTTCTTTCAGAAAGTGGCGGGTTGAAAGTAATAACAGCACAACAGAGTGTAAGCTGTTCATAGGACATCCTTGGCCGTCATGGAAAGTAAGTTAACTTTAAGGAGTTCTGAATTCTGATTTGTTATGTTGTATGGGTTTTTTAAACACAATCATTTTGATTGTGTTTTTTTTCCCCCGCTGTTATATGATGAATACCTTCAAGTCACTGTTTTAGTGAAATTTGATACATTCTGAGAACAGCAAAAATAAACCATTTAACATGTATAATTAATTCTGTTCTGTTTGCATTTATGATGTACATGTAGAACTGTGTAGGAGGCATGGAGAAGGTGAGGCTTCTGTAAGTGTCAAAGTTGTTGCATACAGTGCTCATATTCTACGTAGTCTTTTATATTTCATTACTTTCACTGTTTCTGACTGATCTAAATTTTTTTTTTAAAAAGAACAGTAAGTATAAGGGAAGGAAACAGACAGTTATGTTAAAAGAAACACAGCTATAGGGAATAAACTAGGGATACTGTTACCCGCAATCCTCTGCTGATGATGTCACTGAGCATGTCATGAATGATGTAATATGTGACATCATCAGCAGTGGATTACGGGTAATAGTATCTCTAGTTTACTCCCCTATAGCTGTCTTTCTTTTAACATAACTGTCTGTTTCCTTCCCTTATACTTACTGTTCTTTTTAAAAAAAAAAATTTTTGGGTTCGCTTCCGGTTCGCGTACCGGGGAGCGAACTGGGAAGCGAACTAAGAGAAATAGAGGTTGGCACAGTTCCAAATATTGTACCAATTTTTTAATAACGGGGAGGTAGTTCTGAAAAGAACTTTTTTTTATTGTTTTTGTTGTTTTATATTTTTTTTATTATTTTTCTGAACATTTTTTTACTTTTTTTGAATTTTTCTGAACAGTTTTATATATTTTTTGGGTTTTTTTCGGAGGGGGCAACGAAAACGATTCATTGTAAAGGGCTCAACAGGAGCAACAAAACAAAAAAAAAGAATTTATTATTTGGGGCGTTTCGTACAAACTTGCATATGATAGTCAATAGCTCTGTTGATCAGAGTGATGCTACTTTCTCCGTAGCAAATGAATCCACTGCAATGTACGCAGACTTGTTTTACTTCACGAAATCTCGTTTGTATATTTGGCACCATCTCCCTGCCCTCTGGTCCCGTTACTTCCGGTACAACAGATCTTCTGGCCATAATAGGGAGATTATCTAGGTCGTTACGAAACTGTGCAGCACTGTAGTTGTTAGGATGCCACCTAGTCATATGGCGATGCATTGTGTAGTTTCCGAAACTGTATTTTTTGTTGGTCCCTCTGGACAGTCTATCTTGACATATAAGGCAAGTTACGTATCTTGCATTTACTTTTTTCTGACCTTTGGGAATTTTAAAAAATTGCCAAATGAAGTTTTCTTTCCGGTGAGACGTCCTGAGCTCCTCAGGCAAAAAGTGCCTCTCTTCGTGCTCGTCGTCCTGTTCCTCTTCTTCCTCTTCTTGCTGAATTATAACTTCAGCAGGTGGTCCACTCTTCCTTGGATGTGGTGGAGGTGGTGGGGAAGCACCAGCTGAAGCCACTAAAGAAGCCATTGCTCACTGGTAACAAAGGGTCTTTCTCTCACAACGATGAAAGTCAGAGTGAGGAAAGAAGGAGGGATTTTCATCATTTGGGAAAAACAATAGTTCTCAACCAATGAAAAGTGTTCATTTTAGATTATATGACCTAGTCTTACATCATTAGGAAACCAAAAGTGAAATGAACCAATGAAAAGTGTTATTACCAAGTCACATGACCTGCCGTGTTTACGTTACGCGCTTTGCAGGGCCTCCCGGTTTGCTTCCAGAAACCTGTGCTTTGCGACCCCGTAAGCGTACCAGTTCGCTAACGTAGCACGTCATATGACGTATCACGCGACAACGCGAAACGTCATGCGGAAGGGAGGCGTCACGATGTTGTTTTCTAACGCGGCAGTTGCGGTAAAGAAACGTTTACCGGCTCGCGGTCTATTTCGCGGCATCAAGGTCAGCTAACGGGAAGCTTCCCGATTCGCGAAGCGGGAACGAAGAAAAAAAAATATTTAAAAAAAAAGTTATTAATAAACATATAAAATATATTTTTGGATTTAAAGAAGAATACATTTTACAGCTACAGATATTAGCTGTTAAAAACCAATGAAATTCACTGAAAAAACCATAGGTTATAGACCATATATAGTTAGGAATTAGCATTTACAAAACCTTGAAAATTCACTGAAAAAATCATAGGTTATAGACCATATATAGTTAGGAATTAGCATTTAGAAAACCTTATTTTACTCACACAAAACCATTGAAATTCCATATATAGTTAGTTGCACTAACTATATATCGCGCACCCGCAATCCACTGCTGATGATGTCACATATTACATCATTCATGACATGGTCAGTGACATCACTGATGACATCACTGATGACATCTCAAATGACATCACTGATGACATCACTGATGACATCTCAAATGACATCACTGATGACATCATGACACACCAATACCAGTTACTACATACGCACTCACTGATTCCTACGTCTACACACACATTCACTCATTCACCCATACAATCACTCATACATACAGTCACTCATTATTACAACACTATCATATGCACTCATACACCTATGCAGACAGTCACACACTGCCACTCATCCATGGAGTTACTCACACACCAAGTCAGTCCTGTAAAGAATCAATCACACTTCCATTTCTTCATCTATACAGTTAAACACAGAACACCATACTTCAGTGACATCACTGATGACATCACTAATGACATCTGAAATGACATCACTGATGACATCTCAAATGACATCACTGATGACATCATGACACACCAATACCAGTTACTACATACGCACTCACTGATTCGTACGTCTACACACACATTCACTCATTCACCCATACAATTACTCATACATACAGTCACTTATTATTAGAACACTATCATATGCACTCATACACCTAGTCAGTCCTGTGAAGAATCAATCACACTTCGATTTCCTCATCTATAGTTAAACACAGAACACCATACTTTTCACACATATACTAACACACACTTACTCTCTTATACAATCACTGATACAAGTACACATTGATATGCACAGAGTCACACACCTCCCAGCCAGCCACACACACACTCAGTCTTCCATACATCCAGTCATTCTTCAATATGTAAAACGTATTTAAACTTTACAAAAACACACAGACACTAGATGATGTCATCAGTGATGTCATTTGAGATGTCATCAGTGATGTCATCAGTGATGTCACTGACCATGTCATGAATGATGTAATATGTGACATCATCAGCAGTGGATTGCGGGTGCGCGATATATAGTTAGTGCAACTAACTATATATGGAATTTCAATGGTTTTGTGTGAGTAAAATAAGGTTTTCTAAATGCTAATTCCTAACTATATATGGTCTATAACCTATGGTTTTTTCAGTGAATATATATATATATATATATATATATATATATATATATATATATATATCCGAACCACTCCTGCCACTTCCGAATCCCGCCGATGGCGGTACGGTGAAGAAGGAGGCACAGACCCCGCAGTTTTAAGGCAAAGATCTTCTTTTTATTTTAGACCCAACACAACGCGTTTCAAGCCCTAAAGCCCTTGTTCACGTGCAATATGTGTATACGCCATCATACTTTTTAAAGTTAAAAGTTGACACACACCTTGACAAACATCACAGGTCACATGATCATGTGTATAGAAAACAGACTATATACAGAGGGCTAATTTCTATCGTAATAAAGCATATAAGCATACTTACATATTCCATTTTATGTTACATTCATTTGAGTACATAAATATATTATAAATATAAATATATATGTGCAAAAACGCTATTTTTAATTGTTTAACCTAATTTGATATTTGGATAAATCCAACATATGCCTATTTTGTATAGTCATTTGTTTTAACGTCTAACTGGATAAATCCATACAAAAGTCATGTGTTAAACTCTTTGCAAAATAGTTTTTCTATTGATTTTTCTTGTAGTACAAAAATGAGTGCATACTGTGCAAAAAGTGCAAATATAAAGTGCTTAAGTAGAGGACATATAACTATATACAATTCCAGATCTGATCAAGTAATTCATAAATGCAATATATATATATATATATATACATCAGAAAGATCTCTATATCAATAAAATGCCAACAAGCGACAGAATACCTTTAAAAAGACATATAAAAAGTATATATATATATATATATATATAAATATCTGTGTATGTATAGGCATGTGTATGGGTAGCTCAACCTCTCTTACGACTGAGACCCACAGGATATACGATGCATAACACTATGGTGATGGAAATTATGAGGTGGTGTGTTAACAAAAATATTGTTGTCTTTGATGGTGAATTATTCAACCAACAACAAGGCACGGCCATGGGCACCTGCTTCACCCCCAGCTATGATACTTTGCATATGGGCTGGTGGGAGGAACAGGTGCTAGGGGGACAGGATAAAGAACATTGGAATAACCATAATCTCTGGGGGTACGTTTTATCGATGATTGTACTGTGGCAGGGTACTGAACAAGAGGCTAATTTGTTTCTATCAGAGTTAAATTGTAACAACTTAATTTTAAAATTCACAGGGAAAATGAATAAAACATCTATTGAACCCTTATATGGGTGGGTGAGGGAAGGTACATTGGAAACCATGTTTTTAGGAAACCTACATCAGGTAATACCATTCTCCATACTGACAGTGCCCATCCTACCCCCCTTTATAAGACGTATACTTTTTGGTGATTTTTTGGGGTCCAGAAGAATATGTAGCACTAATGAAGAGTATGAAGTGGAGAAAGAAATGAAAAAGCATTTCATTCAGAGAGGGTACACACAAGCTATGCTTAATACGGCTTTAAAAAAGCCAAGGCTCTAAATAGAGAATACATACTATTTAATCCCTCTAAATCTCTGAATAAGAGAAAAAAAATGTTTCCCAAGCATCTCATAGATATTGTTGGACTTGGGCCTTAGGGCAGGTTCACCCCTAATCTTTTTGCTTTTATTTGTGACCCTGTGTAGTGATTTTTGGGTCTCTGCGCACTTTTTCCCTGTGTCCCAGAGTAAAGTGCGTGCGTGTAGTATGGCTGGCCTGCCCTCCCATAGGAATGCATGGGGAATGTGTGTGTCCATGTTAGTTCCTGATGCGTGGGGAGTGCAGGCTCGAGTTTAGTATGTATGAACTCGTGAGAATGAATGCTGCGCAATGGTATGTGCGGCTTGTATGTGTCTAGAAGGGAAGTGCTACTTCTGGACATTGATGTATGTGTGCAGTGAGGATCCTGGAGCGTGATTGGCTGGAGCTGGCTGGCATGCCAGGCTCCAGGAAGTCTGGATGGGTCTGCCCGGTGGTGAGTGTGAGCTCAGCATGAGTGATGTGTGGGAGGAGTGCACCTGGGTCCTAGATGGGCTGGGTTTTTCCCCACACAATGCTGGCTCCGCCCCCCTGTGGTTTGTCTAACGACCCAAGCCTCCCCAGTGAATGAAAGGGGTGGTTGGGCCATCAAGGGTACTCCCAAGCCAGCTGCAACTGGTTTTCCCACACCCTGCACCCTGAAGACAAAGGATTTCACAGTATAAGAAGGGGCTGTGTCCCCATACAATTTGTTCTACTTTTGGATCCTGCCAGAGGGGGCTGTTGCTGCTGCTGGGGCCAGGAGGACCGCCACTTGGACTGTCTCCCTGCCTGGAGACCCAGTGTGCTGGCTCTGGCCCTGCCTTGCCCCCCTGCCTGCCTCCAGACCCTGCTGGAGCTTTGCTTTTGGCCAGAGCGCCTAGAAGCGCTTTATTCCTCCCCTCAGCGCTGGGAGTGCTTTACTTTTGCTCTTGGCGCTTAAGAGCGCTTTATTTCTCCCTAAGCGCTGGGAGCGCTTTATTTTTACTGCCCAGCGCCTGGGGGCGTGCTATCCTTGTTGCTAGCGCTACTAGCGCTTTATTGCCAAGCCGGTGCCCACCCGGCATTTGCTCCGTATTCACGGAGCCCTTCGAGTGCCCACCTCGAGGGGTTGTTTATTTTAACCGAGCCTGTGCCCACCCGGCATTGCCCCGTGTTCGCACCGCCGAGGAGAAGCCAGAAGGAGCCGCCAGCGTCATCGCCAGGCCGCGCTGGGATTGGCCCAGCCGGCCGAGCCTCCCGCCGCATCACCGGGGGAGGAGCCGAGAAGCAGGAAGCCGGCTGCCGTGTCCACGAGGCTCCCTGAGTGAAGAGGAGCCCCGCGCTGCCCTCAGAAGGTGAGCCAGCAGTGTTCCTGCCCTCGCAGCTCCAGCGAGGACCCGGTGAGTGCGAGGCTGATTCATTGTGTGCAGAGCGGCCCCGGTTGGCAGCGGGCCGCTCCGCAGGAGAGAAGGGGGCATTCCTTGGAGATTGGAGCCACGAGGCTCCGTGGTGCCATATCTTCGTTTACGAGCCCCCGAGCGGGGCTCCTACGTTACTTGGGCATTTCTCTGTCTTCCTGAGCCTGCGAGGCTCAAGGCGCCCGTCCTGTGTTCGAGCCCACCAGGCTCCAACGACGCCCGCATCTTGTTCTGTGAGCCCCGAGAGGCTCTAGGCGCCCCCTTTTGTTTGTGTGCGAGTCCTGAGAGGCTCGAGGGGCGTTCGTTATTTAGAGCCCAGAGAGGCTCACCGCCCACATTGTCTACGAGCCTTGAAAGGCTCTTGGGTGGCCTTATATTTGATTTAGGGCCCAGTGAGGCTCAGAGGGCAGTTAGGTGGTTAGAGCCCCAAGGCTCCCACGCAGTACTTGCCAATCATTGTTCTTGAGCCACGAGGCTCCAACGTTGCCCAGCTGTATTTACAACTGTCCAGCACTTAGTGGACAGTTGCTACGTTTAGGCTTTGTGTGCTGTGCTGCCTGCGCAGCTTCCCTGACATTGAGACTCAGGGCATTTCAGCCCCTTTCGAGGCCAGTTGGCCTGAGGGACATTTCTAGTGTTGTGCTACATGCACCCTGCGCAATTTGTGATTTACTTGTTAATTTGATTTCTGCGCAAATGTTCTACCTGCACCTCTGAATGTGTTTTAATGTTTCATGTGCAATTGTTTGATATTACCTTTGCTAAAAGTGACCTGCTTAGGTGATTCTTTCTGTGTCATTCCCCTTTGCTAAAAGTGACCTGCTTAGAGGAATGTTTGTTTACCTTTGCTAAAAGTGACCTGCTTAGGTAATTGTTTATGTTTTATCCCCTTTGCTAAAAGTGACCTGCTTAGAGGATTGTTTGATATTACCTTTGCTAAAAGTGACCTGCTTAGGTAATTGTTTATGGTTTATTTCCCTTTGCTAAAAGTGACCTGCTTAGAGGAATGTTGATGTTTTATTGCCTTTGCTAAATGTGACTTGCTTAGGTGATTATTTTAGGTTTCCTTCCCTTTGCTAAATGTGACTTGCTTAGGTGATAGATTTTCCTTCCATAGGTCCTGATGATAAGGTCCTAGTTCCCTGCGTGATTTCCCTACAGTATTTAGGGTGGCGTAGGAGGTATTTACCCTTTACCAGTAGTTACTGGTTGTATGCTACATTAACTATTTCTGTGTTACAGTCATTATATGTTTATGTACTAAGTGTTATACCTACAAGTATTATTTCTAAAAAGTGCATACCCCTGACAGTGGTCCAGGTGGCCCTGTCCTGTACATAATCCCTTGTAAATCTTGCCCGTGCCTGTTGGCACATTGTAAAGTGTGTGTGTTGTCTAATGTGTTTTTATTATTATAATACAAAGGCTATTTTTGATATAACCTTGTGTGGAGTTTCCTTTGTGGTGGGCCTAGGGTGTTGTCGCTGGGGTGCGCGCGCAAACGCTTTACACATCGCCTCCGAGATTGGCCTTGCTGCTCGCGTCACATTACCTAGAGGGTGAGCAGGGGTTGTCTTGGTGTGTGACTCCCTTGCCCTGACCTTAGAAATGGTGATCCCTGACTGACCTTGGCGTGAGCCTTGGCCGCCCGGGGGTCCCGCTTCTAACAGATATATAACCACCTATAATGCAGACCAGACAAATGTACGTAGTATCCTTGAGAAACATTGGCATTTAATAAAAGAGGATCCTGTAATAGGGAACCAGATTAGCCAACATTCTCAAAAAACGCACAAAAAATCAACATCCTTGAGGGGTTATTTGGTTCAAAATAAATACACCACAACTGTACAGAGCAGAATAGGGTTCACCCACAGAGAAGGTTTCACAAATGTCTAAAATGCAAGGCTTATTCATATGGTAAGAACCCAAATAGCCTAAAATCAGTCTTCTATAAGAATATTAAGATCAAAGGCAACCTCACATGTAGATCAGATGTTGTGGTTTACATATTGGAATGCACCAGCCATAAAATATATGTCCGTAGTACCACCCTGCCCCGTATATAAGCATATTCTTCAACACCTTTGTGAGATTGTAAATAATGATCGAAGGTACCCACTTGCTAGACATTTTGAGAAATTTGATAAAAATGATCCTGCTGCTCTTACATATACTTGTGTCGCCCAGGTTCCCAAGAGAAGGAGAGGGGGCAACAGGGAAAAAGAGCTATGAAAACTTAAAACTTTTTATATCCTAGTACTGGATAGTAAAGAACCTATAGGTTTTAACATGGATAAAGAATTGTATACATGCCTGATTTAAACATGCTCACCTTAACATGCTTGTACCTGAGAACATTGTTACTGATTCGGTTGTTCACTTAAGGAAATGGGTATCTTGGGTGGAATTTTGGATCCACAGGATTTTTTTGGTAGTGATTCTGTTTGGCCAAATGGATGTGCAGTAAACATATACATGCATTTCTTTAGAAAAAGCCCAGTGGCTAGAGATGTATAGGAGACTGGCGTTTCACAGATTATAAACATAGCATTATAGGTAAATTAGCACTTGCACTTTATAATGCTTCAAATCTAGTAATGAAGGCCTGTTTATAAAATTTAAGATATATACATTTCTAATCCTTTGATTTTTGGAATAATAAAATATACAGCTATCTCATCATATAAAAGGCGATTTGGTTTATATATAAAAATGGAATTATATATGTGTGTATATATGAATGCGATACATTGATAGTACCAAACAATATTCGTTGTATGCCCTAGTCCATACCATCATGTTTTAAGAGTGGTATTTATTTTGTTAGGTTTCATTTAGGACTTCCCCTGCTAGGTCAATAACTCAGCACCTGCTAAAACATTGTATCCAAGTATATAATATTGAATTCAAATTCAATGTCTACTACTTTGCCATTGTGCACTTTATTGGGTATTTGAAAGATGTCAAATGCATACATTATATGTGCTTATTAAAAATTTTCTATGGCACTTGCCAAATGAAATAAATGATGTAGTAAATACTGACCTTGTACCTCAAGCCTACACTGTGCACTTTATAGTGGTTTTCTTCACTAGCCAATATATATTAGTACATGTATTAAGTGAAAGCATTTACAAAGCGACTGTGTTAAAAGATGGCAACCGCGCCAGTGAAACTCCTATAACAGCACTTTAAGTTTTCCTTTTTATATGTCTAATGTGTAAACAAGAGTACATAAAGTAAAAACAAGATGGCGCTCGAAGTCGTGAACAAGGCTGTGTGCGACAGCCGGAATCCGTGGACAAACCCGTGGATATATATATATATATATATATATATATATATATCTATATATATATATATATATATATATATATATATATATATATATTACCTACTGGCGGTCGCCAGTAGGTATATATAGTTAGGATTTTTTCTCTATGGGTTTTTTGAAAATTCTATGTCTAATAACTTTGGCGTTTGTGGACGGAATTGGCTGAAATTTTCAGGAAAATGGCACATTTTGTTTCTGAGCAGCTCTTGAAAATTTGGGGGGGGTTCGTCCAGTGGGGGCCGAGAAAAAAGGGGGGTCCCAAAACGTGTTTTTAACATTGAGTTTTCCATAGGGCGGTTGGCCTCACTTTTAGCCCGAACGGCTGAATGGATTTGCACGAAACTTGGCAAAATTGTAGGGACTGGTAGCCCGATGTGCCTTTTGTAGGTCTCAATATATGTGCTCCAGTGGATTTTGAGAAATTAACGTTTAAAAAAAGATATATATCTGTAACAGCGGACCGGGCAGCGCTCTGGTTCGCGGACTTTTCGCGCAACGGAGCTTTGTGAAGCGAAGCTGATTGGTTCTCCGGTGTCTGTCAACATTCCAAACAGTCCGTAGCGGCCGCCATCTTGTCTCTCGGTAGGATCGAGAGACAAGAGGAGGTCAAAACAAAGGGGGAAATAACTATAAGGGGGCATAGTAGATCCTCGCTGACCCCCTAGGTTTGATGTGGAGGTTTTAAAAGGGCCCCGCGGGGCAAAAAAAAATAATAATAATAATAATTGAACGGCTGAATGGATTTGCACGAAACTTGGCAAAATATTAGGGACTGGTAGCCCGATGTGCCTTTGCTAGGTCTCAATATATGTGCTCCAGTGGATTTTGAGAAATTAACGTTCAAAAAAAGATATATATCTGTAACAGCGCTCCGCTTCGCGTAACGGAGGTTTGCGAAGCTGATTGGTCATTCTGTCACTGGGCTATAGTTGGGCTACATCTGGCTGATATTTGGGCTACATTTGTTTTTTTGTGTGTCTGGCGGCCATCTTTGGGCTACATTGGGCTACATTGGGCTTCATTGGGCTACATTCGGCTAATTAGCAAATAGCTCATCGCAAACTAGGAATGGTAAAGAATCGCTATTTATTCCTTAAAGTTCGCTATTTAGGAAATGCAAAAAACTTTGATGATATATATGGCGGTTCATCTCTAACAAGATAAGAAGCATAGGGATACATTTATGATGACTGGCGCATCACCAGGGATGTGTTAGTCATTCTGTGCCGCTGTTCCGTCACCTATGGTGTGCTGCATTTACAATGCGGCGCATCATGGGGCAAAAACAGCACAGATGCGTGATGTATCTGTGCCGTAAAGGTGGCGCATTGCTGGAGTTGTATCGCAAGTGTGATGAAGCTCCAGCAAGGGTCGGGGGTGCCCCTGTCGCAGGGTTTCTGTTCTCACACAGAACTGTGGACAGAGGATTGGAACCTCGGCGAATTAGGGTGTCCCAAAACTCACGTTAGTAATCAAAAACTCCTTAGCAAGCTAGGTACAGTGTCACATTGGATATAACAAACTCTCAATGTTTAGACAATCCAGAATATGAACTTATAGTACCTCAGGATACGTGGAACTCATGAACAGTCGGTCGTTATAGATTTCTTAGAAACCAGAACATGGAGTTAAGAAGAACAGATGTGTATTTGAAATGTTTATTTACTAATGCCGTCTTCTCAGGCGTAGTACCTTAGATAATAAAAGTACACATATTATCAGTAGCAAAATTACCAGCATAGTTACTAGTACATAAAAAGTGAATGGTGATAGTATGTTAACATGCTGTAAATGAATAAGAGTTAGCAACACTTATAAGCAGCCGCGGGCCGTGGAGGGAGTTACTGTGAGGCAGGGAGGCGGGGAGGGGGAGAAGCAGGGTGGAGAATACAAGTACACATATTATCAGTAGCAAAATTACCAGCATAGTTACTAGTACATAAAAAGCGAATGGTGACAGTATGTTAACATGCTGTAAATGAATAAGAGTTAGCAACACTTATAAGCAGCCGCGGGCCGTGGAGGGAGTTACGGTGGGGCAGGGAGGCGGGGAGGGGGAGGGGCAAGGTAGAGAGGGCTCCACCCTGCTTCTCCCCCTCCCCGCCTCCCTGCCCCATCGTAACTCCCTCCACGGCCCGCGGCTGCTTATATCTCACCCTCCCTAATACACATATTATATTATTTGCTAAGAAGGTCTCTTTGTGTTGGTTTAGGGCGTGCCCATACTTTAGTGTCTTAGATTTGAAGGAATCACATCACCATACACCAGCTCTCTCTTCATGTGAACCGCATCAACTGTTGTGTATGTGTGTTCGGCAAAGCAATATAAAACCCGCCTCATGCCCAGAATTGGCAGAAGTTGCACTTATGTTATGAGTATGAAGTCGTGGAGATCAGACCTCATAACAATTCTGTATCGTGTTGTTCTTGAAACTTTAGCACTCGCTGTACAGATATAGTTTAACAAGTAAAGCAGATAGTAGACCAATAACATATTATTCTCATGTAAACCACGATGAACTACTAGGTGGAAAGCTAAAGCAACAACTAAGTGTCGTGTGCAGAAGTTGCAAAAAAGGAAAAATGGCGTTTAAACCGGTAATGAGCCTATGCTAACTTAACACGGTGTAAAGATATCCAGGACCTAGATGACACCTCCTCATGATCCGGAAACGAACTGAATAAGATAATAGAAGTGCCATCTCATGAGAGCAGATTGCAAGTTTATATGTGGACGGTCCGCAAGGTAAAGCATTAAAAACTAGGAAAATTTAATGCTAAAGAAAAATAAAACAGCCAAGTACTTTATCGAGTCTTAAGCCAATAGGCAAGGTAAATAATAAAAACTTGACAAATAAGTCAATGAATTGTCAATGAAATGCTAGTACTCAGCATATCAAACATGAAAAAGGTCTATGACATAACTGTGTATGCAAAATAAGCTGCAACAGCCTCCAATAGGAAGTCACCGTCTTCATCCGAAAACAGTTCAGCAATCCAATTTAAAAGCGGAAAAGAACATACGTGCTCTCCCAGCACCGGATCCTCTATCACCATCAGAGGACAGCTCGGTGGGTTTTCAAGAAAGCTCTCTTCCAAGAAAGACTGTGCTGCCGCCAGTAAATTCCAGGGACCAAGTAGTCCATGCATCAATGCCACAGCCATAATCCTTTCGCCAGGACAAACCAACTCGTGAGTAATGATAGGAGTCATCAGCTGATTAAAGTCGACGTCAGGAGAAACCGGTCCGCAGAGACACAAATCAATGGCCCAATCGAAATCACAGGTCAGGCAGTGAAATACAGGCTGGACACAGGTGAAGTAGGAGAACCGAAAAGATAATCCATATGCCGTGCTTAATATCGCCAACGGCATTGTGCCATAATATTCTAGCATGCGATTGCGGAACAGTGTCAGCAGCTGCAGGGTCGGAGGTTGCATAGGAGGGACATCCATATTTAAAAATGTAAAAAAGCACAAGAGCGTCCGCTGGTAATGCAAGTAAAAATGCCAATCCACGAACCAGAGTGCAGAAAATACAATGAAAGGAAGCAGGGATGACTCTCAAATGAAGTCACGAGACCACTGGTAACAACTTTAAAAAAGTGTGTCAGGGACTTTGTGGAGGATGCGTTAAAGATAGTCGGAAACATGTTGCTGAAATTGAAAGGCAAATCTTAATTGAAAAGGGTGTGCACCTCTGTACGGGTGTTCGCTATGTGAAGTACGAAAGTTTCACGGGCCGAACTCAAGGCCACCTCTCTCTGAGACAAAAGAGCTCTTATTCTTGCCATGCCGTTGAAACGTGTCCCAAGGTTGGTATTTGTGGCCAGATTGAAAACTCCCTATGTTCATGTGTGAGAGGAAATAGAACATTTCTGCAGCAAATAACCCGTTCACTTACTGTTACGATAAAAGGAATACTTTTAATTAACTCAGAACAATCTTCATTATTGAGCATCAAATAACTACCATTTTCCAACAACTTGAACGTGGGGATGATAGCAGGAACTGGCGTGCCTTGCAACACGCAAGCCATATTTGGTCGGTGTTTGTTGCATGAACCGTGTAACTGTATGTGCCTACACATTAGTGAATGATCTGGCGTCTCAGTGCATTCCTCTCCATTCAGATAAACTTCTTGATCATCTTTGAAACATCTGTATGTGTATGGAAGCGACCAGACCTCATGAAGAAAAGCACTACCTAAAGGTTCATAACGACCTATTGGTATATATTTCATACAATTTGAAAACTTATATAAAGCAAAAGGCAGCGTTATTAAACCGTGGATAAGGCATGTTGTCAAAAAACCCGCAATCCTCTGCTGATGATGTCACTGAGCATGTCATGAATGATGTAATATGTGACATCATCAGCAGTGGATTACGGGTAATAGTATCTCTAGTTTACTCCCCTATAGCTGTCTTTATTTTAACATAAGTGTGTGTTTCCCTCCCTTATACTTACTGTTTTTGGTTCGCTTCCAGTTCGCGTACCGGCGAGCGAACTAGGAAGCGAACTAAGAGAAATAGAGGTTGGCACAGTTCCAAATATTGTACCAATTTTTTAATAACGGGGAGGTAGTTCTGAAAAGAACTTTTTTTTTTTTTTTTCTGAACATTTTTTTACTGTTTTTGAATTTTTCGGAACAGTTTTATATTTTTTTGGGTTTTTCTTGGAGGGGGCAATGAAAACGATTCATTGTAAAGGGCTCAACAGGAGCAACAAAACAAAAAAAAGAAGTATTTATTATTTTGGGCGTTTCGGACAAACTTGCATATGATAGTCAATAGCTCTGTTGATCAGAGTGATGCTTCTTTCTCCGTAGGAAATGAATCCATCGCAAAATACGCAGGTGTGTTTTACTTCACCAAATCTCATTTGTATATTTGGCACCATCTCCCTGCCCTCTGGTCCCGTTACTTCCGGTACAACAGATCTTCTGGCCATAATAGGGAGATTATCTAGGTCGTTCCGAAACTGTGCAGCACTGTAGTTGTTAGGATGCCACCTAGTCATATGGCGATGCATTGTGTAGTTTCCGAAACTGTATTTTTTGTCGGTCCCTCTGGACAGTCTATCTTGACATATAAGGCAAGTTACGTATCTTGCATTTACTTTTTTCTGACCTTTGGGAATTTTAAAAAATTGCCAAATGAAGTTTTCTTTCCGGTGAGACGTCCTGGGCTGCTCAGGCAAAAACTGCCTCTCTTCGTGCTCGTCCTCCTGTTCCTCTTCTTCTTCTTCTTGTTGAATTATAACTTGAGCAGGTGGTCCACTCTTCCTTGGATGTGGTGGAGGTGGTGGGGAAGCACCAGCTGAAGCTACTAAAGAAGCCATTGCTCAGTGATCACAAAGGGTCTTTCTCTCACAATGATGAAAGTCAGAGTGAGGAAAGAAGGAGGGATTTTCATCATTTGGGAAAAACAAGAGTTCTCAACCAATCAAAAGTGTTCATTTTAGATTATATGACCTAGTCTTACATCATTAGGAAACCAAAAGTGAAATGAACCAATGAAAAGTGTTATTACCAAGTCACATGACTTGCTGTGTTTACGTTAAGCGCTTTGCAGGGCCTCCCGGTTTGCTTCCAGAAACCTGCGCTTTGCGACTCGCTTCGCGTACCAGTTCGCTAACGTAGTACGTCATATGACGTATCACGCGACAACGTGAAACGTCATGCGGACGGGAGGCGTCACGATGTTGTTTTGTAACGCGGCACTTGCGGTAAAGAAACGTTTACCGGCTCGCGGTCTATTTCGCGGCATCAAGGTCAGCTAACGGGAAGCTTCCCTATTTGCGAAGCGGGAACGAAGAAAAAAAAATATTTAAAAAAAAAATTATTCATAAACATATAAAATATATTTTTGGATTTAAAGAAGAATACATTTTACAGCTACAGATATTAGCTGTTAAAAAACCAATGAAATTCACAGAAAAAACCATAGGTTATGGACCATATATAGTTAGGAATTAGCATTTACAAAACCTTGAAAATTCACTGAAAAAACCATAGGTTATAGACCATATATAGTTAGGAATTAGCATTTACAATTGATTTAAAAAATCACTGATGACATCTCAAATGACATCACTGATGACATCACTGATGACAACATCCAGTGACTGTATTTTTCTGTAAAGTTAAAATATGTCTTGAGTGGATGTATAAGTGTCTGGATGAAGGATTTAGTAGGTGCATGACTGACTGTATGAGTGAGTGATTAAATGTGTCTCACTGAATGCATGGGTTAGTGACTAAACTGTCTTAATTTGTGCATCATTATGTCTGTTGTTCTGTAAACTGCTGCATGTGTTGATCATTAGCTATACGAGAGGCTATATGTGTTATTAATTGGTTGCCCAAGTATTTCTATGGGATATTTAGTTTGTGTGGGGGTGGCTGGAAGGTGTGAGACTCTATGCATAGATGTGTGAGCAGTTTATTCACTAGGTGTATGAGTTCAAGAGTGCATGTGGAAACAGCTACATGGGCAGTTGACTGTGTGCATGAGTGTATTGATGAGTGAATGGATATCTCAATGCTACATGTCATAGTAAGTACATATGTAAAACACAGTACATGTGAGAGTTGGCATATATAAATAACTGTGCATGAGAGCCACTGAATGAGTGAGTGGTTGTATCGATCATTGTGAACTTGTATCAGGGATTGTATAAGAGAGTAAATATGTGTTAGTATATGTTTCAATAAGTAAGGTGTGTTTAACTGTATAGTTGAAGAAATGGAGGTGAGATTGTTTCTTTGCATGACTGACTGGGTGTGTGAGTAACTCCATGGATGAGTGGCAGTGTGTGAGTGTCTGTATACACTGAGTGTATCTAAGGTTATATTAGAGTCTGAAGAGGTTTATCGTATTAGCACAAGAATGATGTCAAATGAGATGTCATCAGTGATGTCATCAGTGATGTCATTTGAGATGTCATCAGTGATGTCATCAGTGATGTCACTGACCATGTCATGAATGATGTAATATGTGACATGATCAGCAGTGGATTGCGGGTGCGCGATATATAGTTAGTGCAACTAACTATATATGGAATTTCAATGGTTTTGTGTGAGTAAAATAAGGTTTTTTAAATGCTAATTCCTAACTATATATGGTCTATAACCTATGGTTTTTTCAGTGAATATATATATATGTGTGTGTGTGTGTGTGTGTGTGTGTGTGTGAGTGTGTGTGTGTATGTATATATATATATATATATATATATATATATATATATATATATATATATATATATATATATATATTACCTACTGGCGGTCGCCAGTAGGTAGTTATAGTTAGGATTGATTTCCATAGGGAAATCGCAACATTCTATTTGGAATAACTTTGGCGCCGGTTGAGCAATCGGCCTGAATTCTTCAGCAACTTTGCCTCGCGGTGCTCCGCTCCTTCCCTGAAAGTTTGGGGGGGATTCGTCAAGGGGGGGCCGAGATAAAAGGGGGGTCCCAAAATGTGTTTTCCCCATGTTAATTTCCATAGGGCGGTCTGTCCCACTTTTAGCTCGAACGGCTGAATGGATTTTCACCAAACTTGGCAAAATTGTAGGGACTGGTAGCCCGATGTGCCTTTGCTATGTGTCAAGATATGTGCTCCAGAGGATTTTGATTAATTTAGGTTCAAAAAAATTTATATATCTAGAGCCGTGCCCCGGTATGCCTACCGGGGAGCGCCCCGGTCGCGCCACGCGACTTGCGCACGGCAAGCTGATTGGCTCTCGGGTGTCTGTAAACATTTGAAACAGTCCGCAGCGGCTGCCATTTTGTGTCTCGGTAGGATCGAGACACAAGAGGTGGCAAAAATCAAAGGGGGAAATGAGCAAAAGGGGGCAGGGTACATCCCCCCTGAGCCCCTAGGTTTGATGTGGGGGCCATAAAAGGGATGATTTTCGCGGGGGGGGGAGCGCCCGGTACGCGCACCGGGGAGCGTACCAGGGAGCGTACCATGGAGATAAAAGAATGACAGACTTTTTTTTTTTTAAAATAGCATTTTTTTTATAAATTGGCGGTAGTTCTGAAAAGAACTTTTTTTTTGTTTTTGTTGTTTTATATTTTTTTATACTTTTTGAAACGATTTTATATTTTTTTGGGATTTTTTTCAGGGGAAAAACAAAAACAGGGATTCAAAAACTGCTCAACAGGAGCAAAAAAAAGTGAAAATTTAGGGACGGGGAGGGCAGCGGTGATCCTGTTTCTTTATAGCAATGAGTTCAACACTCTGCTCCCCATAGCAGAGGAGTTTGTCACTGGTGGCACAGAAATTTGATGCCTGCAAACACCGGCTGTATGTTAGGGACCATTCTTCCACGTGGTGGTCCCGAAGGTGTTGCTCCACCAGTGGAGGTTCTGCCGCCATCTTTTGGTAAATTCCGTGCCAGCTCCCTGACACTCTCCCTGGCAAAGATGATTGGGTGTCTTCTCTTGACATGCCTAATTAAATTGGCATTTCCAAAGCTATATTTTTTTAGAGGATTGCCTCTGGATAAAATACTGCCACATATTTTGCAGGTTACTTTTGCAGCATTAACTTTTTTTTGTCCTTCAGGGATGTCATAAAATTTCCAGATGAAGTGGTTCTTTTGTTTCTGGTGAGGAGGGTCCTCATGCAAAAATTCATCTGAATCACTGCTGGATGACTCCCTTGCAGCCATTGCTGTAGATCAGGAAAATTAGGAAAAGAAGACAATACACAGAACAGCTCTTGCTCTCTCCAAGTACAAAGCAATAGTGAGACAAATGGGTGGGTTTCTCAAAATTTTGAAAAAAAAAAGTTCCGTGTTATTTTGAAGTCACATGGCTTGATGTGCTTACGCTACGCGCCCTGGGGCGCGTCCCGGGGCGTGTAGCGTAAGCGCGTCCGGGCGCTTACGTTGCGCGATCGAATGCGCTTCCGGGTGCGCTTCCGCGATGCGTCATAAGACGCATCTCGCGGCTACGCGATACGTGTCTTATGACGCAAGGTGTGGCGGCTACGCGATACGTCACGATGTTGTTTTCGTTCGCGGCAATAGCGCTATCGGGACGCTCACCAGTACGTGCCCCGGGGCGCGCTGTAACATTGCGCTTACCCTTGCGTTTACCGGTACGTGCCCCGGGAGCGCCCCGGGGTGAAAAAAAAAAATAAAATAATAATAATTTGACATAATTATACAATATAAAATTCGCTTTAAAATGTATTATTTTTTATAACTATAAAGATTTGCTATTAAAAAACCATTGAAATTGACTGAAAAAACCATAGGTTTCACACCAGTTATAGTTAGGAATTAGCATTTAAAAAACCTATTAAAATCACTGAAAAAACCATAGGTTTCACACCAGTTATTGTTAGCTGAACATTTTACTCGCATAAAACCATTGAAATTCCCACGTTGTAGTTAGTTGGACTCACTATAACTTGCGCGTGCAATGCACTGCTGATGATGTCACATATTACATCACTCATGACATGGTCAGTGACATCACTCATGACATCACTGATGACACCATCCTTGTGACAGAGTGACAGACCTCCTTTCACTGTAATGTAACCCTTGAAACACATATTCAAAAATAGAAACTAACATTTTCAAAAAAATGGAGATACCCATATCAGTTACAACAACCAATTAAATAATTCCACCATCTATATACACATCCACTCATTCACAAACAGTTTTATATAGTCACTCATACATATACTCACTCATCATATGTAGTGATACACCTATACATCCTGTTACACACCGACAGTCATCCAAAAGTTACTCACACACATACTCACACATGCAAATAAACTATTGAACATCCATTTATTTGCATATACAGATATACACACACTACCACCTTACTTCTAAGGAAACTTACACATACTTACTCTCTTAAACAATCACTTATAGAAACACATACTTATTTAAACAGGAACTCTTACAATCTCTTACTCTCACATATACTCACTTATATACATCAATATTCACATATACTACATTAAAACATATGTAGTTACTGATAAAGACACTAGTGAGACAGTCATTCACTCACTAACACACACATATACACACTCATCCACCCATACAGTCCTGCACATATGCTGTCTTCAAAACACATACAAACAGAGAGTCAGTCATTCATGCATCTATGTGCTAAGTAATACCCCCACCAAACCATACAAACACTCATACTGATACTAAGAAAAACATCTAATAATCCATATACATACACATGTAGCTACTCACCAACCCATGCAGCCACTTATACACAAAGTGAAACACTAATACATATATTTAAATATTTAAACATTAGTCTCTAATATATGTATTCACTAAGATACACTTAATAAACCAGTTAACCAATCAGTTTAAAAAAAAAAATTTGATTGGTTAACTGGTTTGTAAACACTTATTTAAACATTTATTCTTCCATCAACTTTTATATATACATATATAACACATATTTATTTTTTAAAAAGAGACACATTCACTGGATGGTGTCATCAGTGATGTCATGAGTGATGTCACTCACCATGTCATAAGTGATGTAATATGTGACGTCATCAGCAGTGCATTGCATGCGCAGGTTATAGTGAGTCCAACAAACTATAACGTGGGAATTTCAATGGTTTTATGCGAGTAAAATGTTCAGCTATCTATAAATGGTGTGAAACCTATGGTTTTTTCAGTGAATTTAATAGGTTTTTTAAATGCTAATTCCTAACTATAACTGTTGTGAAACCTGTGTTTTTTCAGTGAATATATATATATATATATATATAGGAACAAACCGGACTTCAGGATTCAGTGAAACCCTCTGCTGATATCCTGCGCTGCCTGCAGGAATATGTCGTCTCACTGAGCCCCCTGACTGCACTACCATCACAACCAGGAGTCTGTTTAACAGGGGAAAGAATGACAGTGCATCTCGCCCAGGACGGAGTACAGTGACTCCGGTACCGCTTCTTTTCCGCCTGGATGGAATGGTGGGCTCGGGTCTTTTTCAAAATCTTGAAATGCGAAGAGTAGATGCCGAAACACCAACGCCAGTCTAGACCAAGCCGTCTTGTGTGCAGGGGCCCCTGTAGCACGCCGCTGGCTGACGATGCATGAAACATCCAAAAACCCCTCCAAAAATGAAAGGCAGAGGCCACAGTAGAGGAACAAACCGGAGAGTCTTTATTCCCAAGTTGTGCAGCAAAGGGCGTATGCAATTCGGCCCAGTGGCCTCTTCAGCACCCAGAATGTAACAGGAAACAGAGGGTTTCTGCACTTCACTGAATCCTGAAGTCCGTGTAACCACTTGGCCGCCCGATCCTGAGTTACAACTGCATTCTGGGACTTGCAGTCATTTCGATACTCCAGGAACTTCACAGGTGATATTTATCACCATTTAGGGCGGAGCGAACATTCTCTATTTCAGTTGGTGCAAGACACACCAATGTGATTACACCTCTGTTTCCTGTTACATTCTGGGCGCTGAAGAGGCCACTGGGCCGAAATGCATACGCCCTTTGCTGCACAACTTGGGAATAAAGACTCTCTGGTTTGTTCCTCTACTGTGGCCTCTGCCTTTCATTTTTGGAGGGGTTTTTGGATGTTTCATGCATCGTCAGCCAGCGGCGTGCTACAGGGGCCCCTGCACACAAGACGGCTTGGTCTAGACTGGCATTGGTGTTTCGGCATCTACTCTTCGCATTTCAAGATTTTGAAAAAGACCCGAGCCCACCATTCCATCCAGGCGGAAAAGAAGCGGTGCCGGAGTCACTGTACTCCTTCCTGGGCGAGATGCACTGTCATTCTTGCCCCCGTTAAACAGACTCCTGGTTGTGATGGTAGTGCAGTCAGGGGGCTCAGTGAGACGACATATTCCTGCAGGCAGCGCAGGATATCAGCAGAGGGTTTCACTGAATCCTGAAGTCCGCGTAACCACTTGGCCGCCCGATCCTGAGTTACAACTGCATTCTGGGACTTGCAGTCATTTCGATACTCCAGGAACTTCACAGGTGATATTTATCACCGTTTAGGGCGGAGCGAACATTCTCTATTTCAGTTGGGGCAAGACACACCAATGTGATTACACCTCTGTTTCCTGTTACATTCTGGGCGCTGAAGAGGCCACTGGGCCGAAATGCATACGCCCTTTGCTGCACAACTTGGGAATAAAGACTCTCCGGTTTGTTCCTCTACTGTGGCCTCTGCCTTTCATTTTTGGTGGGGTTTTTGGATGTTTCATGCATCGTTAGCCAGCGGCATGCTACAGGGGCCCCTGCACACAAGACGGCTTGGTCTAGACTGGCGTTGGTGTTTCGGCATCTACTCTTCGCATTTCAATATATATATATATATATAGCCAAACAGTTCCAAAATCGTCATGCTCTCAGAGACCAAAAACACACCACGCCAGAGAGCAGAGTCCAAGGGTGTTTATTAACACCTACTACATGTTTCGGCTTACGAAAAAGCCTTGATCACGTAAGTGAAAAAATGCATGCAAACACTCTTAATAAAGTTAAGTCAAATCATGGACACAAACAGCGAACTCGAGAGCCAAGCCATATGGTGGCAGACATCTTGGAACGGTAAAGTATACATGTAATTATAGTAAATGCTTAATGCTCACAGTTCCTGTGTCTTTTGCTTACAACTACCTAAAGCAATCTATAATAATGCATTCAACAGCAACCTCGCACAACAACAACAGATGTGTTTCGGTAACAACTTTTTTCTACGTTTACCGAAGCACCGAAATGTCATGATGTTTAAACACCGTACTCCCAGCATGGACATAGAGAAGGGACTGTCGCAAAATCGCGGCGTCCCTAACATTCAGTACAACCCGTGGCGCCAGCTTGAAATGTTGAAATTGCTTAAATAAACAAATCACACTAGACATCAGATAAGCAATTAATTGTCAGCCTTAATACCAACATAAGAGTAAAATAAGCCCTTACATACAAAATGCACATGTGATTCAATAATCGTCCATCACGCCCCCAGATGGGCTTTACTGCTTACATTGTGGCACTACTTCTGTAAACAATGTATTGTTAAATTCATCATGCCCTGTATGGGTGATTGCCTACTGGAAAAGAAGATGTCACCAATCCTCAGAATTGTAAAATCTTCAAAGTTCATATCTCCAAAAAAGAACATGACTAGTGGCAACCAATCTATATAATACACAATATTTACAAATATATACAAATGAACTCATACTGCTTCTCATATCGTCAAAAGAGATTGAAAATGAGGAAAAGATCAGGAGAAATCAAGTAGAAGGGGGGGGATGATGGCAAAATATATAATGAGAGAGAAAAGAGGACCAAATAAGCAACTCAAAAGTTCTCTTAAGCATAGGTGGAAACCAAAGGGAGAAATACATCAATATAGATATATACACATTGGCACCTCTCTTTTGGATCCCATATCCATTGTAGCCTTATAGAAGTAAAAAAATGTGAAGAATGCTCCGTACTCTATAAACTTGGAATTTAAATAATAAATACTCCATTATTTATGAAAATTATCTCTAAAATAGCAAGAGGCATGGACCATCGAAATCTTAGATGGTTATGGCTGGTGTATCAAAATGGGTCTCAAATAGTCATAGGGGGGAATTAAGATCACCCTTCCCTGTGGGTATGTTTATAGTATCTCTAATAAAGGTCTGAATTCAGTGGTTAGGGATAAGCCATATATACTGGATCAGGTGATATATGCTGTTTTCAAACCCTGATCGGGAGGTGTTGGGCAAATTTAGTGTAGAAACTAGGCTTGTGCAAATATGCTGGACAAAGGTGCTTGAACCATAGGACACATCATAAATAAACATATACTTAATGAGCAATATACATAAATAATTAAATATATATCTGTATATATACATCATAAATATATAAATATTAACTGCTAAAATACATAAAATCGATGTGAACTAATGGAGTGCCTCCTAAAGCCGGTCTTCTAACTGTTGAAGATCAAGGTTCTTGCGGTAACCAACTGCAATGAGCCTAAGTACATGTAGCCTAACCGTATTGACATATCACATTACAGGCATGTGTAAAGATCTTCAGTGACATTAAGGCCCCCTGGGTACTTTGTATCTGGTTGTAAAATGTACCTAGTTTCCAGTTTTCTCAATGTATGGTCCCTGTCTCCACCTCGTCTGCTAGGGGGTACTGCGTCACTCACAAAGTAGCTCAGTTCTTTATTATTTGACTGATGGAACTCCCTGAAGTGTCGAGCTACTGGATATGTATTGTCCTAATTTGTTATCGCGCGAAGATGTTGAAGAATCCGTTTATGTACTAGTAGTTTCGTGCTACCTATGTATTTCAGGCCGCATGGGCACATGAGCACATACATGGCATATACAGTTTTGTAGGTTAGTAGTTTTGTTATTGTGTATTTCCTGCTGCTAAACGGGGTGGAGTAGGTATCTGTATTAATACCATGGATAAACGCTTTGCACGTCTTGCGCTTAAAGAATCCCTAGTGAGTCTGTAACCAGGTGGAATTCTCAATGATCTCAGGGTTAGTAGTGACCAGACTATCTCTCATTGATGGGGCTTTACTGTGGGTGATGGACACCCTCTGCAGTAGCAGGGGTCCAATCACTGGATTATTAAGCACCAACGGCCAACTAGATTGAATGATCTTATAGATAGCTTTGTGTTGTCTGCTCTAGCCCATGATTAAATGAAACTCATTGGTGGTCTGTCCAGTACCAGATATCCTCTGTGAATTGGGGACGTTGTCCAATTGTTTATCTCTAAGGAGCTCATCCCTATTCATGGTTATAGATTTGAAGATGGCTTGATCTATGATTTTAGAGGAGCAGCCCCTATCTAAAAATCTGGATTTACTGAGCTCTTGGGCTTTTTTCAGATTAACCTCATTGCTACACACCCGTCTAAGCCACAGCATCTCGCCATACGGGATGCTGTTAACCAAATTTTTAGGGTGTGAGCTGTCTGCGTGCAGAGTGGAATTGCCAGCTGTCTCCTTCCTGTAAAGCTGTGTCTCCAACCGGTTATTGAGAACATATACTTGTGTATCAAGAAAGTTGACTGAGACCTCACTGACCGTGGCAGTAAATTGTAAATTGAGGGAATTGCAATTGATCTTTGTTATGAAATCCTGCGCCTGTTCCTTTGACCCTTGCCATATTATCAGAAGGTCATCGAAATAGCTGAGCCAAATCTTAATGTTGCTCTCAACTATATGTCTATGTTCAGTATTGAAGACCAGCTCCTCCCACCAGCCCATGTGTAGACATGCATAGCTGGGAGAGAAGTTGGCCCCCATAGCAACTCTGAAAATAAAGATGTTATTTTTGAGACAAAACTCGACCGTGGGAACAAGCCTCTCGCTATGTTGTTTGAACTGCCCTGGGCGTTTGGCCAGGTAAAATTGTATGGCATTGATCCCATCATGATTTTGAATACTAGTGTATAGTGAAGAGACGTCTAGCGCTACTAACAAATAGTCATCATGCCATTCAAAGTCTTTGGTCTTTCTGATAAAATCACTAGTGTCGTGCACATAGAATGGCAACTGTTTAACAAAGTCTTGTAAAAAATAGTCAAAATATTTGGACGTATTTTCTAAAAATCCTTCTCTTGCCATGATGATTGGACGTCCTATATAAAACCCTATTATCCAGTGGTGGTTTCCACTGGATAGTTGTAGTTAGGTCAACATTTTCATAGGAAATGCGTTTCTTGTGTTGATAATAACTTTGGCACTGCTTGATTAATCTTCACAAAACTTTCTGCAAAAATTGCTTAGTTTGTACACAGAAAGTATTGGGGTAATCTGTGCAGTAGGGGGGGAGGAAAAGGGGAGTATGAAAGAGCAAAATACCCGTGTATTTTCTATAGACCTCTTTAAGAAGCTCAGCTGCAAAAACTGCTGGATGAAACTAAACCAAATTTGGCAGGAAGCTAGATCTTGGTGGGCAGATTGTACTTTTTGTAATTAGGTGTAAATCCATTCAGTAGTTTAAAAAAAATTAGTACTTTAGGGCGTGGCCAGGCACGATGGCTTGTTGGATGTGATCCACATTTGCTCCGCCGCCATGTAGCTGTCTATCAGCAGAAACTGAGGGTAATTGTAGCAGCAAATAGCCAAGATCCGGTCATACATTACAGAGAGGCAGCTGAGGTTGAAGTCAGCTCTCGGCGCAGGCAGAATCCAGTGAAAGGCGACGAGAACCAAGCACGGCTGAGTTTTCCAAGATGGCGCCCGGGCTCTCGGGATCATCAGACAACAGTTCTGGAATGCAGCTCGCCACTTTTGGAGCCCATAGTGACCTTGCAAGGACTGGAAGATTACTGCACCACGGCCAAAAACAGAGGGGCGCTAGAACGGGCACTAGCAGAAACTTGCCGCGGGATGGAAACCGAAACAGCTCCAGCGGCGAGGGGGTTATCAACAGCATACCGCAGCATATCACAAGGGCCTAGAGGCAGTGAGTGAGAGACCCACTCAGGCCCCAGCATATTGACGTGGGAGAACTGGGAGCCCAGGGCAGAACAAAGCGAAACAAAACAGTAGGCATATAGTCAGATGCACAGCAGAGACCGCCCCTGACCTCAACATGGTAGCCAAGGTGGCGCGAAAACCAGAGGTGGGAGAGTTACCAGGATAAGACCCTGAATTGTCTCACAAGCTAGCATAAGAGCCGCTGGGGTGAGGAGACACAGGTTTGGGGGCTAAACTCATCACTGAGACTTGAGGCTCGACCTCTGAAATCTGCCTGACCCTAAGATGGCGACAACAATTTAAGCTCCTCGTGAAATGTGGACGAGGGGAGACCCTCCAGCAGAGGTTAACTAATCCTAGAGGGGCAAGTGATGACACACACTACCTGGAGAGACGAAGGTACCATATTGAGGGGACGGGGACCCCTGGAGGTCCCGGGGTCTAGGAATGCCCACGAATGAGGGGAGCCGTATGACCGCACCTATGCCACCAAAGAAATCCTCAAGCAAAGTGTCAAGCTATTTTGCCCCCACTGTCAAGTGGCAATCACAGGACCAAAGAGACATTGATACAGGCATGGCGCTCACCAAAGAAGATTTGATGGCCTCCCTGAGGGAATTTAAGGCCGAATTGTGCACAGAACTCAAGATGGACAGGAAGGCATCTATGGAACAACTCAAAGCTGACCTAACAGAGCACATGATTTCCCTCCAACAAGATGTAGAATCCATTGGGACAAGAGTACTGGAAGTTGAGGCTCAATCACAGGATCTTGACAAGTGAGCATTGGACACCCATGACAAGGTGCAAGTCCTCCAAGTGCAACTGCAACAGGTCTTACCGAAAAATGAGGACTTGAAAAATAGGTTGAGGAGAGAATACATCAGAATTAGAGACCTGGAGGAAGAAGCAGAGGGGCCTGACCTGGAGGCCTTCCTCGAGGGACTCTTCACGGAGGTACTGGGGCAACACCAGCTGAAAATCGAAATAGAGAGAGCCCCTAGAATCAGCCCTCAAATGTCCATAGAACGAAGACGCACGCTCGATATTCTGTTCAAGCACCAATTATTTAAGGTTAAGGAGGCCATACTACACGCTACCAGGCAGAAGGACTCAATATCCTTTCAGGGCTTCACATGCACGTTGTTTCTAGACCATGCCCAGTCCACCCTACAACGAAGACAACAATTCAGACCAATAAAGGAAAAGTAGCCAGCAGATCGCATCAAATACCGTTGGACTTATCCATTTGGGTTGTCCTTTGAACTCAACAACAAGGCACAACACATCACAGAGCTGGAGGAAGGTCTGGAAGTTCTGGGATTACAGCGCCCAGCCCTTTCAATTGCAGACCCAGCCTAAAGGTCGACAATCAAAGAACTAAACTGGAAAAGAGACGACCTACCACATATAGTCATGGGCCAGATGGAAGAGGCCGGGGTGAGACTGGCCATACGGATGACCACAGGTTTTGGCAGAGAATGGAGGGGCCAGAGAAAATGACAGATGAAGTCATGCAGAACTTATTTTGGTTCCACAAAGTCAGATAGTTCCATCTGACCACAATCTTGGAAGAACAGAGAGAAATGCTACAATTTATGGACAGTCGGGTGGCAGGCCTAGACCAAGAAGCCTGCTGACATGCCCTTTTCCTTGGTTGGTAACATTGCTGTGGGTCAGCGGACTCCACAGCTACTGTTTAGTCATGTTACTAGTTCCAGAGGATTTAGGGGGGCTAAGGGTTCCTAGAGGGTGGTAGGGATACAATGGGAGTAGACATGCAATACAACACTTCAGCAACTGGATGAGGCTGGCCACGGGATTGGGGATGGCTCATTGGTGAGGATGAGGTAGGGTGAAAAATCAAGCAGGGCGGGTCCATGGGGGGGCGAGATACAGGGTAAGATGAATACAGTAGCATCATGGAACGTGGAAGGTCTTAACTCCCTTCTTAAATGCCACAAAATCTAGAAATAGATGGTTGACCACCGATTCAATATTGTGGCGCTACAAGAGACACATCTTAAGAGGCCAGAGGAACTCAGGTTAAGGCATAAACGCTATCCGCTAATATACAGATCGCCTGCAGGAACAAAACAGAAAGGGTTTGTGATACTGTTTCACAGCTCTTCAAAATTCCAACCGGAAGGAATAAGAGCTGACAGAGAGGGAAGCGTGATTATGCTGAAGGGAAGATTGATGGTGAGACTATCTACATTTATTTCAGCATACGCACCTAACACAGGTCAATTGGCCTTCATAACTACTCTGTTAAATATGTTGGGAGGATTTTCAGAAGGTCAGATAGTCCTCATGTGGGATTTCAATCTCACATGGTACTCAGAATTGATAGTTCTCTCCACAAAGAGCTTCTACTGGCAGCTTCTCCAAAAGCACAAAACAGGCCATTCAGAATATAGGAGAGAGGCATGGAGAATTCTCAACTCCACTGCAAGGGTCTATACTTTCTTCTCACATGTACATCAGTTATATTCCCACCTAGACTATGTATTCCTTAGTCAAGGACTGTTAGGGTCCCAACAAGCTGCAATGATTCACCTCCTTACTATCTCAGATCATGACCCTGTCTGTGCATGTTTGAACTGGGGGACTAAGGCACTAGGCCCGCCTAGATGGTTTTACCCCTTCTCCTTAACACGAGACAGGCTGCTTCGCGATGAACAGCGAACTGCAATTAAATAATTTTTCCAGCGGAACTTGCCACAAGACACTACACCCTTGAATAATTGGGATTAATTCAAGGCGGTGCTGAGGGGTAAATGCATTGAACTCAACACCACCTTGATCAAGCAAAGGGCAAGAGAGTGTGCGGTCTTGGAAGTACAACTAGGAGAAGTAGAAACGGAACATAAAATGACACCTACATGGGCCCTCCAGTGCAAGCTAAGTGCACTAAAGGGGATAATCAATGCGATTGACACCAATAGGGCATAATATACCCTTCTGTGCTTGCATCGCATCTCTTCTGCCAAGGAAAGAAAGTAGGCTCCCACCTGGCAAGGCAGCTCTGAGAAAAGAGGGAAAATGAATATATAGGAGGGATCTACGATGGAGAAGGTGCATGAAAAATACAGATAAGGGCACATGAAAAATACAGATGAGGGCAAAGCTAACATATTCTGGGCCTTTTACAAAGAGCTATATCACGCAACAACTACAGAGGTTAAGCCCAGCTAGCATATCTAGACTCGATTGACCTTCTCAGGTCACTCCCGCTCAGAATGAGCATTTGAATGCCCCAATCACAGACGAAGAGGTAAGGCAAGTAATCGCATTGTTAAATTTGCATAAATTCCCAGAGCCGATGGGTTGACTGCACACATTTATAAAACTTTTGCCTCAGAAATCATTCCCCACCTGACCACCCTCTTTAATTCAATAGCAGCGGGTCCAGTGGTGACAGCCTTTATGGTGGAAGACATGATAAAGGTGTTACCGAAGGTGTGAAAAGACCCACATACCTGCTCCTCCTACCTGTTGATTGCACTTTTAAATCTGTATGATAAATTATACTCTGCAATCTTGGCATCTAGGTTGGAGGGTTTGATGCCAGACCTGTTTCATCCTGATCAATTGGGCTTCATAAAAGATAGACAAGCCCAATACAACATTCGTAGGATACTACACTTGATTGAAAAGGTCTCAAAACACAATCTTCTGGCAATTCTGGTAAGATTAGATGTGGAAAAAGCTTTCGACAGGGTGGACTGGCAGTCCCTGTTTCACACTCTAGAGAGATGTGGGTTCGGGGGACCCTTTATTAACATGAACAAAGCTAACTACGCACAACCCCGATCTAGAGTATAGGTAAATGGTGTAGGCCACCCCCATTTTCCCTGGGCAGGGGGATGAGACAGGGCTGCCCGCTGTTCCCCTTATTGTTCACTCTAGGTATTGAACCTTTTGCAGCTCGAATCCGAGTGATACAAGAGATACAGGGATTATATTTGGTGTCGACGAAAATAAGCTCTCCTTGTTCGCCGAAGGTATCTTGATGATGCTGACTTCACCCCGATCATCGCTGCAGACCCTCCAGGATGAATTGCAAAGGTTTGAAAATGTAGCGGGTTTCCGGGTAAATCTGTCCAAATTCTCCATATTAAATCTCCTTATGCCAGAGAGGGAAGTGGCTCTTCTGCACAGGAAAGTCCCAATACAATGGGCCAAACACAATCTCACATACCTAGGAATCAAGATCATGCCACAATTGGAGGGGCTGTTTAGGGCAAACTACCCCCCCTACTTCTATAGTCACAACAAGAACTCAAGCGCTGGAAACCACCATACATATCATGGCTGGGGTGCATTCACGCTATTAAAATGACGGTCCTTCCCAAAATATTATACCTGTTCCAGGCCCTCCCGATGGACCTAGAGCGAGAATTCCTCCCCAAACTACGCACGCTCCTCACCCGCTATGTTTGGCAGAACGGTAGGGCGCACTCTCCTTTAATCTCCTACAAAAGGGGAAGGGGAAGGGGTAAGGTCTTTGCCCAGCTTTGACCTCTAATATAAGGCAGCACAACTCTGGGTAATTGCAGAATGGTCCATGAAGGAATCAGATAATTATTGGCTCCCCATGAAGGGCAATAGTAGGAAGTACGACATGGGATGTACTTTGGAAACCAAGAAAAAATAGACCTCAAAATGCATACTTGAGTACCCCCAACAGGACTACTCCTAAGGTATAGGACAACATCAATAAGGGGGCAAACTGGACGACGTTTCCCTCTCCCTACACCCCGATCCATTTCAACAAGGAATTCCCCCCAGCAGCTAGGCCGGCACCATTTGATGCTTGGACGGAGGGGGCTGCCTGGTATTATCCAATCTTTTCCATTACCATGACATTCTGTCTTCAGGCATGACCAGCAGGATTTTCACCTCCCTACCTCCGAGCACTTCCACTATCTATAACTCAAATACCGGGCCCTACACCCACTGATCAGGGAGGCTGCTACACAAGACTTGGCGCCAATAGCAACTTTCGTGTGGAGGGTGGGAATCATGAAAGAGGCGATCTCCTTCCTATACGGACTCCTGCTCTCTACACTGGACTCCACCACAGCACCGACACATCAGCTTCTGGTATTACACGCTAGGGAGAGAAATCACAGCGGGAGACTGGAGATACCTGTGGAAAGACATTGTTAAGAAAAACCACTCATTATACCTCAGGGAAGCTCCCTACAAGACACTTTTCGATTGGTATCTCTAACCCACGAAAATTAAAAAGATATTCCCAGAGGCCTCCAACCTCTGTTGGAGGGGATGCGGATTGCTAGGGGACTTCCGTCACATCTGATGGGACTATAAAAGACATGCTGGAGTACCCCATCTCAACCACTCTTGAGGTGTACTACTGAGCCTTAGAGAGCCTGGACTAGAAAACCCGTCAAAGGCAGATCGGGCGCTTATGTATGCATGCTATGTGTGACTAAAAAGGCAATTGTTGCTACCTGGAAGAAGAGAGAAAAACCCTCTTTGGCCCAATGGCATACCCGACTTTGGAAAATACTCATTATGGAAAGGCTAGCAAACATCTTTAGAGATGCTAGCAAGAATTTTGAGTATAGATGGGGTCCATTAGTGACATATCGTACACAGGGCCTCCCACTGGCGGTGTGCCCCCCCACGTCGAGAGCCATGCACCTGTTCCAGTTTTAGACCTTGCCTAGACTACCAATAGAACCCCTAATATCATAAGGAGTTTACAGAACTGCCAATGCACTTATCTATACCTTAGGACCTTTGCCTAGATACCTGATCTACTCACTACTCATATGTATCCATTGCTATTTATCACCGCTATTGCTGTTGGGGTGGGGAGTACAGGGGGAGGGGAAGTTGAGAAAGGGTTACAAAAGTTCTAAAGCAGACAATTGTACAGGATGGCATGGGAAAGGTGAGATTCCAAGCATGGCATTTCTCTACTCATTGAAACACTGTCTTTTTTGTAGATATGGGTGAGGCTGTGGCTACTGATCATACGATGTAATGCCTTTTCCTGTATGTGATTGTTCTTAATAAAAAATAAATAGTACCTGCATATCTGGATGGTTGGTTGTGTGAGAGTCTTTTGAGAGTCTTTTGGGAGCCCCAATTTAAAAACAAGGCATTCTGATTGGCCCAGATGGCTTTTTTTCCCTTGGGCCATCTCTCTCACACAGGAGTCAGACTCCCGTAGGACTGAGCACTCTGAATGTCTACCAGACACATAAGAACAATTTTGCTGGAAGGAATTACAGGATCTTGGAACTTAGTCCACTGTCCTGAACTTTAAAAATAAATAATATAAGGAGACAGGGTAAGGAGACCCTGCCCCCCTAGGTCCAGGAGGTGGAACAAAGGGACCTCCCACTGGGGCCAAAAGAAACTAAATCAGCAAATGTTATCGCACAGGTGTCTAGCGGGATCACGGCAAAAAAAAATTGTGACTGCATTAATAACATATAGTTGCCCAGTATCCTGCGTTCAACCTAAAAATAGAAGGAGACGGGCCACCACTCTTGTCCGATTAAAGCGTGTTTATTTAACACAGAATGCAGCATGCGGCTCCTTGTTCATAGGAGGACCTGCCCCTGGGGCCCAAAGAAACTAAAAATCTGCAACTTTTATCACTATCCCGTGGGTCTTTCGTGGGTTCACTGCAAAAAAATAAAAATGGTTGCTGCCATCAGTAGGGCCCCTCTTCCCGAACACATTGAGGGCCCAGGGACCTCATCCCCTGGGAACAAATGATATGGTAAAGTAGAAGAGGAACGTGGCTCCCCTCTTGAATCTGTTTCCGACCCCGGGGACCCCATCCCCTGGGGTCCAATCCATTCAATAAGGGGAGAAGGGTGCGCGTTCCCCCCTCCCTGAGCGTTCACCTCTCCCTGAACCTTTTTCGGCAATGGGTACCAAATTCCCAGGGTTCCATTTCAATTATTTAGGAGAGGGGCGTGCTGCCGCCCTTCCCAATCGAAAATCAGCCCCAGGACCCCATCCCCCAGGGTCCAATGTGTTTAATAGGGAAAGTGGGGCTGCAGAACCCCTTCCCAAACCTTAAAAATGCTTGGGGGAAGGGAATCCCCTCCCAATAGAGTGCACACAAGAGAGTCCTGTAGGACCACAATTGAATGCGCTGGAACTTGAGAGAGATTCTTGCAAGTTTCTTGCGAGATTAAGTAAATAATATAAAAGAGGACCATGCTAGGTGAGGGTTTGGCTGCCCGTGGGGGATTAGGCACAGGCATGGCCGAAGGATGTGGCAGCAGGATGCTAGCCACCTGCCAGGGGTTGGCTGCAGGGCCTGGCCAAAAGCCATGGCTTATGGCCAACACCATGCTGTGCACAGGCATTGGCTGTGTGCGGCAGTGGGGGTGGCATAGTTATGAATAGTATTAACATTGTCATTTATGCAAACAAAATGAAATTCACTGAAAAAAACAAAGGTCAACATGACGTTATAGTTAGGTACTAATAACTAATAGAGTTACATAGGGTGGAAGGGCCTTCTCCTCTATGGCCCCCAAACTGTGGAATGAACTCCCTTCCGAGTTAAAAGCACAACCCTCTATGGCCCTTTTAAAGAAAACATTAAAAACGCGGCTTTTCATTGAGGCCTATCAGTAGCTTGTTTTCTGGTTTCTTTATTTGGCATAATGTTTGGTTAGGCGCCTTGACGCCCTTTGGGCAAAGTTGCGCGTTATAAATTGCTTTTCATTTTATTTCATTTCATTTCGTATAGTAATAGCACTTCACTTTACATAAAAAAAACTTAGAAATTCACTCAGAAAAGTGTTACAATTCTGGTTTCTGGTTGGTAGAGTATACACCCTGTCCAAGCAGGAACCACAATCCTAGTCAGGGCAATCAGATGCACAGCAAAAATTAACCTGTGCTCACCCTATGGTAGCTTGGCACAGAGTAGGCAGGCTTAACTTAGGAGGCAATATGTAAAGTATTTATGCACACCACACAGTAACACAGTGAAAACGGTAAATGGTCTAAATATCGATTATAAATTATCGAGTAACCTAAATATCGAGTCCAAAATATAGAATGGACAAAATATCGACAGGACAGAATATAGACATCCAAAATATCGTTTTGAAGGTAAGTACTGTAATATGGAATTTAAAAATATAGACAGTCAAAATATCGAAGTACATAATATAGGTGATTAAAATTATCGACTTTTTAATAATAACGAATTTTTTTAAGTGTTTTATATGTTAGTTTATGTGTGAAAAGTGTATATTTAGTGGTAATTTATTGTAAGTAATTAATTTTATGTTATTTAATTTTTGCGTAATTTAATTCTGTAGCAGGTTGCGGGTTTATAGGGGAATAGGGTGGGAAGTAATTTAATTATAATTAATTACATTTGTTAATTAATTAATTGGTATTTATTTTGAATATATTGTCAATTGATTTTTAATTGGTTATTAATTAATAGTTAATTGATAATTTATTTTTATTAATTGATTAATTGATAATTATGTGAATAATATTATTTTATTTTTAGTAGCGGGTTGTGGGTTTATTGGGGAATAGGGTGGGAAGTAATTTAATATAATTAATTAAACATGTTAATTAATTAATTGGTATTGATTTAGAATAAATTGTTAATTAATTTTTATTTGGTAATTAATTAATTCTTAATTGGAAATTAAAAAATATTAATTGATTAATTTAAAATTATGTAATTTAGATTAATTTATTTTCACTACAGTGGGGATATTAAAATTTACCCCTACGCTTTCCAACGCCTTCCCTACTGTTGCACTCTCTGGAGTGGGAATAGTCATTTTTACCCCTACGCTATCCAACGCTTTCCCTACTGTTGCACTCACTGGAGTGGGAATAGTAATTTTTACCCCTACGCTATCCAACACTTTCCCTACTGTTGCACTCATTGGAGTTGGAATAGTAATTTGTACCCCTACGCTATCCAAAGCCTTCTCTACTGTTGCACTCTCTGGAGTGGGAATAGTAATTTTACCCCTACACTATCCAACGCTTTCCCTACTGTTGCACTCTATTGAGTGGGAATAGTAGTTTTTACCCCTATGCTATCCAACACTTTCCCTACTGTTGCACTCGCTGGAGTGGGAATAGTAATTTTTACCCCTACGCTATCCAACGCTTTCCCTATTGTTGCACTCTCTGGAGTGGGAATAGTAATTTTTACCCCTACGCTATCCAACGCTTTCACTACTGTTGCACTCACTGGAGTGGGAATAGTAATTGTTACCCCTACGCTATCCAACGCTTTCCCTACTGTTGCACACACTGGAGTTGGAATAGTAATTTTTACCCCTACGCCATCCAACGCTTTCCCTACTGTTGCACTCTCTGGAGTGGGAATAGTAATTTTTATCCCTACGCTATCCAACGCTTTCCCTACTGTTGCACTCACTGGAGTGGGAATAGTAATTTTTACCCCTATGCTATCCAACGCTGTCCCTACTGTTGCACTCACTGGAGTTGGAATAGTAATTTTTACCCCTACGCCATCCAACGCTTTCCCTACTGTTGCACTCTCTGGAGTGGGAATAGTAGTCTTTACCCCTACGCTATCCAACGCTTTCCCTACTGCTGCACTCGCTGGAGTGGGAATAGTAATTTTTACCCCTACGCTATCCAACGCTTTCCCTACTGTTGCACTCACTGGAGTTGGAATAGTAATTTTGACCCCTACGCTATCCAACGCTTTCCCTACTGTTGCAGTCGCTGGAGTGGGAATAGTAAATTTTACCCCTACGCTATCCAACGCTTTCCCTACTGTTGCACTCTCTGGAGTGGGAATAGTAATTTTACCCCTACGCTATCCAACGCTTTTCCTACTGTTGCACCCTCTGGAGTGGGAATAGTATTTTTTACCCCTACGCTATCCAACGCCTTCCCTGCTGTTGCACTCTCTGGAGTGGGAATAGTAATTTTTACCCCTACGCTATCCAACGCTTTCCCTACTGTTGCACTCACTGGAGTGGGAATAGTAATTTCTACCCCTACGCTATCCAACGCTTTCCCTACTGTTGCACTCTCTGGAGTTGGAATAGTAATTTTTGCCCCTACGCTATCCAACGCTTTCCCTACTGTTGCACTTCCAGGAGTGGGAATAGTAATTTGTACGCTATCCTACGGTAATAGTATTGTGTATTTTTTATTAATATTATGTTTATTACCTACTGGCGGTCGCCAGTAGGTATATATAGTTAGGATTTTTTCCCTATGGGATTTTTGAAAATTCTATGTCTAATAACTTTGGTGTTTGTGGACGGAATTGGCTGAAATATTCTGGAAAATGGAACATTCTGTTTCTGAGCAGCCCCTGGAAATTTGGGGGGGTTCGTCAAGGGGGGGCCGAGAAAAAAGGGGGGTCCCAAAACGTGTTTTTAACATTGAGTTTTCCATAGGGCGGTTGGCCTCACTTTTAGCCCGAACGGCTGAATGGATTTCCACGAAACTTGGCAAAATTGTAGGGACTGGTAGCCCGATGTGCCTTTGCTAGGTCTCAATATATGTGCTTCAGTGGATTTTGAGAAATTAACGTTCAAAAAAAGATATATATCTGTAACAGCGGACCGGGCAGCGCTCCGGTTCGCGGACTTTACGCGTAACGGAACTTCGCGTAGCGAAGCTGATTGGCTCTCCGGTGTCTGTCAACATTCTAAACAGTCCGGAGCGGCCGCCATCTTGTCTCTCGGTAGGATTGAGAGATAAGAGGAGGCCAAAACAAAGGGGGAAATGACCATAAGGGGGCATAGTAGATCCTCCCTGACCCCCTAGGTTTAATGCGGAGGCTTTAAAAGGGCCCCGCGGGGCAAAAAAAAAAAATTTTTTTTTTGTTTTTTTGCGTGGGTAGCGCCCGGTTCGCGAACCGGGAAGCGTTCTGGGCAGCGTACTATAAGGAAAAAAGAATTATAGACTTTTCAAATACTGTATGTTAATTGATTGTTGGTTTTGTTGATTATTTTTTAATTTTTTTATTTTTTAAGCAATTATTTATTATTGTGATTGTGTTTGAAAATTTAATAACATTTCTAACATTTAACTAGTTTATGAATTACATATAAAAATGATTAAAGACTCAAACAATTTTTTAATATTACATACAATTTTATTTTTCGGATTGTTTTTCAAAATTTAATAGAACGTCTAGCATTTGACTGTCCGATATGTCCTCTTGTTGAGTGAACATAAGTTCCCACATTTGACCGTCATCATAATGAAGTAAATGATCCACAGATTCTACACATTGAACTAATTCATGGTCCCGTGATTCATCCATGAAATCTGAGTCATCATTGTCCTCAATATCTTTTTCTGTGTTGTTCTCCAGAACAATTTCGAAGGAAACATTCTGCTCACCTTCCATTTTATTGCTTAATTTGCATAAAAAATAAATATATCAGTAGAGATAGGGCACTGTTGGGTTTAAGTTCAGACAGGTACTTGTGAGTTTATAACAGAGAAGTAATCTATGGGCACTGTATGGTTTCAGGCGTGAAGTAGTACTATTAAAAAGTGCCTGTGAAGAAGCCTAAGTAAATTCATAATTATACCACAGAAACCTAAATCAATCCATAATTATAATAAAGAAGCCTTTCTCAATGTCTAACTCTTACAGAGGGATAGTATATAACTATCTGAAAATGTTTTAAAATTTATAAAATAATATCTCACCTTCTAAAAACAAGTTTAAGTTGTGAGTGAAAATGATCTTGCAATGTAGTTCTGGAAGTAGTAGTCAAAATGGCTGTGTTTCTCTCTCTTCCTTTATATATATTCAGGTACATAGCCAATCAAATGTCAGGTAAAAAAAGTAGAAAATGAAAGTAACATTTTAATTGGTTGTCAATTCCAACACTTCAGATGTGTTTTGTGAAGTAATTTACCTCAGGGTATTTAGAGAGGTCTACAGGCTAAATGGTTAAATGGAATTTCAATCAAATTTGTGAAAATGGTAGGCATTGGTATGTAGTATGAGCTAATCTATATTTGGTGAAATTGTCTCCAGTCGCTTTTCTGTAAACTACTTTCCCACCTTTTTTGATGGTGCGCTTCCCAGGGAGCGACCCGGTACGCGAACTGGCGAGCGCCCCGGTTCGCAAACCTTAAGCGTTACGGGAGTCCACCATTTTGTGTTTCGGTCGAATTAAGATACAAGATGGAGGGCAAATAATGTTCAGAATGGGTAGAAGGGGGCACGGTAGACTTATCTTGACCCCCTAGGTTTTCTGAGGGTGGCTGAGGAGGCCCATATGTGCGAAAAAAAAAAAATTTTAAAAAAATTTAGCGAGGTTAGCTCCCGGTTCGCGTACCGGGTAGCGCCCCAGGGAGCGTACTTTGTTGAAAATTAGTGAAAAATGTTAGAGTAAAATAATAATTGTGAGTGATCAGATGTAGGGTAGCTCTGAGAAGAGCTTTTGGGTTTATGGTACATTTAGGTACTTATAAGTAGGTACCAATGCACAGTCTTAAATTCAGAATGAAAATTCTGTTGCCCTCATCTGAGAAGTGAACTCCATCTCCTCTGTAGATATCTTGCATGTAGTAACGCAAGTTATTGTTGTACAGGGAGCCCATTCCATGGTCTCTCATGTAAGCTGAAACAGATTTGTTTACATGCGTCCTCGACTTCTCAATTTGTGGACAAAATTGGTTTGACCACCTCCATTTCTGTCTTTGGCATATATTTGAATATACCAAGGCAGTCTGAGGAAAAAGTGCCATTAATTGCTCAAAGGTGTCCTTTAAAAGCATTTCCAGACCTACCCCAGTCAAAGTGCCCAAATCATTACCTCCACAGTGCACAATTAACAGGTCAGGTTTTGGCAAATGCATAAAGGTTTTCACCAATGGTATCAATTGGTGACATTTTAATCCTCTGTGGCCAAACCACTTAATTTCCACATCTTGTAAATTGAGGTTAGGTAAATTCCTGTTCTCAGCATACCTCTGAGCCCAATAGATGTAACTATGTCCAACAATCCAGACAGAAAACATGGTGAGAGAAGGTTCTCCTGCAGTCAGATGAAGTGTGGCAATGAAATGGCAGTTGAAAAAATAAGAGTTTAAAATGAAAAAAACTGTGGAGTTTCTGTGTTAATGAAGCAGTAACAGTGATTGGTGGATTTTGATTGCTGAAAACAGAAAGTTAGGGTGCATGGATGAGTTCTTTGAAAGATGTATTTTGAGTGGTCAAGAAAAAATCATTAAATGAAAGAATGCACTGGATATGAGGTGCACTGAGAGTTCAGAGTTCAATTGCAACATTGTTGTGTGAACTTGCAAACACCAGAGGCCTTCAAGGAGGTGGTTGCTATGCAAAAAAGGCAGAAAGGGCAGAGGGGGGAAGGGTTTTGATTTGAAAAAAAGTGAGGGAAGAGTTTTGATTGGGTGACATGAGAGATATGTGTGAAGAATTACAGCATTTCTGTGCTTTTGATAGCTGCAGACTCTGGAGTGCATACCTTTTGCTCTGCTGAAGACAAATTGGTGTGTTTCTGAGACTGTTTTGAAACTCAAAGTATTTGCTAAGGTGAGAAAAGATTTCTTTAATTTAGATAGAGAATAGTGTGCTTTAAGGAGAAAATTATGAAGAAAGTTGTGTTTTTCAAATGTTGCTTTGTCTCAAGTGTTTTACAAATAGATTTTGTTTCTTTGAGAAAATGTAATTGGAGAAAATGTGAAGTATTAGTACTGACAGGGTGTTATTGTGCATAGGAGCTGTGGAGTCTTTTCAAATTATGACTTGAAAATCGTTTTTGAGGAAAATGAATGGTTATAATATTTATGACAAGGACATAATGGTGTATGCTTCTTTATAAGGCAATTGAGTGTCTCTGATGTTATTTTTCCCATTTTAATGTAAGACCTTTCTCTGTGGAGCAAATTGCTTGTAAATATGCTCCCACCTGTGCATGGCAAATTTAGATTTTGAATGTTTGCGTTACATAGCCAAGTTAAAAGTGACACAACCATGCTGGAAAGGCAATCAAAAAACGCTTTCATGTGTCTTAAGGACATTTTAAGTCATTTCCCCATGTGCAGTGTTTTGAAATTATGATTTGAAAATCGTTTTTGGGGAAAAGGAATGGTTTTTAAATTTATGACAAGGACATAATGGTGTATGCTTCTTTATAAGGCATTTCAGTGTCTCTGATGTCATTTTTCCCATATTACATTAAAAGACCTTTCCCCGTGGGGCACATTCCTTGTAAATATGCTCCCACCTGTGCATGGCAAATTTAGATTTTGAATGTTTGTGTTACATAGCCATGTTAAAAGTGACCCAACCATGCTGGAAAGGCAATCAAAAAACGCTTTCATGTGTCTTAAGGACATTTTAAGTCATTTCCCCATGTGCAGTGTTTTCAAATTATGATTTGAAAATCCTTTTTGGGGAAAAGGAATGGTTTGTAAATTTATGACAAGGATATAATGGTGTATGCTTCTTTATAAGGCATTTCAGTGTCTCTGATGTCATTTTTCCCATATTACATTAAAAGACCTTTCCCCGTGGGGCACATTCCTTGTAAATATGGTCCCACCTGTGCATGGTAAATTTAGATTTTGACTGTTTGAGTTACATAGCCATGTTAAAAGTGACCCAAAACTTGCAAAGGCTTTAAAAAAACACTTTCATGTGTCTTAAGGACATTTTAAGTCATTTCCCCGTGGGCAGTGTTTTCAAATTATGACTTGAAAATCGTTTTTGAGGTAAAGGAATGTTGTTAAAATTTATGTGTGCCATATGCCCCCAAATTTCTTTTTCAGGGGTGCAGCAGGGTGTTCTTGAGACACCCCTGCACCTTTGGAAAAATTCCTAATTTGCGATGAGCTAATTGCTAATCGCAAATTGCACCTTCATTCCTATGGGCCTCCTGGCCCATGGAAATGAATGGGTAATTTGCAATTAGCAATTTGCTCATCGCAAATTAGGAATGGTAAAGAATCGCTATTTATTCCTTAAAATTCGCTATTTTGGAAATGCAAAATAGTTTGATGATACATATGGCGGTTCATCTCTAACAAGATAAGAAGCTTAGGGATACATTTATGATGACTGGCGCAATGAAGTGGACATCACTTACTTCATTGGTAGAGCTTTACATGTATTATCTCCTCTGTATTCTTCATCAAGCGTAACTTTCATCTGCAATCCTGAGTAGGCCTCACCTTAAACAAACCTCTGGATAGGGCACACCTTATCGTCATCCTGAATTAATCATTTAAAATGCTAGGGACAGATTTATGATAGGTGTATGCCTCTTTTGCGCCACTGTGCGTCACTTTTCTGATGCAGCGGCGGTGCAAAAGATTTGCTATGAGGCGACAAAATTACAAATTGATGCATTTAGGCAGATGTGTCATGGTGTAAAAAACACCGTGCCACATGAAACTGATGCAGCAGTGATGCAAAAGATGCACCATGTTGCAAGACAGGCCTCACTTGGGGCCATATGTATGAAGCTAATTAGCATTTGCAAAGGCCGAAGTTCTGTGAATTTCGGCCTTTGCGAATGCTAATTAGACAACTGGTATGTATCAAACAAGTTTGATGCAAAATAAGGAATAGCAAAATTTGCTATTCTTTATTTTGCGATTGCACTGAAGGATTTGCAAATTTTGTGATTTCTTAAATGCAATGTATCAAACAAAAAATATGCAAAAAATGCCATTAAGGATTTGCAAATTACCACCAACTTCTAGTTGGTGGTAATTTGCGAATTCTTTTCAAAAAGCTTTTTTTCCAAAAAACAAAAGGTGACATATGACGCCCATACATGCCCTTAGGGCATGTATGTGCGCCATATGCCCCCAAATTTCTTTTTCAGGGGGTGCAGCAGGGTGTTCTTGAGACACCCATGCACCCTTGGAAAAATTCCTAATTTGCGATGAGCTAATTGCTAATCGCAAATTGCAATTTCATTCCTATGGGCCTCCTGGCCCATGGAAATGAATGAGTAATTTGCAATTAGCAATTTGCTCATTGCAAATTAGGAATGGTAAAGAATCGCTATTTATTCCTTAAAATTCGCTATTTAGGAAATGCAAAATAGTTTGATGATACATATGGCAGTTCATCTCTAACAAGATAAGAAGCATAGGGATAGATTTATGATGACTGGCACAATGAAGTGGACATAACTTACTTCATTGGTAGGCCTTTACATGTATTATCTCCTCTGTATTGTTCATCAAGTGTAACTTTGATCTGCAATCCTGAGTAGGCCTCACCTTAAACAAACCTCTGAATAGGCCACACCTTATCGTCATCCTGAATTAATCATTTAAAATGCTAGGGACAGATTTATGATAGGTGTATGCCTCTTTTGCGCCACTGTGCGTCACTTTTCTGATGCAGCGGCGGTGCAAAAGATTTGCTATGATGCGACAAAATTACAAATTGATGCATTTAGGCAGATGTGTCATGGTGTAAAAAAAACGTGCCACATGAAACCGATGCAGCAGTGATGCAAAAGATGCACCATGTTGCAAGACAGGCCTCACTTGGGGCCATATGTATCAAGCTAATTAGCATTCGCAAAGGCCAAAATTCTGTGAATTTCAGCCTTTGCGAATGCTAATTAGACAAATGGTATGTATCAAACAAGTTTGATGCAAAATAAGGAATAGCAAAATTTGCTATTCCTTATTTTGCGATTGCACTGAAGGATTTGCAAATTTTGCGATTCCTTAAATGCAATGTATCAAACAAAAAATATGCAAAAAATGCCATTAAGGATTTGCAAATTACCACCAACTTCTAGTTGGTGGCAATTTGCGAATTCTTTTCAAAAAGTTTTTTTTCCAAAAAACAAAAGGTGCCATATGACGCCCATACATGCCCTTAGGGCATGTATGTGCGCCATATGCCCCCAAATTTCTTTTTCAGGGGGTGCAGCAGGGTGTTCTTGAGACACCCCTGCACCTTTGGAAAAATTCCTAATTTGCGATGAGCTAATTGCTAATCGCAAATTGCACCTTCATTCCTATGGGCCTCCTGGCCCATGGAAATGAATGGGTAATTTGCAATTAGCAATTTGCTCATCTCAAATTAGGAATGGTAAAGAATCGCTATTTATCCCTTAAAATTCGCTATTTAGGAAATGCAAAATAGTTTGATGATACATATGGCGGTTCATCTCTAACAAGATAAGAAGCTTAGGGATAGATTTATGATGGCTGGCGCATCACCAGGGATGTGCCAGTCATCCTGCGCTGCTGTTCCGCCACCCATGGTGTGCTGCATTTACAATGCGGCGCAGCATGGGGCAAAAATGGCACAGATGCGTGACGCATCTGTGCCGTAAAGGTGGCGCATTGCTGGAGTTGTATCGCAAGTGTGATGCAGCTCCAGCAAGGCTCAGGGGTGCCCCATCTCCACAATGTTGCGTCAAGACCTATGCCTGCTTCAAGCAGGCGCAGGGTTTTGACGTAGCTTTCTCCTATCTGATTGTAAATGCGGCACACCATGGGTGGCAGAGCAGTGGTGCATGTTAACTGGTGCATGCCTGGGGATGTGCCATTTAACATAAATCTGCCCCTTTACATTTAAGTATGTGCAGGGGACACAGAGTCGGTGAGGCTTATCCAAGGTTAAGAAGAGATGAGTCCTGTTCACTGAAAAATTAGACATAGGCTTCACCTGCTCAGCATCGCTGGACATGGCTATATAATAGCTGCAAAATGTTACTCTTGTTAAACAATTTTACTATTATAATCTCTGAGATTTGTCTCTTACTCTGCAACATCTCATTGTTGTTATCTTTCTTTAAAGATAAAGACAACATCAACATGAGCGACAATCAGCAATCAGTTGATTTTGACCTCATCATTGAACTCGTAATTGAAACATCAGTCGATGTTGATCCCTTGGATGATTTAAATCCTGAGGATGAAGAAGAACGTGATGAGGATGCAGATTTGTCCGAATTATATGACATAGGATGGGAAGCTGACGTGCTTGAGCCTATGGAACTATAAACAATTATTTTAAAAATTTATAATAAATAAAAAGTAAAAATGTAAACCGTTTAATTTAAAAATAAAGACACCTTCAAAAACAGGTTATGTGTAGTGTCTTCAATAAAATATTAAAATATGCTCATAAAATTAGATCAGATTCACATATAAAATAGCACAGGTAACATGAATATAAATTCCATTTCTTTTCTGCTATTTCTGTATTCTAAATTTGCCAAGCACTAAAAAATCTTCTATGTAAAAATGTCAAGTAGTGTTTTAAGTTTTTGATTACTGTTATTGATTTACTGTTGGGTAATAGTGGTTAATAACATTTTTTAATATATTTTACCACAGATTCAACTGCAGATCATTTCAAGATTTCACCATGCCAACGAAAGAAAGACTGAGAAAGGCTGCAAAACGTCAAAGACAGCAGGTGAATGAAAAAAAGCAGCAGTCCTCTAATAAAAAGATTTGTCAAGAAAGCACCGGGTAAGAGTACAAAAACATTCATAAGAAATATTTGTAGTAAAAAAAATATTACTACAGAAAATGTTTCAGTCCAGAAAAAGAGAAGCAATTCAAACGGAAAGGAAAGGCCAATGAAAAATTTTACTGCTAGAGCAAGAGATAACTCTGTGCATGATATTAGAAGGAAACAACAGTTTAGGGACATTCGTAAACGAATGTTCCGCAACAGGATAATTGGCAATTTGTTAAAAAATATTAAGAAAGGTCAATAGAAAGTGGTTTTTTATAAGAGAAAAAAAAAAGTTGAGAAAGTTATTGATCAGGCATTTGAAATTAAACGTAAGTTATTTATTTTGATAATCAATAGAATTAGGAAGCTAAACAAGGCAATTTATGATTTCAAAAGAAATAGTAGATGGAAGAGAATAGTTAATCGTAGTAATTTTTGTGAAGTTTTTTCTGGAGAATGGATGCATAGTTCAAGCTGTGAGGCATTTTTTAATGAGGAGAGTTATTTCCAGGATAATGATTTGGTGCATGCAGTTGACACCAGTGGTCGTGCTTATGAAGTGAAAGATGGTTGTCCAGTTGAAAAAGAAAAACTTGTGACAACAGAGGCAGAAGAGGTGTTAGGTAATGAGGTTTTAGGAAGACGTGCTAAGGGTCCTGTGTACACCTGGAAGTGTAGTAGTATTTGCAGTGTGCGACAGGATTCCATCAATTTGCTTTGTGATTTTGTACGGTCATTTAATAAGAAAAGTTTGAAGCAGAAAATGAGGTTGTTGCAAGAATTAGATCCTTGCAGAGTGAGAGAAGTGACAGGTTTGCATGGTCATTCACTGGCTTGTCTTTCCAGGAGAGTATGCCAGAGTGTTTTTCATCATTTCAGGATGCTAGCAGTGCATCATAATAAAGTGAGGAAATTAGTTAGAATGTTGTATTATGCTAAGAGTCCAGCAATTATGCTTAAACAATTATGCGCTGCTCTTTTGCATGGTTCTGAAATAGATGTGAAGAATATATGTGAAGAAATTGAGTTTTGTTACTTTGGAAGTAAAGAGGAGAATGTTGAAATTGACCAAGAAGAAGCGGGTAATGTGGAAGATAGTGTACAGGTTTCCAGTACAGATAATTTCCAGAGGGAAATTGCGACATTTCAGGTCAAATCAAGTGAGAGGCCAAATTTCACTTGTGTGTGTTGTCGACGCACTTATTATAAGAATCAGACTAAGTTAGTGGATTTATATGCAAAAAGTGAAAGGGAAAATAATAGTGAATGGAAGGATTTCACAACATACTTGATAGCAGAAAATTGTTTTGATTTGGGATTGGATCAACGTGTGTGTACTTATTGTTGTTGCAAATTAAATCAAAACCAGATGCCTGCTAGAGCAGTTCATATTAATCTGGAATTGGTTGAGATTCCTTCTGAATTGAAGGATTTAAATACTTATGAATCTATTTTGATTCAAAGTATCCATCCCTTTCAGGCTATTGTAAGAATGGAGCCAAAGACAGGGAAATTGCCTCCATCAGATTTACAGAGAGGATTAAAGGGAAGAGTTGTTTATTTGCCTCTAGATTTGAAGAAAAACATTAACACAATTGGAGTAGAAAAAGTGGAAGAGGAACCTCTGGTTATCTTAGTTAATGGGGTTCCGACAAAGAATAAGAAAATATGGCAAGATTTAGTGGATGTTAGGAAAGTTAAAAAGGCAACATTGTATTTGAAAAAAAATAATAAATACTATAAGAATGTATATGTTGCAGAAGAGGAAGTAAGTGAGGAAGAGGATAGCGATTTGTGTGCTGGTCAAATTGAGAAAGTAGAACCCTCTACTAGTGAAGAAATATATGAACATTATAGTGTTCATCCTTTGCATTCCAAGGAAGTCATGGGGAATGCTATTGAGTTGTTTCAAATGAAACAAGCCAAAGGGAGTCCCATTAGTGTTTGGGAGGAAAGTTTGGAAGCTCGGTGTTTCCCACAGCTTTTTCCAACAGGTCAGGGAGGAAGATATGATGAGCGACCTCATCAAATTCCTGCTTCTGAATACCGGACTTTGCGATTGTATGCAGGAGATGCTAGGTTTCGACAATGCATTCCATTATTTGTTTCATCTCCTGTTTGAAAGCGATCTGTCTGGACTGTCATATGCAGTGAACCACATCTTGAAAAGTGGTATACACATGCAAAACATCTCGGCAAGTGACTTTATGGATAAAGTCAATGTCCAAGACAGTATTTTGGATTCTCACCTGATTAATCTCATGGCGTGTCAGCGTGGTACTAATGAGTACTGGTACCGTCGTCATGGTGATTTAAAATGTATGCTGAGGAACTTAGGAACTCCCACATGGTTCCTCACTCTGAGCTGTGCCGAGTATGGCTGGGAAGACTTACTTGAATTTCTACGAGAGGCAAATGCTAACGTAGAAAACATCGAATTCAAGACACCCGGAGAACTGTGCTCTTTGAATCCAGTCAATGTATGTAGGTACTTCAATCATAGATTTGAAGCTATGATGTCTTTCATCATGAATAAGAAGAATCCACCTCTTGGAGAGGTGTTGGATTTATTCTGGAGAAAGGAGTACCAAGCAAGAGGTGCTCCTCATATACATATGTTGCTGTGGATCAAGGATGCACCTAAATTTGGAACGGATCCAGAAGACTCAGTGATGAGTTTTATACAACAGTATTCTACGTGTGCTGTTCCAAATGCAAAGGAGAAGAAAAGCCTAAGAGAAAAAGTTCTGCGTTTCCAAAGCCATCGATGTGGAAAGTACTGTCGTCGTAAATTCCGAAACAAGGACAAGTTCTACACCAAATGTCGTTTCGGCTTTCCACGACCGGTGATTTCTAAAGGAAGAGTAAACAGTTTGATGTCTTCGCTGCGACATAATGTGATGAAGAAATCACCTAAAAACACATACAATTTGAAGAGGAACGAAGAGTCCAAGTACATCAACGACTACAACCCGGTGATTTTGTCCATGTGGAATGCTAACATGGATATACAGTTTGTGGCTGATAACTGTATGGCTGTGGCTCGGTATGTGACATCTTACATCACCAAAAAAGAGAAGACAGAATTGAAGGATATGTGGGAGGACATTTCCCATGAAAAGAGCCTCAGCAAGAAGTTGTACAGTTTCAGTCTGAAGATGTTGTCGCATCGAGAAATCGGAGCGTACGAATGTTCTGACCGGTTGTCTTCAGCAAGTCTCTATGCCAAGTCCAGGAGTATTGTTTGGGCGAGTCTTGGTCTTGCTGTAACGCGTAATCGAGTTCTCAAACCTGTGCGGGAAATTGAGTATTTGGCGGAAAAGGAGCCAAACAGTACCGACATTTTGAAGACCAACATGTTGGATACATATTAGGTGTTGGATTTATTCTGGAGAAAGGAGTACCAAGCAAGAGGTGCTCCTCATATACATATGTTGCTGTGGATCAAGGATGCACCTAAATTTGGAACGGATCCAGAAGACTCAGTGATGAGTTTTATACAACAGTATTCTACGTGTGCTGTTCCAAATGCAAAGGAGAAGAAAAGCCTAAGAGAAAAAGTTCTGCGTTTCCAAAGCCATCGATGTGGAAAGTACTGTCGTCGTAAATTCCGAAACAAGGACAAGTTCTACACCAAATGTCGTTTCGGCTTTCCACGACCGGTGATTTCTAAAGGAAGAGTAAACAGTTTGATGTCTTCGCTGCGACATAATGTGATGAAGAAATCACCTAAAAACACATACAATTTGAAGAGGAACGAAGAGTCCAAGTACATCAACGACTACAACCCGGTGATTTTGTCCATGTGGAATGCTAACATGGATATACAGTTTGTGGCTGATAACTGTATGGCTGTGGCTCGGTATGTGACATCTTACATCACCAAAAAAGAGAAGACAGAATTGAAGGATATGTGGGAGGACATTTCCCATGAAAAGAGCCTCAGCAAGAAGTTGTACAGTTTCAGTCTGAAGATGTTGTCGCATCGAGAAATCGGAGCGTACGAATGTTCTGACCGGTTGTCTTCAGCAAGTCTCTATGCCAAGTCCAGGAGTATTGTTTGGGCGAGTCTTGGTCTTGCTGTAACGCGTAATCGAGTTCTCAAACCTGTGCGGGAAATTGAGTATTTGGCGGAAAAGGAGCCAAACAGTACCGACATTTTGAAGACCAACATGTTGGATACATATTATCTGGTATAGTATATTATGTGGTATATAAATAAATAATACCGGATCTATTTTTGAATGAATGAATGAATAACAGATAGCTCAATAAAATAAGAGTCAAGATTCGAGGTAGTAGGAGTTTCTGCAGGTTTATTACAGCATAAGGACAGGATCAGGACAACCTGCATAGGAACAGGGGTGACAGGGCCCAGCAGGACAACTGGGGCCCAGCAGCTGCCGGGGCTAGATCTGGGATGAGCGCGCTAACTTTTAATAACAATACATTGACTTATATACATAGCGCAAACACATAGCATTACATTGCAGTAGGCGTAGCAGTGGGTGGAGCAGAAGGCGTGACGCGTAGCAGTCGCGAGAGATAACAGTAAAGGTAGGTGTAACTGGGCGTGTACATAGACATGTGGTGCAAACGTAACAGAATATGTCATGAATGGGCGGAAACATAGGAGGGGGCTACCTAAGGAGCCGGGACCTCTAACCTAATGGTGCGCGAAAACTGGCAATGACGTGTTACTAGGAGAAGCTGGGGGCTACGAACTCTGTGCTAGGAGCAGAGACTAGAGTCTGGAGGGTCGGAGCGACATGTACCTAAACCCTATCTGGTATCTGATGTTTAGGGAACATGTTGATATAAACTAGAAGTCATGAGGGGAAAAGCTAACTTGATTCTAAGACTGGACCATGCATTATTCTACATGTAGTGCGTGATGAAGAATATTAAATGACCATTAATACAGTATTTCTCTAACGTGGAGCCGAATAGGCTAGACAATGACGGAAACTATTGATGCAGTTCAGTAGCTTAGGAATGCAGGGAAGGAGGACTGAACTGATAACTGGAACTATAACATACTTTTGGCAGACTCAGAGGCAGAGCCAAGCTGCACCGGGCACTGCGAGGCAGGAAGTAAGTGAAGGGTCGAGGATACAGGTGGGGGCTGTATCGCTCCTCAGCGAGGCTTCAGGAGACAGGAGCTGAATCTAATGTCCGGGCCCTGTTGAGGCCTAGAAACGGGGACTTTATAATGGAATAACGTGCACACTGAGAAACGTGGCAACGTAACTTTACATAGGCCTGATATTCGTAGTATTCACGAGGACTGGAAACTAACATACCAGAGGTGGACACAACTGTAATTGCGTCATTAATCAGACATGGGGAATAACATATGCATATTGGTCATGCACACATAACATATGATGGATGAAGCGTAGGGACACAGAACATGGCAAAATTTACTTTTCCACATTCCCTCCTTGTCACTACGTTTCCATCAGGAAACATCAATATTCATGATACCATCTATCATTTCATACAGTACCATTTGCTCGTCTCGAATTGTCTTGGAACGGGATTTAGAACGGGGCTTGGGACTAGGAATACAAGAGGTAGCACACATGCTGCAAATCGCAGGGCCACATTGTATACAGAGGCAGCAGCTAAATATGATCGTTACTGCAATACCTAGAAAGGACAGGACTTTCCATCCCCATGCGGAAATTATATTCCAGAACCAACCGGACCATGTCCAGGTGCCTGGATCTTGGTGTAACAGATGGGCAATTTTATGAAGTCTGGTTATAGCTGAATAAACAGACGGCGCGTTATTTGGAATGAAAATACAGCAACTAGATCCGATGACTCTACAGGCCCCGCCCCTATCGGCCAGTATGACGTCAAGGACGAGACGATTTTGCAAAACGACAAATCTCATAGCAGATTGTTCTTCGGTTAGGTTACCTAGAGCAGAGGCGGTCTCATTTACTACAGCTTCAAGGGTTCTTGTTAACCTACGGATCAGTTTACTATTCTGGACAGGTCCTACAAAGAAGAAGAAACCTTTATTGAAATCTGTATACTGTTCTAGAGTAGTTTCAGTATAATCGACAATTGGGGACTCCCTTCTATGTCTAATGTGTACTAGATGTGTGTTTCTGTGATAATCAGATGGGGCTAGGAAAACAGGTGGCAGTAGGAAGGCAATGTAACAGGTTCCCTCCCAATCGAGGGGCAGACGGACATATGCAGTTTGACCACAAATAAAATAAGAATGACGTGAAGCTTTGAAAACAGATTTCCCACTGTCACTATACTGGATAACAGTAGTACATTCACTATGACCTACATGTATGGAACCATAACTACGGACACATAATTCACCTTTAACTGGTAATACTGAAATAGCAGGTAAGTCTGGAGTAGTATCAGACTGAACATTCAGGACCATGAAATTCGACGAATAATTACCTAAATTATATACTTCATTTTCTAGATCTAAACCTGTTCTGTGGGGGAGACCTTGCTTGTCTGGGAAACATGTACTGTTAAGAAAAGACATATCTGTTGAGGATGACGTTAACGTGGACCATGCTCCACACGAACCATTATGTGAGAATGGATAAGGAAAGAGTGGCAGAACTCCCTTCGGTGTCTGGAAAGGGGGGAGTCGACCACACACCCAACAATTAGTGGCATTGCTGGTCTGGTGTGAGTAATGTAACATACGGATAAATGTGTTATTGCGCATAGCAAGGCGGTAAGAATATTCGTGAGGAGGCAGATCACTAAACGTGTGCTCGACTGTAGCATTAGCAGACATATTTACATGAGGAACTGGAAAATACAGATAGAACGCATAGCTGGTGCAGGAAATCAAGATGCTGATGAATAATACGAAACTCAGAAAAACGATACATTGAATTGAGTTATTACTGACTCTCTCACTATGGGGGTCTATTTTATTCATGTCAGAAACAATCTAACCGTTTCACCTAGGGGAGGACTTATACAATTAAACTGACTGACTTATTTTACTAGACCTGAGCTTTAACTTATACTCCTGCTGCGGAGTTTTCTCTAACAAGGGAGGGGTTGTAATAATGTCTTTTGCGGGACAGTCCTTTAAAACAATGTCTTGACAGTTTTTAAAATCCTGGGAATCCTGGGAAATGTTCTTGGAGACGGGTTTCAATCCATTGAAAAGTTTAATATGAGAAAGGTGGATCCATCCTTTTCTGCCTTCCAACTTGACGGCAGTACGGGTGGTCAAGAGAACCTGACGTGGCTCCTTCCAACGTGGTTCCAGCGGACTTGATCTGTCGAAATTCCGGACCATCACTAGGGAGCCTGGAACGATTTCGTGCGGTGCCACCTCGGTATTGTCTGGAAATGCGGCGGCAACCTGTGAACGACATGAGTTGAGGGCAGACATCAAGGAAGCTAGGTAATCTGTCAGCATATTACATGAAACATCGGTAATACTTCGGGGTCTAGGAGTACCCCACATGTTAGGGGGGCGGCCGAATACGACCTCATACGGGGACAGACCTGATCTAGAATGTGCAACCATGCGCATATAAAACAAAGCGACTGGCAGAGCTACTAGCCAGTCCACACCTTTTTCTTTACAAACTTTGGCCATACGGATTTTCAGGGTTTGATTATGTCTCTCGACCAGACCGGCTGCTTCAGGATGGCGTACACAATGAAACTTCCACTGGTACCCTAACAAAAGGGAAACGTGCTTCATTAACTCTGAGGAGAATGGCTGACCGTTATCAGAATATACGACTCTAGGGAGTCCGTATCTAGGGAAGAATTCACGAACCAACTGCTTGGCAGTGGTCGCGGCTGTGTAATCTGGGACTGGATATGCTTCTGTCCACCTGGACAAAGCGCATACAACTACAAGGACATACTTGAAACCTCGACATCGCTCCATCTGAATATAATCCATCTGGAGGACCTCAAAAGGGTGGTCAGGGGGCTGGAAACCACCTTGTTCCACCGGGACACTTTTACCTGGGTTAAACTGACAACATATCATACAGGTGCGGACTTTCTGCTTGGCTGCAGCTCGTAAATGCTTGTTGAACCAAATGTTCTGAATACTGTCTAACATAGCTTTTTCTCCTAAATGTGCTGGACTATGTGCGGTATTAATAATGACTTGAACCATAGAATCGGGGAGAAACCATGTGGCTCTACCCTTCGTTAACCATCCTTGATCTGTCTGGACCCCTCCTTGTTCAGACCATTTCTTGATTTCGTCGGGAGTAGCATGTAACTGTATATCTATGACATCTTGAGTAGGGTCCTTAACTGTCATGCATGTAGTCGGATCTGGAGTATGTGTCATGTTAACTGGAATGTCTGGAGTCTGTGCTGTAAGCTTGGCTGTGCGGTCTGCTAGATCATTACCTTGGGAAATAATGTCAGTAACTTTCGTATGTGCTTTGCATTTCATGATAGCAATAGATGTCGGTAAATGTATGGCATCTAACAGGGCTTGAATAAGGAGACCATGCTGAATCTTGGTTCCATGAGAAGTCATGAAACCTCTCTCCTGCCAGAGCACTCCGAAGTCGTGTACAACTCCGAATGCGTAACGTGAATCTGTGTAAACATTAACTTTCAGGTTCTTGGCATGTATACAGGCTTGTGTCAGAGCGACTAGCTCTGCTGCTTGAGCGGACAGGGTATCAATACGGTGTGTTTCAATAACTTCGGTGTCAGTAGTTACTGCATATGCTGCGACTAGTTCTCCTGTACTAGTTCTCATACATGAACCATCCACATAAAGTGTCAGGTCGGGATCTGGTAACGGAATGTCTGTCAGGTCTTGTCTTGGCTTTGTCGTAATATTAACTACTTCCACACAATCATGTGGGTCTGGATTTGAATTAACTGATGGTAACAGTGTAGCAGGATTCAGAACGTTGCAGCGTCTAATTTCTATGTGTGGCTGGAACAGTGTCAATTCATAACCTGTTAAACGTGCAATTGTCAAGTGCTGAGTTTGTGTTCGGTTTAAAAGAACTTCTACTGAATGTGGGACCTGTACTGTCAGGGAATGCCCTAAAACTATGGAATCACTTTGTCTGATAGCTAGTGCTGTGGCTGCAACTGACTTGAGGCACGCAGGCAACGCCTGGGCGACTGGATCTAGTGTGCTCGAAAAATAAGCACAGGGCTTGTATTGTCCTGCTTGATCTTGTGTGAGAACAGATAATGCTGTACCTTCGCGTTCAGTAACGAAAAGTGTAAAAGGCTTACTGTAGTTCGGTGTAGCTAGAACTGGAGCTTGACATAGGGCTTTCTTTAACTCATTGAAACTAAGTGTATGGTCAGATGTCCAAGGGAGGACAGTCGATACGGCTGCCTCCTGTGTCGTTAACTGTATCAGTGGCTTGGCTAGAAATGCATACTGGGGAATCCATTGTCTACAATAAGAAGTAAGGCCGATAAAGGCACGTACCTCCTTCTGGGTTCTGGGCTGGGGAAGACTCGCTATTAACTGGATACGGTCGGGTGTCAACTGCCTACCCCTCTTGGACAGCAAGTGTCCTAAGTATACCACTTGCTGGACACAGAATTGAAGCTTCGAAGGTGACACCTTGTGCCCCATCTCGGCAAGGAAATACAAAACTGTCAGTGACGCTCGCTCGCAGTCACGTTCAGAACGGGCTGTGATCAGTAGATCATCGACATACTGGAGCAGGGCAGTGTCAGTTGGCATGTGAATATTGTCTAGTTGTCGCTTGAGTGCTTGACTGTAAATACTAGGACTTTCTGTGAAACCTTGAGGAGCGCGTGTAAACATATAGCTCCTTCCATTTAAACAAAATCCGAAAAGAAACTGGCTGTCTGGATGAATTGGAACACTAAAAAATGCATTCTTGAGGTCAATAACAGTGAAGAACGTGGCTTCGGAATCAATGGCTGTTAACAGGGAAGAAATGTCTGGGACAACTGGGTACTGAGGAATAATACATTTATTAAGCTCTCGTAAATCAATCACTAATCGATATACTGGGGTTGCATTTGGATCAGTACGTTTCATGACTGGAATGATCGGAGAATTGCATACATTGGAGTCAGTTTCTACAACTACTCCTTGAGCCATGAGCTCGTCAATAATTTTGGATAAGGCTGCTACAGCCTCGGGTGGCAATCTGTACTGTCTGATTCGGGGTAACACTACACCTGGTTTGAGAGTCACACGATGGGGTGTGATTTGCATGTAACCTACATCAGTTCGACCTTGCGCCCATAAGTGCTGTGGAACATTAGACAATCTTGAATCAAAATCTCGTAATACATAGTGACCCTTAAAGTCACGTAGGAACAGACGTATTCCCTCTGGGGAACAGCAAATAACTGCACCTAATTCTTTCAGTGTCTTAATGCCTAATAGATTTTCTGGACATGTCTTAGTGAGTAACAGATCAGTAGTGCGGGACAATGGACCTACTTCTAGAGTAACTGGCTTAGATATCTCATTAACTATTGGCTTTCCTGAAAATCCAAGGGAAACATTTCTTGAGCCTGAGAGCGGAGCCCCTGGAACTTCGGCATGACTAATTGTGGTCCTACTTGCCCCTGTATCGATCAAAAACTTTCTATCTTTCCCTAATACTTGACTGTGAACATAGGGACCTTCTTGATCTACAGGTATCTCGATGAGAGGCAAGCCTACCTCCCTCTCTAGGCTGTTTCATGAATATGGCTGGTACTCCGGATACTCGGACTGTGCATACTGATACATCTGTGATGTAACGTGCTGTGTTGCAGCAATAGGCTGCGGTACTGTAACTGTCTGTGGTGCATTCTGTGACTGAGGAATCTGTGAAACTTGTTCTTGTCTAGGCGGACGTGGTCTTTCTTTAGTCTTACCAGTAGCTATGTTATGTTTCAGAACTGCACACTCGTTTATAAAATGACCTGGCTGTTTACAATAATTGCAGTTCCCTTTAACGGGAGCGGCAGGATGGCTGGCTTGATTCGGACCCCTCTTCTGACTGTCTTGAGGAACCGATTGTGCAACTAGCACTTTCATTTTCGTGTCTTTCATACGTTTTCTTTCGTGTTCTTGCTCTTCCCTGATTCTATTCTGGTGATACTGGAGCATCTGGAGCATCTGGGACGGGGTATTTGCTTGCCAGGTGCTTTCGACTTTCAAAACTCGATTTTTAATTTGTGGACTTGAATTCTCGACTAATTTGGTAACGAAAAGGTGAGGGTATGACTCACTACTTGTCTTGAGACCACTGTTAATACTGAAACATTTCTCAAATCTAGAATAAAAATCACTAATATCTTCATCTTGTTTCTGTTTACAGGCTGAGATTGCATCCCAGTCTTCTTTTCTCGTTGTCAATAATCTGGGTAAAACTTGAATCAATAATTCTGGTAATTCTTTACATTTATCTCCAAGACCGGTACCTGGTACTCGTGCCTTGTCTTCAGCTTCTAGAGCTGCCCAATCGATCTTTTTCTCTCCCACCTCCCATTCTTTTTCTTTTAACTTTTCATATACCCCTGCGGGTAACAGGACTTTTAACATTTTAATGATATCTGGGTAAGTGTATTCTCCCATACGGAGCATGTCTTTTAATTCTCTATGGAACCCTGCTGGGTCTTTGTCATGACAGGGAATTAATTTCTTCATTTCAAGAAGTTCCATCTTTGAAATCGGAGTGTATACAAACACTCGTTGCATTACGCCACCCGCCCCTTGGACTGGGTGGACTTCTCGTAACGGATTCTGTCTGTCTATGTAGAATGGTTTACTTTCTGGGGGTGAGACATGAACAAAATGCGGGTTCAGGAACGTTCTATATTTGTGGCGCTGTTCTAGAATGACACTAATTAAATCGGTACCTAGACCTCTCCATTTATACTGGAGTAACTCGTTCAGGATATCGTGTAACGGACCTGGATCAGAATGTTGACCCTCCTACAGAGTAATGAGGTGCTGGATCATATACATACCCACCAGTCGTTGCTCGGCTGGGGGCAGTTTCAGAAACATTTGTGCCACTATTTCGTCTGGAAAAGTGGTAGAATCAGTAATCCATCGGACTGCTGATCGGGCTAGTTCTTGTTCATGCATAGTACCTAATTCACTGTAACCGACTCGTGATTTCAGAATGTGATCGGTAGCTTGAAATACTTGTTCTAGAGAACCTTGTTCTGGTGCTGGATGATGAAAAATAGACTTGTGTTCTAGGCGTAAATGGCGATCTGGAAATCTAGATTTTCCTACATACGCTATTCTGGCGGAATTCTCGTCTTCCTCTTCAGGATCAGAGATACTTTCTTTCTCGCTTACTTGTGCTGCTTTACGCTGGTCGTGTAACCCTATTATTTCTTTACGAATTTTCTTGTACATACTCTCCATGGCACCGACGGTCTTGTGCTTACCCTCAGCTATATTATCACTCCACCTTGTCAGGATTCTCATTTCGGCGGGATCTTTAGACGGGTAATCTTGTTCTCTTATTAGACAATTGATCAGGAACTTTAATATCATGAGCTGGATCTCGGCTTTCCTTTGAGACATAATCTCGCCAATACTTTCTGGGTCATCCCCTGTACGGATGAAACGATATATTCTGTCTAGATCTTCTTTCATATTCGGTAAGGTGACTAGATACTCGGTCACTTTTCTTACGCGGAATGAATATAAAACCATATTATCCTCGCCTGGGACTGGATCATAGCAACATTCGGCAAGGGATTTTCTTATTTCTGCAACAGACTGATATCTAGGCGTACGCTGTGATGCTTGTGCATGTAATTCGGCTAACGTTAAACGCTTGTGTGGCGGCGGGGTTTGAGGAGGACCTCCTCCTGCGGCCCCTAGACTAGAATCGTCGACTGACATTCTTCGTGGCGGAGCGGGAAGTTGAAACGCTGGCTGGACCGGGGGTACCGTAGCAGGTACTCCGGTGTCTGGAAGAGCGGGAAGTGCCTGATTTACAGGGACTGGCGGAGCGCGAACAGGATTTGCATATTCTGGGACTGTGTCGTCCAAATAGGACGAAATAAAAATATCAGCTGCGGTCTGTTTGTGACGTAGCTTGGTCGGAACTAATGGCGGCGGGAAATTACTGGATGCCTCTGGGGTCGCTTTTGGCAAGCCCTCGGCAAGAAGAGGATACATACCCTTAATAAGGACATGCCTCTGTCTGTCTGACTGTTCGGCTTTGACTTGTTCACCTATCTCGATTAATTCTCTTTCTTGGGCTCGTTCCTGGGATTCTCTACTTAACTCCGACTTTCTGACTTCCTTTTCCGTTCTTTTATGAGCTTCTTTACGCCATAACTCGATGGCATCTTTCTGTGACTGTCTGGCTTTCTTTTTCCATAATGCTTCTTCTACTCGCATGATACATTCGGCATCCCATGTACCCGATACGGGCCATCTATACTTTTCTTCTAACTGTTTGGTATACTCTACCCATAAATCTAGATACAATATGGCGCTTATGCCATGTTTCTGATACATAAAGTGACCTGGACTGTCCCTAGGTGGGACAGGAACTGCTTCTTCTAATAAACCCTTTCTAGTTTTTAACTGACGTAACTTGGAAAAGAGCGGCATTGTAAACTTGAATCGGAACACAATACAATACACAAAGAACAATAACAATTGGGAAAACAATTCAGGCATACCACGACATTGGAAATACATTGAACAACATTATAAATGACAGGTCGAACAGAATATTACCTGGAATACTGAGAACAGAAACAGAACAGAATTTCTCGAGAACGGAACAGACTAGAATTACTGGATGCACTGCTGTAACAGTACGGAACATACCGGTCCCATAAAAGGACGCATCAAGACCCGTATCCATCTAGGTGAACACTTCGTTTGTGAGTCTGGGCACCACCAACCCACGGACCAGGAGTCAATTTAGATTGGTCCTGTCTAGATACTACCCCAGCAATGGTACTCACCGGGCAGCACGGAACGGAAGGCCTCGGACGGGACTGGACTGCTACGACGACGAACTTCGGACTTCGGACTTCAGTTACGGGTGGGCCTCCGGATACCTCGGACCTTGGACTCTCGGCTTGGGCTCTGGTCGGGACTCGCCGCGTTCCTCCACCGTCTCGTTCGGATGCTGGACCGCCTCCTCCGTCTCCTCCGTGGGCCTGAGGGATACTTGAAGCAGAAATATCTGCACGTGGCCGGTATGGTACCGTCACGGCTGCAGAGGGTCAGGGGGTCGGCGTGGCTTCACCGACGCGTGGGGAAAGGGCAAGTCCCTGTTCGGGCGCCATTATGTGGTATATAAATAAATAATACCGGATCTATTTTTGAATGAATGAATGAATAACAGATAGCTCAATAAAATAAGAGTCAAGATTCGAGGTAGTAGGAGTTTCTGCAGGTTTATTACAGCATAAGGACAGGATCAGGACAACCTGCATAGGAACAGGGGTGACAGGGCCCAGCAGGACAACTGGGGCCCAGCAGCTGCCGGGGCTAGATCTGGGATGAGCGCGCTAACTTTTAATAACAATACATTGACTTATATACATAGCGCAAACACATAGCATTACATTGCAGTAGGCGTAGCAGTGGGTGGAGCAGAAGGCGTGACGCGTAGCAGTCGCGAGAGATAACAGTAAAGGTAGGTGTAACTGGGCGTGTACATAGACATGTGGTGCAAACGTAACAGAATATGTCATGAATGGGCGGAAACATAGGAGGGGGCTACCTAAGGAGCCGGGACCTCTAACCTAATGGTGCGCGAAAACTGGCAATGACGTGTTACTAGGAGAAGCTGGGGGCTACGAACTCTGTGCTAGGAGCAGAGACTAGAGTCTGGAGGGTCGGAGCGACATGTACCTAAACCCTATATGGTATCTGATGTTTAGGGAACATGTTGATATAAACTAGAAGTCATGAGGGGAAAAGCTAACTTGATTCTAAGACTGGACCATGCATTATTCTACATGTAGTGCGTGATGAAGAATATTAAATGACCATTAATACAGTATTTCTCTAACGTGGAGCCGAATAGGCTAGACAATGACGGAAACTATTGATGCAGTTCAGTAGCTTAGGAATGCAGGGAAGGAGGACTGAACTGATAACTGGAACTATAACATACTTTTGGCAGACTCAGAGGCAGAGCCAAGCTGCACCGGGCACTGCGAGGCAGGAAGTAAGTGAAGGGTCGAGGATACAGGTGGGGGCTGTATCGCTCCTCAGCGAGGCTTCAGGAGACAGGAGCTGAATCTAATGTCCGGGCCCTGTTGAGGCCTAGAAACGGGGACTTTATAATGGAATAACGTGCACACTGAGAAACGTGGCAACGTAACTTTACATAGGCCTGATATTCGTAGTATTCACGAGGACTGGAAACTAACATACCAGAGGTGGACACAACTGTAATTGCGTCATTAATCAGACATGGGGAATAACATATGCATATTGGTCATGCACACATAACATATGATGGATGAAGCGTAGGGACACAGAACATGGCAAAATTTACTTTTCCACACCTCATATACATATGTTGCTGTGGATCAAGGATGCACCTAAATTTGGAACGGATCCAGAAGACTCAGTGATGAGTTTTATACAACAGTATTCTACGTGTGCTGTTCCAAACGCAAAGGAGAAGAAAAGCCTAAGAGAAAAAGTTCTGCGTTTCCAAAGCCATCGATGTGGAAAGTACTGTCGTCGTAAATTCCGAAACAAGGACAAGTTCTACACCAAATGTCGTTTCGGCTTTCCACGACCGGTGATTTCTAAAGGAAGAGTAAACAGTTTGATGTCTTCGCTGCGACATAATGTGATGAAGAAATCACCTAAAAACACATACAATTTGAAGAGGAACGAAGAGTCCAAGTACATCAACGACTACAACCCGGTGATTTTGTCCATGTGGAATGCTAACATGGATATACAGTTTGTGGCTGATAACTGTATGGCTGTGGCTCGGTATGTGACATCTTACATCACCAAAAAAGAGAAGACAGAATTGAAGGATATGTGGGAGGACATTTCCCATGAAAAGAGCCTCAGCAAGAAGTTGTACAGTTTCAGTCTGAAGATGTTGTCGCATCGAGAAATCGGAGCGTACGAATGTTCTGACCGGTTGTCTTCAGCAAGTCTCTATGCCAAGTCCAGGAGTATTGTTTGGGCGAGTCTTGGTCTTGCTGTAACGCGTAATCGAGTTCTCAAACCTGTGCGGGAAATTGAGTATTTGGCGGAAAAGGAGCCAAACAGTACCGACATTTTGAAGACCAACATGTTGGATACATATTATCCAAATCGAAGCATTCACCTCGAGAATGTTTGTCTGTATGAGGTTCTTCAAAATTACATATTCAAGAGGAACATCAAAGAAGATACTGAGAAAGGAGTGTATGCTGTAATAGGAAGTGAGGGATGTCTGGTCAAGCAAAGAAAATGCCACTTGGTAAACCATCGAAAATTGAGTGGCGAATCTCCTGAAAAAAAGGAGTTTTTCTATTTAGCACTTTTGCAACTTTTCAAGCCTTGGCGTGCAGAAGAGGAACTGCTTGGAGATTTTCTCTGTTACGAAGACTCTTTCAATGCCGCCAAGGAGACCATAGAATGTCCTGCTTTTCCCAAATATGTAGAAATGTTGAATGCGGAAATTGAGCAGGAAGCAATGATTGCAGCTGAGATTGCCAGAGACAGTTCTCAGGACAGTCAGAGTTCTGCTTCATTGAGTCAGGATCCACTAGGAGGACCTGTTATCGAAAATGAAGCTGCCACTGCTATGAATGAAGTGGAAAGAGCCATGGCACATGCTCAGGAGGATGCGGTTAACTTAGAAGAGTTGGAAAGACAACTCAACGTTGAGCAGAGGAAAATATATGACGAAGTTACCATGCAAATTGATCATGGATTAAGTCATGACAAGAAAGAGTGCTCATGTATGTCGTTGAAGCCTGTCCGACTGTATGTGAGTGGAGAAGCGGGAACTGGAAAAAGTTTCCTTATTAAAGCAATTTCATGTTATTTGCAGGAAAGGACAGAGTCATCGCTGTCTTGTGTTGTCACCGCTCCAACTGGACTGGCAGCACATAACATTAAAGGGATTACTTTACATCGTTTACTGATGCTGCCAGTGGAGCATGACAACAAATTACAATATCACAAGCTATCTGGAGATGCTTGTTTTGAAGTTTCAAGAATCTTGAGGAAAATGAAACTTCTTATCATTGACGAAGTAAGCATGGTTTCCAATGTCATGCTTGCCTTTGTGCATTTGAGAATGCAAGAAGTTCTCAAAACAGAGTATGATGTGTTATTTGGTGGCAAACACATCATTGTTTTCGGAGATCTTCTGCAGCTGACACCAGTGAAAGGGCAACCTGTGTTCAAAATGCTCACGCATGAAGATACCAGGAAGTGCCTAGGCAGCATTGGCAACGTCAATATATGGTTAAACTTCAATTATGCTGAACTGGATGAAAATATGCGTCAGGCGAAGGATGAAGTTTACAAGACTATTCTACAAGATGTTAGAATTGGAAAAGTGACAGAGCATGGGAAAGAAGCTTTACATGCACGATTACTGTCAAATTTATATGCAGAACAAGATGTTGTGCCTGAGAATATTTTTCAGAAAATTACTGAGAAGAAATCTGGAATATGTTTGATGCCAACTCTTGCAGAATGTGCCAAATTCAACAACAAAATGTTGCATTTAGAAAAGCAAGAGATTGTGAAACTGGAAGCTATTGACAGAGTAGAGCATATGGGATCAACAATTATTTTGTCTGAGAATCTGAAAACAAAATTGGATTCATTAGAGAAGAGTATATCTAAACTGCAGGTTTTGAAAAGACTCTGAATGTGTGCTTGAACTGACGTATAATTTTAAGAAGGAATTTACATGTTGAAAGAGGTCTGGTAAATGGATCAATGGGTAATGTTGTTGATTTTGTAAAATACAGAAATAGAGATGGAATTGAATTTTAAAAAATTAAATTTGATGGCATTGAGGAAGTACAGCTAATTGGTCGTTGTTCTGCTAGATTTTTGCTTGTAAAAGACTTATATGTTCGCCGTAAGCAGTTTCCTGTTTGCTTGGCATATGCGGTGACAATCCATAAATCGCAAGGTTTAAGTGTAGACAGTGCATTGGTGAATATTGGCAGTTCTGTGTTCAAGGAGGGTATGGCATATGTGGCATTGTCACGAGTTAGAACTTTATCGGGATTGTACTTGATTGAGTGTGATGTCACAAGCATTTGTGCGGATCTAGATTGTGTTAAGGAATAAAATAGGTTAAGAAGAGAGTATGCGCCACATTTGCCTCAATATCCTTTGTTTGAGAAACGTGTGGTAGGCCGGAAACGAAGAAATGTGACCAATACTGGGGAGGTTGTAGCAAAAAGACGAAAAGTCGATGAACCTGAAATTATAAGCAGAAACAAAAAGGATTCTGTTGAAGATGTTGTTGGTTTTCAATTTGAAAACAGTTCTGGTGTCAACTGCTATGCTAATGTAGTGGTTAATGTTTTGTTTTCTCTAGAAAATGTAAAAGAAGAGATTGTGGTCAATTCTGATCAAAGATTTTGCAGTTTGTTAAATTCTGTCTTAGAAAAATGTAGCACTGATAGAACAAACATAGAAAGTGTGTCTGAAATTCGAAATCTGTTAGACAGATGTTCAGGCCAAACACAATTCTCTCAAAATATTCAGCAAGATTGTCAGGAGTTTTTAATGTATATGCTTGATGTATTGCATGCTGAAGGTGTAGATGTAGATCATCTGTTTGGGCTTTCTTATCAATGGCAGCATGACTGCGAAAACTGTAGGGTATCAAGTACTACTAGTGTAGACTCAGAAAGATTTTTATATTTAACTTTGCCAGACAGTAAATCAGTCTCATTTAATAAGCTAGTAAAAGCAGCTGATCACAACATGGAGTGTAGCCAATGTAAATCTGAAATGATGTCCACATTATTTATACGAACATATGGCCAGTATGTCATTTTAATGTTCCAACGATGTAGGCCTGATGGAACAAAATTGACAACTTTAATTAAAAATGTTGTGGCTTCACAGTTGTCAATATCAGGAAGGACTTTTGTAACTGCAGCAATTATATATCATGACGGTCCTTCAATAACATCAGGACATTACACAGCTTATTTAAAGTCTAGAAATGGCTGGTCATTCTGCAATGATTCTGTTTTAATTTTCAAAAAAAAATTGCCGTATGACCTTAAAAACTCTTACCTGGTGTTTTTAAAACCAAAATTTTAGGGAAAGAATCTCGGGATGTGCTCTGAGGAATTTCAAGAAGTTCTAATGGCTCCTACACGATTTGGCCTTGAGGATAAGTGTAGTTCAGAGACATAACTTCTAACTATAAGACTGGACGTCATGGAGAAATAAGTGCACTTTGAATGAGTTCAGAAAAACTGTTTCTTTTTATAAGCTAATTGAAGCAGCCAATCAAAACATAGAGTAGAGGGAATGTAAGTCTGCAATGCTGTCTACTGTTTTACATTGCTTTGTGATTAAAAGTGATGTAGAGAATTAAATAATTGTAGTAGTCATAGAGGTAGTGTAAGTCTGCTTCATAGTAAGCAGTATCAGTGTCATAGGAAATGTAGAACATGACTGAGCAAGAAGGGGAAGATATTACTAGTCCAGGATTGTGAAAATGATCTTCAACATTTTAATTGTGAAAGTTGCGGAAATACAACATGACGGGATTGGCTTACAAGAATTCCAAGAGTTATAAATGGCTCTGACACGATTTGGCCTTGTGGAAACGTGTGGTAGAGAGCGAGAAGTCATTTATTGTATGTAACATGTTTTTCAAAACGATGGAGGTTTTCTTTCAGAAAGTGGCGGGCTGAAAGTAATAACAGCACAACAGAGTGTAAGCTGTTCATAGGACATCCTTCGCCGTCATGGAAAGTAAGTTAACTTTAAGGAGTTCTGAATTCTGATTTGTTATGTTGTATGGGTTTTTTAAACACAATCATTTTGATTGTGGTTTTTTTTCCCCGCTGTTATATGATGAATACCTTCAAGTCACTGTTTTTAGTGAAATTTGATACATTCTGAGAACATCAAAAATAAACCATTTAACATGTATAATTAATTCTGTACTGTTTCCATTTATGATGTACATTTAGAACTGTGTAGGAGGCATGGAGAAGGAGAGGCTTCTGTAAGTGTCAAAGTTCTTGCATACAGTGCTCATATTCTACGTAGTCTTTCATATGATAGACTACATTTCCACAATGAGATACCTAAGCAAAGGAAACACAGGTCATATGATTGTGGAATGAGCAAAAAAATTTGCATGTTTTTCAATGATATTACCTGTGTTTCCTAACATTACACACCACATTGTGTAGATGAGGTTTAGGCCTGTTCCTGGAGACAGAGGAGGTCTGACATTTGTTCAAGAGTGCAGTGGACATTGCTCACTTCGTTGGTAGGCCTCCACATGTATTATCTTCTCTGTATTCTTCAACAAACCTAAATTCCATCTGCAACCCTGAGTAGGACTTACCTGAAACAAATCTGTGGATAGGTTACACCTTATTGGCATCTTTAAACAATCATTTAAAATGTTAGGGTCAGATTTATGGTGGCCGTGCGCCTCTTTTGCTCCATTGTGGGTCACTTTTGTGTAAAAGATGCACCATGTTGCAAGATAGGTTTCAGTTCATCTCCAGCAAGATACCATCAGTTTAAAATTTATATAAATAGCATTGTGTAGGGGGCATGCAGAAGCAAAAGCTTTTATAAGTGTCAAAGTTGTTGCATGCAGTGCTGCACTTCTAGGTACTGTTTAATATGCTGGACTACATCTGCACTATGAGATACCTAAGCAAAGGCAACACAGGTGATGTGATTGTGAAATGAGGAAAAGAAACTCCACATTTTTCAATTACATCACCTGTGTTTCCTAAGTTTATGAATGACATTGTGCAGATGAAGTTTAGGTCTGTCCACGGTCCACGGACACAGAAGAGGTCTGGCCTTTGTTAAAGAGTGAAGTGGACATGACTTACTTCATTGGTAGGCCTTCACATGTATTATGTCCTCTGTTCTCTTCAAACAACTCGAAATTTCATTTGGAACCCTGAGTAGGTCTCATCTCAGACAAACCTCTGGATAGGACACATCTTATTGGCATCCTGAAGCAATCACTTAAAATGTTAGTGTCTTGCGACACTTTTCTGAGACAACAGCAGTGCAAAAGATGCACCATGTTTTAAGATAGTCATTTCCCCATGTGCAGTGTTTTGAAATTATGATTTGAAAATCGTTTTTGGGGAAAAGGAATGGTTTTTAAATTTATGACAAGGACATAATGGTGTATGCTTCTTTATAAGGCATTTCAGTGTCTCTGATGTCATTTTTCCCATATTACATTAAAAGACCTTTCCCCGTGGGGCACATTCCTTGTAAATATGCTCCCACCTGTGCATGGCAAATTTAGATTTTGAATGTTTGTGTTACATAGCCATGTTAAAAGTGACCCAACCATGCTGGAAAGGCAATCAAAAAACGCTTTCATGTGTCTTAAGGACATTTTAAGTCATTTCCCCATGTGCAGTGTTTTCAAATTATGATTTGAAAATCGTTTTTGGGGAAAAGGAATGGTTTGTAAATTTATGACAAGGATATAATGGTGTATGCTTCTTTATAAGGCATTTCAGTGTCTCTGATGTCATTTTTCCCATATTACATTAAAAGACCTTTCCCCGTGGGGCACATTCCTTGTAAATATGGTCCCACCTGTGCATGGTAAATTTAGATTTTGACTGTTTGAGTTACATAGCCATGTTAAAAGTGACCCAAAAACTTGCAAAGGCTTTAAAAAAACACTTTCATGTGTCTTAAGGACATTTTAAGTCATTTCCCCGTGGGCAGTGTTTTCAAATTATGACTTGAAAATCGTTTTTGAGGTAAAGGAATGTTGTTAAAATTTATGTGTGCCATATGCCCCCAAATTTCTTTTTCAGGGGTGCAGCAGGGTGTTCTTGAGACACCCCTGCACCTTTGGAAAAATTCCTAATTTGCGATGAGCTAATTGCTAATCGCAAATTGCACCTTCATTCCTATGGGCCTCCTGGCCCATGGAAATGAATGGGTAATTTGCAATTAGCAATTTGCTCATCACAAATTAGGAATGGTAAAGAATCGCTATTTATTCCTTAAAATTCGCTATTTTGGAAATGCAAAATAGTTTGATGATACATATGGCGGTTCATCTCTAACAAGATAAGAAGCTTAGGGATACATTTATGATGACTGGCGCAATGAAGTGGACATCACTTACTTCATTGGTAGAGCTTTACATGTATTATCTCCTCTGTATTCTTCATCAAGCGTAACTTTCATCTGCAATCCTGAGTAGGCCTCACCTTAAACAAACCTCTGGATAGGGCACACCTTATCGTCATCCTGAATTAATCATTTAAAATGCTAGGGACAGATTTATGATAGGTGTATGCCTCTTTTGCGCCACTGTGCGTCACTTTTCTGATGCAGCGGCGGTGCAAAAGATTTGCTATGAGGCGACAAAATTACAAATTGATGCATTTAGGCAGATGTGTCATGGTGTAAAAAACACCGTGCCACATGAAACTGATGCAGCAGTGATGCAAAAGATGCACCATGTTGCAAGACAGGCCTCACTTGGGGCCATATGTATGAAGCTAATTAGCATTTGCAAAGGCCGAAGTTCTGTGAATTTCGGCCTTTGCGAATGCTAATTAGACAACTGGTATGTATCAAACAAGTTTGATGCAAAATAAGGAATAGCAAAATTTGCTATTCTTTATTTTGCGATTGCACTGAAGGATTTGCAAATTTTGTGATTTCTTAAATGCAATGTATCAAACAAAAAATATGCAAAAAATGCCATTAAGGATTTGCAAATTACCACCAACTTCTAGTTGGTGGTAATTTGCGAATTCTTTTCAAAAAGCTTTTTTTCCAAAAAACAAAAGGTGACATATGACGCCCATACATGCCCTTAGGGCATGTATGTGCGCCATATGCCCCCAAATTTCTTTTTCAGGGGGTGCAGCAGGGTGTTCTTGAGACACCCATGCACCCTTGGAAAAATTCCTAATTTGCGATGAGCTAATTGCTAATCGCAAATTGCAATTTCATTCCTATGGGCCTCCTGGCCCATGGAAATGAATGAGTAATTTGCAATTAGCAATTTGCTCATTGCAAATTAGGAATGGTAAAGAATCGCTATTTATTCCTTAAAATTCGCTATTTAGGAAATGCAAAATAGTTTGATGATACATATGGCAGTTCATCTCTAACAAGATAAGAAGCATAGGGATAGATTTATGATGACTGGCACAATGAAGTGGACATAACTTACTTCATTGGTAGGCCTTTACATGTATTATCTCCTCTGTATTGTTCATCAAGTGTAACTTTGATCTGCAATCCTGAGTAGGCCTCACCTTAAACAAACCTCTGAATAGGCCACACCTTATCGTCATCCTGAATTAATCATTTAAAATGCTAGGGACAGATTTATGATAGGTGTATGCCTCTTTTGCGCCACTGTGCGTCACTTTTCTGATGCAGCGGCGGTGCAAAAGATTTGCTATGATGCGACAAAATTACAAATTGATGCATTTAGGCAGATGTGTCATGGTGTAAAAAAACCGTGCCACATGAAACCGATGCAGCAGTGATGCAAAAGATGCACCATGTTGCAAGACAGGCCTCACTTGGGGCCATATGTATCAAGCTAATTAGCATTCGCAAAGGCCAAAATTCTGTGAATTTCAGCCTTTGCGAATGCTAATTAGACAAATGGTATGTATCAAACAAGTTTGATGCAAAATAAGGAATAGCAAAATTTGCTATTCCTTATTTTGCGATTGCACTGAAGGATTTGCAAATTTTGCGATTCCTTAAATGCAATGTATCAAACAAAAAATATGCAAAAAATGCCATTAAGGATTTGCAAATTACCACCAACTTCTAGTTGGTGGCAATTTGCGAATTCTTTTCAAAAAGTTTTTTTTCCAAAAAACAAAAGGTGCCATATGACGCCCATACATGCCCTTAGGGCATGTATGTGCGCCATATGCCCCCAAATTTCTTTTTCAGGGGGTGCAGCAGGGTGTTCTTGAGACACCCCTGCACCTTTGGAAAAATTCCTAATTTGCGATGAGCTAATTGCTAATCGCAAATTGCACCTTCATTCCTATGGGCCTCCTGGCCCATGGAAATGAATGGGTAATTTGCAATTAGCAATTTGCTCATCTCAAATTAGGAATGGTAAAGAATCGCTATTTATCCCTTAAAATTCGCTATTTAGGAAATGCAAAATAGTTTGATGATACATATGGCGGTTCATCTCTAACAAGATAAGAAGCTTAGGGATAGATTTATGATGGCTGGCGCATCACCAGGGATGTGCCAGTCATCCTGCGCTGCTGTTCCGCCACCCATGGTGTGCTGCATTTACAATGCGGCGCAGCATGGGGCAAAAATGGCACAGATGCGTGACGCATCTGTGCCGTAAAGGTGGCGCATTGCTGGAGTTGTATCGCAAGTGTGATGCAGCTCCAGCAAGGCTCAGGGGTGCCCCATCTCCACAATGTTGCGTCAAGACCTATGCCTGCTTCAAGCAGGCGCAGGGTTTTGACGTAGCTTTCTCCTATCTGATTGTAAATGCGGCACACCATGGGTGGCAGAGCAGTGGTGCATGTTAACTGGTGCATGCCTGGGGATGTGCCATTTAACATAAATCTGCCCCTTTACATTTAAGTATGTGCAGGGGACACAGAGTCGGTGAGGCTTATCCAAGGTTAAGAAGAGATGAGTCCTGTTCACTGAAAAATTAGACATAGGCTTCACCTGCTCAGCATCGCTGGACATGGCTATATAATAGCTGCAAAATGTTACTCTTGTTAAACAATTTTACTATTATAGTCTCTGAGATTTGTCTCTTACTCTGCAACATCTCATTGTTGTTATCTTTCTTTAAAGATAAAGACAACATCAACATGAGCGACAATCAGCAATCAGTTGATTTTGACCTCATCATTGAACTCGTAATTGAAACATCAGTCGATGTTGATCCCTTGGATGATTTAAATCCTGAGGATGAAGAAGAACGTGATGAGGATGCAGATTTGTCCGAATTATATGACATAGGATGGGAAGCTGACGTGCTTGAGCCTATGGAACTATAAACAATTATTTTAAAAATTTATAATAAATAAAAAGTAAAAATGTAAACCGTTTAATTTAAAAATAAAGACACCTTCAAAAACAGGTTATGTGTAGTGTCTTCAATAAAATATTAAAATATGCTCATAAAATTAGATCAGATTCACATATAAAATAGCACAGGTAACATGAATATAAATTCCATTTCTTTTCTGCTATTTCTGTATTCTAAATTTGCCAAGCACTAAAAAATCTTCTATGTAAAAATGTCAAGTAGTGTTTTAAGTTTTTGATTACTGTTATTGATTTACTGTTGGGTAATAGTGGTTAATAACATTTTTTAATATATTTTACCACAGATTCAACTGCAGATCATTTCAAGATTTCACCATGCCAACGAAAGAAAGACTGAGAAAGGCTGCAAAACGTCAAAGACAGCAGGTGAATGAAAAAAAGCAGCAGTCCTCTAATAAAAAGATTTGTCAAGAAAGCACCGGGTAAGAGTACAAAAACATTCATAAGAAATATTTGTAGTAAAAAAAATATTACTACAGAAAATGTTTCAGTCCAGAAAAAGAGAAGCAATTCAAACGGAAAGGAAAGGCCAATGAAAAATTTTACTGCTAGAGCAAGAGATAACTCTGTGCATGATATTAGAAGGAAACAACAGTTTAGGGACATTCGTAAACGAATGTTCCGCAACAGGATAATTGGCAATTTGTTAAAAAATATTAAGAAAGGTCAATAGAAAGTGGTTTTTTATAAGAGAAAAAAAAAAGTTGAGAAAGTTATTGATCAGGCATTTGAAATTAAACGTAAGTTATTTATTTTGATAATCAATAGAATTAGGAAGCTAAACAAGGCAATTTATGATTTCAAAAGAAATAGTAGATGGAAGAGAATAGTTAATCGTAGTAATTTTTGTGAAGTTTTTTCTGGAGAATGGATGCATAGTTCAAGCTGTGAGGCATTTTTTAATGAGGAGAGTTATTTCCAGGATAATGATTTGGTGCATGCAGTTGACACCAGTGGTCGTGCTTATGAAGTGAAAGATGGTTGTCCAGTTGAAAAAGAAAAACTTGTGACAACAGAGGCAGAAGAGGTGTTAGGTAATGAGGTTTTAGGAAGACGTGCTAAGGGTCCTGTGTACACCTGGAAGTGTAGTAGTATTTGCAGTGTGCGACAGGATTCCATCAATTTGCTTTGTGATTTTGTACGGTCATTTAATAAGAAAAGTTTGAAGCAGAAAATGAGGTTGTTGCAAGAATTAGATCCTTGCAGAGTGAGAGAAGTGACAGGTTTGCATGGTCATTCACTGGCTTGTCTTTCCAGGAGAGTATGCCAGAGTGTTTTTCATCATTTCAGGATGCTAGCAGTGCATCATAATAAAGTGAGGAAATTAGTTAGAATGTTGTATTATGCTAAGAGTCCAGCAATTATGCTTAAACAATTATGCGCTGCTCTTTTGCATGGTTCTGAAATAGATGTGAAGAATATATGTGAAGAAATTGAGTTTTGTTACTTTGGAAGTAAAGAGGAGAATGTTGAAATTGACCAAGAAGAAGCGGCTAATGTGGAAGATAGTGTACAGGTTTCCAGTACAGATAATTTCCAGAGGGAAATTGCGACATTTCAGGTCAAATCAAGTGAGAGGCCAAATTTCACTTGTGTGTGTTGTCGACGCACTTATTATAAGAATCAGACTAAGTTAGTGGATTTATATGCAAAAAGTGAAAGGGAAAATAATAGTGAATGGAAGGATTTCACAACATACTTGATAGCAGAAAATTGTTTTGATTTGGGATTGGATCAACGTGTGTGTACTTATTGTTGTTGCAAATTAAATCAAAACCAGATGCCTGCTAGAGCAGTTCATATTAATCTGGAATTGGTTGAGATTCCTTCTGAATTGAAGGATTTAAATACTTATGAATCTATTTTGATTCAAAGTATCCATCCCTTTCAGGCTATTGTAAGAATGGAGCCAAAGACAGGGAAATTGCCTCCATCAGATTTACAGAGAGGATTAAAGGGAAGAGTTGTTTATTTGCCTCTAGATTTGAAGAAAAACATTAACACAATTGGAGTAGAAAAAGTGGAAGAGGAACCTCTGGTTATCTTAGTTAATGGGGTTCCGACAAAGAATAAGAAAATATGGCAAGATTTAGTGAATGTTAGGAAAGTTAAAAAGGCAACATTGTATTTGAAAAAAAATAATAAATACTATAAGAATGTATATGTTGCAGAAGAGGAAGTAAGTGAGGAAGAGGATAGCGATTTGTGTGCTGGTCAAATTGAGAAAGTAGAACCCTCTACTAGTGAAGAAATATATGAACATTATAGTGTTCATCCTTTGCATTCCAAGGAAGTCATGGGGAATGCTATTGAGTTGTTTCAAATGAAACAAGCCAAAGGGAGTCCCATTAGTGTTTGGGAGGAAAGTTTGGAAGCTCGGTGTTTCCCACAGCTTTTTCCAACAGGTCAGGGAGGAAGATATGATGAGCGACCTCATCAAATTCCTGCTTCTGAATACCGGACTTTGCGATTGTATGCAGGAGATGCTAGGTTTCGACAATGCATTCCTTATTTGTTTCATCTCCTGTTTGAAAGCGATCTGTCTGGACTGTCATATGCAGTGAACCACATCTTGAAAAGTGGTATACACATGCAAAACATCTCGGCAAGTGACTTTATGGATAAAGTCAATGTCCAAGACAGTATTTTGGATTCTCACCTGATTAATCTCATGGCGTGTCAGCGTGGTACTAATGAGTACTGGTACCGTCGTCATGGTGATTTAAAATGTATGCTGAGGAACTTAGGAACTCCCACATGGTTCCTCACTCTGAGCTGTGCCGAGTATGGCTGGGAAGACTTACTTGAATTTCTACGAGAGGCAAATGCTAACGTAGAAAACATCGAATTCAAGACACCCGGAGAACTGTGCTCTTTGGATCCAGTCAATGTATGTAGGTACTTCAATCATAGATTTGAAGCTATGATGTCTTTCATCATGAATAAGAAGAATCCACCTCTTGGAGAGGTGTTGGATTTATTCTGGAGAAAGGAGTACCAAGCAAGAGGTGCTCCTCATATACATATGTTGCTGTGGATCAAGGATGCACCTAAATTTGGAACGGATCCAGAAGACTCAGTGATGAGTTTTATACAACAGTATTCTACGTGTGCTGTTCCAAACGCAAAGGAGAAGAAAAGCCTAAGAGAAAAAGTTCTGCGTTTCCAAAGCCATCGATGTGGAAAGTACTGTCGTCGTAAATTCCGAAACAAGGACAAGTTCTACACCAAATGTCGTTTCGGCTTTCCACGACCGGTGATTTCTAAAGGAAGAGTAAACAGTTTGATGTCTTCGCTGCGACATAATGTGATGAAGAAATCACCTAAAAACACATACAATTTGAAGAGGAACGAAGAGTCCAAGTACATCAACGACTACAACCCGGTGATTTTGTCCATGTGGAATGCTAACATGGATATACAGTTTGTGGCTGATAACTGTATGGCTGTGGCTCGGTATGTGACATCTTACATCACCAAAAAAGAGAAGACAGAATTGAAGGATATGTGGGAGGACATTTCCCATGAAAAGAGCCTCAGCAAGAAGTTGTACAGTTTCAGTCTGAAGATGTTGTCGCATCGAGAAATCGGAGCGTACGAATGTTCTGACCGGTTGTCTTCAGCAAGTCTCTATGCCAAGTCCAGGAGTATTGTTTGGGCGAGTCTTGGTCTTGCTGTAACGCGTAATCGAGTTCTCAAACCTGTGCGGGAAATTGAGTATTTGGCGGAAAAGGAGCCAAACAGTACCGACATTTTGAAGACCAACATGTTGGATACATATTAGGTGTTGGATTTATTCTGGAGAAAGGAGTACCAAGCAAGAGGTGCTCCTCATATACATATGTTGCTGTGGATCAAGGATGCACCTAAATTTGGAACGGATCCAGAAGACTCAGTGATGAGTTTTATACAACAGTATTCTACGTGTGCTGTTCCAAACGCAAAGGAGAAGAAAAGCCTAAGAGAAAAAGTTCTGCGTTTCCAAAGCCATCGATGTGGAAAGTACTGTCGTCGTAAATTCCGAAACAAGGACAAGTTCTACACCAAATGTCGTTTCGGCTTTCCACGACCGGTGATTTCTAAAGGAAGAGTAAACAGTTTGATGTCTTCGCTGCGACATAATGTGATGAAGAAATCACCTAAAAACACATACAATTTGAAGAGGAACGAAGAGTCCAAGTACATCAACGACTACAACCCGGTGATTTTGTCCATGTGGAATGCTAACATGGATATACAGTTTGTGGCTGATAACTGTATGGCTGTGGCTCGGTATGTGACATCTTACATCACCAAAAAAGAGAAGACAGAATTGAAGATATGTGGGAGGACATTTCCCATGAAAAGAGCCTCAGCAAGAAGTTGTACAGTTTCAGTCTGAAGATGTTGTCGCATCGAGAAATCGGAGCGTACGAATGTTCTGACCGGTTGTCTTCAGCAAGTCTCTATGCCAAGTCCAGGAGTATTGTTTGGGCGAGTCTTGGTCTTGCTGTAACGCGTAATCGAGTTCTCAAACCTGTGCGGGAAATTGAGTATTTGGCGGAAAAGGAGCCAAACAGTACCGACATTTTGAAGACCAACATGTTGGATACATATTATCTGGTATAGTATATTATGTGGTATATAAATAAATAATACCGGATCTATTTTTGAATGAATGAATGAATAACAGATAGCTCAATAAAATAAGAGTCAAGATTCGAGGTAGTAGGAGTTTCTGCAGGTTTATTACAGCATAAGGACAGGATCAGGACAACCTGCATAGGAACAGGGGTGACAGGGCCCAGCAGGACAACTGGGGCCCAGCAGCTGCCGGGGCTAGATCTGGGATGAGCGCGCTAACTTTTAATAACAATACATTGACTTATATACATAGCGCAAACACATAGCATTACATTGCAGTAGGCGTAGCAGTGGGTGGAGCAGAAGGCGTGACGCGTAGCAGTCGCGAGAGATAACAGTAAAGGTAGGTGTAACTGGGCGTGTACATAGACATGTGGTGCAAACGTAACAGAATATGTCATGAATGGGCGGAAACATAGGAGGGGGCTACCTAAGGAGCCGGGACCTCTAACCTAATGGTGCGCGAAAACTGGCAATGACGTGTTACTAGGAGAAGCTGGGGGCTACGAACTCTGTGCTAGGAGCAGAGACTAGAGTCTGGAGGGTCGGAGCGACATGTACCTAAACCCTATCTGGTATCTGATGTTTAGGGAACATGTTGATATAAACTAGAAGTCATGAGGGGAAAAGCTAACTTGATTCTAAGACTGGACCATGCATTATTCTACATGTAGTGCGTGATGAAGAATATTAAATGACCATTAATACAGTATTTCTCTAACGTGGAGCCGAATAGGCTAGACAATGACGGAAACTATTGATGCAGTTCAGTAGCTTAGGAATGCAGGGAAGGAGGACTGAACTGATAACTGGAACTATAACATACTTTTGGCAGACTCAGAGGCAGAGCCAAGCTGCACCGGGCACTGCGAGGCAGGAAGTAAGTGAAGGGTCGAGGATACAGGTGGGGGCTGTATCGCTCCTCAGCGAGGCTTCAGGAGACAGGAGCTGAATCTAATGTCCGGGCCCTGTTGAGGCCTAGAAACGGGGACTTTATAATGGAATAACGTGCACACTGAGAAACGTGGCAACGTAACTTTACATAGGCCTGATATTCGTAGTATTCACGAGGACTGGAAACTAACATACCAGAGGTGGACACAACTGTAATTGCGTCATTAATCAGACATGGGGAATAACATATGCATATTGGTCATGCACACATAACATATGATGGATGAAGCGTAGGGACACAGAACATGGCAAAATTTACTTTTCCACATTCCCTCCTTGTCACTACGTTTCCATCAGGAAACATCAATATTCATGATACCATCTATCATTTCATACAGTACCATTTGCTCGTCTCGAATTGTCTTGGAACGGGATTTAGAACGGGGCTTGGGACTAGGAATACAAGAGGTAGCACACATGCTGCAAATCGCAGGGCCACATTGTATACAGAGGCAGCAGCTAAATATGATCGTTACTGCAATACCTAGAAAGGACAGGACTTTCCATCCCCATGCGGAAATTATATTCCAGAACCAACCGGACCATGTCCAGGTGCCTGGATCTTGGTGTAACAGATGGGCAATTTTATGAAGTCTGGTTATAGCTGAATAAACAGACGGCGCGTTATTTGGAATGAAAATACAGCAACTAGATCCGATGACTCTACAGGCCCCGCCCCTATCGGCCAGTATGACGTCAAGGACGAGACGATTTTGCAAAACGACAAATCTCATAGCAGATTGTTCTTCGGTTAGGTTACCTAGAGCAGAGGCGGTCTCATTTACTACAGCTTCAAGGGTTCTTGTTAACCTACGGATCAGTTTACTATTCTGGACAGGTCCTACAAAGAAGAAGAAACCTTTATTGAAATCTGTATACTGTTCTAGAGTAGTTTCAGTATAATCGACAATTGGGGACTCCCTTCTATGTCTAATGTGTACTAGATGTGTGTTTCTGTGATAATCAGATGGGGCTAGGAAAACAGGTGGCAGTAGGAAGGCAATGTAACAGGTTCCCTCCCAATCGAGGGGCAGACGGACATATGCAGTTTGACCACAAATAAAATAAGAATGACGTGAAGCTTTGAAAACAGATTTCCCACTGTCACTATACTGGATAACAGTAGTACATTCACTATGACCTACATGTATGGAACCATAACTACGGACACATAATTCACCTTTAACTGGTAATACTGAAATAGCAGGTAAGTCTGGAGTAGTATCAGACTGAACATTCAGGACCATGAAATTCGACGAATAATTACCTAAATTATATACTTCATTTTCTAGATCTAAACCTGTTCTGTGGGGGAGACCTTGCTTGTCTGGGAAACATGTACTGTTAAGAAAAGACATATCTGTTGAGGATGACGTTAACGTGGACCATGCTCCACACGAACCATTATGTGAGAATGGATAAGGAAAGAGTGGCAGAACTCCCTTCGGTGTCTGGAAAGGGGGGAGTCGACCACACACCCAACAATTAGTGGCATTGCTGGTCTGGTGTGAGTAATGTAACATACGGATAAATGTGTTATTGCGCATAGCAAGGCGGTAAGAATATTCGTGAGGAGGCAGATCACTAAACGTGTGCTCGACTGTAGCATTAGCAGACATATTTACATGAGGAACTGGAAAATACAGATAGAACGCATAGCTGGTGCAGGAAATCAAGATGCTGATGAATAATACGAAACTCAGAAAAACGATACATTGAATTGAGTTATTACTGACTCTCTCACTATGGGGGTCTATTTTATTCATGTCAGAAACAATCTAACCGTTTCACCTAGGGGAGGACTTATACAATTAAACTGACTGACTTATTTTACTAGACCTGAGCTTTAACTTATACTCCTGCTGCAGAGTTTTCTCTAACAAGGGAGGGGTTGTAATAATGTCTTTTGCGGGACAGTCCTTTAAAACAATGTCTTGACAGTTTTTAAAATCCTGGGAATCCTGGGAAATGTTCTTGGAGACGGGTTTCAATCCATTGAAAAGTTTAATATGAGAAAGGTGGATCCATCCTTTTCTGCCTTCCAACTTGACGGCAGTACGGGTGGTCAAGAGGACCTGACGTGGCTCCTTCCAACGTGGTTCCAGCGGACTTGATCCGTCGAAATTCCGGACCATCACTAGGGAGCCTGGAACGATTTCGTGCGGTGCCACCTCGGTATTGTCTGGAAATGCGGCGGCAACCTGTGAACGACATGAGTTGAGGGCAGACATCAAGGAAGCTAGGTAATCTGTCAGCATATTACATGAAACATCGGTAATACTTCGGGGTCTAGGAGTACCCCACATGTTAGGGGGGCGGCCGAATACGACCTCATACGGGGACAGACCTGATCTAGAATGTGCAACCATGCGCATATAAAACAAAGCGACTGGCAGAGCTACTAGCCAGTCCACACCTTTTTCTTTACAAACTTTGGCCATACGGATTTTCAGGGTTTGATTATGTCTCTCGACCAGACCGGCTGCTTCAGGATGGCGTACACAATGAAACTTCCACTGGTACCCTAACAAAAGGGAAACGTGCTTCATTAACTCTGAGGAGAATGGCTGACCGTTATCAGAATATACGACTCTAGGGAGTCCGTATCTAGGGAAGAATTCACGAACCAACTGCTTGGCAGTGGTCGCGGCTGTGTAATCTGGGACTGGATATGCTTCTGTCCACCTGGACAAAGCGCATACAACTACAAGGACATACTTGAAACCTCGACATCGCTCCATCTGAATATAATCCATCTGGAGGACCTCAAAAGGGTGGTCAGGGGGCTGGAAACCACCTTGTTCCACCGGGACACTTTTACCTGGGTTAAACTGACAACATATCATACAGGTGCGGACTTTCTGCTTGGCTGCAGCTCGTAAATGCTTGTTGAACCAAATGTTCTGAATACTGTCTAACATAGCTTTTTCTCCTAAATGTGCTGGACTATGTGCGGTATTAATAATGACTTGAACCATAGAATCGGGGAGAAACCATGTGGCTCTACCCTTCGTTAACCATCCTTGATCTGTCTGGACCCCTCCTTGTTCAGACCATTTCTTGATTTCGTCGGGAGTAGCATGTAACTGTATATCTATGACATCTTGAGTAGGGTCCTTAACTGTCATGCATGTAGTCGGATCTGGAGTATGTGTCATGTTAACTGGAATGTCTGGAGTCTGTGCTGTAAGCTTGGCTGTGCGGTCTGCTAGATCATTACCTTGGGAAATAATGTCAGTAACTTTCGTATGTGCTTTGCATTTCATGATAGCAATAGATGTCAGTAAATGTATGGCATCTAACAGGGCTTGAATAAGGAGACCATGCTGAATCTTGGTTCCATGAGAAGTCATGAAACCTCTCTCCTGCCAGAGCACTCCGAAGTCGTGTACAACTCCGAATGCGTAACGTGAATCTGTGTAAACATTAACTTTCAGGTTCTTGGCATGTATACAGGCTTGTGTCAGAGCGACTAGCTCTGCTGCTTGAGCGGACAGGGTATCAATACGGTGTGTTTCAATAACTTCGGTGTCAGTAGTTACTGCATATGCTGCGACTAGTTCTCCTGTACTAGTTCTCATACATGAACCATCCACATAAAGTGTCAGGTCGGGATCTGGTAACGGAATGTCTGTCAGGTCTTGTCTTGGCTTTGTCGTAATATTAACTACTTCCACACAATCATGTGGGTCTGGATTTGAATTAACTGATGGTAACAGTGTAGCAGGATTCAGAACGTTGCAGCGTCTAATTTCTATGTGTGGCTGGAACAGTGTCAATTCATAACCTGTTAAACGTGCAATTGTCAAGTGCTGAGTTTGTGTTCGGTTTAAAAGAACTTCTACTGAATGTGGGACCTGTACTGTCAGGGAATGCCCTAAAACTATGGAATCACTTTGTCTGATAGCTAGTGCTGTGGCTGCAACTGACTTGAGGCACGCAGGCAACGCCTGGGCGACTGGATCTAGTGTGCTCGAAAAATAAGCACAGGGCTTGTATTGTCCTGCTTGATCTTGTGTGAGAACAGATAATGCTGTACCTTCGCGTTCAGTAACGAAAAGTGTAAAAGGCTTACTGTAGTTCGGTGTAGCTAGAACTGGAGCTTGACATAGGGCTTTCTTTAACTCATTGAAACTAAGTGTATGGTCAGATGTCCAAGGGAGGACAGTCGATACGGCTGCCTCCTGTGTCGTTAACTGTATCAGTGGCTTGGCTAGAAATGCATACTGGGGAATCCATTGTCTACAATAAGAAGTAAGGCCGATAAAGGCACGTACCTCCTTCTGGGTTCTGGGCTGGGGAAGACTCGCTATTAACTGGATACGGTCGGGTGTCAACTGCCTACCCCTCTTGGACAGCAAGTGTCCTAAGTATACCACTTGCTGGACACAGAATTGAAGCTTCGAAGGTGACACCTTGTGCCCCATCTCGGCAAGGAAATACAAAACTGTCAGTGACGCTCGCTCGCAGTCACGTTCAGAACGGGCTGTGATCAGTAGATCATCGACATACTGGAGCAGGGCAGTGTCAGTTGGCATGTGAATATTGTCTAGTTGTCGCTTGAGTGCTTGACTGTAAATACTAGGACTTTCTGTGAAACCTTGAGGAGCGCGTGTAAACATATAGCTCCTTCCATTTAAACAAAATCCGAAAAGAAACTGGCTGTCTGGATGAATTGGAACACTAAAAAATGCATTCTTGAGGTCAATAACAGTGAAGAACGTGGCTTCGGAATCAATGGCTGTTAACAGGGAAGAAATGTCTGGGACAACTGGGTACTGAGGAATAATACATTTATTAAGCTCTCGTAAATCAATCACTAATCGATATACTGGGGTTGCATTTGGATCAGTACGTTTCATGACTGGAATGATCGGAGAATTGCATACATTGGAGTCAGTTTCTACAACTACTCCTTGAGCCATGAGCTCGTCAATAATTTTGGATAAGGCTGCTACAGCCTCGGGTGGCAATCTGTACTGTCTGATTCGGGGTAACACTACACCTGGTTTGAGAGTCACACGATGGGGTGTGATTTGCATGTAACCTACATCAGTTGGACCTTGCGCCCATAAGTGCTGTGGAACATTAGACAATCTTGAATCAAAATCTCGTAATACATAGTGACCCTTAAAGTCACGTAGGAACAGACGTATTCCCTCTGGGGAACAGCAAATAACTGCACCTAATTCTTTCAGTGTCTTAATGCCTAATAGATTTTCTGGACATGTCTTAGTGAGTAACAGATCAGTAGTGCGGGACAATGGACCTACTTCTAGAGTAACTGGCTTAGATATCTCATTAACTATTGGCTTTCCTGAAAATCCAAGGGAAACATTTCTTGAGCCTGAGAGCGGAGCCCCTGGAACTTCGGCATGACTAATTGTGGTCCTACTTGCCCCTGTATCGATCAAAAACTTTCTATCTTTCCCTAATACTTGACTGTGAACATAGGGACCTTCTTGATCTACAGGTATCTCGATGAGAGGCAAGCCTACCTCCCTCTCTAGGCTGTTTCATGAATATGGCTGGTACTCCGGATACTCGGACTGTGCATACTGATACATCTGTGATGTAACGTGCTGTGTTGCAGCAATAGGCTGCGGTACTGTAACTGTCTGTGGTGCATTCTGTGACTGAGGAATCTGTGAAACTTGTTCTTGTCTAGGCGGACGTGGTCTTTCTTTAGTCTTACCAGTAGCTATGTTATGTTTCAGAACTGCACACTCGTTTATAAAATGACCTGGCTGTTTACAATAATTGCAGTTCCCTTTAACGGGAGCGGCAGGATGGCTGGCTTGATTCGGACCCCTCTTCTGACTGTCTTGAGGAACCGATTGTGCAACTAGCACTTTCATTTTCGTGTCTTTCATACGTTTTCTTTCGTGTTCTTGCTCTTCCCTGATTCTATTCTGGTGATACTGGAGCATCTGGAGCATCTGGGACGGGGTATTTGCTTGCAAGGTGCTTTCGACTTTCAAAACTCGATTTTTAATTTGTGGACTTGAATTCTCGACTAATTTGGTAACGAAAAGGTGAGGGTATGACTCACTACTTGTCTTGAGACCACTGTTAATACTGAAACATTTCTCAAATCTAGAATAAAAATCACTAATATCTTCATCTTGTTTCTGTTTACAGGCTGAGATTGCATCCCAGTCTTCTTTTCTCGTTGTCAATAATCTGGGTAAAACTTGAATCAATAATTCTGGTAATTCTTTACATTTATCTCCAAGACCGGTACCTGGTACTCGTGCCTTGTCTTCAGCTTCTAGAGCTGCCCAATCGATCTTTTTCTCTCCCACCTCCCATTCTTTTTCTTTTAACTTTTCATATACCCCTGCGGGTAACAGGACTTTTAACATTTTAATGATATCTGGGTAAGTGTATTCTCCCATACGGAGCATGTCTTTTAATTCTCTATGGTACCCTGCTGGGTCTTTGTCATGACAGGGAATTAATTTCTTCATTTCAAGAAGTTTCATCTTTGAAATCGGAGTGTATACAAACACTCGTTGCATTACGCCACCCGCCCCTTGGACTGGGTGGACTTCTCGTAACGGATTCTGTCTGTCTATGTAGAATGGTTTACTTTCTGGGGGTGAGACTTGAACAAAATGCGGGTTCAGGAACGTTCTATATTTGTGGCGCTGTTCTAGAATGACACTAATTAAATCGGTACCTAGACCTCTCCATTTATACTGGAGTAACTCGTTCAGGATATCGTGTAACGGACCTGGATCAGAATGTTGACCCTCATACAGAGTAATGAGGTGCTGGATCATATACATACCCACCAGTCGTTGCTCGGCTGGGGGCAGTTTCAGAAACATTTGTGCCACTATTTCGTCTGGAAAAGTGGTAGAATCAGTAATCCATCGGACTGCTGATCGGGCTAGTTCTTGTTCATGCATAGTACCTAATTCACTGTAACCGACTCGTGATTTCAGAATGTGATCGGTAGCTTGAAATACTTGTTCTAGAGAACCTTGTTCTGGTGCTGGATGATGAAAAATAGACTTGTGTTCTAGGCGTAAATGGCGATCTGGAAATCTAGATTTTCCTACATACGCTATTCTGGCGGAATTCTCGTCTTCCTCTTCAGGATCAGAGATACTTTCTTTCTCGCTTACTTGTGCTGCTTTACGCTGGTCGTGTAACCTTATTATTTCTTTACGAATTTTCTTGTACATACTCTCCATGGCACCGACGGTCTTGTGCTTACCCTCAGCTATATTATCACTCCACCTTGTCAGGATTCTCATTTCGGCGGGATCTTTAGACGGGTAATCTTGTTCTCTTATTAGACAATTGATCAGGAACTTTAATATCATGAGCTGGATCTCGGCTTTCCTTTGAGACATAATCTCGCCAATACTTTCTGGGTCATCCCCTGTACGGATGAAACGATATATTCTGTCTAGATCTTCTTTCATATTCGGTAAGGTGACTAGATACTCGGTCACTTTTCTTACGCGGAATGAATATAAAACCATATTATCCTCGCCTGGGACTGGATCATAGCAACATTCGGCAAGGGATTTTCTTATTTCTGCAACAGACTGATATCTAGGCGTACGCTGTGATGCTTGTGCATGTAATTCGGCTAACGTTAAACGCTTGTGTGGCGGCGGGGTTTGAGGAGGACCTCCTCCTGCGGCCCCTAGACTAGAATCGTCGACTGACATTCTTCGTGGCGGAGCGGGAAGTTGAAACGCTGGCTGGACCGGGGGTACCGTAGCAGGTACTCCGGTGTCTGGAAGAGCGGGAAGTGCCTGATTTACAGGGACTGGCGGAGCGCGAACAGGATTTGCATATTCTGGGACTGTGTCGTCCAAATAGGACGAAATAAAAATATCAGCTGCGGTCTGTTTGTGACGTAGCTTGGTCGGAACTAATGGCGGCGGGAAATTACTGGATGCCTCTGGGGTCGCTTTTGGCAAGCCCTCGGCAAGAAGAGGATACATACCCTTAATAAGGACATGCCTCTGTCTGTCTGACTGTTCGGCTTTGACTTGTTCACCTATCTCGATTAATTCTCTTTCTTGGGCTCGTTCCTGGGATTCTCTACTTAACTCCGACTTTCTGACTTCCTTTTCCGTTCTTTTATGAGCTTCTTTACGCCATAACTCGATGGCATCTTTCTGTGACTGTCTGGCTTTCTTTTTCCATAATGCTTCTTCTACTCGCATGATACATTCGGCATCCCATGTACCCGATACGGGCCATCTATACTTTTCTTCTAACTGTTTGGTATACTCTACCCATAAATCTAGATACAATATGGCGCTTATGCCATGTTTCTGATACATAAAGTGACCTGGACTGTCCCTAGGTGGGACAGGAACTGCTTCTTCTAATAAACCCTTTCTAGTTTTTAACTGACGTAACTTGGAAAAGAGCGGCATTGTAAACTTGAATCGGAACACAATACAATACACAAAGAACAATAACAATTGGGAAAACAATTCAGGCATACCACGACATTGGAAATACATTGAACAACATTATAAATGACAGGTCGAACAGAATATTACCTGGAATACTGAGAACAGAAACAGAACAGAATTTCTCGAGAACGGAACAGACTAGAATTACTGGATGCACTGCTGTAACAGTACGGAACATACCGGTCCCATAAAAGGACGCATCAAGACCCGTATCCATCTAGGTGAACACTTCGTTTGTGAGTCTGGGCACCACCAACCCACGGACCAGGAGTCAATTTAGATTGGTCCTGTCTAGATACTACCCCAGCAATGGTACTCACCGGGCAGCACGGAACGGAAGGCCTCGGACGGGACTGGACTGCTACGACGACGAACTTCGGACTTCGGACTTCAGTTACGGGTGGGCCTCCGGATACCTCGGACCTTGGACTCTCGGCTTGGGCTCTGGTCGGGACTCGCCGCGTTCCTCCACCGTCTCGTTCGGATGCTGGACCGCCTCCTCCGTCTCCTCCGTGGGCCTGAGGGATACTTGAAGCAGAAATATCTGCACGTGGCCGGTATGGTTCCGTCACGGCTGCAGAGGGTCAGGGGGTCGGCGTGGCTTCACCGACGCGTGGGGAAAGGGCAAGTCCCTATTCGGGCGCCATTATGTGGTATATAAATAAATAATACCGGATCTATTTTTGAATGAATGAATGAATAACAGATAGCTCAATAAAATAAGAGTCAAGATTCGAGGTAGTAGGAGTTTCTGCAGGTTTATTACAGCATAAGGACAGGATCAGGACAACCTGCATAGGAACAGGGGTGACAGGGCCCAGCAGGACAACTGGGGCCCAGCAGCTGCCGGGGCTAGATCTGGGATGAGCGCGCTAACTTTTAATAACAATACATTGACTTATATACATAGCGCAAACACATAGCATTACATTGCAGTAGGCGTAGCAGTGGGTGGAGCAGAAGGCGTGACGCGTAGCAGTCGCGAGAGATAACAGTAAAGGTAGGTGTAACTGGGCGTGTACATAGACATGTGGTGCAAACGTAACAGAATATGTCATGAATGGGCGGAAACATAGGAGGGGGCTACCTAAGGAGCCGGGACCTCTAACCTAATGGTGCGCGAAAACTGGCAATGACGTGTTACTAGGAGAAGCTGGGGGCTACGAACTCTGTGCTAGGAGCAGAGACTAGAGTCTGGAGGGTCGGAGCGACATGTACCTAAACCCTATCTGGTATCTGATGTTTAGGGAACATGTTGATATAAACTAGAAGTCATGAGGGGAAAAGCTAACTTGATTCTAAGACTGGACCATGCATTATTCTACATGTAGTGCGTGATGAAGAATATTAAATGACCATTAATACAGTATTTCTCTAACGTGGAGCCGAATAGGCTAGACAATGACGGAAACTATTGATGCAGTTCAGTAGCTTAGGAATGCAGGGAAGGAGGACTGAACTGATAACTGGAACTATAACATACTTTTGGCAGACTCAGAGGCAGAGCCAAGCTGCACCGGGCACTGCGAGGCAGGAAGTAAGTGAAGGGTCGAGGATACAGGTGGGGGCTGTATCGCTCCTCAGCGAGGCTTCAGGAGACAGGAGCTGAATCTAATGTCCGGGCCCTGTTGAGGCCTAGAAACGGGGACTTTATAATGGAATAACGTGCACACTGAGAAACGTGGCAACGTAACTTTACATAGGCCTGATATTCGTAGTATTCACGAGGACTGGAAACTAACATACCAGAGGTGGACACAACTGTAATTGCGTCATTAATCAGACATGGGGAATAACATATGCATATTGGTCATGCACACATAACATATGATGGATGAAGCGTAGGGACACAGAACATGGCAAAATTTACTTTTCCACACCTCATATACATATGTTGCTGTGGATCAAGGATGCACCTAAATTTGGAACGGATCCAGAAGACTCAGTGATGAGTTTTATACAACAGTATTCTACGTGTGCTGTTCCAAACGCAAAGGAGAAGAAAAGCCTAAGAGAAAAAGTTCTGCGTTTCCAAAGCCATCGATGTGGAAAGTACTGTCGTCGTAAATTCCGAAACAAGGACAAGTTCTACACCAAATGTCGTTTCGGCTTTCCACGACCGGTGATTTCTAAAGGAAGAGTAAACAGTTTGATGTCTTCGCTGCGACATAATGTGATGAAGAAATCACCTAAAAACACATACAATTTGAAGAGGAACGAAGAGTCCAAGTACATCAACGACTACAACCCGGTGATTTTGTCCATGTGGAATGCTAACATGGATATACAGTTTGTGGCTGATAACTGTATGGCTGTGGCTCGGTATGTGACATCTTACATCACCAAAAAAGAGAAGACAGAATTGAAGGATATGTGGGAGGACATTTCCCATGAAAAGAGCCTCAGCAAGAAGTTGTACAGTTTCAGTCTGAAGATGTTGTCGCATCGAGAAATCGGAGCGTACGAATGTTCTGACCGGTTGTCTTCAGCAAGTCTCTATGCCAAGTCCAGGAGTATTGTTTGGGCGAGTCTTGGTCTTGCTGTAACGCGTAATCGAGTTCTCAAACCTGTGCGGGAAATTGAGTATTTGGCGGAAAAGGAGCCAAACAGTACCGACATTTTGAAGACCAACATGTTGGATACATATTATCCAAATCGAAGCATTCACCTCGAGAATGTTTGTCTGTATGAGGTTCTTCAAAATTACATATTCAAGAGGAACATCAAAGAAGATACTGAGAAAGGAGTGTATGCTGTAATAGGAAGTGAGGGATGTCTGGTCAAGCAAAGAAAATGCCACTTGGTAAACCATCGAAAATTGAGTGGCGAATCTCCTGAAAAAAAGGAGTTTTTCTATTTAGCACTTTTGCAACTTTTCAAGCCTTGGCGTGCAGAAGAGGAACTGCTTGGAGATTTTCTCTGTTACGAAGACTCTTTCAATGCCGCCAAGGAGACCATAGAATGTCCTGCTTTTCCCAAATATGTAGAAATGTTGAATGCGGAAATTGAGCAGGAAGCAATGATTGCAGCCGAGATTGCCAGAGACAGTTCTCAGGACAGTCAGAGTTCTGCTTCATTGAGTCAGGATCCACTAGGAGGACCTGTTATCGAAAATGAAGCTGCCACTGCTATGAATGAAGTGGAAAGAGCCATGGCACATGCTCAGGAGGATGCGGTTAACTTAGAAGAGTTGGAAAGACAACTCAACGTTGAGCAGAGGAAAATATATGACGAAGTTACCATGCAAATTGATCATGGATTAAGTCATGACAAGAAAGAGTGCTCATGTATGTCGTTGAAGCCTGTCCGACTGTATGTGAGTGGAGAAGCGGGAACTGGAAAAAGTTTCCTTATTAAAGCAATTTCATGTTATTTGCAGGAAAGGACAGAGTCATCGCTGTCTTGTGTTGTCACCGCTCCAACTGGACTGGCAGCACATAACATTAAAGGGATTACTTTACATCGTTTACTGATGCTGCCAGTGGAGCATGACAACAAATTACAATATCACAAGCTATCTGGAGATGCTTGTTTTGAAGTTTCAAGAATCTTGAGGAAAATGAAACTTCTTATCATTGACGAAGTAAGCATGGTTTCCAATGTCATGCTTGCCTTTGTGCATTTGAGAATGCAAGAAGTTCTCAAAACAGAGTATGATGTGTTATTTGGTGGCAAACACATCATTGTTTTCGGAGATCTTCTGCAGCTGACACCAGTGAAAGGGCAACCTGTGTTCAAAATGCTCACGCATGAAGATACCAGGAAGTGCCTAGGCAGCATTGGCAACGTCAATATATGGTTAAACTTCAATTATGCTGAACTGGATGAAAATATGCGTCAGGCGAAGGATGAAGTTTACAAGACTATTCTACAAGATGTTAGAATTGGAAAAGTGACAGAGCATGGGAAAGAAGCTTTACATGCACGATTACTGTCAAATTTATATGCAGAACAAGATGTTGTGCCTGAGAATATTTTTCAGAAAATTACTGAGAAGAAATCTGGAATATGTTTGATGCCAACTCTTGCAGAATGTGCCAAATTCAACAACAAAATGTTGCATTTAGAAAAGCAAGAGATTGTGAAACTGGAAGCTATTGACAGAGTAGAGCATATGGGATCAACAATTATTTTGTCTGAGAATCTGAAAACAAAATTGGATTCATTAGAGAAGAGTATATCTAAACTGCAGGTTTTGAAAAGACTCTGAATGTGTGCTTGAACTGACGTATAATTTTAAGAAGGAATTTACATGTTGAAAGAGGTCTGGTAAATGGATCAATGGGTAATGTTGTTGATTTTGTAAAATACAGAAATAGAGATGGAATTGAATTTTTAAAAATTAAATTTGATGGCATTGAGGAAGTACAGCTAATTGGTCGTTGTTCTGCTAGATTTTTGCTTGTAAAAGACTTATATGTTCGCCGTAAGCAGTTTCCTGTTTGCTTGGCATATGCGGTGACAATCCATAAATCGCAAGGTTTAAGTGTAGACAGTGCATTGGTGAATATTGGCAGTTCTGTGTTCAAGGAGGGTATGGCATATGTGGCATTGTCACGAGTTAGAACTTTATCGGGATTGTACTTGATTGAGTGTGATGTCACAAGCATTTGTGCGGATCTAGATTGTGTTAAGGAATAAAATAGGTTAAGAAGAGAGTATGCGCCACATTTGCCTCAATATCCTTTGTTTGAGAAACGTGTGGTAGGCCGGAAACGAAGAAATGTGACCAATACTGGGGAGGTTGTAGCAAAAAGACGAAAAGTCGATGAACCTGAAATTATAAGCAGAAACAAAAAGGATTCTGTTGAAGATGTTGTTGGTTTTCAATTTGAAAACAGTTCTGGTGTCAACTGCTATGCTAATGTAGTGGTTAATGTTTTGTTTTCTCTAGAAAATGTAAAAGAAGAGATTGTGGTCAATTCTGATCAAAGATTTTGCAGTTTGTTAAATTCTGTCTTAGAAAAATGTAGCACTGATAGAACAAACATAGAAAGTGTGTCTGAAATTCGAAATCTGTTAGACAGATGTTCAGGCCAAACACAATTCTCTCAAAATATTCAGCAAGATTGTCAGGAGTTTTTAATGTATATGCTTGATGTATTGCATGCTGAAGGTGTAGATGTAGATCATCTGTTTGGGCTTTCTTATCAATGGCAGCATGACTGCGAAAACTGTAGGGTATCAAGTACTACTAGTGTAGACTCAGAAAGATTTTTATATTTAACTTTGCCAGACAGTAAATCAGTCTCATTTAATAAGCTAGTAAAAGCAGCTGATCACAACATGGAGTGTAGCCAATGTAAATCTGAAATGATGTCCACATTATTTATACGAACATATGGCCAGTATGTCATTTTAATGTTCCAACGATGTAGGCCTGATGGAACAAAATTGACAACTTTAATTAAAAATGTTGTGGCTTCACAGTTGTCAATATCAGGAAGGACTTTTGTAACTGCAGCAATTATATATCATGACGGTCCTTCAATAACATCAGGACATTACACAGCTTATTTAAAGTCTAGAAATGGCTGGTCATTCTGCAATGATTCTGTTTTAATTTTCAAAAAAAAATTGCCGTATGACCTTAAAAACTCTTACCTGGTGTTTTTAAAACCAAAATTTTAGGGAAAGAATCTCGGGATGTGCTCTGAGGAATTTCAAGAAGTTCTAATGGCTCCTACACGATTTGGCCTTGAGGATAAGTGTAGTTCAGAGACATAACTTCTAACTATAAGACTGGACGTCATGGAGAAATAAGTGCACTTTGAATGAGTTCAGAAAAACTGTTTCTTTTTATAAGCTAATTGAAGCAGCCAATCAAAACATAGAGTAGAGGGAATGTAAGTCTGCAATGCTGTCTACTGTTTTACATTGCTTTGTGATTAAAAGTGATGTAGAGAATTAAATAATTGTAGTAGTCATAGAGGTAGTGTAAGTCTGCTTCATAGTAAGCAGTATCAGTGTCATAGGAAATGTAGAACATGACTGAGCAAGAAGGGGAAGATATTACTAGTCCAGGATTGTGAAAATGATCTTCAACATTTTAATTGTGAAAGTTGCGGAAATACAACATGACGGGATTGGCTTACAAGAATTCCAAGAGTTATAAATGGCTCTGACACGATTTGGCCTTGTGGAAACGTGTGGTAGAGAGCGAGAAGTCATTTATTGTATGTAACATGTTTTTCAAAACGATGGAGGTTTTCTTTCAGAAAGTGGCGGGCTGAAAGTAATAACAGCACAACAGAGTGTAAGCTGTTCATAGGACATCCTTCGCCGTCATGGAAAGTAAGTTAACTTTAAGGAGTTCTGAATTCTGATTTGTTATGTTGTATGGGTTTTTTAAACACAATCATTTTGATTGTGGTTTTTTTTCCCCGCTGTTATATGATGAATACCTTCAAGTCACTGTTTTTAGTGAAATTTGATACATTCTGAGAACATCAAAAATAAACCATTTAACATGTATAATTAATTCTGTACTGTTTCCATTTATGATGTACATTTAGAACTGTGTAGGAGGCATGGAGAAGGAGAGGCTTCTGTAAGTGTCAAAGTTCTTGCATACAGTGCTCATATTCTACGTAGTCTTTCATATGATAGACTACATTTCCACAATGAGATACCTAAGCAAAGGAAACACAGGTCATATGATTGTGGAATGAGCAAAAAAATTTGCATGTTTTTCAATGATATTACCTGTGTTTCCTAACATTACACACCACATTGTGTAGATGAGGTTTAGGCCTGTTCCTGGAGACAGAGGAGGTCTGACATTTGTTCAAGAGTGCAGTGGACATTGCTCACTTCGTTGGTAGGCCTCCACATGTATTATCTTCTCTGTATTCTTCAACAAACCTAAATTCCATCTGCAACCCTGAGTAGGACTTACCTGAAACAAATCTGTGGATAGGTTACACCTTATTGGCATCTTTAAACAATCATTTAAAATGTTAGGGTCAGATTTATGGTGGCCGTGCGCCTCTTTTGCTCCATTGTGGGTCACTTTTGTGTAAAAGATGCACCATGTTGCAAGATAGGTTTCAGTTCATCTCCAGCAAGATACCATCAGTTTAAAATTTATATAAATAGCATTGTGTAGGGGGCATGCAGAAGCAAAAGCTTTTATAAGTGTCAAAGTTGTTGCATGCAGTGCTGCACTTCTAGGTACTGTTTAATATGCTGGACTACATCTGCACTATGAGATACCTAAGCAAAGGCAACACAGGTGATGTGATTGTGAAATGAGGAAAAGAAACTCCACATTTTTCAATTACATCACCTGTGTTTCCTAAGTTTATGAATGACATTGTGCAGATGAAGTTTAGGTCTGTCCACGGACACAGAAGAGGTCTGGCCTATGTTAAAGAGTGAAGTGGACATGACTTACTTCATTGGTAGGCCTTCACATGTATTATGTCCTCTGTTCTCTTCAAACAACTCGAAATTTCATTTGGAACCCTGAGTAGGTCTCATCTCAGACAAACCTCTGGATAGGACACATCTTATTGGCATCCTGAAGCAATCACTTAAAATGTTAGTGTCTTGCGACACTTTTCTGAGACAACAGCAGTGCAAAAGATGCACCATGTTTTAAGATAGGCCTCACTTCATCTGCATCAAGATACTGTTAGTTTAAAATGTATATCTTTAGGACTGTGTAGGGGTCCTGGAGAAGCAGAAGCTTCTGTCAGTGTCAAAGTTGTTGAAAAACTGTTTGTCCTTCAATCTTTTCCCTTGTCTTTTGTAATTTTTAAATACATGTTTTAATATTTTTCAAATGTTTGTTCTCTCTTTCACAGATTGAAAGTATAAAAACAAAAAGTGAGTAATTTAACGACAATTATAAGGTAAATGTTTTGTATTCTTTTCGTTACATTTCTATCACATTCACCTACTATTAGTTCCACAGCTTAATTTCTTTAACCCTCAGTTTCCTGCCTTTGCTACTTTCCTCATTCCTTTCTCTATTACCTACTTACTCAACTCCTTCCACTCTTTTTCTCAGTCCCTCTCTTCTCATAGTTCCTCACTCTTGTTCACTCACTCCGTCTCTATTACTCTTAGTGTCTTTGACTGATCACTCTTTCACTACTTGTTCATAATGCTTTCTCTGTGTAGTTGAAGCACACTAAGGGGCATATTATGAACACAGCCAATAAAATTATTGCTGTTTTTATTGGCAGAAAACTGGTGCAAAAGTGGTTTTAGCGGCAGTTTTCTGCTGCAAAAGCGGCTTTGGTGACATATTTCTGCCGATAAAAGCTGCAAAACTTTTATTGCCTATGTTGATGATATGGCTCTATGTTATTTACATTTCTTTGCTGTTTCAATTAATCTTTTTCTGTTACTTCTTCTTTTCTGTTTTCTATTTTTTCTCTCTGTTATTCCCCATGTTTTAATCTTATTTTGAACATTCACTCACATTCTCCAAGAAAGTCTTCTTTGTTATTGTTCTACTCTCTTTTTTTTCTTTCACTTCCTTATCTATTTTGTTTTTCACAATTATACCCTCTTCCGTCTTTTCATCGGTAAATAGATCTATTAAACAGTATCTCTGGTTTACACCCTATAGCTGTCTTTCTTTTAACATCACTTTCTGTTTACTTTCCTTATACTTACTCTTCCTTTTTAAAAAGAAAAATTTTTTTTGGGTTAGCTCCCGGTTCGCAAACCGGGAAGCGAACTGGGAAGCGAACTAAAAGAAATAGAGCTTGCCAGAGTGCTAAACATTCTAGCAATTTTTTTTGAAAGGGGAGGTAGTTCTGAAAAGAACTTTTTTTTAATGTTTTTGTTGTTTTATATTTTTAGTTTTTTTTGTATTTTTTGAACAATTTTATATTTTTTTTGTTTTTTTGGGGGGGAAACAACAAAAAACAGGCATTGAAAAGGGCTCAACAGGAGCAAAAAAAAAATTACTGTCTGGGGCGGTTAGGACAATTGTGATTGTTATAAGCTAGGTTGATTGAATTAATGCTCATGTTACCACATGATATCAATGCACCGCAGTGAAGACAAGTATATTTCATATGCCCAAAATTCTCCTGGATGTTTAGCACGGTTTCCCGTGCCTCTGCTGCTGTCAATGATATTAACGATGTTGACCTGGCCACAGGAGTTGCTGTTGGGTTTTCTTCCATGTCCCGTATCTCCGCCCGGCTGTAATTCAATGGATGCCACCTGTTCATGTGCCGATGCATGGTATAGTTCCCATAGCTATACTTTTTATCAGTCCCTCTTGATAATTTCTCTTTGCAAATGAGGCAGGTGACATACCTCGCATTTACTTTTTTCTGCCCTGGAGGGATTGAAAAAAACTGCCAAATGAAACTGGCTTTCCTATGGGAAACCCGGGGCACCTCTTCCAAGAACTGTGGTCCTTCTCTCTCCTCTTCCTCTAGTTCTTCCTCTTCCTCCTCTGTGTTGGTGATGACCTGGGGAGGTGGTCCTCTCTTCCCATGAGGAGGTGGAGGTGGTGGTGGGGGTGCACCAGCTGAAGCAACTACTGAAGCCATTGCTCTACTATGAATAAAGGTCTTCCTCTCACAATGATGAAAGTCAGAGTGAGGAAAGAAGGAGGGGTTTTCATCATTTGGGAAAAACAATAGTTCTAAACCAATGAAAAGTGTTATTTTTAGGTCACCTGACCTAGCCTTACATGATTATGAAACCAAAAGTTAAATGAACCAATGAAAAGTTTTATTAACAAGTCACATGACCTCTCACGCTTATGTTACGCGCTGCGGAACGCGCCCCGGATCGCTTCCGGTTCGCTGCGCTTCGCGCCTCGGTTCGCGCTCCGGAGCACTTCCGGGTGCGCTAACGCGGCGCGTCATAAGATGCATTACGCGGCAACGCGATACGTCGCGCTTTCGCGATGCGCCGCGGATCGCTTCCGGGAAGCTGCGCTTCGCGTCTCAGTTCGCGTACCGGAGCACTTCCGGGTGCGCTAACGCGGCGTGTCATAAGACGCATTACGCGACAACGTGATACGTCGCGCTTCCGCGACGCGTCACGATGTTGATTTCTAACGCGGCAGTTGCGCTAACGGAACGTTTACCGGTTCGCGGACCGGGTCGCGGCATCAAATTGAGCTAACGGAAAGCTTCCCGGTTCGCGAACCGGGAGCGAAACAAAAAAAATATTTTAAAAAAAAATTATTAATAAACATATAAAATATATTTTTGGATTTAAAGAAGAATACATTTTACAGCTATAGATATTAGCTTTTAAAAAACCAATGAAATTCACTGAAAAAACCATAGATTATAGACCATATATAGTTAGGAATTAGCATTTAAAAAACCTTGAAAATTCACTGAAAAAACCATAGGTTATAGACCATATATAGTTAGGAATTAGCATTTAAAAAACCTTATTTTACTCACACAAAACCATTGAAATTCCATATATAGTTAGTTGTACTAACTATATATCGCGCACCCGCAATCCACTGCTGATCATGTCACATATTACATCATTCATGTGGGTGTGACCCACTTGTGGGACACCCCCGCGCCGCATGGCCACCAGCTGCTGTGTGTGCCCCTGCTCGCCCTCTGCCTCGCGACTGCCTCGTTTTGCCGGCTGCCCCCGCAGCAGGGTTGTTTTGTCTAACATTTGTGCCTGTTTTCTCTCCTTAAACTCCGTGCATCTCCTTTTGTTTTTTCTCCGCATTTGCCTGTTTTGTCCAACAGTTGTGCTTGTATAGTTTCTCCGTGTTCCTGGTATCTTTCCCCCTCATACCCCTTGTTTTGTTGCTGATTTGTGCCTGTTTTGGTATTCCTTCGTGTTTTCCGCCGCCCTCCACCCTCCCTTCCCGCCACCGCCGCTTGGCCCCGCCCCTTTCTTCTCTTCTGTATCCCTCCCCGCTCCCGCCTCCCAGCTGCCCCGCCCACCCGCGCACTTCGCCTTAAATGGCGACCGTGCGAACGCGCAGCGTTGACGCGCAGCGGGCGCGCCGATTGTGCGCCGAAGGCGCGCCAAAGGTAAGCCCGTCTGCGCCCGTCCGCGCCTGGACCGCGCCCAGTGCCAGGACCCCTGGCCCCCACCGACGGAAGCCGACCCGACGAACCTACAGCGCCGCCGACCTCAACGCACTCAACACCGGCCGCATCCCAGGATGTCACCGAGCCGCCCCGAAGCACACCCACGGTCCCTTCAGCTGCCACGCCTGCAAGTTCACCTGCATCCGGACCTTCCCTGCACCCGCCAAGCCGAACTCCAGCAGCACCCACCTCAAGTGTATCCTGCTCAACACCCGCTCCGTCCACAGACACGCCGTAGAACTCTGGAACCTGCTCGACACCACCGTCCCCGACGTTGCCTTCATCACCGAGACCTGGATGAACGCCTCCTCAGCCCCAGACATCGCCATCGCCATCCCAGAGGGCTACAAGATCACCCGGAGGGACCGCAACAACCAGACCGGAGGAGGCATCGCCATCATCCACAGAGACACCATCCGCATCACTACCAACACCGATGACACCCTCACCACCGCTGAACACCTGCACTTCCAGATCCACACCAACCCGACCACCACCCTCAGAGGCACCCTGATCTACCGACCCCCGGGACCACGCACACGATTCAGCGAGGACATCGCCGACTTCGTCAGCCCGCACGCTCTCCCCTCCGCCGACTACATCCTCCTGGGGGACCTCAACTTCCACCTGGAGAACAACAACGACCGCAACACCATCAGCCTGCTCGACAACCTCGACAACCTCGGACTCAAGCAACTGGTGACCACCCCCACCCACCTCGCCGGACACACACTCGACGCCGTCTTCTCATCCAGCAAAGACGTCACCTTCAGCCACGCCACAGAACTCCACTGGACGGACCACAGCTGCGTCCACTTCACCTTCAGAAGAACGACGATCCACCACCACCAGCAACAGGTTGCTCGAAGATGCTGGAACAAGATCACAGCCGACCAGCTCACCGCTTCCCTGAGCCAGCACCCTCCCGCCAACTCAGCGAACCCCAGCCAGGCCGCCGACAACCTCACGAAATGGATCAACGACTGCGCGGACGAACTCGCCCCTCTGAGAACCCCACCCAGCAGATCCTGCAGCAGAAAAACACCATGGTTCACCGACGAACTCAAGAGCTCCAAGAAGAACTGTCGAGCCCTCGAGAAAGCCTGGAGAAGGGAACCAACGACGGACAACATGACCACCCTCAAGCTCGCCACCCGGAAGCACCACCAACTGATCCGCGCCACCAAGAAAAATGCATACAAGGACCGGCTGGACAACAACGCACACAACTGCAAGGAACTCTTCAACATCGTGAAAGAGCTATCCAACCCCAACGCCGGAAACAATGACATCACCCCGTCGCAAGAACTCTGCAACTCCCTCGCGTCCTACTTCCACAACAAGATCACGGACATACACAACAGCTTCAACAACCAACCAACGCAAGCCACAACCGCAACGACGCCACCCACCACCACCCTCCGCACCTGGACCCCGATCAGCACCGAAGACACCATCCGCACCATGAACTCCATCCATTCCGGATCTCCGACTGACCCCTGCCCTCACCACGTCTTCAACAAAGCCGACGCTGTCATCGCACCCCACCTGCGGGACATCATCAACACCTCCTTCGACACCGCCACCTTCCCTGAGAGCTGGAAGCACGCCGAACTCAGCGCTCTCCTCAAGAAACCCACAGCAGACCCCACCGACCTCAAGAACTACCGTCCCATCTCGCTCCTCCCGTTCCCGGCCAAAGTCATCGAGAAGACCGTCAACAAACAGCTGGCCGCCTTCCTCGAGACGAATGGATCCCTCGACCCCTCACAGTCCGGCTTCCGAGCGAACCACAGCACCGAGACCGCCCTCATCGCCGCCACCGACGACCTTCGAACTCTGATGGACAACGGAGAAACAGCGGCCCTCATCCTCCTGGACCTCTCCGCGGCTTTCGACACTGTCTGCCACCGCACCCTAGTACAGCGCCTCAGCAACATCGGAATCCAGGAGAAGGCACTGGAATGGATCACCTCCTTCCTCGACGGAAGAACACAAAGAGTCCGCCTACCACCGTACAAGTCAGAGGCCACCAAAGTCATCTGCGGCGTCCCTCAAGGATCCTCACTGAGCCCCACCCTCTTCAACGTCTACATGAGCCCCCTCGCGGCCATCGCACGCCAACACAACCTCAACATAATCTCCTACGCCGACGACACCCAGCTGATCCTCTCCCTGACCAACGACCCCGCCACCGCCAGAGCCAACCTGCACGAAGGGATGAGAGACGTAGCCGAATGGATGACGACCAGCCGCCTGAAACTGAACTCAGACAAGACGGAGGTCCTCATCCTGGGCTCCACGCCCTCCGCCTGGGACGACTCCTGGTGGCCCCCCGCCCTGGGCACCGCGCCCAAACCGACGGACCACGCACGCAACCTGGGCTTCATCCTGGACTCCTCCCTCTCCATGACCAGACAAGTCAACGCCGTCTCCTCGTCATGCTTCAACATCCTGCGCATGCTACGTAAGATCTTCCGGTGGATCCCCACCGAGACGAGGAAGACGGTCACCCAAGCCCTCGTCACCAGCCGACTGGACTACGGCAACGCCCTCTACGCCGGAACCACGGCCAAACTCCAGAAGAGACTCCAGCGGATCCAGAACGCCTCGGCGAGACTCATCCTCGACATCCCCCGACGCAGCCACATCTCCGGACACCTGAGAGATCTGCACTGGCTCCCGGTCAACAAGAGAATCACCTTCCGTCTCCTCACCCACGCGCACAAAGCCCTACACGACCAAGGCCCGAGCTACCTCAACAACCGGATCAACTTCTACACTCCCAAGCGCCTCCTCAGATCAACCAACCACGCCCTCGCCGCCGTCCCCCGCATCCGAAGAGAGACAACAGGAGGAAGGTCCTTCTCCTACCTGGCCGCCAAGACCTGGAACTCACTTCCCACCAATCTGCGCCTGACCCAAGACCACCTCTCCTTCAGGAAGAAGCTCAAGACCTGGCTGTTCGAGCAGTAGCGGCACCCCCCCCTCCCAGCGCCTTGAGACCCTACGGGTGAGTAGTGCGCTCTACAAATGACCTGATTGATTGATTGATTGATTGATTCATGACATGGTCAGTGACATCACTGATGACATCACTGATGACATCTCAAATGACATCACTGATGACATCACTGATGACATCTCAAATGACATCAGTGAATATATATATATATATGTTTGAACAGATATGATTATATTTTTTTGTTTATAAGTTAAAATAATTATTTAATAGTTTTAAGGTAATTTAAGTATTTTTAAGTATATTTTAGCTATTAATTTTTAATAATTTTTTTATTTTACATTTAATTTTTTTATTTTACATTATTTTTAACAAATTCTATATTTATACAATGTATATATATATATATAAACGATATTTTGGATTCGATATTTTGGTACTTACCTGTTTGTAGATAGGAATTCGATATTTTGTCCGTCGATATTTTGGCCTCGATATTTTGGGTAGTCTATATTGTGTCGGTCGATATTTAGTCAGTGATCCGACTAAAATCCAATAAGTAGAAGTCAAGATATGAATTTTTAAGGAATAAGTGTCAAAATAGAGCTTAGAAACAAATAGTTCTAAAAGGGGTAAAGTGGTCGCGCTGGACTGGGTTAAAGTCAAGAGTTCAAGTTGCCCGCATTGGAGCGCAGGCCTCCTACAGGACCCACGGAGGGCCGGCTGAGCAAAGTACCTTAATCCTAGTAGCAGCACGAAATGCAGTAATTGCGATTCGTCGGTTCTATGGGTGATACATAGACTCCGGAGTGCAGTGGTTTTGAAGGTCATTAACCCACCCTGGAGGAGCGCTGTTTTGATCGTCTCCATGCAGGTGCGGTGAAGCGTTGGTCCTGGTGCAGGGATTTCAGAGGTGATGCAGCAGTTTCGAGTGTGATAAGCCGGTCCCAGTCCCTGCAGCGGCATTGATGTGCAGATTTTTGGCAGATTAGAGAAATATTAGGCAACTCTTCATTCACACCAAATCTAATACATCATAACACACACACACATATTTGCAAATGGAAATCATATGGAGTAACATCGTCCATTGAAGTTAGACCTCTATCGTTCTTTTACCCTCCACCTAGGCCCACTCAATATGGCTCCAATTGGAACATTGTTAACCAGTACCATGGTTACGCACCCAACTTGGCTAGACAGGTTGATCAAAATATGTGGTCTGGCATCCCTACTTTTAATAGATACAGTTGTTTAGATGCCGTTGACTGACTTGGAACTATGCCTGATTGTATTTCTAAATTATACGACACCTTTTGCAATCTTGGTATTGATAGTTCCCATCCCAGAATGGACCAACGAATGCTTGATGTAAATAAGGATGTTGAGGATAGGATGTGTAGGATAATGACAAATCATCCCAACAGGGAATTGCCTCTACTAGTTGATAAAGTATGCCACACCCTATTTATGGGTAGTCTGGATGGGGGACCCGATACTGCAACTAGAGATATGGCAAAAGAGGTGGAGAAAGAAATGGTCAACTGTCAGTTAGGTAGTGTACCCAATCAACCGGTAATCCTGTCAGCCCTTGATGACCAGAGCCTAACATCTCGATTGCTTATTCTATCATGGAACATCGCTGGGGTTGCCAAGAACCTAAAGGACCCCGATTGGGCAGACTATATTGACACCAGTGATATTTGTCTTCTGCAAGAAACCTGGGCGACTGAAGTTCCACATCGGGTTGGTTACAAGACCTATGGAATTGAGGCAGTCCAGTCTGATAGAGGAAGACCATCAGGGGGTCTGATCATTTGGCTTAAAATAACACTGGTAATGAAGGTTGAATCTATTGATACAGGCACTCCTGACATTTTGGCCCTAAAGGTTACTCCCCCTAAGGGAAATGAATGTTACATCATCAATGTATACAATAGACCGATCGGTCATTCTAAGGTTTCACTTACGTTGGAATTATTGGACCTCTTTTTGAAGAATGTAGTTGGAGATACTCCGGTTATTTTGGGAGGAGATCTAAACTGCAATTTCGAACCTGTTCCAGGCATTAATGATGTTTTTGAAGATGAGGACCAAGTGTATAAAATTCCCCAGCTTGAAACTCAAAAAAATGTTAAGTATTCTACTTTGGTCGGCCAATTACTAAGGCTAACTGTAGATCATGGCCTTAGAGCATGCAATGGCCGCCTCCCTTCGGATTTGTTGAAACATCCAACTTTTCCCAAAGCTAACAGCAACTTAGACTTCATACTTGTTTCACTTAGTATTTGGTATTTCTTGATTGACTTAAAGGTGACAAATAGGGGGGAAAGTGATCACTATCCTTTGGAACTTTACATCGACATGCATATGTTTAGTGACACTATTACCTCACCAACTATGAACACCCACGGAAGAATGTATGAGGATGTTCACATAAATAATAATAGACGGGCAGTAATATGGCCCCGCATTTTGGCAGACGGCAAGGCTCTAGCGTCAGTGTACTCTCTCTTTGAGCAGACGTTTGCACATATAGCCGACCAAACTTTCCTACCTGTACATTTTGATCATTTTATTGAACTCCACAATGTTTTCTTCAGTGAACTAAAAATATATCTGTCAAAAATGCCAAGGAAAAAACAACAAAATATAAGAGTGGCCAGTCATGGCAAATTATGGTATGACCACTCATGTAGGCACGCTAAGAGAAACTTACTGCTTGCTATCAAAAGTAGGCCAAAAGAAGAAGTTAAACTTGCAAGGGAGGAGTACAAACGCGTCCAAAGAATTTAAAAAAAACTGTGGGAGGAGTCGATCTGGGCTGAAATGTTAGCTGCTGCAAAAATCAATGATAATGCTGGATTCTGGAGGTTGGTGGCAAACGAGGGGCACGCAGGCAGAGTTGTGAAAGACACGTTTCTGGATGAAATGACCTGGGTGACCCATTTCACGTCTCTTTATCAAGAATACGATGGTGTTAACAACAACGGTATATGGTTTCCCCCTCCTATTGAACCCCTTAATTTTACACTGGAGGAAACAGTAAGGGCAATTAATGAATTAAAAAACACTAAAGCACCAGGTCCAGATAAAATACCTGGGGACCTATATAAACACGACGTAGGAGTCTGGGCCCCTTACGTGAACCGCTTGTTCAATGTTCTATCTACAAACTGTTGTTTCCCAGATAGTTGGCGTGCAGCGGAAGTTGTGCTAATTTTTAAAAAGGGGAATAGACTGACACCCTCTAACTACAGACCAATTAGTCTTATGGACACGCTGCAAAAACTCTATGCCAAACACCTGTTATTTCGGATCAACGACTGGCTGGACGATTCCAATATAATCTCCAAATTCCAAGCAGGTTTTAGGAGTAAGACCAGCACAATAGACCAAATATTCCGATTCTGTTGTTTGATCTGGAAGTACGTGCATATTAGGAAAGGTCACCTTTATGTAGCTTTCGTTGACCTGAGAGCTGCATTTGATCTGGTCCCGCGCAGTCTGCTTTGGAAAACATTAAGTGAATTGGGTCTACCAGGATGCCTCCTGGCTCAAATAGTTGAGCTACACACTGGCAACTTTGCAAACATTAGGTGGGGTCCTAATGGCGAGCTGACTCGAAACATCCCTATTGAACGCGGGGTTCGCCAGGGGTGTGTTTTGGCCCCAACTTTGTTCTCTCTGTTTGTTAATGATGTCCCCGATTATCTGAATGGTTGCACTAATGATTCCCCGCAGCTTAATGGTGAAAGGGTGCCTGCGCTGCTTTTTGCAGACGATACCATCCTTATATCTCAGACCAAGAAGGGTCTTCAGGCACTCCTTAACTGTTTTAGCTGCTACTGCATGACAAAGGGCTTGGAAATTAACCCAGATAAAACTAAATGTATGTCATTAAATCCGAGCAAACCAGACAGAGGGTTTCTGACCTTGAATAATCAGAAATTAGGTATTGTGGAAAACTTTTCTTATCTGGGTGTTGCACTCGATTCGAAATTAAGTTGGAAGGCCCAAATCGAGAAAAGCAAGATATCATATGCCCACAATGTTAAACCGATTATATGCAAACTAAATGCCAGTACAAGTAAAAGTGTAACCCCTGTTTTAGAACTTTTTAAATTTAAAACTCAATCTGCTGTGTTATACGGAGCAGAGATATGGGGACCTTGGGCAAAAGACAGTTTTAAGAACTTGGACAATAAATTTATGCGCGCCATTGTAAGGGTCCCAAATAGTACTCCTTTAATACCCCTTCAACTCGACCTGAATTTTAGAAGAACAGATTATTTTGCCATTCTAAGACCACTAATATTTTGGGTTAGGTTATGGACCACCCCAGAATTGGCAGAATATAGAAATGGTCTACAAGAATTGCTGAATCTTGATTCTTTTAATTCTATCCAGTGGTTTGTGCATATCAAAAAATGGTTTACGCTCCTGGGTTTATACTCAATGTGGGAGACGCCTGAAAATTTGTCGACATCTTCTAAACTATTGGTTAAGCGAGCCTTTTGGACCTATATGAGTGACAAAGTAGTTAATGGAACTAGAGTTGGGTCCGCAGTTCATGAGTTTCTATCATTCAAGGATGAGTTTCGCTTTGAATCATTCTTGGACGAGATAGAGCCACCCATCGCAAAGTCCCTCTACTTAAAGTTTAGGTATGGGATACTCATGCTGAACCACAATATAGATTGATGGTCACAGATAAGACTGGGAGAATTGAATGTTAAAAGCGGGTGCTGTCCTATGTGTTCCAATGCCTGTATGGAAAATGAGGTTCACATGTTTTTTATATGTAGTGCCTATGTGAATGCCAGAAAGAAATGGTTAAAACCAATGTGTAACCTTCTAGGAACCAGATCCTGTACTACAGCTTATAGGGTCATGAAAAGTAATTCAACCCAGTATATTGTATTTAGCATAAGTAGGTTCCTTTACTCTGTCTACATCACTCGTAAGAAACATGATCAGGTACTCTGAGTAGGACCCGTGTATATGTTTTTAATAATCGAACAAAATGAAATACATTTTAAATGGAAATTGTAAAAATTATTTTTAACATTACCTTCTTGCTACGCGTGCTACTATGAATGTATATTTTATAACTGTATATCTGTCTTTTATGGCCAAATTGGCCGAAATAAAGAAATAAATAAATAAATAAATATATATAAACGATATTTTGGATTCGATATTTTGGTACTTACCTGTTTGTAGATAGGAATTCGATATTTTGTCCGTCGATATTTTGGCCTCGATATTTTGGGTAGTCTATATTGTGTCGGTCGATATTTAGTCAGTGATCCGACTAAAATCCAATAAGTAGAAGTCAAGATATGAATTTTTAAGGAATAAGTGTCAAAATAGAGCTTAGAAACAAATAGTTCTAAAAGGGGTAAAGTGGTCGCGCTGGACTGGGTTAAAGTCAAGAGTTCAAGTTGCCCGCATTGGAGCGCAGGCCTCCTACAGGACCCACGGAGGGCCGGCTGAGCAAAGTACCTTAATCCTAGTAGCAGCACGAAATGCAGTAATTGCGATTCGTCGGTTCTATGGGTGATACATAGACTCCGGAGTGCAGTGGTTTTGAAGGTCATTAACCCACCCTGGAGGAGCGCTGTTTTGATCGTCTCCATGCAGGTGCGGTGAAGCGTTGGTCCTGGTGCAGGGATTTCAGAGGTGATGCAGCAGTTTCGAGTGTGATAAGCCGGTCCCAGTCCCTGCAGCGGCATTGATGTGCAGATTTTTGGCAGATTAGAGAAATATTAGGCAACTCTTCATTCACACCAAATCTAATACATCATAACACACACACACATATATATACATAATATATATGTGTGTATATATATATATATATTCACTGAAAAAACCATAGGTTATAGACCATATATAGTTAGGAATTAGCATTTACAAAACCTTGAAAATTCACTGAAAAAACCATAGGTTATAGACCATATATAGTTAGGAATTAGCATTTAAAAAACCTTATTTTACTCACACAAAACCATTGAAATTCCATATATAGTTAGTTGCACTAACTATATATCGCGCACCTGCAATCCACTGCTGATGATGTCACATATTACATCATTCATGACATGGTCAGTGACATCACTGATGACATCACTGATGACATCTCAAATGACATCACTGATGACATCACTGATGACATCTCATTTGACATCAATGACCACATCACTGATGATATCATTCATGTGACAATACAATGCATCTCCTCACATTTTAATATAACCTCTGTTTCACCCAGTGTTAAATACAGAATATAATTTTTGAAACCATTGACACACCAATACTAGTTACTACATACGCACTCACTGATTCCTACGTCTACACACACCTTCACTCATTCACCCATACTATCATTCATACATACAATCACTCATCTTTACAACACTATCATATGCACTCATACACCTATACAGACACTCACAGTCTGCCACGCATCCATGGAGTTACTCACACACCTAGTCAGTCCTGTAAAGAATCAATGACACTTCCATTTTCTTGTCTATACAGTTAAACATAGAGCACCTTACATTTTCAAACATATACTAACACATACTTACCTTGTTATACAATCATTGATACAAGTACACATTGATCTGCACAGAGTCACACACCTCCCAGCCAGCCACACACACACTCAGTCTCCCATACAAATACTTGGACAATCAATCAGTAACCCATATAGTTAATCATATAGCTACTGATCAAAACATGCAGCAGTTTACAGAACAACAGACATAATGATGCACAAATTAAGACACTTTAGTCACTAACCCATGCACTCAGTGAGACACATTTAATCACTCACTCATGCATTCAGTCATGCACCTACTAAATCCTTTGTCCAGACACTTATACTTCCACTCATTCTTCAATATGTAAGACACATTTTAACTTTACAGAAACATACAGTCACTGGATGTTGTCATCAGTGATGTCATCAGTGATGTCATTTGAGATGTCATCAGTGATGTCATCAGTGATGTCACTGACCATGTCATGAATGATGTAATATGTGACATCATCAGCAGTGGATTGCAGGTGCGCGATATATAGTTAGTGCAACTAACTATATATGGAATTTCAATGGTTTTGTGTGAGTAAAATAAGGTTTTTTAAATGCTAATTCCTAACTATATATGGTCTATAACCTATGGTTTTTTCAGTGAATTTTCAAGGTTTTGTAAATGCTAATTCCTAACTATATATGGTCTATAACCTATGGTTTTTTCAGTGAATTTCAATGGTTTTTTAATAGCAAATATCATAAGCTGTCGAATGTCAAGTACGTGGTAAGTGAAAACATTTTCGTGTTTATGCACACTGATCTGCTTTGAATGGTGCCCCCCCCCCTCATTTCTATTAGGAGTACTCTCTCTTTGCAGATAGTGAAAGGTAGTTAACGCAGGCCTTTGCCCCCGTTGTAATCCGTCGTGCCTGCTTCTCTCTCCATTTGATTGATTGTTATCCAAGTATTTACTGTTTTAGAATTAGTTCTCTTTGGTTCATTCTCTATTTACAAACAAACACAGAGTCGCAATACTCTGTTTAGTCTTTGCAGATAACGAAAAATCGTGTAAAAAAAAAGAAAAGGAATCGAGCAAAATCAGTAGGCCACTAATGGGATCTCTTTTTGACCTCGCTAAAATAGAAACATTAGGAACAACCCCTCATGACAAATACAAAACTAGTGAGATGAACTGAACTCCACACAATGATGGCTGCAAAACAGCTCTGCTCCGCCACCCACCCCGCCCAAAATAACGATAAAGAACGGCTGCCATGATTGGTTGCGGAATGACCACGACGGAGCTACGAAATGGTGCTGCTCTCATGCTAACCCCAGCTTCAGTCTGAAACATCCAGAAACACTGTAGACTACCAATTCGATCAGTTCCGGTAGCGCCCCAATGTAACCCGGTAGAGAAGAACTAGCCCTCCCCTCTTTGACTGATGGTTCTTGTTGCCTGTCCCTTCTGTTGTCATTTAACAGAACTATTTAGCCTGCTGAAAGGGGTTGTGTTCCGACCGCTGGTTGGTGGAGACATTTTGACTATATTCTGTACCTGCGTTGTCGCGTAATGCGTCATATGACGCGCCGCGTTAGCGCATCCGGAAGTCATCCGGGGCGCGCAGCGCGTAACGTAAGCATAACAAGTCATGTGACTTGTTAATAAAACTTTTCATTGGTTCATTTTACTTTTCTTATTGTAATGATGAAAGGCTTGGTCATATGACCTAAAAATTACGCTTTTCATTACTTCCGAACATTATTTTTTCTTAAATATATGTTATAATGTTCCAGGCTAATGTACTTTCCCGGAAATTTTACAACTGTCCTGCAAGTAAAATATATTCTTTTTTCGAGAAAAAGAGCGTTTCTTCGTCCCATGACGGAGCCGTTGAGCAAAAGAGGGTCGACCTGCTGTCTTAGTCGCCGATACGCCTGAATATGAGATTCTTATCGATCACTTTATGTTGCAGGAATAGAAAACACAACAGCCCTTGACCATTTATCTTTACTGCGTTCCTTCGTATTATACCTTTTACCCTTCATGTAATTGGTCTGCTTTATTTCACTTGCCTTTTAATGATTCTAAAACAGTGACTATTATTAAAAACTTTACCAATGTATATACTACTACCATGTTTTCTTTTAAAAACCTTTATTGTGAAAATTTCATTATACAAATACGAGCCTATAACCACGTGGGCCGGCCACGGAGCAAACTGTAATCGTATATGATAAATAGACATTTACACTGTAGAGGAACGTAACGGGCGGGCCATTAGGTTGCAAGAACTAAGGTGTCTAACAGTTACGGAATCGGTGGACGTACATTTTATAATTAAAATACGACAGGGCCAGTTACAATAAAATTATCTAGATATACATTTGCGGGCAAGTACCATGGGTGACGTTAATTCGAACTTTCAACAGTACAGTAATCAATAACACATCAGAACTTAATATCAATAGGGATGTCGAAATATTCAATCAATTCTCGTCCCCGCCCGCCATGTGCTTCAAAACTGCATACGTATCTCGTGATTTCAAGGTTCTGCAACCAGTACACAACAAGGAGTTACGAGTCCCATTTATTCTGGCGCCATTTTGGGCGAGGACGGGCAGGTCCAGGATATAGTCAAAATGTCTCTACCAACCATCGACTATGATGATGTTCATATACTGTATTTATTAGAGTAACACTCAGATGTCCACATGAAATAAATTTGCCACAATCTAAACATGTCATTTTAATCTTTCCAAAGTTCTTCTAAATATTTGGGACCGTTTCCCTTGCCTCTGAAGCTCTCAGTGCCACTTCTTTGATGAATGTACTAGCAGGTCAGGGGTTCTCCTCCAAATCTCTTTTATGCAGCACTATAATTAATTGGTGCCACCTCTCCATATGACAATGCATGGTATAGTTACCACAACTATATTTTTTTTCGGTTCCTCTAGAGAGTTCATCGTGGCAGATGAAGCGTGTAACGTACCGGGCATTTACCTTTTTTTGCATGTACAGGAAAGGAAAAAAAAATCGAGCGTCCGAGTTCTAAGGTGTCCCAGGGCCATTTTAGTGGACCAGGCCCAAATCCAAAGAACAGGCCGCCATTTTGAGAGTCCTGTTGCAGCCGCCTGTCGCTGTAGCATCAAGAGCAGCCAAAACTCAGCTGAATGGCAACTGAAACGGTAAAGGGGCGCCCCACTACAGCAGACGAGCCAGGCCCAAATCCAAAGAACTGCTATCTCACAGGCTAATGGGGCGACCCACGCCGAGTTTCAGCATTGTAGGATGACCACACAAGTACAGCAACTTGCTAGACATCACCTCGGTGCCATCCGGATCTCGGCGCCCCACTGCAGATGAAGTGCCTCTCAACTATGAAACCACCACGGTGACATCCGGATCTTGGCGCGTTGTGCTGCCTTCGGCCTATTCGCACATCGGTCCGCTACTGACGCCATCTCACAGGCTAATGGGGCGACCCACGCCGAGTTTCAGCATTGTAGGATGACCACACCAGTACAGCAACTTGCTAGACATCACCTCGGTGCCATCCGGATCTCGGCGCCCCACTGCAGATGAAGTGCCTCTCAACTATGAAACCACCACGGTGACATCCGGATCTTGGCGCGTTGTGCTGCCTTCGGCCTATTCGCACATCGGTCCGCTACTGACGCCATCTCACAGGCTAATGGGGCGACCCACGCCGAGTTTCAGCATTGTAGGATGACCACACCAGTACAGCAACTTGCTAGACATCACCTCGGTGCCATCCGGATCTCGGCGCCCCACTGCAGATGAAGTGCCTCTCAACTATGAAACCACCACGGTGACATCCGGATCTTGGCGCGTTGTGCTGCCTTCGGCCTATTCGCACATCGGTCCGCTACTGACGCCATCTCACAGGCTAATGGGGTGACCCACGCCGAGTTTCAGCATTGTAGGATGACCACACCAACTTGCTAGACATCACCTCAGTGCCATCCGAATCTTGGCATCTCAACGCCTAGTGGTATCTTCCATACAAAAAATATTGTTACTCTGCCTTTGGCCCCATTCGCACATCAGTCCGCAACTTAGACATCACCTCGGTGCCATCCGGATCTTGGCATCTCAGCGCCTTGTGGTGTCAGTCAGAAAATATTGTTGTGCTGCCTTCGGCCTATTCGCACATCGGTCCGCTACTGACGCCATCTCACAGGCCAACGGGGCGCCCCACGCCGACTTTCAGCATTGTAGGATGGCCACACCAGTACCACAACTTGCAAGACACCACCTCGGTGCCATCCGGATCTTGGCATCTCAGCGCCTTGTGGTCTCTTCTACACCGGAAATATAGTAGAAAATATTGTTGCGCTGCCTTTGGCCCCATTCACACATCAGTCCGCTACTGACACCATCTCACAGGCCAACGGGGCGCCCCACGCCGACTTTCAACATTGTAGGATGGCCACAGAAGTGCGACAACTTACTAGACACCACCTCGGTGCCATCCGGATCTTGGCGCGTTGTGCTGCCTTCGGCCTATTCGCACATCGGTCCGCTACTGACGCAAACTCACAGGCCAACGGGGCGCCCCACGCCGACTTTCAGCATTGTAGGATGGCCACACCAGTGCGGCAACTTCCTACACACCACCTCGGTGCCATCCGGATCTTGGCGCGTAGTGAAGCTGCAGCAGCTGCAAATAAGCTTCAGACAGTGTTACAACCGCTGCTCAGAACTCTCAACTATGACACCACCTCGATGCCATCCGGATCTTGGCGCGTTGTATTGCCTTCGGCCTATTCGCACATCGGTCCGCTACTGACGCCGCCTCACGTGCCAACGTATTTTCTCCGCATTTTATACCCTATGCCGCATAACAGGTCATGTGACTTGTTTATAAAACTTTTCATTGGTTCATTTTACTTTTGGTTTCCTAATGATGGAAGGCTTGATCATATGACCTAAAAACAACACTTTTCATTGGATGAAAACTTTTTTTTTCCCCCAAACGATGAAAGCCCCACCTTGTTTCTGGATGTTTCAGACTGAAGCTGGCGTCAGCATGAAAGCACCACCATCTCGTGGCTCCGTCGTGGTCATTCCGCGAGCAATCATGGCAGCCGCTCCCCACCAGAAGCCTGCAGGAGTCGGAGCCCCCAAAACTTTTGATGAATTCTCAAGGCGGAGGGGACGCTTTCGAGAATGGGGTCCAAGACCTAGCAGACAAGCGTCCGATTTCCAAGGTGTCCCAGGGCCATTTCAGTGGACCAGGCCCAAAAAGGAAACAGCCTGCCGCCATTTTGAGAGTCCTGTGGCAGCCGCCTATCGCTGCACCGCAAGAGTGGGCGCAACTCAGCTGAATGGCGGATTTTGACACAGTGGACCAAAAGCGGACGGAATGGCAACTGAAACGGTAAAGGGGCGCCCCACTTCAACAGACGAGACTCCACCTGGAGAGGCCCGTTCACGCCGCCTCCCCCGGGGCGCCCCACGCCGTTATTCGGAGCAGCATTGTAGGATACCAAAACCAGTGCGGCAACTTACTGGACATCACCTTGGTGCCATCGTTCTGCTGCCTTGGAACTATTCGCACAACAGTTTGCTACTGATGACCCACCCCCCGCGACGCCCCACGCCGTTATTTGCTGGGTGGCAACTTACTAGACATCACTTTTGTGTCATCTAGATTTCGGCGCGTTCTGCTGCCTTGGAACTATTCGCACAACAGTTTGCTACTGATCACCCACCCCCCGCGACGCCCCACGCCGGAAATCTGGACGTTGTGCTGCGTTGGGACTATTCGCACAGCCGACCGCTACTTCGTTGTTTTTCTCTAAAAATGTTTATATGTTATTACTATTTTTGTTTTCTTGTATATATTTATAAATTATTAAAGTTTTATAATCTTACTACTTTGTCGGAGTGCTATATATTTTTAATGTGACACATAATTGTAAAAACTTTGATGTACAAAGAGTCATCCCTGGAATCTTCCGCTTCACGCTCGGTCCCCTCCCCAATCACAATACAGAATGGTTTTCAGATAATAGCAACGCTTCTGCTGTGACGGATCTCATCGAGTGTGGGCCTTGATCTACTATAACTCCTTTGAAGACGGGTGATTCTTTACAGCTGTGGCCATAAACTACATCTGCAGGGCTAGCTGATAGCCTAGGACCGGCCTGGACAATCGGACACAGAGGAAAAGGAGTGTCAGAGGGTGCGGTAGTGAATAGGGCGAAAGGGAGGTGTCGGGCGGGCACAGGGTGTGATTCTCAGGGAAGAACAGCGCAGATGGGGGGAGGTTTATTACCCATGCATAAAACAGAGAGCGGGGGTGACCACTGCCTGGGGGAGATGCTTGCGAGGGTGGGGAGCCATGCTAAGGATCGACAGCGTTCACAGAGTGGATCTGGTCAAGGCATCTAAAATGGCTGCCGTGCACGACAAAAGTGTGGCATTTGAAAAAAGACAAGATGGCGCACACAATGTTTTTCAACAATTCCTGATTTCCTTCGAATCGAACGTTAACAGACGTTGGGGCATATTACCAAGGTTAAGCGATATTTATCCCTAACGATGCTTAGCAACGATTTTTTTACCGTCAGAAATTATCGCAGATAAACCTTGCTATTATCAAGGTTTATCGCAAATACGATAAAAAACGAGCGCAATGCATTAATGTCGCTGAAAACTCCGCGATATTCATGCATTACCGAGCTAATGCTCTTAGCCATGTTATCCACCTCCCATTGGATAACATGGCTAAGAACTGCTCAGGGCAGCTGTTACTTTTTGGAGATATTCGCGCTTATCTCGAATATTTCCAAAAGTTGATAATAGGAGATAGCGATGTTAGCGACTGTTTCCAGTCGCTAACATCTTGGCATGCCCACTTTGCATGTCATTAGTGATAAATATCACTCACATGCAAAGTGGGACCCAAGATGGTCGCTATCTCCTACTAGCCGTCGCTAACTGGTGTTAGCAACAGCTAGGTAATACACATATAATTTTATCTCCGCGAAGCGGAGCGCTGTTACAGATATATATCTTGTTTTTGAACGTTAATTTCTCAAAATGCACTGAAGCACATATATTGAGACATAGCAAAGGCACATCGGGCTACCAGTCCCTAATATTTTACCAAGTTTCGTGCAAATCCATTCAGCCGTTCGATTATTATTATTATTATTTTTTTTTGCCCCGCGGGGCCCTTTTAAAACCTCCACATCAAACCTAGGGGGTCAGCGAGGATCTACTATGCCCCCTTATGGTCATCAGCCGTTCGATTATTATTATTATTATTTTTTTTGCCCCGCGGGGCCCTTTTAAAACCTCCACATCAAACCTAGGGGGTCAGCGAGGATCTACTATGCCCCCTTATGGTCATTTGCCCCTTCGCTTTGGCCTCCTCTTGTCTCTCGATCCTACCGAGAGACAAGATGGCGGCCGCTACGTACTGTTTGGAATGTTTACAGACACCGGAGAGCCAATCAGCTTCGCTTCGCAAAGCTCCGTAACGCGAAAAGTACGCGAAGCGGTGCGCTGTTACAGATATATATCTTTTTTTGAACGTTAATTTCTCAAAATCCACTGAAGCACATATATTGAGACCTAGCAAAGGCACATCGGGCTACCAGTCCCTACAATTTTGCCAAGTTTCGTGCAAATCCATTCAGCCGTTCGATTATTATTATTATTATTTTTTTTTGCCCCGCGGGGCCCTTTTAAAACCTCCACATCAAACCTAGGGGGTCAGCGAGGATCTACTATGCCCCCTTATAGTTATTTCCCCCTTTGTTTTGACCTCCTCTTGTCTCTCGATCCTACCGAGAGACAAGATGGCGGCCGCTACGGACTGTTTGGAATGTTGACAGACGCCGGAGAACCAATCAGCTTCGCTTCGCAAAGCTCCGTTGCGCGAAAAGTCCGCGAACCAGAGCGCTAACCGGTCCGCTGTTACAGATATATATCTTTTTTTAAACGTTAATTTCTCAAAATCCACTGGAGCACATATATTGAGACCTACAAAAGGCACATCGGGCTACCAGTCCCTACAATTTTGCCAAGTTTCGTGCAAATCCATTCAGCCGTTCGGGCTAAAAGTGAGGCCAACCGCCCTATGGAAAACTCAATGTTAAAAACACGTTTTGGGACCCCCCTTTTTTCTCGGCCCCCACTGGACGAACCCCCCCCAAATTTTCAAGGGCTGCTCAGAAACAAAATGTGCCATTTTCCTGAAAATTTCAGCCGATTCCGTCCACAAACGCCAAAGTTATTAGACATAGAATTTTCAAAAAACCCATAGAGAAAAAATCCTAACTATATATACCTACTGGCGACCGCCAGTAGGTAATATACACATATATATCACACACACATATATATATATATATATATATATATATATAATATACATATACATATACACATACACATCATCATCTTCATCATTCTTTTCCTCCACAATATTCTTATTCATATACCAACTAAGAAGCAAACTATCTCTGACACCATATTCTTCTTGTATGTAAATTATACCAGATTAGTTTAAGGGCCCCAAATTCATCATCTGGCACAACCTCTCAGAATCGAAAAAACTTTCAAACAGTCCTGGAAACATGCACGGTCTCTCAATCTTTCCACATGACTCTTCAGTTATGTGACAGAATGTTGTGTAGAAAAAACTGGTGACCAAAATATCACGTTGTGAAGGTAAGTATACATAGATAAGTATGGATGTACTTTTCTTTACTCCACATCTGCGGGTAGTACACTTGCCCTGATTAAACCTAGGTGCACTCCATTTCGGTTGTGTTTGGCAGCTCAAGCCTGCAAGGATTTAATGGGGTGGCAGCGTGGAATGCAAAGACATCCACATTTTGGGGGAGAAAGCACTAACATCATCTTGTTATTGTCCATTATAGGGAAAAAACTCAAAGTAGTTACTATTTATCAAACCCAATAAGTTCTGACACTGCGACTTCGATTTTATTGGGTGTGATCTATAGGGGGATCCTCATGTATAGGGGGATCCCGGCTCCCACACCCTCAAATACCCACTTTTCCACCACCCGACCACCCTCCCTCAGAGCCACCTGCCATACCAATCGATGGGTTTCTCCTAAAGTCACTCTGAAATTGTTTCTGGTCTGCACTTGTGCTACGCACGCAGCACTAATGCTTGAAGGAAATACATGAAAAAATAATATCAGCTCTCATCTATTTCAGTGTAGCCTATGTCTCTCTGTCCAGGGAGGTTTTGCTGCAAGCGTCGACATACAGATGGTCTGCAAACATTTTGCGGTTAAGTGTTAAAGTTTCTTTGTTCTTCTAACGTGAATAATCGGGACACAAATAGCTAATCCCTAAAACAGGAAGCCATCCCTCAGCAGATGTTATAAGCCATGAGGACTGGTGACAGACTGTGTTCTTGGCAGATGAGCAGCACTGGCCTGGGAGGATGTTAATTTGAAACCTATTATGAACAGAAGATCTGCGTTTCTTTTTTTTTTCTTTTTCCTACACCAGCACAGAAACATGGGATTGGAAAACCGCCCCTCTTGACTGCTTCGATATACGCGGAGAGCACCACATCCCATCTGATTCCGGAAGCTAAGCAAGGAAGGTTATTATTTTTACTTGAACGGAGTAAACCAATTGAACAGCAGGATTTTTAGCAAGAATACAGTTTCTTCTTACACCAAAGCAACTTCCAAAAACCCTACATTACGAGTGCATCCTATTTCATATGAAATGGGAAGTATGCATGGGTTTTTCTTGGAGTATCGTTTTAGTCATTTCATATGTTCTTTTTTTATATTTTTTATTTAATCCTTTTAAACAACGTTCTGTGACTCAAGGGAGCACTTTAGGTGGGCAGTCTTGAGGCAAAAATAGTAAACGACCTACAACTGTTGCAAGAGAACGAACTGTTGGAAGGCTGCGGGTCAACTCGGGGACATTTAATGGAATTTGGGGGGCTTTGGCCAAACGTATTTTGGGGGTCCCTGTTTGGAATAGCTTTGAATTTATGGTTTATATCTCTTTATTATTATTTACGCAAAGTAAACAATACCTTGTTCAACTGTAATGACAGTGATACATTTTCGAGGTGTCATATTCCAAGCATTACCAGACATGCAAATTTCACATCGACAAGAGGCGACAATGGACAGGGCAACAAGAAAGAAGAACCCAACTGAAGACCCTGATCCCCCCTTCCTATCCCACTCACTCTTTCTTATAAAAAGCTTAAGTGACCACTACAATTCTCAAAATTAAAGCAAACTAATCAGGTTCCTGTTTGATCTCCGTCAAGCACCGGATGAGAAGATAATTGGGCCATGCCAACTCTTGGAAGTCTTGGGGGAGCAGGGACAAGTAAGTTTGCCATATTTCTTCAAAAGAGGCACCCTGATTAGCAAGTGTCAGTGAGACCTTCTCTATGACCAAAATGAAACACAGTTGGTGTATCCGTCCCAGATGTGTGGGTGTTCTCAGTATCCCCCAGTGGGTAAGTAAGAATAGTCACCCCTGGGGTTAAACCTATCTGTCTCCCTCACTTTGATGTGAGTCGGTATGTGAGGGTGCTGGGCAAACCCAGCAAGACGTATACAGGGAACGTTGGAAGTTGTGTCTTGAGGTGAAGAACTACATCATGAAGTACTTGTGAACAATATCAGAGCAGTCGCAGGCAATCCCAGAGCAGATGAACCAAAGTTCCCAAAGCCCCACAACCCCACCAGCACTTCTCATCATGGGTTGGGTTTACCTTTTGTAGTCGGACTGGGGAGTAATACCAATAAGTGGTCACTTTGGTAAGCATCTCGGTTCATGCTGTTTTGCACGTTGTGTATCCGGCTCTATAAGAGATCTCCCCCATTATTTATCACCGAGTTGCCTCCCTATATCCTGCTCCCATTGGTGCTGACTAGCTTTGCATGTGTGTCTATTGTGCTGTAGCAGAAACGCATATACATCAGATAATAAACGCCTATCAGAGGATCTGGTGATCTGCCGTCGTTCATAAGGGGTGAGACATCTCTGTGTGTTAGGTTTAGTTTGTGGGTTTGACAGCCAATGTAGGAGCTGCAAGTAGTGGAGGTGCTCAGGTTCAGGGAGTGCAAAATCCATGTGGAGTTGTGTAAAGGGGATAACACCTTCGTCGAGCATATGCCCCATAGAGCGGCAGCTGGTATGTCACCAATTCTCAAATGTTTCAGCTCCCAATCCTGGAGTGAAGCCAGAATCATGAAATAGGGGTGTGAGGGGTGAGGGGATGGAAGTGAGGCCACAATGCATGCTAGTCCTATCACAGGCATCCATTGTGGCTTGCGTGATAGGAGATATAAATATATATTCTGGGGCAGGTGCTTCTTCTGGAAAAAGGAACTTTGCATAGCGATGTGCCCGCTATCGCCCTGTCTTGGAACAGCCAATGCTTCTCAGACTCAGCTCGGTTCCACTCCACCAGATAGCGCATTTGGGCTGCCTGATAATAGAGTTGTAGGTCTGGGATACCCAGCCCTCTGTCTGGGGGGAGGGGGGTAGCTCAATTCCTTCTTCATTCGGAGTTTCCTCCCCTTCCATATATAATAAGTAATTCTGATTGTATTTTTGGGAGCTTGCCTTTCTGGAGTGTCTGGAAGAGGTATAGTATCTTCGGTAGCACTGTCATTTTGACAGCTGCGATTATCCTCAACCAGGAGATTTCGTGGTGTTTCCAACCAGCTAGGTCAGCTCTGATCTGTTTTATGTAATGCCTGGCAGTTAATCAGGGCAGTAGTCAGAATAGTAGGTGCTAACTTAATCCACAGACATGGGATCACTTCCGTTGCCCATTGAATAGGAAATTGTGCTGCCAATTGACTCCACGTTCACCCGGGCACCAGAGGCATGGCCAAAAGTCTCCAGTTCTACTAGGAATGGCGGGGGCGGCTCCTCCAGTGCCACTGGCACATCGTCCGATGTCACAGTGCCCGTTCTTCCTCAGGTGACGATACAAAGGCCCACCTCCTGGCACCTTCAACTCTGATTGCTATAATAGTTCACAGTATTAGAGTGGCCAAGTGGGGAGAAGGGAATGGGAAGGGAACAGCGGGGATCGAGACCTGTAAAGGAAAAGCAAAACACAAAACCAAAATCAATGCAAAACAAATCAATAACTAGAATGAAGGTTTGTTTTGTTATATCGTGATGTGATCTCTATCCAAATAGACACATCACCTTAGTGCTAAAGGACTACTAATCTATGGTGATTTTTTTACACACAATAAAATAAATCACATATAAACTTCCAAGCTTGGATGCATTCAGATCGCAACTCAGAAGAATACAGTCTTATTAATAATCATAAGGAAGGTGTATGCACAATGATCCAAAGCTCTAAACAAAGCTATATACACACACTTCAATTTGATAGTCTAAACCAAGCAATATATAGATACTTAAATGCAGTTGTTTCAAGAAACAAATATCATGAACTATAATTGTACGTTGATGGAGAATCACGACTTGTATATTCTTACCCTACAGAGTATGACCTACTCTGTTTGAGTGTTCTATAGTCGGTGTACACAGTAACCGTATACTTTGCTCCTAAAAGATAATGTCGTCATTCTTAGAATGCATCTCAAATTCCTAACAACTCTTTTTCAGCAATGGTATAATTTTGCTCTGCACTATTCAGTGTTCTGGACACAAAAGCTACAGGGTGCAGCTGACCAGTTTCTTGATTTCTTTGGGAGAGAAAGCGCAACCTCAGAAGCATCTGCTTCTACAATAAATAGTTTATTTAAGTCAGGATGAACAAGAATTGGGGCAGCAGTAAGTGTATGCTTAAATTGCTGAAAAGCATGATCAGCCTCTGTGGAACACTCAAACATAACATGTTTGCACAACAACATGGTAATGGGAGATACAATCAATGAAAAGTGGTCAATAAAACACAGATACAAATTAGTGAAGCCTAGAAAATACTGCACATTCTTTACACACTGAGGTGTTAGCCAATCTGCAACTGCCTGAATTTTTCTTTCTGCCATTGCCATTCCAGAAGGATTCAAGATCACTTCTAAAAATTCAGCCTGAGTGACGTGAAATTCACATTTACTTAGTTTGCAAAATCATTGATGTTCTCGTAACATGCTTAAGACCTTCTTAACAACTTCATGGGTATTTACATTCTCTGAATATATCAAGAAATCGTCAATGTACATAATGACTAAAATATCTAAATAGTGTCTTTATACGTCATTCAGAACAAATTGAAATGCCGCAGGGGAATTACAGAGACCAAAGGGCATCACCAAGTATTCAAAAAGACCATATTGTGTTTAAATTACAGTCTTCCACTCACCCCCTTCCATTACTCGAACCATATGTTATGCTCCTCTAAGATCTAACTTGGTGTAAATCACAGCTGTTTTTGCTTGTCTAAAATGGCCGGTATAAGAGGTAGGGGAAACTTATTCTTGATAGGTATTTTATTTAATGCCCTGTAGTTAATGCATGCTCTTAACTCCCCATTGGCCTTTGGAATAACAAAAGAGGAGATGCTGCTGGGGATCATGAAGGACGTATGAACACATTGTCAAGGTATTGGTCAAGGTACTGTTGTAAATGTTGGTTTTCGGGTTCTAATAAGGCCAAAATACAGCAATTTGGAACAGTGGATCCTGTTAAGAAATCTATTTGACAATCATATGCCATGTGTGGTGGTAATATTGCCGCTTTTGTTTTACTGAATACATCTGCATAATCAGAATATTGACTAAGTAGCTCAATATCGTTTTCCGCTGCTGTAGCAATGTGTTCTTTCACAGCAGACTTAGTTTATTCATGACCATGAAGTAGACACCGTGCCAAACAATAGGAAGACCTGAAATGAAGTTCTAGTTTTTTCCAATCTATTGCTTGGTTATGTTAATATAACCAAGGCGTAACAAAAAGAAACCCATATTGCGGGGCTTGAATGACATCAAATGCAATCATTTCTGAATGTTTTGTCTTGTTACAATCATCACATCATACGAAGCTGAATGGTTTGCATAGTCACTGTACCTCCTGTTAACATCTTACCATCAACTGCCTGTACGATTTCTGGTACTTCTTTTCTGAGACATGGGATGTACATATTTTGAGCTGTTGCTAAATCTTCAAAGTTTCCGGTGGCTCCTGAATCTAGTAACACTTGGACTGGTTGTTCTTTTTTGTCCAAATATATGTGAGCAGGAAATTGGAAATGAGCCTTATAATTAGATGCACAAGAATTGACGGAAGGGGAGGCAAGTGTTTCCAAGAAATTCCACTCCAAACATATCGGGTCAACTAGTTTTCTGTCACTGTGTCTACTGTTGCTGTCACTTTTTTAGGGGCCCAAATTCTTAGCTTTAGGCTTTACAAGGCACTCTTTTACAAATTCTTCTACAAAATGCAGCCAATTGCACAATAGTTGACTGTCTTGATGAACTAAAGGAACTGCCCTGGTTGCGGTATCACCAGACAGGTAAGAATTCAGGAAGGCTATTCTGGATTGTGAATCAGGGATGGTGCTATAACTACACGTAAATTGTAATTCTCTTTGTGTGAGAAATACCTGCAACTTGTTTCGGTCTCGTGGGAAATGCTCGGGAGCTGCTAAGGGTATCTTCATTGGAATATTCACCGCAATATTGGTAGGCAGATGGGAATCAGAATGAGGTGGAAGAACAGTCCTATGTAGTGGAAGCTGGACACCAATCCCCTGATGCTGCAATTGGTCCACCTTATCCGAAAGAGCTGCCACCGCCAATTTAGCTTCTGCTAAGTCTCTTTGTATCTGTGTGATGACTTTCATGAGATCATCTAAGGTAGCCATTGCAGCTCACCTACAGACCGGGAGGAATACATTTTGTTGGCTCATTATTCTGGCAGAGTGATGATTTTTCCTCAGGATCTGCACCTGATGATACATAGGCCCACCTCCTGGCACCTCCAACTCTGATTGCTATAATAGTACAGAGTATTAGAGTGAGCGGATCAGCAGGGAAGGAGACCTGTAAAGGAAAAGCAAAACACAAAACCAAAACCAATACAAAAGAAATCAATAACTAGAATGAAGGTTTGTTTTGTTATATTGTGATGTGATCTCTATCCAAATAGATGCATCACCTCAGTAGTTAAAGCACTACTAATCTATGGTGATTTTTACTCACAATAAAAAAAACATTTATAAACTTCTAAGCTTGCATGTGTGTAGATCGCAACTCAGAAGAATACACTCTTATTAAAAATCATAAGGAAGTTGTGTGTACAACGATCCAAAACTCTAAACAAAGCAATATACACATACTTAAATGTGATTGTCTTAACCAAGCAAAATACACACACTTAAATGTGGTTGTCCCAAGAAACAATTATCACAACCTATAATCGTACCTTGTTGGAGAATCGTGATTTGTATATTCTTACCCTACAGAGTACGACCCCCTCTGCTTCAGTGTTCTGAATTGTCTTACCACAGAATACAAGAGATTTTTGAAAACATTTGGGAGCCGGCCACTCCCAGGACACGGACGTCTCTTCAGGAATGCAGGAGCTGGCATCTCAACATGATGAGGAAGACTTCTAAAACCTGCGGGCGCCAGCAGCTCTATGAGATGTGGACAACTTCACCAAGTTGCAGGAGTCGGCAGCTTTGATCATCACAGAAGACTGCTTGCCAGACAGAGAAGAGAGCTCTCCAATCAGGAATCGCCTGGAAGCTGTCGCCCAACACCAGGAGCTCCCGCGCGGTGGGATCCCAGAAGAATAATGAGCGCTGAGGGCTGGGTGTGACAGGCTAAATAGAGCAGCCACACCCATGCCACACTCAAGATAGCTGTCACCGAGGATCATGGGACATGTTGTCCAAGGACTACTAAAAGAACAAATAAATAAAGACTAATACAACAAAAACATGAATTCCCCATAGAATAATAATTAAAAAAGAACAGGCACAATAATAATAAAAGAGAAACAAGAGTGACATAACACATGGGAGCTAGCCACTAAAAACAGCAGATAAACCTCTAGCGAAGGAATGAACAGTGGGACCACCAACGAGCGGAAAGGACAGCAACATGCGCTTTTCCACAAGGCGCCTTGGCACGGAGTGGAAGAAACAGAGAAGGACACACCATAGAGATGCGTTGGGTGGGCCAAAGACTGTACACCACCCTTTTGCTGACATCTGCGTAAAGGCTTATGGTATGCTGCTCCCCCAAACACCCCTCCAGTATTACGAGGGTTGTCTCGTACTCTCTGATCTAGGGGCTCAATGTATATGGCAAAAAAAAGGGGCGGCAACAGGCATCCCTGCATTGTGCCCCTGCAAATTGAGAAGGGGGCGGAGGTGTAGCCGTTGACCTGAACCATCATGGTGGGCTGACAGTAGCAATTTAATACGCGTGCCCTGAACCTCTCACCCAGTCCAAAATGAATGAAAACCTGCTCCAGAAAAGGCAAATGCACCTTGTCAAAAGCCTTTTCGGCATCTGTTGCCGGGAGCTTAAGCTCATTTGGGGCATGAGAGGCTTTCTCAATGATGTGTAAGATGCGTTTAGTGTTGTCACTTGTCTGCCTCTGAGGAATAAAGCCCGCCTGATCTGGATGTACAATGGAGGGCATATTCAAGCTAAGTCTACAAGCCAGGATTCCGGTAAACTGCTTGGGATCCATATTTAGGAGGGAAATCATTCTGTATGAACTGCACTGCATTCTGTCTTTACCGTGTTTGGTAATGACAGTGACTGAGGCGGTCAACATTGAATCTGAATCACTCCGGGGGTGGCAAACAAGTTAAAGAGCCTTGTGAATATATGGGCTAGAGGTTGACAGAAAAGTGTATAAAAGCTGATGGGCACCTAGCCTCACTTGGGAATTTTGCAAGTTTCATATGGGATATGGCAGGTACAACTTCCTCAATGCGTATGTCACCTTCCAGGGAGTCTGCTTGGTCTGGCGCAAGATGGGGCTTGTAGGCGGCCTGAAGTTAAAGTGTGCCTTCTGCAAGTAGAGTATAGGCAAGTATAAAACTAGAGTATGGACACCCCAGTCTTCTGCCTCTAGACACGCAGTTTGTTGGCAAGTAGTCAGCCGCACTTGTCCCCACTGATGTAGTAAGAATGACGCAAATGCAGGGCGGCGTATTCCTCTTGATCTAAATACTTTCTCTCCAACTTGAACTAGAGGGCAGTTAGCTGTCGCCAAATTCTCCATAACACTGTGCACTGATGTATGCGTTCCAGCTCTTTTACTTGGTTAGTGAAAAGTTCCCTTTTCTCCTTTCATGCTTTATTAGCTGCTGATGAAATTGCAATGAACTCCCCACCACCCGTAATACTACTTTGAGGGCTTCCCCTAACGTGGTAATGGATATATCTGGGGTGTCACTAAGAAGTCAGTGATGGCTTTTGTAACCTGTGCGACAACCTCAGAGCACTGCAACATTGTTAGCGAGATCACCACCACAGCATGGTCGGAGATGGCCACCAGCAATATCTGTCTTTGTAGTAAGGGAGTGGATATCAGATATGCCTAGGAGATTATCAAGTCCTGTATATGTTTGATGTCCATGAGAGAAGAAGGAGTGAAGAAGTATTCGCGTGAATGAGGGTGGGATGTTCTCAGGCCCAAGTTCTCCTAGCCACTGGTGTTCTTTCTCTGAAAATGCCCCTGTTTGGCCATATCACTCCATTGAACTATCCAGATCTTTGTCTAAGACCAGGTTAAGGTCACTCCCCAAGAGAACTCTTCATTCCATTGTGGACATTGCCTCAGGAAGTGCAGTACATAGGAATTTCTCCTGACCTTCATTAGGAACATAAAGGAACACTACTACAAATGTTTGATCCCCCAGCGTGAAGTGGTAGGTGAGAGGCCTGCTCTTCATTTCGGTTCCTCTATGTTCTACCTTCCCCTGGAAAGTGTGTGTCACTAGGAAGGCCACTCCCGCTGTTTTGCTAGGGGTGAAGGAGAAGAATTGATGAGGAAAAACATGTGATCGAAGGTGGTGGCAGTCTTTTGTGAGGAGATGTGCCTCCTGCAGCAGACATATATCTGCCCCAGAATTTTTTAGGTAGGACAAAAAGTGCCCTGCATTTTGTCAGGTTGTTAAGCCCTCGTACATTAAGAGTAAGGACTTTAACATGTGTGGTATAGATAACAACTGTCTAGGGTGCCAGGAACTGCCATGTGCATCAAACCTTGATCTCTAAGCTGTCTGCTGCCAGTCTGCAGTAAGATCACAGATGTTGAGCCCCCCTTATGTACTTGTAAAAAGTCAGCCCCTATCGCACCCGATGCCCAGGCTGCTGGTGCAGGGCGACTCTTCGTTCTCACCTTGAATAATTACCAAATAAGGAGACGGGCACTAGAAGTAGGAAAACAAGAACAGAGTTTATTACTCATGAGGAGAGCATGTCCTTTGGGACACTCGCATGGTGTCTTCGGGAGGTGCTCTAACAAGTTTCTCTGAGGCTTCGTCTTTTATACACAGGTTTATGGCACACAGGCATCCTTTATTACAATCAACACATTGTATAGTATGGAGGTATTCCAACACGTGGCTACAGTAGGGCCCTTATTCTCCATGCAAATAGGAAGGGCTATCATGCGGCTGAGTGTTCTGCTGATTCCATTGGAATGTGTGTGCCTGATCGAGTCTCAGGGGGTGGGGTGGCCATGATCAATAGTAGCTTCTTCTAAGAGAGACGAGTGCATAAAGTAGTGGGCAATAAACCGTATCCTCGGGCTAAGGGATGACCAGCGGTCCGTGCAAACATTCAGGCTCGGAGGAAGAGGTCATCAAAGGAGGGGTATTCACGGAGGGACAGGAGGTGTTGGTCAGGCGCGGGGTGCGATTCTTAGGGACAGAGTCATGCGGGAGGGGCGGGCTCGTGACTCGCGCATGTGGGAGAGGGGGCAGTCAGGGTGCATGGGGGAATGCTTGCAGGGTCAGGGAAGTGCGCTGATGAGCGAACGTGAACAGGGAGACCATGGTACCTAAAATGGCTGTCATGTACATGTGTGCATGGATCTATGCTGGCGGGATAACACACTCAGTGTTTTCGCGATATCCATACTGCTTACAACAGGGGTGCTATGAACACAAATGAACGCCGCTTATGTACATGCACATTGCTATTTTTAACAGTCGCCGCTTTTTACATAAGCAAGTTCAATTTCTACCTAGTCGATGTGATTGGCGGAATGCAATACATGTTAATTTACACCTGTTGGGTTCTTCATACAAGCCTAGAGATCGGCATAATGTTTAGTCGGTGTAGAACCAAGAAAAATGTTCCGATACATAAAAATCAGCTTCACATTTTCTCTCTAGTGACATCAACATACAGGAAGAACGCTCTGATACCTTCCGACTTGTCAGTACTATAGGGGATTTTGGAAAACTAACCACATGAGTGACCGACGAAACATTTCTTAAAAGGCATTACAAAATGGTTGAGGGAGGTATTCAATTTGATACAAGTAATTTAGTCAGGGGCGAATAGAAAGTTCTGGAAAGGGGGGAGGGTCTTTGTCGCAATGTTTTTTAACATAGTCCGTCTTCTTTTGTTGGCGCTGCTGAGCAGCAGCGGTGGAGCTATAGGTCCAGCTCGGATTCGTCCTTACACGTTGCAGGGTGCGATCAGTCCTCTGCTGTTAGATCACAGTCCTGTTTCCTAACTTATTGTCTTAGGGGTGCCTTATGCTGGGCACCTGCGTGTCTTTCCTTTTCCGTGACAAAATCCCAGTCCATAGTCAAATTTTTATATGAAAGAGTTTGTTGAACAATCGAGGGAGGAGAGGGCGGAGTGGGGCCAGATCTTCGAACACACCAAGGGACCAAGGGAGCAAAGGACAATGAGCAGGCAGGCCCATCAGTCGGAAAAAGGGACGGGGACTTCAGGCACGAGTGGGTCAGCAAGTCGAGGGCTTCAAGGCAGCCCCTTATTCCTTCATCAGCTGAACTTGAAAGTTGTGCCTCGTCCCGCGTCTCGTTGCTCTGCGGCTCCACCTTTGGTCGTCACACGTGCTCCATGATCTGTGGCCAGGCTGTGCGTCACGTCCAGCTCCTCTCCTTTGGCGATTGTATCTTTGAATGGGTGAAAAACAAGTTGTTAGACAAACTGGTCGGGAGAACAGATATACATCTCAATTCCTTCCCTATTCCTGAGTAGGTGGGGGATAGGTTCATCGGTCACAGTCAGAGGTCGTTATTTATGGAGTCTGTAGAAGGGCATTGCATATTGAATTCATAGACTTATTTGGCGTTCATTCGCGATTTATGATAAGAGAAATTGAACTTTTGTACACAATGTATTACGTTACGAAAAATCGAGTCCTTATGGAGAGACTCGTTCTTCCCTTTAACCCAAGTATCGACAATATCACATCTCCTTTCGGGGTCGGCTAATTCTTGCAAGCAGGGGCATTATCATAGGGTTGATCGGGGGCGAGTGAGTGCTTTTGGACAGAGAGCTAGGGTCGATCGGGGGAAGTGGGGTACTCTGGACATCCGCACTTAGGTGCAAGGGGGTGGGGCAATCGGGACATTGGGGATCGCATTTTCTAACGAACTGAGAAACAGAAGACCATTGACGTTATAGTTCCCCTATAAAAGGCCAGATTAGGGGACATCCGTCGTCTTACCCGTCCTTTCCTTCATTACCAACTCGGGTTCTATTGTTTGTAGAAGGGAGGGGTAGTAATATGGTAAGTCTCAATCGTTTTGGGTTTGGTCAATTTTGCTGAACACCTTTGCGTTCGAGGAAACCCAATTATGTTTGTGTCGGAGGGACACAATGCCATCATACAAGGAAAAGAGGAAACGGGGGGGGCTTCTGGAGAGAGGGAGAGAGAGAGAGAGAGAGAGAGAGAGAGAGAGAGAGAGAGAGAGAGAGAGAGAGAGAGAGAGAGAGAGAGAGAGAGAGAGAGAGAGAGAGAGTCGTACTCTAAACGAACCATTCGGTACTCGTATGCCGTGAGGAGAGAGAGACGTGTACAATAATGGTCCATTCAGTGCGCATACAACTTAGAACGGCAGGGGTTAAGTAATGCGTAAACACAAGCGGAGGGACGACGTAGATCCATACATCACGTACACACAAACTCAGACGGGGGAGACAGTACAGATATTACATAAAAAGATCCAAGACAAAACATAAAACAGTTATTGGCCACAATTATCCTTTTCTGTGAGCTGAGCATCTTTATCATCCTAAGTTCTTTTTCTCTTTTTCTTATCTTTTATTCGTTGGCTGCCTCTTGCTGGTGGCTTTGATTGTACACACTTACGCCTTTGGCAACTGGTCATGGACTAACCTGGTCGGGCTAATGCTCACGGAGGTTTATTCGAGTCATTTTTAGCAAGTGCGTTTCCAGGCTGAGACAACAGTTGGTGTCAATTGGAGAGCAATGGGGCAGCTTTTAGTTATATGCCTATGGGGATGTGGAAAAGGAGGTAGTAGGTTTTCAAATATTGGCAATATCCCTAGTCCTCTCGGCGGAGGATACTTGTGAAACCCCTACCTCGAAATACCCTAAACCTTTCCCTACTTAGTCAAACGTAAGAACGCTTAATCATGTGTGTACATTATTCTTCTTTACTTTATTCGGGGTTTGTCGTGGTTAGGTACTGTAATCAGACCCCTTTTCCCGTCTCTTCGTCTGTTGGATCACCGTTTTCGTCGGCATTCCGAGGGGACCTGCAGAGAGAGAGAAAAGGAGGGAAGGGAGAGCAAGCTATATTGATACGCACTCGCGCGCATAAACCCAGAAAGGTTTTTACTTACTGCGTACTCGGCCTATTTCCACAGGATGCAGTCACTGCCAACTGGGGCGTTTAAGCCCAGGTGGACCGTTAGTGTGATTCTTCTTATATAGGTAGCATATAAAGTGTGGGCTAAATACCTGGATCTCCAGCGGTTGCCTTTGGCTGTATAAAAAGGAAAAATACACAACTAAAATTCGACCCTTCATATTTGTAATATTTCTACGCGTTATACCTTTTTCAGCCCTTTATCTAACCGAGCTTAGTCATTCCACCTACATTTCAGTTATATCGAAAAATAGGGATTATTCATTCAAGACTTTATCAATTTACACGGACAACTATAGTTGCTTTCTCAAAAAATCTTTAATAAGAATGTCGATGTATAAATACGGGCCTACAACCCCGTGGACCGGCCATGGAGCAGGCTGGAGCGGAGTCGGTGGTCGTTTATTTCACAATAAAAGTGCGAAAAGCGCAATAAAATCATGTCGAGACTTCAGTGTGAGCGAGTGTCATAAGTGTTGGGCTTCCAACTTTCAATAATCATGATGTGAAAAATTTTAAACAACAATTCATTGTCCGAATGTTCAATCAATACCCATTTGATGTCAATTCGCCGTCTGAACACATAATCAGTACCCATCCAATATCACTTCATTGTCCGAACCTATAACCAGTACCCATCCCATATCAATTCATTTCCCGAACTGACAGTACACATCCTGAATCCATTAATTGTCCGAACATATAATCTGTACATATCCTATATCAATTCATGTGGTTAAAAAAAACCCTTCATACATATCTCATGACACCAGGGCCGAACAATCGGGGTACAACAAGGAGTTTAAAGTTTCATTTGCATCGGCGCCATTTTTTAGTGCAGTCAGGCAGATTCAGGCATAGTCTAAATCTCTACTAAGTCATGGTTGGCCCAGAGCTTCCTTTGGCAGTCCAAAGTTCCGTTAAAGGGAAAAAGAAGGGATCGGTGGTTTGAACCATCAGTCAAAAAGAGGGGGAGGGAGGCAACAATGTTCCTACCGGGTCATACTGTGCTTCCACCGGAACTGATCCGAACTGTGGTCTATAGGACTCTAGTCATTCAAACTGAGACTGGCGCCAGCATGGGAGCGCCGACGTCCTGCGGCTACGTTTCCATCGTTCCGTGGGCAATCATGGCAGTCACTCCCCATCGGGGGTATTTGCGGGAGTCGGGGACTCCCGTGGCTCCTCTAGAATCTTCAAGGTTGTGGAGGACTATGACGGTGGAGTCAACAAGTGACCGGGCCATTCCTTCATGCTGGGCCCGCTCTTGCCAGGTCGATCGCCATTTTGAGAGTTCGGCGGCTACCGGCGATCGCGGGGTCAAATGAGTGGACGGGCTCCCACCTGCCGGGCGAGGCGTTGCAGCATTGCCACAGTGGAAGAACCCTTTTCCGGGCGCCTGGAGCGCTGAGGGTGCCGTTGGGAAGCCTCCACCTGGGGAGGCGGTAGAGGCCTGTTCGCACCGTCTCTCCCTCCCAGTGCACCCCACGGCGTCTCGTTTGACATTTGTTATGGCCGGACCAGGCGATGAGGACGGGGGGAGTCGGAGGCATGTGCAAGACATCCCCCCCCAGAGTTGTCGCAGCAATTATTGAAGAAAGAAGAAATGTCTGGCGTGTTGTCGCTGCCATTACGAAGGAGAAAAGAAACAATGTCCCGTCCGTCTTTGGGCTGGGCCTCCGGTGGATGTCGGCCGGACGCCCCTTGCTCTGGCCCCATGAACGGGCTCCTTGGCTCATCGGCTGCAGCCGGATCTCGTCGGCCCCGGCCCCCGGTCGTTGGTGGCCGGGCCGGGAGAGAATGTGGCGGGACTATCTGCAACTCTCACGGGCCACCGCGGCCGGACTGGGAGAGAGAGGGGAGGGTCGAGGACATAGACATTCCCCCCCCTGCAACTCTCCGGCATTGTCAAGGCAATCCCCTGACCGGATCCCGCTGGCCTCGGCCTCTCCTCCGGCTACACCCTACGTTACGATCTCCTGGCCGACTGTTGGCAGCAGGACCCGCCTTATATGGGTTGCTTCCGGCTGGGCGTGGCCGCAACCCTGCTCCACTTTGGAAGTTTCTAGAGTGGGGGCGGATGTTCTGCTGACTTGCATTTTCCCCAGTTTATCGTTCTTTTTCAGGTTTCTTATTACGGGTTACTAAATAGGTTTTACCATTAAGTATTGTTATCGTTTTCCTTGTTCGTTATTTAATAAAAAGTTCGTTTTTCATCAGTGGCCTACTGAATTCGTTTTCCTATTCCCTTCTTTCCAGGTTGTTCCATGCTAAAGTTTTTCTCTTAACAGGTTACAGTGATCACTTCGTTATTATTGTATATGTCCTTTTTACTAGGGGTGTTCTCTGGTCAGGCCATGTGACCTACCTCCAGTAAATGGTCCGGGTGAGACTGACGTATCAGTCAGTGGGGAGTAGATAGGTATGACAGGTTACAACGGGGGACAAAGGTCCGCATTACCTACCCTTCACTACTTGCAAGGACTAGAGTATGGTGACTTCTGTGCTCGTTTGCAAAAATAGAGAATACCTCCAAAAAGAACCAATTCCAAACAGTCAATGTTTGGACATACAATCAATCAATGAGGAATGAAATAGGTACGACGTGTTAAAGGTTTGCGTTACCTACCCTTCACTGTCGGCAAAGGGAGAGAGAATATTCCTATTCTTCCCCGTTTGTAGGCAGAGAAGATCCTTAAGAGAACCAACTTCGAACAATTTAATGCTCGATTCAATCAATCAATCAATGGGGAGGAAAAAATAGGCACGACGTGTTAAAGTTTTGCGTTGCCTACCCTTCACTATCTGCAAAGATTAAACAGAGTATGGCGACTCTGTGTTTGTTTGCAAATAGAGAATCTCCCAGAAGCAATCAATAGGCAATACTAGTATTTTCAAACAATCAATCAATTTCGCAATTTGTCGTGTGTCACGACCTTACCCGGACCGGACCATGTGGACAGTTCTTCGCCTTCCTTTTTCCAGCGCCCGATCGTTCTCTTTCTCCATGTTTTTACCGCAGCATTCCTGTGGGATTCCAGTCAGGACAATAGGTCACTTGAGAGAGGTCCGTTCGGAATCGGTGAAGCTCATTCAATCGGCAGCCGGACGAGGGCCCTCTCAAGGCAGGTATACTCCAATCATTTAGATGTTCACCCCATCGTCTGGACCTCTCTTACCGGACCTTATGTCGCTGATGGGCCCCACGCGGGCGCCAATTGTAAAAAGTCAGCCCCTATTGCACCCGATGCCCAGGCTGCTGGTGCAGGGCGACTCTTCGTTCTCACCTTGAATAATTACCAAATAAGGAGACGGGCACTGGAAGTAGGAAAACAAGAACAGAGTTTATTACTCATGAGGAGAGCATGTCCTTTGGGACACTCGCATGGTGTCTTCGGGAGGTGCTCTAACAAGTTTCTCTGAGGCTTCGTCTTTTATACACAGGTTTATGGCACACAGGCATCCTTTATTACAATCAACACATTGTATAGTATGGAGGTATTCCAACACGTGGCTACAGTAGGGCCCTTATTCTCCATGCAAATAGGAAGGGCTATCATGCGGCTGAGTGTTCTGCTGATTCCATTGGAATGTGTGTGCCTGATCGAGTCTCAGGGGGTGGGGTGGCCATGATCAATAGTATCTTCTTCTAAGAGAGACGAGTGCATAAAGTAGTGGGCAATAAACCGTATCCTCGGGCTAAGGGATGACCAGCGGTCCGTGCAAACATTCAGGCTCGGAGGAAGAGGTCATCAAAGGAGGGGTATTCACGGAGGGACAGGAGGTGTTGGTCAGGCGCGGGGTGCGATTCTTAGGGACAGAGTCATGCGGGAGGGGCGGGCTCGTGACTCGCGCATGTGGGAGAGGGGGCAGTCAGGGTGCATGGGGGAATGCTTGCAGGGTCAGGGAAGTGCGCTGATGAGCGATCGTGAACAGGGAGACCATGGTACCTAAAATGGCTGTCATGTACATGTGTGCATGGATCTATGCTGGCGGGATAACACACTCAGTGTTTTCGCGATATCCATTCTGCTTACAACAGGGGTGCTATGAACACAAATGAACGCCGCTTATGTACATACACATTGCTATTTTTAACATACTGGTCACTGTGTGAGTGAGTCTGATTCCAATAACCCACACAAAAAAAACAAGAAACCTCTGTGAAAACTGGGGTAACTGCATTTCAACAGTCTGAATGTCTTCGGCATCGAAAGTGTAGAAAAAGGGGATCTGAATGTGGGCCCAGGAGGTCAATGCCCTCCCCCGGCCTGACCACCAACAATAAGCAATGTGGCTTTGTTACTTACATTCTTAGGGATCGTCCACCATAGCCAGTACTGTAGGAATAGATTTCCATGCTGCTTGTTGCCCTTCCACAATCTCTGCTGGATCTGGGTTACCAATTCTCCCCTGCTAGTGGGATTGCTGTCCCCCTGCCTGTGGGGAGGAGGTATCTGATTGTGTGCTCCTGGAGCGGCAAATCTAACCCCAGAACTTGCAAACCTCCACCAGAGATATCAACTGATAAAGTTTGACATTAATAATGCTGTAGGGGTGTCCCCAGGAGTAGTGCAATCCTTTTCCCTGGAGGTGTGTCATCACGGGGCGGAACTCCCTCAGCTTCTGCAGAGTGATCGCTGCTAAGTCCTAAAATGATTTCAGCCTCTGGTCCCTAAAGTGGATGGGGTTCACAAGCCTTGCATAGTATTTCTTCTTTCACTGTAAATTCACTGAGGCCTACTAAGACATCCACTGGGTGGCCCTAACCAGTGAGTGGTGGCCCCACACGGTGCACCCTGTCAATCTTGATGTCAGTGTCCATGGGGGCTCCCAATATAAGGCAGACAAGGTCCCAGACATACCAGAATATTCCCTCCACCTCTGCTTTCGCAGCTACGCCCCTAATTCCAATGTTGTTCTGGCGGGACCTGTTCTCAAGATCTTCCGCATGGGCCTGCGAGTTTATATGTCACTCGCCAAGGTGGATGACCTCTTGCTCCTCCAGCGTCGCGACAAGGTCCCCCTGGGAGTTTACATCTCTCCTGATCCCCCTTGTGTCCTGCGAGAGGTTCCTTTTAATAGGCTCAGGTCATCTCTCAATGAGGTAAACCGGGACTCTAGGAAGGCACATGTGTAGGAGAGTAGGGTCTGCTTCCTATGGTCACCCCCACTTTGCCTTGATTCACTGGTTTTTCGACTCTAGTGTGGCTGTGGGCCTGCCTATCAGACCCACAGCCCAGCTGTTCTCTCTCTAAATTCATACCATGTACTTTAGGTACATATCCAATTGGGTATTGGGTCACCTTTGTGAGCCCCCTGTATAGTGTACCATAGGTACCCAGGGCATAGGTGCATCCAAGGCCTACAAGGGCTGCAGCATGTATTGTGCCACCCCTGGCTGGCCATCAAAACTGACACAACTGGCTGATCAGTAAGCTGGGGCAAGGTTGTGTAATCACCCCTTGCTTAGGTATAGTATTCCTATACCTACCATTATATATAGACACATATATACCTATAAGTCACTCCTATGGCAGGCCTTAACAATCCTGGAGGCAGAGTGCTTGGTTTTATGTGAGATGGTGCTCTAGCATGAGCTGAGTCTGTCTGCAGCTTTTGGAACCATGTCCGTATAGCTGTTCTATGATATAGCCATACCATATACTCTTAAGTGCATTATAATCCTCGCGGTTAATGCTAACTTTGGTTTGGCTTTATCAAAACATGTCATGTAAGGTGTCATACCCATTGGAATACTACCCCCCCACCCCGCCAGTTCTGGCGGTGGGGGTAGCATTCCACCCTTCTAGAGGGAGAAGACATGAAGTTGTAGCTTTACCCGGTTAAAGTTAAACAGAGCCTCAGCATCACAAAATGGATGCTGCTGCCACAGACACGAGTCTGACCTCCTGCTGCTGGACGAAACTCCGGCAGGGGAGGCCTGGACAATAGGTTTCCTGTCTTGGGAGGTGCTGGCACCTCCCCAGACAGCCTGTAGTGTATTGGGGCAGGGTGGGTTGAATGAAATGAGACACTGCCTGGGGCATACAAGGTGCTCCATGCATAGTCCGGTTCAAACCAGTTGCTGGGGCACTCCAGCCCCAGCTATGGCATGAAACTGGACAAAGGGAAAGGGGTGTAACCACCCCCCTCCCAGGTTCCACCCATAGCTGGGACCTAGCAGGTAATCCAGCCCCTTAGATTAGTATAGGAGCTGAGGCTAGAGACTTTAGATTATCCTGAACTCAAACTCTGACACCAAAATCTGGACCTTCGACATTCTACTGCAACTAGAAGACTGAAGATTCTCCCTTGTGGTCAAGGAGTGACCACCCTGTGCAAACAGGCACCACCAGTAACTTGCCAGTTTTGCTTTGTCGACGCTCCAGCCGGATCCCGAAGACTTAGCGATGCAGCCTCTGGACTTCCAGTCTTCTCTGACTTCGACCCACATCCACAGCAAAGCTGAGACCCGTGGTTGACACGAGAGATGTGGGACCAGACACCCTGCAGTACCTGCTTTTTGCTAACTGTGCAGCTTCTGAGGCATCCTTGAAGTTGTGCATTGGGGTTTGAGAAGCCCCAACCCCGAGCAGTATGTGCACCGAAGCTCAGCCCTCCACACTCCACGAGTGCCGCATGGGGCCTGTGCCTGCATTTCTCCTCGACGCATCTTCGCGGTTGCTAGCCCATAGGCTAGTGGCCCTCCTGAAGACATCACTTTAAATCAACACTGCTTGCCTTATTGCTCTGGGCTTGCTCCTGATTTTCTGTAAAGGGAAAGCTCCCCAGACCTTGCTGGTCTGAACAGAAGCCGATCTTCCCTTCCTGCATAGGTTGCCTTTGCCAAGGCTTGTTGACTCCAATCAGGAAGCCAATACCGCCAACAGCGAGATCCTTTGTAAGAAAGTCAGGAGCCAGCTCCTGGTTGTCGTCGATGCCTCCTGGTCCTCGTGGCTGCAGAGATAAGCTTCACATCCTCACCTGATTGCATCTCAACATCGCCTGGTTCCTTCCTGGTCACTGGCTAGGGACCCAGACTCTGTCCCCTCTGCTTTCAGGTTCTTCTTGATTCCGATCCACCCTTGGATCCACCCAGTCATCTTCCTCCTGGTCGCCTGCAGCATCTTCTTGCAGCTCTCCATAGGATTCGACGACAAAACCCGACACAAATCAATCAATCAATCAATCAATCAATCATAGCATTTATATAGCGCACTACTCACCCGGAGGGTCTCAAGGCGCTGGGGGGAGGGGGTCCGCTACTGCTCGAACAGCCAGGTCTTGAGCTGCTTCCTGAAGGCGAGGTGGTCTTGGGTCAGGCGGAGGTGGGTCGGAAGGGAGTTCCAAGTCTTGGCGGCCAGGTAGGAGAAGGACCTTCCTCCTGTGGTGGCTCTTCGGATGCGGGGGACGGCGGCGAGGGCGTGGCTGGTCGATCGGAGCTGGCGTGTGGGAGCATAGAAGTTGAGGCGGCTGTTGAGGTATCCTGGGCCTTGGTTGTGTAGGGCTTTGTGTGCGTGGGTGAGGAGACGGAAGGTGATTCTCTTGTTGACCGGGAGCCAGTGCAGGTCTCTCAGGTGTCCGGAGATGTGGCTGCGGCGGGGGATGTCCAGGATGAGTCGTGCTGAGGTGTTCTGGATCCGCTGGAGTCTCTTCTGGAGTTTGGCGGTGGTTCTGGCGTAGAGGGAGTTGCCGTAGTCCAGACGGCTGGTGACGAGGGCCTGGGTGACCGTCTTCCTGGTCTCGGTGGGGATCCATCGGAAGATCTTACGTAGCATGCGCAGGATGTTGAAGCATGACGAGGAGATGGCGTTGACTTGTCTGGTCATGGAGAGGGATGAGTCCAGGATGAAGCCCAGGTTGCGTGCGTGGTCTGTGGGTTTGGGTGCGCTGCCCAGGGCGGGGGGCCACCAGGAGTCGTCCCAGGCGGAGGGTGCAGATCCCAGGATGAGGACTTCCGTCTTGTCCGAGTTCAGTTTCAGGCGACTGTTCATCATCCACTTGGCAACGTCTGTCATCCCTTTGTGTAGGTTGGCTCTGGCGGTGGCGGGGTCTTTGGTGAGGGAGAGGATCAGCTGGGTGTCGTCGGCGTAGGAGATGATGTTGAGGTTGTGCTGGCGTGCGATGGCTGCGAGGGGGCTCATGTAGACGTTGAAGAGTGTTGGGCTGAGCGAGGAGCCTTGAGGAACGCCGCAGATGACTTTGGTGGCCTCTGATCTGAACGGGGGGAGGTGGACTCTCTGTGTCCTTCCGGCGAGGAAGGAGATGATCCACTCCAGTGCCTTCTCCTGGATTCCGACGTTGCTGAGGCGCTGTACTAGGGGACGGTGGCAGACAGTGTCGAAGGCCGCGGAGAGGTCCAGGAGGATGAGGGCCGCTGTTTCTCCGTTGTCGAGCAGGGCTCGGATGTCATCGGTGGCTGCGATCAGGGCGGTCTCGGTGCTGTGGTTGGCCCGGAAGCCAGACTGCGAGAGGTCGAGGGAGCCGTTCGTCTCGAGGAAGGCGGCCAGTTGCTTGTTGACAGTCTTCTCGATGACTTTTGCTGGAAACGGAAGCAGCGAGATGGGGCGGTAGTTCTTGAGGTCGGTGGGGTCGGCTGATGGCTTCTTAAGTAGGGCGCTGAGTTCGGCGTGCTTCCATCTCTCCGGGAAGGTAGCGGTGTTGATGATGTCCCGCAGGTGGGGTGCGATGACAGCGTCGGCCTTGTTGAAGACATGGTGAGGGCAGGGGTCTGTCGGAGATCCGGAGTGGATGGAGTTCATCGTGTTGACGGTGTCTTCGGTGCTGATCGGGGTCCAGGCGCGGAGGGTGGTTGTGGGGGGGGGTGGTTCGGTCGTGGCGTGCGTCGGTTGAGTGCTGAAGCTGTTGTGTATGTCCGCGATCTTGTTGTGGAAGTAGGAGGCGAGGGAGTTGCAGAGGTCTTGCGAAGGGGTGATGTCGTTGTTTCCGGCATTGGGGTTGGAGAGCTCTCTCACGATGTTGAAGAGTTCTTTGCTGTTGTGTGCGTTGTTGTCTAGTCGTTCCTTGAATGCGGTTTTCTTGGTGGCGTGGATCAGTTGGTGGTGTTTTCGGGTGGCGAGCTTGAGGGCAGTCATGTTGTCCGGTGTTGGGTCTCTGCGCCAGGTTTTCTCGAGTGCTCTACAGTTCTTCTTGGAGCTCTTGAGTTCGTCGTTAAACCATGGTGCTTTCTTGCTGCCGGGTCTGCTCGGCGGGGTCTTCAGAGGGGCGAGGTCGTCTGCGCAGTCGCTGATCCATTTCGTGAGGTTGGTGGTCGCTTGGCTGGGGTTCGTTGTGCTGGTGGGAGGGTTCTTGCTCAGGGAGGTAGCGAGCTGGTCTGTAGTGATCTTGTTTCAGCTTCTGCGGGGAACCTGTTGCTGGTGATGGTGGAGCGTGGTCCTTCTGAAGCTGAAGTGGACGCAGCTGTGGTCCGTCCAGTGGAGTCCCGTGGCGTGGCTGAAGGTGATGTCCTTGCTGGAGGAGAAGATTGGGTCGAGTGTGTGTCCGGCGTAGTGGGTGGGGGTGGTCACCAGTTGCTTGAGTCCGAGGTTGGAGAGGTTGTCCAGCAGGGTGGTGGTGTTGCGGTCGTTGTTGTTCTCCAGGTGGAAGTTGAGGTCCCCGAGGAGGATGTAATCGGCGGAGGGGAGGGCGTGCGGGCTGATGAAGTCGGCGATGTCTTCGCTGAATTGTGTGCGTGGTCCCGGGGGTCTGTAGATGAGAGTGCCTCTGAGGGTGGTCTTGGGGTTGACGTGGATCTGGAAGTGCAGGTGTTCGGTGGGTGCGAGGGTATCGTCGGTGTCGGTCGTGATGCGGATGGTGTTTCTGTGGATGACGGCGATGCCTCCTCCGGTCTGGTTGACACGGTCCCTCCGGATGATCTTGTAGCCGTCCGGGATGGCGATGGCGATGTCGGGCGCTGAGGAGGCGTTCATCCAGGTTTCCGTGAGGAAGGCGACGTCTGGGGCTGTGGTGTCGAGCAGGTTCCAGAGCTCGACGGCGTGTCTGTGGACGGAGCGGGTGTTGAGCAGGATGCACTTCAGGTGGGTGCTGCTGGAGTTCGGCTTGGTGGGTGCTGGTGTAGCGTGGGTCCGGTTGCAGGTGAACTTGCAGGAGTGGCAGCTGAAGGGTCCGTGGGTGCGTCTCGGTGTGGCTCGGTAGCAACCCGGGGTTCGGCCGGTGTTCAGTGCGTTGTGTTCGGTGGCGTCGTAGGTCCGTCGGGTCGGCTTCCGTCGGTGGAGGCCAGGGGCCCTGGTGCTGGGCACGGTCCAGGCGCGGACGGGCGCAGACGGGCTTACCTTTGGCGCGCCTTCGGCGCACAATCGGCGCGCCCACTGCGCGTCAACGCTGCGCGTATGCACGTTTGCCATTTATGGCGAAGTGGGAGGGAGGGCGGAGCAGCTGGGAGGTGGGAGCGGGGAGGGCACAGAAGGTAAGGGGGCGTGGCCGCACCCAGGCGGCGGGAAGCGGGTCGGGGGGCACAGGGGCACAGAGAGCGGCGCAAAACAATGCAAGGCACAAAAAAGGAAAAGTAATGGGCACAGAACAGAAAGGCAAAACGATACAGGCAGCACAGAATAAAGAAATCACACGCAAAATATGACGGCGGGGTCGACGGGGCGGGCTCAGCGAGGCTGAGGACAGTAGCGAGGGGACGCACACGCTACAGCTGGTGGCCGTGCGGCGCGGGGGTGTCCTGAGGTCAGGTTACACTCACCTGCGCTGCACGGTCGCCATTTATGGCCAAGTGGGAGGGAGGGCGGAGCAGCTGGGAGGTGGGTGCGGGGAGGGCACAGAAGGTAAGGGGGCATGGCCGCTCGCAGGTGGCGGGAAGCGGGGAGCGGGAAGCGGGTCGGGGGGCACAGGGGCACAGAGAGTGGCGCAAAACAATGCAAGGCACAAAAAAGGAAAAGTAATGGGCACAGAACAGAAAGGCAAAACGATACAGGCAGCACAGAATAAAGAAATCACACGCAAAATATGACGGCGGGGGGCGGGGTCGACGGGGCGGGCTCAGCGAGGCTGAGGACAGTAGCGAGGGGACGCACACGCTACAGCTGGTGGCCGTGCGGCGCGGGGGTGTCCTGAGGACACAAAAGAACACCTATGCACCCGGCTTCCCTGGGTGAGGTAACTCGAGTACTCCGGTACTCCCGTGGGTAACAACTATCCAAGTGTCCTAGTTTAACTGGGTTTTCCCGAAGTCCACCCAGAAGTGTCCGAAATCAACTACTTTGTAAACTTTATGTTCCCGTTGAAAGTCTATGGTAACTCGCGTGTGTGTTTAGACACTGCACACGCATCCTGTGGGTCTCCTACTTCCTGTCCTTTGGTTGATCAGTGTAGCCCCAGCGATTTCCTAGGCCCGGCCTACTCACCTTTCCTGAAGTGGTTCTTATACCACTTCTTTAGTATATGGTTCGTGAGATCCCTAGGGCAGAATTGTATTTGTGCAACTTATAGTATGCTTATTGAGGAACTTGTGCTGTATCTCGAACTCTGACCTCATAAAGAGTGCAGAGGGGTTGTGTTAGTAATAAATACATATATATTTGATATATACCTTGTGTGGTGTCCTTTCATTTGGTATTCAAGGGATTATTATTGGTAAAACAATTGGCTTCACATGCTCTCTGAAGTGTTAGCCTAAGACTGCTTTGTCCATGCTACCACTAGGATAGCTGGTCTATAAGGTTGACTTTACAACCATCACCATGAGGGTTGTTTGGACTGGTGCAAGGTGATCAATAGAATAGTGAACATCATATACCAGGCCAACTTCTCACAGCATGTTACTGGTGCCACCACTGCACTCTCTTCATTGGTCTCCAGAGGGACTGCAGCATCTGGCCGCTCACCGGTGGAAACCATGGATAGCCTGGACAGCATGTCCTTGAAGGTGTGATCACTTTTTAGTGCAACCTGTTGCCATGCTTGATGGAGCGTTCCAAAGTTATGCTCAATGTCCCCTTCCCCTGTAGGTCCAGTGCAATCTAGTCTTCTTGCAGTGGGGAAGGAGTGAGGCCCCCGGGGCTGATCTGGGCAGCAGTCTGCTTCAGGCAGCATAGGTTGTGCAAACATTTCCAACAGGCTGTCACAGTGAGGAGTGAGGCTGCCACTCTCTAGGCCGTCCACGCAGGCCTCATCATTGTCCTCCACTAGCTCCCGCAGCGAGTCCGGGGTGCAGTGCCCACAAGCTCCTATGTCTCATGTGGTACTCCGTGGTCAAAGCTGGGGAAAGAGGCCCCTCAAATGGAGTGAGGTACCCTCATCATGTGTTGCGATTTCCTGCAGGGAGAAATGAAGGATGTGGGGCCTGGTGTATTCCTCTCCGTGCTGTTCTGTCACTCACCTTCGGTTGGGCATCCACTACGTCTTGCCGCCTTTTGATGGTGTCAGGTGGTCACAATGTATCCCAGGCCCGGGAGCACTGCTACCTCAGCCCACAGCTGCCTCTAAGGTCATCTGGGCCTTACACAGCCTTGTCAGGGAAGTGTGCTTCTCAGGTGTTAAGGGCAACCGCCACCGGCGTGCTCTCTCCCTCAGTAGGCACATCGTATGTCCCAGGAGTCACCTTGCGTCCTCCCGCCCCTCTGCTCCAGTCAGTGACAGTGATCTTCTGCATGTGTTGTTTTCGGAAGGTGCTTCCCCCGCTTCAGTGCCCAGGGCGGTGCGGGGGTAGTCACCAATCCACAGAGCGTATCTGCTCTTCACCTCTCTCCCCTGCCAGGGGTTTCCCAGAGCTATGAGCTACAGCCTCATGGTCTACAGTTGCTGTCTGGCCCAAGATGGCTGGTCCGAGAGTCTACTCTGTCCCAGCATCAAGGTGGCTGGATGCGCTCCCAAGCCCTACCAGCCCCAACACCTGTTTGCGGCCCGGGTCCGTGACACTGCTCTCCGCTGGTGTCAGGCATGTGCATACTCTCTCTGCACTTTCGCACCCCGGCCACTCCGCAAACTGGCCTCCTCAGGTCATGCACCACCGCAATATCAGAATTGACAATTACGCCAAGAGGCTGGTCGATCATCCAGGTTCGAGGTTTGCCGCCCACCACCCCTCCCACGGGTCCTCATAATACTGCCTTTTGAGCTCCGGACACTGACAGCAGCGGTCAGCCGCACTCGAGAAGGAAGCAGGTTTGCTAAACAAAGGTGGGCCGGAGGCCGGTGTTGTGTGGTGGGAGGGGCTGCTTGTGGGCACGTCTGAGCTGTCCAATAGGCCAGGCCGACCGAAGTCTGCTGAAGCCGGGGGATACACGATCCGGAGGGGATACCACATATTACACAACACCGGCACAGAGAAATGGAAAAGCACATCTTACTCAGCCTCCATCTTGGCCGCGCCCCGCCAGTCTAGCTTTAAATTTATAACCCAGTTTCAACTCTTTCAAGCCCTCTTTGGCCAGGTCACTGACAGTTCACAGGTACACTCGTCCAAATTCTAAATTTGTTTATATCTAACATTCGGGAATAGTGACGTGTGTTTTCAATATCATAACAGAGCAGTCGCTCATTAATATAACTGCAAATTATGTTTGTGATACCCTTCCATTTCTCAGATTCAACATCCTGTTTTGAGCTAAAAGTAATCAAATGTATGGATGTTGCATCAAACATAAACACAACATTTTTCCGCAAAATGTCTGTAATAGAAACTCACTCTTCACCCACATTAAAAATAAATTAAAGAAAAACCAGACAAGACTCTCTGCAGTACAGAGCTGGCTTAGAAGGCCCCCTTAAAGGCTGGGGCCCTGGGCCAGAGTCCACTTTGTCCATGCCTTAAAACGTCTCTGGTTCAACTGCAGATAAATAGGAGAGGAATAAGGAGTTGGACATTTTGACTCACCAATGTCCAGGAATAGATATTCACCATGGTTAGGTTGTTCTGCTGAGCTGTTGACCTATTGGGCTGTTAAGTTATTAACTTGTCGAGTTCACACCAAGAAAGTTAAAGCATCAGAGCTTTTCACACATTTATGGCATGTTGCTGCTGTCTTTATTAGATTTGAGAAAGTTTGTTTGCATCCTTAACCATGTTTGCACATCAGCATAGCTTGGTTAGGTAAACACAGCTATAACAGTTCATTACAATCTCCAGTATCAGTTGATTAAATCACTTCTGCTAAAGGTGACTATTGAAACAGCCTAAAAGGAATAATAATATCCAGTACTACGCATAGGTTTTCTTTTTAATGTATGCTGTTCTAATTGGGTGTATGTATAGAGCATGGACTTGGACCCAGAACACAATAAAATACTTTTCATAGTAGTTCGCATTGTAGAATGCACACACATTCTTAAGGAGCCTGTTGTGCTAGGCATAAAAAAACAGTACATGAATAGGAAAAAACAAAACAAAAATTCAGTACAGTATTGGCCAGCTGAAGGGAAGATGCTGTGGACTGAATAGTTGCAGGTGGCAGGGAAGAACACTGCCAAAATATGTATTTTTACATATTTCCTTGATTCTTGCATGGAAAGTTTGAGAAGTCACTGAAGATTACGTCAGAGTTACAAGACATAGACAAAGAATGTTTGAATCAGTTTCTGTTTTTATGTCTTTTGGGTTTCAAGATTTGTGATGAATGTGCTGTAAACATTGCTGTGAGAGGCGGGGAATGGAAAGTGGGTTTGTGTAGAGTATATCATTTAGTTGTGTATGCCAAAAACAAGAACAGGAGAAAGCCCGTTAACCCAGTTGAGACCCAAGTAATTGTATATAAACAAGAATCAATGTCTCAACCGGTAATCATTTAGTAAGGCAGATGCAAATTAAGAGAAACAAAGCAATATGAGAGCGACGGTAAAAAAGGGAGACCACAAGGGAAATGTAAAGAGGAGGTAAATCTTGTTTGGAATGCAAGTAGTTATATCAGCACTACATTACAATATATGCATAGGTAACCCAATAGTAGATGTACGCATACGTGCTCATGAAGGTGAACAGTGCAATGACACAAGGCAAGATGAAGAAACAGCATAAACAGCGCAAAAATACAATTGAGTTGGAGGTCACGAAAACAGCTAGCAGGTTAATTTTACAGAAAGGATTTCAACTGTTTAAAAAGACCTGGCTCTTCGCATCCATCCCAGCGCTTTCCTTATCCACATAACCCGGTTCTGATGATGACCGGAAATTGTATAAGTCGAAACGCCGTCGACCCTCCAGCGCAATTGTGGGCGTTACTGTGGTCTCCTTAAACAGTTGAAACCCTTTCTGTAAAGTTAACTGCTAACTGTTTTCGTGACCTCCAAATCAATTATATGTTTGCACTATTTACGCTGTTTCTTCATCTTGCCTAGTGTCACTGTGCCGTACTCCTTCCCAAGCACGTATGTGCACACCTACTATTGGGTTACCTATGCATATATTGTAATGTAGTGCTGATATAACTACTTGCATTCCAAACAAGATTTACCTCCTCTTTACATTTCCCTTGTGGCCTCCCTTTTTTACCGTCTCTCTCATATTGATTTGTTTCTCTTAATTTGCATCTGTCTTACTAAATGATTACCTGTTGAGACCTTGTTTCTTAGCTGTTTTTGCATCATATATTTAGGGGCATATTTGTGAATGTTTTGCGTAGCCCTTACGCCATGCAAGGACGCGCAAGGGCAACACAAAACCAAAATCTAATTTAATAAGCCAGTCAAAACCACCTTGCGTGGCCCTGCATGGCTTGATCTACACAGAGAAACGAACCACAGTGCAAATTGCTGTATTACGTCATTCCAGGGAGGCGTTCCATTGGTGGAACTGTGAAAAAGTCAGCCCATAACGCACCGGATGCCCAGGCTGTTGGCGCAAGGCGCCTCTTAGTTCCCATCGTAAATAATTACCAAAATAAAGAGACGGGCTCTGGAAGCAGGAAAACAAGAACAGAGTTTTATTTCTCATGAGGAGAGCCTGTCATTTCGGACACTCGCATAGTGTCTTCAGGAGGTGCTCTCACAAGTTTCTCTGAGGCTTCGTCTTTTATACACAGGTTTATGGCACACAGACATTCTTCATTACAATCAAGACATTGTGAAGTACGAAGATATTCGTACTTCAGCCCCCTCCATACAATAGGAGGGGGCTGTCACGCAGCTGAGTGTTCTGCTGATTCCTTTGGAATGTGTGCGCCTGATCGAATCTCAGAGGGTGGGGAGGTCATGATCAATAGTAGCCCCTTTCAAGAGAGGCGAGTGCATACAGTAGTGGGCAATAAACTGTATCCTCAGGCTAAGGGATGACCAGCGGTCCATGTAGACAATTAGGTTCAGAGGAAGAGGTCATCAAAGGAGAGATATTCATGAAAGGAAGGATCAGTGTGGAAAATCGAGCGTAGAGAAAAGGGTTTATCAGAAGAGGGGTATTCATGGAAGGAAAGGAGGTGTTGGTCAGGCACGGGGTGTGATTCTCAGAGACAGAGTCATCAGGGAGGGGAGGGCTCATGACTTGTGCATGTGAGAGCGGAGGGGCAGCCAGGGTGCGTGGGGGATGCTTGCAGGGTCAGGGAAGTGTGCCGACGATCGATCGTGAACAGGGAGACCATGATACCTAAAATGGCTGTCGTGTACGTGTGTGCATAGGTCTATGCTAGCGGGATAACACAGTCAGTGTTTTAGCGATATCCGTTCTGCTTACAAGGGGTACTGTGAACACAAATGAACGCCGCTTATGTACATACACATTGTCATTTTCAACAGTCGCCGCTTTTTTTCATAAGCTAGTTCAGTTGTATACGGTCGATACGATAAATAGAATGCGGTACATGTGAATTTATATTTGTTGTGTTCTTCATACAAGTCTAGAGATTGGTATAATACTAAGTCGGCGTTAATAAAGGAAAACGTTCAGACACATTATAGAATCATGTTCCGACTTTCTCTCCGGTGGCATCAACATACAGTAGAAAGTGCTCTGATACCTTCGGGTCTTGTCAGTACTATAAGAGACTTTTGAAAAACTAAATACATGAGTGACCGATGAAACATTTTAAAAGGCAATACAAAATGGTTGAGGGAGGGATTCAATTCGATACAAGCAATTAGTCAAGGGGTGAGTAGAAAGTTCTTGAAAGGGGGATGGTCTTTGTCGCAATGTCTTTTAACAGAGTCCGTCTTCTTTTGTTGGCGCTGCTGAGCACCGGCGGTGGAGCTATAGGTCCAGCTCGGATTCATCCTTACACGTTGCAGGGTGCGATCAGTCCTCTGCTGTTAGATCACAGTCCTGTTTCCTAACTTGTTTTCTTAGGGGTGCCTCAAGCTGGGCACCTGCGTGTCTTTCTTTTTCCGTGGCAAAACCTCATTCTATAGTCAAAAGTTTATGCGAAAAGGGTGATGTTGTTGAATAATCAAGGGAAGAGAGGGCGGAGTGGGATCAGATCTTTGAGCACACCAAGGGACCACAAGGAGCGAAGGATGACGAGCAGGCAGGCCCATCGGTCGGGCTCAAAAGGGACGGGGACTTCAGGCACGAGTGGGTCAGCAAATCGAGGGCTTCAAGGCAGCCCTTCATTCCTTAATCTGCCGAGTTTGAGAGTGGTGCCTCGTCCCGCGTCTCGTTGCTCTGTGGCTCCATCTTTGGCTGAGGTCACACGTGCTTCATGATCTGTGGCCAGGCCGTGCGTCACGTCCAGCTCCTCTCCTCCGGTGATTGTATCTTTGAATGGGTAGAAAACAAGTTTTAGAAAAACTGGCAGGAGAAGACATTTATAGATCTCAATTCCGTCCCCAATCCTATGTAGGTGGGTGATAAGTTCATCGGTCATAGTCAGAAGTCGTCACTTATGGAGTCTGTAGGAGTGCATTGCTATTGAATTCATAAACCTGTGTGGCGTTCATTCGCGACGTATGGTGAGAGAAATTGGACTTTTATACATGGTGTATTATTTCAAACTCAAAATCGAGTCCTAATGTAGAGACTCGCCCTTCCCTTTAACCCAAGTATCGACAATCTTACATTTCCCTTCGGGGTCGGCTAACTCATGTAAGCAGGGGTGTTATCGTCATGAAGAAGGGGGAGGGGACAGATGTTAAACATGCTTTTCTTTGGGGAGCGACCGTTAATCAAGGTCATCAATTACGCTTCGAGGGTAGCTGACATGAAGCTGGGGTTAATCGGGGGAAACGGGGGCGCTTTGGACAGGGAGCTGGGGTCAATCGGGAGAAGCGGGGGTGCTTTGGACATCCGCACTTAAGTGCAGAGGGGTGAAGTGATCGGTGCATTGGGAATTGCATTTCTAGCGAACTGGAAAACAGAAGGCCATTGACGTTATAGTCCCCCTATAAAAGGCCAGATTAGGGGACATCCGTCGTCTTACCTGTCCTTTCCTTCATTACCAACCCGGGTTCTATCGTTTAGCAGAAAGGAGAGGTAGTAATATGGCAAGTTACAATCGTTTTTAGTTCCTGTCAATTTTGCCGAACACCTTTGTGTTCGAGGAGACCCAATTAAGTTTTGTGCCGGGGGGGGCACAACGTCACCATACAAGGAAAGAGGGAACAGGGGGCTTTTGGAGAGAGAGAGAGAGAGAGAGGAGAGAGAGAGAGAGAGAGAGAGAGAGAGAGAGAGAGAGAGAGAGAGAGAGAGAGAGAGAGAGAGAGAGAGACCGCACTCTAAATGGTCCATTCGGTACACGTATGACATGGAGAGAGAAAGAGAGAGAGAGAGAGAGAGAGAGAGAGAGAGAGACGTGTACAATAATGGGTCATTCAGTGCGCGCACAACACAGAACAACAGGGGTTAAGTAATATGGAGACACAGGCAGAGGGATGACGTAGCTCCATATATTACGTACACACATACTCAGGTGAGGGAGACAGTACATGTATTATATACAAAAATCCAAGACAAGACATATAACCGTTATTGGCCATAATGATCTCTTCCTGTATGCTGCGCATCCTTAGCATCCTACGCTCTTTTTACCCTTTTCTTTCCTTTTATTGTCGGCTGCCTTTACTGGTCTTTGTGGTTGTACACACTTACGCCTTTGGCAACCAGTCAAGAACTAACCTGGTCGGGCTAATGTGTTTCCAGGCTGAGGCAACCGTGGGTGTCAGTTGGGGGAACAATAGGGCAGCTTTGAGTTTCCGGTCCATGAGGGTGCGGAAAGGATGTAGTAATTTCCAAACACTGACAACATTCCTAGTCCTCCAAGCGGAGGGTACTAGAGTAAACCTCACCTCAGAATATTCTTTAAACCTTTCCCTATTTAGTTAAGTGTAGAGTGCTTAATCATGAGTGCACATTATTTTTAGTTGTATTATTCGGGGTGCGTAGGCACCATAATCGAACGCCTTTTTCCTATCTCTTCGTGCGTTAGATCACCATTTTCTTTTTCGTATTTTTAATCGATGTTCCAAAGTGACCTGCAGAAAGAGGGAAAAAGAAGGGGGCTGGGGCAGCATTTAAAAACACATCAGTGCGCATAAACCCGAAAAGGCTTTTACTTACTACATACTCGGTCTATCTCCACGGAACGCAGTTCTTGCCAACTCGGCATTTAAGCCCAGATGAACCTTTTAGTGTGGGAGAGATGATTATCGGAAGCCGGTGGATAGCATAGGTCACCCAAGTGTGGTATTACGGACCGTATGTAGGGAGGCCAGGTGGCACTCCTTCGGGGCGACTTAGGGACATTTTAGCACAATTTTCCTGATACAGGTAGCATATAAAGTATAGACTGAATTCCAGGGTCTTTTAGCGGTTGCTTTAGGCTGTACAAAAATGTGCAAAATACATACAACAAAAACCTGGACCATTCATATTTGCAATATTTCTGCGTACTATACTTTTTAACCCTTAACTAATCGAGCTGAGCCATTTCACCTGTAATTCAGTTATATCGGAAACAGTGGTCAGTTATTCGAGACTTACCAATTCACACGTGACAACTACGTACGTTTTTCTCCGAAAATCTTTAATAAAAAATGTCGGTGCATAAATATGGGCCTACAACCCTGTGGGCCGGCCAAAACTGTACATGTGGGGGTACTTATTAGTGCAAAACCTAATGGAGTCGGTGGTCATTGAAAAATGTGCGACAAGTGCAATAAAATCATATCGAAACTTCAGTGTGAGCGAGTATCATAAGTGTTAAAATTCGAACTTTCAATAATCATGATGCGTCAAAACTTACCAACAATTCATTGTCCGACTGTTCAATCGGTACCCATCTCATGTCAATTCATTGTCCTTCATTGTCCGAACACATAATCAGTACCCATCCCATATCAATTCATTGTCCGAACTGACAGTATACATCCTATAACAATCCCTTGTCCGAACATATAATCAGTACACATCCTATATCAATCCATATGTTTAAAAACTACATACATATCCCATGACACCAAGGCTGAGAAATCGGGGTACAACAAGGAGTTGAAAGTTTCATTTGTACCGGCGCCATTTTGGGTGCATCCAGGCAGATCCAGGCATAGTCTAAATCTCCACTAACTCGTGGTTGGCCCAGAGCCTCTTTCGGCAGTCAAAAAGTTCCGTTAAAGGGCAAAAGAAAGGATCGGTGGTCTGAACCATCAGTCAAAGGGGGAGGGAGGCAACAATTTTCCTACCGGGTCATACTGGGTTTTCACCGGAACTGATCCGAACTGTAGTCTGCAGGATTTTAGTCATTCAGATTGAGGCTGGCGTCAGCATGGGAGCGCCGACGTCCCGCGGCTACATTTTCATCGTTCTGCGGGCAGTTATGGCAGTCATTCCCCATCGGAGGTATCTGCGGGGGTCGGGGACTCCCGCGGCTCCTATAGAATCTTCAAGGTCGAGGAGAACTTTTATGATGGTGGAGTCAACAAGCAACCGGGCCATTCCTTCATGCTGGGCCCGCTCTTGCAAGTTCGACCGCCATTTTGAGAGTTCGGCAGCTACCAGCAATCGTGGGGTCAAATGAGCAGACGGGCTCCAACCTGTCGGGCGAGACGTTGCAGCATCGCCACAGTGGACGAACCCTTTGCCGGGTGCGAGGAGCGTTGGGGGTGCAGCTGGGGAGCCTTCACCTGGGGAGGTGGGAGAGGCTCGTTCGCGCCGCCTCTCCCTCCCGGTGCACCCCACGGCGTCTCGCTTGACATTTGTTATGGTCGGACCAGGTGATGAGGACGAGGGGGGGGGGTCGGAGGCATGTGCAAGACATCCCCCGCCCAGTGTTGTCGCAGCCATTATTGAAGAAGCGGGGACGCCTGGCACGTTTCGGACCGGGCCTACAGCCGATGGCGGCCGGACGCTTCTTCGCCCTGGCCCCAGGAACGGGTCCCGTGGTTCATCCCGGGAACAGACCTTGGTGCGTGGTGCCGCCTTCGGGCTATTCGCGTAGTGGCCTCTCCACCCCCAGGCCTCTAATGGAAGCCGGCCTAGGCTGTCTGAGAGAGGGGGGGTCGGGGCATGGACATTCCCCCCTACAACTCTCCAGTGTTGTCGCAGCCGCCACCGCGGCCGGATCCCGTCGGCCCCGGCCTCTCCTCAGGCCCACCTCATGCGATGACCTCCGGCCGACGGCTGGCAGCAGGACCCGCCCTACATGTGTTGAAGATCTCGTCTTCCAGCTGGGCGTAGCCGCAAACCAGTTGCACTTTGGGAGTTTCCAGAATGGGGGCGGATGTCTGCTGACTTGTATCTTTCCCAGGTTGCCGTTATTGGGGCGTGGCAGGCGGTGGGACAGACATGTTTGGAGCAGTGAGGGGCGATGAAGCCTTGTTGCCTCGTGGCCGTCGCAATGTCAAGCCTGGCTTCTCTTATCATTTTCATGTTTCTTATTACGGGCTTATTTCTAACGTTTCTTGTTTCTAGGACAATCATATGTTTTATCATTAAGTATTGTTATCGTTTCCTTATTCGTTATTTAATAAAAATTTCATCAGTGGCCTACTGATTTTGTTTTCCTATTCCTTTCTTTCTAGTTTGTTTCATGCTAAAGTTTCTGTTAACAGGATACAGTGATCACTTCGTTATTATTGCATATGTCCTTTTCACTAGGGGTGCTCTCTGGTCGGGCCAGATGACCTACCTCTAGTAAATGGTCCGGGTGGAACTGGTTTATCAATCAGTGGGGAGTAGATAGGCATGACAGATTACAGCGGGGGACAAAGGTCCGCATTACCTACCCTTCACTACTTGCAAAGACTAGACAGAGTATTTCTTTTCTATGTTATTTGCAAACAGAGAATACCTCCAAAAAGAACAATTCCAAACAGTCAATGTTCGGACAACCAATCAATCAATGAGGAACGAAATAGGCACGACGGGTTACAATGGGGGCAAAAGCCTGCGTTACCTACCCCTCACTATCTGCAAAGGGCGAGAGAATATTCCTATTCTTCCCCGTTTGTAGGCAGAGAAGATCCTTAAGAGAGCCAACTTCGAACAATTCAATGCTCGATCAAACAATCAATCAGTGGGGAGAAAAATAGGCATGACGGATTACAATGGGGGACAAAAGTCTGCATTACCTATCCTTCACTATTTGCAAAGAGAGAGAGACGTTCCTATCTGTCGCTGTTTGCAAACAGAGAATGTCTCCAAGAGAACCAATACTTCAAGTAGCACCCAAGGCTAAATGAACCAATCAATGAACAATACCAGTATCTAAATACCGTTTCCAATATCAACAATCAATCAATCAATCAGATGGGTAAAGCCATCCTACCAATCAGACGTAAAGACGTCCTACTTAACCTTACCCGGACCGGACCGTGTGGACAGTTCTTCGCCTTCCTTTTTCCAGCGCCCGATCGTTCTCTTTCTCCATGTTTTTACCGCAGCATTCCTGTGGGATTCCAGTCAGGACAATAGGTCACTTGAGAGAGATCCATTCGGAATCGGTGAAGTTCATTCAATCGGCAGCCGGACGAGGGAGGCAGGTATACTCCAATCGTTTAGATGTTCACCCCATCGTCTGGACCTCTCTCACCGGACCTTATGTCACTGATGGGCCCCGCGTTGGGACGCCAATTGTGGAAAAGTCAGCCCATAACGCACCGGATGCCCAGGCTGCTGGCGCAAGGCGCCTCTTAGTTCCCATCGTAAATAATTACCAAAATAAAGAGACGGGCTCTGGAAGCAGGAAAACAAGAACAGAGTTTTATTTCTCATGAGGAGAGCCTGTCATTTCGGACACTCGCATAGTGTCTTCAGGAGGTGCTCTCACAAGTTTCTCTGAGGCTTCGTCTTTTATACACAGGTTTATGGCACACAGACATTCTTCATTACAATCAAGACATTGTGAAGTACGAAGATATTCCAACACGTGGCTACAGTAGGGGCCCTGATCCTCCATACAATAGGAGGGGGCTGTCACGCAGCTGAGTGTTCTGCTGATTCCTTTGGAATGTGTGCGCCTGATCGAATCTCAGAGGGTGGGGAGGTCATGATCAATAGTAGCCCCTTTCAAGAGAGGCGAGTGCATACAGTAGTGGGCAATAAACTGTATCCTCAGGCTAAGGGATGACCAGCGGTCCATGTAGACAATTAGGTTCAGAGGAAGAGGTCATCAAAGTAGAGATATTCATGAAAGGAAGGATCAGTGTGGAAAATCGAGCGTAGAGAAAAGGGTTTATCAGAAGAGGGGTATTCATGGAAGGAAAGGAGGTGTTGGTCAGGCGCGGGGTGTGATTCTCAGAGACAGAGTCATGCGGGAGGGGAGGGCTCATGACTTGTGCATGTGAGAGCGGAGGGGCAGCCAGGGTGCGTGGGGGATGCTTGCAGGGTCAGGGAAGTGTGCCGACGATCGATCGTGAACAGGGAGACCATGATACCTAAAATGGCTGTCGTGTACGTGTGTGCATGGGTCTATGCTAGCGGGATAACACAGTCAGTGTTTTAGCAATATCCGTTCTGCTTACAACAAGGGGTACTGTGAACACAAATGAACGCCGCTTATGTACATACACTTTGTCATTTTCAACAGTACGTGGGTGTTCCCCCGCATCCACGCATACATTTTGATGCATTCCTTGATTTACCAACTCTGGGAATGCTTAAAAATGACACAACTCTGCTGCGGTGAAATACCTTTATTTCTCCTCATTGTTTCCTCTTTCTATGTGTGCTGCATTATACAGCACACATAGAAAGAGGTAATAGCATCACAGGATTGGTTTTGTGCAGGAAGGTGCCCCTAAGGACCTTTTCAGTAATGACATCCCTTCTCTCTCCCAAAAAGATATTCCGGAAGAGTACTCTTAACCATAAAAGGATAAAGAGGTCAATAGGAAAGTAGGAACTGCTTTCATGATTATCCCCACTTTTTGCTGGTGTTATTCTGTTTTCTGACAAGTCTGACTGGGATCCTTCTAATATATCACCCCAGTCACTATGCTTCCTCTCTACATTTGACAGTGTTAAGTACTTTGGTACCTTCCCAATTGGCTACCGGTGTACCCATGTAAGTCCCTAGTAAAAGGTACTAAGGTAATCAGGGCATAGGTACACCAGGGGTCTCCCATGGGCTGCAGCATGTATTATGCCACCCATGAGAGACCCTTCAAACTGTGACTACAGACATGCCATTGCAGCCTGTGTAAATTGGTGCTAGCACCACGTACAAAAGATATAAATTTCCTTATATCCAAGGTCACTGCACTTAAAACCTATACGTAACCCCTATGGCAGGCTCTTCAGTCCTGTGGGCAGGAAGCTTGGTTACTAGTATGAGGGAGCCCCTGCATGAGTCGGGCCCCTCTATAAACCTCAGAGTCGATTCTCCATAGTTTGTAAGTGCTGCCCGCAATTTTGTACATATAGTGGACTTCAAGTCAAATTCGAGACGTCTAACTATATATTGTCTGCACCAAAAATGGTCATGTTTGGTATCAAACATGTTGGAATCCCATCCCAACACCAATTCCAGTGTGGGATTTGGGATCCCATGTACTGAGGGGTTCCCCTAGGGTGCACCCCCTGTATTCTTGATACCATCCTTTCAGGATCTAACAGCAAGCAAGTGCTGCTGCCAACCACAGACACGATTCTGCTCTCCTGCTTCTGAGCCAAGCTCGAGCAGGGGAAGGAAGATCAATAGATTTCCTGTTGCAGCGAGGTGTGACCACCTACTCAGAAAGGACTTAGTGTATTAGGCTGGGGTGGGTACACTTGCCAGCACCACCAGTCTGCTTTGCAGAGCACATTTGGTGCCTTTCTTGAATACTTCAATTTAAGCCAGTTTAGGGAGCCCCGGCTCCGCTCGGGGTGAAAGTGGACAATGGACATGGAGGTATCCTCCCCTCTGTCTGGCCCCTCCTCTCGGAGTGTCCCTTGAAATGTACCAACCCTTTCCCTAGGGTACTAAAGTGCTTACCTATGGGTGGCTCTTCAGATTCATTGTAGTACAAGATTCAAACCCAAAACCACTTCAACTTCTACCCTCTGGGCACTTTGGACTTTGTTGGACTTTACCTTGAAACCAAGACTGCACCAAGGAATACTCCTGCTGCTCCTGGTCTCGTCGTCCTGCCAGTTTTCTGTATCGTCTGTGCTTGTGCTTCATCCAAGTTCCTCTCCAGGCCTATGGACATCAAAGACACCCAAAAGAATCTCCCTTGGAGTGAAAGAGTCACTCCCCTTTATCTGCAGGCACAGTAATCAAGCTGACCAGTCTGCTGCTCCTGATGTCCTACGAACTCCAAAAGGCTCAGCAATACAGGGCATTGTTCTGCAATTGCCTTCAGGCCTTCACTGTCTTTTTAGAAAGTTTGAGGCCAGTATCCCTCGTCGGAACTGCTGGAGCAGAACCCCTGTGCACTGCACTGACTTGCTGTTGCCAAAGCTTGTTGACTCTGCCCTCAGAGATCTTTGGGCTACAAGAAGCATCAGCCTCCAGCATCTCTTCCTGCCAAGATCTTTGTCCTCACTGCATCTTCTGCACTGTAGGCCTGAATCTTTGGTGAGCTATTCATGGTCCTCTCGTTACTCTTATGTCTTCGACCTGCGGGTCCTCTTTAGGGTCTTCTTTGGGTTCAGTGGGATATCCAGCTTGCTCGAGCCTGCTCTGACTCTCCCACATTTTGTGAGTCCCCCAGACCTTGCTGGTCACAACGCGGCACCTTCTTTATTTACCACATCTGTTGCTGCTGCCAAGGCTTGCTGGTGCTCCCGGTGGACACCGACCCCCTGGTTCTTGCCTTCTGACATGGGAGAGCTTGTCAATTGCTCCTGGTCTTCCCCACCAGCACCTGGACCTCACAGATGCAGCGGCAAGGTCATTGCCATCATTGCTGCATCTTCTATCATGGGTTGTCATTGGACTTCCATGCCTCCTGGCCCCTCCTTAGTGGCATAGACTCTGTCCCCTCTGCTTGCAGGTACTCCTCTTCAAGAATCCATCCTTATATTCCACCGGACTCTTTCACCTTCTTCGCCAGAGGCATCTTTTCTGAAGTCCTACATTGTGGTCTATGGCATATCTGACGTCACTTCACACCTATGCACCCGGCTACCCTGGTGTAGGTATACTGATTCCTGGGGTGCCCACAGATGTGGTGACTCTCCAACCTTCCATCTTCCATGGGGTTTTTCAGGGTCCACTGGGAAGAGTCCTTCTTCCTAAAAACTGCAACTGCGACATTCCCATTAACTTGCATTGAGTACACAGCTGTATTTCCACTCTGCACACAGCCTCTGTGGGGTTTCTGGGTACTTACCTGGGGTGGTTCCTTCTGTCCCGGCTCTTCTGAGTGTTCTGGCTCAAGTCCGGACTTGAGTCGCAGTTCGCATTCCACTTCTTTAGTGTATGGTTTGGTCTCCCCCGGGAGACCACTGTTTATTTGTGCTTACTTACCTGATTTACACTTGAAATATTGTGTGTATTGTGTTGATATCTCCGGGTAGGAGATATATCAATGTGTTAGTGAGTGTGTATAATAAAGTTAACTATTTTTATAACTACACTGTGTGGTTCTTTTTTTGTTTAACCTACACTTTATGATTAGTTCTGGTTAAACAAGTTGCTTAACATTCCTTCTGGACTAAGCTCCTTCTGGACTATCACCCTTTTGCAGGGAACATCACTGGAAAACCAGCGATGTTCCCTGGAAATGGGCGATAACCTCGCTATCTCTGGAATTTCAATCGCCCTGGAGAAACGCGTTGTTAATAACGCGCTACCAGGGCGATAAATTCCAGAGATAGCCTGCAATACGAAATTTATCGCTAAGCACTGCCAGCAATAATTATCGCTGGCCGTTGATAATATGCCCCAGAGTGTTTTCTATGGTTGTCTAAGACCACTAAACACACAATAAGGGTTGTCTGGATAAGTGCAAGGTGCTTCACTTACATAATGTGCACCATATACTAATCCAGCCTCCTACAAGGTAATTATCACTACATTGAATCACCAGAAGGACACAGTTAAGCTTCCAATGTGAAAACCATCAGACTATGCATCTCTCCTCTCTCCATCTTTCTACAAATTAAAAAAGGATTCAAAGAGGAAGATGAACAGGATGTATCACATTGGGAAACAATGAGTCTCTGAAAGCTGGATGATGAGTAAACAAAAGTGTGGTCTGTGGAGTGTTTCTCAGATCTCATAACCAAGAAAGCTTTTGAGGGAATGCCCTGCATTCACAAGGTACTACAGTGTGGAAATCTCTTCCCTTGTTCCTTAAACTTCAGAACATTTTAGGAAATATCGAAAGGTGTCCAGACTTGAGTACTTATTTTTCTTCACTTGTCATATTCATGTAGATGTCGTCTACCTATTGGTGTAGGGAGATGTCTTGTTGAGTACGTTGCTCCGCCAGTGGTTGTAAGTATACACTGCACATCTGAGGTGTGAGCATGGAACCCTGGGGGTCACTGCCGGTTACTTGGAATGGAGGTTATTAATAGATGCCATTTAAACAATGTGATATTTGATGACTGAAAGGGAATTGAAGATTCTTGGAGCCTAGTTTGCTAAACTGTTGGTGAATCTGAATTTCAAAGACTTTAGGTAAATTATGTCCTTCTCTGAGACTTTACAGTACAATTCCTGTATTGCACTAACAGAAAAAGAACAGTAGCGGTCATAGATTTCAAAATACCTGTGGCTGTCCTATATCTAGTGCCCAGGGGTGCTAGGGACGTGTGTTGTATTACAGAAGGGGTCTCAGATGCTAGAGCGCCCCTTCTGCAATACAGACAGCATCAAAGCACATATAGTACTGGGGCGATCTCAAGGGAACACTTCCTCATTTGCTTGCAAATGAAGGAAACGCTTTGACTTTATACTTGTGCAGTATAATTGATGTGGCTGCAGAGGCAAAAAGGCAGTCTGAAGGCATACTGACTGTGCTCCACAAAGAGTTGGGGCTCAGTCAGCACACCCCTTATGGTGCATCTCTGGAGGGGGCAATGGGGCATGGACCCCCACAAAATCTCTCTGCTGCTCCCTCCTGAGGGAGGATCTCGGTTCCAACCTGGAAGTGCAGGCAGTTGCCACTGGCACAGTGAAAGACATACTGGCTGCTTCAAGCAGCCGCTCTGCATTTCACTAATGCACTGCCCCTAGAGCAGTATGCATTTGCAACTGCCCTGAAGGTTGCCCACTAATTCTAATGGGGCACAATGCCCTTGTTTGCATCCAGTGAGCATATTTAAATGTGTGTCGTGGTGTACACAGGTATAGTGTGCCTGTTCTCTAGTTCAGGCCCAGCTTAGTCTTCCTTCAGTATAGTTTCCCAATCAACTGTGTATATAATATTGTGTAATAATATTAGAATCTGGACTTGCAGACAGAAGCCAGCAGTAAAGAGAGTAAAATAATATGGCAGTATGTTCTTTCCTTTGTGACATAAATACCAAATAATATTTGACACCGTCTAGGAAATATGCAATAAGTCCTCTGAGATTCTGATCACATGGCATAGCTGCACAACTAAAATCTTATCTTTCTTCAAAAGTGGGCATTTTAATTACAGTGGCATTCTTGCTCACTGCCAGTGTCTGAGGCCCTTCATTTTAGCAACAGTGTAGGTTAACATATTGCCATTTTCTAGTTCCCTGGGGTGATTACCATTGGTGACTCCACTGGACAATTGATTTTGTTCCCCTAACATTTACTGCTAGACAGAGCACAGTAAAAGGGCAATTTAGTTCTACTGTGTTGAAATTCTTTAGACCATTGCATCAGATTTACTTCCTCCACCAAGGCAATGTAATTTTAACACCAGAATGGTGCTGGTTTTTCTGTCATAAAGGCCAAGTCTGCCATCAGATGTGCAACTGAATGAGAACACTGGTGGAAAATCTTCCAGTGCCCTTATCTTTCAGCAATATTTCCACCAGTGTGAGAACTGGAAATGTACCACCAAGTTGGGCTACACTGCCAATGCTCCTGTAGCTGGCCTCCCTAACATGTTGGTCGTTCTGTACTTACCTTCCCATAAAAGTCCACCACCCTTCCATTTTGTAAGGAATCTGGTTGGATGACAAGCATACAGAGGTCGTAAGCTCTCGACGATGGGACTGGCAAAGCTTAGACAGACAGCAACACTAGACCAACGTCTTGGGAATATATGCTGTAGGAAGGTGGAGTATTATTTGTTTATATTGGCTGGGCTTCACCAAGCAATACTCTCACAAACCCCAAAGATGGTTGTTAGATTCACACTAATAAATCCTTAGCTCAGTCCTGGTGGTGTGACAAAGACGGAATAGCATACCTATACAAGAGTTATAGATTTTTGAAGCATTATAAAATCAGTGTAAAATAATACAGAGAAATTATCATTGTGGTCAATGGAAAAATACGTTAGTGACAATCAGTCACTTGCAGGTCGAGTTGTGTGGAACCCCTAAAAGGTAAAGGTGATGTGGGTCCCAGGACCAAGCCACAACAGTCTGTTCAATTTTACCTGGCCCATGGAGCACAGGTTCAGAGTTGTCATTGCTGTGCTTGGTGCTGAATGGGAGCTGCTGGATAGCTGCTTTCACTGCTGAAAACAGTACTGTGGGGGAATAAAAATGCAAAAGCACAACAATGGGGCCACTGCTTATGTCAGATGAACATCGGATGGAGTCCCTTCTAGATGCTGCATCAAATTCAGGGGATCTGTTGCTGGACTGACAACCAACAAGCCTTGGCAGCGATAAATGGAGCAGAAAGCGACCTCGATGTCCTGTGGCCCCATGTCCTGTGGCCCCATGAAACACTGTAGCTGGCTGGAACTTGGTCGAAGGCAGGACTACAGTTCACATAATGCACTAGACCATATGGATTTGGGTGATCCCACGGAAGGCCCGATGGCCAGCGATTCTTCGATCCAGGGCATTGTTTTAATTGCAGTTTGCGCCAGACTAGTGCTGCTAGTCCAGGGCAGACTGAGGGTGTTTCAGGCTTCCAAAGGAGTCTCTCTGTCTGGGGGAATCAAGAGATGGTCTAGGACGAATTTCAATCAGCAGTTCCAAGAGTGTTGCCACAGGGACAGAGTATCCCTCTTTTGCTTTGGTGTAAGCCCAGTTTTCGCAGACACAGGTCCCTACTTTGTCCTCTTCAATGCAGGATGTTTAGAACTGGGGTTCTGGTGCCAGGGGTGGCCCTTGTATCCCAGATTTAGGGGCGTTATGGGTGTGGGTGCAAGTGGCCCATGGACTTGTAGCCCCATTGGCTAATCCGCCCCTGAAGTGACCACATCCGGGGTGTAGGCCACCTTTTCTACTCAGAACCACGTATTTCTATCACTTTTTTAAAAATCACTGAGCCTTCCTCAGCTCTCAGGTATCCCACCCTACAGTTGTGTAGCTAACATTCTGGGGATGTATGCCTCCTGCCTATCTAATTTACTACCTGCCTGGGTGCAAATGTGTCTGGGGCTAGGAGGATGGCTGTTCCTTCCATGGAGAGTCTTCTTCTATGTATTTCAGAGGCGTTGTAGCCTTTGAAGATCACTACCTTCATGGACCACTTCACTAGCCAGCCTGGGAGGGAGGAGGTGTGTCCTCCGTCCTGCCCAAACCTTTGTTGCAGACTCCTGGGAGTATTCATGCTGCCTGGCAGAAGGTCAGAATCCTATCTTGGTGGCAATAAGCATGGGCTGTCAGCCGGAGGACAGGAAAGCTGGGCCAACTAGATGGGCAACCTCTTAGGTAGTGTATTGACTTTGCCACACATGGTGATGGTAAAGTTGAGTTCGAGCAATTTGCACTGCTCCTGCAGTCTGCAAAGGCAGGTCTGCTGTTAGTAGTTTATTTGACCGACCCTCCAGTATTTCGCGATTTCGTGAGGCGCGAAGAAATCGCGAAAAGAACTGATTACCTCTTTGGCTGCTAAAAAATCCCTCCAGCAGACAGCCACAAAAATGGTGACATTTTATTGGCTGTACGCGTACACGTCACTACGTGGCACTGTACAGCCTTAATAGCTTCCTGCGGACAGAAAGACAAGAAAACAAAAGAAGTTCTGCACTGGCAAACTCTGTAAAGGCTATGCACTCTACGCACATCATTTCGGTTCGAGCGTGTGATCTTTCAATAAAATTCTTCTAGGCAGGCTGAATATTTAATGGAGGCGAGTTGCTGGCATTCAGTTGAAACTCGCACTACCGCTCCTGAAGGGCCGGGGTGTGCAACACGGACAAATTCCCTCTCTGTCATTGTGCTTAAATAAACAATGATGGCAGTCAATCGACAGGTTGATCCTGACCTGAGATTTGCAGGATAAAAGAAGGCGGAAGCGCTTGAAGATAGCTTTCAATCAATCAGCGTGTCTCTCAAACCTGAGGTATTTCGTAATCCGCTAGGAGTATCCACATAGCTTTTGGCATTTTATTGCCACTTAAGTGCATCCCCTCTTTCTAGGAAGCACGATGTCCTGCATACCGGAACATGCTTCTCTGTTGCACCTGGTTTCCATTTATGTCCTTCTTTACACCTAAAAGCATAATGTTTTGTGTAAAGGGCTCAATGTGCATGCTTGATCCCCTCACAGCCTCTCGGCATCAGGAGGGACGGCTGAGAGACACCCTAAAGCTTTCAAGGCTATGGAAGAGAGCCCAGACCAGACGTGGGAGGGGACAGGGAGTCAGTGCACGCTATATGAGAGGGGACTGTGTGACTGCATCCAGTGAGCGATGGGGGCTGTGTGACTGAAACAAGGGAGCGAAGGGGTGTGACTGAAACCAGGGAATGAAGGGGTCTGTGTGACTGAACCAGGGAGCAAAGAGCTCTGTGTGACTGAACCATGGAGTGAAGGAGTTTCTATGACTTAAACAGGGAGTGAAGTGGTCTGTGTGACGGAACCATGGAGCGAAGGGGTTCGTGGACTGAAACCAGGGAGCAAACAGGTATGTGTGACTGAGACCAGGGAGCAAAGGGGTCTGTGTGGCTGAAACCAGGGAGCAAAGAGGTCTGTGTGACTGAAACCAGGGAGCAAAGGGGTCTGTATGACTGAGACCAGAGAACGAAGGGGTCTGCTTGACTAAAACCAGGTAGTCTGTTTGACTGAAACCAAGGAGCGAGGGAGTCTGTGTGACTGAAACCAGAAAGAGAAAGGGGCTGTGCGACTGAAACCAGAAAGGGAGTGGTGAAAGTGGTGTCCTGACAGGGCTGCATACATGGGCGCTAGAACATTCCAGGGAGAAATCTTGCCCCCTCCTATGAGGTTAGGATTGGAGCTGTCATTCTATAGAGTTGCAGAAACTTTAAACATGCCTATTTCAAAGTGGAATACTCTGCTAAAACAGGTTCCATTGATTTAAGGCTGAAAAAGAATGAATATGAGTAAAAAAAACAGTGCCGCAAAAATGCGGCACACTGTTAATTTTTGTGTAGCTAAATTTCTATTTTTGTTCCGCAAAATTTGCAAATCTATGCCGCAATATCTGGGGGTCTGATTTGAGGCTGTCAGGGTGGAACCAACAGTGCTGCAAGCCCAGGGGACCCATTTACCACCCATGCCCTGGGTACCACTGGGTCATTATACTAGGGAATTATGAGGGGGTACAATTATTGTCAATTATGATTGCACTGGCACTGGGGACTGGCCAGCAGGCTCCAGTGCACTATCAGAGTCATAACCACCAGCATTGGGGCAAAATGTGGGTGGTGACCATACAAAAAGGACACTTTCCGACATATGCATACTCTCTTCCAGGGTTGGGGTTATTTTCAGGTCAAGAAGGGTAGAGTCCAATATAGATTCCTAGGACCTGTGTGCCTGGCAATGAGTTGCATGATTGTATTGGCTGTTCTGATCCTCATTATAGTTTGCACCCATTTTGCATCGCGCATGGTTTGTTGTTTTCTCCCTCCTGTTTTCCTCGATCTCTCCATTAGTAACGTCCTCAATGGGCCATTCATCTTTAGTCCCCATTTCCTCATTGAGTCTTACCTGGGTGGGTCCTGCAGCATCCTGGATGTGAATCATATCATTAACTGATCTTTCTAACTGGGCGAGAACATAAGTGCATAATGTTTTCAGACTTCTATCGCAGGCTCTTTGCTCTGCCCTTTGTGCCAGGCCAGTTTTACATCCATCTTTTACTGAATCTCATATTTTTCGAAGACGTACACATTACACGTCATCCTCTGGAAAGCTGTTCCCCTGATGAATCGTTGTTGGAAACAGTATGATTTTCGCAGATGGTTACTTTTTATGTCTGTACGGATGTGTCCTTGTAAACAAGACCGCTAACTGCACCTCCAGCACCGTTCCATGACAGGCGTGTTTCTTTTTGAGCACTGATGCATTTCCCGAGTGGTAAAAAGCTGTATAAAACGGTACAGACCGCCGACATACGCCCAGCGAGGAAGCCAACAGCATCCAAACAGCTCCCCACCTCGGTACATTAAACTTTGGCAGGTCTTCTGCATGGGGTACTAACAAGGGGCCTTTCTTCAGCGTAAGAGCCCAGCCAGACACTGCGGTCACTTTGTGCGCCGAACACAAGGCAGCAGCAGAACTTTGATTTACAGCCGCCAGTGACCCCAAGACCATAGCTCTACTTTTTCAGCTGGGCTTGTTGTCCGTGTTCAGAGAGACCCTCCGCCTGTCTCCTGTCCAGGAGTCTGGCAGATGGAGAACTGCTGCAGAATTCTCCGTTCCACTAAACGCTCGCAGATGACTTCCATACCCCTGAGCATCTGCCGCTTATCTCATCTTGGAATATTTGCGCTTTTGTTTGCTTTTTAAACCTCTTTTCCCTTTATTGTTGGACAGCCAGAAGAGAGGAAACCACGGTTGGGCTATAAATCTTGCAAAAAACTGCGCAGTCAAAAAGAAAACAACGCACTACAGCAGGGGGTGGAGGGCGTCATCAAAAGACAAAACTCCTGACCCTTTCCCTCGAGAAACATTTTTCTCTTCCTTCCCTATGAAATATGTTTAATGTTATTCGCGGAGAAAACATATTTTTATCAAAATGTTCGAAACATGCACTAGGAAAAACTAGCACATTAAAAACAAAAATTCAAGAGGAGGGCATGCCTTGCATGCTGTCTTTCTACATATGTGGAAATATAGCTCAGAGGCATGAACTGTAACTTTCGCAAAGATAATTAAAAGAGTTTCAGGCACACCCGCCTTTATCGGACGGATTTCAGGTAAACTTTTTTTTTTTATGTGTGGAGGGAGCGCCGCTTGATTTCAATTAACACGTTTCTGCTTTTGCCTGCCTGGTCCTATTTGGATATTTATAACAACTGCATAATGATATTGACTGCTAAGCCAGCATCAAACCACTAGTAACGCACCCAAGTACTTTTAAATCAATAAACGAGATGGCAGATGTTAAAACAAGCATTTACAATGCAATGGTTTTGCCTTTGTTAAAGTTAGAGTTCTATCTTAAATAGGGCATATCTGATGCTTTTCAAGTGCATCTATATTAAATATGGCATATCTGATGCTTTTCAGTGCACTCAGTTTACGGCTGATGTTATGGATAATTATTCTTAACATTGTTACGGACTTGCTAGATAGGAGTCTTACAGTAATTAACTTATTCACACATCCTCTAGATCTACTCTCTTTTTGACCTGATAGTTTAATATACTCTCTTTGCACTCTATACATTACCACAATGTTTAACGTGACTTCCATCTGTAATCACAGTCTGTATATTATGTATTTATTTATTCTGTTTCAAGTGTAACACATCAACTCTTTGTTAAACCATATATATATATATATAACACGATTTTTAATCATAGCTGGTCCTACTTCAATGAACTACCAATGTTTGCACTCCTTGTACTTATCCACATACCCCACTGTTTGATGTAAATTTGAACTTATCTACCAATGTTAACTAATTCCTTTATGTTCCAATCTTTCGGATTTGCTGTACATATTATGAAAATGTATGCATAAGATAATCACCTCTCTCTGTACATTAGTTATATCCTTTTTTTTTATTATTAGTCAACACATCGCTCACTATAGTACCGCAATACATTGTACAATGCATTGAACCCCAAGCGGTTTGAGTATGAGCTATAGAAAACAGTACATAAATACGCAAGGGTGCAAATGGGTGGGTTTAGGATTAGGTGACATAAAAAAAAAAAGAAAGATCGACCGATATAAATACACATACATACACAGTGTTTATCCTGAAAAGCCAGTAAAGACTTTGTGGCTGGGGTCCCCCTATGTCATGACTAAGTGGGGATTGTTTGACTTTAGAGAAGTAGGGTAATGGTTACAGTAAAAGCTTGTTTAAGGTTAATGTTCTATATGGTTAACCTAGCATAGGCATACCGCATTAGGGCTTGGTTGGAAATGTTGCTGTATTCACAATTCTAAACCTGTTGAGTATCCGAGAAGGATTGAGCAAGTTGATTACAATTATCCCATAGATGTCAATGTTTGGAGTTCTGCTATTACGGTGATTCCTTTATGTATGGAGGTTTTTAAGTTGGAGGGTAAGAAAAACAATTCTAAGTGAACGGGGTACACAAATTATGAGGTCGAGTCGATAGTTATAGCAAAGAAGTTGGGTGGCAGTTTTGTTTGGGGTAGGTCGTTAATGACGATGAGACACATTTGGGATGGGGTCTCCTAGAAATTCTGGCTCTTGGTTAGAGTGGGGCTGCTAAAGGCTTGGCCTCTTTTATTGTCTGGAAGTTTTTTGGGCATGTGATATGTTTTTCAAAGTTTATTTTGGTTCAGATCTTTTGTAGGACAATGTCGGGATTAAGCCCGTTTTTATAGGATTTTTTTTGTTTTTTATTATGGATTATTCCATTCCTCTGGGTGTGCGGGAATTGGTAAAGATGCAAGACTCCGCTGCCGGTCGGGGTTGCAAAGACCGGTTACCGGTGGGTGCAGGGTCCAGTGGGGTGCAGTCCCAGACACAGCCACAGTTGGCGCTGGCCCGCCTCCCTCTGACTGCACGGGGCAGTGTGTACACACACAGACAGATGACAACCTAGAACTTGTGCGTGCTGCTGTTGCAGAGTCCAGGCGCCTCCCTTCCCACTACTCCTAGCCCAACAGAACCCCTGTCCCCGGCTGACCTGCTCTGCAGCGGCCTCACTGCGGGACCCCATGCCGGAGCGAGTCCTAGAGGAGATAAAGTGAGCGGGCTCTGCGGCCGGGGTTGCGGTGTTGCTGCGAAGGGAGCGCTGGGTGTTCACCATACTGCCGGCACGGGTTGCGCTAAATGCCGGGGCCTCTCACTGCCCGGGCTCTCTCAGCGCCATTCCTCTTTTTCTCGGGCTGCTGTCAAGCGGCGCTGCCACTGGGGGTCGCTACAGCCAGTACCGCGGGCCGGCCGTTACACTCTCTCTATTGGCAGAAGCAGAGGTTTCCGCAAACACAAAGGCTCATCCACTAGACCAGAGACATAGAAGAGCGGACAACGCTGGCGATTGCATATGGAAGCAGCGGCCATCTTAACAATTCCGCTTTGAAGCTGCTCGAAAATTTGCAACTACTGAATTTGACAAAAAGAAACTGGGCCGGGATAGTTCGGTTTAAAATACTTTTTTTGGGAACTGAGGCTGCTGCACGGGGAGAGGGACGGTCGATGCAGGCTGCTTCCTCCTTCCGGCTCTCTCCTCCTCCTCCTGCGATGACGCGGAAGGGGGCTCAGCCGGCTGGGCCAATCCCAGCGCGGCCCGGGCTTGAAGGCGGGCGCTGCTTCCTCCTCTCACTCGGGGCCGCGGCAGTGAATACACGGAGCAATGCCGGGTGGGATGGAGGCAAACAGCAGTGACAGGCGGAGAAGACATTCCCGAGTGCAAGGGGAAACAAGCAGGAAGGCGGGTGCCGGCTCAATGCCGGACCAGATTCGGGGGCGTTCCCGGCTTTTGGCTGACGTCGCGTGACGTAGCCAAAAGGGAAAAATTCTCGGGAACGCCCCCGAATCTGGTCTGGGATTGACAGACAGAGCCCTCTACCAATGGCTAGCCTCCATTTATGGAGCTAGCCAATGGGAGGAGGGGGCGGATACCCGACCCCACATAGAGATATCATTAGATTTTGCTAGCGCATGCGTACTTCGTACGCATTGCGTAGGCAAAACCTAAACATGGGGGCATATCATCAAGGGTTTATTTGCGTTTTTATGGTTTTAAAAGCCAATGAAGCAGATGTAAAAATATCGCCCTATCAACAACATGGTGCTAACATGCAAATCACATGTTAGCAGCCTTTTCCACTACGCTTCCCTTTGCATCTCTAATGAGATGCAAAGTGGGCGCTCCAGAGCAAAATAATAGGAGAAATGTCGCTAAGCGACATTTCTCCTAATATCAAGCTTCACGCTAACCCTGTTAGGGGCAAAAAAAGCAGCGCTAACCACGGTTAACGATGCTTTTTTACGTCTGCTAATTTTCAGATTTAGCCTTGTAATCCAATGTGAGGTGGATTACATGGCTAAAATCACCCTGCCCTATTAGCAAGATTTCGCTGGTTGCAGTGTGATTAGCGCTGGATTTCCAGTGATAATCACACTGTTTACCACGTAACGCATGGATTCCTATCGCTTGGGAGATAAGCGTTGCTGATAGCATGCTATATCCGTGATGGAATCCAGGGTTAGCCTGCGATAATTATCCTCGCGCTAAAAGCGCTGAGCGATAATTATCGCACGATCTTGCTAATATGCCCCATGATACCTTAGGGCATGGAAAAGGGTGCTAATTTGCGATTTTGCATGTTAGCACCATGTTGTTGATAGGGTGAGGAAAAGTGTTTTTCTGATCGGCATCATTTGTACCGGGACTCCATTGTTTTTTCATTGCCATCTCGTGTCAAACACTTCCACATGACCCACCTGGTCGTTTCTACTGATGCCTGAGGAAAATCCAAACTGACACGACAGAGACCATCTTGCAGCCTGCATTTCTGCCCAGGAACTATCGCACACCCAACACCCTGTTCTTTGCAGTTCAACAGAAAGCCATGAGACTCCCATGCCCTGTGTAAACAAGCTTGTTTTCCATTTCCTGCTCCCAGCCTGGTAAACATCCTTGACACCGTGATCAGGTTATATGGAAAATGGTCTGACTGTTGGGCCCTGATCAGGGTGATTAAATAATGACTTGAAAGACCGGCTTTGATCAAGCTGAGTGAACAATGATCTGTGTACCAAGCCTTGACCAGGTCACCAACTACAAACATAGGGGCCGATTAGGATGGCGGTTTTTCCGCATCCTCCGGGCCGGCGGAAGTGTCCGCCGGCCTGGAGGATGCGGAAAAACCACGGCGGAGACTCCAAAGACCCACCGCCAAATTAGCATGGCTGGTGGGTCTGGAATTCCGTCCGGCGCTTTTCCGCCGCGGTCGGCTTCCGACCGCGGCGGAAAAGCTATAACATGGCAGGCGGTGTCTATGAGACACCGTCCGCCATATTATGATGTTTGTGTAAATATGCTTTTCCACGGCGGCTTTTCCGCCATGGAAAAGCATACGGACATTCACTTTGGGGGCCCGTTGCGGGCCCCCTGGGTGAATGGGGGGTGGGGGGTGCACATGGGGGGTACCTATGGTACCCCCCAGCATTTGCGTACACAAAGCAGCAGGCACCGTGCGGTGCCTGCCGCTTTGTGCATGTAAATGCAACACATGCATTTTTAACATTGCGGCGGGTGCAGCTTGAAGCTGCACCCGCCGCAATGTTAATAATAGAGGATGTGACCGCCACCCTGGCGGTCACATCCTAATTGCCATGGAGGGACCGCCGCTGCCCATGCGGACGGTCCCTCCTACTCAGGGGTGGCGGACGGACGCAAGTCCGTCCGCCTTCCTAATCGGCCCCATAGTCTGGATCTGGGTATCAACTGCAAACACTGCCCTGATTGAACAATGGATTAACAACCAAAAGACTGGGATGAAAAATGTATAAAAGGCTTGTAAGCTACAGAGTAAAGTAGCAGCCTCCTCTGTCATGCCTCTGACTAGGTTGGAACTCTGTTCCAAAGCCCGGGCAATTGAAATAAATGTGGGTTTACCCTGCAGACGAAGGCTCCTGTGTCTCCTTTTACTAAGTATGGAAGGTATGGAAGACTTGGGTGGTTCCCCCGCTGCCGAGACCCAGTAAGTGGGTTATCCCGGTTCTTCAAATGGCACCTGAACAGGGACTCCACGAGCACAAAGGTCAGGCCCGGTGGATGTGAGGAGGTGCACGGAGAGACTCGGACGGAGGTGCCCTACCCAAGGGATTCTTGTATTCTGGTAGACCGAACGACTCGCCCGCTGTCCCTCCCCACCCGGTTTGGGCCACATGACCGAGTACTTGTTGGAGTCCCCAAGCAAATAATTTCTGGAACAGGACACAGCCCTACGTCTGCAGAAGAGAACTACCCCTGTAAGGTAAGGGTGGACTGATCATCCACCAAGTCTGTATGATTCTGTTATTGGCTTTTGCAAAAGCCAAGTTGTTATTGACTTTTGCCAAAGCCAAGCAAGCGAGGTGAAGTTTTAAAAACCCGCTGGTATCTGTTCTGTATGATTCTGCTGTTATTGACTTTTGCAAAAACCAAGCAAGGGAGGTGAGTTTTAGAAACCCGCTGGTGTCTGGTATCTGTTTTTGAGCATGCCAGTCAGTAGTGAGTTCAAGAAATTATGTTGTTGTATGTGTACGCAGGACTCCCAGCTGGAGGCGGTCTGTCCGCTTCCTCCAGAATGGACCCCTGGCCATACGATGTATGTTAAACATGGTCCTTCTGCCATAATGTTTACCTCATTTTGGGTAAAGTATAGCAAACAAAGTAACGCGGAATTACAGTGGCCACTTTATGGCTCTTTTAATTCCCAAGTTCTCGCCAACTTAGAGGAACAATTAATGAAAAGAAAAATGCGCCCCTCTATGTTTGAATATGTCCGATTTTCAAAGAAAGAGATGGAGCAAAGAGCTAGAAAGCAGAAGGACCAAGAAAGGAAACAGGAAAGTATGTCAATGGCCGACCACGCTAGAGAACATTTATAAAATCAATTGACAAAATCAGTAGAAATAGCCGATAGGGAGCATGGGGCTCGGGTACAAAAATGTTATCCAGCTCGTGAGGAGAAAGGAAAGGGCCACATGGAAGGGGGAGAAGAAGGTGACTCCTTGTTTGATACCATGCGAGAAAGTCCTCCTGCATATGCCCCAATGTACCCTTACCTGACGCCTCCCACCCGCATGTCCCCCGCCACAGCCCACTCCTGCCCCCACTGCCCCTCCTACTGTTCTCCCTGTCACACCGACCCTCCCGACTTTTCCTATGACACCAACCACGCCCGTTAACCCTGTCCTCGCTGCGGGAATGACAACAAGTTTCCATCCGCCCAACCCCTGCGGCCTTACCCCTACTCGCCCTTTTCCTACTTCCCCGTGGTCTACAGTTAAGCAGGATTTATATAAATTGTTGAATTCCCCCCGACTGGCCTCCCTGCGCTCTGCAGTCAGCTTTTCGTACCTTCGAGAAAATGACCTACAGAGGCAACAGTGTGAATGTTGGATAAATAACAGGAATATTTATACCTTTGAAGAAATATGGTCCACCTTTTCTCAGTGGACGATTATGGAACAGACCACCTGGGCTGAAAATATGTGTACTTTGGTCATGCAAAAATTTGAGAATGCGCTTATGCAGATACCTGCCGGATTAATGGACCTTAGGTCACAAATAAAAAGAGGCGATATTCAGGGAGAGGGGATGTTTGGCGCTATGTCTGCTTTAATGGCTTACCGTGATATGACAGCTTTTCTCAACACCTCTCTGGAAACAGCTATGCCAATGAGAGAGGCGGCCCCTGTCTTTGTTAACGCACTTACCGATGCCCAAAATAATGGCCGAGGGCTGTTGAAGTGCCACTGGGGCAGGCTTTGGGTTCATGTTCTTTGGAAAAGGTCAGAAGTAATGCAGTTAAAAGGACAATTACCAGATCCCCGGAAGATTCCAGCTGCCTTTCACAGAGAATTAGGTCAGATAATATCTGCAGGTACTCTCATTCTTGAGGATATAGATTTACTTTTGGTACCGTTGTCCCCACTGAAATTTGGGACAGAATTCGACATACTGACCATGAAGCAGCGTTAGGAGGAAAATGGGCTGACCTAGAGGCTATGGAAGAAGCAAGGGTAGGAGGGACTAAACCAGAAGCTGCCATCCTGACTTTGCCCGGTAAAATAATGACGTTTATGAAAACACTTTTGTCGGAAACTGTCATTAACTGGGATAAAATAAACGGCTGTAGGCAGCGAACAAATGAGAAGTGGCCCACTTCTTTACCCGTTTTGAGACAGAATACAAGGGACATAGTGGTTTGGATGCCAGGACCCCAGGTTTGGCTCAGTGTTTGTTGATAAGTTTGTCAGCAACCTGCTTCCTGAGATCTCCGTCAGGCTTAAGAAAGCTGAAAGTACGTGGTCTGCCCAAACTATGACTGGCATCTTGTCTATGGCACAATATCACGAGAATAGGGAGAATGAAGATAGAGACAGGGAAAGTAAGAAGGTCAGGGATCTTAAGATTAAGGCACTTCTGCAGCAGGCTTACCCTCCCTGAGGTCCCGATGCCCGTGGGAATTTTAGACCTCAACTCCAACACCTTCCGAGGGCTCGCCAGTCTACCCCCTCCAGCCCTCTACGTATGGGAGCCCTCCAAACAGATCAGTGTGCTTATTGTAAGGGGTACGGCCATTGGATAGATGAGTGTCCCGTGTTAGCTGAAAACATAAGAACAGGGAAGACTTGGTCTCGCGCTCCTAGGGAAGCGAGGCCGACTAGGGACCATGGCCCGCCCCACCCACAGGATAAAGAACGTAGTCCCTGGGTTGACGCTTCCGTCCGGCCGCGCCCGGCCAATAGGTTTGATGAGTATTAGTAGGTAATTTTTATTATTAAATAATTTTAATTTGTATTTTTAATTAATTATTTAATATATTTTATACAATTGTAAAATATTTTAATTAATTTGTAATTGGTATTACAATTTATGTTATTTATATTTATATATGAAGTATTTACTTTCTCTACTATTGCACTCACTGGAGTTGGAATAGTAATTTTTACCCCTACGCTATCCAACGCTTTCCCTACTGTTGCACTCTCTGGAGTGGGAATAGTAATTTTTACCACTACGCTATCCAACGCTTTCCCTACTGTTGCACTCTCTGGAGTGGGAATAGTAATTTTTACCCCTACGTTATCCAGCACTTTCCCTACTGTTGCACTCTCTGGAGTGGGAATAGTAATTTTTACCCCTACGCTATCCAACGCTTTTCCTACTGTTGCACTCGCTGGAGTGGGAATAGTAATTTTTACCCCTACGCTATCCAACGCTTTCCCTACTGTTGCACTCTCTGGAGTTGGAATAGTAATTTTAACCCCTACGCTATCCAACGCTTTCCCTACTGTTGCACTCTCTGGAGTGGGAATAGTAATTTTTACCCCTATGCTATCCAACGCTTTTCCTACTATTGCACCCTCTGGAGTGAGAATAGTAATTTTTACCCCTACGCTATCCAATGCTTTCCCTACCTTTGCACTCTCTGGAGTGGGAATAGTAATTTTTACCCCTACGCTATCCAACGTTTTCCCTACTGTTGCACTCTCTGGAGTGGGAATAGTAATTTTTACCCCTACGTTATCCAACGCTTTCCCTACTGTTGCACTCTTTGGAGTGGGAATAGTAATTATTACCCCTACACTATCCAACGCTTTCCCTACTGTTGCACTCCCTGGAGTGGGAATAGTAATTTTTACCCCTACGCTATCCAACGCTTTCCCTACTGTTGCACTCGCTGGAGTGGGAATAGTAATGTTTATCCCTACGCTATCCAACGCTTTCCCTACTGTTGCACTCTCTGGAGTGGGAATAGTAATTTTTACCCCTACGCTATCCAACGCTTTCCCTACTGTTGCACTCTCTGGAGTGGGAATAGTAATTTTTACCCCTATGCTATCCAATGCTTTCCCTACTGTTGCACTCGCTGGAGTGGGAATAGTCATTTTTACCCCTACGCTATCCAATGTTTTCCATACTGTTGCGCTCTTTGGAGTTGGAATAGTAATTTTTACCTCTTTGCTATCCAATGCTTTCCCTACTGTTGCACTCACTGGAGTCGTTACAGTAAATTTAAACCTCTCGCTATCCTACGGTAAAAATATTGTATATGTTTTGTTAATAATATGTATATATATATATATATGTATTAAAAATAAATTAATTTTTTTGAAGTTACATTATTTATTTCTTAATTTTACATTTATTTAATTATTTTAAATAAGTTAAAATTAATTTTATTTATTATTATATTACTTTTAAATTACTTTTAGGACATTTAAATAATTCGATATTTTGACAGTCTATATTTTTTACACTCTATATTTTGGAGTTGATATTTTTGTACTTACCTGTTTGAAGATAGGAAGTCGATATTCTTGCAGCCGGTATTATTACCTCGATATTTTGTCATCTCGATATTTTGACTGTCGATATTCTGTCACTGATCCCTACCAAGCATAGGACAGCCCGGAAAGGGGTATTACCAGAGTGCAAATTCCAGTGGATCAAAGGGGCCCGTATGTTCAAATGTCAGTTGTGGGGAACGATAAGAATTTTCTTTTGGATACTGCGGCCACCAGGTCTTCTATTGCACGCCTGTCAGCCCCGGAGGCACCCCTTTCTGGCAATATGAATGCCTCCGTGGGTATTGCATGAGCACCTGTAACCAGCCCTGTCTTTGAACCCCCTCGCTCTCGATATTGGCCCTGCACATGTTGACGCTTCCTTGGTCCTTACTATAGGTTGCAGTGAAAACTTGTTAGGCATGGATTTACTGAAAGCTCTGTATGCGACCATATCATGTAGTTCCCAAGGTGTATCCCTAACAATTTCCCCCACTGCAGCTTCCTACATGTATCTGTCCGGTCCCCTCCCACCAGAATTGCAGTCTTTACCTTCCTCCCTCTGGGCATCATCAGGCACTGATGTGGGGTGTCTCAACATACCTCCTCATGTGGTACGCATCCAGCCAGGTGCACTTCTCCCCGCCTCCGACAGTATCGACTGCCCGCGGAAGGAGATGTAGCTCTTTTAACAATAATATCTGAATGGATGGACATGGGCGTAGTGGAGGAGACGCGTGGCAATATCTGTAACAGTCCCATTATTCTGGTTCTTAAAAAGACCAATGGAGATGCTCTCTCCCCTAAAATATACAGATTTGTGATTGACCTGAGAGCCCTTAACAAAATAACTATCTCCCAATACCCTGTTGTCCCCGACATTACAGCCCTCTTAACAATGGTCCCTTCTGACGCCACACACTTTTTTGTCATAGACCTGAAGAATGCTTTTTTCAGCATTCCTATACATCCTGACAGCAGACAATTCTTTGGTTTCTCCCTTGGTGGGCGGAGCTTTAGATTCTGCCGCGCCCCTCAAGGTTTCACCGAGAGCCCCGGTATCTATAGCCTAACCCTAAAAAGTCAACTAGATTCCTTGGAACTCCCTGATAATTCCACACTATTACAATATGTAGATGACCTCCTCATTGCTGCAAATTCTGCCCCAACATGTAAAGAAACTACTCTCTGTCTGTTACACCACCTTGCCCTCCATAACCACAAAGTCTCTTTGAAAAAGCTTCAGTTTTGTCAAGAGAAGGTGACCTACTTATGTCATCTCCTCTCGAAGGAAAGAAGGCAGCTCACCGCTGATCGTGTAGCCATTATCAATGCTATGACGGCCCCACGAACACAAAAGCAGGTGCTAGCCTTCATATGCCTAACCTCATACTTTAGACAGTGGATTAACAATTTGTCAGCCATGGTCAAACCTCTTCTTGCCCTCACCACTAAAGACATATCAGACAGTACCTTTCCATGGACTACAGAGCATGCGCAGGCCTTCCAAGATTTGAAGAGGGCCCTGTGTACTGCTCCAGTCCTCGGTACTCCTGACTATAGCAAACAATTTTTTCTTTTTGTACATGAGACAGATGGCTGTGCATGCGCTGTCCTGACCCAGATGTTTGAAGGTCACCAACGGCCATGGGCCTATTTTTCAGCCACCTTAGATCCTGTTCCAAGGGCTCTCCCAGGATTCCTACGGGCGACAGATGCGGCCGCCCTCATGGTCGTCAGAGTGCGGGAATCATCATGAACTCCCCCCTGACTCTGATGGTAGATACCCTCCTTAATAACACCAAGACACAGTACCTCATTAGCGCACAACTTACAGGATATGAACTGACACTCTTTGCCAGCCACATTAACATAAAAAGATGCACTGCACTAAACCCCACCACATTACTCCCACTGGATACTCAGGATGCCCGCTTAGACCCACATGACTGTATATTGAGGACAGAGGAGGAGACGAAGGGACGGGTTGACTTACAGGATACCCTGATAGCAGAACCAGAAGGTACACAGTATGTGGACGGATAATGTCTCAGAGGGCCAGATGGTAACACCTCAGCTGCCTATGCCCTCACGACATTGGGGCAAGTAGTAAACACAGCTCAGATTCCGTAGTGCTCTGCTCAGGCAGCAGAATTAGTGGCCCTCCCTAGAGCCTGTGAGATAAGCAAGGGAATAACAGTAAATATCTATACTGACAGTCAGTATGCCTTTGGGGTGGCCCACAACTTCAGGAGGTTGTGGAAAGAAAGGAATTTCCTTACTTCCCATGGGACGAAGATTCAACATGGCCCCCTAATTCACCGACTGTTAGACTCCCTGACACTCCCCAGAAAGGTGGCCATTATAAAATGTAAGGCCCATAAGAAAGAGACAGATGATGTTGGGAAAGGCAATGCTCTGGCTGACCAGACGGCCAGACAAACAGCTCTTAGGAAAAGGGAAGGAATATATGTAGGAGGTTTCGCTAGGTGTGTGGCAGACGAGGGCATGGTTGAAAACACAGTACCAAGTGTGATTGATATTCAGTCCCATATTACTCCTGAGGAACTAAGGGTGTGGAAGGAGCAATTAGCAAAGGAGGGAATTGAAGGTTGTTGGGTCCGTACGACTATGGAAAGACAATGGATGTTACCTGACAGTCTTGTGCCACCAGTAGTTACGATGGTCCATGGTCCTGCTCACATTAGTGCAAAAGGGATATTTAAACTGTGGGAACCAAATGGTACAACTCTAAGATACCAGCATATGCTGAAAAGCTGGTTAAAACATGCACAATTTGCCTAATGTATTACGCAGGAAAAGGCACATCCAGATGGACAGATGTAACAATCTAAAATATGTCCTGGTGGTGGTCTGTACCTTCAGCCGATGGCTGAAGGTACAGACCAAAGACTGCACCGCTATCACTACCGCCAAAGTGCTATTAAAAGAATACCTCCCACGATTCGGTTTGCCCCGCTTTGTCTGGAGTGACAACGGGACCCACTTTACGGCCCAAATTATGGAATATGTCTGTACAGCATTGGGTATAAGCATTGGCGTAAAATCCATTCCGCTCGCGGATTTTGCGGATTTTCGGTAAATTCGCAATCCGCGAACTCTCGCGAACTTACCGAAAATTCATAAATCCGTGCGAAGCGGATTTTTTTGCTTGGTCGCACTTGCCAACTAGAATACTATACAATTTCGCTGGAGTAAACACTTGCGAAAACGTAGATGCGGCGGGCAGCGACAATCTCGCAATTGCAAGATTGCAAAATTTGCAATTTCGCACAAGAAATCCACCAGCAGGCAGCATAAACCTTGAAAATTATAATTTTTATCAGAATAACTCCTCAGGTTGACATTTGCCTGTACTTTTTTTTTGCAAGGAGTCCATTTTGAGGGGGGTGGGAGGAAGGAAGTGCCCCACAGTCTCCAACTTCCTGTTCCTGTCCAGCAGGCTCCTCTCAGTGCTTTCTTCATGTGCTGGTCACTTTGATTTGGATCTTGACCTGGAAGCACTCAGCAGGTGCAAAAGTTCAATCTTATCATTAGTAACCATTCCCTGTAGTGCCTGGAAGGATTACTTTTTGTGGATGCTGCTGGATATTTGGATTTCTGCAAAACCGAAAGCACTCAGCAGGTGCAAAAGTTAAATCTTATCATTAGTAACCATTCCCTGTAGTGCTTCCTGAGGGGCCCCTTCAGAGTTCAGTTGCCTACTTGCAACTATTCTATGACCCTGCTCTGACCCTCACAGCAGGCTCAGAAAAAGCAATTACAGATAAGGAAGCAGGTTCCAGCCAGGAAGTTCAAATTCAGAAACACATTAATCAGCCCCTAATTAATTTATGTCAGTTGAGGCAGGGCAGGTGTGCTTTTCCACCCATAATCTACAGTGATGAACTACAGGGTGGCATGGGTGAGCCAGAGGGTGGCATGGGTGAGCCAGAGGGTGGCAGTGGTGAAACAGAGGGTGGCAGTGGTGAAACAGAGGGTGCTGTGATGAACAAGATGTAGAAACAACATGTTCGCGACCGTTGCTACCCGAAAAGTAAGTTCGCGTTTGCGAACTGGTACAAAATCCTCGCGAACTGGCGGAAATCCTTGCGAACACAAAAAAAATTAAAAATCCGCAAATTCGCGAGAGTTCGCGGATTTTGCGGATTGCGAATCCGTAAATACGCAATTTCGCGGATTGCCAATTCGCAAAATCCGCCCATGCTTAATTGGGTATAAAACAGAAATTTCATACAGCTAACCACCCCCAGTCAGCAGGTCTAGTGGAGGTGTACAATGGCATCCTAAAAACTAAAATGGCCAAAATAGTAGCCGAGACAGATGTCACTTGGGTTGATGCTCTGCCCTTAGCCCTACTGTTGACAAGAACAACGGCTTACCCCAGAATAGGGCTATACCCCCACAAGATAGTATTCGGGAGGCCTGCCAATATATGGTGTCCCACGGCCTAAAAAACTGTCTGATGTTGAATACCCTGTATTAACTGATTATCTGTACAGTCTAACTAATACCTTTCGTACTCTTTATCACCAGGTGCCCAAGGCCATACCTGACAAAAGCGAGGGCCCAGGACACGTTATCCAACCTGGAGAATATGTTCTAAGAGGAAATTTTCAACGGACCCAGAGCCTAGAGTCCCGCTGGACACAGCTCCATCAGGTGTTGCTGGCCACCCGCGCCGCCGTGAAAGTAGAAGGTCAGAAGAATTGGGTGCATACGTCGCATTGCAGGCGTGTGCCTCTGCCCCTCCCCTATGATCAGTGGATAAAGGGAAGGACAAGGAGATGCAGAAACAGAAACAGTCCTGACGTTTGTCCCGTTCAGCGATGCCAGACTGCATTCTACATCTACGGAAGCAGAGAGTGACAGCATACTGAAAGGAAGGGTGGAACCCTCCCTTAACTCTGCTCAACATGAAGAACAATTGTTTCCCGACCGTACTGTTCCTACTTCTGACCGATATAACTTGCGCCCCGAGGGAAGGCTTGCCCTTGACTTCACCAAGTGCCGATAGGCTGTAGGGCTGTGATCTCCCCAGATGAGAGTAGTGCTTGTGTGTCAGACTAAGGTATGCCATAGGGCACCTTGGCACCTGCGCCCAGTGAAGCAACCACCAATCACAGACAGCCGCTAGAGGTCCCTGGCTTAGCACAATGGCAGCCATCCAAAACGCCTGAATCCAGAAACTAGATGTCAGTCTCCGACATAGTAAATGCTTCATGGCCACTGTGGTGACGCTGTTTGTCTCCCTCATCCTGTCTATCCTTGGTTGGCTGTTACTAATCTACCATCCGGTTACCTCACCAACTCCTACACTGACTACTGCAGAGCACCAATATTACACGCTACCAGCTCACAAATTACCCCGCCGTGCAGAATTCTTCAACAACACCTTCATCCAAATGTTGCATCATCACCAGCTGATCATGAACACTTCCAACTGCTGGGTGTGTGGACTGATGCCGCATTCCATGATACACCCTGTCCCATTCTTTCCTTAACCATTTTCCATCTCTGGGTCTTGTCTTGCATGGTGGATGTTGATGCAGGAGGCCTACACTGTCAATGGTACTGCCAATTCTGTCCTTGGGACATTCCGCGATGACTACTGGCGGAACAGATCTGGCAATGCCAATGCTCCTTTTTGCCCGACCAGCTCTTCCACATTGCTACTACCACCAGATGAACTCGGTGAGATGGTAGTATTCAACTCAACCACTCAACGAAAATTTTCTAGATTCCGCACCATAAGGATACTGCCTGATGAACGAAACACTCTGAATGTCATAAATGTGCAAGGCCGTATCTGCATCCATGGCCTAGGGACTAAGAAAGTTGGTACCAGTACGTGTGATATCACTAAAGCCTTAAAATCTACATCTCCTCCGAAGCTGGTGTCATCCCCCAACACTTATTTTATCTGTGGCACTGCCGCCTACACTTAGATCCCCCGTAACTGGTCTGGTACCTGCTATCTGGCCTTCCTCCTTCCACCAACGTATTCCACCCATGGAGACAACCACCTGTCAATGAAGGGCGCCCTGCGCCGCTCACGTAGGGGCATCATATCAGCCAAGGATACAGCGGGCCAGGAAGCTGGGGACTTCTTTAAAGGTTTCCTTCCATTCTGGGGCCCCAAGGCAAACAGTCGAGCTGTACGAGGACTGACCAGGATCCTTGAGGCCACCATCACAATAACAGCTGGTGCCCTCTCCAACATCACTGCAGAGCTACAGGTGGACCGCCTTATAACGCTCCAAAACTGCATGGTCCTCGACGTCATCCTTGCTGATTGTGGTGGTGTGTGTACATTGATCGGCTCCAGCTGCTGTGTGTACATCCCAGACAACGCACCTACAGTGTGCATCGCCTTTGTTCTGAAATTCATCTGGATGAAGGCAACTGGTCCCTTACAAGCTGGATCTGGGGTCTTCTTTCCCCTTGGGGTTGGAGGGTCCTCATCTTCCTTGCCTTGGGAGTAGCTGTCCTAGTCTCCTGCTGTTTGTGCTTTCAGTGCCTGCCAGTGCTCTGCACAATGTGGGTCCAAACCATCAAGCCTCCACCCTCTAACATTCACAACACCAATATGATGATGATGCTCCAACAAGAAACATATGGTCTTATGAACATTGAGATTTCTTAAAGTATTTGAACCACTCAATGGCAAAAGGAGGGTCTGAGGAAAAGTGTTTTTCTGATCGGCATCATTTGTACCGGGACTCCATTGTTTTTTCATTGCCATCTCGTGTCAAACACTTCCACACGACCCACCTGGTCGTTTCTGCTGATGCCTGAGGAAAATCTAAACTGACATGACAGAGACCATCTTGCAACCTGCATTTCTGCCCAGGAACTGTCGCACACCCAACCCCCTGTTCTTTGCAGTTCAACAGTAAGCCATGAGACACCCAGGCCCTGTGTAAACAAGCTTGTTTTCCATCTCCTGCTCCCAGCCTGGTAAACATCCTTGACACAGTGATCAGGTTATCTGGACAATGGTCTGACTGCTGGGCCCTGATCAGGATAATTAAACAATGACTTGAAACACCAGCTTTGATCAAGCAGAGTGAACAATGATCTGTGTACCAAGCCTTGACCAGGTCACCAACTACAAACATCATCTGGATCTGATTATCAACTGCAAACACTGCCCTGATTGAACAATGTACTAACAACCAAAAGACTGGGATGAAAAATGTATAAAAGGCTTGTAAGCTACAGAATGAAGTAGCAGCCTCCTCTGTCTTGTCTCTGACTAGCTTGGGACTCTGTTCCATAGCCCGGCCTATTGAAATAAATCTGGGTTCCTCCTGCAGACGAAGGCTCCTGTGTCTCCTTTTACTAAGTATGGAAGGTATGGAAGACTTGGGCGGTTCCCCCGCCGCCGAGACCTAGTAAGTGGGTTAACCCGGTTCTTCAAGGGCAATATTTTTATATCCACTTCTTTGGCTTTTAAAGCCAAAAAAGCGGAGATAAAGGCCTTGATAATATGCCCCCATATTCTAAGATGAGCTAAGCTAAGTTCTAAGCTGTGAAAACTACAATTCCACAGGAGATGGAAGTGTTAAAGTGCCCTGCAGAGAAAGGACTTGGACTTTGTTCTAGAAAGACAAAATGATTCAAAGATTCAGGACCTCACAGAAGTTAAGGTCAATCATGAAACTGTTATGCAACACATGTACAGCTCCTGAAAAGCAAAAATTGCGTCTAGCATCACCTGATAGAGACTTTCCATTGAAGATAGAATGACTCAGCAGTAAACTAAATTTTATAAAACTGTTTCCTTGAACCCAGTGTTCTACCCTGTTCCTGCCCAATTTAGGGGAACATGCCCTCATTGTCATTTCTTTTAGATTGGATGCATCCCAAGAACACTTTACTCACTTTCACCCTTCTAGGCCACCAACATTTAATTTCGGAGACATCTCCTTTTCACCCACCACAAATGTTCCTAAAATCATATAAACCAGAATCACATTTTCTCACTTTTCGGAAAAATACATCATTTTCTATATTTGTTAATATGGATATCGATGTGTTTATTGATAACAATGAACTGTCATACCTATTAATAAAATTTCCTGTCTGAAACTACACACCTACTTCAACACGCAAGTATGTAGTCAGGAAGTCCCTGAAATCTAAGCCTGAGATCCCTGAATGATTGGCCACCGGTGGGAGGTTGCATGGCTGGCAGACAAACAAATGGGCAGGTAATTCTTAATCGACCCCACAGATAAATGTAGCAACATCATAATGGTCAGGGGAGATTGCCCGCAATAAAGCAATCATGGTCCGAGGGGGTACGCACTCTTCAGAACACACCATAAAGTCAGATACCATATAAGTTAGGAACACATAACTAATCAGGGTCTAGCATATGTAGTGATCATGCGCGCCCCACTCTGGACATCTGGACATATTCACCACTGATCATACTGTATCCACGCAAGGTGGAGACCCACCTATAGTAACCATTTGACCATTAATTTATGACTCCAAGGCAGCAACCATCATTCCTCACCACGTATGATAGGCCAGATACATTTATGGCTTGATGGTAAAATGTATAAAATACTACGGTGAGGGGGGCGTGGCTTGCAGCCGATGAAAATGGCCGCTTGCTGAGAGGGCTCCGAAGTTGAAGTGACCCTCTGGGACAATCCAACCACTTATCCTGACACTTACTGGGAGGCGGGAGCACCCGTGAATGCCCGTGACCGAGCGGCATCAACGACAGCGAGTCCGGTGAAAATCCGCAGCAGAGATCCAAAGCAACTCGAGGCCAGGGGAGGAGGGCCCACCTCCGTAATAGAAGCCGGGGCCTCGAGTGATCCGCAGGCTCGTAGACTCCCCAGGACGAAGTGTGGCAGAGACATCGCCGGAACTCAGACGGAAAGTCGGAAACGGCAGGCAGGCGTGATAGTTCCCCGTGGCCCTTTGAAGCGACAAGACTCAGAGGTGGGAGCGCGCAATAGATCCCGCAGCGTGGGAAGGTGGACGCAAGCGTGGCAGTGATCCGCAGGCCCGGCCCGGGAACCGAAAGAACACAGCAGGAGGCCCACACCAGTGTGAAGGCACCCCGCAGCCGCGACCTGCAGTGGAGCAGCCCAAAACACGTACCGCATCTCCCGGCGACTACCGACAGAAGGCCTAGACCGGAAACTGTAACCGGGGCCTCAAGTGCCCGCACAAGCCAAATTGGTTCAACGATCGGCGCTACAGCTGTGGCGCACTCCGCGCAGGGGGCCCTTAACTACCCAGAACGCCTGACACCCCGCGGAGAGTCACAGTGGGGGCTCCACAATAATAGTCAGACGCCTATAAGGTGGGTCCAGGCGCACTAATCATCAAGACCGGACTAGAGGGGGCGGCACGAACCACGCTCTTCACACACGCCAGGCACCAAAGAGACTCTAGGGGCCCGCTCATACAAGACCCCTGCGAGCACTGGCATTCGTCTGCCCACACCATTAGCTCAGGACTATAGCGCACGAAGACGAGAGTGGGGGCTCCACAATAATAGCCAGACGCCTATGAGGTGGGTCCAGGCACACTAATCATCAAGACCGGACTAGGGGGGGGCGGCATGAACCACGCTCTTCACACACGCCAGGCACCACAGAGACTCTAGGGGCCCGCTCATACAAGACCCCTGCAAGCACTGGCATTCGTCTGCCCACACCATTAGCTCAGGACTATAGCGCACGAAGACGAGAAGGGGGCGATGCATTGCAGAGACTTCAGGTCCCTCCTGCGCACATTGTGGATAGCGACTCATCCCAGTACAACTGACACGGTGTGCCAAGATGTCAGGCAGAGGTCCTAGAAACCTCACGACGCAGGCCAAACTAGACAAATATGCATATAATAAAGACTTTCCCCCATTGCAGGAAGGGAGGACCTCGTCAGGCGGAGCACAAGGTGAAGGAGCGCCCAAAAAAGTTACACTGGAGGACATAATGGCGGCGCTGGCCGCAGTGCAAACTACTGTGGGCTCCATTTCCACAGACGTCTCATTACTCCGTGCTGACTATCAAAAAATCACCACCAGAGTGGCGGAGGTGGAGCTTACCACAAAAATGCTAGTGGGCGACACAGCGGCGTTAGCAAAGACGGTCTCCCGTCTCGAGACTGAAAACAAAATGTTGGCCGAGAAGCTGGACGACCAAGAAGGGCGCGATCGCCGAAATAATGTGCGAATTTTAGGTATTCCGGAAAGTGAAGGTACCCAGGCAATGGACTTATTAGTTGAAGACCTGATAAAAACTAGACTACAGCCCAAGGGGCTTTCCAGATTCTTCTCAGTAGAACGGGCACACAGGGTGCCAGGCGGAAAGGCTAAGCCAGGGGCGCCCCCTAGGTCGGTGCTTGCGCGCCTCTTCAACTTCAGAGACAGGGATGTCATTCTCCAGACAGCACGAATCTCCCCGCAAATCCGACTACAGAACTCTTCGATCTCCTTCTTCCCTGACTACACTGCAGCGGTGTCAAAACGGCGTCGAAGCTTTCTGGAAGTCAAAAAAGTTTTGCGGTCGCGTGAAATACCCTACGCCATGCTGTTCCCGGCGAGGCTGAGAGTGGCTGCAGAGGGGAAGACATGGTTCTTTGAGACTCCTGAGGAGGCGTACGACTGGCTTGAAGGTTGGAGAAAGAAAGATGGACCCCGTCGTAGTGGACGAGACCGCAGCCGCCACGCAGATGAAGCAAGGATGGGTAGCCCTGAACTCTTCACTCCCAACGAGGAGGGCTCACAGAACCCGGATCAAGGAGACTCTGATCTGAAATGAATCAGGCGGAACAGGCGAGGACTTTCACCTAATGGACTGCGGATGCAGAAAGACGTTTGTTAGAGGCCGGCTCTGGACATGGGGTGGAAACAGGCCCGCCCGCAAGGGAAGGGTCACACTCACTTCGGACTTTGTCACCCCTACACGCAAGTACACTGTTGGGGCATGGGATAGAGCACTCTGCTGAGTTGGGGTGGCGGGCAGTTCTGAGTCCGTCGGGTAGGGAGGCAGGGAGGGAGGAGGTATTGAGGGGTGGGGGAGTTTGTAATTCAGAGTTTTTCGTTAGAGTTTCACACAGACAAGACTACAATGCATGGGGCTGGCGGAATGGTGCCTTCTCACCAGGCACAACAAGGTTGCGTTACTCATCTCGCACTCCACTTCGACAAAATGGTGGACACCTCCTGCTGTAACACACAAAGCACTAGTCCAGTGACCCAAGTGGCCCCACTCACAGTGATCACATGGAATGTCCACGGGTTAGGGGACAAAATTAAGCGAGGGCTGGTTCTTCGCGCAGTCAAACGCCAAGCCCCTACCCTGGTACTCCTACAGGAGACTCACCTTACGGGGGCGGTATGTAAATCAATGGATCGATGGGGGTTCTAAATGGCGGTGCACGCAGAATTCTCTGGGGGGTCTAGGGGAACAGGTTTTTTAGTGAGAAAAAACTCCCCCTTTATAATCAAACAAACTAAACATGACGACCAGGGTAGATTTGCAGTCCACGGTCAATGGGGGGGCAGACTAATAAATGTAGTATCAGTATATATCCCCCCGGCTCTACACTTGGTGGCACTTCCGGCCCTAAGCGACTTCCTGTTGTTCCTGCCAAGCGGAGACCTACTTGTGGGTGGGGACTTCAACGCCACGATGGACGTTAGTGTGGACAGACACCCAGTGCGGGCGACTTCCAATGGGGTCTCCCGCTTACGAAGTTTTGCGGAGGCGCTGGGATTAACAGACGTCTGGAGAAATAAACATCCATTAGAGAGGCAATACACCTTTCACTCGGCTGTCCATGACAGTCTGTCCAGATTGGACTATTTCTTGGCCCAGGAATCCATCCTTTCCAGTGTAGGGAGCATCACTATCGGCCCGAAAGGAATTTCGGATCATTCCCCGGAGACTCCGAGGCTTCCCTCCTCACACACCACACACAAACGAATGTACCAGATTTATCCAAGCTACTTACAAGTACCGCCAATACGTAAGGACATCCGTAACACTACAAAACACTTCTTCACCGAGAACGTAACCTCAGTAAGCTCCCCGACTATATTGTGGGAAGCCTACAAAACTGTCCTCAGAGGACAGGCCATTTCCTCCATAACAGAACACAAGCGTGCCAGGCAAAGAGAACTCACGACTCTTGAACGGGAGCTCCAGGTTGCCGACTCTGCCCACTCGACCGATCCCACGCCAGAGTCGGCCCGAGATCTTTCGTTAAAGCAGCAACAGCACAAGGAACACCTCAGATTAGAAACAGTGACAGCATACACAGCAACACAGCATAGAATCTATGATATTGGCGACAAAGCTGGGAGGTTATTGGCGTGGCTGGACAGGAGGGAAAGGGGTAACTGCACTATTGCACAACTTCGAACAGCAGGAGGGTCCTACACCTCAGACTCAGGGGAGATTGTGGAGGAACTGGCCAATCATTTCAGTGAGGTGTACACATCCTCCTCATCAGCGGCGGAGGTCGTAGATGCGACGTTTCTGCGGGCAGTAGAGATGCCTAGACTCGACTCCGAGGCCTCTGAGGAGCTAGAGGCTGACCTCACTGCAGAGGAAATTGGAGAAGCAATCAAGTCCCTTCAATCCGGCACTGCGCTGGGTCCGAACGGCATCCCAATGGAGCTTTACAAACTCCTAGCACCCACACTCAGCCCACACCTACTGGCTATGTACAATGACAGCCTGGAACAAGGCGCACTGCCGTTGGACCAACGAATGGCCACCATCGTGGCTATCCCCAAACCGGGGAAGCCCCCAACTGAATGCTTATCTTATCACCCTATTTCATTGCTCAATGCTGAGTCTAAAATACTAGCCAAATTAATTGCAAATAGATTACTAACACTTATTCACACCTTAATCCACCCGGATCAATCGGGCTTTATGCCTAACAGGAACACGGCATTAAATCTCAGGCGTTTACACAGTGTGCTGGCGAGGGAACACACTCTGACAGAGCCAGCAGCGGTCCTCTCCTTAGACGCCAAGATGGCCTTCGACATGGTGGAGTGGCCCTACCTTTTTGCGGTTCTCCCCTATTTGGGGTTTGGCCCTATATTTTGCGCGTGGATCCGGCTCATTTACACAGAACCAGTGGCTCGCGTGGCAGTGAACGGGCGACTATCACGCACCATAACATTAACGAGAGGGACACGACAGGGGTGCCCTCTGTCACCACTCCTTTTTGCCCTGGTTCTGGAGCCATTGGCGGCGCAGATCCGTAATGCTCCTCTTATCCGCGGTATTACCTGGGCGGGTGGTTGGGAAGACCGTATATCGCTGTATGCGGATGATATTTTAGTTTACATCACAGACCCTGAAAACACCCTGCCGATCTTATTTGGAATTTGCGACACATTTGGGCGGATCTCGGGATACACTATAAACTGGGATAAAACGGTGTTGTCCCTTTAAATGGCCTGACACCGCAGCTTCCACCTGACTGTCCACTGGCAGTTTCCCAGGAAACGTTTAAATATCTGGGCATACATATTGCAAGGGACCCAGTGATCTTCTTTGCCAAGAATTTGGTTCCCCCGCTGGACCGACTGCGAAGAGATGTCACGCACTGGGAATCGCTGCCACTGACATTATTGGGGAAAGCGGCATTATTTAAAATGATGGCCCTACCCAGATTACTATATGCACTGGAGAACATGCCATACCAAGTTCCCGTTAAATATTTCAGGCAAATAACAGCACAGGTATCCACACTCCTATGGGGCAACAAACCGGCCCGAATTGCACAAGTTAAACTATGCCGCAGTTGGTACGACGGCGGTATAGCGCTCCCTAACTTACTCCTTTATTACTGGGCTGTCCACCTCAAAGTAATTAATCAATGGATACATGCCCCACAGACGGACCCAGCGTATATGGCAGACCGAGCGCAACTAGGCTCTGACAACGTATTAGCTGCCCTGTATAACAGACGGCGTGCATTGACACTAACGGGCCCAACCAAACATACTGTTATGCTGTGGTACACAGCTCAGACACAACTAGGCTGGAAGGGGGTTATAACCAAGCTCACTCCACTGTGGGATGCGAAACAGCTAGGGAATCTCAGAAATAGCAAGAGATTCGATCGCTGGGATGCCATTGGTATCTCCACAGTGGGGGACTTATGGGAAAAAGGGGCGATTATTCCATTCGACCAACTTAGACAGCGATATGAACTGGCGCCAATGGAGACATATCGTTATATACAAGTCAGAAACACACTCCTAACAGCTCTTCCACAGACCGGGACTTTACCGGAGGCATATCTATTAGAAGATAGACTCCTCACGGATTTTATGCCTAAACGAGCCACGTCCCTCACATATAACAAACTTCTAAACAATATGCCAGACCCCACAACGACACTTCAAGAGAAATGGTCAACGGACATCGGGGCTATGGATGAGATAGAATGGCAGATGGCACTCGCCTCACCTAAAGAGGTGGGAATATCAGCCAAGCTCCGACTTGTACAATTTAAAATTTTGCATAGAGCATACCTCACAAGACCCACACGCCACAGAATAGGTAGGGCGGAACATCCTTATTGCCTGCGAGGCTGTGGACAGGAAGGGACTTTTTTTCACACACTTTGGGACTGCCCTCAACTGGCGGAATATTGGCGCAGGGTCCTACGCACAATATCTCAAACACTAAGTATCTCCCTGCTGCCTGAGCCGCGAAGGTGCCTCATCAACATCTGGGCACCAAATGACCTGTCTCGCTATGGGCAGACCTGGGTGACGCTGGGCCTCATCGTGGCAAAAAGAAATGTGGCTCAAAAGTGGGGGGCGGCGGATCCTCCTTCCTTGACTGCCTGGTGCAGAGACATGGATACGACCATGATTACTGAAAGGGCTGTATATAAAAACAGGAAATGCCCTCGCAAATGGACAGGCATATGGTCCGAATGGAACACATACAGAGAGGATATCTGTGACCCTGTTACCGAATCGGACAATGATAGCTCGGATAGTGACTCAGAAGGGGAATGAAAGATCTGGGGGGAGGGGCGGGTGTGTACTGTTCATGTGGTTTAGAGTAACAGGAGTTCAGAGAAGAAAGGTTTTACCATGCAAATACTGTTGGACGATTGCAACCTTGAAATTCATCCATGCCAAATGTCTGTGTGTACTGTGTAATGAAACTAATAAAAATTGTTTAAAAAAAAAAATACTAAGGCGAACCCAATGTAAATTGAGACAGTCCTCAGACCTCGGGCCTGTAACTTTTTGCCTGGCTGCATTGTTTAATTAAACAAAACTGTTACTGATTTGCCAAACACCTCTTGTCTTCTGTTTTTGGAGGAATTTGAACCTGAGATACATAACTCTTGCTACCAAAATCACGTTCCATGCTTGGCATATTCCAATTCTGTTTGACCTCTCAGCAGACTTGCTTCTACCTTACTGATGCACTTCAATCGTAAATACCAAAAGTGTAACCACACAGTCTTCCATCTCCCTTAGTAAACAAACACAATCCATTGTTATGGACCACTCCACTGCTAATCAATTGTGTGTTCTCAATGTATGCCAAGAAAAATCCTGGATCCATCTACTTTTATCTTTTCTTTAAACATATTTGAGGTACCCACAAACAAAGGTGTTTCATTTGGTTCAACTCAAGGCATTATTATAACACTCTGGATCCCCCCATTATCCAGTATATTTCTTCTTAGGCACTCCCCCTCACTAAGGTCGAGTCCACCCTGATAAAAGCATCTGATCAGGTTTGAATGAGGTTTCCTTTGATGGAGCATGCCACAAGACTGTGGGTGAGGCTTCCTCATTCAGTATATACTAAATAACCTAGGTTACTAGGTTGTTGCCTGACTATTGTTTAAACCTGCACACCAGTATTATCACCCTAGCCAGCGTACCTTTTTATTCCGAGTGCATGCAAGTGCATGCTCTTGATAGAAGGAACATTTAAATGTGAACAACTGTTGTAAAGATACAGGTCCTTAAAGATTTGGAAACCTGTGGCTAGTATTTTGGAAGGTCAATTCCCTTTTCTCCTGAACCATCTCTAATGGATGCAATATGTGGCTAAAACTGGTTTCCTGTGCAGTAACCTGTCAATACTGCCCTTAAACATCATATCCGTGATACACTGTGCATCCTAAATGCTACTGTGTCCCCTTTGCCAAGCAGCATTTTTAAATATTTTGCATTGGGATCATCTACTACTACTAGGATAATACGTTTTTTAGAGCTAGTAGAGATCAGGGACAGGGCACAAGGCATCATAGACAAATACAATAATGTCAAGTAATGTGAATACTAGCTACCTCTATTAATCCCTGTGAGGATTGTGGTGTATTTCAAGACGTGGCTGTGCAACCTTATCATGTAATACACTCATGGAACCATCTTAAGTCAAGTCAGGCTTGTTTGCAAAATATCTAGTTCAACCCTAGGCAGCTGTGGCTTCGAGCATCAAAGCTTCAACAAAGGACCTTATATAAAGTATTTTTACGCACCAAACAACAGAGTAAGAACGTTACATATCCCAAAAGAAATCCAACATCAATTTATAAAAAGTAGATGATATATTTTTTTTAAAAACTTGACACCAAGATGAGCAATATCCACCGGAGGGTTCTAGAGATATAGATGTTTAAGTAAAACATAAATCTCAGCATTTTAGGCCAAAGTGTAAACAAGCATTGGTAACTGTATAATTTGAAAACTTTCTAAAACCTTTAAACCGTTAGGTTTGGCTGCTTCGGTGCCGTCAAGGCAACACGTTTTAACAAGGAGAAGGTCAAGCAGGGCAATAAGGAGTATTAGGACAGTAACTTGTTCACCAAAGCAGTCTTTAGTCCAGTTGAACACTTTATGCACGGATCGTCATAGACTTCAATGGAATTGTCCTGATGCTGGGGATACAAGATGCTGAGGATGCTGTAAGATGCTCTGGGTGATGTAAAGTCAACAAGGGTCTTCCTGGGGTTGTTCCTCTTTTCACGGTCCAGGTAGGGCGACTTTGACCACATGGGTCGATGTCCCTCAAAGTCCTCTTGGGTACAGCGGAAGTCCAGTTATGATGGCCTATTGGTCTCTGGTCACAGCAGGTCCAGTGGTTTCCTTTGGTGAAGGCAAGTGTCCTTCTTTGGCAACAAATCTTTATTCTGACAACTCTCCTGGGTCTGTCATACTCTGGCACAACTTTTGAGCGTTGAGGAGTGGTCTTTTTGGCTGCACATTAGCAGTCACTGACAATTTGATGAAAGTGGCTACTGGCATGGGATACCTCAACATTTATGGTCATGGAGCTAGAACAGTGAGTCAACAGACTGACTCTTGGAGCTCACCTTTTCTGTCTGGGGCGACTTTTTAACAAGCCAAGCACCACAAGCACATTACTCTCTTTGATAGCCAAGAAGCTGTTGGTTCAGTCCAGAGGTTGGTGCTGCTTCTTGGGCCAGGTCCAGGGGTTAGCAGGGCAGTCCTTATTTGGTTTCCCTCCAATCAAGATGTGAACTGAGGTTCTGGATGCTAGAGGTGCCATATTTATGCCCATAAAGTGCCCTCAGGGGATGAAGTGGCCACTATCCACTGGGCTATCAAGTCCCCCTGCCTTATGATGACTTCTTGATATATGCGTTGTCTTATTTATCCCAAAGTGCACTATTCTGCCCATTCTCAAGATGTTTGAACCCTTCTCTTGGTGTGGAAAGCATCATAGGTCACCCTTAGTGTGTGGCTCCCTCTGGGCTACCTGCACCTGGAAAAACCAGTTTGGCAACTGGTTTCTCCTCTCTGTTCCCACTGCTAGGCCATCTACCTGCATAGAGGTGCAGCCCCTCTCGAGTGTGTTTGCGGTTTGCCCAGCTTCTCCTTTGAAGCTTGCCTTGCAGGCCAACATCCCGTGTGGCTTTTTGCGAGGGGGAGGTAACACCTCTTTCTATGGCAGGCCTCCATTGTTCATTTACACTCCTCCCCAGGAGGGCAGAAGGCTGTCTGGTGGCTAGCATCTGAAAATGGCTACCGGAATAACTGGGCAGCAGAGTGGCAACTTTATCAAAGTTGCCTTTGATCCAGCGGCCTATAGGAAATATGTCATAAATTATGCTACCCAACTCTATAACTTATACTAATAATCACTAATTAAACATAAAGGCCCATTAATCAAACATGACATATTATGACCTACTGAACCAAGTGGCTTAATTAACCTATTCACAAATTATATACATTTATATACAACGGCGGTAAATGAATATCATCATTTCAATAAACCTAACTATTTATTAAGCCACTTATGGCGATAGAATCTAGCTAATGGTAACCTGAACCCATGAAAAGTCAAGACCAGCTTGTTTTCAAAAGTAAGATTTTATTAGGTATTTATTATAATTTGTCAATGTAATTTTTATTAAAGCATTTTTATTAGAATCATTGTAATGTAAAAACATTTTAAGTTTCAAAATTATATTATTGCAAAGTATTTATCAGTTTAGCATTTTCAGACCCTAAGTCCCTAACTAAGCTAAATAAATGGAAATAAAGTAAAGTTTTTTGAGGGCTCTTACGTGCTCCAAGTAAAGTCCGTCAGCACGACATCCTCATCTAAAGGTCAGCAAAAGCAGCAGCGAGCAAGCAACATAACCCTTCCACAGGGAATGGGTTTTTATACCTTACTACGCTAACTAATCTAAGTAAAAGTAATTCTTTCTGCAAAAGTCGGAGTTCCATTGGTTCAAAAGTGACAAGTGACATGTCACCTCATTTTCAAAACATCAGTTCCGTGACTTTCTTAGAGTCCATTGTCTCTAGCATTCGAGCTCCGAGGCTTCCTCAGATTGCAACATTTTCTTGCATAAAATTTTACATCACATCAATTCACTTCTTTGGATGCAAAGTTATCAAATGTTCCTCCTGCCGGTTCCTGGCCTTGGCCTTGTCCGAGAAGGAGACTGCTAGAAACACACCACGCTTTCCAAATGTTGCCACCGAAAGGAAATCTTTCTTTGAAAGGACTCTCTCTTGCTCCGTGCAGAAATTATTTGCAAACTCGAGTAAACTAGGCCCAAAGCAGTCAATTTAACTTCTCTAGTATATAAACAAACACAAGAAAATGATTAATGAAAGAAATATTATTCATTCTGTTTCCACCCTTTGTTTGTTAATTATTTAACCCACCCATTAATCTAATGTTACCTAGCAAAAAAAGCAAACAAATAAAGCAGCATTTTATATCTACCAGTCTTCATAAAATCCACGAAATCCTTTATGCACCTATAGAGAGTAGAATGACATTACATAGACAAGGGAAGCAAAACAAGCACATGCTACTTTTAAAACAGCCGCAATTAGTTATAACATGACAAAAGGACAGAATTAATTTATTAATTTGCACGAACAAAAAGATGCAACAAATATGCACGAATATGAGCACACAAGTTAGTTTCCCGCGTGTAATGTAATTTTAATCTAGGTTGAATTAATACAAACAGAGCACCAAACATTAATAAAGTTATTTTCATTATGGAAGTGTGACTTCACGAGTTGAAATAAATTTATTTCCAAATCTCGCTCCATCAACTCCCTCATCTGGTGATTAACAAATCACCACACCACACCCAAAATGTAGTAAATTTTTACTACCCGAAAATGGTTCGAATTCATTTGTATTAGTAATTTCTAAAAATTTGTCTCTGCAAAATCCTTGCAACTATCATATTGAACCTTACGTAACTCTTGTAACTCAATTTCTTTCTCTTGTTCCTTTTTGATCTTATAAATTCGCTTCTTTTCCTTCATGTGTTTCTTTCTCTTGTGTAACATGCAACTAATTTTTGTTAAAACTACTATAAATATTATTACAAACAAAGGTGTTAAAATCTTGCAAAGAACTGAACCACCAATCTCTTGAAACCAAGTTTTAATAGCCTGGAATCTCTTTGCAAGTCGCTCTGAAAAATCATCTTCTTCTAAAGGAATTATTTCTGAATGCATTTCTGTAATGTTTTTAATATACATCTCAATATTCTTACTTTCATCAGGGATGTAAGTACAACAGTGCTGAACATGTAAAATACCACAGACTCCTCCCTCTCTTGCCAGGAGTATGTCTAAGGCAAGGCGATCTTGAATCACCATAGATCTAATTGCAATGACCTCAACATTCACTAATTGGAAACCATCTGCTGTGTCAGTTGACAATCTGTCAACAATTGTGGATAATTTTCTGATCCTTCCTGCATTCAAGGTTATACCTACTAAAGGTATTACTGCTTCAAAAATATCTCCCAAAATTTCTGTAAAACTTTCTCTTTTATATCTATTTATATGATTATTAATTTTAAACACTCCTTCTTCATTTCTGTCAACATGAAATATCTTTGGAAAAACAAGCCCAACAAAACATGTCCCATACCAATGATCTGGAAGATTATAATAAGCCTTATCACCACAAATAAAGTAAATCCCAGGAAAAATTGGATCTTTGCCACCTTTGAATCCCCAACCTCCCATGATTTGATAAGTGTCCTCACAATTACTAGCACCTACAAAATAATTATCAAAAAGTGTATTATCCCTTCTAATTCAAAGCTTACCACTAATTGGTTTGTCTATGTGTATTGCAACATTATCAAAAGTCTTGCCATTAAGCTTCTCATCCTCTTTTTGCCAGAATTTAGATTTAGTCTGTTTGACTATTACATTTCTCTTATAAATTGCTCTTCTCTCCTCAACAAGATTCAAGAAAGACTTTTCTTCATCTCTTAATTTACAGGTTAAATTATTCTTGTAAGCATACTCATAAGTGAGTTCATTAGTGACTAAAAAGAATTCCCTCATCTGTTTAGCTTTTTATGTTTATTTAAAGCACTCTCAATTTTTAAATTCGCAAAAATCTCATCAAAGTTTGAATAGTAATATTCTAAGCGACCAGTCTGATAAAATAAGCTAGCTAACACACTACAAGTTATCCCATATGTGAGAGGAAGCATATTGTATGTCACTCCCTCAGAAACAGAAGCAGGTAATTTTATACAAACATAGCAATCTTTGACACTCATTACCTGAACATATTCTCCCAAAAGTCTTGAGAATGAATTGCTTGAAAAATCACTAACAGATTTATCTTGATGAATTTCAGGTTTGTGATCAATTACTTTGTTAGCTATAATTGTTGCACTATGTATATTTTGACTAACTGAAGCTTTGCTTGTCATGTTAGCTTTATATAAATCTTTACTAATTTCAAAAGGAATGACAACAGCCAATACTAACCAGAGCAGAATTAATATGAGCACACACACCAGAGTCATCTTACAGCATTTCTTGAAAATGGAACACTTTGAAGTACTCCTCTCCATAACATAAGGCATCTTTAAAAATCTTATCTCAAAAGGTAATAAAAAGAAAACAAAATTTTTAAATTTATCTAAAATTCAGACTAAATATACCCCCCTTTTTTAAAATCTTTTTTTTATTTTTTTTATCTTCTAACAACTTTTCTTCGACCTAATGTCACAAGTTAATTTCCAACTAAACAACTTTTCTTCGACCTTGTGTCACCTAACACAATTTCTTCAGCCTTTTGCCAGAAACAAAACCCAAAAATTATTTATATTAGTACTTCAATCATTGTCACTAATTTCTTCAATTTCTTCCTGACTACTGCTGTTAATTTCAATAACAGGAGGAATAATCAGATAAGTCCACTCAGGAGATTTATATTTCTGATTAGGTCTTAAAATTCTCTTAGTTTTTCTAGTCACTACTTCTATTTTCCTCCCTTTTTCAACTTTCTTCTCAGGTTCTTTTTGACTAGTGATTTCATTCACCTGTTCCTTAGACTTTTTAATCAACCTGACTCTCAATCCTCCATTTTCACTTGGCCATGATTCTCCTTTTCTCAAGATCTTTCTTTTCGGTTCTGTTATATTTTTTTCAGTCTTCCAAGATCTTTTTCTCACTCTTCCTTCTTGATCATCAACATCACTTTCTCCAGAATCACTATCAGAAATTTCTCTTCTTGACTCAGGAACTTTTCTAATCGGCAGTCTCACTCTGTTAGGAACTATACTCTGTCTTCCATCACTGGTACTTGGCAATTCGACTTCCTCCTCCTCTTCAATTACCTTCAGCTTCCCAGTTTCTGGTTTCTTGTTCCTTCTTCCAGAGCTTATCCTCTGCTTTTCGATACTCTCCTGGTCAGAAATTTCAATTGATTCAGCTTCTCTGTCTTCAAAATTTTCAATAGTCTCTACTCCATTCACTTTCTTGGCAGACTCTTCTGCTGAATTTCTTTTAATCAGATCTTCATCACTTTCAGAGTCTATTTCAATGATTTCCAAATCTTTTCTGTTCAAGTCTTTATTCACTTGCAGATTTTCCAGATGTCGACCTCTCTGTCGATCTTCAGAATCTGGATTTCTTTCACCTTCTACTTCGGAATCAGAATCATCTGTAGAATCACTCTCTTCATCAGAGTTTTCAGGAGTAGGAATTGAAATAGTGTGGCTTGGATGTATCCACCTCTTCAATCCTTTACATTTCACTGCATTCGTAGTTACTAGAATTATTTGTCTAGCTTTCTGCCACCTTGGAACTAGACAATTTCTTCTTCGATGTACTTTAGTTCTAACCCAATCTCCAGGTCTCAGATCATGTGTCTGTACTTTTTCATCTGATTGTACTTCAGTTCCCACCTGATTAGACACAGAAGTAACTACGTCAGATAGTCTCTTGCAATATTCCAAAATAGCACTGTCATTAATGCTTAACAATTTCCCTACTGGTACAAAAGCTTGTCTCATGACTCTGCCCATAAGAATTTCATGAGGACTCAGACCTGTCTTTTTATCAGGTATGCTTCTTAGTGACATTAAAACAAGTAGAAGAGCATCTGTCCACTTCATACCTGTATCAAGACACATTTTTCCAATTCTGTTTTTGATCGTTCCATTAATCTGCTCAACTACTCCAGATGCCTCTGGTCTGTATGCACAGTGTATTATCTGCTCAATATGCAAAGCTTCACAGATCCATTTCAAAAGTTTATTATCAAAATGTCCTCCTCCATCACTCTCAATAGTGACAGGGAAACCATATCTTGGGATAATTTCTCGAAGAAGCAATTTTGCCACTGTAATCGAATCACAATGACGTGTTGGAAATGCTTCCACCCATCTTGAAAACAAACACACAATCACCAAAACATATTTTAAACAATTGTGTAAAGGCATTTCAATGAAATCCATTTGTAATCTGGTAAAAGTACCACCCTCTCGACCTATGATTCCTGTACCTACAACTGATTTTCTATTTGGGTTCATTTGTTGGCAAGTTAAACACCTCTGACAGAGAGATTCAGCAATTGTTCTAAATTTGGTATTAAACCATGTCTCTTTAAAAAGTCTGATCATAGAATCCCTTCCTATATGACCAGGGCCATGATATAATCTGGCCATGTCAGCAATCATACAATTAGGTAAAACTATTCTGCCATCTTTGTAAGTCCAGACTCCGTCTTCATCTCGTGGTCCACATTCTGCCTTTAATCATGTGTTTTTCTCATCATCATCAGCTTCATTTTCTAAATCTCTAATTTCCTGCCATGTCTCAACTACTGTTGTTAGCATTAATGAATTCGAATCACTTTCTTTACTCCTTTCCCGATTATATGCACAACCATTTCTTGCGCAATACTTAGCAGTCTCATCTGCATAAGCATTGCCTTTGGTGATAAAATCCTCACCCTTTTTGTGAGCTGCGCATTTTACAACAGCAATTTCTTTTGGTAATTGAATGCCATCTATTAATCTCCTAATGAATACTGCATTTTTGATTGGAGATCCTGCTGAAGTTAAATAGCCTCTCTGAGACCAGAGCTGTCCATAATCATGCACAACTCCGTATCCATACTGGCTGTCAGTTATTATGGAAACTCTCAAATCTTTTGATATTTCACAAGCACGAATTAAAGCAATCAATTCAGCCACCTGTGCTGAACGAATTCCTTCAAGACATGATGCTTCTTCAACATCTGCAACTGTACAGACTGAATATGCCACCTTTAAAACACCTCCCTCTGATCTTAAACAGGAGCCATCTACAAAGTAGACAAAATCTGATTCAGGCAAAGGTTCGTCTTTAATATCTTGCCTTGGCTTGGTACAGTATTCCATAACATCCAAGCATTCATGCTCCACATCAATTTCATCAACAATTTCAGAATCAGGCAATAATGTAGAAGGATTCAAATTTACACATCTTGCAATAGAAACATTATCTGCTCCTAAAATAACTTTCTCATATTTTGTCAACCTGTTACTAGTCATATGTTGAGTCTTACTCCTTGTCAGAAGTATTTCAACTGAATGGGGGACATAGACTTTTACAGGAAACCCCATAATGATCCCTTCACTTTGTTCCAAACTGACACTAGTTGCTGCAACTGCTTTTAAGCAACCTGGTAAGGCTTTTGCAACAGGATCAAGAACTGCTGAAAAGTATGCAATGGGTTTTCTCAGATTCCCATGTCTTTGAATTAGTACAGACAATGCACATCCTTCTCTTTCACTGCAATATAGTTCAAAATCCTTTTCATAATTTGGCATGCCTAGAGCTGGAGCTTCACATAGGCTTCTTTTTAGATTCTCAAAAGCTTCCAACTCAGATTCATTAAGAACAATCGGATCTTTTACATCTGATTTAGTCAATTTCTGTAGTGGTTTCGCAATTACTGAAAATCCACTTATCCATTGTCGACAGTAACCAACCATTCCTAGAAACATTCTAACCTGTCTTTGAGTTCTTGGAGGTTGCATTGCTTGAATCATTTTAATTCTTTCAATTGTTACCTGTCTTATTCCTTTTGCAATTCTATGTCCAAGGTATTTCACTTCTTGTTTACAAAACTGCAACTTTGCAGGAGATACTTTATGTCCCTCATCTGCTAGATGATTTAAAAGTACAATAGTGTCTGTCACACAATTTTCTCTAGATTTTGCAGCGATTAGTAGATCGTCAATATATTGCACTAATGTCGACCTGCCAGGTAGATTTAGATCTTCTAAAGATCTCTTCAACAACTCATTAAAGATAGAAGGACTCTCTGTATACCCTTGAGGAATTCTGCACCATGCGAGGGTCCTATTTTGGAACCTGAAAGCAAAGATTTCCTGACTCTCTGGATGTAAAGGAACAGTAAAGAATGCATTGCAAAGATCAATGACAGTATACCACTCAGCATCATGTGGAATCTGGTATAAAATGACTGCTGGATTTGGAACAACAGGACAACATGGAACAACAATCTGATTAATCTTTCTTAGATCTTGAACGATTCTATATGTTCCATTTGATTTTTTAATTCCCATAATCAGTGAATTACAAGGACTACTCTCAATTTCTTTTAAAACACCTTGTTTAATACATTTTTCAATCACTGGAATAACACCTTCTATGGTTTCTGCTTTCATTTTATACTGAGGAATGTTTGGAAACTCCATTCCCTGTTTCAAAGCAATTTTGACTGGATCGATATGTTTCATCAGACCCATCTCATTTCCAGTTAAATCCCAAATCTCATTCTTGACTGTCTCTTTTAGTTCTACAGGAATGTTTTCTTTTTCAAAAGCAGGAAACAATTTTGATCCTTCTGTTTCTACCAACATCATTGTCATTCTATACAAACCATCTTCCTCCATTGTTTGTAACTCTGCAGCGGAAGCGTGCTGGGCCCATAACCCAGAGGTCGATGGATCGAAACCATCCTCTGCTACCAAGGTAATTGATCCAGCGGCCTATAGGAAATATGTCATAAATTACGCTTCCCAACTCTATAACTTATACTAATAATCACTAATTAAACATAAAGGCCCATTAATCAAACATGACATATTATGACCTACTGAACCAAGTGGCTTAATTAACCTATTCACAAATTATATACATTTATATACAACCGCGGTAAATGAATATCATCATTTCAATAAACCTAACTATTTATTAAGCCACTTATGGCGATAGAATCTAGCTAATGGTAACCTGAACCCATGAAAAGTCAAGACCAGCTTGTTTTCAAAAGTAAGATTTTATTAGCTATTTATTATAATTTGTAAATGTAATTTTTATTAAAGCATTTTTATTAGAATCATTGTAATGTAAAAACATTTTAAGTTTCAAAATTATATTATTGCAAAGTATTTATCAGTTTAGCATTTTCAGACCCTAAGTCCCTAACTAAGCTAAATAAATGGAAATAAAGTAAAGTCTTTTGAGGGCTCTTACGTGCTCCAAGTAAAGTCCGTCAGCACGACATCCTCATCTAAAGGTCAGCAAAAGCAGCAGCGAGCAAGCAACATAACCCTTCCACGAGGAATGGGTTTTTATACCTTACTACGCTAACTAATCTAAGTAAAAGTAATTCTTTCTGCAAAAGTCGGAGTTCCATTGGTTCAAAAGTGACAAGTGACATGTCACCTCATTTTCAAAACATCAGTTCCGTGACTTTCTTAGAGTCCATTGTCTCTAGCATTCGAGCTCCGAGGCTTCCTCAGATTGCAACATTTTCTTGCATAAAATTTTACATCACATCAATTCACTTCTTTGGATGCAAAGTTATCAAATGTTCCTCCTGCCGGTTCCTGGCCTTGGCCTTGTCCGAGAAGGAGACTGCTAGAAACACACCACGCTTTCCAAATGTTGCCACCGAAAGGAAATCTTTCTTTGAAAGGACTCTCTCTTGCTCCGTGCAGAAATTATTTGCAAACTCGAGTAAACTAGGCCCAAAGCAGTCAATTTAACTTCTCTAGTATATAAACAAACACAAGAAAATGATTAATGAAAGAAATATTATTCATTCTGTTTCCACCCTTTGTTTGTTAATTATTTAACCCACCCATTAATCTAATGCTACCTAGCAAAAAAAGCAAACAAATAAAGCAGCATTTTATATCTACCAGTCTTCATCAAATCCACGAAATCCTTTATGCACCTATAGAGAGAAGAATGACATTACATAGACAAGGGAAGCAAAACAAGCACATGCTACTTTTAAAACAGCCGCAATTAGTTATAACATGACAAAAGGACAGAATTAATTTATTAATTTGCACGAACAAAAAGATGCAACAAATATGCACGAATATGAGCACACAAGTTAGTTTCCCGCGTGTAATGTAATTTTAATCTAGGTTGAATTAATACAAACACAGCACCAAACATTAATAAAGTTATTTTCATTATGGAAGTGTGACTTCACAAGTTGAAATACATTTATTTTCCAAATCTCGCTCCATCACCTTTACTTAAAAGTGATTCAGAAAAGGGGGTGGTGATGGACAGAGCATCTGAGTTAAACAGAACACTCATACCCCGTCAAAAGATCAGGGCTTGTTCCATCACCGTTTTTTAGCTCACTGCACCATCCCAGCTCAGAACCTGGCTATATGCAAATTAGTCTGACCCTGGCCCAGTGCATCATGGGAACAGGGCAGACCAAACTACCAAGCCAATTCTTTACTGGAAAGGAAACAAGCTTCCGGGGACCGGTTTCTGGCATTGCAGCCGTCTTTGGCCCGGCTTGCTTGAATCCTACAAAATGATTAGCCTTGTACATCTGCAAAGTAAAACAAGCAAAAAAATACCTATTTTCTACCAACATCATTATTAAAATGATTGCAAAAAATGAAATATGCTTAAACTAAGGTATGCCAATATGGGATTATAAGGAAATGCCTCTTTGTGCATGATAACCCCCAAAGATTTGGACATATGCTGCTGGTTTTTCGACTCTCAAAGTGCACTGAGGCCTACTAACCAGACCCCAGTGCCAATGTTCAAACCCTTTGCGAAGTGTATGTTGAATTGGCTTCTCCAATTAGTGTAAGATAAATTACTTATAAGTCCCTAGTCACAGTGTATGGTGCCATGGCTACCCATGGCATGTAAGTTAAAGCTTCCACCCTGAGCTGCAGCAAAGCACAACAAGGCTACCAGGTGCTACTGTAGATCAAAACAACAGTTTTAGAACTGCTAGTTTGACTTTGCCATTTAAACCTATGGCTAAGCCCAAACCTCGCTTAAGAATAAATGTGTCACAGGAAGGACTATCGAGGGCTAAGGCAGGGTTCTATATTTTTTTAAGTAGGAAATATATTTTCTTGTGCCCAATAGCAAAAGCCCCAAATTGCTGTATATACTGTGCAAAGGCTAGCAGCCCCCTTGGCAGGTACAGATTACAGACTGAATCTCAACCCAGCTAACTTCTGAATATGACTATTAAAGTTGTACTTCAAGGTATCAAATTAATTGTGGCATGAGACCTGACTTGATTTCCAAGTCGAATTTAATGTCACTTTTAAGTAAAGGGGGTGGTGATGGACAGAGCATCTGAGTTAAACAGAACACTCATACCCAGTCAAAAGATCAGGGCTTGATCCATCACCGTTTTTTAGCTCACTGCACCATCCCAGTTCAGAACCTGGCTACATGCAAATTAGTCTGTCCCTGGCCCAGTGCATCATGGGAACAGGGCAGACCAAACTACCAAGCCAATTCTTTACTGGAAAGGAAACAAGCTTCCGGGGACCGGTTTCTGGCATTGCAGCCGTCTTCGGCCCGGCTTGCTTGAATCCTAATGGTGCAGTGAGCAAGGGACTCACATCTGAGCATACCCTGCCACTCCTATAGTGGCCAAAACGATTCAGAAAAGGGGGTGGTGATGGACAGAGCATCTGAGTTAAACAGAACACTCATACCCAGTCAAAAGATCATGGCTTGATCCATCACCGTTTTTTAGCTCACTGCACCATCCCAGTTCAGAACCTGGCTACATGCAAATTAGTCTGTCCCTGGCCCAGTGCATCATGGGAACAGGGCAGACCAAACTACCAAGCCAATTCTTTACTGGAAAGGAAACAAGCTTCCGGGGACCGGTTTCTGGCATTGCAGCCGTCTTCAGCCCGGCTTGCTTGAATCCTAATGGTGCAGTGAGCAAGGGACTCACATCTGAGCATACCCTGCCACTCCTATAGTGGCCAAAACGATTCAGAAAAGGGGGTGGTGATGGACAGAGCATCTGAGTTAAACAGAACACTCATACCCAGTCAAAAGATCAGGGCTTGATCCATCACCGTTTTTTAGCTCACTGCACCATCCCAGTTCAGAACCTGGCTACATGCAAATTAGTCTGTCCCTGGCCCAGTGCATCATGGGAACAGGGCAGACCAAACTACCAAGCCAATTCTTTACTGGAAAGGAAACAAGCTTCCGGGGACCGGTTTCTGGCATTGCAGCCGTCTTTGGCCCGGCTTGCTTGAATCCTGATGGTGCAGTGAGCAAGGGACTCATGTCTGAGCATACCCTGCCACTCCTATAGTGGCCAAAACGATTCAGAAAAGGGGGTGGTGATGGACAGAGCATCTGAGTTAAACAGAACACTCATACCCAGTCAAAAGATCAGGGCTTGATCCATCACCGTTTTTTAGCTCACTGCACCATCCCAGCTCAGAACCTGGCTATATGCAAATTAGTCTGACCCTGGCCCAGTGCATCATGGGAACAGGGCAGACCAAACTACCAAGCATCACCACCCCCTTTTCTGAATCGTTTTGGCCAAATTGGGGGCTGCCTCAGAAGCACCATAACCTTGAGATACCCCGAGCAGCTCCCCATTCATTTCCAGTAGGAAACAGTTTACCAAATACGAGGAGGCTGTTGTGATAGCATATACCTTTAAATGGAACCTTGTCTTGCAATGTGGAATGTTTTCATACAAACGCTGCTTGTGCATGAGATAGCGGTTACTGGAGATAGAGGGTTTTCTTGTCTCGACCTCACCTCCTCCTGCATGTATTATTTCTCTCTCATAATTAAATACTTCGATATACAAATCTAGTTGAAGTCTGGTTCCTACTAAACCTTCTGGGAGATGATGCTACAATTTTGGCGACATGGATGGTGATTTTTCTTAATTTTAGTAAAAAGAAACTTCAAGGTTTGGATACGATCCGAGCACCGTTTCGATACATATGGTGGAACTGTCTTTGCTAGTATCTTTGAAAGACTGAGAGACTTTCTTCGTGAGTACCCATCAAGAACGATATACGTAAAATGCATTCTGCATTTTGTTCGACAGTTGATTAACTTTGGACTGAGAGATTTTATATATTTTTTTCCTCAAAAGTCGACTGGGATTTGTTTTAAACATTGCTGTGAATTTCTTGCACTGGATTGTTTTGGCTAACAGTGAGAAGAGTTTGGCAAAATTCAACCTCAAAGGTACGTTTCGTACCAAAGTGTTTACTTTTAAACTTTGCCTCGTAACGTCCTTCTCGCAGCGTGTTGGCTTTAGAACATCTTTGTGCAATGCACGAAGCAGCATTATTCCTTCACCTTCAACGCGCTTAGGATTCCATGGTGAGTTTGACTGACGCACCGACGCTCAAGTGACGTCCCCACGTGAAGCGTGATTACGTTTCCACGTATCTGGCGGCCATTTTTAAACAAGTAAGCTCCGGTTTCCATGGTAACCACTCCGAAGATTTTGAAGCGTCAAGTTCACCTTTTCTTCACGATATTTCGTGTATCCAAATTCTCAAAGAACTAGTCGTATTTATCATTTTCACCATATTTTCTTAAAGTATACATGCAGCTGTTGTTTCATGAAGACACTGTTCACGAAGTTGTTATTTCAAACGTCTAACAAGGGCAGTGTTAGGTGACTTTTGTTTTCACGAAGACATCATTCAAGAAGTGGTTGTTTCCGATATATGACAATTTTCGTTTCAGCTATTGGTTCTTCCTATAGCATTCAGTTATGCCTTTGGAAGCTAGCGGTTCACAAGCAAATCCAGCAGGGGACAAAAGTTCATCAAATTTACAAATCAATTCACCGAAGGAAATTTTATCAGTCCCTGGAGAACCTGTCGTTGCTTGGTTGGATTGGAAAGCATATGTTCTAAATTACATCGCAAACTTAGAGGATGTCAACGGTACATTTTCTCCCGAAAGGAAGAAGAGGATGTTGTTATATTCACTTGGTCCAGAGGGTTTGTGCATTTTTGAAGAAATGCATACTCATGACAGAACTGAAGGAGACTTAGATGTTTTTAAAAGTGCTTTATTAGATTTGGATGACCATTTTTCTCCCTCAGTATGTATTGCTGTTACTAGGCATGCCTTTTTCCACAGGAAACAAGGGAAAAATGAATCCGTGGAGGAATTCGTGTCAGCTTTAAAAAAGTTAGCTAGGAAATGTGAATTTGCTCAACTACACGATGATCTAATCCGTGACCAAGTAGTTATGTACACAAAAAACAAAACATTGCAGGAAAAGTTATGGGTTGAGGGAGATAAATGTCTTAGGGATATAATTGTCTTAGTTAAAAAAGCAGAATTGTCTACGTTATCACATGATAACAAAATTCCAGAACAAACAGTTGGGAAAGTTGTTGAAAAGAAGGCAACATATAAAAGTTATAAGACTAACAAGTATGAGAAAGGGAAAACTGATTTACGTGATAGAAAGAAATTGGAAGGGAATGAGCAAAATAAATTTTGTAACATAATTTGTTATAGATGTGGCAGCTATTCACATGCGGCTACATTTGAAAAATGCCCTCCTAGATCTGGCAAGTGTTTGGAATGTGGATTGGTGGGTAATTTTTCAAGAGTGTGCAACAGAAAGTACAAGAAAATATCGCAAAAATAAGTAACGTATGTTCAACACGAAGATGACACCTCTGTGTCAGAGTCGGATGATGATGATGTTCAGGTGCACTTAATTCAAAAGAAAAAGGTAGTCTTGAATATCATCTGTGACATATCATCAAAACCTTTATGCCACATCTCATTAGGTGGTATCACAGTTCAATTGGCTGCTGATTCGGGTTCACCGTTCACTATAGTGCCTCAAAAAATGTGGGAGAACCAATTTGTGGAAAAAATAGGAGAATGGCTGGAACCCAACGATGTTGCTGCAGAGGGCTATACAGGCGGGGAGATTGAAATGCTAGGGTTTAGAACTCTCATTTTTAAGTTTAAAGAAAGACAAGCTACCGGAAAATTATATGTGGCAAGAGTTGGTCCACCGGTTCAAGGGTGGAAAGACCAAAAGTTACTGGACATCATCCTCAATTCAAACAGTTAGGAACAGGTTTTAGTTTCATGTGAAAGTGTGGATACCAAGAAGTGGGTATTACATGAGTTTCCTGAGGTGTTTGAGAATCGCATGGGGAAATTGAAAGGTTTCACTCATAAGATCCGTTTAAGGGAGGGTGCTATTCCCAAGATTCACAAACCTAGGAACATTCCATTTATCATCAGAGAGGAGGTCAAACAAGAGTTGGATAAGATGTTGGCAAACAAAGTTATAGAGCCTATTGAAGCTGCCGAATGGGTTTCGCCTTTGGTCGTAGCCCGTAAATCCAATGGTCGATCCCGTTTGTGTGTGGACCTAAGGTATCTTAACGATAACATTGTTGTGAACCAATTTCCTCTCCCTAGAATCGATAAAATGCTTTCCCTTACACGAAATGCCAAGTGGTTTTCCACTTTGGATCTCTCCTCTACGTATCACCAGGTGGTACTGGATAAGCAGAGCAGACAATTAACGTCATTCTGTACTCCATTTGGATGTTATAGATTTATTCGCATGCCGTTTGGGTTGGCATCGGCCGCTGCAGTCTTTCAGAGGCTGATGTCGAACCTATTCAACCACATTTCTGAGGTAGTTGTCTTCCAAGACGACATTCTGATTATGGGCAAGGACAAAATTCATCATGATATTTTATTAAGGGAAGTTTTGTCCATCCTCAGGAATAATGGTTTGATTGCTGAAGGCAGCAAATGTAAATTCTCAGAAAAACATGTTACTTACCTAGGCCATGAAATTGATGGGTCAGGAATCAAACCAAAAAGCTCCTTGGTGGAAGCAATTTTGAAAGCTCCCTCTCCCAAGTCGAAGGATGAGTTGAGATCCTTTCTGGGCTTGGCAGAATTTTATGCAAAATTCGTGAATAATTTCTCAAGCAAGACATATGACATGCGCATCTTAATGAAAAACAAAATTCCTTTTTATTGGAGTGATAATTGTCAAAAGTCTTTTGAGACAATCAAGGAGTCTATTGCACGAGCTCCTGCATTACAGGGTTTTGATCCTGTAGCTTATTCCATTGTTACTACAGCTGCAAGTGGTACAGGCTTGGGAGGGGTATTATCACAAATAAGTAAGGAAGGCAAGGAAGTAGTGATTGCTTTTGCGTCTCGTTCGCTGTCCCCGACAGAAGAAAAATACTCTGTCATAGAAAGGGAAACACTAGCGTGTGTGTGGGCAATGGAGTATTTTAGAAAATGTATCTGAGGGAAGAAATTTCTCTTAAGGTCAGACCATAAACCTTTAACCAAATTACTGACTACAGAAGGTCTTTCAAGAGCATCGGCTAGAATAGCCAGGATGTCAATGAGTATCCAAGATTTCGTTTACAATGTTCAGTATGTGCCGGGAGCAAAGAATGTCATTGCTGATTTTCTCAGTAGGCATTCCTTGCCTCTCAAAGAAGTTGCATCTGATCCCTGGAGTGATTGGTGTGTTACTGCAGTATTTGAAGCCACTCCTAGTCTTTCAAAGACTATGTGGGAGCAGGAATACAAAAAAGACGAGGTGTTGCTTGATGTTTCTAACAGAGTCATTCAGGGATGGTGTAAGAATGACAAACTTGATCCCAATTTTAGACCATTTTGGGAGGTCCGAGATCAATTGGCTTTGGATGGAGAATTCTTGTGTAGATCTGGAAGAATCATACGTCCTTTAGGCATGAGAAGGAAGATACTTGATTTGGGCCATGAAGGTCATCCAGGAATCTCCAGAACCAAGAAGAGTGTTAAAATGTTATATTGGTGGCCTGGAGTTGATTTAAGTATTGAGAGACATGTTCGCAATTGCATTCAGTGTGAAATTTCGGATAAAACACAGAAAACTCTTTAATCCACCTTTGTCGTCATCAGAGTGTCCTAGTTTGCCGTAGCAAAGTGTTGCTTTGGATATCATGGGACCCATAACTTGGCAAGATGAGGTGGTTAAGTACATTTTAGTACTCGTTGATTTATTTTCGAGATGGCTTGAGGTGGAGGTTGTAACTAAGGTGGATACACAAAGTGTAATTAGATTCTTAGAAATGTGTTTTTAAGAGAGGGTTTTCCAGCATCCATTCTGACAGATAATGGTGTCCAGTTTAGATCAGATTTGATGAAAAGCTTTGTTACCAGTACAGGCATTGAGCAAAAATTTACTGCACTGTATCATCCCAGGGGCAATTCTGTGGTGGAGAGAGTGAATAGAATGGTCAAAGGTGTATTACAACTAGCAAAAAAGAGTAACAAGAACTGGGATGATGAATTATATAAATTAGTGTGGTCATATAGAATTACGGAACACGACACTGTTGGTGAAAGCCCTTTTTGTTTGATGCGGGGGAGATTTCTTCATTGCAAAATCAATCCAGGATGGATTGGTAGAAGTAGGAAGGTGGATTGGGACTCTGATAAAATCAGACAATCTATGTTGAAAGCACAGTGTAAGAATAAAACGTATTATGATGAAAAGCATGGTACTAAGGAGGTGAATATCAAAGTTGGACAATTGGTCCGTGTCAAGTCAGCCAGGAAAACAGGGAAATTGCACTCTAAGTTTTCTGAGCCCAGAACAGTTACTAAAGTCATGAGAAATACTGTTGAATTGGTCCATCATATGAGTCGAATTGCTTTGGCAGGGAACATCTGTATGGAAGGATTAGACAGTAGTAGTTTAAAAAGAAATTATTGGTGGTTAGATGTTTGTTCTCAGTTTGAAAAGGAGGATGGTGAGGTGTCCGGTCTGGTGTTAGATGATCCTCTTCAGACACTAACAGGGGATGGATCAGGAACTTTTATTTCTGTGGGCTCACACAGGGAGTTGATTGGTGAAAGTTCAGACTCACACAGTGAGTTGGTTTGTGAAGCTCCAGACTTTCCGATTGGTGACAGTAGTCCTGACATTCTTGGTGTGCGTGACTCACAACATGTTGAGTTGTCTGATCAGCCACTTGTAGAAGGTTCTAACCCACAAGAGAATGTCATGAGAAATACTGTTGAATTGGTCCATCATATGGGTCGAATTGCTTTGGCAGGGAACATCTGTATGGAAGGATTAGACAGTAGTTGTTTAAAAAGAAATTATTGGTGGTTAGATGTTTGTTCTCAGTTTGAAAAGGAGGATGGTGAGGTGTCCGGTCTGGTGTTAGATGATCCTGTTCAGACACAAACAGGGGATGGATCAGGAACTTTTATTTCTGTGGGCTCACACAGTGAGTTGATTGGTGAAAGTTCAGACTCACACAGTGAGTTGGTTTGTGAAGCTCCAGACTTTCCGATTGGTGACAGTAGTCCTGACATTCTTGGTATGCGTGACTCACAACATGTTGAGTTGTCTGATCAGCCACTTGTAGAAGGTTCTAACCCACAAGAGAATGTCAATGTAAGTAAAAACTGTGTATCTGAAAAACATACCAGACACGGAAGGGAAATTGTTACTCCTAAAAGATTTGAGGAATTTATTCGTTATTAAGTATGATATATTTGTTTACAAATATTTGTATTTTGTTGTTTTTATTTCTTTTGATTTTGTTTAAGAAGGGGGATGTGTTGTGATAGCATATACCTTTAAATGGAACCTTGTCTTGTAATGTGGAATGTTTTCATTCAAACGCTGCTTGTGCATGAGATAGCGGTTACTCGAGATAGAGGGTATTTTTGTCTCGACCTCACCTCCAGCTGCATGTATTATTTCTCACTCGTAATTAAATACTTCGATATACGAATCTACTTGAAGTCTGGTTCCTACTAAACCTTCTGGGAGATGATGCTACAGAGGCCTTTGAATTTAATGAACTTGTGTGGGTGCAGAAGAGAACTGCCTGGTTCTCATTTATCTTGCCAAACTGACATGTATTGATCTTTTATTGCTTCATCAGGTTTTAATATTCGAAACGGTAATCGGTCCCAGATACCGACAGGCAGTTTAAGGCGCATTTACACATTGTTTTGAGGGAACTGAAGGTTGGCATTGCTGTGTATGTTTATTTAAAAAAATGATACGTTCTTCTTGCTAAGGACCCTGTTCTGCACACTGGGATGTTTCTTTGATGATCTATTGTTTCCAGCTGTGAAGTTCGAGTAGATAAACTGACGTAAACCACAACTCCCAGAATGCACTAGCTTGTTAAGTGAAATCTAAGGTTCCGTGTCCTGGGTGACCTAAAGTCATCTGCTAGCCTGACCCATAATCCACTGCGTTTGAGGAACAATATGCTCGTTTGTAACCGTTGTCTACCACTCTCCTGTCACTCAGTGAGGTTTAGCCATAGATTAGAGAGGAAAATAGCACCAGCAGAAGCCAAAGGACTGAGACACGGCCTGCAGCAACTCTGGATGTCCTGGAGAGTTACCAGTAGCGGCTCCTGGAGGGAGTGCTGCGGGCGGTGGGGCGGGGGAGGAGCAGGGTGGGGGGTGTAGTAAACTATGGCATACGGCCGAACAGAGGTAAGTAAACAAATAAATAAGTAAAACAAATTTCATTGTGCATGCTGCATTGCCAAATGCGATGCAGTGCGCACAACGACATTTGTTTTATTTATTTATTTGTTTACTTCCCTTGGTTCAACCGTATTCCTTAGTTTACTACCCCCACCCTGCTCCTCCCCCACCCCGCCCGCAGCACTACCTCCAGGAGCCACCACTGGGAGATTCCAAGGATATCCAGTGACTGTGGTGTGTGCTTAGCCCCATTATGCTTGCTAAGGCCAGCTTCCCTTATTTTGTGACACTGCAGCTCCTCTTCGGATAAATGGCGACCACGGAGTACACATTTCCCTGCCACGTGCCACTTCTTTTTCAATCACTCAGCAAGGCATGATTCTCACCTGAAGGAGCCATTAGCTGGTCAGGGCAGGGTGAGTTCACACATCACACTTGCCAATGCATCACTGGGCCTCCTGGGCACACACATTGCCGGCTTTGACTCTGCCCCAAACGAAATGTAGTTCCTGAGGCTGTTCCTGACAAGACTGAACACAGGGGTCAGATAAAACAACATTTTCACTGATTCAGGGCACTTTTGCACAAACCAACTGCTGCTAAAACGTAAAAAAGTGCTGGCTCAATGTTGTTGTTTCTATAGAACTTGGTAAGAGGAGCAATTGTTTGTGCCAGTCGGCCAGAGTAAATGCTGCCCACGCTTGGACCACTGCAGATGTTTGTTTCTGCAATGTACAGTCGATCAGTAGAAGCTCCTGGAGAGTTACCAGTAGCGGCTCCTGGAGGGAGTGCTGCGGGCGGTGGGGCGGGGGAGGAGCAGGGTGGGGGGTGTAGTAAACTATGGCATACGGCCGAACAGAGGTAAGTAAACAAATAAATAAGTAAAACAAATTTCATTGTGCATGCTGCATTGCCAAATGCGATGCAGTGCGCACAACGACATTTGTTTTATTTATTTATTTGTTTACTTCCCTTGGTTCAACCGTATTCCTTAGTTTACTACCCCCACCCTGCTCCTCCCCCACCCCGCCCGCAGCACTACCTCCAGGAGCCACCACTGGGAGATTCCAAGGATATCCAGTGACTGTGGTGTGTGCTTAGCCCCATTATGCTTGCTAAGGCCAGCTTCCCTTATTTTGTGACACTGCAGCTCCTCTTCGGATAAATGGCGACCACGGAGTACACATTTCCCTGCCACGTGCCACTTCTTTTTCAATCACTCAGCAAGGCATGATTCTCACCTGAAGGAGCCATTAGCTGGTCAGGGCAGGGTGAGTTCACACATCACACTTGCCAATGCATCACTGGGCCTCCTGGGCACACACATTGCCGGCTTTGACTCTGCCCCAAACGAAATGTAGTTCCTGAGGCTGTTCCTGACAAGACTGAACACAGGGGTCAGATAAAACAACATTTTCACTGATTCAGGGCACTTTTGCACAAACCAACTGCTGCTAAAACGTAAAAAAAGTGCTGGCTCAATGTTGTTGTTTCTATAGAACTTGGTAAGAGGAGCAATTGTTTGTGCCAGTCGGCCAGAGTAAATGCTGCCCACGCTTGGACCACTGCAGATGTTTGTTTCTGCAATGTACAGTCGATCAGTAGAAGCTCCTGGAGGGAGTGCTGTAGGGCAGTGGGGCGGGGCGGGGGAGGAGCAGGCTAGGAGGTAGTAAATTACGGCTTGCTGCATTGCCAAATGCGATGCAGCGCCCCCAATGAAATTCGTTTTATTTATTTATTTGTTTACTTACCTCCATTCGGCTGTATTCTGTAGTTTACTACCCTCACCCTGCTCCTCCTCGGCCTGCCCCACTGCCTGCAGCACTCCTTTCAGGACCCGCTACTGCAGTTGATGCAAATGTTGCTTTTGCACTGGACTGTCAGTGACAATGTTGTTTTTACACTGCTCTTTCTGTATAAACGTTGTTTTTGGACTGGATCTTCAGTGAAAAAAAATGTTTTACACTGTTATTTCTGTGTAAATGTCGTTTTAGTACTGAATTGCCAGTGCAAAGGTTGCTTTAACACTGGGCTGTCAGTACTAAAGTTGTTTTGAAATGAACTGCAAGTGCAGATGTTTTTACACTGGTCTTCATGTTTGAATGTTGTTTTTATAGTGGACTGTCAGTGTTTTTGTACTGGACTGTCCGTGCAAATGTTGTTGTTACACTGGTCTTCCTGTGTAAACCTTGTTTTAGTACTAGACTGTCAGACAAAAGTTGTTTTTGCTCTGGACTGTCAGTAAAAATATTGTTTTATGTACATTTCTTTCTGTGTAAATGTTGCTTTAGTACTAGACTGCCAGACACAAGTTGTAAAAATTTAGTTTTATGCATGTTTCTTTCTGTGTAAACGTTGTTTTATCAATGAGTGACTCACTAGTAAGTTGCATAACAATATACTTCACTACCTTGAAGTTTCTACTACACCCCTTCTGAATAATGCACAAGGCTACCCTAGGCTGATGTAGGACATGTCGAGTGCTGAAACCATAACTCCAAGCTAAGAGGGAAAGTAGTAAAAAATGAGGTTGCGGTGGGGCAGCATAATGTAGGGCCCACACTTAGTCTTGAATATACATGAAATTTATATTCAATGTATTATTTAACTTCAACAACATGTGTATAACATTTAAACAAAACAATCAAGTATATCCATTGCAACACTAACATAGATATATGTATATGATATATATGTATACGTATATATATACATTCGATCAAAGTATATACTACCTCCTGCTTCCTTCTGGTTGGAAAGAGAGTCACGGACCCAAGATCCGTGGCTGAAACCGTTCTTTTTTTCAGAATAGCCGTATGACGCGTTTCAGGCAATGGAATGCCCTTGATCACATGCGGAAACGCAGTCCGCCTTCATTTTTTATAATGCATTGTGTCAAACACCTGTAATAAACATAAACAACTTACTGTGGTGGAACCTTACATGAAGTCTTTCTTCAGGTCAGCTAGTTTTTCTATTTAATCCATTGTGAGAGTGTTAGATGCTGTTTTGTTAACCAAATTTGCGAGCTAATATTCATTGCACAATATTGTAGATAAAGCACAGTTGTATCGAAACCTGATATATCTAATTTGAAAGATACACACATATACCAGTTAAAAACATATTGAAATAAATTAATAATTTCAAATATAATAAATGTTTTTTAAAAGAACACTTAAAACCACACCTGTGAGGTAATCGATTGAACACATAATAATAAATATTTCTGTCTAAGTCACCTATGGGGATTCAACGAGTCCTTAAGGGCTTTGAGGAATTTTGTGGACCCCATGGCCTTGAGATTAATGCCCTCAAGACCAAATATATGATCTTTAATCCCCCATCAAAAACACGCCCTAACCCATGCATTGGCGGAAATAGGCTGGGGAGAGTTTGTACCTTTGAATATCTAGGGGTGACTCTAAATGAGCATTTGTCTTGGCGACATCACCGAACAAAAACACAACTCAAACTGGCCCAAATGGCGGGAGGAGTCATTGCCCTCATTAATAAAAACAAATCCTCCATCAAGGCAATCGGTCCCCCGCTGGAGATATATAGAGCGCAGGCTAGGGCCGCGGTTATGTATGGCAGTGAACTTTGGGGCCATATGTGTAATCGCGAGCTAGTGGTAACGGAGAATACATTTATCAGGCAGCTCCCATCTCCCCCCCTAGTACCCCCCTTTTGCCAATGAGGCTCGATTTGGGACTAAGGCCACTTGACGAAGATTTGGGAGTTAGACCCCTAATTTTTTGTCGTAGAGTTTGGACCACTCCAGCGTTGGCAAGCTATAGGTCTGAGCTTCAAGAAATCGTGAACTATCCGATCGCAGGGAATATTCCCTGGTTCCAGCACATAAAAAACGAGTTTATGCGCTTGGGACTATCTAATCTGTGGCTTGACCCTGCGACCGTCTGTTTCACGGTTTCAAGGAAACAGCTACTTTCACTTTATCAAGAAAGTAAAATTGTGGCACAGAGACAGGGCACTCAGTTAGGTACTCTGACCGACTCCTTCCTAAAGACTAAGGACACTTACAAGCTGGAGGGATTCCTAGATGTTATATTTCCATCAAATACTAGGAAACTGTACTTACAGTGGAGGTAGGAAGTCTCCCAATCCGAGCCTTCACTAGCAAGTGAACTGACCCCCCACTGAGTCACTGCCCTGGGTGCAACCACGATCAGGAAACTGAGTTGCAAATACTCTTTTTCTGTCGAACCTATGGGCAGGCGAGAAGGAAGTGGATAGTCCCGGCCTGCAAAAATCTAGGCTTTACTCATTGCCTGCAGGCATATAGGGTTCTTAAAACGGACCTTTCTAGCATGACAGTGTTTGCCGTAGCCAAATACCTGGAAACCTTCTGGCAGAAGAGAAGAAGTTTGCTACCCAGGGCTGTAGACTAACTGTATAATTTTAAACATCATCAACATGTAATTACTTTCTAAGAATTTTAAAGTTTCAATGAACTAATTATAGCCTCTTCTAGGACGTTATGTATTAAGGATTAGGCCACCGTTTTTACAACAAATTTTCCTTTGATTGACTCTTTGGGATGTATTTGTTTGTTTTATCTGTATTACTGGTGTGTATTGTCGTTTATGGCAATTTTGCCGAAATAAAGATTTTGATGATGATGATGATGATGAATATTAGGTGTTTAAACATATTTCTGCATAAATGCTTAGGTTTGAGATGTAAACAATTGAGCTGCGCAAATGCACTAGTAAATCTCACTTTATAATGGTGGTTTGTTATCCGTAACTCGATAGGTACATATACCGTATCAGGGAATTATTTTATTATGGGGTTTTACTCCTATTTCTGCGTACATGCTGATTATAACTTCACCTCTACATCTAAGTTTGTATAGAGGAAAAATATGTATACCCTGACCTAGTTATATGTACCCATTGCTAATGGAATAAAATAGACAAAACAATTTGGACCATAATGATTGTATAATGCGAAAGTTCACTGCTCCCAAAAAGTGCTATGTGCTATATAGAAGAGCTAAAAACCTTATTTGTTTAATAAAGTTCAGGTGCTTAAAGAATTAAAACTAAGGGTTAAAGCAAACAATGAAATATAAAAAAATTATAAAAGAGATGACAGCAGCTGCGGAACTATATATTTTTAAACTATATCTGAATTTAGCCATTCAGATAATGTAATATTAGGTCCCTGTAGCAGCAACATAGAGAAGAGAGACAATATGTTCTACAACTGTACATAAATTAAATTATTCATCTACTGTTACAATTGTAGCGCTCTCTGCATGGGTTTGGGAACAAAGGTAGGATTACAGTTAGAGTTAAAGTAACAAAAATCACTAATCTTGCTGCATTTCTTGTAGTGTTGTCTAGTTACAGAAAGTTATTTAAATATTCAGTGTTATTAAGCCCTTTGGGGGATTTGCGATCCAAATCAAGGATCATTCGAGATTCTAATTAGCGATGGGAGCATTCCATATTACCCCCTCTACGTGGTTTTGGTACTGATGTTATTACAAAGTATCTGAGGCAGTTGAGATCGTTGTTGTGTGTTTGCTTGAAATGCCTAGCTGCTGGATACGAGACATCATTGTTGACTATTGCTCGAAGATGCTATAAAATCCTGACATGCCCCTGTAGCTTCATACTTCCCACATATCTCAATCCACAGGTGCATGTCAGGACACAAACAGCAAATTCAGTTCTGCAATTGTAATTGCCTTTGATCAGTTTGGGTTTGGAATTAAATGGAGTCATATAGCTTGTGGTATTTACACCAAACTTACAAGCTCTACAGCTTGAACACTTAAAAAAACCCTGTCTCGGCTGTAGCCACATTGTACCTGAATGAACCTCTGGATTGTTCTTTACCAACTGCGTCCTCATAGAAATACCTTTCCGAAACGTAACTGTAGGGTTATCTGCTAGGTTCGGTGCCAGCACCACATCCGTAAGTATGATGGGCCAGTTACGCTTAATAATAGATTTTATTTGCCTTTCTTGCTGGTTGTATGTCAAAATCAGCCTCGGTGCAGTATTTTCCTGTCCTACCTCTTGGGTATTGTTATTTACAGTTTCTAGGAGCATTTCTCTAATTTTCATTTTTACTTTAGCTTGTGCTTCTCTGAGGACTGAGTCATTGTAGCCTTATTGTGTGATTCTCTTGATGGGCTCATGAGTGCATCTTTCTAGTTCAGTTCATTGCGGCATATTCTTTTGATTCGGAGGAGTTCCTCAAGTGGTATACTCCTTACAAGATATTTAGGATGTTTTCTGGTTGCGTGGAGTGTGGAATTCCCAGCTGTCGCCTTTCTATGTAGGGTAGTAACTATTTGTTCATTTTTTAAATAAACTTGTACATATAAGAATTCAATACTCTCTGTGCTGATGTGTGATGTAAATTTCAGATTAACTGAATTATCATTGATGTTGTTGATGAACCTGTTAGCACTTTCCACATGTCCCTGCCATACCACAAAAGCATTGTCAATATATCTGAACCAATATTTGACATGCCTATTTTACAATTCAGAGTGAGTGCCCCTGAGAACCTGCTCCTCCCACCAGCCTACCATCAAACAGGCATAGATGGGAGAGAAGCAGGCGACACCTCGCAGCTGTCTTTACAGAACCATACTGAACAGAAAATAATTGTTGTTAAGGCACAATGATATGCATTCAATCAGCATTTCATTATGTTTGTAACATTCAACTGGTCTAAATGGCCTGGAGTCCTGTGCAGTGTTCTATGCACGTATATAATGACTCGATATCTAGAGTTATAAAAGTCATATCTTTCTCCCATTTGATGTTTTTAATCTTGTTCAAGAAGTCCCCTGTGTCTCTTACATATGCAGATTTTTAACCAATCCCTGTAATAAATTATCCTCATATTGGGATATATGTTCTCCCATGCTGTTGATCGCTGAGATTATTGATTGTCCCGGGATAGGGGTAATGTTCTTATGTATCTTTGGAATAAAATAAATTATTGGAATGCCTGGCTATTCCACTGTTAGCACTGGGGGTCTCTAGTTGGCAGAGGTAGGTACCACTGTCCAAATAGGGACTATTGCTTCTAGTTAGGGTAAAGAGGATACACTCTTTAGATAACCCCTGCTCACCCCCTTCATAGCTTGGCACGAGCAGTCAAGGCTTATCAAAGGCAATGTGTAAAGTATTTGCACCAACACTCACAGTAACACAGTGAAAACACCAAAAACGGACTCCACAACAGTTTAGAAAAATAAAGGTATTTTAATCTAAACTACACAAGACTAAAACAACAAAAATCCAACATACACAGTTCAAGAATATGGTTGCAAAAGAGTTCTTATGGTTGCGATAAAATAATCCACAGTTGCGTGAAAAGTTCACAGTTGCGTCACGTTTAGCCAACAGTACCTTTAAATGCGACAAGGTTCCAAAACTGAAGCTGGTGCGGTGGAAAACAAGCGATGCGTCACTCCTGAGACCTTGAAGAGGCGATGCGACAACCCCGCTGGATGTAGCGGGTGTGTTGCGACGAATCCGGTCTGTATGGAGAGGGATGCGATACGTTGTATGGATTCCGGTGCAGAGGTTCCGTAGTGAAAGGCACGATGCGATGATCTTTGGGGCTGCAACGATCTCCAGGGTGATGATGAGTGGACCAGCGGTGATCTTCCTCTCGCAGCTCCTCGATGCGATGGCTCTGCGACGACACTCGCAGTGACATGGTGCGGTCCACAAGCAAGACGATCTCACCCAGCGACGACAGGCTCTGCGATGACACTCGCAGCGATGGTAATCTTCCCGCACCGGTCTGGTGTGTCCCACAAACGAAGGAGGCAATGACTCTGGCAGCGGCAACAGGCGCTGCGATGATCTCGGCCTTCGCGATGGCGGGAATTTCCTCGCAATGATGGGAATGCGCTCCGCAAGCGAGTGATGCGACAAAAAATGCAGAAAGTCTTTAAAACTTGGTTTCCGGCTTCCCCACACAGGTACAACTTCCAGAGGCACCACAACTGGCCGAAGCAATCTAGGAAGGACAGAACTCTCTCAGCAGAGTTCATGGAAGCTGGGGATTAAGTCCTTTTGTTCCTGGAACTTCTTAACAGGGAGCCAGCTCTTCTCAGGCCCTTGGAGATTCCTTCAAGCAAGGGGACACAGCACCAAAAGCAAAGTCCTTCCCCTCTCCTTGGCAGCAAAGCAACAGCAGGTCAGTCCAGCAGAGCAACAGCAGGACAGTCTTCCTTCTTCTGTTTCAGCGTTCTCCTTGGCAGAGGTTCCTTCTTGATTCCAGGATGATCTAATTTTCTGTAGTTAGGGGTACTGTACGTGTACCCCTAAAAGTCTTTGATCCCTTTGTGCAGGAGGGCTCTGAGCCTGATCTGAACCAGTTCTGGGTGTTCCTTGAGCACTTTGTTTTCCTGGCCTCTCCGTTCCTTTCAGGGAGAGGGGCAGGGTCGTCAGCCGCCCAGCAGGAGGTGGAGCCAGTATTGTGGAAGGCAGGCTCAGCCCTATTCAGGCCCAGGTGCTATCCCCTCCCACCACTCAAGATGCATATGCAGTCATTCAGCCTAGGGCTGACTCAGCCAGCATCCTGGGTGTTTCCAGCCTCTGTCACTCTCAAACCAGACAGTCAATTCACAAACAGGCCAAGGCACACAGAAAGGTCAGACAAGAGAACTGCAACTTTCTAAAAGTACTGTTCTCAAACACAGGATTTAAAAACAACCTTTCCTAAACGATGTGTTATTAAATTCTGAGTTCAGGGATACCAGACTTTTATATCCTATCTTGCTCCTATGGAAAGATATGCTGGTAGCTACTGTAGCCAGCGTTCCCCATGACAGCCTATGGGGCAAGATAACCTTACAATAGTGAAAACTGAAAATGGTTGTAATTCACTACCAGAGCATGTCACCTGCACAAGTACATGCTCTACCTTTCACATACACTGCACCCTGCCCAAGGGGGTACCTTGGGCCTTCCATCGGGGTGACCAATGTGTACAGAAAGGGAAGGGTTAGGCCTGGTCAGTGGGGACACTGGCCAGGAGGACATGGCAGTTCACAGACTGCACACAGGCACTGCAATGGCAGACCTGAGTCTCCATTTTAGGGCTACTCATGTGGGTGGCACAATCAGTACTGCAGTCCCACTAGTAGTATTTGTTATCACCAGCCCTGGCACACTCAGTGCACTTTACTAGGGACATCTTGGTGACACAAATATGCCAATCATGGATAACCAAACGCAATAACAATTTACACAGGGAGCACTTGCATTTTGACACTGAACAGCAGTGGCAAAGTGCCCAAAGCATCTAAACCAGCATAAAGGAAATCTAGCATAGCGTCAAAAATACAAGAGGTAGAGCAAAAAGATAGGGGGAAACCACGCCAAGGATGCCAGGTCTAACATGTGTCCCCTTCAGCTGAAAGTGGGGAGAACTACCCACCCTCTTGGGAGTTCTCTTCACTAAGGCGGAAAAACCTGGACAGACCATCAGCATTGGCGTGTTCTGTTCCAGGGCGATATTCCACCATAAAGTGCATTCCCTGTAGGGAGAAGGACCACCTCAACAGTTTTGGGATCTCACCCCTCATCTGCATCAACCATTTGAGGGGCCTGTGGTCTGTCTGAACATGGAAGTGAGTTCCAAACAGGTAGGGCCTCAGCTTCTTCAGAGCCCAGACCACAGCAAAAGCTTCCCTTAAAATTGCACTCCACCGCTGTTCCCTGGGGAGTAGCCTCCTACTAATGAAAGCTACAGGTTGGACCCAGCCCTCGTCATTGATCTGTGAGAGTACTGCTTCCACACCATGCTCTGAAGCGTCTGTCTGCACTATGAACTCACTGGAGAAGTCAGGTGCCTTGAACACCGGTGCTGTGCACATGGCAGTCTTCAAGGCATCAAAAGCAGTTTGACAGGCCTTGGTCCAATTCACTTTCTTGGGCTGCTTCTTGGAAGTCAGCTCGGTCAAGGGGGCAACGATGGTGCCATATCCCTTGACAAAAAACGTATCAATCTTTGCCTGTAGGGGCACCACCTGGCCGCTCCCCACCTGGTATCCCAAGTACACCACAGATCCCTGCCCTATCTGGCACTTGTTGGCCTTGATAGTGAGCCCTGCCCTTTGCAGAGCCTTCAACACTTCACAGAGGTGTTGCAAGTGTTCTTCCCACGTGGAGCTGAACACAGCAATGTCATCCAGGTATGCGGCGCTGAATTCCTCCAGCCCGGTCAGTACCTGGTTAACCAGTCTCTGGAATGTGGCAGGGGCATTCTTCAACCCAAAGGGCATGACTCGGAACTGGAAGTGCCCCTCTGGCATTGAGAATGCAGACCTCTCTTTGGCCCCCTCAGTTAAGGCAATCTGCCAGTGCCCAGAAGTAAAATCAAACGTACTGAGGTACTGGGCAGCTCCCAACCAATCCACGAGCTCATCAGCTCTGGGGATGGGGTGTGCGTCAGTCTTGGTGACTGCATTGAGCCCACGGTAGTCCACACAAAACCGGAGTTCTGGAGTGGCACCAGGCGCAGCAGCTTTTGGCACTAAGACCACTGGGCTAACCCAGGGGCTGCTGGAGGGCTCAATTACCCCTAGTGAAAGCATCTTGGAAACTTCTTCCTTGATGCTGGCCCTGACCTTTTCAGCTACCCTGTAAAATGTCAGTTTCACAGGCAGACTATCTCCAGTGTCCACATCATGGACGCACCAGTTGGTGACACCTGGGGTCAGGGAGAACAGGGAGGCAAACTGACCCAAAACCTGGCGACAGTCCCTCTGCTGTTCTGGGGTCAGGGTGGGCGAGAGGACCTCACCATCCACTGACCCGTCTTGCTCCTTGGCTGCCAGGAGGTCAGGGAGAGGATCACTATCCTCTTCCCTTCCAGTATCTGTAGCCATGAGCATTGCCACTTTAGACCTCTCAAAGTGGGGTTTGAGGCAGTTCACATGCAAGACTCTCAGGGGCTGCCTGGGAGTCTTCAAGTTAACCAGGTAGGTTACTTCACTCTTGCGCTCCACCACCTCATATGGCCCAGTCCACTTGTCTTGGAGCGCACAAGGCTCTGCTGGTGCCATCACCCACACATTCTGCCCAGGTTAAAATTCGACCAGAGTGGTATTCTGGTCGTACCATCTTTTCGTTTCTTCCTGGCTAGTTTCCAGGTTCTCCTGAGCGAGCTTCCTGAAGCATTGTGTCTGGTTGCGGGAGGCCAGCACATAGCTGGAAACATCCTGGGGGGTTTTTCCACTGGATTTCTCCCACCCCTCTTTCACCAGTGTGAGAGGTCATTTAACAGGATGGCCATACAGGAGTTCAAAGGGGCTGAACCCTAAGGACTTCTGAGGCACCTCCCTGTAATCAGACAACAGGCATGGAAGAAAGACATCCCACTTCTGTCTCATGGGTTCCGTTAGGCCCATAATCATACCTTTCAGGGTGTGGTTGAACCTTTCAACCAACCTGTACCCTTGAGGGTGGTAAGGAGTGGTGAGCTTATAAGTTACCCCACACTCCTCCCACAGAGACTTCATGTACCTAGAGATGAAGTTGGTACCCCGGTCGGAGACCACCTCTCTGGGGAAACCCACACGGGAAAAGATCCCCATCAACGCAAGACCCACCACGGGTCCTGTGATTGTCCTGAGAGGGACTGCTTCCGGGTACCGGGTGGCATGGTCCACCAAGACCAGGATGAACCTGTTGCCTAAGGCTGTCTTGGGGTCCAGGGACCCCACGATATTGATGCCTACCCGCTCGAAATGGGTGCTCACCACAGGAAAGGGTTGGAGGGGTGTCTTGCACTTCCCTACACTCTTGCCACTGGCCTGACATGTTTGGCAAGTTCTACAAAAGGCACAAACGTGCTTCTTCATCTGGGGCCAGTAGAAGAGGGTGCCAAGCCTGTGGAAGGTCTTGTCTTGCCCCAGATGTCCTGTGAGAGGCACGTCATGAGCCAGACCCATTAGGAAGTTCCTGAAGCGCTCGGGTACCACCAGCACACGGGCTGCACCTGGCTCAGCAAACTTAGGCTCACTATACAATAACTCATCTTCCCAGTAAAGAAAATTATTTGTGGACGCTCCACCTGCTGCTTGGTCTGCAGCCTGTTGCCCCACACCAATGAGGGAAGGGCTCTCTTTCTGCGCCTTGCAGAACTCCTCCCTGGAGGGCCCACCTTCTTGCTGCCAATGGGTCAGCTCAGGCAGGTCACCCAGTTCGGCTACTTGTTCCCCTGTAGGTTCCAGGGCATCCCCCTCAGGTTCTGCTCCTTGCTGGACCATGGGAACGGCTGGGGCTGGTTTCCCGCGCCCCCTGTCTCTTCCTCTCCTGGCAGGTCTCTGGGCCCCTGTTTCAGGCTCCAGTTCTGCTGAATCACCCTTACTGGCTGCCATAGCACGTGTGGTCACACAGATCCATGCAGGCAAACCCAACATCTCCAAATGAGTTCGGTGCTCCACATTCTTCCATGGAGAACTCTCCAGGTCATTACCTAGCAGACAGTCTACAGGCAAGTCATCACTAACAACAACTTCCAAGAGACCCAAGACCCCTCCCCATTCAAAGGGAACATGCGCCACTTTGCAGCTATGTACTGAGCTGTCAGCTGCCACTACAGGGCGGAGTACATTAGGAATGACCTGCTCTTCAGACACCCATTGACACCTGATGGATGTCACACCGGCTCCTGTGTCTCTCAGGGCCTCTATCTCTCTCCCATTGATGATCACCTTGTTCCCGTATTTCTTAGTGTCAGGGGGCAGTATGGTTTCCTGGACCATCTCTTGGTCTCCTAAAGAGACAAGGGTCATAACTGCTAGTCCCTCCTCCCCACTAGAAATCAAATCCCCTCCCAAAGCTATACTTGCTAACCCTGGGGCTGGAGCACCAGTGGGTGCTGGAGGTTTCTCTGGCATCTAGGAGCAAAGTGGCCCACCTCATTGCAGTGATAGCAGGTAGGGGGCCCCTGTTGTCCCTGTTTTCTCTATTGTCCTGCCTGCCCCTAGGGGGACATGGCTGTTTAGGTCTGGGGGGTTGGGATTCCTTTCCCGGGGAACTACTTTGGGGCCCTTGAGAGAACTTCTTTTGCTTACCCTTGTCCCCCCCACTCTTTTGCTGGGGACCCTGGCCACCTTTGGCTGTGGTACCCACAATTCCTCTGTGGACCCTGGTACTGGTCCAGCGGTCCGCCTCCTTAGCAAGCTCAATGGGGTCTGTCAGCTTGCTGTCTAAAAGATGCTGGCGCAGCTCTGGAACACAAAGACTACTCAAGTGCTACCAACTAATTAAATGCAACAACCCCTTATTACTTTTCTGCCCTTCATCCAACCTTCCAGTGCACGAGAATACAAATTCACACACTCCATCCAAGTCTCAGACTCTCTCTTCTTAGAGTTCCTAAATTGCATTCTGTACTGCTCTGGAGTAAGTCCATACCTGAGATATAAGGCCTCCTTCATATTGGGGTAGGTCATGGTACCTGCTAACTCTAAGGGCTCTAGAGCACTCCTCCCAGAAGCCTCAAAATGTTTCCACAGGCCCGCCCCTAATTCTGTTCAGGCAAACCATTCATTCTCAATGCAATCTCATAAGAAGTAAACCAGGCGTAAATATCCTCACTCCTATGGTAATTCTGTACCAGATCCTTGGGAATATATACTTTACCCCCTTTACTGGCTGTGCGCTGCCACCATCTGAACTGGAATCCACCTGCTTGGCCTTAAGATCCAGTTCTCTCCTGCTCAATTCGTGAGTCAAAAGCAATTTATTTTCTTCCAAGGCACAGGCACTTTTACTCTCCTCCGCCGCCTTTTCTTTCTCCATTTCCAATTGCTTCATCTTTAACCTCATGACTTCCAAGTCATATATCTCACTCTTTGATTCTCCTCTAACTCTTCTGGAGTGAAACCCCTACTGGAATGGTTGCTGCCAGGCCTTGAGCCTGGTCTGCTCACAGGCAGATCTTGGGGTTGAAAACCATTCCCTCCACTTGCATCATTTCTTTCTTGGGCCTCCCAATAGGCCTTCAAGATGCTCTGCAGCTCCTCTTTCTTGAAGCTGGTCTTTATGGGGCACTCAAACTTGTCGCAGAACTGTCTAAGTTGTGCAGCTTTGTAGGAATGCAAATCTTCAATAACAAACTCCAATTCTGCCTCCACATTTGGTGCCTTCCCATTCAGTGAAATGATGCTTTGAAGAGTTATTCAAAAATAGAACCAAACAAAAAAAACTATAGTATGCTTTGGCATAGTAGTCTGCACTCACTAGTGATGTACCCCAATCACTGTGGGTCTAGTTCAAGTACAAATCCAAATCCCACCACTGACCAACAATGTTTGAACTGGGGGTCTCTAGTTGGCAGAGGTAGGTACCACTTCTAGTCAGGGTAAGGAGGATACACTCTCGATAACCCCTACCCCTTGGTAGCTTGGCACGAGCAGTCAAGGCTTATCAAAGGCAATGTGTAAAGTATTTGAACCAACACTCAAAGTAACACCGTGAAAACACCACAAACTGACTCCATGACAGTTTAGAAAAATAAAGGTATTTTAATCTAAACTACACAAGACCAAAACGACATAAATCCAACATACACAGTTCAAGATTATGGTTGCAAAAGAGTTCTTAAGGTTGCGATGAAATAAACCACAGTTGCGTGAAAAGTTCACAGTTGAGTCACGTTTAGCCAACAGTACCTTTACATGCGACAAGGTTCCAAAACAGAAGCTGGTGCGGTGGATAACAAGCGGTGCGTCACTCCTGAGCCCTTGGGGAGGCGATGCGACAACCCCGCTGGATGTAGCGGGCGCGTTGCAACGAATCCGGTCTGTATGGGGAGGGATGCGATACCTTGTATGGACACTCGCAGTGACGTGATGCGGTCTGCAAGCAAGCGGTGCGACAATCTCACCCAGTGACGACAGGCTCTGCGATGACACTCACAGAGATGGTAATCTTCCCGCATCGGTCTGGTGCGTCCTGCAAACGAAGGATGCGATGACTCTGGCAGGGGCAACAGGCGCTGCGACGATCTCGACCTTCGCGGTGGCAGGAATTTCCTCTCACTGACGGGGATGCACTCCGCAAGCGAGCGATGTGACAAAACTTGCAGAAAGTCTTTAAAATCTTGGTTTCCAGCTTCCCAACACAGGTACAACTTCCAGAGGCACCACAACTGGTCCAAGCACTCTAGGAAGAACAGAACTCTGTCAGCAGAGTTCAGGAAGGCTGGGGATGAAGTCCTTTTGTTCCTGGAACTTCTTAACAGGGAGCCAGCTCTTATCAGGCCGTTGGAGATTCATTCAAGCAAGGGGACACAGCACCAAAAGCAAAGTACTTCCCCTCTCCTTGGCAGCAAAGCAACAGCAGGTCAGTCTAGCAGAGCAACAGCAGGACAGTCTTCTTTATTCAGTTTCAGCTTTTTCCTTGGCAGAGGTTCCTTCTTGATTCCAGGATGATCTAATTTTCCATAGTCAGGGGTCCTGTACTTATACCCCTAAAAGTCTTTGATCCCTTTGCGCAGGAGGGCTCTGAGCCCGGCCTGAACCAGTTCTGGGTGTTCCTTGAGCTCTTTGTTTTCCTGGCCTCTCCGTTCCTTTCAGGGAGAGGGGCAGGGTCGTCAGCCGCCCAGCAGGAGGTGGAACCAACATTGTGGAAGGCAGGCACAGCCCTATTCAGGCCCAGGTGCTATCTCCTCCCACCACTCAAGATGCAGATGCAGTCATTCAGCCTTGGGCTGCTCAGCCAGCCTCCTGGGGGTTCCCAGCCTCTGTCACTCTCAAACCAGACAGTCAATTCACAAACAGGCCAAGGCACACAGAAAGGTCAGACAAGAGAACAGCACCTTTCTGAAAGTGCTGTTCTCAAAAACAGGATTTTAAAACAACTTTTCTTAAAAGATGTGTTATTAAATTCTGAGTTCAGGGATACCAGACTTTTATGTCTGATCTTGCTCCTATGGGAAGATATGCTGGTAGCCACTGTAGCCAGCATTCCCCACGATAGCCTATGGGGCAAAAAAGCCTTACAATTGTGAAAAACGAAAATGGCTGTAATTCACTACCAGAGCACAAGTACATGCTCTACCTTTCACATACACTGCACCCTGCCCAAGGGGGTACCTTGGGCCTTCCATAGGGGTGACCAATGTGTACAGAAAGGGAAGGGTTAGGCCTGGTCAGTGGGGACATTGGCCAGGAGGACATGGCAGTTCACAGACTGCACACAGGCACTGCGATGGCAGGCCTGAGTATCCATTTTAGGGCTACTCATGTGGGTGGCACAATCAGTGCTGCAGGCCCACTAGTAGTATTTGTTATTACCAGCCCTGGCACACTCAGTGCACTTTACTAGGGACTTCTTGGTGACACAAATATGCCAATGATGAATAACCAATCACAATAACAATTTACACAGGGAGCACTTGCACTTTGACACTGAACAGCAGTGGCAAAGTGCCCAAGGCATCTAAACAAGCAAAAACGAAATCCAGCACATCATGAAAAATACTGGAGGTAGAGGCAAAAAGATATGGGGAAACCACGCCAAGGATGCCAGGTCTAACATCCACCCTTAGATATTTATATTCCTCCTATGAAATCCTGCCTTCTCGTTTGAATTGATGTAGCATTTTTTCCAGAGAGTCTTTGACTTTTTTGTATTCTTTCCAGTTAGTTTTAACATAGCACGATTGATCCTTTAGTTGTCTTTCTGCTTCCTTGATATACTCAGTATTAGGCCAGGTTATAATATTGCCACCTTTATCACTTTTCGTAATGACCACTTCATGATTTTTTCTAAGTTTCTCCATTAGTATAGTGTATTTATATTCATTGTATTTCTTTTTTCGCCTTCTGTTGTTAACCTGATGATTCACTTTTTTCATTTCTTCCATCACTGTTCCGTGAAATATACCTATTGCATCCTTCGGCATTGCCGGTATGAAAGTTGATTTCGATTTGAAGGGGCTGCTCCCAGCCCCATGCTGTGAAATAACCATACGTCGAAGCTGTTTTTGTGTAGGAACTACCGTAGTCGGTTCTTCAATGTCTAGTTCTGTTGCAGACTTAAGTTCATATGTGGTACGCAGTAAGGGGATATCTGTTACCTGTAAGCCTATTGTACTGCTTTGTTTTTTTTTCTTTCTCTTGATGATTTTCTTTTAGGCCATTTTTTATGGTAAAGAACTTTCTCAATTTGAGTTTGCAGATATAGCTGAATAGGTGCATCCTGGTTTGTGCATAGTTAAATTCATTCGAGGGGCAATACTACAGACCCAGGCTGAGCAATTTTTTCTACGCTGGTTTTAACACTATTGTTGATAAATTTTCAATGATCTTATCATCCATGCTCTCTATTTGCGTCAATAATTTCTTTTTGGTTTTGGTTTTTGATTTTTTACGTCGCTCTCTCCTTTAGGTATTACTGTTTTTTATACTTGTTGACCTTCTTTCCGAGGTCTCAATATATTGCGGAGGTCCGTCGCTAAAAAATCAACCTCCTCTCCTAGTCTGAGTCGTCTTTCTTCTACATTCTGAACCATTATCGCTGCTCAAAGAGGTCACATCAGAAACTGACAGTGAGTCTTTGGATATTCCTACATTCTGTTTCATTATGGTATCTGTGTCCTTTGTAGTTACTACATTGAATCTTTGTTTCTTGGCATTGACATATCTACGGGCAAATGTATAAATCCGGCCTTGTTCGTAGACAGCTAAGTCACGGGCAAATTTATATAATTTGCATGTTTTGATTTTGTCCTCCTGTTTTTTCAGGTGTCCTTGGATTTCTTGTCTTGATTTGGCAATGTAATCGCTGGGCTTCAATTTAATTAGTTCCTCATTGAGTTTGTCGATTTCTTTTACGAGATCGAGACGGTCCAATTCGGCATATTTTATGAGGATTCGGACAAGATTCATCGATGCATCAAGGTTGCTTTGTCCCCATTCTTTAACCATACTCGGATTGGGGTTCTCGAAGATAGGTGCTAAAAGAATCCTCAACCCTCATGGCACTCGCCCTGCTTCCTCATACTTAACTAGTGATTTGTTCTCCCACTATTTCGTGACCTCAGACCTCATGCATTTCTCAAGTTTATTCAAAAGCACTTCAGCATCAGAATCTTTGCTGCCAGTGTCAGTGATTGTTTGCATGCTTGCTCCCGTTGTGGGGACATTTGGTAAGTTTTTAAATAGTTTGGCGGCTACTGCCTCTCGCTCTCTGACAACTTCCGCTGACATACTCGGCTATATTCAGATGCCAGGCCTTGTAATCAGACCGCTGGCATTTCCTTAAAATGCCACACCTCCCCTCCTATGCAGATCCCGGTGGACACTCACCGCTTCGGAATTCGCTGTTGGTGGGCCCTCCGACCCAGCCACCTCCGTCTTCGTATTCGGTAGACCAAATGGCTGCAGTCGGGGGTAGCTGGCAATTATCCTTTCTGGACCCTCGCATTTCCTGGATGCGGACAGCTACCTGCTTAAGGAGAGGGGGTCCGTTGGCGGAATCAACCTGTTTTCCGTAGTCAAATTCAATCAAAGTATAGACTCCCGCTTGCTTCCTCCTGGTTGGAAAGAGAGTCACGGACCCAAGATTCGTGGCAGAAACCGTTCTTTATTTCAGAATAGCCATATGACGTGTTTAGGGCAATGGAATGCCCTTGATCACATGAGGAAACACAGTCCGCCTTCAGTTTTTATAATGCATTGTGTAATACACCCATAACAAACATAAACAACATACTGTGTTGGAACCTTACATATAGTCTTTCTTCTGGTCCGCTCGTTTCTCTATTGAATCCATTGTAAGCGTCCTAGACGCTGTTTTGTTAACCAAATTTATGAGGTAATATTCATTGCACAATATTGTAGATAAAGCACAGTTGTATTGTGATATAACTAATTTGAAAGATAAATTAATAATTTCAAATATAACAAATGTTTTTTAAAAGAACACTTAAATGAGGTAATTGATTGAACACATAATAATAAATATGAAATATTAGATGTTAAAACATATTTAAATGCTTAAGTTAGAGATGTAAACACTTGGGCTGTGCAAATGCGCTAGAAAATCTCACTTTATAAAGGTGGTTTGTTATCCGTAACTCGATAGGTACATATACCGCATCAGCAAATTATTTTATTATGGAGTTTGGTCCTATTTCTGCGTAATACATATGTACATACATATAAATATATATATCGATTGACTGCTGTAACTCTGTTATGCATATTCACATTTAACAGTGATTATTGTTCTCACTTTAAGTGTACTTTATTTTGTAACCCATATACATTTTGATTCTGAAAAAAACTTGATATAAGGCCTTGATTGAAAATTCTTTCTTTAATGTGTCAGTGTGTTAACTTTTTCTTTTGCAGGTGTGTTATCATGCTTCTTGCTAGATAGGGAAAGACTTATTGTTTGTATCAGATTACTACTAGTGAGGACTGCATAAAGAAGTTGGCAACTAATTTGGAGTAAGAATAGTCAAAGGAGACCTTCTGTACACCACGTACCAGGTTTATGGGGTTTTCAAGGTTGGCAGCTGCAGATATGGTTTTAAGGAGATGGGAACTTAGGGAGTATGTGAACTCCCCACAAATTCAGCAATTTGGTTAGTTCTTGGTGGTAAAAAGAGAGATACGGATGTTTTTGAAGCTACTGTTATATTTAATTGGTGTTTCCTTTGCTAGTTAGGAAGACTTTCCCTTGACTCCAAGAGGTAACCAATCTCGCTTTGCTGGTCTTTCCCTAGTGTAAAGTTTCATGCTGAAGGCCTCTATTTTTCTGAACTTCTACAGAAGTTCTATAGTATGCTAACACCTCCTATGCTCCTTGAATAGAACCCCTGTTAGCCAATCCTGCTCTCTATCTATGTTTAGAATAGAAAAGGGAAATTTCTTTATGATACACCTATTTGTGACACTTTGCTTTATCTGTGCTGTGATCATTACTATTCTGTATCTCATTTTATTATGACTTAACTTAATGGCACATTTCAGCCTTCAGGTGATATTCCTGTATCTTGTGGCTCTATTTTTACTTTGCATTATATTCTGGATGGGTTAATATCCAAAAATAAGGCCATTTAATTGAAATAATTGATTATTGGTCCGCATTGTGGAGTCACATTGGCTGCACAAATTGGAAATGTATTTCTGATTCTTACAGCGCTTCAAGTCAAATAACCGAGGTACATACAGCCAATGGGGAAATATATTTGATGATTTTACGAAGACAATTAGGTGTAGATACCAGTTTGCCATCAGCAGAGTGCTACTATCCTTGTTGGTGGACATCTCACTGGTGGCAAACAGTCCTACTAGTATGAACCAAGCCCACAGACTTCTAATAGAATCGTCATCAGCCAGCCAAATACAACACATTTAAAATACGCATACTGGACTCACAATTGGTCTTATATGATGCCCACCAGCACATTATTCCAGTGAAATAACTGTTACACCAAAAAGTGAGTGAGGTACCTTCTCACATATACCATAATTCTGATCAGGCTTCATCAGCTCAGTCTGATAGTGGTATTCTGTGGGATGCTAATCGATAGCCGACACACAGGGCTCTTGAGCTAAAGCTGATCTAGGCTGCAACCCATTATTGGTGTCAGGTGATAATGCCTTCCCTTCTAGGCCAATGGCTGTTCACAACCTCTGAATTTCTTGTCAATGATGGCATCAGAGCTCACTCCCTCCCAGCTGGGCCATCACTCTCTACAGAACCCAGGTCTAACATGAACACTGTCTCACATGTTGATGCAGAAAGGGCTTGATAGTACTTGATCCTTTAAGCAGGTGATGTAGCACAACTTATAAAAATCATAATAACAACATATATTCGAACTAGAATACGAAAAGTACACTTTGCACATGTTATACACAGTGACACATGAAAATGAGACCAGTGTAGTAGAGGCACAGTAAAAGCGTGCTTTAAAAATGTGAGATGAAGAAAACACACATATATGACAACAACATTAATACATATAAATGAGTAACACAATTGAATTTCTAATGCATATGTTGCTTATTAACATATATTGATGGAATTTGATATAAAAGTCAAGTGGCTTAATGTTTCAATTGCTTTCAGCTGTGAATGGTCCAGTTAGAAAAGTCAGTGCAAAAATGTGTAGAAGTGAAGTACAAGTTTGAAACTCCACATGCTGATACTAGGGTTTCGGTAGTTTATGAAAATACAAAATTGATATTTGAAAAAAGAATTTAGAAAAATATCCACTTACAAGAATATGAAGAACATTTGTGGTAGTAGTGTTTTTAGTTATTTTTATGTAATAACGATTTGTGAAAATTCAATATATTCCTTATTTGAATTGCTTCAATTTCACTATATTTGATGTTGGTTTAAAGCTCCTTTCATTTGACATATGATGCCAAATTATAGGCCTTTTCGAATTGCTTTTTCTAAAGCTGGCCTTTCTCCTGAGTTAATACATTGGTTCATTTTCACTAGAGAAATGTTGCTTTATTTGTCCTGTACATGTGTATACCCCAACATTCTTGAATGTTGCTTCAACATTCACAGTGAAATATTCCAGTGGGAACAGGATTGCTGCTTTTAAGTTACAAGTTTGTATTTCTTCTCCATCACTGTTATATCTATGAGGACTTGAGAATCTTTCTTTTCTCATGACTAGCTTGGGAATACTTCTTATTGTTGCAAGTGTCCTAGGTGGCACTAAGCGAACATGGACATGTGATAGCCTTTCAATGGTGGTGTGATGCAACCTCACCGGGACGATCTTAAAAACTTTGTAAAAGAAGAAACCCCAAAGGAAGGGCAACGCCATTCTAACTTTTCCTACATGAGATCCGGATGCTATACTGATCGATTTTTTACTATATTTTGCTTTTGGACTGCCTGGTTCATGCTACAGTCCGTAGCTGATAGACTGAATCCTTTTTGCGGAACCATTTTCCATTTTTTCATTTCTTTAATTCCTATTTCATTCTAATGGACTCGCCTTTTATTAGACTTTAAATGTTAACCCTTTTTTCCATCTTTGTAGGACTTGAGTTGTTAGACAGCAAGCTATCCATCTGCCTAAATGGCGGTAAGGTTCTGTTACTCTGTAGTATGTATGTATGTATGTAGGTGTACTTTTATAGCGCAGTCCTGTCACCCCAAGGGCATCCTGGCACTTGAAATCAACAGAATCACTGCATACGCTGTTCAGACAGCCCTGGGGAAGAGGTGTGTTTTCAGGGCTTTTCTAAACGAAAAGAAGTCCCTTTGGCTTCTTAAAGATGGTGGAAGCGAGTTCCAGAGCTTGGCCGCCGCGACACTAAACGAGCGGCCCCCCATTCGCACTCTCTGGAATCTCGGTACCACCAGCAGATGATCCGAAGAGGAGCGTAAAGGACGCGCCGGGGAATACCAGACAAACATGTTCTGTAGTGGAACCGGTCCTTGACCATGCACTGCCCTGAATACTAAACAGGCTGCTTTGTAGCATACCCGAAGGTGTACTGGCAGCCAGTGCAGGTCTCGTAGGGCTGCTGTTGAAGAACTGTGAGTGGGGCGGGAAAGAGCTAGCTTAGCAGCCAAGTTCTGTACCCGCTGCAACTTCCCCAGCAGTGTTTTTGGAGCCGCCAGAAGTAGCGCGTTACAGTAGTCAAGACGACTCAAGATGGTACCACGCACTACTTCGGGCCTAGCCTGCTCGGAAGGAAGGGGCAGAACTTTGCAGCATACGAAGCAGCATCATGCACGTGGAGATGGTCTTATTCACGTGCATATCTAGCTGCAAGTTGGGGCCAAAGATCACCCCCAAGTTTCAAGCCGACTCAGCCGCAGTCACCGTCTCAGGAAAGGTTGGGGGCCAAAAATGCTCCGGGAGTACCCGAGGAATCCGGTCAGTAGAACAGTACAGCACCTCGGTCTTAGTGCTGTTAAACTGCAAAGAATTAGACCGGAGCCACTCAGCTGTGGCCGATATACATCGGTGAAAGACCTCCAGCGGAATTGCGAGAAGACCAACTGGGTATCATCCGCATAGTTACATGCGGAGATACCAAATGATTTAATTAGTTGGACCAGAGGACGGAGGTAGAGATTGAAGAGTATCGGGCTGATGGCCGAGCCCTGTGGTACCCCCTGCCCTACTCTCCGCGCCTCCGAGCTGAATGGAGGCAGCGCCACCACCTGCTGCCGATCTTTCAGATAGGAGATCAGCCAGTCCCTTGCACCCGCCGTGACCCCGCACTCTTCCAGTCTCCTGACGAATTATGATTAGAAATATCAGAGAAAGTCTGCTCAAATGTTTAGCATTGTTATACAAATTGTGATATTCTTAACTGAATTTAAGAAATTACTTGTGGAAATGAATTTTTGATCTTTATTCAATAATCTAATTAATCAATAATCTGTCTGAGTCTAGTACTGAGTCCTGTTGATTCTTCCATTTGAACTGTGCTGTGTCCTAATGACCTGGCGCATTGTACGGATAATCATCTAGCCCTGACAGAACATCAGGTGTTACTACTTTTGTTTTGCGTTGCAGTTGCAGAGCTCTTGGTTTGTATTATTCTAACTTGCCTTAACAACTTGTTTAGGAGGTTGGGTCCTCCTGTTGCTATTCTTTATTTCTCTAGCATGGTCTTAAGATTGGTGTGAATTTGAATTTGAATTTAAAAGAATTTATAAAGCGCACGTATACCATGCGGTTTCTTGGCGCTGGAGGATGCTAATACAAAGGGCAGGAAGGCGGGTGCCTAGGACAAAAAGGCGTGCCGGAAAAGGAACGTTTTAAGGGCTCTACGAAACTCCATGTAGGAGGTAGCCGATCACATGGCGAGCGGAAGTGTGTTCCAGAATAATGGGGCCAGGATGGAAAATTTCACACCTCCCATTCTGCGTTTCTTAAAGCGAGGAACTGAGAGAAGGCATTTGGAAGAGGAGCGCAGCTCTCTAGTAGGGTGATAGGCCAGGATTGCAGAGGAGATGAAGGCGGGGGCCGTCCCTGCACAGGCTTGAAAAGTCATACAGCCCATCTTAAAGAGAGCCCGCTCTTTAATAGACAGCCAGTGTAGTGCTTTAAGTAAAGGGGTGGCATGATGGAATGTAGGTATGCCTACATTTGATCTCTAATCTGTGATTTGGCTGCCAATTAATGGTCCTCATTGGAGAGCTAACGTTGAGTTTGGTCACCCTAAGTTCCACCATCCCTATCACGGAGAAAGATTCATCAGAGAATCATTGCCTCTGTAGTAAATTGAAACATTTCAGACTGTCTAATCATAAAGGGCACAATACAGTTAGAGTAGTAAGGAGAGTAAACGTGTAATAAAGACTTTGCCACGCTTTACTCTGCAGAACAAGTTCTCATCTCAATCATAAATATACCCCTTTGAGACAACTACCTTACTGCATCATGGACCCCAGAAATTATTCACAAGGAGGTGTCACAAATATCAGATATACATGCCCTGGTACTATAGCTTAGCTAGTTATTTACTTTTCTGTGTCTCTTTCCTTTCCTGTCACTCCATACTCAAATCAGCTAACGTAGTTACAAACATGATGCAGCAATCACATAGATGGGATTATCACATACATTCTCTACCTTTGATACACTGTATGCAATGTAAATAATCATTTTCTTCACAAAAAATGTGCATCAGTAAAGCCAAAAGTTTATAAAAATAGATGCAGAAGCTTAATACTCAAACTGTAGTAAATCTGCAGATATCAAAGGAAGCATATCTAGAGAATAGTCATGTGGCTCTGCTCTGTAATTCAGGACTTTGTGCATAAATAAGGCACCATAACAATGCATGAGTTATGACACCCCGGGCTATATTTATGCAAAGTGGAGAAATTAATTGCAGCAAATCACCTTGCTGCACTGCACTAGGGCCCCAGGGCAGATCTTCGGTGCCATGCAGTCCATGGGGACCGTCACCCGGGACATAGCTGATTGCTGTAGCTTGGTGGGAGCTTTAACCACTCCTGCCAAGCTACAGCAAACACTCTGCTTTCAGCAACCAAGAGTGGAGAACTGTTCTCGCTTGCTTGAAGCTGAGCATTTATCTGTTTCCCTGCCTGCCGTTAAGAGAGTATGGAAACAGATGAATCACGTTCACACACAGGGAGCTGCATGTTTAGAAGATCCCTGTGAGCAAAAGCATTGTCGGCCCCTGCAGGGGGTGGGGATCTGTCAGGAACCACGGGGCCTTCTCCCCCTGCAGTCTCAGTGCAAACTGGGTTCCCTGGAGGCACCCAGAGAACCATGGCTGGTCCACGGGGGATAAGGTCACAGGACCGCAATCAGCCCGGGGAGGGAGGTGGCATAGCTATCTCCCCATTTCTAAGTGGCCGGGCCCAGGTATGGTGTCCCCGGGGCTGAAATTACCCATGGGAGGGGGTCATGCTCCCCCTCCCATATTAAAAATGTTTATACATTAAAAGGCAGTGCCCTGGGGGTTTGGGTCTCTGGGGGTGAAATTGGCCAGGGAGGGTTGGCCTTCAGGCTTTTCCATGGTCCCAATGCATACTAGGTGCCCTGGGGCACTCAGAGAACATGGCTGGCCCACAAGGATACGTTTCCTGAACCGAAATTGGCCCAGGGAGGTGAGCAGCGCAGCCACCCCCATATCTGAATGTGTGGGCCCGAGGACTGGGGCCCCCGGGGCCAAAATAGGTCGGGAAGGTGGGCCACGTGGCCTCCCTTTCCTAATAAAAATAATTGGCCGGGCCCCAGGGGATGTTGTACCCGGGACAGAAATCGTCCGGGGGAGGAGGAGATGCAACCCCCTCTCCCATTTGGTAATGGCCGGGATCCAAGGGATGGGGTCCCAAGGACAAAATCGGCCAGGAGAAGGTGGCTGCATGACCCCCCTCCTCTATTTAAAAACATTAAAAGGCCTGACCAGGGGATAGGGTTCCTGCGCTGAAATCGGCCGAGGGTGGGATGCCATAGGCGTGTGAGTAGTTGTGTGAGTGAGTGAGTGAGTGGCTGTGTGAATGACTGTACTGGTGAGCAAGTGGGTGTGTCAGTTGCTTGATATGGGAGTGAATGGATGTGTGAGTGGCTGTATAAGTGGGTAAGTAGCAGTAAAATGAGTGAGTGGCTGTATAAGTGGGTGTGCAAGTGACTGTATGGTTGAGTAAGTGGATGTCTGAATAGCAGTATGAGTGAATGACTAGATTTGTAAGTGGCTGTATGGGTGAGTGAGTGGCTGTTTGATGGGTGTTTGGTTAAGTGAGGGGATGTGTGAGTGCTTATATGGATGTGTGAATGGATATGTAAGTAGTTGTGTAGGTGTGTGAGTGCTGCAATGGGCTGGTGACTGACTGTGTTGTGAGATTGCATGGGTCAGTGAGTTGATGTTTGAGTGGCTGTATAGGTGAATATGTGGGTGTGTGAGTAGCTATATGGATGAGGGTGTGGCTGTGTTAGTGGCTGTATGGGTTAGTACCTGGTTATATGAGTTGCTTTATTGGTGAGTCAGTGGTTGTGTAAGTGCCTGTAGGTGTGAGTGGGTGTCTGAGAGGCTCTATGGATGAGTTAGTGGTTGTGTGAGTACTTGTATGGGTCAGTGAATGAGTATGTGAATGGTTCTGTGGTATTGGGAGTAGGTGTATGAGATGTTATATACGGGTGTGTCTGAGTGTGTTGATGCTTCTGTGGATGGTGTCATCAATGATGTCATGAGTGATGTCATTTGATATATCATCAATGTAACTGACCATGTCAGTGTAGCCGTATCTAAAGTTCCTATGGAAATTAACATGGGGAAAACAAAGGAAGTAACTGCATGGCATGGACAGCTGCAGTCCATGCCGTGGAGGTACTGTGGTGAATGCACAAAGGGGGCACATGTTGTGTCACCCTGCGTGCATCTACATAGCGTGAGGCACAATGGGACCCCCTTTCATTCCTCACTGCCACACTTCGGTCACACTGCCATGACAAGTGTGGAAACACGTAATATGCTTGGTGGGGCTGCAGCATCACCCCAAAAAGGATATTGAGGGCACTGCAATGGAAACGCCAAAGAGTCATCGCCCAGACAGGAGAAACCTCCTAATTTGGAAGCAGTTCAAACATGGGTTTGGCAGTACAGGAGAGGGAGTCCCTTAGTTTTTATAATAACTACAATGATTGGCTTTCATTCATTTTGGGCTTCAAATGTAGCAAAATGCTACTAAAAGTATCAAGGAAGTCCCAAAAATAAGCTAGACTCACTTTGTAAATTTTCAGAAATACATGAAAAACTAAAAGACACATTTATGGTCACATGATTATGTAAACTAATAAACAAATACATAACAAATAAAGTAGTTAAACATAAAGAAGTCACATTAAATAGTATTATCACTGTGTAGTTATAATTAGGATATCCAGAGATAGAAATTCCTTGGATTTTTCCTCCCTAATACCTTTCCACCTTTTTAGTGAATCATCACAAAACTTTTCAAACCTATAGCATTTTCTAAATTTTCTGTCCCAAAACATGTTTGTCCACCAACGCATTTTCAGTAGATTATTATATTGAATTTAGCGCATACGCTGCTGAATGGATTTACATGAACTTTGGTAGGATTATACATTATTGTTATGCACAGATGATCCTTTTAGGGTATTATAGGTAAGTAGGGTAAGAATATTTAAAATTATAAGGCATTTTCTTGGTGATATCTGTGGCTTCTTTACTTTGCGGAATTTTACTAAATTCAGTGAAATATGGTGATAACAAGTCATTAACTGTTTGGACATTGACTGCATTTACAAAGGTTTAAGGCAATCATGTTCTTTTATGGCCACTTTGCCAGTGTTCTAGCTCAGGGCACTATATATAAGAAAGTATTAGGTTTTATCATTATTCCCTACCTCTCACCACTTTAGTAAGTACCTCTGTACTTAAAAAGATAAAAAGGATTAAATGTCTTAAAAAAACGGAAAAACACTGTACTACACTTTATTTCAGATATATAAAGTATACTGTGTATTTTCAATTTTTAACATATTTAGCTCCTAAAAGCTACAGTATAACTTGCAACTTAAATTTGTTTTTAAAGAAAGAATCATTTCCTAAAATGTATGGTACTTCTAGGTAGTAGCACAGTACCCCATAAACCTAAAAATATATAAATATATTTCCTGACCAATTACTACTTTATTATAGTGGTAATAGGTAGGGAACTATAATAAAATCTACTACTTAGCTATGTTTAAGGCCCTAACATAGAACACAGCCATAGTGTAGAAAAGGCAATGTGGCTGCCTTTTAATTTTCTAAAAACAGCCATTACCTAAAATATATACTGGCTTGACATGTTCCACGGTTAACCTCAATGCTGTCACTTTATACCATGGTGCAAAATATAACAAAGGCTTAACAGTATTTTTGTATTGCAGGACTCTTTCATCAGGCATGGTATTGCACGGGCAATACAATACTTAAGTCGGATTTGCAAGGTTGTGGTACAGGCAGCAGTGACGGTCGTCCAGCAGTGTCAGTGAGACCCGGGCTGCAGTGCGAAGTGGTGCGGTACTCGTTGCAGTGCTAGCAGGTCATGGGGCAGCCAGTGGTGTTGTCGTTGCTGAAGCGATGTTGTTGACTGATGAACTCGAGTAGAGTGTTCCTGCATCATTGGTGGGCCCAGGCTGTGTGTTGTGTAACTTACAAGCAGTGCCCTCAAACCATGGTGCCAGCTGCAGCATCAGTATCAGCGTGGAGCATCTTCGTTGGGGATAACAAGGCGGCTGTGTGCAGTGAGAAGGTGCGAAGTGAGGTGGGTGCCCAAAGGTCATGGTGCAAGCAGCAGCTTGGGGGTGCCATCAGGTGTCGTCACCGGTGAGACCAGGGTTGCAGTGCAAAGTGTGGTGGTGCCCTCTGTGGTGCCTTCCGGCTACAGAGCCGGAGCGACATCGTTAACGTGTCAGGTTGCTTATTTTTCTGTTGCAGCACAAAACACACAGGGTCATATTATCAAGGGGGTTTATCTCCGCTTTTTTGGCTTTAAAAGCCAAGAAAGCGGAGATAAAATGATCTCCCTATTACCTAGCTGTCGCTAACACCAGTTAGCGACCGCTAGTAGAAGATAGCGACCATCTTGGGCCCCACTTTGCATGTCAGTGATATTTATCACTAATGAAATGCAAAGTGGGCGTGCCAAGATGTTAGCGACTGGAAACAGTCGCTAACATCGCTATCTCCTATTACCAACTTTTGGAGATATTTGCGCTAAGCGCGAATATCTCCAAAAACTAACACCTGCCCTGAGCAGTTCTTAGCCATGTTATCCGATGGGAGGTGGATAACATGGCTAAGAGCATTTGCTCGGTAATGCATGAATATCGCTGACTTTTCAACGATATTTATGCATTGCGACCGTTTTTTATCGCATTTGCGATAAACCTTGATAATAGCAAGGTTTATCTGCGATAATTTCTGACGATGCTTAGCGGTAAAAAATTTGTTGCTAAGCATCGTTAGCGATAAATATCGCTTAACGTTGGTAATATACCCCACAGTTCCCAGTGCTGGTAGCAGATGAACTTGAAGTCTTTGCTGTTCCTGAGCCTTTTTGAACAGGGGGCAAGCTGTACCTCGAGCTCTTGAAGAAACTCAAAGAAAGAAGTTGCAGAAAGTTCAGTCCAGTCCTTTCTCTGCACAAGACAGAAGCAGCTACTGCAGGCTAACACAGCAAAGCACACAGCAAAGTGGTAGTACCCCCTCACAGCTTCTCCAGCTCTTGTTCTTGGCATGTTCCTTGATCCAAAAGAGTTCTAAAGTCCTGGGGTCAGGACCTCAATATTTATACCACATTTTCTCTTTTTTCTTTTTGTGGCAAGGGTCTCTGAGCCCAGTCCAAACCAGTTCTACCCTCTCTGACCCCGCTTCACTACAGGAGGTGGAGACAGTCTTGTGCAGAGGAGACACTGCCTATTCAAGGGCTGGTGAAAACTCCTCCCACCACTCTAAATGCAGACCAGGCCTATTCATCCCTACGAAGAGTCACCCAGGAAAGGCAGGACACACCTCAATCCCCCTTGTGAAAGTCTACAGTAAATGCACATCCCCAGCCACTGTTACTCGAAAACCAGACAGTCAATACATAAACCATCAGAGGCATACACAATGGTTAAACTAGACAATGCTTACTTTTTAAAAGTAATTGATAACTAAGACTATCTGTCTTAGACAAGGTCTGCACTACTCTGATGTACTCCGCCTGGAGTGTACTTCACATTTTTTGCTCTGAAATATAGTTTTAAAAAAAACTATATTACACATAATCACAAATCAGCAACAATAATTAAAGTATTAAACCATGAAGTGAACACAAAAAGTGAAGTTCTCTTTTATCCAATGTTGCTTGGTGCTTCTTTTTATTCAAAGATGCAAAGTGGAACAAGCCATGATTTTCATTATGCGTGGTTCCAATAATTTCCAATGCATTTCGGGTGCCAACATACACCCTTCTTCAGGGGTAATTCTACAACAAACATAACATACATAAATAGTTGATATGTACAATGGTTTGCTTATGCCTCATATACTTAGGGGAGTGTAGCATTATGTGCATTCTCCTGTTATTTACAACAATAAATACAACAGTGACCGAATGAGAGAAGGTGGTGCAATTTAGGAAGGTTCTTATGTGGTCAATCAGATCAACAAGAGGGCTGAATTCACTTCGTGTTTGTGCAAAGAAAAACAACTAATAGCACACTAATATACCTGAAAGGTGTGTGTAAGTCTAAACGATTGTCGACCTGCTGGTTAGAAGTGAACCAATGAAGGCATGCCTGCTATGGTGACCCCACTCGTGATACTGTTGCAGCGAAGATTACCTAGCCATGCTGAGTGACTGCTCTTCTACTAATGGTTTAAGCGATTCGAAGAGTCAGGATTTAAACCCAAAAACATTTTTGGGAAATTAACAGAATTCTAGAAAATAAACGATGGATGAAAAAATGCTAATCGTAGTCCAGGGTGAGGCTCACCTACCAATTGAGCAACAAATTCTCCTATAACTTTGGAAACGTGCCGATGCGCTATATCACGTGGAAACAACAATGCGACTGATACCTCCTGTGAAAAGAAGGTTCAAGAGTGAATCAGAAACTGACCCAGAAGGCTCGCCAACGTGACCCCAACACCAAAAAGTAAGTGAGACACAAGGTCTCACCTGTCCAATGCCGCTCCCTGGACCAGCTAATTGTGGTGACGGTCTAGCTTATCTGGCCGGAACCGGAAGGCTTTGAGCGGAAGCGGAAGGCGGCCATTTTGTGTTCAGCGCCGACCGCATCCTAAGCAGCGGTGTTCCCGGCGCTCCGGGGGAATAAAAATACTTCACCAGCATACCGGCTCCTGTAATAATTACGAAGGGGGAGCCTTCCACAATGGCGACGAGGGTGGGATTACCCACGGTGTGCTCTGTGAGGCTGGCGACGCACGGCCGCTTCCCTGTGCGAGGCGGACGCTCCCGCCATAGAAGGAGACACACCCCACCCGGAGCGCGGCAGAGGACAGAGCGCACGGCGCCCACGGCTAATTCCGACCCCCCCCGGCAACGAGGTAAACCTACCAGGGGGTCGAGGGTGCCACTGGGTCAAAAATCTGCCACACGTGAATCCAATAAGGACACACATAAGACGTGCAGTGCACACCAGGAGAGCCAGGCCCTGCCTACAACACGCTAGCTGCATCCCTCCATCACAGAGGGCCACGAGGAGCGGGGAAAGTTGACCCGGTCCTCGAGAGACATACAGGTGGCTCGGACCACGCGGTGCAGCTCACCGCGCCAAACTGGCGGAGGAGACAGACAAGGGCAGAAGGTCGGCGGAGGTCAGCGGAGGGGGGCAGCGTTCCTTGCACACGACGGCAGCGACGTCGAGTAGTGCTAGTGGGGGCAGTAGAAGTGAGGCAGACACTGACACCAGACAGCCTCCTGGCAGCCCCCCCACCCGAGACGTCCCAGCTCCAGCAAATTCCGCCGTCGTCAGGAGAATGGCGGCGCAATCCTCGACGCTCACGCAGATGGTGCCTTTTCTCCCGGCCAGGGGCGAACCGGTGATGCCCTGGGAGGATTGGAAGAGATACTTCCAGAACTATCTGGAGGCTTTGGAAGAAGAGAGTGGGGCGGCATATTCCAGCAAGAGGAGACTGAAGATCTTGCTGCACAATCTGGGCCCTGAAGGCATCAGAGTGTTCGACACCATTGTGAAAGGACAAAGGGATGACACTGATGACGACGTGTTCAGTCATGCCATTGCGGACCTCGACGCGCACTACAGACCCGTGGTGTGCGTGGCCATAGATAGACACAGTTTTTTCCACAGAAAGCAGGCAGGAGGTGAAACAGTAGATGAATATGTGTCTGCACTTCAGAAACTGGCCCTCACATGCAAATTTGGTCCTCTCCTTGATGAACTCATCCGGGACCAGATAATAATGCACACTACAAGTACACACGTCCAGGAGAAGTTATGGGTTAACGGCGATGCCCCCCTGAAAGAAGTATGGGCCATGGTGAAGAAGGCGGAGATGTCGAAAAGGTGTGCGCAAGCAGCCAGGAAGGACGCTGGAAACACACAGACGGTTTGTAGAGTCATGACGAATTACAAAGGAGAGAAGAACAAACAGAAGGACACCGTGAGAAACACAGATAACAGAAGAGGCCCGCAACAGACAGGAGGCACAGCCCAGAGAACAGGCAGAGGAAGTAAGCTGAGTTGTTACAGGTGCGGAAGCCCGACTCATTTGGGAAACGACAAAGCATGTCCGGCGTTCCGGGCGAAATGTGCATTTTGCAACATATTAGGTCACTACGAGAAGGTGTGCCGTCGAAAACCCAAAGGTGCCACTGTCAGATACGTGGACCAGGAACAAAAGGAGGAGGAAGAGAACAACACAGAGGAAGAAGACCTGCAGGAGTTCCTCTACATTGATGCACAGATTTTGGATGTGCGGTGCACAGAATCGGACAAACCAAGGTTAGACATGCACATAGGAGGTGTACCCATAGAAATGATAGCGGACAGTGGAGCCCCCATCACCATAATTCAGAAACAGGTATGGGAGAGAGACTTTGAGGCGAGGATAAAGGAGAGGCTACATCCGATGGACTTACGACCTGTCACGTATACAGGACAGAAGATACCCATGCTGGGCTACTGTCCACTCCTATTTGAATTCCGGGGACGACAAGCCTGGAGCAAACTCTATGTTGCTGAGAAAGGCCCATCTGTGCTCAGTTGGAAGGACCAGGGTGCCCTTGGTATACAGTTGAACCCGGGAGGAGTGGAGAAAATACTATTGATGGACATGGAACAGACCTGCGACACCGAAGCTTGGCGCAGAGAGTACCCCAAGGTGTATTTTCGCTCTGTGTAAAAAAGGAAATGATGACCTATGAAATTGCGAGAACAAAACAATAAATCGCTATAAAGCGATTTGGGCTCCATATCAGCACTGTTAAACTTACTTGGGAAGGAGAGTTAAAAAATCTTCCTACGAAGTATCTGCTCCTGCGGAAAACGCTGAAGTAAGCTGCAACGCTGCTCGATATTAAGTAGTGGCGTGTGACGTGTGTCTTATCCCGTGAACAGTGAAAACGGACTCGAAGCTCTGTGCCTGCCGTGTGAACAGTGACAACGGACTGAGATATGCTTGAAACGCTGCATCTGCCATGTTTCAGTGGTGATATTTACAATGAGAGTAATGGAAATGGGGGATCTGCTAGAAACACCTTTGCCATAAAAATAGAAAAAATATGTATAAAAAAATATATATGAAAAGATATCACTGTTAAATGCCCTGCGTTTTAACAATGTTCAAAAGTCACAATGTTAAGCATGCTGATAAGTGAACTACTAAATTTATAAAAATGTGTACAATATGATAGTGAGCATCATTCCAACAATAAATCCAATTATCCGTCATGCAGAAACTGGAGAAACTTCAATGAACATAAGCAATCGCAACAAGGTATAACTCGTCTCTTTTTAGACTATAATACTGAATAACAGTTATCTTGCATACAGAAATTGTAAGAAAAACAATAAATATGACCAAGTTCTGTGAGGCATGGCTCCTCTAAATTGAATCCTGTATGACCACTATCTGAAATCTACCTGTCATGACATTAACCTGAAGTAAGCCCAACACCCTTGAGCTTGAGCCCAGCTACGGCGGCTCCTAGTGTACATTGTTGTGTGTCTGAGCTAATCAACAAAAATGTCTGCTAGCACAGTGTCAAAAATGTGTTTATAAAAAACATGCTAATTCTCAGGTTTCAGGTTTCAGGTTTTAAAGTCTTTATTTCGATTTATAGAATCATAAAAGACAATTAAAAACAATAAAATTGAGCATACATTGTGAAGAAGGAAGAGGGAATGGAATTTCTTTTAAAACCATCATAATTACAAATTACAAAATCATGTATCTCAAGACATTTCAACACATTTCTACACTAATACTAGAATTAAACAGTATAATAAAGACCTAATAGATGTATAACAAGAAAAACCTGTATAAAAATAGAAAACAGAGACAGAATCGAATTCAAAAACAAGGTTCTTGTAAGAGTCTTGATCTAATCGCCCATGTCCAACCCAGGTATTTTGCTACAGCGACAACTACCACCTCAGAGGTATTCGTACGAAGTGCCCACATGGCCTCTGCACTCCCTCTCACTTTAAGGTGTCGACAAATGGGCCCTAACCATTTACTTCTTGGGGCATGATAGGCTTCGCAAGCAAATAAATGGTGACCCATGCTCTCCTTCTGTCCAGGGCACCAAGGACAGGAATCACTTGCTCGATTGGACCAGTTCCTAGTAAAAGATCTTAAAGGCAGGGAACCTACACGAAACTGGTGGTAGAGTTTTTTGTCTAATGGCTTGGTTATGACGTCCCAATAATTATCTAAAAGGGGGTCAAGTTTATGACACAGAAACCGACCTGTTAGACTTACTCTATCTGAGGCCAAGACTAGCCTTTTGCGAACAGAGGCCCAATAGAGTGCTTTATAGTCCTGTTTAGAAGGAAAGCTGAGAGACCCCGGTGAAACCCACAGCTGAATGAGGCCCATTTCGTCCAGGATCAATTTCACTTCACGCAGCCAAGGTATACTGCTAGACCCCCAGATCGATCTAATTTCCTCGAGTTCTTTTGCAAAAAGACTTAAATCTGGAGAGGTCCAGACGCGTCTCCACATGGCTACTAATATATATCTGGCCATTTCATTAATTGGGTTACAGCAAAGGTCCAGATAGAGCGGTTTAGTGGGAGTCGATTGTGGAAGACCCACTAATTTCCGCATAAATTTATTCTGTACTTTCACCAGAGGTGATAGATCCATATGTCCCCAAAGGTCTGCCCCGTACAGTATTGCGGAGCTTACCTTAGTGAGATAAATCTTAAGTGCAGGTTTGATACGTTTAGTTAAGGACCTTTTTTGCTTCTGTAGAAGACAACCCGTAAGGCGAGCAAATTTTAGGTGGAGAGTGTCTACCTGGGGTTTCCAGCGGAGACGATAGTCCAAGGTGACTCCTAAATACGTCATTACCTCAACTTGTTCCAGGTCCACTCCGTGCAAGCTCACTGAGCTCGTAATGGGACGGCTTTTGGTTAGGACCATACATTTAGTTTTATTTATATTGATTTTTAAGTCATTGGCAATGCAGAACTCCTCGAAGCGGGTCAATGCTGTTTGCAAACCGCTACGGGTCTTTGAGAGGAGTAAAGTGTCGTCAGCAAAAATAAGCATAGGAAACCTTGTCCCCCCCAAGGAAGGTGCATCAGTGGGTGTGTTCGCAAATTTTTTTACCACCTGGTCAATGAACAGTAAAAAAAGTGTAGGCACCAGGACACACCCCTGGCGGACTCCGCGAGTTACGGCAAAGGAGTCCGTCACCTGCCCTTGGCCACCCTACCTCACCCTAGCAAAGGTGCCCTCATGTAATCTAACAACCATGTCCAATATCTCCAATGGCAGTCCTAAATCTCTAAGCACAGTCCATAATTTGGCCCTAGGCACAAGATCGAATGCAGATTTCAAATCAATGAATGCTGCATAAATCGTTCCACCACCCAACAGCACAACCTTCCAGTAGATCATACAAAATCTAAGAACCTGGTCGATTGTGCTGGTACCTGATCTGAATCCTGCCTGTAAGGGGGACAGGATACCCTCCAACTCAATCCACCCCTGGACTCTAGCAAGGACTGTCCTTGCAATGACTTTTTGCAGTGAGTCTATTAAACTAATTGGACGGTAGTTTCCCGGGTCAGAACGGTCACCTTTTTTAAAAATTGGGAGAATCTCCGCCCCCTTCCAGGACATAGGGATCCTGGCCCCCAAGGCAATGGCATTTGCTATGATGGTTATATAAGGGACCCAAAGTTGGGGGTTAGCCTTAAATAAATCAGCCGGGATGCAATCCATCCCTGGGGCCTTCCCCCTTAAGACCAAGCGGAGCGCAGACTCAGTTTCCAATTCCGTGAATTTTAAATCCTGATTAGGGATGAGTGAAATTACCTGCCAGGGGTGGGCTGTGTCAGGGTCTGGGTCAGGGTCCATAAACTGACCTGAATAGAAATCCACCCAGGCTTCTGCGGGCACATGGTTAACTGGGGTTTGGGAGTCCGAGTTTCTGCCCCACTTAACAAGTTCCCAAAAATTAATCTGGTTGGAAGATATGCACGCATCCATTAGGTCAGACCAATATAGATCGTCCCATTCCCTTTTTGCCTCCCACTGGGTCCTTTTATACGTTGTACGTGCCTCCTTTATATCACTAGAGACCCTAGATTTCACGGCTTTTACTAAACGGCTGTGTGCGTCCCTACAGTTTTTATTATACCATTTCTCCCGGGGACCATGTACCTTTATAGTGCCTTGCTTTGACGGGAGCGTCAGAAGGTCCTTTAAATGGGCAAAGCACTGTTCGTGGAGGTCAGAGATCTGATTTGATGCGACCCTACTATGAGCCAGAGGCCGGATGTCACTCAAGGTCGATAAAACTAACTGCTTTATACTATCAAGAAGGGTCGGATTCTCAACAACCCTTGGCCATCTGAGCCTTCTTCTATTGTTTGATAAAAGAGCATCCCCTGTTACATGGGCTACAGAAGGATATCTGCCGAATCCACCGGGAAGTCTCAATTTAAGTGACAGGGGGTTATGGTCGCTTTCTGGGCGATGCATCACTTCCATATCCAACAAAAGTGACCAGTATTCCATTTTTAGCAGGATATAATCTATCCGACTTTTCCTTGCCCCATTATCAAAAGTGGGTTTACCGACTTTGTCGGAAAATGAGCGACCATTCGTTGCCCTTAGCCCCCAATCTAGGCCCAGCCCCATCCAGTGTAAGGCTGCCTCGGAGACTCTTTTAATAGTGTCCAGGGATAACATCGGGATGTTCCAAACAGTCTCCTCCGCAGCCCCCAAATGCTCCTCTATAATAGAAAGGGGCTCTAAGGTACAATTAAGGTCCCCTGCAAGAATAAGAAGCTTGTCTCGCCCTACTCCCTCAAGATACGAGTCCAGCACTTCTACAATACTGGGACAACGCCCACCCGATCTACCACATGCATAGATGTTGACAACTATGATGTCCTGGCAATTTTCTTTACTTAGCCTAATTCCTAAAAGGTCCAGGTTGTCCACACAAATTTCCGTTGGTCGATAACCGATGGACTGTTTAACCCAGATCACTAGTCCCCCCGAAGCTCGACCCTTATTGGCCCTAATAGCTGGTTTGTAAAAGTTTAGGAATCCTACCCTAAAAATTGGATCAGGAGCCCAACTTTCCTGAAACAAAAGAACATCAAAAGTATCAATAAAATCCAACCACTCTTCCGAGTCCATACGACCCTTCATCCCTGCCACATTCCATGATGCTAATTTAAGTGTAGCAGCCTCACTAGAAGTTATAATGCTATGTGAACCACTATGGGCCGCTCCCAAAGGTACTCCTATGGTCAAAGGCGAAATCACCTGCGTATTGTCCTCCTGATGAGGGTATATGTCAGCTACCACCGACTCCCTCTCTATACAGCCATCCCCCTGTATGGACTCTTCAATGCCAGCTCCTTCTACCCCATCTACTTGATTTCTCAAGACCCTCCCATTGTCACCTATTGGGTTAAGTCAATCGATACACTCTAAGACAGAAAGGGGTTCGAAACGATTATACAGAAATGGGAGCTGTGATATGTGAGGTGTTCTATCAGAGTGGTATCTTCGGGCAGGTATACTTTGGAAGGTGTGACCAGAGGGGAACTCATAGGGACGTCTAGGATAAAAATACTCGAGGCCAATAGTCTGCACATCCCCCATCCTCCCAAACCTTGCTTCCCTACGCACAAAGTCTACCACCCAGGGATCCTTAAAGGATATGATAATGCAGTCCCCTTCTAGGTCCTTGGAACAGTGTCCTACCCATTCAACTCTTCTTACAAATAATATTTCTGTCGAAGATGAAGGGGGAAGGGGGCGATGTTTTTTAAGCCAAAATACAACCTTATTTCGGAGGTCCTCAAAAGATTACTTCAAGCCCTCCCTGAGTGGAGCAACACCAGTTAGAACTATCGTATATGGTGATGCAGCCAGGGGAAGATCAGTGCATGGGGGTGCCCGTTTGCTAGCTTTCATAAAGGGAGTAGAACGATTACTGGGTCTGCTCCCTTTTACACCTTGATTTGATTTGGGCTGCAAAGAAGTGCTTGGGGCATCCAGAACACCACCCTTGGGCTGAATGGCTGCATGGGATATAGAGCTATTGGGATGTTGTTGAAGATTGGTTTTTGAAGGGGCCATTTTTTTCCCCTGCTGTAAGGGGGCGGGTGCTATCGTAGTATCGATATTTCCAGTGCACCCCCCTGCCGCTGAGCCCTTATTTTTATTCTGACTAGAAGCTGGTGGTGGGCCAGAAGATACTTTTGGCGGGATTTTGCCTAAGTTTATATTTGTTTGACCTTTGGGATTACTCAAGGAAGATCTATTATTCCCCGTAGAGTTTGTTAGCATTTTAAGGAGACCAGTATTGCTGTTAACTGTGGACTCAAGAACATCCAGTTTTGCAGTCATCAACCGTGTCCTTTCTAGTACAGGGAGTAATAATATTTTGAGCATGGCTTCCATTTTAATCAGCAAGCTATCATCACTACTATAGCAGGTAGGGCATGGATCTGAGGGGCCAAAGGGGATATGGGATTGGCACGGAGGTTCATTTAAGGCTAAGACATGATGTGGTGTGGGGGTGGCGTCAAGAATAGGGATGGTAGGAAGTGGGAGAGTAGGAAGTGGTGGGGCATTTGGTTTTTAGATCTTAGAGGCACCCCCCCTCTGATAGCCCTTGCATCTTTTCCTTTTACGTGGTTTTGTTCTCTGAAGATCATCATCATTAGTGGAGTCCGACTGGGATTGACTGGCAAAGAGCACACTGCCCTCTCCCCCACTATCTTGCGTAGCATCTTGGCTAAGGTCGCTCTCTAACAGGGACGGAGTTTGGACCCCCCCTCTCACGGTGTACAACCGCCACTGTTTCGACAAAATGGTGGCTTGCGTTTAAGGCTCGGACATCAGGGCTGGGTATAGTCGCTAACTTTCCCAAAGAGGATCGTTTCCCATTTACCAGATCTAAGGAGAGCCTTTTTTCTACCATAGCTATCTCCTTTTCTAAAATGCCTGTGGCCCTGGAGATAAAGGCGTCTATAGGGCCCGAAACTACCCCCTTAGTAGTCTGTAGCTGTACATTGCGTTCTTTACCCAAACGTAAGGGCATGATTTCAATATATAGAAGAACAATGCGATAAAGTCACAACAATTAGTAAGATAAAGAATAAAAATAGAAAAGGGGTGGCCCAACCCAACCTCGGCCGCATTCCGCTGACGGCCCCGCCATTGTCGCGGGCTTCTCCCGGTCGCTCCCGCGCAGCGGGCCAGAGGAAGACTCTTAAAGTATTGGGATAAAGGGAGGGCGTAGGCAGGGAGAGCGGCCCAGGTGCTGGCGGGTACCGCGAGCAGTAGCAGGGAGATTGGGTGATCCACGAACAAGGCACACACAGGCAAAGCGTCCCACAAGGTAAAGGGCTGGGGTTGATTAAGTAGGAAACGATGATAGGAAGGCGTAGGCAGGGAGAGCGGCCCAGGTGCTGGCGATTTGGGCTGGTCAGCGGGCGCTCCTGGGAGTTGAAGTCCCGCGCCCGCTGCACGCTCGCAGCCCTGCCTACAGTTCTTCTTCCTGAAGCTATCAATCCACCAGCTCCCAGCAAAAAGTCAAATTTCCAGCGTTGCACACCCCTGCGAAGCGGGACCCGCGGAGCGGGTACCACGAGCAGTAGCAGGGAGATTGGGTGATCCACGAACAAGGCACACACAGGCAAATTCTATTTTATCATTAAGACCAAAGGGAGTCAAAGTGTTAAGATTTTTCATCCAAAATGTTTCCCTCTGGGTTAGGACTTTCGTCATATCTCTATCATTATGGTTTTTCACCACCTCTAAAACAGTGAAACGAAGTTGGGCAATGGAGTGGTGTGCCTCATTCCAATGTTGAGCTAACAGAGAGCTGATGGTGAGTGTCCTTATTCTACTTTTGTGCTCTGTGATTCTAGTCCTTAATGTTCTTTCTGTCTTGCCAATGTAATGTAATGAACATGGACACCAAATCATGTAAATAACCTGTTGTGTATTGCAATTAGCTATGCATTTCAAGGTAATGAGTTTCCCTGACCATGAATGAGTTATGGAGGTTCCTATTATGAAGTTGTTACTATGCAAGCAGTTGTAACATTTTTGCATACCTTTGTATTGTTCTAAAGCAGGTGTAGATTTTTTATTGAGAATCTACTACTTTCTAAAAGTGGCATTTTCAAACACACAATTTAAAAACCATATCCCTAAAAAGATGTGTTATAAATTCTGAGTCTAAACTCCATTGCTCTATCTTCTCTCAATGGAAAGTTATACTTGTAACGTTACAAAGCACCTCACATTTTAGTAGATGGGACAGTAGTGAAAACACGTAATTGGCAATATTTCACTATCAGGGCATGTCCCACACACCAGGACATGTCCTACCATTCACATACACTGCACACTACCTAGGGGGGACCATAGGCCTACCTGAGGGGTGCCTTACATCTAAGCAAAGGGACATTAGGGCCTGGCAAGGGGCACACTTGCCATGTCAACATGGCACTAAAAACTGTGCGCAGACACTGCAGTGCCAGGTCTGAGACACCTTTGAAAGGCTACATCTGTGGGTGGCCCAATGAGTGCTGCAGGCCCACTAGTGCTGTGACAACATATGATTGACGGAATGCTGAATCAATCAAACATTCACCCCCAGCCGAGAGATCTGGGTTAAATCCACCATTCTTTTGCTCACTACACCATCCCAGTTTGGATACAGCCATATGCAAATCAGTTTTGACCCTGTTCCTCATGGGAACAGTCCAAGCCGGGTTCTCCCTGGACCAGAAAAAAGCATCCTGGGACCGGTTTCAGTGTAACACCCCTCAGCAGCCAGGCTAGCTTGAGTTCGATGGCACAACGAGCAAGGGACCCACATCTGGACATACCCATCCCACTTAGGGCGGAAAGTGCTGAGGCAACAAATGATGGACAGAATGTTGAATCAATCAAACATTCGGCCCTAGTTAAGAGATCTGGGTTTTCTCTGCAGGCCCACTAGTAGCATTTGATTTGCTAGCCCTGGGCACACCTCTGCACATTATTAGCAACTTATTAGTAAATAAAATGTGACAATCATGGATACACCAATCTATAAAGACAATTTACAGTAGGAGCACTTTCACTTTAACACTGAACAGCAGTGAGAAAGTGTGCAGAGGCACTAAATCAGCAAAACAAAATCTAATGTACCATTATAAACAGGAGGCCAGAAATCAAACAAACAGGCGAATCACGCCAAAAGATGCCAGGTCAAACCCCAATCCACTCTACCACACTCTACTGTACTGTACACCATTCCACTCTACTACACTCTGTAACGATTTACTCCACTCGACACCCAACTCCATTCTACTTCACTGCACTATACTCCATTCTACCACACTTTACCCAATGCTATGCCACTGTACCATACTCCACTCAATGTCGCTCCTCTGTCCAAAACTCTACTCCACTGTATGCAACTCCACTCTACAACACTGTTCTACTCTCTTTGTCACTCTGTCACTGCACTCCACTCTATTTCCATCCAATCTACACCACTGTATGACACTCAATGACACCCCACTCCTATATACTATACATCACTCCAGTATATTATATGGCACTCCACTCTATTGCACACTCCTCCACTGTACATTGCGATGCTCCACTCTATGATACTCTACTCTGCAACACTCTACTTCACCCTACTCCACTCTAAAACACTTTATGACAGTCTACAACACTCTATTCTACTTTACGACATGCAAGTGCACTGTACAACTCACTTCTCCACACTACGATAGTTGACTCCAGTATTTGAGACAGCATGCAACTGCAGTGTATGTTACACCACTCCACTCTATTCTACTCCACTCTATTTCACTCTAGGATACTCCACTCTATGACAATAGACTTTGCAACACTCTCCTCCACTGTACTGTACGACACTCCACATAGTCACATTCCACTTGATGATACTGGACTCTAAGATCTGAAACACAATGTTTTCCAAAATAAAAAAAATACATTATAATTCAAAGCTTAGTTATAGTTAGGAACACTTTTTTATCCTTTAGAAACCAAACTTAAACTACACAAACTACAGATTATTCTTAGTAGTGCACCTCCATACACACACTCAGCTCGCTAACCAAACAACACTATATATAACTTTCCATAACCATCTCAAAGTGTGAATTTTATGATTTGAGGGTATAATAATACTGCTGTGAAGTACAGGCACTGCCCTATGACATTCAAAGTAGTTCTGCTAAGAAGTGCAGTTAGAGTCACTTAAAATACAACACCTCTGCTAAGAAGTATCCACACAGCTTAGATGTAAAAATACTGCCATATAAAACCTCTATCAGCTCCGTAACCAATTACTTGAGCTGTCTGGATCAGAGCATGGCAAACCTGCTGGGACTGATGTTGAATTTGAGATATAGCTTCAAAGACAAAAAGTCAATGGTCTGTCATATGATAGTCGTGCTGATTAGTGTTGTAAAGGTGCTAAGTAAAGCAGCCCTCATCCAGAGATGACTGTTTCCTACTACTGACCAATGTATCTTCTACGGACAAAAGGAACACTTGAAAGGTTCTGGGGGCACTATCCCCCTGAGCCACCAAAGTCTTCATTTTGAAATTCCCATAATTTGGTGTGAGGGTATCGGGGGAAAGAAATCACTGATTTAAGCTGGTATCCCTACATCAATCTACAGGACTCAAGAGTTGTCTATCTGGAATGGAGAACAATTGCACAGACTTCGTCATTTGCAAACAAGAACTACTCACATTTTGCATCTCTTCTGAGCAGGTGGAAAGTGTCAGCTTGAAAGCCTGTGGGTGTTGGGGGCAGGGTAGCGGTTCAGGGATGAGGAAAGGCTTCACTCTGTCCAGGAGGGAGGGGGGGGGGCGCTGTTGGGTTCCCCATACATGCTGCAGGGGTCATGCGGGGGTCAGACTCTGCAGCTGCCTGCAGACCCTGCAGCAGTTCTGACGGGTTCAGTGCCTCCGGGCAGAAATAATTGGGTCCAAAGTTTGTGGCCCTCTATTTTCGGGCCCAGAGACACTTACATTTGTTGGTGACATAATTCCACTCAGAGTTATCACTCCGGGTGAAATGTCACCACTCACAATGAGGACATAATTGCGTGTGACTATGGGACGAACAGTGAGAAGTTAAAAGAGAGATATAGACAGACACGGTATTCATAAACAGCTAATTTCCTTACATTATGGGTTTATTACATGTCAGTGCACTTTGTAGCGGATGTGCTGGGGATTTACAGGGCTGTCCTCTTTGCACTACACTGAAGATACCCATATATAGCTAACAATGTAGTATGACAACGCATGTCAACATTACCTTAGATTTTTGAAGCAAACCTTCTTCATGAAAACAGCTGTAGGGACTCAGAAAAAATATTCAAATCTGCTTAATCAATTGTCCTAAAAAACAAAACAAATGAAAAACAAATTTGTATGCTCTCAGAGTTCTTCAGATCATTTTAAGATTATCTTGTAAAATGTTCTCCTAATGTTAAATAGAAATTGCACAGTGGAATTAGCCGAAAGTGGCACGCGGGTATCATCATTATTTATTCTATCAGAGTTGTATTCACACAGTGAGAAATAATATAATTGAATGCCAGCTGTTTGCAAAACATATCAATTAGAGAAAAATAGACCAATTATGGGCTGAGTTGTTTAAGGGTTATTGAGCTGCGCTGCCTGTGCGTGATTTGCAAAAGTAGCCATGGTTACATTTGGGAGCTGTACAGCGCAGTAAGGCAAGCAATTGTCCTCCATGTTCATTTCTTCAGTGCGCACCACTGACTCCTCTGCAGCTCTTTATCAATGGTCTTCACTCTGACATTGTGGCAATACACAAATGTTCTAGCTCACCAAGGCCCTCATTTGCTTGGGTTTTGGCGTAGGGCAGAAATGCACCGTATTTATGCAATACAGGGCATTCCTGTCCTCTCTTCACAGACTGGTGCCATTTTGGCTGCCTAGCGCCAACGCAGGCACCCTTGCTTCATGGTGCAAGGATGCCTGTGTTGTTGGCAGGAGTGTTTTTGTGCAGTAAGGGACACCTTCCGCCAAAGAAATAGTCCTAAGAGGCGTGTTCCTCTTACTATTTGTTCTGCAGAATGCAGCACACTTAGAAAGCGGAAATAATGATGATAAATGAAGAAATGTCTCCTTGTTAAGCCTCACCTCAGGAGGCATAAGGATTTGGCACTTCCCCAGGAGTACATGCTCATGCAAATCTGGGGCAGCGTCAAGATCCATGGGTATTGCATTGAAAAACTCACCACAATGCCCATGAAAAGCCTCTCGAGCGCAGAGTAGGGCAACACAGTAATTTGCACTGCCTTTCTTACTCCATATCCATGAGGTCATTCAAAGGCAAGCATAGTAGCTTTGCGTGGTGTCATAGATATGATTTTATAATTTGCACCACATAGTGTCACAAAAAGTGCCACTCCGTCGGTGCAGGGGGCTCATAAATAAGACCCCAAGTGTTTGTGGACATAAATTGAGCCGGACTGTGCAAACATCACATTTCATATGGGTGAAGGGGAAAGCAGTGCTCAAACAGGTCAACATTTTAGATCATCTAAAAAATAAAGTTACACACAGAAACAGGGTAATTATAATGTTCCGTTTAATTGCACCAAAGGTAGGAGTATTGGAATGTGTGGAAAATTTAAGGGAGTGCCCATGGAGGACTAGATTTATGGTTAGACTCTTAAATATTAGTGGATTTCTGTGTGTGAAATATGTTTTGGTGAATCACCAAAAGTATTTACAAATATATTTAGATTTACACATTTAACCTTATCAGACGGCGTTTATAAAAACTGCCTGGCAAACATTTGATGCCACTGCAGAACGGTTGAATAGATGAAGATGCCCCTATGAGATGAATACTGTAAGGACTTTTAAAAATTCTGGGCCTCATTTACAATGATTTGAGGCAGGACAGCACCACAAGTGTTTTTGCTGCTCTTCACTATTCCAAATGGAAAGGGCAGGAATGCAACATATTTATGAGCTATGGTGCATTCCTGACCTTTGAGCCAGCGCCAGCGCACATTATGGTGCCTAGCACCAACGCAGGCAAGTGTGTTGCAGCCTAAGCATGGTAAAAGTCTATTATATGCTTACTCTTTTTACTACTCTAACCGAACTGGGCCCTTTACAATTAGACAATCTACAGCGGTTCCATTAACTACAAAGGCAATGATCCTCTGACAAATCTTTCTCCACCAATAGGAGGGGTGGAAATTAGGGTGGCCAAATACCACATTAGCTTTCTAATGAGAATCATTGATTGATAGCTAACTCACTCTAAACCATGCTTTAGAAATAAAGAATAGCAATGGGAAGACTCACCCTCCTGAAGCAGTTAAGGTGGACTAGAATTATGCAGACCAACCGCTCTGCAACAGCAACACAGAACAAAAGAAGTAATACCTAATGTTCCAAAGGAACTCGCTGATTCCTCCTACAATGCTTTTAAGACATTAGTAAAATAGCACAGTTTAAATGGAAGAACCAACAGGACTCAATAATAGACTCAGACAGATATTAGATTACTTTGGTTCTTATAATAAAGATTCAAAATCCATAGCAATAAGCAATCTTTTTAGGAAGTCACGCACTCTGTGGCGCAAGAGGCTCGTAAATAAGCCCCTTTGTTTGTTGCATAGAAATATTGCTTTTTGCGAGAAAAAAAGTAAACTAAAGATATGTTTTTGATGCAAGAAATACACTTTGACCAGAAAACATTGATCACAGTACTATATACTTGTTATATTCCTGTTTCTTTACTTTTGTTTGTATACAATAATGTGACCTCTGATACATGAAACAATTAAATGAAGGACAAAGCCGTAAAAACAAGAAGTAGTATGTGCTGAAGGTTTGTATCTTGCTTTTGCCATGATATGTGACACTAGTATCATAATTCTAATTTGTTTAAGACAAGGTTGGCCAGAATCACTCCCAACCTCCGACACCGCGTTCACATCTCACCACACCTGAAGGAGCTCCATTAGCTCCCCATTTACAAATTAGCACAATTCAAACTCCTCACCTACACTTTCATGGCACTACAGAACACTAGCCCAGCATACCGCAACTGTTGCTGCACAAAAAGCCTACTCTTCACCAGCCACGGGCTGTGGAGGGAGTTACGGTGGGGCAGGGAGGCGGGGAGGGGGAGGGGCGGGGTGGAGGGTGCTAAAAACAGGCATATGGATCATTGCAGGTAAGTACACAATTTAATTAATAAAACGAAATTCGTAGCGAGCACTGCATGGCAAAAAGCAATAATGTGCGCACTACGAATTTCGTTTTATTAATTAAATTGTGTACTTACCTGCAATGATCCATATGCCTGTTTTTAGCACCCTCCACCCTGCCCCTCCCCCTCCCCGCCTCCCTGCCCCACCTTAACTCCCTCCACGGCCCGCGGCTGCTCCTCACTTCTTGAATTCTGCAAGAAGCTGAAGACTTGGGGCCCCATTAGGATGTCGGGCAGATCGCCACCACCCGCATGGCGGTGGCAATCCGCCCGACATCCACCCCCACCCGCCACCCATTTCCCCCACCATATTACTATGGTGGAGGGACCACGGCAGACGGAAAGACCTTCCGCCGCTTTACCGCCCGGTCGACAAGTCGACCGGGCGGAAAAGAGTTTAATATGGTGGCGGTGTCTGTTAGACACTGCCAACCATATTATGGCGGACACATGCCTATCACCGCCACGGAAAGGCTTGCGGGAATCTCTCGCAGGGGCCCGTTGCGGGCCCCCAGGGATTCTAGGGGGTGCACATGGGGGGATTTCAATATACAAAGTGGCAGGCACCGCGCGGTGCCTGTCACGTTGTACATTGAACTGCTCGACAAGTATTTTTAGCATTGCGGTGGGCGGTGCATTCAGCACCGCCCGCCGCAATGTTAAAAATGCGGGATGTGCCCACCACTGTGGTGGGCGCATCCTAATGGCCCAAACGGGACCCCGGCCCTTATGGCAGGCGGACCCTTTTTGCCCCTTGATTTTCTGAGTAGGCCCTAGGTGTGGCTATACAAATACCAGTTAAGCGCCATGATATCCTTCCTGGGTGATCGCACCTAGGTGCGCTCTACAAATCTGTATAACAGAACATATCATAACATAACACAGATAATAGCACACAACACTGAACCGTGGGCATGCTAAAGCCCTACTTGAAGAGGTTCTTTTATAACAGTTTATGAAACTTAAGCAGGAGTTTAGGAGACAAATGGGTGATATGAGTGGGGTTCACTGAAGATGTGTGACGTTTCATGAGCATCTTTTGGCAGGGCGAGCTTCCATTTCCGGGAGTGGAGAAAACTGCTAGAAGAACTTGGTACAGGAATCTATTTTTTGCTGACATGAACCGGTTTATGGTCGGACTGTTTTCTATGGTACAATGTCTTGTAGATTCTGCACAGGTAGGAAATTTCAATATGGCATTTAATTTGCCACAAGAGCCTTCGATGTTCGTGTGTTGCTGCCCATCTTCACGTTAGGTTCACTTACTATTAATTACACATTTTCCCAGGGCAGGTAATAAAAGGGTTAGGGTGCTACAGTGAATGCGAGTATTGAGTGTGAAAAACCTATAGATAAATGTATGGTATTCTTCGTTTGACCTCAACCTAAGTGACAAATTATCTTCATTACTATGATCAAGTCATGTAGACACAACTTTACAACACAGGCTTATTTGTGGGAGTACGTTAACACTAAGCATGATAAAAAAAATGTTTTACTTGATCGAGGCTTGAGCGATGGCTTTCTAAAAGCAGAACTGACTGAAGTCTGTCACGTTTTTAGGTTACCCACGCTCAGTGTGTATAAGCGCAATTTACATATTTTGAATTTCAGCGGGGATTATTTTCATGGTTGGTAATCATACAAAATACCCCGCAGAATGTTACTATTAAGGGGGTTTGTGATCTCAGCCTTAATTAAAAGGAAACGGTTTCTAAATAACATTTGCATGAATCAATTTGAATTCATGAGCAATAAATAATGTTATGTTGAACAACTATTTATCCAACATAAAGTATGGAATATTTAGGCAAGCAGATGCTGGGCTGCATGCTGAATTTGTTACTTATGGGGGGCTTGTTGACCTAACAATATGGTAACCTAAATGAACTTAGGTCCACAAAAACTGCAATTAGCTGGTGCAATTTAGTCAATTGTATATTTTTGGAGGCGTATGTTAGGCAAGCTCTAAGTGTAGAGTGTGGCCTCTAGTCAAATCCTGCTTCCAGGGTTCCTGAACCCAGCGCCTACTGCACATATTCTTGGACTGTGCCTAGCAGGTATTGCGGACATGGCATTGCCTTGGGTGATGCTTTGCACTCAGATCCCCAAGAGTGCACAGTCTCCCTAAACTAAGGCACATTGATCACAACCTTTGGCAGTGTGCAGAGATGCTATTGGTACAAGATGTTGCCATCGGTCAGGACAAGTCACCAGCTCTCTTGCCGCCACAGCGTAGCACTTGGCCTTAACCATGCCCAGATTACTCCCAAAGCTGCGCATCATGGATTAATGGTGATATGGTGCCAGAATATTGTTGTCAGTATTGACTAACATAAATGTTGTGACTTAAATATAGTTTAGAAATAGTGCCTTAGAGTTAGTAATGGGAAATCAGCATCTAACTAGCCAATATTTTGGTAAACGATATTCAGGACACAATATTTATTGCACACAATGTTTCTGTAGATGATATTCTGACATGCAGCCGAAACTGAAATGCACCCTTTCTTCTATCCACACAGGCCATAATGTCCTTGCTCCCCAATCCCACTCTGTAAATCCCCTCATTAATACCGATCAGACTCTGGGCACTGAGAGTGATCTTTAGTCATACCCTGCACCTGCCCCCTGCCTCTACAGCATTCGAGCTTCTTCTCCAAAAGACTACTGTGCATCTTCCCGTCAAGCCATACCTAGCAGGCTCTGAGTTTGGGATGTAGACTTCAGCAATGTCATGTCCTGCGTCCCAATTTCCCCAGAGCCTACATGCCATAGCTTTCAAGTTAACCCTAACTAACTCGGGGGAGGGGGGGGTGAAGGGGGAAAGATTTACTATTCCTACACTCTAAACTAAGCAACAATGTGTAAAGCATGCAACTTCACAGGCTTCAGTTTTACTATTCCTACTCTGAACTGAGCAACTTTAAAGGAAGTGCTGGACTCTGGAGGGGTCAGAATTACTATTGACACGCCAAATTAAACAACATTTGGGAAATCTATGTACTCTGGAGGGGGATGAATGTATTACCAAAACAAAACTGAAAAATTATTTTATTAAAAAAATAAAACATTAACATAAATATATAAAAGTAATACATGTAATAATAAGGGAAATATAATTTTACATTAACATAATAGTTACATTACAAAATAATGTTTTAATCTGCAAGAAATAATTAAAATAGTTTTTACTTAATGTTAAAATCAGAAACAAAACAAATTATTCCCAAAAATAAAAAAATACATTTAAACAAAAACAAAATGTAATCTAATATTTAGAAATTTTTTTTAAAACACTGTCTGCCCAAAACACCTATTAATGCTACCGACCAGAAAAACAAGCCAAAACAAAATATATTTAAATAGTAAATAAAAAATCTAAATAATGTTAAAAAATTAATACCTTCTGATAAGTAAAGAATGTTATTTAAAAAAAAACCTTCAAAACACAACATTCTGAAAAAGAATAACAGGGCAACTAAATTAATCTTTTGAGATATGTAATTAAATATATAAAACTTATAAAATATGTTCAATATATAACACTACCCATCCAAAACCTCTACATATTCTAACACCCCAAAAAAATGCAATTGCAAATCTATTTAAAATAAAAAAATTAAATGTATCAAACTTAAACATTTAAAGAAAAACACCTTATAGACAAATAAATCAATACAAATAATAAAATAAGTTACACAATATTGAATAAAAACATAAAACCAATGTTAAAGACCACAATACTAAAGTAAATGACAATAAATATGTTGGTATTATTGTTAAGAAAAGAAAAATTATATACTACCCGATATTCAAAACTTCCATATTATTTTACCATCAATATTATGAATTCAATATTAAGTGACATCAAGATTTTGCCATCAATATTAAGGATCTACACTCCCTATATGTATTTATCCCCTACTCAAATTTGATGCAAGTTCATCCACTCTTTAGAGGACATTACCATTCTGTTGCGTAGTAGGCTCGTTGTACTGTTAAAATTATTATCATGATCCCTCAAGGGGGGGATCAAACTGTGAGGGAATCACACTTGAGTGGTTTATGGCTTGTTTTTATTTTGCTCCTTTTTTTGGGGGGGGGGGTGCATTCATAATTTTGTAACTGGTTTTAAATCCCACTGACATGGGCAGAACTGTTCTTTAATTACTTTCCCTTCTTCTTGGTTGGACAGCTATTGCTTTTTCTTGGAGAGGGAGGATTGCACATTTATGGGCAGCTTCTGCTAGCTGCAGGAAGGAGGTTGTGTACCTCGTAAATTGTGCTAAGAAATATGTGTGGTCCTCTAAGGTTTGATCTATTCAATCTTACCAACAAAATTCTGAACGATTTGGCTTCCTGAGACTGAGAAATACTTGATAGATATTTTGGTTGCATCTAAAAAATAAACAGTTGGAAAGGCAGCTTCTCAGATGCCCACCTATAAGACATTTTGCCTGATCCACAAACCTTTTTTTGCATCTAATTTCGTCAAACCAGCAAGTTCAAATTCCAAGATTCTCAATCACAAAATCATAGTCCAATGACAGTATTTGGACAAAATATTGAGTTGTAGATATCGAGAGACAGAAATATCGGGAAACAAACAAAAATATTGGGATACAGAAATATCACTGTCAGAATTATGGGGCACATGCACCATTGTAGGAATTTGTGATTCCTAAATTGCGAAAATTAAGGAATCGCAATTTAGGAATTGCAAAATCCTATGCATCAAGAAATTGCAAAAGTTTATGCGATTCCTTAATTTTCTTTATTTGCGATTCCTTAATTGCGAATCGCAATTAGGAATCGCATTACATTGATTCCTATGGGCCTAGAGGCCCATAGGAATTAATGGGAAGGCATTCTCATTTTGCGAATTCCAAATTAAGGAATCGCAAAATGAGAATGCAATTTCAAGGGTGCAGGGGGGGTCCAAAGGACCCCCCCTGCACCCCTGTAATGTCATGTAAGTACATTTTACTCACACACATGTCCCAAGGGCATGTGTGTGTGTAAAATATAAGTTTCAAAAATGCACTTTTGTGTATTTTTGAAACTTTTCGCAAATTACCATGAAGGTTTACTTCATGGTAATATTCCCCTTCCTAATTGTGAATTCGCAATTTTAAACAAATCATGCACAGCATTTAAGAAATCGCAAAATTTGCGATTTCTTAAATGCTATAGCAATTTAAGAAATCGCAAAAAATTGCAATTTCTTAAATTGCGAATAATGAAAAAAAGATGCATCCCAAAAAAGGTTTTTGCATTCGCAAACGGACGAATTTTGCGATTCGCACCGTTTACGAATGCAAAAACCAATGATGCATATGCCCCATAGCTTTTTTCAGGTAAGTAATATTGTTAAAATGTTGTTGCTGTCAATATCATTTTCAATAATATAGTTGTGAAAAAAAATTGATTTAATTATCTTAATGTGTTTTACTTCACATATTAAGTGTATGTGTTATTATTGTTTGTATAATTGTTACCAATATTTTTAAATATGTTTTGTGATTTTAAGTGATTTAAAATGTATAATAGTATTTTAAAGTGTCATTAGGGGTCGCTAGGTTTTTAGGGGTAATGGGTGAGAAGTTAATTAAGTGAAAAATAATTAGCAGTTAAAAAATAATTTATTATTCATAATTTAATTGATTACTAGTTATGAAAATTGTGTAATAATGATACTATTAGTTACATTTTAGGTGCGGGCTATAGAGGTATAGGGTGGGAAGTTAATTAAGTTATAAATAATTAACAATGAATGTGTTATTAATTATTTATTTGGTTATAAATTATATAAATTGTGTGATCATTTTATATTTTAGTTAGATTTTAAGTGTGGGCTGCAGGGCTTGGAGGTACTTTGAGTGGGAAGTTAAGTAATAATACATTTAGAATGAATTGTTTGTTTATTAATAACTATTTAATTAATAATACATTATGTACATTATATAATACTGACTTATTTTAGTTATGCTTTAGTTTCGGGCTGCTAGGTTTGTAAGGGTATAGTTAGAGTGGAATGTTAATTAAGTAATAAATAACTAAAAAAGTATTAATTGTCAATTAATTAGTTAATTAATCATCAATTACGAACATTTTGTTACGCTTATTTATTTTAGTGTCATTTTAAATGTGGGCTGCTGTGTTTGTGGGGTATAGTATGAGATGTTAAGCAGTAAATAAAAATTTATTTTTAGTAATAATTTATTATTAAATCATTTGGTGAAATAATGTTCATATTAACAATTTTATATTTGTTCTAAACTGATAGGGTTATTCAAATATGTAATGTGTTTGAAGTTAAGTACTTTCTCTACAGTTGCTCAGACTGAAGTGGGAATAGTAAATCTAACCCCTACAAAGCCGAATTCTTTCCCTATTGTTGCACAGAACGGAGTGGCAATAGTAAATCATATCCCTCCGAAGTCCAGCACTTTCACTACTGTTGCACAGACTAGAGTGGGAATAGTAAATCTCATCCCTCCGAAGTCCAACACTTTCCCTACTGTTGCACAGACTGAAGTGGGACTAGTAAATCTTATCCCTCCAAATTCAATGCTTCCCCTACTATTGCAAGGAACACGCCCTCCTACTGTTCAGGAAGAAATTAAAAACAGTACTTTTTGTGGAGGCATGGGGCGCAATTTGAGTCCCCTCCTGTGAAGGCTAGATCTTTGTTTCTGACAGCGCTTAGAGACCTGCAGGTAATAATGCACTTGATAAATAAAAATTAACATAACATAACATATTGCACAGACTGGAGTGAGAATAGAAAGGTTAACCCCTCTGAAAGCCTACGCTATCCCTACTGCTGCATGAACTGGAGTGGGAATAGTATATCTATTATTCACAGACTCCAATATTTTTTCCTAATTTTCGTTAAATATATCTACCATTATTATTTGTTTATTTTTTAATTTCAGATTTTTTTTAATTTGCGTATTCTGTTAGTAAATGTCTTTTTGGGATTTAACTTTATTTATTTGGTCATTTTCTTAATGTTTCACAATTGATTTGTTTATATCTATATATCTATATCTATATATGTATATTTATATATATATATATATACACTCCACTTCCCAGGTGCCTCGCTGCACCGAACAGGACCACGGACACGATGATGGTTGATAACCAGATTTTTATTTGCTGTGCAAAAGAACGTGCATGCCTCGACGCGTTTCGGACACCAGCCTGTATCCTTGCTAGAAGCTGAGTCCCAGAAAAGAAAAGGGGAGAGGGTGGGAATACCCTGACCCGCCCAAATATGGTGAAGGGTCCCACAGGAATCCTGCTACATTTTAAAAACATTTTTTTTTTTGCCACAGACTTGTGCATCAATCTGCTAATCTATGTAAAAATAAATATAAAAAAAGATGTGCGGGCTCCCTCATTTGTATTTTAAAAGCCCCATGTGGGTCAATTCCCCGGGGTATGAAGGAGATGGCTCATGGGACCCTCTCTTGGGCTTATGCACAGCCCTGAGGACTGCCACCTCCCCGGGGCTGTACACAACAAAAATGCCACCTCCCTAGGGCACAGATATGCAAAGTGATGCAGGGGGAATGCATGGCCCCCTGCAGCCAGGGACTGCCATCTCCCCCGGGCTAAATGTGACACATGCATGAGAACCATGTGCCCCCGCTACACCGGGGACTGCCACCTCCCCAGGGCAAAGACATTGCCAAGTGATGCTGGAAGCCTGCGCAGCACCCCGCACTCCTGGGTAATGCCACCTTCCGGGGACAAAATGTGACTAAAGTGGGGGCTGCACACCACTGCAGTCCGGTTGGGCGGCATACTGGAGGTAACAGGAGGGGCAATTGGCCCCCAAGGACCTTCAATAGCCAGGGGGACTTCATCCCCCTATTAGTAGTGCAGCAGGAGGCACATTTGCAGAGTGGTACAGAAAGGAGGTGTGGCCTTCTACCAGGTCTCAGTAATCCTGCTGTATGGGACTTACTGGAGGTGGAGGGAGGAGAGTTGGCCCCTAAGGGTATCCTTGGGGGCCAAATACCCCCCTGTTATTTCCAATACGTCCCACTTAGCGGGATTGCTAAGAGGTCTTTGAAGGCCATGCCCCCTTTCATCAACACTCTGCAAATGTGGCGCAAGGTACACAACTGATTGTGAGTTGAAATCTACTTTACTCCTGAGGGAACTTGGGGACCAAGAAGCCCTCCCAGTGGGATCCCTGAGAGCTGGTTGGATGCCAGGCCCCCTTTCTCCACCACTCTGCAAACGCAACTACAAGATAAAAAAAACATAGCAATTAACTGAAAAAACAAAAGGTTACAGGGATGTTATATTTAAGAATTAGCATTTAAAAAACCTTTGAATTTCACTGAAAAACCAAAGGTTACAGTGGCGTTAAAGGAAGGTAATGGAAAGAAAACTAATTAATTCACTGAAAAAATTAAGTTAGGCTCAGGTATCACTCATACAAAACCAGATTTGAGATGTCACTGACCATGTCATAAGTGATGTAATATGTGAGGTCCTAAGCAGTGCATTGCGGGAGTGCGAGTTGAAGTCAGCTCACTAACTATAATGGCTGAATTTCTCTCGTTTTGTACGAGTGATATCTGAGCCTAACTATAACGTCTCTGTAACCTTTGTTTTTTCAGTGAATTTTTTATTTTTTTTATTTTATTTCCTAACTATAACGTCACCGTAATCCTTGTTTTTTCTGTGAATTTCTAGGGTTATTTATTCTTAATTCCTAACAATAACGTCCCTGTAACCTTTCAGTGAATTTCTAAGGTTTTTTTTAATTCTATTTCCTAGTTGTGGAGAAAGGGGGCATGGCTTCCCACAAGCTCTCAGCAATCCCGCTGTGTGAGACTTACTGGAGGTAACTGGAGGGGTTCTTGGTACTCAAGACCCATCAGCATCCATCTGCTGAAATATAAATCCCATTATATCCTATGGTATTTATATTTCAGAGAATGGGCTATCAGTCACCGTTGTGATGGAGTAACCTATCTGCCAAGATCTGAATCGGGCCCACAGACTGTAAGCCACAGGACATTTTGTCATGCTTGTGATGAGAGCAGATTCCCAGTTTACCACTGAAACATTTTATTCAAAGGATACATTTCAATGCAATTGATTTTAGTGCAGGACACGCTACCCGTAATACTCCACTTAATATGCCAATGCAGCATGTTCTATACCAGCACCTGATGGTACCTTTAACATACCAGGAACATTTGTAATGGTGTCATGGTAGCATGGCAAATGTCATAGATCCTATTAAAACAGGTACTCGATTGTTATAAGGGCAAACCCGCCAATGTCAACGAGTTACATCCCTCACCCACAATGGCACCTTCAAAATCAGCAAGTGACGCAGACAGATACCCTGGAGATAGAAGGGGTTATTGAACAATCTTTCACAAGGCTGAGCAATCATTCTGAATAAAACTTCAGAAAAGTTATAGGACAGGCTGCAAAATACCTGGTAAATGGGAATACATCAGTGCAGATTCAGAGTTGTAAGTAAGAAGAAAACTGATCCAGAAAAGACAGAAAAAGACAGAATTGGGAAATGTGGTTGTAAGCCAGCTCTGCAGAAATTACCCTAAACTTCAAGGGACTCCAAGCTATTCTTAAAACAAATGTGACAGTGACAACTGAATGTATTCAGATATAAACTTAAATAAACCAGATCAAATCTAAATAGCCCATTCCAAATAGAACTGGGCAAAGAAAGGTCTATTAAAATGATATTATGGCCACAGTTATCGAGGGTATATGACATAATATTAGCTGAGGAAGACTGGCCCTTGCAATATATAATTGATGTACCTAGAGGGGAGGAGGTGATAAATGAAGCATTCTCCAAGACAGTACCTATGGCTCAATGTGCTTTATACATAGGCAAATGGACTAGGAAGCAAGACCAAACTCTTTGTAAAAAGATTGCAGGTTGGAATGGAGAGGCACATTCAACTTTTATTTCCCAATGAGACAACCTCCATGTTCAGTTACAATACACAATAAGTTGCTGGATGAACAAGATAAAAGAACAAATTAAGTGAGCTCCAATATCAAAGAGTTCCCTTCTTTATCACTCACTTTATCTTTATCACTCCTCCATGAAAAAACTTTTTCCAGTTTTCAAACTCAAGTGGACACATGTTTTCGTAATGGTTTATAGAAATGTAACAGTCAATCCAGATCACGTTGTGAAAATTATACAGATTATAAGGTTATTGACTGATCTAGTTTGTTAAAAACGGAACTAACTTAAAATGTTAAACAACTTTAGACAAAAAGAATCTTAATTTTTTTACCACATTTGAATTTGGTGGTTCTCAGTTTACTTTTGCTCATTTACAACAGAAGTAAAGGAACTTTTCAGACATGCTTTTCTCTATACACTCAGAAGTGACTTCAGTTGATGACAAAGTATGTCTTACAAATGATGACTTAGCCTGAAATCAATTTCAGAAAAAAATTGAATTAGCACACCGCAATGCCTTCATCTGTTCAGTGATGAAAGATGGTTAGCATCCAATATCCTATAAAAATGTGCTACATTAAGAACTCCAAAAAGGCTAAAAAAAACTCCTATGCCAGCTAATATCAACCACCTATTTTAGAAGAATTCAGGACAGAACAGCATACTAAATTGCTCAAAGAATAGCAGGAAGGCATGCTGGAAAGTAAATGTTTGCAAACCAATAACAATACATTGAGTTTAGTGGCGTGTGTTTCCCAGTGTATCACGGTAGGAAAATCCTCTTTTTTGTGATACTGTTAGTTAGTTAGTTTAACTCTACACTAAGGGCACTAGGATGGTGCGCAGCGACATATGAGTGTGTGTTGCAGTGCAAGGTTGCACCACCAATGAGAACATAATTTACAGAAGCTGATCATATGAGTTTCATCTGATTACATTTAAGTGCATTGTATTTCATTTCTCAGCTACGGGTGCACACCGTAAGTGTTCCTTTTATGATGTAGCTGAACAGAGGAGCCAGGAATTGCCTTTAAATGACACCACGGGGGCCTGTAGCATAGAGCTGTAGAGAGGAATGTTCCCAGTTGCCTTTATGAATGAGAATGACCAGGTGCTTTAGCAGAACTACAAAGAAGCATAGTATTGGCTTGATCTTTTAGGGGAAATCGTTGGGTCATGGACAACCAAACCAGTTTACATGAGACCAGTGTTGTTTTCGCTTGGGAGATATTGACTGTGATGCAGCCGTTCTTTTCATTTTGTAAAGCTAAGCTCTGTCCACTGTCTTTGAATTGTCTGGGCCATAAAGGAGCACACTCTCATAACCAGGGAATAGTACTGAGGGTGGAGACTGTGAGGTGATGTCTCCCACCTCTGCTTAGGTAAACTTACACTGCCAGGCAACAGACTGTTAGAAGATGTCCACTGTTTTCACATGCTGTAGAGACAGTCAGCCTGTCTCTGTACAAAATGAGTACTGGAAGCAGTGGGGATGTATGTGTGCAAAGCCAAGACTTGTATGTGCCTCTCAGGGCCTGCTTTAGCAATAGTTGAGCCCAGTGCAATAGCCTTTTTTGGCACTCCCTCCCCCCAGATGGCCGTCTTCTCCAAAATTCCCTCACTACCATCTTCCAAAAGTGACCCTTATCCCTCCATCATCCCTCTCTGACATGCATTTCATTTGTTTATAGTGCTACTCATACAGTTCATTCACACTCAGTTATGTGATGTGCATGGTACAGGTTCTTTGCAGCAAGCACATTAATCCCCTGTAATATTTTATGATGTGTCAAATCTTCCACTGGACAAAACTCCCATCTCCCTCCAGCAAGAAAATAAATCACCATTGTTAGCTTGACATTTGTATTGTTGCTCAAAACTGCTGGACATACAAGGGACTTTTCAGCACATGCTACTTTTACAAATTACTTTTATTTCAGAGCACCATTCCCCAGTGAGATACAAGCCAGGGACATGTCCATAAGAATTCTGTAATGATTGGCAGCTGTGTAAGAAGCCAGTCTACAGCAGATGGCTGACTTCAACCCAGCCTATCTTGCCTGACTGAAGGAAAGTGTCAATCTGAAGCTAGGGAGTTGTGGAAGAAGCCAGTCTACAGCAGATGGCTGACTTCAACCCAGCCTATCTTGCCTGACTGAAGGAAAGTGTCAATCTGAAGCTAGGGTGTTGTGGAAGAAGACACTAGTGGCCACTTGTGATTAGTGAGCAGCAACTTTGACTGGCAGTTTATGCTGAACTCAGAAGAAGTATACATCCAAACTATTACTTTGCATCTCGGGCCTGATTACGATGTTGGTCGGTAAGTTTCCAGACGGCATTCGGTTTGTCCGAATCCATGTCGGGACCCATGTTTCCAACTGACTCGGAAACATTTCTGAGCGATTTTGATGGTGAGTAACTGTTCGGTGCTTCCGACTCAGTTCCGACTGGCATTCGGAGGAACAGAGTCGGTCGGAGCCAACTCATATGGATCTATGGACCACATTTCTGACCGACTGATTACGATGTTGGATTTGGACAGCCTTTCTGACTCAGTTTGTCCGACATGGATTGGTTGTTGGAATCTGACTTTGGAGGACCCTTGGCAGGCCCCCTTCACCCTGAGGCCTCCGGTTGGGGCCTGTGGGGGTACCCATGGGATCCCTCTTTGTAACCATGAACAGTGTGGCAGGCAACATGGGGTGCCCGCCACCGGGTGCATGGTTTTCCACACCCAGCCCATTCTTCAATGGGAGCCTGTGTATTCGATCTTAACACAGGCTCCCATTGAAGTCAATGGGAATCTGACCGAACAATGTTCGGAACAATCGTAATCAGTCGGCCAGACTCCTCAAAACCAAGTCGGTGGAAAACCAATTAGAAACTGAGTCAGTCAGAATGCTTTCTGACCGACATCGTAATGAGGGCCTCAGTGAATTTGAAGTGACTGATCCATATTTTATCATTTTCTTGTGTCTAATTTTAGTAATGGGTGCTTTTTTATTATATTAATTTGAACTGGGAATTTATTCAGTTGTTCCTTGAGTAACATGTTGTGCTGATACTATTGATTCTGAATGCCCATTTTCTTAAGTTATCTTCCAGTCGCATATAAGTGCTAGAAAAGAGAATATGTTGTGATCCAAGAAAAAACGTGTTTGCTTAGTATTCCAAGGTGGGGAGAAAATGTATCCAATCGAGGCAACCTGAATTCCTTGAATTAGACTACCCATTTGTTTATTTTTCAATCAAGGCCAGACAACACCTGTTTGATACAAATCTAATCTGTACTCTGGTGAAGCAAAATGTACGTTCAGGGAAAATTACTGACAGCAGTTCAAGCAATCTGTTTAAACGAGAGACTACAAGCCGAGGGAAAATGATAATCATGTTTCTCTAGTACCCACAGTGTCCCTGGAACAAATAGTACAGGAGGTTCTGCAATACCCCCATAATAACCTTCAAGGAGTTCATAAGGATAATTGTTGTTATCCTGTAGCATTTACTGAGAGTTCAAAGACACAGGTTAAATGCCAGCCAATGGATTCTGATAAATTGCTGTTTATTGTTTTAATACAGACATGGTGCTTAGTTTTTCGTTCTCCTACTACATAGTGAGGGAATCTTGTAACATTATTCTGACAAAAATCTACTGTATGGCAAGTGTTTTCTCATACAACTTTACATTTAAATTACATTTGTAGTATTTCAAAATATAGTAGCAGCAAGAAAAGTGCTGATACTTTTTCTTAAATTTTGAAGCCAGATGGAAACAAATGTTTTCATTGGATAAGATCAAATCAAAGCAGTGTGCGGAGCAAATAGCAACTATGCATCAAAACACATTGTCTCATTTGCAACATTTATACTTTTAGGAGCAAAGCTGCTTGTGTGATGCAATATCACTGTATCAGTAATGAGAAAAAAATCATTTAGAAGAAGCCATGAATTGTTCTCAATATGACAAAATATTGATTGTTTTTAAAATCTATAATGCTGCTATCTATGCTGTGGGATGTTTTAAAGAAATTGTATTTTAAAATGATGTATTGTACTGTAATTTTAACTGTTTTACTTATATGATGTGTTGTGATATTCATGAAGTAAATGATCATATATTTGATCAAAATAAAATATATATATTAGAACAAGCAAGACCGTAATCCATTACCACCAGAAAAAATCTGGTGGTAAATGAGTAGATAAAAATATTTAGAAGTATGCAGTAACTGTGGGCTAGATTTACTAACATTTCGTTGGCATGAAGAACTTGCAAACTGCACATCAAAGTTTTGCGAATGAGATCAGATTTTGTGAATGGGTGGGTTCCAATCTCACCTACCTCATAAATATCAATAAGGTTGGTTGCAAATTGCTACTTATTCTGATTGGATGCCATCACATGGATAGTGGCCTGCTAGAGTCAGCAGGTCACCATGTCAGTAATTGCATTTTAATAAAGTACATTTGTTTAAAATTGCAGCCCTTTATGGAAATGCAGCTGCATTTAAGAAAACATTTAGGCCCTGATTACGAAGTCAACACCGTTGCGGAATGGGTACCTACCGACCTCAGGTCAGCGGTTCCAGATGACACATCATTTGGATGCAACTGCACACAGTGTAGTCTGAAACATCCATTCTTCTATGGGAGCTTGTATAGCGGGCAGAAAACGCCTGCATTATAAGCTTCCATAGAAAAATGGATGTTTCGAAACATCCATGCACCATGAGGTGCCTGCCATGTGGTGCCTGAAACATGATGCAGGGATGTTTAGGGGGTCACCATAGGTGCCCCCAGGGCTATATGCAGAGGGACAGGGGGGAAGGTGGTAATGCTAGGGGCCCCCAAAGTCAGTTTCCAATAGCCAATCCATGCCGGGAATGGCAACATGGATTGGCTGTCGGAAACCTACATCATATTTCCGACGGCAGAAACGCCATCCTTAAGGCACCTCGAGCCGGTTTAAACTCTGACCGTCCTCATCATTATATGGCGGTCGGACTTTAAACCTACAATGTCAGTCAGAAAGCCTCTGACCAGCGGTCGGAGGCTTTCCGACTGACATTGTAATTACACCCATACTTTAAAAAAAAGTTTGTTGAAGAGTTGAAAGTAGTCTTCTGAACCACTGCACACTCTCATACAAACTTCTTTTTTCATTGATGAAGGGGTCCCATTGGGACTTCTTCTCCGTTGCAAGTTGCTTACCACCTCTTTTAAGGAGTCTGTAACCTATTGATGTTTTGCGACCGAAATTGCAGTCGCAAACGTGTCGTGTCCCACGACCCAGGAACTCACACAGGACACGATGTTGATTATCAGGTATTCTTTCATTTCACTGCTCACAGCATGCATGTATCATGACCTCTTGCCTCGAGGTCTAACAACAGAATGTTCCCTGTCCCCACCCCTTGACCGGATGTGGTGTCCGGTGTCCCCTCGGCTCGGCGACGCTGCCCCAGGGTCCTAGTGCCCTTGTCCCAAACGCGGATGTTGTTCTCCGGTTTACAGACGTGGATGGACCATGGACTAACGTTGGCCTCCCGTTTTTTGAACGAGTGTTGCAGCCTCGACCCTTGTTTTGGATCTGTAATTTAGCTTTACTGACGCCCATTAACATCAAGTGGGACATCGGCTTGTCCCGTAAAGTGTTCTCCGGGCGCTGTGGCCCAGTGGACCGATATTACCCTCTTTTCCCTGGGTGACCACTACATTGATGAGCGCTATTTTCTGTCTTCAGTACCCTTGTCCTGATGAAGCCATAAAGATTCTACTGGCGGAAACGCGTCCGCGACAGCGTCGACATCATTGTGATTAGGAGTCCCGTTTCAGTTTATCTGTGTTTGTATATTCAGGCGCCTTATACAAAAGAACGTTTTGAGAGAAGTTACATCTCAGGCGTATTTGGGATCTCCATTATAGATTTATATCACTCGAAGTTAGGAGTGTATATTGTGTGATAGGTCGTTCATTGAGATCTGTCCATGGGTACACTTTTTGTATATGTATTGTATATATTGTATTTGTGATTTGTATATATTGCATTGTATTGTGTGTATATAGTTGAATTTGTCTTCCTTATATATAGTTGTTATGCGGCATCTCCTTTTTGTACATGTTTATATGTCCTCAGAATTTTGCAAATAACTCGTTACATATTTCGTTGTATAGAACAGGATAATTAATCTTTTCAAGTTCTTAATTAAAAAATTGAATTAATCCCTCAATACTATTTTGTTCTACTTCTTCATCTTTTTGATGCTCCTTGTCCAGGTATGGGAGGGTAATTTGGGCAGAACCCCTGTTATTGTTCCAACTTGTCCTGGGCACGACATCTCCCCCCTTGTTGCAAACAAACATTTTTTTTTTATTTACGAGAAAGACCGGGAGAGAGAGAGAGAGAGAGAGAGAGAGAGAGAGAGAGAATATGATGGCCCATAGGCCCCTTCATTTACACCTCCTCATTTAGTCTCTTAGTTTCCATGTGTTTCCTTCGTGATCGCTGCTTTCTGATGCCTGCTTGAGCTTCTTCCTTTTGTGTGTCTTTCTACAGTTCTTGCTTTGACCTTTCCGCTTCTCTCGCTTCTGCCTTGCTGACATGCGAAGGGTGCCCTGTGATGTGAAACTGGCCAAACTGCCGCCTTTGCCATCCGTTCTTTTGCTTTTGTCATCTTCAACTTGCCTCCGGGGAGCTCATTGCCGTATTTCCTCGCTTGTCCTTGTTTGACCATCGCGGTGCCTCCTTTATTTCTTTCCCATTTTGTCGCATGTCTTCCTTTGTTTTCATGGGCCTTTGTTATTGTGTTTGCTGTTTGATCTCCTGCAGCAGTATCTCCTTGTTCCACTCTTTCTACCCTTCTTGTGTGTGGTAGTCTCATTCTTCTTGATTCCCTCATCACAGTTCCATTGCTGCTTTCTTGTGCCACCACCTGTCTTCGGTGATTTTTTTCTTGTTGGTGTTGTGTCAACTTTGCTATCAGTTCCATTTCGTTGCCATCTGAATTTGGCTCTCTGTGCGGCCTCCGGTCAGCATGTGCTGGGTCGTCCTCGGCCGTCATAGCAACTCTGATCTCTTTCAATGCTTTGTGGTGCTCTTCGGTCCATGTGAAGCGTTTGCCTTTGTTTGTTAGCTCCCTCAGTGGGGTGCTTGTGGCAGCATCATCTTCTTCCAGTCTTTTAGTTACGTTGTTATTTGTCATCAACACGCTACCTTCCTCTGACGTGCTATATGTCATGGCCATGAGACCCATCATTTGCGTTGTGGCGTTGCTCAACAGGCACGGAGCTGGGACGTCACCCTGCAGCACGTGAATGTCCTCTTTGATCTTTTTATCCTTATATGCTATTTCTTCTGTCAACTTTCCCATGTTAATCACTGCTTTCTTTGACCCCCAAGTGAACACCTCTAATCGGGACGGCCTCAATGCCGGCTTTGTCTTCATTTTTCCATATTCCGATATGCACATAATATTGCGTGTTGTGCCACTGTCCAGGACGAACTTTGTTTTGTGTGATCCTACTCCTATGGTCACATAATCTGTCTTCTTCATTTTGTTTCTGTCTGCCAGGCATGTTCTTTTTCCATTTTCATTGTCTTCAGTTGATTCTGTGTGAACGGGTTCAGTTGATTCTATAGGGACGTCTGACATGTGATATAGTCGTTCCGTCTTTTCTTCTTCTTCCTCTTCTCCTGATTCTATTGATGAACTTCTCCTTTCCGTTTCGATATGTCTGACTTGTCTGGATGTCGATGCTTGTGGTCTCCCTGTTCTTCCCCTGTCATTCCTGAATTGTGTTCCTTGGCATACGCCGGCGTAGTGATTCCTCCCATTGCATCTTCTGCACGTTTGCCCAAACGCTGGACATGGGCCTCGATGTGGAAATTCCATTCCACACCTGTAGCAAGTTCCTTCAAACTGTTTCCTCACTGTCTGTTCATTCCTGTATTTTTCCAACCACCCATGAGATAATTGTTTGTCATGTGATGTGCTTGTTCCACTCCTATGTCCTTTCCCCGCTCCATTTCCCTTGCGTGTGCCGTCGCTCTCGCCTCCGCTCTTGCTAGGGCCAGGTTGTTTTCTAGTGACGTCAGTTCTTTTAGTATTCTTGCACGGAACCCCGTGTCACGGCAGCCTTCTATGATTCGCAATCTTATCGCTTGTTCGTTGTCAAATTTGTCAAATTCACAATGTGTTACAAGTTTCCTCAGTCTGGTTGCAAAGTCATCAAGTGTTTCCTCTATTTGTTGAGACGCAACTGTGAAAGTGTATCGTTCGAAATCAACATTTCTTTGCGGGTCAAACTTCGTTGTTAAATATTTCTTTAGTTTCTCATAGTTAGTTGTTTCCTCTGTTGGTAGTGTCACTAGAAGGTCTTCAATGTCATCGCCTGCAAAATTTAGTAATAGACCTAATTTCTTTGTCTCTGTCACATCAGTCGCTTCCATGTATCTCTCTAGACGTCTGATCCACTTCTCCCACCTGATTCCTACTTGTGGCTCCGACAAGTTAAATGGTAGTGGTCTTCTGTATTGTGCACTTTGTCTTTCTGGCTTGGGGTCTGTCATTTTTACTTTCTCGCGGTCTTCCCGACCCTCTTTTGTTATTTCTTGTTATTTGTCCTTTTTGTGTTTTCCTTGCGTGCGCTCTGTTAGTCCCTTATTTCCTTTATTTGCACTTGTTCACTATTTTTTGATTGTTGTCTTCTTTTTCTGCGCTTTGTTGTTTTGTTTGTGTGCTCCTTATGTTTTTTTTTTCTTCATTTGTACTTTCTTTGTTTATTGTCACCTTTCTCTTTATATTTTCTTTGTTGCTGTTTATTTGATCCTTCTTCTTCTTTAGTTTGCCCCTTTTGCCTTTATTTCTCTTTTATTCTCCTTTATTGCTCCTTTACGATCTATTTCTTCTTTAATTCGCTTTTTTTCGTCGTGTTTCCGACTTCGCCTGACCTCAAAAGGGCCGCCGCGCTGTTCTCCGCTCCTATTGGTTCATTTCGCCTGACCTCAAAATGGCCGCCGAGATTCTCGCAAGACTTCTTGTCCAATCCGGGCGCTGCCTGACTTTAAAATGGCCGCCCGCCTTTCCTGCCCTGTGATCGGTTCTCGCGCCTGATCCTAAGATGGCCGCCGAGACTCTCGCGAGAGCTCGCGCCAGTTTCTTTCAATTTCTTTTTTACTTCGCGCTCATTGCACGGCGCTTATCGGAGCTCGCAGTCTTCTCTTTTCTGTGATCGGGGTGGGCTCCCGCGTCGTTGCTCTTCGCCTGGGGCACTTTTCTTTTGTTCTTTCCTGCACACGGCGATCCAGGGTGGGCTCCTGGTATAAATCGGATCGCGATGATCTTCCGAAAGGGCACAGCGTCCAGTCCGTCGAACCTTCGTCGCCAGTTGTCGTGTCCCACGACCCAGGAACTCACACAGGACACGATGTTGATTATCAGGTATTCTTTTATTTCACTGCTCACAGCATGCATGGATCATGACCTCTTGCTTTGAGGTCTAACAGCAGAATGTTCCCTGTCCCCACCCCTTGACCGGATGTGGTGTCCGGTGTCCCCTCGGCTTGCGACGCTGCCCCAGGGTCCTAGTGCCCTTGTCCTGGGCACGACAAAACTATTGATACAGAGCCTTTTGTATCAGAATTTTGAAGGGCTACCTTAAACACGACCCTTCCAAACTGCAATTTTTAATGCACTTCTAAATCCATTTTGCTATTCGGTAACCAGTTACCGAATGGCAAAATGGGTATAGTACATTTGCAAAAGCCATTTATTGGTTGCAAATCCTGTGATTTAGTGAATCACAAACTTTGTAGCAACTAAACGGCTGTGTACATTACAGTACCAAAAAGCAAGGCAGTGAGGACAAAAAAAGTGTGCAAAATAGTCACTATAAGTACTTTTCTTCAAAGTTTCCAAAGAAGACGCTCAACTCTCCGTAGCCCACCGCTCCTGGCCACAATCCTCAAAATGAAATCACAAAAATGGAAAGGAACGTCTTATAGTAATGTCCATATCAACAATTTATTGTTGTATTTCTTCAGCAAACAGTCGGCAGGCCAAGTTCCAATAAAATATTCCAATTTTTATTCCGAAATTGTTGCAGATTAATCAATATGTCACATATTCATGAAGCCTTTTCAGGCTGAAAAGACTTCATGAATAAGCGTTGCTTAAGTGCACAAATAAACATATTGTAGATAGTTTTTCAACCTGAAAACTGGTGCACATTGAGGCCCTAAAGTTTTTCCTCTCGTAAAGCCTACTATTTAATGCAGGATTTGCCAAAGCAAAAGGTAAAACTGCAATATACAAAAGCTACATATGAGTCTCAAATGCCCACATTGTGATTACTTTTAAAAAGTATTGAAAAAGGGACATGAAATAGGCACCCTATTCCTTTAGTGTTGTAAGGAAACATTATTAATTGGTTTCAAGCACGTCTGCAGTCACAAACCGTTGAAGGATTAATGGCACTTGAAAGCAGATGGTATCTTTTGGCAAAGTGGAAGATATATGAGGGACAAGTTCCAATATATGAATGTCAGGAGGGAACATCGGAGGAAGCAGAGAGTGGTTCATGCGACTGCATCCTGCTCCCTCCAATGTCCCTTTGCATTTATTTTATTTCACCCCTCCCCTTGGAGGTACTGTTTAAGCACCTAAAAACGTATAATATGATTTCCTATGCAGAATATGTTCATAAAATATGGCTAAATTATTATAAATGAAATAAGAACAATAACAATAATAATGGCAATTCTATTATTATTATTATTATTATTATTATTATTATTATTATTATTATTATTATTATTATTATTATTACCATTCTTAGCGTTGTTATTATTTCTATCATTATTATCATTATTATTACGATTATTGTCGTTTTTGTTGTTGATGTTGTTAATGTCGTTGTTGGTATACTGTTATTATCAATGCAGCACAATAAGAAACAATATTTTTAATTCACATTTTAATACTAATAATCTTGAATTAAAAAAGATGGTGCACAGTGAGGAATTTTTTTTCCTACACCTATCTACCCCTACTTGCCCCCCTGTATCTCACAATTTCAGGGCCCGTAACTGGAAGCATGCTGACATTCCTTGTCTTCATTCGATCCTTGCTTCCACATTTCCCCCTGATCATCTCGACCTGAACTTACAGGCAGCCTCACTCGATCAATGGCTGTCCTCAGCCTGTGATGTTGTCGCTCCTATCAAAATTATCAAGTCTAAACGTCCCCACGACGCTCAGCACTGGTTCTCTCCCAAACTGAAGGCTGACAAACTCCTTCTCAGACAGGCTGAGCGCCGTTGGCGGCGTAATTATGATTCTTTATCTAAGTCCATTTATATTGATTTATTAAAAACTTATAAAAAGTCGATTATTTTGACTAAACTTTCCTATTTCTCCCAGAAAGTTATGACTTCGGCATCTAAGACAAAAGAAATGTTCTCTATTGTTGCCGAACTCTCCCTCCCTGATCGAGTCACACCCCAGCCTTTACCTTCACAAGTCTTGTGTGATTCCCTTAACTTCTTTTTTCTGATAAAATTTCCACGATCAAAAACAACATTCCCCCCACCACTTTGTCCCACGATACTGTTCTTCCTCCCTCGAACCCTCACTCCCTGCTTGAATTTCCTCCCATTTCCCTCGATATTTTTCTTTCATTACTCCAGGCTGTGGGCTCTGGCTCTCCTAATGATTGCTGTCCCCCATCTATTCTAAGAGATGCCTTTATGGCCTGCCCCGGCCCTCCTCTCGATCTTTTAAATCGCTCACTCTCTACAGGCTCTGTCCCCAATGCTTTCAAAAGCGCTGTGGTGGTCCCCATTTTAAAAAAACCTGGGTCTGATCCTGCCACGCTGGGTAACTACCGACCCATCTCCCTCCTCCCCTATCTGGGGAAGGTCTTGGAGACTTACGTCACCCGCTGCCTCAGTGCTTTTATCGAGGAAACTCATTTCCTGGATGATCGACAGGCAGGTTTTAGACCTGCTCACTCCACTGAGGCAGTGGTGGTGGCAGTTATGGATACGCTGAGACAGGGGGCTGATAAGAACTTGGCCCAGGCCCTTGTACTTTTAGATCTTTCGGCCGCATTTGACACGGTCGACCATGGAATCTTGGTCGACCGTGTCAGAAACGCTGGCATTTCTGGTCTGGCCCTGTCGTGGGTGGTATCCTTCCTCCAAACTTTCCTATTTCTCCCAGAAAGTTATGACTTCGGCATCTAAGACAAAAGAAATGTTCTCTATTGTTGCCGAACTCTCCCTCCCTGATCGAGTCACACCCCAGCCTTTACCTTCACAAGTCTTGTGTGATTCCCTTAACTTCTTTTTTTCTGATAAAATTTCCACGATCAAAAACAACATTCCCCCCACCACTTTGTCCCACGATACTGTTCTTCCTCCCTCGAACCCTCACTCCCTGCTTGAATTTCCTCCCATTTCCCTCGATATTTTTCTTTCATTACTCCAGGCTGTGGGCTCTGGCTCTCCTAATGATTGCTGTCCCCCATCTATTCTAAGAGATGCCTTTATGGCCTGCCCCGGCCCTCCTCTCGATCTTTTAAATCGCTCACTCTCTACAGGCTCTGTCCCCAATGCTTTCAAAAGCGCTGTGGTGGTCCCCATTTTAAAAAAACCTGGGTCTGATCCTGCCACGCTGGGTAACTACCGACCCATCTCCCTCCTCCCCTATCTGGGGAAGGTCTTGGAGACTTACGTCACCCGCTGCCTCAGTGCTTTTATCGAGGAAACTCATTTCCTGGATGATCGACAGGCAGGTTTTAGACCTGCTCACTCCACTGAGGCAGTGGTGGTGGCAGTTATGGATACGCTGAGACAGGGGGCTGATAAGAACTTGGCCCAGGCCCTTGTACTTTTAGATCTTTCGGCCGCATTTGACACGGTCGACCATGGAATCTTGGTCGACCGTGTCAGAAACGCTGGCATTTCTGGTCTGGCCCTGTCGTGGGTGGTATCCTTCCTCCAATCCCGCTCTCAATCGGTTCAGCTATCCTCCTTCTCTGCTCCTTTAATCTCACTTTCCTGTGGTGTCCCCCAGGATTCTGCTTTGTCCCCGCTTTTGTTTAATCTTTACATGCAGCCCCTCCTTGCCTCTCTTTTCCATTTTTCTGTTACTGCCTTCAATTATGCAGATGATCTGCAGCTTATTTTCCCTATTGACCCCTCTCCCCTCTCCTGTTCTAATTTCCAAAACACTATGCTTTTTATTTATGAGTGGATGAATTTCAGCCAGCTAAAACTCAACCCTAGCAAAACAGAGCTGGTTCTGACTGGCGGCCTTCAAACTCCCTGGTCCTCCAACTTTTGGCCCACCGCCCTTGGCTCCCCTCCTTGTCCAGTTAATACTGTGAAGAGCCTAGGTGTTACCATCTCCAGCGATCTCTCGATGCGGCCGCACATTAACACCGTTACCTCGGCCTGCTTTTATCATCTCCGCAGAATCGGGAAGATTCGCAGGTTTCTATCCCAAGAGGCCCTCACCCTTGTTATTCTGGCCCTAATTACCCCACGTCTAGACTATGCCAACTGTCTATACGTGGGGGTCCCTGCCTGTCATCTCTCCCGACTTCAACTGGTACAAAACCAGGCAGCCAGATTAATTTTTCAGCAGCCTAAACACCAGCATGTCACTCCGCTGCTGAAGACTTTACACTGGCTTCCAGTTGCGCAACGGTGCGTTTTTAAAATGGGCTGCACCATCTTCAAATCCCTGTTCGTCTGCGCTCCTGTTTTCATTTCCTTGTGTTTGCACGCCTATGTCCCCTCCCGACACCTTAGATCTTCTGCCCACAATCTCTTGATTACTCCTAGGTTTAATCGTAAAAAACACGGGGGTGCTTGTTTCTCATTTCTTGCACCATCCACCTGGAATTCCCTCCCTCTTTCTATTCGTTTGGCTGCTGAGTACCTTACTTTTCGTAACCTTTTGAAAACTCATCTTTTCCGTCTTGCTCATGGCTAACTGTTTTCTGCCTCTCTGTTCTCCAACCCACTGGTCTTGAGCGCCAAGAAACCAATTGGTGTATGTGTGCGGTATCAAATATTTTTTAACATAACAAGACTGGCGTGAAGGCTGGTGGGATGGTAGGTGAATGAGGCGTTTGTAAAACAGGAGATTCAAGGGGTTTTCTATTGAAAAAGGATCCTAATATCAGAAAAAGGGATGCGGAAAGGAGTTAAGAGGAGGACTCTGCGGACTTGAAGATGATGCATTGGGCAGAAAAAAAGAAGAAATAGTATTAATAAATAGCGAGAAATTCCTATTTTAATTTTTGTCAAGATGTTTCTTATTTTGGGTTCAGGTTTTTGTCATTTATTGGTAGTAAAAAACATTTGTAATAATGGTTCTTTAATTTAGGGTCATGATAACAGCTTTCTCGCTTGAGCATGCTTCAGTTTCACAAAGCTACGTTTGTGAGGACTTTACCAAGGGAGCATCTTTGTGTTTCTTTTAACTTTGTGCGCTCGAAAGTGCCACATTGTTTCAGTGCATAGCACGTAAAGTGGTTTTTGGCCTGTGGTATTTATCTTTTATAACTTTTGCCGACAATATGTGGGTTCATTAATCCCTCAACTTCTTTAGCATTAATTGACGCTCACTCAACTCTGTCTTTAACCCGTGTTCCCTAACCACTCATCTGAAGCACAAGCAAAACATTTTCTAGATGGGCCAAACTGGTCAAAAGAGTTTAGTGATGGTGTGAACTAATACCCTGATCGGCAACAGTACATTCTGAAACAGTAATAAATCACTCTTACCCAATTAAAACTTATTTGGTAGTCTAGTTTTGTTTCTTATGATTTAGTTGCATAAAGAGGCTGTGTACATTGGGATCTCTGTGAATGGTAGTACCCTACCACACTATACTTTAGCCCTGTATTTGTGACAAGGTGCTCACCGAATGAACTACTGTACTCCTGGTACTCTCTCCTACTCTCCCACAGTTCTACTGCTGAGCAGATGCCACTCATTTGCTTTACTTTGTCTTAATGTAACCCTTGGATTTTTGGCAATTCTTATCACTTGAGTGAACTAACGCTAATGGCTATCACCCCGATTCTGAAATTTGTTCCAGCACCACTGTCTTTATCCAATGCCCTGATTTTGCCATTTTGCCAAGCACAGGATGCTGGGTGAGGCTTCTTTTTAAAGGCTGGCACACTGACAGCTGTCACAATATCACAAGTCGATGGGAGACAGGAAGGCTTTCAAAATGTCATCCGGGCACCAGCTCATCAAGAGATATATGAGAGATTCAAGCTGGCCGCCAAGTCTTGATTTCTCGGTTGCCTTCGGCGAGAGTGTGAGCCCCTTACGGCAGTGGAAGGGAGACCAATAACGTAAGTACTGCTTACAATGTAGAGAAGGGTCCTCTTCTGCTTTGTGGGGTATTGTGGTGCCATTCATCTTCTTGTATATTTGTGGTTCACAGCACTGCCTCCACTACAATGGTGGAGTCTGCCAGGGTATGGAACTCAGCACCATACTTACCACAGCAGAGGCAGACCCACCTCTATGGCAGAGAAACATGGCATTATATTTTCAAGTGAATAGTATAGATAAGCTTCGCAGAATTATTATATATTGATCAGGCCAATGATCTCTGCTCATACAGTGAGTAAATTCGTATTGTTTGAAGTCTTTGATAATGAATGAATAAACCTATTTTTAAGCCAATTTACTTAATTAAATGACTAGTATAAAAATTCTGCCTCATAAATAAAATGGTAGGAGTTTAAGTTTAAGTTTAAGTTTAAGTTTAAGTTTAAAATATTTGTAAAGCGCAACATACACCGAACGGTTTCTTGGCGCTAAAATAGCAAACTACCAGGGGGGCTGGAGTCAACCGCTAGGGCATAAACTGAAACAAGGGGAGAAATTTTAAAACAGAAAGGCCTGGGTAAACAAAGACGAACAATTTGAGCCTCCTTTCTGAACAATAATGTCAAGTGAAACTGGAATCATTGTGAATGGTAACCTCCTGCAAGCTGAAAGGAATATACATCTTGCTCGTCCTGAACACTGTTTTATAATTGGGCAAGCCTGTACAAAATGGGACCAAATTAATAGCATCATTGGATCAACCTGGATTTTTCCAGAATTTTATGGACAGTCCGTTGCAAGGCATCCCTCTGAAAATGTGATTGTGATTACTAAGTGTATCACATTTAGATTTGTGCTCTGGGACTTTAAGCTTGACTTATCTCAGACATTTGTGAACATTTCTGAAACCTAATTGTGGCAACATCTTTCTTCAAGGGACATATTGCAGCCACCATTGGCCTGAGCAAGGATATTTCGCCACAAGTTGTGTACAGTGCTAAGACCCAAAGTAAAAAAGCACTGGCAAAGCCAATGGGTCTGGTGTCGTCCTCTAGCCCTTGGGCAATTCCTATTTTGTTTTTTTCATGGCTTTTGCAAAATGTTATTCTTTGAGAAACTGCCAAGTGTTTGTCAATCTAAAAAAACATTGACTAAAGATGCCTTTACTTATAGTGAAGTTAGCCAATGGCTGAAGTGGGGTGACATGTTGCCCCTTTTTTTTGAGTTCAATAAAAGTTTATTAAACATAATGTATAAAGTATCAATACATAGTACAGCAAACAATTATGTAGGGAATGAGGGGGAGAAGGGAAACAAAAAGGGGGAAAACAGAATACAATTTATAAGTGAGGAAACAACAACAATCTTATCATGGGCGTAAAAAGCAAAAAGAAAGGCATAATGATTTAATAACAAAGGAAATGCAAACAGGGATATGCAGATAATAATGATGAAAAAGAAATGAAATGAAATGACAAGGACATCAGGGGGGCTTGGAGACTTCCTGCTGGGCAGGTCGTGGGCAGAATGAACGAGTGGTACATCTATCTAAATACATAGTGACAGGAAGCCAGAGATCTGCACGTTTAGCTGCCAACACATGTTGCCCCTTGATACATGCTCGGGTGTGTTGGAGAAAAATGTGATTGACACAATGACAGACAAATGGAAGATGTGTGGCTGAAAACCTCCATAAGTAAATATGGCATTCATATAATTTTAGAAAAATCAAATTGTCTTGGCTTACATAGACCAAAAAAGTAAATTGTTGTGCCATTGGCTGTCAGCCTCTTGCCTTTGAGAAATAAAGAAAGAAAGAAGGAAAGGAAGTTGCAAGGAAGGGATGAAAGAAAAAGAAAGATGGATAGAACGAAGGCAGGAAGGAAAGAAAGAAGGCAAGAAAGAAGAAAGAAGGAAAGTTGGAAGACAAAAAAGAGAAGAAAGAAGGTAAGAAAGAAAGAAGACAAGAAAGAAGGAAGGCAAGAAAAAAGGAAGGCAAGGAAAAAGGAAAAAGAAGGCAAGAAAGTAAGAAGTTTAGGAAAACAGATAGAAAGAAGTAAGGAAAGAAATATAGAAAGGCAGAAAGCAAGAAAGAAGGAATGAAGGCAGCAGAGAAAGAGAGAATAAAAGAAAGAGGGAAAGAAAGTTAAAGGAAAAAAGCAAGATAAAAGAACGAAAGGAGTTAGAAAGAAAGACAAGAGAGAATAAAGGAAAGACTGGAAAAAAGAAAAAAGAAGAAAAACAAAATAAGAAAGATGGGCTGAAACCAAGAAAGGAAGAAGGAAGCATGAAAGAAGGAAAGACGGAAGGAAGACAAGAAAGAAGGGAACAAGGCAAGAGAGAAAGAAGGAAAAAGGAAGAAAAGAATAAAAGAAGTCAAGAGAAAAAGAAAGAAGGAATGAAATAAAAAAAAAGGCAAGAACGTAGGATAGAAGGAATGAAAGACTGAAAGATAAAAGTAGTTAATTCTTTCCTTCATTCTCCCTTGTCTTTTTTGTTTCATCTATCTTTTTCTATATATATATTGTGAAACAGGTGAGGCCCTGGTTAGCAAGTCAACAATCCTGGTTTGATGGTGCCTATAGAAAATTGGGTACCAAATTACGCTAAGCCCTGTATGCATACCTGAGGGACAAAGCCATAATTGCTAGTAGCAGGAAAGAATATAGGCACACTCTGCATAAAAGGAAATTAGATCTTAAGTATGATATCTCGGACAAACTGACTACTAATTACAAGGCAAAAGATGCCAGGCTGTTCCGGCATGCTGTCAATAATAATAAGCTATCTAGTAGTGGAAATATTTGATTGCCTATGACCATATACCCTAACCAGTGGGTGGATCATTTTAGATAGATCTATCATTTGGACTGTTTTGTCTTTGAGTTAATAGATCAGACTTCACCAAGCTTTCCTCTTGATATTTAACTTTCAGTGGAGGCGAGAGAGGTTATCAAACCTAGCTATCAAACCTAGCTTCTCCGAACCAGACATAGCACGGTATCAGCACTCATGGCAGTTACAGAGCACCTCTGGGCAACACTAAATGAGGGTAGTATGTCTACACTATTTCTGCTCGATCTCAGTGCGGCCTTTGACATAGTCTCCCACAAGATCCTTCTTCAACTGCTTGAGGAGATCGGGGTCAAAGGCAGGGCTCTGGCCTGGTTTGCCTATTTTCTATCAGAGCGCTCTTTCCAGGTCCACACCCCCCCTCATCTGTCTGATATCTACTCTCTAAGCTATGGTGTTCCCCAAGGCTCTGCCTTGAGCCCCACGTTGTTCAACGTGTACGTCCGCCCTTTAGCTCTTCTAGCCAAAGAACATAACATCCAAATGGTATCTTATGCGGATGATACCCAGCTGGTGTTTACCTTTACCAACATCCCGGCCATGGACCAACTAAAATTCTGTGCAGACGTTTGCTCCTGGTAGGTCATGACAACCACAAATGGGATTATCAATGGTGGCCTGCCACCCTGGTCTCCCCTCCTCAACTGAAAAACGCTGTTAAAGACTTAGGGGGTCTGACTGACACTGCCCTCTCTTTTGAGACTCATGCAAAAAAAGTGGCTGGTACCTGTTTCAGCCTCCTGCGCAGCCTCAAACCCATTCTGGGGTTTTGCAATGCTCCTACCCGTCAACTGATAGTGCAATCGGTGGTCCAATCTCACCTAGATTACTGCAATGGTCTTCTGCTTGGCGTTAATAAAACAGTTACTGCAAGACTTCAACGAGTACAGAATTCAGCGACACGTACTCTCTTTGCCTTACCTAGGCAGTGCCACACCTCTAATCTTCTTGACCATCTTTACTGGTTGCCCATTATACAAAGAGTCCAGTTTGAAACCTTATGCATTACTCATAAGATTCTGCATGGCCAGGGTCCCCAAATCATGCAGGAACTCAGCACCGTCTATGTTCCTACGCACGCACTACGCTCCGCTGATCAACATTTGCTATGCATCCCATGAGTCTGCCGATGCAGAGCAGGGGGAAGACCCTTCAAAGCCCAGGCTCCTGCACTGTGGAACTCTATCCCTCGGGCTGCCCGCATCACTCAAGAGCATTGGGTAATCAGAAAGCTGACCAAAACCTGCCTTTTTACATCCATCTAACGTCATTTCTTCCGGCTACCCGTTCTGCTAGCACAGGGACACCCTGATGCTGGGGCAGCCATGCGCGGTATAAATTACCCTAACATAACATAACATAGGTATGAAGAAAATTGCCCCCATATTAGAAGTGTACTGAGGAACATGTATAACTGCTTTAACCTTTAGCTCAGGACTGTGGGGGTATAGCAAAGTTAGTGGCTTGCAGGCTGAGGAAAATAGTCTCCAGGCACTTTTTAGGCCTTCCTCTGAGTTGGTCTACCTATGCCATCCATCAGGAGTTTTGGATTGATACTGTTGAAGACTAGATTATTCTTGCCCCATTGGTATTATCATTTTCAATTGGGTGTAACCAACATGCCTCATTTAATAAAGAGGTGATGACTGTTAGCCCTGCAATTTGGGTTATCAGATTTGATTATATTTTGGGGGCCTGTGCGACTTTGGGCAGGCCGACCATCTAGTGTATGTATGGGACAGAATTGAGTTTACAAGCATTCTGTTGATAAATATATTCCAGGTAATTTGAAATCCAGAAGCAGAAGAAGCCGATTTTTGGAAGGCAACATTTAACATATCATTATTATGTGCTAATCAAATTCAAGTACGTGGTCACTATTTCAATCATTCAGGATTTGTATAGTGTGGCTGCTTCACCCGTGAGGGTCTTGAGGCGCTGTGGAGCTCTCCTGCAGGATTCTGCTGCCTGGTCCTAGTGGTTGAACATCCAGGTCTTTAGGTCATTCCTGAACTGGTGGAATGATGTAGCTGCTCTGAGGTGTAGGGGGAGGGTGTTCCAGGTCTTAGCCTCCTTGCTGGGAGAATGAGCGGACTCCAATGTTCACTCGGTGGATGCGCTGGGCAGTTGCTAGGGAGATGGATCTGGAATGGAGTTATCTGGTAGATTGGTGAAAATACACTCGTTTTTTTAAGGTATGCCAAACATTCATTGTATTGGATTTGGCCTTTGCAGGGGAAGACTTGATTATAATGGATAGTGGGGCATATTACCAACAACTAGCGATAATTATCGCTATGTTGGCTTAGCGGCAATAATTTTATCGCCTTGTTGCGGCGATTTTTATCGCTTAGGAGCCTTGCTATTATCAAGGTTTATCTCCTAAGCGATAAAAATCGGCCGAAATGCATGAATATCACTGTAAAGTCAGCGATATTCATGCATTACCGAGCTAATGCTCTTAGCCATGTTATCCACCTCCCATTGGATAACATGGCTAAGAACTGCTCAGGGCAGGTGTTAGCTTTTGGAGATATTCGCGCTTAGTGCGAATATCTCCAAAAGTTGGTAATAGGAGATAGCGATGTTAGCGACTGTTTCCAGTCGCTAACATCTTGGCACGTCCACTTTGCATGTCATTAGTGATAAATATCTCTGACATGCAAAGCGGGGCCCAAGATGGTCGCTATCTCCTACTAGCTGTCGCTAACTGGTGTTAGCGACAGCTAGGTAATAGGGAGATCATTTTATCTCCGCTTTCTTGGCTTTTAAAGCCAAAAAAGCAGAGATAAATCCCTTGATAATATGCCCCAGTGTTTTGCTGGTGGGATGGTCAGACCACCATCTGGTCAAGTTCAGAATGATAAGTACCAGGTTGAACGGGCCTACTCCCAAGGGAGAAAGAAGTTTTCTGGCGAGGGACTGGAAGGGACTTCTGAGGAGAGTTGCTCCTGGTAGGTCATGACAACCACAAATGGGATTATCAATGGTGGCCTGCCACCCTGGTCTCCCCTCCTCAACTGAAAAACGCTGTTAAAGACTTAGGGAGTCTGACTGACACTGCCCTCTCTTTTGAGCCTCATGCAAAAAAAGTGGCTGGTACCTGTTTCAGCCTCCTGCGCAGCCTCAAACCCATTCTGGGGTTTTGCAATGCTCCTACCCGTCAACTGATAGTGCAATCGGTGGTCCAATCTCACCTAGATTACTGCAATGGTCTTCTGCTTGGCGTTAATGAAACAGTTACTGCAAGACTTCAACGAGTACAGAATTCAGCGGCACGTACTCTTTTTGCCTTACCTAGGCAGTGCCACACCTCTAAACTTCTTAACCATCTTTACTGGTTGCCCATTATACAAAGAGTCCAGTTTGAAACCTTATGCATTACTCATAAGATTCTGCATGGCCAGGGTCCCCAAATCATGCAGGAACTCAGCACCGTCTATGTTCCTACGCACGCACTACGCTCCGCTGATCAACATTTGCTATGCATCCCATGAGTCTGCCGATGCAGAGCAGGGGGAAGACCCTTCAAAGCCCAGGCTCCTGCACTGTGGAACTCTATCCCTCGGGCTGCCCGCATCACTCAAGAGCATTGGGTAATCAGAAAGCTGACCAAAACCTGCCTTTTTACATCCATCTAACGTCATTTCTTCCGGCTACCCGTTCTGCTAGCACAGGGACACCCTGATGCTGGGGCAGCCATGCGCGGTATAAATTACCCTAACATAACATAACATAAGTATGAAGAAAATTGCCCCCATATTAGAAGTGTACTGAGGAATATGTATAACTGCTTTAACCTTTAGCTCAGGACTGTGGGGGTATAGCAAAGTTAGTGGCTTGCAGGCTGAGGAAAATAGTCTCCAGGCACTTTTTAGGCCTTCCTCTGAGTTGGTCTACCTATGCCATCCATCAGGAGTTTGGGATTGATACTGTTGAAGACTAGATTATTCTTGCCCCATTGTTATTATCATTTTCAATTGGGTGTAACCAACATGCAGAATTTAACAAAGAGGTGATGACTGTTAGCCCTGCAATTTGGGTTATCAGATTTGATTATATTTTGGGGGCCTGTGTGACTTTGGGCAGGCCGACCCTCTTTTGTATGTATGGGACAGAATTGAGTTTACAAGCATTCTGTTGATAAATATATTCCAGGTAATTTGAGATCCAGAAGCAGAAGAAGCCAATTTTTGGAAGGCAACATTTAACATATCATTATTATGTGCTAATCAAATTCAAGTACGTGGCCACTATTTCAATCATTCAGGATTTGTATAGTGTGGCTGCTTCACCTGTGAGGGTCTTGAGGTGCTGTGGAGCTCTCCTGCATGATTCTGCTGCCTGGTCCTAGTGGTTGAACATCCAGGTCTTTAGGTCATTCCTGAACTGGTGGAATGATGTAGCTGCTCTGAGGTGTAGGGGGAGGGTGTTCCAGGTCTTAGCCTCCTTGCTGGGAGAATGAGCGGACTCCAATGTTCACTCGGTGGATGCGCTGGGCAGCTGCTAGGGAGATGGATCTGGAATGGAGTTATCTGGTAGATTGGTGAAAATACACTCGTTTTTTTAAGGTATGCCAACCATTCATTGTATTGGATTTGGCCTTTGCAGGGGAAGACTTGATTATAATGGATAGTGGGGCATATTACCAACAACTAGTGATAATTATCGCTATGTTGGCAATAAGACAGCTAGGTAATAGGGAGATCATTTTATCTCCGCTTTCTTGGCTTTTAAAGCCAAAAAAGCAGAGATAAATCCCTTGATAATATGCCCCAGTGTTTTGCTGGTGGGATGGTCAGACCACCATCTGGTCAAGTTCAGAATGATAAGTACCAGGTTGAACGGGCCTACTCCCAAGGGAGAAAGAAGTTTTCTGGGGAGGGACTGGAAGGGACTTCTGAGGAGAGCAAATATGTCCCCCGTCTTTCATGCGGAGAACGCTTTCGATCCAAGTAAACAGGTGGACGAAAATTATACAGCCGTTTGCAGGTGTATGAATAGAAAGTTAGAGCAGGTTGCCCCTCTTAAATATATTAGGCTATTGGGAAAACCGTCTGCCTTATGGTACAATGAAAATTTAAGGAACCATAAGCTGATCTGTAAACAAGCAGAGAGACAATGGTGGATAAAATATGCAGAGGAGGAAAAAGTGATCTGGAAGGAGAAGATAGCCATTTACAAAAAAGCGATTGCTACGGCCAAAGCGGAGTACTTTGCTAATATTAAAATTGAAATTGAAATCAGCTAATAGTACTAAAAGTATTTTCAAAATAGTAAAAATATGGTCAGGCCTGAATGAACAAAAAATAAGATTGTGCCCACATAGGAGTTATGTGATGGCCTGTCATCCTTCTTCCTGGAGAAAATAAGCAAGATTATTGAAGGGTTGAGGGATAAGGACTCATCTGGCACTATGACGCGGCATGATAGACAAATAACAATGTCTATCGGGGTAGGGATAGGGAGACAATGCTTTTAAAGCAGGAAGCTATCCTGGACCACTTTGAGCTGCCATCAGATGAGGAATTTACCAAGGTGGCCTCAAGAGTTTCATCTGGCTCACCTCTAGATCCCCTCCCTCAAAAATATGGAGGGAGTTAGGATCTGAATTCTTTCCGGTTCTCCGCCAGCTGTGTGACCAGTCCTTTGATAGTGGGTTGGTCCCATCATGTTGAAAGCAGGTGATTATAACTCCCCTTCTGAAAAAAATAACCTTAGACCCTAAATGTCCAAAAAGCTTCAGGCCCATCTCTTTGCTCCCTTACCCAGTGAAGATCGTGAAGTGCCTGGTGAGCAGGTCTCTTTCCCAATTCCTGGAGGTAAACAACAAGCTGGAAGATGAGCAATTTTAGTTCCGCCCAGGTCATGGGACGGGAACTGCTCTGGATGATGTACAAATGCGTGCAGACAGGGGCAATCGGCTATTTTACTCTTGCTGGACCTGTCTGCCGCATTCAATACGGTTAACCATGCGATCCTTCTAGCAAGGCTGGAAGAAATGGGGGTGGTAGGGGTGGCCCATGAGATGGGTTCAATCATATTTGGCTTACAGACAGCAGGCTGTGGCTCTCCCCCCTTTCCAATCTGACTTTGTGGACATTGAGCAGGGGTTACCCCAGGGGTCCTCAATTAGCCCTATTCTATTCAATGCCTACATGAGGCAGCTGATAGGTATCATCAATTCATTCAACACTAGGTTGGTAAACTGTGCTGATGATACCCATCTCATTTTGTCCCTGGAAGGGGACCATGATGGTGCACTGGATAACTTCCATGCTTGTATGCAGCCAATGGTTAATTAGCTGCGAGATAACTCCCTGCAATTTAACAATGACAAAACCGAGACCTTGCATTGTGGAGTAGGCAGAGTGCCACCGGTTCTTCCTACTAATTTTTGGCTTATCCCCACGGATGCCACTTTTATACCAGTAAGGACGGTCCGAAACCTGGGGGTCAGCTTTAATGACAAGCTGAATCTAGAATCTCATGTCAACAAACAGGTAGGGAGCTGTTATACTCTTATCAGAGAACTTAGGAAGGTGCTGCCAGTGCTTCCAGCCCAGGCCAGAGCTTCAGTGGTCAGGAGTGTCATCATGAGCTGCATGGACTATTGCAATGCTCTGCTAATGGAGTCGCCAAGATATTTGCTCGATAGGCTTATGAGAATTCAGGCAGCATTAGCAAAACTTACAGTTATGAGACCACGTCGGTCACCGTCATCCCTGGCTTTGGCTGAGTTTCACTGGCTCCTGGTGGCTCAAAGAGTACAGCTTAAGTCTCTGTGCATCGTGTTTAAGGCTCTACATGGAACTGGGCCCAAACCGTTACAGAATAGGTTTGGATGGTATGCTCCTACCCTCAGCCTCCGCTCCCCATCAGCCATCTAGTAATCATACCCAAAATAAAGAAAGTAGCTATGGGGGGGAAGATTATTTGGCATGGCAGCCGCTCGCCTCTGGATAGCCTTCCCTGTGAACAGATGCTGTTTCATAAACTTTATAAGTGTTCATACAATACAATACAATACCTTGTGTAGTGCCTTGTAAGAGTGGGTGAGTCCCTTGAACTGACATCTCTTCGCGACTGGTAGCCAATAGAGTTTCCTGAGGCAAGGGGTGATGTGCATCTGTCATTTGGAGGTCGAGGATGAGTCTGATTGCTGTGTTCTGGATTGCCTGGAGTTTCCTCAAGAGTTGGGCGGTGATTTGTACATAGAGGGAGTTGCCATAGTCAAGTCTGCTAGTGACGAGAGCTTGCATGACAGTTTGCCTGGTGTTGGGCGGAAGTAATCTGAAGACCTTCCGGAGCATTCGTAATGTGAGAAAGCATGCGGAGGAGACAGTGCTGACCTGCTTCTTCATGGATAGCTGTCTGTCGAGGATGATGTAGAAAATATAAAACTCTGAGGGAAACCAATGGGCCAGGGGTTTTCCCTGATGGGATGACTGTAATCGCAGCATATATTTAATCTGTTGATAAGGGTAGATACAGTAACTCTCTGTCTGTGCTCACTATGAAGTCACCGAAAGGTTGCACATGACAGAGTTATCCTTTCCAGCATCAGGGATAGGGAAACTACCATAAAGTCTACTGTAATCATCTGCAAATTCTTATGCCATTGGGGCAGATGTGTTGGTCAGACTAGAAGAGTTCTGAATGCCATTATCCATATCACGGTTAGCTAGCCAGTTGCCGAGTTTGCCAGTCTGCCCAGGAACTTTAATATTGATCCCAGCGTGTAGGTTTCCTGCAAAAGGATTAGCTGAGGACCATGCCCTTCGAGGTATTGTAATATCTCCCTTCTCTTTACCTTATTATGCGGGTCATTAACATTCCATGATATGACTTTAAACTCAGTCAATGTCATGTGTGATATGTTTTAAAGTCTGCCGTTGGAATTGTGGAAAAGTAAATTTTGTCATGTTCTGTGTCCCTACGCGTCATCCATCATATGTTATCTGTGCATGATTAATATGCATATGTATTCCCTATGTTCGATTAAAAGACGCAATTACAGTTGTGTCCACCTCTAGTATGCCAGTTTCCAGTTCTCGTGAATACTACGAATATCAGGCCCATGTGAAGTTACGTTGCCACGTTTCTCAGTGTGCACGTTATTCCATTGTAAAGTCCCCGTTTCTAGGCCTCAAAAGGGCCCGGACACCAGATTCAGCTCCTGTCTCCTGAAGCCTCGCTGAGGAGCGATACAGCCCCCACCTGTATCCTCGACCCTTCACTTACTTCCTGCCTCGCAGTGCCCGGCTCAGCCTGGCTCTGCCTCTGAGTCTGCCAAGAGTATGTTATGATTCCAGTTATCAGTTCAGTCCTCCTTCTCTGCATTCCTAAAGCTACTGAACTGCATCAATAGTTTCCGTCATTGTCTAGCCTTTACGTCTCCACGTTAGAGAAATACTGCATTTTAATGGTCATTTAATATTCTTCATCACGCACTACATATAGAATAATGCATGCTCCAGTCTTAGAGTCCGTTAGCCTCTCCCCTCCTGACTCTTAGTTCATATCAACATGTTCTCTAAACATCAGATACTAGATACTGCTTAGGTACATGTCGCCCTGACTCTCCAGACTTCAGTCTCTGCTCCTAGCACAGAGTTCGAAGCCCCCAGCTTCTCCTAGTAACACGTCATCGCCAGTTTGCGCGCACCATTAGGTCAGAGGTCCCGGCTCCTTAGGTAGCCCCCTCCATGTCTCCGCCCCATTCATGACATATTCTGTTACGTTTGCATCACATGTCTATGTATACGCCTCTGTTACACCTACTTTCACCCTTATCTTTCGCGACTGCTATTGACCACACCCACTGCTACGCCTATTGCAATGTAATACTATGTGTTTGCGTTATGTATATATGATCGTGCACTGTTATTGAAAAGTCGCTCCTTGTCCCGATTCTGCCCCCGGCAGCGCTGCCATCCTATTCCTGTGCAGGTTGTCCTGTTCCTGTCCTTTATGCTGTAATAAACCTGCAAACTCCTACTACCTCGAATCTTGACTCTTATTTTATTGAGCTATCTGTTATTTATTTATGCATTCAAAAAGAGAGGTATTATTTATTTATTTACCACATAATGGCGCCCGAATAGGGACTTGCCCTTTCCCCACGCGCCGGTGAAGCCACGCCGGCCCCCTGACCCTCTGCAGCCGTGACGGAACCATACCGTGCACGTGCAGATATTTCTGCTTCAAGTATCCCTCAGGCCCACGGAGGAGACGGAGGAGGCGGTCCAGCATCCAGACGAGGCGGTGGAGGAACGCGGCGAGTCCCGACCAGAGCCCAAGCCGAGAGTCCAAGGTCCGAGGTATCCGGAGGCCCACCCGTAAGTCCGAAGTTCGTCCGTCCGGCGTCGAAGCAGTCCAGTCCAGTCCGAGGCCTTCCGTTCTTGCTGCCCGGTGAGTACCGTTGCTGGGGTAGTATCTAGACAGGGTCAATCTAATTGACTCTGGTCCGTGGGTTGGTGGTACACAGACCCACAAACGAAGTGTCCACTTCGGTGGATGCGGGTCCTGACGTGTCTCTGTATGAGACCGGTAAGTTTCGTACTGTTTCAGCAGTGCATCTAGTTTCTGTTCCAGTCAGTTCTGTTCTCGAGAAAATTCATGTATTCTGTTTTCCGTATTCCAGGTAGTATTCTGTTCGAACTGTTATTCTGAATGTTATTCATGTATTTTAATGTCGTGGTATGAGTGCGAAGTGATTCTCGTGTTCATTGTGTATTGTATTGTGTCCAGATTATAGTTCAGTCATGCCACTCTTTTTAAAACTGAGTCAGTTAAAAACCAGAAAAAGTCTGCTAGAAGCAGCAGTTCCTGTCCCTCCTAGGGACAGTCCAGGTCATTTTATGTATCAGAAGCATGGCATAAGTGCCATACTATATCTAGATTTATGGGTAGAGTATACCAAACAGTTAGAAGAAAAGTATAGATGGCCCGTATCGGGTACATGGGATGCCGAGTGCATCATGAGAGTAGAAGAAGCATTATGGAAAAAGAAAGCCAGACAGTCACAGAAAGATGCCATCGAGTTATGGCGCAAAGAATCTCATAGAAGAACCGAAAAAGAAATCAGAAAGTCAGAATTAAGTAGAGAATCCTTGGAACGAGCCCAGGAAAGGGAACTAATCGAGATTGGTGAACGAGTTAAAACCGAACAGTCAGACAGACAGAGGCATGCTCTTATTAAGGGTATGTATCCTCTTCTTGCCGAGGGCTTGCCAAAAGCGACCCCGGAGGCATCCAGTAATTTCCCGCCACCATTAGTTCCGACCAAGCTACGTCACAAACCGACCGCAGCTGATATTTTCATTTCGTCCTATTTGGACGACACAGTCCCAGAATATGCAAATCCTGTTCCTGCTCCGCCAGTCCCTGTAAATCAGGCACTTCCCGCTCCTCCAGACACCGGAGTACCTGTTACGGTACCCCCGGTCCAGCCCGCCATACAAGTCCAGCCTGCATTTCCATTTCCCACTCTGCCAGGACGAAGAGCATCAGTAGACGACTCTAGTTTAGGGGCCGCAGGGGGAGGTACTCCTCAAATCCCGCCGCCACACAAGCGTTTAACGTTAGCCGAATTACATGCACAAGCATCACAGCGTACGCCCAGGCATCAGTCTGTTGCAGAAATAAGAAAAGCCCTTAATGAATGTGGCTATGATCCAGTCCCAGGCGAGGATAGTATGGTTTTATATTCATTACGCGTAAGAAAGGTGACCGAGTATCTAGTCACCCTACCAGATATGAAAGAAGATCTAGACAGAATATATCGTTTCATCCGTACCGGGAATGATCCAGAAAGTATTAGTGATGTCATGTGCCAAAGAAAAGCTGAAGTCCAGCTCATGCTATTAAAGTTTCTGATTAATTGTCTAATACGAGAACAAGATTATCCGACCAAAGATCAAGCCGAAATGAGAACCCTGACAAAGTGGAGTGATAATATAGCCGAGGGTAAGCACAGAACCATCAGTAGTATAGAGAGTATGTATAAGAAGATTCGTAAGGAAATAATAAGGATACACGAACAACGTAAAGCAGCACAAGTAAGCGAGAAAGAAAGTAACTCTGATACTGAAGAGGTAGAGGACGAGAATCCCGACAGAATAGCGTATGTAGGAAAATCTAGATTTCCAGATCGCCATTTGCGCCTAGAACACAAGTCAATTTTTCACCATCCAGCACCAGAACAAGGTTCTCTAGAACAAGTATTTCAAGCTACCGATCACATTCTGAAATCACGAATCGGTTATAGCGAGTTAAGTACTATGCATGAACAAGAACTAGTCCGATCAGCAGTCCGATGGACTACTGATTCTACCACTTTTCCAGACGAAATAGTGGCACAAATGTTTCGGAAAATGCCCCCAGCCGAGCAACGACTGGCGGGTATGTATATGATCCAGCACCTCATTACATTGTATGAGGGTCAACATTCTGATCCAGGTCCGTTACACGATGTCCTGAATGAGTTACTCCAGTATAAATGGAAAGGTTTAGGTACCGATTTAATTAGTGTCATTCTAGAACAGCGCCACAAATACAGAACGTTTTTGAACCCGCATTTTGTTCATGTCTCACCCCCAGAAAGTAAACCCTTTTACATAGACAGACAGAATCCGTTAAGAGAAGTACATCCAGTTAAGACAGACGGTGGTGAAATGCAACGAGTGTTTGTTTACACCCCGATCACAAAGATGGAACTCTTAGAGATGAAAAAATTAATTCCCTGTCATGATAAAGATCCAGCAGGGTTCCACCGAGAATTAAAAGACATGCTCCGTATGGGAGAATACACGTATCCAGATATTATTAAAATGTTAAAAGTCCTGTTGCCCGCAGGGGTATATGAGAAACTCAAGGAAAAAGAATGGGAGGTGGGAGAGAAAAAGATCGATTGGGCAGTCCTAGAAGCTGAAGACAAGGCACGAGTACCAGGTACCGGTCTTGGAGATAAATGTAAAGAATTACCAGAATTGTTAATACAAGTTTTACCCAGATTATTGACAACTAGAAAGGAAGACTGGGATGCAATCTCAGCCTGTAAACAGAAACAAGACGAAGATATTAGTGATTATTATTCCAGATTTGAGAAATGTTTTACCATAAACAGTGGCCTCAAGACAAGTAGTGAGTCATACCCTCATCTTTTTGTTACTAAATTAGTCGAGAATTCAAGTCCGCAAATTAAAAACCGAGTTTTGAAAGTCGAAAGTACCTGGCAAGCTAATACCCCGTCCCAAATGTTACAGATGCTTCAATATCACCAGAATAGAATCAGAGAAGAACAAGAACACGAAAGGAAACGTATGAAAGACACGAAAATGAAAGTACTAGTTGCACAATCCGTTCCTCAAGACAGTCAGAAGAGGGGTCCGAATCAAGCCAGTCATCCTGCAGCTCCCGTTAAAGGAAACTGCAATTATTGTAAACAGCCAGGTCATTTTATAAACGAGTGTGCAGTTCTGAAACACAACATAGCTACCGGTAAGACTAAAGAAAGACCACGTCCGCCGAGACAAGAACAAGTTTCACAGACTCCTCAGCCACAGAATGCACCACAGACAGTTACAGCACCGCAGCCTATCGCTGCAACGCAGCATGTTACACAGCAGATGTACCAGTATGCACAGTCTGAGTATCCAGAGTATCAGCCATATTCATGAAACAGCCTAGAGAGGGAGGTAGGCTTGCCTCTCATCGAGATACCTGTAGATCAAGAAGGTCCCTATGTTCATAGTCAAGTACTAGGGAAAGACAGAAAGTTTCTGATTGATACAGGGGCAAGTAGGACCACCATCAGTCACGCCGAAGTTCCAGGGGCTCCGCTCTCAGGCTCTAGAAATGTTTCCCTTGGATTTTCAGGAAAACCTATCGTAAATGAGATATCAAAGCCAGTTACTCTAGAAGTAGGTCCATTGTCCCGCACTACTGATCTGTTACTTACTAAGTCATGTCCAGAAAATCTGTTAGGCATTAAAACACTGAAAGAATTAGGTGCAGTTATATGCTGTTCCCCAGAGGGAATACGATTGTTCCTACGTGACTTCAAGGGTCACTATGTATTACGAGATTTTGATCCAAGATTGTCTAAAGTTCCGCAGCATCTATGGGCGCAAGGTCCAACTGATGTCGGCTTTATGCAAATCACACCCCATCGTGTGACTCTCAAGCCAGGTGTAGTGTTACCACGAATCAGACAGTACAGATTGCCACCTGAGGCTGTAGCAGCCTTATCCAAAATTATTGACGAGCTCATGGCTCAAGGAGTAGTTGTAGAAACTGACTCCAATGTATGCAATTTTCCGATCATTCCAGTCATGAAACGTACTGATCCGAATGCACCTCCAGTATATCGATTAGTGATTGATCTCCGAGAACTTAATAAATGTATTATTCCCCAGTATCCAGTTGTCCCAGATATCTCTTCCCTGTTGACAGCCATTGATTCCGAAGCCTCATTTTTTACAGTCATAGACCTCAAGAACGCATTTTTTAGTGTCCCCATTCATCCAGACAGCCAGTTCCTTTTCGGATTTTGTTTAAATGGAAGGAGCTATATGTTCACACGAGCTCCTCAAGGTTTCACAGAAAGTCCTAGTATTTACAGTCAAGCACTCAAGAGACAACTAGACAATATTCACATGCCAACTGACACTGCCCTGCTCCAGTATGTCGATGATCTACTGATCACAGCCCGTTCTGAATGTGCTTGCGAGCGAGCATCACTTACAGTCTTGTATTTCCTAGCCGAGATGGGACACAAGGTGTCCCCTTCGAAGCTTCAATTCTGTGTCCAGCAAGTGGTCTACTTAGGACACTTACTGTCCAAGAGGGGAAGGCAGTTGACACCAGACCGTATCCAGTTAATAGCGAGTCTTCCTCAGCCCAAGACCCAGAAGGAGGTACGTGCTTTTATCGGCCTTACTTCTTATTGCAGACAATGGATTCCTCAGTATGCATTTCTAGCCAAACCGCTGATACAGTTAACGACACAGGAGGCAGCCGTATCGACTGTCCTCCCTTGGACATCTGAACATACACTTAGTTTCAATGAGTTAAAGAAAGCCCTATGTCAAGCTCCAGTTCTAGCTACACCGAACTACAGTAAGTCTTTTACACTTTTCGTCACTGAACGCGAAGGTACAGCATTATCTGTCCTCACACAAGATCAAGCAGGACAATACAAGCCCTGTGCTTATTTTTCGAGCACATTAGATCCTGTAGCCCAGGCTCTGCCTGCGTGCCTCAAGTCAGTTGCAGCCACAGCACTAGCTATCAGACAAAGTGATTCCATAGTATTAGGACACTCCCTGACAGTACAAGTTCCACACTCCGTGGAAGTTCTTTTAAACCGAACACAAACTCAGCACTTGACAATTGCACGTTTAACAGGTTATGAATTGACACTGTTCCAGCCACACATAGAAATCAGACGCTGCAACGTTTTAAATCCTGCTACACTATTACCATCAGTTACTTCGAATTCTGCCACACACGACTGTGTGGAAATAGTTAACATCATGACCAAGCCAAGACAAGATCTGACAGATATTCCATTTCCAGATCCCGACCTGACACTTTATGTGGATGGTTCATGTATGAGAACAAGTACAGGAGAACTAGTCGCCGCGTATGCAGTGACTACTGACACTGAAGTTATTGAAACCCACCGTATTGACACCCTGTCTGCTCAAGCAGCGGAGCTAGTTGCTCTGACACAAGCCTGCATACACGCCAAGAACTTGAAAGTTAATATTTACACCGATTCACGTTACGCATTTGGAGTTGTACACGACTTCGGAGTGCTCTGGCAAGAGAGAGGTTTCATGACTTCTCATGGAACCAAGATTCAGCATGGTCTCCTTATTCAGGCTCTGTTAGATGCCATACATTTACCGACATCTATCGCTATCATGAAGTGCAAAGCACATACGAAAGTTACTGACATTATTTCCCAGGGTAATGATCTAGCAGATCGCACAGCCAAGCTTACAGCTCAGACACCAGACATTCCAGTAAATAAGACACCGACACACATTCCAGATCCGACTACATGTATGACAGTTAAAGACCCTACTCAAGATGTCATAGATATCCAGTTAAATGCTACTCCCGATGAAATCAAGAAATGGTCTGAACAAGGAGGGGTCCAGACAGGTCAGGGATGGGTAACAAAGGGTAGAGCCACATGGTTTCTCCCCGACTCTATGGTTCAAGTCATTATTAATACCGCACATAGTCCAGCACATTTAGGAGAAAAAGCTATGTTAGATAGTATCCAGAACATTTGGTTCAACAAGCATTTACGAGCTGCAGCCAAGCAGAAAGTCCGTACCTGTATGATATGTTGCCAGTTTAATCCAGGTAAAAGTGTCCCGGTGGAACAAGGTGGATTCCAGCCCCCTGACCACCCTTTTGAAGTCCTCCAGATGGATTACATTCAGATGGAACGATGTCGAGGTTTCAAGTATGTCCTTGTAGTTGTATGCGCTTTGTCCAGGTGGACAGAAGCAAATCCAGTCCCAGATTACACAGCCGCGACCACTGCCAAGCAGTTGGTTCGTGAATTCTTCCCCCGTTATGGACTCCCTAGAGTCGTATATTCTGACAACGGCCAGCCATTCTCATCTGAACTCATGAAACATGTGTCCCTTTTGTTAGGGTACCAGTGGAAGTTCCATTGTGTACGCCATCCTGAAGCAGCCGGTCTCGTAGAGAGACATAACCAGACTTTGAAAACCCGTATCGCAAAAGTTTGTCAAGAGAAAGGTGTAGACTGGCTAGTAGCTCTGCCAGTTGCTCTGTTCTACATGCGCATGGTCGCACATTCCAGATCAGGTCTGTCCCCGTATGAGGTCGTATTCAGCCGCCCCCCTAACATGTGGGGTACACCTAGACCCCGAAGTATTACCGATGTTTCAAGTAATATGCTGACAGATTACCTAGCTTCCTTGATGTCTGCCCTCAACTCTTGTCGTTCACAGGTTGCCGCCGCATTTCCAGACAATACCGAGGTGGCACCGCATGAAATCGTTCCAGGATCCATGGTCCTAGTGCGTAATTTCGACCGCTCAAGTCCACTGGAGCCTCGCTGGAAGGAGCCCCGACAGGTCCTCCTGGCCACCCGTACAGCCGTGAAGTTGGAGGGACGCAAAGGCTGGGTGCATCTTTCGCATATAAAGAAGTTTTATGGATTGAAGCCAGTCTTAAAGAACATTTCCCAGGATTCAAAGGACTGCCAAAGTACTATTCTGAAGGACTGTCCCGCAAAAGACATTGCTACGAACCCTTCCCTGTTAGAGAAAACTCCGCAACAGGAGTATAAACTCAAGTTAAGGTCTAGTAAAATAAGTCAGCCAGTTTGATTGTCTAAGTCCTCCCCTAGGTGAAACGGTTAGACTGTTTCTGACATGTATAAAATAGACCCCCATAGTGAGAGAGTTAGTCAAAACTCAATTCGATGTATCGTTTTTCTATGTTTCATATTATTTCTCAGTGTTATGATTTCCTGCACCAGTTATGCATTTTACCTGTATTTTCCAGTTTCTCATGTAAATAAGTCTTCCAATGCTACAGTAGAGCACACGTTTAGTGATCTACCTCCTCATGAACTCTCTTACCGCCTCGCTATGCGTAATAATTCTTTCATCCGCATGTTACATTATTCACACCAGACCAGCAATGCCACTAATTGTTGGGTGTGTGGTCGACTCCCCCCTTTCCAGACACCGAAGGGAGTTCTGCCACTCTTTCCTTATCCATTTTCACATAATGGTTCGTGTGGAGCATGGTTCACGTTAACGTCATCCTCAACAGATATGTCTTTTCTTAACGGTACATGTTTCCCAGACAAGCAAGGTCTTCCCCACAGAACAGGGTTAGATCTAGAAAACGAAGTTTACAATTTAGGTAATTATTCTTCGAATTTTATGGTCCTAAATGTTCAGTCTGATTCCACTCTAGACTTACCTGCTATTTCAGTACTACCAGTCAAAGGCGAATTATGTGTCCGAAATAATGGTTCTGTACATGTAGGACATAGTGATTGTACTACTATTGTCAAATATAGTGACAGTGGGAAATCTATTTTCAAAGCTTCACGCCATTCTTATTTTATTTGTGGTCAAACTGCATATGTTCGTCTGCCCCTCGATTGGGAGGGAACCTGTTACATTGCCTTCCTACTGCCACCAGTTTTCCTAGCCCCATCTGATTTTCATAGAAACACACATCTAGTACACATTAGACATAAAAGGGAGATCGAGTCCCCCATTGTCGATTATACTGAAACTGCTCTAGAACAGTATACAGATTTCAATAGAGGTTTCTTCTTCTTTATAGGACCTATCCAGAACAGTAAGCTAATCCGTAGGTTAACCAGAACCCTTGAAGCTGTAGTCAATGAGACTGCCTCTGCTCTAGGTAACTTAACCGAAGAGCAATCTGCTATGAGATTTGTCGTTTTACAGAATCGTCTCGTCCTTGACGTCATATTGGCCGATAGGGGCGGGGCCTGTAGAGTCATCGGATCTAGTTGCTGCATTTTCATTCCAAATAACGCGCCGTCTGTTTATTCAGCTATAACCAGACTCCATAAAATTGCCCATCTGTTACACCAAGATCCAGGCACCTGGACGTGGTCCGGTTGGTTCTGGAACATAGTTTCCGCCTGGGGATGGAAAGTCTTGTCCTTTCTAGGTATTGCAGTAGCGATCATATTCAGCTGCTGCCTCTGTATACAATGTGGCCCTGCGATTTGCGGCATTTGTGCTACCTCTTGTATTCCTAGTCCCAAGCCCCGTTCTAAATCCCGTTCCAGGATAATTCGAGACGAGCAAATGATACTGTATGAAATGATAGATGGTATCATGAATATTGATGTTTCCTGATGGAAACGTAGTGACAAGGAGGGAATGTGGAAAAGTAAATTTTGTCATGTTCTGTGTCCCTACGCGTCATCCATCATATGTTATCTGTGCATGATTAATATGCATATGTATTCCCTATGTTCGATTAAAAGACGCAATTACAGTTGTGTCCACCTCTAGTATGCCAGTTTCCAGTTCTCGTGAATACTACGAATATCAGGCCCATGTGAAGTTACGTTGCCACGTTTCTCAGTGTGCACGTTATTCCATTGTAAAGTCCCCGTTTCTAGGCCTCAAAAGGGCCCGGACACCAGATTCAGCTCCTGTCTCCTGAAGCCTCGCTGAGGAGCGATACAGCCCCCACCTGTATCCTCGACCCTTCACTTACTTCCTGCCTCGCAGTGCCCGGCTCAGCCTGGCTCTGCCTCTGAGTCTGCCAAGAGTATGTTATGATTCCAGTTATCAGTTCAGTCCTCCTTCTCTGCATTCCTAAAGCTACTGAACTGCATCAATAGTTTCCGTCATTGTCTAGCCTTTACGTCTCCACGTTAGAGAAATACTGCATTTTAATGGTCATTTAATATTCTTCATCACGCACTACATATAGAATAATGCATGCTCCAGTCTTAGAGTCCGTTAGCCTCTCCCCTCCTGACTCTTAGTTCATATCAACATGTTCTCTAAACATCAGATACTAGATACTGCTTAGGTACATGTCGCCCTTACTCTCCAGACTTCAGTCTCTGCTCCTAGCACAGAGTTCGAAGCCCCCAGCTTCTCCTAGTAACACGTCATCGCCAGTTTGCGCGCACCATTAGGTCAGAGGTCCCGGCTCCTTAGGTAGCCCCCTCCATGTCTCCGCCCCATTCATGACATATTCTGTTACGTTTGCATCACATGTCTATGTATACGCCTCTGTTACACCTACTTTCACCCTTATCTTTCGCGACTGCTATTGACCACACCCACTGCTACGCCTATTGCAATGTAATGCTATGTGTTTGCGTTATGTATATATGATCGTGCACTGTTATTGAAAAGTCGCTCCTTGTCCCGATTCTGCCCCCGGCAGCGCTGCCATCCTATTCCTGTGCAGGTTGTCCTGTTCCTGTCCTTTACGCTGTAATAAACCTGCAAACTCCTACTACCTCGAATCTTGACTCTTATTTTATTGAGCTATCTGTTATTTATTTATGCATTCAAAAAGAGAGGTATTATTTATTTATTTACCACAGAATGAGTGTGTCTTACTGAACTATCCAAGCAGATGCAGTCCACTAACTAACTGGAACAAAAAATCAAACTCAACAACTCCCCAACCCATACTTACCCCATTCTCCATATCACAGTCAGCTAGCCAGTTGAAGAGTTTGCCAGTCTGCCCGGGAACTTTAATATTGATCCCAGCGTGTAGGTTGCCTGCAAAAGGATTAGCTGAGTACCATGCCCTTTTTGAGGTATTGTAATATCTCCCTCCTCTTTACCTTATTATGCAAGCCATTAACATTCCATGATATTACTTTAAACTCAGTCAATGTCATGTGTGATATGTTTTAAAGTCTGCGGTTGAAATGAGTGTGTCTTACTGAACTAACCAAGCAGATGCAGTCCACTAACTATCTGGAACAAAACATCAAACTCAACAACTCCCCACCCCATACTTCCTAACAAGGGTTCGGTGGAACTTGTGGAATTTGAATTCCTAAACATAAAAACTCCACTGGATTCAGCGGAGTTTCGCCAATGGGCATAAATAGGCATTTTGTGCTGCTCGTGCTGTGATTTAACGCCAGGACTGCGTTCCGTGCTGAAAAATCAGTGTGAAAGACATCACACAGCATGCCAAAGTCCAAACTACACGAGTTGGTTATGCTGCACCTTGAGTAGATTTTTGACTCAAGCGCAGTCTTCTGACAGCAAATGTTTGTACTGCCCTGTTTGCCCGCATTAGTAAAATCTTGCCAGGATGTCCTCCTGGCGACTGGAAATCGTGGTAGGCAAAGCCTAACCTCACTCACACTTGCCAGCTAACCGGTCTGGAGCCACAAGAAAGAAAACATCTGCCACACAGCAACTGGTTGAATTTGGCAGGAGCTCCGCATTACAAGAGTAACACAGAGTCTTCAAAATTCCGCTAATTCCACCAATTCTGCTGGCGTCTCAAAACTTCTGCCAATTACACTGCAGGAATGGAATATTTTATCCATCATTATTCCTAACATGAAGCATTCGTCGCCCAGCAACTCTAACTGTGTGCCTTCCATCTGGTCGGAGGACACAGTCGGTTGCTGACAACCAATAATGATAATGCCTTGAAATCTTGTTACCAGCAATTAAATATCTGTATCTTAAGGACTCCTACTGTCTAGCCACTTTTAGGAGGGCAGGGAGCCCATTCTCTATTAGCACCGCGTGTTCTCCTGCCTGGCCCCATTCTCCCCACCAACTGTCCCTTCATTACGCCACAGGCTGTGGAGACAGCATTTCTGCTACCAACCGTGTTCCCATGTCTTGATAGCAGCTCTCTCTGTTGCTGTCTGTCTGGCCTGAGATGATTTAGTATCATTTCCATCATTGTCCCTCAAGTCTCTTTCTCTGTCCTTGTGGATGGGAGCAATGTCAGCTCCTGCTGTATGCAGAGAGCCAGCTTGGGCCTCAGCGGTCTTGTGGCTCCCCTGTGGCCCCCAACGTGACCCACGCAATGGGCTAACCGGGCCGATAATAGCTCTGGGAGGGGGTCATGAGGCCCACCTCCCCTTAAAAGACTACATGGCACTGGGGATGGGGTCTCAGGGCCTAAAGAGGGCCTGGGAGGGGGGCTGCATGGCCCCCTCCCCTTTTTCAGATATACAGGGGCTCACCTCCACTTAAGGAAATACACAGCCCTGGGAGATGGGGTACCCAGGGACAAAGAGAGTAAGGAAGTGGGGTTGCAATGCCCCCTCCCCTTTATTTAAATAAGTAACCCAAGGGATTGGGTCACCAGAGCCAATAATGGTTCGAGGAGGTAGGTCATGTGGTCCCCTCCCCATTATTTTTAGGAATCGCCTGGGGATGGGGTCTCCAGGGCCTAAAGAGGCTCTGGGAGGGGGCCATTTGCCCCTCCTCTTTATTTAAATAAATGGCCTTGGGGGATGATATCCCTAGGGCCAATAATGCTAGAGGAAGGCAGCCATGCAGCCCCTTACCCCTTTAATTAAAGACAATGGCACCCTCAGGGCCTTATAAGGTTTGCAGAGAAGGTTGCACAGCACCCTCCCCTTTTAATATGTATGTACAGCCCTGGGAGAGGGGATCCTAAGGGCCTAAAGAGGCTGGGGGATGGACTGCGTCCCCCTCCCTTTTTAACTTATATGTACGGCCTGGGGTCATCAGGGCCTAGAGAGGCTCATGGAGGGGGGGCTATGTGGCCCCACTCCCCTTTAAAAAAAAAGGCCCTCTGTGATGGGGTCCCCGGGGCTAGGGCCTATGGCCAACCCCTCCATGCTCACAGTCGAAGTTTGTGTGCAGTATGAGGTTTGCTGCTTTTGGGAGGGTTGGCCAAAGGGCCAGGTCTTGCGGCCAACACCACTGTGCTGTGCAAAGTGTGGGATTGGCTGCATGTGGGGGTGTTGGATTCTGGGCCTGGCCAAAGGCCAGGCTGAAGACCATGTGCAGCGGGGTTTTGCATTTCCGTATGGTAATTAAATATTACCTTTCTATAAAAATAATCCTAGAAGTTCAATGGAGAAAAACACAGGTTAAAGTAACATTATAGTTAGGTGTGATAAAATATTCAGTTTTGTTTAAAAAAGAAAACCCTTAGAATTGCACAGAAAAAAACTAAGGATAAAGTAATGCTATACTTAACACCTTGACCGTGGCGCGAATTCCACCGCGGTGCTGGTGATCTATTGAGTGGGTGGGGTTCGGACGGCCACTGTGACGTAGGATGGCAGTGGGCCGTCCGATGCATGGAAGGGGTTAAGTGACCTTGTCAGCGACAACATTAATATTTTGAACTAAAATAAACACAGAAATTCACCAGTATTAGTTAATAGAGCTAACTATAACTTGTGCCTCGCCATGCACTGCTTATGACCTCATATATGAGATCACTCATGACATGTTCTATGACATAATTTATGATATCACTGATGACATCTTAAATGACAACATTGATGACATCCATGATGACACCATCCAAGCTTCTTTTGTACGCATTGTTCTTTAAATGGGTATACAATTAGAACTATGAAAGTAAGTGCAAAAAAGCTCAGAATAATGTGAAGCATCTTTCCTGCTATTGTGTATAAAACCTCAATAAGTTAAGAAAACTTGAAATAGCTGTAATATTGACCCGATACCATACACTTCATGGGCAGCAGTGTTCTTGTGGATTATGAACCACAGATGAAAGGGGAACCTATCCTGCATGCAGTGTTCAATCTATATACAACTGTTCAAGGTAAACCAAGATCCTCAAGATACTCACGCCCTGTTACATAACTAATGACCTACCACGGACACTCTTTACCTGCATCAAACCCCTGACGTTCACTGAACCTACATTGAGAAATGAGTGGATATGAGTAGAAAAGTGGGTACTGTTACCAGTGTTTACTCTATGGAATGAGGTTACTCTGTACCACACTGTTTGCAGAAAGTGAGACTCTCACGAGAAATACACCACAGAGTGTTACAAAGTATCTACTAAGCACATTGTACACTCTATACAAAAAGTGTGCATGAGCGAAGATCTACTTAAAATAACCAAGGTCTGAAGGTGCTAAAGATCATACTCCCTGCAGTCTGCATACAGTGGTGAAAACTTTACAGATAGCTTATTCTTAAGTAAAGCAAACACATATACATAGGTTAGTAGCATTGCTCTGTAAACCGGCACTGACACAGGCCTTTACCTTGTGGGACCCGCAGTCCCAGGGATCAACACGCCCCAGGAACTACAGCTGTTGAAGGAGCCTCCTCTAGCGCTCTTAGCACCGTCACCCTCCCTGTGGGCAAAGCCCGGGCCACGGGTGGGCCTATTTGCATCCGTCCGCGGTCTGGTTCGGCTAGGCTAGGTCACTCCTTGATGTGGCCACCATCAGTAATCGCATCCTCCAGACCACAGAGGTAAGTGCTCCTACAGAGAACCCTAATACCATGTGCAAAGGTAAAGCAGCCAGAAGTTTGATTTCACCTGTACAGACCTGCACGCATTGACACTATGCTAGAAAGAGCCATAGGGGATGTAGTTAATAAAATAGCCCTAACCGAGTGCAGATTAATAATTTGGCATTGGAACGGTTTGGGAGAACTAACTCACAATACTTTCATACTCCCATCTGAAGCCCGTAGCCCACTAGTGGAAGTTGCTGGAGAGGACTACGAGGGGCCACCTCCTACCCATTGCCCACCTGATACACATGACCCTGTGCCTAAGAGAGACAACCCCTTTACCTTCTCGAACCCCCTAAGCATTAACAGCTCTAATTCTTCCCCTGAACCAGTTGTCCAGTGGAAAAAGGTCAGTGGTCTTGTCCCGCATGCAAAACCTCAAATAACTCAGGCAACCTTTGTAGAGGGGCCAGCCCCAGTACCACTTGAAAATATTGATGTTGATGATGTGTGCAACGGCTTCACAAGAATCTAAGAAATCTAAATGCTCTATTAATTTCCCAAGCCTCTCCCAGCAACCAGCCTAAACCTGCCAAGTGCCCTGCCGTCCTGGCCTGCTTTTGCAGGCCTCAGGCAAATGTGTTAGTTCAAACCCCTCAGGTTCTGTAAATGCTCTGGACCATGAGTGCTTTAATGCCTTCCCTGCATAATGATCCTGTAAATAGAGTTTTAGCCTCTTTTGTCTGGAACCTTGGTGCAGGGGGAACTAACGCCAACTTGATTATCTATCCTCTTGTGGGCTCTGCAGCAGCACAGCAAAAAATGCCCATGTTAGATGCAGATAAGAGGGCAATGGACATCAAAGCCAGCACAGAGATTTAAGATTTACCACCAGAAGCCTGCCCTTATGTCCTGATAATGGATCCATCCTTGAAACATAAACAAATGGAGTCATTGGAACAGGCTCGAAGCAAGATCATGTTTTTGCCCAAAGCACTTAGAATTTTTCATCCTACGGATGTAAATGTTTTATTAATGGTCCGAAGTTTACCCTGGATTGACCATGCATCAAAAGATATATCCGGAGATTGCATAATCGATAACTTCATGCGCCCAAGCAGCAAGGGAATCTAAGAAAGCTACAATTGCACAAGAGGGATCTAACATTGTTACACTCCAGCTGGGCTATTTTTATAAGATGCCCAATCAGGTTGTATTCCCATTTGTACATGCCTATCAGCTCCAGCAACTTTGAGCCTAAACTGTAATAGGCATGCGATGCAATTAGACTGTAATGATATCAACTGACATGATGGGGCCAGAACAACTCTAGAGGCAGCCCAAATCACCGGGCATTGGACCATAAATGCGACTATACATGAATCTCTAGCTAAAGGCAAAATGCCCCTGTGTCTGGCACACATCACTTCTGAGCCTGTAGCCCTGGCTGACCCTGACACCACAGCTATAATTCCCAGGCCTTCATCTCTGGTAAATGTGTTGCCAATAGAATCTGCACTACCCAAATGTGGCCCATTGAGAGAATATTAGGCTGAAATATTGCCCGTCTCCGGCTAAGATAGTACTTTCAAATTAGCAACTGCTGTAAGGCCACACAATATCCTAATAATGCAGGAGAATTAGGAGACTAAATCTATAACATTTGAAGGTTTGACATATCTCAGCATACCGGCTGTTCCATCTTGCTCCGGTCAAGCATCGGAGGTTTCACAATATAGATTAACCTGTTAATTGGTGGCAGTGCAGAGGTTCTGAGTACTCAAGGCAACAATTTTCAAGTGTAACTTTTTAAGGGTGCCTTAACTTTATATCTCATTCATTTTTATAATAATGACTACTCCAACATTCCCAACCAAAGAGTTCCCACCTTCTTTGACTACATTTCTGCCATAGTGGAGGAAAAATCAAATAAGGGTCAGCAAGCGCACACATGTTTGACCTGAGACTTCAGTGCTAAGTTGCCCAAAATTAATTTGCTCAATGGGTCAGATGCTACTATGGGAGTAGATTCCAAGGTCAAAGAGTTGGAGGATTTCCTTACCTCCTCAGATCTGTTGAATGCACTAGAGGTTGATGGCACAAATGACTTGGAAGTGATTGTCTTTAGGGGAAGGAATTCTTTTTCAGTAATTGATTACATCTTTGTCTCTTGTAATTTAACTATCTGTTTGATGGTGTTGTTCCTAATAAACCTTTGTGATCACAATGCAATGGAATAGCTTTGGACGTCCCATCTAGGGAGAACTTCCATACTATAACGGGTCTCAGTAACTTATCGCCATCCGCAGATAATCATAGGCTTCATTGGAAATTGTCAATCCTCCCCAATTTTTGGGAAAAGTAATCTCAGAAAATACTGAACTTGTTATGGGCAGCCTGGCAGGGGAAGATGGACCAAGTGTGATAGTTAGGTATTTTGTAGCTCTTTGTACACCCCCTAGACCTGTGCACCAGACCTCCACTCGTTTGAGCAGAAGAGTTCTTTGTCAAACCGCCAACTATGTAATGCCTTAAATACGAAGCCTAGAGATCAGGCTGTAGTGACCACCCTTCGGAGGCACTACATGTTAGTAATATCCAAGTGGAGGAACAAAGTCGGATTTATTCACTCACTGAATTAACCCATAAAATGCCGGCTCACAGGGACCTTCCCAAATTCTAACGGTTTTCATAGAAGAAGTCACTTTTGCTGTACAGCAAACCAGGTACCTCCAATATGCACCACAGAGCTGCGCTGCAGAGAGGTGGTCCGAGGTCACGCCCCTTTTTACACCACTCTGAAAATGTGCCTCTTGGCGCACTGCAGTTGGGGCGATGAGGTCCTCTTGTGTTTTGAGGGTAACAGGACACAAGTGGACTTCATCTGTCTAGCAGCAGTGCACCAAGGGGCGCGTTTGCAGAGTGGTGTAAAAAGGGTGTGTGGTCTCGGACCACCTCACTGCAATCCAGCTGTGTGGTGCTTACTGGAGGTACCTGGTGGGCTAGTTGGCCCGCAGGGACCCTCAGTATTCAAGGGGAGTTAATTCCCCAACTAACAACGCGCCAGGGGGAGCGTTTGCAGAGTGGTGAAGAAAGGGGGTATGGTCTTTGTCTACATCTCAGCAATCCCACTGTGTGAAGCTTGCTGGAGGTAAGAGGTAGGCTAGCTGGTCCCTAAAGGACCCCAAGAAGTGAAGGGGACTTGAATCCCCATCCAGGAGTGAGCTAGGGAGCGTGTTTAGAGAGTGGTTGGCAAAGGGGGCGTGGCCTGCTCTTCGAACTTAGCAATGCTGCTGTGTGGGACTTACTGGAGGTAATAGGAGGGGTAGTTGGCCCCCAAGGATGTCCTTGGGGGCAAACTACCCATCTTGTTACCTCCAGTAAGTCCCGCACAGTGGGATTGCTAAGACGTCTTCGGAGGCCATGAACCCCTTTCTCCACCACTCTGCAAACACGCCTCCTGGCAGACTACGGGATGGGGGTTGAAGTCCAAATTACTCCTGAGGGACTTTAGGGGCCAAGAAGCTGGTACTGGTGCCTCCTGTAAGCCCCACGCACCGGAATTCTGTTGTCTCTTTGTGCACTCGTCTTCCCTCTTTCTGTACCTTTCCTGCCTTTTTTTGCTTCTCACTTGCCTCTTTCTGCACTTTTCTTGGTTCTTTCTACACCTGTATTGCTTCTTTCAGCAATTCTCTTGCCTCTTTGTGCACTTCTCTTGCCTGTTTCTGTACCTTTCTTGCCTCTGTTTGCACCTCCGTTGGCTCTTTCTGTACCTCAATTGCTCCTTTCTACACTTCTCTTGCCTCTTTCTGCACCCCTGTTGCTTCATTCTGCACTTTCCATGCTTCTTTCTGCACCTGTCTTGTTTCTTTCTGCACCCTGATGTCTTTTTATGTACCTCTTTTGCCTCTTACTGCACCTTTCTTGCCTTTTCTGCAGTTCTCTTGCCTCTTTCTGCACCTCTGTTGCTTCTTTCTCCACTTCTCTTGGCTCTTTCGGCACTCTTGTTGCTTCTTTCTGCATCTATCTTGCTTCTTTCTGCAACTCTGTATTCTCTTTCTGCACTGGTTTTCCCTATTTCCATACCTTTCTTGTCTGTTTCTGCATCTCACTTGCCTCTTTCAGCACTTTTTTTGCTTCTTTCTACACCTCTGTTGCTTGTTTCTGCACCTGCCTTCCCTCTTTCTACACCTCTCTTCCCTCTTTCTGCACCACTTTTGCCTCTTTTTGTACCTCTATTGCTTCTTTCTACACTTCTCTTGACTCTTTCTGCACCTTTGTGTCTCTTTCAGCACCTCTATTGCTTCTTTCTGCGCTTCTCTTCCTTCTTTCTGCACTCCTCGTGCCACCTTGTGCACCTCTGTTGCTTTTTTCTACAGATCTATTGCCTCTTTCTGTACCTCATTTGCCTCTTTCAGCACCTCTGTTGCTTTTTTCTGCAGATCTCTTACCTCTTTCTGCAGCCCTTGTTTTTTTCTGCATCTCTCTTGCTTCATTCTGCACCCCATTCCCTCTTTCTTCACATTTCATGCTTGTTTCTGCATCTCTCTTGTCTCTTTCTGCACCCCTTTTGCCTCTTTCTGTTCCTCTGCTGCTTCTTTCTGAACTTCTATTGCCTCTTTCTCAACTTCTCTTGCTTCTTTCTGCATCTCAATTGCCTCTTTCAGAACATCTGTTGCTTTTTTTGCAGACCTCGTGCCCTTTTCTGCACCTTACATGCCTCTTTCAGCACTTCTTTGCTTTTTTCTACAGATTTCTTGCCTCTTTCTGCACCCCTCTTTTCTCTTTCTGTACCTCTCTTGCCTCTATCTGCACCTCTGTTCCCTCTTTCTGCATCTTTCCTGCCTGTGTCTATACCTCTGTTTCCTCTTTCTGCACTTCTCTTGCTCTGTCCGCACCCTTTGCATCTCTTTCAGCCCCTCTGTTACTTCTTTCTGCACCCCTCCTGCCCCTTTCTGTACCTCTATTGCCTCTCTCTCCTCCCTCTTCCTTCTTTCTGCTCCTCTGTTGGTTCTTTCTGCTCTAGCTTCTTTCTGCACCTTAATTGCCTATTTCTGCACTTCTCTTGCTTCTTTCTGCAACCATCCTTCCTCTCTTTGTACCTCTCTTGCCTCTTTGTGTACCTCTCCTACCCCTTTCTGCACCTCTTTTGCCTTTTTTTGCACCCTAGCGCACCCTAGTGTATGTAGGTTTTTCCACTGTATTCTAAGTGTCTTTCATCATAGCACTGGCTCCGGGCCTGGTTAGTCAGAGTCAGTTACCACCAGTACCCGCCAGCAAAAGGTTGGGGCCCAGGATGACTTTGCAACAAGGCCTCTTTCTGCTTCTCTGTTGATTCTTTGTACACATCTCTTGCTTCTTTCTGCACCCTTCTTCATCTCTCTGGACTTCTGTTGTCTCTTTCTGCATTTCTCTTGCTTCTTTCTGCACCTTTCTTCCTCTTTCTGCACATGTCCTACCTCTGTAGGCATAGTTAGAAATTAGCATTTAAAAAACCTTTGAAATTCGCTGAAAAAAACACAGGTTACAGGGACATTATAGTTAGAAAATAGCATTTAAAAAACCTTTGAAATTCACTGAAAAAAACCATAGGTTTCAGGGACGTTATAGTTAGAAATTAGCATTAAAATACATTAGAAATTCACTAGAAAAAAACACAGGTTTCAGGGACGGTATAGTTAGTTGGACATTTCACTCTAACAAAACCAGAGAAATTCAGCTGTTGTCATTTGAGATGTCATCAGTGATGTCACTGACCATGTCATGAATGATGTAATATGTGACGTCATCAGCAGTGCATTGCGGGGGCACGAGTTATAGTTAGCTGAACTAACAATGACGGCTGGATTTCTCTGGTTTTGTACAAGTGAAATGTTCAACTAACTAAAATGTCCCTGAAACCTGTGTTTTTTTTCACTGAAAATCTAAGGTTTTTTAAATGCAATTTCTAACTATAACGTCCCTGAAACCTATGTTTTTTTCAGTGAATATATATATATATATGTATGCTGTTGGCGAAATCTGAAAATAAATAATTCACCGTCAAGCTTGGGTCAGCTCTCGCTTCTTATCTCCTGTGGTCACTTTTCGGGGGAGTACTCCTGGGGGTTGTGGTTCAAAATTTGTTGCTATATATATATATATTTGTGTCCAACTCTCCTTCAAAGAAGAAGAAATGAAAACGCACTCACGATGTCAGTAGTAGTTTCCTTTGGATTTTATTTACCAAATGGCATTCAGTTTTTCAGAAAAAAGCACCGACGCGTTTCGCTGTGCACACACAGCTTTCTCACGGTCAATACAAAACACATTAGAGAGCCCCTCCTATATCAGTAGGGAGTCGCCAGAGAACATTTAAGAAAACGTCACTTCCTTGGTAATTAATGGAGGTGATGTGGGAGTTGTAGTTTGTGTTGTGAATTACAGACTGTTTGTTTGGATGCTGTACATTAAGCGCATGGATGTTACATATGAGTTATGTTGTCACATTTTGGCCATTACATTACCCAGTTCTTTCAAAAGCGCAGGGTCGTCTTTTTCTAACCGCTTTTAAGCGCTGCACATAGTACAAATCTTAACAAACCAATAACCATTCCTGCCCTCTAGTGGGCAATTCATTTTGTTATTTTTCACTGTTTTTTACTCTTTTATGCCCTCCAGTGGGCATATTTGTATACTGTGCAATTATTCCCATTGCCATCTACTTCTGTGACAAACATGATAACTACTATCACATCATTACATTTACTCTTAGTCTCGTAAGCCACATTCCCACTTATGTTTTACAATCTACTGAATACTACTGTCCGTTCTGTCTATATTTGAAACAAGGGATCATAGTTCATAGCAAAGACCCAATTTTCATAGATGTACATAAAGTTCTTCACTTTGATTAAGACCTGTCGGAGCCATTGTCCTGAAATTTAAGATGTGTCGTGACTCACGGCGTCTTAAAGTTTTTTCTAGATCCCCCCCTCTTTCATGTGGGAGGACTGTTTCCAAGGCATGGAACTTGAGAAGTGTCCAATCTGCATTGTGTAATTGTTCCATGTGTTTGGCCACAGCATTATTACGGTCTTTATTTACTGTCGCTCTCACATGTTCCAGGATTCTTTTCTTTAATTCCTTTTTCGTGCTGCCGATGTATTTGAGTGCACACGGGCATTCTATCACGTATACCACATGAGTACTTACACAGTTTATTAGTTCTTTTATTCTCCATGTTTTGTTGTTCGGCATTGTCACTTCTTTTTTATTCACCGCTATTTGGCACACCTTGCAATGTTGACATTTAATGAAACCTTTTGTTTTCATCCATTGTATGCCTTTCTTTTTCTTGGTGTTGTCTTTGAAATGGCTTTGTATCAGTCTGTCTTTAAGGTTTCTTGATCTTCTATATGTTACCTCCGGGTGCTTGCCCACTATTTTGCTTGTGACAGGGTCTAATTGTAACAATTTCCAATTCTTCCTGATGATTGTCACGATTTGTTTAGATTCCCTCGTATGGTCTAGAATCAATCGTATTTTTTTGTCATCTTTTTTATCGTTAAGTTCAGTGTTTTCCTTTTTGGATGTGAGTATTTCCCTTCTTCTTTTGTTGTTAGCACACAGGTTCAAAAACAGAGGATATAACAAGAAAATCATTGAAAGATGCTGGAGAAGAGCTAACAACAAAAGAAGAAGGGAAATACTCACATCCAAAAAGGAAAACACTGAACTTAACGATAAAAAAGATGACAAAAAAATACGATTGATTCTAGACCATACGAGGGAATCTAAACAAATCGTGACAATCATCAGGAAGAATTGGAAATTGTTACAATTAGACCCTGTCACAAGCAAAATAGTGGGCAAGCACCCGGAGGTAACATATAGAAGATCAAGAAACCTTAAAGACAGACTGATACAAAGCCATTTCAAAGACAACACCAAGAAAAAGAAAGGCATACAATGGATGAAAACAAAAGGTTTCATTAAATGTCAACATTGCAAGGTGTGCCAAATAGCGGTGAATAAAAAAGAAGTGACAATGCCGAACAACAAAACATGGAGAATAAAAGAACTAATAAACTGTGTAAGTACTCATGTGGTATACGTGATAGAATGCCCGTGTGCACTCAAATACATCGGCAGCACGAAAAAGGAATTAAAGAAAAGAATCCTGGAACATGTGAGAGCGACAGTAAATAAAGACCGTAATAATGCTGTGGCCAAACACATGGAACAATTACACAATGCAGATTGGACACTTCTCAAGTTCTATGCCTTGGAAACAGTCCTCCCACATGAAAGAGGGGGGGATCGAGAAAAAACTTTAAGACGCCGTGAGTCACGACACATCTTAAATTTCAGGACAATGGCTCCGACAGGTCTTAATCAAAGTGAAGAACTTTATGTACATCTATGAAAATTGGGTCTTTGCTATGAACTATGATCCCTTGTTTCAAATATAGACAGAACGGACAGTAGTATTCAGTAGATTGTAAAACATAAGTGGGAATGTGGCTTACGAGACTAAGAGTAAATGTAATGATGTGATAGTAGTTATCATGTTTGTCACAGAAGTAGATGGCAATGGGAATAATTGCACAGTATACAAATATGCCCACTGGAGGGCATAAAAGAGTAAAAAACAGTAAAAAATAACAAAATGATTTGCCCACTAGAGGGCAGGAATGGTTATTGGTTTGTTAAGATTTGTACTATGAGCAGCGCTTAAAAGCGGTTAGAAAAAGACGACCCTGCGCTTTTGAAAGAACTGGGTAATGTAATGGCCAAATTGTGACAACATAACTCATATGTAACATCCATGCGCTTAATGTACAGCATCCAAACAAACAGTCTGTAATTCACAACACAAACTACAACTCCCACATCACCTCCATTAATTACCAAGGAAGTGACGTTTTCTTAAATGTTCTCTGGCGACTCCCTACTGATATAGGAGGGGCTCTCTAATGTGTTTTGTATTGACCGTGAGAAAGCTGTGTGTGCGCAGCGAAACGCGTCGGTGCTTTTTTCTGAAAAACTGAATGCCATTTGGTAAATAAAATCCGAAGGAAACTACTACTGACATCGTGAGTGCGTTTTCATTTCTTCTTCTTTGAAGGAGAGTTGGACACAATTAATTAAGGCTGGGCTCAGCCGAGGACAACGCACCGAAGCGAAGTAGCGCCAGGGGTCTGCAAAATCGGAGCCAAACTGGAAACATATATATATATATATACTTTGGTTTGGCATATATATATATATATATATATATATATATATATATATATATATATATATATTCAATAAGAACAAAAATTATTACGCGCTCTCAGAAGTCAGGATTTCACACAGTGTTGGTTTATTGCTGTTACGCGTTTCGGAAGTCCTTGCTCCCTTGCTCACACAACAATACCACAGCCTTCCACCAGTTACATACACAAAGTGTAATGGCCATCGAAACAGGACTGCACAATTCCGTTTTGGCAGACATCTTGAAGTGTGTTAAAGTTAAACAATTTCATTTCTCTTGATGCCATATTTTTAAGCAACTCTTATTTTTTAACATAATGTACATTAAGTCATTATTATCATTCTTTCGCCACAGTGGCGTAATGTGCTGTTCTGTTACGTTACCCCTATTTCTTTCGCCAAGTGGCTATATAAGGGTCAATTGTCTCTGGAGGTTGCTGTTAAAAACATTAAGTGAAAAAAACGTGAACTAAAGTGAATAAATTGTAACGTTACAAAGTGACGTGATCTCTTATTCTATCTTGTTACTGATTCTTCCAGGTGACAGGTTCAATTGCTCATGAAGTGCACGTGATATCTACTCTGAGCTCCCTGATGTCACCTGTTAGAGTAAAACAAACATGAAATTACAATAGAATTCCTCTTCATAGATAAAAACATATTTACAATTACAAGCATTGACCAATAAATGAAGGACATTAAGACATATTAACCCTTAATTACCCCAATACCTGATGAGATCATATTAGAACTAGTCATTATGAACTGCTCTTTTCAGATTTAGGGATCATACAGATGTACTACTAGCTCCTCATGATCATTATGACCATTAGGCTGTCTCGTTTCTAATTCAAGGATCCACTTGGATTCCTTCTTTCGCAATTGTAGCTCTCTGTTGCCCCCTCTCGGGTTCTGGTTCACCTGTTCTATTGCAAAATACGTTAATAAATTGCAATTCGAATTGTGGTGTTGGGCAAAATGTCTCGCGACAGGGTACTGTGGGTCTCTGTTCGTGATAGCCCTTAGGTGCTGCATCACTCTATTCTTTACCATCACCGTCGTGCTCCCCGCATATCTTTTTTGGCATGGACACTCAAGTACATATACTACATGTGTTGAGCTACATGTCAAAAATTGACCGATGGTTTTCTTTTTATTCGTTCCATGAGGGATCTTAAACTCTTTTCTCATCGAGCTATATCTACAAGCTTTACAATGTCCACACGGGAAGAAACCCTCAAGGTTATGCTGGTTCCTATCTCTGTATTCTGTGATATCTCCCCTTGTGATCAAGTCCCTCAAACTACGACTTTTTCTGTATGTTATTGCTGATCTTACACTCAGTTTGGGTCCAACAATAGGGTCACATTTCAAAATATTCCAATTTGTTGAAATTATTTTCTTCACATATTGTGACCCCTTATTGTACGTGAGGATTACTCTAGTGGTTTCATTCTCATTTTCTTCCAATTTCTTCGGTATTAGTGTCTTTTCTCTTGTGACGCTTTCCATTTTCGATAAGGCCCTACCCATAACCCAATTGGGATAACCTCTTTCTCTGAATCTCTGTATCATGTTGTTACTCTCTTGCTTGTAAACATCAGTATTGGAGCAATTTCTCCTTGCTCTTAGCAATTCCCCATAAGGGATACTCCATTTCAGAGTGTCTGGGTGACTACTAAGAGCATGGAGGACACTATTACCCGCAGTTTCCTTCCGGAACAATCTTGTTGTCAGTCGATCTCCTTCTGCTCTCACCTCAACATCTAGATACTCAACCTTATGTCTGTCCTTACAGTGAGTCAACTTAATGTTATAGTTGTTAACATTAAGTTGTTCCACAAATTCTTCAGCTTCTACATCATTGCCACTCCACACCACAAACAGGTCATCTATATATCTTAGCCAAACTTTGGCTTTTTTGAAAGCCTGCCTGTATCGGGGATCTGTTTTAATTTCTTCTTCCCATTTCCCAAGGAACAAATTCGCGAAACTCGGCGCGAAATTTGTACCCATACATGTCCCTGTGGTCTGTTTGTATAACTCACCATTAAACATGAACACATTATTTTCTAGGCATATTCTAATCATATCACCTATCATTTTTGTGTGCTCCAGATACATTATGTTACGCTCTTTTAAATAATACATGCATGCATCAATTCCCTGTTTGTGGGCAATTATGGTGTACAATGCATTCACATCCATTGTCATCAGTAAGTATTCTGATTTCCACTGTATGTCATTAATTTTGTTCAGGAAGTCCTGAGTATCTTTTACATATGACGGGAGGTTTCCTACATATTCCTGCAGAAAATGTTCGACATATTTGGAGACATTTTCATAGACACTACCTATAGATGACACTATAGGTCTCCCTGGCGGTACTAGTGGGTTCTTGTGGATTTTAGGCAGGAAATAAATTATCGGCAATTTTGGGTAGTCTTTCTTCAGAAACACATATTCCTCCCATGATAATAGACCCTCCTCCTGCCATTTGACTAAATTTGACCACATTGTCAAGATGTTATCTCTGTATACTCCCCCATTAGTCCTACAGTAGAATGTTTTGTTTTCCAACTGTCTCATAGCCTCCTCATTGTACATAGTTCTGTCTTGTATGACCACATTACCCCCTTTATCTGCTGGACGTATTATGATGGAGGAATCAGTCGCTAGGGATTCAATTGCTTTTCTTTGTTTGAAATTCAGATTAAAGCCTCCTTCCTTTTCTCTAGAGTGGTGTTTATATTTCAATAGTGACTTGGTTATAACGTCATGAAAGGTATCAACATTGTCATGAGGGAGATTGGGAAAAAATACTGATTTAGGTTTAAAACTCGTCAAGGCAGCTCTACCTGTGGTTATATCCCATGTCTCTATTTCCTCATTACTACTGGATATGTTCATACCATCTCCTTCCCTAAGTAGACTGTGTGCTACTTGGATAGCATTGGCATCCCCTACATTTAGAGAAGGCTGACTAGGGGCTATAAATTCATGCACAGCAGAAGTTCTAGTGTCTGATCTTAATGCATGCCACTTCGCCAGTTTCAGCTTTCTTATAAAGCGAAACATGTCTATTCTGGTCTCACTATAGTTAAATATCTCTGTTGGACAGAACGAGAGTCCCAGGCTTAAAATGTTCTTTTCTGTATTCGTTAGTTCTCTACTTGATAGATTTACTATTGTTTTATTTACCATATCTTTGTCTTCCATTATTGATCGCGTTTCTTGTAGCCCCCGAATCTGGTTCCCATTGGCTCGCGTTCCACTCCTTTTGCTTTTCCTTTGTTTCCTCCTTTGTCTCCGCTGCTTGCTTCGTGCGATCCTCTTCCTGCTCCTCTTGCTTTTCCCCGTGGTCTCCCCCTGGTACCTCTTCCTCTCTGTGCTGGAGGGGGTGAGAATAATCCCGACTGCTGCCCCCTCTTCAGCGCTCGGAATTCGTCTAAATACGTCGGTCTGGATGTTATTATTTCCATTTCTGCATATTTCTGCAGGAATATGTAGGAAAGCTCCCGTCATATGTAAAAGATACTCAGGACTTCCTGAACAAAATTAATGACACCAGAATACTTACTGATGACAATGGATGTGAATGCATTGTACACCATAATTGACCACAAACAGGGAATTTATGCATGCATGTATTATTTAGAAGAGCGTAACATAATGTATCTGGAGCACACAAAAATGATAGGTGATATGATTAGAATATGCCTAGAAAATAATGTGTTCATGTTTAATGGTGAGTTATACAAACAGACCACAGGGACATGTATGGGTACAAATTTCGCGCCGAGTTTCGCGAATTTGTTCCTTGGGAAATGGGAAGAAGAAATTAAAACAGATCCCCGATACAGGCAGGCTTTCAAAAAAGCCAAAGTTTGGCTAAGATATATAGATGACCTGTTTGTGGTGTGGAGTGGCAATGATGTAGAAGCTGAAGAATTTGTGGAACAACTTAATGTTAACAACTATAACATTAAGTTGACTCACTGTAAGGACAGACATAAGGTTGAGTATCTAGATGTTGAGGTGAGAGCAGAAGGAGATCGACTGACAACAAGATTGTTCCGGAAGGAAACTGCGGGTAATAGTGTCCTCCATGCTCTTAGTAGTCACCCAGACACTCTGAAATGGAGTATCCTTTATGGGGAATTGCTAAGAGCAAGGAGAAATTGCTCCAATACTGATGAGTACAAGCAAGAGAGTAACAACATGATACAGAGATTCAGAGAAAGAGGTTATCCCAATTGGGTTATGGATAAGGCCTTATCGAAAATGGAAAGCGTCACAAGAGAAAAGACACTAATACCGAAGAAATTGGAAGAAAATGAGAATGAAACCACTAGAGTAATCCTCACGTACAATAAGGGGTCACAATATGTGAAGAAAATAATTTCAAAAATTGGAATATTTTGAAATGTGACCCTATTGTTGGACCCAAACTGAGTGTAAGACCAGCAATAACATACAGAAAAAGTCGTAGATTCTTGATCACAAGGGGAGATATCACAGAATACAGAGATAGGAACCAGCATAACCTTGAGGGTTTCTTCCCGTGTGGACATTGTAAAGCTTGTAGATATAGCTCGATGAGAAAAGAGTTTAAGATCCCTCATGGAACAAATAAAAAGAAAACCATCGGTCAATTTTTGACATGTAGCTCAACATATTACATGTTGTATATGTACTTGAGTGTCCATGCCAAAAAAGATATGTGGGGAGCACGACGGTGATGGTAAAGAATAGAGTGATGCAGCACCTAAGGGCTATCACGAACAGGGACCCACAGTACCCTGTCGCGAGACATTTTGCCCAACACCACAATTCGAATTGCAATTTATTAACGTATTTTGCAATAGAACAGGTGAACCAGAACCCGAGAGGGGGCAACAGAGAGCTACAATTGCGAAAGAAGGAATCCAAGTGGATCCTTGAATTAGAAACGAGACAGCCTAATGGTCATAATGATCATGAGGAGCTAGTAGTACATCTGTATGATCCCTAAATCTGAAAAGAGCAGTTCATAATGACTAGTTCTAATATGATCTCATCAGTTATTGGAGTAATTAAGGGTTAATATGTCTTAATGTTCTTCATTTATTGGTCAATGCTTGTAATTGTAAATATGTTTTTATCTATGAAGAGGAATTCTATTGTAATTTCATGTTTGTTTTACTCTAACAGGTGACATCAGGGAGCTCAGAGTAGATATCACGTGCACTTCACGAGTAATTGAACCTGTCACCTGGAAGAATCAGTAACAAGATAGAATAAGAGATCACGTCACTTTGTAACGTTACAATTTATTCACTTTAGTTCACGTTTTTTTCACTTAATGTTTTTAACAGCAACCTCCAGAGACAATTGACCCTTATATAGCCACTTGGCGAAAGAAATAGGGGTAACGTAACAGAACAGCACATTACGCCACTGTGGCGAAAGAATGATAATAATGACTTAATGTACATTATGTTAAAAAATAAGAGTTGCTTAAAAATATGGCATCAAGAGAAATGAAATTGTTTAACTTTAAGACACTTCAAGATGTCTGCCAAAACGGAATTGTGCAGTCCTGTTTCGATGGCCATTACACTTTGTGTATGTAACTGGTGGAAGGCTGTGGTATTGTTGTGTGAGCAAGGGAGCAAGGACTTCCGAAACGCGTAACAGCAAGAAACCGACACTGTGTGAAATCCTGACTTCTGAGAGCGCGTAATAATTTCTGTTCTTATTGAATACATATTTCTGGCAGGGCTCTGCCAGTTTCTACGCGCCACCAGACCACGGGCGGTTCCCCTTCAAATGAGCCGTAAGAAATGAAGCATATATATATATATATATATATATATATATATATATATATATATATATATATATATATCACCAAGAAAAGATTCATGTCCGCACTCGCTCAATACAATAAATTGGGTTTATTTAGCAAGAGACTGCAAAACAATCCCCTTCACCTACGCGTTTCGACCAAAGGTCTTGTTCACAGTGTTACCACTAGTCCATCATTACTTTCTAATTTTGTAACCTTCCTGTCCATTTACATATAATGGTGCATTATGGGTGAGGTAGTTTATAATAACAATTGGAAAATAAAACGTTTGTTTCACAGAATAAACAATGCTCAGTTTGTAATCATTGCAGTCACCATGTAAATAGTTCATGATTCCCAATTGTAACTATATTATCCCCATTATTGATTTTGTCGCTTGCCACAATAGGAATTTCCTATTTAACCATTGTATGAGTTAAAAAACGACTTATATTAAAAAAGTAATACATTTATCAGTTATAATGCATTTACTTATTCATTGTAATGTGATCTTTAGTATGGGCTAAGTGCCTAGGGATTCATATTTAGTACCAATTGGTTCAAACTTCTTAGTAATGGCTTAGTGCCTTTACAGTTCATGGTTTTGACACGTTTGCAACAGTTCTGGCTTCAATGGTTTTATTACAGATTTAATCATGTCCCTTTCATATACAGTTCACAGGTGGACGTGCATTTCTTCGTCCATATTTAGTCCCCTCGGCATTTTCGTTTGAAATCTGATAATCAGACGCGACTCCAATCGTCTAAGTTGTTGTTTCCTATTCCCTCCTCTTTCATGTGGAGGGATGGTCGCCAGTCCACTATAGCGAACATCTTTCCATGTTTTTCCTGTATGTTTAGACATATGTTTGGCTATTGCGTAGGACATGTCGCCATTCTGAATAGCTCTGATATGTTCAAGAATCCTTTTGTGTAACGGACAAGTTGTCATTCCAATATAGTTTTTACCACATGCACATGTTAGCATGTATACCACATACGTTGTTTTGCATGTGATAGTATCCTCCACATTGAAGATTTTACCCTGTGGGTCTTTCAAGGATTTCAAAGATTGGCCTATAGTACATGCCTTACATTGATAGCATTTATTAAAGCCACTCTGTTTTGATGTTAACCAGTCCTTTCTCTTTTTCAATTGAAAATGACTTCTCATCAATTTATCTTGTAGTGAGGGAGGTCTCCTATTGGTCATTAGGGGATGTTCTCCAAGTTGTCCACCAATATCAGGGTCCTTCTTGAGGACATTCCAATATTTATTCAATTTTCTTCTCACGTTTTGGCTCTCTTTGCTGTAGGTTGTAATCATCCTGATAGGTTCAGTTAGTTTTTTTGTATCTTCCACTTCTGCTTTGTTGATCAATGTTTCTGTTCTGTTCAAAGCTCTGGCTTTTAGTTCTCCTTTTTTTACATCATTGTAATTATATCCTCTTTTGAGGAATCTCTTGGCAGTTTCTTTGTACTTACAATTCATCTCTTTCATATTACTCGATTTCTTAAATGATACCCCCTTGTTTTTTCCGGAGCCTCTTCTGGTTTTCTTTCGCTTTTTTTCGGATTTGGTTGACCTTTTCCCTTCGCCTTTGTTCTCAGTTGTCCTTGGCCTCTTCCTCTCCCTCGTCCTCTTCCTCTTGATCGTTGTTGGTCCAAATATACCAACTTTACCTCTTCTAAAAAAGGTGTTCTAATTCCAGGAGTTTCTTGATCTTCACCACTACTCCAGTCCGTGTCAGATTCGCTCAATGTTGTATTGGGAGTTTCTGATTGAGGTTGCATCTTCATTCGCTGTTTAAGATTGTCAAATCTTTTAGCGAAGGTTAGTATTTTCCCGCATGAATAATCTTGCTCATCTCTTCTATATTTACGTTCTTTACGTTCTTCTACTTCTGTCTCATGTTTATCCAATGCGGCCTCCATGTCTTTCCAATGTTTTTTTGCCTCATCTTCTTTGCCATGAGATAGTATGAGAGATTCTACCTCAGCTATTTTCTCGCTGTCCTGCACTGGCCGTGCAAAAGCGTGCACCCTCGAGTGAACAAATTGGTGGATAATATATATATATATATACATATATATATTCACTGTAAAAACCAAAGGTTACAGAGTTGGTAAAGTTAGCCTCAGGTTTCAGTTTTTTTATTGTTTTCTTTTAAGGGAAGGGGGCTGCATGGTACAAAACCAAAGAAATTCAACAGATATAGTTATCTGAGCTAAATATACCTTACGCCCCCGCAATGCACCACTGTCGTGATTCCATGCAGGTTTCACTAACCTGTTCAGCCGGGTACAGCAGGAGCGATGAACGTAGCTAATTCTCCCTACCCCCATGCACCCTGTGAGTATATAGCAAACTCCACAGAGGGTATCACCACCAGGGAAGGGGAAAAAAGGGACAAAGGAAACAATAAAGTTGCAGCCGTTCAAAATAATCTGGTAGGTATGTTCGGACTTATGTACGAAGTATAAACCTTCTTGGTCTCTGGGGGTGGACCCTGCAGAGGAAGAAACAAGCAATCATACATAATTCAAGACTTCTAATCAACTGATCAATGCACTATGTGTGTAAGTAACTTACAGTTTACATAGCTGCTTGAGTTCCATAGTAAACATTCAAAACGAGAAAAATAATGCATAAAAGAAAAGAAGCACAGTTCCTGTAGTTAGCAAGACACTCAGGAATGCATAAGTCTAGTCACCATAAGTTCCGCCGGAAATAATGACCTTATTTTCCTTGGTACCTTTGTATTAGGCAAGTAAGAATAGAACAATCAAATTTGTGAGGGAATATCTTGGATATTCAATTTATACCCCAGGAATCAGCAAGACGAAAGTCACTCGCCTCACTACTGTATATGCCTCATGAACATGGATGAACAACAAAAGACATCAGAGGTACTGGCCAGTTTGTAGCAGGCAAAGTTATTCAAAAATAAAGTTAAGAACTAATCCTTTTCGTTCCGAAATTCGGTAGAGCCTCTGCTCTACTAAAGGAAGGATTAGATGAAGGCATATTGGGCCCAAAGGAGTATGAATATATGAACAAGAAAAACCCTCGGACTCCAGTGATATACTTCCTGCCCAAGGTGCATAAAAACTTGCAAAATCCACCCGGAAGACCAATAGTCTCCGGGTGTGATTCTATCCTAGAACCACTAGCTAAATATGTGGATGTTTTTTTAAAACCCTTTCTGAGCGAGGTAAAATCCTACATTAAGGACACAGGGGATTTTATCCTCAAAGTTGAAAACTTGCCGTTTGATGAGAAGAATGAACTCATGGTGGCATTCGACGTTAACTCGTTGTATACCCAGATCCCCCAAGAGGAGGGACTTGAGGCCATAGAGTGCTATTTAGACACCAGACCAAAACCACAAACAGTTCCCACCAAATTTTTAATAGACTTGACCAGTCTGGCATTAAAAAGAAACTTTTTCCGATTCATGGACACTTTCTACGTGCAGGTGAAGGGCACCGCCATGGGGTGTCCTTATGCTCCAGAGATGGCGGTGCTCTTCATGGCCCTGTACGAGGAAAGATTTGTCTATCAAAATAATCCATACAAGAAGCATATTCTAAAATGGTACCGCTACAAAGACGATGTCTGGTGCCATTGGAGCGGGACCCAAGAACATCTGGCCCAGTTCCACGAGTGGTTGAACAATAGGCACCCTGACATCAAATTTAGTATGAATGCAAAAACAACAATTGATGAACAGAATGCAGAATAATGTCTACAATCACCCCAGTACAGAGATCTGGGCCTAAATCCATCGTTTTTTTGCACTCCACACCACCCCAAGTCAGACATGGCTATATGCAAATCAGCCTTGACCCTGTGCCTCATGGGAACAGTCCAGCCCGAACTGCCAAGCCATGTCTTTCCTGGACCGGAATCAAGCACCCAAGGACCGGTTTCTGGCTATCAGCCTTAATCAGCCTGGATAGCTTTACTCCAGTGGTGTGGAGAGCATGGGACTCACGTCTGAGCATACCCATCCCACTCGGGGTGACAAATGCAAAAACAACAATTGATGAACAGAATGCAGAATAATGTCTACATTCACCCCAGTACAGAGATCTGGTTCTAAATCCATCGTTTTTTTGCACTCCACACCACCCCAAGTCAGACATGGCTATATGCAAATCAGCCTTGACCCTGTGCCTCATGGGAACAGTCCAGCCCGAACTGCCAAGCCATGTCTTTCCTGGACCGGAATCAAGCACCCAAGGACCGGTTTCTGGCTATCAGCCTTCATCAGCCTGGATAGCTTTACTCCAGTGGTGTGGAGAGCATGGGACTCACGTCTGAGCATACCCATCCCACTCGCGGTGACAAATGCAAAAACAACAATTGATGAACAGAATGCAGAATAATGTCTACATTCACCCCAGTACAGAGATCTGGGCCTAAATCCATCGTTTTTTTGCACTCCACACCACCCCAAGTCAGACATGGCTATATGCAAATCAGCCTTGACCCTGTGCCTCATGGGAACAGTCCAGCCCGAACTGCCAAGCCATGTCTTTCCTGGACCGGAATCAAGCACCCAAGGACCGGTTTCTGGCTATCAGCCTTCATCAGCCTGGATAGCTTTACTCCAGTGGTGTGGAGAGCATGGGACTCACGTCTGAGCATACCCATCCCACTCGGGGTGACAAATGCAAAAACAACAATTGATGAACAGAATGCAGAATAATGTCTACATTCACCCCAGTACAGAGATCTGGGCCTAAATCCATTTGTTTTTTTGCACTCCACACCTGTGCACTCCAAAACTGTGTTTTTTGCAATTTCACCCGAGTGGGCTGGGGATGCTCAGACGTGAGTACCAGGCTCTCCACACCACTGGAGTCAAGCTATCCAGGCTGATGAAGGCTGATAGCCAGAAACCGGTCCTTGGATGCTTGATTCCGGTCTGGGAAAGACATGGCTTGGTAGTTCGGACTGGACTGTTCCCATGAGGCACAGGGTCAGAGCTGATTTGCATATAGCCAGTGTCTAACCCAGGGTGGTGTGGAGTGCAAAAAAACGATGGATTTAGGCCCAGATCCTTGTACTGGGGTGAATGTATGACATTGTTCTACATTCTGTCCATCAACTGTGTTTTTTGCAATCAAATTTAGTATGGCACACAGCAACACCCGCCTAACTTTCCTGGACGTTGAGGTCTTTACCAACAACAACGAACTGGACACTACACTACACCGAAAACAGACCGATAAAAATACCATTTTACACTATCAAAGTTTCCACCCACAGAGTCTAAAAGAAAACCTTCCGTACAGCCAACTATTGAGAATTCGGCGCAACTGTTCCAGAAAAGAAGACTACCTAACACATGCTGAAATCCTCTGTGAGCAACTTAAAGCGAGGGGCTACCCTAAAAAGATGCTAAAACACGCTACCAAACGCACGTGGTTTACCCCCAGAGAGGTATTACTAACAAAAAAAAAAAAAAAAAAAAACATTGAACAGCTGGTATGTGTCTCCACATATGGTCCCCTGACAAATCGATTCAAATCAATAGTTTTAAAGAATTGGCACATGTTGTCAAACCTTGAAACTCCATTTGCAAAACCCCTATTTGCTTTGAAAAAGAACAAAAACCTGGGTCAACAACTAATAAGAGCTGATTTAGGTGTTTCAACAGTCAAAAGGGATCTTCGCACATTATGGAATTTGAGTCCAGTACAGGGCCACCATAAATGTGGCACCTGTCTATCATGTGCAAGCACGATTGAAGGGACAAAGTTTGAACACAACTCCATTAGATGGAGTCATAATGAATTCACAAATTGTAAAAGTAAAAATATTGTCTACGTAATAGTTTGTCCTTGTGACAAAATATACATAGGTAAGACAAACCAGCAAATTACACAGAGACTGGCACAACATCGCTCCAGAATAAAGCAGAAAGTGCTGACCGCGCCGATGGTTCAGCATTTCATAGAGAAAATTCACACTGAAAAAGATCTACGTTTGTCTGTGCTATCTGGAATAAAAATCCCCCCAAGAGGAGGAGATGTGGAAATGCTCTTACTCAGGAGAGAAGCATATTTAATTGCAAAGTTCAACTGCGTGACTACAGGACTGAACGAGCAATTCGAAATTTGAGCAAGCGATCTGAATGCCTACTGGTGTCCGCTGTAATAAAGACTGACTCACTAAATTTGCTCCAGGACTACATCACCCACAACCCCCAGATCACATCACACAAGTATAACAGAAGAAGTCATGTGACCAACTTTCACTAAACACCAGTTCCACATTAAAGCAGGCAGGAGAAACACGAGCATGAAGGATTCTTAAAAGGTAAGGGTCCCCACCCGCGGAGCACATGAGGTGCACCCATAGTAAATCTCCTAAAAACATTCCCGTTTTATTGTTGCAGTTAAACGTGAGAGAAATCAGAACAGTGCCAAAGGCGGCGCCGCACGCCTGAAAGCAACAGCGGCGGGCCTGTGGATTAAATCCCCAAGTAAGTAATCTTAAACAGGGATTCCAACATAAAGCCTTCTAACATAAGACCGTATAATTGAGGAATCTCCCCTCCTTTCATTAACACAGACCCTTCCTCCGCTGCCCAGAGAAACAGTAATAAAAAGAATAACAGACTCCCCATCTAAACACACCGAAGACTTTGGAGAAATGTAAGTCCTGTTGCTTCTTAAATCACTATGACAGTCAGTTATCTGTATAAACACACACAATGTAAATAATCAGTGCCCCTTACCCCTGCAGAACTTCTTTTAATCCAGGAGCCCCGAGCAAGACAGAAACATAATACAGCTCGTAAAGGTAATACACAGTGCAAACGGCTCACAAGACAGAATTAATGTAAATGCAAGGTCCCATTCTGAAAATTGTCCCCTACTGTTTTCAAAGGTTCCCAACTAACACAAACCCTGAAGAAAAGCCTGGCGAACAAGGCACAGGCTGGGAAACGCGTCGGCTTCTTTATACTTTCATTCCAGCATATGAACATTTAATGCGCTAAGGGTTAACATCTGAATGTTTTGAATTTCCACTCTAATGTTCATGAAAAACGTACCCCCTGGCGCAACCAGTCCATAATCAGTTACAAGTCATACAATAACGGTCTGGTGGTAAAAATTGTTAGTAGGGTCCATTTCCAATTGTGTGCATAATATTTGTAAATATGTACAGTAATGTATAGTCATTGTCTAACTGTTTGTTTGGTTGTTTTTTGTAAAATGTGTACATAAAAATCAGGCTTTAGTGTTTGACAAAGCAAACCCTCGTACTAATATACCTGTTGATCCAAGTGAAATAATTTGGAATTTTGGGTTATAAATAAATTACGACACCCACGAATTAAACGTAGGTTGTCATCTGCTCAAATAAAAATAAGTAGCAGAAACAAACAGCGACTGGGTTCCCTTTTTTGATCTACTAACAGTATCCAGCACGGGTAGAATACGCGCTCAGGCTGCGCACAATGCACCTTACCTTGAGGCTGGCAATCTAAGCGATTATTTGTGGCTTAAAGCAAAAGGATATGGCCACGCCCACCTCAGATCCCAGTGCGTTCAATGCGCGATCGAGGAAGGGCCCAGTACATTGTCAGGAGGCGCACCCAATGTGCGATGGTCAAGGAGGCAAGAAAACGGTTCCAAAAAGGGGGTGACTGTGAAACAATCCAAGGCGTCTTAGAACTGCACGATCACAGCTTACTCCGGATGTCAGGTGACACGCACCGGACTGTGCATTAGGAGGAGTTTAAGTGTAGAAAAGAGGGAAGAGAGAAAGGACATCGCCCCTAAGCATTCTGGGCGATGTAGTGTTTTCTTCACACTCACACATTCCTCTTATGCTAGTTTAACCCAGGGTGAAACGTGACAACCACTTATGACATCACTAATGACATGATCCGTGGCACCACTGATGACATCTCAAATGACTTCACTGATGACATCATCCAGTAAGTGTAAGCTCTTTCTAAGAGTTTATGTTTGTTAAACATAAATAATCATCTGCAAAAGTTACATTAATATACTAGGTTAACAACTAATGAGTGATACTATTTCGAAAATATATTATGTAAGTGGCTGTTCGACTGTGTGTATCCAAGTGGCGGGTTTCTGAGTGGCTGTATAGGTGTATGAGTGGGTGTGTGATTAGCTGTATGTGTTTATAAGTGGGTGTGTAAGTAGCTGTGTGGGTAACTGAGTGGATGTGTGAACGGCTATATTGGTGAGTGAGTGGGTATGTCAGTGGCTGTATGCGTGACTGAGTGACTGTGTCAGGGGCTGTACGGGTAAGTGTGTGGGTACCTGAATGACTGTATGAGTGAGTGACTGGGTGTGTAAGTGGCTATATGGGTGACTAAGTGGCTGTTTGAGTGGGTGTTTGGTTAAGTTAGTTGGTGTGTGAGTGCCTGTATTCGAGAAAGTTTCTCTAAGTGAATGACTGTATGGGTGAGTGAGAAGAGTTTGGAGTGCTGGTATGGATGGCTGAATGGGTATGTAAGTGTTTGTGTAGATTTGTGAGTGAGTGTGTCTGAGTGCTTAGATTGGGTGAGTGAGTGGCTGTGTTGATAGGCTGTATGGGTGAGTAATTGGATATGTGAGGGCCTGTAAATGTGAAGGTGTATGAGTAGCTGTATGGGTGTGTGTATGGCTGTGTGAGTAGCTGTTTGAATGAGTGAAGGGGTATGTAAGTGCCTGAATGGGTGCATGAGTGGGTGTGTGAATGGCTCTAGGTTTGAGTGAGTGGCTCTTTGAGTACATGTATGAGTCTGTGAATGGGTATGGGAGAGGGTGTATAGGGGTGTGAGAGAGGTTGTGTGAATAATATCATCAGTGATGTCATGAGTGATATCATTTGAAATGTCATGAGTGATATCACTGACCATGTCATGAGTGACGTAACATATGAGGTCATCAGCAGTGCATTGTGGGGGCATACGTTATAGCTATAACCTTTGGTTTTTCATATATATATATATATATATATATATATATATATATATATATATATATATATATATATATATATTACCTACTGGCGGTCGCCAGTAGGTATATAAAAGTTAGGATTTTTTCTCTATGGGATTTTTGAAAATTCTATGTCGAATAACTTTGGCGTTTGAGGATGGAATTGGCTGACATTTTCAGGAAAATTTAACATTTTGTTTCTGAGCAGCCCCTGAAAATTTGGGGGGGGGTTCGTCAAGGGGGGGCTGAGAAAAAAGGGGGGTCCCAAAACGCGTTTTTGCCATGTTAATTTCCATAGGGCGGTTGGCCTCACTTTTAGCCCGAACGGCTGAATGGATTTGCACGAAACTTGGCAAAATTGTAGGGACTGTTAGCCCGATGTGCCTTTGCTAGGTCTCAATATATGTGCTCCAGTGGATTTTGAGAAATTAACGTTCAAAAAAATATATATATCTGTAAGCGCGCTCCGGGTAGCGCTCCGGTTCGCGTACTTGACGCGTAACGGAACTTCGCGAAGCGAAGCTGATTGGCTTTTCGGTGTCTGTCAACATTCTAAACAGTCCGGAGCGGCCGCCATCTTGTCTCTCGGTAGGATCGAGAGACTAGAGGAGGCCAAAACAAAGGGGAAATGACCATAAGGGGGCATAGTAGATCCTCCCTGACCCCCTAGGTTTGATGTGGAGGCTTTAAAAGGGCCCCGCGGGGCAAAAAAAATAATAATTTTTTTTGGGTTTTTTTTTGGGGGGGAGCGCCCGGTACGCGCACCGGGAAGCGGTCTGGGGAGCGTACTATAAGGAAAAAAGAATGATAGACTATGATATTTTGAAATATTGTATGTTTATTGATTGTTCTTCTTGTTGGTTTTTTTTGTTTTTTTTAATTTATTTATTTATTTTGGTTGTACTTCATGAATTAGATATAACAATGAATAATGTCTCAAACAATTTTTAATTATTAAATAAAAATGTATTGGTCAGAATTTTCATAGTTCAATAAAACTTCCAGTATTACATCATCTGGAATCTCCTCAAACATGCATTTTTCTATGTCTTGTAAGCATTCAATAAATTGTTCATCCAAAGACTGATCCATAAAATCTTCATCTAAAAATTCTTTTTTTTAAATCTCCTCAGATGTAATGTCGAAGGAAACATTGATATTTTCGTGGTCCCCTTCCATTTTTTTGCTGTAAATTGCATAAAAAATAACTATATCAGAAGAGTTAGGGCACTGTTGGGTTTAAGTTCAGACAGGTAGTTTGGATTTTTTAACAGTGAATTTATCTTTGGGCAGTGTATGGTATCAGACTGGAAGTAGAAATATAAAAAAGTGTATGTGATTAAGCCTAAGTAAATTCATAATTATACAAGACAAGCCTAAATCCATCCATAACTATAACAGAGAAGTCTATCTAAATCTATAACTATTACAGAGGGATAGTATAAAACTATTAGAAAAAGTCTTCCAAATTAACTTAAAGTGCACAATATACTTCAGTTTTCAAAATAACAACTTACCTTTCAAAAAGCAGTTTAAGTTCTCAGTGAAAATTTTCTTGAAATCTATTTCAGGCGGTGGTAGTCAAAATGGCTGTGTTTCTCTCTCTTTCTTTATATATATTCAGGTACATAACCAATCAAATGTCAGGTAAAAAAAGTAGAAAATGAAAGTAACATTTTAATTGGTTGTCAATTCCAACACTTCAGATGTGTTTTGTGAAGTAATTTACCTCAGGGTATTTAGAGAGGTCTACAGGCTAAATGGCTAAATGGAATTTCAATCAAATTTGTGAAAATGGTAGGGATTGGTATGTAGTATGAGCTAATCTATATTTGGTGAAAGTGTCTCCAGTCGTTTTTCTGTAAATTACTTTCCCACCTTTTTTTAAATGAGCGCTTCCCGGTGAGCGCCCCGGTACGCGAACCGGCAGCGTTACGGGAGTCCTCCATTTTGTATTACGGTAGAATTGAGATACAAGATGGAGGGCAAAAAATGTTCAGAATGGGTAGAAGGGGGCACGGTAGACGTATCCTGACCCCCTAGGTTTTCTGAGGGTGGCTGAGGAGGTCCATATGTGCGAAAAAAAACATTTTTTTTAAATTTTCGCGCGGTTAGCGTCCGGTGCGCGTACCGGGTAGCGCTCCAGGAAGCGTAAATTGTGAAAATTAGTAAAAAAAATTTACATTTAAAATGTGTTTATGGTGATCATAGTTAGGGTAGTTCTGAGAAGAGCTTTTGGGTTTATGGTAGATTTAGGTACTTATAAGTAGGTACCAATGCACAGTCTTAAATTCAGAATGAAAATTCTGTTCCCCTCATCTGAGAAGTGAACTCCATCTCCTCTGTAGATATCTTGCATGTAGTAACGCAAGTTATTGTTGTACATGGAGCCCATTCCATGGTCTCTCATGTAAGCTGAAACAGACTTATTTACATGCTTCCTCGATTTCTCAATTTGTGGACAAAATTGGTTCGACCACCTCCATTTCTGTCTTTGGCATATATTTGAATATACCAAGGCAGTTTGAGGAAAAAGTGCCATCAATTGGTCAAAGGTGTCCTTTAAAAGCATTTCCAGACCTACCCCAGTCAAAGTGCCCAAGTCATTACCTCCACAGTGCACAATTAACAGGTCAGGTTTTGGCAAATGCAAATAGGTTTTCACCAATGGTATCAATTGGTGACATTTTAATCCTCTGTGGCCAATCCACTTAATTTCCACATTTTGTAAATTGAGGTTAGGTAAATTTCTGTTATCAGCATATCTTTGAGCCCAGTAGATGTAACTATGTCCAACAATCCAGACAGAAAACATGGTGAGAGAAGGTTCTGCTGCAGTCAGATGAAGTGTGGCAATGAAATGGCAGTTGAAAAAAAATAAGAGTTTAAAATGAAAAAAACTGTGGAGTTTCTGTGTTAATGAAGCAGTAGCAGTGATTGGTGGATTTTGATTGCTGAAAACAGAAAGTTAGGGTGCATGGATGAGTTCTTTGAAAGATGTAATTTGAATGGTCAAGAAAAACTCATTTAATGAAAGATTGCACTGGATATGCAGGTGTACTGAGAGTTCAGAGTTCAATTGAAACATTGTTGTGTGAACTTTCAAACACCAGAGGTCTTTCAGGAGGTGGTTGCTATGGAAAAAAGGCAGAAAGGGCAGAAGGGGGAAGGGTGTTGATTTGATGACATGAGAGATATGTGTGATGAATTACAGCATTTCTGTGGCATTGTTGCTTGCAGACTCTGGAGTGCATACCTTTTGCTCTGCTAAAGACAAATTGGTGTGTGTCTGAGACTGTTTTGAAACTCATAAAGTATTTGCTAAGGTGAGAAAAGATTCATTTAATTTATATAGAGAATAGAATGCTTAGGGAGAAAGTTGTGTATTTAAAATGTTGCTTTGTGTCAAGTGTTTTACAAATAGATTTTGTTTCTTTGAGTTACATAGCCATGTTAAAAGTGACGCAAAAATAGTGCAAGGGTCTTACAAAAATGCTTTCATGTGTCTTAGGGCATTTTAACTCACTTCCCCATGAATGTAGGAATATAATTGCTTTACAAGATGTGTTTAAAAACGTTTTTTGAAATCAATTAGGTTTCTTGATATGTACTGCTAGAGTTTCATAGGTTGCTTGGGGCATATTTACAAGGCTTTTGAGTTCCTTTGATGTAAATTTTTCCCATTTTATTTTAAGACATTTCCTTGTGGTGCAAGGTCCTTGTAAATACGCCCCCATGTGTGCTTGGCAAATTTAGATTTTGATTCTTTGAGTTACATAGCCATGTTAAAAGTGACGCAAAAATTGTGCAAGGGCCCTAAAAAACGCTTTCATGTGTCTTAGGGCATTTTAAGTCATTTCCCGATGAATGTAGGTATATAATTGATTTAGATGATGTGTTTAAAAACGTTTTTTGAAATCAATTAGGTTTCTGGATATGTAGTGCTAGAGTTTCATAGGTTGCTTGGGGCATATTTATAAGGCCTTTGAGTCTCTCTGATGTTATTTTTCCCATTTAAATTTAAGACCTTTCCCCGTGGTGCAAGGTCCTTGTAAATACGCCCCCATCTGTGCTTGGCAAATTTAGATTTTGATTCTTTGAGTTACATAGCCATGTTAAAAGTGACCCAAAAATGGTGCAAGGGCCTTAACAAAACGCTTTCATGTGTCTTAGGGCATTTGAAGTCATTTCCCCTTGAATGTAGGTATATAATTGAATTAGATGATGTGTTTAAAAACGTTTTTTGAAATCAATTAGGGTTCTTGATATGTAGTGCTACAGTTTCATAGGTTGCTTGGGGTATATTTAAAAGGCATTTGAGTCCCTTTGATGTTATTTTCCCCATTTTAATTAAAGACATTTCCCCGTGGTGGAAGGTCCTTGTAAATACACCCCCATGTGTGCTTGGCAAATTTAGATTTTGATTCTTTGAGTTACATAGCCATGTTCCATACAGTGCTCACCTTCTGCGTAGTCTTTGATATGCTAGTATCCATCAGCACTATGAGATACCTAAGCAAAGGAAACACAGGTGATGTGATTGTGAAATGAGGAAAAGAAATTCCACATTTTTCAATTACATCACCTGTGTTTCCTAACTTTACGAATGACATTGTGCAGATGAGGTTTAGGCCTGTCCACGGACACAGAAGAGGTCTGGCCTTTGTTCAAGAGTGAAGTGGACATGACTCACTTCATTGGTAGGCCTGCACATGTATTATCTCCTCTGTACTCTTCAACAAGCCTAAATTTCATCTGCAACCCTGAGTAGGCCTCACCTCAAACAAACCTCTGGATAGGCCACACCTTATCGTCATCCTGAATCAATCATTTAAAATGTTAGGGACAGATTTATGATAGGTGTGTGCCTCTTTTGCGCCGCTGTGCGTCACTTTTGTGACGCAGCGGCGGTGCATAAGATTTGCTATGTTGCGACATATTTACAACTTGATGCATCTAGGCAGATGTGTCATGCTGTAAAGTCCTGTGCCACATGAAACCAATGCAGCAGTGATGCAAAAGATGCACCATGTTGCAAGACAGGCCTCACTTCATCTCCAACAACATACTGTCCGTTTAAACTGTAAACATTTAGGAATGTGTAGGGGGCATGGAGAAGCTGAATCTTCTGTAAATGTCAAAATTGTTGTATACAGTGCTCAACTTCTGTGTACTCTTTGATATGCTAGACTCCATGTGCACAATGAGATACCTAAGCAAAGGAAACACAGGTGATGTGATTGTGAAATGAGGAAAAGAAATTCCACATTTTTCAATTACATCACCTGTGTTTCCTAACTTTACGAATCACATTGTGCAGATGAGGTTTAGGCCTGTTCACGGACACAGAAGAGGTCTGACCTTTGTTCAAGAGTGCAGTGGACATGACTCACTTCATTGGTAGGCCTGCACATGTATTATCTCCTCTGTATTCTTCAACAAGCCTAAATGTCATCTGCAACCCTGAGTAGGCCTCACCTCAAACAAACCTCTGGATAGGCCACACCTTATCGTCATCCTGAATCAATCATTTAAAATGTTAGGGACAGATTTATGATAGCTGTGTGCCTCATTTGCGCCGCTGTGCGTCACTTTTGTGACGTAACGGCGGCGCAAAAGATGCGCTATGTTGCGACATATTTACAACTTGATGCATCTAGGCAGATGTGTCATGCTGTAAAGTCCTGTGCCACATGAAACCTGCGTCAGGTTTCATATAGGCGTTTTGTTGCAGGGTGGGCATTCATTTGCATGAAAGCCCTGTAAAACTAACACAGTGAAATTTAGAAGATTTCACTGAGTCAGCTATATAGCATTGCTGAATCAAATCCTTACGACTGTTTGAAACAGGCATAAGGAGTAATGCACCATGCAATGTGTGGCTTGCTCCTGTGCATTGCAGTAGACATGTCGCGCTTACAACGTGATTCCTGCAATGTGCTGCTTTTGCGGCACAGATGCGTGACGTATCTGTGCTGTTTTTGCTCAATGGTGCTCCACATTGTAAATGCGGCACACCATGGGTGGCAGAGCAGCGGTGCACGTTAACTGGTGCATCCCTGGGGATGCGCCAGTTAACATAAATCTGCCCCTTTACATTTAAGTATGAGCAGGGGACACAGAGTCGGTGAGGCTTATCCAAGGTTAAGAAGAGATGAGTCCTGTTCACTGAAAACTTGGACATAGGCCTCAACTCCTCAGCATCGCTGGACATGGCTAAATAATAGCTGCAAAATGTTACTCTTCTTAAACAATTTTACTATTATAGTCTCTGAGATTTGTCTCTTACTCTGCAACATCTCATTGTTGTTCTCTTTCTTTAAAGATAACGACAACATCAACCATGAGTGATAATGAGCAATCAGTTGATCTCGATCTTATCATTGAACTTGTCATTGAAATGTCAGTGGAATTAGATCCCTTGGATGATTTAAATCCTGAGGATGATGAAGAACATGACGAGGATGCCGATTTGTCAGAATTGTATGACATAGGGTGGGAAGCTGACCTGCTTGAGCCTATGGAACTATAAACATTTATTTTTAAAAGTTACTGGAAATGAAAAGTAAAAATGTAAACCGTTTCATTTAAAATTAAACACAACTTCAAAAACAGGTTTTGTGTAGTGTCTTTAATAAAATAGTCAAATATGCTCATAAAATTAGTTCAGATTCACATATAAAACAGCACAGGTCAAATGTAGAAGCATTCCATTTATTTGCTACTATTTGTGAATACTAAATTTGCCAATGCACTAAAAATGATTCTATGTAAAAATGACAAGTAGTGTGTTAAATTTTTGACGACTGTTATTGATTTACTGTTTGCTAATAGTGGTTAATAACATTTTTTATTATATTTTACCACAGATTCAACTGCAGATCATTTCAAAATTAAAGAATGCCTTCGAAGGACAGAAGGCGAAAGGCTACCAAACATCAAAGACAGCAGCTTAATAAATTGTTGCAGCAGTCCTCTACAATAAAAACTCGTCAAGTCACCAAGAAAGGTCCGGATAAGACAACGAAATCATTCATAGGAAACATTTGTAGAAAAAAAGTAGTACTACAGAAAATGTTTTAGTCCAGAAAAAGAGAAGCAATTTAAACGGAAAGGAAAGGCCAATCAAAAATGTTACTGCTAGAGCAGGAGATAACTCTGTGCATGGTAGTAGAAGGAAAAATCAGTTTAGGGACATTCGTAGACGAATGTTCCGCAACAGGATAATTGGCAATTTGTTAAAAAATATTAAGAAAGGTCAACAGAAAGTGGTTTTTTATAAGAGAAAAAAAAAGTTGAGAAAGTTATTGATCAGGCATTTGAAATTAAGCGAAAGTTATTTATTTTGATAATCAATAGAATTAGGAAGCTAAACAAGGCAATTTATGATTTCAAAAGAAATAGTAGATGGAAGAGAACAGTTAATTGTAGTAATTTTTATGAAGTTTTTTCAGGAGAATGGATGCATAGTTCAAGTTGTGAGGCATTTTTTAATGAGGAGAGTTATTTCCAGGATAATGATTTGGTGCATGCAGTTGACACCAGTGGTCGAGCTTATGAGGTGAAAGATGGTTGTCCAGTTGAAAAAGAAAAACTTGTGACAACAGAGGCAGAAGAGGTGTTAGGTAATGAGGTTTTAGGAAGACGTCCTAAGGGACCTGTGTACACCTGGAAGTGTAGTAGTATTTGCAGTGTGCGACAGGATTCCATCAATTTGCTTTGTGATTTTGTACGGACATTTAATAAGAAAAGTTTGAAGCAGAAAATGATGTTGTTGCAAGAATTAGATCCTTGCAGAGTGAGAGAAGTGACAGGTTTGCATGGTCATTCACTGGCTTGTCTTTCCAGGAGAGTATGCCAGAGTGTTTTTCATCATTTCAGGATGCTAGCAGTGCATCATATTAAAGTGAGGAAATTAGTTAGAATGTTGTATTATGCTAAGAGTCCAGCAATTATGCTTAAACAATTATGCACTGCTCTTTTGCATGGTTCTTAAATAGATGTGAAGAATATTTGTGAAGAAATTGAGTTTTGTTTCTTTGGAAGTAAAGAGGAGAATGTTGAAATTGACCCAGAAGAAGAGGGTAATGTGGAAGATAGTGTACAGGTTTCCAGTACAGATAATTTTCAGAAGGAAATTGCCACGTTTCAGGTGAAATCAAGTGAGAGGCCTAATTTCACTTGTGTGTGTTGTCGACGCACTTATTATAAGAATCAGACTAAGTTAGTGGATTTATATGCGAAAAGGGAAAGGGAAAATAATAGTGAATGGAAGGATTTCGCAACATACTTGATGGTAGAAAATTGTTTTGATTTGGGATTGGATCAACGTGTGTGTACTTATTGTTGTAACAAATTAAATCAAAACCGGATGCCTGCTAGAGCGGTTCATAATAATCTGGAATTGGTTGAGATTCCTTCTGAATTGAAGGATTTAAATACTTATGAATCTATTTTGATTCAAAGTATCCATCCCTTTCAGGCTATTGTAAGAATGGAGCCAAAGACAGGGAAATTGCCTCCATCAGATTTACAGAGAGGATTAAAGGGAAGAGTTGTTTATTTGCCTCTAGATTTGAAGAAAACATTAATACAATTGGAGTAGAAAAAGTGGAAGAGGAACCTCTGGTTATCTTAGTTAATGGGGTTCCGACAAAGAGTAAGAAAATATGGCAAGATTTAGTGGATGTTAGGAAAGTCAGAAAGGCAACATTGTATTTGAAAAAAAACAATAAGTACTATAAGAATGTATATGTTGCAGAAGAGGAAGTAAGTGAAGAAGAGGATAGTGATTTGTGTGCTGGTCAAATTGAGAAAGTAGAACCCTCTAAAAGTGAAGAAATATATGAACATTATAGTGTTCATCCTTTGCATTCCAAGGAAGTCATGGGGAATGCTATTGAGTTGTTTCAAATGAAACAAGCCAAAGGGAGTCCCATTAGTGTTTGGGAGGAAAGTTTGGAAGCTCGGTGTTTCCCACAGCTATTTCCAACAGGTCAAGGAGGAAGATATGATGAGCGACCTCATCAAATTCCTGCTTCTGAATACCAGACTTTACGATTGTATGCAGAAGATCCTAGGTTTCGACAATGCATTCCCTATTTGTTTCATCTCCTGTTTGAAAGCGATCTGTCTGGACTGTCATGTGCAGTGAACCACATCTTGAAAAGTGGTATACAGATGCAAAACATCTCGGCAAGTGACTTTATGGATAAAGTCAATGTGCAAGACAGTATTTTGGATTCTCACCTGATTAATCTCATGGCGTTTCAGCGTGGTACTAATGAGTACTGGTACCGTCGTCATGGTGATTTAAAATGTATGCTGAGGAACTTAGGAACTCCCACATGGTTCCTCACTCTCAGCTGTGCCGAGTATGGCTGGGAAGACTTACTTGAATTTCTACGAGAGGCAAATGGAAACATTGAAAATATCGAATTCAAGACACCCGGAGAACTGTGCTCTCTGGATCCAGTGAATGTATGCAGGTACTTCAATCATAGATTTGAAGCTATGATGTCTTTCATCATGAACAATAAAAATCCACCTCTTGGAGAGGTGTTGGATTTCTTCTGGAGAAAGGAGTACCAAGCAAGAGGTGCTCCTCATATACATATGCTGCTGTGGATCAAGGATGCACCTAAATTTGGAACAGATCCAGAAGACTTAGTGATGAGTTTCATAGAACAGTATTCTACATGTGCTGTTCCAAACGCAAAGGAAGACAAAAGCCTAAGAGAACAAGTTTTACGCTTCCAAAGCCATCGTTGTGGAAAGTACTGTCGTCGTAAATTCAGAAACAAGGACAAGTTCTACACCAAATGTCGTTTCGCCTTTCCACGACTGGTGATTTCTAAAGGAAGAGTGAACAGTTTGATGTCTTCGCTGCGACATAATGTGATGAAGAAATCACCTAAAAACACATACAATTTGAAAAGGAACGAAGAGTCCAAGTACATCAACGACTACAACCCAGTGATTTTGTCCATGTGGAATGCTAACATGGATATACAGTTTGTGGCTGATAACTGTATGGCTGTGGCTCGGTATGTGACATCTTACATCACCAAAAAAGAAAAGACAGAATTGAAGGATATGTGGGAGGACATTTCCCATGAAAAGAGCCTCAGTAAGAAGTTGTACAGTTTCAGTCTGAAGATGTCACATCGAGAAATTGGAGCTTACGAATGTTCTGACCGGTTGTCTTCAGCAAGTCTCTATGCCAAATCCAGGAGTATCGTTTGGGCGAGTCTTGGTCTTGCTGCAACACGTAATCGAGTTCTGAAACCTGTGCGGGAAATTGAGTATTTGGCGGAAAAGGAGCCAAACAGTACCGATATTTTGAAGACCAACATGTTGGATACATATTATCCAAATAGAAGCAGTCACCTCGAGAATGTTTGTCTGTATGAGGTTCTACAAAATTACATATTCAAGAGGAACATCAAAGAAGATATTGATAAAGGAGTGTATGCTGTAATTGGAAGTGAGGGATGTCTGGTCAAGCAAAGAAAATGCCACTTGGTAAACCATCGAAAATTGAGTGGCGAATCTCCTGAAAAAAAAGAGTTTTTCTATTTAGCACTTTTGCAACTTTTCAAGCCTTGGCGTGCAGAAGAGGAACTGCTTGGAGATTTCCTCTGTTACGAAGACTCTTTCAATGCCGCCAAGGAGACCATAGAATGTCCTGTTTTTCCCAAATATCTAGAAATGTTGAATGCGGAAATCGAGCAGGAAGCAACGATTGCAGCCGAGATTGCTAGAGACAGTTCTCAGGACAGTCAGAGTTCTGTTTCATTGAGTCAGGATCCACTAGGAGGACCAGTTATCGAAAATGAAGCTGCCACTGCCATGATTGAAGTGGAAAGAGCCATGGCACATGCTCAGGAGGATGCGGTTAACTTAGAAGACTTGGAAAGACAACTCAACGTTGAGCAGAGGAAAATATATGATGAAGTTACCAACCAAATTGATCATGGATTAAGTCATGAGAAGAAAGAGTGCTCATGTACGTCGTTGAAGCCTGTCCGACTGTACGTGAGTGGAGAAGCGGGAACTGGAAAAAGTTTCCTCATTAAAGCAATTTCATGTTATTTGCAGAAAAGTACTGAGTCATCGCTGTCTTGTGTTGTCACCGCTCCAACTGGACTGGCAGCACATATCATTAAAGGTATTACTTTGCATCGTCTACTGATGCTGCCAGTGGAGCATGATAACAAATTACAATACCACAAGTTATCTGGAGATGCTTGTTGTGAAGTTTCAAGAGTCTTGAAGAAAATGAAACTTCTTATCATTGACGAAGTAAGCATGGCTTCCAATCTCATGCTTGCCTTTGTGCATTTGAGAATGCAAGAAGTTCTCAAAACAGAGTATGATGTGTTATTTGGTGGCAAACACATCATTGTTTTCGGTGATCTTCTGCAGCTGACACCAGTGAAAGGACAACCTGTGTTCAAAATGCTCAAGCATGAAGATACCAGGAAGTGCCTAGGGAGCATTGGCAACGTTAATATATGGTTAAACTTCAATTATGCTGAACTGCGTGAAAATATGCGTCAGGCGAAGGATGAAGATTACAAGAATATTCTACAAGATGTTAGAATCGGAAAAGTGACCGAGCATGGGAAAGAAGCTTTACATGCACGATTACTGTCAAATTTGTATCCAGAACAAGACATTGTGCCTGAGAATATTTTTCAGAAAATTACTGAGAAGAAATCTGGAATATGTTTGATGCCAACTCTTGCAGAATGTGCCATCTTCAACAACAAAATGTTGCATTTAGAAAACCAAGAGATTGTGAAACTGGAAGCTATTGACAGAGTAGAGCATATGGGATCAACAATTATTTTGTCTGAGAATTTGAAATCAAAATTGGATTCATTAGAGAAGACTATATCTAAAACTGCAGGTTTTGAAAAGACTCTGAATGTGTGCTTAAATTGCCGTATAATTTTAAGAAGGAATTTACATGTTGAAAGAGGTCTGGTAAATGGATCAATGGGTAATGTTGTTGACTTTGTGAAATACAGAAATAGAGATGGAATTGAATTTTTAAAAATTAAATTTGATGGCATTGAGGAAGTACAGCTAATTGGTCGTTGCTCTGCTAGGTTTTTGCTTGTAAAAGACTTATATGTTCGCCGTAAGCAGTTTCCTGTTTGCTTGGCATATGCGGTGACAATCCATAAATCGCAAGGTTTAAGTGTAGACAGTGCATTGGTGAATATTGGCAGCTCTGTGTTCAAGGAGGGTATGGCATATGTGGCATTGTCACGAGTTAGAACTTTATCGGGATTGTACTTGATTGAGTGTGATGTCACAAACATTTGTGCGGATCTAGATTGTGTTAAGGAATACAATAGGTTAAGAAGAGAGTATGTGCCACATTTGCCTCAATATCCTTTGTTTGAGAAACGTGTGGTAGGCCGGAAACGAAGAAATGTGACCAATAGTAGAGAGGTTGTAGCAAAAAGACGAAAAGTCGATGAACCAGAAATTATAAGCAGAAAGAAAAAGGATTTTGTGAAGATGTTGTTGGTTTTCAATTTGAAAACAGTTCTGGTGTCAACTGCTATGCTAATGTAGTGGTTAATGTTTTGTTTTCTCTAGAAAATGTAAAAGAAGAGATTGTGGTCAATTCGGATCAAAGATTTTGCAGTTTGTTGAATTCTGTGTTAGAGAAATGTAGCACTGATAGAACAAAAATAGAAAGTGTGTCTGAAATTCGAAATCTGTTAGACAGATGTTCAGGTCAAACACAATTCTCTCAAAATATTCAGCAAGATTGTCAGGAGTTTTTAATGTATATGCTTGATGTATTGCATGATGAAGGTGTAGATGTAGATCACCTGTTTGGGCTTTCTTATCAATGGCAGCATGACTGCGAGAACTGTAGGGTATCAAGTACTACTAGTGTAGACTCAGAAAAATTTATATATTTAACTTTGCCAGACAGTAAATCAGTGTCCTTTAATAAGCTAGTAAAAGCAGCTGATCACAACATGGAGTGTAGCCAATGTAAATCTGAAATGTTGTCAACATTATTTATACGAACATATGGCCAGTATGTCATTTTAATGTTCCAACGATGTAGGCCTGATGGTACAAAATTGACAACTTTAATTAAAAATTTTGTGGCTTTGCAGTTGTCAATATCAGGAAGGACTTTTGTAACTGCAGCAATTATATATCATGACGGTCCTTCAACAACATCAGGACATTACACAGCTTATTTAAAGGCTAGAAACGGCTGGTCATTCTGCAATGATTCTGTTTTAACTTTAAAAAAAAAATTGCCTTTTGACCTTAAAAATTCTTACCTGGTGTTTTTAAAACCAAAATTTTAGGGAAGGAATCTCGGGATTTGCTCTGAGGAATTTCAAGAGGTTCTAATGGCTCCTACACTATTTGGCCTTGAGGATAAGTGTAGTACAGAGTCAAAAGTTATTTTTGAGTTTTAAATAGTTCCTGGAAAAAAAGAAGGTTTTCTTACAGAAAGTGGTGGGCACGGATTAGTTAAAGGACAACAGAGTATTTCCCAAAGCAAACGGTGTTCTTACCATAACACTTGACGTCATGGAAAAATAACTGCACTTTGAATGAGTTCAGAAAAACTGTTTCTTTTTATAAGCTAATTCAAGCAGCCAATCAAAACATGGAGTAGAGGTAATGTAAGTCTGCAATGCTGTCTAGATTATTTGTCCAAACTTTTGGTTATAATGTCATTTTAAAATTCCAACTATATAAACCTGATGAAAGTAAGTCTTCAACCTTAATTACAAATGTTGTGGCTACACAGTCGTTGATTTTAGGAAGAACATTTGTAACTGCAGCTATTATATGACATGATGGTCCTTTAACAAGATCCGCTTATTACACAGCTTATTGAAAATGTAAAAAATGCTGCTGTTTCGGAAATGATTCCCATTTGACTACGATACAATGTTGCCTTTTTACTTAAAAATGTTCTTACTTTCTATTTTCAGAAAAGAGAATTTAGGGTAGGTAACTGGCCTATAATGATTCTAGGGGTTGATATAATTGTATCTACTGTTATAAATTGCTTTGTGATTAAAAGTGATGTATAGAATTAAATAATTGTAGTAGTCATAGAGGTAGTGTAAGTCTGCTTCATAGTAAGCAGTATCAGTGTCATAGGAAATGTAGAACATGAGTGAGCAAGAAGGGTAAGATATTACTAGTACGGGATTGTGAAAGTGATCTTGAACGTTTTCTTTCTGAAAGTTGCGGAAATACAAAATGACGGGATTTGCTTAGAAGAATTCCAAGAGTTATAAATGGCTCTTACACGATTTGAGCCTGACACCTAACTGGCTGCCAGGACTCTAGGGTGCACAACATAAAAATGAGCGAACTCTTAATTCATTTGAACTTTTTGTTTATATTTCAACCATTATTTTTTTATATGATATAAATTTCATAAACATGCTCATCATCATCAAACATAATTTATAATGTGCAAATCAATGAGGTTTATAATGTGCAAATCAATGAGGTTTACAAACTCAAAAAGAACAATTACATAATATGAACCCAATGCATTTCGGGACCTTTCGTGGCCCCTTCGTCAGGGGTCTGTCAAAAAAAGGACAAAAATTAGTGAAAAGAAAACTTATTACTTTCGATGTTTACTAGTTTCTCAGTTACTTACAATAATGCGAATTTGTACTATAATTATAGGTTTCATGGTGTCTCATTACCTGAGATCAAACCCTTTTTAATTTTGGAAATTGCATTACTTATTTAGTTACGCTTGTTAAACTGTCTTTTCAAAACGAAACAACCATTTGCTACACGCTAAAGAGCTATTTATAATTTGTTTACATTGATAGTTTAAATCATAGGCTTTCTGCTAAACCTACCTACCGTTAATGACAAGTTGCTTGAAGCAATGAACGATATTTCTATAGAAAAAGACAAGATTGAGCGCAAAGCTCTTTAGTATACTGCAATTAGATACATGTTGCCTGTGCGCATTGTCCCTTTTTTTTTTGGAAGGATGAAATCATTACCTGCGAGCTTCTGTGGCCAAATAAAATAAATTTATACTGAAAGAGAAGGGGAAAAAATGTTTTAGTCTAATTTCATTAGACAACAGTGAAGGTAATCTATTTTGCGTATTTACCACTGAACCAGTTTTGTACCTGTTTGGAAAAGCGTTTCAAAGTCTTCCTTATTCTTTAGGCGAACTGCTAGTACTAACCTGTTGAGAGGTTGAGAACATTTTTTCCCCTTCTCTTTCAGTATAAATTTATTTTATTTGGCCACAGAAGCGAGACCAACGCGTTACGCACAGGCTCGCAGGTAATGATTTCATTCTTCCAAAAAAAAGGGACAATGCGCACAGGCAACATGTATCTAATTGCAGTATACTAAAGAGCTTTGCGCTCAATCTTGTCTTTTTCTATAGAAATATCGTTCATTGCTTCAAGCAACTTGTCATTAACGGTAGGTAGGCTTAGCAGAAAGCCTATGATTTAAACTATCAATGTAAACAAATTATAAATAGCTCTTTAGCGTGTAGCAAATGGTTGTTTCGTTTTGAAAAGACAGTTTAACAAGCGTAACTAAATAAGTAATGCAATTTCCAAAATTAAAAAGGGTTTGATCTCAGGTAATGAGACACCATGAAACCTATAATTATAGTACAAATTCGCATTATTGTAAGTAACTGAGAAACTAGTAAACATCGAAAGTAATAAGTTTTCTTTTCACTAATTTTTGTCCTTTTTTTGACAGACCCCTGACAAAGGGGCCACGAAAGGTCCCGAAATGCATTGGGTTCATATTATGTAATTGTTCTTTTTGAGTTTGTAAACCTCATTGATTTGCACATTATAAACCTCATTGATTTGCACATTATAAATTATGTTTGATGATGATGAGCATGTTTATGAAATTTATATCATATAAAAAAATAATGGTTGAAATATAAACAAAAAGTTCAAATGAATTAAGAGTTCGCTCATTTTTATGTTGTGCACCCTAGAGTCCTGGCAGCCAGTTAGGTGTCAGGCTTAATACATTGGTTCACATGGTGTAGCAGACACCAATCGAAGGTAGCACACGATTTTGATTAAACGCCCTCAAATTTAGCAAAGCAGAGTGCAGTACCCACATACATACATTTTCTTACACGATTTGGCCTTGTGGAAAAGTGTGGTAGAGAGCGAGAAGTCATTTATTGTATGTGACATATTTGTCAAAACGATGGAGGTTTTCTTTCAGAAAGTGGCGGGCTGAAAATAATAACAGCACAACAGAGTGTAAGCTGTTCATATGACATCCTTCGACGTCATGGAAAGTAAGTTCATTTTAAGGAGTTCTGATTTCTGATTGGTTATGTTATATGGGTTTTTTAAACACAATCATTTTGATTGTGTTTTTTTTTCCCCGCTGTTATATGATGAATACCTTCAAGTCACTGTTTTTAGTGAAATTTGATAAATTCTGAGAACAGCAAAAATAAACCATTTAACATGTATAATTAACTCTGTACTTTTTGTATTTATGATATACATTTAGAAATGTGTAGTAGGCATGGAGAAGCTGAGGCTTCTGTAAGTGTTAAAAGTTGTTGCATACAGTGCTCACATTCTACGTAGTCTTTCATATGATAGACTACATTTCCACAATGAGATACCTAAGCAAAGGAAACACAGGTGATGTGATTGTGGAATGAGCAAAAAAAATTGCACGTTTTTCAATTACATTACCTGTGTTTCCTAACATTACACATCACATTGTGTAGATAAGGTTTAGGCCTGTTCCAGGAGACAGAGGAGGTCTGACATTTGTTCAAGAGTGCAGTACACATGACTCACTTCGTTGGTAGGCCTGCACATGTATTATCTCCTCTGTACTCTTCAACAAGTCTAAATTTCATCTGCAACACTGAGTAGGACTCACCTGAAAGAAATCTGTGGATAGGCCACACCTTATCAGCATCTAGAAACAATCATTTAAAATGTTAAGGGCAGATTTATGATGGCCGTGCGCCTCTTTTGCGCCGCTGTTCCGTCACTTTTGTGATGCAGCAGCAGTGTAAAAGATGCACCATGTTGCAAGATAGGCCTCACTTCATCTCCAGCAAGATACCGTCAGTTTAAAATGTATATAATTAGGACTGTGTAGGGGGCATGCAGAAGCTGAGGCTTCAGTAAGTGTCAAAGTTGTTGCATGCAGTGCTGCACTTCTGCGTACTCTTTCATATGCTGGACTACATCTGCACAATGAGATACCTAAGCAAAGGAAACACAAGTGATGTGACTGTGAAATGAGCAAAAGAAATTGCACGTTTTTCAATTACATTACCTGTGTTTCCTAACATTACGAATCACATTGTGCAGATCAAGTTTAGGCCTGTCCAGGGAAACAGAGGAGGTCTGGCCTTTGTTCAAGAGTGAAGTGGACATGACTCACTTCATTGGTAGGCATGGACATGTTTTATCTCCTCTGTACTCTTCAACAAGCCTAAATTTCATCTGCAACCCTGAGTAGGCCTCACCTGAAACAAACCTCTGGATAGGACACACCTTATTGGCATCCTGAAACAATCATTTAAAATGTTAGGGACAGTTTTATGATGGCTGTGCACCTCTTTTGCGCTGCCATTGCGTCACTTTTGTGAGACAGCAGCAGTGCAAAAGATGCACCATGTTGCAAGATAGGCCTCACTTCATCTGCATCAAGATACTGTTAGTTTAAAATGTATATTTTTAGGACTGTGTAGGGGGCCTGGAGAAGCAGAGGCTTCTGTAAGTGTCAAAGTTGTTGAAAAACTGTTTGTCTTTCAATCTTTTCCCTTGTCTTTTCTAATTTTTAAATACATGTTTTAATATTTTTCAAATGTTTGTTCTCTCTTTCACAGATTGAAAGTATAAAAATAACAAGTAACTAAGTTAACAACAATTATAAGGTAAATGTTTTGTACTCTTTTCGTTACATTTCTATCACATTTAACTTCTATTAGTTCCACTGCTTCATTTCTTTAACCCTCACTTTCCTGCCTTTGCTACTTCCCTCATTCCTTTCTCTATTACTTACTTACTCTACTCCTTCCACTCTTTTTCTCAGTCCCTCTCTTCTCATAGTTCCTCACTCTTGTTCACTCACTCCGTCTCTATTACTCTCACTGTCTCTGACTGATCACTCTTTCACTACTTGTTCATTATGCTTTCTCTGTGTAGTGGAAGCACACTAAGGGGCATATTATCAACACAGCCAATAAAATTATCGCTGCTTTTATCGGCAGAAAACTGCTTCAAAAGCGGCTTTAGCGGCAGTTTTCTGCCGCAAAAGCGGCTTTAGCGGCAGATTTCTGCCGATAAAAGCAGCGAAACTTTTATCGCCTATGTTGATAATATGCCCCTATGTTATTTACATTTCTTTGCTGTTTCAATCATTCCTTTTCTGTTACTTCTTCTTTTCTGCATTCTGTTTTTTCTCTCTGTTATTCCAATGTTTTAATCTTAATTTGATCATTCAGTCACATTCTCTAAGAAACTCTTCTTTGTTATTCTTCTACTCTCCTTTTTTTCTTTCACTTCCTTATCTATTTTGTTTTTCACAATTATACCCTCTTCCATCTTTTCTTCGGTAAATAGATCTATTAAACAGTATCTCTGGTTTAGTCCCTATAGCTGTCTTTCTTTTAACATTACTCTCTGTTTACTTCCCTTATACTTACTCTTCTTTTTTTTTTTTTTTTTTTTTTTTTTTGGTTCGCTCCCGGTTCGCGTACCGCGAGCGAACCGGGAAGCGAACCAAAAGAAATAGAGGTTGCCAGAGTGCTAAACATTCTAGCAATTTTTTTATAAAGGAGAGGTAGTTCTGAAAATAACTTTTTTTTTATTATTTTTGTTGTTTTATATTTTTTTTATTATTTTTCTGAACATTTTTTTACTTTTTTTGTATTTTTTGAACGGTTTTATATTTTTTTTGTTTTTTTGGGGGGGGAAACGAAAACGATTCATATTAAAATGTGAGGAGATGCATTGTATTGTCACATGAATGATATCATCAGTGATGTGGTCATTGATGTCAAATGAGATGTCATCAGTGATGTCATCAGTGATGTCATTTGAGATGTCATTTGAGATGTCATTTGAGATGTCATCAGTGATGTCATCAGTGATGTCACTGACCATGTCATGAATGATGTAATATGTGACATGATCAGCAGTGGATTGGGGGTGCGCGATATATAGTTAGTGCAACTAACTATATATGGAATTTCAATGGTTTTGTGTGAGTAAAATAAGGTTTTTTAAATGCTAATTCCTAACTATATATGGTCTATAACCTATGGTTTTTTCAGTGAATATATATATATATATATATATATAAATATATATATATATATATATATATATATATATATGACACGAGTGAGCCTGGTACTACTCTATCTTCCGCAGTCATTACATCACGTACTCCTGCTGAGGAATTGAATTTTTTAAGGGATGCCCGTCGACAAACCCTGCGGCCGAGACATCCTCAACAAAATCAGGGGGTAGGAGAACAGAGTCAAGGAGGCAGCAGCGGAGGATTCAGAGGCAACACCAAAAGCAAAGGCAGAAGGAACAAGAAATGGTAAACCCCGTTAAGCCGCATGACAATACAGTGATCAATCTCTCATCTACGACATTAACAACTGTGGAAACCCAACTACTTTCACTGGGACTGACTTTTTGCCCGGAGAGCAATTTTAACTATACTCAATCTCATATTGATATATACAAATTCATTAGAAAATTGAAGTTAATTACATTCTTTCAATTGAAAAACCTTTCAACCACTACAAATGAGACTGTTGGGAATAATAGTTCCAATCTGCATGCATGGGATTCTGGAATGTTAAAAACTCCACATGGCTTAGCAACCAACACTGACTCAGATCCTTGTCCCACCCAAGAAATCCTCATGGACACCAACGTCTTTTCCAGGAGTCCAGCGGCGAGTCCATTTTGGCCTCCTTCGACCTTTGTACCTATCATGTTTAAAGATGCTATTGACATTTTTAATGACATGGTGACAGAAGAACTAAAACAACTAAACAAAACAGTAAAGAATAGACATTATAAAATGAGACACATGGAATTACAATATTACAGCTTAATCCAAAAATTGAAAACTAAGAAAGATCTCATTATCAACAAAGCAGATAAAGGAGGCAATGTTGTAATGTGGCCTAGGGACATGTACATGACTGAAGCCATGAAGCATCTCAATGATCCTGAGTGCTACAAGCTGGCATCATTTGCAGATCAAAGATTTGGTCTTCAAAGAACTATTTCAATGGAAGAGAGAAGGCCTTATAAGCAAGAATGACGTTTTCTTCCTCAAAAAGGAATATCCTATTACACCTATACTGTACTTTATTCCCAAAGGTCACAAACAGATTTTCCCTACTCCAGGCAGACCGATAATCTCTGCACAAAGAAGTTTACTGGAACCTGTTTCTAAATTTGTTGATTATTTTTTACAGGAACACGTGTGCAATTTACCATCTTTTTTAAAGGACACTGGGGATTTTTTAAGGAAATTGAATAATGTGAATTGGGAAAGTGACTTTTTTCCTATTAGTAATGGACATCACGTCTTTATATACAAGTATCCATCATGATGATGGTATGAATGCTGTTGCCCATTACATAGGCCAACATGGCATCAGTTATGTGGAACACAACAAAATGTTATTAGCTATGATTAAGATTTGTCTTACTAGTAATTTTTTCTTATTTAACAAACAAATCTACCAGCAGTTGCGAGGTGTGGCGATGGGGGCATGCTTCTCCCCCAGCTACACATACTTGCATTTCGGCTAGTGGGAGGAGCATGTCCTCAGGGGTGAACATAAAGATGTATTTGACAAACAAGTTTGCCGTTGGTGGAGTTATTTTGATGATGAGTGTTTAATTTGGAAAGGCTTTCCCTCAGCTTCCCTTAACTTTATTGACACCATCAACACCAACAGACTCAATCTCAATTTCAAAGCCACCATTAGTCCCACTTCTGTTGAATTTTTAGATGTCTCGGTCTATGTCAAAGACAATGCATTTACACACCAAACTACACAGGAAAGATACGGCGGGGAACTCAGTTCTTCACATGACCAGTTCCCACCCATGACATCTGATCCGCAGCATCCCGTATGGGGAATTTCTGCGGATCCGCCGTATCTGCAGCAATGAAATCGATCTAGAAGTCTGCCAAAAAGAAGCATAGATTCCTTTTACGTGGCTACAAGTTTCGAGATCTAAATCAAACCCGTATAAGAGCTAATGCATTATCTCATGAAAGTTGCCTTGGCATTGATAACGCTTTGACTGAGACTATGGATAATGCCATTAATTCTGGCAACAGTAACCTGCAAGTAGTAAGATTGACCACTACATATTCTAAACAACAGAAACAGATTCGACAGATCATGCCGAAAAATTGGCCTATCATTCAAACAGATCTCACACTCTCTCAATTGTTACCTACTGTACCTGCTCTTACATTTAGAAAGTCACCTGCTATGAGAGATAGTTTGGTCAGAAACAGCCCTGAAGTATTCTTGCTCATGGTTCCCGGCTAAAAGAGGTTTTTTTAAATGTAACTCCTGTCGGGCTTGTAAATTTGGGACCAGTACTAAAGAATACATGACCGCTTTCAGCAACACCCCTGTCAAAATACAAGGGTATTACACATGCCACACTAACTTTGCGGTTTATGTGTTACGCTGTACGTGTAGGTTGAAGTATGTTGGCAGCACTAAGCTCCAGGTTTACAATGGCACACTTCAACATCTTAGAGCTGCGGTCAGCTCGGATCCCAACTATCCCGTTGCCAGACACTTAAAAGCAGCCCACAACAACAATCTGAAAAATCTGGATTATTTTGTAATTGGGGCAGCTTCTAAATCCATTTGTGGAGGCCATAGAGAGTGTCAATTAAGGCAACTCGAGAGCAAGTTTATCCCCGAACTCAACACTAGAATGCCCAATGGGCTCAACATGGGTGAGGACCTGCACAATTTTCTCTAACCACTTCTGAATTAGGGTTGAAATTAGTTGTGTTTCAATTCTGTATTTCCTATTAATACATCTCTTTTACTTCTTTTACTTTGGTTTTAGTACGTTTTAGGATATATATATACACTGTGTTCATTTAGATGTGCCATATCTGTCTTATTTCCCTTTATTCATTATTCCCTGACAAACAGGGTAGTTGTTTGATACTACAAGTATAAGATCTTTTCTATCTCATCATTAAGATATTTTGCTCAAGACCATAATGAGTTTTTTGGTCAATATTATTTTTGGAAGAGTAAGGGCACTGGCCCGTTATTCCCATCTATTTTTGCCCTAAGTAAAAACCTTCTTTTTCTTATAGCTGCTAGGTAATTATATCACATAATATCTATATTTCAGGGCTCCCCGGAGTTCCGGGGGTTATGCCCCACTGTTTTCAATTTGAGTAATTTTGAGTTTTTATAAACAGCACATTTGCACTTTTCACTTGTTTGCACTTAGTGATTATGAGGCAGTTTGCACAATTACTTTTGCATCTTTGGACTTGATTGCTAGTCTTAAGGACTACCGTGCATTTGCACATGCATTTAGGTTACCAGCAGGAATTTTCACAATCTTCAGCAGAAGTTGCTTAATGGACATATTTTAAGATGGTATTTTGTGTTATCAACTATACGCATCCATGGAATGACTAATTTTGCCTATTCTGTTTTTACAATGTGGCCTTGAATATTTATTGTTTTATCTTACAATATTTATTTATATTTAGATCTAATGTTTTAAACATTATATCCACATTGTTTCTGATAACCTTTAGCTATTTAATCATATGTATCGTATTTGTCATACTCCTTTTCACCCTTGAGGCGGAAGCCGGGGGTCCTTGAGCACTCTTGCTCCTCTTTGATTACTAAAAACGAACAGGAATAACAGCGCAATTTTAAAAATTGTAAATATTTTATTGGAAGCGATTTTAAGCCTCCTGTTGGTCCTACCTCTGGTGCAAGATCGACGTTGCCCAGGGCGGCCTCCTACCCCCTCTCTAGCTGATAAGGGTCGCTAGTTGAGGCGCTCGGCGCTTCACTCATTTCGGGCGCCATCTTGGGTAGGGGTAGGATCGCGGTCTAGATGATCGACGATCCCGCCCTCCCAAGATACAAAAGGAGTCCCTCTTCTCTTCAACCGGGCATTTGTCATACTCCTTTTCACCCTTGAGGCGGAAGCCGGGGGTCCTTGAGCACTCTTGCTCCTCTTTGATTACTAAAAACGAACAGGAATAACAGCGCAATTTTAAAAACTGTAAATATTTTATTGGAAGCGATTTTAAGCCTCCTGTTGGTCCTACCTCTGGTGCAAGATCGACGTTGCCCAGGGCGGCCTCCTACCCCCTCTCTAGCTGATAAGGGTCGCTAGTTGAGGCGCTCGGCGCTTCACTCATTTCGGGCGCCATCTTGGGTAGGGGTAGGATCGCGGTCTAGATGATCGACGATCCCGCCCTCCCAAGATACAAAAGGAGTCCCTCTTCTCTTCAACCGGGCATTTGTCATACTCCTTTTCACCCTTGAGGCGGAAGCCGGGGGTCCTTGAGCACTCTTGCTCCTCTTTGATTACTAAAAACGAACAGGAATAACAGCGCAATTTTAAAAACTGTAAATATTTTATTGGAAGCGATTTTAAGCCTCCTGTTGGTCCTACCTCTGGTGCAAGATCGACGTTGCCCAGGGCGGCCTCCTACCCCCTCTCTAGCTGATAAGGGTCGCTAGTTGAGGCGCTCGGCGCTTCACTCATTTCGGGCGCCATCTTGGGTAGGGGTAGGATCGCGGTCTAGATGATCGACGATCCCACCCTCCTCACGCCCCCTACAGTGGATATAAACATCAGACTCCCCCGTCCGCGCAGGACGGGACCTGGGGCCATACCCCCTGTGCAAGGCGGACCAGAATGTGGGAGATTGATGAGGTACGATTCAATCACTCTGAAAAACTTAATGCCTCTGACTACTCATGCCTGTCGCCACTCCATTCCCCCTGACTCTCCCTCTGGGACTTGCCCTTACTGTACTTTTTCACTCACTAGCCAACTAGATAAGCATCCTGGCAATTCCTACAAAATGTTTCTTCTAAACTGTCGGTCACTGACCAAGCATGCTACACAAATGACTCTCCTATTGGAGGAAAAAGAGCCAGATGTGGTTTTCCTGACGGAGACGTGGTTAAAAGACGCCTCTGACTCAGATATTACGTCCATTCTGCAAATGGGGTACACCTTGCAGAGATTAGACAGACCAGGAGGTAGAGGAGGCGGCCTTGGCATCCTCCACAAAACCCTCTACCGCTGTAGAACTTCCTCGGCTGATATCTCTAACTGTGAGAGTATGATATTCACTCTTGATCTCTCACCCATAGACTCATTTTCTGGTGTGCTTATCTACCGTCCCCCCAATCAAATCGGAGATTTTATTGATTCACTCCAATCCAAAATAGCCAACCTGGTGGTTAGCAAATCCTACTTTTCTATACTAGGAGATATAAATATCCACCTAGAGGACCCTAACAACCCCACGGCCAAGGCATTTCTGGATAGTATGGCAGCCCTTCAGATCACATTAAAGGGCTTTGAGCCCACGCACGAAAAGGGCCACCTTCTTGATGGTGTTCTTAGTAATGATACCAGACTGAAAGTAGCAACTCCACTACCTCTTACCTGGACCGACCACTATTTAATATCTATTCAGTGGACTCCAGCGACACCATTACAGCCCCCCTCTCGCACCACCTTAACTGGAAGAGACTGGTCTAAAGTTTCTCCAGACCAATGGGCTAACCTGCTTTCGGCTGCCCCCCCCTTAAGAGCGATTGACCCAGCACAGCAATATGAGAACTATACCAAATGGCTGTGCTCAGCCTTGGATACTATTGCACCTATTAAGGCCCTCAAAGAAAAAACAAAATCCAAGAGTTCACCTTGGTATACCCCCCATCTTAAAGAACTAAAAAGGGCGTGCAGAAAATTCGAAAGAAATTGGAGGATCTCTCGTAGTAAGGCAGATAAAACCTTGCATCTTGAAGCTATTAAAAAATACAAATTAGAAATTAGTCGAACTAAAACACTATACTTCGAGGAAAAAATTTCAACCGCCTCCAACTCCGCCAGAGAAATCTTCCAAATAGCAAAATTCCTGATTGATACTCCCCTGGTTCCCGCTGACCCCAGTAAAGCCCAGGCTCGATGTGAGAGTCAAGCTGAGTATTTTTACGGGAAAATACAAAAAATTGCCTCTGCCTTTCAGCCACCTATTCTACCCCAGGACTTGGGAACCAGTTCATTCAACCTCACGACCCCAAAATTAGTTGAGTTCCCTGTGCTGGATGAAGACTCACTTGCAGTTATCATGACGAAAATAAAATCAGGATCCCCCACAGACCCTGCCCCACCCTCTCAGATAGTAAAAATTGAGAACATAGTCAAACCTGTAATCCTTAACATACTAAACACCTCCATTTCCACAGGTACAGTTCCTACTGCATGGAAATGTGCACAGGTTAAGGCATTGCTGAAAAAACCCACTCTGGATCCGGAAAACATGGCCAATTATCGGCCTATTTCCCTCCTTCCATGGATCAGCAAACTCCTTGAAAAACACGCCAACTCGGTTATCACTCAATTTTTAGAGAACAATCATCTCCTCCACGATTCCCAAGCTGGCTTTCGTCCAAAACTTGGAACTGAAGCGGCTCTCCTGGCGGTAACTGAGCTGGCCAGGAAGCAAATGGATCAAGGCGGCACTACAGCAATCATGTTGCTTGACCTTAGTGCCGCCTTCGACACCGTTAACACCAGCATTCTTCTTCATCGCCTCAACCAGATGGGAATCTCGGGGAAGGCCATGCTTTGGCTCCAGTCATTTCTGGAGAACCGTTCTTTTAGGGTAGTTGAGGGTACTATCTATTCCAAAGTCTGGCCCTTGGATCGGGGTGTACCTCAGGGCTCTTCATTGAGCCCTACTCTTTTTAATATTTATATGCAGCCGTTGGCTGATATAGTCCATTCTTTCGGCCTGGACATAATAACTTACGCCGATGACACGCAATTAGTCGTGTCTTTGAATCAGGCAGCTCCGTCCTCATCCAATCTAAGTAACTGCCTGGTAGCTGTGGCTCAGTGGATGTCAACCTCGCATTTAAAATTAAATGGCGAGAAAACTGAGCTTATGGTGTTAGGCAACTCAACCATTCCCATTCCTTTGCTAGACTGGCCACCATGTATGGGCCCTATGCCTCAATCAAAATGCCATATAAAGAGCTTAGGCATTTGGCTCGATTCCAACCTCAGCTTCATGCAGCAAGCTACCACTCTCTCTGCTACATGCTTTGGGCTAATGCGTATGCTGAGAAAGGTGCTGCCCCTTCTCCCTTTTGAAGCCCGCAGAATAATGGTTCAAGCCATCATTCTGTCCCGCCTAGATTACGGGAATTCTCTATACTTAGGTGCCCCTGCCTTTACAATTAAAAAGCTACAGGTAACCCAAAATGCTGCAGCTCGTCTTTTGTTAGACCTCAATAAACGAGACTCAGCTAGCACTGCCCTCAGAAAATTGCATTGGCTTCCGATCAGGGCCAGAGTGCTGTTTAAGTCTCTCTGCTTTATGCACAAAGCTATGTGGAAAAATGCCCCTACTATGATCTGCTCCTTGGCTAAACCCTACCTTCCACACAGGTCCTTAAGATCCAGTACTGCCTTCCTGGCGACTGTCAACAAAATCAGACGGGCCAGATGGGGTGGGCGCTCCTTCTCATGGAACGCCGCAAAAGAATGGAATTCTCTGCCCACCTTCCTCCGCAGTGAACCTAGCCTCTCAAAATTCCGGAGGAATTTAAAAACCCACCTGTTCATCTGATCCCTTTTTTTCTTTTAGTATGACGGTACTTAGCGCTACGAGGCCTTCGGGTTGTTTGCGCTTTACAAAATCCGGTTAATAATAATAATAATAATATGTGCAGTATATTTTCTATGTCCATTTGTCATGTGACCATTATTTGAATCTTACACAGGTGCATTGTTTCTGCCTACCGTTGCTGATCACTCTCACTATTTATTGACTCACTGGTTTGTAGCGCGTTATGTGAACAAGACAGGGTTATTCTGTCTAAACGCGTCATGCTGGGACACTGGCCAGGATTGACTGGTTGCTGGAGCCATGCTAAATGAATAAAGCACTTCATTCACCATGATTGTCCCCTGAGTGTTCTGTACCTGTCTGTGTGCCTGTTAGACCTGTCAGCCTTAGGGTGGTCTCCCCTACATTTTTGCCCTTTTTGCCTCCCATTTTTATCCTATATTTTGTTGGACTTAGGACTCTGGGTGCCTCACCACTGCTAAACAGTGCTGAGGTGCAGGTGCTCTCCCCTAAAACCTTGTGAGGCTGGCATATGAGCCACAAGCCACTGCTACCGCAGTAAGGCTTAATCCTCCATAGGCTAACATTGGGAACCTCCCCTTATGGACTAACTTCTGACAGGGACCTAATAAGTCTATCATGTTTGGTCTTGTTGGACTCGGGGCGGGGAACACTTTCCAATGATATATAGGGTTTGGGCATTACTACGCTAGGGATCCCACTTTATAAAGGGGACTTTTTCCTGCCTACACTTAGATTAGGCTGCAGACTCCCCCCTCCCCTCTGCATACTGATAGCCCGCCTGGGTTGGGAGGTGGGAGTGGTGATTCACACCTTCTTCCCTGGGATGAGCTGTGATGGGCTGCCCACTGTAGCCTTAACGGCCTGTCTCTCGTCACTATGACAGCTAGGTCAGGGAAGGCAGGGAACATACCAGAACTCCCTGGACTCTTCCAGAAGCCCCTGCCCCCAGACCCTTCCAGAGACTTCCACCACTTTCTAGCCGAGACTAAAAAGATAAATAAGGGAGGGTCCTGGCCTCACATTCTTGTTACACTGCTGGACCTGGAAGAATCCCTTCTGGAGTGAGGACTGCTGCGCAAGAGGATTGCCACTGGGAAGGAGGCTGACTGCTCCAAGGAACTGCTGCCCCACAACCTGCTGAGCTGCCCTACTGTCTGCTGATCCTGCCCTGCATGGGAGACTGCAACATCACCACCAGAGTGTCTCCACAACATCCCAAAGGAACTACTTTTCTTTGAACAGCATTTTAAAGAGTCTTCAACCTTTTAAAGATTGCCTTTTTTGGGACTGCACCCTTTTTAAACTAAAGGAAACTACCTGTCCTTGGACCACAGCATTTTAAAGACTGCCCTTTGGAACAGCAACAACACTCTCAAGATTTGCTCTGCAACGCTGTGCCTGCCCTCAGCACTGCTTGCCCCGTGATCCTCCCAAGGGCTCTGTGATTGCATCTGCTTCTGGCGCAAGCCGACTGGAACTGGCCCTGAGGTCACCGCCACTGGGACCGGAGCGCGCTGTGTGGCGCTGAGAAGCGAAGCGCTGTGTGGAAGGAGGCTCCGCCGTTGCCCTGGACTTGGAGGCACTGTTAAGCGCTGTGCTAAAGGAGCGCTGTGTGGCCGTGACCCCCACCCGTGCAGCGCCTGCTGAGCCCGAGGCCCCAGGGGGAGAGGAGCCTCGCACCCGCGCCCGTAACCACCACCCCAGGTAACGCCTCAGTGCAATCAGGCTGCTGCGAGGGGGCGGGGTTCGGGTTGGTCCGGTACCTGGAGTGTGAGCCTTGTGCTTGGCTGGGAACCGTCCTTCACTGACTGGCCTACGGGGGCATAATTACTTGATAATTGACACTGGGGCATTTTTTAGCATTACCAGCAGCGCCTGGGCAGCCGCACTTCCTACGCTGGGAGCATCATTTCTTTGAGAGGCACACTTATTACGCTACAAGGGAACTTTGGCCTAAGAACCTTCCCCCAGTGAATTTTGACCATAAGAACCTACCTCAAGTGAACTTTTGCCATCCAAGGACACTGAGAAAGACATTACCAGCAGGAGCCCTTGGCACACATGAGCTTTTGGTGATTTGATCAGGCCTGGGAACTGGATTCATTCTTATTGGTTATTGATCTTGCTTGGAAACTGGAATCCTTTTTATTATTGATCAGGCCTGGGAACTGGATTCATTCTTATTGATTATTGACCTTGCTTGGAAACTGGAATCCTTTTTATTATTGATCTTGCCTGGAGCTGGATTTACCTGCTTTTGGTTCTCGCATAATTTTTAGATAAAGAAATTCTTATTCTTATACAAAACTGGTGTGGTTTTCCTTTTGTGAGTGTTTTTACTGTGTCATCGCCGTTGTGTGTTGCAAAAATACTTTACACATTGCCTCTGAAGTTACGCCCTTGCTGCTCTGCGCCAAGCTGCCAGGTCGGAAGCGGTGGTCCCTACTTGGACTAGGGTGCAGACCCCTACCAACTAGAGACCCTGGTTCTAACATTGGTGATCGAGCGGTGGGATAGGACTTGTGCTTGTGTAACACCACGCAGCGACGCAGTGTACACCGCAACCCTACACCTGACTCTACTGAATTTTTGTCTACCCTCTCCAATTGGCATTTTTGAATTTTTATTTTTTTAATTCTCCCTGACCAGCTGCTCTTTTTAAAAGTCCTTTTGCCTAAGTCCCATTGGTTTTCTCTAAAAACGTCTGAGGCCCCACCTAGCAACATGGAATTCGAGCTGGCCAATCTGGAAGTTTACACAGTGGCGCAACTCAAAGAGTTCTGCGAGGAGAAAGGGGTGCCCTTCAAGCGAAGCGCCAAGAAGGCAGAGCTTCAGAAAGCTTTGAGAGCATGGGTAACAGCCCACTCAGAAGGAGATGGGGACGAGCAAGGACCAGAGCATGACGCCACAGGAAACGTGGACCTACTGCACTTGGCGGGAAATGGTAATTTGTTACCAGGTACAAGGCTACCTTCCAGGGCAGGCAGTAGTGTGTCAGTGAAGAGCCTGTCCGTAGAGGACCTGGAGGACAGGAGGGAGGAGAGACAGCTCAAGTTGGAGCTTGCCAAGCTGGAGAAAGAGCGGGAAAGAGAAAGGTGGGCCATGGAGCAGGATCGCGAGAACAAGCGACTGGCTATGCGGGAAAAAGAACTTGCCCTCGCTATGCGGGAAAAAGAACTTGCCCATGAGCTCAGCCTGAAGGAACTGGAATCTAGGGGTCAACAGCAACAAGAATGGTGGCAGCGTACCTATGGAAGCTTCACGTGAGTCCAGGGTCTTTATGCCTAAAGATGTGATGGCCAGTTTTAAGGTGGGGGATAACATTGATAAGTGGTTAGCCGCCTATGAGGTGTCTTTAAGAGCCCATGGGGTCCCAGAGAGTTATTGGGGGGGTGGTTTGTATAAGTACCTACCTCCAGATGTTAGGGACACCCTCCTTTACCTAGAGAAGGAAGACCAGACTAACTATTCTGTCATGAAAGCCGCATTGCTTAAGAGGTTCGGTCTTACCCCTGAGAGGTATAGGCAGAGGTTTAGGAATAGCCACAAACTTCCCACACAGAACTGGGTAGACTTCCTGGACTACGCTAGTAAAGCTTTAGATGGTTGGATGCAGGGCAGCAATGTGCATGACTATGAAGGGTTGTATGACTTGCTTTTAAGAGAGCACCTTCTAGAGAAATGTTTTCCAGAGCTGCGCCAACACCTGGTTGACCGCAAGTTGACCAATCCTAGGAAGCTTGCGGAGGAGGCGGACACCTGGGTCAGTACCAGGGTGTCCAACAAGGGTTCTGGGGGGACTCCCAAAGGGGTGGTCAGGGTTCCTACCAGAAGAAAGAGGGGGGAGACAAAAAGAAAGAGTTTCCCAAAGGCCCCCAAAATAATTCACAAGGGAAAGGGTCTGGGTCCCAGCCCCAATCTGGCCACCAGAAGCCCACTTATCCTGACAAAGGTCAGCAGCCCAGAATTGTCCGGTGCTATGAGTGTGGTGAACTTGGACACTACAAGGGGGATCCCAAGTGTCGCAAGAGAGCACCACAGCCCACTGGAGGTAAAAACCCCGGGGTGGCTAGTGTAGCGCTTGGGGAGGAGCTGTCCCTAGATGATGGGAGTGAGGGGGCAGGGCTTGTCCTAGTGTCTCTGGGAGACAGTGAGATGGTTCCCAAGGTCCATGTGCCCTCAAATACTACCAAGTATAGGCAGTGGGTCACCCTCAATGGTCGGGGGGTGGAGGCCCTGAGGGACACAGGTGCCAGCATGACTATGGTAAGGAGTCAGCTGGGTCCCCAGAGCAAATAATTCCCGATGCAGTCCATCCAGTTGTGATGGCTGACAACAGGGGGGGTCACTATCCCATAGCACAGGTTCCATTTGAGTGGGGAGGGGTTTCAGGCCTTTTAAGAGTTGCTGTGAGCCCTGCCACGCCAGTGGACTGTCTGTTAGGGAATGACCTAGAGCATACTGCCTGGAAGGAGGTAGAGCTCAAAGCGCATGTGGAGATGCTGGGGTTACCGGAGTGGATTTGTGCTACCACACGGTCTATGGCTGCCCGGAAAGGGAGTCAGCCAGGGCTGGAGCCTGGAAAAATGGCCCAGCCAGCTGCTAAGAAGGGAGGAGCCCGAGGGCGTGGGAAGCCCGCCCCAGTGCAGTCACCCCGTGAGATGGATGGGGCACCTGAGGAGGTCGCACCGGAGTCCACGGAGGGGGACGTTGTTCCCTTGGGGGACCTACCTGCCCCTGCAGGGTGGCAGGTGGAAGGAGGGCCCACCAGGGAGGAGTTTTGCCGGGCACAGAAGGAGTGCCCCACCCTTGAGGGCATGAGGCGACAGGCCGAAGCCCAAGCAGCAGGCAATGCCTCCGCAAAGTATCATATTTACTGGGAGGATGGGCTCCTTTACAGTGAGCCCAAGGCTCCTGTGCATGGGTCATCAAGGGCCTTAGTGGTCCCCAGTGCTACAGGGCCTTTCTTTTGGAACTGGCCCATGAGATCCCTTTGGCAGGACACTTGGGCCAAGATAAGACCTTTGCTAGGCTTGTCCCACATTTTTATTTGCCGCAGATGAGGATCTCCTCAGATACATTCTGCAGGACCTGTCTGACCTGCCAAGCTAGTGGGAAAACAGGGACTAAGCTGAAGGCTCCCCTGGAACCGCTGCCTGTCGTTAGCACCCCCTTTGAGAGGGTGGGCATCGACATTGTTGGGCCTATGGATCCACCGACTTCTTCTGGTCACAGGTTTATCCTATTTCTGGTGGACCACGCCACCCGGTACCCAGAGGCTATTCCTCTGAGAACCATCACTGCACCTGCAGTGGCACGGGACCTGATGGGTATTTTTACAAGAGTGGGTTTTCCCAAAGAGGTGGTGTCCGACAGGGGTACCAATTTTATGTCTGCCTACATGCAAGCCATGTGGAAAGAGTGTGGGGTTACTTATAAGTTCTCCATCCCTTACCACCCACAGACCAATGGTCTCGTGGAGAGATTTAACAAGACCCTAAAGGGCATGATCAGGAGTCTGCCTGAGGGCCTGAGGAAAAAGTGGAACATCCTCTTGCCCTGTTTGTTGTTTTCCTACAGGGAGGTACCGCAGAAAGGAGTGGGATTCAGCCCCTTTGAGCTTTTGTACGGTCACCCTGTTAGAGGACCTCTCAGTTTAGTGAAGGATGGGTGGGAGAAGTTCCAAGGAGGCTTCCCCAAGATGTAGTGAGCTACATGCTGGCCTTCCGCAGCCAAATGGCTAAGTTGTGGAAGCAAGCTTCTGACAACTTAGAGGCCAGCCAGGCGGTGATGAAGGAATGGTACAACCAGAATTCTCACCCTGTGGAGCTGGAACCTGGACAGAAGGTGTGGGTCATGGAGCCTGGGGAGCTTAGTGCCCTCCAGGATCGCTGGACTGGCCCTTATGAGATATTGGAAAAGAATGGTAAGGCCACTTACCTAGTGGACCTTAAGACCCCCAGGCAGCCCCACCGGGTGCTACACGCCAACCGCCTCAAACCCCACCATGAGAGGTCTGAGCTCACCTTACTGATGGTGACTGATGGGGCCGAGGAAGAGGAAAGTGAAACTCTCCCGGACCTCTTTGCTTCCAAAGAGAAGGATGGATCGGTGGAGGGAGTGGTCCTCTCCCCATCCTTGACTCCTGAGCAACAGAGGGACTGTCGCCAGGTCCTGGGGCAGTTCGCCTCAGTGTTTTCCCTTATCCCTGGGATTACCCACCTGTGTACCCATGATGTGGACACAGGAGACAGCCCCCCTGTCAAGTCCAAGTCTTACAGGTTGTCGGATAAGGTGAAGGCCAGCATCCAGAGTGAGGTCACTAAGATGCTGGAATTGGGGGTGATAGAGCCCTCCAACAGCCCTTGATCCAGTCCGGTGGTTCTGGTACCAAAAGCTGCCCCACCGGGCACCACACCCGAACTTAGGTTCTGTGTGGATTACAGGGGACTGAACTCTGTGACCAAGACTGACGCTCATCCTATCCCGAGGGCGGATGAGCTCATTGACAGGTTGGGGGCTGCCCGATACCTAAGTACCTTTGACCTCACGTTGGGGGTACTGGCAGATCGCCCTAACAGATGGAGCTAAAGAGAGGTCCGCCTTTTCCACCCCAGAGGGCCACTACCAGTTCAGAGTGATGCCCTTTGGATTGAAAAATGCTCCTGCCACCTTCCAGCGGCTGGTGAACCGGGTCCTCTCCGGTTTAGAGGCCTTCTCTGCTGCCTACCTGGACGACATAGCTGTCTTCAGTAGCAGCTGGGAGGATCATTTGGGTCACCTCCAGGAAGTGCTTCAGGCTCTGCAGCAGGCAGGCCTGACTATCAAAGCTAGCAAATGCCAGATAGGGCAGGGGTCGGTAGTCTACCTAGGACACTTGGTAGGTGGGGGCAAGGTGCAGCCCCTACAGGCCAAGATAGAAACCATCCAGGCCTGGGAGCCTCCCAAAACACAGACTGAGGTCAGGGCATTCCTGGGCCTCACAGGTTACTACCGCAGATTTGTCAAGGGCTATGGCACCATTGTGGCCCCCTTGACCGAGCTAACGTCTAAGAAACAACCTAGAAAAGTGATCTGGACAGAGGCTTGCCAAAAAGCCTTTGACTCTCCAAAGCAGGCCATGTGCACCGCTCCTGTGCTCAGGGCCCCTGACTTCTCCAAAGAGTTCATTGTCCAAACGGACGCCTCAGAGCATGGCATAGGGGCGGTACTTTCGCAACTCAATGAGGAGGGAAGGGACCAACCAGTCGCCTTCATCTCCAGGAGGCTGCTCCCCCGAGAACAGCGGTGGAGTGCGATAGAGAGAGAAGCCTTCACGGTGGTCTGGGCTGTGAAGAAGCTGAGGCCATACTTGTTTGGCTCCCACTTCCTGATTCAGACTGACCACCGGCCCCTCAGGTGGCTCATGCAAATGAGGGGCGAGAATCCCAAATTGTTGAGGTGGTCCATTTCTCTACAGGGGATGGACTTCAGGGTGGAACACAGACCCGGAGTAGACCACGCCAATGCTGACGGTCTCTCTCGGTTTTTCCGCCTTAGTGATGAGAACTCCCTGGAGGTTGGGTAGTTCTCCCCACTTTCAGCTGGGGGGGACACGTGTTAGACCTGCCAGCCTTAGGGTGGTCTCCCCTACATTTTTGCCCTTTTTGCCTCCCATTTTTATCCTATATTTTGTTGGACTTAGGACTCTGGGCGCCTCACCACTGCTAAACAGTGCTGAGGTGCAGGTGCTCTCCCCTAAAACCTTGTGAGGCTAGCATATGAGCCACAAGCCACTGCTACCGCAGTAAGGCTTAATCCTCCATAGGCTAACATTGGGAACCTCCCCTTATGGACTAACTTCTGACAGGGACCTAATAAGTCTATCATGTTTGGTCTTGTTGGACTCGGGGCGGGGAACCCTTTCCAATGATATATGGGGTTTGGGCATTACTACGCTAGGGATCCCACTTTATAAAGGGGACTTTTTCCTGCCTACACTTAGATTAGGCTGCAGACTCCCCCCTCCCCTCTGCATACTGATAGCCTGCCTGGGTTGGGAGGTGGGAGTGGTGATTCACACCTTCTTCCCTGGGATGAGCTGTGATGGGCTGCCCACTGTAGCCTTAACGGCCTGTCTCTCGTCACTATGACAGCTAGGTCTGGGAAGGCAGGGAACATACCACAACTCCCTGGACTCTTCCAGAAGCCCCTGCCCCCCAGACCCTTCCAGAGACTTCCACCACTTTCTAGCCTAGACTAAAAAGATATATAAGGGAGGGTCCTGGCCTCACATTCTTGTTACACTGCTGGACCTGAAAGAATCCCTGCTGGAGTGAGGACTGCTGCGCAAGAGGATTGCCACTGGGAAGGAGGCTGACTGCTCCAAGGAACTGCTGCCCCACAACCTGCTGAGCTGCCCTACTGTCTGCTGATCCTGCCCTGCATGGGAGACTGCAACATCACCACCAGAGTGTCTCCACAACATCCCAAAGAAACTACTTTTCTTTGAACAGCATTTTAAAGAGTCTTCAACCTTTTAAAGATTGCCTTTTTTGGGACTGCACCCTTTTTAAACTAAAGGAAACTACCTGTCCTTGGACCACAGCATTTTAAAGACTGCCCTTTGGAACAGCAACAACACTCTCAAGATTTGCTCTGCAACGCTGTGCCTGCCCTCAGCACTGCTTGCCCCGTGATCCTCCCAAGGGCTCTGTGATTGCCTCTGCTTCTGGCGCAAGCCGACTGGAACTGGCCCTGAGGTCACCGCCACTGGGACCGGAGCGCGCTGTGTGGCGCTGAGAAGCGAAGCGCTGTGTGGAAGGAGGCTCCGCCGTTGCCCTGGACTTGAAGGCACTGTTAAGCGCTGTGCTAAAGGAGCGCTGTGTGGCCGTGACCCCCACCCGTGCAGCGCCTGCTGAGCCCGAGGCCCCAGGGGGAGAAGCTTCGCACCCGCGCCCGTAACCACCACCCCAGGTAACGCCTCAGTGCAATCAGGCTGCTGCGAGGGGGCGGGGTGCGGGTTGGTCCGGTACCTGGAGTGTGAGCTTTGTGCTTGGCTGGGAACTGTCCTTCACTGACTGGCCTACGGGGGCATAATTACTTGATAATTGACACTGGGGCATTTTTTAGCATTACCAGCAGCGCCTGGGCAGCCGCACTTCCTACGCTGGGAGCATCATTTCTTTGAGAGGCACACTTATTACGCTACAAGGGAACTTTGGCCTAAGAACCTTCCCCCAGTGAATTTTGACCATAAGAACCTACCTCAAGTGAACTTTTGCCATCCAAGGACACTGAGAAAGACATTACCAGCAGGAGCACTTGGCACACATGAGCTTTTGGTGATTTGATCAGGCCTGGGAACTGGATTCATTCTTATTGTTTATTGATCGTGCTTGGAAACTGGAATCCTTTTTATTATTTATCAGGCCTGGGAACTGGATTCATTCTTATTGATTATTGATCTTGCTTGGAAACTGGAATCCTTTTTATTATTGATCTTGCCTGGAGCTGGATTTACCTGCTTTTGGTTCTCGCATAATTTTTAGATAAAGAAATTCTTATTCTTATACAAAACTGGTGTGGTTTTCCTTTTGTGAGTGTTTTTACTGTGTCATCGCCGTTGTGTGTTGCACAAATACTTTACACATTGCCTATGAAGTTACGCCCTTGCTGCTCTGCGCCAAGCTACCAGGTAGGAAGCGGTGGTCCCTACTTGGACTAGGGTGCATACCCCTGCCAACTAGAGACCCCGGTTCTAACAGTGCCATAGAGGAGTGGTGCCATTCTGGATTTGCTTTTATATATATATATATGTGATCAAGGGCTTACCGGGCCCGAAACGCGTCATGGCGGTGCACGGCGCACTGATGGAATAACATTTTTGCAAATTTCCTACCTGGCACCATTTTCTTTGTCCTGGATTTGTGACGCGAAGACGAAGTTCTTGTTATATATATGCGATCAAGGAGGTCTGCCTCCGAAACGCGTAGAGTGACCAGGCTGTGATTAAATACGCGCTGGAAAGGATTTGTGGCTCAGACTTCGTTTTTCTGAAAAACTTATTTAACGATAGTGTGGAGATTTAGGGGCTCGCGACCCTGTCTGAGCCAGCCAGACCTAAGTGGCTGGGGTTTCTTAGCGAAAAAACGTTGTGGAATATATATATATATATTTATTGTTTTTTTTAAATCGCCTCTTGCTCCTTATGTCCAGAAAGACGATGCAAACCCCAGATTCAGTGCTTTTAATCCTTTAATCTGTGGCGCCAATGACGATTTAAATATCCTAAGAGTCCCCAATTGAATCAGTAAATATATACTTGGTAAAATGGAAAAAAACCTTAAAAGGGTCATTTGGATTACCAGTTTAAAAGAGATTTACAACCCTAAAAGATAGATACAGTCATAAAAAATGCATAGCCAAAAAAGTAATACCAATGTAAACCTTTTTTCATCATAATAAATATAGCAGCATTATTCTCTCCGTACTGGTTTCCGGTAGCACAATTGATGTTAACAATTAAGCCCTAGTGGGCTATAACTCAAACAATCCAAATCTTTGATTAAAGTGTCAGTGCATGTAAAGTGTCACAATTAAAACCCTTCAATCCCAATGTGCAAAATGTGCAAATATGTATAAAAATTATATTAAAACCGCAAATATAATGAGGCAGCAGCAAGCATAAACAGTTGTAAAAATGGGGAATTTACATATCAGAGGTGTGTATTAAAATTCTCACTAGAGTTCAACACATATGGTGTTTTACTATCCATTTCCAATATATATTTGGTTTCCAGTTTTCTCAATAATGCATCTCGGGTTCCACCTCTCCTCGGGAAGAGGGGGGGATTGAATCCACCACAAAGTAACGCAACTCTTGTGATCTCTTGGCATGTGATTCTTTGAAATGCTGAGCAACATGATAAGACGTATCACCACTGTTGGTTGCTCTTGTGTGCTGGAGTATCCTCTTGTGGACCTGAAGCCTAGTACTATCTACGTAGCGCAAGCCACAGTGACACTCCGCACATAAATCGCAAATTCCGTCTTGCAGGTGAGTTTTTTGTCAATTTTATTTGGCCTGCTTCTAAATGGTGTGGTGTACTCAGTCTTGCTGACTCCGTCTTTGCATGCTTTACACACTGCACATTTGATGAAGCCTTTGTTGGCCTTAAGCCTTGATGTATTATTCATCACCTCTGGGCTACTTTTGACCAATGAATTACTCATCGAACAGGCTTTTCTGAATGTTATGTTTGGTGATTGGGTCAAATTACCACCCAACACAGGGTCATTTCTGACTAACGCCTAATTTTTATTGACAATCCTTCTTATAGTTTGATGTTGGTTACTATAAATCAGAATTAATCTAGAGGGTTGTATTGTCTCTATTAGATTTGTATGTTCCATTGGGGTTTTACTTGCAAGTGCCTGTGATCCGCCCTGTTCATTTGCTTTGGTCATAGCTTTGTTCACAACTTTAGAAGTGAAACCCCGTCTACGGAGTCTATCTCGCTATTCATTCTGTGCTTTGAGACACTCAAAATCAGTACTGCAAATTCTTCATATCCGAGGCACTTCCCCAAAGGGAATGCTGCGGATTAGATGTGCTGGATGATGACTCACTGCATGCAACAGAGAGTTGCCAGATGTCGCTTTCCTATGCAGTCTCGTGTGCAGCTGTGTATTTTGCATTAAAATTTCAACATCCCCCCAAAAAATCGCCTTTCTACTGATCTGGCCTTTAAATTTCAGATTGAGGTTATTATCGTTGACATGCTTGATAAATTGTAGAGCCCCAATATCCGAGCCCTTCCAAATTATCAGCAGATCATCAATGTATCTATACCACCTTATTACGTGATTAACCATTACTTCCTTAAAGGCTGGCTTGAGGACCCGTTCTTCCCACAGTCCCATATGCAGGCAGGCATAACTGGGGGAAAACTGACCCCCATAGCCACGCCTCTGACCTGCTGGTAAAACTGGTTTTCGAACAGGGAAACATTATTCTCAAGACACATTGGTATAATGGCCATTAACATTTTGTTTTGCTCGTAGAAACAAATGGGCCAGGTGTTTAAGAAAGACTCAATTGCTTTTAGTCCATCTCTATGGTGGATGCTCGTGTAGAGAGACGAGACATCCAAAGAGATGAGTTAATATTCTGATTCCCAAACTACATCTTCCAACTTACGTAACAAATCTCCTGTGTCAAGAATAAAAGAGGGCAATCGCCTCACATACTCCTGCAGAAAGAAATCAACATATTTGCTAGCATTTTCCATAATACTGCGACAGGCTGAAATTATAGGCCTCCCAGGTGGTTTATGGTTGTCCTTGAGTATTTTTGGTATAAAATACACTACTGGCATAACCGGTTGATCAATTTTAAGAAATCTAAACTCATCTGTTGTCAACAACCCTGTGCTTTTCCATGCCAGTGAGCTAGAGTGAAATGTATTCCAAGATGTTTTCACAGATACCATAGATATATTTATTCCTGGCAGCCTGCTCAGATCAATCAAAGACAGGTGCAGACTCGGTTTCATGTGCGAAAAGTTTATTAGTGTAACTCGCCCACCACTACGCATTTCGGCCCAGCCTGGTCTTGCTCACATACGCGCCAAAGATTAAAAAGCCTCCCTAAGTAGTACACACACATGATTGAAGGGAAGGAATGGCCATTAACAAAAGACTATACATTTGCAAAGTGCCTACGTTTGACAAATATGCAACATATAATTACATCTTTTCGGAGGGTGAATTATAAATTATAAGCTGCTCTATATATAGATAAGATAAAAGATTGCACATTATCAAAAACGTTCTAAAAGGTCATTATTAATATATGTACTGTAATTTATGACAAGAATAAAGTGCAAAATGATCCAAAATTCAATTAATATATGGTTGATGGGAATCCTTATCATAAAAGACATATATGCTGATATGAACAAATGACATTAATAGTTGCTCATATGTTAAAAATAAATACATCAATGCTGATGGACCTGTCCCAATAAGTGCAAATCTTCTTTTTCATACCACATGTACCATTTAGTACACTGAAAAAATGGCGCCCAGAGTGGACAAAGTGTTACATTTCTAAACTAGCAATTGTTCATTTAGATCATAGATACTCTCTGCACTGAGCAGTTTGTTAATATCACCCCAATTTAGTTTATCTGTGCGTTCTCTGCTTTAGTTTACCTTACCCCTGATTATAATAAGTAAAAAGTGTAAAGAATATAAAAAAAGAGTGTTAAGAAGCTGCCGGTATTATGTAACCTCTATCACTATTTTCAAGCATTCCATATAATAACCTATAAAGCTATAGAAAGTTATACAACTCCTCACTAATATTCAAACCATTCAGTGACTTGGTATCAAGATTAAGAAGGTATTGTGTATCCAACTGTCTGAGCAGTGCTTCGCTATTGCTTCCCCATCTAAGCTTGGGAACTGCATCAATCACGAAGTATGTCAGACAGTGGAGGTTGTTGTTATGGTACTGCTTGACATGTCGAGCCACAGGGTGGTTGAGGTCAGAATTAACAATTGTTCTGAGATGCTGAAAAATTCTAACATGCACCTGCAATTTGGTACTTCTCACATAGCATAATTTGCAGGTGCATTCAATCAATCAATCATATCATTTGTAAAGCGCACTACTCACCAGTGAGGGTCTCAAGGCGCTGGGGTGGGGAATGCTGCTACTGCTCAAAAAGCCATGTCTTGAGGAGTTTTCTGACGGTCAGCAGGTCTTGGGTCTGCTGTAGGTGGATCGGGAGGGTGTTCCAGGTCTTGGCGGCGAGGTGGGAGAACGACCTGCTGCCTGAGGTCGCTCTTCGGAAGCGGGGGACTGTAGCGAGTGCGAGGTTAGCGGAGCGGAGCTGGCGGGTGGGGGTGTAGAAGCTGAGTCGTCTGCTGAGGTACGTTGGTCCGGTGTTGTGGAGTGCCTTGTGTGCGTGGGTAAGGAGCTTGAAGGTTATCCTCTTGTTGACCGGGGACCAGTGCAGTTCTCTCAGGTGGGGTGTGATGTGGCTGCGGCGAGGGATGTTGAGAATCAGGCGTGCAGAGGCATTCTGGATGCGTTGGCGCCATCTCAGGAGTTTGGCCGAGGCTCCCGCGTATAGGGCATTTCCATAGTTCAACCTGCTGCTGACAAGGGACTGGGTGACTTGTTTTAGTGGGGATCCACTTGTAGATCCTACGGAGCATGCGGCGGGTGTTGAAGCAGGAGGAAGAGACAGCTTAAAACCTGTTTAGTAATGGAGAGGGTGGAGTCGAGGATGACCCCTAGGTTGCGTGCGTGGTCGGTGGGTGTTGGAGCGGTTCCCAGTGCGGTCGGCCACCAGGAGTCGTCCCAGGCCGAAGGGTTGGATCTGAGTTCAGCTTCAGTTGGCTGTTCCTCATTCATTCAGCAATGACCTTCATTCCTTCGTGAAGGTTGGTTTTGGCAGTGTGGGGGTCCTTGGTGAGGGAGAGTATCAGCTGGGTGTCATCGGCATAGGAGAGGATGTTGAGGTCGTGCCGACGGGCGACGTGGGCGAGCGGTGCCATGCAGATGTTAAACAGGGTTGGGCTGAGGGATGAGCCCTGGGGTACGCCGCAGATGATCTCGGTGGCTTCGGAGCGGAAGGGGGGAAGGCGGACGCTCTGTGTTCTGCTGGAGAGGAAGGAGGTGGTCCAGTCCAGGGGCTTCTCTTGGATCCCAGCGTTGTGGCGGCGTGTCCGTAGTGTGTGGTGACAGACCGTGTCGAAGGCGGCTGACAGGTCCAGGAGGATGAGGGCCGCCGTTTCTCCGTTGTCCAGCAGGGACTTGATGTCATCGGTGGCGGCAATGAAGGCAGTCTCGGTGCTGTGTTTGCTGCGGAACTCTGACTGGGAAGTGTCCAGGATGTTGTTCTCCTCGAGGTAGCGGGTCAGTTGTTCATTGACGGTCTTCTCGATGACCTTTGCCGGGAACGGGAGCAGGGAGATGGGCCAGAAGTTCTTGAGGTCCTTGGGGCCCGTTTTGGGTTTCTTGAGTAAGGCATTGATCTATGCGTGCTTCCAGCTCTCCGGGAAGGTTGCTGTCTCAAAGGAGGTGTTGATGACTTTCTGCAGATGGGGTGCGATGGATGTGCTGGCTTTGTTGAAGATGTGGTGTGGGTATGGATGTGACGGAGATCCGGAGTGGATGGTGTTCATGATCTTGATGGTGTCCTCATCGTTCATGTTGGTCCAGTAGAGCAGGCAGTTGGTGCGGATGGTGGTCGTGGGGGCGGAGGTCTCAGTGGTTGTCAGGGTGGTCGTGGCATTGAAATTGTCGTGGATGTCTGTGATCTTGCGGTGGAAGAAGGTGGCCAGCGAGTCGTGCAGGTCTTGCGAGGGTGGGACGTCGTTGGTGTTGGAGCTGGAGGTTGGAGAGTTCCTTCACGATGTTGAAGAGCTCTTTGCTATTGTGCGCGTTGTTGTCTACGTGGTCTTTGAAGGAGGCCCTTTTGGCGGATCTGATGAGGTGATTGTGTCTGCGGGTGGCATTCTTGTGGGCTGCGTGGCTGTCTGGTGTTCGTTCACAGAGCCAGATCTTCTCCAGCTTTCGGCAGGTTTGCTTGGAGGCCCAGAGGTATTCAGTGAACCAGCTGGCTTTCTTGTTGGTATGATTGTTGGAGGGTTTCTTGATCGGGCAAGGGTGTTGGCGCAGTCTTTGATCCACTGTCTGAGGTTGCGAACGGCGGTGTCGGGGTCTGTATGGTCGGCGTGTGGGTTCTGGGCGAGAGTGGTGGTTAGCTGGTCTTCGGTGATTTTGCTCCAGCAGCGTTGAGGCATCTGTTGGGTGCGGTGGTGCATGGTGGGTTTCTTGAAGGTGAAGTAGATGCAGCGGTGGTCGGTCCAGTGGAGTTCGGTGGTATGGTTGAAGGAGACGTGGGAGCTTGCGGAGAATATGGGGTCAAGCGTGTGACCGGTGGAGTGGGTGGGTGTTGTGACAAGTTGTCTGAGTCCGAGGTTGGCTAGGTTGTCGATCAGGGTGGTGGAGTTGGTGTCGTCATTGTTCTCGAGGTGGAAGTTCAGGTCCCCGAGGAGGATGTAGTCCATGGTGGCGAGGGCGTGTGTGCTGATGAAGTCGGTGATGGAGTCGCTGAACTGTGGTCGGGGTCTGCAGATGAGGGTTCCTCTGGCGCTGGTGTTGGGGTCGTGTGGATCTGGAAGTGCAGGTGTTCGGCGGTGCTGAGGGTGTCGGCGGTGTTGGTCGAGACTCTGAGAGTGTTCCTGTGGACGATGGCAATTCCTCCTCCCGCTCTGTTTGTGCGCTCCTTGCGGTTGATCTTGTAGCCTTCCGGGACAGCTATGGTAATGTTGGGTGCCGAGGCGGTGTTCAGCCAGGTCTCGGTCAGGAAGGCGACGTCTGGGGAGGTTGAGTCGAGTAAGTCCCAGAGTTCAACGGCATGTTTTCGGGCGGAGCGGGTGTTGAGAAAGATGCATCTGAGGTGGTTGGGTTCTTTCCTGGTCGGCAGCATGGTGGGGCGGATGCTTGTGAAGCTGCAGTTCCGGCAGGTGAAAGCTCCGTGGGTGCGCTTCGGGGCAGCCAGGAAGCAGGTGTGTGATCGTCCGATGTTGATGGCGTGGAGGGTTCTGGCATCGTAGTGGTGTTGGGCATCGTGGAGTTCATGGTGTCCAGGGGTCCTGGCGCTGGGCGTTGCTCCAGGCATGGACGGGCACAGACGAGCTTGCCTTAGGTGCGCCAGCAGCGTGCCAGTGGCACGCCCGCTGTGCGCAGCCGCATAGCGGCTTCGATATGAGGGGATGTGGGAGGGAGGAGCAGCTGGGAGGCGGAAGCGGGGCGGCGAATGAGATTGCAGGTGAGCAGGCCACAGGGACGCAGCGGTGGGAAAAACGGGCGGGGCCACGGGAGAACTGGGCACAGGAAGGAAAAACAAGTTTAGGAAAGAAAACATGTACAGACACAGAGGAATAAAAACAAGTCTGGGCAAGAAAGCAAGTTAGGCACAGGTGAATAAAAACAAGTCTGGGCAAGAAAGCAAGTCCAGGCACAGGGTAATAAAAACAAGTATGGGTAAGAAAGCAAGTACAGACACAAGGGAATAAAAACATACATACACCGCAGAGTCAGTTTTGCATGTGAAAATATGAGCGATTTTGACAGGTCTGTTGAGAAAGGCAGTTAAGTAATGTGTATTGGTCCACTAGGACATGCTTTGCACGTGCTACACTTATGAAAGCCAGTCCTAGCTGAAAGCCAATTCGTGGTCTGAGTAACTTCAGGGTTACTGCTGACCAATGCATTGCTCATGTTGGGTGCCCTTCCGAAAGTTATTGTGGGTTTCTTGGGAAGTTTAGATCCTAAAATCAGATCAGTCAAAATAATGGGCCACTGCTTTCTAAGAAATGAAATGAAATGAAATGAAAAATTGCATTTATAGAGCGCATATACTACCCGCAGGCCTTGCAGCGCTTTAACTGAAAACCGAGGCAGCCAACTTAGATAATTAACAGATATTACTGAACAAGTGGGTCTTTAAAAGCTTCCTGAATGCCATCCGATTGTTGTTCTCTCTAAGGATGAGTGGAAGAGAATTCTATATTCTCGCAGCATTATGTGAGAATGAACGACCGCCCCACCGAGCTTTATTTATCTTGGTCGTGGTGGCTAATTGTAATGAGCTTGAGCGCAAGGCTCTAAGGGGAAGATAAGGGGTAGCTAAAGGGTACATTATGGCAGGACCAGTTCTACGAATTGCTTTTTGGACAAGACACATAGCCTTAAATTGTACCCTCGCTGCCACCGGAAGCCAGTGTAACTTTTTCAAGGCATGTTTGGCTGACTGCCAGCATGGAATTTGAAAAAGCAGCCGGGCCGCACAGTTTTGGGTGACCTGAAGTTTGTTAATCACTGCCACCGTGGCTCCCAAACAGAGAGCGTTACCATAGTCCAGGCGTGAGAGTATCAGGGCCTGGACCAGGACTCTCCTCGCCTGGAACGGGAGCAGAGGGCGCACCTTCCCAGAGCATTTTCATCAACCCAAAACAGATGGATGCAGTTTTGATGGCCTGGAAGGTAAAGTCCAGAGATTTATCGAGCCAGACTCCCAGGCTTTTTATCTCAGATTTAGGGAGAGGAGGTTAGGCCTAGACATGTAGGCCAGAAGGGGTGCAAACTGGTAGGTGAAGGGCTACCCAGCAACATGACCTCCGTCTTCTCGCCATTCAGTCTGAGGTAGGAGGATTTCATCCACTTAGCCACTGCTTCTAAGCATAAGCTCAGCGTGCTAGACGACCCCTCAGAGTGGTCTAATGAGTACACTAACTGAGTGTCGTCTGCGTAGGTGACAATACGGACGCCAAATGGATGAACTATCTCCGCTAAGGGCCTCATGTAGATGTTAAAAAGTGTGGTGCTCAGGGCAGAGCCCTGAGGAACCCCACAACTGAGTGGCTGTTTGGTGGATACAGCCTCGCCCTCAAACACCTGGAAGAAGCGCTCGTCCAGGAAGGATGCAAGCCATGCCAGGGCCGCGCCCGACACTCCCATGCCCTTCAAACGATGTAATAGGGTGGCATGGTTCACCGTGTCGAACGCGGTGCTGAGATCTAATAATATAATGGCTGCTTTCCCTCCCTTGTCCAGCACCGTTCGTGTTTCTTCCGTTAATGCTAGCAGAGCTGTCTCAGTCCCGTGTTGGGGGCGGAATCCCATCTGAGAGACAGATAGCAGACTATTGGATTCCAGATAGTCTACTAAGATGTTATTAATATGCTTTTCTAGCAGTTTACTGGTCCAGGGTAACAGGGAGATAGGGCGGAAATTGGCTAGATTGTTTTGGTCTAAGGTGGGCTTTTTTAAAAGAGCCCTGACCATTGCACATTTCCACCCAGTTGGGACTATGTTTGTCGCAATTGAGGTGTTAAGGACGTCAAGAAGAACTGGTCGGATGACATCCATGACCAAGGTGTGAAACTGAGGGGGTGCTGGGTCACTAGGAGATCCTGATGTGACTTTAGAAATTATTTCATTTAGGGAAGTGAAGTCCAAGAAGGTAAAGCTTTCCAGCATACAGGAAGCTGGGGCATTGGGGCAGGTTGTATTGGCAACCTCCAATTCAATTCCATCAGTGGAAAAAGAAGAATAGATGGTCTGAATCTTCTGGAAGAAGAAGGTTGCCAAATCATTACAGCGCGCCAATGCCTCATCTGATGACACTCGCTCAGAAGGAAGGGAAATCAGAGAGTTGGCTATTTTAAAGATTTCTCTGGGAGCATTAGCTGCCCGATTAATCTTTAACTTATAAAACTGAGCTTGAACAGATTTAATTTCCTTTTTATATAGTCTGATTGCGGATCTATAATCTGATTTCCTACTCTGAGAGCGATCTTGTCTCCATACTCTTTCAAGTTTGCGACAAGATAGTTTCATTTCTCTTAATCTAGGAGTGTACCAGGGGGCTACTTTTTGCCTCTTTATGGAGTTCAAAGGTTCCCTCGGGAGTGCTAAATCAAGAGAATTCATAATCCAATTATTAAAAATAGTGTTGGTTGAGTTAGGATTTGTGACCTCTACAGGTTTGGATTCAGCAAGCGCTGATTCCCATTTAGAGAGGGTAAGTGTGGCCCACTTCCTACCCCAATATTTTTTGGGGTCTTGTATGGGGAGGGAGTTTGTGCAATCCATAAAAATGGTATTAAATAATGATCAGTCCAGGGCAGTGGCACAGGCGATTCAATTTTTTAATTATTAAGAGTACTGTAGATATGATCTAGGAGATGGCCTTTAGTGTGAGGGAGAAATCCTTTTTGCGCCAGCCCAATAGCTTGAAAATTCAGACGAAGGCTGTTAGCTACTGAGTCCAGCGGATCATCTAAATGAAGATTTAGATCGCCCAGCACAGTAAAGCTAGCTGAGGTAATCACTAGATTGGCAGCTAAAACCGTCATATTCGAGACAAACTGGCCGATCGTTCCGGGCGGTCGATAGACCCAAAGGCCTGAGAAGGTGTTAGTAGGGGATAGTTCTAAGGTGAACATTAGGCTCTCGCAAGCTGACATGGTGGAAGGGGTAGTGCGACACCTATATTGTTCTTTATAAATGATGGCTAACCCTCCCCCTCTGCCCGTGTTACGGTTGGATCTCTTCATTGTATAGCCCTGTGGGATCGCCCACACTATAGTAGGATCGGCTTCCAACTGAAGCCAAGTCTCCGTTAGGAAAAGGACATCGGGCTTAAGATCCTCTATTAACATGGCCAGCTCTGTATAATGCTTGGGCATTGATCGACAATTAAGGAGAAGTAGCTTCCAGCTATAGTTGGTAACGTAATTCCCTGTGTTTTTAGGGGATGCTTTCCAGTTGCAATATTTGCAACGGATCTTACTACCTACAGGACGTAGCGAATGCAGGCAATTGAGGTTGGTAGCTACTCTTAAAGCGTGTAAAGATTGAAAATCATAAGTGATCAAGTTGCCCGCCATAGTTTCTGGGATCATGGGATCTGGGAGCGGATCTGGGACGCAGACTGGCGCAGACTGGCTTCTCTTTGGCGCGTCTGTGGCGCTCCCGCTGCGCGTAACCGCTACGCGAAAGGACAGGGGATTAAGTAGATTGGGGAAGAGGGAAGACTAGAGCGTCACCCTACAAAGATGGTTGCCCGCAGTGGAACCACCAGGAAGTGAAGGCGCTCTGTTCTCCCTCCACAACAAACAGCATGAATTGCTGCGGTGGACCGGGGAGTCAGCGCACAATATGCTAGGTGTAACAAACAATTTTAAAAAGCAACGAAGTTTAAAAGCACTTGCAGCATTACAGTTTTTACCCAATTGCTAGCGCAGTGATATTAGCAATCAATTATTAGAATGGATCTAATTTATTGTTCCTCCTTAAACGGTAAAATTAACCTAACATCAGTTTCATTATTATTAGAATTGCTTTCTGCATTCTTGATAGAATAGAATAGATTCCCTACTATCCCGATTCGCCCTTGAGATAGCTTGATCAATGGTTTTTGTTGCATACTCATGGGCCAAAAATCTATCTTTGTTTGGCCTCCTGTTGGCACTTGATTAAGTCATGTTGCAGGCTTCAATTTCTTTGCAACCTCAACATTTCGCCACAAGGGATACTGTCCTTGAGATGTCAGAGATGAAAACTGTTGGCATGAAGTATTCACTTACCAGCTGTTGGCTACCTATATGGCTTAATCTCAATTTTGTTGCTTGCTATATAAACATGCACGTCCAAGAAATCAATTTCCTGTTTATAAATATTTGCTGTAAATTCCACGTTTAATAAATTGACATTGATTTGTTCCACAAATTTAACTGCACTATCTAGTGATCCATTCCATATGACAAATACATCATCTGTATGGCGTAGCCAACAGATGACATGCCCCTCCCAGTCAACACCATGCTCTCCCATGAGTACCTGCTCCTCCCACCAGCCCATGTGAAGACATGCATAACTGGGGGAGAAACAGTCACCCATGGCAACTCCTCTTAGTTGTTGGAAAATCTCATTGTTAAAGTGGAAGTAATTAATTTACAAGCATCATCTTATCATATATAGTATTATTTCACTATGTTTGTGCAATCTTAGTGGTCTGCTTCTAAAATAATGTTTGACTGCTCTTAGCCCATCATTGTGCCTGATACTGATGTAGAGTGATGATATGTCCAGTGTCATAAACAGATACTCATTGTTCCAAGGCATTTCATAGATTCTTCTGAGACAAGAACTGGTATCTTTGATGAATTATGGTAGGTGACATACATGTTCTTGTAGGAAGAAGTTAACATAGTTAATCATTTAGGTGCTTGCAGGCCTCTGTTAGATATTCAGATCTTGGACAAAGAACAATGTTGCAGCCTTTGTCTTCATAGCAAATTATAACTTGCTTGTTGTTCTGTATTTTTTTCATTAAATTCTGTTACTTTCTATCATGTTCATTGTATTTTCTTCATGCTCTTTTTGTTTTATGGTTAAGTTTCTTGATTTCTTCTGTAATTTTGTCACTGAAAATATCATTGGCATCACGTGCCATCATAGGCATAAACTTTGATTTTGGTTGATTTTGGTTTCAAGGGAGCCTTAATTGAGCCAAAAAGTTTAAGGGCTTGGTCATGTATCAGTTGTTGAGTGGATAGTGTATTCTCAGCATCTGCACCTTCATGTTGCAAATCATGTAGATATCTGTTATTTGCAAACTGTTGGTATCATCATTAGATGGCGTAGTTAACCTTGATGTTGTTGTTGATATAGTTTTAGGCAGGGCTCGAGTCAGGGGTCCACGCGGGTGGACGGCGTTCCCCCACTCTTTTCACAGGGTGTACGCCATCCCTCCTGCCAAGAACTTGGGCCCCACGGGCGTGGATAAAAAAGGAAACCATTTGTGTAAGCAGTATTGTCCGAATTGCAGTAATATGAAACAGCGTTCATTTGCCCTCCTGTACCTTTAAAACACAATTCGGTGAAGGACTGGGTTAATCGCGCAGCATTCACGGCGATTCTTTGGTATCTAGTGTGGGTATTCAATTTAGCCGCGGGGCAGCTTCCTCTAGTAATGCAGAGCCCCCAGCTTTCCCAGAGTCTTGCTTGAGTAGTTCCCTCAGTCCAGGTTTTTACTTTGTATACAATGTCTTTATTTGCACATTTTCTAATGGGATAAGCAGGACTACAAGTTCCAGAATACAGAGTAAAAACTTGGACTGGACGTAGGAAACATGCGAGCTCTGCTTTTCATGACGTCATGAGGTCATTTGCATATTGTCAGTACCCCCACTTCGTTTTATAGGACTTGTGCCCTGGTTTTAGACTTTGGCATAATATATTTCATTAAATGTAGGTTCCGTGTGTATTTATACACATCAATTCATGTCTGACTATAATTGAAAGCACTTTCCTGATAGTCCTAATGCTATAAGTTGAATTTCAGCTTCACTCAAATCCACATCCGATAAATTGACCACAGTTTCCTTATTCTCTTCTATTTGCATTTCCATCTGGCTCCTTGTTGTTTTTTCGGCTTGTGTTCTGTGGAGTTTTCTCCTCTTTCGTCGTCTCTGGTTCAGTCTCCGTTTGTTTGTAAGTTCGGACCTCGCGGCTGCAATGTTTGGCGCTGATCGCAATGTAAAATATCTAATCCTTCTGCAAGTTTGATCAGGCCTCCAGATTGGGGATTTGGGGGGGTGGCCGACCAGTGGGAGGCTCTCCCCCCGGGGAAGTTTGGGGCACATGGGGAGGGGGGGGATTGGAAGCTGTGTCCCTCGGGGCTCTCCGTAGCTTGGGCTGGTTTGGGTTTCTTGGGCTCCTTGGGCTTGTTTTGGGCTTGTTCCCTATATAGGCGGCCATTTTGTGTCACTGCACACTGTTTCGTGGTGCAGTGACACAGCAGCCAGGGGTCCGTAGTCGGTTTTTTGGCCAGGTTTGCAGCGAGGCGGATTGTCGCTGTGGGCGTGCTGTGAGCGTGGTCGTGCGCGGTTTTAGTGCCCAGACGCTGTTTGCTGGTACGGGATGGCGGCGTGTTCCGATCCTCGGGTGGCCGAGGCTTTGTGGCTGTTGGGAGAGGCGGGCCGCATGGACATCGTGCGGCCCGACCTCCAGGTAAGGCCACAGCGGCGCGCTGCCAACGGCGCCGCTGCAGCTGTGGTGGCGGATGGCTCAGCGGGGCGGGAGGGGGGGCGGAGGAGCGAGGGGTGGGGGACAGCACAAGGAGGCAGCGCCTCGTGGGAAGGCGAAGGGAGGTTTTAAGAGGGCCGGGCGGGGGGGAAGAAGCGTTCGCTCGAGTTTGTTGAGGGGGGAGGGGGGAGGGGCCGGGGGTGGGGGGGGGAGTGGCGACCCGCGAGGCAGTGGCTGTGCTGGGAGGGCTGGGGGGTGGGGGGGATGATGTGGGGGCTCAGGTAGTGACGCCAGTGGAGGGTGGGGGGAGTGGGGAGGGGGGCCGGGGGGCCGAGGGTGGTGCCGGCCTGTCGTGGAGGGGGGACGCAGTGCGGGAGGGGGAGCGGGGCCGAGGCAACATGAGCAGGATGGAAGGGTGGGGGGAGGAGATGGGGGTGCGGGGGGGCGGTGTCCCCGCTATTGATTGATGAGACTGATGTGGAGGGGGGGAGGAGGGCGGACACAGAGCTGGACTGGGGTTCGTCATCTTCGGAGGATGGAGGGGGCATGGTGGGCCCGGGTGGGCGGGCAACGCCGGGCGGCGGGGGAGGGGTGGGGGGGGCCAGGCGGAGGGGCGTGGCAGACCGGAGGTGCAGGGGGGAGTGTGCGGAGGCGGAGGTGTGGCGGGCGGGAGGGGTGTCTCGGGGCTGGGGGGGTGGGTTGGTGGGGGTTTTGGAGGGGGGGCAGGGGGAAGTGGGGGGGCAGGGGGAAGTGGGGGGGCGGAGGGAAGTGGCGGGCCAGGGGAGAGTTTTGGCGAGGGGGAGGGGAGCTGGGGTGCGGCAGGGGGGGCCGGGGGACTGGGGCATGGGGGGGGTGCGGCGCCGAGCTGCGGTTTCGGGGGTGGGGAGGGCCGGGGGGCTGGGATTGGGAGGGGGGTGGGGCCTGGGTGGCGGGGGATCCCGTCACGGCGCGGAGGTCACTCGGCTGGATGGGGGAGGGGGGTGGCGTTGGGATGGGGGAGCTGGGGAGGGGGCGGCGCGTGGGGGGGACGGGGGTGTTTTCACCCTGGCATGCTGGACTCCACCTTTTTCCCTTGGCAGGAGCTGTTTGCGAGGCGCTCGGGAGAGCAGCATGCGGCTCCAACCCACCGAGAGGATGGGCCAGCTCTGTCTGGTGCGGGCGGCCGAGCTCCAGCGAGGGACCTAGCGCATGACCGCGGCGAATGGAGGCGGGATTTGTCTCCGCCGGCCCCTCCCCGAAGGGTCTTTACGGCCACCGGGGGTAGGGGAGTGAGGATGGATGCTCATACTTCTGATTGGACTGCGAGTGTGGCGGATGGGAGTGGAAGTGTGGATCTGATCGATTTGATGCAGGTGTGTCATGAGAGAGCGGGCTTGAGCCGGCTGGATCCCCAAGTGGGGGGCCGGGGGGGTGTGGAGCCGGCTGATGGAGAGTCGGAGGAAGAAGGGGAGATTCGGGAGGACGGGGGGTCTTGTAATGTTGTTAGCAGTGTATTACAGGTGCCAGCAAGGCAGGAAGTGCCCAGAGTGACGCCCCCTCAGCTCCACTCGTTAGGCTGTGGGATCCAGCAAGGACGCCGACCTTGACGCCAGGTAAGACGGGAGACGGAGCGGGGAGTGGCAAGCAGCGCTGTGTGCATGTTTCGGTAGGGACTGGGGGCGAAGGGGAAGATGGATGGCGGCTGGTACGGGGACGATACGTGCAGGACGCGGGAGTGAGCACGGACACTGCGGCGCTGGGTGGAGACGGGGCGAGCGCAGGTGGCGGGTCGGCGGCGGTTGGAGAGAAGGAGTCGGCGGGGGGGAAGGAGAGTTGTGTGGTGCCGGTGCGTAAGTTACCTTACATGGGGCTGACCAAGCCGCTGGGGGCCCACCTTTCGGCGGCTACGAGGGAAAAGATCTGGAAGGGGGAGTACATTGACATTTTGAAGCTTCTCCACAGGGAGTTGATGTCCAAGGAGGGGTCGAAGGAAGAAGAGCTGGAGTTAGCTAGGGGCCCAAAGGTGCCCCTGACGCTAGACAACTGGTCAGCGGCTTTCCTCATATACGCGAGCGTGTATTGCGAGAAGTTTCCGGACCGGTCCGTCGCGCTTTTCAAATATATGGATGTGGTGCGGAGGGCACAGGTGACTTATGGCGGGTTCGTGTGGTCACACTACGACGAGGAATTCCGGGCGCGCATGGCGGCGGACCCGGAAGCCCAATGGGGGGAGCTGGATTCGGACCTGTACCAGCAGACGATGGGAGGGGCCAAGTTTGGCCGCACCATTTACACGGCAAGCGGTTTGCCGCTGGTGCCGCCCCCCTTTGCAGCCCGCCCCACCTGTGGGGGGGGTGGGTCAGGGAGACTCTGGCGGCCAGGCCGCAGTCGGGGCTTGCTGAGACTTCAATAGAGGAGTCTGTGGGCGGGCGGCATGCCGTTTCCGGCACGAGTGCTCGACATGTGGACGATGGCACCCAGCGCTGCGTTGTTGGGGGCTCGGGGGCCCACCGGGGCAGCAGCCCGGGCAGGGAGGTGCTCCAGCTAGAGGAGGACAGGGTGGGGGGAGGAGGGGGTGGCAGAGGGGGGGGGAGCAGGAGCTCTGGGAAAAGGCTCGTAGGCCGGTTAGGATCGAGCGGATGGAGCCCTGGCTGGCGGCGTATCCGCGGGTGGAGGATGCTGCGGTGATGCGGCGTGGGTTCCGGCAGGGGTTTCGGCTGGGGTTTGAGGGCCCTCGGATTGCTCGCTGGGCGGGCAATTTGAAGTCAGTGAACGCGCACAAGGGCATTGTGAGAGAGAAACTGTTCAAAGAGGTCAGAGAAGGTTGGCTGGTGGGCCCCTTCACGGAACCGCCGTTGCCGGGCTTGATCATCTCCCCCATCGGGGTGGTGCCCAAGAAGGAGGAAGGGCAGTTCCGACTGATACAGCACTTGTCTTGGCCGGAAGGGGAGTCGGTCAATGCCTACATTTCGGCAGACTTGGCGTCGGTGACCTACTCGTCGGTGGACGTGGCGCGGAGGCTTGTCTCGGCGGCGGGAAGGGGCGCACTGATGGCAAAATGTGATGTCAAGTCGGCTTTCCGACTCCTTCCAGTGCACCCGGCGAATCACCAGTTGTTGGGGATCCAGTTCCAGGGACTCATATTTGTGGACAAGGCGCTGCCGATGGGGTGCTCCATTTCGTGCGCGCTATTTGAGCGTTTCAGTTCATTCCTGCAGTGGGTTTTTTCCAGGCGCACAGGCTTGGAGTCAGTGACGCACTATCTGGATGATTTCTTCCTGGTGGTGCGGCCCGGAGCGGCGGACTGTCAGCGGCAGCTGGATGGTTTGGCCGGGTTGATGGGAGAATTTGGGGTTCCTCTGGCGCCAGAGAAGACGTGCGGTGTTGTCCTTTCTCGGTATCGAGCTTGACTCGGTCGCCATGGAAGTGCGCCTGCCAGAAGACAAGAGGTCCGCGATGCTGTTTCTGGTGGATGGGATATTGGCAAGGAGAAAGGTGACGGTGAGAGAGGTGCAGGTGCTGTTGGGGCATTTGAATTTTGCGTGCCGCGTGGTGCGGGCGGGCCGAACGTTTTGCCGACGTTTGGGTTTGGCGTTGTCCGGTTTGACCTTGCCCCATCACCATGTGCGCCTTTCGGCGGGAATGAAGGAGGATCTGCGCATGTGGCGGGCGTTCTTGGAATGGTTCAATGGAGTGCCCATGGCGCCGGCGGAGGACTGGGAGTGGGACGTCACCATGTACTCGGATGCGGCGGGCGGCGGCGGTTTTGGCCTGTATTGGGAGGGAAAGTGGTGTGCGGAGCAGTGGCCGGAGAACTGGCAGGCAGGCGGGAGGAGCATTGCGTTTTTGGAGTTGTTCCCTTTGGTGGTGGCGGTCACAGTGTGGTCGGGACAAGCGCGTGCTGTTTCGAGTGGACAACATGGCCATCGTGCAGGTGGTGAACAGGCAGTCGGCCCGGGACCAGCAGGTGCTGAAATTGATGATGGTGTTTGTTTTGCGTTGCTTAGAGAATGACATCCTGTTTCAGGCGCGCCACGTTCCGGGGGTGGACAATGACATTGCGGATGCTTTGTCTTGTTCCCAGTGGGAGAGGTTCCATGGGCTAGTCACGGCGGCGGAGGAAGTCAGGACGCCGGTGCCGGAGGACCTGTGGTCGGTGGGCGAGGCCGGGTCTTTCAGTTGGTGAAGACGTCGGTAGCGGTGTCCACGTGGAAGGCATACGAGCAGGCGTGGGAGGAATTTCTGCAGTCCGGTGCGGTGAGGAGTGGGGACCAGTGGCGGCGTGAGGAACAGGTGGTAAGGTTCATGCTGGCACTCATGGACAGAGGTTTGTCGCGGGTGTCGATTGCGGGCAAGTTGTCGGCGGTGGCTTTCATGGGAAAGTTGTGGTGGGGTTACCCTCCGTCGGCGGGGGAATTGGGGACCCGGCTGCTGGAGGGGTGGGCGAGAGAGAGGGGTGCGGCAGTGCGGCCGCGACATCCCATCACGGTCGAGTTGCTGAAAGGAGTCATTGGCACGCTCCCGGCGGTGTGCAGGGATGAGGGCGAGGCGGTGCGTTTTTCTACCTTGATGTCCTGGCTGTTTTTTGGTGCGTTTCGGGTATCGGAGTTGCTGGGCGCGAAGGGGTGGCGGAGGGTGTTGTGGGAGGATGTGGAATTGCGAGCACAGGAGGTGGCGGTGCGTTTGCGTCGCTCGAAGACAGACCAGCGGGGGGTCGGGACCTGGGTGGTACTCAGTGGCGTAACGAAACTTGAGGGGGCCCCCCTGCAAAGTGCATGGAAGGGGCCCCCACGGTCCGGACCCAGTCAATAACTCTCAAGACGACCTGTGCAAAGTGTCAGAGGGGGCATCCAAGATCCGAGGGCCACCTGGACCAAAGGGGCTGTGGGTGCTATTGATACACCACTGTTTTGATGTGCTCTATGCCTTTACTGGTGGTACATTGGGCGCATGACTTGTCACGAGGGGAAAAGGGTCTTGAACCACAACACAACATATTGTCTCTGTTGCAAGCCAAATATCCAGACAAAACAGGTCAATTGCTCACCAGCCCCTTCACACATCTCCTGCAACGGTTCTTCACGATTGTTAGATCTGTAGGGCTATTCTGCTGCTGGCACAGACAGTTATACAGCGATGTAGTGCCGAGGCGTTAGGCTCTGGTGTTAATGTCTAGCATTGTGACTGTCTAACCTGCATCAGTAATAAACATGTGATGACCAGAATCCTGTGTTCGGTCTCAAGTGCTACTTCGCATTGGGTCTAGGTCCCAGACATGTGACTATCCCCCGTGAAAGAACTTTTTAAATAAATGTGCACCTGTACATATTGGCACCGCAATCCTCCCCTATAGCGCTTAATAATTAGTATGAAGGGTCTTCCATCAGTTTCGTTTTCATTCCGTGCCGATAATGCCAGTGCTTGCCTTTTATGTCCCAGTCCAGCTGGACCACAGGTTCGGATTTCGTGGTCTATTCACTGAAGACCTTATTTGATGCCCACCACCACACCAAGATGTAAGAAGAAGGTCCCCAATAGAGCCCGTGAAAAAAATATTCAAACCCATGTTAGTAGGATAACTCAGCTGGTTGGACGCCCACTGCAGAGATCTCTGTGAAATTTGAAGGAAATATGGTGTCCTAAAGGGCTCTTCCTTCCATCACAAGAGGCCGATGAAGCAATGACTAACGAGGTGTTTACACCTATTACACAAAAGAGAGCTAAACTAGTGCAGGCTATGTAAACACTTAAATATTACATTGCTGCAAAGACGCCCACTTCAAAGTAACACAACAGATCACAAGGTAGCAACCTGAACACAACCTCCACACACTGGTAAACCATGCTTTGTGTGTGTTCCTCCACTGAGCTGTCTGGGGCTGAACATTAACTTGTAAACATAGGACATGCAGTCTCCTGAAATTAAAAACGATGTTTGTTTTCATAATACCTAAAACAAGAAATATGGTAAAAACTCACAATGGGTACACAGCATAGAGTCAGTAGCAGAACGAAACTTGAGGCCTCCCGCTGTAAAGTGCATATAGATGTACAGAGGATGATCGCAGTTTGATAGGCAGCTTCATAAAAACAATGAAATGTCTATTTGCTAAATGGGCAAGCGCCAGAAGGAGTACCGAAAGCGTAACCAAATGATAAGAGATGTTTTTGTTAGCCAATGTTACTTATTTATAGACCTCGGAATGATGAAACTTTGAGAGAACCTGTCCGGATTTTAACCCCTGATCTGGGGTCAAACAAAGACGCCCTAGTACCACCTCTCTATGTCTGAACTTGGCTCAACGGCATAGAGCGCTTTACACAGTGACATTTAGCTGATTCAATCTGCTTGAGATCACATGGTTGCGTGGGTGGAGGAGCTGTGATATAGACCAGTGTTTTTGTTTCCTACATGTATGAACCACACCGTCCCTTTCTCAAAGCTCCTTTCAGCTGCTCTGCAAACGGTTCCCGAGTGCCCCACATAGTCTGCACATAGTAGTCCAATAAGGATGTCCCCCACATAGTGCGCAGATCTATTTTTTTTTTCGAGAACGGGTGGCCCTCTCACTATCAAAACACTGAGACATGTTGGGGTTTTCAAGAAAGCTCGCCCATAGCTAGATTCCTTTCCAAGCAAAAAGTTAGTTATATAAGCTTACATAGCGCCTGGTTACACTGTGCTAGTGTGTCCCCGCACTGCGTACTGCTCTTGGAGAGTGAACTGCTGCAGAAGGTGGCCCCTAAGCCTGCCCAAGCAAGCCAAGCCCTAATCTTTGGGGAACAGGAATGTTTTCAGTTTTTTTCGGAACTTGAGCTCAGTTTTCTCCAGCCGTAGTTCCAGGGGAAGTTTGTTGCAGCCCTGGGCTGCCAGGACCCGGAAGGAGTGACCACCCATTCTGACTCTCCTGAACTTGGGCACCTCCACCCTACCTGTCCCGCTGGATCTTAAGTGGCGGGCTGGATGGTATGGTGCAAGGAGGTTGTGCAGGAAGGAGGGGCCTTTCCCCTGCAGAATCCGGTGGCCAATGCAGAGTGTTTTGAAAGCCACACATTCTCTGATTGGAAGCCAGTGCAGGGTACTCAGCGCTCTCTTAGAGGCGGCTCTCCTAGGCAGCATCAGGACTAGGCGAGCAGCCGCGTTCTGCACGTTCTGTAGCCTTTGTAAGCATCCGACATTGGCTCCCAGGTATAGGACATTGCAATAGTCCAGCCTGGATGTAATCAGTGCGTGTACCATGGTCTTTCTCGCAGTCATGGGCAGATAGTCTAGCGTCTTCTTCAAGACCCTCATTGTGGCGAAGCATGTGCCTGCCACGTGTTTGGTGTTACATTTTAATTGGTTAACAGTAACGCATGTTTTACAGAGCTAAGAAACTGCGGAATTTATGACTCGCTATATAAAAAAGCTTATTGTGCAGGTGGGGCATTTTTTATTGTCTGAAGTTTGCTTAGAAATCTACATGTAGATGTTGGCGCTTACATAGCACAATTTAGGTTGGAAGCAACAAGCGCTGTACATATGGAGGGCAAGGAGGCTATTCTGTTGATCTAGTAGGATTCAGCTATTTGCATTACACTTGACACATACACTTCTATAACAATAAAATGTGTCTTGGAGCACAGTGTACCGTTCCGAACTTTAGCAGGAACTCTCGGGTGAAAGTACTGTGCTGCAGGGGCCCCCTGCAGCTTGAGGGCCACCCTGCACCGCAGGGGCTGTGTTACGCCCCTGCTGTGAGGGTCTCAAGGAGCTGGAATTGCTAACTGCTTTGTGGTGGTCTCTTCATTCGAACAGCCAGGTCTTGAGTTCTTTCCTCAACTGCTGGTGCGATGAGGCTGTCCTGAGGTGCAGGGGAAGGTCGTTCCAAGCTTTGGCAGCCAGGTATGAGAAGGAGCATCTGCTACTGTTGCTATGCTGAATTCGGGGGGGGGGGGGTATCTGCAAGGAAAAGGGAGCCAGAACGTATGTGTCCGGTCGGCTGGTGGAAGGTCAGTCATTGGTTGATGTATGCTGGTCCTTCGTTGTCCTGGTCTTTGTATGCGTGGGTCATAATCTTTAACTGGCATCTCTTCTGGATCGGGAGCCAGTGTTGCTTCTTGACGTGGGGTGTGATGTGGGTCCCTCTACTGTAAAAACTGATAATATGTCCTTGAGACACAGCAGACATAAAAAGTTGTGTGAAATGTGCAGCAACTGGAATATCATGGTTAACGAGTGTGTTAATGCAGTTACCCATTTGTGGCATCAGTTTTCAACCTTCTCTAAATGAGGGCACGTATAGTTCTAATGACAGGTGCTTGGGGAGAAAGGTGTGAAGTTAATTTTAGCCTTCTGGCAGGTTCTGCTCTTTTTCCATTTAAAGGGCGAGCATTGCCCACAATTTAGAGTCTTGCACTCTCCAACTAACTCCTCCTTTCTACTTTCTGTACATGTCTGTACTAGTCTTGCCTTTGTGTTTATGTTTTTCAGGAGCTGTTATTTGTGACTTGTATTCGAAGTGAGTGGGACGTTATTTTGTTAAGCGTTTAGTAGTAGCATTATGTGACAGGCCAAAACAGTTAAAGAATACAACTTCCTACACACAAACACAACCTTTAAGGATGCGTCTGGACCTCACTGGGTGGGTGCACTCAAGAGTTAGCAGCATTTCTCAGGATCCAATCGCGACCTCAAGGCCCTTCACTGGTGCAGATGTTGGATTTGCGACAGAGAGGCCTGGCTCGTGCACCACACCATAGAGTTCAGGCAATTTTTAGCGGATCTGTAGATACGCACTATTAATAGTTGCCACAACACACACATACTGTCTGCTCATTCTGAGAGCGCCAAAGGCTTGGATGCATTCCAGGGCAGGGGCATCTCTCTCCTGTTTTTTTTTTTATCCCCTCTCTGGCCTCCCATGTTTCTCTACCCAAGCTCAGATGGAGAATGGAGGAAGAGCTGTGGAGTTAAAGCAACAGTTTTCACAGATGCACAGCGTAACTCCAGACTGCGGGCCCGTTCAGTCTGCATTATAAGTCGTCTGCTGAAAATTAACAGTTTACATTTTTTTCACAAAATCAAAAGAGGAAAACTGTTCTAGACCTTGCATAGATAGTGGCAGTGCACAAAGCGATAACTCGAGCGAAAGCTCAAGTTCATGAAATATTGTGATTTGCAAGTCTGGTTTTAGCTTGGAGAATTGCGGGGGGGGGCAATTAACAGTAGTTAATGACAGGTGGCACATGCACAACCTTCACCCCCCAAACTCACCTCCTTCCTGCAGCCATGCACGCACTCCTCTCTCCCGCCTGATCCACCTTCCTGCCGCCCACTTCTGCTTTGGCAAGTAAATCAGGATTCCATGGATTAATACTTTCTACACCACAGTGTACGGCCCTATTTATGGCATATCGACTAGTTCAACGAAAAGTGTATTTAAACACTTCTTTTATGCAGCTATTAAAGTGCCACACACACCAGCTGGATAGATAATTTATTTCGGAAGAGGCACCCTCCAACTTCCACGAAAGGCGCGCGTTGGGTGCGTGTTGCTTGCTGCTGGAGACTGGAGTCCCTTGAAGTCGTGCCTGTGACTCACAGAACAACCCTAAACATCCTTCCTACCGTCCGCATTGCGCACTCCCTGTTTGCACTGAAAGGGCGGGAGGTTGGCGCCCCGGGACTTCAGAAAGTGAAAGTTGACAGCTTGGGCATCTTAGTGCAGTGCAGCGCAGCAGCAGTTAAGTCCCAGCCTTCAGCTCTGATTGGCTCTGCCTCACCACCAAACAGCGACGTCACCTCGAGACTAGTCGGGGGCCAGCAGTCACTCAGTCCTGCCCGCAGTCGCACCACTAAGAGAGCCTCAGTAACTAGTCACACCCGGGCCCCGTCCGGGGCCCAGTCTCCCAGACAACATTTATAAGTGGCTCACTAACACGGGGCCCCCCGCACCATTTCGAAGACTGTCAGGGGCCCCGGCCGGGGCCCCGCACCATTTTGAAGACACTCAGGGGCCCGCATGATTTCTAAGACCCTCAGGGACCCCGGCCTAGGCCCCCGCACTATTTCTAAGACTCGCAAGGGCCCCGGCCGGGGCCCCGCACCATTTTGAAGACTCTCAGAGGCCCCCGCATGATTTCTAAGACCCTCAGGGGCCCCAGCCGGGGCCCCGCACTATTTCTAAGACTCGCAAGGGCCCCGGCCGGGGCCCGCGCAACATTTTGTCAGAGCCTTCTTGCACGGCGAGGCCGGGCACGGGAATGCCATCAATTATGTATTACAGTGAGGGGCCCGGGGCCCCTTGGAGCGCGTGGCCCCCCCGCAACGCGGGGGCTGCGGGGGCTTGTGTTACGCCCCTGGTGGTACTGGGTCCAGGCGGCAGGGAGGGGTGTGCCCGGCGGCGTGGGGGAGGAGGTTGATGGCAGGCCGCGGCGAGGCGGTGGTGGAGGTTTTTGGTCGAGAGGGGGGGATGGAGTGACAGCGGCTCAGGCGTTGTGGGTTCTGCGGCGCGCCCTGCGTTTCGTGGGTGAGGACCCGCTGGCTTTCGGGACGCATTCCTTCCGGATCGGGGCGGCAACGGAGGCGGCACGGAAAGGGTTGGGGTAAGGAGGAGATTCAGAGGCTGGGACGGTGGAAGTCGGATTGTTACCGGTCGTATGTGCGGTTGAGGGAGGCAGAAGGGGTGTTGTAACTGTGTTTCCCGATTTTGATCTGTGTGTCTTTTCAGGTGCTGTGGCGGGGCCGGAGGTGGCTGTTTTGAATTTATATATTGTGGGACACTCATTCGTCAAGAGGGCGGAGCAGGCGGAGTGGGACAGGCATCGGACACTCAATTTGGGATTGGATACGGGGCTGTACCGTTGCCATTGGAGGGGAAAAGGGGGTAGGCGTTGGCATGAGTTGTTACCATTGTTGAACATGGTGGTGAGAGGGGGGGTGTGCCCGGATGTGGTGGTGATTCATCTGGGCGAGAACGATTTGGTGCAGTGCAAGGGGCTGGCGTTGCTTAAGCAAATGAAGAGGGACCTGAGGGAAATTAAGAAACAATGGGCTGGATGCCATGTTATTTGGTCCGAGTTTATTCCCAGGCGGGTTTGGAGGGGAGCTGAGCGCCCGGGAGCCATAGACAGGGCACGGAGGAAGATTAATAGGGAGATGAGGGAATTTTGTGCCAGGGAGGGGGTGGGGAGGATGGAGCACCCGGAGTTGCGCTATGGCGCTGTCTATTTTTTCAGGGAGGATGGGGTTCACCTGTCTAGGTATGGCATGGAATTGTACATCATCCAGTTGAAGGAGGCTTTGGATGGGGCGTTGGGGTGCTCAGGTATCCCAGAAGGCAGGAGTCCTAAGGGCGGGGGTCGAAAGTCGTAGGCGATTTTCGAGTGGCGCTTTCCTAAGGAGATAGGGTGGATTTGCTGGAGGCCTGGGACTGTATGGTAGGCGGGGTGAGGTCATGGAGGTCACTGTGGCATTCAGTCGGGGGGTAGGTTGCTGAGCGGTTGTGTTGTATTTACAGTTGCAATGTTGGGGTTAACTTTAGGGGTGGGGTGGGGGGCTGTCAGGCAGTTGTTATTTAGTGAGCACTAGTTTTGTTCGGCACAGGCCAGGTGGGACATTTTTGTAGGTGCACCTGATTCCAATAAAGCGGCCTTTATCACACTATTTTGGTGTCTGTGTCAGTGCTTCCCCCCCTCACCTACTGGTGTGCCCCAATGGGGATTTGGTGGGGTGGCCGACCAGCGGGAGGCTATCCCCCCCGGAGAAGTTTGGGGCACCAGGGGAGGGTGAGGGGGTTGGAAGCTGTGTCCCTCGGGGCTCTCCGTAGCTTGGGCTGGTTTGGGCTTCTTGGGCTCCTTGGGCTTGTTTTGGGCTTGTTTCCTATATAGGCGGCCATTTTGTGTCACTGCACACTGTTTCGTGGTGCAGTGACACAGCAGCCAGGGGTCCGTAGTCGGTTTTTTGGCCCTCCCTCCCTCCCTGTAATTTTCCTTGGGGTTTTTTGTATGGCGGGGTGGTCTCGTTATGAGGGGTTTTGTTGGTCGATGGTGCACTGGTTTAGGGCATTTAAGGTTGTGGTGTCGCTGGACAGGTGCGGTTTCTGGGGGGCGCTTTCCTAAGGAGATAGGGTGGATTTGCTGGAGGCCTGGGACTGTATGGTAGGCGGGGGTGAGGTCATGGAGGTCACTGTGGCATTCAGTCGGGGGTAGGTTGCTGAGCGGTTGTGTTGTATTTACAGTTGCAATGTTGGGGTTAACTTTAGGGGTGGGTGTGGGGGGCTGTCAGGCAGTTGTTATTTAGTGAGCACTAGTTTTGTTCGGCACAGGCCAGGTGGGACATTGTTGTAGGTGCACCTGATTCCAACAAAGCGGCCTTTATCACACTATTTTGGTGTCTGTGTCAGTGCTTCCCCCTCCCTCACCTACTGGTGTGCCCCAATGACCTTTTGAAGCCCTGCTGTTCTCTGAGTCTGTTTCACTTTCGACAGCCAAACTTACATCAGAGGCAGATGCTGTATTTGATGTTTGTGCACAAATGTTTTCGTCTTGTCTCACTGTATTGCGATCCATTTGTCGTTGCCTCTTTAGAGAATCAAATTGTTTAGCAAATGTAAATATATATACATATATATATTATTCTTTTTTCTGCTGTTTTAAAACAGTATCTTATCACTGCGGGGGTCATGCGGGAGTAGTGTTTTAGGGTTTAGAGTAGGGAAAGGGGGATGGGTGTCAGGGGGAGGGGTTGTGTGGGGTAGCATTTTAGGGTTTAAGGCAATGGAAGGGTATTTTTATTTTTTGAAGGGTTGGGGCCTGGGGGTGGAGTGCTCCATGGACTGGGATTAAGGTTTAAGGTAGGGGTCAGGGGACCTTTTACCACGCATATGCTTTTATTATACGTGCTTTTACAACAAATGATGGGTCATATTATCAAGAACGGCGATAACATTATCGCCACTTTAGCGGCAGTTGTGGCAGTAAGGGACTTGATAATATGCCCTTGTGAAATCCCATAGAAGCCCAGGTTCTGGTGGCAAAGACATCAAACTTGGGCTTCTATGGGAATTCATAAGGGCATATTAACAAAGCCCCTTATCGCCGCTTTAGCGGCAGTTTCCTGCCGCTAAAGCGGCGATAGTGTTATCGACATTCTTGATAATATGGCACTTCATTGTAAAGGCGTGCGTGGTAAAGGCATATTCATTGAAATAATATGCGTGGTAAAGGTTTACGTTGTAATGGCATTCGCTTTGTAATGCATGCTTAGCAAAGGCATGCGTTACAACGGAATGCGAAGTAAAGTCATACAACCCTTGCAAGAGCCCCAAAAAGCTTCAATATGACACTGGGTTTTGTTGCTTTATGCAGTACAGCTCATAATTAAAATCAACTAAAATAAATTATTCAAATCAAAATGGAAACTATGCAAGTGGATTTCTAATTGCACATGTGACTGGTAGCAGGCCTGTAAAATACCAGATGTACGGTTGGTTGAAGAGGCGACTTACATTTGGGTCAATAAAAGTATCCAGCTAAGAGGTAGCCAGCTCTTTGTTTCATTTTCAGGTGAGGGTATGTTTGTAGCATACCCTTCAAGACTTTGATGTTTTTAAATCTGTAGAGATGTTATTTTGTTGTTCTAAAGTTTTTTTATTTATTATTTCTTTATTGTCATTTAAGGAACTTACATAGAGCAATATAGACACACTGAAATCTGTATACAATTGTTACAATTTTCTCACAACTGTACAGTAGACATATATACGTTCCACTACGCCACCTTGTATTTTCCAGCTAGGATAATCATATATTTGTTGTTGTAAAGTTGTATAACAATTTAATATTCGAGTTTCCATCCTGAGTTTAACTTTTAAACGTAACTTCACTTTCATTAAACACTTTTCATCACTCCCGCAATCCAGGAAAGGGCACAAGACCTGGTTCGATTGAACAGATCAGCACAAAGCAGTTAGCAACTCCAGCGCCTTGACACCCTTACAGGGGATTTGCCGCGCTATATAAATCCTTGATTGATTGATTTCTAAAGCATAACTATGCATGCAGCATTTTCCAGACATAAATTAATGCAACAGGGGATATTCGAATGCAAGGAATGGAGTGAACCAGGGAAATCAATCCTCAGATAAGAGCCATGCACAATTGTAATGGTGAAAACCAACAAAAGACTGATCATTAATGTGAGTGCTAAGTGCCTTCAAAATAGCCACGTAATTGAAGTAAAATGCCCCATCTGTTTTCAAGGAAGAAAAACAGCACGGGCCACCGAGAAGTCACAATGGAACAACACATTTACTTTATCTGCCGTTTCTATAGGTTGCATTGTATAGAGGCAGCACTATAGCATAATAGATGGCCCCTCGGAGCCCAGCAGCGCCCCTTCAGCTGTGCCCGAGGGGGTAATGAAATCTATTGAGCCACCAGAAGCTTAATGCATCCCTTCTGAAGACATCTGCTAAACTGTGTAATAAAAAACTATCATCCGATGACCCCTTTGTCCTCATTCATGATAGGTGGCCAATACCAGATTGTGCTGCGCGTCACGTGCTCACTGCTGCATCCCGGAAGGCCTAGCGCTCATTAAACACAACTCTCGTTTCAGGGCCTAGCAAAAAGTGCGAAGAGCTCAGGCCTCATGCCAGGTGGGTAATAGTGTCCAAAGCATTCTACATGTGTGGCATGCACATTTCTGACATATGACTGGTATATTCTGCTGCTGTGACGACAAAACATCATGATTAATGCTGTTATCTGAAACCTACTCATTAATTGGACCAGCCTATCCTAAGGAGGAAGAGGGAAGCGATATAAAAAGTGAAAAGAAGGTCCTGGTGTAGCTGTTGTTCAGCCATGCCGTGGCATTCCGCAACCTACGTCATCGCTCTTAGCACAACAGAGTATGTATGGGATTCATGATGGCGCCACGCCAATTGCAGTGCGAACTTTCAAAATAACGAGAGAAGCGCTCAACGTAAGCAACAGCAGCGCCTTCCCGGGTGCTTGCCGTATGTATCCCTGTAAAGGTTTGTGAGTATCCTGCTATTATGTATCTTGTGGCCTTTTTGTTAGTAGTCTGACGTTGAACACCTTCTGGGAGGGTTATACTTGTGTTTTAACTTCTGCTCAGCTCAGTCTTCCTAATTGTCAGCTTATAAGTGAAATCTACTGAAGGGTCAAAAGTGGCACAAAGGTACATAGCAAAGATACAGCACTTGAGCCGTATTTTTAGACGCCAGGACGCAGATTTCCAAACACTTTCTGTCAGTTTTGCGTTACTTTTGTAATACTAATCCGATGCAAATTGTTGTGGTGAGATTTACAATCCAACACAAATCGTGATGTGTGTTCTATTGTGACACAAAGTAATGCACAGCTGCGCAATGTGCTGTCTTGCACTACTTTGCATCAAGAAGGTGTTCCCTGGTTGATGCATGGGTGCTCCTAACAGACCATATCTGGGGTTTGACGCAAATCCTTATCCACCATGAAATGCAGACAAGGATTTGCACCATCATCCTGTGCCTCCTCGACGCAGGCATAATGAGGAGAAATGCTTCCATCTCTCTTGATTGTCCTGCTTTCCCTGTCTACTGCACTGTGCCGCACACATAGAAAGTGGGAGATATCTTACAGCAGGCAGAGGAACTATGCGTCCCACAGGAAGATGGCCGTGCACTAGGGTTCAAGGCTGTCTGTGTTGGAGCACTGCAGCCAAAAGTGCGCTAGAATAGGGAGTAAGTAGAACAGCACCATATAATACTAGACACGGCGCTGTTCTGCTGCCCTCTCCCATTCACTCAGTCCAGCAACTTTACTTGCTGCCTGTGTTGTGTGAATTCTATCTAAATCTGTGCCCGGGGCCAGATTTGCTCAGAATTTGTTTTGGTGTTTGAGCAATGCAAAGGAGTGCAAATCGTGAAACATTTTAATGCAATACGACCGGCAGTGACAGTTTATCTTTCATGCAGGAAAGCTATTTTGTGCTAAACTTAAGGTCTGTGCTGTGCTCAAACCCCTTTGGGACTCCTCCTTGCTAATGGATGCAAGGGAATTTTATCTGGGCAGGCCAGCGCAAAACCCGGAGTCTTTGTAACACAGCCAGATTTAATAAAAAAGCATCATCCTACATTGCCCCAAATTCTAGCGCCTACGAAAAGTAGGCGCAAGCAACAGGCAGGTGGTACATCTTTTGATATATTTACACGTAGGATAAGTACTTCACCATAGAGCACACATATTGCATGCGTGACCCTTATGCTGGTGCCTATAACAACAAATGTATACTGTAGTGTGTATCTTCTGTACTAAATTAATGCTAGATAGGGCAGAGTCTCTATTGTGGCACCGTGTGAGTGCATCTAGATATTGTACCCGCGCTGCAGATGACATCATCGGGCACTGCACTCTTTTCTGTCCTTCAAGCAATGCTGCTGTGCACCTTTTCACACAGTGCTCCCTTACACGAAGGGCCGTAAATCTGCGCCAGATTATACACAATCCTAGGCATGTGGCGCAGGCACTAACAACGCTTATCAGGCAGATGTAGAACAAAGTGTCTGCTAGGGATGATGGGCACTTCTACAAAGAGCGACCGATTCACACGTAACAAATAGCCAGAAGAAGGACACAACAGAACAGATCGTTGTGTCTGCACCAGGTATTGGGTTCGCCTTGGGATACTAGAAGGCGCACATACCCTTAAATGTTTGACACAACTGTCACAACTTATACACAACCATAGATAGAGGGTATCACATAGCGCTTATCTGGCTGTTGGGCAGAGGAGGAAAGATAGGCAAATCCGGTTTTGTTGTAATTACGGAGCAGAAAAGGGTGGGCTTTTTCTAAGTGCTTATGAAGGCAGCAGGGTGTATCTGGTATACATTTTTGCATCCAATCACTGTGCTCAGAAGAAGAGAAAGAAGATTCACATCTCATATGAGCCTCTGGAGCACCTCCCAGAAAGACAGTGCGGATATCTAGAATCACATGATTGCCCCAAGAACAGGGAGCAATGCATAATATAGATCAATTACAACAACACTCATTAGATTTACCAAAAAACATGTAGAAAACCAAGAGAGTTAACATAACAAAAAGAATTTGATGAGCATAAATATGTAAACAGGGGACTGGCTATAGGGATAGTTACTCCATGCCCAAATAACTGCAGCATTCCAAATGAAAAGGGTGGCATAAAAACAAATTAGTAAATGTAGAGGGATGATGCATAAACAGTACATACATTAGGACGGCTGTAACAAACAATGTGCACATTCTGTCGTCATTTAAGTGTTGGTGGCTAGACTAAGTAGCAAGACAATGTATATCATTCATGAACTCAGTGCCAAATATACAGACTAGACACATTTTGCAGCAAAATGTGCAGATTAAATACATGCACAATTGTCCCACTGCTTGCAGATTATTGATTGAAATCATTTCAGCATGACTGCTAACCACAGTCTGGAAACCTGCAACATCACAGGAAGACGAGTAGAATTCAACCCAACATACACGCCGAGGTCAATTGGAAGCATACTATGGGTCCATTAGGATGGCGGGCGGGCATTGCCCGCCACCCTATCGGTAAACGGGACCGCCCACCTTAAGGGCGGGGGTCCCGATGCCAGCATTAGGATGTGCCCGCCACAGTGGCGGGCACATCCTGCATTTCTAGCATTGTGGCGGGCGGTGCTCTCAGCACCGCCCGCCACAATGCTAGAAATGCATTTCTGCATTTGCATTAACAAAGCGGCAGGCACCGCGCGGTGCCTGCCGCTTTGTTAATGCAAATGAAGGGGGGTACCACAGGTACCTCCCAATGTGCAATACCCCTCCACCTTCACTCTGGGGGCCCGCAGGAGGCCCCCTGAGTGAAGACCGCATGCCTTTCCATGGCGGCGGAGCCACTGAAAGGCATCACCCTCAGCCCATCATAATATGGCTGGCGGTGTCTGCTTGACATCGCCACCATATTAATCATTTTCCGCCCCGGCCGCAATGCGACCGGGGCGGAAAAGTGGCGGGCGGTGTTTTGCTCCGCCGTGGTCCCCCCGCCATTCTAATATGGCGGGGGGAATACAGGGAAGGATGGCAGGCGGATTGCCCCCGCCTGGCTGGCGGTGGCTACCGCCATCCTGGCGGGGGCAATCCGCCCGCCATCCTAATGGACCCCTATGTGTCAGCTACGGTATAGGAGATTTTGGTGCTTTCACATCCCTAGGGAGAACGAGTTTGCAATATGATCTACCATAGCTGTTTTAAGTTATCATCATATTTCCCACATTACAAAACATGGCTATCCACTTTTCCATGTCGCAAGATCACAATAAATATTTACATATACATGACGATGACGAAATGATCAGAAGGATGACCAGGTAACACAGGCAGAGAGACATACTGTTGATGTGGTTGAGGCATGATAGAAAGTCACAGATAGTTTCTTTACCTGATTCGCGTTACCACTTGATCTGTACTGTAACCAATTCACCGCAAGCAACCGGAAAAACGAATGCATATTTACAAACAAAAAAAATGGGTTTCCTGCACACATGACAACCCCAGACCCTGCACAAGTGCATTGCCACAGCTCTTATTGCATTCATCAATAGACCGTGCCAGTCATTCAGGCCGTATTTTCCACCTGCTTCCAGCTACAGAAAGGATCAGTCCTTCATGTGCAATCATAATCCAATCACTGGCTTCCGTCAGCCGTGTTATATTTGCACCTGTCATGGGCTTCTACTTGAAGGGCCTTTTCTGTGGGCTACACATTTCCCAAACTATTGTGCTTGCCGTCAGCCTTCATCCACTCATCCTCATGTAAGCTACGACTGGCTTAAATGAACCTCTTCAAGAATACTCTTTCTTAAGGAAATGACCATAAACTGCCTTAAATTTCCTTCACACCCCTTTACTGGGGTCTTATTGTGCGGCATCGTTATCTTAAGGAATCCTGGGGCAGTGGATAGAGATATATGTTGCCATTGGTTGTGCCCTTAATACCATTGCTTGTAGGCCTTTCCAAAATATTCAGCTGTCAGGCTGATATTCCAGGAACACCAAGGACCTGATTACGGGTTCCGTGTTTAAATATCGATAACAAAAATATAGTTTACAAAAATATAGATGTAAGAATATCGATTACAAAAATATCGACTCCCTTTACTTAAACAGGTAAGTACAATAATATCGACTCAAAAATATAGATGTAAAAGATATAGATGTAAAAAATATCGACTTTAAAAAATAATATAACCTAAATTAAATAATTAAATAATATTAATATTATTGACAAAATAAATTAAATTACATTTATATTTTACCTATTTATAACAAATAAACTTAATTTAATCAATATAAACATAATAAATGTGTACATACACATATATTTTCTTAAATACATTTTACTATTATCTTTATTTAATTATAACATTTAATAATTATATAAAAATAAAATAAACACATATATAAAACATTTTGAATAAAATAAAATATTCTATATTTAATTAACACATTAAAGTATTAAAAAATAATAATACATACATTTAATAACAAAATAAAAACATTAGTAGTTAAAACATTTGATAGCGAAGGGGTAAAAATTACTATTCCCACTCCAGTGAGGGCAACAGTAGGGAAAGCGCTGGATAGCGTAGGGGTAAAAATTACTATTCCCACTCCAGAGGGTGCAACAGTAGGGAAAGCGTTGGATAGCGTAGGGGTACAAATTACTATTCCCACTCCAGAGAGTGCAACAGTAGTGAAAGCGTTGGACAGCGTAGGGGTAAAAATTACTATTCCCACTCCAGAGAGTGCAACAGTAGGGAAAGTGTTGGATAGCGTAGGGGTAAAAATTACTATTCCCACTCCAGTGAGTGCAACAGTAGGGAAAGCGCTGGATAGCGTAGGGGTAAAAATTACTATTCCCACTCCAGAGGGTGCAACAGTAGGGAAAGCGTCGGATAGCGTAGGTGTAAAAACTACTATTCCCACTCCAAATGGTGCAACTGTAGGGAAAGCGCTGGATAGCGTAGGGTTAAAAATTACTATTCCCACTCCAGAGGGTGCAACAGTAGGGAAAGCGTCGGATAGCGTAGGTGTAAAAACTACTATTCCCACTCCAAATGGTGCAATAGTAGGGAAAGCGTTGGATAGCGTAGGGGTAAAAATTACTATTCCCACTCCAGAGGGTGCAACAGTAGGGAAAGCGTTGGATAGCGTAGGGGTAAAAATTACTATTCTCACTCCAAAGGGTGCAACAGTAGGGAAAGTGTTGGATAGCGTAGGGGTAAAAATTACTATTCCCACTCCAGTGAGTGCAACAGTAGGGAAAGCGTTGGATAGCGTAGGGGTAAAAATTACTATTCCCACTCCAGAGAGTGCAACAGTAGGGAAAGCGTTGGATAGCGTAGGGGTAAAAAATACTATTCCCACTCCAGAGAGTGCAACAGTAGGGAAAGCGTTGGATAGTGTAGGGGTGAAAATGACTATTCCCACTCCAGTGAGTGCAATAGTAGGGAAAGCGCTGGAACCCAAAACAATAACAAAACAAACTAACAACATTTTTATTAAATTTAATTTCCAATATAAACATAATTAATATATACATTTAAATATATTATTATTAACAAAAATAATAACACAATAATTAATTACACATTATTTAACACTATAATATCCACCACACACACCTAAAATTAATTACGCAATTACATTTAATATTTACTAATTAATTATTGTAAATTAATGTATTGTTTTATTAATTAATTAATTAATTAATTACCAGCTTTCACACCATATACACTTATAAACACCACAACACAAACCTAAAATAATTACACATTTACAATAATAATTACTAATTAATTATTGGTATTTAATTAAAAAAAGTATTTAATAATTAATCAATAAAAAATGTATTACTTACCACACTTCACACCATTTACACTTATAAACTCCACAACACACACCTAAAATTAATAAAAAAATTAACATAATTGAATATTAATTGACTAATTGAAATTAATTAACTAATTATTAAACAATTATTAATAAATTAACACATTAATTAATCAAGTAATTTTATATAATTAAATTACTTCCCACCCTATTCCCCTATAAACCCACAACCCGCTGCGGAACTAATAACACAAAATTCGAAATAAAATACATTAATAACTAATACAATTCCAAAACATATAATAAAATGACAAAGAATTCTCATTAAAAACACTAAAATGCCTGTTTTATAGACACCACTGTGCGAACGGGAAAGGAAATGCCCGCCAATGACTAAAAAGTCTTTATAGGGTGGGCGGTCCTCATGCACCTTTGGCAGTGTGGTGGCAGGCAGGCCCGCTGCATCACCATCAAACTCGTAAATAAAATAATTTACACCAATCATTACCATACTTTCTCTTCAGTAGCAAAATGGTGCTGCAGTAATTTCTGAGGTAAGGAGTATTTCCAGATATTTCACGACCTTTCCTCGTAATTATCAAACATGTTTGTAAATGCTAAAAAAAGTTACTGTATTTATTGTCTCTCTGTCCATTTTAATCCGGTGATATGCTTCAACTCTGTCAACAACAAACTTTTCAGGTGAACTATATATTTTACACGTATTCAGAAAATTCTAAAGTGTTTTCAGATACAATTGTTTATGTTCATTTAGGTATAACATGTGAACAGCTAAACCTTGTTGCTTCTTGGCACTATAAAAGCAGGTGTGGCTTATTGCAGTGATGAATAGAAGCTGACATTGTTTCAGCTTATTTCTTGTTAATAAATATAACAAACACACACAGTACATCATCATGGGGACCTGCATTGCCATTATAGAGTCATTTTAGGACAGACATAAATGCATGCAGTCAAATTATCCTTCACAGAGGAAGTTGCACTAGCTTCAGTTCCAATGCCCAAATGAGGTCAGGAGCTTAGAATTGTAGTTAATTGAAGTAAATACAGATATCTTAGTCTGGAGCTGTAGAGATGTTAGAAATGGGTAATCTGGTTCGTTAGGGTTTGCACCTAAGCCTGGCACAACCCACCACTCTAGTCAGGGTAAGCTAGCTGCAAACCTGAGACAATCTGTGCTGACCCTCTGGTAGCTTGGCTCAGAGCATGCACACTTATGATAGGAGGCAGTGTGTAAAGTATTTGTGCAACACACACACACAATACCCCTATGAATACACCACAAAAGACACAGGTTTAGAAAAGCAGGACATATTTATCTGCATAAAATAAGACCAAAATGACAAAAATCCAATAAGTAGATCAAGAGATATGAATTTTACAAGGGCTAAATGTTTAAGCAGTGTTTAAATCAACTGGGCTGCTTTTAGAGCCTTTACGGTAGTTCTGCTTGTCAAGAACGGCACAAAAGCAGTGTTTGAACCAGGACTCAAAGGGTCCCTACATGGTTTCAACGGGGACAGAAATACAGCTAAATAACTTCCCCTGCAGCTGCCCACAAAGTTGCCTGGTCAGTGAAAAAAGATGACATGATCCCAGAGCCCACAGTACTTTCGTGGATGGCTGCAGCCTCTGTGTGCTGAGTCACACTGCTGCATGGGTTGTAGATGGAGGCCGAGCTCGAGCAAGCCACTAGTGGTGGTGGAGGGCCTTGGACATGGACCCCGCATCGCTGTTCACTGTTCATCATTGGTGCAGGCAAGCTGGAGCAGTGCGGGTATTGCAGTGCACTCCTGCCGCACAGGCAATGAGCAATGATAAGGATGACAAGTCTAATGTGTGTCCTCCCTGGCTGAAAGTGGGGAGAGGTACCCAACCTCTAGAGAGTTCTCATCACTAAGGCAGAAAAATCCTGAGAGACAGTCAGCTTTGGCGATGTCTAACCCTGGTCTGTGTTCCACCCTGAAGTCCATTCCCTGTAGGGAAATGGACCACCTCAACAATTGTTCCTTCTCACCCCTCATTTGCATGATCTACCTCAGTGGTCTATAGTCCGTCTGAATCAGGAAGTGAATGCCAAACAGACAGCCTCAACTTCTTCACTGCCCAGGCCATAGAAAAGTTTTTCTTTCCATTGCACTTCACCTCTGTTCCCTGGGGAGTAACATCATGGAGGTGAAGGCTACAGGTTGGTCGAGGCCCTCTTCATTGAGTTGTGAAAGTAATGCCCCATACCATGCTCTGAGACATTTGTCTGAACGAAAACCTCCTGGGAGAAGTCAGGCACTTTGAGCACAGGAGTTGTGCACATGGCCTGCTTTAGGGATTCAAATGCTTTTTGGCATGCCTCTGTCCAAATCACATTTTTCGGCTGCTTCTTTGAAGTCAGCTCAGTCAAGGGAGCAACAATGATATCATAACCATTGACAAATCTCCTATTGTACCCAGTGAGGCCCACGAAAGAAGGCCATAATCTCAGTCTGGGCTTGGGGTGGCTGCCACTCCATGATGATTCCTACCATGGCCTGAAGGCATTGCGCCTTTCACCTGCCCACAAGGTGTCCCAAGTACACCACAGACCTCTACCCTCTCTGGAATTTACTGGCCTTGATAGTAAGGCCAGCCTGTTACAGGGCCTGAAACACTGCGCAGAAGTGAAAGAGGTGGTACTCCCAACTTCTACTGAAGTCAGCTATGTCATCCAGGTATGCAGCTGAGAAGGCCTCCAAACCAGAAAGGGCCGTTTGAAGGTGGCAGGGGTGCTCTTTAATCCTAATGGCATCACCCTAAATTGATAGCGGCCCTCTGGAGTGGAGACCTCTCCTTGGCTCCCTTGGTTAGGGCAATCCGCCAGTACCCTGCTGTAAGATCAAAGGTAGTTAAGTACTAGGCAGACCCTATCTTGTCAATGGGCTAATCTGCCCTAGAGATAGATTGAGCATCAGTATTGGTCACTGGAATTTAGCACGCTGTAATCCACACAGAACCTCAGTACAGGTGTGGTGCCCGATGAAACAGCTTTTAGTACCAGAACCACAGGACTGAACCTGGGGCTACTGGAGGGTTCTATCACCCCCAAATCCGGCATATTAAAGACTTCTCTTTTGATGGTGGCCCTCACCTTATCCAACAACCTGTAAGATTTATTATTGACAGGGAGGTTGTACTGTGTGTCCACATCATGGGTATACAGGTGGGTAATTCCAGAAAAAATGGAGAAAAAAGAGGAGTCCTGTTGCAACACTTGTAGACAGTACCTCTGCTGCTCATGAGTCATAGTGGTAGAAAGAATCACTTCTTCCACAAACACATCCTTCTCCTCTGAGGCTAAGAAGTCAGAGAGAGGTTCATTCTCCGTTTCCTTTGCCCCAGCTGTCACCATCAGCATGGTGAGCTCAGACCTCTCAAAGTGGGGTTTGAGATGATTGATGTGTAGCAACCTGTGGGGTTGTCTGGGGGTCTTAAGGTCTATTTATTCGTTTATTTATTTTTTATATAGCAAGGGTATTGGAGCGCTTTACAACAAAGGTGATGGAAAAATCAATACAAAACTTAACAATAGTATACATATAGAACGTCCACCACGTAAGTGGCCTTACCCTTCATCTCAATCACCTCATAAGGCCCAGCCCAACGGTCCTGAGGTACCACGACCCACACTTTGTGTCCAGTTTGTAATTTCACAGTGGTAGAATTTTGGTCATACCACTCCTTCATTACAGCCTAACTGGCTTCCAAATTGTTAGAAGCTTACGTCCAAAACTTAGCTCTTTGGCAACAAAAGTCCAGCACATAGCTTACTACTTCCTGGAGAACTTTTCTGGGAGCTTTCTCACATTCATCCTTCACCAATGTGATAGGTACTCTGACAGGGTGACCATACAGAAGCTCAAAGCGGCCAAAACTCAGAACCCTTCTGCTGTACTTCCATGTAAGGAAACAGCAGGTAGGGCAAGGGGATATCACAATTTTTCCTCAGGCAGTCTTCTGATCATGCCTTTCATGTTCTTATTGAATTTCTCAACAAGCCCATTTGTCTGGGGGTGGTAAGGGGTGGAGAACTTGTAAGTAAATACACACTCTTTCCACATGGACTGCATATATGCAGACAAGAAGTTTGTGCCCTTGTCAGACACAACTTCCTTGGGGAAATCCACTCAGGTAAATATCACCATCAGGGCCCTTGCCACCACAGATGCAGTGGTGGTCCTAGAGGGATTGCCTCTGGGTACCGGGTGGTGTCATCCACCAGAACCAAGATAAACCTGTGACCAGTAGACATCTGGGGATCCATGGACCCTACAATGTCGATGCCCACCCTTTCATAGGGGGTGCTAATAATGGGTAGTGGTTCCGGGGCATACTTTAACTTTTTCCCTGACTTCCCACTAGTCTGACAGGTCACACAGGTCATACAGAATGTGTCTGAGAATGCCCTGACCTTGGGCCAAAAGAAATGTGGGGTAATCCTTGAAAAGGTCTTGTCTTGGCCCAAGTGTCCTACCAGGGCTATCTCATGAGCCAGCTCCAGTAGGAAGGTCTTGTAACATTGGGGGACCACTAGGGCCCTACTTGTCCCATATACAGGAACCTTAGGCTCACTGTAAAAGAGGTTGTCCTCTCAGTAAATGGGATAGCTCCCAGAATCCTCACATTCTGCTTGGGCTTCACCGTTGCGTGTCATGTCCTCAAGTGTTGGGCACTCCCTCCCTCTGTGCCCTACAGAACTACTTTCTGGTTAGTCATTGTTAGAAATGGGATTTCTGGTTGGCTAAGGCTTGCGCCAAGGCCAGGCAGAAACCACCACTCTAATCAGGGCCAGGGAGTTACACGCCAAAGATAACCCCTGCTCACCCATATTGGTAGCTTGGCACGAGCAGTCAGGCTTATCCCGGAGGCAATGTGTAAAGCATTTGCGCACGCACCCACCAGCAACAACATCCCAGGCCCCCCACAAAAGGAACTCCACACAAGGTTATATCAAAAATAGCCTTTGTATTATCACAACACATAAGAATAATAATCACTGGGTGTACATTGTGCCAACTGGCACGGGCAATATTTACAAGGGATTTGTACACCTGACAGGGCCACATGGACCACTGTCAGGATCATCACAAAGTGAACTTGGTAAAGGTGAACTAAAACATACAAGTAAAAACAGGTCATAGTACGTACAGTCAGTAAACACTGATAATCACTGCACTTGTAACAGTTAGTGCCATGAAATCCATCATACACAGTATTCCATCAGTCTAACTACATTAGACCCTCACCACCTAAGTAAAACCTTACACTAGGCGCGTAAATCACAAAGGGAAGTACAATCTCCCTAACATAAACCAAAACAGGTAAAACAATCTCCTATGCATACATCATATCTAGAGGCATCAAACACAGGGTGCGCAAAACATACTACACACAGTACATTTCCTAACACCCAAAGCATTCGCACATTATTCACATCAAGGTCCAGGTTGCGCCACTGCGCCAAAACCTAAACATGGCAGCTGCCCACTACTTGCTGGGCAGCTGAGGACAAGAACAGGACCTAAACGCTGCAGCTGGCACTAAGTGCTGCGCAGCACTGGAAGGCCAAAGTAGGGGCGAAGGAGTGCGACTCACTCCTGAGTCCAGATACATGTCCCTAGAAAGAAAACCTAAACGGTGCAGCTACCCACTACTTGCTGGGCAGCTGGAAATGACAAACTGCGACATGGGCTCTCACTGGCCCTTGAGAACAAAACTGCGCCACAGGTTTGGAGCCCTCTAGCTCTCAAACAACACATGTGCCCTTTGGAGCACTCTGGCTCCTCAAATACAAAGACTGTGCAAAAGGCTGTAGCCCTCTAGGCCCTGGAAGAAACACGTGCCCATCTTTGGAGCCACGGGGCTCAGCACGGGCTCCCCTGGCCCCTCACGGGCTGTACAGCAACTTCTGTGGGGTGGGTGGAGCCACCTCGGCTCCTTAGACAAACATGCCCCCAAAGTCAATATGTCCCAAGCGGGGGACAATGAGCACGGTGGAGCAGGCTGTCTCCTAGACCAAAATCATGTCTGCCTCGTTGGAGCAGCCCACTGCAAGATGGGGCCGCTCGAAGCACAACCATGGCACTGGGCTGCGAAGGGCACTAGACAACGTGGAGCCTGGTGCTCTAGAACCAACTGTGTGGCCACAATGGAGCCAATGAGGCTCTGGGGAATCATTAAACAAACGTGGGGGCGGCCCACTGGCATCCGGGCCGCCCTAAATGCCCCCTGACGCTGTGCCTTTCTCAGGCACCAACCTTAGCCCCTACGGATCCCCCTATCCCGTTTCACTCACCGGGCTGCTATTCCTTCAGCGGGGGCTCCTCTGGGTGGCGGTGCATGCGGGGCTCTCTCTCCGTAGAAGAGCCCCACCTCCCTCTCCACCCGGGCCCCACCTCCCTAACCACCCGGGCCCCCTCTCATGACCCAGGACTCGGCCGCAACGCTCCTCTCTCTAGGCGCAGGACTTTAGCCAATCCCAGCGCGGCGGCAGGCGGGGATTCCTGGAAGCAAGCGGCAGTCCCGCCCCGCTCCAGGCGCCCGGCCGCCTGGCTTCCTGTTTTGCCGCCGTGGCGGCGCCAGCATCTCTTTTTCGGGGGCAATAACGAGGGGTAAGCTCTCTCAGTGTAAAAACAAAAAGTAGAAGCAGGGTGGGCACGGGCTAAGGCTCCTAAAAACGGGGTGGGCACCCGTAATAAAAAATAATTAAATAAGCGGGAGGGCACCCGCAGTGGAACTATTTCTGGGGGGATCACCACGCCGGGGATTCCCCCAAGACCACAGGGCAGCACAGCGCAGCCAATATTAATTGCAGCAATGAGGGGTAGGCTCCCTCAATGACAGGGAATTTTAAAATAAAGCACTTCCCTGGCGCTAGGGGCAAAAGAATTCAGTCCAACAGGGTAACTGAAGCAACCAGTGTCCCAAGAAGTCCTGGACAGCAAAGATGGAGCAAGCAGCTCCCCACAAGGAAATTCCTCCAGCATCCAGGGGCTGGGTAGGGCTCAGGGAGGCAAGCCTTCCCCTGGGCCCCAGCAGCAGCAAGCCCCTGGTAGATTCGAGTTGGAAACAAGAATCTTTAACATGAGGTCACAGCCTCTTTTTATACACAAAAATCCTTTGCTGTCAAAGGTGTAGGCAAGGGGCGAACCAAATGCAACTGGTTCTTGAGCAATTTGTTTTGCTCAGCCCCTCTCCCTAGTCACAGGACGGGCCAGGGACATCAGACACACCACAGGGGGTGGAGCCAGCATTGTGGAGGGAAGGCTCAGCCCTATTCAGGTCCCAGGTGCACTCCTCCCTCCCATCAACATGCAGATCTTTCCATTCACCACTGGGGCAGACCCATCCTGACTCCTGGAGCCAGGCACACCAGCCAGCTCCAGCCAATCACAAGCCAGACAGTCAATTCACATTCACTGCACAGACAGGCCAACTTCTAGAAGTGGCACTTCCACACTAGACACAATAAATCCATGCACATCATTTCACAGCATTTAATCACACGAGTCCGCACATACCAAACTCGACTCTGCACTCCCCACACATCAGGAACTACCATGGACACACATATTCCCCATGCATTCCTATGGGAGGGCAGGCCAACCTCACACACGCACTCAGAGAGCGCACACACTTTATGCTGGGACACAGTGTCAAAGTGTGCCAGGACCAGAAATCACTATAATTATGTAACATTAAAAGGCAAAAAGTTCAGGGGTGAACCTGCCAGAAGGGCCAAGTCCAACAGCGATCCTTCTACATGCCAATCGGCAGGTGTAGACAGGTTACCAAGGGGCTCATTGTCCTCCTCAGTGGGCACTGGGGTGACAACTGCAGCTGCCCCATCGGTCTCAATTTGGGTGCATTCTGAGGCAGGTTTCCCACACCCTCTGTCTTTCCTGATTTCACCAGCTGGCTATTCCATTGTTCCAGGCTCCAGCCCTTTATGACTCCCCTCACGGGCATCCATGGACCTTGTTGTAGCACAGATCCACTCAGGCAACTCCAACATCTGCACATGAGCCTTGAGCTCCACTTCTCTCCAGATAGTGTGCTCAAGGTCCTTACCCAACAAACAGTCCGCAGGCATGACATGGCTCACAGCAGCATTGAGAAGACCGGATACCCCACACTCAAATGCGTGGCGCTCCCTGCTGGCAGCTACCACAACTTGGTGGAATGCATTGGGAATCACCTGCTCTGGGGACACCAACTGACTTCTTACTATAGTCATGCTGGCACATGTGTCTCTCATGGCGACCACCCCTTGGCCGTTTGTGGTGACCCATTCCCTATACTTGGTAGTATTTGAGGGCACAAGGATCTGAGGAAATCTCACTGATACCCAAGGGGACTAAGGTAAACCCTGTCAACTCTCCCCATTAATTTGGACAAACTCCTCCCCCAGTGCTATGCTAGCTACCCCTGGGTTCTTATTTCCAGTGGGAGAGCGTGCAATTTTTGGACATTTAGGATCCCCTTTGTAGTGTCCATATTCACCACACTTATAGCACTTGCCAGTTTTAGGCTGCTGACTTTTGCCAGGGTATTTTGACTTCTGGTGGCCAGATTGGGACTGGGACCCATACCCTTTCCCTTGCAAATTATTATTGGGGCCTTTAAATACCTTCTTTTTTTATCTCCCCCTCTATCATCTATTGAAGACTCTGTCTACCCGTTTGAGAGCCCCCTCATGTACCTTCTTAGACACTCTAGTGTTGACCAAGATGTCAGCCTCCTCTGTAAGCTTCCTGGAGTCAGTCAGCTTGGTATCCACTAGGGGGCAGATTTATGAAGGCCTTGCGCCGCCGGTGCGTCATTTTTAACATGGGAAAAAGTGACGCACCGGCGGCGCAAGGCCTACATAAATCTGCCCCTGGGTGTTTTTCACAGCTCTATAAAACAATTATCCAGAATGTGCTCCTTCATAAACACATCATACAATCCATCATAATTATCAACTTTGTTGCCCTTTGCCCATCCCTTCAGTACCTTATCAGCATAATCCCAAAAATCTACCCATGTTTGTTTGGTGAGTTTGTGACTGGGCCTCAACCATTGACAGCACTTCTCAATTGTCAAACTAAGCTTTAAGAGTAAAATGGCCTTCATGGCAGGGTAGTCGGTCTGGTTCACCTTTTATAATGTAAGGATTGTGTCCTTTCCTGCTGCGGGCATGTACATATGTAGACCACCCACTCAGAGCTCCTCTAGGACCCTGTGTTCTCTGAGAGCCACTTCCTAGGCTTCAAAACGTGTATTTACGCCATCCCCACATTGTAACTGGGCACCACATCTTTTGGGATATGAACTCTGGGATCATGTGAGGACACTGCAGGTATGCTACCACCATTGCTGCTGTTGCTGGTTCCCACTTGTAGAGCTCTTATGTCCAGCTCTCTCAGGCTGTGATCATTGGCCATCCTCCTCTCCTTTATGGACAACCTTTTCTCCTCAAGAGCTTGATCATGTTTCTTTTGCCCTACACCTTGCTCCTGCTCTAACTTTGCAAGCCCCGATTTCATTTTTCTCTCCCAGCTCCCTTGGGGACAGATTCCTGGATGAGAAACTGCTTTCTGCTCTGAAAACGACTACTACCAGTGGCAAGCTGTTGTACCCTTCCACAGGCAGTCCTACATCCACATTGGCATCTATGGCCAGCTTCTCATCCTCCTCAGGAATTTCCTGCCCCAGATTTTCCTCTCCTCCACCCTGGGTCTCTGCCCAGACCCTTAAGGCTTTCTGCAGGTAAACCTTTCTGGTGAACCCCTTAATTGAGGCATGCAATTGCTTGCAAAAGTCTGTAATCTGAGCCACTGCATAGGACACTAACCAGTCCGGTAAAATTCCTCAACTTCAGGTGCAGGTTCTCCAAACTGAGACATGTTTTGACAGAAGTATCAAAAGTTCAATCAGGGAAAATTCAAACATGAAAGATGCCAATTAGCGCAGACAGACAAATATTTCGCAAATCAGGAGGCATAGGTTTGAACTGGTCCAAGTATAGAGTTGCAGTGAACAACTAATTACTATATGGTACTGCACAAACACAAATCCTATACCAGTGCTGCCACCAATGTTTGAAATGCACCTAAGCCAGGTAGACCTCACCACTCTAGTCGGGGTAAGCTAATTACACACCTAAGATTACCTGTGCTCACCCTCTGGTAGCTTGGCGCAGGGCAGGCAGAATTATCATGAGCCAATGTGTAAAGTATTTGTGCAGCACACACATACACACAATGTAACACAATGCATACACCACAAAAATACGCCAAACAGGTTAAGAAAGATAGGAAATATTTATCTGTAAAAAAGAAGACCAAAATTACAAAAAAACATCAAGATATATGAAATTTACAAGGGATAAATGTTGAAGCAGTGCTTAAATCAACTGGGCTCCTTTTAGAGCCTTTACAGTAGTTCTGATTGGCAAGAATGGCACAATAGCAGTGTTTGAATCAGGACTCAAAGTGTCCCTACGTGGTTTCAAGGAGGATGGAAATGCGACTAAATAACTGTCCCTGCAGCTGCCCACGATGTCGAGTGGCTAGTGGGAAAAGAAGGCCCAGTCCTTGTGCCCACAGTACCTTTGTGGATGGCTGCAGCTCCTGTGTGGTGAGTCACACTGTTGCACAGCTCCTAGATGGAGGCGTGGCTGGGACAATCCGTGGGGGTGTCAGCAGGTCCTTGGACTCGGGGTGCGTGTCGCTATACACTTGTTGTAGTCAGTGAGGGTGAGCTGGACCGGTGGGCTGTCTTGGTGCACTCCTTGTTGCCTAGGCAATATATCAGGCAAGAAAGGTGTTAGAATGTCCACAGTCCCAGACGTTGGGTTACAATCCAACCACAAAGCATGGTTCCTTACATGCCAAGCCGCTCATCAGGATTCTGCAAAAGGTGAAGCTAAGTGCAGATTTTCCCAACTGCAAGCTCCCAGCTCGTGCAGGCCGCCAGACTGTGGGACAGGCGAACTGTGGGGAATGAAGTGCTGTGCTCCCTTATCACTCACGCCAGCTGGTAATCCGATACACTCCCACAATACGGAGCTCTTGACTTTTCAGAACAAACTCTGGAATATGGCGGTGATTAAAAATAAGCAGATAGCGAGGTCTTTCATATCCCTGAGACTTCAGGGAAAATGGGCAAGCCAGCAAGGCCTTGGAGTCATTCTGGGGTTTAGTCCTTGGTCCTCTAGCAGGGCCGATTAACAAAGCAGGGCAAAGTTCCTCAGAACAGTCAGGCCCAGCAGAGTGGCAATCCTTCTGCACTGCAGCCGTTACTCAAGCAGAGTGTTTTCCAGGTCCTGTAGTGTAGTGACTTCATTGGGGTCAGAGCCATAAAACTTATACTTCAAAGTGCCATTCATGTAGGGGGTGTCTTTAAAAAAGCCTTCTGAAGGACACAATTATCCCTTTCAGTCCAGCCCTGGCTCCAGGATGCCAGTATGAAATAATTCCTGACGACAGGACACAACCTATTCAGATCTAAGTATGAACCATCTCTCCCTCTCCCTGTCAATGAAGACTATTAGTATGCAGATGAATACAGATGTATCCGCTCTCACACCCAGCCCTACCTGTGTTGTGGATGTCTAGAGAGTATGCACAAAATGTAGCTGTCACCCAGCCCAGATGTGTATTGGAGGCAGGCTGCGGGCACACAGGGCAAAGTTAAGAGCAGCGAAATGTCCACTTTCTAGAAGTGGCATTTATAGAACGGTAATGTTGAATCCAACTTTACCGCTAAAGAGGATTTATCATCACCATTCCAAAGATACTATACCTAAATAGGCTACTCCATTCCAATCAGGAATTACAGCTTAAAATGTATTTTAAAGAATCTCCAATGCTAGCATATGGAAGGAGTAGGCATTGCAGCAGTCAAAAATGAATTTAGCTGTTTGTCATTGCCAGGACATGTAGTACTTAGAATGTACATGTGTGGGCTTTTAGCTACACCGCACCTTGCCCTTAGGGTCACTTAGGATCTGTCTTAGGGATAACTTATGTGACATAAAGCATGAGGTTTAGGGCTTAGCAAGGTTTAAATGCAAAGTCAAAGTGGCAGTAAACTACACACACAGACCCTGCAATGGCAAGCCAGAGATAACTTTGAAAGGCTGCTTGTGTGGTACTACTGTTGCAAGTCCACTAGTAGTATTTAGTGTACAGCCCTGAGTATATGGGGTACCACTTTACAAGAGACTTACAAGTAAACTAAACATGCACTTTATCACTGGTTATTAGTGGTAAAGTGCTGAGAGTGCTATGGCGAACAAAACGATACAGCAGTGAGAGGCAAAAAGAAAAACATTTGTGGGAAAGACCACCCTAAGGATGACAGGTCTAACAAGAGAATAGAGATGTCACCCATGTTATATAAGCCATACAGTTTTGAGCTTACAACAGCATTAGCAATCTCTCAGTTGTTACAGAGATCTTAATACAAGTTTTGACTTCTCTGATGGAAGATAGCCCTCTGGTATGCATATCTTATAGCATAAGACATCCATCCCTCAATTAGATATTTCATTGTTCAATCTTACGATAGCAGAGCTATCTATTTCCAGCACACAGGTATATCAGGCTTTGTATGGCAAAGATCACCTGCTAAGGTCTCAGACATCATGTTCCACAGATTTCTAAAGCTCAGGCTTCGAGCTACTTAGCTGTAGCACAGAGCAGACAGGCTTAGCTTAGGAGAAATGTGCAAAGAATTTATCAGTACCACAGGAGTTAAAAAGTAGAAACCACGGCAGAATAGAAAAGCCCACTCCAATGTTTAAAAATAAAGAACATTTTAATGAGCAAGCAGACACCAAAACATAAAAAATCTGATGTAGGGAATCAGGAGTATGATTTTTCAAAGTTTTAGATGTTGTTAGTGCCACAAAGTCCTAATGGGGCTATCTGGTCATGCTACATGGGGTAAAAGTAAAAAGTTAAGGCAAGCAACAATGGAGCGCAGGTCATATATGGGGACCTGGTTCAGTAGGGAGGAAATTAAACTTCTGACTTAGTCTTTTTCTTATTGGAAATACTCATTGGTGAATTTGTTGGCAGGTCAGGATGCCAGCTGGAATTTAAGAATAGCTAATTGACCAGCTGAAGAGCAGGACCTAGGTGGGGGCCTTGGTCTTGCAGGAAGTTCGAGGCTCTCGATATAGAATGCGGGAAAACTCCTAGCGGGTGAAGTCCAAACATCAACTAGGAACAACCTCTAGAAAGGTGTGGTTATCAGTGGTGTGCTGCTTGGCATTGGACCTGGTGAAGTTCTTTGTGATGGAGCTTAGAAACATTTCTGGAAATCAGGCTGCTTTCAGCGGGGCAACCCAGCAAGTTGAGGCCATCAAGCAGCTCAATGTTAGTGGAGGCAGCTCAGCAGCAGTCCAGTGGTGGCCTCTGGCTCTTTTGGCAAAAATCCTTGAAAAAGTGTTGAAGTCCCAGCTTTTATGGATAGGCAGTAGGAGTACACACTGACACTTGTCCATATGCTCCGGAACCTTAGGAACACCATTTTGGAGTTAGAATTCACTCCAGGGGAAGCCATCAGTAGGGTCCAGGGAAGTCCAGTTAAAACTGGTCCGCTGCCTCTTCAGGAAGGTGGGCTTCTTGCAGCTTTTGTGTTCTTGTAACTGAACAGGAGGTCAGCAAATAGGCTGATGGAGTCGACATCTTAGTCCACGGTGCAAGTGGGAGCCGGTCCTGCCCTGGGAGTCTCTCTTTACAGATTCAACAGCAGATGTAGTCAAGAGGTGTTCTGAAGAATGAACCCAGGGGAGCCACTTTGATGCCTGGAACTAGATTTTTGGTGGAGGAAATCCCCTGGCTAATAGAGGAAACAGTTCACAGAGGCCACCACACAGATTTCACATAATATCCTGGGGGTTTGACCCTACACAATCCCTCAGTTTCCTGCTATGCCAAAATCTAACATGGCAGAATCTTTTGCACCCTTATTAGAGCTCTGGGTCTGTGTGTCTAGGGAAATAAGGAACAGCCCTTACAAACCAGTTTTGGAAGAGGATTCCCACCCACTGGCATTGGTACCAATCTTACTACTTAGACAATGGCATGGACAGGCCTAGGTGTGAGTTAAATCTGCTTGTGATAGGGATGCACCTTTAAAGCTAATGTGGTTGGTAGACACATGCCCTGGGACACCCTGTAAGGGGAAGTTCACTCCTCCTCCCAGCCAAGGCCCTTTTGTTACCTTTCTGGGAGCTATTCACATCTCCCAATAGGCTCCCAGGTGACAGTGGGTATTAACTCAGGAAAGGCTAATAGAGGTTTTAGGCAGGCAAATGTTCGAAAGGAGCAATTTAAATATAGTAATTTAAAATCCAACTTGGACATCCGAATAGATTTTAAATTCCAATTAATCAGAGTCCTTGCATGAGGATTTTAGTTATTCCCAAACTAAAGATGGGCATTATGAGGTAAGTAAGTAAGTAAGTTTATTATGCATGATTAATATAAAACCATTAAATACACATGATAATAAAATTCAGAAGTAATACAATTAGTAAAAACAGTGTTTAAAAGGTCATTAAAGTGCATTATTTTAAAACTCGCATTTGGACATTGCATTCTTCAACAATTCTAAAGTGCATTGTGCATCAGTGAGAGCCGTGCTAAAGGGCGCTGTGCCAATTTAAGCAACCATTGTCATATGTCCTATTAAAATTTAATTTTTTTTTGCTTACAATCTTCGCCTGATCAGTTATTTTTGTGTGTCCATAAGGTGCAGTGACAAGAGCTTGTCAGGACGCGCAACAGTGACAGACCGGCCCAGCTATTTTTTATTAAGCTGATGTCCACTTGCAATGCATGTTTGAGCCTCATAGTTAATATGTCAAAGAATTTTGTGAGCCAGCAGTTTAACTGTGTCTCAGCTGGGTTAAATCACTGTTTAACTGCCTGCCTGCAAGTCCTGATGTCGTTCTGCTTAAATATTGGTTGAAGTAGGTTTCTTCTTATGTCCTTAAAGTTGGGGCAGATGCAGATGATGTGCACCAGATCTTCATTTCCTCTTTCGCATAAACAGCACGACTGCGGTCCTGATCTCATTTGCCACGGCAGAAAGTGTGGTAGGGTCAGTGAGATGCCCAGTCGCAACTTTAGGAATTTTTCTTTTGTCCTCATTTTGACTCCCACTTTCAAGTAGTGGCCAGCCTACTTCAAAAACAAAAACTGATTGATGCATTTAGTAATATGGCCCTTTCACATGCCAGACTCCTTGTACTTGGGGACTTCAATCTCTGGCCTAATGGAAGCATGGACCCAGGGTATAATAACATTTTACAGTCGTGCCTGGATTTGTCCCTCAGTCAGTGGGTGGCCGAGCCTACTCATACGGGGGGGGCACACCTTGGATTTGATATTTGCCAAGGAAGATTTGCTGAAAGAAGTAGAGGTCCTTCCCGAAGGCTGGTCTGATCATTATTTGATCAAATTTGTTGTAATGGGTAAACTGAATGCTTCTGGCAGGAAGGAGATGAGCCGCTTCCTCAGCAGGGACTGGAAAGGTCTGTTAAGGAAAGCTAGTACTGCCCCTGTCTTTCATTTTGAGGGCTTGTTTGAGCCAGGGAAACATGTGGAGGATAATTATGCTGCCTTCTGTTCACACATTACGGACTATCTCGACCTGATTGCCCCTCAAAAAATGATGAGAAGAGACGGTAAACCCTCTGCACCCTAGTACTACACCGCTTTGAAAAATTTAAGAATTGCTTGTAGACAGGCTGAGCGGAGATGGAGGAGAGGGTACTCTATCGCAGAAAAAGGCTATCTGGAAAGAGAAGATTAGTAACTATAAGAAGAATATTATCTCCACCAAAGCGGAGTACTTTACTGATGTAATTCTGATGGCCTCTAACAGCTATAAAAGCATTTTTAAAGTCTTTAATGACATAGCCAACCCGTCCTGCACAAACAACGAGACTTCCCCCACGCAGGAGTTGTGTGACAGTTTGGCTGCCTTCTTTGATAATAAGGGACTTGAAGAAAGTAGTCTGGCTGATATGACTACTGGCCCTTTATTGGCCAGGCCAGAGGGCCGGAGAGTGATAATGGAGACCCCGGCTCAGCCACCTCCTTTGGACCATTTCGACCCACCTTCCGCCGAGGTGTTTGAACAAATTGTGCTTAGGGTATCTTCTGGCTCACCTTTAGACCTTCTTCCACATAGGGTCTGGAAAGCGCTGGGTGCTGAACTATTTCCCCCTCTCAGACAGCTGTGCAATCAATCTTTGAACAGTGGGGTAGTTCCCTCCTGCTGGAAGCAAGCAATCGTCTCCACTTTATTGAAAAAGCCCTCATTAGATCCAGCCTGTCTTAAAAACTACAGGCCAATCTCACTTCTTCCCTACCCAGTGAAGATTGTAGAACGTCTTGTGAGTAGAGCACTCTCCCAGTTTCTTGAGGGTAATGATCTACTGGACGAGGTCCAGTATGGTTTTCAGCCAGGGCATGGCACGGAGACTGCTTTGCTGATCGTGCTGGACGATCTTCGTTTGCGTGCAGACAAGGGTCAACATGCCATCTTGATCCCATTAGATCTGTCTGCCGCTTTCAACACGGTCAACCACTCGGTCCTCCTGAAACGGCTGGAAGACATTGGGGTAGCTGGTCAGGCTCTAAAATGGTTCCACGCCTATCTATCTGGCAGACGTCAGGCTGTGGCTCTCCATCCTTTTCAGTCTGAGTTTACTAAGGTCCATCATGGTGTGCCGCAGGGATCTGCGATTAGCCCAATTTTTAACGTTTACATGGGTCCTTTTATGGACATTAGATCTTTTGGCTTAGGGGTAGTTAACTATGCAAATGATACCCAGCTGATTCTTCCACTGGAAGGTGAACAGTCAACCTCCTTGGAGAACTTTCACAACTGCATGCGGAACGTGGCTCAGTGGCTAAGAGATAACTCTCTGCAATTTAATGCAGACAAAACTGAAATTATCTGCATTCAGAATGGGAGAGCGCCACTGCATCTTTCAGCTGACTTCTGGCCTATTCATGTGGACCCCCCACTGCTACCGTCCAAGTCTGTTCGTAACTTGGGGGTCCTATTTAATGAAAAATTGACTCTGGAGACACATGTCAATAAGACCTTAGGGACTTGATGTTCCCTTATTAGGGCTATGAGGAACATTCTTCCCTTGCTCCCTGCTCAAACACGCCCTCTGATAGTCAGAGGCGTGATTGTGAGTAGATTAGACTACTGTAACTCCCTCTTGCTGGAATCCCCTAAGTTCTTGACTGGTAGACTACAGAGAATCCAGAATATGGCAGCTAAGTTGGCCTTGCTACGTCCTCGACACTCCTCTCCTTCTCAGGCCCTTGTGGAGCTGCACTGGCTCCCTATAGTGCAGAGAATTTATTTAAAATCACTCTGTGTTGTGTTCAAAGCGCTTCATGGTTTGGGCCCTATACTATTACAGAGTAAATTCAGCTGGTATGTTCCTCCCCATTGTCTTCGATCCTCTTCAGCCTTCTTGGTGAAAATTCGCCGGACCAGAAGAGTCAAGCTGGGGGGTCAGGCCTTCAGTGTTGCAGCTGCCAGACTTTGGAATAAGCTGCCCCCAGAGCTGCAACAGCTGAATGATCTTTTACCATTTCGTAAACAAATAAAAACTTGGCTCTTTCCTACTAGCTAATGCTTTCTACTACTCAGTTCCCAGTGGCTTTTCACTAGCTCCCTCTTTTAGCGCCAGGATGCCTGTTGGGTTACAGTGCACTGTATAAGTTCTGCTTACAATTACAATTACAATTGTGGTTTGAGAGCTTCATAGTTGCTAAGCATTCTCCAACCGTGAGCCCTTCTGGCAAGTGTTGCCTTGTCTTCTAGAACAGATACCTTTTTTGTTACCTTTGTCACAGTGTTTTTGAAATTCTGGTGGTCTGTGGGTGTTTCCCAAAGGTCGGTCAGTCCCAAAAGCAGTCAAACAGGTACTTCCTAGCAAGTGATTTTTCCTGGTGAGACAGCTCGCTCCAAAGGTGCCAATTTAACGAACCTGCCTATGCACTACGTATCTTGTGCCAGCTTTTTTATGTATGCGTCTCTCCTTACCACTAATTGTTGTTGAAGCCCAAACTCTTTGCCTATTTGGCTGGGTGAGACGTATTAAGGAAGGTGAAAAATAGCTCTGTATGTGTAGAATTATTAAGATATCCAATGCCACTGCGCCTCTCCCTTTTAATGATTCACCCCCGCACTTTAGTGCTGGTTGTAGTTTCGCACATATCACCTGCAGTAAGGGATCGAAGGTTAGGTCGGGCAGCATTTTTTTCACGGGCTTCATCGCTAGGTAGTTTATAGTGCCCTTCCTGCGTAGGGATTCCAGCTGGGGTTTAAATAAGCCTTTGTGGTCCAGCAAGATGCCTAGGTATTCATACATGGTTGTCTGATCCAGACATTGCCCGTCTAAGTACCAGTGGATTCATTCCTTTTGTGATAGTTTATTGCCATGATATTGTTTTATTAAAGTTTATTTTTAGGACGTTGCGTTGGGAGAAGCTGTTGGTGGTGTCCAGGAGGTGTTGTAGGCTGATGGGGGTCCGACTTATCAGTACTAAATCATCCGTATATAACAGATTAGACAATGAGGTTTCAGCCGCGGCCCGTGGAGGGAGTTGCAGTGGGGCGAATGGCGGGGCGGGGGAGGGGCAGGGTGGGGGATGCTAAAAACCAGAGTATGGATAATTGGAGGTAAGTAAACAATTTAATTAATAAAACAAATTTCGTAGCGCGCCCTGCATTGTAAAATGCGATGCAGGGCGCGCTACGAAATTTGTTTTATTAATTAAATTGTTTACTTACCTCCAATTATCCATACTCCGGTTTTTAGCATCCCCAACCATGCCCCTCCCCCGCCCCGCCTTTCGCCCCACGCAACTCCCTCCACGGGCGGCGGCTGTGAGGTTTTGCCCAGCTTCGGGCATGTGAGGTGAACTTATCCAGGTCCCCTCGGAGATCGGCTATGAAGAGATTGAAGAGTAGGGGTGCTAAGAAGCACCCTTGAAGTGAAGATTCGCCTTGAGAGGTGCATCCCTGCTCCAAATTCAATACTTATCCAGGTATCAGTGTGCGACAATATCAGCTGGTCTGAAAGGGGTTTCGGTATCCCCCAGCTGCCCAGTTTTTGCCATAGTTTGACACCGTCTACGTGACCGAAGACTGCGGTGTAGTCCATAAAGCATAGAAATAAGGGATACTTGCCACTTTGGCAGCGTCCGTCAACAACGCTAGCACCATAATCTTAGTAGTTGTTCCTTGTCCGCGGCAAAACCCAGTTTTTTTCGGGATATTGGAATTTTCTGAAGCCCAAGATGTTAATTCTTTCAAAATTGTTCTTACATAGTGTTTTGCCTCGATGTTGATTAGGGCAATTAATTGATAGTTGCTTGAAGCTTTCCTGTTGCCCTGTTTGAAGATAAGGCTAATTATCAATCCTTTCCAGGACTCTGGGATTGTGAGCGTGCCTTTTATGCCCTTTAAAACTGGTACTAATGCCTTGCTCCAGAGTTCTACATCATGCTTGTAGAGTGTTGTAGGGATTCCGTTAGGGCCTGGGGCCCCTGCAGGTCTAGCCCTAGCTTTTTGACTCTCGATCTGCTTTGCAGTTATTTCATAGTAGTCTTCATTGTTAAATGATGATGATTCCTGGGCTGCTCAGATTCTGCTCCCGTGTGTTTTTGTCTGCTCTCGATGGAGTCGATGTACGTTACTTGTCCAGGGTTTTGTGTTGTGCCACCCCCGTCGTCAATGCCCCTGCCTTTTATTTTGATCCTGGGTTCTTTGTCAACCTCGTTCCCCTTTTGCAAGTTGTTGTTAAAGTAGCTGTGAAGGTATTTTACCCAAGCTGCCTCTGTTATGTTGGAGTTTATCCCTGGGTGGTTCGGTCGCTGAATCCTGGTAATTGTTTCCCAAAGCTTGGCACTGTTCTTTTATTTAAGCGTCGTGAAGTATCTTAGCCCATAATTCTTCATTCTTCAACCTTGTTTTAATCCCATTTCTTCCTTTTATTTGTGCCTTCTGTTTCCGCAGGTTGCATCGCAGATCTGGGTTTTGGGGTTTTAGGGGTTTTGCAAATCCGCCTTAACGTTGGGTTGATGGTTCATCTTAGATTCTTTGATTCTGGGCTGATTGCCGCCCTGAGTGGGATGACCAAAGATTTTCCAGGTTTCCTTCCTGTCCCAGTGGCACATTTCTCCCCAAGTGTTGTTATTAAGTTCTCCCATGCTTTCCCGAGTTGTACTGGGGCATCTTTTCCTTGGCAATGAAGTATTTTTGTGGTGGCTGATATTTCCGCGATGTTTTTGGGTTTGCACCTTATTTGTTTAAGGTCTGAGGTCACTTCTGTGCCAAGTGTTTTACATGCCTCTAATACGTAAACTGTCCTTGCTTTTAGTGTTACTTCCTGGGGTATGTGATAACCATGTTCATTGTCATCTAGTCTGTAGGAATCAATTTTATTGAACATGAGTAGTGCTGCAAAGGTGAAATCTAGGTAGGATGAGGCTTTTGTTAATTAAAATGTGGCAACCGTCTGGTTGTCCTCCTTGAAGTGGCCGTTCAGTGCTCTCATGTTTAGATGTTCAGGTTCTTGGAGCAAGTGCTTCGAGCATCTTGTTGTTTTCCCAACACTTGCTGTGCTTTGATTCGGTATTCCCATGTGGTTGATAGGTCTTGGATAAGATCGGCCTCAGGCCCAGAACCGATAAGATGTAGGTTAAAGTCTCCTGCCAGGATGATGTGGTCTGTGTCCTGCTCGTTCATAACCCTTTTCAGATCGTTAACCAACTCTTTTGCAGCTTTTGATTTTTTTTTGGGGTGCACATAGGTGTTAATTATTGTGATTTGCTGGCATTTCATATTGTGCTTGAGTGTTATCTTTACTGCCTGGATTTTACTCTGGACTTCGATGTGTGCCTCTATTGGTAAGATGTCTACTATTGTAGTTATTGAGGCAAGTATCAGCAGTCGCCCCGAGCGGTGGCCAAAGTCGGATACCTTCCTCGCTGGAACAAATTGTGACATGTACTCTGGAGCTCAAATGCCTTGTCCTCCCAGGATTCCTGGAGGTCCTCTGTTTTGTTTGCTAGACCCTTAATGTTCCAGATGCAAATGTGGATTTTGCTTTGCTCTCCCAAGGCTGTTGGTAAGCAGGGCATCCCTTGTCAATTCAGTGCTCGATTGTTCTTGTTCGCTATGTTTACATCCAGTTCAGATCAGTTGATGGAGAGGTTGAGTCTTTGAACTCGGTGCTTGTGTTTAAATTAGTGGCCTTTGTGCGAGTCGAATTGGCACCTGGGGTACAACTGCGGGCGCCGTTTAGTACTGTTGTGGTCGGTTTGGGTAGTCCGTTAGTGGAAATATTTAGGCAGGGCGTTGGGTAGGATGGTCTTAATCCAACTTTTAGCTTTATCCCCCACTGTAAAAACGTGTTTTCTACTTTCATGATTGTATCGACTAACTTGTTGGTTTTCCATTTCATTTTGGTTGCTTCAGGACATTGCAGGTTGTTGGTCAGTTGAAATTTATTGAGAGTAGGTCTGCTAAGGTTAGATTTTCCAGACTTGTGATGGAGTGTAGGAGACGCACTATGTTTCCTCTATTTAGTATGTCCGTTCTTCCCTGTGATGCGTATTCAGGAAGAAATGTGATTGTGTCCATTCCCTTTGCATTCTTTTCCTTGGTTTCCTGAGGAGAGATTTCTGTATGATGGTTGAGTCTTGGTGGAGCAGGGCTCCTTTTGCTGGCTCCTTGTTTAGCTTTAGTGCGGAAAGTTTGTTGGGGTTCAACTGGTATCTGATGTTTGTCCGATACGTTGGTAGTAAAATCATTCTCCCTATGCGACCTTTGTGGTGACCCCCTCAGGTTGTTCAATGGGCTCAGTTTGGGCCTTAGAGTGTGTGCTGTGCTAATGTCCTGACCGGATTTTTGTGTCATAATGACTAGCTGTTTGCTTGTCTGATTGTTCCCCTGTTTGTTGCTGTCTATTGTGATGCTTTGTGGAGAAGGTCGTGGTAGTGGTCCCGCGATATGCCTGGATGGCGTTAAAAGTTGTAGTAGAGTGGTCTGGCGTGTCATCTAACATGGTGGTTGATGTGTGTCTGGTGTCCTCTAATTCGATGAGAATTGACAAAGGCTGATTTTTACCACAAAGGCTCAAGGTGGCCAACTTCCTATTTCTTCCCTTCCTGTTTTTTTTGCATCGTGCTTTCGTGGGTGAGCAATTTTCGTTGGCTGTACTCCCTGTAGTTGCTGTTTTTGTTTTACTGCCTCCTAGGGGGGGGGGTGGTGTGTGCTAGTCAACGTGTCCCCCATTTTATGATGTCCAGGTGTCGTTGTATTTCTTTCTGGTGATCTATGTGTGTGTGTATGTGTGTATGTAGTTGAGCTTATATAGCGTACAGCTACCCGCAGTGGGTTTCCCGGCGCTTGCTTAGGGAACCCTTCCTGGTATTCCCCTGTGAGATAGCAGGGTATCCACAAGGTGAAAGTCAGGCATCCCGCCGCGAGGGGCCGTTGTGGAGATTAAGCAAGCTATTGCCCAGAGTCGCAGAGTGTGAACCCGTGAGTCGAGGAGGCACCGGGGCGAGAATTATCGAGTCCGTGGAATTTTTAGCCCAAGACCCTGCCGAGGCGGGGAATTGAACCCTGGTCCAGGACCGATCTCAGCTTCCGGGTCTGCTGCCTCTAACCCCTGAGCCACACTTCTCCAGTTGTATGGTGAGGTGTTTGTTTTTAAATTTGATAGTAGGTATCCCCTCATAAATGGCAGTGTAAGTAGTTTATCATTTATTGGGGCGCAAGTACATTCAGGGTGTAATATTGGAGATCCTTGTGCAGCTTCTTGCCCTTGTTTTATAAGTCCATTAAATTCTGCTAGTTTCCTGTCTTTCCCTGAAGTAAAATCTGCTAAGGTTTGAAGAATCATAAGCTTCAGGTCCTATTTGTCGGATTGATATTGAAGGGCTGTGGCTGAATATTGCATAGTGGTTAATATAGTTGCCCAAATGCGTTCTGTGAGTGTTGAGCCTATGAGGTTGATTTGTTCTGCCCTGGGCTCATTTGAGGGTGCCGTGGTGGAGTGGAATGAAGCAGACTTATAGTTATATGAGGCAACGAGTAAGGAAGGTCATGTTGCCGTCCGTTGAGTTGGAGTCTTCATAAGGAGGCGGCAGATAGCGCACAAATGGTGTATTGTTTAGTGGTTCATTGAGAGCTGACGAGGTGACAGCATGAATGGTTGATTTCTGTAGGGGAGAGCTATTTTTTTGGCTGTGATTATGTTACCCAAGCTATTTGTTTCTATCTGTTGGCTCTGCTCTGGAGAGGGAGCTTGGGGGCCTGTTTGTTCGTTATTTTCCCATTGTTTTAATGTGTTTGTGTGGATTACGGGGTATGGCCCAGCTGGCTTGTTTTCTCCAGTGTGGAGGTTTTTATGACCTTAAGGATTCTTATTGGGCTACTTTTTGGGCTTATAGGAGCAGTTTCTGTACGGGCATTATCCCCTAGTAAGTTGTTGGGCTCGCTGTTTGTCCTGGTTTCTGCATCTCTTTTGTCTGCGTCTAATTTTGTCTAGGTCCATGCCTCTGTACGTGTCCTTTTTCCTTTTGTGGGGTTTGTGGACCTGCTGGGTTAACAGAAAACTGCGGGGTATCTTCGAGTACCCCTTGTTGTAGGGGGGTTTGCAGCCCCTTAATATCCTCGTATTTGGAGTAAATATTTGTTCCAGGGTCTTTCAAAAAGGAGAATTTTGTATAGATTTTTGGCTGGATAGTGCATGTTTTTTTCCTTTGGGGGCCCCCTCAATGTTTATGAGCTTCTTTGGTTCCTTGTGGTTTGAGTCCTGTTTCCAATGGGTAGGGTTGAAATATTTTTTAGGTGCTGGGCCACAGGTTTCCCCAGCTGCTATGTCGCCGGGGGGAGAACAGGAGCTGGTGTCACTATTGACCCTGTTTAGGGGGTCCTTAGTTGTTTTTTTTTGCCTCTTTTTGTTTCGGATTCGGGGGAGTCTTCACCTTTGGCTTTTTATTGCTTTAGCTTAGGCTTTGGTTTCGTCAAGGATCTCTTTACTTTGCCTGACCTCATCTCTTCCGTCTTCGTTTTCCTGATTCACTGTTTTCTGTTTTCCCCTCAGGTTTCTACTTAGTGTCTTCCTTGATGCTTTTTATTGCCCTTTTACTCTCTGGGCCCCAGTGCCTCTGACCGTTCGTTTACCTCCTTTGGCTCTCCTTAGTTATCCTGGGGGTTATCCTTGGGTTTTCCTGGGGTGTTTGTAGTATTTATTGTGTTTGACTCCTTGTTACCTGTCAACTGTTAACTCTACAGTGTAGGAGTGGGATGGTCCCCCAGTCGATTGGTGCCTCTCTGTATCCCCCCTGCTGGAAATGGAAGGGCAGGGACCAGAAGAGCGTAGCAGTCGGTAGATGGTGGAGGACAGAGGTCCGATGTGGAGTATTAGGGCAACAATTTGATTTACAAGAAGGGAGAGACAGTCTTGTGAAGATTTGTTTATAATAAAGTTCGATTTTCCGTTAGGTTCCCACAGGTGTCTTTACTTATGTATACTTGTGTGTACTTTGTAGGCTGATGCAAGTGGTGTACAACCCCTTGTACACAGCAACTCCTGCCCCCTTGTTGATGAGAGTCGACAGGTGGCAGGAGTATGGGGCCGGGTGGAGACAGGTGGAGAAAAGGGACAAAGGGGTAGGCACAAGATAAGGGACGCACTCAGAGGGACCTGGAGCAACCCCAGGCACAGCAGGGAGACCAGGGAAAAGGGGGAATGAGAGCCCGAGCAGGAACTTCAGTGACTGACTGGTCACCTTCCTGCCCTCTCCTCAGTCAGGTGCGAGGGGCGGGTGGCATCAGGACTGGGCCAATCAGGCCTGGACGGAACGGGAGCAAGACAGGAGCAGGACAGGAGGATGGGAGCAGGGGCGAGGAGTGCACAGCAAACAGGCAGCAGCACCGGCACCGACACTGGCACCAATGGCAAGACTCGGGCTTCGTCGCTGTCTTCCCGGCTCACCTCTGTTCCATTTTCGCCGCCATTGCCATTGCTTCTCCGCCCTGCCGTCTTCCTATCTCTGGGTCCTGGTCCTGAGTCCCGCTCAGATGTTGATCTCCGAATCCGTCTCCCAGGGGCTTGGACCCACTGGGACCCTCTGCAGTCCTGCTGCGGCTTGCTCCTTGCAAACTCCGCGACCTCCGCGATCTGCCGGAAGCACAGGACACACGATACGGAAGTGTATACGGTGTTATAATGTGACCACAGTGAAAAATGACTTTAGAGATTTTTAACTACCAGGACATTTACATCTTAAAAATGCATGTCCTACTTTTTAAATACCATGCACCCTGCCTTATCTGAATTAAAAGCCTACCTTAGGGGATTGACTTATAGGTATAAAAAATTATGGCTTAGGTCTGTTAAAAGGGAGATCGAAATGGCAGTTTTAAAACAGCCATACTAGACTGCTGTGGCATGCATATACCAGCTAACAACGGGAGGTTCGGCCTCTTAACAGTAAGGCTAGGCCCATTAAACAAAACACCACTAGAAATGCCAATACGGTTCACTGTTCATTCCATTACTTCACAATTGGGGCACATCCCTGGCTCAATGTGACACCGAAGATTTCACTTCATATTGAAGTGAAATCTTCGGTGTCACATTGAGTCAGGGATGTGCCCCAATTGCGAAGTAATGGAATGAATAGTGAACAGTATTGGCATTTCTAGTGGCGTTTTGTGGCATGCATATAGTCATGTTTTACATGGTCAATTTAGTGGCTGAACAAAAACACAGTGCTGCAGGCCACTAGTGCAATTTAACTTACAGTCCCTGAGTAGACATGGTAACATAAACTAGGGATGTACAGTTAAGTTAAATATGCCAATCATGCATAAGCTGCTTGTACACATGTTTCAGGGGTCAGTGCATATGTTGCATATGTACAGGGGCCTGATTATCAAGGCCCAAGTACAACAAAATTGAAAAACCAGCAGCATCAGTCGGAAAATAGGGGGTGAGGTTGATCATGGAGAAAGAGACCTTTTCTTAAATTGTACTCTTAGCTTTAAATACTCATGCATGATCCCTCAGGGTAAGGATATTTGATAGGTTTGAGCCTTGGAGGTGTCACTGGGTGAAAATAATCCTACAGGCTAAGACTGCAGACCACAATCTTATGCTGTAAAAATCTTTTAAACTCAAGATAGCAAGATAGGCTGCTGACACTTGGTGTGACTTGCTGGTTAAAGTACTTGAAAAACCATGACATTTAGTGCTATATTCACAAAGTAATATTATTAGCATTTTATGGTAATTTTAAAGGCTATGTTTTTTTACAGAATACATATCGATCAGTTTACACTGATCCAGCAGAGTCAGTTATTGAGCAGTTTATGAAATTGAGCTACAGGCTGAGGAGGGTAGAACCCTTCTCAAGCAGCAACCACAATCATGATCAGGGTAAGGCAAAAGCTAACCTCAAATCAACTTGCGCTCAACCCCTTGGTAGCTTGGCACAGAGCAGTCAGGCTTAACTTAAAGGCAAGCTGTAAAGTATTTGTGCAACACTTCAAATAGTAAAACAGTGAAAAACACCACACAAAAATGTAATAAATTAAACAAGACCATTTTGATAAAAATCCAATCAGTAGATCTGGAGTTATGCATTTTTAAACAATAAAGTGTAAAATAGTGCCTAGCGTCTAAAAGCACAAAATGTCAAATGTGGCTAGCTGGTCGAGCTGAACCGGGTTTAAGTCAAATATTCAGGCCAATCGTGATGAGCGCAGGTCGGATACAGTCTCAGATTTGTCCTGCTGAAGGTTTACCTTCTCTAGTTTTGTGCCAAGAGTCCCGTTCACATTCAAAAGGAAAACGAGGAACAAGGAGAGCATAGCGGGAGGCTGTCGGCATGGCTTGAGGAGAAAGCCAGGTGTCACAGCCAGGTGGGCTGGAGCTTCACATTTGCGGACTCCTGTGAGAGGTTAATGCAGTAGTTTGAAGAGATGGGTCGGCGGTGCTTTGCTCTGATTTTGAATGTGAGTGGCTCAGTGTCACTGTGAACCAACCCATTTGTGGTCACAAAGAGCCCAACCGCTTTATTCCAGCCCCATGAACCACATCAAGGGTCCAGGATGTGTGCAGCACTACTTGGGGGTCAGGAACTCCCTGCAGCTAGGTCCAGAAGCTGTTTGGGAAGCCTTTTATATCCCTGTGGCTCAGATCAGGAGGCCAGCAGACTAGCTCTTGGAGTCACTGTTGGGTCCTTGCTACATGATGAAGTTGCAGATCTAGTTCTCTTTCCCCAGGCAAGAGGGAAGCAGGCAGCAGGTCAGCGCAGTAAGGCAGCAGCTCCTTTTAAGCAGCAGTCCAGCAGAGTGGCATTACATGTAGCAGCACATCAGTCCTTCTCCTTGGCACAGTATCCACAGGTATAGAAGTGTACTAAAGAGTTGGTGTCTCAGGTCCAGAATGAATGCTCTGTTGTGCCTTTGAAGTGGGGAGAAGCTTCTAGAGGCAGGACTCTGAAGTACACAAATGCCCTGCCTTCCTGGCTCTGGCTGCAGACTACCTACAGGGGTATTTTAGCCCTTTGTGTGGAGACAGGACACGTTCTTTTCAAGTTTAAGTGGGACAGGGCCTTCTTCTCCCACCCATATCACCAGTGATGGCCCAACCAATAACACCTTAGCTCTCCATTGTGCATTGCCGTCTAGGAGGACTACACAAAACCCAGCTTCTGGCTATACCAGTCAAGTGACCCAGTGACAGGCTGCAGGCACCAAATGGCTATGGCAAGAAAATTCTAACTTAAACTGAACCCATACTGTAATTATTCAGGCAACGCTTTTTCATAAGATCAAGTAATTTAATTGCCTTAATCTTGTTGTGGTTTTTTTACAATTCATAATATTTTTATACTTTTCATAGACATCTAAATATATTATTCAGACCACTTTTCTGTGTAAGGGACATTATTTACAGCCCTTTGGAAGTAAACATGTTGTTTAAAAAAATCACATTGAACACAACTTTACAAAAAAGAAAGCAAATACATTTCATATCTAAAACATATATCAGAATTCAACAAGTCTTCACATATTTCTGAATATAACTTGAACCAGTCAAATTATTTCTATGTTGTTGAGGTTTCTATTATTAGTCTTATTCTAAACCTCTTTTTCAAATTCTCCTACAGGGGTTATCAAACGCATTCTGTTAGAGTAGACTACCAATTATTTTTTTAGGATTGTCGACAGGCTGTTTTCGCAATATCTGAAATAACTCCCTAATATTGATTGTCAACACGTTTCAAACTTCTAATTTCTTTGGGATTTTCATCAGGACCCGACTAATTGATTCTTTGTCTCCCTGTTGTTATAATTATTAGCCGTACTAGTGAGTTCTTTTGCTGATTCAACTAGATTCTTCCTTTTTTTTGGACAGTATATTATTTGTATTGTTGCCTTCACAATTATTTTTAAGAGTTTTAGCTCCCTGGATATTTCTTTAGCTTAGTCACGTATTAAACTGTGTTTACTATAGGTGGGTGCTCTGGTGCTCACCCAGGGCACCCACCAGACACAATGTTGGGGGCTGGGGAGAAGACCCAAGGATCCCGCGGCCCCAGCCAGGTCCCCATATGCTGCAGGAGCCAGTATTGCTCCGCCACATGGAGCAGCCAGTTATGCTTCTCCCTCCGAGTGGGAGCAAACTCTTGATCTGTTTCACTGCCCGCATCCGGTGTTGGCAGGAAAATCGCTATGTTTGTTTACCTGTGCCCTTGATCATTTGTGCTGAATCTCTTCTTAGAAACAAGAAAAAATACAAATGATACTAATGACTTAAATCCTCTTCCAATAACTGTAATTGTATTCTGTCAGTAAAAAGCTCACAGGGGCAAAAGATCATCAAGGTAAGGTCAGCAGCGGCTGCCCCATTTCCTGCTGCTGTCTGCGGAACCAGATCCTACCCCCAGCCCCCTTCGCAGACAGACGCTGGTGCTCTGCCTTGTACTCGGAGCCGGTGTTGTGGTTAGGGGATTTAGAAAACTACTGCTTTGAATCGCGGCGGTTTAATTGTGCTGGGAAAAATGAGATGAAAGAGTTTATGGAGGAGGCGTGACGAGACTTGGAGAGTTGTTCCTGCAGTTATTTTTCTTCCACTACCACCCTTTGTTCAGTGGGCTGACTGACTTTTGCTGAGGCAGTGGAGCCTGGCAGAAGTTTGGTGTCCACGTTTGCTGAGGGTTTTGAGGATTTTGAGGCACTAGACTTGGTGCCAGAGGTTGGTAAGTTGTCTGGAATTTATGAGGCAAAGAGACCTGGTCCCAGCTGCCATCAGGCTTTGCGAAGATTTACCGAGGTCTCCTCTGTTTAGAGGGCGGATTGCTCCAGATTGCTCCTATCCAGCTGGTAGAGCCTGGAAGAGGGACTGGTATGATTTACTGTCACTAATTGGTGGAAGTAAAGGAATGGCTAAGGCAAAGTGTAAGGTAGGCGCTATACATGATTTTATGGCTTACGCAGGGCTGTGCTAGTTTGCCAGCTCCCATGGGGGGTATACGCTTGACTCATACTAGCAGAAGGCAAAACGTTGGTATTCTATGCACCAGTAGCACATGCGCCCTACTGTCAACCAACAACTCCTGACAAAAAGTGCTTCACAAATTCCCCCTGTCCCCCCTAAACAATGTAAGAAGGCCTCACTGGTAGGGTGGCTGGCTGGCCAGACAAGCAGATGGAGACCTCGGGAGGCACTCCTGCCTTTTCTTTCAATCCTGCCCAGCTGCTCAAAGAAGAAGGAAGGGGGACAGCAGAAGTTTTATTTTTGCACAAGCCTGGTTCAGCAGCATTAGAAAAAGCTAGTACCTCCTGTTCAACTTCTAATAGCTCAGAGAATTCAACTCCATCTCCATCCTCCATTCCACTAATGATGAACATGGGGTCAGATAAAAATGTTGAGACCCAGCCTCTTCAAAAACCTAAAACCCGCTATAGGAAGGTAGGATCCTTCTGCATGTGTACCCACACTTTTTGCTAGGTCCTAAACTGTTTTTGTCTAGTCTGACTGGGATCTTGCTAATCACGTACCACCAGTCTATTTGATTTCTCCATAAACTGTTATGTTATGTACTTAGGTACACTTCAGATTAGATACTGGGGTACCCTTGTCAGTCCCTAGTATATGGTACCCATGTACCCAGGGCATAGGTATCCCTGAGGCCTCCCTTGGGCTGAAACATGTATTATGCCACCCATGACAGGCCATGCAAAATGGAACCTACAGGCCTGCCATTGCAGCATGTGTATGTAGGTGCATGCACCACTTACTTGAGATACAGGTTTACTATATCTAAGGGTCACTGCATTTAAAACCTATAAGTCACCCCTCTAGCAGGCGTTTACAATTCTGAGAGCAAGGTGCTTGGTTCTAAGTGAGAGAGTGCCACTGCATGAGCAGAACAACATTGCAGCCAACGGAGTCCGTTCTCCCGAGTTGTCAGTGAAGCAGCCATTTACGACATATTGTAATACTTTATTCGATAAAATATATCATAAAAGTACAGACATAAAAATACATTAAACAATTTACCAAGCATTACTACCATTCCGTTCAAGAAAAAATCATCACTACAAACAATTTAAAATATGGGGAAAAGCCTAAAAAGATACATTCTTAAAAGTGAATCTGATCAAACATTAGATAGCAGCCTAGACCGAATAAACCAAGCACTAGCCAGATATTTAGCGACCCTGCAAACTATACACATAGAGGTAGTGTTGGTTAAAATAATACGCAGAGCTGATCTATAATCCCTAACTCCCAGCTCCCTACACACAGGTTTCAACCATTTTGCTCTAACCTGCTTGTAGGCATTACATGCAAACAAAAAGTGGCCAAGGGATTCTTCCAGACACGAGCAACCTGGACAATTTAGGCCATGAACCCTCCTGACCTTCCACCCTTCCATACATTTTTTAAGGGGGAGAGTACCGTATCTTAGTTTCAGGAACAGAGTTCTATCTCGAGGAGTCTGGGTGAAGTCCAAGAATGGTTCCAACTTTCTAGAAGGTTTATGATCAAGGAAGTTGTTCGTCAAAGGTCCCCAGCTTGTAATGTTGTGGTCCTTGGCCTCTGCCCAATCCCAGTATAATTTTTTAACAATTTGTTTAGTGGGAGGGGACTGTGAGGCCCAAGACTCAGCCAGACCTATAGATTCCACCAACTTCTTTAGATTGTTAAGCCACCTTATTTTGCCAGATGCATTCAAATTAATTAACTCGTCCAGCACTAGAGCATATTTTGCTAATTCAGGGGTCCTTCTAAGTCTCACCCAGAATATCAAAGGGCGGAGTTGAACTATTTCTGAAATTGATCTTTTGCCCATATCAAGAAATAGTGGTTTCAAAGGGGTCGAGGAAGGAAGGGAAACTAGGTCTCTCAAGAATTTATTCTCTGCGGTTGCCAATACCTTACTATTCTCAGCACCCCACAGTTTAGAGCCTTAAACTGCAGAGGCTAAAGCTTTCCCCTCAAAAACTGCCAAGACAGGGGCTACTGGTCTACTGATGGAGAGACGCTGGTTCTTTAATATGGCTCCAGAGACCCTTTTAATATTTAGAACTTTTTTGGATATATGGGAGTCCCATTTCATGTTGTTACAAAGCCTGACCCCAAGGTAATCAAATTCATCCACCACTTCTAAGGATGACCCATTCAGGGAAAGATAAACTTTCTTAGGATTCCTTTTAGAGGATAATACCATCAGCTTCGTTTTTGCGGTATTAACCGTTAACCCACGATCGTTACAAAAGGTGCAGAAACGGTCAAGCAATTTTTGGAGACCCTTAGGGGTTTTAGACATCAGGAGGGTATCGTCCGCGAAGAGGAGTGAGGGGGTTTTCTCTCCAGCAAGGACAGGGGCGTCCGCAGGGTCCTCCCGCAAATGGTCCACCACCCCATTTATAAAGAGGGAGAACAATGTCGGCGCCATCACACATCCCTGCAGCACCCCTTTATTGACTGGTACCCTCCCTGTCAATTGACCCTGACTCCCCCACCGAATCCGTGCATAATTATCTTCATGGAGCTTGATGACAAATTGCAACAAATAACTAGGGAAACCCATATCTAGTAAAACCTCCCAGAGTTTAGCAGGGGGGATGACATCAAATGCTGTTTTCAGGTCTATGAAAGCCAAGTACAGGCTACCCTTGGAAATAGACACTGACTTCCAATAGACTGCACAAAACCGGAATACCTGGTCCATTGCACCAACATTTCGCCTAAACCCCGCCTGGAAGTGAGTCAAAATGCCATCATCTATTAACCACGTCTCAATTCGGTTTATGATGACCCTGCCAACAACCTTTTGGATGGTATCAATTAAACTTATCGGTCTGTAGTTGGCAGGGTCCTTTCTATCACCTTTCTTGTATATAGTGATAACCTCCGCACCGTTCCAGGATTCAGGGACTGGATGGCCGTGCTGGATTAAGTTCATTAAACAGGCTATGAGGTCTGCCCATATTTTGGGGTCATACAGTAGTAGATCCCCCGGAAGGCCATCTGGGCCGGGCGCCTTCCCTGGTAATATTTTCAGGATCGCATCTTGATCTTCCCGTGGAGAGAAAGACTCTTCCTTGCTTCCTGTCTCCAGACTAGATTCACTTTGAGTTTCCATAGCTGGGGATATTGAATGGCCTTGCACACTACCCTCGCAGTATAATTTAAAAAAATGGGAATACCATTGATGTTCGTTTATATGATTTAGAATCGGGTCGGCCCCCCTTCTATCAAGAGCATTGATCAGTTTCCAGAACTCAATGGAGTTTTTCCCCGGGCTGCAGCCTTAAGCTGCTGCCAATGCTCCTCCTCCCAATCCTTCTTAGCTAACGTTATGCTTCTTTGATACTCCTTTCTGGCTAATCTCACTGCTATGGGATCCTTGTTTCTTATGGCTAGCGTGATAGCCCTCCTCTTACCTCTGCAATTTGCCGTATACCAGGGATTACCCCTCTGGGGTTTTAGGTTTGGCTTCGAAATCCCCTGTGGTCTCTTCAGAAAAAACTCTCCAATTTTATCTGTTAGCTTCTTATACAAAACTTGCAGGTCTGATCCAAGAGGATGAGGCACTGCTGAAGCAACAGCTGCAAGACTATGAGTTTCAGCTAAAACTAACTTTTTAATGCTATTAAGTTTCCCCTCTTCACACTTCACCATATTCCATTTTAACTTCCGATTACAAATGGAAGGCAAAACCTCTTTAGTGATCATCTCGGAACCTCCACACTTGCCAATCCCATTTGCCCAGTGGATTTCCATACATAATGGGTTATGATCACTATCTGAGGACTGCCTAACCACCATATCTACTAGACTTGCCCAAGAATGAATGTCCAGGAGGATGTAATCAATTCGGGAAGGGCAACCTATCCTGTTATAAGTCATTGCCCCATCGCGATCTGAAACGTCTGCCCATTAAGGGCCCGCAGATTATGTTCTAGAGCCAGAGCATTAAGCTGAATAGCTCTGGCTGTCCATTTAATGATAGGAGCAAGGCTTAAGGGGGGTATAGTCTGCCTCCAGTCCCCTGAGCTAAAACCTAATTTCTATTCATCATCCAGGGGTTCGAATGTGCAATTAAAATCCCCTCCCACTAGTATTTTAGACCTAGTAGGAAGATCTGATAACCCCGCATCCAACAGCTCTATTGTGGGTGAGAATAAACCACCCTGTAAGCCTCTTGCGTAGACACAAAAGAGTTCAAAAGTGGTACCCCCAGATGGGCTTTTTAGGGAGATATGTAAGATGTCGTTAGAATGGGTTTTTATGGGTAGTGACAACGCAGTTCAAGTTCACCTTGACCCAAATATGCAGGCCACCTGAAGGGCGACCTTTCCCCACCGTAACTGCTGGAGTAAAGTAAGTGGAGTACCCATTTTTATATTGCGGTGTCAGGGACCAAGTTTACTGGAACATACATATGTGGAATGTATTAATAAAATCATTCCAATCATGGTTAGCAAGATTTTTTTTAGCCCTGCTATATTCCAAGACAAAATCTTAATGGAGATAGGGGTTTCAGATAACTCCTTGATTGTAACTGGGGTACTAGGTTCCTTTTCTCTCAAACTAGGACTGATAGTTTCCAAACTAGCTAAGCTATCCCTGACGATTTTGGTTCTATCCCGTGGGGCAACTGCCTCCACCCCCTTTCCAGTTTGTCTAGCAGACTGAGTTGAAAGTCAGTCGACTGCTTCCAATCCACTGTAACGATTGTAGCAGGGGATTAGGGGATAATTGAGCTGTGGGCCGTGCCATTCCCCATTGAACTGGGTGTCACCTGAAGTAAACCTCCCTGCTCTTATCCCTACTATATTCCAACCTCCATCATCGCCCCCTACCCAGTTGGTTGTGTTCCAGTCTCTCAATGGCTCACCCCTCATCCCCCTCCTCATATGATTAGGAGCCCTCAACCAATTCCACCTATTGTCATGGTGTTCCGTGCGCATGTAGAAATATGACAAGGGTTTAACCCTGATCGTGGAGATGTTGTTACATGGGGGCCCGAAGCAAATATGCTCCACCAAACGTGGGTCCTCAAATGTAACAACAACACAATCCCCTTGTAGGCTTTTCTTATTCTCACCCACCCACGGTGCTCTCTCCACCATAAGGATTTTGCTGTTGAAATTAGGAAGGCGGGAGAATTATTGTTTAGCCAATGACAAACTTTGTTTTTGAGTGCCCAAAAAGATTCAAGTGTTGCAGGGGCAAGCTCAGGGACACCTGTTAGAACTATCACATAGGGACAGGCGTCAGGTGGTAGATTAATGTTCCTACGTATCTTGGATTCCTCGGGATGGGCCAAGCCAAAGAGGGTTTAGGTATAGAGGTAATAGGGCCAGCCACATTCTGAGATTTAGTAAGCGCATTAGAGGCTGGCTGGTTAACACTAACTTTGTTACCCTTAGAGGTAGGATTTTTAGAAGTAGGAGTTTTAGGAGGGCAGATTTTGGGGGTTGCGTTTTTACCCACAGATTGATTCTTGGTAGTGGGCGGAAGATTACGAGCAGGGACCGATACATTAGGTGCCCTTTGGACATGGTTACTATTTCAAGATTTAAATTCCTGATGGAGAGCCTGGAGCTGTTGTTCTATGCCCTGGAGTCTACTCTCCAGAGGCGAGAGTAGAGACTTCATTAGATCGGATAGAATACTTATGAGTGGGCCATTCTCATCCTCTGAATCCTCTGAAGTTTCCTCAAGGCTACTGTCACCAAGTATACTACCCAAACTACTGTTCAAGGCTGTGTCATCTGGGGTACCTATTGGTAAAAGGTGGGATACATACTGTGCCCCATCTCTCCCTGTATTGTGACCCAAAATGTCCCTCCCCTCCTCAGTGCTACCACTAGCGCTAGCCGTATCACTCAAGCGTCCTAACATAACTTGTTTAGATGTGTTGACACCATTGGCCTTGGTGGTTATACTTTTGGATTTGGGAACTGCTCCTTCCAGTATACCCCTTTGGGTACAGGTGTTCTCCTGGTGAACAACAACAGGTAGAGGTGGTAAATTATTATCCAGAGAGGTCGATATTAGAGTGGTCGGGGAGGGTGGGTCTAAAGGGACTGAGTTGGTACTAGGGGTAGGATGAATCACAGCATCGACCTGCATCGGATAAGATTCAGAGATGATTGAAGCTTTGACAGAAGTACGCGCAGAGGCAATATTGCCTAATGACGACCTTTTGGCATGCGCTAAGTCCTGAGAAACCCTTCTTTCCATGAGTACTATACCCTGGTCAATTAGGGAATTATTGCAGAGGATAAAATTATCCAATATACCAGTCAATTTTTTAGCTCCCGCCGCAGCCTTGCTTCGGGTCTCACGGGTAGACAACGCCATTAACAGAAAATAACGGACTAACAATGGGGAACAAAATCAAATTACTAGCAAGATAATGAACAAGTAAACAGGGTCCTCGACAATACTAAGACCCAATGAGTACCAATAACATAGGCTAATAACAAGAAAAAAGGGACCAATAAAGATTCAACAGTAAGCCACAACAATGGGGGTATACTTGCTATACAGAAGTCTTTAAAGGGAAGGTAAATCAAGGGACCTGGCCCAGTCCAGTCCTTACAGGCCTCGGAGGGCCACAGAGGGACCCGCCCTTGTCCCGGGCTTCTCCCGGGACGCTCCCGCACGCTCCCGCGCAGCGGAAGCAGACTCTGCTAATATCGGAAGTGGGCCACACAGGGGGCTAGCAGGGAGAGCGGGCCAGGTGTTGCTAATTGTCCAGGCAGGGGCTCCTGGTAGATGGAGTCCCTGCTCTAACGCTCGCAGCCCAGCTTGTATCCCCCGAGGTTCCCCAGGCACTGCACACCTCCAGTAATTTCAGATGATCCCCACAGCCCTCCTTTGCGATGCGGGGTCCTGCGAGCTGTTGTCAGTCTTGTCAGGGGGAGAGCAGCAAAACAAGATTCCCAGAGTCACGGAGCCACACAGGGTAATTCGCAGTCAGAGGTTCGACATATAGGGCCCGATTCACAGAACTAACTTAAGACAGAATCCTAAACTTACTACCATTTTGGTATTCACTGAAAGCACTTACTCATTTCGGTATTCACAGAAGGCACTTGCTCATTTCGGTATACCTTCACACTGGTAATGGGTGTAGGAGGTATGATTCCAGCCCTCAGAAGCGAGCTCAGTTGGGTCCCTGGTGTTCCTGGTACCAGGCTGCTAGCCCCGGACAGCACAAAATGGTTGCTGCCGACCAGAGACACATTTCTGCCCTCCTGCTGCTGAGCTAAGTTTGAGCAGGGGAAGGCAGAACAATAGGCATCCTGTCGCAGGGAGGTGTGACCACCTCCCAGACAGGATTTAGTGTATCTGGGCTGGGTGGGTGTGCTTGCCAGCGACTGAAAGTCTGCATGAGGGGCACATTTGGTGTCCCTGTGCATAGTCCAGTTCAAACCAGTTCTGGGAGCCGTTGGCTCCTGCTCTGGCTCAAAACTGGACAAAGGATATGGGAGTAACCTCCTCACTGCCCAGACCCTCTCCTAGGAAAGGTCCCCTGGATCTTTCCAACCGTCTTCCATCGGTACATAAGGGTTTACCTGCCTGTAGGACCTTAGATTCGATGTGGACAAGATTCTGAACAAGATATCACTGAACTTTGACTGTCTGGACACTCTGGAATTTGCTGGACTTCGTTTGGACCCAACTTAGTCTCTCATTCAGTCTGCTGCATCGCCTGTGCCAGTGCACCATACAGGATCCACGCAGGACCTGTGGAAAATCAAGGACAACCAAAGATATCTTCCTTGAAGAGAAGGAGTCACTCCCCTGCATTCATAGGCAGCTCAACACTGCTGCCTGGTCTGCTGATCCTGAGCTCCTATGGACTCCGACGGCTTCAGCAACACAAGAGGTGGGTTTCTACGTTCTTTTAGGTCTGAGCTGTCCTCTCAGCAAGTTTGAGGTCATCATCCCTCGTGGAGGCTGCAATAGCTGAACCCCTATGCACTGTGTACATTTGCAAGTGCATATCCTTGGTGGCATTTCCTGAACTAGTACATTGGGCTCTGAGTAGCCCCAACCTCTTGCACCATTTTCTACCAAGAACTTTGACCTCCTCGCATCGAGTGCTCTGTGGGCTGTTGTTTAGTGAAATCACTTAAGGTCCTCTTGTGACTCCTGTGCCTCCAGCCTGTGAGTCAATTTGAGAGTAAACTTCGCTTTTCTTGGGCTCCCCTGGTTGCTCCAGTCAAATCAAATATCAAATCAAATCAAATATCAAATCAAATCAAATCAGGTGTTTGTTAAGTGTGACTACTCACCCGTAAGGGATTTAAGGCGCTGGAGGAGAGGGGGGGGGTTCGCAGGTTCCAGTCCATCAAGAAGGGGGCCTGTCGAAGAGCCAGGTTTTGAAGTTTCTTGCGAAGATGGAGAGCGATGTTATCTGTCTGAGGTGGAGCGGAAGGTCGTTTCAGGCACAGGTCGCACGGAAGGAGAAGGAGCGACCTTCCGATCTGGTCTTTCTGGCGCGGGGGATCACGGTGTAGGAGAACTGGGCTGATCGTAGGGTCCTTTGGGGTGTGTGGAATTTGAGTTGGCTGTTCATTTATGCTAGTCCGGTGTCGTGGAGGGCCTTGTGAGCGTGGGTTAGCATCTTGAAGGTGACTCTAGCTTCGATGGGGAGCCAGTGGAGTGTGCGCAGGTGCTGGGAGATGTGGCAGTGGCTTGGCAGGTTGAGGACCAGTCTTGCGGCGACTTTTTGGATGTTCTGTAGCTTGCCGTGAGGTTTTTGTTTATTCCGACATAGAGTGCGTTGCCATAGTCGAGCCTGCTGGTGACCAGGGCGTGAGTGACAGTCTTTCTGTGTTTAAGGGGATTCCATTAGAAGGTCTTAAGTAGGATTCGGAGGGTGTGAAAGCAGGAGGACGAGACGGAGTTGATCTGGCAGTCAATTTTGAGCTCTGAGTCCAAGAGGATTTCCAGGTTGCGTGCGTGGTCCATGGGGGTGGGCGGGCTTCCGAGAGTGGGGGGCCACCAGGTGTCGTTCCAGGCATCTGGGCTCGGGCCCATGATGAGTACTTCTGTTTTGTTTGTGTTTAGTTGTAGGTAGCTATTTTTAATCCATTTGGCAACAGCTTCCATGCCTTCTCAAAAGTTTTGTCTGGCGGTGTTAGGTTCGTTGGATAGGGAGAGGATGAGTTGGGTGTCGTCTGCATATGACGCAATGTAGAATCTGTAGGTTCTGACGATAGGGGCGAGGGGAGCCTTGTAGATGTTGAAGAGCGTAGGGCTGAGGGAGGGCCCCTGGGGGACTCCGCAGGTGGTAGGTGTAGGGTCTGAGAGGAAAGGGGGAGTCTGATCCGCTGCATTCTGCCGGAGAGGAAGGAGCGGATCCAGTCAACGGCCTTGTCTTGAATCCCTGCGTAACGGAGTCTGCATATTAGGGTGCGAAGAGAGACTGTGGCCAATGCCGCTGAGAGGTCGAGGAAGATGAGGGCTGCTGTTTCTCCTTTGTCCAGTAAGGTACGGATGTCATCTGTTGCGGCAAGGAGGGCGGTTTCCGTACTCTGGTTTTTTCTGAAGCCGGATTGGGAGGAGTCGAGCATGTTGTGCTCTTCGATGAATGTGGCAAGTTGGCCCTTGATGGCTTTCTCAATGACTTTCTCTGGGAACGGGTGCAGGGATATGGGTCTGTAGTTTTTGAGGTTGGTTGGGTCCGCCAAGGGTTTCTTCAGGAGGGGGTTGATCTCAGTGTGTTTCCAGTTGTCAGGGAACGAGGCGGTTGCCAGGGAGCGGTTGATGGTGTGGCAAAGCATGGGTCCGATGGTGTCGGTGGCTCTGTTAAAAATGAGGGGGGGCAGGGGTCCGTGGGGGTGCCGGAGTAAATTGACTTAATCGTCTTCAGTGTGTCTTCGGTGATGAGGGCTGTCCAGTTGTCGATCGCTGGCTTCAGGGTGTTGGGGGTGGTTGGTGCGAGTTCAGTGTGTGTTTGTTTTCTTTGTCGAAGTTGTCGTAGATGCTCTTGATTTTGTGGTGAAAAAATGTGCTGAGTTTGTCGCAGAGGTCTTGTGAGGGAGGGATGTCACTGGACTCGCTGGTGGGTTGGACAAACTCCTTGATGATGTTGAAGAGTTCTTTGCTGTTGTGTGCATGAGTGGAGATTCTGTCTTCAATCGCTTTTTTCCTCATTTTTTTGATGAGTTGGTGGTGGGCGTTGGAGGTGGCTCTAAAGTTGTTGTGGGCTTCTGTGGATATGATGTTCCTCCAGGCCTTTTCGAGGTGGTGGCAAGTGCGTCTGGACTCTCGAAGTTCGGTGGTGAACCATCTAGCTTTCTTGGCGTGGGAGTTGTTGTTTTTCTAGAGGGGGGCTATAGTGTTGGCGTTGTCGGAGATCCATCTGTGCAGGGTTAGGGCTGCGGTATCCAATCACAAGTGTGTGACTCAGAAGCTCCTGCCAGAAGCTTTGAAAAAAATGCTTGATTCAATTCTGGTAGAGATCTGCAGGCTTAAATTCCAGCAAACTTTGGATATGGAGCTAAAAAAGCAAATGCTTACTAAAATGGAGGAGACCTTATTGGTATTGCCAAACCAGTTACAGGCAGCGGGGAAAAACATTTCAGACATCGAGGACAAATTGGCACTTTTGCAATCCTGTACGACACCTTAATTTGCAAAAATCACAGAACTGGTGATAAAATTAGAATCTATGGCGAACCATGCAAGATGTTACAATCTTCGATTTATGGGAATTCCAGAATGGAGTGAATCTCCGATCTTTCTGTGACTTCAGCTAGGTGGAGAAAGACGTTTCAATGACGTGCCTCCTTGGTTCAATCTTCAAAATTGAAGGTGCTTTGGAAAGGACAAATTAAGATCTTTAATATTCTTTCAGAAGCACAGGACTTCTTAAAAATAATTCAAAATTAGAGATATATATAGACTGGTATTAATGCCTGTTTTCTAATTTTTCTCTCTTGTTTTCAGGTATTCCTTGTTGGATTTGAAATGTACTGCGTGTGATTACCATGCTCTTTTTCTACGTCTGAACCCTTCTTCTTTTTAAGTTAGCATGCATGGCACCATCTTTATCGGCGCAATGTTGTTTCATAACCAAGATCGAGTGTCTGTCTCTGTAATGCTCTCCTCTGCAAGAAGGTTATCCCACCCCTCTGGCATGTGTTCCTCAAGGTTGGAGCTTCGTTGTCTTAATGAATGTACTGTTCATTGTTACATATTCTTGCCATTAGATGTATTTGTTCTCACAACTTTATATGGTAGAGAGCTTCTGCATGGCCTTGAGACTGAGATAGCGTGTTCTTCGCACAGTGGCACAGCCCATCTTATGTGCCTCCCATTGTTCACTGTTGCCTGAGCTGGAAAATTCCAGTTTGGGCGGGTCTCTAGAGATGTGAAAATTGTATAACTGATATAACCATGAGGACGGAGACCAGACCCCTCTTCAGTCCTCTTCGGAGACTGATCAGATTGGGCTCCAATGCAGCGTGTATGCAATAAATTAATTTGTTTGTATTCTTTACTGTCTGACCGACTCTTCATTTTTGGGAAGGCATATAGGTGGTCGTGAGTGATCCGAGTGACCAGTTTCGGGTCACTTCCTTCATTCTTAAGTAGGATGGGGGTGATGGTGGGGACCCGATTCTGACAAATGAGGATCTAATTCCATGGCATCCATCAGCTAGGTGTTTTGCTTGGCTTGCTGCCAGGGGTACTCCCGCCATGTGGGTTTTCGGGTGGGTAGGGTGGGGGTGGGTCAGGGTAGCAGAGAATAAATGAGTGGACTGCTTTTTGTTTGCATACATGAGTGTGTCATTTCTATTATGAATGGATAGCATCAAAATAATTTTGTGCAATATGAATGGCTGTTTGAAATCAAGAAAATCAAGTGTAATGTTAACTTGGTTGCTTTCTTTCTCCCCACAAGTGCTGTTTCTCCAGGAGACTCATTTTAAGTCTGATACACCTAAATTGGTTCTTCCAAAGGGATATAATGAAGCCTATTTTGCTTCGGCTAATTCGTCAGTTCATAGGGTGGCTATTATATTTTCTAATAACTTCAATTGCCAAATATTAAAAGTTAGTTGTGATGTTCAAGACTGCTGGATTTATGTACAAATTAACCATAGTGGGGTTGTATTTGATCTCTTGAACTATTATGGTCCTATTTGATAACATTTCCACTTTATTTTAAATGTATGATCTATTGGCAGTCTCTGTGGGCACTATATTTTTTTTGGGGGGGTGATTTCCAAGATATGCGCCCAGATACTTCTAATCCAGCTAAGGAACAACTAAAACCCAAATAAAATAGGTTGATTAATATGATCAAAATGATTTTGTTGTTTGATCCGTGGCATCAAAGTCATCCAGGGCAGTCAGATTAAACGTGTTATTCTTTCAGATATAAGACAGGATCTCAAATAGATTTTTTTTTATTTATAATTTGTTATCCAGAAGTGAGACAGTAATCATCTCCAATGCCTTTTCTGATCATTTTGCTATTTCTATTAAAATCCACATGAAGAGAACACAGCCTTGAAATATTAGGTGATGGTGCTGTGACATATCTCTTCTCGAAGATGTGGAGTGGATTGCTGCAATGCAGTCTTTTAATAAGCATTTTTTAATTAAAACAATGAGAACTTCACTCATATCTTCTCTGTGAGAAGCTTTTAAAGCAGCCTTTAGAGGACAGGTAATGGTATATACATCAGTGCTGTGGAAAAAACGCTCTCAGGAGATGCTTTCCCTACAGGATGAGGTTGAAATAGTTAAAGCTAATTTAAAGATGGCTAGGTCTGAATCTCAAAAGATGGGTCTCCTTCAAGATTTGCCAGTATGTAAAGATAATCTTAGGCAATGTTGTTATCTTCAAATAATCAAGGGGAGTAAGGCCTATAAACAAAAAACTTTACGAAGAGAGTCAACATATAGGACACTATCTGGCCTGGTTAACAATAACTCAGAATAGTCAAAATACAGTCACCCGGATTAGAGACCCGGTCTCGGATACAATTGTAGATTTCAAAGAGGAAATTGCAGGTTTTGTTTTTACGGTATTTTAAAATGATATACGAGGAGATGCAGGAAATTACTCAAGCATCACTAATACATTATTTTGTATCTTTAGAAATGCCTTCTATTTCTAAGACTTTGCAGGATTCTCTTGATAAACCTATTTCACTAGATGAAGTCAGCAAGGTATTGAAATCTATAGCTAATGCGAAAGCCCCAGGTAACAACAGTATTCCTGTTGAAGTTTTTGGAAGATGTTTGAACCTATGCTTTTACCTTTTCTTACTAAATTGTACATTTTGATAAAAAATGGTGAAGCGATTTCTAATAATTTTAAGAAGCAGTTGTGGTCTGCTTTCTTAAGAAAGATGAGGATCCTAACACTACTGGTTCGTATAGACTTATAAGTCTTTTGAATATAGATCATAAAATCTTTATGAAAATCTGGGCGGTAAGGTTGACTCCGGTTGCACAACAGGTGGTCCATATAGACAAGACAGGTTTTATTCATAATAGGTCTATGGCCTCTAATACTGGCAGGCTTTTCTACTATCTAATTTGGCTTGTCTGAACGCGTGGTCAAAATGATAAAAGATTTGTACTCAGGCTCAGAGGCAAACATTTTGATTAACAGAAAATCGGCAGGTGCAGTCAAGATTCGACATGGGACCAAACAGGAATGCCCGCTGTCCCCTCTTTTAGTCTCACTTTTTATAGAGCCCTTGGCAATTAAAATCTGCAATAATCTCCAGGTAATGCCTCCAATAACGGCTATGCCAAAAATGAACTTATTTGCTGATGATATTATTTTATATTGATCAGCAGAACCATCTAAGATTTTAAATGCATTTGAGGAAGTAGAAGAGTCTACACGAATAGAAGTGTATAGACTAAATCAAGCAAAGACGAAGGTGCTCTAGTTCAATGCCCCATTTCTACCTCAGCAGAATTCATCTAATCTTATTAGATATTTAGGTTTATATGTAAATTGTTATTATGATCATCTTTTTTGGCTAAATTATGTAAACACTCTGGAAAAAGTTAAGAAGCTTTTAGATAGATGGTCTTTTCTTCCTTTAACTTTAATAGGCTGTGTATCATTGGTTAAAATGTCCATTTGGCAAATATTCATATTTGTATTTACTTATCTTCCGATTAAAATTCCCAAATCATATTTTTGCTGAAGTACATACATCAATCTGGAATTTTATATAGGCATAGAAACAGCCTAGAACCTCTTTAGCAATTTTACAACTAGATACATCCCTGGGGGGGCTCGCCCTCCCTAATTTCGAGCTTTATTACCAGGCTGCATTATTGAATTTACTGGTTTAGCTCACATTGGCAGTATCAAAATTTGATAATTTTTTACTACACATTATGGTGCAGGAGAATGCAATCCAATTGCCAGTTTTTTTACATTTTCCGAAACTCCCTAAAAAGTTGAGACACAAGACATTAGCTAAATTAGCTTTCCACATACAAGTATTTTTTAATCTACATAAAATTCCTAGATACCATCTATATTAAAAAATTAGTGAATGTCAGCCCTTCAGTTCGCAGCTTTCTCGGGGGTCTTTGCAATTATGGCAGGAGGTGGGTTTTGAATATCTGGTTGACTTTTTTAGTACATCTAATTTGATTACCAGCAAGATGTTGTCCCAGCAGCTGGGCGCTAGATTTCCAGCTTTGGCATTCATTTTGAAACAAATTTCAAGCTTCTTAAAAACAAATTATATTGTGACTAATAACAAAGTTTTAAATATATTAAATCAACTATACGGCCGGGCCTACGTGGAGTGGGCAATTGGTATTCTTGCCTAATATAGCAGGGTTAGCAGAAAGTGCTCAATATCTTTTTTCCTAAACTATTGAAAGAAACTGGCTGTAGTGTTAGGAAATAGGAATGGCAGTCTCTATGTGAAGTAGGCCATAAAGGGTCTAGAGCGGCCAACTATAAAAGAATGGCCTATTTGTCAAGATGGCTAACCTATTATACACATAAAAGACTGAATAAAGTGTTCCCAGCCTCCTCTGAGTTTTGTTTTAAATGTGGGGACCCAGAGATAGAGTCTTGGAACCACATTTTTTGACTGCCCTATTTTATATCAATTCTGGTCTGATGTTTTTTCAGGGATGAATCAATTTTTAACTTTTTCAGTCCATATTATTCCTAATTATTCCTAATATTAAACTATTTCTTTTTGGGTGTTCAATAGATTTCCCACATTTGTCTAAATACCAACAATAGTTTTGTTCAATACAGTGGCCAGGTCTCTAATTCGACAAAATAGGAAGTCTGATAAGTACCCGTTGATTCACCAATGGTAAGAAAAGATGGTTAAGACATATATATGGGAGGAAGCATATACCGCGCGGATAGGGTCTCTTAGAAGATTTGTAGCGATCTCGGCAAGCATTTTCAATAATGCATTTTAAAATGTTTATAGTCACTCATACCCTTAATGGGTTAGGAAATTAGCTTATTATTTACGTGGTATTTGACTATTTGCACTTAATTTCAGGGTATAAATGGGTTGCTGCTATTGATATATGTCCTGATTCTGTACTATTAGCACTTTATTTATAAAGCATTAGCATGTTAGTGATGTATCTATGAATCAATGGTTTTATTGGTTATATGCTGTGGTGCTTCTTATGTTGTCGATATTTCTGGTTGTTCAATTTTAGCACTTTATTGATATTGTATGAGCACTTTATTGATGGATTCTATTCAGTATCTGGTAAGGTTAGCACCTTAGATCGATTGCACTAGCACTTTATCAATGTAATTATGAACTGATTGTCAGATTGGACATAAGCTGCTTAGTCTTTTTTGATATCTTCTGATGCACTTCTAGCACTTTATCGCCATCGCACAATTGCTTTACTTATGTATGCAGGAATTGATTGTTTCATTGATGTAAGCTATATTATGCAATTGAGTTGTTTTTTTCGTTGCAGCAAACCACTCAATAAAAAAAAGTAAAAGCTCAAGTAATGGTTAGTCCATTAGTAGCTCACATACATTTCAAAATTATTCTGACTAAAAAAATAAACTTACCATACGATCTCAGTGCCTCTTATACTCATGACGCTGTGCTACTGAAAATGTTTCTCCCCAAATTTGTGCTTGATTTCATGGAAAATGTTGTCAAAACTCAGGCTTGGTTTTGTCTCTGACTGACTTTTGGGGCCATATCTCATAAATGAGCACTGAGAGCACTGAGTTTATATTCAGTTTTTGGCACGGTTTTGAGTTGATTGGTGCTTTTAGTATGTAAATAGCAGGAACAACGCTATTTTAGCGCCTTAGACAGTGGTAAGTGTTTGTTTGCCATGAGAACTTTAAAGTAAAATGCAGAATTTGGCTGGAAATGTAGCAGCACTTGTTTACATATCTAAAATACACAATGTGATGTAGCACAATAACATACACAAAGTGACATAACAACACATTCAAAACAAAATAGGGCATATTGCAACAATACAGTTCAAACTGAGTGCAACACAGTTCGTGCAGTAAAACACAACAGAATCAAATTGAAATAAAGCAGCACCAAACTCAGCGACATAAAAGCAACACATCACCATCATAACAAAATACCACGAAGAAAATATTCAAACACATTTTTGGCATGTATTACCACCGCCACAATCTTGTTTTCATAATATGGTGGTAAACAGTGTTTGAACCAAGCACCGTCATAACTTACCATCAAGGACATGAAATAACATCAGTCAAAAATGTTTTGTGATCTAGTTCTAAGATTCACTTTCTCAATCTCCCTTATGCTTTCAATGTCACTTTTCGGCTGTGAATAACTTAGTCCACATTTAACACTTTTCAAACTAACAAAACCCGTAACAATAAATTCATTTCTCTCTATAGTTCTGCTTTTTTTTAAATAATGATCCCCCAAATAATTGTTTCATGTCAAACAACGTTTGTATCAACACCTTAAACACTGTGTATACAAACAAATACAATCTTGCAGTTTTACAGTAACAGTGCAGAACATTCCTTGTAAATGAATTGCTAGTGTTGCTCTATTTCGTCATCGGTTCTAAATGGATTGTAGAGCAGCCGCTCAAAGGGTCACAATAAAAATGTGTATTTAAGAGGATCAGTGTATCCTTGTGGCAACCTCTGCCCAGGCAGCATGATGCACTGTATGGACACAGGTGCCGCATGATAAGCATCTTCCATCTGCATGCTGAAAGTTCAGCTGGTGTAAAATCTACTAAATACAATACAACTATCTGCAACAGCACTACAATATCAATCAGAGAAATTAGATATGCAACTAACAGTATTACAAACACTCGCAGAGTTCACCTCAGGAATCTAGAGGGAACTAGGCGACTTAAACGGTCTCATAAAAAGGGGACAGGAAGCAGTAGAACTTTCAGCGTTAGCAAAAACAGAATGTGACTGCTTCCCAATAATAAATAAGCTATCGACGCTACCAACAATGCTAGAGAACCTCCTGGACGAGCTGAAACCTCTCAAGGCACCGGCACCAACAGACATAGTCACTACGGGAAACGAGACTAGGGACGCACAACCGAACAGAAATCAGACTCAAGCAGAGAAGAAACAACTCCAAAACAGGAAGATCAGCTCTCCTCAAGCGACTCAATCGCCAAAAAATCTAACCCCAGCTCTCAAGTCTCCCGAAACAGAAAGCATAGCAGCACCTACAAATTCACGAACCCGCCGGAAACAAAAAAGGAAAGGCAGGAACAGGAGAATGATAGCCATAACTCAAGGACAGGAAAGTCAGTCACAGGAGTCCTGCCACCAAGAGAAAAAAGAAGAGACCGCACCTTCCCATAATGAGATCGAGCAGACCTCGACCACAGGAAAAGAAATGATTCCAGGGAAAAAATCGATCGCCGCAAGGACCTCTGACAAATTCGACAAACCCAAAAAATCAAACAAAATAGAAACAACTGCAATAATAACTGATCGTTCGGGACGCAAGGAGGAGTTAAACACACAAAGTATACAACTGTGGAAAAGTCTTGAACAAGAGCCCCACGAACGTGGCGTAGCTAGGAGCCAAAACTCTGTGTCTCAAAGCGAGAGCCTGCTGGGCCTGAAGCAGGATCAGGAAAACTTTTCCGACAAACTTAAAAAACCAACTACAATAGAAGTAACTGCACTAACAACTGATTATCCTGAACACAAGGAGGAGTTAGACACACAAATCATACAACAGCGGAAAAGTCGCGAGCAGGAGACCTATGAATGTGGCGTAGCCAGGAGCCACAACATCACGCCCCAAAGTGAGAGCCCCCCGACTCTGAAGGGGGACCAGAAAAACCTCAAACCAAGGGAAATCACAGTCATAGCAGACTACAACTGTGACCAATCTTCCAACAGGGCTAATGACCCCGGCCTCACTGCAGTCAAAGAACCACGTGCCACTCCATCTAACAAGACAGACATACTAATATTCATCCCAGAATATAAAACCAGAGCCCGAGTGGACGTTTTGAACAGAGGGAACATTATAAAATTGATAAACTCAATCGAGGGCCTGGAGGGCATCTCTTCAACTGACCTACTCGAAGTCGAATTCCTACCTGCACTAGTGCAGAACAAATCAGAAACAACTAAGACGACATGGTCATCAAACGACCTGGAAAGTTGACCAAATTTGCTCAGTGGGGAATAAAACTTGAACTAGGCAAAAGGCCTTGCTACCCAACACCTTTTTAAATGAAGGCGGAAAAGAACATCGCCCCAAAGCTACATCAATACTAAAAGGAGCACTCAGTCACTCACCAGGCTACCAAGGGAGGCCTTCCCACATCGAAGTGGCAACAACAAAATTTCCAACTTCGAACTCTGACATAATACTGTGAACAATAACAAACAGAGGTGGGCACTGACAAGAATACTCAGCAGAGCCCACGGGCCTCGCAAATTCGATCACCCTCAGAATATGCATCTGGAACATCAATGGCCTGACTGACAAATTAGACGACCAGGACACATTAAGGTACTTATGGTCATTTGACCTAATACTACTCCAAGAAACTTGGGAAGTAGAAGAAATATCCCTGGAAGGATATATGATGCAAACTTCCCATGCGACCACAACATCAACCTTTGGTCACAGCTCAGGAGGATTGACGATTTTTGCCTCAATATCATCAATTAGATCGATGAGGGAAATAAAAACCAAAACCATAACTCCTAATGTGTTACAAGCGGCAGTTATTACACTCAACACTAGGAAGCTGGACCGCCCTCTTGTAATAATCAACTCCTGCATACACCCGAAGCACAAGCAGAAGGGCGCAAGAGAGCTGGCCAAGGAAACAGCAAGAATCCTGGACGAGGGGGAAGCTGAGGATCTAATCCTGGCAGGAGACTTCAATCTTTTTCTCCTTGGAACTGCCGCGGATGAGGAACTATCACGAGAACTCGACAGAGCATGGGGAATCCCAGCGCAAGCACAAGTGCCGGTAACTAAACAAACAAAGTGCTCAACACAATTGCTAAAAGATCTAGAGCAATTAAACTTAAGGGTGCTGAACGGACGGTTTACAGAAGACACCCCCCAGCATCAACTTACCACTCCGCCACAACCTCCTCTTATTTAGACTATGCATTTGTAACACTCCCGCTATTTGACGTCATCAGCTCATATCAACTGGGCGCCAGTGACCAAAGCGACCACCTGCGACAAGAAATAGTCTTAAAACCTCTTAGTGGGAACCCCAAGGAAGTCAGGGCAACCGCAGGCTCTGAACATACAACAGACTTCAGATTCATTAGATTCAAACAAGACAATATGGAGGCGCTGTCTATTGACGCGAAGGAACTAATACATCAAGGGACCTCGGCCGGAAACCAAATAAAGGTCTGGGAAGGGTTCACGAAGGCCCTTGGGACCAAACATGCAACAAAACCAATGGCGTCTAAAGGCAAACACTCGAAGGCTACATTGAGAAAGACAAGCACACCGGAGATAAAAAGCCTCAAAAGGGATATCAAGCAAACTTTGAAGCAATTGCGCATACAGCCTACAAAAGAGCCCCTACATTACATCCTACGCTGTTTAAAAGCAAGTCTGAAAAAGGCAACCTGGGAGAACAAAAGGCAGACGAATGATGAGCTTTGGGCAAAAAAGAAAGCACGATTCAAAACAAAAAAACAGCGCCAATTTTTGGAAACAAATTCATAGCCTGCAGCGGCCAGGGCACCACGGGATAAGCTCATATATATCAGAGCCAGTTTGGGCTGATTACCTGCACAATCATTTTAATCAACCCAACGAAGACAACTCCACAGGTCCGACAACTCAAGGAAATGAGCTTATCCCGGAGATCAGTGAAACAAGGAAGGTAGATAAAGGGCCCAGAAACGCAGGAGAAAACATCAGAGCACAACATGACCAACAGAAGGCAGGGGGAGAAAATAAAAACAGCACATCAACATTTAACACTGAAAACGACATCAAAATAACTATTAATCGGATAAAAACTCAAATAAAGAAGGGGAAAACGGAAGGGGCCCAAACGGGATACCACCGTCAATATTCAAGCATGACATCGAATTCTGGAGTGATATCTTAGTGCCACTCTTTTCGAGCACACTAGAATTAGAGACATGCCCGGAATCCTGGAAAGGATCTATCGTAAGCCCTATCTATGAGCAAGGACACAGGAGCAATCCTGCCAATTATCGGCTGATAGCCTTACTAGATATAGAGGCCAAATATTACGATGGCATATTATTAGAAGAACTGACTTCATGGGCAGAGACAATGCAGATAATTCCACCGACCCAAACAGGATTCCGCAGAGGACAGGGCACTTCCACAAATATCATGGCTCTATCCCTACTTATAGATGCGGCAAAATTAGGAAAAAACTCGCTGTTTCTGTGCTTCATTGACTATAGCTCAGCCTTTGACCATGTGGACCGGGGCAAATTATGGCAAAAGCTTGAAAAATGGAGGATACCCCACCCCCTCTTGAGGCAACTCATCTTACTACACACCAACACGTGGCTCAAGATCAAGCTGGGAGACGGGACGCACCTTTCAAGGCGATTTAACGCCTCCAAAGGCCTAAAAACAAGGGTGCGTCCTAGCCCCAACCCTGTTCAACCTTTACCGGGCAGATCTACCAGGGGAACTGGACGGTACCAATTCGCATGCCCCGCGGCTAGGGGACATTACGCTGACCAACCTCCTCTATGCCGAGGATCTTGTCCTAATAAGCCGCACTCCAACAGGCCTCCAACATCTTTTGAACGCTACTAGCTCATTCTCGTATCGTAACGGCCTAACCATCAATTTGAAAAAAACAAGAATCATGGCCGTGAACTACAAGAAGGCCAGGAAGAACAATTGGCTCCTGGATGGTCACAAATTGGACCAAGTGACGTGCTACAAGTACCTGAGTGTCTTATTGGATAGCAGAGGGTCGTTTAACACTCAATTAGAGTCGCTACACCGAAAAGGAACCATGACCTCCCTTGCGATGAAACCCTTGAAGAAGCTTCTGCCTGACCACACGCTCGACCCTTTTCTGCAGGTACTGAGAGCTCGTCTCCAACCGACACTCACATATGGGAGTGAACCAACTTTTGGAAAAGACGCGCTGACAATAGACAAAGTAATCGCCAGAACCCACAGGTCAATCTTTCAGCTTCCTAGTTATGTCTCAACAGCACAAAGCCATCTGGAGTTTGGGGTACAAAAGCAAACAGCGGAAAGAAGGGGCAGCTTCATAAAATGTTGGCACAAGATCAGAAACGCAGAGCCGGGCACCCTAAATTCCCACCTCTGGACTGAACTGCAAAGACGCGAACGATCACACGCTAGAGAGTATCTGACGGAATCTCTACAAAATCTGGAGCTGACTGGCCTTTGGAACAGCCCAGTAGACTACAAACACTTTAAAAAGCTGGTAACAAAAGTAACTAAAATAACATCTCTGCTGGAAGACAAAGAAACTCTGGCAAAAAGGGCACACGGATGGATAGTCTTAAACGACTATAAAACTTTAAAGCCTCAAGATTATTTAGATCAAGGATTTAAACATAAGATTAAGGAAAAATTCCTAGAGCTGCGGTTAGGCATTCTTCCAATTCTCCCTCATCTGGCTCCATGGAAGAGGACTCAGGACGACCAAATTTGTCGACTCTGCAAAACAGGTCCTGAAGATCTAGTCCACACAATATGTATTTGTCCCAGTATAACGGACCTAAGGAGAAAACTATTACGTGCAATATGGAATCAGAAGGGGATTAGATCCTGCCGACAGGCAGTCAAACTGTGCTTCAATCCACAAGAGACCCAACTAAACTGCAGAATTACAAAATACCTTGACGCAGTGGCAAAAAGAATTAATGAAGCACAACAAGATGTAAATGTGCAATAGCCAGACACTGCCCTGAGCAACTCTGAGCTCACGATCCAAACGAAGTACATTAACTGACTCATCGACAATACGTACTACGCAAATAATTTTAAATGTTTGATAACCAATTTTTATGCATTTTAAATTGTGAGTTTTAATTAACTGCGCAATAAAAATGTACTTACTTATTTACTGGTGTAATAGCAACGTAATAGTTGTCTCTCTATGGGTCAGTTGGGACCCTAGATCAAAACAGGAAAAGGAGGATTCAATATTAAGAACCAATCAAAATAACTGGGCCTCTAAGGGAAAGCTGTTCACACATAAAATGAAGGAGACTATGGTGAGGTCCCTAATGTACAAGGAAGTGGAATACTGTGGTTTGAAAGAAAGATAGCTACCTTTAGAATTATATTGATGGAGGCGTTTAAGGTGTAATTAATTACAAGAATGGTGGCAAACGAACGAATTCATGAGAAAAAGAAATGAAGAGGAGGAATTCAATATTTTTTTCAAAGCAGCGAACAGAATGTCCCTCAAAAGATACACATTTGAATATTACTGAAAAAGTGAAAAGAACTTTCTGTATTTTGCTGCCACACAGGGTGGAGATATTGCAATTTATGAATTATAAATGATGAGTGTGAAGGACCTGTGTGCTGAGTGTGGAATAGAATTAGAAGTACTGTGAAGCTGATTTCTAATCCAGGGTGTGTTTTAGTTGGATTTACAAGGTCTACTAACATCAACATTTATTGCAGGTGTGAGGACCATAATATATAGTAAACCAGCGAAATGTGTGAACTTAAATAAACATACTCTACAATAAACTTTCTGTGTGGATTTGATGGTCACATTGATTTAAAGTTTGCTAACTTTTAATAATTTTCTCAGACTAACGCCGTACTTTCTCCGGAGAACACTCCTACACGAAGTTCTTAAGCAGCTGTCTACAAGTGGCTCTTTATGCTGCAGTCCTTTGGAGGCACTGGAACTGAAATCTTCATCCACTGAATCATCTTAAAATCGAACACACTTGGTACAAATGACAATACAATTAAACAAAAGTTTAAAAAAAAATGTGATAACCTTGGGCCTCATTTATGAGGCCATGCGTCACTTTTACGCCGCCGGTGCGTCACTTTTTGTGACGCACCAGCAGCGTAAAAAATGTGCCTTGTTGCACGATATATACAAAGTGATGCATCTACCTAGATGCGTCACTTTGTAAACCCCTGCGCTACATTATACCTACGCCAGGTATAATGTATGCAGGGGGGGCGTTCTGACGTAAGAAAGGGCCATGGAAGTGACGCAGTGAAATCTATAAGATTTCACTGCGCCACTTCTAGGACACAAATGCCTCAATTGCTTACGCCTGCCTCACAGCAGGCGTAAGACTGACGCAGGCCCTTTCACATGGGGCTTGCCCCATGTGAAAGGATACATTGCTGGAGTTGCGTCACTTTTGTGACACACTCCAACAATGCGCCACTTTTGCGCCCTACAGATACGTCAGAAATACTGACGTATCTGTAACTCCTTGCGCCATGATGCGTCATACTGTAAATATGACACATCATTGGTGTCGCAAGGAGGACGCAGTGAAAAGTGATGCATCGCTGTTTTCACGCAGCGATGCTTCACTTTTCATAAATGAGGCCTCTTGATTCTGCGTTAAAATGCCACTTTTATTAACAGCGTTTGGAGAGTTTCAGCACATTAACAATTTACTGTTGGGAAACATACTCTGGCTATCTGAGAGTGTAGCATTTCGGCTACGTTTCATAAGTCATTATTTCTACCATTAATGCTTGAAGAAGAATCTTTGAAGTATTTTCTGATAGTTTCCACCGCGTTCTTGCATTGTTGAAGTGAGTGATGTGTATCCATATGCAGGTTGGTTAATAGAAGAAACGTGCTTCGTGAATATTTTAATTGCCATTGTTTTGGGTAAAGAGAAAGTCACTGCGTTTTTCAGCATTTTATAGACAACATTTAATTGTCAGAGTAAATTTAGTTGCTGTCTGTGAGGGAAATGTACATCTGCAGGGCAAGGAATCCCCTAAGCTATGCATTACAGAGTTGAAGATTTGCAATAATAAACCGAGAAATACAAAAACTTGCTAGAGACCTAGGGACGCCACCCCTGAGTTCTTTGATTGGTACATCTAATACCTACAAGTTTAGCTGAACACGCACGGTTAAAACTTCATGGTAATAACTCAGTTAAACGATTAGTTCCATGACAGATGTAAAAAGCTGAAACTGGTAGTGCAAGGAACATGTAAACTGTCAAAGCGTGTTCGGGCCGGACTAGGTGCTTGTGTGTTTGAAGCCTTTTTTCCTGTATAACTACTCTCTATATGCAGCGGATGACCACTTCTAAGACTCAGACCAGTCTGTTTGGTGAATACGCCTCTCAGCATTTCTTGTTGCTGTTCCATGGCTTTGGCTGGAGTGGGAAATGAGAGGGGGAAACAAAAGGCCCCAGTGAACAGACTGGTTTCATTTGTCTCATTTTTCTAACTCCTTTGCTGCTTAAGTCCAGGAATTTAACTGCCTTGCCTGCTAGCTGGACTGTAGGGCCTCCTAGTAATTTTATTACAGTGTATCTGCATGTTCCTATTTGCTGCGGTTTCAATGTTGGGCGTAGTAGATTTTTCCGGAGGGGTAGGAGGGCCAGAGAACTGCATAGAAGATGAATTAATGATTCACTCCTGTGTCCTCAGAGGGGGCACTCCAGGGTTGGCCAGGTCTCTTTCCATTTCGGTGTTAAATCTTTGGATGGAAAGACTTCCAACCTCAGTAGCGTCAGGTTATACTTTTTTGATTCTGACAAGAGTTCCAGCAGATATGGTTGATGTTTTAAGACTTTATATGTTGGCATCACAACCCACACATGTCTTTTGTTTGGTGTTAGACCTGACATCTTTTGGTATGTTTCCCCTGTCTTTCTGCTTTCTGACCTCCTGGGTTTGACTCTGTTTTTGCTGGTTTAGTGTCTGTGCACACACTCTCACTGATGTCAGGTGTTGTTAAGGTGCAAGTGCTCCTATAGTAAATTGGATTATGGATTGGTGTTTCCATAATGGGCATATTCAATTTACTGGTAAGTCCCTAGTAAAGTGCACTGAGTGTGACAGGACCTGTAAATCACATGCTGCAAGTGAGCCTGCAGCACTGATTGTGCCACCCACATGAGTAGCCTTTAAAAGGGTTCTCAGACCTGCAAGTGCAGTGTCTACACTCAACTTTTCCTGCAAGTTGACTTGGTGAGTGTGTCCACTTGCCAAGTCCTAACCTTACCTTTTATTACATGTGAGTCAACCCTAAGGTAGGCCCAATGTACCCCTATGGGCAGGGTGTGGCGTATTTGAAAGGTAGGAAATGTACTGGTGTGTGTAACCTGGCCTGATAATGAAATATAGTATAATTTGTTTTTCTCTGTTGAAAGGTTAGCTGTGCCATAGGACAGAATGGGAAGTACTGGGTAACATTTTATGACTATATCTTCCCATTTGGATAAGATAGAGACATAGAATTTAGTATGCCTGAACTCAGAATGTAGAAATGCATCTTTTGGTAAAGATGATTTTTATGATCTGTGTTTGAAAATACCCCTTTTAGAAAGTAGGTATTTTCTTGCTTTTACATCCTGTGTGCCTTTACTAGGTTGTGGATTGACTGTCTGGCTTTGCAGTGGCAGGAGCTGGGGATGTGCATTTTCTTCAGACAGCCGCTGAGGGAGTTGAGGTGTGTCCTGCCTTTCCTGGATGAGTCAGGACTGGGCTGAATAGACCTGGGCCACATTTAGAGTAGTGGCAGGAGCTTTCCTTGCACCTGAATGTGCCTGGTCTGCCTTGGACAATACTGTCTCCACCTCCTACCAGGAAGCTGGGCCAAAGGGGACCAAACTAGTGTGGACTGAGCACAGACACTCTCTTCCCAAGAAAACAAAGTTAAACTGAGTATAAATATTGGGGCCCAGACCCCAGTACTTTAGAACTCACTTGGATCAAGGAACCAGCCAAGAAGAAGAGTTGGAAGAACTATCAGGAGGAGTTTTGCCCCTCTGCTGTGTTGTTGCTGTGCTGGATTGGCCTGCATTTGCTGATTCTGCCTTGGGCAGTTAAAGGACTGGACTGAATGTTCTTCACTTGCGCTGAGTATCTCCAAGGGCTTGAAATAGAGCTTGCATCCTGTTCACGAAGTCTCAAAGACAGCAAAGACTTCACTTACCTCTGGAACAGTGGCTTTCAGTTTTCACACAGGGGGAAAGCAGCCGACACCATCACTGACACTGCTGCTGGCTCCTTGTTCTGAAGGCACCGCAGAAGGCACTGCCACACTTCACACCACAACCCTGGTCTCACCGATGATGATGCCTGGCACCGAGCCACTGCTTGCACCGTGACCTGTGGGCAATGCATACCGCACCACCCCGCTTCACCCTGCTGCACTGGTCTTACCGATGACATCGCTGCACACTGACCTCGACACCTGTGACTGCACTGTGGTTTGGGGGCATCGCTCGTAAGTCACACAATGCACCGCCCCATCCCACACTGCAGTCTGGGCTGACCAACGCCAGCTCACATCAACAGGCACTGTTGCTTACACCGTGACCTGTCAGTGCTGCAACAAGCACTGCTTCACTCTGTACCACAGCCCTGGTATCACCTACACCACTGGACTACCTTCACCGAACTGTTGCCTGCACAGTGACTTGAGGACCCAGCATACCCACCGCTTCACATCGAAGCTGCAACAGTTGGCACATCTGGCCTGCACCGACGTGGTCGACCGGAACCAAAGGTACTGTTTACGAGTCGGCTGATACTAACGCTGGTTCGCACCAACGCAGTTGGACGGTACTGTTGGATTCTGTTTGTTTCAGTACCGAGGTAGCCCCGGATGGAGCTACCTGTTTCAAGGAACTGCATTTTAAAGTTATTGTTGCAAAGTGCATATTTTAGAGTTACTGTATTTTGGTCTTATATATCGTTTTGGTCCTGTTTGCACCGATAAATATTAGTTATTTTTTTAAACTGGTGTGGTTTTCAATATATTACTGTATGTTATGTGCATATGCTTCCCACACTGCCTCTGGGATAAGCCTGGCTGCTCATGCCAAGCTATCAAGGGGGTGAGCAGGGGTTATTTCATTAGTGTTTCCCCGTTATCCTGGCTAGAAGGAAAGGTCCCTAATTAATCAAAGGCGCAAACCATTGCCAGCGAGAGACCCCATTTCTAACATTCAGCAAACTGCTTTGTCTATTGACAATGATTGAAGACTGATAGCTTTGTTGGTTACTCGTTTAGACTCCGATTGTGGAGGTATTGTTTGCCAGGCCTCTTCTAGTGTTAAGACTACAAGTGTAACGAAAAGTAGACTGAGTTCTTTCGTCTAGGATTGTTTTTCTATTTTGAACCAACACTGGTGAGTGAGGGAGTTTGTGTCTGCAGCCCTCATTCTCCAATAACATTTTATTAGGGCACCTTGTCTGGCTGGGGTTTGTTTTTTTAGTTCAGCCTTTCGCCTGATGTGTGTTTGTGATATATGTCTTGGAATCCTGAAAGGTTTCTTAAAAAGGCTGCATTGTAAGATGTTCAGACCTGATGCATCTTTGCTTTTGAGCAATTCAGATCCGTACGAGATCGAAGTAATGAATTTTGCTGCTACGACCTTCAGAAGAGGGTTTGTTGAGCAGTCTCTACGTTTTTTTTTGCAGGATTTTGGATGCAAATAACAGCTTGGTAGCTTTTGCTTACCTAGATGCCATGTGTGGTTTATAATTAAGGTGGCAATCAAGGTGAATCCCCAGATATTTGTAAGTTACAACCTGTTCCAAGATGTTATCATTTGCATTCCAGGTGAATCTGGCTTGTCGTTTAAAAGTACTCGAGAAGCATACTACCTTCGTTTTGTGATCGGTCCAGTAGCACAATTGTTGTGTGGTCTACTAACTGTGTATTGCATTGCAAAAAGGGAAACAGGAAACCGCTTCACAAACATTATGCAGCTAACTGTTGAAAGTTCCGTCTAAATCTCCCAGTTCACTGTGGGCACACGAACCAGAAGAGGATGAGTAGGAGGGATGGAGTCAGTCTCTCTCACTCTCTCTCACTCTCTCTCTCTCTCTCTCTCTCTTTCTCTCTCTTTCTCTTTCTCTTTCTCTTTCTCTCTCTCTTTCTATCTATCTCTCTCTCTTTCTTTCCTTCTCTTTCTTTCTCTCTTTCTCTCTCTTTCTCCCAGACATCCTGATTCTCTCCTGCATGCCCCACCACTTTCGTCAGGTTGGTTGAGTTTCTCCCCTTACATCTCCTCCTTGCTGGCAATATCTCACCAAGTACCTTACTACACTGCCTGAATTATTCCTGCTCGTTCCTTATCTCTATCTTTGCCCCCTCTTCCGGATTTTCTTACTTGCACTTCCCATGCATTTCCACCCAGACTGTGCCATGTGCTACTCATCACCCTTCACTCATTTAGGGAGCGGCAATCAAGAGCAGCAGCTGAGTGAGCAAAAAGAGCAGCAGCTCATTTCCTGGAGCAAAAGAGGGAGTCAGGGTGAGAGTGACAAGCAGAAGATAAGTTTGAAAACAATGTTGATGCTGTGTGTGTGTGTGTGTGTGTGTATGGATATGTGTGTGTATGCACAAGTGCATGTGTGAGTGTGCGTGTTTGTGTAAGTCTGTGTGTGCATGTATGTGTGTTTTAACATGCCAGAGGAGTGTTCTTATGCCTACTTCCCACCTTTTCAAGTTCTCACATAAAGGTAGTAATTTGTAGTAATTGGTGGGCATCCATGTGACAGTGCTCATTGATTACTCCTGGTATAAAGCAAGCCCTATCTTAATAATAGTAATTATTGGCAAAGTGTGAGTATCCATGGGTAACTCACTGCCCCCACTGGTAAACTGTGAGGCCTTGAACAATGGTGGTAATTCTTGCTAACATGTGGGCATTAATGTAATGATGCCTGCTGCCCCTAAGTGGTAATTATTGTGATAATTATTGGCACCTTGTAGGCATCCATATAGTGATACTCTTTCCTCAGGTCCTAAAATATTGCATGCATTCTTGGCATTGTGATGCCCACCACTGTTATAATGTTGGGTGTGGCAGTATGGTGGTTATTCTCTGGCATATAGTGACCATCCATTGCACAAGGGTGCCTGATAACAGCATAACATTCTCCCTGGCAGAGTACTGGTAATTCCTCGCATATTGCAGGAGTCATAGGCACTAAAAATGTCTGTCGGGGGTGATAAATGTATCCATGTTGTGAGCATCTATTGCACAATGGTAGTAACGTTTGAGATATTGTGGGCATCCATGTCACGCTCTTCTGCTATAATGCTTGTTTCTGCATTATGGTAGGAATTCAAGACATACTGTCCACACACATGGCATACTAGTGCTAGCATAATGCTGGCCCCTACTTGATAGTGGTTATTCTTGGACACTCATGGTCTTATGGTGTCAAGGCACTAATGTAGAGACAGAGGAGGGAAAACAAGCACAGATGAGCCTGTTTGACATGTATGATGGCATATATGTGAAGAAACGATCTCTCCAAAACCGACGACAGCTATGTCTTTGTCAGTGATCGGACACGGCAAAATCGACTGCATTTGTAAATGCTTGTTCTTCACTCTGACTGATTGAGAATTGCTAGAATAAATGGTGTTGATATTCTCCTTCTCATCCAACTATTTCAGGCCTTCTTCCTACTTCCCACTCAAGGAAGCTTAGCTTCATTTTAGCTATCAGCGTGGCTATATAAAGTTAAAAAATATATATTGGTGGTTGTTTTTGCGAGGTTTTACTAACATGTCCCTAACTCAGAGGCATCATAGGTTCTTGTGAAGAAGGCCTCCATTTCTGTCTGCTCAGTGAGGTGGGCTGTCTTGTCCCAATGTGGAAAAGTAAATTTTGCCATGTTCTGTGTCCCTACGCGTCCTCCATCATATGTTATCTGTGCATGATTAATATGCATATGTATTCCCTATGTTCGATTAATGACGCAATTACAGTTGTGTCCACCTCTAGTATGTCAGTTTCCAGTTCTCGTGAATACTACGATTATCAGGCCTATGTAAAGTTACGTTGCCACGTTTCTCAGTGTGCACGTTATTTCATTGTAAAGTCCCTGTTTCTAGGCCTCGAAAGGGCTTGGACACCAGATTCAGCTCCTGACTCCTGAAGCTTCGCTGAAGAGCGATACAGCCCCCACCTGTATCCTCGACCCTTCACTTACTTCCTGCCTCACAGTGCCCGGTTCAGCCTGGCTCTGCCTCTGAGTCTGCCAAGAGTATGTTATGATTCCAGTTATCAGTTCAGTCTTCCTTCTCTGCATTCCTAAAGCTACTGAATCGCATCAATAGTTTCCGTCATTGTCTAGCCTTTACGTCTCCACGTTAGAGAAATACTGTATTAATGGTCATTTAATATTCTTCATCACGCACTACATGAAGAATAATGCATGCTCCAGTCTTAGAGTCTGTTCGCCTTTACCCCGATAACTTTTGGATTCTATCAACATGTTCTCTAAACATCAGATACTAGATACTGCTTAGGTACATGTCGCCCTGACTCTCCAGACTTCAGTCTCTGCTCCTAGCACAGAGTTCGAAGCCCCCAGCTTCTCCTAGTAACACGTCATTGCCAAGTTTGCGCGCACCACCAGGTTAGAGGTCCCGGCTCCTTAGGTAGCCCCCTCCATGTCTCCGCCCCATTCATGACATATTCTGTTACGTTTGCATCACATGTCTATGTATACGCCTCTGTTACACCTACTTTCATCCTTATCTTTCGCGACTGCTATTGACCACACCCACTGCTCCGCCTATCCTATGTACTGTAATGCAACTGTTTTAGTATATATGTTCGTGTATTGTTATTAAAAGTCAGCGCGCTCATCCCAGATCCTGCCCCGGCAGCTGCCGGGCCCTGCCATCCTATTCCTGTGCAGGTTGTCCTGTTCCTGTCCTTATGCTGTATTAAACCTGCAAAACTCCTACTACCTCGAATCTTGACTCTTATTTATTGAGCTATCTGTTATTCATTTATGCATTCAAAAAGAGAGGTATTATTTATTTATTTACCACATAATGGCGCCCGAATAGGGACTTGCCCTTTCCCCACGCGCCGGTGAAGCCACGCCGGCCCCCTGACCCTCTGCAGCCGTGACGGAACCATACCGTGCACGTGCAGATATTTCTGCTTCAAGTATCCCTCAGGCCCACGGAGGAGACGGAGGAGGCGGTCCAGCATCCAGACGAGGCGGTGGAGGAACGCGGCGAGTCCCGACCAGAGCCCAAGCCGAGAGTCCAAGGTCCGAGGTATCCGGAGGCCCACCCGTAACAGAAGTCCGAAGTTCGTCCGTCCGGCGTCGAAGCAGTCCAGTCCAGTCCGAGGCCTTCCGTTCGTGCTGCCCGGTGAGTACCGTTGCTGGGGTAGTATCTAGACAGGGTCAATCTAATTGACTCTGGTCCGTGGGTTGGTGGTACACAGACCCACAAACGAAGTGTTCACTTCGGTGGATGCGGGTACTGACGTGTCTCTTTATGGGACCGGTAAGTTTCGTACTGTTTCAGCAGGGCACCTAGTTTCTGTTCTAGTCAGTTCTGTTTCTCGAGAAAATTCATGTATTCTGTTTTCCGTATTCCAGGTAGTATTCTGTTCGAACTGTTATTCTGAATGTTATTCATGTATTTTAATGTCGTGGTATGAGTGCGAAGTAATTATCGTGTTTATTGTGTATTGTGTTGTGTCCAGGTTATAGATCAGTCATGCCTCTCTTTTCAAAACTGCGTCAGTTAAAAACCAGAAAAGGTCTGCTAGAAGCAGCAGTTCCTGTCCCGCCTAGGGACAGTCCAGGTCATTTTATGTATCAGAAGCATGGCATAAGCGCCATATTGTATCTAGATTTATGGGTAGAGTATACCAAACAGTTAGAAGAAAAGTATAGATGGCCCGTATCGGGTACATGGGATGCCGAGTGCATCATGAGAGTAGAAGAAGCATTATGGAAAAAGAAAGCCAGACAGTCACAGAAAGATGCCATCGAGTTATGGCGCAAAGAATCTCATAAAAGAACCGAAAAAGAAATCAGAAAGTCAGAATTAAGTAGAGAATCCTTAGAACGAGCCCAAGAAAGGGAATTAATCGAGATAGGTGAACGAGTCAAAACCGAACAGTCAGACAGACAGAGGCATGCCCTTATTAAGGGTATGTATCCTCTTCTTGCCGAGGGCTTGCCAAAAGCGACCCCGGAGGCATCCAGTAATTTCCCGCCACCATTAGTTCCGACCAAGCTACGTCACAAACCGACCGCAGCTGATATTTTCATTTCGTCCTATTTGGACGACACAGTCCCAGAATATGCAAATCCCGCTCCGCCAGTCCCTGTAAATCAGGCACTTCCCGCTCCTCCAGACACCGGAGTACCTGTTACGGTACCCCCGGTCCAGCCCGCCATACAAGTCCAGCCTACATTTCCATTTCCCACTCTGCCAGGACGAAGAGCATCAGTAGACGACTCTAGTTTAGGGGCCGCAGGGGGAAGTACTCCTCAAACCCCGCCGCCACACAAGCGTTTAACGTTAGCCGAATTACATGCACAAGCGTCACAGCGTACGCCCAGGTATCAGTCTGTTGCAGAAATAAGAAAAGCCCTTACCGAATGTGGCTATGATCCAGTCCCAGGCGAGGATAATATGGTTTTATATTCATTACGCGTAAGAAAGGTGACCGAGTATCTAGTCACCCTACCAGATATGAAAGAAGATCTAGACAGAATATATCGTTTCATCCGTACCGGGAATGATCCAGAAAGTATTAGTGATGTCATGTGCCAAAGAAAAGCTGAAGTCCAGCTCATGCTATTAAAGTTTCTGATTAATTGTCTAATAAGGGAACAAGATTATCCGACCAAAGATCAAGTCGAAATGAGAACCCTGACAAGATGGAGTGATAATATAGCCGAGGGTAAGCACAGAACCATCAGTAGTATAGAGAGTATGTATAAGAAAATCCGTAAAGAAATAATAAGGATACACGAGCAACGCAAAGCAGCACAAGTAAGCGAGAAAGAAAGTAACTCTGATACTGAAGAGGTTGAGGACGAGAATCCCGACAGAATAGCGTATGTAGGAAAATCTAGACTTCCAGATCGCCATTTACGTCTAGAACACAAGTCAATTTTCCATCATCCAGCACCAGAACAAGGTTCTCTGGAACAAGTATTCCAAGCTACCGATCACATTCTGAAATCACGAATCGGTTATAGCGAGTTAAGTACTATGCATGAACAAGAACTAGTCCGATCAGCAGTCCGATGGATTACTGATTCTACCACTTTTCCAGACGAAATAGTGGCACAAATGTTTCTGAAATTGCCCCCAGCCGAGCAACGACTGGCGGGTATGTATATGATCCAGCACCTCATTACATTGTATGAGGGTCAACATTCTGATCCAGGTCCGTTACACGATGTCCTGAATGAGTTACTCCAGTATAAATGGAAAGGTTTAGGTACCGATTTAATTAGTGTCATTCTAGAACAGCGCCACAAATACAGAACGTTTTTGAACCCGCATTTTGTTCATGTCTCACCCCCAGAAAGTAAACCCTTTTACATAGACAGACAGAATCCGTTACGAGAAGTGCATCCAGTTAAGACAGATGGTGGTGAAATGCAACGAGTGTTTGTTTACACCCCGATCACAAAGATGGAACTCTTAGAGATGAAAAAGCTAATTCCCTGTCATGATAAAGACCCAGCAGGGTTCCACCGAGAATTAAAGGACATGCTCCGTATGGGAGAATACACGTATCCAGATATCATTAAAATGTTAAAAGTCTTGTTGCCCGCAGGGGTATATGAGAAACTCAAAGAAAAAGAATGGGAGGTGGGAGAGAAAAAGATCGATTGGGCAGTTCTAGAAGCTGAAGACAAGGCACGAGTACCAGGTACCGGTCTTGGAGATAAATGTAAAGAATTACCAGAATTGTTAATACAAGTTTTGCCTAGGTTATTGACAACTAGAAAAGAAGACTGGGATGCAATCTCAGCCTGTAAACAGAAACAAGACGAAGATATTAGTGACTATTATTCTAGATTTGAGAAATGTTTTAGCATCAACAGTGGCCTCAAGACAAGTAATGAGTCATACCCTCATCTTTTTGTTACTAAATTGGTCGAGAATTCAAGTCCACAAATTAAGAACCGAGTTTTGAAAGTCGAAAGTACCTGGCAAGCTAATACCCCGTCCCAGATGTTACAGATGCTTCAATATCACCAGAATAGAATCAGAGAAGAACAAGATCATGAAAGAAAACGTATGAAAGACACAAAAATGAAAGTACTAGTTGCACAATCTGTTCCTCAAGACAGTCAGAAGAGGGGTCCGAATCAAGCCAGTCATCCTGCAGCTCCCGTTAAAGGGACATGCAATTATTGTAAACAGCCAGGTCATTTTATAAACGAGTGTGCAGTTCTGAAACACAACATAGCTACCGGTAAGACTAAAGAAAGACCACGTCCGCCGAGACAAGAACAAGTTACACAGACTCTTCAGTCACAGAATGCACCACAGACAGTTACAGCACCGCAGCCTATCGCTGCAACACAGCATGTTACACAGCAGATGTACCAGTATGCACAGTCTGAGTATCCAGAGTATCAGCCATATTCATGAAACAGCCTAGAGAGGGAGGTAGGCTTGCCTCTCATCGAGATACCTGTAGATCAAGAAGGTCCCTATGTTCATAGTCAAGTATTAGGGAAAGACAGAAAGTTTTTGATCGATACAGGGGCAAGTAGGACCACTATAAGTCACGCCGAAGTTCCAGGGGCTCCGCTCTCAGGCTCAAGAAATGTTTCCCTTGGATTTTCAGGAAAACCTATCGTAAATGAAATATCAAAGCCAGTTACTCTAGAAGTAGGTCCATTGTCCCGCACTACTGATCTGTTACTTATTAAGTCATGCCCAGAAAATCTATTAGGCATTAAAACACTGAAAGAGTTAGGTGCAGTTATATGCTGTTCCCCAGAGGGAATACGATTGTTCCTACGTGACTTCAAGGGTCACTATGTATTACGAGATTTTGATCGGAGATTGTCTAATGTTCCGCAGCATCTATGGGCGCAAGGTCCAACTGATGTCGGCTTTATGCAAATCACACCCCATCGTGTGACTCTCAAGCCAGGTGTAGTCCTGCCACGAATCAGACAGTACAGATTGCCACCTGAGGCTGTAGCAGCCTTATCCAAAATTATTGACGAGCTCATGGCTCAAGGAGTAGTTGTAGAAACTGACTCCAATGTATGCAATTCTCCGATCATTCCAGTCATGAAACGTACTGATCCAAATGCACCTCCAGTATATCGATTAGTGATTGACCTACGAGAACTTAATAAATGTATTATTCCCCAGTATCCAGTCGTCCCAGATATCTCTTCCCTGTTGACAGCCATTGATTCCGAAGCTTCATTTTTTACTGTCATAGACCTCAAGAACGCATTTTTCAGTGTCCCCATTCATCCAGACAGCCAGTTCCTTTTCGGATTTTGTTTAAACGGAAGGAGCTATATGTTCACACGAGCTCCTCAAGGTTTCACAGAAAGTCCTAGTATTTACAGTCAAGCACTCAAGAGACAACTAGACAACATTCACATGCCAACTGACACTGCCCTGCTCCAGTATGTCGATGATCTACTGATCACAGCCCGTTCTGAACGTGCTTGCGAGCGAGCATCCCTTACAGTCTTGTATTTCCTAGCCGAGATGGGACACAAGGTGTCCCCTTCTAAGCTTCAATTCTGTGTCCAGCAAGTGGTCTACTTAGGACACTTACTGTCCAAGAGGGGTAGGCAGTTGACACCAGACCGTATCCAGTTAATAGCGAGTCTTCCTCAGCCCAAGACCCAGAAGGAGGTACGAGCTTTTATCGGCCTTACTTCTTATTGCAGACAATGGATTCCTCAGTATGCATTTCTAGCCAAGCCACTGATACAGTTAACGACACAGGAGGCAGCCGTATCGACTGTCCTCCCTTGGACATCTGAACATACACTTAGTTTCAATGAGTTAAAGAAAGCCCTATGTCAAGCTCCAGTTCTAGCAACACCGAACTACAGTAAGTCTTTTACACTTTTCGTCACTGAACGCGAAGGTACAGCATTATCTGTTCTCACACAAGATCAAGCAGGACAATACAAGCCCTGTGCTTATTTTTCGAGCACATTAGATCCTGTAGCCCAGGCTCTGCCTGCGTGCCTCAAGTCAGTTGCAGCCACAGCACTAGCTATCAGACAAAGTGATTCCATAGTATTAGGACACTCCTTGACAGTACAAGTTCCACACTCCGTGGAAGTTCTTTTAAACCGAACACAAACTCAGCACTTGACAATTGCACGTTTAACAGGTTATGAATTGACACTGTTCCAGCCACACATAGAAATCAGACGCTGCAATGTTTTAAATCCTGCTACACTGTTACCATCAGTTACTTCGAATCCTGCCACACACGACTGTGTGGAAGTAGTCAACATCATGACAAAGCCAAGACAAGATCTGACAGATATTCCATTACCAGATCCCGACCTGACACTTTATGTGGATGGTTCCTGCATGAGAACTAGTACAGGAGAACTAGTAGCCGCGTACGCAGTGACTACTGACACCGAAGTTATAGAGACACACCGCATTGACACCCTGTCTGCTCAAGCAGCAGAGCTAGTTGCTCTGACACAAGCCTGCATACACGCTAAGAACCTGAAAGTTAATGTTTACACAGATTCACGTTACGCATTTGGAGTTGTACACGACTTCGGAGTGCTCTGGCAAGAGAGAGGTTTCATGACTTCTCATGGAACCAAGATTCAGCATGGTCTCCTTATTCAAGCTCTGTTAGATGCCATACACTTACCGACATCCATTGCTATCATGAAGTGCAAAGCACATACGAAAGTTACTGACATTATTTCCCAGGGTAATGATCTAGCAGATCGCACAGCCAAGCTTACAGCTCAGACACCAGACATTCCAGTAAATAAGACACCGACATACACTCCAGATCCAACTACCTGTATGACAGTTAAAGACCCTACTCAAGATGTCATAGATATCCAGTTACATGCTACCCCCGATGAAATCAAGAAATGGTCCGAACAAGGAGGGGTCCAGACAGATCAAGGATGGTTAACAAAGGGTAGAGCCACATGGTTTCTCCCCGACTCTATGGTTCAAGTCATTATTAATACCGCACATAGTCCAGCACATTTAGGAGAAAAAGCTATGTTAGACAGTATCCAGAATATTTGGTTCAACAAGCATTTACGAGCTGCAGCCAAGCAGAAAGTCCGTACCTGTATGATATGTTGTCAGTTTAATCCAGGTAAAAGTGTCCAGGTGGAACAAGGTGGATTCCAGCCCCCTGACCACCCTTTTGAAGTCCTCCAGATGGATTACATTCAGATGGAGCGATGTCGAGGTTTCAAGTATGTCCTTGTAGTTGTATGCGCTTTGTCCAGGTGGACGGAGGCATATCCAGTCCCAGATTACACAGCCACGACCACTGCCAAGCAGTTGGTTCGTGAATTCTTCCCCCGTTATGGACTCCCTAGAGTCGTATATTCTGACAACGGCCAACCATTCTCATCTGAACTCATGAAGCATGTTTCCCTTTTGTTAGGGTACCAGTGGAAGTTCCATTGTGTACGCCATCCTGAAGCAGCCGGTCTCGTAGAGAGACATAATCAGACCCTGAAAATCCGTATTGCAAAAGTTTGTCAAGAGAAAGGTGTAGACTGGCTAGTAGCTCTGCCAGTTGCTCTGTTTTACATGCGCATGGTCGCACATTCCAGATCAGGTCTGTCCCCGTATGAGGTCGTATTCGGCCGCCCCCCTAACATGTGGGGTACTCCTAGACCCCGAAGTATTACCGATGTTTCAAGTAATATGCTGACAGATTACCTAGCTTCCTTGATGTCTGCCCTCAACTCTTGTCGTTCACAGGTTGCTGCCGCATTTCCAGACAATACCGAGGTGGCACCGCATGAAATCGTTCCAGGATCCATGGTCCTAGTGCGTAATTTCGATCGCTCAAGTCCGCTGGAGCCTCGCTGGAAGGAGCCCCGACAGGTCCTCCTGGCCACCCGTACAGCCGTGAAGTTGGAGGGACGCAAAGGCTGGGTGCATCTTTCGCATATAAAGAAATTTTATGGATTGAAGCCAGTCTCAAAGAACATTTCCCAGGACTCAAAGGACTGCCAAAGTACTATTCTTAAGGACTGTCCCGCAAAAGACATTGCTACGAACCCTTCCCTGTTAGAGACAACTCCGCAACAGGAGTATAAACTCAAGTTAAGGTCTAGTAAAATAAGTCAGCCAGTTTGATTGTCTAAGTCCTCCCCTAGGTGAAACGGTTAGACCGGTTTCTGACATGTATAAAATAGACCCCCATAGTGAGAGAGTTAGTCAAAACTCAATCCGATGTATCGTTTTTCTATGTTTCATATTATTTCTCAGTATTATGATTTCCTGCACCAGTTATGCATTTTACCTGTATTTTCCAGTTTCTCATGTAAATAAGTCTTCCAATGCTACAGTAGAGCACACGTTTAGTGATCTGCCTCCTCATGAACTCTCTTACCGCCTCGCTATGCGTAATAATTCTTTCATCCGCATGTTACATTATTCACACCAGACCAGCAATGCCACTAATTGTTGGGTGTGTGGTCGACTCCCCCCTTTCCAGACACCGAAGGGAGTTCTGCCACTCTTTCCTTATCCATTTTCACATAATGGTTCGTGTGGAGCATGGTCCACGTTAACGTCACCCTCAACAGATATGTCTTTTCTTAACAGTACATGTTTCCCAGACAAGCAAGGTCTTCCCCACAGAACAGGGTTAGATCTAGAAAACGAAGTTTACAATTTAGGTAATTATTCTTCGAATTTTATGGTCCTAAATGTTCAGTCTGATTCCACTCCAGACTTACCTGCTATTTCAGTACTACCAGTCAAAGGCGAATTATGTGTCCGAAATAATGGTTCCGTACATGTAGGACATAGTGATTGTACTACTATTATCAAGTATAGTGACAGTGGGAAATCTATTTTCAAAGCTTCAAGACATTCTTATTTTATTTGTGGTCAGACCGCATATGTTCGTCTGCCCCTCGATTGGGAGGGAACCTGTTACATTGCCTTCCTACTGCCACCTGTTTTCCTAGCCCCATCTGATTATCATAGAAACACACATCTAGTACACCTTAGACATAGAAGGGAGTCCCCCATTGTCGATTATACTGAAACTGCTCTAGAACAATATACAGATTTCAATAGAGGTTTCTTTTTCTTTATAGGACCTATCCAGAATAGTAAGCTAATCCGTAGGTTAACCAGAACCCTTGAAGCTGTAGTAAATGAGACTGCCTCTGCTCTAGGTAACTTAACCGAAGAGCAATCTGCTATGAGATTTGTCGTTTTACAGAATCGTCTCGTCCTTGACGTCATATTGGCCGATAGGGGCGGGGCCTGTAGAGTCATCGGATCTAGTTGCTGCATTTTCATTCCAAATAACGCGCCGTCTGTTTATTCAGCTATAACCAGACTCCATAAAATTGCCCATCTGTTACACCAAGATCCAGGCACCTGGACGTGGTCCGGTTGGTTCTGGAATATAATTTCCGCTTGGGGATGGAAAGTATTGTCATTTCTAGGTATTGCAGTAGCGATCCTATTCAGCTGCTGCCTCTGTATACAATGTGGCCCTGCGATTTGCGGCATTTGTGCTACCTCTTGTATTCCTAGTCCCAAGTCCCGTTCTAAATCCCGTTCCAGGATAATTCGAGACGAGCAAATGATACTGTATGAAATGATAGATGGTATCATGAATATTGATGTTTCCTGATGAAACGTAGTGACAAGGAGGGAATGTGGAAAAGTAAATTTTGCCATGTTCTGTGTCCCTACGCGTCCTCCATCATATGTTATCTGTGCATGATTAATATGCATATGTATTCCCTATGTTCGATTAATGACGCAATTACAGTTGTGTCCACCTCTAGTATGTCAGTTTCCAGTTCTCGTGAATACTACGATTATCAGGCCTATGTAAAGTTACGTTGCCACGTTTCTCAGTGTGCACGTTATTTCATTGTAAAGTCCCCGTTTCTAGGCCTCGAAAGGGCTTGGACACCAGATTCAGCTCCTGACTCCTGAAGCTTCGCTGAAGAGCGATACAGCCCCCACCTGTATCCTCGACCCTTCACTTACTTCCTGCCTCACAGTGCCCGGTTCAGCCTGGCTCTGCCTCTGAGTCTGCCAAGAGTATGTTATGATTCCAGTTATCAGTTCAGTCTTCCTTCTCTGCATTCCTAAAGCTACTGAATCGCATCAATAGTTTCCGTCATTGTCTAGCCTTTACGTCTCCACGTTAGAGAAATACTGTATTAATGGTCATTTAATATTCTTCATCACGCACTACATGAAGAATAATGCATGCTCCAGTCTTAGAGTCTGTTCGCCTTTACCCCGATAACTTTTGGATTCTATCAACATGTTCTCTAAACATCAGATACTAGATACTGCTTAGGTACATGTCGCCCTGACTCTCCAGACTTCAGTCTCTGCTCCTAGCACAGAGTTCGAAGCCCCCAGCTTCTCCTAGTAACACGTCATTGCCAAGTTTGCGCGCACCACCAGGTTAGAGGTCCCGGCTCCTTAGGTAGCCCCCTCCATGTCTCCGCCCCATTCATGACATATTCTGTTACGTTTGCATCACATGTCTATGTATACGCCTCTGTTACACCTACTTTCACCCTTATCTTTCGCGACTGCTATTGACCACACCCACTGCTCCGCCTATCCTATGTACTGTAATGCAACTGTTTTAGTATATATGTTCGTGTATTGTTATTAAAAGTCAGCGCGCTCATCCCAGATCCTGCCCCGGCAGCTGCCGGGCCCTGCCATCCTATTCCTGTGCAGGTTGTCCTGTTCCTGTCCTTATGCTGTATTAAACCTGCAAAACTCCTACTACCTCGAATCTTGACTCTTATTTATTGAGCTATCTGTTATTCATTTATGCATTCAAAAAGAGAGGTATTATTTATTTATTTACCACACCTGGACAACCCCTCTGAGTCACTATGGTTTCCGAATTATCACGTAAAGTTTTACCTAGTTCGCTCTGTAGCCTGTGTAAAATGATTCCGACTACTATGTATTACACATCTGTGAAATTCAAAACGCATGCTTAATAAATCTGACACCATTTTTACAATATTTCAGTAATTCAATACTAATACTTAAAATCTTTCTTGTGCAAACATTGTTTTGATAGGAAAGGTGAATGAGATTGAAATCCTAGGCCACGCAAGGCCTGATCTTTAATAGCATTAAAGGACCTCCTTGCAAAAGCTTCTGTCAACACAGGGGTCGGAATTCCAAGCCTGTAGGGGTCTCCACGAAGTTCTCCACATGGGGCAATTATTGCACCTAAGAAATACGCATCCTGTCAATATTCCCAGGTCAATTTAAAAAAAATACCTGTTAAGACTTGCGGAATGGTTCGTAGGGCGCTGAATAAATTTGTGAACCATTTCCTAGCGAGATTTCAGAACAGGCGGTATATATGGGACAAAAATACCATAACCGTCGCTGCCCATATTAACAATGTCCAACAAAATACCTCAACCCCATCCGGGGTAATCGTAAAAGCCTATGCCTTTAAAAAAACACCAATTTCTAGCAGGGTGTTATTATGGAGGTTGGGATAAATTTAATCTCTCCCTAGATCCGTATTTGAGCTCATCTCCCGCATACTGAGATCAGGACTGTAAAACAAAAAAAAGTTCTTGCTATCCATGAAATGCAGCAGAATTGAATCTCGGTAGTAAAGGTGTAATGTGAGGAACAAATGAAATTCTGATTTATGTATTTTTGTACTCAAATAGCCATCATATAATAAACGTAGGAATATTTATTCAACATATGGTTTGAGATATGTAATTGGAACTAATAATTCCAAATTTGATACACATCCACATAATAGAAAATTAACATAATTGATACATATCTACATATTCTAAAAATTACCATAATCGACCCAACAAAAACACGATTTTCCCCACTTATTGGTTGAAGGCAATGGACATAGTTTGACATTTATTTGTGTTAACTGAACGTTTGTGCCGCTGTATTTATGTCACCCTGCAAGATAAAAATAGAGATAATAGGAACAATAATAATTATATGACTGTAGAGGAGGTTTGAGTATAATTTCTCTTTGCATAACAGGCTTTACACCCTGTGGCACCTGTGCGTCCAACTTGTCTGGTCCATGTTTATGGTGCTGACAGCTTTTAGAATAAAGAGACTCATTTACGAAACAGGTGTTGTTACAGTCAAGCGGCAAATGCAAGTAAATATATGATAATGAAATTCACAGTGGCAGACTTTCCCTGAATACCAGCATGTAAGAGTTGCTTGGAGTATAGGACGGTGCTTGCTGTTTGGCACTGATTAGTTTTGATTAATGATGCTTTATATCGCATGTATTTTTTTTATTTGCAGTAGCTTTTTGCCACAGATGTCATTGTTCGTACTGACACGTGCCTTCTTCACATTATGTTTTCCTTTCACCAATTTAACTTAAATATATATTCGAAGTTTGCTCCGTTTAGTGACAGAAATAAGCTCATTCCTGTGCTAAACATATTTTCCAAATTTAGCAATAACATTGTACAATATATATTAATATTAAGTAAACCCTAACACAAACTTAAGGCAAGCTTCTCAAAGTTAGTAACATAGGGCAAGATTTAGTAACTTTTTATGCATCCCTGTACATCAACCAATTGTGCTGTGCTGCACTGCGTAAGGAGAAAAATAACGCAGAGCCAGATTTACCAAGATTTGCCGGTCGCTGCTGTCATCCCCTGCTCTGACACATTAATTAGGCCCCCTTGTGCCACCAGTACAGCCTTGCACAATGATTCAGAAGTGAATATTCTCTCTTCAGCGTACTCATCAAGTACAAATTCTTATGCTTAGACAAACTCCGATGGATCCCAAACCTAGTGTGATCCGCCCAAATAATGCCCCTCTAATGTCGCATTGATGTAAAGTGATGCAAAGTGGCACAAAGCAACACAAAGTGCTTTTTGCACTAAGAAAAGGGCACCTTTCCAGGGCAAAATACATTGATGTGTCAGACAAAAAATTACAAACCACTGGGTTTTCAATCAATGGGATACAACTACTGAATTCATTTCAGATAACATCCATTCCACTGCTTCCATTGTGCCCGTATCCCTTGATGTTTTCTATTACTTAAGGCTCTCTTTCAAGGCAGACAAGATCTGCTCTTACAAGTTGCTGCCATACTGGTACTGAAAGGGGAATGGAATCAAGTACGTTCTTCCGTCCAATTTCACACACATAAAAAACAGAAGACTTTCATCCAGTGTTAGATCTGAAAAGAGTTAAGATTTACATTCTTTATGTGTCATTCCAGATTGTGTTCATGCTGACTATTCTCTTTATTTTAGGTACAATGGTCTTTCCAGCCTCTTTAGACCTGAGGGACATATGTTTGCAAATCTCAATGCTCACTTACGTGCAAAAGAAACTGTGTTTCTTCATTGTGGATTAACCTAAAAGTTTCTGAGTGCTGCCATTCGGACTAGCCTCGACCCGAGACAAAAGTTCTGGTTTCACTGGGAGTATCCTTCATTCTATGAGCATTAAAGTATTTCCATATTTAGATTACTGTCTGACCTGTGCCTCTGTTATTTCTAATTTATATTATATGTGAACAAGGAAACCCAATTAGATAGGTCAGGGACCTTGGGTACTGGTATTTTATATGAACAGTTGTCCCTCACACGAAGGATAAGGATGGAAAATTAATATAGTAATGCAATGAGATCTATATTGTATTGTCCAGCTGGACAGAAATATTTAGTATTTTAGATATTCACAAACAAAACAAAGCAATGGAGGGGCAAAGATGGCGTCAATTGCAAACGCGTGAGCGGACCGCTCCTGCTGGACCTTGCGTGGAAAACTTTGGATGGAGTGGAGCGATGCCGATTTTTTCCCATTTTTTTTTCTCTGCTAGATGCTGGTGAGAAGTCTGGTCTTGTTCTGAGGCCCTGAAGACTTTTCACGCATCGGAAAAAAACACTCACCCTAATTGTGCCGGCTTTTTCCCGCTGTGCTTGCTGATCCTCTGCTCTGCTTGCTCGGACGTTGATGCTGCTGTCTTCAGCCGTGGGGCTGATTCGGTGCCGGGGAGGCTGGTGGGCTTTGTCACTGGGAGGCACTCGGCTCACCTAGGGGCCGCCATCTAATCTCGCTGGAAAGTCGAAGCCGCTGCCAGAGATGCCGCCGAAGGGTACACGCGGGAAACCCCGCAGCCAGGAGGAGGAAAACACGGAGAACACGGTGAGTGTCACAGTGGATTCCCAGGTGAGGAAGAACCCTCTGAGCGGCAGTTTGAAATCGAGCAAGGCGGCTGAATCTTTGTCCACGGTTACAAGAGCCAAAGGAAACCTGGAGGAAAAAAAAATACCTGCGCTCTTTTCTGCAGCCAAAGACAAAGACAAATGGAAGGGAAAAAAGGCTGAATTGATATTAGAGGGTGCAGACCGAGTTGAGACTAGAGATGTTGATATGGTGGAATCTTTAGCCACAGACAATTCCACGACCATTCTAGGTGATTTTAATTTCCCTTTAGAAAATCTTGAACATAAAGATACCACCACTCTTATCTCAGACTTAAACTCCCTGGGTCTCACTCAATGGGTCTCCAATAGTACCCACGAAGCCGGGCATACATTAGATGGTCTATTTTCTAATGACAAAAACATCAAGATAATAGAGGTCCTGCCCCTTGCATGGTCAGATCATCATGCAGTGATGTTTGAAATTTCATCGGACTCTCCCCCACATGTAGGTGCCACGACCCGTACTTCTGGTACGTTTAAATCCTGGAAAGATCTTGACAACCAACAACTTATGGAAACCCTGCCCCTCTTGCAACCAGACATTGCTAACGACCCTAACACAGCCGCTGAAGAATGCACCCACTGGCTCACCACTGCCATGAATAAATTAGTCCCCATAAAATCCATCTCTAAAAACCGTAGCTCCCCCTCTGCACCCTAGTTTAATAATGCTCTCAGACTGCAGAAACAGATATGCAGAAACCGTGAAAGACATTGGAGAAAGACTTATTCCTCCAAAGGGAAATGGCACTACAAAAATGAACTCACTATATATAAAACCATGATCCTTCAAGCAAAAAGTCACTACTATTCCTCCCAGATCGAGTAAGCCAAAAATTCTAACAAACAACTCTATCAGGTTGTATCTAAACTTTCACATCTACCCCCTCAAGCGATCCCCACACCTTCGCAAGCTTTCTCCAATAACCTCGCCAGCTATTTCTTTGACAAAGTCCATAACATTTATACCAATTTCTCCGACCGAACCAAAGAAGACCCTTTCACCCAGCGTACAATCAAACCCCAATCTGAGTTCAGGCAGTTAAAAAAAATTAACATTATTTCAGTAACTAATGCAATGAATACCTTTAAATCGGGTTCTGCAAACGACCCCTGCCCACCTGCCATACTTCTCCCAGTAGCTGATATCGTAGCCCCCCAACTTACAGAAATCTTTAACTCCATGTTCTGTACTGGGGTCTACCCCACCATCTGGAAAGATACCCTCCTCAAACCTCTCCTGAAGTAACCACATCTTGACCCTGAAGACACAAAAAAAATAGACCAATTGCCAGTCTACCATTTGCTGCCAAACTAGTAGAAAAATTGATGAATACTCAAATCTCCCAGTATATCGAAGACCATCTCCTACTGGATGACACCCAGTTTGGCTTTTGTAATTATCACAGCGCCGAGATGGCACTCATCACCACCACCGACGAGATAAGAACCATTCTCGATCAAGGAGGAGCGGCAGTGCTCATCTTGCTAGATCTGACCGCTGCCTTTGACACGGTCGATCATAACACTCTGATCGACCGTGTTAAGGCTATAGGCATCCAGGCTGAAGCCAAAGATCTTCTCGCTTCCTTTCTCTCCAATCGTACCCAGACGGTTCAACTGGGCAATTTCAGCTCTGCCCAGATGACATTGCCCTGTGGAGTCCCTCAAGGCTCATCCCTAAGTCCCACGCTATTTAATATCTATGTGGCAGACCTGGCAAGAGTCATCAACAACTGGGGGATGAGCCTAACTTCATACGCTGATGACACCCAACTGGTTCTGGCCATAAAAGATAATGGAGAGAAAATAGCGACTAACTTCCAACATGGCATGCTGGCCATCAGCAACTGGATGGCCACAAACTGCCTCAAGCTTAATTCTGATAAAACGGAAGTAATGACATTCGGCAACCTCAGCCCTGCCTGGCCGGGATCCTGGTGGCCCGGTGAACTAGGTCCCCCCGCCCCACCCAGTTACAAAAGTAAAAAATCTGGGAGTTCTCGTAGACGATAAGTTAACATTTGCTGCTCATGCAAATTCCATTGTGTCAACATCCTTCTTTACACTTAAATCCATCAAAAAGATTCTCCCTTTTCTTCCCCCTAATTCAGGCAAAACATTGGTTACTGCTTTTGTCATGTCATCCTTGGATTACTGCAATGGACTCCTGGCCAATGCCCAGCATAAAATCATCAATAAGTTGCAGTGTTTGCAGAATGCAGCGGCAAGAGTGCTTTCGGGCACCCCAAAGTTTAAATCCATTGGCTATCCTTGGCTCACGGTCAAAAACCGAATAAAGTTCAAAGCCCTGTGTATCGCTTATAAAGCCTCTCGCAAACAAGGACTCCGCTTTCTCCTCAACTCCCTTGCATTCTATTCTCCCAACAGATCTTTGCGTTCTACGAACGCTTTCCTAATGGCAGTGCCACGAACTAAAACAACCTCCTGGGGCGATCGTCGATTCATTGTGTCAACTGCCAAACTCTGGAACTCCTTAGACATTGACATCAGATCATCCCCTACCTTAACCATCTTCAGGAGAAAAATAAAGACATGGCTGTTTAATCAATAACTTTCTTCCCCTCTTTTCTGTCACGTCTACAGGGCCGTGACGCCCTTGGGCATTTGTTCGCGCTTTTATAAGTCTCATAAATAAATAAATAAATAAATAAATGGAGGGTCTCCTTGCAAGGTTAATGGGGTTGATGTGGACAATATGGGCAATATGGGCAATTTGATTCCGAATTCGGAAGTCATTTTTCTGGAAGGTGGTGTAGGGGGGCGCACAGGATCCCCTCTAGAGTCTGGTATAGACCCGGACGGGGTTGTTGAAAGTGACATTTTCAGTGGTGACTCTGATGCTACCGGGGCCACTGGGGGGGTGGGGGGTTATGCAGTGTCAAGGTGGCGTACAAGGACCTGAAGCTGACTCGGGGGATTTTTCCCCCTTTCTGAGCAGTCCATGTCATCTTGCAAGGACTTGGCAGTACAATACTCCACCCAGTTAAGGATGGTGGATGGTAGTGACCACAGCAGCCTGTTTCTGGAAGAATCAGAAGAACAAGGGGAGGGCCGCCCCACACTGTGAGGAAGCTTGATTTGAATGTTAATAAAGGTGCTTTGCCAAAGTCTCTATCCCAGGGGGACCATATGCTAGCTGAGGGGGAAGAAATCTCCTTGTCACTGATATATCGATCCATTATGTCCCATCGGGACGAGACCCGAGAGAGTCAAAAAGTCTTGCTGCGACGTGCAAAATTCGGTCAAACGGTTGGCTAAATCTCATGCTGATTTTATATCTAGGTTTAATGAAGCAGAATCTCGAATATCTACTTTAGAGGATGAACTTGCACAACAAAAGCCTGCTACTGATTTGATCCAGGTGACCGAGGAGGACACTTTGTGGAAACTAGAAGACATTGAGAACCCTGCACGTAGAAATAATCTGAGGATCTTCAGATACCAGAGGGGAAGGAGGGGCAGGATCCACAAGGATTTATTGTAGATTTGTTCAAAAAAGCTTTTCCTGAGGTAACCCGGTGGGATTGGGATAGAGAAATTGAACGTGCTCATTGGTTCCCATTTAATATCCATCTGAGACCTGGTCAACAGGATTCAAAACCTAGAGCCTTTTTGGTTTCTTTCAACAGCTTTTTTGCCCGAGAGGAGGCATTTTCACTAGCACGACCTGATAAGAAAAGAAGCGGGGGTGACACTGAGTTTTTTGTTCGACCAGATTTGTGTCAACGCTCTGTTGAGCTCCGCTGGCAACTCCGGCGATTGATTTCAGAATTCCAGACTTAAGGGGCTCAAGATTTTTTAATGTGTCCTGCAAAGCTAAAAGTAATATTCCATGAGCGCACTCGCTACTTTACTAGTACAGGGCCTGCTAAAGAATTTTTAAGATCTATCTAGCTAGGCTGATTTTTTGAAGTAAGATTCTTCCATTATTTTTCTCTCCTTCTAATTTTCTGTGAAATTATTTTGGTTGGTTGTTCCCGCTACACTTGGGGAGGGGGAAGCAGCTCTTTCCTCCTTCTCAAGGGGCGGGACCTGCAGGTAAAGGCAGGGGGTTAACGGCGAGCTTGCATCCATAGGACTATGTGTCCTAAAGCCTCGTTAAAGGGGGGGAGGGGTGAGGGTTGGGGTGGAAGGGGTTCACTAGGGGGTTGGGGTGACACTGAGGTGGGGTAAAAGAGGTACAAATTCCACAGCAGCAAGTATGCAACTAAATTCCAGGAAAAATACAATTCTAACTTGGTCACAAAGTGTTGATATATGTAGCAGGAGCTTTAAGTGCTTTCTCAGTGGGCTATTTTTCACACGGTTAGAAGGGGGAGCTTTGGAAGGTTGTCTAAATTATCACAATGATATTTAAAGGGATAAAAATGTGCTCATTAAATATCTCTGGTCTTAACAATTGGGCAAAGTGGAAGAGGGTAGCCACTGAATTACGATTTATTCAGCCAGACCTGGTGTGCATTCACGAGACACATGTACCTTGGCCCAAATTAAATATCGGTATGATTCGGGGTGTTGCTATTTTAGCTAAATCAAATTTATTTAGTATCGGTCGTACCCTATGTGATAAGCATGGTCGTTGGGTTATAACTAAGCATGGGCGTAAAATCCGTTCCGCTCGCGGATTTTGCGGATTTTCGGTAAATTCGCAATCCGCGAACTCTTGCGAACTTACCGAAAATTCGTAAATCCGTGCGAAGCGGATTTTTTTGCTTGGTCGCACTTGCCAACTAGAATACTATACAATTTCGCGGGAGTAAACACTTGCGAAAACGTAGATGCGGCGGGCAGCGACAATCTCGCAATTGCGAGATTGCAAAATTTGCAATTTCGCACAAGAAATCCACCAGCAGGCAGCATAAACCTTGAAAATTATGATTTTTATCAGAATAACTCCTCAGGTTGACATTTGCCTGCACTTTTTTTTGCAAGGAGTCCATTTTGGGGGGGGGGGAAGGAAGTGCCCCACAGTCTCCAACTTCCTGTTCCTGTCCAGCAGGCTCCTCTCAGTGGTTTCTTCATGTGCTAGTCACTTTGATTTGGATCTTGACCTGGAAGCACTCAGCAAGTGCAAAAGTTCAATCTTATCATTAGTAACCATTCCCTGTACTGCCTGGAAGGATTACTTTTTGTGGATGCTGCTGGATATTTGGATTTTTGCTAAACTGAAAGCACTCAGCAGGTGCAAAAGTTCAATCTTATCATTAGTAACCATTCCCTGTAGTGCTTCCTGAGGGGCCCCTTCAGAGTTCAGTTGCCTACTTGCAACTATTCTATGACCCTGCTCTGACCCTCACAGCAGGCTCAGAGAAAGCAATTACAGATAAGGAAGCAGGTTGCAGCCAGGAAGTTCAAATTCAGTAACACATTAATCCGCCCCTAATTCATTTATGTCAGTTGAGGCAGGGCAGGTGTGCTTTTCCACCCATAATCTACAGTGATGAACTAGAGGGTGGCATGGGTGAGCAAGAGGGTGGCATGGGTGAGCCAGAGGGTGGCAGTGGTGAAACAGAGGGGGGCAGTGGTGAAACAGAGGGTGCTGTGATGAACCAGATGTAGAAACAACATGTTCGCGACCGTTGCTACCCGAAAAGTAAGTTCGCGTTTGCGAACTGGTACAAAATCCTCGCGAACTGGCAGAAATCCTTGCGAACACAAAAAAAATAAAAAATCCGCAAATTCGCGAGAGTTCGCGGATTTTGCGGATTGCAAATCCGTAAATACGCAATTTCGCGGATTGCCAATTCGCAAAATCCGCCCATGCTTAGTTATAACTGAATGTGGGCTTGGGGGGTAAGATTACGGACTGCACTACTTATGGTTCTAACTTCGATGAGGCGTAAACCCTAGAAGAGCTAAATATGGAGCTGGCTTCCAGGGGGCAACCTTTGGTAATCTGTGGGGACATTAATATCAATTTGACTAATCAAGGGTTACAGGATGGGCCCCATAAATATAAAAGGCGGAAACCACGGGTTTTTAAAGCGCTTTATAATTTAGTCAGCGATCATGGGCTAGTTGATGTGTGGGGTAAGCTAAAGAACATGGAACCGGGCTATACATTCTATTCTTATCCCCACAAAAAGCTAGTTCGACTGGATTATTCTTTTTGCGCCCTCTTCCTTCTTAGTAGCTGCTTCTGTACAATTGTATCTGAAGATCTCCTCTGACCATGCCCCATTGTTTTAGAAGTAGTGTTGGTTAATTTCAAAACCACACGTTTAGTACATATTATTTTTATGGAAAGTTACTTTCACAAGGGGTATACAAAAAATTTTGTTTTCACCTTGCTCCATCAACACGCTTCAGCGTTTCACTTTTTTTCAAACTACCAATGTGGCCGATTATTTTACCCGTCTTTCTCCATTCCTCCTTTCTCCCCGCACTATCACTACCCTCACGTGACTGGCGCAGTGCCATCCCATGACACCTGACTCCGTTTCGCAAAACATGTTTCCCATGGCTACTTCACTCTGACACTCGCAGTCTGCTACATCGGTTATTGTGTTCCCGCTGCCGAGGTATCACGTACTCTGCCTGACTCTCCACTAATTGGTAGGTCAAAAGAGCCACAATATGGGTATTTGGGCACGCAGCGGTCCCATTATCTGATTGTGATTCTTCCAATTCTCTTCTCAGGTTTGCCCATTTTTTTGCCATTTATTCAATTATACCTTAACATATTGGATCGCGGATGTGGTAAGATTTGTTCCTTTCATTCCTCATGTTATTGTTATTTTTACACTGCCACTCCCGCTAAACCTTCCTTATTATTTATTCATAGGCTCTAAAGTTGGCATACATTTACCTCCCTAGTTCTTCTGAGTCCCTTGCGGGACTACAAACGTCTAATGCAAGCAGTAAGCAAATCTTTGAATACTGTTCATCACCACACAGGTACTCCTCACTTTATTACCCTATTACCACCATGCACAATACTATACCCCTGAACCTGCTAGTATTATGATCACACTAGACCCACCCTGTAAATGTCCTTTAACTTTTTCACTCACAGTTGTTCCGCTCATACATAGGTCCTACAACTACTCACAAAGATATATACCAGAAAACACCGCTGTCCTTGATCTCCTACTCTGCATGACCAATTTAAACTCCAAATTTGTTATTTTAACCCCTTTTTCTTTTCTCCGTCCCTTCCACTACCCCTTTTTCTCACCACTTTAACAGGTAATAATCTCAGGCATTTACGTCTAAGTCCTGATGATGGTCCCAGTACTTCTGTGTATGGGATTGAAACTTCGTCGACTCCTTAACACCATGACACTGTCATATGTATCATTAAATTGTGCTAAGGTGTTTACCTTAATTTGTGCTTGACAATTTTCTGATTTCTTTCAAGCACTAACAAATGCCTGAGCTTCCTTTCTTGTTTTCATTGTCACAGGGTTTATGTTTCCACTTCATTGTTTTGTTTTCTTTGTAAATATCTAAAATAATAAATATTTTTGTCCGGCTGGACAATACAATATAGATCTAATTGCATTTCTATATTAATCTTCCTTCCATATCCTTCATCTGTTATTTCTAAGTCATCTGAGGATGTTGGCAGGTAGACGAGATGGTCCAGGATAATGCTTTAATTCTGTCTCTACTCCATTGTAGTAATTACAGTTTTCAGCAGCACATGTTGTGTTGCAGTTCTTCGGGAGCTTTTGATTCAGGGGCCATCATCTCTGGAATACAGGCCATATGCGTTCAATTGGAGGGACTTGGCTTCTACTCTTTAAGCTATCCAAAGCTTCCAGCTTCAACAGATCATGTCCTGGTTCTGTCATTCTTGGCTGGACCTCTTTGCCTTAGATAGCTATGCTCTTCTTTCTGAGTTTTGTTCTATAGTTCCATCTCCAAGGGTTTAAGGAGTGGATGGGCTGTCTCCACCCTGGTTCACTAGACAGCTTCATGCATTTCTTCCAATCCCTCTAATTCCCAGAGTATTGAGGGAAATTCTGGATGACCATGGGCAGGTGCCCCTGGCAGTATCTTGTTAGCCCATGTGTCAGAGCTTGAGAGGCAAACATTACAAGTGCACGCTTGTTTTTCAAACATAGCCTTATGTATCCAGCACTCACAGAGATTTTGAAGGTATAAGCCTGGCATAATTTTGAATCATGTTGCAATTCTAAAGTCCTTTGTGCCCCTCTTGCGACCCTATGAAAGTACTGGATTTTTTAAGGGATGGTATTCTGTTGGACTCACTGCATTTAAATTAAGATGCAAGCGGGCAGTGAGCCTTTAGGGCTTCAGATGTCTTTTCTTTTGTTGCTTTGGATTCTTGTATTCTCAAATGTTTTCTGATGACCAGTAGTTCATTCACCTGTACATGGTTGGGATTTGGTTTTAGTTTTGCAAGAGTAGCAGTCCTGTCCATTTTCGTCTCTTTAAACAGTGAATATAAGGTTTCTCTCTTCCATAGTTCTAATTTTAGTATTGGTTTGTTCTTGATGAGTGGTAGGTAACCTGAAAGCCATGTTGTAGTGATGCATGGGGTAATTTGGTAGCAGAATATTAGCTATTTTCACAGGCAGCAACAAATAGAAAAGGGCACTGTAAGGAAATTCAAAATAATTGGGTAGATCCTCAATTGTTTACAGATATCTACCACAGATACACACACCAGGTCTCTAACCAAATCTTTAATGAAACATAAAATAAATGTACATTTTATGATTTTGCTTAATCTATTATGTTCTGCGTGATCTATAAATTTTGCTGATGTGTGATTGACATATTTGCTTTTTCCATGAGTTGATCACAAGTTTTTTGTCTAGATATTAATGATTCTAATTGTAAAAAAATCTGACTTTTTTATCACTCCTCCTCCACGATATGGTATACTGTTAGAAGGTAAGTTGTGTCATAAATATATTAAACTGTGTAATGCATATGCTGGAATCATGGCTGAGTCCTTTCACACTGTGTCATTCTTTCCACAAAGATGTATTTCAAATGGTCATCCAATACAATCCGATGATTTATCACTGTTTCAACTGAGAAACATTCTATCACTTCTAGACAAACCATCTCCCTGGGTTATCCTGGGGTTCCCCCATACATAATGGTAGGTAATGAGTCTTTTGCACTGTATAATCCTTAGTGCATAAAATACATGTCTTTATTTTTTTTCTCTTTCTATGTCAATATTGACCCCCCAATAATCCTTTCTTAGATGAAGTTTGATATGATAAATTCCTGCGTGCCCCGTAATAGCAAAGCATACCACTTACTTCATACACATCTGCAAGGGAAGAAGCACAAACTGAGATGCTCCGTAATCATCTATTATAAGCAGTGTCCCAATTTATGAACAGGTCATGTGCCTTAAGCAAATTCACAAACTTTGAATTTTTATCAGACTATTTTTTCCATTTCTCCTTAGAAACATAAGCCATTACACAGATATGCTCCCGCACTTCAGTCCATATTTGAGATCTTGACTTATTGAGACACCTGAAGGGAAAATGTGCAGCTCTGTTTTTGGTACATACTCTAAATGCAATGTTATTTAGTCTGTTAGTCTCAAAACCTCCTTAAAGCCAAATGTTGTTCCTGTGGCAGGTTTGACAGTATCCACTGATAAATATGTGCGCACAACAATTGAAGTGTGAAAGGATTTATTAAAAAAAGAAAAAGTCACATGTCTGTGAATCACAGATTAAGTTGGGTTCCCCCAAAAACATATTGGCGCAAAATCAGTAAGCAAAGGCAAAGTACAAATTAATAGAAGTTTACATATAGACTTCCAATGGAGATCACGTGACTTCGTAAAACCAATGAGGTACACAGACGCCTGAGATCATTTGAACTAAAATTGTATATGTTTTCAGTTGAGCAAACTAATCACCACCTTATTGTATCTGAAGTTAAGATGTGAAAGAGTGGTTCACAATGTCAAGGACGGGTACTTCCTTTAGGTATGGTTAGAATGAGAAAGAAAGCATGATTGCAATAGTTACAAATACGTTAAGGCAATGATCTACATTTACACCACCCTTCCTCAAAGTCCTAGCACCCATCTTGAAGACAACAATTAGAAACAGAGGCAGAGGAAGGGATAGTACAGATGGTGTGATCGCCGTCTGGGACCCCTCTAGCAGTCCACCAATCCTAATTCATGTAAGAATGGGGTGATGGTAGTTGCTGTCCAATTCTAACATGACAAGTTATTGAGGAAAGATAGTGGTAAGGGGCTGGTAACACCTGTGATATCTGTACCTATAGTAACCTTTATTCTATTCCCTAGGACTTCCTAAGCTTTCACGAAGACAAACATAGCTTCTGTCATTCCTGCCTGTTCTGGAACCCTAGAAACCCTTAGAATAAGCTTCCCTGATGTTTTCATCCTGCAGCAAAGGGTTATACCAGAGATTCCCTCTGTTGTCAGGGAGTCAATCAGTAAATTTAGTGAGAGTGTTTATGTGAATTACAATGGTCTTTCAGTCTGAAGAATTCATTGCTTTCTTCCTTCCTGACTGCCATGCATACACAGCACTGCAGAGGTATGGGTCATGGGGATTTTGTTGTGCTTAGCAGTCATGGGTCTCACCAAGTAGCCCTCCATTGCTACCAGGCAGAACAGGGACATGGCAGTGTTTGCACCACTATGCTGAAGTGCACGTGTCCTACCCCATTCTCCTGTCATGAACTGACTGCAACTGCAACAGAAGGAATGCAGTGCTGGCTTTGGCAGAAGCCTGTAGGGCATCAAGGTGGGGATTAGACCTGGATGGAAATAGGCCCTCCACCCATATTTACATAGATGCCTACTTGGCTTATAATGGACCCTTGTTGAGAACCCACTACCCAAACCCAAACAAAAGTTTAACATTTCCTAGTTTTGCAATTAAACAGCACAACAGTATGAGCATTATTGATGCAAAGCATGTGTTAACTTCATTCAATTTCCTCTTTTGGATCAGCAAAAGCATGCACCCGTACAAACTGGAAGTAGTCACAATTATACATATATCTTTCTGGCGAAACTTGAAAAAAAAGATTGGGTGTTACTGACTTCCATCTTTAGTTTAGAAGCCAATTCATGCACTCTTCGTCCAACTTAAATAAACCCTTTCTTAAGCAACCTCCTCAAATTATAGCTCAAAGTTTATTACAAATTATGAATAGAAAAGTAAGAAATCATACTAGACAGTGCTGTCCAGCCTCTATTGTGGGCTTCTATTTATTGTTGGGATGTCCCTCGCCCTCTCCACTCAACAAGAAGATGTCCACAGCCACAGTTTATTCCTCCCCTCTGCTCTCATTGGGTATCCTAATGTATGACTGAGCAGTAGTGGTCAAAACCTATACTTCACCTGATCATGTCTGGCTATTATTCCTCAACTTTGTCTATGACTTTGCTGTTCTTTCTGTCAAGATATCAAAATCTAATCATATCTCGTTCATCACACCCTCTGCACATCTTTTCATTTCCAATCATCTTCTTCATGATTTCCCTTTCCTAGATATCTCATCTCACAACTGTCTTTGTGACTCTGACTTTGCTGATCTCTTAAGCTCTAACTTTTCTCCAGTCAATGTGTCTTCTCCAGCCTTTCTGACAGCAGGTGTCTTAGTTATAAACACAATATTATATTTAGGTTGACCAACCCAGCTGTGTCTGCTTCAAGCTCATCTAAACTACTCTTATCTTTAAGCATTTTCTCACTTTAAGCATTGTGACATATAGTTCTTTCCCTCTTTCTGTTACCCATGCTGTTATTCTGCCACTCCTCAAAGAACCTATTTTTGGTCCTTAAGTAATTTATACTTTTTGTCATAACTCTCATCCCCTTTCTTTTTAAATCTCTTGAATACACAGTGCAACACCTATTGCTTTCCCTAGCTCTAACTCTTAGCTTCTTCTTCTTCCGTTAGACTTCTGTCATGGAACTTGATAGAGACTGTGATATTTGCTTATCATCCTTTTAGAACTGGCAGTAGATACAGTTGACCACTCTGTGCTGTTCTCCCTGGTATTTGGGCTTCTTCCTGGTTCTTTTCCTGTTTTGTTGGTTTTACATTCTCATTTTTCTGGCCTCTTCCTCTTTTTTTATGGTACATCCCATTGACCTGTCCTTGATTCCTTTTCTTTTTCTATTCATCTTCCCCTCTCAGTGACGATTGCTTCTTTTAAACTTTCTTATCTCCTTTACCCTTCTCTACGCTTTAATTTCCTCTTTCACCCACTTTGTCCACAATAGCATTATCTGGCAATAAACTCTTGTACTTCATCCCACGAATTACACCTCAACCCCTCATAAACCCAAATTATTTTGTTCCTTGAAGCCTTCCCTTACTCTTCCATTCCCCCTCCTCCATTCTTCACCTACCCATATTCCTCTGTCTTCCTGCGCTCATAATCTTGACATTATCTTTGGTTCTTATTTCACCTTCATGCTGCATTTTTTTTGTTTCTCATTTTTCTTGCTTTCTACTTTACAGCACTTAAAAATGTGCTACCTTTGGTCTTTTCAGGCCACTCACACTGCCACTCTCTCACTTAACTTCTATCGGGCTTTACCATTGTGCAGCCATTTTGATTGCTCTTCCTGCTTGTTTACGTAAATTGGTATTTAATTCTGCAATCCTTCTTCTCTTTGAAAAAACTTTCCCCAATTTTCTGACTAAATACTTGCCTCATTTCACTTTGGTGGTTACCTTTTCCTTTCTGCCTCCAGTTTTTCTTCTTATGCATATTCTTCAAATGTGTTCACAGTATGTCTCTTATGTAGCTCTATATGGATTCTTATTTCCTATGTTCTGCTTCAGAGCTTAGGCCTGTTTCTCATTTTCTCTGTGTAGGTCTCCCCAATTAAAATCCTTTGGTTTTTCTGTCACTAAGACTAGGATCATCCTCCCTCTCACTGCACATTCGACCCCCTGGTTGCACATTGTTTGGCTCCTCAAAATATCATATCTCCATCATCAGACATTCCCTGACAGTCTATAGAACTCTTTCAATGATGACTGAATCATTCCTCCAGGTACCCCATCATATTTATTTTTAGGTATTATACCTGTGCCTGTTTTTCACCTATGTATAACACTTAGACATAAGTACTTTAGAAATAAAATGTAATACAATGAAAATGAAACACCACCACTCTTCTTTGTTGGTTGGCATTTGGGTCCCTGCTGTCACCTTCACAACCTGCTGTGATATAATGACAATGCACTCTGAAACCAGTATTTGTAATCCTTTAATAGGATGTCTCTCTCCCTTGCATTTTTCTACAGTCTTCAGTTTTCTGTCACTCATCTTTCACGTCCTACTCCTGGTATTGTGTCAGACAGCCTGAACATAAGCAACTAGATCACAGCCACTCAGCCACTGCTGATATAAAGCCTAATTACCTCTTGAGAAATATGACGGTTTTCACAAAAGCAATGAAATCATGATCAGTTGATCAGTTAATAGGTAGATGATTGATCCATCACCCCACTATTTCCAAAACTGACAGGGGACAAGAGATTAGAATCTCATTTTTGAAAACTTCTTCAAGTTCAAATTAAGATGAACTGCAGATGAATCCAGTCACTCTTTCACTTCTGAGGCTTTTACCGCATCCATTTAACAAGGTATTTCCAGTTCTTTAAAAACCATTTACCTTGTATGATCTTGACGTTTGAACACTGGTGGGAGAGGAGGGGCTATTCACAAACTGTGTTTTGTAGTATGTTAGTAGTACTACAATAGCACTACTAACCTACTACAAAACGTCTTTCATATTCCAATGTCCGGAGGTGTTCCCCTCTCATATATTTTCAATGATCTCTGCCCTGACTGAGGAGTTAACTGCATATGTTCACATATGTTTTAGTAGTAAATGTGTGAGGGACAGGGGGAGAGGCTGGAAAATGTGGAATAGTTACTACTAATTGGGAGAGGTTAATGGAAGATAAACTAGGGATAAAGAAGGGCTGTGGAGGGGTTTAATGAGCAACTTGCACCAAGCAACAAAAGAGTAAGGAGGATATTCAGATGTACTGGCGAAACCTATTGCAACCGCCAGTTAGCTGCAGTTTTTTTTATCAAGGTAATACTATCAGGGAACGATGGGGAAAGCTGCTGCTAACATCAGCGTGAAGGCGATAGGAAATCCAGCATGAGAGGGCGAAAACTACAGATAGGCCCATCAGCGGAAAAAAAGCTCATGTTAGCCGGCCCAACGTCAACATCCAATTGAAAATAGGCATAAAAACCAAGAAAATGCTGAATGGAGCTGCCTGGGCCAAGTGCAGCACACATCAACAACCTCTGCAAGCCACCCAACATCTAGGATCACCAGGATGAGAGCCAGGATGCCTCGCTGGACCTGCGTCTGGAGCTTCGATGCCTCACTGGACCTGCGTCTTGAGCCTGGATGCCTCGCTGGATCTGCGTCTGGAGCCTGGAGTGGGATGCGGAGAAGCTGTGGAGTCGATGAGCCGTGGCGGTAGACATTAAGGCGCGACAATCACCCGTACCTGGTGGTGAAGTCTGGCAGGTCGCATGGAGACACGTTGCTGACCTGTGTGAGAAGACCACCATGCGCACCTTGAAGCTGTTAATAGGAAAGGCGCTCCTGCGCCCCAACGTAGGGAGGTTTGCATCGCATACTATGATCCAAAACTACACCGGGGTGCATTGAGGGGATTACCAACGGTGGGCGCCGCCTCTCTGCATCACTGGCCGGACGCTGTGGAGGGTCAGGCCCCTGAACTGCGCTGGACCTGTGTAGCAGGACCGCTGCCTCTTTACGCCTAAGGGGGCCCGGCTCCATCAACTGCATCGGGAGGTTCACCAGCGGACTTGGCGGCGACTGCGTTGTTTGCATGTATGGTAGACAATTTAATGTTTCATGTATATATATGTTTTGTATAATTCAATGTGCTGTACATATATATGTTGTGTATAGATACGAATCAAGGAGAGGTGAATATATCTTTGAAATGAAGGAGATTCTTAACGTGCAAAATAGTGAAATAATGGAAAAATTATAAGTTCTTAGCCCAAGGTCAATTAAAGGGACTATTGTGGCACCAAATAAGACTACAATCTATGGTGTTAGAGGTATTACTGTTTATAAATATTGTGGCTACATTACAGCCTGCATGGAGAACATGCCCACCCCTCCAGACCCTAGCTGCATGCCTTGTCCCGTTGCCAATTACCAATACAAATGCCGCATCCCAGTGTTGTGATTCGCTCAGGGGAGGAAGCCTGGCTGCCTTATTCCTGTTCCTGGAAGCAGATGTAGGAGAGCAGGAGCTACGAAGACACGGGTCCCAGCTTTGAGGTAAGACTTCCCTTAATAAAATATGTACAACACCTGCTCACACACACATCTCCCCGTCCACGCCCTATCCAGTGTTCTTTCCAGCGTTAATCATCTCTCAGCTGTCCATCCCCCCAGCATTTCTCAATGGCAACTGCTGTGCGCCCATGCACAGCGGGCATACTACTTGTGTGCCAAAGGCACTTACGTGGTTGTGACACTAGCCTTAACATCGCATTCCATTCCAATGCATACTAATACTAGGCACATTGCAACAATAGAGTAGGTGTTGCATAGTGGAGATGTTAATATCACTATTCCCTCTCCAGTGAGTGCAACCAAAAACTAACCTTTGCACCTCAAACTCAAACGTGAACCCTGGAAATCCTTTTTGAGACCCCAAAAATCAAATTTGACCCAAATGCACACCCCAATTTCCATATTTTACCCCAAAACACCCCCCAATTACCATATTTCACCCCAAAACACACCCCATCTTCCATATTTTACATCCAAAACTCATACCCACCTGAAAAGGTTTAAATTACCCCATTACTGACCTCACAATGCGTTGTAACCGAATGCGATGTAAAGGAAACTGCATTGACTGAGTTGCGTTGTTAACGATGTACTGCCTGCATTGTAATAGTCGTCTCCCATGCCAAAGGCAACCTATAGGCTACGCTGTTTGCATCAGTCTGCCCTTGGAGCGCGCTCAGCGCCAAGGAGCCTTCCTCTTGGACACTCCACCGCTACAACGCCAGCCCACTACTCACCATTAACCCTGGACACCACCTCACCTGCCAGGATCAACCTCTGCTCCAGGCCGGACATCACCATCGATATCTCTGATGGCTGCAGTATCACTCGCAAGGAGCACCCCGACCATCAAGGAGGAGGCATTCCCATCACCTACAGAAGAATACTCCGACTGACCAGGCACTCTAATGACCCAAGGGTGACCATGGGCTACCTCAACTCCCATATCCGGACCAAGCCCAAGCACATCCTCAGCGGCACCCTCATGTACAGGCCCCCCATTCTCCAATACCATTGTAGACCTGATTGCATCCCAGGGTCTCCCATCCACTGACGACATCCTACTCGTAGAACTCAAGTTTCACCTAGACGACACCAGTGACCAGGAGACCACCCCCTGCATGCAGCAAGTCACCTCAACAAGCCACATAGCAGGACACCCAGTTGAGCACGGCACCTCCACCAGCAGGAACTTCAACTACAGCCACAACACCGGACTCTCCTGGACCGGCCGTCATTGGTAACATCACGTCTTCACCTCGGCCACCAGACGCCACTGCCGTCATCGCACCCCCTCACAGCTGGATCAAGGCCACTGAAGAACATCTCGTCAAATCCCTATGCACCAACACTCCACCAATGCTTAGAGACGATGACACAACAGCGCGCAACCACCACCAATAAATCTCCAACAGCGCCGACATTCGGGCACCCCTCATGAACAGCACTGCATCAGTCCCTTCTGCCTGCCTGATGGCAGGCATGAGGGGGACGCAGTGCCACAGGGATAGGCTGGCCCAATGCATTGATGGAGTTGCATGATGGTTGTGACACAACTGCAGCAATGCGTGACTTTAGCGCAGACAGATACGTCAGGATTCCAGAAGTATCTGTCATTACTTGCGTCATGGAGCGCTCACCGGTGATTACAGCGCATCCATGCTGTTGCAAGAAGGGCGTAGTGAGTAGTGTTGCAATGCTGTCTTGTTGCAGTGCTGCAACACTTTTCATGACTGGGGCCCACGAATGCACACTATCTTATTGATGGTGTGCATTTCTGCCCTCTAGTTTTGTCACAGGGCAGGGCTGCGACATTGCTTGCAGCGCTGTCCAGCACCAAAACCTACTGAGATGAGACTCCAAGTGTTATCCCCATTTTTAAGACCAGCTATTTTCTGGATATTGTTGGCTTTAGGTGGCATTCATACATTTTATTTAAACTTCAGAATAATCAAGATATTTTAATTTAATATATTCAAAATACTCATATCTTTAATTTAAAATTAAATTATTAATGATATAACATTTTTGTTATATTGTTCAAAATCTAAAATAAATATATAAAATCAACACTAATATTTAACATAAACATATTTTTCTATATTTTGTAAAACGAATAATACACTTTTAAACTTTTCTCTATATTGTAGCATGGGGAGAACTCTACCTGATTGTGGAGGCCTCTATCAAGTGTGCAAATGGTCAAATAAGGTCATAAAATTACTACTAGTAGTAACTTTACAGTCATATTTGGGGGTTGTACTGACTCCACCCACTATTGCTAGGGATGTTGAAATGTACGTCTACATTTTTCAGTCACTTTGCAATTGTAAATTATGAATAGTCAAAATTACTGAAGTGACTAAGAGTGTAAAAGTAAATTATTTTGTAGTAAAGCTACACATTAGGATTCATCTTTTAGAATGAGCCCTTTGGTATTGGACCTTGCTGACCTCTGAACCCCTTAATGCAACCCACATCCTCTCTAAACACTTCTGACAAGTATCTCTTTTCTTTTCAATCTATCCTCACAATGCTGCACAATATTTCGATCTCCACTTAGATCAGGCTTAATTCTGAGATCTATTTGTTGGAACTGCTCCAACATTCAGCCCCTTCAGTAACTATGCATTCTTTGCTATCTTATTTATTTTTAGTTCAATTTGTTTCACACATCTTCCTGGCCTAATATGTGGTCTATTCAAACCAATAAGTTTAATTTCGACCCTGCCTAATTTTATTATATCTTTAAGGGGGCGTTGATCCAGAGCCTTCATAAATTGCATGACGTCATAAAATTGTCTCCTACCAGAAACTAGCCTGCCATTGGATTAAAGGATGGCTTATATTGAATTAAAGATGATTTAAGAATTCTTGATAGGATTGCATGGTCATTGTCAATCCAGGCTAAAACTAGGGCCTGAACAAAACTGCAAATCTTATTAGGTTGCAAAAATTGTTTCAATATTTTGAAAAAAAAAGAGGGTGGCTTTTTAGGTTGCAGCTGTGTGTTTCATATGTGATGTCAAGCGAATGTAAGGTTCCAACCAGAGACATAATTATTTTACTTAATTGGGCAGAGTAGGACAGATACCATCTACATGTAGTTCTGTAAATTAAACGATATTGTATCTATAGTTATGTGGGAGGTATGCATGTCAAAGAGGCAGTTTTGTAATATGCAGAAGTTATGCAATAAGAACATGTTTAAATGGGATTATTAGTGGTTCAATATATAAACAGAATAGCACAGGTGTAGCAGCACCTCCTATAAAACACCACATGTGATTAGGGTAAGGGCAGAGGAAGTGTTGTCCAGACTCGCCAAAATGTTTTTTTTTATGGCCATCAAGGACATGAAAGAGCTAAGCTGCTCTCCCTTAAAGAAACTGTGGATCTCAGGGGCTTTGAGTAGCATATGGCGATATGAAGTGCCAAGCAGTACAGAAAAACCAAGAAGGATAGGGGGTAAGCAAGCCATTACTCATAATGCAATGAATGTCGTACAGCATTGTAATAGGGGGCATTTTGATGCTGCAGCCTTTAAGAAAGACTAATTGATTAGCCAAAAAACCCTCAATGACTTTATCCAACTAAGGTGGATTGATTACTGATGGTAATCGGTCAGTTAAGAGAAGTTGCCCCAAGGACTCTTTTTTTAACAAGGACAAGGAGGGGACATGCTACATTTTGATGAAATCATGAAAAATATATTTTACTGAGTATTCTATTATCTGACAACAACATTTATTGAAGAACATTTTTGCTAATACAGAATGAGATGATGTCTTCCTGGATCAAGTATGCTTTTGTTGCTTTACTGAACACGTGAAGATGTTATTCAGCAGATGCAACTCCTGATTAAGCAATTTTAAGTAAATCAATCAAGAAATTATTTGTATTTGGATTCTGGCTGTGTATGGTGTGGATCAGTTTCAAGTTTAGAGTTCAGTCTAAAGATTTATAATAATTCTTCTGGTCGATAAAGTGAATTGTGTATCTTGGCTTAACGAAATTGTTCTAAGGTGGAGATGATATAGAGCTTGGATTTATTATTTGCAGTTTTGGAAAAGGTTTTGAAAAGCGAAGCCTGGAGAAGAGAATATTTTAGGTATTTTATTTGATGTACAGCATCCTTTCAGGAAATTCTATTGTTTAGCGAATAGATTATCTGAGAATTAAGAGTTAAATCTCTTGGATGTAAGCTTTGCTTTTTAATGGGAGCACGTTTGTCATCAATCTTTTGCACAACATTAATACAGGTGGAAAACAATGCATTTCCATCCTGGATTATAACCCCATTGCAGATGCTGAGGGTTCCGCTTTAGCTCATTTAGATGCTGAGACATTCCTTTTTTCTTTTGATATAATTGCACACGAATAAAGTATTCCATTTGCTTTATTATAGATTAATAGTGCATCATCAATTATTCATATATGAATTCACATGGTTTATAAAGCCTGCAACAAGATTATTATGTTAATTCTTGCATTTCATATCATTTAACGTGAGACCTAACCATTTCAAAATAATCAGAAAAGTGTGTTTATGTCGGGCACAGATATCTACCGAGCTGAGGGGAAGTCTTTGAATTACTGTGAGACATACAGCCTGATTCATGAAGCGAAATAGCGCCCGCAATGGCTGCGAAAACGCAATTGCGGGTGCAAAACACGGAATCGGCATTCAAGTACGAAATAGCGAATTCGCTAAAAAATAATAGCGATTGAAATAGCGATTACGCTATAATAGTCGCAGACTCCGGGAAGTCGAGCATTAGCGATACTGAAATAGCGACCAACCACGGAATCTGCGAATTGAATAGCGAAACGCAATATTGTCTCAATCGGCATTCATGAAAGAAATACATTAGCGAAAAAGCGCTAAATCGCACGTTTGCGCGGCGCAATTTAAGGACAACTCAAAGCAGGTGGTAACCATAAAAACCATGATTAACCAAAATTTGAAAAACTGTTAGCCAATCACCAACAGGTCCAGGCCTGACCAATCACACATAAGGACATTCAGCAGCAGCATTAGGCGTTCTACAATGCCTGGGATGTACATGGTGGTGAGGCGGCGAAGGCTACAGCGAGCAGCACGGAGGAGACGCATGAGGCAGGCAAGGATTTACCGGCAGCGGGTCACCTTGCTGGGGCAAACCAGAGAACAGATTTATGCTAAATACAGGCTGAATGGGGAAATGATCACCTGGCTGATACAAGAACTCGACCCCATCATGCAGCACCCAACAAGGCGAAACAATTCTGTGCCCACACATGTGCAGGTATTGTGCAGCCTGCACCTCCTGGCCTCCGGCAGTTTCCAGGGCATAGTAGCCGCTGCTGGGGGGATATCCCAGCCCACCATGTCACGCTGCCTCCACACTTTTGTTGACGCCATGCTCAGCCAGCTCCACCGGCACATCACATTTCCCACGAGCCAACAGGATTTGGACCTCACAAAACTACAATTTTATAATTTTGCCCATTTTCCCCATGTCCTTGGCTGCATAGACTGTACCCACGTCGCCATCTGCCCACCAGCTGGCACGGAGTATATGTACCGCAACAGGAAGTCGTACCACTCCCTCAACATACAGATGGTCTGCAATGCCAAGACCATCATCACTGACATTGTGGCCCAGTACCCAGGGAGTACCCATGACTCCTTTATCTTCAGGCACAGCGGACTCCACACACGACTGATCAGGGGAGAGTTTGGGGAAGGACACCTACTTGGTAAGTACACTTTGTCGACAATGTCACATTGCTATGAAGTAACTGCGCTGCACAGGCAATCAACATCTGCTCCTCTCATTCAGGTGACAGTGGCTACGCCCTACGGGAATACCTCCTGACCCCTTACCTCAACCCTGCCACACCCCAGCAACGCCGCTACAATGTTGCGCACATCCGGACAAGGAACTGTATTGAAAGGACATTTGGCCTGCTCAAGAGCAGGTTCCGTATACTGCACAAGACAGGTGGGGCCATGTATTACAGTCCTGCAGCGTGCTGCCGCATTGTGTCATGTCATAACATTGCAACCAAGCGCCGGATACCAGTTGACATCTCAGGCAGTGAATCTGAGGGGGACGACCGGCCACCAGCACATGCGCACCATGCACGCGGGGAGAACCCAGCTGAAGGCCACAGACGTCGCAACCACATCACAGCTAACAATTTCTAGCCCACCCCCTTCCCCCACCCCACATATCACAATTGCATGCAAACTGTAATGATTACACAAGGCGAATGTGTGCAGCAAAATAAATGTATTTGTTTGAATCACAAGAAAAAAGGGTCATGGTAACAACTATTTACAAAATGCAGTATTCATGCATACTGCATGAGACGGTTCATGGCAGGCTTAGCTTCAGCCTGCGCCTGTGTCCCTGACACAATGTCATTGGCGCCTCCGGCGCACAATTCCCAGGCGCCTGTGAGGCTCTTCCTCATCCTGGGCAGCTGTACCAGGCGTAGCCCTGGTGCTGCGCCTAGGTGGGGGGGCCTGCGTGGCAGAGTGGCTGCTGACACTGGAGGCACCCTCACTCGCATCATCTCCCCCCACAATGGCCGGTAGCACAGGTGCATGCAGTGCGGTGACGGCGGTGGTCAAGTGCTCCAGCACCCGGGTAATGTCCTCGCAGCACTGGACCAGTTGGTGCTGCTGGGTCAACGAGCGCCGCGCCAGCTGGGTGGTGGCATTTGCTGCCACATAATTGGAGCGACTATAGGTGGACAGCCGGCTCAGCAGCTGGTGGTGGCGCCTGCTTGCAACACTGCGGTGCTTCACCAGCGCTGCAGTATTGTCCTCCATAGCCGCCGTCATGCGGTCCATGGCCGCCGTCATGCGGTCCATCCGCTCGCCGACTCCCGCCACATTGCGGCCTATCTTATGCAGCTGGAGCTGGATGGCTCCTTGCTGCTGCGACTGGCGCTGGTGTATTCGGAGCATGCGCCGCTCCACGCTCATGCAGGCATGGAGATGCCCATTGCCCCGCCTGCTGTTGGGCCGCTGTGTAGCGGATGTGGCTGGCCCAGATCTTGTTGGACGTGCTGCAGGTGTTGTAGCAGCTGGTGTTGCAGGTGCGGCAGGCACTGGAGGCACATTGGTGGGGTGCCTGGCTCTGGCAGCCGGTGGGCCTGCGGATGTTGCAGCAGGTGAGGCGGGGGGCCTGGCCTTGGCAGCCGGTGGGCCTGCAGATGTTGCAGCAGGTAAGGCGGGGGGCCTGGCCTTGGCAGCCGGTGGGCCTGCGGATGTTGCAGCAGGTAAGGTGGGGGGCCTGGCTGCTGGTGTTGGTGCTGCCGCAGGGGCTGGTGGCTGGGTATCAGGTAGGGATTCCTCCTCCTGGGCCTCCTCATCGATCAGCAGCCTCTCGCTGTCACTGCTATCACCCGCACCTGTGAGGGTAAGTGGATACTCATTAGGTGCATGTGACTGTCAGACGTGCAGATGTTACATGCATGCTGGGTGTCATTCCCTGGGTGGCTGTGTATTTGCGCACTTTGGAACCTTTCTGGCCGCATTGTGGTACTACTACTTTGTGGACATACTACGTCTCCCACAATGCTTCAGGGCATTTCCTGATGCACAACATAGGCATGACTAAGGGCCAATGAGTGAGCCTATTTGGTCAGGGGCGGTCATAGGGGACAGGGTCGCAGTCGCATGCCACTTACCTTGGGTGTCTTGGGTGGGGCGGGAGGAGTCCAGAGGGGTCACGCCAACACAAGCCTCCCTCTCCAAGGTGTCCTCTACCTGGTCCTCCAGGGGGGTGTTGGGTGGGACAGTCGGTCCACCACCTCCGGTGCCTGATGCCTCACCAAGGCGCTCCGCCACCCTCTCCTTGGCACGCCCTCGGAGGTCGTACCACCGCTTTTTAAGCTCCTCCAGAGACCTGTCCGCAACGCCCACAGAGTTGACGCTGAAGGCAATCCCCACCCAGATCCTCCGCTTCTCCTGCTCTGGGACCCTCCGGGAGTTGGCACCAAACAGCTGGTCGTGGTTGGCCACCACCCCTTCTATAAGGTTCTCCAGCTCCTGCTCGGAGAATTTCAGTTTGCGCTTGCGGCCAGCACTGTTGCTGGGGCCTGGCTGAGGTTCGTCGGACATGGCGGTCGCAATTTCGGCGGGGTCGGGAGTCGCTAACGGCGGTTTAGCGGCAGCTTTCGGTCGTGAACACTCGACTGATAGCGTCACTGTGGTGTTTGGGGGTGGGATTTGGCTGCTTCCTGGTTGTGATGTCATCACGGTGCTCGAAATGCGTCTTCCCGTTTTCCAGATCCCGCGAGATTGCGACTCGCATTCCCGATCGCACGGGATTGCGAGTCGCTATCCCGTGCGATCGGGATTGCGAGTCGCTATCCCGATCGCAGGTAGCCGGAAATAGCGATTTTTCTGCGTTTTTTGTAGGTCGCTAACGGCTTTAGCGCCCGCGTGCGAGTCGCTATTTTTTCCCCGAAAAGTACATGAATGCCGTTTTGCGTTTCCTCAATAGCGAGTCGCTATTAATCGCTATTAGGGACACGCAAAACGGCCCGTACATGAATCAGGCTGTTAGTTTGAGCAAGCACTGCATTAAGAATCATTTGTTAAGGCCACAGGCAAGCATTAAGGAGCTAGCCTGGCCTTAGCAGCTCGCTAGGGACGGTATAACTTGCTAAGCGTAAAAGGCAGCACATCTATTGTTCAGCTAAGGCAAGTGTGTGAGAGCCAACCCTTGGAACCTCCAACAGGTCCTTTTGATGCTAAGACAGGTTAGCTTGAGGCAAGAATGAAGGGGTTGGAGGATAGAGACAGACTCCCATTTCATGAAAGGAAATTATAAAATACAGTTAAGATGTTGCATTTGTATTTAATATGTTCTTTATTTATAACTTTCATTACCAATATTTCGTTTATCTTTATAGTTACAGCTATAAGCATTATTTGCGCAAGAATATGAGCTTGATTTTAAGAAAATATATTCACAGTATATGTGATGAGTTTGACTATTCAAGATATATGGACCCCATTCACAACAAATAATCCTGTGAGTCTCCCAGCACAGATCGCGGCCCAGACGCCATCTTCATGTAATGCACAGGTGGTTCATGGAATACAGTATACAACGTTTCCCATCGCAAATTGGTAAATTGACATGAAGCCTGCACTTTCGCCTGACAGTCTAGAAAACCTAATCCTGAACAGTATTTTGTATGGGATTACAAAAAACATATCACTTTTGTTTTGCTGCTTTAGCACTCAGCTGTTCATAAGTACATATGTGTTTTAGAAATAAATTAATAAATAAATATAAAAGTAAATTACACAAAATGATCTTTTTACTACTGTCATGGGAAAGGGATGTGCTTACGTATGAGCTATTTGCAAATGTATATGTAAAGTGGTCACACATGTCAATCAGACTGTGGCATTCAAATGTGGCCCTACTGTAAATAACTAGGTTAATCACTTTGCCATTGATTTGTTTGGGCAAAGGAGAGGCATTCTTTGAGTTACTTTGGCTTAGGATACCCTGAATTGAGGGTGTGAGTTACAATGCACCAGGTGATGGTTAAGTCTCTGAGATGAATATGATACTTATTCAGCGCTTTCGGCTGCGTGATATAGCCAATAAAGTCAGAAACAGAATTTTGTGATTTCTTGAACTGGGTAGATGATATGCTGGAAGAATGTTAGGTTCAGAGAGCTTTTTCTCGAGATTTTTAATTTTCAAGCTAGTCATGAAGTGGTGTTTTGATTTTTTTTTACAGGAAATGATGCATAGTATTAATAGTACACCTCCTACTGAGCCAAGCCATGAACTGTGTGTGCAATACATTTGAAGGGAAGTAATCAGGATCTCAGCTGATAGGTTGATATTGTATTTATGTCTGCATCTAGGTGGTTAATCGGTGCTATGCATGTGTTTGTTTGGGTTGAAAAACCTGATGAATCAGTTTAATTAGGCGCATACCATTAGTGAGAAAAAGCGAAGGAAGGGCGCAGATAATTGTTATAATGGAGTAGCATTCAGAGAGAATATTTAATCCTGGTCTTAATGGCTTGGTTTTAATGTCTTAGACCCAAGGTGTTGTCCAAATCTCAAAGAGTTGGGAGTGTAAAAGAGCAATGTGAACTAAAAGGAGCAGCATTACTATAAAATAAAACATTGCACATCATGGTGGCAGCTGTGTGGAGTCATTAAGATAGCATGCATTGCCCCAGTAGATTATGATTCTATGTGGCGCGTCCTACCCAGCTAGAATCTTAAACTAGCACTGATGAGCCGACATGCCTTGGTTAGCCTCCTCAGTGGCTACACAGGCGACGGAAGTGTGTTAGCTTCACAGATGCAATAGTATAGCAGTGTTACTTTTATCAAAACATCTCCCATCCACATTGATTGACAACAGTCTTCTATCGCTATACAATACATCTGCTCAGAAGCATCGGGGCAAATCAATAGCCTTTATGTTCCCTTGAAGGTCGTTGCAGCAGTATTTGCACAAGGCATTGAGCATGCAGACGTGGTATGAAGCATTTTGTTTATTTCCATCAAATCAGGACTACTTCAAAACCACTCATCATGGCACAGGCATCTTGAACACATACATGGTAATTGCTATATTTTTTTCTAATGGTTTATCTCTTAGAGCTAAATCTGCAGTTACCTGTTCTACTAAAATATTTTTGCAATTTGAGAAAAGAACACTGTGTAGTTCGAAAAAAGATCACACAACAAATGTTGCACACTTTACACTTTTTTTGAGTTGGAGACACGAGGAGAAAAATATGATTCAAGGGAGTATCTTCAGAGAAGATATTTGAAATAATTACTGAACCTTTTGTTATGACTCAGACATAAAAGCCTTGCAGTTGTAGGCGAATCAAATGGAAAAAGTACATGGCATGGAAACCTCTGAAAGTGCTGTCTCAGATCTATTTCATATATGATAAATACAAGAAATAAAACACTAAATTAAATTATTTAGAAATATGTCATGAATAACGAAGTAGAAGCAGTAATACTGCAAAGTGAACTAGACATCTTTAAGAAATGGGAAGGCAGTAACAGATAAATTGCATTACTTAGAGTTTTGTGAATGCAAGCCAATTTTACCTAGCATTGGCATAGCCAATAGGTCTCGCATTTGGGACTTTGTAAGTGTTTATCCGTGCAACACTTGATATTGTTGCACCAAGGATATTGTACTGGATAACTAAACACATAAGGTCCCAAAGGCGAGACCTATTGGCTATGCCAATGCTTGTTATTTAATGCACCCACACGCCATAAAATTGACATATAGTGCAAAATGACAGATTTGCATTTTGCCAAGTTTTGCGTAATTGAGAAAAAGCAAATTGCGCAAATTTCGCACACTTGTAGTCTTTAAATTGTACATTAGGTACAACTGATCCACGATGGTAAATCCTAGTTTGAAAGAGTTTATCGAATCGTAACTCAAAGGACCAAAAAGGCACTTTCTTACCTTTCCTAGAATTATAATCAAAGAGTAGCATACGAGTCATTTAGTCGGATTTGGCTCATGAATCATCAAGTCTTTTAGTCTTAAAAGTTAAAAATAGAATATTGTGAACCACGTTGTTATATGGTATCTAATACATTTTTTGATACAGCCTGGATCTTGCTCTAAAGATTTAAGAAGAAGTTGGGCACTCTATAGAGAACAGTTTTTGGCAGCAGATGCATCTCAAACACAAAGCACTGAACAAACAAGAGTAGTGGGTTTGTTTAAGAACTTACTGTAAGAACAGGAAGTGATGGGAACATGGGATGGTAACATGACATTGGTGCGTTGTTAGATAGAACACTGCACACTCAACTAGAATAAAGAAAGACATTTTACAAGAAATTGCCATTAGCAAAATGTCACTAATTAGGAGCTTATATGTAGACAGCTCGCTGTAAAAAGTAGACTGGGATGAACATAAACTTGTGAGTAACTTACAACTGCTGGATTTTTATAGGATTCAGTAAAGAAACAACGCCTGACCTAGCCCCTACAGGTAATACTGCACTGAAAACGGTTGCAAAATGCCCTGCAGTTAATCTACAGTCCCTACCAATGCGATGGGAAAAAAAACACGTATTAAGGGGATGAAAAGTATGGCTTTTAACAAACGCAGGTGATGTCAGGCTTACGGGTTTGCATGGAGCACTAAGACTTTATGTTAAAGAATGAAGGTATTTGAACCTTGACAGATGAGAAGGAAATGGTTAACGGTGGTTTAGTACAGAACATCAGGTTTGCCTGAAAGAGGAATCAGATGGTAGCAGGCACAGATTAGGAAGGAGCTACTGAGCACACAAATGAAACAAGCATTGGCCGCGCTGCCGTGAAAGTGAAAGTGATCGCACGCTTGAGGCTACCAAAAGCCTGTGGTGGCACTTTCAAAAGCTGCTTACTAAATGTCTAGCAGAGCAGTGCATGCGCTGGCTCAGCGAGACCTAAAAGGCGGAGGATGTTCCGTCCTCCATATACAGGGCCCGATTCGCAAAGGGCCTCCACACTCGTGGCAGAGGCCCCGGAGTCATGGCGGGACCTACTTACTACAGTTTCCCCTTGCGGGCACCTGCCATGAGTGCGGGCCCCCCACCAGCAGCGACCCGTACAGGTAAAAGTGGCCGGGCCAGGTTGGGAAGGGGGTTTGACAAATGACCAAGAGAGAAAATTAAATAAATAATTAATCTTCTATCGTCGTCTGCCAAAATCCCTTCCCTCCCCACTCGGCCCCAGGGAGTGCATTGAAAAGCTAATCGGTCTTTAACCCGTTCCGTGCTCGTGACGAGCTCAGCTCGTCATGAGGTACGGTCGCGCTTTGCTCATGACGAGCTCAGCTCGTCATGACCGTTGCACTGCGCCCACGGGGGCACACCAAAACACATGCAGATGCATGGATGGTAATGCTCGAATTTGCTTAGTATTGAAGGAAAACACAACTCGAAATTCCCACTGGTGCTAAAATATTCATCGGGATGCACACACATTCATGTGTAGTGATTCAGGGATGCACACACATTCATGTATAGTGATTCAGGGATGCAAGCACATTCATTTATAGTGATTCAGGGATGCACACACATTCATACATAGTGATTCAGGGATGCACGCACATTCATGTCTAGTGATTCAGGGATGCACACACATTCATGTCTAGTGATTCAGGGATGCACACACATTCATGTATAGTGATTCAGGGATGTACGCACATTCATGTATAGTGATTCAGGGATGCACACACATTCATGTATAGTGATTCAGGGATGTACGCACATTCATGTAAAGTGATTCAGGGATGCACACACATTCTCGTATAGTGATTCAGGGATGCGGTGTAGATCATGACAGACATTTTAATTGACCATTCTAACATTGTGGACGGCCTTACTAGAATGATACATTCAAAGTGATAAAACAGATAGGGAGTGAGAGGCCCAGCAGTGCCTTGCAGTTTCCAGGCATTCATAAATGATTTGTAAAATAAATAAGAACAAAGGGAGGAGGAAGGGGAGTGGGGCAGAGAGCATGGGGAAGAAGGGGAAGAAGGATTCCAAAGCAAAGTTCTCATGGGAAGAAAAGACGGTTAAAAAAAGAAAGATTGAAGCACATGGACCAGGATTGGGGGTTGCCCATTGGGTAGTGGTGGGGACGGCAATGAAAGGAGAGCATGGCCGGGAGGGACATGGACAGGAAGAGAAAGGAAACACAAACACTAACATGTAGTGCTCCATACAAGAGGATAAAGAGCCCCTTCTGATAGGCAGTGGAAGAATACGCCTATCCAATCAGAGAAATGTAAGGCCAGGATACTCCTGGGTAGGGCAGACACAAGAAGAGCAAGTAAAGCCATTGAATCTAGAGTAGGGAAGTGAACAAAGCCATCTAATCATGAGCAAGGGGCTGAAACCAAAGTCACCTTTATGTACTTATTGGAAACAATAGATCCGACCAACAGATAGCTAAAGCTATATGTAGCCGGGAACTAAATTACACATTGGCAAAGCGAATAGTTCTTGACTTTAAAAAGACTTGCAGATGCTTGTTGGAACTACCATGTGAATACATACACCAACCTGAGTGCATGCTAATGCCTGGATATGTTGTAATGAGTGTTTTATTAAAGGAAACCAATTCAAAGACGGCTGCGGCTGCACATCTATGCTTTGTTGAGCACATGTGCGCCGCAATAGATGTATTTCAATGCCTGTATCATAAGGTGGGAATGAACAGACATTGTGATACATGGCATACATTTTAATTTATCCTTCTAACAGGGCAGGCAGCCATGTTAGAATGGTAAATTAAATTTCAAAAGAACACCAAAAAACAACTGTCAAGCACATAAAAGAGTTTGAGCAGCCTAGTACTAATTTACAGCTGAGAGGTCCTTGTAAAAGAAATGGATGTCCTCGGGGAGAGCTAAAAGGAGTCAGGAAAAGAGAGCGCAGCTATTACATAAATAATTAGGAGGTTGTTGGATGGGGAAGTAGCATCAGGAGGTATTGATAGAGAATGTGCCCTGGAGGAGAAGAAAAAAAGAAATCACAGGCACTCCCAAAAAAAAGCCCATTGTCCTACTTGATGGGTTGGGCAAACTGTTTGGTGAAGGCTTGGGATTTGGGCACTGCCTCTGGAGTGCAGAATCATCAGTTTCCAAAATATCATTAATGACTACCAGGCATGTTTTAGGTCTTATTTGGAAATAAGTTGTACCGGGTCTTCACCTGTTCTCTTTCAATATAAAAATGTTACTTTGAGGAGGAATACGCTTTCTATGGCCTTCCTCTTCTTCAGGGCAGCTTGGGATAACCTAGAGAAAATGGTGTAAAGGGAGTTAGGAAAAACTATGGTCCCTTAGTAGGCATATACGGGCGATTTGTCCCACCATACTTTGCCCCCTCTTTTCCCACCACAAAGGGCACCATACCAGTGGCTGGTCTTCACTGCGTAGTCTTTATTAATTCTCAGATAACGCTAACCATCTTTATTTGTAGATGCACTTTCAACATTAGACCAACTTTTATTAACCAATCCAACACACATTTATAAACATTGGGTTGTACAGTATTCGTTTGAACCACAGGTTACAGTTACAATTGTATTTACAGTTCATGATCTCCAGAGACACCCTGTATGCGGGTTGTACCAGCAGGCCACAACCCATCTCCATTGCTTCCATTTCAGGCAACTACCTGTCTTCTCACTGTATGCGGGTTGTACCAGCAGGCCACAACCCATCTCCATTGGTTCCATTTCAGGCAACTACCTGTTGTCTACCTCCTAGACGCGGCCCCCAGGGCGCCTTTCCTTGCGCACCAGCTTTCACCAAGTTGCTTCCTCCAAGCACCGGCATCTCGGGTAGGGCAGGAGAATCCAAGGCCACCAGCAGGACGGCCCCCTCTCCCACCAGCCCGGAGCCCCATTGACTGCCTCCCTGTTCCAGGACCGGCCAGTCCCCGTCAAACAGGAGTCCCCGCCATTTTCCTTGCCCGGGACCCCGACCCCGCCAGCTCTACTTTTAAAATGAGGGATGGGTGGGGGGGAAACTTTGCTTCTGGCTGCGACCTGCTGGGCGCCCGAGGCAAGAGGACAAAGAGGGCTTCTCCCTCGTGTTCTGTGCTCTTATCCTTTCCCCTGGAGGGGCCGCCTGCGCACCTAGGTGACGCGCTAAGTGCCTACCCTACCTCCTCAAATTTCCTGTCCGCCCCTCCCACTCCCCCATCCAGATGTGCACTGGTCCAGCCTCTCTCTCTTGCCTCTCGCCCGAAATGCCACTAAAGGCCCCCCTCCCCTAGGTGCGGGGGGGCCTCTCATAGTAGGCATATACGTGCGATTCGTCCCACCATACTTTGCCCCCTCTTTTCCCACCACAAAGGGCACCATACCAGTGGCTGGTCTTCACTGCGTAGTCTTTATTAATTCTCAGATAACGCTAACTATCTTTATTTGTAGATGCACTTTCAACATTAGACCAACTTTTATTAACCAATCCAACACACATTTATAAACATTGGGTTGTACAGTATTCGTTTGAACCACAGGTTACAGTTACAACTGTATTTACAGTTCATGATCTCCAGAGACACCCTGTATGCGGGTTGTACCAGCAGGCCACAACCCATCTCCATTGCTTCCATTTCAGGCAACTACCTGTCTTTTCACTGTATGCGGGTTGTACCAGCAGGCCACAACCCATCTCCATTGGTTCCATTTCAGGCAACTACCTGTTGTCTACCTCCTAGACGCGGCCCCCAGGGCGCCTTTCCTTGCGTACCAGCTTTCACCAAGTTGCTTCCTCCAAGCACCGGCATCTTGGGTAGGGCAGGAGAATCCAAGGCCACCATCAGGACGGCCCCCTCTCCCACCAGCCCGGAGCCCCATTGACTGCCTACCTGTTCCAGGACCGACAAGTCCCCGTCAAACAGGAGTCCCCGCCATTTTCCTTGCCCGGGACCCCGCCACAGGGCGAGGAGCCTACTGGCGCTCTCGCCCTCCCCCCAAAAACAGCTTCATCTTCTAGATCTAGCGCTAAGGCCCTTCAATATAGCGGGACTAATAATTCCAACCCTGCGCTGGACTGCTGCACCCTGTCAGGTACACTTCCGATTCCGCTGCCTATACCATGGTATAGCCTAATAGAGCATAACGGCGTGACTGCCAAAAGCTTCGCCCCCTCAAACTTGACGCGGGAGCACCTCTGACAAACATATTGATGATGCCCGGCAGTGAGCTCCTCACCCCGAAAGTGTAGCGACTAGAGGCTCATTCACCCCCTGCTGCCCACCGGAATCATAATATTGCCACCTAAAAATCTCCACCCAGCATACTTGCGTCTGATGCCTTGAAACCACAGAATGAAGGTCACAGAATAGAAAGAAAAAGGCGCTGTTAGATATCTGCTGCCCCTCACCCTCCGATTAAACTAACTGCATTCTGCCATACCGTTCACAACTAGACGACCTCCACCTGTCCACCTTTTTGATTAATTTGTTGCTCGAATGTGCAGCGACCCTGCTTCCACACCTGAGTAAAGTCAGACCTAACAACCATTCTCCTTTGTCCCCTGGAGTTACTAAGGGTGGCAAACCAATTGATGTGGGTGCTGTAGTACTACAAACGCCATCCCGGGAAACATGTTTGTTTTGCACCCTATTTTGTCTTCTATTTCCAATATCCCTTAGTAAGCATACCCTCCTTGCATATATCAAAAACGTATTCACAGCTCCCCTTTTTACAACGTCCACCTATGAAACGCAGCAAATAAATTAAGTCAAGACATTACCTTCCTCTTCAGCCTATTCGCACTCTTGTTTTCATCAGCCCATTTGAATTTTGGCCTTACTCTTGATGCTTAGGCGTCCTCCTGAACTTAGCCGTCCTCCTGAACTTAGCCGTCCTCCTAAACTTAGCCATCCTCCTGTACTTAGCCGTCCACCAGAACTTAGCCATACTCCAGAACTTAGCCGACTCGGCCTACCAAGTACCCAATTTGCTGCGTCCGTTGCGCTTTACAGCCCACAGTGACACCACTTTAAAAACCGGGGCACTGCATCCCGCATCTGCCCCCCCCCAAGGGTACCTGCATACCCGCAGGCCCTCCAAATATTCTACTCCAGTCCACCAGTTTTAGTTTAGAGCAGTAGAGTCCAGGACCACCAGCAGGACAGTCCCCTCTACGCCTACCTTCTGTACTTGTGGAAAACCACCCCTTCATGGGGTCAACAAATTGCTGAAAAACACCATTGTTTGGCATCTTGCTTGCCCCCAAGAAAACTGCAACAGCCCCCCCAACCTTCTACTCCAGTCCATCCGTGTTGGGTATGGGCAATAGAGTGCAAAACTAACCCCTCATGGGGTTCAATCCGTAGCTGAAAACACACTTGTTGGGCATCTCCCTTGCCCTTAAGAAACTGACGCAGCTTCCCCCCCAATATTCTACCCCACTGCATCCACATTGGGTTTGGGTAGTAGAGTGCAGGACCACCGGTATGATGGCCTATCCCCGCCTACCTTCTGTACACGTGGTAACTACCCCCTCATGGGGTCCCTTCAGTAGCTGTAAACACCCTTGCTGGGCATCCCCCTTGCCCCATAGAAACTGAAGAAGCCCCCCCCCTCAACATAATATTCTACTCCCGTCCGTCCATGCTGGGGTAGGGCTATATAGTACATCTGGCCACTGTCCCCTCCTAGATGTTGAACCCCCAGTGGTGGGCATTCCCCCTGCCCCTAAGAAACGGAAGCGTACCCATCGTGGCTGGCATCCGCCATGCCTTTCAGTTCCTTGTCTGTTGCGACCACCTCCTTGGTGTGACCCACCACTTTGAAGTGGCTTGGTATTTGTTCCTTTACTTACCACCAAAACAGTGCCCCTCTATGCAGGACAGTGGGAGAGCCTCACCCTAAGGAGATAAATCCCAAACGCGGCCAGTGGGAGAACCTTACAAAGAGACAGAAGATACAGCCCAAACGCTGCCCCTATACCCTTCCGATAGACAATGCTGTGACACAGCTCTTAACTTTCCTAATTTTATGCATGACTGGATGAAATTCCTCCCACCATAGATAGGCTTGGTCTTTACTGCATAGTCTTTTAACTACACCTACCTTCAAACGCCCTCTATAATTGTTAATGGAACGTAAACACTTAACCAGTGTTTCTAGATACCGTAAACCCACCAACGTGGTAGTAACCAATTAGGCTTGCCAAAATACATTCCAGCCACTTATTTGTAGTATATTACCTTACATTAATGGCCCTTCGCCATCAGGCTCCCCAGAGATGTACTCTTATGCTTGTTGAGTCAACAGGCCACAGCCGACGACTTGAACTGTTTTTACTGAGGTAAACACCAGTTCTGTACCCCGAAGGCACCACATATAGGGCTGTGCTTAGCACCTTGCTCTCCCTTGGGTCCCGTACCAGATATGCCCTCCAAGTTTCTCATGACACCCTCCGGCAACTCAGACAGCGCATCCCATCCCATGGCCTAGTCAATAGGACAACAAGCATAAACCCATAGCTTCCTTCCTTTCAAAATTGCCCATGCTATTATGCAACTCCTATTACCAGTTCCTTCAGACCCCGTTTTCCTCCCAATGGCCACGCCCTAATATAGGGCCCATGGATTCCTTCCCACATGCTATGCCCCTTAAATATGGTAACTTACTATGCCGCTACGTTTACCCATCAAGGGTCCCTCAGACCACGTTTACCCCACCGTAGCCAGAGCCCAACCCCTGGACCTATGTGTTTCCCCCGCCTGCGACTAAGCCCCTCATTTGGTACTTGAAACCCCCTGCCCCTTCGCGGTTTGTGACAAAATGGGACAGCTTACTTGTGGCATGGGGCATAGAAAGGGCACACGAGGGCTGAATCCTCATCTGTCTATCCCAGGTCAGTATTCTCCCCCAGAGGGGAAAGCTGTGCTTAAAGTTTTCGCAACTTGGGAGGGTTTTAGAGCATTGGCAGGCTTTGCGCCCTTGTCTTGGGATTGCCCATGCTACCAGGTGCCCGCAACTTATTGAGCTAAAGCTCCTTGGTGCTCAGCAACTAACATCCGAACAGCCCCTTCCAATTTAGCTCGCCTTACTCATGCTGAGCGCTTGTCATGCGCTCAGGTCGCAAATAAAGTACCAGCTCTGTGGTGGCCTTCTGCATGCCCTCGCCGTCACTGACCACTCCCCTTCCACGTGACTTGGTCCATCCTCCTGCAGCCGCCATCTTAGTGAGGTGCACCTCCTGTTTGACCCAGATATAAAACAAGCTGCGCCGTGTCTTGGTCCCTTGACGTCACTGACCACTCCCCTTCCACGTGACTTGGTCCATCTTCCTGCAGACGCCATCTTAGTGAGGTGCACCTCCCGTTTGACCCAGATATAAAACAAGAAGAAAATTGAGATATTAATGTTTGGTGCACTTCCGCTAGCCTTGTACGCATCAACATTTTACCTTTATGTTAACGGCGTTACTGCAATCATACCTATCCTTTATTTATTTATTTTGTTCATTTCTTTTTTTTTTTATTATTATTATTTTTTATTTTATTAGCCACCCCTGCTTAAATCAAGTCAGAATTCAAAGGAAAGAGGGAGTAAGCGTTACAGGGTGTAGACACATACTGCAGGCCCCCTCCCCCCGATCTCCCGTGCAAACGATCCGCTTGCCAAGGATCACTCCACCCCAGTGAACACTCTATGCCTCTATCCCCCACAACCAAATACTCCGACATCACTGTTACTGAACGAAATCCTCCATGTCACATTATTAACATTAATGCACTCATGTTCCAGATTGTTATTTTCGACAGTCTTCCAGATCATATTATTAAAATTAATACACTCATGCTCCAGATTGTTATTTTCGACAACATATCATTTAAAATAAAGTGCTGACTACTAGAATAAACTAATCAGCGTGCCATTCCTCAGCACATATACATAAAGTAGATCGACCTCCTCCAGATCATATTATTAAATTAATACACTCATGCTCCATATTGTTATTTTCGACAACATATCATTTAAAATAAAGTGCTGACTACTAGAATAAACGAATCAGCGTGCCATTCCTTAGCACATATACATAAAGTAGATCGACCTACAGCAAAAGCAGGGAGCATGTATCGCAAAACAGCGTTATACAGTATCAAATTGGCTGTTCTTTTAAACATAAACAGGAATCCTTCTTACATACACCTGAAGCTGAAAAGATAAATGCCTGTGACACCTAAATTACAGCGGAGCTTAACCAGCATATAAGTGCCATCGCGGAGCAGCATTTTCAAAACAACATATGATGTAAAGCATCTAACTGATATGTGTCCGTAATTTGTCCTCCTCTGTATTAATGTTGACATCTTACTTTTAGCAGTAAAGTTAAGAAGTGGAGGAGCTAAAGTGCCGTAAACAGTCAGATTCATGCTTAAATAGTGTCTAAACATCATCTGTGTTCTGCCCAAATTTTAGGCATCTTTCTTGCCTACCAATGCTAAGAAGCTAAGAATTAACTCTCAATGTGATATGTCGGTTTTAGCATTCATTTGCTGAAATACCTGCCTGCAACTGTGTGGGACCCCTTAATGAACTCCAGGGAAGCGGACATACTCCCAAACATGTAGAGCCTCAAAGCGCGCCAAAACTCGCCCCCGGTTCCCCGCCTCCCACTCGGCCATCTCGACAATCCTGCGCTTGTTTGCGCACCAAGAGCTTCATCCCCCGCTGCTTTCTGGTCCTTCCCTGTATGCCTAGTTTGCCTCTCAGCTTTATCACAGCCGTGTTACCTAAGCGTGCTACTCTTTCATCACCGCTGCTATCAAATGCCAATAAATTCACCAACCTCCACGCTCTACCAGGGAGCCTTTAACGGACCCTCATTTATCTCTATAGCTAATCGAAAATTAATCCATGCTACCAGGAAGCCTTTAACGGACATTCCATCTTTATATCTAATTCTAAAATAATCAATGAAGGTCGGACCCTGGCCTCGAACACCATACACATTCAGAGATATTGCCTGTTCTTAACCGGTGAGCTACACCGAGTACGACTTTCAAGCAGCGCGACTTCGCGCTTTTAAAATGATCACGCTGTACACGAAGCCTTTCATAAACCTTCCTTGTTATTAAAATGAATTGCTAAAAGCGACTGCCCAAACGGCACTAAAATACCCACCTTGCCAGACCCGATCCTCCTTTGCTACGCTGTGAGGCCCCCTCACCCCGGTGCCCGCCACAACTTGCAAACTTTGCTTCTGGCTGTGACCTGCTGGGCGCCCGAGGCAAGAGGACAAAGAGGGCTTCTCCCTCGTGTTCTGTGCTCTTATCCTTTCCCCTGGAGGGGCCGCCTGCGCACCTAGGTGACGCGCTAAGTGCCTGCCCTACCTCCTCAAATTTCCTGTCCGCCCCTCCCACTCCCCCATCCAGATGTGCACTGGTCCAGCCTCTCTCTCTTGCCTCTCACCCGAAATGCCACTGAAGGCCACCCTCCCCTAGGCGCGGGGGGGGCCTCTCAGTTCCTTTGACTGATGCCTTCTTTTACTTCACACTAATAATAATGCGTTGGTGCCTTAAAGCCCCAAAAGAAGAACAAAATAATTTTCTGTTGCAAATGGGGGCACACTGGGAGGCCTTTTGACCCATTTGCCCCTGAATGATTTTATAAGTGATTTGTATGAACATGTAGGGAAATATGATGCCGATTTTGGAAAAGGGGGGTGGTGATGGACAGAGTTTCTGAATGATGCAGAATACTCTTACCAAGTCAATAGATCATGGTTTTAATCCATCACCGTTTTTTAGCTCACTGCACCATCCCAGCTCAGAACCTGGCTATATGCAAATTAGTCTGTTCCTGTCCCAGTGCATGATGGGAACAGGGCAAACCAAACTACCAAGCCAATTCTTATACTGGGAAGGAAACAAGCTTCCGGGGACCGGTTTCTGGCATCACAGCCTTCTTCGGCCCGGCTTGCTTGAATCCTGATGGTGCAATGAGCAAGGGACTCACGTCTGAGTATACCCTCCCACACATAGTGTGGATAAAACCGATTTTGGAAAAGGGGGGTGGTGATGGACAGAGTTTCTGAATGATGCAGAATACTCTTACCAAGTCAATAGATCATGGTTTTAATCCATCACCGTTTTTTAGCTCACTGCACCATCCCAGCTCAGAACCTGGCTATATGCAAATTAGTCTGTTCCTGTCCCAGTGCATGATGGGAACAGGGCAAACCAAACTACCAAGCCAATTCTTATACTGGGAAGGAAACAAGCTTCCGGGGACCGGTTTCTGGCATCACAGCCTTCTTCGGCCCGGCTTGCTTGAATCCTGATGGTGCAATGAGCAAGGGACTCACGTCTGAGTATACCCTCCCACACATAGTGTGGATAAAACCGATTTTGGAAAAGGGGGGTGGTGATGGACAGAGTTTCTGAATGATGCAAAATACTCTTACCAAGTCAATAGATCATGGTTTTAATCCATCACCGTTTTTTAGCTCACTGCACCATCCCAGCTCAGAACCTGGCTATATGCAAATTAGTCTGTTCCTGTCCCAGTGCATGATGGGAACAGGGCAAACCAAACTACCAAGCCAATTCTTATACTGGGAAGGAAACAAGCTCCCGGGGACCGGTTTCTGGCATCACAGCCTTCTTCGGCCCGGCTTGCTTGAATCCTGATGGTGCAATGAGCAAGGGACTCACGTCTGAGTATACCCTCCCACACATAGTGTGGATAAAACCGATTTTGGAAAAGGGGGGTGGTGATGGACAGAGTTTCTGAATGATGCAGAATACTCTTACCAAGTCAATAGATCATGGTTTTAATCCATCACCGTTTTTTAGCTCACTGCACCATCCCCGCTCAGAACCTGGCTATATGCAAATTAGTCTGTTCCTGTCCCAGTGCATGATGGGAACAGGGCAAACCAAACTACCAAGCCAATTCTTATACTGGGAAGGAAACAAGCTTCCGGGGACCGGTTTCTGGCATCACAGCCGACAGCCCTGTTATCATACATGCACCTTTACATTGATTATGATATGTGGGTAAACATCATGTTCATCCACAAAGAGAATGTCCAACACACATTCTTAGCAGCATTTTAGATCTATTGCAAACCTAATACTTTTGAGGTAATTTTACAAAATGCAAAATATGAGGATGCTAGGTACCATCTGCAAAGATATTTTGCTTAAACTACAACACAACAGAGATGACAGAGGAATGCAATTACCTGAGATCTAAATTCTGTCAGAAAGGGCTCTTTAAAAGCCTTGTAATGAAATGTACAGCTATCTTGAATAATTTTGAACAGTCATGATACCCAGATTCATTCACTGGATCCTATAAATTCATCAATTAGATTCGTAACACCAATTAATGGGGGGCGTCATCTCAAACTTCACAATTACTAAGACTGAATTTCACTCAGATGCTTTTGAGCTGTCTCGATGTCGTTAACAAACGTAAATGTTCCCTTGAACATAATTTTCAACCTAGCTTGACCCCTGCAGCTTGAAATGAAGAGATCATCTGTGCAAACTCCTTCCTTTTCTTAGAGGACTCAAACAGCATGTTGGGAAAGACCTGAACATTTAACCCAACTCTAATTTCTTTCTAGGAAAAAGGCATTTGATGGGCAAAGGTTATTATCAGATCCAGTGGCGGCTCCTCCGTCGCACCCCTCACCAGCCTCAAAATTTGTAAAATGAGACAAAATAAAATGGGTTTATTATAATTATATTTTTCAGGTTCTAAGGGCTCATGAGGCTTGGGGGAATCGAGGGGGCAGTGATGAGAGGGAGGGATGGCACTGCTATCAGTATGCATGTCGGTTTGGGGGGCTGTCTCAGGATGGCCAAACTAATGTGCACCCTGAGCTATCTCCAACTCCGGGTTGGAGACAGCAAGCACAGGCTCCCAGTCTCTCTGGGAGCACAACATCACAGTGCTCAGGCCAATCCTGACACTGCTTTTAAGCATGAGAATAGTGCCAAGATTGCCTCCAGGGGATCCTGGGAGCCTGTGTGTTGCAACGAGGACACGGAGCAGAAGAGCATCAGGAGGCAGGTAAGTTCCATATTCCCTATTTTTAATTTTTTTTTCTTTGTTGTCCATTTCCCCCCACCTCCCTGTCGCTGTCCCCCCACATAGTCCCGCCCCGCCACTCTGCCTGCAGACCAGCTGTTACTGGTCAGATCATCTGTAAAACCTTGCTATATATGAGTACAAATTAAATTATCAATAGATTCAAAAGCAGCAGCTGCCTTTCCCTCCTCTCTCTCTGGTATTTCCACAGATCTAACATTAGTCCTTCTTGCTTGGTTTTCATGATCCTCCAGCTGCTGTTTCACAGAGCAAAGCTATTTGTTGAGAATTGAGTTGGTTTTCAGCAGCTTACTTTGAGCATCTTTAAGATCCAAAATCCTTTTTGACACTGCCTCAGTTTATCAGGCTGACTTTGCAATTTGAAAAGGTTGAAATTGTGTTTTGAATTCACATTGTTAATTATGGCATTACATAACAGAATAGTGAGCAAACAGTATGTGAATCTGCTATTTAGTAGACTGTACATTAATTTAATGGGGGAAGTGACCCCAACTAGTTGGGGCCTCAGGAAGGTGCAAGCAGCACATCAGAAGCTGGAGGGTAGGGGTTCCATAACTGGGTGTTTTAGAGTAATGGTGGGATGGCAGGGTCTTGCTTGGGATGGGTTATTTTTGGGTTAGAGTTTTGGGGCTGGGGCTAGGGCTGGGAAGGAGGACTAGCCTTACAGCTCTGGAGTGGGACTGTGGCAAGAATGCTGGGGAGAGAAAAGGGTTTCTTGCAGGAGTTGATCAAAGCAACTGAACCAAGTTATCAGTGTCGACAGTGAGGAAGTAGCGAGGAGTTTTAGGCTCAGTAAGAGATTATGTAAGGTCTGAAATCTGATCTGAGTTACAGGATTGCTTCAGTAAATGTTAACAGGCTAAATATCCCACGTAGTGTAGGGCAGTTATCTATAAGCTCATTGAGCGAAACACAATTCTTGTTGTACTGCAGACGACTCATAATAAAAAATCCAAGATATTATCAGTAAACTAGAGCCCATTCCAATTTATGGGATTTTCCTCAGCATCTGCCTTTCAGAATTGTTGCAGTTCTTGCCAGTAGGACGTTTTTGGGTAGGGTAGGGCAGTGGGTTTCAAGTCGATAGGCAGTCGCAGATTCAAATCAATAGGGAGAAGTGCTCCCTGGGTTAATAGTACAGCCCAACCTTAAATGACCTTCAGCCACTATATGATTTTTCTCTCCAGTTGATGAGCTTCCAAAATATTATTTGGTGGGGATTTAAATTTTGCTCAAAAGATATAAGTAGATATAAGTAGGTGGACGACCCCCAACGCAAACCTAAAGTTGCTAGGGAGATGCAGAGGTTTAAGGAAGAACATAGCCTATTAGATCTTTGGCAGGTTATTTATCAGTCGTGTAAGCGAGATACTTTTATTTCCCATTTCTGTTCCACCTCTAGAATATATTATTTTCTTACTTCTAAAGTCCTTTTGATTATTTTTTCCTCAATAATCTCAAATTCTTTATAAGATCAAGCTGCTGTTAGTCTAGAGGTGATCTTTTCAGAGAAACTGGACTTGCCCCACTATTGGCCTTTAAATAGTGCCTTTTTAATGGAAGAGTCCTTCGTTAAACAAAAGAAGGCCTGGGCAAGTTTATTTTTTTAGGAGAATAAGCACTCTTCCTCTATTGAAAATGTATGGGAAGCATTTAAACAACTCTGCAGGGGGGATTTATGCTTACCAGGCCAATTTTCATAAATTAAGAAATATACAATTCAGGGAATTGTCAGAGGCCTTTTCCTTGACAGAGCTCAAGTTTACACAATGAGGTTAATCCCTAACATCTTAAGGAAAGATAGTTAATGGAGGGTAAGCTACAACATTTTTGCTTGAGAAGCAAATAATGAACAGCGGAACATTTGGTCAGAAAGAATATGAGGGGGCAGAAGTAAGTGGGAAGTTAATGGCCTGGCAGGCTAGATCACGGCAAGTAAAAAAATGCCATTTATAAACTTTGCGAACCTTCATCTGGTATTTTGCGGTTCGAAAGTTTCAACTCTGCGTCCATCATTTAATTTTGTGATGTTCCCAAAACAGCTCAAAGGGTCAATAGCGTCAATTTAAAAGGGTTCATCTGCCCTAATAAATCTTAGTAGCAAGGTTTTGAATCCCTTTTTCCACTCCCTTTTGCCCTGTTTACAAAACTATTGGCATGTTTCCTGCAACAAAATTCCGGGGCGAAATCTGCAGTCCCCTGTGTCTAAACTTAAATTATACGCAGATGATTTGGTGATATATTTGGCTCCTGAGAAGTCAGTGTTTCAAGAGTTATTGGTCATTTTTAATAAATTTTCCAGGCTAACGGGTAAATACTTTTAAACAGAGATTCTTCTTTTTAATAAAAATGAAGGCACTTATCCCCAATCTTTGCAGACATCTTATCAGCCAAAGCCGGGTGTCTTGGTATTAAGTTATCTGTGAGATATGAGGATTTATATGAACTAAATTACTATGTCCTGATTGTTAAGATTAACAAAATTGGATAGAAGACCCAACACAACAAGGGAACAAAGCATCATTTTGAACAGTAAATATAGGATTTAACCATGGTAAGTACAAAACCATAAACACATACAACATTCAATCTGACACCAGCAGAATAGAATCACGCTTGTTTTGTGTACATACAAACTTAGTATAGAAAAACACTAGGTCAAAGTGCGGTATTTTCAAAGCCCTTCCATTATTTTTTTCATGATGCTTAAAATGCACATCATCTGGAACTGTGAAAAGGTTTTTTTAAAAACACTTTACAGCGTTAAAAACAATTCCTGCGTCTAGGAAGTATTATGTTAAACACCCTTTCTTTCTACAATACGATGCAAAATTAATTAGAACAAACCACAAAAACAAATACAACATGGGCAGTTTATTACTTGGAAGACTCTTGCTGCTGCATGGACGCCAATACACCAGTTGAATTCAATGGAACACTAGCTTCTCTTATTGACTGGTTTTAAATGATCTGTTCTTTGTGGGAGAAGTTATATGTTGTCTTCAAGAAGGTGGTAAAAATCATAAGACCCACTGAAATGCGTCAACGAGATCCAAAAAACGACTGGATCTGTAAATATATTTGATATGATGACTGATGATTTTTAGATCAAGTATCATGTATAATGTTGATACATCGCAATAACATGTAATAGACCATTGGTGTCTTTTTATGATTCTTCCTGTGTTGTATTTGTTTTTTATGCTTTGCACTAATTCATTTTATGCCATATTGTAAAAAGAAAGAATGTTTTGGAACATAATGCTTCCTAGATGTAGGATTGTTTCTAACTTCTGACTTCCGGGTCGGGGACGCCGGTTACTACGAGGGTGATTCTACCAAGAATTTGGAAACCACACGTACCCATGTGGTGTTTTGGGACGAAATTTTGTCGAAATATATGAGTTGGACCATTATACAATTACTGTTTGGATGGCACTAACGTGCTGAATTCTGGCGTCCTCTATATACATGGCGATTTGAAACTTAAGGCATCAATTTGTCATCTCCGTCTACTAATAGATTACCCTGCCGGGTTGGAATTATCACCGGATGTGGGCCTTAAAAGATAAAGATTCAGCCATTGAGCCCTGAAGAGTTATAGTGTCCTTGATTGTATAGACCTATAACGAAACACGTGTCGGCTGGCTGTCAATTTCCATTGGTGTGACCATCTAAATAAAAGGAGTGACACATCAAAACTTAAAGAATCAACGTTGGATTTTTGTCTTCGTGAATTTGATATATTAGTATTTAACTTGTTGATACTTAAATCTGTGTGCGCGGGAATTAGTTGCTGTTTCTAATGTTGTAAAGGGTTTTAAAAAAGGTTTTCACTGTTCCAGATAATGCGTATTTTAAACATATGATTGTTAATAAAATAGTGGAAGAGCTTTGAAAATGCCCCAATTTTACCTAGTGTTTTTCTATACTGTAGTGATACTGAAGTTTGCATTTATACACCAAAAGTGTGATTGGATTCTGCTGGCTCAGATTGAATGCTGTATGTATTTATGGTTTTGTACTTCCCAAGGGGAAATCCTATTTTTTACTGATTGTTAGGATTCACAATATGATGCTTTGGTGGGGAAGGATACCGGTCTTGATAATCGGACAAGTGGCACTAGTTAAAATGAATATCTTACCTATGGTAACTTTTTTTTCTTTTCTTTAATTCCTTCTGTATTGTATAATAAGTTCTTTCAGAGATTTAATGATTTGATCAGCACATTTATCTGGAATAAGTGTAATTTGAGAATAAATATTAAGAAGCTGTTGTTGCCAGCTCAGGAAGGAGGTTTATTGTAACCCTGGGCGAAGAACTACGCTCCGTTCGCGGAGCTTGCGGAGTTTTGGCAACTCCGCGTTCTACGGAGAACGCGAAGCTGTCGATTACTCCGCGATCCGGTGCGTAGCGTAGTTCTCGCGCGCTGAATAACATTATCGCGTGCGCCGGGGGTAAGTTCGCGCGATATTTGACGCGATCACGCACTTTGGAAATAAGGGAACGCAAGCGGGCGGGACAAACCTCTTGAGTAACTTAGCGCGCTAGCTATCTCGAGCATGCAGGCAGCGCCCCGAACACGCGCACCGCGCCCCCGAAGACGAAAAACGGCGCGCGAACGGGTCTAGCAAGCTACTACGCATGTCCGCGGAGCTACGCGAAGGTCGCGGAGTGCAACTGCGTCTTCGCGTAGCTCCGCGGAGTGCGGCTCCGCGAACTACGCCTCCCTAACTGGAGACTGTGATATTTTGCTGCTCATTTAATAATTGGTGATAGGTACCGTGACTTTGATAAATGTCGTTGTTTTCATAATTCCTGTCTCAGGGTCATGTGCGATGTAGTCCACTTACGCATGGACTCGACCTGTCCCCAGATGAAGAACCCAAAAAAGATAAAATACCTGTTTATCCTTTAAAGTTAAACAGAAACAACTTTTCCAATGGTAACGGATTCCTAATATCCAAGCAGAAACTTCTATCAAGAGTGTATGTTCTGATGATTTGGGAAAAGTGGCTGATAGATGGGAGAAGTGTAACCTAGGCAAAGTTGGTGATTGGCTGAGAAATGAAGTATTGATCCATTGGGAGGCAGTGCAGCCTATTTTCCCGCAGCTTGGGGAAAAAAATGGCATACATTCAAACTTCTTCTGTATTGCAGGATTACCAACCACAGCAAATTAAGTTTGAGTGCTATTTCAATCCACCAGAGAAAATAGTGCTTTTTGGTAGGATTTGTTCCAAGCTATTCAGAGTTAGTGAAAGAAAACAAGATTAACTAACCCGAGAACAGTGGATGAAGGCTTCATATCTCAGCTACAAAGCATATCGGCGTCCAAATTTCCAGAAGATACTATGCTCAATGGATGGTGTACTATACTCCTTCACTATACTCCTTCACTGTTTCGTAAATGGAATCTAAATATGTCAGAGCAATGTCCCAGATGCAGAATCTGGTAGTTGGATTCATATTATCTGTGAATGTGAAAGCGCCAAGGCATTTTGGGAAGGGGATCTGAGGTGTATGTGGGTCTACTTTGGAATGGAGTATACAGTGGATTTTAATGCAATTTTGCTGGGCTGTTCTAAGCAGTTAGGAATTCAACCGGCTCTGAGACCCAGTTGGTGGTTTATTGCAATGCTATTGGTATGATCTATAAAAGCCCCACTATGGAAATTGCATGACCCACCTAAACTGCAATCCTGGGATGACAAAGTAAAAAATGTATATGCCAAAGAGTGGTTTGTGTTCAAAGTGTAAAAGAAGGGTCAGTGAGATCTGGAAGTGCGTTGAGGTGTTTATTATTTATTAAAATATTGTTTTATTGAGTTAAGGTATTCTGGAAGTTAGTATCTTATGTTCCCAAGAGGTTAAGGAATGGCAGATTCGGGGGAGCTGACTTTGTTCTCCATGTCTGGGAATTGTGGGGTTCCTAACTGCTGCTCTGCAACTTTTTTTATTTAGCGAATTTTGTGTTTTTCAGCTATCCCACCAATTGTGCAATCCTTGGCAGACTTTTTTGAGGACAAGCCAAAGCCATGTAAAAGAAATTTAGTTCTAGTCAGAACTAGACTAACCTAACCTTCATAAGTCTGCCACCCGAGAGTGTGATCCAGAACCTATATAGGTTCCAAACTTGTACCTGGGACCAAATTCTGGAGTTACTGCTTAATACCGAATCAAGTTCACCTTCAGACCTTTCTCCCCATAGAGTCTCTGCTAGACATGCTACCATGATAGCCCCTTCCATTCTTTTGCTTTTCAGTCTCTCCCTGGAATCTTCGAAAATTCCACTTCTGTGGAAGGCTGCTCTGGTCTCCCCTATAATGAAAAAAACGAATGCCCATCCTACCAGTCTGTTCAACTACCACCCCATGTCACTTCTACCTTTGCTGGTATGTTTCAGAAGACATAGCCAAGTGATGACATCAATCGGATCCCAAGCTAATGTGGGCCTAGTGGCCTTTATTCTCGTGAATTCTTTATCATACTCTTTCCAGGCCACGCCACTATACTCATCGTTAGTATTCTATTCTGAAAGCACCCGAGTTGGGGGCCCAAATTAGTAAAACGCTCAGCCATAATAGCCTAGAAAATGTAAGCACTTTTCACCCAGTTCACAATCATTTCCTCCACCCTCCTTTTATATGGCCAATGGCCACAGTCCCTAGAGTGAGAGCATTTCTTGTAGCGCTTGCCTCCTCCTTTTCAGACCTATCCACAAGCAACTGAAACATGTCCACATACATCCCATTCCAAATCTTTTTCTGCATGTCCTTTCGGACATGCCGGCCCAGCTGGTCATGCTCAGAACATTCGTCCCCCAGACCAAGAGCTGGCAATAATGTTCCTGTACCTTAAATCGCTGGGTCCTGAGTAGGGGGAGCCATCACTATCGCCACTGTGACCACCACAGGCGCGCTGCCCAACAGCGGAGTGCCTGGAGCCGAACTTCCCTGTACGGCCGGCAGAGGAGCCCCACTAACTCCTGCTACCGAGACAATCCCCCAACTGTCCATCCTGACTCCCAGATGGAGCTATACGCCCTTGGACCACAGAAGTTACTGGTGGCTCCCCGACTAACCCCCAATACTGGAGCAGTGCTCCCATGCACTCCTTTCCAAATCATCACCATCTGCCACACCAGCAAGGGCACCCTCCCAAAAAAAGAGGATGAATAACATTCCAAACTTGGAGAATCTAGGCAAACACCGGCTAAATTAGCCACCAAGTCAGACTGATCTGGGCCCCGAGTTGCCATGCAACTGTTAACATTCTGAACAATACTCCCACCTGCCACAAACAGCACTACGGTGAGACACTACTTGACCAGATTTACTGCCACCAGGGTCTGGGCAGCTGACACCACCACTGCTGGGACAGAGTCCCGAGCCCCTGCAAAACCATGGTGAACTCCTGATGGTATCTGCGGGTCCCCACTTGAGGCCCTGCCAATTCTTTCCGAGTCCCCTATCCCTTGGCCCTCGCCTGAACCCGAGAAAATGCTGTTCTAGGAGCTACTCTTGGTCTTCTAGGCCTCTCTGCCAGTGCTGCAGGCATGCTATTCTGCTCTGCATGCGTCTGTGACCTCAACACAGCCAATACATCATCCATTGTGTCTATGCTAGGTGCTAGGGCCTCCAAATCCACCTCAATCTGTACACACTTGGAACCTTTACTCGCACCACCAGGAATCCTCAGAATGACAAGACGTTCCTAAGCCACGGTTAATTAGCGTACTAAATCACACACAAACAAACCACTTAGTGTAACACATTGTGTCTCTAGAACAGACCAAATGCTCATGCAGCTAAAATGCCCCTGTGAAATAAAGCAGAGCACTCCTCACTCACCCCTCCTGGATGGTTATACAGCCCTAATAATGCCACAAGCTACAACAGAGAACATTGCAAATTAATTACATGGCACAAAATACCTGCTCTGGAAGAGCCAAATAGCCCAAGGAAATTTACCAATCCCCAACAACCACAAAAATGGCCCACCAGAAGCATGACCCCAGAAGCACTACAAGTGCTATGGAGCCACGCCCCTGGCCCAGCCAATAGCTCCCCACCTCTCTGTGGGGTAGCAGCGTGATCCTCCAGGTCTGGCTATGGCGAACCGCCATATGCGTGCCTTCCCAGGGTTGGGGGAGCCTTTTCCATATGCCTAATCTACACACACTGGTATATTATTGTGTAGTCCTTGCCTGCGTTCAGATGCAGATTCAGTATATCACACGTGCCCTAATGCAATTTTGACCACAATCATCCTAATACCAATGAGACTAAAATACTGTCTCTGCTCAATCATCATGAAATGGCACCAAACCCATCACTCGACCTGGTTCGAGCGCAGCAAATAAATAAATCAAATGTTATAAGTAAATCAACAGACTCTATGGAACTAAGTTATCCCTGCAAATAGACACATTTCAGTTATTTCCTGCTCAGTTTCAGCAATTGCTTGTTAAGCCACCTAGGACATTTCTATAATTTACTGCAGTTCAACAGTAACATACATTTGCGGTTGAGCAGTGGTGCAATGTAAAATAATGTCCCAGTCTGCAAAATGTGAAGAGGGGTCCCTGAGTCTCCAATATCTCACGGACATTCATTGGTTGTGGACAGAATGGGACCCCTGAAAGGTCGGGGGCTACCCTGCATCGTGTCATTGATGTGCATGAAGCATTTGATTTTAGGCCCTATACAGATACACTCAGCAAAGAGGGTTGAGGACAGCATCCTGGAGCACTGGCTGTAGAGTCAGGTGGCCTTATAACCACCTTATGCCAGCTTCGACCATTGCTCCAGAGGGAAGGGTGCTCTCACAGCCACAGTCTATAAACTACGGTTATGCACTCCCCTTATACACAGTGGACTTTGAGTTCTTTCTTCCCCAGCTCCAGCATGTGACTGCATGGACATAATTCATTTCTTCAAGTTGGGGCAACTAAGGGAGCACATGATCCAAAATTAACAACGAGTTCCTGACTCACTCACATACTACTCACTGAGTTACTCGCTTCCAACTCACTGATTCATCCACTCACTCACTCTCTCACTTACTGACTCACCCATTCCGCGACTCATTGAGACACTCATCTACTCACCACAAAAGTCAGAGAGTTATCAGAAGGGGTCATAAGCTGAGCGGTGTTCGTACTTTATGATACACCGTTCTTTTGAACATTATACTTCTTTGGACATTGTCGCTGCAGACAAAGGATATCATTTAAACCTTAGTCTCCGGTTGCACTCAAGTGCTTGGAGCTGATTAGGTTTTAACAGAGACTACGTAACTCTTTACACTCATTCAATCACTTAGTTACTCATTCATTTGTTCTTTACATCAAAAGATAACCCCGGGAAGCAATTTAATCTGAAATGTGGGTTATAAACATGCCCTTGAAACAAAATCAAAGTCTATTTTAATGACAAAAAATCATAGTAAAGAAATAAATTGCAGAAGTAGCACACCTTACATCTTCAAGGCAGGAACATTTTCATTTAACCTCACTTATCTTTCACAATTGCTGCTCTGGTGTGGTATTTGCTGATGTAAATAGCATGCTGCAGTGTCTGTTTTAGAGAATTGCAGGAAACATTATGCTAGAAGCATCTTAAAAATCAGACATTATCATCACTAAGCTGTGCTATTGTGGAATTGTATTATGCACACAATGGTCCAGCCCTGAAAGGACTCCCATTGACTACCGCGTGTTCAAAGGCAACTATATAATTTCAACCTTGTCCTCACAAAACACATTTATGATACAAAGGGCTGTACATCATGGCCCACTTTTCTCAAGGCTCATCCCCCCCCCACAGGCTCTTCATTCGCCTCTTGTTGACATTTATATTTTCTGGGAGGGTGTCCTCTTGCTGAACAATGCTGGAATGAAAATGGAGCTGTCCCTGTCACTGCACGTGCATAGGGAGATTGAATAAAAGTATGCGCCTGCTCCATATAGATTCTTAAGTCAGATGAGCTTTGCTTTGCCTTGTTCTGACAGCTATAGAATACAGCTGGCATAGCTTTTGTGTAAGAAACAATATGTGTGTCCTTCAGTATGACCTGTGGTTATCTGTTTAGAAGGTGAGTGTAATGAACAGATAATGTGGGCACAATCTCAGGCAATTTTGCATTTTGTATGTATGATTTTTTTTAATTAATTGACATGCATATTTTATTTTCTTATCTTCATACTCTAAACAGAAAGCCATGCCTAATTTCCAATCATTTACAATAAAAGAAAATTGAAAGATGCATTACCTTGTTGTATCAAATAAAAACCAGGGCCTTCATGTATGAGCAATTGACAGAGAGCAGTGCCGCAAGTCATTTTGGTGTGCTGCCCTAAGCCAACGTGAAAAGCCAGGAATGCACCATATTCAATAAATACTGTGCCACTCTGTCCTTTCCCCTAGCGCACAATTTGCTGCCTAGTGCCAACAAAGGCACTCGTGCACCATGGTGCAAGTGCGCCTCCGTTGCAGGTATGATTGTTTTTGTGCTGTAAGGAGCACCTTCCTGCACAAAAACAATCTCGGGAGGCGTTTCCCTCTTTCTATGTGTGCTCCACACATGAAAGAGGAAAAAACAGGGAGAAATCAAAATATTTCTCCTCGTTACGCCTACTCTGGGGAAGCGGAAGGTTTTGACGCTGCCCCAGGTTTACGTGATTAAGTAAATCTGGGTCAGTGTCAAAAACTATGGGTGTTGTATAGGAAAACCCCCTTGCACCGCCCATGGAATGCCTTCTTGACGCAGAGTAAGGCAAGACAGTGAATTGCGCTGTTTTGTCTTACTCCATAATTATGAGGCATTGCAAAGCCATGCAGAGTCGATTTGCGTCACCTCATAGATATTATTGAGAGGCTTGCACCTACGGAACATCAAAAAAAGTGATGCTCTGGCTGCACATGCCTCTCATAAATAAGCCCACAGATTTCTATTTTTGAACCCATCCATCAAATTTATGATACGCAAAATTAATGCAAAAGCACACAATGCTGGGTTCACCAAATTGTCACATAAAATGGTATAGGATGGAATACAAATTCCAGCACGGGCCAATTTACGAAGGTGGTTTTCAGACTGAAGACAGTTTTAAAAGTGGATTATAGCAGTTCAAAGACAGTGCCATGGGATACAATGGACTTCTTTATTTATTTATTTATTTAAAATATTTTTATTTAATCCATAGTATCATAACATCAATAAATAAATACAGATAGATCAAAGCATAATAACAATTCATTTCATTGAGCTATACCAAAATTATATTTCAACAGTTCATATGAATTGAATTTGATTTTTTTTAATTGAATTGAATTTTGAATTTTTAGCAATTTGTAGAGCGCACATTCACTGGGCAGTTTCTTGGCGCTATGATCAAGCATCGCCCCCATACATAAATACCTAATTTACTTTTTCTTGGCCCTTTAGCAGAATGCAAACTGAACTCCATGTTATATATATATTATAAAACCAGGCACACCACATTTTATAAGATGGTACTTCCGACTGTAGCCATAAAGATGCTAGGCATAACCGTGCTACAGCTGTAGCAATAAAAAGCAGATACATAAATGTATACATCGGCCTACCTTGCTCCAGATCTTCACCAGTCCCAAGTAGCATCATGGAAGCCGAAATTTTAATGATGACACCGGTGACCTTTGTGAAAAACTTCTCAATGTGTTCTATATATGATGCCAGTTTAGCACATGCATAGAAAATATGGAGACTATCAGCATTATCTATACCACACTGAAAGCATTTACCATCGTCTCCCCCCCCCCCATTTCATCATCTTAGCTGGGGTATGGTAGAGATTAAATATTGTTTTATAATACTCCTCTTTGAGATTCGCCAATAAAAAGATTTTCCTGAGCAATCATCTTCTCTAACAACACCGTTGGTTCTCCCAGTTTAAGTGCCCATTTAAGATTGTGTTTATCCAAACATCCGTCCTAGAGACTAAGGGGATTTTATAGAGGATCCCTATCTTTTCCTGGCACCTGACAACTTCTACAAATGTATGGGGTGTCATCAGAGTGGACTGTCTACCCAGAAAATCGCGAATCTGTAAAAATGTAAAGAACTGATTCTTAGGTAAGAGATATTTGTCCGCTAAGTCTGCAAAAGTCGAATATAACCCCCAGTGTCATAGAAATCCCCGATTTGTGTGATGCCCCTACGCCTCCTGCTAGCAGCCACATAGTACCAGAAAATCGACTGCAGAATAGCCGCAACATTGGTAGGTGTAATCTAGGTTAGTCCCTGAATCTACTTTTTTTGGACTGTGCTCCAGGCCTTAAAGACTGCCCCTAAGATTTTAAAGCACGTTTTTCTATAATAGCTCCCATCCAATTTTTTAAACAAATAGCTCTTAACCTCAGCTCGTAATACCATCTGGTAAATTGAGGGAGCCTCAGTAGGGTTACTCACATCTTCTCCTGTAGGCAGTATCCAAATATTACATAAAAGGCACGCATAATAATAATAAAGTGTAAAATCGGGGACCGACCCCCCACCCCTCTCTCTTGGAAGAGTCATAAATGCCAAAGCCCTCCGTGGTTTCCCCGGAGCCACAGAAAGCTAGCACAAATTGCTTGTAAATGTTGCAGTTGACCACATGATCCTTCCAGAGGTACCGATCTAAAGATATATAAAACCTTGGGGAGTACATTCATTTTGAGGACGTTGGCTCTACCTACCAAGAACAGATGTAATCAGTCCCATCTCCCTAATGATTGTTTCACGTTGCCGATGATATTCGTCCAGTTGACCTCGACCAGCTCTATCAAACAATCCCGGATCTTAATTCCCAAATACGTGACCTCCTTGACTACTCTGGAATTGTTAGCCATGATGCGGTTTGTACACAATATCTGAGTTTTGGATGTATTCAGCTTATAACCGGAGACAACTCCAAACTCATAAGCCAGGCATTCAACTTCAGATATAGCCATGACAGGATCTGATGTTGCAATAGCTATATCATCGGCATAAGCAAGGATGCAAAAATGATCTTCCTGAGCATTAAAGGGTTTGCTCTGGGTACTTCTCTACAGCATATTTAAAAATGGGTTAATATATAGGGCAAACAGCAGGGGGGAGCAAGGACACCCCTGCCGTGTGCCTCTGGAAATCTTTATAGGGTATGATACAAGATTCATAGAGAAGATCCTGGCCAAGGGGGATCGATATAATACCAGTATAGCCTGGATAAACCCCTGACCAAACTCCTAGTGCATAACCCCCCAAAGGTAGTCCCAGGCAAAATGATCAAACTCCTTCTCGGCGTCGAGTAAAATCAATCCTAAGTTCCATGACTGAGCCTGCCCGATATCAAATAAAGTCACGATTCTTCTTATATGACTCACTGTCCCCCTGCCCTGGATGAACCCATGTTGTTTCGGGGAAACCAAGGAAGAGATCACTTTAGCCAATCGATTCGCCAAGATTTTGGCATAGATTTTCCCATCACAGTTGGCGAGAGAGATAGAGCGATACAACCCTGGCAGATTTGGTGGTTTTACTTTCTTCCTAAAGATGACGATGTTAGCCTCATCCCACGATTGTGGTTCACCCCCTGTTTGGGCTACTTGGAAAACTGCTAACATATCTGTCTTGACGTCTTGAAAAAAGGCCCTATAAACCTCAGAGGGGATCTTATTTGGGCCCGCTGCCTTGCCTGTCGTCATACTCTTAATCGCCAGCTCTAGCTCCTCTATAGTGATAGGGCTATCCATTATCTCTGCCTCCTCCTGATCTACATGCCCCACTAAATGTTGAAGGCCAAGGTTTCTAAAATACTGCCCGGTTCATTTTCCGTGTACAGATCTTCATAGAAATGATAAAAGATCCGAAGAATCTCTTGGGGATCATATACCATATCACCTAAAGCATTCTTCATGCCAGTTATTCTATGAGTAGCCTCCTTAGACCGTAGACATTGAGCTAAGCAATGCCCTGTAGCCTTCCCATACTCATAACAGTCCTTTTTATATACCAGGTGTTTGGCTGCAATTTCCTTGCTCCAAAATAAATTGATAGTTGCCTTGCATCGGGCCACATTAGTTTGCAAATCAGCAGTATTGTTCTTAAGCAAAATCCCCTGTGCAAGGCCCTCTTCCACAGTTTTAAGTTTGGCATACAGTTCCTGTACTACAACTTTGGCTTTCTTTTGTTGGTAGGCTCCCACCAAGATAGAATGTTGATTTAAAGAACTCCTTAATCCATTTCTTCATATGATCTATAAAGGTGTTAGCCAGGAGAAGTTTCCTATCAAAAGTGAAAGCTCTTGGGGTTATACAAGAGCCCAATGTGGGGATATCTAAAACTACTGGTGCGTGATCAGAGGTAATTCTTGGGAATACTCGTATTTTGTCTTCAGTGAATATTAGAGGAGATACAAAAAATAGTCAAGACATACTAACTTCTGATGGGGGTGGGAGTAAAACGTAAAACCAGGATCGTGTAAACATAAATAATCCCAAACATCGAAGTGATATAGAGCCTTAAAGACGCTGGGTTTCCTTCCTTTATAGTCTTGTATGCTAGATTGGAGTTAAATTAATATTGAAATCCCCACACAGCACTAGAGGGGTAGGCCAGAGTGCGAGTTACATATTTAGTTGTTCCAGAACCATGGCTTCATCGAAGTTGGAACCATAAACAGTACACAACGTAAAGTTTACTTTCCCTATCATGCATTTCAAAATTACCCAATGCCCCATACGATCCGTTAACACTCATCCCGTGGTTTGGACAGCAGGTTTAGCTAAAACCGCCCCCACCTAGTCATTGAAGATTGTTGTGATGCAGCTAATAACACAAAACCCATTTCCGATAGCCTTTTCCGCTTTCCCCAAGGTACATGAGTTTTCGGTATGCAAACCAAATCGGGCTGAATTACCCGGAGTTCTGCGGCAAGCCTTTGACTCTTATTATAATTGTTTAAGCCACAAAAATTTAGAGAGGTAGTCCTGATCTAACCATTACCGAAGTAGGGAGCAAACTATTGCTCAATTCTCTATAAAAAAACATGAAATCTATCAGGCTCAAAAACTTAGTGATACTGTATCTTATTTTTTATATTTTACCCCAGCTAAACCCCCTCCCCTCCTGAAACACCTACATCCCAAAGGCCCCACCCACCCCACCCATCACCCCCTGCTACCACCCTTCCAAGAAGCTTTAGGACCAATGGTCCCTGTGATGACAAGCTCCCACCACCGGGTGATCACCCCTCACCCTATGCACCAGACACAACAACAATAAACGAAACATAATGCGATTAATTTTTTATAAACATAGAATGTGTTATCAATATCCTATTAAACATATAACCACCATCCCGCTTAGGGTGAGATAATACAAGGAGAGAAAGTGAGATAGCAGACCCCTGCTATACAGCTCACAGTCCTTCTAATACAGAGAAGTGAAAGAAAAGAGGAAAAGGAAAGAAAAAAAGGCACATAATTACATCAGCAAAACAACCTAGCTATAGTCCTTACAGCAGATGTATTCTAAGCATGGCCAGGTAGAGGCTATTTTACAAAGATTGTAGGAACTCTTTTGCTAACACCTGTGAGGTAAACATTTGAGTATGATCTTTATATATAACTTTTAATTTTGCTAGGTTTAGTAAGAAGGCTTGACCCCCTTTGGCTTGAAAAGGTGTGATAAGCTAGCGTAGATGCCATCTCCTTTCAACAGTGAGATGACAAAAATCAGGCCTGACAAAGAACTCCAACCTTTTCCCAGTCCTTTTTTTATCAGGACGTGCCAGTGCATACACATCTTCCCAAGCCAAAAAACTGTTGAAAGAAATCAAAATTACTCTGGGTTTGTCAGGGGTTTGACCATTTCTAGAGTGGAGAGCAAATGGGAAGCGATGTGCTCTCTCTACTTCTCTCTGCCAATCCCACTTTTCAACTCAGGGAAGGCTTCTGTGAACAAGTCGATAATGAACTTGCATGGATCCTGTCCTTCCACCCCCCAGGAATTTGCAAAACTCTAAGATTGTTCAGACGGGAGCGATTCTTTAGGTCGGCAAGCTTCCATTGCGTGTCATCTTTTAAAGATCACAGAGACTCAATCATAACCTTTTGTGCTGCCAATTCATCTTCAAGTCATGAAATTCCAGCTTTGGCATCGTTGAATCTGGATGTAAATTCTGTACAGTTCTTAGCAATGCATGGCACTGAATTCTGCAATGTTCAACATGCACCCTGTGCTCTCTGGCTCTCTACGGGAAACAACCTTTACAATGCAGTCATTACATTGCACTACATTTACAACGCAGTCATTACATCGCAACATCCTTTACAACGCATGTCACCACAACGCATCCATTACATTGCATGTCACTCCAACGCATGACACTACATCACAATGCATAGTACCCCTACACTATCCAACACTTACCCTACTGTTGCACCCCCTGGAGTTAGAATAGTAATTTTTACCCCTACACTATCCAACACTTACCTTAAATGCAATGTAATGGTGTGTGTTGTAATGGTATGCGTTGTAAAGGTATAATGCGATATATTGGAATGTGTTGTAAATGTACTTTAAAAAAATTTGTTGAAGTGGCATGCGATGTAAATGTATGCGTTGTAAAGAATGTTGCGATGTAAAAACTGAGTGGTAAAGGCATGCATTGTAAATGTACACGTTGTAACGTCATACATTCGCTCTCTAACCATGTCTCCTCCCTGTGCGTCATGATAGTTTGATAATCAGGGCAAGTGAAATATCTTCGGACGGATTGGCTGGCCTTTCTATAGGGTTTCCGGGTTGCGTCCATTCTCGGTGCCTATATAATTTGAGCAAGAGTAGTCCCACTGCAAAGCGTCACTACCATTGCACCTGTCCGTTAACTTGGTGCTACCTCTAGCTTCCGGTCTTTTACGGACGGTCCGAGGACTACCACCCGATGAATCACCAGTGTCCTCCCGCTGCACGCTACTTCGATCACTACCACCATCACCCTGTGCACCAGTCAAAGCCGAGGAGTTGAGTAATGATTCTAGGTCATCACTTGATGAGTTTGAATGATCTGATAGTGTATAGAAGTGGTTCCCAGATTGTATCTCCTTCAGTTGAGATTTGAGACTTGAGCCATCAGATGTTGCACCCTTGCCAGTTAGCACCTGATTTCCACCATTAAATCAGTTGAAGTGTAGCATGTCTCTGGAGGGTTGGCATTGGGCGCACTATCCGGAGTGGGAGCCTTCCATGAGCTATCCCCCCCGGTTATGTCTTCAACCACTTCAAACACTTCGATCCCTAGAGCTGCTCCAGATATAGATGAGAGTCCTGCATTCGAATTGCCAATGTCACTGGGGGTAATATTTTTTCTCCCCCTCCCTGTTCCATGGAAGAGTCAATAGTTTTCCTGCCCCCCGTTCCTAGAGGAGATGACGCGCCATGGGGGGACTGGATACCTTTCTCTCTGTCTTTGCCAGCGGCAAATAAAAGCGGGATAGTGCCCTTACCCATACTGTCCATTGCCTTTTCTCCTTTTGCTGCGTAGTCATTTTTGGCAGCTTTGCTACTGTTTGCGGCGTTAGCCGAGATCTTGAGACCCCGAGCTCCAGTACCAGTAGTATCCACTTGGGGGCGAGTCCACCCTCTCACGGCCTTGGGAGGCATTGTTAGCCCATCAAAGTCCTCCTCTCTCCGGCCTCCGTAGCGTGGAGGAGCTATAACAACGGCGGCTCCCGGAAAAGCTCCAACAGCGCAGGTGTAGACGGCGTAATCTTGCCAATATCACTTCAGCCACTGCCCAGCATGCCGAGGAATCAGCACTCACAGTAGAAAAGTCAGCAGTTGGCGGCTTAAGTAACTTTCAATTTCCTTCTCCTTACAGTTATGTGTCCATTATAACAGCGGGAGGGTGTAAGCATCCGGTAGCAGCCAGCTCACACGTCCAGTCATGTGGACGCCATCTTGCCTCCAAGGATACAATGGACTCCTAGTGCAGCGGACGGGATATCCGTCATGTTTGTGATAGAATAACCCAGTCTGCCAAAGTCTAAGTCAGGCTCAGTATTACGCTAGAAAGAATAGTCTTAAAACTGTGTCAGTCATCAAGAGCAGTCTTGAAAAAGTCAGTGGGAATACAACATTTAAGCTTTCACGAAGATTTTCACAGGAGTGTTACTGCCGCATGCTTTCCACACTAATGACACACAGGGAGATTACAACTGGGGCTCTTAATATTTTTTTTTTTAATGGGATATAGAACTGCTCTTGGATTTAACACACACCTGTTTCAGAATCATCTGATTTTCCATATGTTCAAATATTTCACCTGGAACCATTCTGCATGTGGATTTTTCACCTCTGGTGGTACTGCATATCATAAAGTTGCTCAGTTGGATCAAAAAAGGTGGCATTCATAATGAAAACTTCACCTAGTTCAGAGCAGGTGGTCAATGTCATCAATTCTAAAACCATGTGCTTAAAAAAATAATGAATTACAAAATCCATATTTTGATACAAAAATGATTGAAAAAAATATTTAGTGAACATAATGTGAATTAAAAAAATATATGTGTAGCTTTACATCATTTACCTAATTAGTAACCTTCCATAGACACACCTGCACACTGGGCTATAAATAGGTCTCTGAATGTTGCTAACCTCACACTTGAAGCCAACACCATGGACGAGGCAGTTGCTCAGAACATCAAGCTCTCTGTTGATCCAGGTTCAACTAATGCTTATAAGCTAACAGGTGGAAGAAGCAGCTAAGTTTCAGCAAACAATTTGACATTGCATGCGAAGACAGGCAACCTAACCAGAACACAAGATAATCTTTTTAATATTACCCCAGCCTACAGCCGGACCATGTGTAGGCTGGATATAGATCCTGTAGTGCATCTGCTGAAAGGGACATGCACTAAAACCTGATAAAGGTATACAGACGGCTATACTATCTTCTATGAAATTAATCTTTGTGTTGCATTTCCTAGCAAAAAGAGGATTCCCGGCACCAGTGAACAGCCGCAGCCTGTGCAGGTAGGAGCGATGGGGGGGGGGGGGGGGGGTCGGGTGGATTCGACAAAAGATGATGAGGGAAATTAAATAAATAATTAATTTTCCCTTTTCGTCGTCTGTCGAAATCCGCCTCCTACCCGGCTCTACCATCCCACCGCTGTTACCTGCACGGGCCACGGCTTCCAGTGGACACTCTACTGCTATGGTTCAACCCAACTTTAGTAACGTTTTCACTCAAATACTAGCATTCATAGTTCATTTGTTGCCACAATACATTCGATTTCCTTAAGATCCACATACAGTGAATAATATGAAATCTAAGTTCTATGCTATTAGCTATCCTAACGTGATGGGTGAATTCGACTGCACCCATGCTTATTAATACACTACAAATGGGTTGTGATTCTGACTTAATAACAACAATCCATCATTCTATGATCCCTAAACATATCTTACTTCTGGGAAAAATTCAGAGCCACCATCAGAGAGGGCATGCTAGTTATTGACTAATTTAATTTGAATTATTTAGGTATTAATAACTGCAAATCACAAAATACATCACCTTGGATCTACAAAGTGTGCCCAGAAAAATGAAATAGGTGACTCAGGATGCCCATTGAGTACATGGTTAATGACTCTCTTGTGTCAACCTTCCACAAATTCCGAAGAATCATGAATATACCAGGAAGGGACATGGAATACTATGGAGCATAACTTTGGCCTTGTAAAGGCACATTTTAGATGTTAACACAAGGAGATGATGGACGGAATGCTGAAACTTTTCAGACACTCACCCCCAGTCACAGATCTGGGTTTAATCCATCATCAGTCTTTAGCTCACTTCGCCACCTCAGTTCAGACCCAGATACATGCAAATCAGTCTTGAACCTGTGCCTCTTGTGAACAGTCTAGCCCGAACTGCCAAGCCAGGTCTTCCCTGAACCGGAAACAAGCATCCTGGGACCGGTTTCGGGCTAACAGCCCTCATCAGCCAGGCTAGCTTGAATCCAGTGGCAAAGTGAGCAAGGGACCCACGTCTGGGCATACCCTGCCAACTGAGGGCGAACAAAGCAAACACAAGGAGATGATGGACAGAGTGCTGAAACTTTTCAGACACTCACCCCCAGTCACAGATCTGGGTTTAGTCCATCATCTTTCTTCAGCTCACTTCCCCACCTCAGTTCAGACCAAGCTACATGCAAATCAGTCTTGACCCTGTGCCTCATGGGAACAGTCCAGCCCGAACTGCCAAGCCAGGTCTTCCCTGAACCAGAAACAAGCATCCTGGGACTGGTTTCGGGCTAACACCCCTCAGCAGACACGCTAGCTTGAATCCAGTGGCAAAGTGAGCAAGGGACCCATGTCTGGGTATTTCCTGCCAACCAAGGGCGAACAAAGCAAACACAGGAAGATGATGGATGGAGTGCTGAAACTTTTCAGACACTCACCCCCAGTCACAGATCTGGGTTTAGTCGATCATCATTCTTTAGCTCACTACCCACCTCAGTTCGGACCCAGCTACATGCAAATCAGTCTTGATCCTGTGCCTCATGGGAATAGTCCAGCCCGAAATGCTAAGCCAGGTCTTCCCTGAACCAGAAACAAGTATCCTGGGACCCATTTCGGGCTAACAGTCCTCATCAGCCAGGCTAGCATGAATCCAGTGGCAAAGTGAGCAAGGGACCCACGTCGGGGCATACCCTGCCAAGTGAGGGCGACCAAAGCAAACACAAGGAGATGATGGACGGAGTGCTGAAAGTTTTCAGACACGCACCCCCCGTCACAGATCTGGGTTTAATCCATCATCATTCTTTAGCTCACTTTGCCACCTCAGTTCAGACCCAGCTACATGCAAATCAGTCTTGACCCTGTGCCTCAAGGGAACAGTCCAGCCGGAACTGCCAAGCCAGGTATTCCTTGAACCGGAGACAAGCCTCCTCAGACTGGTTTCGGGCTAACAGCCCTGATCAGCCATGCTAGCTTGAATGCAGTGGTAAAGTGAGCAAGGGACCCTCATCTGTGCATACCCTGCCAACTGGGGACGAACAAAGCAAACACAAGGAGATGATGGACGGAGTGCTGAAACTTTTCAGACACTCGCCTCCAGTCACAGATCTGGGTTTAATCCATCATCATTCTTTAGCTCACTTCGCCACCTCAGTTCAGACCAAGCTACATGCAAATCAGTCTTGACCCTGTGCCTCATGGGAACAGTGCAGCCCGAACTGCCAAGCCAGGTCTTCCCTGAACCGGAAAAAAGCATCCTGGGACCAGTTTGGGGCTAACATTTTAGATGTTTACATAGGATTGGTGGTGCGTGAGCTTATAATTTCTCGAAAACGTTTGTCACATTTTATGGCTTGATGTCTTCTACATAACATTGCCCAAAGACGATTAATTTCTCTGCCTGATGGTGCAAATGATGCATTTTCCAACTCTGCTCATGATGATGGACTCCGCTCATGATGACGAAGAGAAATTAATCATTAGTCAAAATGTTGTCTTGATGTCTATGCAGTTGGGTAACTGATGAACTAGTTTCTAACTGTTTAAAATTCTGAATAAATTAAATGCATTTATATGCTCAAACAACACTAGGCAAACTAGTGCAGCATGCTCCAAAATGCTACTTGTCCCTCACTTGGTTGCCTATTCCACCCTCTTACTGAAGCAGTCACATAATTGACAGCATGCCTGTTTGACTTGTCAGCTTGCATTTGCAAAATATATTGGCATTGTCTTGCCCTTATGCCACAATGCATTAGCCACTGGATCTTGCAGTCAGTCTTTTATGTTAGGTATAACACCCAATGACATAGCAGAGGCTTCCATGATCACTCTCATAATCTTTGTTCCATGGATCATGTTGTGGAGAACCATGCTCAGACATTTCCTGAAACACTGACCTCTCTGTCATTGTTTCAGTGGTGGTCGCAGCTGGTTTTGCAATAGTGGCTGTAGAAGTAGACAGACATTGGTCCTTTCAGATGATGTGGAGGTTGCCAGATTGGAGTAGTTGCCAGTGTGGTAGCTGTGGTCACTGATGTTTGCCCTCTCTTCCTTGTTTGTGTTTGCTGGTTGGACATAAGTGGCGGGAGGCTGATCTTCCTCATCTCCACATAACCCAACGGCACCTGCAATATAAAGGGCAACGGATTGCCCTTCATGAATATCAAATACTTTTTCATACATTTTTTTCTAATAATCTGTGTAAATGGTTGCTTATTTCAAGCATTACAATGGTATATCCACAGGCTTCTTTCTCCTTTTGACTTTAATGATAGTGTAAAATGATCCACCTCTGCCTTATCTTAATTCCCCAAACCTCCTCCATCCACCCCAACCACAAACGAATGCCCCCACATACTGTTAACAGTCAGAGCATGTGGTAAATATATAAATGTAACCACATAAAATATGTAATACTGTGTGTTTTTTCAACCGCTAAATCTGGTACAACATGGCAATTTCAGATTCATTGGGTTTATCTTTGAATTGTAAATTACAAGTTTTGTGTAATGGCGTAGTACTGGAAATTACTGCTGTGTAGTTTGCACCACACTAGTACCAAGATCAACACCGCAATTTTATATGGTGCTGATCTTTGGGGTTATACTGATCTCTCCAGTCTATTCAGAACCCAGTGTAAGTTCCTAAGGGGCTTGATTGGGTTACCCAAATCATCACCTTCGATACCCCTATGTTTGGACATGGGATGCAACCCTATCAATGAGATGGCTAGATTTAGACTGGTGGCCTTCTGGAGGCGCTTATGGACATCCCCTGACCTTACCCTTTTTGCTAGGGAACTGGCCGAAGTTAGGTCAATTGGGGGATCTGGGAGAATTCCCTGGCTAAAAAGCGTAAAAACCATCTTGATTGAAATGGGTCTAGAACATCTGTGGATTTCCCCAAGCACCAACGCTTTTCCATCCAAACAGGATTTCAAGGCATTGTACTGGGCCTCGGTCCATTTATCATTAATAACGGCCTCCAGCTCTGTTGGTCTCACGGGAAGGTTCCTGACTATTAAGTTGGATCCCTCCCGTGAGACTTACTGGGGCATCATTACTAAACAGCTGGACAAGAAGCTTAACCATCAGTTTCGGGTAGGATCATTGCCTTTGAACTCCTTCACAAAAAAATGGGCCAACGGAATAACTGAATTCTGTAGTTGTTGTACAAGTTATAAAGAAACTGAGGGTCATTTTCTGTTCGCCTGCCCGATCTATTCTGCGCCCCGTACAAAATGGCTAAAACCCTTGTTCCAGCACCTCCCTTTCAGAAGGTCCTCGGAGGCTATTCAGGTTTTAAAAACCAATACCTCAGAGATGATTGTGGTGAGTGTAGCCAAATTCTTAGGGTGGGCCTGGGCCATTAGGGCAAGAAGCAGACAACTTATTAGGGCCTCTTAATTCTCTTATAAAGGCTTACCCACACCACCCCTAACTAAATTCTGAAATATTGTATATAGTATGAGGTATGTTTTCTGTATCTTTTGTCTGTCTTACGAATTTTAATACGCTATGGTGAGGTTTGTCTTGTATTTCTGTATGTTTAATAACTTTTTAAAATAATGGTGTTGCTGTTTTTAAAGGAATAATGTAATTATAATGAAATGTGTTTAAATGTTGTCTTTTATGATTTTGATATCGAAATAAAGACTTTAAACCTGAACTAGTAATCAGCTTAGTTCTTTAATAAATATAAGTAAACCTCCAGCCACTACAGCCCCTGCCATTCTATAAAGACTAGAAGAAGTACTTACAGTGCCCCCCCCCCCACAGTGTTCCATTTCTGATTCAAGTGCAGGACCTCTAGTGCTAGGGTGTCTGTCCAGGGTTTGGGCAACAGATTCTCATCCGTGGTCACTAATTATTTTTTTCATCTACTGCATGCAGAAAAGCAGGCATGGCAGAGGTCACAATCTCAAAACATGGTAACAAGTTATAATGAAAACAATCTCAAAACAAAATAGAAAAATCCGCAGGTTGTGATGCAAAAACTGCATTTATACTTTAAAATGTCTTTGTGGCCTACTGTATGTAGGGAAAACGCAAGACAAAAGTGAGGATTACGGAATAAAAAAGCAACATCCTTAGCAAAAATAAGAATTCCAGTGTGGCATCACATTGACTCGATTTGCAGCATAACATTTTACAACTTGGGTTCTAGGTTCTTGACGTTAGTCATTATGAAAGCAGACATAGATAATGTAAATAGACAATCACAAAGACAACTATTTAGGATTACATTTCTTAATACACTCCACCAATAAAGATGAATGATAAACACAATGTTGTGTATGGTATGCTTATGTTGACCACAATATGACATGTGCTGTAGATAATATCTTCTGTTTTGAGAAACAATATATTTTGACTAGATAAGCTTTGCTTTTCTGGAACAGGGATAAGAGCATATTATTCGGTTGTGTATTGATTAACTCACCATTTGTCACTCTGCAGTGGGTAAGGGAACTATTGATCTAACACTGCAGTTCACATCTCTAATGTGTTGGCAGTGTAAGTATGTGTATGTGAGAATCTTGTCATTGCATTCAAGGTAATATGTGCCATTAAACATTAATGTAGCTAGTAGGAGCGAACCAAATGGTGATTAAACTTTAACACCTAGTCTGATGGTTGGTGGCGAGTGGGAGCACTGAATGCATCATTTCACCTACGTTGTTGCAGGCTCATTTAAGTTGATAACTTTATGGTTTTAATTTGGCCCAACAGTATTACCTGATGAAAGACAGGGTCACTGTGGTGTACCGTCGGGTGTGATACATGGTGCATGTCAAATGCTGGTATTCGGTGATGTGATTTATCTAGCAAGACTTGGCTCTTTACTTTATTATGCATGATCAAAATGCATGGGATGGGTCTTTTGTGGTTTGCCTGAGTGTGTTGTTAACAATCAGTTTTATGAAGTTTCATTTACAGTCAATCCCCCAGGCAAAGAGCTAGCACAACTCGAAATACAGCGGGGACCTATCGAATTGTAAAGTTTAAAAATGGACAGTTGTGGGATTACTTTACTCGTGGAAATTGAATTGTGGATGTGTACAATGAATCTGTGATTCAAACAAAGCAACATTAGTTCATAAAAACGATTGAAATATAAAACAATTTTCAAAACAGAAACCGTAATACAACATAGAACTCATGATATAATATATTGGTTGCTAGTGTTTAATTCAAGTTGATGCTTGGAGGACCTATATGATTGTATGCTGAGAAACTTCCAATCATGGAAATCAGCTATGGGCTTTTGGATTTCAAAGCAGTGTTTATTGATGGAGCACTTTCCACTGTTGCTCATCAAATCATTAGTTACTCCTACTCAATTTTGTTTACACATGGAGCACGTTTTTGGAACTTACTTTGAATAATTATAGAGCTCACAATCTGCCATAATTTAGCTTTACCTTCACATTATTATTCACCATAAGGTGTCCCATCAATCTTATCTTCTCTCCGATAACCTCATCTGCATGAACCTATCGTTTTTGCCTCCAAAATGTTCCTGATTGCTGGAGCAGGGATTTGTTTCAATCCAAATCTTGGTTTATGATCATCATGGCTAATCCGTACTGTTTTAGACCCATGGATCTTTGCCATTGTTTTCAAGATGATCAGAAGCTGTACATCACATTAAATTATTACAGTTCACACTATTTCAGTCAATAAAGAGAGTTTGCTATGAGCTAAAGGTTTTTATTGTTCAAATGTTTAGTAAATCATCTTAATTCAAAGTCACAATTTACTTCTTATTAATGTCAGTCATCAAATTTGGACAGAAATTGATAATCAAGTCAATCAAATAAATCATAATAATTGCGGCAGTCTCAGAGACCCTAAAAAGAGTTCTGACATTGAGAAAAATTATAAAGCATAAAGAGTGAGCATAACAAGTCAGCTCAATAAACAAACATCTCATACAGAGAGGTTCAAGAAACACAGTAGAGTCTAAGAGAAATGTAAAATGGGTAGAAAATGGGGAAGTGGATGTGTAGAAGGTAAAGTCTACCCATGGAACAAGAACTATTATAGACAAACAAATATTCAGTTTCAATATTCATGTAACTTCTATCTTCTGTCACAATCAGCTTTCAATGCACCCATGAGAATGCTTCACTCCTCATCTTCTCACAGGAACACAATAATCTTCAGACAGCAATTTCAAAGACCGCAACTAAGATTTATCATTTCTTAAATTTCCCATGATTCATTCCCCATTCAAGTCTACATTTATACCTGTGAAACTTCTTCTTGGCCTTCTAAATAACAAGTTTTATTCATTGGTGAACAATGGTCTTTTTAGAAGTAAAAACATCCAAATAAATGAAAAGAAAACATTTTTCGCAGCAACTATTCATTGTAATAAATTAATTGGAAAGGTCAAGATTAAATTAAATGCTGAATTCACCGTTCCACAACTCTGTTAACTTTAATATGACAGCATCTCAGCATTGTAGGCCTAGCACTTTTATGTATGATTGCCAAGAGCAATTTTGCATGAAATTCAGCGTTTTAAGTCTCGTTAGTTTTGCACATTAACTAACATTATTCTGCAATATTTTTTAAACGCTTCCCCAATTCCACCGCTTATGCTTATCTAGCGATCACATTTTCTTTCACAAATGAATTTTTAGAGTTTATTATCATCCTCAGTTGAGTCAGTTCTCTTTCTTTTCAAGGTTCCAGATCCTTTCAATCTTTTGTATTCTTTATGTTTAGTTTCTTCTAATTCTAAGTCTTTTACAATCTGTTTATTTTTTTCTCTGGTCTTTATCTTATTAAAACAATATCTACAGCCTTGGTAAAAGCAAATAACGTCAATAGGCAAAACCATACTATTAATACTGGCACAAATCCAACTCTAAGAACTCCTCCGCCATTAGCAGAAATTCCTTTACCTAAATTTTCTAACAGACCAGGGGGCATATTAACAAGAAAAGTGGTGGACCGTGGCCTAAGCCTTTTTGGCTTAACGCTGCACTCTACCACTTTTGAAAATGCAGGCTGCGTCATATTTACAAGAATACAAGAATACTGTGTAGCCCTGCGTTTCCCCCTACGCAGGCTCTCATTACAGCTGCCTAGCACCAATGCAGGCACCCTTGCGCCAAAGTGCAAAGGTGCCTGCATTGTGGGAATGATTGTTTATGTGCAGGAAGGAGTCCCTTTCTGCACATAATCAATTTTAAATGGCAATTTGCAGCTTCTATGTGTACTGCTTAGTCCAGCACACATCGAAGTTGCCACTCGTCATTTTTAAAATGACTGTTTATGTGCTTCTTGTACATAAACAGTCATGCATGGTGTTTTGCTGTTTTTATGTGTGCTGCACAATACAGCACACATAGAGACAGCAAAAATTGAAGAGAAATAAAGCATCTCTCCTTGCTGAACCATGTTAGGACCAAGTTTTTCTTTGTCTTCATTTTGGCACTCCCACATATTTACGCCCGCCTTGTAAATATGGGGCAGTGTCAAAATCAATGGATGTTGTGGTGGAACACCCACCGTAACACCCATTGCCCACCCCTTTCACTCTAAGTATACCGCAAAGGGTGCCTTATTTACAAGGCAGCGTTAAGCCATGTTAAGTGGTTTAACACTGCCTTGTAAAAAAGGCAAAGTCCGTATCACCACAGAAATGTCAAAAAAGTGATGTTCCTGTGGCAATAGGTGCTTGTAAATATGCCCCCAGGGTTTCTAGTGATTCTAATTGAGGTTTCAAGTCAGAAATGTTCCTTTTTGAACTCTACCATTTTCTTTCTCTCATCAAGTATATATGAACAGCAATGCTGAGGTTTCATAATCTTGCAAACTCTGCATTTTTCTGCTAGTAAAATGTCTCATACTAAGCAATTTTGAAAAAACCATTGAACTAACAGCCACTAATTCTGAATTTACAACTAATAAAGCTCTGAACGTACTGATTGACAATTGGCCCACAACCATTGAAAGCTTTAAGATCTTCTCATAATTTAAGACAACCCCCATTGATTGCTTCAAAAATGTCTGATGAGTTTTGCAAAATGTCATCCCTTTGTTTTTACTATTTACAAGTTGTGCCCTTCTTTTCCCTAATGCCATGAAAAATGACTTCTATAAAAGTCGCATTAAACAAATTAATTGTTTTTGTATGTTCTGACAGTGTCTATATTCATGGATGGTCTAAAATATTACTAAACCTTTGCTTCTGGGGGAAGGTTCATGCTTTTCTTCAATAGAACTTTTGAAAGTATCATGTTGTAATTTGAGTAACAATATTCATAGTGTTCTTACCTATATACTAAGTAAGCAGTATCGGACTACAGGATGTAACCCTTAAACCACATGGAGACTAGGGCAGTCATATGTAACAAACAACAGTGTCTCAAACAAGGGTATTATTTTGCGTGCAAGTGTACTGGGCACAGTTAATTACCATAGATTAAATCAAAAAGGGAGAAAGCCAAGGAGACATTTTTTCAAGAGATAATTTGTATTCAATTGCTGATCATGATATGATATATATATGAGGGATGGCGAGAAACTGGGCAGTAAGTTGGCGGTTACTGTGTATGTCAAGTGATGTTGGCTGAACATCATATGCGTACCGGGTATTAGCAAAGTAGGCTGGCGGATACACCAGAACCAGCGAGGAGACCTACGTCTCTAGCTTAGCCCTTTTGCTTCGGAAAGGACAGACCTGTCCTACTTTGCTCATACCCGGTACGCATGTGCTGTTCAGCCAATATCCCTTGACATGCACCGTAACCGCCAACTTACTGCCCAGTTTCACTTCTGAAACTCTGGCCATCCCTCATCCTACAGCCCTGAAGAGTCACAATTGTACACGTTGTGACGAAACACGTGTCGGCTGGTAGAATGTACTTTGTACTGTTCAGGATTGACTTATAAATCCATTTTCCAAAACTCTCAAGGTCTCATCTTACATTATTGGAAAACTCTCGAGTGTTGAAAAACTGGTTTCACTGCAAACCTTTCACAGAACACATGTGCACAGGAATTTGTTTCCTGTCAGGAGTACTTCGGATGTTCATCAGCACCAAAGGCAAATTATCTAGACTAGGCCTGGGCATAGTACTACGCTCGCGGAGCGTGCGTAGTTTGCGCTACTACGCGCTACATGAATTGCACGTAGCACAGTGCAAAAGCGTGTAGCATAGCGGGAATTTTTGGCCTGCGTGCGGTCCTCAACGACAAGTTGGCGACCACAAGCAAGTAAAATCAACAACCCGGTGAGACTTTTTCCTCGTTCGCGATCAGTAACGCAAGTTGCTGATCGCGAGCGTGGAAAATAAGCCTCCTGGCAAGATTCTCAACGTGGGGAGGTCAGGTTTCTCATTGCGAGTGGTTGCATATGCTCGCGACTGCTCGCGATGAGAAACTACCAGTCCGCGTTGAGAAAGCTGCCGCTTGAGTACAAATCTACCCGAGGGGCAGAAAACAACCGCTTGCACTTTGCAAGATGCCGTTTGCAATGATTGCACAGTGTGGACAAGCATCTGTCACTGGGCAATCATTGCTAACATAATTTTCCCTACCGCACTACGCAGTTCACGTAGCTAGCCGTAGCGTGCGTAGTGCAAAGTGCACTTCGCGCAGCTACACGTAGCGCTACTATGCAAAATACACTCAGGGTTAATCTGGACATTATAGTGATGTTGAAGAACATTGTTTCCAACCAGGATTTTATGCTTCCATTTAACTGTACCACAATTCCAGAGGTCTTTGGACAATAACAGCAGTATAATCTCTGTTTCATCTGTAGAGCTGCACATAGCATACTAAGGACTTCATTACTGAAATGAGTACCGCGATCTGACTCCACAGAAACTGGTAATCTGAAACTGGATATCAACTCTCGCAACAGCAATCTGCATTTCCCATTTGATTGAAGAAACAATGGCAACCAAGGGTAAAGCCTTACATGTTGGGTTTTCTAACTTCAGAGCTGAATTCAACAGTGTCTTTAGAGAGAAATTGTAGACAAAGAGGCATTCCTGGAGGATTTTTCTACCCTGAATATGACACTGCAAAATGAGGGCCCTACCCATAAAGCGGGACATTTGTTGGATCCTATCATATCCAACATTCAGGAGTTAAAATGGTTAAATACTGATCCTATCTGTTGGTCTGACCATTTTTTAACGCGCTTCAGTATTACTCTTAGAGAGTCCAAGCAGTCACGCTCTATACAGCCCCCGATCCGTATGAGAAATTGGAAAAGGCTGGACTTGGCTGAATTGCAGAATGCATTAAAAATATCCCCCCCTGTTTTGGGCTGTGATATGGATAAAAATGCACTAGAAACCCACACTTGGTTGGAAAGAGCAGTTGATACTTGCTTACCTATTTCCAGGTGTAGAGGGAATGTTCACCGTCCACCGGCTCCCTGGTACACTGAAGAACTCAAAATTGAAAAGACTAAGTGCAAAGCGCTCGAACGGAAATGGCGCAAACACTATGACCCCTCAAAAAAAGAATTATACCGTAAGGCGAGAAATCTTTATCATTCGGCCTGCACGAGAGCCAAAGCCTGTTATGTAGCAGACACTATTAACACTGCTACCAACAAAGCACGGTCTCTTTTTAACACAGTCAAGGAACTCGCTGGAGCAAACTCTATGGCTGTCGCAAGTCCCCTCACCGCACAAAAATGTCAAGATCTTGCCACTTATTTTGTGGGAAAGATTGAGACGATCATTGCTAACATCAATCTCCCGGTGAGTGATGGCAGAGAAGTTCCGCCCTTAGTTAGATCAACAGGATACCGGCTTGACTCCTGGCCACCCATCTCCCTGGACACTCTGAAATCCTTGGCTACTTCTATTAAGTCAGGCTCCCCTAGTGACCCTCTTCCTATTAGCATCCTGAGCCAACTTGATGACTTTGCCCTGAGGATCATTTTGGATACTCTAAATGCTTCTATTCACCTGGCAAAAGTCCCAGCATCCTGGAAGCATGCCATGGTCAGCCCTCTGTTGAAAAAGCCATCTGCAGATCCTGAGGTGCTGGCCAACTATCGCCCCATCTCCCTGTTGCCTGCTTTTTCTAAAATTTTGGAGAAGCACATCCACGGTGTACTTACTACATTCACGGAGAATAACAACTTACTCCATTTCTCCCAGTCGGGTTTCAGGGCGGGCCATTCTACCGAGTCCGCCCTCCTGGGAGTCACCGAGAGGATCAGGGAGCTCTTGGATGAGGGGCAAACGGTTGCGCTTGTTCTGCTCGATTTAAGCGCAGCCTTCGACACCATCTCACATAACAGACTGCTTGTCAGGCTGAGTGAGGATGGTGTCGGAGGTACTGCGCTGGATTGGATCGAGTCCTACTTGTGCAACCGGACGTTTCAGATCTCGTCCTCCCAGGCTCAGTCTAACACTTTTGTCTCGCCCCATGGTGTGCCTCAGGGCTCAATTTTGAGTCCATTATTTTTTAACCTGTATCTTCGCCCCCTTGCCGATCTAGCAGAGCGAGTAGGTCTAGAACTTATGACCTATGCGGATGATTCGCAGATTATCTTTTCTCTTACCAACTCAGAGCCTTCATCCCCCTCTGCGCTGAAATCAGGTCTGCACGAAGTCTTCAGCTGGATGTCAACTAACCAGCTGAAGCTCAACGGGGAGAAGACGGAGATTCTTCTCCTTGGTAAAAACAGAGACCTGTGGCAGGATACTCACTGGCCGCCTTCTTTGGGCACTTTTCCTATTCCGGCGACCCAAGTCAGAAACCTTGGGGTGTGCATTGATGATTCACTATCAATGAAACAGCAGGTTAACAAAGTGGCTGGCACCTGTTTCACCATCCTTAAATGGCTGCGGAAGATTATCTGGATGCTGCCTGTTGATACCCAGAAGACCGTAGTCAATGCACTTATTACATCTAGGCTTGACTACGGTAACATCCTATACCTGGGTTCCAACTTAGCCGTGACCAGGCGGCTTCAGTTAGTCCAGAATTCCGCAGCCAGGCTGCTGTGTAAAATCCCTAGGACAGCAAGGATTTCCAAGCACCTTAAAGACCTACACTGGCTTAGGGTTGAGAACCGGATTCGGTTCAAAGCCTTGACCTACATGTTCAAGATCAGGGCAGGAACCGCTCCAAAATATTTGCAAAACCTAGTCAGGCCCTACTCCCCGGTACGAGATCTTCGCTCTTCAAATGGAGCAAACTTTGTGGTCCCTAGATTTAAACTCGCCAGAGTGGGAGGGAAATCATTTTCCCATCTGGGTCCGGTCCTCTGGAACTCCCTTCCTCTAGTTTTGCGAAAAGAGGAGAATTTTGCCAGCTTTAAGAAAGGCGCCAAAACCTGGCTTTTCAACAAGTAATTATGGTCTTCTGGTTTTTTGTTGCTTTCTGTATTGTTTGGTCTCTTAGTCCTGGCGCCGGGAAACCCTTTGTGGGTATCTGTGCGCACTATAAATGCAAAAAATAAATAAATAAATAAATAAATTTCATCCAATCTATTAATGGCAATGATATTACTGCACTCTGACACCTGGGTAAAGGTAAAAGTAAGCACCGCTAGTCCACATCTGCAACTAATTGCAACCAATGAAGGCCTAAATCAGGGTTGCGTATTGGCCCCCTTATTATTCCTATACATGGCAGATCTAAAAGAACACCTTGAAAAAGAGAGGACGTTTCCACCAAAGATATCCAGTCTTAGAGAACAGTCACTCCAGCTAGGAGATGACACGGTACTCCTTGACCAAACTCGTATAGATCTTTTGAGGCTTTTTAATGCCCTATCCACCTACTGCAAAGCCAACAATCTGAAGAACAATATTGCAAAAATGAAGGTGACAATAATTTTCAGAAGACATAAAAAGAGGGGCATTGTTTATCCAGGGAAGTACGCTTGACGTTTTAGACACCTACAAATGCCTTGGGGTGTAGTTCTGCAGCAGAGGCTGCACTGCCCCACATATTCTTGGCCAACAGGCAGCTGCAAACTCATTAACTTGGGCCTTCTATAAATAAAAAAAAAACACAATGGTGAACCTCTGATATGCAGCCCCTCCTGAAGGTGGTGGGCATCAAGCACTTCCCAACAATGCCATTATTGAGCAGCGACATTGAGAGATATGCCGGCAAATTGGTTAGACAGGGCCCAATCCATCTGCTGCAGAAGAATTTTCACATTTCCTGACTGTACTTCGAAAGCCCAAATTTATCTTGAATGTTGCCTGTCTTCATGACACCTGATACTGAAAGAACATTTTTTAGCCGCTGTCTCAAATCTAAGCAGCAAAGAAGGACACATTTAAAAATGCTATTTGGGAGTAATAAACATCCCACATACTTGCTGACACAGCTGCTGGAAATCTGCAATGAATGTCCTGGAGGCATGAGAGATCTGGCTGGTAACTTTCCCTTTCCCTAACATCAAAGAAACTAATGACAAAACGAGCTTAAACAATTCAAGGGAGCTAGATATGTGGGAACTGCAGGAAAAAGCGCACTACACCCGGGCAGTAACGCTATATGAACCAGGTATCCTTCTGTGCTTTCTTTCTCTATCCCTTGGCAAGGAAATGAAGGAGCAGCTGAGGAAACTAAGAATCAGCCTAATCCCCTTAAAAACCTATTGGTATGGCCAGTGGAAATTTGACGACAACAGGTTGTGCAGATTTTGTGTAAGGGAAGAGGAATTTCTGTCCCACATCATTTGCTTTGTGAAATGTTGCTCCCACCACGAAGGTTATGGCTGCGCTCAATATTGAGCACAAGAAACTTCAGGACTTGCCAGAATGCGATAAAAACTTCCTTGAAAGACCTCAATTATGTGTCCCAAATACTGAACTTCTTTCTGACAGCATTGTCCTTTGCACTGAGACACCTTATGTCCGTTTTCTGCTAGGTGATGCAAAAAGGCAATCTTGTCTTATCTGCAAGCTTCTCATGCCATCTTATGCCCCAAGCAGTTCATCAATACACTGTATGAGAACTGATTCGTAAGGCATCTTTTGTGTCTCAAGATTTATAAAAAAAATATGATTGAAAACTGATGGGCTTTCTGAATACCCATGTGGAACTTGACACCATGCCAAAACTCTATCTCAGAATACAAACATGAACAAGAACTGACTGTCCTCATGCAATGCCATTTTAAAAATGAAAGCCTGGCAGAGATCCACCAAGGAAAACCATTCTGCAGTGCACGAATTTGGAAAAATATGATAGCTAGATTCGGCACAACAGGACAACATGGAACAACAATGCTATTAATCTTTGGAAGATCATGCACAGTTCAATATTTACCATTAGGTTTCTGAAAACCCATGATCAGAGATCTGCAAAGGCAAAGACTTCCAATCATTTCTTTTAAAATCCCTTTCCTCAGCATTTCTTCAATTACATGCATTATTCCTGCAACTGTCTCTGGGGTCAAATTTTATGGTAGCGTTCTGACATATACAGCATTAGATTTTACTGTGATTCAGACTGGTACCACACCTTTAACTAGTTTTATATCTTTCCCTCTAAAATTCCATACATCTGGGCTCATGGTTTCTTTTAAATCAGGAGGTAAGTCATCCACTGTCCTCACTAGATACAATGCTCCATTATAAATTCAACATCTTCATCATGTGTTTGGAATTCAACACCTCTGGTGTACATTGAATGGTGCAATTTAACTTGTGCAATAAATCTCTTCCTAATGGACTTACAGGTCTAGAATCACAGACAACAAACTGATGGTGTTCCTCAAATGAACTTATTCTTCTATAGGATATTTTATGAAACTGGGTTGGTTATCTGTTTATTAGTAACTCCTACAAAGTGGATCTGCTTTCCCAAGAGGGGTAGGTCTTTATCGTCTGCTGTTCGAACAGTGGAAAGAGTAGCTCTGGTGTCTGCAATGGCACTTGCATTAGCTGAACAGGCACCTTCTGCATTTGCATGTGAATTCCTCCTTGCATATGGCCATCTCCGCTCACTCTATTTGGATCCAGCCTACACTCCCTCTTCCAAAGCCCAATTCTATTACAAAGATGACAGGGGGTCGACCTATCCAACGTTGCCACATCTATACCAGAATTTGGACCAATCAGAACACCTCTACCTTGTGAAATGCCAACTCCTTGAAAACATTGAAATCCCATTTGGAAACAAACAACTTGCATCGCACTCCGGTTTCCTGGAAATTACTGATTCTGAAAACCTTTCTGAGCCTACATTGTCTGGGCAAACATGAACTTCCCCTTGAGCCATTTCTGTTTCAGCTCTTGTTTATCGCTACAATATTTTGCATATATCAGGATCTCATTGAAAGGTTTTGTCTGCCAGCATATCAGAATCTGCTGTATGTGCATACTAAACTCTGGTCTCAATCTAAGAACTGTGACACAGAACCCCATGTCTCTTTTCTCAGGATTTTTTTGTCCACTGTGTTGTTTGAAAACACCGGTAGCAAACGCTCATAATAGGCATGCGCTGACTCTTTTGCTTCTTGTGAAGTTCAATTTATTGTCAACCAATCAACTTCTTTGACTGGAACTTTTCCCTTCAAATAAGTAATCAGCCCATCATACTTGGCCATCAGTACAGGAGATGGTGTATGGGAAGGTGCATCACTTGGAGTTTCAGCATTTTGGCCAACGTACAGCTATTTTACACTCATCCACACTCCACTGGGTACCGCAATATCAAAGTAAGTATTCAAATCAGTCCACTTTGAAATCTTCACAACCGTGTCAACTTTTGTCTACCATTGTATGGAATTTTCCCTCAATTTATGAAAATTGTTCATAAATGTTTCAAGGTCTCTCCTGCGCCATGGTATATGTACATGTGACATGTGTGTTTCAATGGTTCAATGGTTAGAGCGGCAGACCCTGATGCAGAGGTCTAGCCCGGGACCAGGGTTCAATTCCCCGCCTCAGCGGGTCTTGGGCTCAAAATTCCACTGACCTGATAATTCTCGCCTCGGTGCCTATTCCAATCATGGAGTCTCACTCTGCAACTCTGGGCAATAGCTTGCTTAATCTCCACAACGGCCCCCACAATGCTAAGTATGGCTGGCCTCCTTCTTGGGGGTCCCCAGGAGTGAACACCTCACAGGGAAAGCCAGGATGGGTTCCACAGCGGTATTCGTACGCCTTGAGACCCTTGCGGGTGAGTAGTGTGCTATACAAGTATCAATTTACAATTTTTACATGCCCCCCAATAACTCTCTCATCTGGAAAGTTAAAGCTTCTCTTTCATCAGGGTGATCTGGCCATAGCTTGTTATTTGCTTCAGCCACATTTGATTGTCTCTTTTTTTTTCCTCTTTCTTTGCCATTTGCTCTCAAATTTCTCAAATTTATTTCATTTACAGATACATTTCACTAGCTCAGCAATGTGTAATAGCATTCCTGAAGAATGCATTGTTTCAATTGCTTCATCCTCTAACTGTGCCCTAAAATTTATTTGTAATGGGACATTCTTTGAAAGATGAACTTGATATTTCTGTGCCAAATCAGTTAATCTATCATGTGTGGCTGCTGCACGACTTGTAAATTGTTTACTCACATATATCAATTCTTTCTCTTGATACTCACTCACATTTCTAATATCTAAACAACCTCTAATGATTTCTTCCAATTCAACTTTTAACTTTGGATCATTTCATGGTTTCTCTCTTTCAGGTTCTCGGTTAGCTTGACATTCTACACTCCCTGTCTTTTTATTCTCTGTCGGTTCTTCAAACCATGGTAGAAAATTTCCATCTTCAAATAAATGTGTCTCTCCCTGTGCTACTTGTTCCGTAAAGACAATCCTTCTCCTTTCTCTCAATGATTAAAATGTTTGTGGTGGTGTCCAAGCAAAATCTGTGGATTCTGCAATGAAGGGATAAACCCAGTCGCAGGTGCTCCTCCAACAGCTACTTGAATCGCAAGATTCAGGACAATGTTTATTGGTGCAATTGCCGCTTGTTTCTCTGAAGGTTGTGCAGCTATTACTTTAGTAATTCAGGCTGGTATTGTCACAGTCGAAGCATTAACACCTGTAGGTATTACTGTGAGAACAGTCTCAATTTGCACAGGCACAATATTAGAAATGACAGACTGCACAACAGGCTGTGGCACCTGCAATGGTCTCTCAATCTGAATCACATTTGGATCAGCTGGGCTATAGCCACTGACGCGCCAGAAGTCAAAGGACTTTCAGTAAGTGTAGCAGGGGCCACATGTGGTGGTGGGTGCACAGCCAATAATGCATCAAGAATATCATCCTCTGACTCACTATCAGTATCTGAGTTCTTTGCAGCCCCCAGCTATCCTCTCCTTGTGTCTTATTCTTTTTGTTTTTCTCTATGGTCATTGCACACACAGCTCCACCTTTGTTATCCTTCATCCCATGGAGCATTAATATAATTTTGCACAGCTGTTTTAGCTATATTGTGGTATTTTTCTCTCTCTCCCAAACGTGTTGTTGTCTCCCAAAGGTTTAATGCTTCATGCTGTTTAGGTCTTGGAGGTGGTTTAATCTCATATAACTTTTCCATTAGGCGTTCAATAATGCTTAACTCGAAAGTACCATGTTGTGGTAATTTAAGTGGACCCTCATTTTCAGTGATCAAGCAGCATTGACGAAGGCATAAACAAGTGTGTAACCCTATATTTGTCAACATGTAGTGTGCTGGTTTAACCTCGGTGGTCCCTCTTCATCATCCTGTACTGGAATCCTAACATCTCCTCTCAAAAGATTCTTAAAACTGTTAAGGCATTTGATTTTTGCATAATTCAACAATAAGGCTCTGATTACGATCTTGTCCGGAAAGCATTTGGACCAATTCGGCTCTGGATCGCTTTCCGAATGACTCAGGTCCAGAGAGTCCGACTTAGCGATTATGATGCATCTGGATGCTTCCGGATACAATTCAGTTGGACTCCCATTGACTTCAATGGGAGCCTGTGTTTCGAATGAAAGCACAGGCTCCCATTGACAAAAGGAGTGTTTGGGGAAAACCTTGCACCCTGTGGCGGGCACCCCATGGTGCCTACTACACTGCGCATGGTTGCAAAGGAGGGTCCCATGGCTACCCCCATGGTCCCAATTCAGAAGCCCCGGGTGAAGGGGGCCTGCTACAGGCCCCCAAAGTCAGATTCTAACAGCCGATTTGTTTTTTGAACAACCGATTCGGAAAGGCTTTCCTAATCTGGCATTCTAATCACTTGACTGGAAACACGCTCTGTAGACTGCTACAATTCATCTCTGACCAACTCAATTACTCTCAATGCCTGTTGGAACCGAGTCAGACAGTTCGAACGCTTTCCAGCCAACGGGTTTGCTCGCTGGGAACCGTTTCTGAGTCGGCCCGAAAGGCGGACTCCGAATCGAATTCGAGCAAATCGATTAGCTTTGGGAGCCTTTCCAGACAACATCGTAATTAACCCCTTTGTGTTCGACGAATCAATGCAATTCAATTCAATGGGTCCAATTCACAAAGGTAAATGAATACTTCTATGTATGTTTTCTACGTGTAGGTTTCACAAAGGTAAAATTAGACCAAAAGCTTAAGTGTATGACTTGTGATATTCAAAAAAGGCATTTACGAGTAGTATCTTTACATCTGCACTCGGGGCGGGAACTCCATCCCAAGGACGGAGATTCCACTCAGGTTACGAAGAGTACACTCCTCACCCGGAAAATACTCTCAGCACCCAAAGTGGAATCACCTCAATCAGGCGGAGATTGAGACCCGAGTGTGAACATAAATATGCTACCTGGAAATGCCTTTCGTGAATATTGACAGCTGTAAACTTAGACTTTTGGTCTTGGCATACTTTTGTGAATACTTAAAAGTAGTAAACTTAAACAAAGGTTTTACGTTTACCTTTATGAATCGGGCCCAATGTTTTCAATTTTCAAATTCGCATACGCCAAATTTCTTTTTTCGAATCCTGTTATAGCTTTTAAATTTAAAGATTTGTTAACCACTCTCAATGCGGAATTTGCCTAACAATTGACCTATGAATGAATGAATTAATGAATGAATGAAGGGATTATTATAGTGCTTAGCTTAAGCGAGAGTGTCCCAGTGCTGACATTTGTGTGATCATTAACCAATAATAGTCAGTTCTAATCGATGTACCCTAAGTTCCTGTCACAACCTAAAGTGTTTTTAAACTTGTTTTTAATGATTTTTAGTTATCACCAAATAACACATTTTCTTCTGTAATAGCAGCACAACAGTACACCAACCAACCAGACTCACCATAGCACACTATGACATATTTTCTTCCTCCTTGCAGTGGTTCACCCTCCTTCATAATTTTCTCATACGCAACAATTTCACAAATCCAAACAAAAAATACACAAATTATAACAAATATTTTGTTTGCTTCCCCAAAATAAAACCAAGATAGTTCAACAATTGGAATATTAAGATTTTGACACCTTCCAACTTTTTCACATACACAAGAGTTTCACACACAGATTGGAAATCTCAAACAGTAGGAAATCCCCTTAATCGAAGTAGCTTAACCTTTTACAGAATAGATTTCACTAACATCAAACAACATTAGTACATTAACAACAATTTAATAGAGTCCGTATCTTAATTGTGCAATTGATGGTACCTCTTGATCTGCACCAGAACCTTTGGCAGAAAAGACACAAAATCAACTTTTCTCTATCCTGGGATCTTAGGCTATGCCTAACCTGAGACCATCTTTACAATAAATAAATAAATAGTACAAATTCATCCTAGTCACTAACACGCACAAACAAAACCAACAACAACAATTGCAACGCAGAACTTTATTAATACTCACACCTTTAATGGGGCAACTGTCTGCAAAGCTGCACCTCATCAATCCTCAAAGTTCAGGCTTTGGGACTTAAACATTACTCTAACTTGGTTTAATTAATTATCGCTCCTCTTCTCAGAGCGTAAACCTTCCCTCTGTTTCCAGTTTGCTGGAGTGGGGATTTTGTTTCAAACAAGATCTCAGTTTATGATCATCAGCGCTAAGCTCTGCTGCTTTTGGCACACAAATCTTTGCTGTTGTTTTAGAAAAGATCAAGGGCTGTGCATCACATTAAATTATTACAGTTCTAACTATTTCAGTCAATAAAGAAAATGTGTTTGAAGTTAAAGGGTTTTATTGTTTACATTTTTCATAAATCATCTTTATTCAAAGTCACAAGTTCATTCTTATTAATCTCAGTCATCAAATATCAACCGGTATTCAATACTCAATATTAGGCAATCAAATAAACCATAATCAAATGCATAAAGCACATTTGCTTAAGGAATTGTTTGTATTCTAAGAATGAGAAGAAAAATGAGTCAGTTTCAATGACCCAAAGAGTTCTGATATCAAGAGAAATCATAAAGTATAAAGCTGCAACATAAAAAGTCAGCTCAATAAATCAATAATCAATCAAAGCAGATCATGTCATAAAGAGAGGTTCAAGAAACTCAGTAGAGTCTCTGAGCATTATGGAATGTGTAGGAAATGTGGATATGGATGGTTACAAGGTGACGTCTACTCTAGCAACACGCACTATTACAGGCAAAAAAAATATTGTGTTTCAAACTTTATGTAACCTCTTTCTTTTGTCGACCAAACAGCTACTGATGCGCCGATGGGAACATTTTCACTCCATATCTTCCTACAGGAGCATATTAATCTTCTTGACAGTAATTTCAAAGACAACAACTGAGTTTTATCATTCATTAGGTTTCCCATGATTCATTTCCCATTCCAGTCTACATTCTCAAGTGTGAAACTTCATTCTTAACCTTCTAAATAATGAGTTTTATTCATTTGTTAACAATAGCCTTTTTGGAAGTTGAAATATCTGTAAAAACAAAAATAAAACATTTTGCGTGACAACACTTCTTTGTGAAAAGTTAGTTGGAAAGGTCAAGAATCAATTAAATGCTGAATTGACAGTCCCTCAGCTCTGCACTTAAATATGGCAGCATCTCATCATATTAGTCCTTGCACATTTAAGTATGATTGCCTAATGCAATTTTGCATGAACTTTTAAGTTTTAAGTCGTATTAGTTTTGCACATTATTAACATTATTTCTTGATAATTTTTTAACGCTTCCCCACAGCCTGCCAGATACCATCTGGATAAAGAAATCACCTACATTTAGGTAGATTCCCATAAGTTTAGATGGATGGAAGAGGACTAAAATTCAAAGAAATTAGGCAAGATACAATGTAGAAAGAGTGTTCTGAAAAAAGCTCTCTTACATACATACAGGTTGTGACGGGTTATTGGCATAAAGTATTCTTTTTCTTTGGCTCTGCAGTTTTTTTACTAGGGATGCTGTTAGACTTGGCTTTTTCAGTGGGTTTACCCCCTGACTTTTTGCTTTTTGGCCTCCTGTTTTTGACCCTGATTTTGTTGGTTTCAGGACTCTGGGTAGTTTACCACAGCTAATAAGTGCTAAAGTTCATATGCTCTCCTGGTAAATTGTATTATGAATTGGTGTTTTCTTGATTGTCATATTTGATTTACTGGTAAATCCCTAGTAAAGTGCACTGAGAGTGCCAGAGCCTGTAAATCAAATGTAGCCAGAGTGCCTGCAGCACTGATTTTGCCACCCACACGAGCAGCCTTTAAAAGGGTTCTCAGACCTGCCACTGCAGTGTCTGCGCGGAGTTGTGACTGCTATGTCGACTTGGCAAGTGCGCCCACTTACCAAGTCCTAACCTTCCCTTTCATTGCATGTAAGTCACCCGTAAGGTAGGCCCGAGGTACCCCTGTGGGCAGGGGGAGTGTATGCGAAAGGTAGCAAAAGTTCTGGTGTGTATGACATGTCCTGTTAATGAAATGCAGTGTATTTGGTTTTTCACTATGGAAAGGCTATCTGTCCCATAGGATAAATTGGGAGATACTTTGTAACATCTTACATGTATAACTTTCCATTGGGACAAGATTGAGAAACAAAGTTTAGTATGCCTGAACTCAGATTGTAAAAAGGCATCTTTTAGTAAAGATGATTTTTATGTTGTGTATTTGAAATTACCACTTTTAGAAAGTGGGTATTTTCTTGCTTATCCATCCTGTGAGCCTATGCTCGGTTGTGGATTGACTGTCTGGCTTTGGAGTGGCAGTTGCCGACGATGTGCATTCTCTGTAGACAGCCACTGGGGGGTTAAGGTGTGTCCGGCCTTTCCTGAATGACTCAGGGCTGGGCTGAATAGACATGGGCTGCTTTTAGATTAGTGGGAAGAGTTCCACTAGCACCTGAATAGGCCTTTTCTGCATTTAGACTGGTGGGAGGAGATTTCTCTTGCAACTGAATGGGTCTGGTCTGCCTTGGACAATGCTGTCTCCACCTCCTGCCGGGAAGCTGGGTCAGAGAGGACAGAACTGGTTTGGTCAGAGCACAGACACTCTCTGCCCAAAAGAACAAAGAGAAACTGAGTAGAAATATTGGGACCAATACCCCAGAACTTTAGATTATGCTGAACTAATGAATCTAAAGACAGACAATTGATGGACGGAATGCAGAACAAATCAAATCCATCATTCTTTTGCTCACCATGCCACCCCAGTTTAGACCTAGCCATATGCAAATCAGTCTTGACCCTGTGCCTCATGGAACCAGTCCAGTCTGAACTGCCAAGCCAGGTCCTCCTTGGACCGAAAACATGCATCCTAGGACCGGTTTCAGGGTTTCACCCCTCTTCAGCCAGGATAGTTTGAATCCAGTAGCACAGTGAGCCCGGGGCCTATCTCTAGGCATACCCAGTGAACTTAGGGCGAGAAAGCAAAAGACACACAATTAATGGACGGAATGCAGAACAAATCAAAAAATTCTACTCCAGTCAAGAGATCTGGGTTAAATCCATCATTCTTTTGCTCACCATGCCACCCCAGTTTAGACCTAGCCATATGCAAATCAGTCTTGACCCTGTGCCTCATGGGACCAGTAAAGCCTGAACTGCCAAGCCAGGTCCTCTCTGGACTGGAAACAAGCATCCTAGGACCAGTGTCAGTTCACACCTCTTCAGCCAGGATAGCTTGAATCCAGTGGCACAGTGAGCCCGGGACCTACGTCTAAGCATACCCAGCGCACTAAGGGTGAGAAAGCAAAATACCCAAAATTGATGGAAGGAATGCAGAACCAATCAAAACATTCTCCCCCAGTCAAGAGATCTATGTCAAATCCATCATTCCTTTCCTCACCATGCCACCCCAGTTTAGACCTAGCCATATGCAAATAAGTCTTGACCCTGTGCCTCATGGGAGCAGTCCAGCTTGAACTGCCAAGCCAGGTCCACCCTGGACTGGAACCAAGCATCCTAGGACCGGTTCTCCAAGGTCTTTACGTAGAGCTTGCCTCCTGTTGGAAGTCTCAGGGAGATAAAAGACTTCTGAGAACTCATTTGGATCAAGGAACCTGAACAGAAGAAGAGTTGGAAAAAATGCCAGCAGGAGTCCTGCCCTTTGCTGTGTTGTTGCTTTGCTGGATTGGCCTGCCGTTGTTGCTTCTGCCTTGGGCAGTCAAGGGACAGGACTGAACTTTCTTCGCTTATCGCTGAGTATCTCCAAAGGACTTGTAATAGAGCTTGCCTCCTGTTCATGAAGTCTCATGGATAGCTAAGACTTCACTTACCTCTGGGTACCCCCTGGGGTACCATGAGTTTCAGTAGGCACAGAGGGGGAAAGCAGCTGCCATGGGCTCCGTGTCCTGATGGCACCGCACAGGGCATCGCCACACTTCGTACTGCAACCCTGGTCTCAACGACAACAGCCGCTACCACCGAGCTGCTGCTTGCACCACGACCTGTGGGCACAACACTACACACCGCCTTGTTTCACTTCGCTGCTCTGGTCTCACCGACGACATCGCTGCCCACTAACCTCAACACCTGTGACCGCACCGTGGTTTAAGGGCACCGCTTATAAGTCACACTATGCACCGCTTCATCACATACCACAGTCTGGGCCTACCAACGCCATCTCCCATCAACCACCACTGTCGCTTGCACCATGACCTGACAGCACCGCCACAAGCACTGCCTAACTCTGCATAGCAGCCCTGGTCTCACCCATGCCACTTGACGGCTATCACCAAGCCGCTACCTGCAGTGCGACTTGAGGGCATAGCAGGCCACACCTCTATGCTTCACACTGCTGACACTAACGCTGGTTCGCACCTACGCGGTGGGCCAGAACTGTTAGATTCTGTTGTTTTCAGCACCTCAATAACACCGGACGGAGCTACTGGCTTCAAGTAACTGCATTTCAAAGTAAATCTATTTGATTACTGTAGGTTAGTCTTTTATCGTTTTTGGTTTTGTTTGCACAGATTATTATTAGTTATTTTTCTATAACTGGTGTGGTGTCTTTTTGTAGTGTTTTCACTGTTTTACCGTTGGTTATGTGCAAATGTTTTACAAACTGCCTATGACCTAAGCCTGACTGCTACCAAGGGAGTGAGCAGCGGTTATTTCGGTATTGTATCTCACTAGAAGGAAGGGTCCCTATTTGGACAAAGGTGCAAACCATTGCCAACTAGAGACCCCCATTTCTAACATACAGGACGTCCCATATGTTATCGGCATTAAGTATGCTTTCCCTTTGCCTGTGCATTTTTTTTTTACTAGGGATGCTTAATAGAGATGCACAGTAATTCTGGGTCAGTTAACACCAAGTGTGATGTTTCCAGACAAAACAGTGCATATGCAAACAATGTAAAATAGGTGGCACACAGTATTACTAAAGGGTTTACAGAATCTTTTGCTGGTGGGGTAAATGGGATACAAGGTGAACCTGAAGAAAGCTCAGAATTCTTTGAAACACATGCAGATTTACAGCCAGTATCAGATTTACCTGACCTGGATTTACTACTCACTTTTAAAGTGAAACTCATAATGATGGCCGTAGAGGTTTGTGAAAGATGTTGAAACTTCTCAGTAACACATGTAATGTACATTCTAATTCCCCACAATGATTCTGAGGCTAATTGGATGGCATTGCGGTGTTCATGTCTGGTAGGACTCCGGGTGTTATAATATTTGGACGGGTGAGACAAGTGTAATGTAGACAGTTAAAACTGTTGAAAGGTGGCCCATTGTCACGTTTTAAGATTGCAGGAACACCCCATGTCACGAAGATGCCAAATAATCTCTTGCTGACTCTTTTCTTGAGTGATGAATGAGAAATGGGACAGTTCATCAACAACTCGGACATGTTTAAGGTGTGGTGAGTGATTTTCAATGACAGTCAGTTGTGAAGTGAAGTGAATATTTATATAGCGCGAAAAACTGTCACCCTACGGGTATCCTGGCGCTTAGAGTGAAGAGAGCCAATATAGCAATGGAGAAAGGTGTCCGAGAGAGGAACTAATTATTGCTTCTAGGGAACAGCCAGGTTTTCAGGCTCTTCCTAAAGCACGTCAGCGTGCTGATCTGTCTAAGATTCTGGGGCAACTCGTTCCAGAGGTGGGCCGCCGCCACACCAAAGGCTCTGCCTCTCAGCCTTGATCTCTTGAACCTGATGGCCGTGATCAGATTACTACTGGAGGAGCGAAGCCGTCTCCCTGGGTTGTACCAGGTAAATCTCTTCTGCAGAGGAACAGGTCCCAAACCGTGGACCGCTTTATATACAATGCAGAGAGATTTAAGGCATATTCTCTCCTTAAGAGGCAGCCAGTGAAGATCACTCAAGGCCAGGGCTGTAGAGGGCCGACGCTGTCTATTAAGCACCAGCTTTGCGGCCATAGACTGGACTCTCTGCAACGCCTGCAGAATATATTGCTGTGCTCCTAAATATAGGGAATCGCAATAATCCAGTCTAATTAAGATTTTGCTCCTCACTACCAAAGAACGGGAGCCATTTGGTAGTAGCGGGAGGGTCTTCTGTAACATGCGCAGTAGGGATAAGCAAACACCGATAGTTTTATTGGCCTGTGCCTCCATTTGGAGGTTGCCATCCACCAGGACCCACAAATTATGCACTGTTTTGGCAGGGAACAATGGTTCATCCTCAGGGGTGAGCCTAAATTCTGTCGATAAGGGGCGGGGCACTCTAGTAGCCGGACAAAACACCACCTCTGTTTTCCCTCCATTGAACTGTAGGGTGTTTTCCCTGAGCCAACTAGCAGTCTGACACATGCACTCCCGGAAGGTCTCCATAGATACTGCTTGTTTTCCTTCCATGGAGAACACCAATTGAGTGTCATCTGCATAGCAGACCAGGTCAATTTCAAAAGATCTAATCAAGGGAAACAGGGGGCGCAAATAGATATTAAAAAGTATAGGGCTAATCGCGGAGCCCTGTGGTACTCCATGATGAACTATAGACTTGGCCGAAGTAAAAGGCGTCAAAGACACCGCCTGTTGTCGTCCCGACAAATATGAGCGTAACCACTGCAAGGCCAGTCCTTTTACCCCTATACTCACTAATCTTTCCACTAACACTGCATGGCTCACCGTATCAAATGCGGCGACATATCCAGTAATACTAGGACCGAAGAGTTCCCATTGTCAGCACGCATTCGTAGGTTGTCCATAACTGAGGCCAGAGCGGTCTCCGTACCATGTCCTGGACGAAAACCAAATTGGTCCATATCCAGCAACAAATTTTCTTCCAGATAACGTGACAGGAATTAACTGACTATTTTTTCAAGAATCTTAATGGGATATGGCAGAAGGGATGTGGGTCTAAAATTCGCTGGGGTAGTAGGGTCCAGAGAGGTTTTTTTTAACAGGAGAGTCACCACTGCCTGCTTCCATATCTCTGGCACCTCTCCTACCTCCAGGGACTGACAGCAAATCTGTCGCAGCCAGGGGAAGGTTTCCTGCCCAAAGGTTTTCCAGATTTTGTGTGGGAGGGGGTCTAGGGGAGATCCCGAGGACACACTTTGGGCAAGTTGAATAAAAGATTCTTCCGTAGGGGTTTGAAAGTATTCCAGGGAGGTGTCTGTCCAAGGTCCCTCATGCACCTTCCTGGGAGACTCATCCTGATTGCTATGATCCAGGATCTGAAGTTCCCCAACAATTTTTAAAATGTTCTCTTCAAAATGGGAGGCAATCTCGTCACAAAGTTTCTGCGTGGCAACCACCTTGTTGCTCATGCAGGCAGGACTAGAGAAATACCTGAAGACATTGAAGAGTGCTTTGGTACTGTTGGGTGCTTGTAAAATGGATGTAGCAAAAAAATGTGCTTTGGACTTAGGGATAGACGCCTTATAATGAGACTGTAATGATCTCAAATTAGGTTTATCTGTCTCAGAGTAGGCCCTCCTCCATTTTCTTTCAGCTTTTTTACATGTTACGCGTAGCAGTGTCAGCTCCTCATTGTACCATGAGACAGAGGTTTTTTCTATTCTTAAGTCTTTTTTCTGGGGCTAATAGGTTAAGTGTATCAACTATATAGATACAATAGGTTTGATAGTTTTCTTTAACGGAGACATAGGGGTCAAAAAGATTCTTGTTCTGGGGTGGTAAACGGGTCCTATTTTTCACTAATTTGGCCCATTCTCTTCTCTTTTGGTAGGTTGCCTGCTGGATATTACTAACTTCTACACCAGATATCATGATGTCAAAGTCAATAAGGGAGTGGTCAGTCCAATTTTGAGGTAGGTACTCAACCACCTTAGTCTCATTCTGGTTTGCAAACAGGAGATCTAGGATATGTCCTCCTAAGTGAGTCGGCTGTTGGTCTAATTGATAAAGGTTAGAATTCTCGCAGGTATGCCTTAGGTCTCTCAAATGACTGTCTGGCTTATCCCTATCCCACAGATTAAAATCCTCTAAAACAATCATTCTAGAGGGGGTTATACTCAAGTTGGTGATGGTGTCAAATAGTTGTGTAGATGACAGTTGTCTTTGAACTCTCTCATCGAGATGGGGAAACCCTACTCGGCTCTGGAGAACTCATTTTGCAGCAAGAATTCCATGATGAACTTCATGGGTCACTTCAATTATATGTAGTTGCAGATTCTCAAGGATAACCATGCTCAAACCTCTTAGGATAATGCCTTCTTGAGTAGAGGACAGTTCATCTTTGACAGTTTTAAACTTCTGGTATTCACTGTCACTGTTAAGAGATCGAGTGTGCTGGTTCCAAGAACTGATGTGTAATAAGTTATTTTAGTGTTGTCATTTCACTATCTTGACTAATGGCAGTGACAATTTGTTCCAACAAAATGTCATCTGGTGTGCTTGATTTCACAGTGAAATTTATGTAGGCTTCAGCCATTATGGAAGGGGTACCATAGCATTGTAGAGGCACTTGTGAGAAGTACTTGGCAAGGTTTTGATTTTTCCCTGAACAGTGCATGATTGTGTAGTTGAATTCTTGTAATAATAGACCCCAATGTTCAATATGAGGAGCATCTTGACCTTTGGATTGCCAAAGATGGTCAGCAATGCTTGATGATCCATCACAAGCGTGAAAGACTTTCCATGTAAGAATATGTGGAAATATTCAAAGCCCAAGCCACTATTAAACTTTCTTTCTCAGGTTGTTAATAGGCAGGCTCAGTTTGGAGGGACATATTCTGCTCACATATGCCACAATATATTTTCATATATAAATGCAAAGGGGTCTGATCCAATAAGACCTACTTCATGGGGAGGGATCAAAGTCAAAATACACAAACTGTTAAATACCCTAAAAGGCCAATGATACACATTAATTGGAAAAACACAACGTACACGTCTATCTAGTGTGCTCGAGTATTTATCTTGCTTCTTATTTCATAATTCTTTTGTGTTTTCCATTTTCATGATCATGTTATCCATTTTGTACAGGCAATACAAATATATACAAAAAACATAGATTCACAGTGGGTCAACACAAGTCAAACACAACATAACAAGACAAAGCAGTTATTTGAAAATACAATATTTGCTGAACTGAGTGAGCTCTTGCCTATCTAGTCCAAAATGAACGGACATCTATGATTGAATTGCCCCTTGGGTTCACATGGGGTATAAGTGCCAGTATTGTAATCCAACACTCAACGTAGTCTAAACAAGTTCTTAGGTCTTCATAAGCAAATAGATTCTTTCAAGGATCGAATCCCCAGGAATGTGCCAACGCGTACCGTGTCACCCTCATGGAGTGATGGGGTGTGTATAGACTCTTATAGAGGAAATCATAAGGGCAAGGAGAAAACTTGTTCAGTCTGGATGTAAAAAGAAGGATATGTATTTGAAATTATAATTTTAGGCACTAATTAGGCGCCTACTCTACCAATCAGCCTGTGTGGCCTAAAATGCTTGTGCTTGTAGTAAATTCAAGCCATTAATATAAATATAGCCCAGTGCTACCCTCATGGAAGACCACATGCATGTGAGAGTTACATGCCAGATCAATATTCAAATATACTCCTTATTATTAATAAACTATATACATAAATATAAAAATATAAAATACACCACCATTTAATGTTTACTTGCCTGCTCACTCAAACTGAACAGTTTTATTACACATGTCATGTGTGGGGCTGTCTTACAGCCATCTTGGTGTCAGCAAAAGCCAGAGGAAAACCTGTTTTTAAGAAAGCTGGGCAGGAATAGGATTAAAGTTTTTTTTAAACCTGTGCCTGTCATACCAATACAGTCAAGCACTAACTGAAAGGGACTTACTTGATTATTTTCTATCCCCGCTCCCGTCGAGGGTCCTCGTTTCACTCGCTGTTTGTACACGTATGAGCAAAACTCCATTGTCGGGTAAAATACTGCCTTGCACTTCCGGGTTCTGCCATGTATTCATGGGAAATGTAGTCTAAAGTGGTCTACACTATCCTAACGACTTGGGCAAGGATTTAGATGTGCAGTGGTTATTAGCGAGACTTTATCTGTTGGTATGAAAACAAAAGTACAAATAATGGATTGTTTTAATTGGCCATAATAACGTGGTATTATCAGGGAAAAGCAGGCATGTAAAGTCCTCCACATAATGCATCAAATTACAAAAAAATACACATCATGGCCAAATTTGAAAACATTCTCAAAAACATTTTTATCTCTATTGATTCAGTAGGGTCCATTTCTGCAGTAACTTCATAGTTACCAAAGACTCGTTTTCCCTCAAATAGAAACAATTATAATTATCTTCTGATTAGTATCCCAAGAGAACATTCAAAGCTTATCAAATCAGGTTAGAACACACTGTGGACCACGTAAAAAAACAAAAAACATTTGATACCTGAGATACTCATTAAGACCCGTTTCTGCAGTACGTAATTCTATGATGAACAGCGCCTCTTGTTGTCCCAGGTGGGAATCATTGCCATATAATGGTTTTACTTGTCGCAATACAGTCCATTTTATTTCTCCAACACTGTTATTCTTTTCCAAGAAATGTTGTACCAGAGGGGCCATCAAATTGTAACATCTTATGCGAGACCTATGTTGGCTAATTCAGTGTCGGACCTCTTGATTAATTTTGCCAACATAAGTCTTGCTACATGGAGACAAAATCCCATAAATCACATTTTTTGATTTGCAATCTGTAAATTCTTTATGTTGAATGGAGATATTATTGTACATAAACATAGTTCCTTCGATTGTTGACTCACATGTCACATATGTGCCACAATTGTGGTGTCCCAACACCTGAGGTAGACCCAATATTGATCTTACATTCTTTAGTGGACATTGGATCTCTGTATTGGAGTGGACTTATTTGTCTCTGAGAATTTATATTTCTCTGAAGGACAAAGACAGGCATGACACTGAGAGGGTTAAAAAAAAGATACAATCCGCCAATGCTTTCTTATTATGTTTTTACATCTGATGTTGCAGCATTAAAAGTGGTTACACAAACTAGGGGATCCGTTGGTTGTTTTCCTTTTTGTTCTAATAATGCCTCTCTCTGTATATACCAAGCTATTTTCATTCACCAATCAACGGGGATATTGACGGTCTTTCAGTTTATGCATTAGCTTGTTAGCATTTTCAAAATAATCTGATTTGTTTGTACAATTCCTGCATAGGCCTTAGAATTGACTGTATGGTAAAGTGTCTTTCATGTCTCGTTGATGGTGGCTTTTATAATAAAGGAAGTGTTCCTATCAGTCTCTTTTGTGTAGAGGGTGGTATAAATTTTGCCCTCTTCATGTTTAATTGTTTGATCTAAAAAATTATTAGCCTCTTTACTCCATTGAGTGGTAAATTTGATGTCATTTGTACAATTGTTTAACCACTCAATGAACGACTGGAGTTGATCGGCGTCATCACGCCATATCTGAACAATGTTGTCTAAAGTGTTTCCCAGTCCTTATGTTGTTATTAAAGGGATTATTACTCTATACTAATTTTTCTTCATACAGGGCCATAAACATCACTGTCAACTCTGGGGCAAAGGGTCATCCCATTGCGGTCCCTATGACCTGCATATAGAATGTTCTGTTAAAGCAGAAAGAAATCTTTCTCAGGCAAATCTGTGTCAGTTCAAGAATGAACCATGTGGGTACACAGTGAGGTCTTTGTCTTTTTTCTAGAAAGCATTTTATGGCTTCAAATCCTGTATTTTGGCAAATATTAGTATATAAGCTTGTAATGTCACATATAGATAATATGTCTATGTCAGGATCACATGTTATCTCATTTAATATATTGATTACATGATTGGTATCTTTTATATAGCTTGGTATATCTGGTATCTAAGGGTTTTAGAAACACATTCACGTATTATGCTGAGGGTTCCAGTATAGAAATCACTCTGGAAATTATAGAGGGTCCTGGGGGCACAGTGGATTTTTGTGAATTTTAGGAAGAATGTATATTACCCCAGTACGTGGTTTCTTAGTTATTAGAAAAAGTTTCTCCTTTTCTGTGATCCAAGCACCTGTAAACCCTTTTTCAATGGATCTACTTATGTCAGCTCTTATTGATAGTGGTGAATCTCCCTCTAGTTTCCTGTAGATATCATCACCGGATAATTGCTGAAGGACTTCTCTTTCATAGTACTCTCTGTCCATTACCACAATGTCCCCACCTTTGTCTGCAGGTATAATGATTATTTCCGAATCATTCTGTAATAGATTTATGGCCTCCCTCTCTTCCTTTAATGTTTAACATTTTGTCTTTTCAATTCAATAACGTCTAGTTCTCTTAGGACAGTCTTCTCGAAGGAGATCACTTCAAGTGGCATTAGGTTGTTGGAAGGAAAAAATGTGGATTGATTTCTCAGTCTTGAGAAGCCACTGTAATAAAAATTGCCTTTGTCAGAAAAAATATGTTTTAATCTTAACCTTCCTAAATGTTGCATGATCTCTAGTCTTGTTGCTGTAAAATCAGGTTTAACCGTAGGGACAAATGACATACCTTAAGTTAAAATCATTAGTTTCTTCACCATCGACAAAGCTCCCATGACCACTGAAGGCCCGCCTGATGCACGCACTACCGAAACCCTGACTTGCATCATTCTTAACGTGCGCTCCCTACACCGACACGTCGTATAAATCTGGGACCTGATCAACACCCTCTTGCCCGGCATTGCCTTCTTCACCGAAACCTGGACCACCGCCACCTCTGGCCCTGACATCGCCACTGCCATCCCTGATGACTACAAGATCCAGAGACAGGACCACCTGCACCACCCATGAGGAGGAGGCGATATTGCACACAAAACCCCCCTCCGACTCTCCACATCCAGCACGAGTGACCCCCACTCCAACATAGAACACCTCCACTTCCAGATCCAGACCAGTCCCAGGACCACGCTACGCAGCACCCTCATCTAGAGAACGCCAGGACATCGCACCCAGCCCGAAACTACCATCGCCAAGCTCGCCCCACCCCACTCCATCACCTCCACAGACTACATTCTTCTCGATGACCTGAACTTCCACCTAAACAACTGCAACAACCCCAATAGAGCAGGTCATACCCTTAACCCGATCTTCGCGGGAGGAACTAACATCCGCTTCAGCCACACCACCCAGCCACTCTGGACGGACCACCACTGCGTCCACTTCACCTTCAACACCACCACTGCACCCAAGCCCCCCCTGTCAGAACACCAAATGCGACCTCCCCAGGAACAGACGCTAGTCCCCCAACACCCCCTGACCAAACACAGAAGACAGTGATTAAAAACACTAGTCTCCTGAATTCAACCAGAGGGGAAAGGGGAAGTGGAAGACAAACAAGAGAGACTTCACTGGTGATGGTAGCGACCAGAACTCGTCTTTCTTCGATTTAATTTCTCCTGGAAGTACCTGCAACAAAGACAATAATGTAACTCTATTCTAAACTAGTAAAATTCTGACACTGTATTATTCTTTAGATATTAATCTCGTTACCTTAATCACCAATGAACTTAGCCCCTCTCTAACGTTTGCCTGAGCTAGTTTTTGATCAGTTGAAATGAGCTTCAGCTCCCGCTCAAGAACTGAAGATGAATGGAAAATAATGTTCTTTAAAGCTTTCGTGAAATCAAGACTTTGAGCAGTTTTAGAATACAATTCTCACATGAACTAAGAACAATCTCTGAATAGGACTCCAAGTCTCTTATGTGCTTCGGAGCATAAATTAATCTTGGAAGCAAATTCTTTGAACAGTCACTTACAGTCTTGTTAATCTTGTGAAGCGCCTTTGAATCAGTCACAATGGATGGCTCCTCACTGAATGCTGAGGTGGCGCTATATTTTACTAATAACGAAATTCCTTACTTGGCTCTGAAGAATGGAAACCCTCTATTCACAGAAGGTGTTCCTCCAAATGAATACTAATCTCTTATATCCTCGACTCCTTCTACTCTTGAACTTGACAGATGAAAGTTCTCTGAAGGCAAATGACTCTGAAGATGAATTCGTGAAATAAACAAAATTACCATACGCACACGGTGGAATACACAAGAAATAACTCTGAATACTTTCCTAGAAAACTACTGCTCTGAACTCTGAAGAAACGCATTCAAAATCATGCGCTCTGAGGAAACGCTGCTCTCTCCGTCAATCTTTTCAGTTGAAGTGCACAGTTACCAGAGCGCGCATGCTCTGAATAGATGTTACTGGTCTCGCGCTCCAGAAGACTAGAGCGTGAACCTTTGTCTTCGCACAATGACATAGTGGGAGCAAATGAAGACAGACTCAAACCCCTGAGAATGGTTTTCAGAGTGGTCTTCCAGGTAGGAACTTGCCGCAACCAGTGTGGGTATTTATTGAATGATCTCGAGTCTTTGCAAAATCGTTTCTTGACCTTGCCGAATGTAGGACTAAGCACTGGGGTCATGACAGTACTCCCCACCAAAAGGCGTCCCTTCATTCTTGGCTTGTTTGGATTTGACTGATGAAATTCTCGCACAAGTCTAGGAGCATGAACATTGTCAAATGGCTCCCAAGAGTTCTCTTCAGCACCGAAACCCTTCCAACTGATCAAATAATGTAATTTACCTTTTCTGATCTTTGAATCTAGAATTTTATGTACCTCAAACTCATCTACGGAATCTACTTCAATAGGTTTAGGTGTGGATTGCATTCTTAAGTGCTGTGGACTTTTCTTTATCAAAGATACATGAAAGACTGGGTGGACTCTCAAGTATGATGGCAAGTGAATTTTAACTGAGACAGGGTTGATCATTTTATCTACCTTAAATGGTCCGATGAATCTGGGTTGAAACTTGTGATTCTCTTTTAACCTAAGGTGTTTGGTGGATAGCCAAACCTTATCTCCTGCTCTAAAGGGAGAATTTTTTCTTCTCTTCTTATCTGCTTGTGCCTTATAACTTTTCTTGGCCTTTTCGAGATTTTCTTTGGCTTGACCTATAGATTCTTGCATTTTTTCTACAAAACTCTCAACTGCTGGGACTGGTGCCTCTTCCCTACTTAGAGTCAAACTAGGATGTCTACCATAGTTCAAATAAAAGGGGGAAAAACCTGTAGAGGAGTGTTGAGCATTATTGTAGGCAAATTCAGCTGACCAAACTAAATCCGACCATCCCTCCTCCTGATTCATTAAATAAAGTCGTAAATATTGTTCAAGCTCTTGATTGACTCTCTCAGTTTGCCCATCAGTTTCTGGATGGAAACTGGTTGAGAAACGAGCATCTATTCCCAATCTTTTGGTGAAGGCTTTCCAAAAGTGGGAAACAAATTGTGACCCTCGATCTGTTACTATGACTTGTGGAATGCCATGCAGTCTGACGATATGCTGAGTAAATATTTGAGCTAACTGGGAAGCTGAAGGGATACCCTTTAAGGCTACAAAATGGGCCATTTTAGAGAAAGTGTCCACCATCACTAATATGGTATTCAACACTTGACTAACTGGGAGATCCACAATAAGGTCCATGGACACAGTATGCCAAGGATGAGGGGGGGTTGGCAAAGGCATTAACTGTCCCAGAGGAGCCCTTCGATCAGATTTGCCTCTCAAGCATCGCTCGCAGGTGGTAACATACTGTCGTATCTGTGATCTCATCTCCGGCCACCAAAAATTTCTCTCAATCAACTCTGTGGTTTTCTGAATTCCCTTGTGACCAGCTAAGGTTCCATCATGGCAAGATTTCAAGGCCTTTTCCTGTAATTCCTTCGTGGGAATGTATAAACTATTCTGATGGTAAGGCAAACCCTTCCGGATTTCTCTAACAGAATCTTCTTCGGACCACACTTTCATCTCTTCTGAAGATAGAGCCTTCTGAATCCCTTCAGAGAAATCAGTCGTAATGGAGATTGCAACTATCTTCTCCTCTGGAATTATCGATTGATCTTTAGGATTGACATCTCTGGAATTGGAATCGATTCTGGAAAGTGCATCTGCTTTAACATTACTGGTGCCTGGTCTGAATGTGATAACAAAATTGTAATCTGCGAAAAACAAAGACCAACGAAGCTGACGAGCTGTCAACGTTCTTGCTGATTTTAAGAATTGTAGATTACGGTGATCTGTATATACAGTAACCTTGTGAGCTGCGCCAAGTAAATAATGCCTCCACTCAAGAAAGGCCGCCTTAACGGCTAACAATTCTTTATCTGAGATGGAATAGTTGCATTCTGGAGGAGTTAATTTCCGGGAGTAAAAGGCCACTGGGTGCAACTGTCCTGTATTTGGATGGCGTTGAGATAGAATCCCTCCTATAGCAACATCTGAGGCGTCAGCCTCCACAAAGAATGGTTCTTCAGGTCTGGGATGCAACAGAATTGGAGCCTGGGTGAAAAATCTCTTTAAAAATTGAAAGGCTGTTTCCGCTTCCTCATCCCATTCAAACTTGACTCCTTTTCTCAATAGACGCGTGATGGGACTGACCTTATGAGAAAAGTCTGGAATGAATCTTCGATAAAAATTGGAGAAACCAATAAAGCTCTGAATTTCTTTCACACACGAAGGGGAAGGCCAATCTTGCACTGCTTTGACCTTGGAAATATCCATGCTGACTCCTTTGGGAGACAATACAAATCCAAGAAACTCCACTTCTTCCACATGGAAGGCACATTTCTCCAATTTTACAAAAAGATGATTTTCAAGTAATCGAATTAGAATTGATCTGACATGGGAAATGTGTTCATGAACATTTTTAGAAAAGATTAATATGTCATCTATGTAGACCACAGCAATTCTGTCCAGAAATTCACGCAGGATATCGTTCACAAAATGTTGAAAAGCTGCTCGGGCATTACATAAACCGTATGGCATCACTTGATACTCAAATAATCCATGTCGTGTTCGAAAAGCAGTTTTCCATTCATCTCCAGCAGCAATTCTAATCAAATGATATGCCCCACGCAAATCTAGTTTGGTGTAAATTTTGGCATCTTTTACTTGGTCCAGGAGCACTGAAATAAGAGGAAGGGGATATCTATTTTTTACTGTCACTTGATTGAGAGCTCTATAATCAATACAGGTTCTCAATTCACCATTCTTTTTTGGGATAAAAAATAAAGGCGAAGAAACGGGCGACTTGGATGGACGAATGAATCCATTCTCTAAATATTGCTCCAAATATGTCTTTAAATACGTGTTCTCATCTTCTGTTAATGCATAGATGCGGCTACACGGAAGCACAGCTCCCGGTTCTATTTCAATCTTGCAATCGTACGGACGATGTGGAGGAAGTTTCTCTGCCTCTCTCTTGTCAAAAACTGCAGATAGATCTCGATATTCCGCTGGAATCTCTTGAGTTTCAATTGAACAAATCAGAGCTGGATGATCGGCCAACTTTCGCGCTGGGGAGTCTTCCTCCATCGAAGGAGAATCACAAAAACTGTTTTCTTTACAAAAAATTGAATCCATAATGACTGTTCTCTTCTCCCAATCAATGCGTGGATTGTGCTCAGTTAACCACGGAAGACCTAATATAAGCTGGAACTGAGGAGCATCAATGAGATTAAAAATTAAAGTTTCTGTGTGACCCTTCAACCCAGTTAATTGGATCTTCTCAGTTTCATGAGTGATTGGGCCATATGATAAATTTGTTCCGTCTACAGCTCTCACCGACTCTACCACTTTCTTCCGTAAGAATTGGATTCCAATCCGTTGAGCATACTTAATGTCACAAAAATTGCCCGTTGCTCCTGAATCAATCATCACGGTGACCTCACTGAGCTTGTGATTCCGAAACTCAATAGTGAATGAGACTACTAAATGAGGAGCAGATGATTGAAGAGTATTAATTATCTGTTGGGGACTTGAAGCTGACTTTGGTTCTGCTTCCACCTGTGCAGCTCCAACTACAGGTGAAGCCGATCTTTTACCTGCTGTGACGTCTTTGGCTTCTTTGGACAATCTTTTACAAAGTGGCCCGATAATCCACAATACAAACACAATTGCCCCGCTCTTCTTCTCTCTTTTTCTTGTTTGGATAAAGGCCCTCTTATCGACCCAATTTGCATGGGCTCCTCTGACTGAGAACTTTCGTTAACCTTTTGACTCTCAGTTTTCATACGATCGAATCGAGGTGGAGGAAAACGAAAATCTCTTCTCTTTTCACTCTTACGTTCGTGGAGTCTATGATCCATTTGCAATACCAAATCAATAAGCTCAGATACTTCTGTGGGTCTTTTTGGAATTTGCGCTAGAGCGTCCTTAAGTTCATCTTTTAAACCTCGATAAAAGATGGCAGCTCTCTTAGCTTCCGGCCATTGAGTTTCAACAATCAATTTATTGAATTGGGCTAGATAGGCCACCAAATCTCTATTGCCTTGTCTTAGATCCAGTAATTCATTGTCTGTAGCTTGTGACGCTGAACGTCTATCAAAGATTCTCAAAAACTCCACTTTAAATTCCTCAAACTTGTACAAAATGGGGTCGTCCTTTGTGACTAGAGACATAGACCACGCAGCTGCGTCACCAGTCAGATACGACAGAATGAAAGCCACCTTTGATTGATCCTTAGCAAATATTACTGGCCTACACAAAAAGTGTAAAGAACATTGCGTGAGAAAGATTTGAGCTTTCTGGGGATCCCCACTAAATCTCTCTGGAGAGGCTAATGGAATGATGGGCGAAACTGCATGAATTATTTGGGTAGAGATATCAGAGGGAGATGAACTACTAATTTGACTCGTCGAAGACTTAAAACTTGGACCTGCTTCTAACAATTCATCTAGTTTTAATTTTATCTGTAAATTTTCTTGACTAGTCCTTTCTATCTCTGCCCTGAGATTTTTATTGTCTTCCAATGAATTATTTAATTGTTTTTGCATACTATCTAGAACTGTGGCCAATGCCTTTACATCTAAGCCTTCTGCCATGTCTGCTCAGGGAGAGATCTGTGCACCTCAGAAAGAGGCCTCTTGGCACTTCAATCTGTCAGAACACCAAATGCGACCTCCCCAGGAACAGACGCTAGTCCCCCAACACCCCCTGACCAAACACAGAAGACAGTGATTAAAAACACTATTCTCCTGAATTCAACCAGAGGGGAAAGGGGAAGTGGAAGACAAACAAGAGAGACTTCACTGGTGATGGTAGCGACCAGAACTCGTCTTTCTTCGATTTAATTTCTCCTGGAAGTACCTGCAACAAAGACAATAATGTAACTCTATTCTAAACTAGTAAAATTCTGACACTGTATTATTCTTTAGATATTAATCTCGTTACCTTAATCACCAATGAACTTAGCCCCTCTCTAACGTTTGCTTGAGCTAGTTTTTGATCAGTTGAAATGAGCTTCAGCTCCCGCTCAAGAACTGAAGATGAATGGAAAATAATGTTCTTTAAAGCTTTCGTGAAATCAAGACTTTGAGCAGTTTTAGAATACAATTCTCACATGAACTAAGAACAATCTCTGAATAGGACTCCAAGTCTCTTATGTGCTTCGGAGCATAAATTAATCTTGGAAGCAAATTCTTTGAACAGTCACTTACAGTCTTGTTAATCTTGTGAAGCGCCTTTGAATCAGTCACAATGGATGGCTCCTCACTGAATGCTGAGGTGGCGCTATATTTTACTAATAACGAAATTCCTTACTTGGCTCTGAAGAATGGAAACCCTCTCTTCACAGAAGGTGTTCCTCCAAATGAATACTAATCTCTTATATCCTCGACTCCTTCTACTCTTGAACTTGACAGATGAAAGTTCTCTGAAGGCAAATGACTCTGAAGATGAATTCGTGAAATAAACAAAATTACCATACGCACACGGTGGTATACACAAGAAATAACTCTGAATACTTTCCTAGAAAACTACTGCTCTGAACTCTGAAGAAACGCATTCAAAATCATGCGCTCTGAGGAAACGCTGCTCTCTCCGTCGATCTTTTCAGTTGAAGTGCGCAGTTACCAGAGCGCGCATGCGCTGAATAGATGTTACTGGTCTCGCGCTCCAGAAGACTAGAGCGTGAACCTTTGTCTTCGCACAATGACATAGTGGGAGCAAATGAAGACAGACTCAAAACCCTGAGAATGGTTTTCAGAGTGGTCTTCCAGGTAGGAACTTGCCGCAACCAGTGTGGGTATTTATTGAATGATCTCGAGTCTTTGCAAAATCGTTTCTTGACCTTGCCGAATGTAGGACTAAGCACTGGGGTCATGACACCCCCACACCTGCCAAGTCGGAACTAGAGCAAGTTCACAGAGGAACTCCTCATCACCACCCTCCTTCAAAACCCCCCCAATGTCACAACCGACACCAACTCCGCAGCCATGGAATTTTACCACTGGGTCTCCTGCTGTGCCGACAAGCTTGCACCCCTCCGCCACCCCCCCAAACAACGCCCTCTGAAGGCAGCCTGGTTCACCTCAGAACTTCAAGAAGCCATATGCTCCTGCAGATGCCTAGAGAAAACCTGGTGAAACCATAAAACCACAGAAGCACAGAACAAACACAAGAGCACCCTGAAGGTATACCACCAGTGCATAAGAGACACCAAACAGACTTTCATAGGAGACAAAATCCAGACCAACATGACCAACACCAAGGAACTGTTCAACGTCATACAGCAGTTTGCAAAACCCACCTGGGAAGCCACGGACATCACACCTTCCCAGGAACTCTGCGACAAGCTCAGCTCCTACTTCCATCTGAAGATCAAGGTCCTCAATGACAACTTCACCGAACCAGTGCCGGACACCACCCCCCTACCCGCCGCCACCGATAAGCCTACCATCACGTCCTGGGATCCCGCTTCCGTTGAACTCAACACCGCAACCATGAAGAAAACACACTCAGGAGCCCCTACGGACCCCTGTCCACCACACATATTCAACAGGGCCACCACTGCTATTGCAACCGAACTAGGACGTAATATCAACACCTCCCTCGAATCTGGCATCTGCCCAGAAGGCTGGAAATGGGCGGAAGTGAAACCCCTTCTCAACAAACCAACAGCCGACCCAACAAACCTGAGAAACTATCGGCCCATCTCTCTCCTCCCCTTTGCGGCCAAAGTCACCAAGAGACTTGTAAACACCCAGCTTACCACCTTCATCGAAGAGAACTCTATCCTAGATACCTACAAGTCTGTTCTGCAGCAACCACAGCACCGAGACCGCCCTCCTTGCTGCCACTGACGACATCCGCATGCTACTAGACCAGGGAAACACTGCAGCCCTCATCCTTCTAGACCTCTCTGCAGCCTTTGACACTGTTTCATATCGCACGCTCGCTTCCAGACTTCACGATGCGGGGATACAAGGAGGCATCCTTGACCGACCCCAATACTTCCTCTTCGACGGAACCCAGAGGATTCAACTCCCTCCCTTTCTCTCCGAACCCACAGAAATAAACTGCGGAGTATCCCAGGGATCTTCCCTCAGCCCCAAGCTCTTCAACATCTACATGGCCCCACTTGCCGCCATTGTCAGACAGCATGGGCTCAGCATCATATCCTACGCCAATGACACCCAGCTCATCCTCTAACTCATAAAGAATTCTGAAGACACCAGACTCTGCTTCCAGGAAGGAATGAAGAATGTGACAGCCTGGATGAAAGACAGCTGCTTGAAGCTCAACTCAGAGAAGACTGAGATCCTCATCCTCGGACCCTGCACCTCCGCCTTGGACAACACCTGGTGGCCTTCCTCCCTCAGGAGCCCACCCACCCTTACAGATCACGCTCGGAACCTCGGCATCATTCTTGACTCCTCCCTCTCCATGACCCGCCAGATCAACGCCGTCGCTTCGACTAGTTTCAACTGTCTTCACATCCTCCGTAAGACCTTCATATGGATCCCCCCGATGGCAGAAGGACCGTCACCCACACTCTCTTAACCAGCAGACTGGACTACTACAACGCCTTCTATGCCGGAATCAACAAAACTCTTCTACACAAATGTAACCCATCCAGAACGCCACAGGCAGACTCGTCCTCGGGACACCGCTTCATGAGCACATGACCCAACACATATGAGGCCTCCACTGGCTCCCTGTCGAGAGGAGGGTCACCTTCAACTCCTCACCCACGCCTACAAATCCCTCAACAACATCGGACCCAAATACCTCAAAGAGAGAGTACCTTCCACGTACCAAAGAGGAAGCTCGCTCCACCGACCTTGCCCTGGCAGAGGTTCCCTGCATCCGCAGAAACAGAACCGGCAGAAGAGTTTTCTCCTACATCGCAGCCAAGACCTGCAACAAGTTCCCTGAGAACGTCAGACGCTCCCCGACCCTGCACACGTTCAGGAAGGACCTCAAGACCTGTCTCTTTGACTGATCCGGAACCGCTCTCCCCAACCCCCCCAGCACCTTGAGACCCTCACGGGTGATTAGCGCACTATATAAACCTCTGATTAACTGACTGATTGATTGATCAAAACTTCTTTTGGATAGGTTATAGATTGGAATTCATTTTCGTTGCTCCATGTGTGTACCTACCATCTTGTCCAAATCTCATCTGTTCCTTGCATGGGATTCAACACTCCTCTCACTATGCCTCATCCCCGTCCTCTTCCTAAAAAACGGCTTTGTGTGGAACTTTCTGATAAATTAGCACTCAGCTCTGATTCACTCGTATTCTTGCCAGAGTAAGAGGAACTGTCAGAAAAAACAATGAATCTTCTTTTGCTTCTCCCGTGGTATTGAGGGAGATATCTTGTGTTGTTTACCTGGTTATAGAAGTCTTTTTGTAAATATGGGTAAACTCCTTCTTAAGAGAAGGTTAGAAGATCCTTTTGTAATTTGTTTTGTTTGAATATTTAAGTGTTTATTCTAAACTCAAAGACCTCTTTTTCAAACCTTAATAGAAGGGATTTGGAGTCAACAATAGCAGTGTTTATGTTTATTGCTTCTTTTAAGTCACACATTTGTTCCAACTGTTTTAAACTAATATTTTCTGCCTTTTTTATGGATAGAAACATCTAATCCCTAGAACATTTAGTTCCCATCCAACTAAAGTCATCAAGGTACTCAGGTATATCGACAAAAATTACAGGCACATTTTTAACTTGTAGTTCTAAAGGAATGGTTCCATTCCTCAAATGTTCAAGAAGGACTTTACCATGAGATGTGTACGTATTTGCTTCTTCAAGCATTGGGTGTCCACTGTCTTGTGCAAGGATTGTGCCTAACCTGACTTGGTCAGCATCAACAAAAACCTCTGAATGAAGCTTTAATCAAGATATGCCATCTCAGTAGCATTTTCAATAGCTTGTTTGAGTCTTTTGAAACTTTGTTTGCATTCACATGGCCCATGAAATGAAACATTCTTTTTCGTCAAGTCTTTCAATGCAGCTTTTTCAGTGGAAAAGTCTTGCATGTGTCTGAAACAGTAGATGGCCATGCCAAAGAATGAACGTAAATGGAAACATCTTGTGGGGAACTGGCAGTTGATAGCGCTTGCACTTTAGCTGGATCTGGTGTCATACCCCCATCAGAAAAGATATGACCAAAGAATTCTACCTTTGTCTTATGGAACTCACATTTATCAGCATTCAAAGTCAGACCTGCATCTGAAAGCAAATGACACACTTGCATGAGAGCTCTGTCGTGCTCCTTCTGTGTAGGTCTGAGAACCAATATGTCATCACTATACTTAAGTTCATTAATGACAGGCTGTATGATACATCGAATGACATCTTGAAACAGCTCTAGAGCGGATGTCGCACCAAAACTTTGTATTTTGTATTAGAGCCGACCAATATTTGTAGAAAAGATTGTAATGTACTGTTAGATCTGGGGGTCTCTAGTAGGCAGAGGTAGGTACCAATGTCCTCCAAATAGGGACCCTTGCTTCTAGTCAGGGTAAGGGGGATACACTCTCTGGATAACCCCTTCCCACCCCCTTTGTTGTTTGGCACGCGCAGACAGGCGTATCCAAGGCAACGTGTAAAGTATTTGTACCAACACTCACAGTAACACAGTGAAAACACCACAAATGGACTTCACACCAGTTTAGAAAAATAAAGTATCTTTATCTAGACTACACAAGACCAAAACGACAAAAATCCAACATACACTGTTCCAATATAAGTCTTTAAAAAGAGTTCAAGGGTTTACACCAAAATAATCCACAGTTGAGTCACTTTTATCCAAAAGTACCTGTAGATGCGACAAAAGTTCCAAGCTGCAGCTGCAGCGTTAGAAAACAAGCAATGCGCCACTCCTGAGACCCTGGGGAGGCGATGCAACAACCTCGCTGCATGCAGTGAGTGGGTTGCGTTGAATCTGATCTGTATGGGGAGCGATGTGATACCTTGTATCCATTCCGGGTTGCTGGTTCGATAGGAAGCTTCTTGCACCAGCACGATGCGACGATCTTCGGTGCGGTGGCGATGCACAGCGCAGCATTGATCTTCTTCTTGCACGTCCCCTCAAAGCATTGACTCTGCGACGATGTTCGCAGCGATGGGATGCGATCTGCAAGCAAGCGGTGCGACGGTTCTCACAGTGACGACAGGCTCTGCGACGATATTTTCAGTGACAGCAATCTGCCCGCACCGGGCAATGCGCTTCGCTAGCGAACGTTGCATCGGTTCTTGCAGGGGCAACAGGCGCTGCGACAATCTTCGCGGTGATGGGAATTCTCTCGCACTGTCGAAGATGCGCTCCACAAGCGAGCGATGCGTGCAAATTTGTAGATCTTCTTTTCTTCTTCTTTTCCAGCTCCCCAAACAGCAGGCAACAACCTCCAGAGGCCCCACAAATGGATCAAGCTCTCTACGCAGGTCAGAATACTCACAGCAGAGTTCAGGGGGAAACTGGGGGTGAAGTCCTTTTGTTCCTGGGACTACGTCACAGGAGGCAAGCTCTCCTCAGGCCCTTGGAGATCTCTTCAAGCAGGGGACATAGCAACAGCAAAGTCCTTCCCCTCTCCTTGGCAGAATAGCAACTGCAGGTCAGCCTACAAACACACAGCAGGGACGTCCTTCCTCTTCAGTATTCCAGCTTTTCTCCTTGGCAGAAGTTCCTTCTTGATTCCAGGATGAGCTAAAGTTCAGGGGTCTGGGTATCCCTTTTTGTACCAATATTCTCTTTGTTGTCTGAAGGCAGAGAGGCCTTTGCCTAGTCCAAACCTGTTCTGGTCAGTCCTAGAGCACTCTGTTTACATGACTCCTTCTTTCCTGTGAGAGAGAGGGGCAGGGTCGTCAGCTGCCCAGCAGGAGGCGGAGCCAGCATTGTGAAAGGCAGACACATCCCTACTCAGGCCCAGGTGCTATCCCCTCCCACCACTCAAGATACAGATGAAGCTATTCAGCCTAGTGCTGCCTCACCCCTCCTCCTGGTGCCACCGCAGCCCCTGTCACTCACAAACCGGACAGTCAATTCACAAACAGGCCTAGGCACACAGAAAGGTCAGACAAGAAAACAGCCACTTTCTAAAAGTGCTGTTTGTGAGAAGTTGGCCTGGTATATGATGTTCACTATTCTAGTGAACACCTTGCACCAGTCCAAACAACCCTTATGGGGAGGGTTGTAAGTCAACCTTATAGACCAGCTATCCTAGTGGTAGCGTGGACAGAACAGTCTTAGGCTAAAAGACTCTTGAGGGCGTGTAAAGCCAGCTGTTTTACCATATGTAACCCCTTGAATATCAAATGAAAGGACACCACACAGGATATATATATAAAATATATATGTATTTATTTACTAACACACTCCTCTGAACTCTTTATGAGATCAGAGGCAAAAGCACATCACAAGTTACTTAGTCAGAATACGTTAAGTTGCACAAATTACAGTTAGGCCCTAGGGGCGAAGCAAACCATATATTAAGAAGGTGGTATAAGTACCACGTCACGAGAATAGGAAAGGCCTAGGGCCTAGAGAATCGCTATCTGACCCTTAGGTTAGGAGTAGGAGGCCCACAGGCGGCACGTACAGTGTCTTTACACACATGCGAGAGTCAATGCAAAGTCAATGGGAACTTAGAAGTTAGAAAAAGAAGGATTTAGGACACTTCCGGTTTAGCTAGGAGGAAACAACTAAAAACCTAGACACTTGGATATTCAATACCCTTGGGAGCAATGAAGTACTCGCATTACCTCACCCACGGATGGTGGGTGCATAGGTGTGAAGATGTGTCGTGTTTCGTCATTGGATCCTATGGAGACCTGAAGAAAAGATGCTGCAGGCGACCAGGAGGAAGATGTCCGGGTGGATCCAAGGGTGGATCGAGGATGAAGAGGACCTGAAAGCAGAGGGGACAGAGTTTGGGTCACTAGCCAGTGACCGGGTGGAACCAGGAAGGAACCAGACGACGTCGAGGAACAATCAGGTGCTGTCGTGAAGCTTGTCTCTTCAGCCATGCGGACCAGGAGGCGTCGAGGATGTCCAGGTGCTGGAGGGGAGCTGTCCCACGAAGGTCCTAGCAGATGGAGGGGTCGACTGCCGGATTGGAGTCAACAAGCCTTGGCAAAGGCAACCCATGCAGGATTCAAAGAAGGTCTGAGGGGCCTCACCTTTGCAGGGAGGCTAGGGCAAGTCTGGAGCAACCAGACCAGCGAGGTGATTCAAAAGGATTGTCGTCACAGAGGCTACTAGCCAACGGGCCAGCAACTGGACAACGCGTCGAGCAGAACGCAAGCAGAAGGGCCCCACGCAGAACTCGTGGAGTATGGAGGGCTGATCTTCGGTGCAGGTGGAGCTCGGATTCGGGGCTTCTCAATCCCCAGTGCACAGCTTCGAGCATACCTCAGGAGCTGCACAGTTAGCAAGTTGCAGGCTTTCCAAGATGTCCGGTCCCACGTGTCTTGTCGCCTCCACGGATCTCAGCTATGCTGCAGTCGTGAAGAGAGGGTCAGAGAAGTCTGGAAGTCTGGGTCTTGTCAGGCTCTGTGCTCGGGTTCCGGCGGGAACGTCGACAAAGCAAGCCGTTGATTTGGTGGATGGTGCCTGGTTGCCCAGGGTGGTCACTCCTTGGCCACAAGGGAGATTCTTCAGTCTTCAGCTTCAGCAGAACGTCGAAGGTCCATTGTTTCGTATCAAGTTTCGATTCCAGGATTAATCTAAAGTTTCAGGACTCAGCTCCTACCTTTATACATCTAAAAGGGTCTGGATTACTTTCTAGGTCCCTCCTATGGGTGGGGCCAGGAAGGGGGGTGGTTACACCCCCTTTCCTTTGTCCAGTTTCGCACCAGAGCTGGGACTGGAGTGCCCCAGCAACCGGTTTGAACTGGGGTATGCATGGAGCACCTAATGTGCCCCAGGCAGTGTCTCAATCTATTCAGCCCTCCCTGTCTCAATACACAAAGTCCTGTCTGGGGTGGTGCTCGCAACTTCCAAGGCAGGAAACCTATTGTCCAAACCTCCGTGACTGGAAGGACTCCCAGCAGCAGGAGGTCAGACTTATGTCTGTGGCAGCAGCGTCCATTTTGTGACGCTGGGGCTCTGGTTAACTTTAACCGGGATAGTCAGAACTAACATGTCTTCTCCCTCTAGAAGGGTGGAATGCTACCTCCGTCGCCAGAATTGGCAAGGGGGTAGTATTCCAAAGCGTATGACACCTTACACGACATATGGGGGTGGGGTCGCACACTACTCACACACCGGCGGTGTCGCCCCTAAGGACTCTGGTCAATGTAGTAAAGTGTTTGTGATGCATCATATTTCAATCTTCTGCTATCTCTGCTGTCTTCGCCATCCCTGGACATGTGTTTCGGGGTATCACCCCTCGTAAGCAGGGATAGGCCGTGTACTGGGGTTGCCGATGGCTGCCAATATCTGCCAGGTATAGTACCACTCGGGCGCGTAGGTGCGGGATCCCAGGCTCGTCAGCCCACTGCTCACGGGAGCTTTAAAGTTACAAATGGGGGTGGGGTTGCACACTACTCACACACCGGCGGTGTCGCCCCTAAGGACTCTGGTCGATGTAGTAAAGTGTTCGCGATACATCATCTTTCGATCTTCTGCTATCTTCGCTGTCTTCGCCATCCCTGGACACGTGTTTCGGGGTATCACCCCTCGTCAGCAGGGATAGGCCGTGTACTGGGGTTGCCGATGGCTGCCAGTATCTGCCAGGTATAGTACCACTCAGGTGCATAGGTGCGGGATCCCAGGCTCGTCAGCCCACTGCTCATGGAAGCTTTAAAGTTACAAATGGGGGTGGGGTCGCACACTACTCACACACCGGCGGTGTCGCCCCTAAGGACTCTGGTCAATGTAGTAAAGTGTTCGCAATGCATCATCTTTCGATCTTCTGCTATCTTCGCTGTCTTCGCCATCCCTGGACACGTGTTTCGGGATATCACCCCTCGTCAGCAGGGATAGGCCGTGTACTGGGGTTGCCGATGGCTGCCAATATCTGCCAGGTATTGTACCACTCAGGCGCGTAGGTGCAGGATCCCAGGCTCGTCAGCCCACTGCTCATGGGAGCTTTAAAGTTACAAATGGGGGTGGGGTCGCACACTACTCACACACCGGCGGTGTCGCCTCTAAGGACTCTGGTCAATGTAGTAAAGTGTTCGCGATGCATCATCTTTCGATCTTCTGCTATCTTCGCTGTCTTCGCCATCCCTGGACACGTGTTTCGGGGTATCACCCCTCATCAGCAGGGATAGGCCGTGTACTGGGGTTGCCGATGGCTGCCAATATCTGCCAGGTATAGTACCACTCAGGCGCATAGGAGCGGGATCCCAGGCTCGTCAGCCCACTGCTCACTGGAGCTTTAAAGTTACAAATGGGGGTGGGGTCGCACACAACTCACACACCGGCGGTGTCGCCCCTAAGGACTCTAAACAATGTAGTAAAGTGTTCGCGATGCATCATCTTTCGATCTTCTGCTATCTTCGCTGTCTTCGCCATCTCTGGACACGTGTTTCGGGGTATCACCCCTCGTCAGCAGGGATAGGCCGTGTACTGGGGTTGCCGATGACTGCCAATATCTGCCAGGTATAGTACCACTCAGGCGCATAGGTGCGGGATCCCAGGCTCGTCAGCCCACTGCTCACGGGAGCTTTAAAGTTACAAATGGGGGTGGGGTCGCTCACTACTCACACACCGGCGGTGTCGCCCCTAAGGACTCTGGTCAATGTAGTAAAGTGTTCGCGATGCATCATCTTTCGATCTTCTGCTATCTTCGCTGTCTTCGCCAACACTGGACACGTGTTTCGGGGTATCACCCCTCGTCAACAGGGATAGGCCGTGTACTGGTGTTGCCGATGGCTGCCAATATCTGCCAGGTATAGTACCACTCAGGCGCGTAGGTGCGGGATCCCAGGGGTCCCGCACCTACGCGCCTGAGTGGTACTATACCTAAAGCTGAAGGCGTCCTTCAACATTTCAGCTAAATACAAATGAAGGATATTGGTTTACACACTTGTAAAACAATTTCGAAATAAAAAGTATAACAAGGACGGCTGTCTGATTCCCTGGTTCAAAAAGGCTTAGTACAACCTGGGCTGTCACTTTTTTCCTTTATTACTCAAATAAGTTATCTGTTGTTTTTTTGTGACATGTCGGCGGTGGCAAGCGTAACCTGCATGTTCTGCCGCTAGCGCAATCACTCTGCTCCTCCTTCCCTGCCCGCTTCCAGTTTTGGTGTTGGATGCTGTTGGCAGAGACGCTAAAACGCAGAGAGCTCCAAAATGCAGCTGAGTGGCAGCGGTTATTGAATTTTCGACTCCTGGTCGCCTGGGCACACTGGTGTGACACCGCTAGCCCGGGATACAGGTTGGGCCTAGAGCGCCCTAAGGGACTGGTGATATATGGGGGGCCCGGTGTAGGCCTTGCAGCGGAGCACACACAAGGATCGTGCACACAGATACTCGGTCCGTGCCGTCAGCCACGTGCGCTGACGTCACCCTTTATTATATGCAAACATTGTATGGTAGTGGCCGGGTGGCTCACAACATCCCATCCAACCTAGCAATTTGAAACAGACAAAAGAAAACCACACATTAATACGGTCAGTCCACTCACACATTTCGGTAGCCACCTCGGTGTCGTTCGTCTGGCCCTCCCTTCAACAAACTCTCACTCCGATGAGCCTTACCGCACAAAGTACCCCAGCCTGGTGTTCGGCACTGGGTTGTTGCAGAAATCATAGCGATGGTTCTGGCTCCTCCCTTCTCAACACTTAGCCTCCTCCTGAGAGTTGTTATCTGGGGGCAGAACTTAACTCGGCTCGGTCCTCACGTCAGACGTTTTTGGAGTCTCTCCCAATGCCTGGTTTCCGTCTCCCTGGCACTTCGGCATCTTCCTCTCTCCACAAGTCTCACTTGGCCTGGGGACTTTTTTGAACCGGGAAACATTGCGGGCTATCCGTTGGCGTCCTTTCTCAGCCACTACTACAGTCCCTTGTACCTACACCACTTTCCAGGTGTCAGGCTCAAACAGTGTGCGGAACGTGGACCCCGGGTGTCGATCTTTCCCCACCACATAGTCTCCAACCTGAATGTCGGCCAATCACGCCCCTCTTTTTTGACTGGCTCTGTCATTGCTGTTTTTGCAGCAGGCCTGGGAACGTTACACATCTATGACCGCCGGTGTCCATGATTCGCTGCTGGGGATTCCATCCCTCACCGCTCTTTTTAGCAGGAGGTCATGAGGAGTACATTTGGTGGTGCAATGAAGAGTTTGGCAGTAGGCCCTCAGGAATTGGTATAGCCAGTTTTTCAAATTAACACCAAGGGCTACCCGAATCCGTAGTGCCTTATTCAGTGTTCGTATAAACCTTTCCACATCCCCATTGGCCTGCTGCAACAGTGGTGTTATTTTGTGGTGTCGGATGCCATGTTGTCCGAGGAAGTCCTGATATTTTTGCCCTTGGAACGGCGGTCCATTGTCTGTACGGATCTCCACCAGCAGCCCCAGCAAGGCGAACGTCTTCTCCAGTGCAGGCTGTAAGCATTCAAACGCCGTAGAGGCCACTAACTCCACTATCGAGAACTTAGAATGGCTGTCCACCAGCATCGCCATTTGCCAGCCATCGAGGAAACTTCCAAAATCCAAGCTCACTTGTTCCTATGGTGCCAAACTGGGCCCTTCTGAGACCATAGGGGCTTCCGGAGGATCAGCACCCGTGACAAGGCATGTGTGGCATCGCCAGACCTTATCTTCTACCATCCGGTCCACCCCCGGGAACCAAACATTTGTTCTCAGATGGGCCTTGGTCTTCTCGATTCCCTAGTGTCCCTGGTGTGCTAATTCGATCATAGGCTCCCGGAGAATGGCAGGTATTACAATCCATGACCCCCGCAGGATTACACCATTTCCTGCTGCACTCAGCTCTCCTCGACACCTCCAGATGCTCTCCCAGTACTCCTTCTTCTTGACCGATCTACGCTCATTCCCGCTCAGGAACCATTTCCACTGGTGATCCTGTAGCGTGCGCCCACCATTTGAAGGCATTCATCTTCGGCCGACGCCTTCCGGATGTCTTCCAGTAGCAATGCTTGAGGGCGAGCATCTTCCAGCAGTTGTTTCACTTAGACCTCAGCACCCTTGTACAACTACCGTCCTTGCCCTCTACTCGGAGCCAGAGGGTACCTCGATAGATAGTCTGCGGGGTTGCTTCATCCTAGACGGTACACCACCTCAAACTGATATTGCTGGATCTGGATGGGCCACCTCGCGGTGGTCAACTCCGGGCCGTGCCTGCCAAAAGAGGTACCAGAGGCTTGTGGTCAGTTATAACAGTGAAATGGTGCCCACAAAGGTATATGTGAAAGTGATGACACACCCATCGGATGGCTAGTGCTTCTCTCTCAATCTGTTTATACCATGGCTCCACCGCCGTGAGCGACCTACTGACTTAGGCAATGGACACACACTCCTCATCTGACCTCTGCAGGAGTACGTCCCCCAAACCTACTGGGCTGGCATCCACTATCAGTTCCGTGGCCGCTCCCGGCCGAAAATACACCGCCGTGGCCCCTTTGAGTAAGGCTTTCTTCACATCGGCAAATGCTTGTGCTTCATTGTCTGTCCACTGCCAGGTAGTGTCTTTTTTTGTTAGTTGCCGTAAAGGTTCCAAGATGGTGGCAAGTCGCGGAATGAACAGGCCACAGTAATTGGCCATTCCCAGGAAACTTCGCACTTCTGATGGCATCTGAGGGATGGCAGACATTCTGATAGCTTCTACTTAGGACGGATCCACCTGTATTCATTTCGCCGAGAACCGGTATTCAAAGAATTCAACTTTGGTGGCATAGAATTCGCACTTGGCTTGTTGCAGTGTTAGGCCTTGTTCCACCAGCTGCCTCGGAGCCACACGTGATGCTCCTCCAGCGACTTCGAGGAGATCAGGATGTCGTCGCTCACGTTGATGACTCCCACTAAGCCGGACAGCGCCTCTCTCATGGCCTCTTGGAACACCTCGACCACCGAGGATACTCCACAGCTCTGTCTCTTGAAACAGCGCAGTTCCACATGAGTGGAGAACGTCGTGCAGCAGCAGCCTAGTTGGATGGCAGGACAGGTCGTTGCCTTTAATCATACACTGGAGCATTAGTCAGAAGGTTCACAGGACTTTGATCAGTTTGTCTCATTGTTACTTCGCTTATGCCCAGACATGTATTATAGAGATCTGTAGGAGCCTCTATGTTTAATATTCATTATTTTCACATTTTCTCTTGCATTTTTGTATTAATACCACTCTATTATATCACGGAAAAGCGGACATGGGTGTTTCGTCTCCATGTTGCGTTCCACTGAATAATTAATATTAATAGATGGCATGGTATAATTTTTTCGTTGAATAATAAGTGTGAAGCACATCATCGTGACTAGGTTTTTTCGCTTTCTTCGGTTGAATATATGTGTAGCATAGGAGGTTTTGCCAGTCATTAATGGCGTCGGAGTATGAGCACAGCATAAGGTAGTCCGCCGTTGATCTCAGTAGGCTCTGAAAGAAGAGGTGTTGCGTTGAGTCGAATACACAGTCCGATGGGAGTTGAATATAACTTCGTTTTTACCCGATTTGAACGGTCAGTATAACTTCAGTAAGACTGTCTAGCTTTATTGGAAGGTTCTATCGGCGTGATTTTTAGACTGTATTCACTCGTATTTTTACAGACTCGTTTCCGACGAGAGAGAGCGTTGGGTTAAGAAACTTAAAAGGCAGCATCCTGAGTCTTGTGGCAGCATATTCAGGTTAGTGGTGAGGTTCCTGCTTGTAAGCATGATTTAGATTTCATATAAATTGCAACCTGTGAATTAAGTATCACCTGTGTTATGTTTACAGATTTCCTCATCGATTTGTGCATACTATTACAAAGCAATTCAATAGTAAGCTTGTACTTTATTTCATTTATTGCGCACTTCAATCACAAGCATACGGGTAAATGATTGGTGCACTTGAGTCACCTTGGAGTAACGTAGTGGTAGTGTTGTGATTTTGTAGGCGTATCTCAGCTATCAGCGCTTTCTTTGTTTTTTTCCGTTTTCATTCTTTTTACTAACCAAATACAGATCTCTTTTAGTATTTCATCATAACGTTTTGGATATAATAAGTAGAGTGCATCTGGCTTAATTTACAATGTTCTAATGTTTCTAATTTATACTTATATTGACTGCCTTACCCAAACATGCGTTCTATGAAAATGAGAGCATGCTTTATTCTTTGTTTACAGATTAAGCCCCTGAAGAAGGGCCGATGGGGCCTGAAATGCATTGGGCGGTTCTGCAAAAAAATGCGTTTACTATGATGCATATTTAATTTATGCCCAGAAAGAATTGACTTGTAATGTAAACATATTAAAATGCAAAGGTTTTTGATGAAATTAATATTGTGTCATGGAAAATATAGCTAATTGAAACAGCAACAAAGTGTAATATCAGTATTTATTTTTAGATTTCAATCAGTCTCTGATTAGGCAACAGTGCGCAGAGGCCTAGTGGAAACACTTGAAATTACAATGAACATCGTGAGTGCAAGTCTACTTTCGAGAACCACTGGGCCCCATTCAAATCCGTCGCCAGCTCATTGATGTGCCTCTCCCAGCGAATGGCTTTGTTTGGCAGCCACATGTCCACGCACAGCCGGATGGCCCCTGGCTGTTTCGGTTTGGGGGCTATCACCAAGGGGGACACCCACGGTCTAGGTCCCGACACCTTCTGGACAACTCCAAGCGCACCAAATCCGCTTCCACCAACGGTCTGAGGTGAAACGGTACCCTCTGATGAAACGCCACCGGCTGGATGGACTCGTCAATGTGGAGTTGTACCTCTGCACCCTTCAGGCATTCCAGTCCCCTAAATAGCTCAGAGAACTCCTCCAGCAGATTGTCCCCCTGGGATTGATGCATGTGCTTCGCGAACATGACTAGGCCTAGATCTTAGGCGGTGTGGCAACTTAACAGCGACCCGGCCCTATCACAGGTTACAGAGAACCGCGTTGCTGTGACTCTGTCCTTGTATTTCACTTCCGCATCCACCACGCCTTGTAGCAGAATCGGGGTATCTCCACCATATGTAAAAATCCGGCCTGTCATCGGCATCAGTTGAGGTCTCGGCTCAAGTCTTTTCTACTGATCCGCATCCAGTATATTGACCGACACCCCTGTGTCGATCAGCTCCCTTATACAGGATTCCTCGATCCACACTTGACAGGTAAGGGGTGGCCTTTTTGTGCGTTAACTCCTTGAATGCGTGAAATTACAAATACATTGTCTTCCTCATCGTCTGTCTTTGACGACTCCTGCCCCCTACTGTTCTCCTCTCCTTCTTCCTGCACCTACTTGGCTGACTTGGTAGGCCTCGACTCCGGACGTCTGCTGCCACCCTGTAATTTACCACACTGACATACCTTAGCGAAGTGTCCATATTTGTTACAGTTCAAGCATTGCCTCCCTTGTGCTGTGCATACTCTTGGAGCATGTGCCCCCATGCCGCAGTTTCGGCACCTGCAACTCCTTTGCCTTTCCTCCATCTTGGGTCCATTTCCGGCCCCTCGGCCATATGCTTTCTTCAGCGCCTTGACTCTCTCTTCCTTGATCAGAGTTGGAAACACCAGCTGACTTCCACCTGACTTCTACACAAGCACCAGTTCCATTTCACCTGCATGTGCATCCGCAAGTTCGTGTGATCTTCCCAGGATTAATATTTCTTCCAGCATGATCCCCAGTTGACGGAGGATCAGCTTGCGCAGTTCTGGAGACTTGCACACTTTAATCAGTTGGGCCTTCGTCTCAAGGCTCGATCGACCCCACTACAGTTGCTGACCGGTTTCCTTAGCCTTGCATAGTATATGTCGACCGATTCTCCACCCCTTGCTTGGCCTGGCGCAGCTTGAAATAGTCATAATCGGGGTTTACTTGCGGATCAAAGTATCGGTTTAAAGCCTGCACTGCGTTGTTGTAGTCTCCACTGTCTCCGGTATCAGGTAAATCTTGGAACAGCTCATACAATTCATTGCCACCCATTAATAACATCAATGACCTCTTCACGGTGTCGTCCATTTCTCGGGTAGCAACAAAATATGTTCCAACTGCCCCGGCCACTTCTTCCACCACGGTGCTGCTGTCGCGGGGTCTGCCAGCAGATTAAACTCTGGTAGGATTTTCCCGGCTGTGCGGCTCAGCTTTCCTACAGCCACCCCCGCCGCAGCCGTTCTGTCGGGTGAGTCAGGCATAGCCACTTAGGTTCACGCCTGTGTTGCTCACTGTGCTTCCACTTCTCAATTGTTCCCAAGGCCATCCAACGCATCAGCCAGGTGGTTGCTCGAGTAGTCTGATGCCGCCTCATCACCAATGTATAGTAGGGTAAGAGTACCTTCAAGGGATTTTAATGAACATAGGGATTTTTGATCACTTATAAGATGAAATCGTGTGGGTTTAGTAATTTAGGCCCAGTAATGCTATTTATGCAACCATAGAGATGATATATGTTCTAGCGCTGTTACTCATAAGTATTCAGTGAGGAGAGAGAGCAAACAAAGATTAAGGAGCAGGTGTGTATAAACAAAGAATATTTAATCTTTTTCTTTTTCAAAACAAGTTAAAAGGTTGGGTACAAGATGAATAGCAAAGATGTAAAAGGGAAACCATTAATTCACAAAGCCCTAGTTACATCAATTGCATGAGCTTTCTACCATAAACAAAATTCAGTAAACATTCAGTGGTAGATAAAGCCACAGTCGACGTTTCGGTCTCTATTCTTTCGTGCAGGAGACCTTCCTCAGGACATGTGTTTCATATCTTGAGTACCCTATAAAACGATGACAATAAAAAAATTTAAAAACTGTCCAGACCAATGAAAGTATAATCTAATTGGTATATATCACACCCAGAAAGCTCTCAACTCCTAAAACTGAACTTTTTGTTCGACCATTTTCAAAAATTTATGGTAAAGTAACACATACAAAATCATTAATTGCAACTAATCGATGTAGGATACACCTATTCAGTACAACATATGTCAGTAATTCATTTTATCATGAATGTCATTCAAAGCTTAAGATTGAATCATTTACATAATGAGGAATATTTTCCAGATATAATCAAAATTGATTCACATTCAATATATCAGTTATCCGATGGTTTGAGGCAGTGATCATAAACAATCATTCAATAAAAACAACTTCGTTTTAAGACATTCTTAACACATTTTTTTTACCTCAATAATGTAGTCGCATATGTCTATCCTAAAAAGAGTCCGGATCATAGAGTTAATTTCAAAGCGCTGATACCGGTACAGGAGTATATCCTACTGCACTGAAGTACCCTGTTGTTGAATATTAAAGCACAACATTAGATTACTTTCCTGTTTCCTTTTATTAGATCTATTTTCATACAGTTAGATCCCTAGTTTTTTGATCTCTTAGGAAAGCCAGCAGGCTTCCCAGATAGAAGGTATGTTTTACATCTTTATAAGAAATTGGTTCCCAAGCTGTATTTCTGTTTATCGCTTGTAACGATATACTGCTAAGCCTAAAAAAATAATATTGATCATTACAATATTCTTGCTAACACATTTGCCTGTATCTTTCATTCAAGTCCAAAAATCATAGAAATGTCCCAAACAGTCATAGTGTTGGCCTGGTTATATAAAGCAGTCATTGGTGAGTATTTACACAGTGCAATAGCTGACTAATAGTCTTTTGCTCATTAATAGCGTTTTGGCAGAACCGATGCGATCGTTTTTCTGGGGTTTTTGATGTTTAAAGATTTGCTTAGTCTGCCTTAATTAGTTTTAAGTCAACACATCTTAGAGTACATCTAGAGACCTTATGTGTCCTTTACGGGAAGCGTTAGATTTTCTTATGCAATCGTGCATTTGAAGTATACCAAGCTAACTAAAACAACCCAATCGGATTTGATTAAAACATAGTCGCCGTTATTAAGTGAAAATTACCTGCTGAGTTAGTTATTTACACAGCCGTAGTACCAACCCAGAAACCCAGAAAAACGATCGCATCGGTTCTGCCAAAACGCTATTAATGAGCAAAAGACTATTAGTCAGCTATTGCACTGTGTAAATACTCACCAATGACTGCTTTATATAACCAGGCCAACACTATGACTGTTTGGGACATTTCTATGATTTTTGGACTTGAATAAAAGATACAGGCAAATGTGTTAGCAAGAATATTGTAATGATCAATATTATTTTTTTAGGCTTAGCAGTATATCGTTACAAGCCATAAACAGAAATACAGCTTGGGAACCAATTTCTTATAAAGATGTAAAACATACCTTCTATCTGGGAAGCCTGCTGGCTTTCCTAAGAGATCAAAAAACTAGGTATCTAACTGTATGAAAATAGATCTAATAAAAGGAAACAGGAAAGTAATCTAATTGTGTGCTTTAATATTCAACAACAGGGTACTTCAGTGCAGTAGGATATACTCCTGTACCGGTATCAGCGCTTTGAAATTAACTCTACGATCCGGAATCTTCTTAGGATAGACATATGCGACTACATTATTGAGGTACAAAAAATGTGTTAAGAATGTCTTAAAACGAAGTTGTTTTTATTGAATGAATTGTTTATGATCACTGCCTCAAACCATCGGATAACTGATATATTGAATGTGAATCAATTTTGATTATATCTGGAAAATATTCCTCATTATGTAAATGATTCAATCTTAAGCTTTGAATGACATTCATGATAAAATGAATTACTGACATATGTTGTACTGAATAGGTGTATCCTACATCGATTAGTTGCAATTAATGATTTTGTATGTGTTACTTTACCATAAATTTTTGAAAATGGTCGAACAAAAAGTTCAGTTTTAGGAGTTGAGAGCTTTCTGGGTGTGATATATACCAATTAGATTATACTTTCTTTGGTCTGGACAGTTTAAAAAATTTTTTATTCTGTCATCGTGTTATAGGGTACTCAAGATATGAAACACATGTCCTGAGGAAGGTCTCCTGCACGAAAGAATAGAGACCGAAACGTCGACTGTGGCTTTATCTACCACTGAATGTTTACTGAATTTTGTTTATGGTAGAAAGCTCATGCAATTGATGTAACTAGGGCTTTGTTGTAAATTAATGGTTTCCCTTTTACATCTTTGCTACTCATCTTGTACCCAACCTTTTAACTTGTTTTGAAAAAGAAAAAGATTAAATATTCTTTGTTTATACACACCTGCTCCTTAATCTTTGTTTGCTCTCTCTCCTCACTGATTACTTATGAGTAACAGCGCTAGAACATATAGCATTACTGGGCCTAAATTACTAAACCCACACGATTTCATCTTATAAGTGATCAAAAATCCCTATGTTCATTAAAATCCCTTGAAGGTACTCTTACCCTACTATACATTTTGCCCAAACCCTCAAGGGTATACTGGGTCGCCCACTATCAATTTCCTCATCACCAATGTGACACCCCTAACCCGGGATACAGGTTGGGCCTGGGTATGGCATCGGTAGAGCGCCCTTTGGGACTGGTGATATATGGGGGGCCCGGTGTAGGCCTTGCAGCGAAGTACACACAAGGAAAGTGCACACAGATACTCGGTCTGTGCCATCAGTCACGTGCGCTGACTTCACCCTTTATTATATACTCCCTGGTCCACGCCGGGACAGGGAGGTGCATGCAAACATTGTATGGTAGCGGCCGGGTGGCTCACCACATCTGGGTACTCGCCCTTGGTGGAACGCTTGACAAGAAAATTACCGTCCGTATTGCTAAACATCACTAATAGGTAGTCATTTGGCAACATCTTTTAAACTTGAAGTTGTCCTCCACCAGTTGGAAAAGCCACGCTAAAATGGCAGTGCCTTAATAGTGTCCTACAAGTGCATACTGCATTACAGCATTGGAAGGGCAGGGGCACCCCTAGGTTTCACGCCAACAGTAAAAAAAAATCCAAAAAGAACTTCTGCTTGTGAAGAGGGCCCTTGCAGTGGGTTACTGATTTTGGTTCATTCTCCTTTCTTTCAATACAATAGAAGCATTTTGAGACTGGACATAATGGGAAAACATTTAAAAACTCCACATATTCTAGCCAATGTGGAAACCGTGGCTAGGAACAAAATGAAAGCGCGCACAATTCATTTGAAGGCAGCATCAGCAGCAGCAAGAGCTGAGCATAGCTTAAAATCAAGATGCGGCTCTGCTGCCATCTCAAGCCCTCTGAGCTCGGAAGAAGATGCATTGGACTCCAGAAGGGAGACCGTAACAGGAGATACAAACATGGAGAGTACATTACAAGGGCGGCCATATGAGGGAATAAGAATTGTGGAAGAGCACCCCTTACAAAACGACGAACCGGGGACTTTAAATGAAGGAAATGGGGCCTGTGAGGTCAATGAAAGGGAATTGACTACAAGGAAAATCCAGAGGGAGTAAAAAGATGATCCTGCAAAAATGGCCGCTAATGTAAAAGGCAACACCATCAGCCAGGCCTGTGAGATATCAAAGGAATATCCACTATTCTTTAAAAGCTAAAATAATGCCAACTGCACCATCGGCCTTGCATGCCCCTTCTGTCATTACACAATCCGGTATACCGTAAGGATTTCTATCCGCAGCTTCACATCTAATTCCTTCAGAAAACAAGGACATGCATAGGCCCTCTCCGAAGGAGACTAGTGTTTCAGTGGATTCCCAGCAAGAGCCCTATCCTAAAAATGCAGGATGAGGTGTGCCATAGGTTATCAAGGAGGGGCAGAGGAAGGCAAACTTACATCTGAGCTGCCGGGGCAGCTGCAAGGAGAGGCTACTTCAATGCAATATGATATAAAGACTATGCAAATTCTTACCCTGGACGAGATAAGAGAACTGAAGTTCTCACACGCAAGTGAGATAGCATCTCTCCACCATCGGTTGATGACAATTGAGGCTGCAGTTGGAACCTTCCCAGTCAGAATGCAAGAGGCGGAATGCCGGATTTCCCAGCTTGAGGACCAGATGAACTCGATGAAGCAGCAAGTCAACTCTGCCAGAAAGGAGAAAACCTCATTGTAGAACAAGCTTGAGGAGCTGGAAAATCACTCCCAGCGGTCTAACCTGCGTCTAGTTGGTATTCCTGAAAGATGTGAAGGGGGTCAAACAATTCAATGGGTCGAGATATTTATTTAAAAAATGTAATCCCAGAATTTTTAGGAGACCTCACTGTTACAAGAGCCCACAGGGTTCAACCTCAGCCATTCCCCAACTCAAAACTACTGGGGAAAATCTTAGTGAAGTTTGCAGACTACCGAATTAAAGATCAGATTCTCACTAAGGCCATCCAAAAGAAGGAATTTTCTTCTGATGCAGGATTCCCTTGCTGTATTTTCTCCAACATGTCAGCGGCTGCGGCACGCCTGCTAAAGGAGTTTTTCAAGCACCTGTATTTATTTAAAGCCCAGGACGCACAGGCTGCAATAGCACAGCAGTCTAAGTTAAGGGTCCTAGTGAAAGGAAAATGTCATATGTTCGCTAACATGGATGAAGCTCAGGAATTACTGTAAGAAATTTCCACAAGGAACTAGATAAATGTCTCACAGCAACATGGTTGATGGGGGGGCAAGTGGGATTGATTACGCAGGGTGCACCACCATGGCACTCAGTAGGGGCTTAAACCCAATAGGAGAGGAGAGGGGCATTGTGGGCAATTCCCCTTCCTCGGGGGGGGTGGAGGTGGGGGCGAGGGTACAGGGGGAGGGTGGCATGGTTAGAAACAAATTTGCAGAATCATAGAGGGAAGGACAGTGCCAAGAAATATATTGTTGACGGCACCTTAAATTTAAGCAAGAACTATAGGGATGGGTCTTAAAGTCCGTATAATTACAATAATTGTAAATGGCATTTCCAATAAACAAAAATGCAGTGGGCTATTAAGATGGTTAACTTCATTTTCACCACAAATTCTGTTCCTTTAGGAACTCATCTTAAGACATATACACCCAAGCTATTAATCCCTAAATAATTTTTAAGGCATATTTTGCTTGGGCGGCAATTGGGGAGTAGGCATTTACTTTGGGCAAGGGATAGACTTTGGAGGGTAAACTACGGGCCCGTAGATAAAGCTAGATATAAGGAAGCTTCCAAAAAATTACAGAAGGCTATTAGAAAGGCAAAAAAACTGTTCTACGCAGAATCAATTCAGCAGGCAGAACACTCAAGCAAAGACATTTTTAAGGTGGTACAGTCCTTTTTCAAACCTAGGTGTGTTGAGAGGGAGGTTTCTCCCTCAACCACTCTGTGCGAAAACATCTCAGAGTTCTTTGACCATAAAATTAAACAAGTCTATGAGTCATTTGGGCCAGAGAAGAAAACAGTGAAAACGGATCTGGCTATCAATGGGGTGGTTGGTGAAATCTTAGCACAATTCCAGCCGATATCCCTGAGTGTGGTCATACAAGAACTAAGTAGCTGCAAGTCAGGGTCACCGGACGACCCCTGTCCACCTAAACTTTGGAGCACCATAGCTGAATTTGTGGCCCCCACACTACAGCAGATTTGGAATATGTCCATCTCCTCCGGGGTGTTCCCAAACATATGGAAACATGCCACTCTTCTCCCGCTCAAAAAAAAACCAAATGGGGATCCTAAGGACCTCAGTAATCTTCGGCCGATCTCTCTGCTCGCAGCTCCGGGCAAAATGTTTGAGAAATTAATCCAGCGCCAGCTGAGCAAATTCATTGAAGATAATAAAATACTGCATGAGACGCAATCAGGCTTTAGACCCGGCTTCAGCACGTAGACAGCACTAATTGAGGTGGCAGAGTCAGTGAGGTGGTCGATGGATTCAGGAAGCTCAGCGATGCTGGTGCTCCTGGATCTGTCGGCCACTTTCGATACGGTTGACCACGCTAGACTCTTGAAGCGACTGGCTGAGATAGGAATCCAGGACCAGGCACGGGGGTGGATACAATCGTATCTGACTCAGAGAACACAGAAGGTGGCGCTGGGGACCGTCTCTTCAGCTCCCAAAGGCCTCAGCTGTGGCTTCCCTCAGGGGTCTGCATTCAGCCCCCTTTTATTCAACATCTACCTAGCTCCACCTTTTACGTTGATTGCCAATTGGGGGGTTAAGGCAATTTCATATGCCGACGACACCCAATTGGTATTTCCGTATTCAGAGGTGTCTGAAGCGGCCTTCTCGAGTTTCAAGGGCTGTCTCCAAGATGTTGCATGCTAGATGAATACGAACAAATTAAAACTCAATGCAAATAAAACGGAAGTGATCTTTTTTGGTAAAGGCCTCCCTCCACCCTCAGAGCTTTGGTGGCCAGCGGAGATGGGACAGGCCCCCTCACCTAGCCATACGGCAAAAAATCTGGGAGTGCGATGGGATGACAGTTTGTCCTTTACCCCGCACATCCAGCAAGTAGTTGGCTGCTGTCTGAGTAAGCTGAGGAATCTCCATAAGATTCTGCGACTTCTACCAGAGGGCTGCCGAAAAACAGTAATCCACGCCACAGTGACATCTAGGCTGGATTACGCTAACGGCCTTTATCTGGGCTTACCAAAATACCTAATTCAAAGACTACAACTGGTCCAAAATGCGGCTGCGAGACTGCTAATGCGGATCCTTTTAAGCATTCAGTCTCTCCGTATCTTCTGTCACTTCACTGGTTACCAGTAGCTAGCAGAATCAAATTCAAGGCACTCACGTTGGCCTTTAGATCTCTGTTTGGCACCTGTCCTAACTACCTGAAAACTCGGCTCCCAAGATATACCCAGACCCGCTCTCTCCGTTCCAACTGCCGCGTTCAGCTTGCCGTCCCACGAGTAAAAAGGGCTCGGCTGGGAGGACGTACTTTCTCGGCTAATGTTGTGACACTCTGGAACACTCTGCCCCCAGCGATTCAGCAAGCCCCCTCCTAGCTCTGCTTTAAGCGGATGATAAAGACCTGGCTTTTCATCCAACCGCGCTAGGCGTTATTACGCCAGTCCTCGTGGTCAAAACTGTTCTTTAGCGCCGGGACACCTCCATGCGAGGTAGCTGTTCGTGCTCTATAAAATGCTGTATTATTATTATTATTATAGACTAGGAAATTACTGAAGGCTAGAGAGACCCACATGGTAGATGGATATGGGTTACAGCCAGGGTAAATGGCAATACATTTTGTGAACTATTACGCACCTATTTTAGATGACACCACAGATATTATGAAGATCAATGATCTAGCTAGAGGGGCAAACGGTCCCATAATTTTAGGGGGATTTTAATTTTGTTCAAGACTTTGAAAAAGATACGACGAATAAAACAAAGAAACAACTGAAGCCTAGGACTAAAAGAGTAATAGACGTAATAAAACAGGATGATCAACTAATCGATCCATGGCGAAAGGGTAATGGGGAAATTTTGCAATATACTTACTATTCTCGTCAATATCAGTCTGCCTCTCATATTGATTTTTTTCTTATATCTTGCGTCCTGAACTGTCTTGACTCACAAATATGGCTTTTAAGTCTGCACAATCAAAAACCAGAAGGTCTCATATAGCTGAACTTCAGCAGGCAGTCAATGCTGCTCTGGTGAGGAAAAGCAGCGTCCTGGGGGTCGGTAATCTAGCTGAGAGGCAGCTAAATAAAGCAAAACAGGAATTAAGGGAGTTTTTCATTATCGCAGAAATAAATAGTTCACAATCATTCCAACACAGAGTTTACGAGGAAAGCCAAATGATAGGAACGTTTTTAGCCTGGACAACCAAAGGTAAAGCAGGAAGCTGCAATAATTAATGAACCTTTGGAGCCAGGGACTATGACCCTGGTGTCTAAAAAGAATACAATAGCTAAAATATTTTTAGATCATTATAATGAATTATACGCAGCTGAGTACAAGGTGTTGAAAGAAGAAATACATCAATATTTTTATGATATAAAATTGCCACAGATTCTGAGTACACAGAAAGAAACATTGATTAAAGATATTTCTGCAGCTGAAATTCTGCAGGCCCTGGCCTCATTGCCAGGAGGGAAGGCCTGAAGTAACGATGGCCTTCCAATGGAATTTTTTAAGGCGTTTTCGGAAGTTAAAGTTAAGAGTTAGTACCATTCTTGCTTGAGCTTTTTAACAATGTTAAGGCAGGAGTCAAGGTCCAATCAACTTTGAATGATTCATCCATTGTTAGTTTTGTCAAGAAGGGGAAGAATTCTAGGGATGTTAGTTCATATATCCCAATCAGCCTGAAAAAAAATAATTACAAAATTCTAATGAAAATCTTGGCAAATCGATTTATCCCAGTGGCCCAGCATGTGATACGTTTGGATCAAACTGGGTTTGTGGCACCCAGGTCAATGTCTTCTAACACAGGATTTTTAGTTCAAGCACTTGACTTTTTTTTAAATTAACCAAACACCAGCTCTTATAATGATGGTGAATTGGGACACACTTTTTTATGGTCTTGAAAGGTTTGGTATTCCTCCCTAGATTATTATCATGCTACAAAATATATATCAAGGGGCTCAGGCGCAGGTTTGTATAAATTCTAATTTAGCAGGCACAGTTGACATAAACTTGGGAGCCTGTCAAGGATGTCCCCTATCCCTGTATTATTTAAAACATTTTATTGAACCCTTGGCCATTAGGATCCGTGATAACATAGAGATTAAAACACCGATAGCAGGAATGTCAAAACTAAAACTCTTTGCATACAACATCATTTTGTGTCTTATGGGAAAGACAGAATGATCTTAAGAGAATTTGCACAGTTTGAATTGATTGCTGGGTATAAAATAAACCACAAAAAGACTGGAAAAAATACAAATTGTTGCAGGATGTAGAATTTAGTTAAATTTTGTCTAGTTTTAATCTAAAAATTATTCCCTAGAGCCTGTATTTAAAAAGGAATTCCATGGCTTTCCGCATCTATCATGCTCCCACCGGTACATTCCATAAAATTTGTAACAATAAAGACTGATTTCTGCGCCGGCTGTTTCTGTGTTTCAGTTCTTATTTATTTAGTCCTATGTGCAGAGATTATGAAGAAGAGTTTAAAACGTGTGCAGTGAAGTGTTTTGCGATACTGTAAGGCCTTTGTGCATATTTCTTACATAGTTTTATGCTCAATTTGCATGCCGTGACATCACAGTTAGAGCCTGTGCAGTTAGAGCATGTGCAATCAACCCAAGTATTTGCACAAGCACCAAGCGTATGTCTGCTATTTGCACATGAACAACTCCATGCATGCGACTTGAGAGCACTGGAAACAGCCATTTGAAGTACCGACATGAGCAGAAATACTGCCTACCAACAAATCTTTACCAATTTCCTGGAAGCGGACCTTCCCTTTTAATATTCCAGGAGCCCATACCTTATATTGCCTTCAAAAAACAACCGGAAGCAGCAGGCAGTCTTTTTGGTGGTAGAACATTGTCTGACAGAATCCACTACTATCCTCCACTACTCCTATATACCAAACACAGCCAAGAAATCTCAGGTTTAAGGAAGTGGAAGTGAAGGAGCCAGGTCTGTGTGATGTAGATCTGCTCTACAACCTCAGTCAATGGTACTTTTTCTCAGCATGAGAGCGTGGATGGGAGAGAAATCATTAACAATGTCAATCAATTTGATTGCAGTTCTCTAGGCCGAATATAATCACAAACTAATAAATAAGGTTAGTTGATTCATTACAAAGCCAAGAACATCTGGATATACCGAGAGCTCAAGATGAGGGTGTAGAAGTACATTGGAAACAAAATAAAGCCAAATCTGCGAATAAGATTAAGACGGTGAAACATGCACAAGACAATTAATTCAAGAATTAAGCTGCAAAAGATCAAGAAACAGGAGTCCAAGTTCCCCTGCATCGAGGGATAATGAAAATAAAGCATGAATCTATCCATACACATGCACTAACGTGACATCCCTATCTAAGCATGCTTCGAGGCAGGATAGGTTAAGATGTCAGCGTGTGGAGTCTTCCTTAGAAATCTCTCCAATTCAATGGGTCGGGCAGCATGAAGCTACTGAGACAGAGCTTGTTCTAAGATGCTCTCTCTCCAAAGGCAGAGAAGAAGTGGGGCTCTTTATAATACTCCAATTTCAGAGGTGTCTTCCCATAATTCCTTTCAGGTCACTCCTACCGATCAGGTCACATTCTCATATGTAGTTTTCCACAAGACGGCGATGCTACCGAACAGTTACAATATGACCTTGATTCCCAGGCCTTCTCAAGCCCCAGCCCCCTGCCCCCACCTCCCTCCTGCTACAGCCCGGCCCCCCACACTCCCTCCTACTAAAGCCCCACCCCCGCTCCTCCTCCCGCATAGTAAGGCCTTAGTAAAAGCTAGACTTACCTTGCTCCCAAATCGGTGTCCATCCTGCTCCTGCTGCTGGGCCTGGCTCCACATGGCTTCCGCAGCTCTCGTTGAATTACAGGTAAAACTACAGTGCACATGGCGTACTGCGTGAAGGCATGCCTGTCCTATCATGGGAGTTGCAAGACCGCAGTATTCCATATTCTTCAGTGTCAAAATATAAATTGCGTGAAAATCGCGCACCTGGTAATTCGTTCACCCTTTACTAACGCTATTTAGAGAGTTCAACATTTATTTATACCTATATTTTGCATCATAAACGTAATCAGGGCTGTATGTGAATAAACACTGCACAGACCTGGAAATATGGAAGTGAAATAAGCAAGGGTAAAACATTGACAACATGAAGAGTGGTGTAGAAAAGTGTCTACTTCCAGAAGAGTATGTGTTTGAGGAGTCAGGATAATAACTAACGTTTTAAATACATAGGAGAGTTTATGTATTTGTATTGTGAAGCCTTGGTTCCGGTCTATAAAGTCTTTCATAAGATCGGAGCCCCCTACTTCAGTGAAAAATTTCAACACTACATCCCCCAACGCACTTTGAGGTCATCTGCTCAGCTTTTGCTCTCCACGCCTAAGGTCCGGCTGTCTCGGATCGTGGGTAGATCCTTTCAAGTGGCAACCTCTCGTTTATGGGATTCTCCACCTCCCTGTCTTAGACAGGTGCAAGATCTCTTCACGTTTAGGTAGCAATTACAGACCTGGATCTTTCAACTGTAGTTCCAGCCAGCTACCTGCATGGAGGTGTTTTTCTTTCTGTTAGCAGTTATGTTGTCTTTTCTTTCAGCGCCGGGACACTCCTGGGAGTAGCCGTGCGCTTTATAAGAGGCATTATAACATAACATAACATTTGTACTAAACATTGGAATATTTTAGCATTTGGCCAATCCGGTAGGAATTTCTGTAGAATTCTATAGGCTACACCTACAACAACTTATGTTACATAAACAAGCAACAGCCAGTGCAATAAATGTGAAGGCATGGTGAGTGACTAGGGTGTGGGTGTAACCAAATGCAAGTGAAAGTATGGGAGCACATTTGAATGAAAGATGACACATGCATGAATGTCTGGGTACATATTTATCTGTGAAAGGTGTGTGTCACATAGATGCAAAGGCCAATCAAAAATATGATGAGCCGTGAGCTTTTTCTTTATGATTTCACGGTGACAAATCTGTGCAATGGTGAGAGTGATACAGGGGCATCTGCCATGCAATGATCTTCACCACCCCAGGAAAGAGGTATGGCAATGAGGACACTGATAGTGCCTCATCAAGTGGTATAACTTGACTGGTTTAGATATGTACTAATCAAGGGGTTGTTAATTCTAATATATAAAATAGCTAAATCTGTGAGGTGAGGGTTTCCTGTTTCTGTGTGGAGTTAATTAACAATAATAAATAAGGCACACTGAAATTGACTTATAATACAATTTGAGGTGAGATCTTCCAGAATGGTGGTTGCGTGAACCAAAAATAAATGTGTCTTTTCTTTCAATTCTGTCTGCCTTGTCTGTATTCTATAGCAGGTTTGAAGGTATTCTAAAAGACACCGGAGCATAGTTTGAATGCCAGAGTGGAGTAGCTGGTGGTCTCTGATTGGAGGAAGGAATTTCATATGGCGAAACACACAAGAGGATGGATGGAATGTTGCACAATGGCAAAATATTCACCCCCAGTCCCAGATCTGGGTCTAATCCTTCGTTCTTTTGCTCACCAAGCCACCCCAGTTCAGACATGGCCATATGCGAATCAGTCTCGACCCTGTGCCTCATGGGAACAGTCCAGATCGAACTGCCAAGTCATGTCTTCCCTGGACCGGAATCAAGCATCCCAGGACTGATTTCTGACAATCAGCCTTCATCAGCCAGGATAGCTTGACCCCAGTGGCGTAGTGAGCACGGGACCCATGTCTGGACATACCCTTCCCACAAAGGGTGAACAGCAAAACACACAAGATGATGGACGGAATGTTGCAAAATGGCAAAACATTCACCTCCAGTCACAGATCTGGGTTTAATCCATCGTTATTTTGCTCACCAAGCCACCCCTGTTCAGACATGGCCATATGCAAATCAGTCTTGACCCTGTGCCTCATAGGAACAGTCCAGACCAAACTGCCAAGCCATGTCTTCCCTGGACCGGAATCAAGGATCCTAGGACCGGTTGCTGGCTATCAGCCTTCATCAGCCAGGATAGCTGAACTCCAGTGGCATAGTGAGCACGGGACCCACGTCTAGGCATACCCTTCCCACATAGGGTGAACAGCAAAACACACAAGATGATGGATGGAATGTTGCACAGTGGCAAAACATTCACCCCCAGGCACAGATCTGGGTTTAATCCATCGTTATTTTGCTCACCAATCCACCCCAGTTGAGACATGGCCATATGCAAATCAGTCATGACCCAGTGCCCCATCGGAACAGTCCAGACCAAACTGCCAAACCATGCCTTCCCTGGACCGGAATCAAGCATCCTAGGACCGATTTCTGGCTATCAGCCTTCATCAGCCAGGATAGCTTGACTCCAGTGGTGTAGTGAGCACGGGATCCACACCCGGGCATACCCTTCCTACATAGGGTGAACAGCAAAACACACAAGATGGTGGACGGAATGTTGCACAATGGCAAAACATTCACCTCCAGTCACAGATCTGGGTTTAATCCATCGTTATTTTGCTCACCAAGCCACCCCAGTTCAGACATGGCCATATGCAAATCAGTCTTGACCCTGTGCCTCATAGGAACAGTCCAGACCGAACTGGAAAGCCATGTCTTCCCTGGACCGGAATCAAGCATCCTAGGACCAGTTTCTGGCTATCAGCCTTCATCAGCCAGGATAGCTTGACTCCAGTGGCGTAGTGAGCACGGGACCCATGTCTGGACATACCCTTCCTACATAGGGTGAACAGCAAAACACATAAGATGGTGGACGGAATGTTGCACAATGGCAAAACATTCACCCCCAGTCACAGATCTGGGTTTAATCCATTGTTATTTTGCTCACCAAACCACGCAGTTCAAACATGGCATATGCAAATCAGTGTTGACCCTGTGCCTTTTATTTAAGAATTTTAGAAAAAGGAGGGGTTTGGGCCCTTTGGGAAAGAGGGTAGGTTAGGCCTCTATGTCTGCAAAAAAACGGGGGAATTTTACCTATGCCTCTGTTCTTATTTCAAATGATTACTCTTTATAAGGATAAACCAAAAATCAATTAGTTATCCTGACATGTTTATTATGTCGTTTTATTTATCCATCATTCATTTTTTGTGGTTCATCAGAGAAAGAACAATATCAACTCAACGTTTTGCCATACATTTTTTAAAAAAAATTCAAAAACAAATAATAGACATTACAAAGAAGTACGCAAAAACAATACTGAATATATACAAATTGTGATCAAAAAGAACGACTTCATACAGTTACCAAGGGACAATTGTACACACAAAATGTTTATACAATGGTAAATCAATGACCATCAATTATTGATTACCAGGGGGCAAGAAAGTTTACACATGAACAGTGCCCCTGCACTCTGAACTATATCATATTTCATCAAACTAAATCAGAGCGTAAATGCCAAATAAATCAGAGCATGGATGCCAAATAAATCAAAGCATGGTAGCTCGAAGTAAATCAGAGCGTGGATGCCGACGCGTTTCGAATCCTAATGTGTGTATCACAGGACTCTCATCAGGGCTGGACGAGTCAAGTCCTTGGGAAACTTAATCAATACCAAGGATGCGCTTTTCTTTAAAATGTCGTCTATGTGGTGGGTGTCGTATTCTTTTGGAATTTGAAGCGGCGACTTAATGTTCAACCGTCCTGTTTTCAACTAGACTTAAAGTGCTGTTTGGTTAAAGTAGCATCTCTGAAACAATCATTCAGAGCGATGGGGGGGAACAGGAGAAAATCACGCTGCTCGTCACTTCTGCCGTGGTCTTGAGACCTTATTATTTACCGATATCTGAGCGCCAGATATCGGTAAATAATAAGGTCTCAAGACCACGGCAGAAGTGACGAGCAGCGTGATTTTCTCCTGTTCCCCCCCAGCGCTCTGAATGATTGTTTCAGAGATGGTACTTTAACCAAACAGCACTTTAAGTCTAGTTGAAAACAGGACGGTTGAACATTAAGTCGCCGCTTCAAATTCCAAAAGAATACGACACCCACCACATAGACGACATTTTAAAGAAAAGCGCATCCTTGGTATTGATGAAGTTTCCCAAGGACTTGACTCGTCCAGCCCTGATGAGAGTCCTGTGATACACACAGCAGGATTCGAAACACGTCGGCATCCACGCTCTGATTTACTTCGAGCTACCATGCTTTGATTTATTTGGCATCCATGCTCTGATTTATTTGGCATTTACGCTCTGATTTAGTTTGATGAAATATGATATAGTTCAGAGTGCAGGGGCACCGTTCATGTGTAAACTTTCTTGCCCCCTAGTAATCAATAATTGATGGTCATTGATTTACCATTGTATAAACATTTTGTGTGTACAATTGTCCCTTGGTAACTGTATGAAGTCGTTCTTTTTGATCACAATTTGTATATATTCAGTATTGTTTTTGCGTACTTCTTTGTAATGTCTATTATTTGTTTTTGAATTTTTTTGAAAAAATGTATGGCAAAACGTTGAGTTGATATTGTTCTTTCTCTGATGAACCACAAAAAATGAATGATGGATAAATAAAACGACATAATAAACATGTCAGGATAACTAATTGATTTTTGGTTTATCCTTATAAAGAGTAATCATTTGAAATAAGAACAGAGGCATAGGTAAAATTCCCCCCTTTTATTTAAGAATTGGCATGTAGGGGCCCTATTTTACCGTTTCGGTAAATTTACCGAATCGGTAAATTTACCGAATTGGTAAAATACCGAATCGGTATTTTTACCGATTCGGTAACTTCAAGATGTAGGTGGGACTCTTCTGAGTCCGCCTCGCCCGAAGCAACCTCCGGTAGGATTAGAAGTGTCCAGGGATTTTAGGACAACAGCTGAACAATGTAGCTGGAGCAGTCACGAGGGATGTTAAGAGTCAGTGTCACACCAAACCAAAAATGTATTATAAAAAGGTGGGCACTGATGGTTAAAAATAATGGGTATATTGTATAATCGAGTTACTAGATTATAATATCTTTCTCAAAAATGGTCGACATGTTTCAGCTCACCTGGGCCCAGCCGGGTCTATGGAGCTTTCGTCAGGACAAAACAGGGGTATGTGATACTCACACAACTTGTGTAGTATTCAGGTAGTGTATGGAACTCTCATATTGAAATTCCTGCATTGTGGGAACAAAATGAGAATCGAGAAACATACTACGCATTTAAACAGTGAAGATTGCATCTAGCACGTATACAAACAATATTAGTAAGTAATCTCTCTAAACAAGCAATCATTGAAATCAGCGAGTGCTTGAAAAGGGTGCAAAACAATGTAAACACAGGAGCAAAAAAACTAGGAGAGGAGAGGAAAGCAGTCTAAGTATACAATTTCAGTGAACATGAAACTATTATGCTGCGGAAAACATATGAGGGTTGTCAATAATAACCAATGGTTATAGTAGATACCAGTGTCCTTTCCCATTTGATTGCCACAGTATTGACTCAGGGGAACTGAACGGACCAGAATTCCTCTTCCCTCCACTTTGATGAATTACTTTAAGCAGCGTGCAGCTGCGGGAACCCTACACCCATGCTAAATCCTGGTAGTATTGAGGTGTTTCTTACTGGGAGCAAAGAACAGTGAAGATGGAGAACAATAGCGGACTAAGCTTCACCGGAAGTGACATCGACGAAATCCTAGCGGCACAACCTTTATTACAGAATACAGACTTAACAGAAGCCATCGCTCAGACAGATGAGTGGGACACCTTAACGACAAAAAAAAGGGAACAGATTCTAAGTGCAATCCACGGAATTATTATGACCGAGTACTTAAGATCAAAATCGGCACCTAGAGGCCTATGGGTGTCCAACGCACCGAGAATTTTTTTGCATGACCTAGCATTCCGCCGTGACTGGTCATCCATGTTTGTTGTCATCTTTGCCGCCATTTCCGCATTGAGCAGGATACGCCCACCTGCGTTGGCCACGCCCCCTCCACCAAAGTCTACATATAGCGCTGAGTACGAGCGCCGCACAGCTCACTTATTTCTCCTGAGGCACAGCCGGGAGCAACGATCTTTTGCTAAATTTTAAAACTGTAATTCTTTGTGTTTTTAAAATTGTTCACCTACCTACCCTTGGCGCACCTAATCCTCTTCGGCCAGAGACACCCCCGCACAGCGGATTCAGCGCTGCAGCGGGTGAGGTGTTTGTTGTCATCTTTGCCGCCATTTCCGCGTTGAGCAGGATACGCCCACCTGCGTTGGCCACGCCCCCTTCCAACCCTCTCCTTTATCTGTATATAGTATGTGTCCCTACCGGAAGCGCAGCGGACGAGCGAAGCGGGCGCGACGATTGCGCGCCGAAGGCGCGCCTAAGGCAAGCCCGTCTGCGCCCGTCCGCGGCCGGCCGGGGCCTGGGGCCCGTCACCTTGCCCAATATACATCTTTTTCCCCTAGGGACTTGACCACTTTACACACATTCTGGCCGCTGGAATCCACCACCTACTCAAGATTACAACAACTAGGCATCTTCCAAGCCCGCAGTACTTTTCCAGAGATCCGGACCCTCCCGTCCTCCCTCATCCCAGAGCACACAGCCTCCCCCCTTCTTTCTAAACTCCTGTTCGCTCAGGCACCTGCCAATATGGAATTAGCAATCACATACCTTAACACCCGGTCGTTAGTCAGCCACCAATCTGACATATGCCACCTCCTGGACTCAGACCGTCCCGACATTCTACTCCTAACGGAGACCTGGCTGAAAGAGGATTCCCTGCCTGACATCTTGGCAGCCATTCCACCTGGTAATTATATACTCCAAGCCAACCGGCCAGCTGGGAAACCCGGTGGTGGCGTAGCCGCCATTATCAAACTCCCCCTTAGGTTCACTTCCCTCTCCCTACTCACTATTCCCCAGGTTGATTGCCTGGCAATCAGATTCGAATCCTCGGTGTCTCCCCTCACCTGTGTCCTGGTATACCGTCCTCCCCAACCAATGCCCAACTTCCCCTTGCTCTTTGGCGACCTACTTTCCCAGCTCACAATCAACAACTCCAAACTCCTGGTCCTGGGAGACTTCAACTACTGGCCGTCAGACCTACACGAAAGCTCTCACTCCCTGGCTTTCACCGACCTATTAAGTGGGCTCAATGGCCTTCAACACATCCATATGGCCACTCATTCCAAGGGCCACATCCTAGACCAGGTTTGGACCTATAATCTTGAAATCAAGTCCCTTGCGATCTTACCTTGCCACTGGTCGGACCACTTCTTAATCTCCTTTCGTCTCCTGGTCCCCCCACCGCCCCCCGTAACCGAGGCCCTAGCCTCGTGGCCCGCAGCTGGAACAAAGCAGACCTCGATCTATTTCTCACCTCTTTAACATCCTCGATTTTGCCCAGTCCCGGCTCCATCGACTCCCAGGAAGCAGCACTTGTCAAATGGCTGGAGTCCGCCAGCGACAAGGTCGCCCCCCTCAAGTTAGTTAGAACTAAGCGTCCTCACGACGCACATCGATGGTTTTCTGATAGCCTCAAATCCTTAAAACTAGGACTCCGCCAAGCCGAGCGCCGCTGGCGTAGAAACTATGACCCCTCAGCAAAATTAAAACTCTTAAAACTATCTGGAGAATACAAACAGGCAATCTCAGTCACCAAAACTGCCTACTTCTCTACAAAAATTCTTAACTCCGCGCAAAAATCTAAAGAAATTTTGGTCATTGTGGAGGAGCTCTCACACCCGGACAGGGTGACCATCAAACCCCTTCCATCTCAGGCACTATGTGATTCCCTCAATCAATTCTTCACAGATAAAATCAGCAAAATCAAAAACAGCATCTCCTTTGGATCCCCCGTGATGTCCCTCACAGAGGCTACTCCCTTTCTTAACCCCCACTCCCTGACCCAGCTTCCCCCTATACAGGAAGGAGACTTTCTTTCTCTGCTTAATAAAGTCTCATCTGGCTCCCCCATGGATTGTTGCCCACCTGTGTTCCTCCGTGCTGCTTTTTCGGCATGCCCTGCCCCTCCGCTGGCCCTCCTGAACAACTCCCTCCTACTCGGTGAGGTTCCCGGCCAGTTTAAGAACGCTGAGGTGGTTCCCATACTAAAAAAAACCAACGCTGACCCCGCGGTCATGGGTAATTTCCGTCCCATTTCTCTTCTCCCTTACCGGAGTAAGGTACTCGAATCACATGTAACCAGAGTCCTCAGTTCTTTTATTGAAGATTCCAACTTCCTAGACTCCCAGCAAGCAGGGTTTAGACCTGCCCATTCTACGGAGGCTGTTATCCTCTCTGTCATGGAGGAACTCCGTAGAGGTGCCGACTCCAACATTAGTCAAGCCCTGATCCTCCTGGATCTGTCGGCGGCCTTTGACACGGTCGACCATACCATCTTAGCCGACCGTGTCAAGGAGGCGGGCATCAGTGGGACGGCCCTTAACTGGGTACGCTCATTCTTGACGAACCGCCACCAATCTGTCCGACTCTCCCAGTTCTCGGCTGATAGGAAGAAGCTCACCTGCGGCGTCCCGCAGGGTTCGTCCCTGTCACCACTCCTATTTAACTTGTACCTCGCCCCCCTGATCCGCTCCCTCCGGGGAAGGAATGTCACTGCATTTAACTATGCAGATGACATTCAGCTTGTCTTCAACCTCGACTCCTCGGACGAAGCGGTCCAGGACTTTCAGTCTAGCCTCTGCCATATTAGGAATTGGATGGGTGCTCACCACCTTAAACTTAACCCCGACAAGACTGAGCTTGTTCTTGTCGGAGGCCCATCCAACCCCTGGAACTCCTCCTTTTGGCCCCTTTCCCTTGGCCCCTCTCCTTGCCCCGCGGACAAGGTGAAAAGCTTGGGAGTGTACATCTCCCATGATCTCTCAATGAAGCATCAGGTCAGTGCCACTGTGTCTTCCTGTTTTTTCCAGCTAAGGAAGATCCGGAAAATAGCCCATTTTCTGACCACCGAAGCCCTCACTTTGGCACTGCTGGCATTAGTCATCTCCCGGATTGACTATGCCAACGCCCTGTATGCAGGCATCCCACAATATCAAATCAAAAGATTACAGCTGGTACAGAACTAGGCAGCCCGCCTGATCTACCATCAACCCAAACATCACCATGTCCGCCCCCTGCTTAAAGCCCTCCACTGGCTCCCTGTATCGGAGCGCTGCAAGTTCAAACTAGGTTGCCTGACCCATAAATCTCTGGCCGGCATCGGCCCTTCCTTCATTTCTTCTCTTCTACATCCTTACGTCCCCTCCAGGCACCTCCGATCCTCTCATCATGCGCTCCTCCAGACGCCTAGGTTTAAGCGCAAAAAACATGGAGGCCTCAGATTTTCCTTCCTGGCTCCCTCATTCTGGAACTCACTCCCATCAGAACTCAGACTCTCTCCCTCCTACCCCCACTTTAGGTCTCTCCTCAAAACTCACCTCTTCCGCTGCATCTACATATAGGCACTCATTTCCTCCCTGCTGTGCCTCTCCCCCAGCGCCAAGAAACCGTCCGGTGTAAGTCGCGCTCTACAAGAATTTTTTACATTACATCCATATCTTGGAAATGTACTTTAGATTACTTAGTTCTCATAGTCAAAACAGCTAAAAGACTATCAGAGGCCCTACTTGTTGAGATACAAACATGCGAAAACGAATTGAAAAGAAACATCAATCCTCAGATCTACAAGAAACGATTAGATGAAATTGTGAAAGAAATGGATGAGACTCAGGAGTTTCTGATGCAAAACAAACTCCAAAAATTGGCAAAAGACCTAAAAAAGTTCAGCCAAGAAAAGATGCACCCCTATTCAAAAGAGGACTTTATAGCAACAGATAATGCTTCTGATGCCGAGTCAACAGGATGGTCCTCCGATGGCTCTGAGGGTAACTCAGATCACTCAATGACAAGAAGGGGATATAACAACTCCAGATTTCGGGGTCCAAGACGAGGTAATAGAAACAATAGAGCTAACAGGTGGCATAGACCACCGTTTTTCCAAGGGAACCCAATGCCTTTTTTCCAACCATTTATGCCGCCATTTGGAGGATGGATGAACCCCTACAATCCAGGCACTGATCAACAGCCACAAATGAGCAACCAGTTGATGCCAACTCCTAACACCTCACATCAACCACAACAGCCTTTTTTAGGAAGAGGCCAAAACCAAACAAGAGGCAGAAAGAAAAACTTGACATGGCAAGATCATCTTCCAAACGTTCAGACCCGCAGCATGTCATCGGCTCAGATGGATTCGAACAAGAAGACTCACTGATTGTGAACTTAAGTGATGTTATCCTAACCAACGAACAATCGAATGTCCTCAACGGAGGCCTTGGCTTTGTACCTACTCCTCCATTAGACCCCTTTAAACTTAAATGTGAACTGTCTGAATTCTGCAGGACCCTAAAACTAAAAGCTTTCTTCGATGGAACAACCCAAATCAAAGATGGAGATACAACTCTGAGAAGGAAATCTAAATTCTTACCATCTAACAATACAGTTCCAGTAGAGATATTAACCTTCGAACAGGCGATTTTGAAAGGCATTGACAATTTAGACAACAGTAAAAAACCATTTCAGAATCTAAACAACAAAGAACGAAAAGCACTTGCTGAACTGAGAGACAATGACAATATAGTCATAAAACCAGCAGACAAGGGGGGTGGGGTAGTTATCCTGACAAAAGAAGGGTATAACCAACAATGCCAGTTATTACTATCCGAAGATAAGTTTTACAAGCGATTAGACTCGGACCCCACTGATAGACTTACCAATACCATCGCAATTATGATACACGAAGCTGAAGTACATGGATGGATTTCTAAAAAAGAAGCAGACTTCCTGACACCAAGAGTACCCAAAGTCCCTTTTTCTACTCGCTGCCAAAAACCCACAAAAACAAGTTCCCGCCACCAGGACGCCCTATAGTTTCGGGGGTTAGGTCTCTCTTGGAACCTCTTTCCAAGTTTGCGGACGAATATCTAAAACCGCTATTCCAAAAAACCCCGACATATCTTAAAGACACTCGGGACCTTCTGATGCAAATAGCCGATAGAGCCTTCGATCCAAACACGATGGTCCTAGTAGGACTGGATGTCGAATCACTGTATACAAGCCTGCCACAAGATGACACAATGCAAATGCTGGAAGATCTACTCTTCCAGGAAGAATGGCCTTACCAGACTCCTCGACATTTCATTTTGGAATGCTGCCGGTTGGCATTGAAAGAGAACTATTTCGAATTTAATGGCCAACTTTTTTTGCAGTGCCATGGAACTTCCATGGGCAGTGCCTTTGCTCCGTCGGTAGCAGGATTGTATGTCAGCCAATTTGAACAGAAATTCGTCCTACACAATGACAACCCATTCGTTTCCAGTATATTATACTGGAAGCGTTATATCGACGACGTTCTGCTGATTTGGGACATCAACAAGGACTTAACAACGTTCATTGAATGGCTTAACAGCCGAGACCAATGGCTGAAATTCACTTCCACTGCAAGTAACCAATACATCGATTTCTTGGATTTGACAATCTTCTCTGAGAACGGCAAATTAGAAACCAAGACGTATAGAAAACCAACAGCCAAGAACAGTCTCTTGTCGTATCTGAGCTACCATCCTCGACCGCTAAGAGACAACCTCCCTTACAGCCAGTTCCTACGACACAAACGAAATTGTAGTAAGAATAGCGACTATAAAAACCAAGCCACAATCCTTAGCAAAAAATTACAAGCAAGAGATTACACTCCACGGGTAATTTCAAAGTGTAAAAAGAGAGCGTTCAACCAACCTCGTGATTGTCTCCTTCAAAGCCACGCTAAGGAACCGATTAAAGATCTAGTTACTTGTGTCACCACTTTCTGCCCGGCCACCTATGAAGTCCAAAAACTAATAAGGAAAAATTGGCAGATTATTACATCTGGTACCTTGAATTGGCCAAAACCGAGATTCGCTAACAGGAGGACCAAGAATCTCCGAGATACACTTGTACATACACGCCCGAGGAAACTACCCACTAAAATTACCATCAGAGATGCAACCATGACCCCGGTTACGGGTCATTATCCATGCGGAACGTGTGGAGTTTGTAAATTTACTAAAACGACAAAAACACTACAACTCACTGAGGATTTAACATGGTCCCAAAGACAGCACACGAACTGTAATTCCACACACGTGATATACTTGGTGACATGCCCCTGCCAACAACAATACGTTGGCATGACCTGTAGAAAGGTTAAAATCCGGATAGGAGAACACAGGAGCAATGTGAGACTGAAGAAAAACACTACCAAGCTCTGTACACATTTTGTTGAAGCTGGACATACCTGTGATGACCTTAGATGGACCGTTTTAGAAACGCTCCATGATAAAGACAATAATGCGGAACAGAGATTGTTCGAAAAAGAACAGAGATGGGTTAATCGTCTTAAAACCCATATATCAGGGATGAATGACAATATTCCATGGCATCAGTTCTACTAAATCCACCTTTGGACATACCATTGCTGATTTGGTCATAACACCAGACGCCACGATGGAAATCTGAACTTCCCCTTTAAGAACTTCCATCTTGTAAGTATTTTTCTAATACATCTAGACCCCCTTTTCTATGTCTACATATGAGTTCATAATGAGACTGGAAGAACGCCCTCTGTCACCAGGGGCAGAGTCAGCACAAGGAGCCAGCGACTCCTACACGTGGGTAAGAATGGTGTTTTGGACGTCTCAGTGCCGCTTTGACATTCCGATAATAACAGGTATTTAAAACTAGGACCCCTAATGTGTTTGTTATTTTAGACAAAACCACGACCTTTACGCGACTCTCAGCACCCTGATGAGGAGAAATTCACCTAATACGAAGGTATTCAACTGAGTTCGTATACTGTTCTCCTTTACGCTAGATACCATTTGTTTGTTGGTTGTTATTTGCAGCAGGTACTGATCCCGCTAGACATAGAGGTTACCGAGAGTGCATTAATAGCGTAATTAGTATTTCATGCACCTTTCACGTACAGTACTCGATGAACTCTTTACAACATCTAGAGACATCGCTATGCACATATAGAATTTTTTCCGCAGCATAATAGTTTCATGTTCACTGAAAGTGTATACTTAGACTGCTTTCCTCTCCTCTCCTAGTTTTTTTGCTCCTGTGTTTACATTGTTTTGCACCCTTTTCAAGCACTCGCTGATTTCAATGATTGCTTGTTTAGAGAGATTACTTACTAATATTGTTTGTATACGTGCTAGATGCAATCTTCACTGTTTAAATGCGTAGTATGTTTCTCGATTCTCATTTTGTTCCCACAATGCAGGAATTTCAATATGAGAGTTCCATACACTACCTGAATACTACACAAGTTGTGTGAGTATCACACCCCCCTGTTTTGTCCTGACGAAAGCTCCATAGACCCGGCTGGGCCCAGGTGAGCTGAAACATGTCGACCATTTTTGAGAAAGATATTATAATCTAGTAACTCGATTATACAATATACCCATTATTTTTAACCATCAGTGCCCACCTTTTTATAATAAATTTTTGGTTTGGTGTGACACTGACTCTTAACATCCCTCGTGACTGCTCCAGCTACATTGTTCAGCTGTTGTCCTAAAATCCCTGGACACTTCTACTCCTACCGGAGGTTGCCTCGGGCGAGGCAGGCATACAGCACGTCTTTTTTTGACTACCCGATGACTATGCCATAACGTGAGAGAAGGGGCGGATAAAAAGATACACCGCAACGTAACATTCTAAGCATTTATGAGGGTTGTCAATAATAACCAATGGTTATAGTAGATACCAGTGTCCTTTCCCATTTGATTGCCACAGTATTGACTCAGGGGAACTGAACGGACCAGAATTCCTCTTCCCTCCACTTTGATGAATTATCTCTTCTGAGTCCCACAGGCCTTACAGATTCGGTATTTTACTACCCAATCCAATTGGGTGGTAAAATACCAAATCCTGGTGTGCATGCACATGTGTGCATGCACACCTATGCCATGTGACAGACAGACATGCCCTTAGGGCATGTCTGTGTGCCACATGGCACACATGCCTGTATTCGGGGTGCTAGAGGGTGTCAAAGTGACACCCCCTGCACCTTTGCTGAAATCGGTATTTACCGATTCGGTAATTACCGAATCGGTATTTCCCATTGATTCCTATGGGCTTCACAGCCCATAGGAATCATTAGGAAATACCGATTCGGTATTTACCGAATCGGTAAATACCGACTATTAACCATTCGGTATTTCTATATCTAGAATACCTACATTTCCCCCCTTCTATTTTACCGATTCATAAATACCGAATCGGTAAAATTCGGTATTTATGAATCGGTAAAATAGAATTACCTACATCTGGCCCTTATTTCTTTGCCTTTTTAGCTGTTTTCAGCTATATTGAATTTCACTAGAAACAGTGATTTCAATCGTACTCATCACATAACAGCGGGCACAAATAAAAACAATCAATAAGATTATTTAAACAACCCAAGAATCCATCCTCAAAAAAAATACCGTATAATACAAATCACACATATATAAAATCCTTACTGTTAAGAACATTTTATAACTTAAATTTATAAACACTGTAAATGTTGTCGCTTAAAAGTATACACCGAGACAATGTGCAAGAAAAAGTACATAATTCAAACATATACCTTTCCATGAGGTCAAATGGTATTTTTGCATTCCTTTTTATGTAAATTGTCCAATGGTAATCATATTAAATCATAATAAAAAATTCCTCATAGGCTGAATTATCTTCCTAAAACTTTGGCTTTAAAAATATTAGGTAGGAATTTGGTAAATCGCTAGGCAAACGTTGTTTGAAAACCAACTGAGCATCATTACAAAGTGTCTAGCCTTTTTCACATTTTAGATAGACAGTGTAATGCCCAGATGTAGTGGAAGGAACATCACGGAAAATTATTGCTACTTCTACAAAAGTCCTTCCTGATATTGATAGTTGAGTTGCTACAAAATGTTTTATTAAAGTGTCCAATTTTCTCCCATCAGTTGTACAACGTTGCATCATTAAAATTATATATTGTCCATATCTTTGTATGAATAATGTTTGTTTTTTTGTAGCTCTTTTTATTGTTAATAAAGAACAAACAGACAAGGCAATAAAAGCAGTACAGTTGGAAGTGTGTTCAAGGAGGAAGGAAAGTGCATTACAATATAATACAAAGAATCATTATTGCTGGGGGGGCAGGGGAGAAACCAGAGGCAAAGAACATAGAAGCTAAACAATACTAGGAATGTCGGGTCAGGGGGAAAGAGGAACATCCGGAATCTCTGTAAGGGGAGGAGTGCATATATCTCCACGGGAGGAGTTCCACTGACCCCAAATGTTACCCCATTTCTTAGGTCTGCCCCGGGCCACATACACCGTCTTCTCTCTAAACATACACCAGTCCATGTTCTCCTTCCATGTCGAGACCGTGGGCGGCCTCTGGGAACCCCATAGCTGCGCAATGTCTCTCTTGGCAATCATGTTCCCAAGGGTCGCCCACTGCGTCTGCGCCACATCATTCGGTTCCCATACATTAAACAGACAACGCCTGGCTTCAGGCGACAGCGCGACACCCGTGACCTCCTTCATCACAGCATGCACTCGATTCCAGAATACAACTACCTCCGGACACTCCCTAATTATATGGAGGAAAGTACCAAGTAGACCACAACCACGCTTACATAACCCATCCACAGAATAACCCATACGAATCAGGCGAGGGCCAGTCACATAAATCCGATGCAGGATCTTAAGCTGGACGAGTCGGAGACGGGCCGGAATCGCGACCTCCTTAGGTGAGGATATCGCCGATTGCCAGTCCTCGTCATCCAACTCTAAACCGCTCTGGTCCAGACCTCCCTGAGTTGCGCCAACAGGTCAGCGCGATCGTTGATCAATTTCTTATATATCAAAGAAATAGTGCTGTCGGGCACATAGCCATCGAGCACCCGGTCTTCAAATGGGGAGGATTCTGGGATGTCAATACCCTCAGGAAAAACCGAAGTCCATGCATGGTGAATCTGCGCATAACGGAAGAATTCCCTGTCACTCAGCTTATATTCTACCTTCAGCGCCTCAAAAGTCTTAATCCTGCCCTTGACCCAGAGATCGCCCACCTTACAAATACCAATCATATCCCACTTCTCAAATTCTTTCGTCTTCCACAGGCTGCCCAATCTTTCAGACGCATAGAGCGGAGTCGCCCGGGTCAGTCGATCCCTCCATCCCATTGCCGCATTCGCACAGTGGCATACTCGTACCGCTATCTTAGTAGGTCCCGAAAGTTCCCCTCCAGCAGATTTGGAGTAAAGTGCCCTGTTATAATCTCCACACGGTAGCAGCCACTTATCCATCTCGAACGCAGGATTTAACGCTGGACCATACATTCCATGAGTGATCGCTCCCAGCTGAGAGGCCCAATAATATCGCCTGATATCCGGAAGTGCGATACCGCCGTCATACCAGGGAAGCGTTAGCTTGACGAGGGCAATACGCGAACGCACGTCCCATATCAACCTCCTCTGCAAACTCTTCACCTCCCGAAAATAACTTGCCGGAATTACGTCAAACGTGTTCTGGAGTGCGTATAAAAACCGCGGCAAGGACATCATTTTAAAAAGAGCTGCACGCCCGAGGGGAGATAGCGGCAACCTGCGCCAGCCCACAACATCAGATTGTAACCCTTGGAGCGGAGGAAGCAGATTGCGATCGTAGCGAGCCACGGGGTCTAATGTTATAAAGACCCCCAGATACTTAAATCCCATCTGCGTCACCTGGATGGGACACCCGCGCGGTAGAGGAGGGATGCCACCCGAGAGCACATACACGCAGGACTTGGTCCAATTAATCACAAGGCCGGAGTTCCTTCCGAACGAGTTTAGCACATCAAACAGTATATTCAGCGACCTTTGAGGCGACGTGAGGTACAACAAAATGTCGTCTGCATAGAGCGATATGCGATCCTCAAATTCCGGGGTCCACTGAATACCCCTCATCGATGGCTCCCATCGCAACCAGGCAGCTAGAGGTTCCAAGGCAAGGGCGAAAAGAAGCGGAAACAACGGACATCCCTGCCGCGTACCCCTCCCAAGAACAAAGGGCTTGGAGACCCGACCATTCACCACAATCTGCGCCAATGGTTCCTCCTACAGATGTTTCACCCAGCCTATGAAGCCAGGGCCAAAACCAAACTTCACTGGAGCAGCCCAAAGGTACGGCCATTCCACTGTATCAAAGGCCATCGTAGCGTCCAAGGAAGCCAAGATGGCCGGCTCACGCAGTGACGCCGCTCTCGCGAGAACGCCATGCAAGCGCCTCAAGTTCAGTGCTGTATTGCGATGTGGAATGAACCCGGATTGATCCGGATGAATCAAGTCACAGATTACCTTTATCAAGCGGTTTACCAGCAACTTTGCAAGGATCTGAGGTTCTGCATTTAGAAATGAAATGGGCCTGTAGGACGCACAGCGATCCCGCGGCTTCCCTTCCTTATCAATCACCACGATGGTTGCAAGACGCTGATCACGAGGAAGGGAGACAATTTCTCGTGATTTTAGGAACATATAATGAAGATACGGCGCCATTTTGTCAGGACGCAACTTGTAAAGCTCGATGGGAAGGCTATTAGAGCCCATAGCTTTTCCAAACAGACAGAGCGAATAGCGAGAGCCACCTCGTCAACCGAAAGTGCTGCGTCCATCAAGTCCCTATCTGAATCTGACAGACAAGGCAACGCAATGTCTCGTAACAGCAAATGGGAGTCTTCCTCAGGTCTGTCCGAGACTGGGGAATACACATCCCGAAAATGTTTAGCAAAACACTCGACAATCTCAGCAGGGTCATGTACTCGCACTCCATCAGGTCTCTCAATCACTGGAACCACACGACTTGCCCTCTCCTTTCTATCCAACCACGCAATCAGTTTCCCAGCCTTATCCCCCACATCATACAGCCGTCCCTGCTGCTCTCTACTCATAACTTTAGCGGCGTCAGTTACCAACGCCCTATAATCAAGTTGTTTGAGACTGAGGACATGGACCCTGTCACGAGTAATACCATGATCCAAATCCCTCTCCAGCTCAGCAATTTCAGTCTCGAGGCGGACCACCGCCTCATTTTTGCTGATCTTGGCACCAACAATTAACGATAGTGCCTGTCCACGGATAACCGTCTTAAATGCCTCCCACAAGGAAACAGAAGAGGACACCGACCCCTCATTCTCAGCAAAGTACTGATCCAGAGACTTAAGCAACTCGGCACGGGTTTTGGGGACATGGAGATACCAGGGATTTATCGGGGCCACCCGTCCCTCAGCACCCATACTTGCGTCTATCTGGAGCCACAGAGGGGAGTGATCCGAGATACCCCGAGCCAGATGTCTAACTTCCCTAACTGACGAGGCCTGTGCCGCCGGCATCAAGACATAGTCTAGTCTGGAGAGACTACCATGAGCACCCGAGTGGAATGTGTATTGTGCCTGTCCCGGATGCATCAACCTCCAACAGTCTATCAGTCCCAGCGTCTCCAGGAAGCCACTCAGCCAAGACTGTGATCTCGTGAGGTCCCTGGGGGATACCGTTCTTCCCTACCGGAGACAACAGAATTGAAGTCTCCACCAATCACCAGGATGCCATCCAGAAGCCCCAGAACTACCCGTCCCAAATCAGCAAAGGTCGTAGTCTGCAGACCAGGTGGGACATATACAGAAAGCAGCGAGACAGTCCTTCCCTCCCACCTACCAGTGAGGGCAGCATAACACCCCCTGTCATCAAGGATTATGTTGTCTACCTCCAGGGGGAGAGAGTTTTTAACTAGAATACCCACCCCCTTGAACCAGTAGTGAACCCAGAATGTACAGCAAGACAATATCCTCGCCGATTCATGGCATAACCTATGTTTCCGATCAAGTGTGTCTCCTGCAATAACACTACATCAGGGGAGAGGCGTCTCAACAGTTGCAACACTACTCCACGTTTTATCCTATCCCCCAACCCGTTAACATTCCAACACAGTAGTTTGAACCCCCTACCCCCATCCCAGAAATGGATGCAGAACCCACCCCATAGCGAACACAACACCCAGATCCAGAAGTAAAACAATACGTTGCCTTGAGAGAAAATGAAACACACCCAAACACCCCTCCCCCAACAGAAGCCCGGTACAACCCCCCCACCCTGCACCCCTGCGTTAGACTCGAAAGCCACCCCAACTTGCAGTGTGCCTGTCGCCCTAACATTAAACTAGTCTACAAAAAGAAACCCAGAGGAGGAAAGAGTCCCACTCCCCCCGCCGGTAAACAACCTTTACAACGAAACTATTACAACGCACTACCATTACAACGCGGTCATTACAACGCAAACCATTACAACGCATTGCGCTGGGGGGCGCTCTAGGATAGGGAATATGTTTAATTTTCTATCCAACACCTTCCCTAGTGTCCACGGGGACTGGAGGGGGAATAGAAAATTATACTTACCACTATCCAGCACCTCTAAGCGCTATGCGTTGTAAAGGTTTGCGATGTAAAAACCGCGTTGTAAAGGCAGGCGTTGTAATAGCCTGCGTTGTAACGTCATACATCCCCCCCGCCACCACTTGGTGTCCACCATAAGTCACGCAAATATAAAAGTCATCGAACCACATTTATATGTTGTGTACAATGTTCGGAAACCGGAAACCACTTCTCATTCTTGCTCCGACAGGCCGCATTCAGCTCCACCAGAATGTTCTGTGCGATCACGCCGCGTAGGCAATGTATCAAGCCAGTCACTCACCCTCTCAGGGTCCGATCCTCATATTCAACACGTAGCCGGGTTGGGAAAAGCATCGCATATTTCAAATCCATGTCCCTCAGTCATCGCTTCACCCCCTGAAACCCCATCCTTTGCTTCTGGGCGAACTGGGCGAAGTCCGGATAGAAGCTCACCGTAGTGTTCTCGAACTTCATGGGGCCGCCCACCCGCGATGCCTGCAGGATAGCGTCTCTATCTCTGAAGTTAAAAATTCTGGTGATGATCGCCCGAGGGGCACCCGGCTTCGGCTTCCCTCCCGGCACTCTGTGCGCACGTTCCACTGCAAAGAATTTACTCAGGCCCCGGGGGGCGAGGTGATTTGGGATGAGGTCCTCAACAAGGAGATCTGCAGCGGGTTCTTCGGAATTTTCAGGGACCCCAATAATACGTACATTATTGCGTCTAGCCCCACTCTCAAAATCCTCCGGCCGACGAGCAAAGAGATCGTTGTAGGATCGTAGGTTGCGAACCTCCGTCTGTAGGTCGGACACATTAGTTGTGAGGCTGGAGGTCTTCAAGTCTAAGGATTTGACCTTCTTGTTAGTCTTTGATAAGTCCACTCTAATCAAATTAACGTTGATGGCCACGGTGTCAAGCTTAAGGGCAAGAGCCTCATATTGCTGGCCAATGGAAGTCTTCATACCAGCAATGGCGCCCATGACATCCTGCAGTGTTAAATCAGCCAACACGGCAGGGCCTTCACTTGCCTCTTCCCGAGCCCTATTCACGCCGCCGAGGGACCCCTTGAGTAAGGTATACCGATCCATAACATTCGTTTGAATAGCACCCCCACGGTGAGTGGTCTTGGTTTTTAATTTCTCGCTATTGGGTTTGCCCGCCATATTGGGCAATGTGCCCCCAAGGGGCGTTTGAGACCTGGTAAAAATGGCTCCTCACGATTCACCCACCGGAGTCTCCAAAAGCGAACTTCAGCAGTTACATCGCAGCAACCATACACACGCAGCGTTCGGCGCACGATGAGTTCACGGGGTCTCGTTGTATCTCAGGTTTCCAGATCGGTCTTGAGATAGGCAAAGACCTAAAAAGGAAACCGAAAGTCAACTCCGAGGCTGTGATCAGAACCCCGCCGGCCGTTGTTGTTGAACTACTGCCTGGGCACTTTAACAACTCGAGCCCCGGGTAACTCCATGGGGCAGGCCACAAAAATTCAAAGTATCGTAGTTGCGGTTCCCGGAGTCCAAATCAATTTCTGAAAGCAGCTATTATATCAGCTGGGTTGCATCTTCAATAACCCGTCTTCGTAATCAGGATATGATTCAGGATAGATGCGGGAGGTGGCGAGGGTCTCGGGAGCCCTGTGCTCACGCGGCCATCTCTGATGCGCGCGAAGCTCCTCCACTGTATGAATAATGTTGATAACATTTCTGATTTGCATTGGCTACACTCCACGTTTTGATTTGCTGCTTTAACTAATTTATGGAAAGACACTGATTTGCAGTCCGGTAATGTCAAATATAGAAATCTTTCAGTGTCTACATTAGTGCTACATGTATACATACAATTTTCACAATGATGTTCCCATTTATAACAAAGGTCAAAAATATTCTCTATGTCTACACCTTCATTTTCCAATACAGTAAGCATATACATTAGAAATTCCTGAGCATCTAGTCCACCCCCTCATCAAGAATAGACAGAATTCTTGGAATTCTCTGTCTTTAGGTCTTTATACCCACCTCTATTACAGCTTTCATCTTATACAGAAAGTGGCTGCTAGGCTCATTTTGGGTCTCCCTAAACCTTCAAGATCAATGGGGGAAGGTAGGAAGACGTGATCCAGTCAGTTTCCTAAGTTAGTAATGCTTCTAATCAAAAAGAGAGGATCACTTGTCCTGCATAACATGGGGTATGCTGGAATAAAAAACCCTCATATACGTGTTGGAAGATTTCGATTTATTAGCGGTGTATCTTGATTCTCCGCTGTCCCTCAACACGTGTTCGCACAATCATTGGGTTAGTAGTTTATGCGACCTCCAACCAGGAGGTATTACCCTTGTTAGAACAGTAGTGATCAGAAATCGTGCAGTGAAGATGTGACTAATAAAATAGCTCTCTATACCAGACAATTAATTTTAATGATTCTGATATTTATGAGGCCTATGTTAAAATTCAAAAGAGTGAATTGGAGTGATTATGACTCTTTCACAGTGAAAATTGCGTGGGTTTGGTCGACATGTTTCAGCCCTTCGGTTGCCAATAAGCCAGTGGGGCTTTCATCAGGACCACGGTACTAGGTGAATAGAGACCTCTCACGTCTCTATATGAAGTGAAGGAATTCAAAAGAACATATCACTGTGTTGTTCTTTCCCAAGGTCAAATTGTACCTATAAAATGAAAATAGAAATGACAGACTAAACCAGGGGAAGGGTATGGGGATTAAACTAGTAAACTGGTATGAAATCACCAGGCCCTTATTTGTTAGCATAGTTACTAAATTAATCAAGTTTCTTTTAACTGACCACCGTGGTTATCAAAAAGGGTCAACTCTCACAGTACAGGCAGAATTCTATGCATTCGAGGGATCAATTGGCTCAGGTTATTTTAATCGTTTTTCGTATATTAATTCATGGGTTGAGAAAGGAAGAAGAACAATTCTGGTCTAAACCCATGCTTAAGTATATAATACCTTGGCGTGGTCCTTAAACAGAACCCGCCAAAATTCAATGAAAATTTCATTATGCAAGTCTCTTATCGAGAAAAACATGTTTAGCGCCGTTACAATTTATCGCCGTTACAATTTTTCAGGGCTCGTTTGGTTAGTTAGTAAGCCCATTGTTTTTATCTGGCGTTTATTTGCTTGGGACAGAATAAGTGTAGGTATTACCGTGCTCGTATTGCCTCAATGCAAGTCTTAAATTTATTCAAACAGATGTTAACGTGTGCACGCAACTTATTTCTCTTCACATACATATTCCCACAGTTGGGCGTACCTTATCACGTGGTCGTAATAGACCTCAACGGGATCCAGGCCAGGTCAGGGGGTGCACTAGGACAACAAGTAGTGAATTAGTCACTAGTATACGACAAACAAACATTCAGGGAAAATACGTTACAGTTTTCGCCATTCTCCCGCTACCTCTGTCACTCCGTCATGCCGCTTGTGCTGACACTGCTGGTTCTGGACCCGGAACTCGAGAAGTGGTTCCTGAGGCTCGTATATGCTTGTCTCCGAGGCATAGAGACAAGAGAGAGACTCAGAATCAGGCTGTGAACTGTGGTCTGTTTTCTATTGTCAGTTACGATATTTTTCAATCAAATTACTCTTAACGAAAAAATGAAAAAATGGATTAAATGAATTGGAGTTTTAAAAATGGGATAATCAGATGTTGCAAATAGTATGAACTCCAAGTGTTCATGGAAGCTATGTTAATCAAGTGGATTAATGGTTAAAAAACGAACTTGGAAAACAGACTGACAAAGGTACTGTGTCAGTCAGTTATCTGCTCAAATGGTCACTTTTTCGTTAGTCGTCTTTTATCCATACACAGTCCCCCAGGGAATATTATCGTTCAATCCATTCTGATCTGTGCCAAGCCTATGGACCCATCGCTGTTCCTTTTCAAAAAGTATTTTCTCCGCATTGTGATCTTTGTGTGTCAGAGTTTCCAAAACGACCCAGTGGAGGTCGTTTATTGTATGTTGTGCCTCCGAATCGGAGCAATGTAAAACTAAAGAAAATGACAACGAAAATGTCAATTCACTTCTTGGAGGCACAACATACAATAAACGACCTCCACTGGGTCGTTTTGGAAACTCTGACACACAAAGATCACAATGCGGAGAAAATACATTTTGAAAAGGAACAGCGATGGGTCCATAGGCTTGGCACAGATCAGAATGGATTGAACGATAATATTCCCTGGGGGACTGTGTATGGATAAAAGACGACTAACGAAAAAGTGACCATTTGAGCAGATAACTGACTGACACAGTACCTTTGTCAGTCTGTTTTCCAAGTTCGTTTTTTAACCATTAATCCAATTGATTAACATAGCTTCCATGAACACTTGGAGTTCATAATATTTGCAACATCTGATTATCCCATTTTTAAAACTCCAATTCATTTAATCCATTTTTTCATTTTTTCATTTTTTCGTTAAGAGTAATTTGATTGAAAAGTATCGTAACTGACAATAGAAAACAGACCACAGTTCACAGCCTGATTCTGAGTCTCTCTCTTGTCTCTATGCCTCGGAGACAAACATATACGAGCCTCAGGAACCACTTCTCGAGTTCCGGGTCCAGAACCAGCAGTGTCAGCACAAGCGGCATGACGGAGTGACAGAGGTAGCGGGAGAATGGCGAAAACTGTAACGTATTTTCCCTGAATGTTTGTTTGTCGTATACTAGTGACTAATTCACTACTTGTTGTCCTAGTGCACCCCCTGACCTGGCCTGGATCCCGTTGAGGTATTTTACGACCACGTGATAAGGTACGCCCAACTGTGGGAATATGTATGTGAAGAGAAATAAGTTGCGTGCACACGTTAACATCTGTTCGAATAAATTTAAGACTTGCATTGAGGCAATATGAGCACGGTAATACCTACACTTATTCTGTCCCAAGCAAATAAACGGCAGATAAAAACAATGGGCTTACTAACTAACCAAACGAGCCCTGAAAAATTGTAACGGCGATAAATTGTAACGGCGCTAAACATGTTTTTCTCGATAAGAGACTTGCATAATGAAATTTTCATTGAATTTTGGCGGGTTCTGTTTAAGGACCACGCCAAGGTATTATATACTTAAGCATGGGTTTAGACCAGAATTGTTCTTCTTCCTTTCTCAACCCATGAATTAATATACGAAAAACGATTAAAATAACCTGAGCCAATTGATCCCTCGAATGCATAGAATTCTGCCTGTACTGTGAGAGTTGACCCTTTTTGATAACCACGGTGGTCAGTTAAAAGAAACTTGATTAATTTAGTAACTATGCTAACAAATAAGGGCCTGGTGATTTCATACCAGTTTACTAGTTTAATCCCCATACCCTTCCCCTGGTTTAGTCTGTCATTTCTATTTTCATTTTATAGGTACAATTTGACCTTGGGAAAGAACAACACAGTGATATGTTCTTTTGAATTCCTTCACTTCATATAGAGACGTGAGAGGTCTCTATTCACCTAGCACCGTCCTCCTGATGAAAGCCCCACTGACTTATTGGCAACCGAAGGGCTGAAACATGTCGACCAAACCCACGCAATTTTCACAGTGAAAGAGTCATAATCACTCCAATTCACTCTTTTGAATTTTAACATAGGCCTCATAAATATCAGAATCATTCAAATTAATTGTCTGGTATAGAGAGCTATTTTATTAGTCACATCTTCACTGCACGATTTCTGATCACTACTGTTCTAACAAGGGTAATACCTCCTGGTTGGAGGTCGCATAAACTACTAACCCAATGATTGTGCGAACACGTGTTGAGGGACAGCGGAGAATCAAGATACACCGCTAATAAATCGAAATCTTCCAACACGTATATGAGGGTTTTTTATTGGGACTAGTACGAACCTTCCAGCATACCCCATGTTATGCAGGACAAGTGATCCTCTCTCCCTAAACCTGTCAGGATTTCTGCTCATCTGCCTAATTGCTACCTGTTCATAAGCGATGCAGTTTAAGGTTTTCTGTTTCTGAGATAAGTCTCTCCATGGTGCCCTATCAAGTAGCTATATATTTCTGCTGTTTCCAAGTTCTCTGTAGCAAGGGGAGTTAATTCCACTTATTCTCAACGTGCAATCATACCCATATTGCGTAGAATGTGTATTGGTGGCTGTCCCTTTTCTGTTATCGTCGCACTTGGCTGGAATAATCTCCCTTTTGCCATCCCGTCTGAAACAAATCTGATGAAATTATGCAAACATTTGAAAACTCATCTCTTCCAGCAATACACCACTTTTTTTACATTTCTGCACCAGGACACCTTCTGTAATTGTGTACTTTATTAACCCAAAATCATCAGTACTTTTCCGGTATCCTTTTGCTTGAGAAAGAAGGCTGAGTCAGATAACAAATGCCCCAGTGCCACTTTTGAAGTTGTAATTAGAATACCTGGGCAGGTGGATGTGCCCGGTTTATGATGAGAGGAATTGCCAAGGAAATCCCTAACCGGTCCTTAGACATGGCTACAGAGGATTTGTATTGTGCTACAGCTGAAAACACAACACTACAGATGTATAGAGCAAGGCTAGGGGGAAATTTAAACTTCACTATAATTGGTAAGGCCAGGGAAGAGAATCCTCTTTTACAGAGTTGTGTGGAACAACCCAGTCCTCCAAGGCTCCTCAGCCCTCTGGGAAGAGAAGTAGAGGGAAGTGTAGACAGCACATTTGATGGATGAGGGGTTGTGCCCACTATCACCAACTTGGGTAAAATTGAAATGTACATTAGGATTTAATAAATGCCGAATAAAGTTCAAAGCAGGTTGTTTAACCTACAAAGCATTGCATCTCATCATACTATCATATCTCTCCAAACTTCTTAACTTATCTGTTGGCTAAAGAGAATGCATCAGTTTGAAGATTGTACTCCGAGAAAGCCTGAGTCTCAAGAAGACACATGCAAAAATTCAGTGCTTCTCTAGAGTTACCATCAGGTTCTGGAAATCTACCCCAGGCAACCTAAGAAACAGGTCCTCGCTATTGTCTATCCGACAGCATCTGCAGCCCACCTCTCTAGATTCTATCTAACCTAGAAGCACTAACTATGTTCTCAAAGTCAGTATGATACACTCATCATCAGGAGCTGTGTCTCTATTACAATTTTATCTTCTGGTCTTTGACTATCTTTGGGCTCCAAACTTTCGACAACACTATTTCTAGTCTTGACGCTTGGCTGAAAAGCTACTTTCTACATACTAAAAAATCTAAGTCTCTTTTCACTATTCTCAATACCTTCTGTATGTTTACCATATTCTTGATAATTCTGGATCGGTTTCACCGTATGCTTAAAGTTCACATCTAGTGCAAATGATTTTATGTCCCCTTTCTCAATATTCTATGCCCTTGTTGTTTCAATAGTTTCATTGTTTAAGAAATGATAATGTACATGTTGTTGAAATGAAAAGTGATCACTTTTTTCCTACACTGAGCACCTTATAAACCTGTTAAAGAAATATTGCCTCATTCATTGTTTCATACATAACATATATAACTGCATAATTAATTATATTATTCATGATATTTTAATATTACTATTGGAATTGAATCGCACTTCTTGATGGAAAAAGTAGAAAACACTGCAGTTACGACACTAAATCCGTACAGTATAAGTTAAGGACCACAAAATGCCAAATATCATGTTATGCTGTTGGATGGTATATGATCAGCATATAGAGAATCCCATGGATCATGTATTCAATGTGACGCACGTTCTCCAAATAACAATACTCACGCAGTCATGCACACTACAGCACAACACTTTTTATGCTTTGTGTTGTAACCACTATTGTGCACCCTATCAACCCTTAACTAACCCTTAAACTGTTTCTTTTTTTCAATATGTGCGTACCAGGATGCAGAGGTTCAATGTGTGTAGTAAGATAAAATCATTCTGAAGAGGTCTTGTGACTATTACTGACTAGAATTGGTCTCTGGGTAAAGTCATTGAATCGTACAATTCGGACCACAGAGGCCATGTCATGACAGATTCTTTGCACTTCGCCGTCTACATACAGCGTCATGTGAGCTCGAACAATCTCCAAGTTACAGCATGTGCTGCTGACAACAGTCCTCGGAAACCGGAAGCAGAAATTATGACTTCGTTTTAATGAGCACTGCTGTCTGCAGCCCATGCACTAACTCGGAGATATGCAGAATTAACTGACGCACTGAAGATCAGAAGAAAACGAAAAGCACAGTCACCTTCTGATAGGGTCCCAGGTGCAGAAACCGATAAAGAGTATTGCAAATGACAGCGTGTGGCTGCATTAAACGGAGGTGGCCTGCCAGTGATGTTAATCTGCTTTATGGGTCTGAAGGTCAAAGATGGTTACAGATCTGCACTAGTGTTAGGCACGGCTGTATTCCTGTTTTGAGTACGTGGTAGAGATGGACACGGAGAATTTAGCATCACTGAATAGTTTGTGAATCTGAAGTATACTAATGGTTTTAAACAAATCTATTTCGAAAGGTTGTCTGAAATTGTGATATATGTTTGTTGCTGGAAATGTGTTTTTTTTTTGTTTTTGGGGAAACTCATCTAGGCACAGTATGAGATGTTTTCAAAAACCATAAATAAACCATTTTATTATAATCTCTGCCTTTTCCATTATGATTTTGATGGTGTTTAAAATTGTTTCACTCTGAAACTTCCCTCGCTCTGGTTAAAGTCGTTCGTGTCCTTGGTTTATATTTTCATTATTCCTCAGAAACTCATATCGATTCATATTTTATGACATTGTGTACGTTTTTATTCGGAACATAATTTCAATGAGTTGAGGTTATACTTTTTATTTCCAACCTAATATTGTATATCATTGAAAATTACACTAAATGCAAGATGATCACCAACATTTTGGAACACTGAGGGCCATATTTACCAAAGATTTCTGTAGGTAACGCCAGGGTGACCCAAAACCAAAATGAGATATACCAAGCTATGCAAAGCCACGTTGTTTGGGCCTGCATTGCTTGGTATATCCGGAGTAACATAAGGCAGCGCAAGTCGCTGCCTTGCATTACTCTTTCCCAGGGAGACGCCCACTCATGGATTTTGGCGCATTCCTATATTGACCATGAGTGGTAGATATGGGAATGCATCAAAATACTATGCCTACTCAGTGGAGGCATACTGAGGGGAAATATCGTTATTTCTGTATTCTGCAGCACACATAGAACAAGGAGAAAGCCTCAAAGGATTGTTTTTGTGCAGGAAGGTGCACCTTTCTGCACAAAATCAATCCTGCTTGTACCTAGCGTTGGCACTAGGCATATAGTGCACCAGCATGAGGGTAGTACAAGAATGCGCAATATAATGTTAAATATTGAGCATTCCTGCCCTCTCCTTGTCACAAAACCTTAGTGGGTCATTTGTAAAAAAATAAGTGCCGGGGCTCTCATCAGGAGGCAGCTTGCACCAGCCCATTTCTCCTGTTAGCCCCACCTAAAACACTACCAACTACTGACCATGAAAGTGGGGAGAGGATAATGGCCAGAGCTGCTGACCTCAGCAGTGGGAAAGCACGTTGAGTCTCAGCGTTTGCTCAACATCCTGGGATTCTGGACAAATCACTTAGGTACGTAATCTACATTTACCGATTCTAAAATACAGAATTTTACCGATTCCGTATTTCAGAATTGGTAAATGGTATGTAGTAAACAATTCGGTAAATATTACCGAATCGGTACGATTCGGTATTTAAGAATCGATATTTACCGATTCGGTAATTCCCATTCACTATTACCGATTCGGTAAATACCGAATCGGTAATATTGGGCGCATATTCAAGGGTGGCATATTGACACCCTGTTGCACCCCTGAATCGTTCATGTGTGCACATGTGGCACACATACATGCCCTAAGGGCATGTATGTCCGCCACATGGCACTTTTAAAAAAGCACAAAATTGCTTTTTTAAAGGTTTTCGATATTTACCACCAACTTGTAGTTGGTGGTAAATAACGAATCCTGAATGCAAGAAGGCACTCACTTGAGTGCCTCCTACATAGCTTTTTGGATTCGGTAATTACCGATTCCTTTAAATAAGGAATCGGTATTTTACAGATTCCTTAAGTAATCGGTAATTACCGAATCCTTAAACCTGCCTCCTACATTTCAAACCCTAAATACCTGTCGGTAACAGACAAAATTCAGTAATTTCGGCCGTTACTGACCGGTATTGGGCTACCTACATATGGCCCTTAATCTCCCCATTCTTGCCATGAATTATTGTGTTTATTGCAGATGAATCTCAGGACACTTCTAGTTAGTTACGTGTAGGTTTATTGTAGACACAGCTGAGCGCACACCTTGCCAGCTGACCAGACCATCAACTGACAAGACTGGACCACTCTAGTATAAGTTAGAATACTAACAGGTATTCTGGGAGGCGGAGGAGGTAAGAACACAAAGGAAGGGCTAATGACCACTCTCGGCCATATTACCCGAAGCACAAACATACAACACATCTTCATCCTTTAAAGAGAAAAGGAAATAAAGAAACAAAACACAAAAATAAAGCTTAGTGTATAGGAGACAACAACAATATTCATTAAGACAAGTAGGAGGTCTACGACATGTTGAACTAATTTTAGTTCGCGAAGGCAAAGGAAAGTTTAGGGGTAAAGACTGTCAAGAGTGAAGGGTGAGGTGAGAAACATCACCCAAAAGAACTAACAGGCACCATCACCACCACCTACTCCCCTTAAACTGACAAAAAGAGGAATAAACGGTCCATTTACTCTGATCTGTCCTTGACCAGCAAAAACAGGAAGAGACAGTTCACTTTCCTCAATCTGTTTCTGTCCACCACCGCTTTCCGCTCCAAGTTGAAGATGAACAGCTCAACAGATGCCTCCATGCTTTAGATTACCAATATCTGGATTTAATGTTACTGAAGAAATTATTAAAGCCAGTCTTTACTCTGTCCTTGTTTTGGACTAGCTGTCCCAGTTCTGATTCTCTTTCTCTGGTTCTAGACTTCTTTCTCCTGTTACAGGCCTCTTTCTCTGGTTCGCGGCCTCTTTTTTGTTTCCATTGGTTGTGAACTCTGTGGCCCATTTTTTTCTTGTTTTTTCTTTTGGGCTCTTTGTCTTAGTTCTGTGTGCTCTCTGACCCAGTTTTAGTTGCATGACCTTAGTCCCTATTCTGGGCTCTCTGTCCAGGCTTTGATTTTCTTTCTCTGAGTTTGGACTCTTTGTCCTACTTTTGGACTATCTGTCCCGGTTCTGGTTCTGGGATCTTAGCCCATGTTGTGAGCTCACCGTCGTGTTTCTCCATCGAGATTCTGTGACCTTTGCCCACTCTTGGTAATGGTTGTGAGACCTTTGTCCCATCTTGGTACTGGTTCTGGGACCTTTGTCCCCTCCTTTTTCTGGTTCTGGGACCTTGTCACCTCTGGTTCTGGGTCTGAGACCTTTGTCCCCTCTTGGTTCTGGTTGTGAGACCGTTGTCCCATCTTGGTACTGGTTCTGGGACCTTTGTCCCCACCTTTTTCTGGTTCTGGGAACATTGTCCCCGTTGTGGCCTCTCTCTGTCTTGGCTCTCCATCAAGGTTTGGCAACAGATGAATTGTATTCTCTTTCACCAATTATGTTGCACGTCCTTTTCCGCCAAAGGTAGACAAGAGGATTGGCCCAAGCTTCAGTTTCAGTTTCTGAAAATTATTGCTCCTTTTTTTGGATGTCAAGTGCCTCTTCTTTACATTTTGTATGCAGGTTGTGTATGTTGAAGCAAACATTGGAGGAGCTTTATTCAATGGATTGCGCCGACTCTTACAAGTTTGCCACTTTTCAACTTCTTTCACTCTCTTTTCACTGCTGTCCTCCTTAAAAGAGGCACTACTAGAATCATTTTTTATAGAGCCGTGACTCTGAAAGAGTACATGCATTAGTCCTCTGACATGACACAGTCTGCTATGATTTATCCTCACACTTGACATCACCCTCTAGTTTTGTCCAACTAGTTTGGGTGAGCATGCATCCAGGCAGCTCGGCAGGACCAGAGGATACAGCATTGCAATCTGCCATGTCATTCTCTTCACTTTTTACTTTGTGTAGTTCAGGTGCAGTTTGCTGTTCTTCTGTTTAATTATTTAGAGATCAGTAGATGTTTCGCTTTCTTCCGTTTTAATTGTCTGTACATTCAGAAAACTGCTGAGAACAGGTTGAGAATCGGTGTTCCCTGAGATCTCGTTTTTACGCAATGTTGTGCATGTCTGGTATACTCTAATACTTTTTTTTAACCCCGGATTCACTATCTCTGCAGGCTCATGCTTGATCACTAAGTAAATCGCAGATGAATCAGTAGGTATGATTGCTTGCTTGTGAGCCGCCCGCTAGAGTCCCCTTGAATTGGCATACAGTCAACTTTTGAAATTACGAGGCTTGTTTTAATGGTTGACACAAGACAAGCAGTAGATGCGCATTAATACCTTCTTTAACAGTCGTGCATCTGTCTCCAATACACCACAGTTTCATGCCAGCATAATCACTAACTAAAATCCAGCCACAAGAAATGATAGAAGTGCAGTGAAAATTGACACTTAAGTTGGCGGCCCACGCTGCGTTGAGACGCCGCTCCATGGCAACGCTGCTTCTTGACAACACCAGAGCATGCAGGAGTGGTGCAAGGAAGCATGTGACACCACTGCCTGGCAACATTTAAACATGCAGAGATCGCGCATGCAGGAGTAAGCGCGCGCACTCAGCAACCGACTCACGGTTTTGATTGTGACCTCAGGAGTGCCTCTTGAGGGTTTCCGCGCTCCTCTTGCCATGCGCCAAAATTGCCAAACAGCCTCAAACACCACCAGGGCTCCATCCTTGCCCCCCGATCAGTACATTTTAGGTGTGAGTTTTCAGAATGTTTGACCTTTACGCCGGGGCCCGATCTTTGCCCCCAATCCTTTCACGGTGTCAAACATCACCGCCAAACAGGATCAAATAACATCAGGGTCCGATCTTCGCTCTCGCTCGCATTTTCAAAGTATAAATAGACAGTCTTATGGTAATCATGCAGACAAGCCATTGACGCGCTGCTAGAGACCAACAATTAACTTACGGTTAGAGCAGGTACTCACTTCTTTCTTTTCTTGGTTTAGTATTTTCAAGTTTCTTTGCTTTCTAGGTAGTATTTCTAAGTTTATTGTTTCTTTTGGTCACGTTAGTGGCAGCAGATGGGTGGACAGCAATTTTGCGAGGTGCAGCTCGATACTGTGATGACTTCCTCTCTGGTCTGGTCAGCCAAATCGTCGCAAAAATGTTGTAGATGAATCTCAGGACACTTCTAGTTAGTTACATGTAGGTTTATTGTAGACACAGCTGACCGCACACCTCACCAGCTGACCAGACCATCAACTGACAAGAGTTGAACACTCTAGTATAAGTTAGAATACTGACAGGTATTCTGGGAGGCTGAGGAGGTAAGAACACAAAGGAAGAGGTAATGACCACTGTCGGCCATATTACATGAAGGCTGAGCGCTCACCTCGCCAAATGACCAGACTAGCAACTGACAAGAGTGGAACACTCTATTATAAGTTAGAATACTGACAGGTATTCTGGGAGGCTGAGGAGGTAAGAACACAAAGGAAGGGCTAATGACCACTGTCAGCCATATTACATGAAGCACAAATATAAACAGTGTTCTTAACTGCTCCTCATGAAAATAGCTGGTGCTGATGATTAAGTAACTGTGATGTGCACTGGAAAACACTGGCTCAAATTAAATACTGCACAACTCAGCACAGCATGGTGTCTTGCTATGTTGTGTGACACTTTATTAAATATGCCCCTAAATATATTAACAAGTAAGCCACTTGCCTAATGTTTAAACATAAATTATAAATATGCAATGTGGAACACACCATAAAATGTAAAAGCAGAAGAATGAATTTGCAATCAGGGCAAACACTTAACTGTGTACTCCGTACCAGATACAATCCCACTAAGAATGTTTACTCAATAGGTGTACTTTTAAGATTCAGAAATGGTCAAATTTTAATAAATATTCCATGACCATTGGTCTCAATTGATCTTGGACAGTGATACCCTCACCGACTCTTTGCAAACACGTACCAAACTTCTCCAAACTGGTCTCATCCACAAAATAGACTGCTTTTTTTTTTTTTTTGCAGTTTTATATAGCGAGAACTAGACCCGAACCGAATCAGGTATCAGAGCGCTTTACATAGCACCAGTTACGTTACATGAGGACGAACACACATTCATTTTAGGCACGGGAGATTAAGTGATTTGCCCAGAATCACAGGAGGTTTTTTGGCGCCGTTACCGAGACTCGAACCCAGATCCCCAGGTCCGAGGTCGAGCGCCCTAGCCATTAGGCCAACTCCTCTCCAAAATAGCATCCGTTCTTAACCTGCCACTGGGTTAGTGAAATCATATTTATTGACTTTTGGGTGTTTTATCTTTAAAGCTAACTAACGCATCACAGGAATCAACATGCTGTACAATTTCTATGTTTGTTTCAATAAATTATGGAAATATTTTACATTAGGTGTGCAATGGTAGTTTGCATCCATTTTTGGCTTTCCAGGGGGCTTTGGTATTACTTAAGAGGGCTGTGGTCCCTTCTGTAATGTGGGATACTAAGGTACACAATTTGCACTTGTGCAATTCGAGGGGTTGGGAGCCATTCTATGATTTGTGTGAGAGTATGCTCCTATGCAAATGAGCAAATTCCTTTGTTTATGCACGCAAGGCATACTGCAGACATGGGAACAGGCGTAAACAGGTCACATAGAGCCTCACTGAGAATGAGCCACATTTAAAGTGGTGCACAGTCAATATGTAACCTGACAGTTCCTCTTGAGGAGACATGTGAGACTCTGGGACTCCCAAACCCCGCAGTACAGCTTTGGATACAGTGCATGTTGTATGTAGTATGGCATACTGTGCCTGTATGAGCCATTTCACCTAATGTGCCCCTACTTTATAGCATCAGTACAAAATATGCACTCAAATATAGCTTTTTGTCTCTTTAACTAAGACATACAACAATTTCTTGGTATAACTATAGAATATGCTGTCGTTTTACCTTGTTCACAATACTTCACATACTTCATAAGTGCTCTATACACAGAAAAGGTCTTAGGTATGTCTCATGGACAATTACTATTTTGTTCACATTACATGCCATATATGTCCAAGCATTGCTTTAGGGATATATCTTTTAACCTCTGGCATTTGGATAGTGTAAAGAATTGGCTCAATAAGGAAGGGATGGGTGAAAACACAATACTGGGAGACTATCTGCACAGCACCCTGTTGCTATAGCACACGCAGTAGTCCCCAGACAAATGTGCAAAGTTTAACATGTATATACAATTTCAAAGTAAAGAACCTGACACAATAAAATTCCCAAACAAATTTAGCAAAACAGAGACACATTCTATGGGTAAAAATGCACCAAGATATTTCCAATAGATTGAGGGGACCACAGATACTGTTTTCAAGCTTTAGGACAAAAAGCACAATAAAGGTAAAGTACTAATCAAAAACAAAAGCTTATGATTGACTGGGACTTGGGTGCAATTTAAGACCCACCACAATAGAAGTGGATTGTCACTGTCAAACTTTTTACCTTGGGACTTAGTCTCTGACATTATAGTTGAAACGTCTAGTGGGGCAAGGTCCAACGGTGGGTCTGACGAGGGTCAATCGAAGTTGGATTCTTCATTGTTGAGCCCATGCTGAAACCATTGGTTAATGCAACATAAGCTCCAGCTGAAACAAACCTTGATTTTGTAGCTAACGATGTTGCTTGCGGCTCGAGTAGATTTGTTGCCTAGCCCTGGTCCAAGGTTTCACCGTTGACTCACTAATGTTTTGTATAAGTAAAAATCTTCCAGCTGGGCAAGGCTAGAAGCTTAAGATGGTGTTAAGTTTTAACGAGGTGGGCCCTTAAAACTACCCGACCTGGGTCATTACGAACATCGAAGGAAAAGAGATGCCTGTGTCGACTATCCAGCGACACACCACATAAGAACCAAGACACCCTGATTGGTCCCGAATTATAACAAGTTTGCTGAAACACATCCATGGGAGAATGATTACCCCATAGATTTCACGTATATCCTAAAATGGTTGAGCGCTTTTGCTGCCACCCAAGATCGGACATTCGGAGCCGATTTCCTAAGTGATCTATTACACCATCCTGTCCTGAGGAAGACCCCAGAATGAGGAACCAATAACCCTTATCTACCAGGGTTCGAAATGTAGACAACCATACAACTACCAAGCATAAACCATAGGATTTGAAGAAAACAATTTATTTTGCCCTATGTGTAATGCATTAAAAAGGGAACTATAGACCTAAATTAGGCTGTAAAGGTTCCACTGTACATAATTGAATTGTGTTTATGTCACATCACCTTTACCCTGTCCCTCACTGACCCAACCACCCCCAATTCACTCAAAACCTTTCTGTCTTTCTGCACTGAGAGCACTGTATTATATTGTACATAATGAAACTATGCAGATACCACACAGATTTATATGAATACTCTGAATTGTAAGAGCATTTATTGAATACTTGATTAATGAATTAAATTCATGTTTCTGCTGAACTTAACTTGAATTGTCTTCTGGCCTACTGTCTAGATCAATGTAAATATATAGTCACTACATCGACCATCTCTTTAACGTAGAAGCTTAAGATGGGCAGCATTCCATGCAGCTTCATATTTTAGCTGTGATGTCCTGTGGTTAATAGTCAGCAAAAAGCTCCTAGTGTGATAAACCTGGTTTTCTTTCCCACCTCATGCAAAGTCCCTGGGCATGAATAGGCACCTTGTCCAAGTTCTCTAAAATTGGATGCAACAACATAGGGCCTGATTCCGATCTCGATGGGAAGGGCTCTGAACGGGATCCGTACCATGCGAGTACGTTTCGGAGCCATTGTTTCCGACCGAATCGTCCCCCGTTCTGGACGAGCAAGTACGCGCCGAGCAAATTGTCTCCAACTTCGAATCTGTCCATCCGACTTGTCCGTAGCCGAATCTTGCCGCGCAATGGAGCCAGATTCCTAACAAGCGAGTACAAAGCATGATTTGGACAGCTGTATCGACCCTGTCTCAGCAAGATGAAACAGCTGTCGGAATTGTGCTTCGAGGGGTAAGAGCAGGTCCTCCTCCACCGGGAGCCCTCCGAATTGGTCACAGGGGTGTGCATGGGTCCCACCGATCCAAGCATGCACAGTGTGGTGGGCAACATGGGGTGCCCACCACAGGGTGTATGATTTTCCCCACCCACTTCTTTTTTGCTATTGGAACCTGTGTACACATCTGTACACAAGCTCACATAGAATGCCAAGGGAGTCTGAGCAAACGGAGTCAAACACCATGCGGTTGCATCATACTCACAAGGTCGGACTGGCACATCGCGTTTCGCTGGAAAGCCCTCCAGATCCGATTCGTAAGGTAGGCTTTCATAGCGAGATCAGAATCGGGCCCTAAGTCACAACATTTTCCAGGAACTGGAAACGTTTGTTGGGGTCATTTCTTTAGACTATAGCCCCTCATAGCAGGCTCCTAGGCATTAGATCTCTCACCATCCATGCCCCCTGCAGGTCCCCATTATTTGTGGTCAGCTGGGCTCTCTTGGATTCAGAAGTCCTTTTCCTTTTTGTTTCCCGGAAACAGGCAAAAAGGAGGGCCAATATTGACCCTTGGAGAGCAGTTCTAGCCCTCTGTGCCAGTAGGAGTTAAAAGCCTACTATTTGATATAGACAAAACTGGTACTATGGGAAAGACATATGAATTAAAAGAAGAATCCCTCTCAGGCATCTCCAAGTCAGAAGAGGTTGTGCTAAAGCTGCCTTTTATTCTGCCTACTATTCCAGTCCACTCCATGATAACTAATGCCCAGTAAGTGGTCAGCAGTTAACACCCATCTGTTCTTCCAAGGCTCAGATAGTGGCTATTGTTCCCTGAGCAGCACCGTTACCTCTCCCAGCCAAGGGTGTTTATTCCACGTTTTGAGGTATAATGAGCAACAGAACTGAGTTTATCCAGTCGTGGCTCAGAGACCTTAAAGGACATTTTATAAAGTTACCTTTCCACTCACATTATCAAATGTTCACCATTAAATCAGATTGTGAAAATCACGGCGATATGTTCATGATAACAGTATTGATCAATATTGCATCAGTGATACTCCATAAGGATTTCTCCACAATAAGCCATCAGATTGTATATTGAAATATGATTATTACCAGACATGTTCATCTGATCCCATATTTTCGAAAACCAGACCACAGCCGATATGCAATATGAAGACTTATCAAGGAAATAAATATGGGATCCGATCAACATATCCAGTACTAACCATATTTCAATATACAATCTGATGACTTATTGTGAAGAAATCCTTATGGAATATCACTGGTGCAATATTGATCAATACTGTTCTCATAAACACATCGCCATACATAGCTTAAAGCCTTGAGGAAGTTCCAGGTATTGGAACGAAATGCGTTGGCTGGATTTTAACATGTTCTAAGAATAAATGAGATATTTTGAAATTTATATTTGAATTTGACTCTTTTCTGGTGCACCTTCTATTTTTTTCACAAATTTTTGGAGCTGCTGGACAGTGGCACCAAACAGTGGCAGGTGCTGGAAGATTAGTGCACATGACATTATACTCATTAGGATTGGTGACTTGAATGCAGACTATATAGTCCGCCGCTGGTCCGTTTGGTTTCAAGATGAAAACCTATGCTGATCATGCTGCTGTACCCAGGAAACGGTCTTCAATAAAGGGGACTGGGTCCTGGTCAAACGGAAATGAAAGTAGAAAATTAACACTCTGTTTGCTGCCGACCTTCTGAGAGTTATAGGGACCAAAGGACACATGGTGACCACTCTTCATCTTGGAATGTCTATCACACGGGTCATGTCACACTTTATACACTTGCCGCAGTGTTCATCTGCTCCAGTGATCGTGAGCAAAGCAACCTCGCCTGAATGTCCATATCAAGCATCTGAGCCTGTGACATTGGCGAATGATCAAGGTAGCTGTCAACTACCTCATACCATACGATCTGACCGACCAGCGCAAGCGCCTCAACAACTCATTGAGGAAATATGATGTTATTGTTGTTTGTATTTTTTTATTCGACAAAGGGGAAAATGTAGAGTCTTTAAGATTATGAGCACTTGGACCCTTGCGGTTCTGGGACAATTTTACAGGAATTACTCAAGCAGCTGGGAGGTGTTAAGGTGTGGTTTTTAAAGTTATGGCGCAACACATGCAGTGTGTGGTCATATGCTAAAAAATAAAGACGTCTGTTACAGAGTTTAGTGTGTTGCGTATTTCATTTGCATGCTCCCAGGCTGGGGAGGATGCTACACACACGTTTTACTTATAAATGGGACATTTCTTTCTCCAGTTTTCACTGGTAAGTGAATTTAATGCATGTGCGAAAGATTCCGCTAATTGTCATAGTGAATTTCCTATTATGTTTAATTAGGAAATTGTAGTGTTTTCCTCTTTATGTTTTCTGTTGTGGGTTGATCACCTCTTGTGGGTACTGTCTCGTGTGCATTCCACCACAGAACCCAGAATGTTGGGTTTTTGAATTTGAGCACTGGTGGCTCATTCATGTTGCGCTCTATTGGCTGCTGCACAGTCTCTGCCTACAATAAAGCATTTCTTCAAGAAGACATCTGCATTTCCTGAGAATTATTACTACAATTTATGTGGCAACGAGTGGCACTTATACACAAATATTTCTGGTGAGTCCGCTGTTATTTCCTTGTTCATTTATCCACCATGCAGTAGGTGTCACCTCTACCTCCTTTTCTTGAAGTGTCTCTTAATCCACTTATAACATGGAAAAACTGGTATGACGTATTGGTAACTTATTTGGATGCTATTGATGCTTCTCGTTATAGGGCAGAAAGAAAGAATTGTCTCCTGCTTCATTCCTTAGGGTTCTAAGGAAGAGCTGTGTTCAAACATTTACCACCTTTGGTGCAAGCTCAAAATGATGATGACATTGATGAATATGCTGAAGCAGTAAAAAAACTGGAATTGCGTTTTGATGTACAACCTAGTCTGGTGGTCATTCGGTGAACATTTTTCAAAAGGGAGAAGATATCTGGAGAAGATGTTGATGCATTTGTTTCTGCTCTCCGCAAGTTGAGTGCTGACAGTCACTTTGAAGCGTTTACAGAGCAATTAATCAGGGAGCAGGACATTTGTAAGTATTCCGACAAGACAATCCAACAAAAGTTGCTGTCTATGGGTAACCCTTCTCTCGAGGGGACTATTTGCACTACAAAGAGCATCGAGCGTTCCAAAGCATCGGTGAAAGAATTAGAAGACAAATCCAGTGACCTGGTGGGGGTGGTTCGATCGAGGTATGTCAAAAATAATGCTGGTGAACGCCCAAAGTATCAGAGTATTGCTTTTTCGGGCAAACTAATCTGTGTTTCTGCTGCGGTAATCCCTCTCATCTGAAAACTGTTAGGGGCTGTCCAGCCAAAAATGTAACATGCAGGTTGTGTGGCAAACAGGGTAATTTTGCTAAAGTGTGTCAAGGTGGCAAATGCAGTGTCTTGCCCTCCCAGGTTGTCAAACAAAATTCCCTGCTGTTGCCAATGTGGTGGATGCCGAGTGCATTGATACTGACAACTACTGTTGTATTATTCAGAATGAACTGAGGGACATGGTTATGGCTGTTGATGAGATAGCTGTTGTAATTGATGATACCTCTGCTTGTGTTGATCCCTATGTTGAAATCGGAATTGGTGACAAAAAGGTGTGTCTTCTGGTTGATTCTGGTGCAAGAATTACCAAGATCACTCAAGAGCACTTTAGCGAAGTGTTGGGTTCTCGCCTCTTAGAACCTCCTGACCGGGCTTCTGTTTCTTATGAGGGACGCAGGATAGAGCTGGCAGGGTATTTTGAGGACATTCTTGAATTTAAAAGTAGAAAATTCATGGCAAGGTGTATGTGGCAATCAAGGGTTTGCCCATTCTTGCATAGTTCCATCAGGGTCTTTTCCAGATGGTTCTTAGGTCGGGTACTATGGAACAGGTTTCCATTGTCTCATCAAAGATCTCTCAGATGTTGTTTACCGTCGTTATTCTGCTGTTTTTGGTGGGGCATTGGGACAGATCAGGGGTTTCATGCATCAGATCAAGGTTAAGAATGATGTGATTCCCATAAAGCACAGGCTCAGGAGTGTCCCATTTAGTGTTAGAAATCAGCTTGAACAGGAACTTTATGACATGTGCCAGAAGTGCATTATTGAACCTGTTGAATCCTCTCTTTGACTTTCTCCCTTTATTGTTGCCAAGAAGAAAAATGGTGATCTTCGTGTTTGTATTGACTTACACAGTCTCTACAAAAATATTTGGGTTGATTCTCATCCTCTTCCCAAAAGTTCAGAGATGCTTACCATGAATAATGGGTACAAAATGTTCAGCAAATTTAACTTAGCTTCAGCCTACCACCAGGTAATCTTAGATCCTTCTTCAAATCATCTCACTATATTTGTGTCACCGATTGGCACATTTCAATTTTGTCGCATGCCTTTCGGTCTTGCCTCTGCTGCAGCAGTTTTTTAGAGAATCATGTGTCAGATGCTCAAAGTGGTCAAAGGTGTTGCTGTCTTTCAGGACGATGTTTTGATTCATTGTGAATCTAAGGAAGAGCACAATGATTCTTTGGATCGTGTTCTTGATTTCATGCTTGAGAAGGGTATTGTTCTTTAAAAAGAAAAGTGTATTTTCTCTGTACAGAAGGTGGAGTACTTGGGTCATGTTTTGTCGGAACAAGGAGTGGAGCCTAGACCTGATCAGTTCAGCACCTACTGATAAAGTGGGACTCAACTCGTTCATTGGTCTCTGTGAGTTTTACTCACCTTTTGTTCCTGATTATGCTTCTAAGATACAGCCTCTCACCAACATGTTAAAGAAGAGTGTCCTGTTTGTCTGGGATAATCTCTGTCAGAAAGTGTTTGAATGGATCAAATGTCAGTTAGTTGGTCCCAATATCCTCAAACCTTTTGATCCTATGTGCACCTTCACTGTTGATGCTAGCAGAGTTGGTTTAGGTGCCAATCTCACTGAGACAAGTAATGGCACTGAGAATACATTGGGTAATGAGTCAAAGGTGTTGCGTGGTTCTGAATAGAATTTTTCTGTCATTGAGAGGGAACTATTGGCTTGTTGTTGGGCCATCAGGAAATTTCATTCTTACATCTGGGGTAACCATTTTGTGCTACGGACAGATCACTTACCCTTTGTTTCTATCTTGTCTGGAGACAAAAACAGGGAACACACTCCCAGAATTGCCAGATTGACAACCAAGTTGTTTCAGTATGATTTTGATGTTTCTTACCTTCCTGGTAATATGAACAGCAGGGTGGATTATTTTTCAAGGTTTCCTGTCTTCGATAATGATTCTTGTCAAGATGATGATGGTAATGATTTGGACAATTGTTTCATTGCCTCTTTGGTCACCGATGACATGTGTGCTGTTAGTGAGGATGAGTGGAGGAGTGAGTTGTGCAAGGATGTTTTGCTTTGCCAGGTCATTAAGTATGTCAAGAATGGATGGCCTAAGAAGAAGAATCTTCGTCTTCCTTTGCAAACCTTTGTCAAAGTCTCTTTTGAACTCTCTATGGAAAATGGCATTTTGTTAGGTGGTGAAAGGTTGATCCCCCATAAGAAGCTTAGAAGCAGATTAATTGGTGGTGCTCATGAGGATAATTTGGGAAAGACACACCAAGCTCAGGTTACGCAGGTGTTTTTAGTGGCCCATTATGGACAAAGATATCAATGTTTTTGTAGTTGAATGTGCTGTGTATTTGAGTGCCGAAAAAAGGTCTGAAAGTGAGAACTCCTCCTCTTCAACCTATTGATCTTCCTGCTAGACCTTAGGAGAAAATCGGCATTGATTTGGTTTGACCTTTCAATCTTCTTCCGCTGTCCTCTTGCTTTGCTGTTGTTGCCATAGATTATTATTCTAAGTAGCCAGAGGTTCTTTTTTTGGTGAACCCAATCCCAATAATGTTATTGAGTTCCTCAATTACATTTTTCTATGGGAGGGTTTCCCTTCTACCATCGCATCTGACAATGGGGTACAGTTTGTCAGTCAGGAATTTCAAGATTTTCTATTCCAGGGTTGTATCACTCTATCCAAGAGCTCCATTTATCACCCGCAAACTAACGGGCTTGTGGAACGTACGAACAGGGTTCTAAACAATTGTGTTCAATAGGCAGTTACCAGCAAGTGTGTTGTCCAGAACCCTGGACCTGGTCTGTATGTTTCACGTGAAATCTGATGCCATTTGTTGTCTGGAGGTGCATGTTGCAGCATCTCTATGTGATTGTCACCATATTTGTGCCTGTGAACCCAGGGTTCTGGACAACACACTTGCTGGCAACTGCCTATTGTTCAGTGCTGTGGTTCTACTGTACCACAGCCCACTCGTCCACAACGCTTTCTCCTTTTGAATTGTTGCAAGGAAGGAAACCTTCCTCCAAGAGGTGTGTCCTGGATGGATGTCTAGGTGGGTTAAGATGGATGCCTTGGTGGGAGTTGACAATCTCGTCAGAGAGAATGTTTCCAAACCTCAGCTTAGCCAAAAGTCTTATTTTGATTCCAGAAAGAAATCTGTTCCACATACGATTGTTGTTGGAGATTCAGTAAGTGTGAAGATTCCTGTTCATAGCAAGAAAGGAGATACAAAGTTTTCTGATTCCTTAGTTGCAGATAAGGTCTGTGGTAATGCTGTCAGGGTGAGCACCAAACACTAGTAGAATGTGTCAAGGGTTGTTAACTTGACAGGACATTTTTCTAACAGACGAATTGATTCCAATCCCCCTGTTGTTTCTCATGATAAACACTTGAATGCTCCTTCTCTGTTGGGTTTGCGCAGGAGCTTTAGACAACGTACTGTACCATATCGATTTTGTTGATTTGTTTATGCTTCTTTAATGCTGTTCTTTTCTTTGTTCTCTTGTTTCTATATCTACTTTTCCTTTGTTCCTGTTTTTCTTTCCCTTCCTTTTTCTTCCTGGTTTTAATATGTTTTTTTCTTGTTATTTTGTGAGAAGGGGGATAATGTAGTTGTTTCCTCATCTATGTTTTCTGTTGTGGAATACCCACCTCTCGTGGGTGCTCTCCCATGTGCATTCCACAACAGAACCCAGAATGTTGGGTTTTTGAATTTGAGCGCTGTTGGCTCGTTTCCTCTATCGGCTGGTGTGCACTCTCGGCCTACAATAAAGCATTTCTTCAAGAAGACATCTGCGTTTCCTGAGAATTAGTACTACAGACATGTTATCAATGGACACATGAAAACATTCTACATGAGCACACTTGGCCTGCTTGGTGCCCTCTGGAATTGCTAAAAGATTGTAAAGTTTGATAAACCAATCAAAATATGGAATCAAAAATGAGCATATGCCTTGTTCACTCTTCAAGTAATCCAGGGATAGCTAAAGCTAGTACTCGCACATAACCACTGGTGATGACCCTTGTACTGGGAGGATGTAGGGATGATTTTTCACTTGACAGACTAGAAATCCATTCCAACATTTAAAATTGTATAGCTTTACAGTAGCTTTTAGAACTTATTTTAAGACTCCCCAAAAATTCACTCTCGCCCCCTGACAATGAAATCATATTGGTTTATGAAAGAATAATGAGTTCAGACTGCTAGCCTTAGAACCCTTCACGGCTTTCATTACAGAAAAATGTATTGGGTTACTTTAACATTTATGTGTTAAAAAATATAGGCCTCAGAGACTGCTTTGGTATAATTTTATTGGATTTGAATTATTCCCTTTTTCATTTTTGATAGAGATTCCCTTCAAACAGGCACATGTGTGTATCTCTGCTCTCTCCAACACTCCATTACACTTACTAAAGGCGGTCCAGTCTGCTTATTAAAACGAAATGTTTACAGCTTTTTGGCAGGTTAAGGCTTGGAGAATATGAAGAAGTGGAACAAAAAAAAGTGGGCACTTCCTAAATAAAGAAGCCAAGGGTCCTCGGTAGAGTAATTGAACTTCCCTATTATGTCTCCCCGATATTGGGCATTCAGTGACACTGTTGAAAACCAGTCTGTTACCACTGTTGCCTCCACCCTTGAGATCTGTTACTCATTGGGTTAATTTTGCCCTCACATCAGCATCTGTTTATCTCATTCACATTCATTGTCAATGCCATTACTACTAGCACTACAAGATAAAAAAAACCTCTGCTGCCTCTAGCCTGCTGCTACTTGTTGGAACTCCACCCTCAAGTTAAGCCAAGTGGTGCCTTTAATAAACGAGTACATAGGAGCCTCATATGTGGCTACATCTGTAAATAATGCAGAGTGCTGGACGACAGGGTGTATTTGGATGCCTGTTTGCTGCAGAATATATAGATGTTGAGTCCCCTATCGCTGTGTAGTTTTTTCATTTCTGCGTAAACACAGTCCAATTACGGGGGTTCCTCTAGGCCGGCCTTCTTCTATTGTGCTGGGACGGGGTACATCTGGTGTTGATCATGCCTCCATCTTGTTTCAAATCCACATGGAGTTTATGGGAAACTGTCTTCAGTAGGTCTCATTTTCCTCAATAAGCATAATTTGTCATTTAAGGGATTGTTTCTGTGACAGTGTTAGTAAAATTACCTGCCAATTCATTAAAACTTAATTCTCCACAAAATGTCTTTCTTCTGCTCAATATTTCGCCTTTTCCTGTCCTCGATCTCTAGTGATTGGTCTTTGGTTTTTACCCTTAGTCCTTGCATCAAGATTAAATGTCTAAATTATCTTGAAGGAATTCCCCAGCATCTTTCATATGGCTCTCAAGCATTGATGATATCTGGGATGGAAGGTGCTATGGCCATTTTTTATGACTTGTCTGCTTCACCTTGGCCCTCTGAGGTCTAAGTCTGCCATTTATCGCCAAGGACTGATGGTTCAGATCTCCCTCAAAATAACCATCAACTACTCCCCCAACGTAGCTTACAAACACACAAAAATTAAAAAAGATTGAATGCTAATAATTACGAATTTCATCCTATACAGACTTCTGACCTTTCAGAGATTCTCAAAAATCACCAGGATTGTTCTTGAGAACCTGCGTGGATTGTTAATTGCCATAATGCCTTTTCGATCTGGGGGTCTCTAGTTAGCAATGGTATTCACCTTTGCCCAAATAGGGACCCTTACTTCTAAGTCAGGATAAGGGGATTACACTCCTTTACAACCCCTGCTCACCCCCTTGGTAGCTTGGCACGAGCCGACAGGCTTATCTCAGAGGCAGTGTGTTAAGCATTTGTGAATATACACAGTAATACAGTGAAAACACTACAGATGGACACAGCACAGGTTTTATAAAAATAAGTATTCTTTATATAGCCTTAAACACAAGACCACAAACAACAAAAGTTCACAATACTACACTGAAGATTGCTTTAAAGATGATAAAAGTTACCTAGCTCAAGTTGATGAATAATGCGACAAAGTTCTCAACAAAGTACCTGGATGAGTAATGCAAAGTAAACAAAAGGCTCGCAAAAGGGGAGATGCGTCGGTTCCGTGATCCGGGGGAAATGATGCGTCATGCCTCTATGCTTGCGCAGAGTAGGAGATGCGTCGCAATCCTTACTGGTGCGGAGGTGATGCATAGATTCTCGGCTTGCGAGCCAGTTGCGCAAGATGGCGCCTTGATGCGATGCAATGATCCAGTTGCGATGCAAGAAGATGGAGCCCTTGATGCGACGATGCAATGATACGATGACGCTGCAATGATGATGCCTAGGCGCCCTGACAGCCTTGCGACGACTCTGTACTTTGGAGCCGCGACAGGCCCTGCGACACGCTTCTCCGGTGATGCTATGGGGACTCTCACAATGGCGTCACGCTTCTCCGGTGATGCGACAGCAGGCAGCTTCGATGAACACACGCTTCCAGGGAGATGCAGCGAAGGCTCCCTTCGCCAGCAATGTGACGATTTCAGCTGCGGCGGCGACACGCTTCCTCTTATGCGCACGATTCCAGCTCCCAGCGACACGCAAATGTCTGGAGTCAGAATTCCCAGCAAGGACATTCAGAGGGGTGCTGGAGATTAAGTCTTTTGTCCCTGAGACTTCAGCAGGAGGCAAGCACACCCTTAGAGAATATTCTGTAAATGTAAATGTAAATGTAGTTGAGCTTATATAGCGCACAGCTACCCGCAGTGGGTGTCCCGGCGCTTGCTTAGGGAACCCGTCCTGATATTCCCATGTGAGATAGCAGGGTATCCACAAGGTGAAAGTCAGGCATCCCGCCGCAAGGGGCCGTTGTGGAGATTAAGCAAGCTATTGCCCAGAGTCGCAGAGTGTGAACCCGTGAGTCGAGGAGGCACCAGGGCGAGAATTATCGAGTCCGTGGAATTTTTAGCCCAAGACCCGCCGAGGCGGGGAATTGAACCCTGGTCCAGGACCGATCTCAGCTTCCGGGTCTGCTGCCTCTAACCCCTGAGCCACACTTCTCCATCTGTAGATGATGAAAGTCCTTAAAAAGTTCCTTCTCCTTTCCTTGGCAATGCAGCAACCACTGCAGGCCAACCCAGCAAACAGCACAATGGCAGAGGGGCAGTAAAACTGGTTATTCTCCTTGGCAAAATGTTTCTTGTTCCAGAAGTGATCTATTTTCTTGGGATAAGGGTCTCAATTTGTATACCCCCAAATCCTTAGTTCTCTGAAGGCAGAGAGGCCTCTGCCTAGTCTGAACTAGTTCCTGAGCACTTTGTTTACATGACTCTCTTCTTCCTTTCACTGTGCAGGGCAGAGACATCAGCTGCCCCACAGGAGGGGGAGCCAGCACAGGTGAGGGAAGGTACAGCTCTGGAGCACTTTGTTGACAAGATTCCTTCTCTCCTTTCACAGTGCAGGGCAGAGTCATCAGACAAGCCACAGGAGGTGGAGCCAGCATTGTAGACGGAAGGCCCAGCCCTATTCAGGTCCCAGGTGAAACTACTCCCTCCCATCTAGATGCAGATCTCTCTATTCACCACTGGGCTGCCCCAGCCTGTCTCCTGGAATCCCCCAGCCCTGTCACTCACAAAACCAGACAAGGAATACACAACCTAGCAGAGACAGGCCTGAAAAGTTTGGCAAGAAAATACCTACTTTCTAAAAGTGGTATTTTTAAACACAGAGTATTAAAACTAACTTTACTAAAAGATGTATTTTATCATTCTGAGTGCTGGCATATTAAATTTGAATTTCTACCATGTTCAATGGGTCAGTTAGCATTATAAGAATGTAATCATCTAACTGCCCATTCTAGCCTATGGATAACAGGTAGTCTTGCAATAGTGAAAAACTAAAATGGCTGTAGTTCACTATTAGGACATGCTACACACACCAGAGCATGTCCTACCTTACACTTACAATGCACCCTGCCCTTGGGCCTACCATAGGGGTGTCTAATATGAAGCACAGGGAAGGGTTTAGGGACTGGCAAGTGGGTGCACTTGCCAAGTCGACATGGCAGTAGTAGACTGCACACAGGCCTTGCAATGGCAGGCCTGAGACACACTTTACAAGCTGCTTCTGTGGGTAGCACAACCAGTGCTGCAAACCCTCCAGCAGCATTTGATTTACAAGCCCTGGGCACACATGGTGCACTGTACTAGGGGCTGACAGGTAAATCAAATAACCCAATCATGGAATCACCAATTAGTATATCAATTTAACATAGGGAGCACTTGCACTGTGGCACTGTCCAGGCTGAAGCTCAATTAGAGAGGCATTCTGATCGTACCACCGCTTATTTTCCTCCTGGCTAGCTTCCAGATTCGCCTGAGCGAGATCTCTGAATCGCCGAGTCTGGTTCCTGAATGCCAGCATGTAACTATATACATCCTGGGGAGGTTTCCTGGGAGATCGCTCCCAGCCTTCCTTGACCAAACTCAAAGGTCCTCTTACTGGGAGTCGATACAAAAGTTCAAAGGGGCTGAACCCTAGGGACGTTTGTGGCACCTCACGGTATGCAAACAGAAGGCATAGCAGGTTGACGTCCCACTTATGCCTCATTGGTTCCTCAAGACCCATGATCATGCCTTTGAGGGTACGGTTGAATCTTTCGACCAGCCCATTACCTTGTGGGTGGTAAGGAGTGGTGAACCTGTAGGTAGGGTCCCAATATTTATACCCCAAAATCCTTAGTTCTCTGAAGGCAGAGAGGCATCTGCCTAGTCCAAACCAGTTCCTGAGCACTTTGTTTAATGACTCTCTTCTTCCTTTCACTGTGCAGGGCAGAGACATCAGCCACCCCACAGGAGGTGAAGCCAGCACAGGGGAGGGAAGGCCCAGCCCTATTCAGGTCCCAGGTGCAACTCCTCCCTCCCATCTAGATGCAGATCTCTCTATTCACCACTGGGCTGCCCCAGCCTGTCTCCTGGAATCCCCCAGCCCTGTCACTCACAAACCCAGACAAGGAATACACAACCTAGCAGAGGCAGGCCTGGACAGTTAGGCAAGAAAATACCTACTTTTTAAAAGTGGTATTTTCAAACACAGAATATTTAAACCAACTTTACTAAAATATGTATTTTATCATTCTGAGTGCTGGCATATTAAATTCGAATTTCTACCACGTTCCCTGGGTCAGTTAGGATTATAAGAATGTAATATTATAACTGCCCATTCTAGCTTATGGATAACAGGTAGCCTTGCAATAGTGAAAAACGTAAATGGCTGTAGTTCACTATTAGGACATGCTACACACACCAGAGCATGTCCTACCTTATACTTACAATGCACCCTGCCCTTGGGCCTACCATAGGGGTGTCTAATATGAAGCACAGGGAAGGGTTTAGGGACTGGCAAGTGGGTGCACTTGCCAAGTCGACATGGCAGTAGTAGACTACACACAGGCCTTGCAATGGCAGGCCTGAGACACACCTTACAAGCTGCTTCTGTGGGTAGCACAACCAGTGCTGCAAACCCTCCAGCAGCATTTGATTTACAAGCCCTGGGCACGCATGGTGCACTCTACTAGGGGCAGACAGGTAAACCAAATAACCCAATCATGGAGTCACCAATTAGTACATCAATTTAATATAGGGAGCACTTGCACTGTGGCACTGATTAGCAGTGGCACAGTGCCCAAAGCATATAACCAGCAACAACATATCAAAACAGAGGAAGCAATCCGTCAAAAATGGAAGGGAGACTCATGCCAATGATGCCAGGTCTAACAATGCCCTGCACTTACTCCTGCTGATTGCTCCCATTATGGATAATCCAAATGAACACTGTGATGGAAATGATCTATCACACATGCAACTTCTTTTCCTCTGATGATTTGTTTTGTGCTGCTGGACAAATTCCTTCACCTCTGCACATCTAATCTAAATGCTTTCACCTGCCATTTAAAGCACGGAAAAGTGTGCAAACTTGATAGGAAATCAATGGATATGTTTCGAATATCCACGATAATATGACTTTGTGAGCCTTCCCCATTTCCCGAATGGTGGCTACCCTGCTCTACCCATTGGAAGAACTCCGTTCACACCGATAACTTCAAACCTACTAAGTAAGTGTGATGTTGGGTTGAGAAAGTCCACAACTATGATTCTGTGAAGCAGGATCTGGGATAAGTGACCCTAAATAATTTGTGTGGCTGCAATGTGCTGTGTGGCTGCAAAACCATTTCTCAGCATTGAGTCCCAGACTCAATGCTGAGAAGAAAGACATTGCTTATCCTCATTCATTGAAAGGATTTACAGACTTCGCTTCGAATACCTGCCTGCTATGATGTCACTTCCCAGAAGTGCATTCATGGTAAAGCACCACATCGAAAGGCTCATGACATTCAGGGGCTAATTTATGAGCCCTTTGCGCCTCCGTTGTGTCACTTTTGTAATGCTGCGGTGGCATAAAATGCATTTATGCACCACGTTGCGCCATATTTACAAAGTCACTTTAAAAAGTTCTGCACTACATTATACCTGCATCAGGTAAAATGTATGCAGGGTTGGCATTCCCCCGCAAGAAAAGGTTGTAGATGTGGTGCAGTGAAATCTATGAAATATCACTGCAACACTTCTAGGATGCCACTACATAAAAATCTTATGTCTGCCTCACAGCAGGCATAAGACTGATGCTGTCCCTTTCACATGGTCAACAAAATGAGTGCCAGTACTGCCCAATAACTCAACAATCTGATGGAGAAATGAGAAATTAATTATTCATTTCAACAGACCACTTATTCAGTCAGAAAATAAATCACGAGGAATCTCTTTGTTTTAAATGTACCTTTAGTGTTTTTCTTGTTTTTTCAAAATATTACAAACAGGAGAAAGAACTGTTCAACTTTTTACTCAGTCCAACGTGTCCAACATTAATACATAGGAGAGGGAGAAGCGCTCCTAATGCTAAAATTTGGGAGATAATTTTTTTATTAAGTTTGAAAAAGGAGGAAAAAGGTGGCGTGGTGCAAAATTGAATCTACTACTGCATACAAAACTTCATTCACATGTAAAAAAGTGAAAAGACTCGTAGGGAAGGGATAGAAAAGAAGAAAATGTGTTGGAAAACCGTGGCCCTGCACTGATCCTATTTATAAATGGCAGGTAGAACCAACATAAATGGATTGAACAATATCTTTTAGTACAATCAGAAAAATAGACCATCAGAAAATTTTCATTTCAGTAGTGTTTTCAAATGATTGGCCTAAACATTAGAGGTCAAAAAGGTCGACCCGTTTCGAATCCCCAAAAGTGGTGGGATTCTCCTCAGGACCGTGTGACAATAAATCTGGAAGACATAAATACTAAAGCCATACTATCAGTCATATTCTCAAGCAACACTCAACTTTGACATTCAGTCCAAGGCACACACTCAGGTCGTACCTGTACTTTCGCTGATGTAATCTCTTGCACAGAGCTGCAAGAGAAGGGATAACAATCTATCAGTTTCGAATGATCATATCTGATGACTTAGAGGGGTTTAGAAGATATTATACTCACTAAGTTATTTCTTGTAGAGCCCCAACGTGCAGCTATATTGTAATGACGCGGTGCGAAGTCCAGCGTTTGAAACCAAGTTAGTATTCTTTCTGAAAGAAATACGGGGGTATTAATGCAGTATGCGTTGCGAATTTCGATCCTTTTATCTTTGAACATCTAATTACGGGGCTGGCAAAGAATCCGGTATATTATGGCGACTGGGGCAGCGCGAGTACGGGTTCACTAGGACGTTTTTATCTAAAGGAGAAGGTTCAACTCTCTAGATAGATATGGAAATAATTAGCGGTGTCCGTCGTAGGTGGAAGTCGGCAAGCGGTTTTGACAGCCGACACACAGCGAATGCTTAGCTTAGCTAGACATTGTATTAAAAAAGAATGGCGTAGCCGAGCAAACTGAAATTACCTTTATCCTTTGGAAACAGTGTCTCCCTGTGGCGTCGCTTCTGTTCGAGACCGCCGTGGAGTTGTTCCGGGTGAACAGGCTTTTGACTACCCTAATTTCCGTTCCGGAGGGCTGCTGGGATTTGTAGTATTAGATTGGAAATGCGTGATTAGATGTGATGTTCATACGCTTATATGACTTGCAGTTGGATTTCGCTCAACACTGGAGAGTGATTAGGGGCAATGTCTATTACATGTTGCTGGCTATTTTTGGTAAAAAAGGACAGAAAGGAAAATCGGTCGGATTTCTCACAGTACTAGAGGGGGCTTCAATATTAAAAGCATGTTGTTGGCTGGTTCTGGGGGCAAAAAGGTGGTAATTTATGTAAAGGCAATCTATGGGAGAGCGTTCCAATCCCATAAAATTACAAATTATATAATTCAGACATCTCATTTAGACCTCTTGTTGCGGTGTTAAATTAAAGGATAAGCATTGCTTCTCTCTGTCGTAGTTTGGCCTCAATATCCCCGCCTCTCAAGTCGAGTACCACTTTTGACAACACTGTCCATCTTAGATCATTGGCCCCATGGGCTTCATCAATCCAATGCTGGACTAGAGGGGCTGTTAACACTTTTTTCTTAATCCTTGATTTGTGTTGTGAGATGTGTTGTCTGGCTTCTTGGTTGGTCTTCCCTATATAGAGTTTATTGCATGGACACAAAATTCCGTACACTAGATTGCGCGTTTTACAGTTCGTGAAATGCTCGTGTTTCCACGATATTCCTTCATGCTGAAACAAAGTTCCTTCAATTGTAGAGGGGCAGCAAAGGCATGTCCCGCATCTACGGTGTCCTGTAATTGGAGGGAGGTTGACATAGTCTCGTAGTGTCGGAGCATTGGTTTTTGGTACTGCTGCTCGCACTATCTGATTAGCAATACTTTTATCCTTTTTGAAGGCAAAAAGTGGTGGTTCTGTGAACTGGACATTTAGTTCTTTAAGTAGATGCCAGTTTTGACGGATGGCTTTTTTCAGGTAGTTGGATGAAGGGCAAAAAGTCAATACACACACTGTGCGAGTTTGGTTTTTCTTTTCTCTCTTAATGAGCAGCTCTTCCCGTGGTGTCCACCATGCTCTTTTGATTGCTTGCTTCAAGAGTTTTGAGGGGTATCCTCGATCTAATAGTCGCTCTTTTAGAACATTGGCATGGTTCATGTATTCGTCTTTGAAGGAACAGTTCCATCGGATGCGAAGAAATTGTCCTATTGGCAAATTCTGTTTTAAGCTTCTCGGGTGGTTACTCGAGTAGTGTAAAGCTTTGTTACGATCTGATTTTTTCCTAAACAGAGTAGTCACCAATTCACCATTGGAACAATAGACCTCAACGTCTAGAAAAGAGTGTCTAGTTCTTGATGATTGAATACTAAACTTAATGTCCTTAGTCCTGTTATTCAACCAATCATGGAATCCTGAAAGTTCTTCAGCAGTGCCAGTCCATGTAAAGAATATATCATCTATAAAGCGGATCCATCCGCCTATCCATTGTTTGAACGGGTTGTTATTATAGATGAAAGTATCCTCATATTGACTCATGAACAGTATCGCCAATTCTGGGGCGAATGGACAGCCCATAGCGACTCCTTTAATCTGAAAAAAGAAGTCCTCTTTGAATTTGAAGTAATTCTTTGTTAGTGCCATTTTAGCTAGTTCCAATATAAATTCTGTTGGTATTTTTACTGGTTGATCCCTTTTATTCAGAAAGATTTCCAAAACCTCTAGCGCTTGATCTTGGGGGATTTGTGTATATAATGACACTATGTCCATGCTGACAAGGAGGTCTTGGTTCTCAGTAAATGGCAGCTTGTTGATTTTATTAAAAAAATCAGTGGTATCTTGAAGGAAGGATTTTACATTTACCGTAAACGGCTTAAGGAAGAAGTCGATACATTTTGAAACAGGTTCAAATAATGATTCACAACCAGATATAATTGGCCTTCCAGGGGGTACTCTCTCGTCTTTATGTACTTTAGGTAGTACATAGAACAATGGTATGCGTGGGTGTTTATTTTGTAGATAGTTGAACTCATTTTTTCCGAGGAAGCCTTGTTCAAATCCCCTATTCAAGAGATTGAATAATTCATTTTGAAGTTGTAGCGTTGGGTCTTTGTTGATTTTACGGTAGCATTCTTGGTCCATTAGCTGTCTGGTAGGTTCGGCTATGTATTCAGTTGTTCCCCAGATAACAATGGAACCGCCCTTATCGGCTTGCTTGACTATGATGTTGTTATCATTTTTCAGTGTATACAAAGCATCCCTTTGAGCTTTTGTTAAGTTGGGTTTGACAAAGCCACTAAAACAAGAAAAACACAAAAGGTACATTTAAAGCAAAGAGATTCCTCGTGATTTATTTTCTGACTGAATAAGTGGTCTGTTGAAATGAATAATTAATTTCTCATTTCTCCATCAGATTGTTGAGTTATTGGGCAGTACTGGCACTCATTTTGTTGACTATATATTTGGCATAGCCTTACTGCGCATAAGCCAAACCCTTATTGTTGTCTGTCCCTTTCACATGGGGCCTGCTCCATGTGATCGGACACATTGCTGGAGTTGTGCCTGATTTCAGACACCCCAGAAGTGCATCACTTTTGCGCCTACAGATACATCAGGAATACTGACGTATCTGTAAATCCTTGCGACATGCAGCTCTGTACTGTAAATACGTTGCATCCATAGTGTCTCAAGAAGGGCGCACTGAAAAGTGTTGCATCGCTGTTTTCACGCAGCAATGCAACACTTTTCGTAAATGAGGCCCTGAATGTTTTATAATTCCTAAATATTTGATACAATTTATATATGAGCTAGTGGACATGCAATGCTGCTAGTAACAATATTGAACGTCATAATATCTATAAATCTTTGAGTACTGAATTGACGTAAAATAAGTTTAAGACAAAAAGCTATTAAAATAGTTTGCAAATCAGTTTTCAAAGGAGTGGAAGAAAGATAATATCATTCTATCAACAAAGAGAGTTAAAATATAGAGTACTATTCTTGAAGGTAAATATACATATGAGTAAATTTACACATGCAAATATACTCTTACACTTTGCAGTAACTTTAATACTTTTGGCTATTCACCATTTCTGACCGTAAAGTTACAACAAAGTAAAGACTTACATGTCTTGACCACCGTTCCCTCTAAGGCTCGCGCGCACGCGCGCGCGCATCGCTCCTGACCTCACTGCGCACCACCTCGCGTGGAGCGCGCACGCGGTCAGGATGTCGCGCCGCCGGCCGCTTTGAAAGAAGCGAGTGGCGCGAATGCGGCGGAGCAGTCGTGATGCGTGCAGGTAAGGAGGCAGGGGAGGGCTTGTGGCGCTTGAGGCTATGAGAGAGGGCGGGGTAGACTCTGGCCCTTTGTTTAAGTATTACTGTTAATGGGAGCCCCTCACGGGCTCCGATTAACAGTAATACTTAAACAAAAGGCCAGATTCTTCCCCGCGCTTTCCTAACAAAAGAGTAGACAGTTTCCAAACACAGCGTGTGTTTGGAAACTGCCTACGCTTTTGTTAGGAAAGCGCGGGGCAGACTCTGGTCTTGTGTTTAAGTATTACTGTTAATCGGAGCCCGTGAAGGGGCTCTGATTAACAGCAATACTTAAACAAAAGGCCACAGCATAGCTGCCAAGGTTTCAAATTTCTATGTGTGACATTTTCATAATTTCATTGTAATTTCGAGTGACATTTCAACAACTATGAGTGACACTTTATCGGAAGCAAAAATCAAGCATGAAACATATGGAGAAACATATAAATATCAAAAATGACACCCATTTGAGCAACAAGAAACTCTAAGAAGTGCACTAACAGGGAGGGGCCTGCCTGTGAAGAGCGCGCTGCTCTGCCAAACAAGGCTGCCCGTGCTGAGTGGCGCCCTGAGTAAAAGCAACCACGAAAACAAAAAAAAAACATCAGCAAAATCTCACGGTATGTGTAGAGATGAAATCCAGTGTGGAAACCAGCACGTTTACACCATGTGCCAATGTTGGCAACTTAGGCTCCATTATAACATGATCTTGTTGTGTGACAGCCAGCTTTGCAGCGCTAATTATTGCTACATTAATGGAATCAGAAGGGCACCAAAAACGAGTGAGGCAGAGGGCAGAAGGGCACCAAAAACGAGTGGGGCAGAGGGCAGAAGGGCACCAAAAATGAGTGGGGCAGAGGGCAGAAGGGCACAAAAAGGGAGTGGGGCAAAGGGCAGGAGGGCACCAAAAGCGAGTGGGACAGAGGACAGGAGGGCACCAAAAAATAGTGGGACAGAGGGCAGAAGGGCACCAAATACAAGTGGGGCAGAGGGCAGAAGGACACCAAAAACGAGTGGGGCAGAGGGCAGAAGGGCACCAAAAACGAGTGGGGCAGAAAGGCACAAAAAACGAGTGGGACAGAGGGCAGGAGGGCACCAAAAGCGAGTGGGGCAGAGGGCAGGAGGGCACCAAAAGCGAGTGGGACAGAGGGCAGGAGGGCACCAAAAACGAGGGGGGCAGAGGGCAGAAGGGCACCAAAAACGAGTGGGGCAGAGGGCAGAAGGGCACCAAAAGCGAGTGGGGCAGAGGGCAGGAGGGCACCAAAAGTGAGTGGGACAGAGGGCAGGAGGGCATCAAAAACGAGTGGGACGGAGGGCAGGAGGGCACCAAAAATGAGTGGGCCAGAGGGCAGAAGGGCACAAAAAACAAGTGGGACAGAGGGCAGAGGGCACCAAAAACGAGTGGCATTTGGCACCGCAGACACGCGAGGTTCGGTTCCTGGCGCACATAGCCATGGTTGCAGCGCACAGAGACCCTCCACTGCCGCACACAGAGGAAAGAAATTAGAGGGAACATTGGTCTTGACACTCTGAGATCAGGGGGTGGAGCCAGATTTTCAAATCCGAAGTTACTGCCAGTAAGTTTTCACAAGTTGGCAGAGTTCTATGCCAGGCATGGAGATTATTGAATTATAAAGCATATACATAAAGTCAAAACAGGACAAATGTAGGTAAAAATGGATCTCAGCTATTCAACAAATGCAGAGTGTACATCACGCCAGGGGGGTATGTCCATATCACAATCACAAGAACAGTTGTATTCATCAACAGCTACAACCAAGTAAGCAATATCTAGTATATAGTGTGAGTAGAAGTGTTACGTGTGTCCATCCCAGAAAGTCCACATGGGCATATTGTGACAACCGGGAAGGAATATTGGTGCCCAACAGGGGCTTAATTGTTTTATATTTGTGTGAAAACAATCTATCATCCCTTTCTTAGAGGATGTAGCATCACTGTGTAGCGTGTTTTTTTTTTGGTCCTAATTTGCCACATACTCGTTCCAAGAAAGAGCCAACCACCTTATTGTCCTTTTAGAGAGAGACCAGAGAGTGATCCCATCCTACACCCGGACAGATGTACCGAATTGGCGGGAGGTACTTTCAGGAACATCTTACTCCATCAAGGCATATTTCAGCTTGTTGGCCTTGGATACGTGTAGTGATCCGACAGACCCCCGTCTGGACCATGGAGTGTAGGGGCATAATCATCGGACCCGGGGAAAAAAAACCAAAAAAAACCTCGGAGGTCCGAGTAGCTTTTCATTTCCACTTGACTAACAGATTCCAAAAGGCAAGGCTCCGAGAGCTGCAGGATCTAGCTGTGTCTACTCTTGATGTTTCGTAGAGAGATGACAGCCAGTCTGCGTGGGTTGGTGGGTTGGAGTCGGCCCAATGTTTACATATTTGCCGTCTTGCCAGAAGGATTGCATGGAACAAGAAAGTCCTTGCCAACCCCGTAATGCTGTCTTCCAGACCAAATATGATTAAGACAAAACTTAGAGAAATCAGTATTTTAAGAATTGATTCCAAGGTAGCCTTGACCTCGTCCCAATACATCGTGATGCAGGGGCAATCCCAAAACATATGGATATCAGAGGCTGCAGGGAGGAGGCACTTGTTGCAGCACTTTCCTGGCTGGAATTTGGAAAGCCTTTGGGGGGAGAGATATGCTCGGTGCGCAGTAAACAGATGGTTGCGTCTTAACCATACTGGCTTGACAATTTTGTAAAGGAGACTAAGATCTAACCCATAGGTCCTCACCCAGTGCACCAAAGTCACTTCCCCATAACTCCAACGGGGGATTAAATTCACCGTCTGCCTCCTCCATTATGGACCAATACCAAAAAGCCACCTCCTTACCCCCGTCTGCCTTTCTACCAGGTGTTTTTCTAGAAAGCTGTATCTCCCAACCTGAGCATTTTTCCTTAACTGCTCCCGGGACCAACTGTCCAGTTGTAAGTATTTGAGTCTAGATAAGACTGGGCCGACTCTTTCAAAGAGCGCCTCCCATTCTACCAAAGAACCTCCTGCCATCAACTCTCCCCATCTTAGAACCCCTGCCTCTAGTAGGGGGACTGCAAGACTATCTTTTAGAGAGGGGGGAAGCCCCGGGGAATCCCAGATTGGGGCGAGGTTGGAAATATTTGCCAACCCAATTCTGGCTCTAATTTGAACCCATTCTCTCGCCAGTGATTGTAAAATCTTTAGTCTCACCTTTTTAAAAAATCTCTGGTGTCCAAACTTGAACAAAAATCCGTCAAGTGGAAGATTAGCCCCAGTCAGCATGGCCCTAAACATTTTCCCATTTGAATTGTCTTCATGGGTCTTAAGCAGCATCCTGGAGTGGGATAGCTGGAATGCCCAGGCGTAGTATTCTAGGTCTGGCAATGCAAGCCCTCCCTTCTCCCTCTTCCTCCTTAATTTTTTCCAGGCCAACCTTACTGTTTTGTAGCCCCAAATAAAGGAGTTATCTCCTGCTGACATTTATGAAGCTGTTTAAAATCAAATGCCAGTGGAATAGAATTAAAGATGAACGTAAATTTAGGGAGAATGGACATTTTTATTAGGTTTGTTTTCCCATACACAGTCAGGGGGGGAAAGGACCTGCTCTCAATAGTCCCTTAGACTCCCAGAGGACCCGGTCTAAATTGGTCTGGGCAAGTGTACCGATGTCGTGGGTAATTCTAACACCCAGGTACCTAATTGAGGGGGTCACTGGAAGATGTAAGTTATTAATATTCCAGGTCATAAACTCAGTTTTGCCCGCATTATTTCGTACCCTGAGACCCGCCCGAAATCCTCCGCCTTGCTTACAACTAGGGAAAGCCTCAGGGTCTGTGGTATAGATGAGGATATCATCGGCGTAAAGTCCGACTTTCTTCTCCCAATCAAAGAATTTAAAGGACGGGATGCTGCATTCATTTCTCAGAGTCTGGACAAAGGGTTCAACATAAATATTAAATAGGAGGGGAGAGAGGGGACAGCCCTGTCTAGTGCCCCTCATAATTTGAAAGGGCTCAGTACGGGTGCCGTTGACCAAAAGACTAGCCCTGGGGTTGCTGTATAGAAGATTAATTGCGCGACAGAAATTGGCCCCGAGATGGAACTTCCTCATTACTGCAGCCAGATAGGGCCAGTTGACCCTATCGAATGCTTTAGTAGCATTGAGGGTCATATTGGCCAGGGGAAGGGCGAAGGTTGAGGCGACATCAATCGCACCTACTAGGTCATGGGTTAGATCTCCTAATTGGCGCCCCCGTATAAATCCCTTTTGATCATGGTGGATGATCGTGCCGATCTCGCTCCCAAGCCGTGCCGACAAAATTGCGGAAAAGATCTTATAATCATTGCTTAGGAGCGAAATCGGCCGATACGACCCACAATCAGCCGGGTTCTTATCAGGTTTTAAGATCAGAGCAATGTCCGCCTCGCCCCATGACTTGGGTGGTACTGCCCCATTTAAATATAGGGAAAACATGGCGGCCGCTGGTTAGGGCGGTACGCGCCTCTCTAACGTACCGCTGTTAGCTCCTACCGATATGTGGTAGTTTGCCAGCTGATATCTTTGGTGGTGATCCCTGGAGGCGAGGACTCGTTGCTGTTTTTCGTTTCTGCACCCCTCCTGTCCCCTTCTTGGGCCCTCGAACACAGCGGTGAGACGGGCTGTCAAACGAGCGGGCAAATCGGATGTTTCTCAGCCTGATTGTTTTCAGCGTGGCTGATGTGTGTCAGCCCGTTTCCGCCCCCGCCTCTCTCCTACGCTGGTTGGAAGCAGCCGTGGAGCTTCGGAGGAGCCGCAGGGCGGCGGCTCACGGTCTTCTCAGGGCAGCTGCTCAGCGGAGAAGTGTGGAGGTAAAGGCAGGGAGAGGGCTGCCACCTGGGAGGCTGCTTTTGGCAGAGCCCGCTTTCGGAACAAGCACTGACACAGATTCGACTTTTTGAACCACGACCTTGACCCCAACTGTGGTACTACTGCAAATAAAAAGATCAAAGCGTCGGATAACAGTGATCCCACACGAGGAGCTCTGAAGGGGGTGAGTGCCAGAAATATAGCACCGACCATAGGAACTCCGGGAAAGAGGGGGGGCGGAAGGGGCAGAAGACGGGGGGAGGCCCCTGAGCATTACACTTCTACAGATAAGCATGGTGGAAATAAGAACAAAGTAAATCACAGTGAACCTGCAGGAGAATGCAAGGGGGGAGACAGAATACCTAGGCTTGACCATTTGGCAGAGGGAGACTCCCAATTTGTCGCTCCAGGGTCTATTCAAGGGGCCACAGCAGGAGAAGGGTTTGCATGCCCCCACTCCAACATAAGTCTCAAAATGCAGTTGGTGGGAAAAGGGAAACCCAAGGCTCCGCGAAAGACCGCAGCCCGAGTAACACCATCATTAAAATCATATTTCAAAGTCCTACCCCAGGTACTTTATATTGCCCACTCCCTAGAGGGGGAAAAAGTCACTAAGACTCAGAATATGACTAGCCCCAACGTCTCTAACGCTCCCACCCCCCGAGGGGACAATGGAGGTAGATACGTCCGTGCCAGTAGAAATTTCTGAGAAACACGATCTGGTGCTGGTGGAGGCTGCAGTAGAGAGCGTCGAGACTGGTGACACCAGCGATCCAATACCTGGGGGCAGTAGGGGAGGGGGCTCCCTTGAAGCACTACTGACAACAATGAGGAGCGAGATCAAATGTGGTTTTGCGGAATCCAAGCAAAATCAGAATGAGATTAGGGCTGTCTATGAGACACTCGAAAAAAAAGTGGACGGTCTCTTTGAGAGAACGGAGAGCCTGGAAGGCGCAGTGGGGGAGTTAAAAGCTAAGTTGGAGCACGCAGAGGTCAGCATTCAGACCTTGCGCAGAGAAGGGGATGCCACGAAGGACAGGGTTGAATCCCTGGAAAATAACTCCAGAAGAAACAACCTGAGACTCCTAAAGATCCCTGAAGGGAAGGAGGGTAGCCAAATTAAGGAGTATGTAGTCTCCCTATTAAAGAACGCCCTCAACTTGGATGAGACTGCTGCCGAGTTGGAGAAAGACATTCAAAGAATACATCGGGATCCTTTTCGACTGAACTCAGGGAGAGTGAAGCCCAGGAAAATCTTGGTGACTTCCTAACTTATTCCCTTAAAGAAAAGATCTTGAATCTTGCCCTTAAGGCTAACTCACTGAAAGCCCCGGATTTCTCCTTTGAAGTTCGCTCCGACCTGTCTAAAACCACGCTAGACAGACAGTGGGAGCTCGATCAGAGAATGGACAAGTTCAGGGCTCTGGGGGCAACAGTGCAGATGAGGTTCTTGCCTTTTTGAGGGTAATGTTTAATAACAAAATGCACAACATTCGCTCGCCCCTGGATGCTGACGAGCTCCTAGCCACTATTAGCAACTACGCACAGGGGGGCATTTAGAGCACTTTCAGAGCTAGCACAATTTTTTTATATGGCTACACCATTACTCTTTCCGCTTATCATTCCCGTCCTGAACTATGTATTAAGCGAGTAAAAGGTATAGATCACCCTAGTATCAATTAACAACAATGGGGTAATATATCTAAATGTTATTCTAAAGATAAGACAAAATACCATGAAAACAGAAATAAAATATAGTAAACAGAAAGTTCTGAAAAAAAAATACATACATGTAAAACAAAAACTTAGAACAGGGAATGAGAAAGGGATACCTATGAATTAAGGAATAGGGATTGTTTTTATTTTTTTTTAAGACATACAGTAGAATGTATAAAGGAAAAAAAAAACATATATTACAAAAAAAAGGGGGGTACCTCACCTTAAATATACTCTTTTTTAATTTCTTTTTTACACAACACGGGTGGCCCTCCCCATACCTACACGCCATTTGGGGTGAAAACACTCTTTCTGCGCGAACTTACAGCGTTACAATGTAATTGCTATGGCTGGCAAAAAGTTCTTATCAAGGTAAACAGGGCTAGGTCAGGGTTACGTTAGAGATGCAATCTGGCAATTCATCTGGCCAGACTAAGTATGGGGGGTTTTCCAGGGTGGGGGGAGTGAAGGGGGTAAAGCACTAAAAAAACCTCATAAGCCGGTCGGTCCTCTTTTTCTTTTTCTGTTCATATATTAACACCCACCTTAACCACCGCAAGAATTATATTACCCAGGTCAAGAGCGGCCATTATTGGCTCCCTACAGGTTTGATGTGCAGACGAGTGGGAAAGGGTCTGATAAATAAATGATGGGGTTACAGGTCTTATCCTGGAATGTCAATGGCCTGCGTGTGATGGGTAGGAGACACAAAATGTTCCAATACCTGAGAGACTCCCCTGCGCAGGTCATTGTTATCCAGGAGACTCATTTATTAAAACAAGAAGTCAATGAAATGATGAAAAAACAGAAAAGGGTGGACAAATTTCTTTGTACGGATCACAATGCCAACATCCGTGGGGTCCCTATTGTTTTTAAGAAACAGGCCAAGGCCCAAATCGTAGACTATAAGGAGGACCCCAGTGGTAGATGGCTACTAGCTAATGTGCAGTTAGATGGGAGGGATCTCACTTTGGTAGGCTATTACGGTTCCAATCATGATGACCCTTCCAATCTTATTACAATTCAGAGCCACCTGATTACTTCTCATGCCCCTGTGATATGGATGAGAGATTTTAACTTAGTTTTAAACCCCAAATTGGATAAATCGCCTAATTCTAGAGCACAGACTCATGTTAAATCTAGGTCAACCCTCATAGCATGTATGACAAACTTGGGGTTCGCGGACCTTTGGAGGGAGAGAGCGGGCAACAAGTTGGGGGTGTCTTTTTACAACCTCAAATATAAGCACAAGTCCCAAATCGATTATGCCCTCTTCAGTTACGGTCTTAAGGATGCCCTGAAGTAGTTGGTCTACCTTCCCTCCCACTTGTCCGACCACTCAGCTATTCTTTTCTCACTAACACTGGGTCAGCCAATCAAACACTCTTCCTGGTCCTTTGATCGGACCATTCTGCTTGAGGAAGAAGAGACGCGGTCTTTCTTTTACGAGAATCCACCTCTTTTCTAGAATGCAATCTAAATTCGGCCTCCTTGGCTATTGTGTGGGATGCGCTTAAGGCATACCTAAGAGGCTGTATCACCAATCGAGCCTCATATAGAAGGAAGCAATAGATTTTAGGCATAGTGCGAGAGCAAGCAAGCTCTCGCACTTTGAGTATGGAGAGGCTGCAGGAAAATTTTTAGCCTGGAAAACTAAATCAGACCAGGCCAAAAAGTATATCAGGGAAGTGAGAAGGGATGGGGAATTCACGCCTAGGACCTCCGTTACAGATATAGGAAAAGTCTTCCAGGACTTCTTTCAGAAAACCTACAAAGAAGAGACCATGGTTGACCCAATGATCAGGGACGTGTGGTTAGAGAATGTCAATCTTCCTACGCTTTCCTTGGAACAGGCTGAGCATCTGAATAAGGAAATAACAGAGGCAGAAGTCAACAAAGCCATTAAACAACTGAAGCGCGGGAAGGCCGCTGGGCCAGGTGGCATCCCAGGTGAGCTCTACTGTGTACTGAGCCCTGCCATCGCCCCAACTCTGACGACTCTTTTCAACGACATCCTATTAAATGTGTAGCGTGTTATTGTTCAATGAATGGAGCTTTATTTTTAACCCACAAAAAGATATGACATCATCACATTCCTAATCACTTAGAGCCCGATTCACAGAACTAACTTAAGACAAAATCCTAAACTTACTACTTTTGGTATTCACAGAAGGCATTTAGTAGTAGCAAAGTTAGGATGTTTTCTTAAGTCTGTCTTAAGTCTGTCTTAAGTCTGTCCTAAGTTTGTCTTAAGTCTGTCTTAAGTCTGTCTTTAGTCTGTCCTAAGTTTGTCTGAGGTTTGTCTTAAGACTGTCTTAAGTCTGTCTTAAGCCTGTCTTAAGTCAAAATTAAGACAAAATCCTAACTTTACTACTACTATGCCTTCTGTGAATACCAAAAGTAGTAAGTTTAGGATTTTGTCTTAAGTTAGTTCTGTGAATTAGGCCCTTAGAGGGGTGGCTTGTGAGTTTAACCTAGTGTGATACAGGGTGCACACTATTTGCCTTCCATTAATATAGACGTCAAGCTTCTTTCCAGACACCTCAGTAGTGGGGAGAGAGGAGTGTGTGAACCATGAAGGCAGTCTCTTGTCTGCCATTGCATCCAATGTGTTCATAAATGGGGCCCAAGCATCCCACTGAGTTGCTCCACATGATGTTGTGCTGGCAGCGAGGGCAAGATTGTAATCCCTGCAGTGGCCCATTTGAAAACGTCATATAGCCAGAGTGATATGGGTACCTGTTCTTACATGTGCTAGGTAATATACTTGGTAAGCATGGTAGGGGGTCCACAGGCAGAGGCTGGCCTATAATTTCTGTCATTATTGTCACAGCCTCTGAACAGAATCGCCCAATCTCTGGGCAGGCCCACGCCATGCGGTAAATGTCAGTCTCCAGGCATGGATTTCTTGGGCATTTTGCTACAACACTAGGGAACATGTGATGCCTGCATGTGGGGTAAGATATGTCTGATGTCTGATGCAGATAGTTAAACTGAGTATATTTCAGTTGGGGATTACTGGATAATTATCAGACATATTCCAGAACAGAGACCCATTGCGTGTTTGTGATAACTTGAATGATAAAGAGAGCCCATTTAACCCTCTGGGGAGACAAATTTGTGACACAAGTTTCCAGTAAGGCCCCATAGGTCACTGCGGCTGTCCTTCTATCATTCTCGTGTTTAAACAGTACCTGTAACACTGAAGATGCAATGGGTTCTGTCCTGTTCGGCCCCCACAGAATCCTGATCATCAGGGCATTGTGTGCCAGAAACTGACCCTTATCTATGTTGTAATGCTCCATGAGCTCTTGGAAGGTCATCAAGGTTTTGTGTATTTACATATATTGCCTATCACACAGAGGCTCACCTCTGTCAATGGTCTTGCGTTCTGTCGATTGGCCACACTACGGAAGGCAGGGATCGTCCATAGTGGAAGGTTCAGGGAGTATGGTAAGGGGTTCTACTTGAACTGCACAGATATGGGGGCGGGGTATCCAATTGAGTGTCCATCAACCAATCTACAATCCTGGAACTCCCCGTTTCCCTAATACTGGTCATCTGTTCAGGATTAGGGACATCTGAGACCCATCGCATGATCCACGGCAACGATGCCACTGAATAGTAAAGCTTATAGCTACCTGCCCTAATCCCTCCTTTCTTGGTGGGTATACAGCTGGTGTAGTGCACTCTCTTCCTCTTTGAGTCCTAGATCAAGTCCGAGAGGACAATATTAAGATCTGCGTAAAGCACTGGAGAAAGAAAACGATGAGCGCTGAAAAATGGTATAACAATCTAGGTAGCACCAACATTTTTGCTATTGCCACCCTGCCTATCGGGGACAGTGGAAAGGATCTCTAAAATATCAGGGAATGGTGCATGTCAGCCACCACTGTTCTCAAGTTTCTCCTCACAAGCTCCTCATTGGAGTGGTAAACATTTAGCCCCAAATATCTAAAGTATTCCAGTTTCCACTCCATACCAGTGTGAGGGAGAGCCCTGCTGTCTTAGTCAAAGTTAATTTTTAGGGTAAACAGGCTTGATTTAGCACAGTTTAATTTAAAACAGGAAACTGCACCAAATGCATCTAGTGTCTCCATCACTTGCAGCAGATCTCTACGCACATCTCGCAGGCACACCAACTCATCTTCTGCGGAATACGAGATGGCTCCCCAGGTATTTCCGCTCGGGATCTCCCAGTGTGTGCCCTGTAGCCAAAATAGGCCCGCCATGGCCTCGATCGCCAGAACAAATACTATTGACAATAGTGGGCAAACCTTCCTGATGCCCCTGCACACACTGAAGGCATCAGAACTCTCTATACCCGTGTGCACCTGTGCAACCAAGCTAGCACAGAGGAGGCCTAGCCATCCCAGTATCTCTTGCCCCAGCTTTTTGATGTCTTTCAATGTATGGGTAATCACTAGCAGCATAGCTGGTGCCACTCAAATGAATACTCCCTTGCATAGGCCAAATATGAGGTGCCAACAATCTGAACTTTGCATTGGCTATTGAATTTAAAAAGGTCTGAGGCTGTCATATTATTTTCTTGCAAGTATGCAATGTGTGTCTGTCTGTCTATGTCTCAAATAGAAATATATTGAATGCCTACATCTTGGGGTAGCCAGTCCTTGTATATTCTAAGTTATGGTGTTATACGGGGGTGGAGAACATACTCGATGTGGTGCCATAGCATAATGTGGTTCCATCTTTCATTCCCCCGTCAGTCAGACCCATAAATTCTGCAAGCAATTATAGACCCCAACCCATGTCAATGTTGTGGTGCTGTTGATTCACAAATAAAGATTTATAATATGTACCCCAAATTCCATCCCCTGTTCAGGACAGAAACAAGTCCAAGGCCAAATGTAAATCCGCGGTAGGTTCTCTCCCTTCCAGACCAAACAGAGATCTCCTCCTTCACATCCATCCCATATGTTGTACCCTCCAGTAAAAAGGATATAGTGCAGGAGTTCATATCACTTGTTCTGCCATCATCGAGGTGAGTTCAGGACCTGAACTTAGTTCTAGTGGGATGCTCTCCAAGGTAAGGGCCAGCACCCTCCTTGGGGAGTCAGGTGCGTGACTGGAAGATTCTGTGACTGGACTATGGTGGGATTACAGCTCCAGCACCTACACGGCCCATTCTCTCGCCGCCCTTTTATACACATGTCTAGTCCTAGTGCCTCTGCTCTGCCATCATCAGAACCTTTGGTGGCACCAATCATAAGTCAATTGAGACTCTTGGGGCACCGGGGAAACCCCCTTAGATTCCAGCGACTCCCAGGTATTGGCCGGTGAGTCTATGACGTGTAGTTTGGTTGGGTATATGAGTATTGAAGGTCCAGATGGAGAAGTTTCTGGTTGATTGGCATTAACAAGCCAGTTGTCTCTGCTCTTCCCTAGTATAGTCGGGATATATATTTACTGAGCTATTGTAAATCTGCCTGGGGCTTTTAGTTCTTTTTTTAAAAAAAATTAAATATATTTTTATTTAGTGCATGATTACACTGATACAGATTGCAAACAATGTGTAAGTTACTTATCATAGATGAGAGTTAATATTAAATCAGCAATTGTTCATCATGCACACATTTCTAAAAAACATTTTTAAACCCCACTCCCACCTCTCCCACCCACCGGGTTGGCAGAGCTTTATATGAGTTTTGAAAGCACAACAAAAAAAAAGAAAAGAAGTGAAGAAATGTTGAATTATCCGAATTATCTCTCAAGCCATTTAGTCAGAGACTCCCAAATCTGTAGCCCCTTCTTACAGGACCGTACTCCTCATTTTCCATAGATGGCTCTTTCAAAATTATAATTGCCACCAATTGTGTGAGCCATTGATGGTACCCAGAGGGGCGTTTAGTTCTGGCAACCTACAATATGTGTTCAAGAGTCCCTGCAGTTGCAAAGACATGCCACCGCTGGCCTGTTGGGGGCCCTGCAAAGTCCCCTATAATCCCTCTCAGCCGAGACAAAGGTAGATCGTTTGCCACCTAGTACTTTGTTTAGCAACCCATCTTCTAAGAAGATTCCATGCGCAAGGTCCATGACATTGACATTGTTGCAGTGCAAACAGCCCTCTGAATCTTTGGCTTTGGCATGAATAAAGCTACTTCAGACTAGAGGGTCTTGATGTGGGACGGCATTTCCAATAATGAGGGGTTCATTCCTGCCATAGTGGAGTCATTTTTCACCACTTTGTCTCTAAATTGAGTCTGTTCAACCTGCAGAAGCCCCATTTCAATCGTCAGAGTATCTAATTTGGGTTCCAGAGTAGTTTTCACATCCTTGATGGCCTGTAGTTACTCATCCAACCTTCCCACCTATCCATGCCTGGCAGAGTTCAGGGTGCCATCTGCACCCTTTGATGTGAGGAAGGCGGTAGAAGAATGTAACTCAACCCCCTGTCAGCAACCCCTCTGTGATTTTCTTACTTCACCATGTTTGCGTTATGATCGAAGGCGCAGGAGCAGAACAGCCTGAGCCTGCATTTGAGCAGACTTCAACGTCCCCAAGTGAGTGGAGGAAAAATGAAGAATGGGAGTCTCCTGAGCCCCCGTGGTCCCTTCGCAGGTTCCCTTGCAAGCACTATATGGGGGTCCCTTATTAGCCAGATGCACACCACACTCCTTTGTACTGGCAAATGGTTCTGGGTAAAAAAAAAGCTTAGTAAACTATAAGAAAGTAAAAAAACTAAAATAGAAGAAATACTCTTATGATAAATAATCATATACGATTTATTTTATATATTTATTTTGGATGTAGGACAAATTTTCTTAAAAATCTACAGCAGTATTAGACTGATTTTGATTAAAACATATATTTTAATTAAATATATACACCAAATTAAAACTATTTAAAAATGTATTAAAAAACACCCTGACTGAAGTAAACAATTTGCATATATTAATAAAAAATCAAAAAATCTTTTGATATATTTTTAATGTTCAATAAAATGTGCTTATATTTTTTAAAAGTTTTTAAAAAGTGTTTATTTTACCATTATTTCCTATGTTCTGTTAGTTCAAAGAAGAGAGAACAATGATCCCTAATGACAAGAAATGTAAAGGAAATCAAGCACTCATTATTTTCGATGAGTAAATAATCATATATATTTGCATATTTTTCATCCAATAATAAATCACAATGTACAGTGAGGTGAAAGTGTGCTTGTACTTGGTGCTCAGAACTTCAGTAGAGTGACACATTCATATGATATAGAGAAATTGTTTTTTGTCACAAAGCCTTCTTTAATAGATGACCCAGAGAAGAACTTGAGCTACAAATGTTATAGGTCCCAGATTGTATTGTATTGTAATTGTATTTATATAACCCTTACTACCCATGATGAGGCGTCAAGTCGCTTTTTTGGCGAGTAGCATGCTACTCCGGAACCCATAAAGGATTAGTGGTGAATTAGTATATTGTAATGGAAAATGTATTTGAGTGGTGGATATGTTATTCTGGTATTTTGATTGTGGGGGGCTAGAAGAGCGAAAAGGTTTGCATTTATACAGCGCTAGTTACCCCTGATGAGGTGTTAAAGCGCTTTTCAGCGAGTGGTACACTACTCCAAAACCAAAAAAGGACTAGTGGTGAATTAGTCTGGGGGAGTATGAAATTAATTTAAGTGGTAGACATGTTTATTTGTTATTTGGATTGAAAAGTAATAGTGGAGGGATAGAAGAGGGAAGAGTTTAGAAAGTTTTTTTTTAATTCATGGCAGCAGGAGGGGTTTGGGGATGAGTAAAGGGGTGGTGGAAGGGGAAGAATGAGCAAGGGACTGGAAGCTGCTCCTCAATTTAGAATCTCCTAGGAGACAAACAGGCTCAATCCACACACTGGAGTTCTGCAGGTAAGGACCTAAACGTTGCCCTCTAACAATACTGCTTTTCCAAAACTTAAACAACTCACCTTTCAAGCAAGAAGGGTATTACAATCTCCTTTCCAAACAGACTAACAGCAGATTAATGCAGTCTTAAAGCCCCCCCCTGCTCTGTCTCTGAGGTATGATATCTTTGTTTATTTTGGGTTGAGGGGGTGTTTAATCTGGTTTCACTCACTTGCTAAGACAAGGTGATATTGTGGGGATGTGACCAATCCCAGGGGACAATATATTCAAGTTGGATGTTCTTTCTTTTCACAATGATTAAGACCAAGATCTCACACTTGATGTGGGTAGGAGTATCACAGAATTGGACCAGCTTGAGGTCTGATAAAAAGGTTTGGGAGCTGTTCACTGTATGGTCATTCCCATCATTCCAGTGTAGGTTGAAGTCTCCCAGGAAGATCTGGGTAGCTTGCTGATCAGTGTTGGGTGAAATGATTTCCATGATTTGTTCAATGAAAGGGAGGGATCTCCTGGAGGATGGTTGATCGCATGTAGTTTGCATCAAGTTTGTAAAAGAGTCTGTTGTTTCTGGTAATATTGAAGAGGGAAGAATAACGGTATTTGATTGTTTCACGGCAAGGGTGTTATGGAAGATGCAGGCTATCCCAGCACCTGGCCTGATTGTTCTATCAAGCCTAGTGATGTTGTGGCTAGGGGGAACTAGATGGTCTAGTGTAGGAGCAGAGTTATCATTTAGCAATGTTTCTGTAAGTATAAAGATGTTCAACTCTTAAGTGAGAATCAGGTCAGAAACATCTGGCACGTGCGTAACTGACGATCTGCAGTAATTAGTCAACTGCATTTCAATCCCTAATAATGACAGCAGCATCATCAGGACTCCCAATATTTATGAGCCTGATCAAACTCTCTATGTAATAGAGAGGGGAAAAAGAAATGAGGGTAACATAGGAAAAAGGAAACCTGAATAGAATAATATGTACACAAGCAAATATATACAATCAACAATCAAAATAATCAACCACTTACTTGATTGCATATAGCCAAATCAGGGGATACATGCATAGGATGGCCCAACACAATTGTTGTGGGAAATCTATGAACTAAAAAGGGAAAGAAGTAATGAGGATTATAAATTACTGCTACAGAGGTTAATTTTCAGAAGCATAGACAAATGAATGCCTGAAATGGCAGAGTGTTTTGGTTCAGTTGAAACAATGGTTCGAAAAGAGCAGGATGAATAAAGGCAAGACCCTGTGGGTAAAATAATCCCATTTAAGGGCCAATGCACAGCATGAGAGGGCTGGTGTGAATAAAAGACCCATTTGAGGTAGGAATGATACCTGACCGAGCTGCGAGAAGCAGAGTGAAACAAAATACAGCTGCAGCAACCCACAGTGTTGGGAGGTGCGTGGTCAGGGTGGACCATCTCCCTAGAGGACAAACCAACAATGTGAGAAAGAGCCATCTCAGCTATTACACCATAGTCGGGTGCTTAGAAGGTTGCATTCATATTAAAAGAAAAAGATAGAAAGAACACTACTCTCTGATAGCCATCTTAAAGTTAAAGAAGCAAGATTGGGTAAACAAAATTAAAGCAGTAATTCAGGATTAATGGAGGAAGCAGGACAAATTAAACAAAGAGGATATTTAAAAAGAAACTGTGGAAAATGAAAAAAATGTTGATTAAATAGAGACATTATTGATGTAGACTCTGTAAAAGGGGAACAAACAAAACAGCATGATAAACGGTAAACAAAGAAATAAAATTACTCTCTGATACCATGGACCCAGAGTGGTGGCCATCAGAGGCAAGGTTAGGATCCAAAGTTGAGGATCTGATTGTGGTTCAATGAAGGAACCTGGGAAATAAAAGAAATGGGTTATTTAAAGTCCTTGCCGCTATTTTTTATTATGGGAGGGTGTTGCAGAGCCATTGGTTGGCCATATGTATGGTCTCATTTGCCATTGTTTTGGGGTCTTTTTGGGTGTAATAACTTTGTAAGTGCAATTTTAGTTTATCAATGGACTTACTCTTTTGCAGGTAAGTTTATCTCTCCCTCCAAAAGAACTTATTAGCCCTACCTAAACCTCTTCCTTCTCCTATCTAGACTCAGCTCATTTTGTAGCAAAGATTCCTCATTTTTCAATCAGTGCCCTTTGCTCCTCCCACATTTACTACTAATTAGTAAACTTACATGTGTGGAGATGTTTCCATAGCTAAGATGGTAGAGGTGGAAGTGAAGATTTCAAATCGTAGGTATGTAAATCGGACTTTATAGTAAGTAAGCAGTACTAAAGTAGTACTACTTTATGCACTGCAAAAGATTTTGAATCCGCTACATAGAGTCTAATTTCCCCAGATTGTTTTTTGTCACTTAGTAGATCAAATATGCAAGGCTGATAATGGAAAGGCTGCAAGCTCCTAATGTGTTGTTCAAATGAATCCCCTGTCTTAAAAATTCACAACTTCCCCATGCTGTTTTTAGCACTTTTGCTGCAATTTAAGACTCTGTTTAGTATTGTTGGATGATGCCAGAATAAAATAATGAGGCAACTTTGAATCAAAAATCTTATTTAAGGCATTAGACTACACGGAAGGTATATGTGTGTGCATTTCAGTAGTTTGGAGATCATTTAAAGGTAATGCTACCTGTGTAGCCTTATCTATAGGTATGTTCTGTTCAAGATAAGCTTTTAGCCCTGCCGGAACAACACTGAATCAAGCTTATCGATGGGCTAACTGTTTTCTGTGCAACAATGCATATTCTGAGTTCAGTAAAATTGTTGGATAAATAACAATGCTTACGTAGCGGGAAGATCGCTCTCTTGAAGTTCTTCCTTACTTGTGTTCCACTGCCACACGAAGAAATACACCAAGCTCGACAATATTTAAGTTGAATCCTGGTACCCAAAGTTATTCTGCAACAAATTCATATCTGCATGAGAAATTTACATATTCAGTACTTCAGCCAGTTGTTTTACTTACCTTCTAATCAGTACTTCCTTGAGTGGATGTTTTTCCAGGAGTTCATGGTTTTTCTAACTGACTTGTGGGAAGTGTGTTTGGTCAATTTAAACATAAATACCACTTCAAAACTAAGGGCCAAATATACAAAAAATGTACATCTTTGAAAAAGCAATTCTTAGTGGATTGCAAATTGACCTAAATCATGAATATTAATGAGGTAGATCAAATTTTGAGGCCCATTAGGAATAGCAGCCATACCAGGGATGGTGGCCTGCTGAGATCAGCAGACCACCATGTCAATGACTGCTTTTTATAAAGCAAATATTAAAAAAAAAAAATGCAATCCATTTTCTTTAAAGGAAAACGTGATGCGTTTAAATGAAACTTTGAAGTTTTATTTTTTAAGAGCAAGCAGTAATCCTTGGGACCACTGCCTTCTTTTAAAACATTTTTTTAATAATATTCTAAAAGGGGAAGGGATTCCCAGGTGATCCCCTTTGCAAATAGGTTACCACCAGTTTTAAACTGGTGCTAAAGTATTCAATCGAAAACAGTAAAACATACCAAATCAATTCGGTGTTTGGAAGAGATGCCCTAAACACGCCCCTTCCAAATACTGAATCGCTAACACAAATTATGATTTGGTAACATGTTATCAAATGACAGTTTGTGCTTTTGTACATTTGAAAAAGCATTTTACGGTTAGAAACTGCCCGATTCTGTCAATGGGGCCCTTTCTGACCACACAAATGCTCTGTACATCTGGTCCTTAGGGTTTCTTTAGAGTTTGGCAGGCAGTGTGCGATGTCAAACCTTGGAGAATGCTCTATATTACTGTAATGCAGCGTGCTCTAGTCAATGGCACTCTAAATACAATGGAAGGGACATCAGCTTTGTTTGTTGACATAGTACCCTGACCGTCAACATCAAAAGCCCTGGTTATGAGTATAGGTGATATTTATCGCACCTGATAAATAATGATACCACTTATCATGCTAATTATTGGGTCCTATATATAGCACCTATTCTGAGTTTTTTGGAAATAACATGCAAATTTGCGTATGTTAAACACCAAAAATCTGCATGGTACGGTAATTACCGTAGATATTTCCCCTATTAAATGCTGACAGGGTTGACCTGACAAAATGTAACTAAGGGTGAGGAATGTAATGCACCCAGTAATTACCACATGTGTTAAATACCACCAACTTGGAACTCTTACCCATTCATAATCGTGACTGAAATAAGGTAATTAGATATTACAGAAAATGTACATACACTCCAATAAGAGAGGTACCTGCTCTGTGCTCAACCTGCACGTCATCATAGGATCCCACTTACTCCGGGGAGAGTCATAAATTCTTTCGTTAGAGATATAAATAAGGAACACAATAGTGGCCACATAAAGATGATTGGTTTCAAATGAAAGATCTTTTCTGATCAATTAGAGACTAGAGACATCTCCATAAAAGAACTGACTGAGCCCCAGAACACACACAGGTCCAAAGTCTCTTTTTATTGTTAGCAGCTGTTCCATTTCAAAGTTCACTTGTTATTGTAAATTATCCCCTTGTTGACTATATACCTTATTTTTCTGTAATATGTAGCTGCTGCCCTTCAGTTTTTTCAAAATGTTTTCATGCAACTTTTGTCTGATCTGCCTTATTCTACTCACATCCCCATCCTTCATTCAAATATGGGCTATTCTTCTTTAATTTTGATTTTACATTCTTGGTTTGTGTGTACATGTAGACCCTCTTTAACATCCCAGTATCCCTTGTCTGTTGCATTTTTTAGATATTCCTCCTAAGTCTCTTTACTTTGATGCTTTATGCTTTCTACTAAAGAACAGTGATGGATGAAACCCAGATCTTTTGACTCGGTGTGAGTGTTTGAATGGTTCAGATGCTCCGTCCATCACCACCCCCTTTTGTACCGCTTTTGGCCGCCATAAGTGTGGCAGGGTATGCTCAGACGTGAGTCCCTTGCTCACTTTGCCACTGGATTCAAGCAAGCCGGGCTGAAGACGGCTGGAATGCCAGAAACCGGTCCTCGGAAGCTTGTTTCCGGTCCAGGGAAGGCATGGCTTGGCAGTTCGGGCTGGACTGTTCCCATGAGGCACAGGGTCAGACTGATTTGCATATAGCCATGTCTGAACTGGGGTGGCAGAGTGGGCTAAAGAACGGTGATGGATTAAACCCAGATCTTTTGACTGGGTGTGAGTGTTTGATTGGTTCAGATGCTCCGTCCATCACCACCCCCTTTTGTACCGCTTTTGGCCGCCATAAGTGTGGCAGGGTATGCTCAGACGTGAGTCCCTTGCTCACTTTGCCACTGGATTCAAGCAAGCCGGGCTGAAGACGGCTGGAATGCCAGAAACCGGTCCTAGGAAGCTTGTTTCCGGTCCAGGGAAGGCATGGCTTGGCAGTTCGGGCTGGACTGTTCCCATGAGGCACAGGGTCAGACTGATTTGCATATAGCCATGTCTGAACTGGGGTGGCAGAGTGGGCTAAAGAACGGTGATGGATTAAACCCAGATATTTTGACTGGGTGTGAGTGTTTGATTGGTTCAGATGCTCCATCCATCACCACCCCCTTTTGTACCGCTTTTGGCCGCCATAAGTGTGGCAGGGTATGCTCAGACGTGAGTCCCTTGCTCACTTTGCCACTGGATTCAAGCAAGCCGGGCTGAAGACGGCTGGAATGCCAGAAACCGGTCCTCGGAAGCTTGCTTCCGGTCCAGGGAAGGCATGGCTTGGCAGTTCGGGCTGGACTGTTCCCATGAGGCACAGGGTCAGACTGATTTGCATATAGCCATGTCTAAACTGGGGTGGCAGAGTGGGCTAAAGAACGGTGATGGATTAAACCCAGATCTTTTGACTGGGTGTAAGTGTTTGATTGGTTCCGATGCTCCGTCCATCACCACCCCCTTTTGTACCGCTTTTGACCGCCATAAGTGTGGCAGGGTATGCTCAGACGTGAGTCCCTTGCTCACTTTGCCACTGGATTCAAGCAAGCCGGGCTGAAGACGGCTGGAATGCCAGAAATCGGTCCTCGGAAGCTTGTTTCCGGTCCAGGGAAGGCATGGCTTGGCAGTTCGGGCTGGACTGTTCCCATGAGGCACAGGGTCAGACTGATTTGCATATAGCCATGTCTGAACTGGGGTGGCAGAGTGGGCTAAAGAACGGTGATGGATTAAACCTAGATCTTTTGACTGGGTGTGAGTGTTTGATTGGTTCAGATGCTCCGTCCATCACCACCCCCTTTTGTACCGCTTTTGGCCGCCATAAGTGTGGCAGGGTATGCTCAGACGTGAGTCCCTTGCTCACTTTGCCACTGAATTCAAGCAAGCCGGGCTGAAGACGGCTGGAATGCCAGAAACCGGTCCTCGGAAGCTTGTTTCCGGTCCAGGGAAGGCATGGCTTGGCAGTTCGGGCTGGACTGTTCCCATGAGGCACAGGGTCAGACTGATTTGCATATAGCCATGTCTGAACTGGGGTGGCAGAGTGGGCTAAAGAACGGTGATGGATTAAAACCAGATCTTTTGTCTGGGTGTGAGTGTTTGATTGGTTCAGATGCTCCGTCCATCACCACCCCCTTTTGTACCGCTTTTGGCCGCCATAAGTGTGGCAGGGTATGCTCAGACGTGAGTCCCTTGCTCACTTTGCCACTGGATTCAAGCAAGCCGGGCTGAAGACGGCTGGAATGCCAGAAACCGGTCCTCGGAAGCTTGTTTCCGGTCCAGGGAAGGCATGGCTTGGCAGTTCGGGCTGGACTGTTCCCATGAGGCACAGGGTCAGACTGATTTGCATATAGCCATGTCTGAACTGGGGTGGCAGAGTGGGCTAAAGAACGGTGATGGATTAAACCCAGATCTTTTGACTGGGTGTGAGTGTTTGATTGGTTCAGATGCTCCGTCCTTCACCACCCCCTTTTGTACCGCTTCTACCTGTTCATTAGCAAATGTGTGCCTCTACCTCAATTCATTCCTTATCTTTTCTGTCCAAAAATATTTAGCATGAGCTTCCACCACATGTGCAGCTCTTTTATTCTCTGGCCAATTTCAATCAACGTTTGAAGTACAAGCCTCCTGACAAGAATTAAAGACAGTGCCCTTGTTATGCATTTAAGTGTAGCCACTCATTGCTGTCTTCATTATCCTTGTTGTATTCTATCTTTAAATATTTATTCTGCTTTTCTTCGGCTTTTTGCCTAAACTGTGCTTCTCCTGCTTTTCTTCCCACTGCCATCCAGTCCAGTCCCAAGCAATGGCATCAGCTCCCAGTCCATGAGTGCTACTTCTCTTTTCTGACTGTTTTAAGAACAATTCTGAATTGCAAGCCTCTCAACGAGGCTTACCAACCTTGATCCTGATATAGTTAATGTTAATGTGATTGTTGTTGTTAAACTCCTTTTCATTAGATACTTTCTTCAGCACTGCTACCTTATGTATATGTCATGATGCGGGCATCTTACATAAGAAAAGGTCCGTATTTACGTTTTTGTTTCTTGGCTTATTGGGGCATTATGCGTTCCTGTATTTGGCTGACAGACACAGTTGAAATTTATAACAATGTGTTTAATACAGTCCATATTGTCTCCATCAAAACATCATCGCTGTGATACTGAAGTAATGTCCTTCTGAATAAAAGATCATAATAACCTTCATTGCTGGAAATAACAGGAAATTGGGTATTCAAAATCGTTCAGAATCTAATATTTCTATAAACAGATTAACAATTGATTCAAAACATAATTTTCTGGTTAACATTTTGTGGCTTCATTAACATGGAAGGAAAAATAACACCTCCATACATAGGCCAAAGGTAACCATAAATGTGAGCGGTGGCTCTGGCCTGCCAAGCAAGCTCTTGCACTATAAGCTCTATACAAACAGTAAGGTTTTACTATACAGGTAAAACGTGCACTACTGGAGACCTGATCTGAAGCCCCCTAGACACGAGTGTGTCAAAGACACATTGCAAAATATGGATGAATCCCACACTGAAGGTAGGTAGTTTTAGTACAGGGCAGCATCATATTGCAGAGTGGTTATTTCTGAAAACTGTGGTGTCAGAATAAATCATACGTAAAGTTTTGACCGTTCTGTCAGCCTGTATGCTACAATGACAATCTCACAAGATTTGCAGCAGATCCTTATCTCTGTACAGTGTTTTCTTTTGTTTACTTGAATCAGTATGTACATGATTTTGTTTCAGAACAGTTGAAGCGTGTTTTCTGACCTGGCCCACACGAATATTTGGATCTGCCTCTACTATGAAAGTTATCTGGAAGGAAGTGTGAACTAGGAAACGGCAAAGACAATGGGACACTGAAGGTGGCTGTAACAAAATATACCCCAGAACTATGTGAACTGTACTCAAAATCCAGCCCTGAAGAGCAGTGAGGTTGCACTGGAAAGGCTCTGTGAAGCCAGAAGAGTCCTGTTTTGTAATGATTTTATCTGACCTGGGAGATGCTGGCTAGGAAAGAACTGACCTGTAAGGTTGTGGAGAGATCCTCTAACCATTTTACCAAGCAGGCTGAGTGGTGCAAAATGAGTCTTTTGGAAATATTCCACAATTTTGTAAACTCTTTGGAAGGTTTTGATAATATCTACATTACAAAAGTGTGTATCTAATAAAGGTAACATGGCTGCTTTCTAGCCTCCCTATACTTGGTGCAGCAAACCACCATGATTCTTTCTCTTAAGAGAGCAAACTATGAGCCAGATGTTCAAAGCAATCTTTCTACCACAAATGCTCCAGTTTAGAGGTTAAGATCACAAAACAACTGTAGCAATGTAGTAAGCCCTTTTTAGGAGTCGGTAACTGTTTGTCGACCAGTAAGTGGGTTTAGAAATAAAAAAGAAATTGCTACTTGGAAGCAGCAGTGGCCGGAACAGGTAAATGGCGGTGGGGCAGGAGTGGTGTGGAATGGGAAGGTGGTAATCGTCAGATGACGGAATAGGTATAATTAAATAAATAAATAATACCTATTCTGTTGTCTATCAGCTTCCCCCTCTGCCGCGCCCTGCCCCACCTCACCGTGCTTACCTGAGCCAGTCGCCTCTGCTTGGAAGGGGCATGTTGTAGCCAACCCTTCCAAATAGCGATTTGTGTCCATATTTATAAACCGTTTAGGACCGAAATAGTGCTCTCAAACAATTGAAAAGTTACTGGCCTTGAAACTGGGGTGGTAACTAATTCGCAAAAAAAAGGGTCCTATGAGACTCCCTCTCCCCTGTGTGAATGTTAAAAATTGTTTGGGATTAGACCTTGGTGCATGGGACCACCGCAAACTATAAAACAAACAAAAATCTTTTCTTTTTAAACACAGCCTGTTTTTTTTTAGGAAAATGAATTGCATTTAAAAATAAGTTTACTTTATTGAAATGTGATCACAGACATGGTGCTGACCCCAGCAGGCAAGCATCCCTCTAGAGGCAATCAATGGTAGTGAGACAGAATTGAGACTTACCCCATTAATATTCATGTAGTAGGTGGTATTCTGTCCCACTATGTTTTGGATTTTTAAGAACCGATCTACTAGAACATAGGTTTCTTAACCATCTTTAGGGGTAAAAAAGTTACTGGTCACAATTTGCCACCAGTATTCTGCCATTAGTTGTTCGCACATTTAGCCCTCAGTGCAATTTCCCTTGGTAGACGTGTAGGATAAATGAATGATTTAGTTGTGGCAGTTTTTGCCCCATTTTCTATTTTTCATAGCTTTCAATTCCTTGATCCTAATATTATGAACATTGAAGTACTTTTCAAAATCATATTGATAATCATCTATAGTGTGCAAACAAAAAAGCAATGCAGACATAAATATACACCCCAATGCATGCAGATCGGGAGCTGGATCCCCTGAAACCCCAGAGTCGTCGATGCCATGAGGTATCGATCTATACTGCAACTCAAATGGCCACCTGAATTACCATGATGTGATTTTCCTTCTTCCCAAAGCGGCATGCACATTTGTAATATGATTTCTCTCGGCTGCTTGCTGTTTATGCCTTTTTCATGGTTCTCTGTTGAAAAACAATACAAAAACGTTTGAAAGAAAAAACTCAGCTTATATTTTATAGGCGAAGCTAACACATTGACATATCTGGATATGGGCTTCTTTCCGAAGTATTTGGTAATCATCTGAATTGCAAATAACTGCTGGCCCGATCATTCTCCTAGTATTGGCATGGCTACATAAAATGTAGTGGACACAGCTACCACCAGGACTGAAACTTCATCTAATATCATCGAAGTGTTTTACTTACTAAACCTGGGGGCATATTATCAAGGACGGGCGATACATTATCGCCGCTTTTATCGGCAGGAAACTGCCGAAAAGCGGCGATAATGGGCTTGATAATATGCTCTATGGAATTCCTATCGAAACCCATGTTAGATGTCTTCACATCTAACATGGGCTTCGATAGGAATTCCATGGAGCATATTATCAAGCCCTTTATCGCCATTTTATCGGCAGTTTCCTGCCGATAAAAGCGGCGATAATGTATCGCCCGTCCTTGATAATATGCCTGGTCCTTTCAACTAACTAAACGTGTATTTCATTCTTTCCTAACAGCATTGTTAATTGCTTTTATACTTAGACATAGGTCCCGATTGGGGAAGAAAATAGGCCCGGGCACCAAAATAAAATTGGCCACACTTTTAAATTAGATTGTGGCCCGTGTTAGCAAATTGGGGCAGTTTTGAGTTCGTAAAGATGTCTGTTTGAGTGGTGTGCAAGGTATGGAAGTCTGCATGGATTTGAGCTTCACTTTATGTTTCATTACACGCCTCTGTGTATATTTACACATATTGTGGTATTTATATAGCGAAAATCTAGCTGTGTGAATTGAAGGAGCACTTAAGAATGTTGCAGAAAGCCTGGTATCATATTCCTTGCAGCAGGCTTTCAAAAAATAATTACTGTAATCTCTTTCTGTCTTATTATACCTTTTTAGAAGAAAATATGTACAGATATTTTTAGCAACACCTGTATTTTGAATATATTGATTTTTAAAATCAGATAGGAATGCTATTATTATGTGAGCCATACAATGTAAAACAAATCACTATGCTTAAATTCTGGATTAGACACAAAAACAAAAGCCTCCAGCGAAATCATGATACAATAAACGGTAAAATGCAACTGTAATCGAATTCAAAATAGGTTCGATATGCCCACGTGTATGGATTTTCTCTTATTCATGGACATTTGTAAGCAGCGTTCAAACATTATCTCAAACTGCTTTATTGATTTTTTGGACTCATTGCTGCCTTAAAGTAAACAATTTACTTAACGGCGAAACTGGGATATTTCAAAGTAAAAGTTGTAATTAAGATAGATATATTAATAGCTGTATAACCCATTACAGATGACAGACAGTCATACCACGCAGGCAGTAGCAATATAACACAGTCATGATGTGATTGGTATTTTTAATGGTATAGCTACAGTGGTCGAAGTGGGGAAAAAAAAGTAGGGGAACTGTGGCTGGAGAATCAGGGGGCGGGAATAACCGAAGATTAAATCAGTGGGCGGAGTCAGGGGCGTGGCTAGAAATAGCAAAACATACCAATTTTTAGTATGTTTAGCATTTCACTGACCAGTTACAGCTTATAACGTTATTTAATTAAAACAATGGATAAACATGTTTGAGGTTTAATTCAGGAAAAAGCAAACACTCATAGAGAATACAGCTTTATATAAAGCGTGTGAAATATAACCAGGAACAACATGTTACCTTAATGTTTTTACTCAATGTTCAGAAATCCATGATTATTTTTTGTCTCAAACATTGAGGTCATGAATACAGACAGGGCTCCTCCTGTACACATGTGTTAAGCAGGGCTCAGAAGAGAAAGGAACTCTTCAGGAGAATCTAGACTCACGGAAACCCACAAAGGCTCCTTCATATTCATGTCGCCAGCTAGCTGCTCAATCATAATATAGCAAAAAGAACAACTGAATGCAGAACAATATCATACATTCACCCCAGTACAGAGATCTGGGCCTAAATCCATTGTTTCTTTGCTCACCATGCCATTCAAGTTTGGACCCAGCCATATGCAAATCAGTCTAGATTCTGCACCCAATGGGAACAGTCGTGCCCCCTCCCTTCTCCTGCCCCCTTCACCGCTCCTGCCCCGTCACCGCTCCTGCCCCGTCACCGCTCCTGCTCCCGTCACTTCTTCTGCCCCATCACTTCTCCTGCCCCATCACTTCTCCTGCCCGTCACTTCTCCTGTCCCGTCACTTCCCCTGTCCCCATCACTTCTCCTGTCTCCGCCACTTCTCCTGTCCCCGTCACTTCTCCTGTCCCCGTCACTTCTCCTTCTCCTGTCCCTTCACTTCTCCTGTCCCTTCACTTCTCCTGTCCCGTCACTTCTCCTGTCCCCGTCACTTCTCCTGTCCCCGTCACTTCTCCTGTCCCCTTCACTTCTCCTTCTCCTGTCTCTTCACTTCTCCTGTCCCTTCACTTCTCCTGTCCCTTCACTTCTCCTGTCCCTTCACTTCTCCTGTCCCGTCACTTCTCCTGCCCCGTCACTTCTCCTGTCCCATCACTTTTCCTGTCCCGTCACTTCTCCTGTCCTGTCACTTCTCCCGTCACTTCTCCTGTCCCGTCACTTCTCTGTCTCCTGTCCCGTCACTTCTCCGTCTCCTGTCCCTTCACTTTTACTGTCCCTTCACTTTTACTGTCCCTTCACTTCTCCTGTCCCTTCACTTCTGCTGTCCCTTCACTTCTGCCCCGTTCACTGCTCCTGCCCCCGTCACTTCTCCTTCTCCCGTCCCTTCACTTCATTTCTCCTTCTCCTGTCCCTTCACTTTCCTTGTCCTGTCCTGTCACTTCTCCTGTCCCCATCACTTCTTTGAGTGGAGGATGGGCACATTTACTTATTTTGCTTGGTGTGCATCAGAGGTTTACTGAAAAATGGGGGGCATTCTAATTTTCTGACTACTCCCTTGGTTGGATGGAGCAGTGAAGGCCGCTCTTTTCATCATGTGCCGCTTGCCATTATAAGTATAAGTGTAGTTCAAAGTTCGGGGCATTTTGATTTTCTGGCTTCTCCCCTGAGCAGAGCCTTACACCTTAAAGGCCACAGGATCGCAGAGGAGGGCTTAGGATCACGTTGTCCTCCAGTTAAAGGGGTCTGGCAGTTTAAAGGAAAACCCCGTTCTCTTTTTCACATCTCATGCAGATCTCACTGGCATATGCTAAAGGCAGGCAGCGGGCAGGCGCATTGTCATTCCAAAGGGGGTAATCAGCCTCAAGCGGAATGACAATGGGCCTGCCCTCGGACTGTGGGAGCTCAGGGAGGGGCTGCTGCAGCCTCTGGAGTTCAACAGAGAAGTGCGAGCAGCCCCTGGAAGCTGGGAAAAAAGTTATCGGTTTTTAGTAGGACTATTTTCTTCGTCTCGGGATGCTTTTTTTAAAGAAAGAAGTAGGGGAACGGGCTGAAATTATTTTTAGAAGTAGGGGCACGCCGTGCCCTTCCGTCCCCGCCCACTTCTACCGCTGTATAGCTATAGGAATAGGGCAGCTATATGTGGATAGAAATGTCCATTGAAACAGTCTTAATAAATAAAGGCGACGATTATCACCTTAAAAAGTGCAGACATAGCGAGGCTGAGCAAACCTATGTACATGGGTGTCAGGGGAAGTGCTGAAGTCAGGAGCAGTGTCTATATTCATGAACAAACACTGTGAGGTATAGTGAGTAGGACCAGTTTGGATAACCTCCATGCAAACAGTACTTAGGTCTTTCCCAGTCTTCTAAATTGAAACCAAACATATGGCGTGGAATTAAGACGTAGCAATGCCCAGGACTTGTCGCACTTATTGCAGAACAATATTACATATGCCACCTCCTTTCTTGTGCTACCTGAGCACCTGAGGTATGCAATGGAGCAGATGAACACAAAGCATACGATCACTGAGTAGACCCCACTACGTTGCTCTGTCGCTGAAGAGATCCTACTCAGGTGGCCCCTGCGAGGAGGGGCAGTTTAGGAAGACTTCAGTGTAAAGGGAGGGTTAATGCCTCTGCCCTGTTCTCCCATGAGGGTACTGTTCATGACACCATACATATCCTTAATTCCCAGGCAGTCTATGCATTTTGAAAAACATGAAGGGACAGATTTTCTAACTCTTTGCGCTGAGTTTGGGCCACAGATCTGACACGAGTCGGTGCAAAGTGAAACATTGGGATTTACTTTTTAGAGTTGGGAAGTTGCCTTAAAGCATAGCAAAGTACTGTGTTTCAAAGTGGTATTCCATGGATGGTACATGACAACTCCCATGCAAACATCCATGCTTTTTGATGCAAAGCCCTATCTACTAACATTTGTAGGCAGGGCTTTGCACCACAATATAATGGCTCTATGAGGCAGGTCTTAACTTGGAGAATTGTTTTAATTTCTTCAGACTTTTTCAACTTTGCATGCATGCTGCATACACACAAAGTGGGAAAAGTGTTGAGCTATGTCTAAGCATAAGAGTTTGTACTAGAAGGGTTTACTTCCAGTAAACAACGTATAGTTATAATACATGCACCCTTGCACTATGGTGCAATGATTTGTCCATTAGCGCATGGCAGCCTAAAATGCGCCAGTGCAGCAAAAGAGTGAACCAGTAGCAGATCTTAGTAGAGTTTGTGCTGTTCTGCCATCTGCCTTTCACAGAATGCAGCACAGATACTTTGGTTGCTGTGTTGCATGAAAAGTTTGTTAATCTGCCCCGAAATGTCATTGTGTTAGTTGGAGGAATTAATTTGCATGGCCCTCCTTCCAATTGTAAAAGGATGCTGGCATTACAGAAGGGTTGGCATCCTCTGTACCCCTGGATGATAAATTATGCATTATGGTTATAATATACTAATATGGGTTTTCAAAGTCTCAGCTAATTAGGGATTAACATAATGATTATTGCTTCGAAATTGGTCCTGGCAATAATTGCTTGGTCTTCCTGTGATCGGAAATGATGAAACTACTTTAAAGAATCAGATAGTAATTTTGTTGTAATGAATACGTCTGATTCACATCTTATGAGATAGAACCCCAATACATCATAGATGACATAACCCAACCTCATGTATAACATTCTAGTACAATATAACAAATTTGTTTTCTAAATAATAGAACTGAATTGAGGATCCTGATCCAACTATATCCAGGAAGACTCATGTCCTTAAGTTAGACCTTCTTTTGGTACTTAGAGCCGGTAACACTTCAGCCCTCATAACTTGTTCCCACAAAAAGATGTCCAGCACAAGTTTGCATTATTTCATTCCAACATGTTGGGGATTCTAAAGATGTTTTTACCCAGGGCTTTAGATTCCCCTGGGTGTGACAAGAGATTTAAAGTAGCAACATTTTGGTTTTTATGTGGGAAAAATTGGAAAATTATGCCGTAGTAGTTAGTATGTGTGTTTTCTTTTCTAAGAATGGCATCAGCAAATGGTTTGCTTGACTAAGGTTGGCCTCTTTCTAGTTCTCAGCAACAGGCAGTGTTGTTAAAAAATCATTTCCTTTTTCACCAGTCTTTTTTTCTGTATTCTGTGCGGTAGTCACTTGTCTATATTTTTGCAGTTTCAACCTATTTTCAGTTGTTGGGAGACAAAGGTGTAAAACACATGGTTGAGTCTGGAAAGCAGTAGATTTCGCCCAAATGTCTGAATTGAGCAAGGGGTCAGATGGTGTAGAGCGATCACGGATTTCAAAACCAAATGAAAGTACGAAGAAAAGTATAGTAATAGGTGACAATGTTTTCATTTGCATTTTTTGCCCCAATTTCAGATCTACAAAAGTGATATACCATTTCGTTCTTCAGACTCCAGTAGTCACAGGGATATATGGTGTTTGTTGGTTGTCCAAAACATGTGGTACATAGAGCCAACATTCAAGCTGCAGCTTATAATGGTTTCTAAATATATACGCACCGTACATCAATTCATAAGGTCAAAATCTTATGAATGTGATAATGAGGGAAAACAATGCATTTTTAAAATGTGCCCACAATTCTGAGTTTAGGTATAGTGTTTGTTCATACAACTATGAAGTTGTGGTTAGAGTGTTTTGCAACATGTCTTCTTTCTTGCACACTTATAGTTGAAAGCCAAAAATTGAGAGGTATTCAACAGATAAAAGCAGATGTTCTACAATTCTGTATTCCTGCACTTTCTCTTGATAAAGAAAATACCTCACTTGTGTGAGTGGGCTTATCACCCTCGAAAGGCTGAAAGTGAAACATGAAAACTACAAAAAAAATCTAAGAATTTCCATAATTTGAGAAAGTCATTTCCTGCTCTGTTTGGGCCCAGGGTGTGCCGCCTTTCAGGGAAACGTTCCAACCCCTGACATTTCTGAAAACTAGACACTCAGAGGAGTTCCAGGGTGGTGTGGCTTGCACTGATCTCACTTTGTGCCTGATTTCGATCTCGTTAGGAAAGCCCTATGAAGAACTCGGTTCTGGAGAGCTTTCCAAATGAATTGTGTTCTGTGAGTCCGAATGACCGATTTTGATGTGTCCATATAGTGAAGGACTCGGTTCCGTCGGACTCCCATTGAACTCAATGGGAGCCTGTGTACCAAACGCATACACATGCTCCCTTTGCAAAAAGGAGTGGGTGGGCAAAAGCATGCGTCCTGTTCCACCACTCTGTACATGCATGGAAAGGTGTGACCCATGGGTACCCCCCTGCAATCAATTTGCAGGGCACTGGGTGAAGGGGGGCCTGCTACGGCCCCCGAAGTCAGATTCCCCCAGCGGTTTCATCTCTGCGAAAGCGAGTCGGTTCAGCTGTCAGAATCAGGAATCGTACTCGCTCATTCGGAAGCCGGCCCCATTGAGCTGAACAAAACGGCACTGAACGAGTCATACTGGCTGATTCGGGTTCAGAACCAATTTGGTTGGCGGGGATGGCTTCCTCGTATCAATTCGGTCGGAAACACACGCTCCGAAATGGATTTGCTTCTTCCGAATCCTATTAGGAGCCGTTCCGAACGACATAGTAATCAACCCCTATGTCAATCCTTTGCAAAAATTGGAGAGTTTTCTCAACTTTCTGTGAGTTAACGTTATGGAAGCAATGGTGATCAACAAAAGGACTACCACCCAGCATTTGTTATGTTATGCTATGTTAAATGTGATTTGTTAAGCGCTCATACACCAGGTGGTTTCTTGGGACTGAAGAGAGGACAGTCACAGTCCATTGCATTCATCAGACAAAGGAACTAGGGCTCCTATCTTTAGCTCTTTTGGTTAGATAATACCACTATGTAGAGTGACCTGTGTCATCCTCTACCTAATTTTAGGATTTTCTTTAAACATGTAAAACATATGTAAGATTGTATCAGAAGGGGATGACTGGTAACAATGAAGGACAAAAGCAACATGGATATATCAAAATTACGCATGTGGATGTGAAACACGTGTCACTGCAAACGTGGGGCACATAAATCAATGAATAAAGGAACACAATTCGTTTTGGGTGAATAACTCAAATTCTTACCCCAAGAAAGTGTCCTACTTGCCCCAAGGGAAGAGGGTTAGAGGGACCCCTGTAGTCACACTATAAAGGTAAAATAAAATGTAATAATGGGAGGTAAATAGGTATTTAGCAATATATACAGTGTCTCAGACAAGGAGCTACAAAATGTGATGCTCCTAAGAACCATTGCATTCTTCCAGCCATACTATTACTGCCTCAAGGTGTAAGGCTGACCAAAGGCTATCTGGAACACAGAGGAACTCAGGTTGATGAACCCCCACTACATGCAACTGGAGCACAAATGGAGGACAAGTCAAGACACCACAGATAAAGACATTTTCAAATTTGTCCTAAGACACTACCACCTGCAGATATGAAATACCAAGGGAACAGCTCTTGTAGAAGGCATCAATGCCAGTACAAACAGCAGCAAGGAAACGTTTGTGATCATCAAAGATTTCACTGTGCATCCTGCCACCAGCAGCAACATCACCCCTTCACAAGACCTTTGCAAAAAGCTCTCGAAATTCTTCTGCAACAAAATCAATCCTATATATGACCACTTTGACCCTCAACTGGACCCTGTCACTGTTGTATCTCAACTTCCTTCAAGGCCAAAGAGTGAACTCTGAGCTCATGGCCCACTGTTACAACTATCAAAACCTTCACTGCCATGATGAGCATCCGTTTGGGGGCCCCTGCTGACCCTTGCCCCACTACGCACAAAGCCTTCGCCAATGGACGCCTACTGATCAACAAAGCACTAACACCCACTCATCAAACGTATTCCCTTTTGACATCTCACAGCATGTATTCCTAATATGGTGTCCTGCCTACACATAGAGGCTTTAAAATCACACCTGTTGCTTAGAGGGGGACAGTTCTGTTGGCTGTTTCACATTCTACCTACTTTATTAACGATCAGTTAACTAGGCCTCTCACAAAAACAAAGTTGGTCTCTGACTGCATCAGGAGACACCACTACCACTTATTGCCCTTCCTGGAAAGTGTACTTTGGGTGAGGGATTAGTTTCACGCAGGTGCTGTTTAGGGAGAGGGCATACATCTCCTACGCATCTTGGGTTTGGCAACAAATACTTCATATTCGAAGTGTAGGTTAGGGGTGGAATTTCAAAGTTTGGATTTTGTTATGTATTATGCAGATTTAGAACGAAAGTGGCATCCACCAGGCACCTGTCCTGTTGCTCTTGCTAATGAACCATTGGCACAGTGGCTTTGCGCTGTCAAGGGCATAAATGGTTTGCAGTGTTCTGAATAGGTATTGGACCAGGTTTCTCCATATGCCAATTTTTGGAAATTTGCCTTTTCTGCAGGGTTATGCTGGAATTTGTTTTTGCCTTTTTGCTGAATCCTACTTTTGCTTGCTATAGAACTCTTTGCACTTCCTTACCCCTGCTAACCAGTTGTAAAGTGCTTTTGCTTATTGTTTACACATGATGATGTACATCTGATTGGTTTAATAAGTTTGCCTACAAGTCCCTAGTATGTGGCACCATATGTACTCAGGGCAGATTAATGAAATGCTACAAATGATACCAGTGGATTGCAGCAGTCATTGTGTCATCTACTACAGTGGCACTGTAAAGCTTGGCTCCAGGGAAAACATCCTTTACAATGCAACCATTACATCGCGCTACACTTAGAACGCAGTCATTACATGGCAACATCTTTTACAACGTATGCACTTCAACGCAGGCTTTACAACGTATGACACTACATCGCATAACACTAAATCGCATGTCACTATAACGCAGGCATTAAAACGCATACCATTACAATGCATACCATTAAAACGCATAGTGCCCTACACTATCCAACACTTACCCTACTGTTGCACACCCTGGAGTTAGAATAGTAATTTTTACCCCAATACTATCCAATACTTACCTTAAATGCAATGTAACAGTGTGTGTTGAAATGGTATGCATTGAAATGGTATAATGCGATGTAATGGAATACGTTGTAAAGGTAGTTTCTAAAAATGCGATGTAGTGTCATGCAATGTAATGGAGTGTGTTGTAAAGGATGTTGCGATGTAAAAATTGCGTGGTAAAGGCATGCGTTGTAAATGTATGCGTTGTAACGTCATACATTCTTCTCCACACATACCATTGTCACCTTATCTATGCAGTTAGAAAAAGCAAATCCGATCCGTCAAACAAAAACCTTTTTGGCAGACCAAAACCTTTTGTTTAAATATTTAAGTCACCCCTAAGTAGGCCTGCCCTTCTCGTCTTTAGGGCATAGGCATGATATTTTAAAGTAGGACATGCATACGTTTATTATTAAACATGCCCTTACAGTGAAAAAGCCCTCAAAGATATTTCACTGTAGCAGGGTTGACTGTTTAACATGAAAGCATTAGGATACAATGTTAGGTTTAATAAATGCTGTATCTGCCTAGAAAACAGCTGCACATTTAATTTTTGAACTTTTCGAAATATTTAATACAAGTCCAATTCTCTGGTAAAGTCATATTTGTAATAAATATTTCACAAGGATTGAGAAATATATTAATTGAATTCCCTGGAACCTAATCTGCATTTTGTTCTCTCCCTTCTGCCAGCCAATAATTTGCATTTCAGCAGGCAAGAATGAGGTGTGAACTTGCTCCCAGAACAAGAATAATAGGCCTTTGGGTGTGGGGAGGCGTTGCTGTGCCCTTGACAAGATGTCCTGTGAACGGGGACCCAAGACTTTATTAACTTCAAAGAGGCCTACCTTGTCACAAACAGGCCTGCGCCATTGTTCACCAGCCAGATCATCGTCCATGACAGTGGGCCTCTTGTTGACATCAAATTGTCATATCCTGCTGGAGTGTCAAGACATGCTTGAGAATTCTGCTGGGGTGGGGTTTATATAACATTTAGGGCTCACTGGAAAGGAGGAATCAGAATGCTAAACAATATGTGTGTATCTACTGGCCGGTTGCTGAAAGCCTAGCTTTCTCATACTAGGCTTCTGTCTCTGTGTTTGTTGGAGGTATGGAGTCTTCCTAAAACTGGATTTTACTGTTAGATGTGGAAGAGCACTAGGATTACCATATAATACTACCCAGACATACCCCACCCTCAAAGCACACGTTTAGTGTGGTAAAAGACTTCAGCCAACTTGAGTATGCCTAAAGTGGGCACGGTTAGCCTGAGAACCTTTACTCCATTGGTTAGTGTGTACCAAGGGATCACTCTCACCCACTAGCTGATGCCGGGCATAAATGTGTTTTTTCGAGATACCCAAATCAAAATATTCCTGGATTTATGGGAGATCAGAAGAGGACTAACCCTGCTTTCTGAGATCTAAGAAGAGCCTAGAAGATTGGACCAGCTCTTTCTCTTGTACCCAGGACAATGATGTGGATTCTAAGGGTCATACGACTAACCTTCTTGTATAGCTGAATAGACATAACAAAAATTCAAATTACTGATTCCATTTTTGAATTTTCTTCATTTTGGAGTCATTTTTGTATTATGTTTTACTTAATTTTTTAGGTCGATCCTGAGCATGTGCACAAGCGCTGCTCTGGCAAGCTGTTATAAGTAGAGTACAGAGGAGAAGCCCCGCCCCATACCCGACCATATTTTTCATTGGCTTGTGTCTTTTTCATTCATAAATGCTGGCGTCTGATTCCTTAATAGGCTTCTTAGTCCCTCCTTAGTACGGCCATGTCGTCATTTGTATCCTCCCATGGCTACTGGCCCTTTTACTTGGTTTTTACACAGTATGTGTACTATTTTTTTTCGCTTGCTGCTTTCCGGGTCCACGCCGGGGTTGTGGGGTATGCTTGTTTTATTATATGAATGGATTTCACTTCCACACGTGACGCTGCTGTTTTACTCCTGCCACTTGGCAGCTCTGGAGCAGGGGGTGTGCCTGTGCCTAGAAGTACAGCTCCGGAGGGAGGGGTGCGGAGGGGGGCTGTGGATTTGCACACACCGCAGTGATGCAGCATCTGCAAGGCTCACGCTCCACATCCAGGTGGCCTGCCTCGCACAGGCCGGCTGCATGTTCAAGGTGAGGAGGAGCAGAGAGGTAGGACTGTGCCTGCTGACGCCGCCTTCCCCTTGTGCACACACGGGCTGAGCATGCTGCCTTGGCTCCTGTGCTGTCTATCTGCTTGTGTCCCCTCAACGGTGGGCATGGATGGGCAATGGCGGCTGCTATGGGCAGCAGTGCTCGAGTCCGGCGCCACCGCAGCCTTGACTACCCACCGCTGCAGCCCCTGAGGAGGCGTGGCATAGACCCATGCTCTCCTCCCTCACCAACATCTTGCTAGACAAGCAGCCCCCGCAGGAGGATGAGGGCGCCCCACTTCCCGCAGCCCCATCACTGCCGCCACCCCCCACGCTCCCCGAGAGCACCCCGCTGAAGCTCGCGGAGAAGTACGCCTTTACTACCTGCCTGCCAGCCCTTCAGGCTGTGGTGGAGATGCCGCTGGCTGCGGCAGTCACCAGGGGCTGCATAAACTCTTTCACCCTGGGCATGCCGTTGGCCGCCACCGTGCCCTTCTGCAGGCAGAAGTCAGCGGGACCCATCGCCTGCTGGACCCCGCAGCAGCTGGTGGAGAACGTCTCCTTGGAGTTGCAGCAGCGGTCCCTGTGAGTTGCGCACATCCACCCCTGTCCCCTAGTAATGCACGGGGACCAGCAGGCCACCACCCACACATCTGTGCACAAGTCTGTGTGTATATATACTGATTGCTGCAAGAAAGATGGTTCTACACACCTGTCCTGCCAACCTAATAGTGAGGGTGGGAAAGAAAAACGGCTCTTGTGTTATCGGGCACAGTCAGCCTTCTAAACTAGCTCCTTTCCCAGGCATAGAGTGCAGTGATACTGTCACTCAAGTGAGACGGACTACCTCCTAACTTCCGCAGTGCCCATTTTCTTTAGGGGGACATGTGTACGCCGATATCCAATTACACAGCCTCCTGAAGTAATCTTTGAATGGCTGGCACTCTGGTCACCACGTTGAAGGTCTCATGGTTTTGGAAATGTCTGCTTTGAGAAGTTGTCACTTCTAGTTATGTGGTTTTTGGGGTAGTAATTGGGTCAACTGGGTGTAGTTTTGACTCCCTCTGAGCATTTTTGGGGCATAACAGCCGACCTCCATATTTTATTAGGCACATTACAATTAGCAACCACAAGTTCTCGTTTGGTGGCAGCGTTAGCTTTAGTGTACAGTGGATAATATTTTCTAAATTGTGATTGTTCCGTACAGAGGAATCGTCTATCCTGGAGTGGATCCTGAGCCTCGCTTATGCTGCAAGAGATTTGCCCTCCTCTGTCTCTCGCAGAGTGGGTGGAGAACTTGGTCCCCCAGTTCTATAATAATGCCACTACTGACTGCAATGACGTGATTGGAAGGCATGCAGATGTGCAGCGTGGCAGAGGGGTTGTGTAAGCTCTGCCATTGCTATAATGTTAAGTGGTCTTATTTCTAGAGCTAGGTAGATGAGCAGCAACATATAGATACAAAATAGGTATACACATTCAGTGAGACAACATTAGTTTTGTGCCATTATTGGTCTTTTATTTCCAGATGTCATTGGTATGCAAATGATGAGACCAGCCAACGCATTTCGCCCAAACATGGGCTTCTTCAGGGTAAAATACTCATAGTCAATGGTAAGTTCTTCATTAACAATTTCCAGAACTGAGAAAATTTAGCCGTTTCTGATATGAATATGAGAAGCTCTTGTGGTGGAGAATGATTAAAAAAAGAGCAAAAAAAATGTGTTTCGTAGTTTCAGCAACGTAGTGACAGAGCCGTGTCTGGAACGCGTCCTGCAGCTCTTTTTGAGAAACCCAACACATAAATAAAAGGCATTGTCATTTACAATGCCAATACCTTAAATGCTCGAAAAAGTGAGACCTATTGCATTGAAAATCCTAGTACTGCATACAAACTTTACACATTGTCTCCAAGCTAAGCCTGTCTTCTCAGTGCCATAGCTACCAGAGGAGTGAGCTCAGTTTTATTTAGTGACTTTAGTGGTTCATACTAACAAGGACATGCCCTCCTCTGCTAAAAACCCAATTTCTTATACGATGACCTGGTGCTTTTCTTGAGTGAGTTGCTTTCATCTGGCTTCAGGACAATGTAGATCCTTGAGCGCTTTGATGGGATTGCTGGCCTGAGTTTGAATTAGACCAAATCGGTTGTATTAATGGTCTAGGGCCCCAGTAATTATGTAGTATGGTCTCCTGATCTTTAGGTGGAGCAAGATGGGTTCTGCTATCTTCACATTCACGTGATCTCCTCTGAGGTAGGCTGTTACCCCTCTGATTTTGACCCCATCAGAGGTATCAATACCTTTGGTCCCCCTATCTTTGCCCCTTTCGGACAGTGTGACAATAGTGAACATGGGTGCTTTACACCCTCCGAAATTACCCAATATATAGTCCTTCTTCTGTTTTTAAGCCGATCGACTCAGTGCTCAGACTCTTTCTCTGGTAGGGTAGTCTCCTTGTGTCACCCTATACAAATGTCCTATCTCGCAAATGGTGGTCTCAGCCTGCCTTGTGACACTGCCAGTCTCATACTTCAGGGCCTCACACATTTTAGTAATTAATGACTGGACTTAGGGCCCACAAGAGGACACACTATATGCCACCAAAAGGTGGGGAAAGGGGAATACTTCCATCTTCATTATGCTTATGAATGTTGCATCCCATTACATTTGCCCTCCACTTGAAAAACTGTCATTCACCTTTGGAAGGAAACCCTACAGGCCATTCCATATTCAGGCAACCTCATGGGTAAGACCTTTTTGAGGATTGGCACTCATAGTACCCAACCTTGAAGGTTTCACCAGTTGGGATGCATCAACTCAAGGAAGTGACATCCTGGTCATATGTGGAGTCCTTTAGTAATTTGCAATGAGATTTTGGCTTACACTGATCTCCGTTTTTTTGGTATTTGAGGGTGAAACATGATCTCATACCATACCTGAAGGATGAAGTATGAGATACCTGGATTTTATGCCCTTGAGACAAAGCTTAGGAAAGTGTTTTGTCAGGGGCATGAATAGTTACGTCTTCCTAGAGAGACATATCTATGAGACATGCGGTTTCTTTGAGAAACACAGGTAGATATGGGAACTGTGACAGGACATATTCCATGCAACTAAGGGGAAGTGTGCATGTCAGAGGTTGATTGGGGACGGGAGAGAGTCTGGTTTTGGGGCTGGGGTGGGGTGGGGGGAGTTCCTCCCTTGCCACTCCTTCCCAATACTTGCTACAGAGTCTGATTTCCATAATGATTTACCAGGTTTCATGCTTGATTGCTGCATGCTTTACCACCAATGTTTGTTGCTGTTCTGTAAAACCAGGCCCGTACCAATGGGCGAGGGGCGAGCCTAGAGGTGCTAGGCCTCTGCATTTTTTGTACTGCTTCCTGGCCCCATCAATTTCTTAGACTGGGTTTAAACAAACAGTCATCACTGTACCCCGTGCCAGTTGTAGGGTAGCATCATTTATGTGACATGCTGAGGTGAGGCAATAACAGCCTTCAGAGATCTTTGTTTGTCCAGTGTTTTCAGGAAAAATTATAACAAGATAACTGTGGTGTTTAATACACTTAATGGAAAGGTATATGATCTTTCTTGTCACGGTTTTGACACATCTTAAATAAAGTAGCATAGAGGGTTAATCTTCCCGCAGCATACAGATCCAAGATTTTAATTTAAAAAATGTATGTAGATATCTCAGTGGGTTACTGCTTTTCTCATAGAAATCATGTTGTTACTTGAAGTTGATGTGTTACAATGCTTCTTAAATAGCACAATGAGCTTTAAACTGGCATTTTTTTCTCAATTCGTCTTCATTGTACAGTTGCTAGAAAGTGTTCTTTTTGGTAGCAATAAATTCCTATTAGTGTGAACAACCCCAACCACTGTGTTAAATTTTATATTCTTAGTTTATGTGGAAGATTAACTAATACTTTGTGCCACCTGACACTGTGAGCCTGATTCACAAAGGTAAACTTACACTTTTGTGTACGTTTACGTTTCTTTTGGTATTCACAAACTGAGTTCATAGTAAGTTCACAACTGGGGAAATTCGTCGTTCGGGGTAGAGAACTTCGCACATAAAAAGATAGGCCTGTCCTTACTGTACTTCTCCTTTTTGTCTGACGAACAGATGTAATCTTTCTCTCAGTGCTTTGAATACAAGAATAACTATACATATAAGATATTTTGTTGTCTGCTGTTTATAATGTAAAATATAAACCACAAATGAAAAATCACCATATTACTCATGTAAAGTGTGTCCAGTAATTGAATTGTCAGAATGCTGATGACTAATATTGGGTCTTGGCATCCCACACAAATCTTTGACAAGCTATTTTCTGGGCTAGATGTCCGTACCCAGTGTTGGTACGCACTATGACACCATCCACGGAACATTATTCTATAAATTAGACAATTAGGTTGGTGAATTTGGAACTGGGGTTTTTTAACCAATGGTTTTGCTGTAGGCCATTTTTTAATTATTGGTGAGGGACTGGTATTTCCCCCAACAAAAACAATCTACAAAACCCATAACAAAGAAACAATTATTGTAAAGTTAAATAACTGGCAACGAATGCCCGACCTATTGACCTTTTCAATGCTTGTTTTGATAGCCTCACAGTGCACAGCTGCTATTTCTAACTGCTGTAGTTAAAAGGCGTTATTATTGCCATACATAATGTTATAGGTTTTCCAAGCTCGGATGAATGGAGGGTTGAGGTGGATGTGGCCGGTTCAAACACATGTAGATCACAGCAGGTGTTGGCAGCCAGCATTTAACTCTCTGCACCATCTTGTCATCTTGATACATGTGCACGTTAAATGTTTATTGCTGATAACGTTTGCGATGTGTAAGTCACAAGTTCAAATCGTAATAATGTCACCTCAGCCTACCATCCTTCTAATGTCGTAAATTGCACATAGATGCACTTTTGCTTCTGTAGATAAGCGTATGCCCATGTTGTCCACATACTAAAATGCTGCACGTGTACATATGGTTCCAGTGCATCATTTGACTATGGTGTAATTCAAGTCATTATAGAGAGGGTGTTTGAATAAATGTAAGTAAAATGAGAGTTCACAATAGTCAGAAGTTCTTTTCTAAATACAATATAAACTGATTACACTTACAAAATATGGAGTGGCTGAAACCAACACTGAAACAAGGCTCACATAGAAAGAACCCTGTTTCAGGACACAGGGAACTAACTACTCCGTGCTCGAACACATGAGAAAATGCTGTTTTCCAGTATAGAGGAAAGCTCCCTACAGTGCAATACAAATAAATCACCGCACAGAGTCTGACTGTAATGATACTAATATTAATGACCTTAACTTGCTTTTAGATTTCGCTTCATTCAGTACTTCTAACAATGCCAATCGTTGTGAATAGCTGGTGGTACTGTTACCTCATTTAATTGTACACAATATACCAAATTCGGAATTATGAAAGGTTTGGGTCAACTTTGGCAGGGCTCACAGTACAGACCTTCAGATAACCCCACATTTCGGCTGCATCTTTCAGTAGCACACTTTTAGATCACCTTGGTATCCTTTTGATGCAGCAGGCAGGGAAGAATCGCATAAATTAGCAAGGTAGTAAGCAGCAGAATTGTGAAGTAGCAGGTTTTAAGGATGAAGATGGCGTACTGAAGTTAATATAGACTGAATCATGAATTTCTAGACCATGAATGTGTTCATATGAGCAGTGATGACTGCTCTATCTAGCCGTTGATGGGAGTTAGAAACTTAACTTTAGTATGATACATTAAATAACAGCTGATAATATCAAAGTCCACACAGTGCTTTACTTTAAAGAAAAAAACTATATTTAATAAGCAACTAAATAGTTAATTTAAAAAAATGTAGTACACATAAAAATCCAGAAGGTGCTGGCATCTTTTAGGGTGGAGATATGTTCCCAAACATCTTTATAGCTCCTTACTGCCCGGCACAATATTTCTGTTAACATTCGCCCTATAGCAAATATTACCGATTTGGGACTTAGCCGGAATAAAGCTGTTACAAAAGCGGGTCTGAATTTGGACAATAGATATAAATAGAGTGATCCTGGACCCAAGTCTGGTCAATGGATGCCAGTGTGATACCAGGTGGTGAAATATGAGGTGTCACCATTAAAAGCAAAAGAAGGCAAGAATAAAAAGGGTCACCCTAAAAATGTAAAGGACAAAAGCTCATGGCCAAAATAGTTAGGAACACACCCATATAAAAAATTCTCCCACTATTCTCAGTGAGAATCTGGTCACCCAATGTCCCTTCACTAGTGTTGAATTGGAGTAGAGGGTCATGTTAAGGACCCAATTTGCCCCTGCTTTCCAAGGGAACTTGTGGAAATAGTGTGTCAGCTCCCTCAGTTGATTTCAAATGATGCCTTTCCTCCAAGGGCCTCTGTCTTGGTATATGCCAGTTATTTTTAAGATTTCATGGTGATGGGGCACACATCTGACTTGGGGCATCCTTAGCACTTTCTTGGTGGCACCAGAAACACCTGGGAACTGGTCAGGTTATGTTTAGGCTAGACTGTCACTTCAACCAACAATATTTCCAGAGTTCTAGGCACTAGAAAGATGGTTGATGGCAACCTCCACCAGCTAGCTAGTGAACCCAAAGACCTTGCAAGGATTATTAGGTCACGATGCCTCCTGGTTCCTCTGGGGCTGAGGAAGAGATAATACAGGCACTCTTCAATACAGAGGGTGAGTTGGCGAAAGGTGCAGGCTCATTCTTACATCAATAATAAGCAATGTAAAAGCTTCATGACCTGTATAATCTGGTGAGATGTCCTCATAAAGGTCTTTCTGTCATTTAGGTTTTCTCATGGGTTGCCATGGATTAGGTCATGCCTCCTAGCTGGTGTAGACCAGCTCCTCAAAAGGCAAGGAAGTCCTGATTCTTTCCCGAGATCACAGCAGTATGTCGAGTCCATTGGTTTCACAGACTTAAGATAAGTCTGGAGGGAGACTAGCAATCCAGCAGAGAATCCATCCTTAGGCAGAGTCTTCTTTTCCACACTGGTGTGCAGGCCTTGTTATCCAGATAACAAAATAGGAACTAATACTCATATGATGGTGAAAATCAGCGACAACCAGAGGATAAGCCGTATGCAAAAGTGTACATGATGCTCTAGTCCTGGAGAAGAAAGCATGTTGTTGGTTAGATCTCGCGCTTCTGAATCAACATTTCGCAGTGAAACCAGCTCTGACTTGTTGACATCCCTGAGTCAGTATGGGAGTGGGTTCTGGAACAACGACCCCTACAGTGCAAACCCCCCACCACCTCGGGATCACCTCTACATGGGCCCTTCCCCGGGACTATGTTAATCTGCTCACCAGGTGTTGGAAATCGTGAAAGCACAGTCGCCAGGCATCGACAACTTACTGCTGATGACCCTTGCTCGGACCCAGAGCTCAGTTGCTCACAGGAGCAGCCTCAGAGGCACTCACCAACCAAACCCCGAGACCAGGAACCCTGTTTGGGCATAACAAACACTGCCAGAAGTCTCCTGAGACCCTGATGTTTATGATTCCTGTCAACACAACTTTATCCTTCGTATTTTGAGGTCCACTGCACACCCGAGAGGGGAGCGCTCACTTAGACTTAAATCTCAGTTTAAACTAGACATACACCTCAGTTTAAACTTGTTTGCTTTGGGGGTAGGGTGATGGATGCTTCTGAAGAAAATATGGGGGAGATATTGGGCGGACACAGATGTTCAACAAGTTAACAGGTTTCGGCTTTATTGGTTTGCAATTTTCAGTGTTAATTTATTTTACATACAACAACACCTGTCATTGTAACTACAGTTTTCACACCGTACACTCATGGAACTCAACATCACTGTTAGAGAACCCAAAGTATGGGCCACGCCGACCCTGCTCATCTTTTTTTTCATTTCCCCCCTAATATGGGCACCTTCACCATAATGGCATGGAATGTCAACAGCCTTAACAACCATATTAAGCGAGGAGTGGTCCTAAACGCTACAGCCGCACTGTTCTGCTACTGCAGGAAACTCACCTGTGCATGCCAACAGCCACTTTCTGGCCTGCTATGGATATGACAGAGTCTACCATGCAGTATACACTTAGGGATCTCGGGAAGCAGCTGAGCTCCTCCACAAAGCCTTTCACCTGGTCATCTCCTGAGGGAGCTTAGACCCCATGGGACAGTATGTAGTGGTAGAAGGCACCCTGGAAGGCCATATACACCATGTTATTAGCATATATGGATGACCTGCGGAGAGAGGCTCTCTGCCTCCCCTTTGGGTTTACCTTTATTGAGTGAGGTCTCAACGACCCCGAGACCCCTTCACTATGCTTCATGGGTCTGAGAACCACCCAGAATTGAGTTGGCACAGGTGTGTGGGCTAGACAGAGGTCTGGGACACCGTGATGCCTTGAGGCAGTGGAACCCCTGGGCACAGGCATACACCCCTTTCTCCGTAGCACACAACTCACTATCTCACAATGATCTGATACTGCTCCCCACCCTAAACTTTCTCCACACAATGGGCTCCCACATATTGTCCTGTGGCATCTCCGATCATACCCAGTGACTCTAGTCTTTGGCCACCAGAAGTAGAGACCCAGACCAATGTGGTAGCTCAATGCCTGGCTCGTGCAGCACTGTTTCTCACCTAAATAAAAAGTCACAACTATGAACTAAATCAAGACACAGTGTACTCCCCAGGTGCACTGTGGTTAAGGTCAACCTATGCAGAATTCCACGATCCCATTTAGCAGGGAAGAAATGGGCTAACCACCAATAAATTAACAACCTGGAACTTAACAACTGAGCTGCAGAGGAAAGAGCCATAAAGCTAGATGGTAGAGAACAACCATGTTTTCAGAGACCTCCCGAATGCCAGGAGGTACGGCATAAATTTAATAAACAGAGGAAGCTCGTTCCACAGCTTAGAGCATTATACAGAAAGCCTCTGCTGCGGCACGTGGCCTGCTGAAAAATGGGCACCATCACTCCTTTCGCGGATGCCGAACGTGGAGATCTGGGCGGCGCATACCAGGTGAAGCTCTTCTTTAGAAAGTGGGGACATTGGTCATGCAAGGCTTTATATATGATACAGAGCGCCTTGAACCGAACCCTCTGTCTGACAGGAAACCAGTGAAGCTTCCTGAGGGATTTAGAGACATTGATACTTAGGGATAATTAAGAGCATGTGTGCTGCGGTATTTTGAAGAACCTGAACTTTATTTAGAACATGTTGATTGGCATTCAGATACTGCCCGTTACATTAGTCGATCTTCGAAAGTACCAACAAAGTCACTACCATTTTCTGTGAGGTAGCAGGAATAATAGTAAGACTAAGCCGGAGAGTGTAGAAAGCAGGGGATGTGATCGAGTTTGCCTGGCCTTGAAAGGGCAGTTTGTCATGTATACAAACTCGAAGACTTTTAACCGCCTTCACGGGTGTGGGAAGGGTGCCTCAATCAGACACCCACCAGGCAGTAGACCAGAAAGGTGGGAGAGTACAGAAAATCAGAAGCTCTGTCTTTTTTTTAGTTTAGTTTCAGACAATTCAAGGACATCCATGAGCTGACTGCCTGCCCACATTCCTGGAATTTGGACGCAGTCCCAATCTCATCTGAATCAAAAGCTACCACAATTTGAGTGTCATCTGCATAGGATGTCAAGGCAAAGCCAAAATATCTTATCAGCTTTGCCAGAGGGGTGACATAAATGTTAAACAGCGGAGGACTAAGCAAGGACCCCTGAGAGACCCCGTAAGGTAAAGAGTAATTGTCTGTTAGAAATTCACCAAAACAAACCATCTGTTTACGTTCACTAAAAAAAAAAAGCAGCTTCTTCCAGGCTGTGCCAATCTGACTGAATCCGAGCACCAATGTTTGGCTCTAGAAAGAGTGTTACTTTGACAATTGGTTGTTGACGAGGCCCTCTAATGTTGGCTGCCATCAATAACAAGGGTCTACAAGTGGGGGGATAAATCGGTTATGCTGCTCTACTGATTAGGGATGAAGGACAGTTCGTTATGTTGATTATGACTGAAGATGGCATGGTGGCAGAGACAGCCTCCAATATCGCCGCACCATTTGCTGCATACTACAGTAGACTTTATGCTCCATGCAGATGGCCCCTAAGGGGGTTTTGTCCCCACTCTTAACTGACATCCCGAGGCTGAGCGTTAGTGGGAATAATAGTTCCGACCTGAACCTCCCTCTTATGATGGAGGAAATCACTCTGGCACTTTGTGGGGTAAAGCCCAGGCGGCTTCCCTATGGAATACTATTGATACTTCCAGGCCAACCTGACCCCTAACCTCCTTCACTCATATCAAGAGTAGATTGATAAATCATGTTTCCCTCCCGAACTTGACTTGGCTATCATAGTGGTAATGTCGAAACCCATCTGACAATTCAGATCACTGTGCGTCTTATCGCCCACTAACCCTCAAACTCTGAAAAAATATATATGTCAAACATTTTGGCAATTGGCTACTTACAACTTTGTCACAGTTGGTCTACCCATATCAATGTGGATTTGTTCCCAACAGGAGCACTAGGCATTGTCTCCAAAGGCTACATGAGGCCCTGATCCACCTCTCCCTGCATGGGGACCAAACCACTCTCCTACTCCTAGATTTTGAGAAGGGCTTTGACTCTGTCAACCAGGCATTTCTGGAGGAGGTGTTTGAAAAAGTGGGGTTGGGCCCTAAATTTACAGTGTTTGTTTGAATACTGTATTACTGTCCTCGGGCTCAAGTCTGCATCATTGGCACTCTTTCTGCCCCCTTTGCAATAGGCAGTGGCACCTACCAAGGCTGCCCTCTATCCCCTCTCCTCTTTGTCTCCTGACCCTTCCTGACAAATCCATAATTGCTCTTGATGCTCACCCTGTATTGAGAGGCATTGGGATTGACAATTAACTAAATTCATGTAGCACCAGAACCTAAAATAACTTGCAATCCTAATTTGAAGCCCTTCATGCTTATCCTATTAAAGACATGAGAAGATGGGTGTGACGCCCTCTCAATATCCAAGGTCGTGGATCCCTATTCAAAATGATCATGTTATCCCTATTATTGTGCAATTTACAAAATTATCCATGATAAATTCCACATGCCTAATTCCGTACACTAATGACCAAGACACTAGCTGTCCCATATCTTAACTGCCCCGCCCCCCCACTCCCGGATTGCATACAGTAAATATCTACACTGCTTAAAATAGGGGCATGCCCATGGTGGCTGTTCGCCTTTATTACTAGGCAGCCCACCTGTTGGTGGTCAATGAATGGCTGAACGGAGGATGGAGTGACCCAGCATTCCTCTTGGAGGTGGCAACCATGGGAGTGGACAATATTAGAGGTATGCTTTATGGGAACCCTATCCCTCATAATTTCCTGAGGTGCACCGGGTGGCCTTCCTAACATGGCGCTCACTATTGAAATGGCCTGCTGGGATAAACAGATCGGGACGGATTCACAGAACTAACTTAAGACAAAATCCTAAACTTACTACTTTTGGTATTCACAGAATGCACTTACTCCTTTTGGTATTCACAGAATGCACTTACTACTTTTGGTATTCACAGAATGGATATATGAGGCGGAGCTTCTGGCCCGGAGACGGAGCTTCCGGCCCAGAGGTGGAGATTTCAGCCTTGGCTAAATCTCCACCACAGGCTGGAATCTCCACCTCTGGGCCAGAAGCTCCACCTCTGGGCCGGAAGCTCCACCTCTGGGCCGGAAGCTCCGGCCCGAGTGCGGACTTAAAGTTAGTAGTCGTAAATCCATTCTGTGAATACAAAAAGTAGTAAGTGCATTCTGTGAATACCAAAAGTAGTAAGTGCATTCTGTGAATACCAAAAGTAGTAAGTTTAGGATTTTGTCTTAAATGAATTCTGTGAATCGGGCCCATCATGAAGGAGACCCCGCTATAGACAAGGGCTGTGTCACTCTTCCTCCTTGGTTGAGTTTAGAGAATGGGACAAAATCAGGATCTCCTTGGTTAAAGACACATGGCAGGAATCACTTATTAAGTCATGCCAGTCCCTTCAGATGGACTACACTCTTCACAAGTCTCAATTCTTTAAATACCTACAACTATGTCATGCCCTTGAACAGCACTGTGATTTTCTAGGTGCAGTTCCAGAGTTCAACACCCTCGAATCCCAAATTCTTATGGGAACCCTGGAGGAGAAAGGCATCATACAGATTTTTTTTTAAAACTCATACTAAACTACATAGAAATGTTTGCACCATTGTGGTCCCTCTGGGAGGGATGTCTGGGCCTCCTTGACGACTCAGATTGGAGATTACTGTGATGGGTATCATGTGATATTTTGTACGAGTTTTATTATCACTATGTACATGGCTATGTAATCTCATTGCATTTGATCCAAAACAATAAAATTAAGTTTATTACACGTAGTTAAATAGCTTTTATCTCAGTTAAAACCATTAAAATCACGTGTGCAATCTTACATTTCATTCGGTAAAATCAATACAGTTCATGCAAATGTAATCATTTTCAGAGGTCAGACAATATTAAATACAGAACATGATTTAGTAAAAATAAAAAGTAAATTCATAACAAGCTCAAATTTCAAACCCATCTTATTGTGTGCAAATCCAACTGCAAGTAAATATCTACTCAGACAACACAATTGTATAGGGTGTATCATATTTCAGGACTTTTAGAGTGGGAGAATCCACTTCTTCCTAATCCTGTAATAGGGCGTGAAAAAAACAGATATGTCCAAATTTTCAATGCTGCCTAAGGTGCATAAAGTGGAAATGGACTAATCAGTTTTGTTTCACGACTTCCACTTCGAGGCAAAGGCTTTGATTTGGAGAGTTTCATATTAAAACTTCAAGTCCAGTATTCTTGCCAAAGGGGGCTGGACATTGTCTAAGAACTCCTCAAAGCTTGGGCTCTGTTTAACAGTGAGAAATTGTGAAGTCTGCTTACCTAAGCTTGGATTGAGGTGCAGAGTATTCAAAACGCAGCCCCAGTGTCCTTGTTTCAGATATTTTTTGGAACTTGATGATAATGCTTGTGTCAGCTTCAGGGAGTCTTGACTACATTTCCCAAGACCGTCGACAACATTGTTGATGTAGAGTGAGAACAGGGTAGGTGCGAGCATACCATTCACACCCCATCTGACTTTGACACAATTACCTGGGTGCAACCTGATAATCTGGATCAGAATGTCATCTGGCACACCTTGCTTTCTTTAATGAAGTCCATAAGGGTCCTGGTGGAACAAGGTTATAATGCCGCCTTCAGGACTATGAATTAAATATACATGTGACCTCCCTTTATTTTGATATATTTTCACAGCATGCTCAAAAGCCTAAAAACCTAGTTGATTATACTTGTGTGGGTCCTAATTCCTGCCCGATAGACTGTTAGAGTGTTATTGTCATTGATCCAGTCATTCAGTTTTTTTCAAGACTTGCCTGGCAAAGATGTATTTCACTACATCTATGAGGCTAGTTGGCCTATAATTCCTTAGTTCATATTTACTCCCTTTTTTGTGGTTTTGAACTATTTCTGTCGCTTTCCATGTGGGAGGGACCAGTGCTCCTGATGCGACCGCAATATTAACTGGATTAATATAGGGTGCCCAGACCTCTTTATCATGTTTGAACAAGTCATCCAAGATTTTATCATAACCGGGAGCTTTTTCCAGCTTGGTAGCATCAATTGCCTCCTCCGTTCCTTCTAAGCTGCAGTGGACCACGTATTCCATATCTGTGTTTCTAGAATTATTCAGAAGCCAACGTGAAACGTACAAGTGCACCATTTGTTAAGAGTAAAGGCCAGTAAAATGTCAGGTCCAGGTGGCAGGGCCATGGTGGTGCTCTGTGCAGGTGATAGAATCTTTGCTTCCAAGAGCAACTATTTTCCAAAATGTTAAGGTATCTTTGGAGTTTGGAGCAGATCATTCCAGGTCATCTCCTCCCAGATTCTTTGCACTCTGGATAATGCTTTCTTATAGCTATCCCTGGCCTCCTTACCAACTTTCCAGTCTTTAAAGAACTAAGTAAGAGATTTTTGGCTTCTTTACATTCCTCAATACAACGGATTACAGGATTACTAAGAGTGTTGACTAAAGATTGGTGGATGGCCATAGTGAAAGTTCTAGATGTAACACCCTTAACATAAGGGCCCAACACCTCGGAAAAGGCATTATGCTTATTTGTCATGGTCTCTAAATTGTTCGGGGACATTTAAACATCCTACGACTGTTTCCAATCATCGGTTGAATTGTCAGATTATCTCTGACATATGATTGTGTCTCTGTGAGCCAGCCTGTGCTTTCTAGGCATAAAGGAAAGTGGTCTCTGTCTTCTCTAACATCTATGTTGAAGGCACTGATCCAATGCCATATGGTAATACTATGTAATACAAAGTATATCTTTGACTGAGCACAGCTCCTTTTAAATGTATGTAGAGAAGTATTGTCATTATTATTGAAACTAACCCTACCAGTACATGCTCTTAGGCCATGCTTTTACGTAAAGTGTACTAACTGCATGGCTGTTAAAGTGCATGGAACAGGTGGGCCAACCTACAATTATGGGATACCTCTAGCTATATCCTCGTCCTCCATTACTGATTCTAGGCCATTTAGCAGTTCATATGAGCAAATAAAGTCACTGCATATAATGATTGCATTATTAGTGGCTATATGCTTAAGGACACTATGTAGTGTTTCTATAACCTGTGACTCCAAATGTATTCTCTTTGGTCTAATGTGCATGTTAAGCAGGTGGAATGAAGCCTTATTTTTGGTGCTTAGGCTTACTCCCAGAAAATCTGATCAATCCATACATGTGATGAACACTGATATCAATATTTAGGGCAACTTTAGTCCATATATCCATCCCCCCTGATGGCCTGCCATTTGTAGAAGGGGTTGTATTGGTGTGAGAGGTTTTATACCCTTGTTTGTGTGGTCTGTTAACCATGTATTTTGGAAGAGAAAGAGGTTGAATTGGTCTATATACTTGTGCCAATAAGGATCCAAAAGCTTATACTTAAGCCTGCCACATTCCATTAGATCAAGGTTATGGGTTCCCAATCCAGTATTCAAAGGGTATTTAATGATACATCTTGCCATCAGGGGTGTCAGTAAGCTCCCTGCTCCCTATACTCTGAACTAGCTGATACTCATTCCTAGTTTGGTTTACAACTGGTATTTCCTCCAGCATTTAGTCCCCTACACGTGGTGATTTTAAAGTACTTCTATCACCTGGTATCAATTTGCTTAGTCAATCTACCGCCTCAAGATTCATTGTATTTTGGCTCTGGGGTAGTTTGTTGGCTATAGTATGAGTAGTTCTCAGAGGAGTCAGAGAGTGGTCTGTGCAACTTGAACATTATTATCGATTTTAACATTGCTCTGGATCTTAAATCCATAGCAATCAGACCATCCTCTATTGTTTTATCACTGACAGTGAGGGCATCTGTATCATAATCTCCATTCTCACCTTGTAGGCGTTCTGTCTTCACTATATCTGAACTCACAATTGACAAACATGAGTTCTCTGTAGTTGGACTGGCTCTATCCACACTTGGGTTCCTTCGTTTGTAGTTGTGTGCCCTTGAATTGCAAAGTTAGTGCCACCTAGACTTAACCCAGGGGCTGTGGTATTTTGTTCCTCATCTGCCAAGGGTGTGAATCTGTTTGTGCTAGGGAGTCTGCCTGATTCTGGAGAGATTTTTCTCTCTCCTGTAGAATACCCCAATGGCTGAGTTGAAATTACAGCGTTTACATCAATAGATATTTCTGATTGGGGTACATGGACCAATCTCGCTATCGTATTATCTAGTGGGGATTTATGAGGTAATTTATTGTTCTGGTGGGCCCATCCCTTCTTTGGGTAGAACGAGGTTATTTTTGCTGTGGCTACTTTGGGATTTTTGGTCTTCTCACCCAGCATAGACGCTACCTATTCTATTAGGTCATCTTTTTCAGTCGTTTGACAATTACTTCCCGCTTTCTGCATTGTTTTGGGGGTTTCTTCCTTGCCAGGGAGTGCTTCGTTTCATTTTAATTCCCCATTCTTATGTTTAGTTGTAAGTCACAGCGTCACCCCTTCTACAAGGGCAGGTGCTTACATTCAAAAGGGCAGCTCGGAAGTATAAATGCCCACAGATCTTTTCCACCCCTCGCACTATTTAACAATAAGGAATATAGCGGGTAAATTAATGTACACCTAAAATTGAGTCTAGTTTTAACAATCAGTTTCCATGCAGGAGCCACGATAGGGTGTATCAGTCTTGTGGCAGTGTTTGATCAGTCACAGTCTGTCTGCCTCAGGGGAAAATTCCAGCAGTACATGTTACAGATCTTAGTACACCTCAGTTGACCTCGGTGCACTGCCTATTAGTTGCTTCTCTTTGGAACTTTTTCCATTTCTTGTAGCTTGCACCACAATAAGCCCCAGTACTGCTTTAACAGCCGTTGATGATTAGTCAATTACACCCAGCCCCACTGGCCCGGGGCTGTATAATCATGCAAGCTTAAATACATGAGCAGAAGTAAAGTGTCAGGCCTTAGAGGGGCCCACCCTTGGCCCAGGCACCTGGGCGGGCGGGCCCTTGCTTCTCTTGATGGAAGTACTTCTGGGACAGTGGGTCCTCAGCAATACAGACTCCCTGAACGTCCAGCGGGAGGTGGTAGGGCGCTATAACATTGCGACAAGATGAAATCGGATGTTGCTCCCTCCTTCTATTGCCAGCAAAACTTCTGGGACAGTAAGTTCTCAGCAACACTGGATCCCTGAACGTTCCGCGCCACAGGCGGTGGTAGGGCACTGTAAGCACGCAGTGCAGAAAATCAGGTGCCGGCCCCCCTTCTCTTGATAGTAGCACTTCTGGGACAGGTACCCCCAGTAAAACAGGCTCCCTGAAATTTATTTAAAAATAAGTAGTACTTGTATTGGCCGCAGCGCAGACTCAGGTCAGCAAGTCTACTCATTGCCAAAGGAGATGAGCACAACACAGGAAATGAGGGATGGGTGAATTTTTCAGTTCCCGCACGGATATGGGTTCTCTGATCTGAATGAGTGCTATTGGTTGAATTAAATGTAAGTTAAATTCATTTACATGACAGCATTAGGTCACAACAATGAAATATGTGTTCAATTACTTTTACCATTTTGGGAATTTATACATATGTGCACTAAAATTGTGATTACTATGTGCTGATAGAAGAACATTTGGGGTTCTTATGTGATGGTTTCAGATAACGTTCTTCATGCTAATATTTCTGATATCAATATTGATTTTGAAGGCTGATGGAAGACTGATGATTGGTCAGTGTCAGGTCTATACCTCAGTACAGGTGAGCAGTAATTGGATACTGGCATATGATTCGGGTTCCCAAAAGGGGGGCAGGAATTGATGTGTACCAATTACAAAGCTACTTTTCCATCAAGCTCAAGCCCTCTAAAGAACTGATGTTGAAGCGTATCCATTTAGAGTTGATATCAGTTGACAATAATGATTAAAAATATCCCATTTGGCAAATATGTTCCACATGTTATCATGGGGGAGAATCCCTCTTATGTTACATTTTAATCCCATACAGGTTTTGCAAAACATACAAAATTGTTCTTGTTTGAAAGGTATGTTTTGCTATATTTTTTCCCCAAAACCCACTTTGAGTTTATCCATAACTTCTCTATAAAGGTGTATTTAACTCTACCCAGTTCCTAATAAAGTTACGGATCCAATGTGTTTTTGATATACCATTATATGGTGTAGAAACTACACCCATGGCATGGAAACATATAAGTTAACTGTGACATTCAGCACTTACTGTGCCATCCACTAATGTGACAAGTAAACATGACTTCAGGGTCACTAATGTAGCCTGAATGCTGCAGTTTAAACCTTCAGACTGAATTGTCAAAATAGCCCTTTTAACCATGGAAAACAACCTTCCTTTTAAAAATTAATAAGTATAAATAGGACATGTAGCCCACAAGGTAGGGTACCTGTTATTTAAAAGTGTGGCATTTAAAAATGTAATTTTACCATGTCCTTACAGTGACATGCCCTCCAAAGCTATTTTCACTGGCTGCCCTATGAGGAAAAACAGAGTACTGATTAATTACTATCTTTGCTAGCTTGGGTTTTAAGCAAGTTAGAGAAATGGTTCAGCCACTATTTTTAATATATATTAAAAATTCAACTTAATTGTGAAGTCATATATTGATAAATATTTAGGAAAAGTTATTTTCGGAAAGTTGCCTTTTCCCTGCCTGAAGCTCACAGAAGATTATTTGCATTAGCCTGCCAGCATCTGCCAGTGCTTGACTTTAATTAGGTGTGAAAACTACTCTCAGAGCAGAGACAATGGATTAGGCTTGGTTTCAGGATGAGTTAGGGGTGAGGTATATTACACCTGTCAGCCTGAGAAGAGATGCTGGGAGGATTCAGGACTTTAATTTACTCCAAAGGGAGAATGGTGAGATCTGTCATCTATAGCTGATTGGGCACCAACCCAGTAGAATGGGTAGCTGGTCCCAGGACCAGTTTGATGTAGCTGAGAAGGGTACTGCTAATTTTCCTAAGCACAACGGTGGCTGGCCCACAGGCTCACTTTAGGGGCCAATTTGGATTTTCATTAGACTAGTGCATTGTGGGATAGTTTGCAATATAGCGCACATAATGTGTGGGAAAAAGTGGGAAAAAAGTGGGAAGTGTGGCCCCTGGGATATTTTTCCTCATTGGTCCAGGTATCACCCCATTCAATGGCTCGTAAAACCTACACATCTGGCACCTTACCCACAGCTCAACATAATACTTCCTGGACCTACAGAAGAATGGAAGAAGTACCACACCTGTTGTTTGAGGCTTGTGAGAAGACCTGAAGAGCTGGACCTGCTCCCATTTGATCCAAGGATAAATAAGTGGACACTTAGGGTCAGCTGGCTGACATCCTGTGGAGCTACAGGGACATACATAAAACTGTAAGATGCATTTTCCAGGAGTGAAAATGTGACCAGTTGTATATGTAAGAGAATTGGACCCTCTTAAATACTGTCCATGAAGTCTAGGGAACCTTAGTGGTTTCCAGGAGGACTTACCCTGAAATATCTGAAGGATTTGGACTACCAGCTCTACAGAGGACTGGGACTAACCATCCAAGTCAATACACAAGAGGTACTACCTTGCTGTACAACAAGATAATCAATTTGGTCATTCTTAGAGCTCTTTGCTGCCTGAAAATCCAGTTCAGCAGGGTGAAGACTGATTTGCATGTCTGGGTACAAACTGGGTTGGAGTGGTGAGCAAAAATCGATGGATGTAGGCCCAAATCTCTGACTTTGCATTTGTCACCCCAAGGTGAATGGATTGCCCAGATGTGGTCCCCATGCCCACCATGCCTGTGGATTAAGGCTATTATGACTGATGAGGTGTGGTACCCTGAAACCGGTCCTAGGATGCTTGTTTCCAGTCCAAGGAGAACCTTGCTTGGAAGTTCGGGTTGAACTCTTCCTATTGGGAGGAGGGTCAAGACTAAATTGCATATGGCTGTGTCCAAACTGGGTTGGAGTGGTGAGCAAGCAATTCATCCATCATTTGTTCTTTTTGCATTTATCACCTCAAGTGGGGCAGGGCTGCCCAGACGTGGGTCCCATGCTTACCATGCCACTGCCTTCAGGCTATCCTGGCTGATGAGGGGTGATACACCAAAATTGGCCCTAGGGTGCTTATTTTTGGTCCAGGGATGACCTGGATTGGCAATTTTAGTTGGACTGTTCTGATGGGGAGAAAGGTCAAGACTGATTTGTATATGGCTGGGGTCAAACTGGCTTGGCGTGGTGTGCATAAAAAATGGATTTAGGCCCACATCTCTGACAGAGGGTGAGTGTTTGACATTGTTCAGCATCTCGTCAATTATTTGTTCTTTCTGCATTTGAAAATCCAGTTGGGCAGACCTTTGTGGCAAGCCTATCGGACGGACTTTGGTGCGACCTTCATGGATACAGGATGCTGCCTTGCCCTGCTGAAAGACCCCGAATTATAAAAAAGAGAACTAAACCCGAAGATAGAAAGTCTGACCGGACAAAGGCACCAACAGTATCCAGCCGACACGATCAGTCTTCCCTGGGTGTGAAATATATTTTTTCCTGATCTGAGCTTCTCCTGCCAAAACCAATGGCTTCAACAGGAACATCACTCAATGCCTATCTGACTACAGATGGACTGCGCTGGACACAGTCTGCTGCATTGCCCTGGGGGGATTTTGACTTCTATTTCAGAGACTAAGTCAGGAGTTAACAACGTTGACTGAGCAAACCAGCTTTGCATATAAAGTAAAAATGTTTTTGTTCTTTGGAGTGAGATTTTTATTGTATTATTTTTGAATGTTTAACTGTTTTGGTACATGATAAAGGCTTTACACATTTTCTCTAAGATAAACCTGTCTGCTCTGTGCCACAGATAGCAAGGGGTGAGCTCAGGTTAAAATGATTAAAACCTTGTGTTGGACATAAAACACTGGTGACTTTATTACTTATGGTGGACTACCAATCACCTCAAATAATAATTCAAATTCTACAGTTCAAAGTGATCATGTTCTCTGAGATTTTTTTATATAGGTATTGTATGTCATGCCAACATGACACCTTTCACCCACTTTGGAGTAAAGCATAGATTTAGTTAAAATAATCATGCAAAAATACCACTCACTTTGGACCTTGTAGCAACAGTTTTAATAAAATGATCAATGATATACTTGAGTGTCTGTACACAACCAGTGTTCAGCTAGAAGATTGTTAACAGTTATGGTAATATACAGAACCGAAGGAAGAGAATTATTGGCAATAGTTATCCTAAGAGTTGGGTAAAAGAAGAAAATAGTTCATTTCAAACATCCATAGCAGGACCCGTCACTTGCTACTGTGTATTGGAAGTAGTAGGTGGGAAACATCATATGTATACACACAGCAAGAGTTTGGCCTCTGGGTTTAATTCTCACCTTACCTGGGGTTCTTATTTCGCAAGACTGCCTTAATAGCTGTTTTTTTTGCAGTGGGAGGTTGTTCCAGGTCTTGGTGGCGAGGTGGGAGAAGGATCTCCCCTCCGGTGGTTGTTCTTCAGATGCGAGGGACAGTGGCGAGTGTGAGGTCAGCGGAGTGGAGCTGGCGGTTGAGGATGTAGAAGGAAAGTCGTCTGTTGAGGTAGGCTGGGCCGGTATTGTGGAGTGCCTTGTGTGCGTGGATGAGGAGGTTGAAGGATATCTCTTGTTGACGCTGAGCCAGTGCAGGTTTCCCAGGTGGGGAATGATGTGGTTGTGGCCTGGTATGTTGAGGATCAGTCGTGCAGAGGCGTTTTGGATGCGTTTCAGTCGTTTGATGAGCTTGGTCGTGACTCCCGTGTAGAGGGCATTTCTGTAGTCGAGTCTGCTGCTGGCGAGGGCCTGGGTGACTGTTCTTCTTGTATCTGTCGGGATCCACCTGTAGAGATCTTGCGGAGCATGCGGAGGGTGTTGAAGCAGGAGGAGGAGACGGCGTTGACTTGCATGGTCATGGAGAGCGTTGAGGTGAGGATGATTCTCAGGTTGCGTGCCTGGTTGGTGGGTGTCTGGGCTGCCCCCAGTGCCATCAGCCACCAGGAGTTGTCCCAGGCTGAAGGGTTGGAGCCGAGGATGAGGACCTCCGTCTTTTCCGTGTTCGGCTTCAGTCGGCTGATCTTCATCCAGTCGGCGATGGCCTTCGTTCCTTCATGGAGGTTGGATTTGGCGGTGATGGGGTCCTTGGTAAGGGAGAGGATCAGTTGAGTGTCGTCGGCGTAGGAGATTATGCTGAGGTCGTGCTGTCAGGCGCCATGTAGATGTTGAACAGTGTTGGGCTGAGGGAAGATCCCTGGGGTAAGCCGCACATGATCTCGGAGGCTTCGAATCAGAATGGGGGAGGCGGATGCTCTGGGTTCTGCCAGAGAGGAAGGAGGTGATCCATTCCAGAGCCTTGTCTCGGATCCCTACGGCATGGAGGCGTGCGTGTAGTGTGCGGTGGCAGACGGTGTCGAAGGCGGCAGAGAGGTCCAGGAGGATGAGGGCCGCGGTCTCACCTTTGTCCAGCAGGGTCTTGATGTCGTCGGTGGCAGCGATGAGGGCAGTCTTGGTTCTGTGGTTGCTGCGGAACCCTGACTGGGAAGGGTCCAGGATTCTATTTTCTTCGATGTATCAGGTTAGCTGCCTGTTGACGATCTTCACGATGACCTTGGCAAGGAACAGAAGCGGAGAGATGGGCAAAAAGTTCTTGAGGTCTCTTGGGTCCGCCTTGGGTTTTTTGAGTAGGACATTGATCTCCGTGTGTTTCCAGCTCCCTGGGAAGGTTGCGGTCTCGAGGGAGAGATTGATAACGTTGCACAGATGGGGTGCGATGGAGGTGCTGGCTTTGTTGAAGATGTGGTACAGGAATGGGTCTGACGGGGAGCCAGAGTGGATTGTGCTCATAGTCTTGATGGTGTAATCGATGTTCACGTTGGCCTAGACTAGCAGAGGGTTGTGGCCAATGGTGTGTGGAGAGTCTGTTGTGTTGATGTCTGTTGGAGCTGTCAGGGTGTTGAAGCTGTCGTGGATGTCTGCTATCTTGCCGTGGAAAAAAGTGGTGAGGGAGTCGCACAGGGCTTGCGACGGTGGGATGGCGTTGGTGTTGGAGCTGGGGTTGGAGATTTCCTTCACGATGTTGAAGAGCTCCTTGCTATTGTGTGCATTGTTGTCGTTGAAGGAGGTCCTCTTGGCAGTTCTGATGAGGTGATGGTGGTTGGCGATGGTGTCCGTGTGGGCTGCTTGGCTGTCCGGAGTCTGTTCACTGTGTCATTTCTTCTTTAGTTTCCGGTAGGCTCGTTCGGAGGCTAGGAGTTCTGGGGTGAACCAGCTGGCCCTTTTGCTGGTGTCTCTGTAGGAGGGTTTCTTCAGCGGGGCGAGGGTTTTGGTGCAGTCATCGATCCAACGCCTGAGGCTGTGGGCAACGTCGTCGGTGTTGGAGGGTTCGGTAGGTGGGCTGAGAGCGATGTTTGCGTGTAGTTGGTCTTCAGTGATTTTGCTCCATCAGCGGCGGGGTATCTGTTGGGTGCGGTGGTGTGTGGTGGGTTTCTGGAAGCTGAAGTGGATGCAGCAGTGGTCGGTCCAGAGAAGTTCGGTGGTGTGGCTGAAGGAAACGTGGGAGCTTGAGGAGAAGATGGGGTCGAGCGTGTGGCCGGCGGAGTGGGTAGGCATTGTGATGAGTTGCCTCAGTCGGAAGTTGGCAAGGTTATCAACCAGGGTGGTGGAGTTGCTGTCGTTGTTGTTCTCAAAGTGCAAGTTCAGGTTTCAGAGGAGGATGTAGTTGGTGGAGGCCAGGGCGTGCGTGCTAATGAAGTCGGCGATGTAGTCGCTGAACTGGGGTCGGGGTCTGTAGACTAGGGTGTCTCTGAGGGTGGGGTTGGGATCTGTGTGGATCTGGAAATGCGTGTGTTTGGAGGTGCTGAGAGTGTCGTCGGTGCTGGTCAAGACCCTGATGCTGTTCTTGTGGATGATGGCAATTCCTCCTCCGACTCCAATGTATTAGCCTGTTCAACTTTTGACTGCTCATTGTGCTTGTATTGATTAAACAGAAATGTTTAGCAAGATAACAGATCAAAAAATCAAATCTGTTTCCACAATTAAACTTTGTTTAGTTCCAAAAAATAAATAGATTGGTGAGAGTCTTATGCCCCAACATGATATGAAGAATAAGGATTCGGACAACTTTACCCTCACAAAAGGTCACAAACTACATTTATGAACACCACACCGCAATTCTCATTTCAGTGCAGAAGTTGTGAAGTAAGTCTTAAACACAACACAGACTTCTGCCTACCTATAGATTAATGGGGATTCTTGAATCATTTGAAAATAGATTCCCACCATGAACAGTATGTTTTTAAATTATTCATGAAAATAAATGATTTGTAATTGTGAATTTCTATTTTCATGTTGTTCGTTTTGTGTTAATTTTATTTGTTATACCTTTATTTGTTAGAATTTATTTTTAGCATTAGTAATTTTAATTACTTGCACATTATTACATTTTTTTAAATATATTAATGTATTCTTACAGTAATTATTTTAATTATATAATTACTTTAAACTTTAATATAAAAAATAAATCAAATATGATGCTATATGTACAGATTCTGCTAAATACTTGCCTTTTTTTATTTTTGCAGAAAAACTACATACAAAATGCCACCAGGTCGAAACCAGTGCACCATCATGCAATTTCTCCTACAACTCTAATAGGGCAACCACCGCTTTTGCCCCTTCCCCACCCAATGTTTGTTCCTACTGGGTCATATAACCATGCTACTGACCAGAAGGGGAAGTCCCCAATTATCTCAGTGGACAGGGTCAGGGACCACAGTACTAATGCCATATGTCGTCTGGATGAATATTCAGCTACCCCCACTGTCCTATATCAATCCACAGTGGTGTCTCTGTGATGACATCTCAAATGACATCACTGATGACATCACTGATGACATCTCAAATGACATCACTGATGACATCACTGATGACATCTCAAATGACATCATTGATGACATCATCCAGTGAATGTGTGTTTCTGAAAAGTAAAAATATGTTTTATATATTGAAGAATGAGTGGATGTATGAGTGACAGGATGAAGGATTTAGTAGGTGCGTCACTGACTGTATGAGTGAGTGATTACATGTGTCTTACTGAATGCATTGGTTAGTGACTAATCTGTTTGAATGTGTGCATCAGTATGTCTGTTGTTGTGTAAGCTGCTGCATGTGTTGATCAGTAGCTTGATGAGTGGCTATATGGGTTATTGATTGGTTGCCCAAGTATTTGTATGTGAGGCTGAGTGTGTGTGTGGGTGGCTGGGAGGTGTGTGACTCTGTGCATAGATGTGTGAGCAGTTGATTCACTTGGTATATGGGTTCAAGAGTGCATGTGGAAAGAGCTGTATGGACGGTTGACTGTGTGCATAGGTGTGTTGGAGAGTGAATGGATATCTCAGTGCTACATGTCCAAGTAAGTACATATATAAAACACAGTGCATGTGAGAGTTAGCATATATAAATGACTATACATGAGAGCCTGTGATTGCGTAAGTGACTGTATGGATCAATGTGTACTTCTATCAGTGATTGTAAAAGAGAGTAAGTATGTGTTAGTCTATGTTTAAATAAGTAAGGTTTTCTTTATATGACTGACTATGTGTGTGAGTAACTCGATGGATGAGTGGCAGCGTGTGAGTCTCTGTATAGGTGTATGAGTGCATATGATAGTGTTGTATTGATGAGTAACTGAATATTTGAGTGATTGTATGGGTGAATGAGTGGATGTGTGTGTGTAGACCTAGAAATCAGTGAGTGCGTATGTGGTAACTGGTATTGCTGTGTCAATGGTTTCAAGAATGGTAGTCTGTATTTAACACTAGGTGTATCAAAGGTTAGATTAGAGTGTGAGGAGGTGCATCGTATTATCACATGAATGATGTCATCAGTGATGTCATCAGTGATGTCATTTGAGATGCCATCAGTGATGTCATCAGTGATGTCATTTGAGATGTCATCAGTGATGTCATCAGTGATGTCACTGACCATGTCATGAAAGATGTAATATATGACATCATCAGCAGTGGATTGCGGGCGCGCGAGTTATAGTGAGTCCAACTAACTATAACGTGGGAATTTCAATGGTTTTGCATGAGTAAAATGTTCAGCTAACTATAACTGGTGTGAAACCTATGGTTTTTTCAGTGAATATTTCATATATATATTTCATACACTTTTGCCCCCGCAGGTGTTTGGTTTCCAGACATTATAATCAGTGTTTTATGGCTTGTCATGTCATGACAGAATTAAAAAGTCACCCACACACTAAATTCTACTACCATTTATAATCTCAACTTTTTCAAAAGCAATCTCTTTTGTTTTATGATCATAAGTTAATGCAGTTGGTTTTTAAACAGTCACATTTTCTCGTTCCTACACCATGGCTGTTGGATGTTGCACCTTTGAACATTAGTGCTTTAAATGGGACAGATAAGTGCAGGTTTTCATTAAAAAGAGCTACAGGTGTAGTCAGTGGCGGCTCCTCTGCTAAGGTGGAGGAGAGTCGCCCCAATGCTTTCAGCAGTAGAAATAAAGGAAAGATAAAATGATAATAATTTGTTGTTATTATCATTATATTTGTTCCTGCTGCTATAGCTTTGAGGAGCTGGCGGGGCTGTTCTGCTCTCAGAGCAGGCAGAGTCGCGGTGGGCACTCTGTAAGTGTGCATGACTGTTTGGCAGGTGCACTTTGCATGTTCTCCACCCAGTCAGCATTACAGACTTAGTGGAGAACATGCCCAGGCTCCTATTCCCTAGCTTAGCGCCGAACCACGGTGCTCAGTCCGATCACAAACCTGCATTGCAGCATTGTGTTTGGTTTTGGGAAATCTGGGTGCTTCATGTTCCTGCCCAACATGGAGGTATGATGACGAGGGATGACGAAGAGATACACAGTGAGGAGGTAAGATTTTTTTTTTATTCCATTCCCCACACCCCCTGGCCCCTCCCTCCGCCTCACCACCACAAACTGTGCCAGCTGCCACTGGGTGTAGTGAGTAGGCTGGGCTAGGGGTGGGGCTAAGGGCAAGATATGGTGATACCTAATGACTTCTATAATAGTTGCAGCACATACCAAAACATATGAGAAATGTGTTTATATAAACAAAAGTGGCTAACTCAAAACACAAAATGAGCCAAACACAAAAGCCAAATGCAATATTATGTTACCATTTCCTTTTTTGCAAATAGTTGCACCTTCTTAATGCCATACTGTTAATTGTTGTTGTTTGACACAATACTATAATTTTTTTGCACGGACTAGTCAGAAAATAAAAGTACTCCTACTTCGAACCAAAGCTCTTATGGCACCAAGCAAATGAAGCAACTCATTATGACCCTCCCCAGAAGAGATCTCTTGTCTCTTCCATCGAACTATCCATTTATCCTTTCATCCTACCATTTAACCTTTACATTCTGCTGTCTATTCAGTCTTTCATCCATCATTCATGTTTTCACCATTCTATCAATCTACGTTTCCCAAACCTGCCCGTCCATCTCCAAACCTGTCCATTCATCCATCATTTCCCTCATACATCTCTGTATCCACTCTTTCACTCATCCATCCATCCTTTTGCTTATCCATCAACCCTTTGACTCCTTCATTCATCCCTCTTTCACTCCATCCGTCCTCCCTTTCACTCATCCATCCATCCAGCCTTTCATCCATCCTCCCTCCCTTTCATTCATCCATCCATCCTTTCACTTATCCACCCATCCGCACTTTTATCCATTCATCCATCCTCCTTCTCTTTCACACATCCATCCATTCTGTCACTCATCCACCCTTGCATCTATCCATCCATCTATACATCCACCCTTTCACTCACCCATCCATCCAGCCTTTCACTCGCACACCCAACCATTCCACTCACTCACCCACCAACACTTCCTTTTATGAGAATTCATGAACCTCTGCCGCCGAGCCAACATGCACACACAGAGCTCCATGCATTTTCTTTAAAATACCTCCCGAAAGTGTCTCTATTCTCTCCCTCTTTCTCTCGCTTTTTCCTCACAAAAAACAGGCATAGACATGCAGGCAAACACACAGATATGAGCAGACACACAAAAGACTCAGGCATTATTTAAGCTATTTTAAACTCTTTGCCTCACATGGCTTTCTTAATTGGCGTGGTCAGCGGACTGCCTTGATTCCTGTGTTTGCACAAATGCACATGATGGTGTGAATGTGATTGACAGCACAGGGCTTGAAAGGACCCTGCTGTGTCAAACACAGCGTGATGGTGAGCACCCGGGCATTATGCAAATAAGCCCTGCTGAATAGCTCAGCTGAGGCTCAGATCAGGGCTTCAGAAGCCGTGCCTTAGCTGTCAGAGACAGGTTCCATTTGTGCTCACCAGCACTCACAGCCAATGAGCCTACCCTTTCAGGAGTACTTGTACTCTCCTCGGCAGTAGAGATGTGTCAGTATCAGCAGCGGCCCGTGCAGGTAAGAGCAGTGGGGCCAGGTTGGGGGGTGGGGGGGAGGAAGGGGATTTTGAAGGACAATGACGAGGGAAAATGTATTATTTATTTAAGTTTACCTTGCCATCTCCCTGTCCGTCAAAATCTTCCCCCACCCGGCCCCACCGCACTTACCTGCATGGGCCGTGGCTGGTAGGTACTCAGAGTAATAAACCGAAGAAGTGCCGGAACTCAGTACCGGTGAGTACCAGCCCATTTAAAGCACTGTTGAAAATGTTTTCCAAACTTTGTCAGATGTGATTTGAGCTATCTAGTTATTGTCTGTGTGCATCAACTGTTCATTACATACAGGGCGGTCTTTATGACGGGCTCCCTTTAGGAGTTAATTATTACAGTTCATTTGAACAAAAGGGTTTATTATTGTTTATTTAGTGATGTGCAGTGCACTGTTTTTCACTGAGACACTGAGTGGATTCTACACTCTGCCATTTTGAGCAGGTAAAGGAATATTTATGAAGGACGAAAAATTTCGGTATCTTTCACTCTATATGCTTTGGGGCCAGCACCAGTGCCCTTCCCCTTCAAGAGGGCCTCCAAATAAGCATACTGAAGGGATGGGTGAATTGATGTGTGCATGGTCTCCAGACCAGATCCATTAGTATGTGGCAAATGTCTCAGGAGTATAGTACTGTGATTTGAAGACCTAAAATGATGTAATGAAGTTTAGGACCACTGATCTTTGTGGTAGATTGCATTAATAGGAATTTGGTGTTATTATTAGTGAAGGGGTGAGCTCATGCAAATATTTTGTGGGATTAATAGAGGAGTTAGAGCGGGTTAGTTTGCTGGGTTACAGCTTTCAGAAAAGGCATACCGAGGATGGGAAAGAAGAAGTGGATCTTTTTGAAAGTAAAAAAGAGAAGTGACAAACAGAGACTTTAAGTAAAGATTATTTTATTAATAAAGAGGGCACTTTTTGAGATAGCATGCAATTTTAGGATGCAAAGCTCCAAAAGGAAGCAACATTATTTGTCTGTGAGGACAATGCTATGTGTGGTAATTTTGATAGGCGCTAGAATAGGATAAACCATCCGTGTTATGCTAGGCTACCGCTTGTCAACTTCTTCACCAAGTACAGCTGATCTGCTCTGGCAATGGAAGCTTAATATGATGGCTGGGCCCAAGACCTTCAAATGCGATAATCCAAATGCTGGAGCAGATGTCTTCTCAAGTTTGGCTCATTGTATTATTTGTAGAGCAAATTGGTTTCAATTTTGGTCACCTCTGTTTTGACATGGGACATGATGGAGGAGAAGAAATGATTCTTCAAACAGTAGAAATGCATTGCCTTCATTTAGGTTCCTGGAGGGTTGAGATCCAGCCACTGAAATTCAATGGTGACTTTGCTAACATAAGGCTGTTGATCCTTCCTGGCAATCCCCTTTGGTAGATGGTTTGGGTGGAACGGCAGGCAGATTCTGTTGTGCAAGGTAAATGGGGCCACTTAGAAAAGGTATTTTCTCTTCCTTGATCGCAATATCTGTTGGACGGATGTCAGTCAGTGCACTTCCTCAAACCTATTTGTGCCTTTGTTGTGAGTGTTCCAGGGTGGAGATAACGCTGCTGTGGTAGGTACCAATTCACAAAGGCTGTGCCTACGGGGCAACATGGAAAGGACATTTGAAAGTAAAACAACCCCAAATTGGTTCTGCAGCATTTACATTTAAGAGGCAGCTATCAGCATTGCTTTAAATCACTTTTAGGAGGGTTTAAGCCAGCACTAGTATAACAACAAACTTGGATAAAATATTCGTATTGACTGATGGTCGAACTTTCTGAATATTACTGTTAAAAACGGCAATAGTTATATATACTAGATGCCCAAGGACATCTATCAGTTTGTGAAGAAAAATAGTTGAGCAAGAAAACCTTCGAAACATGCTTTTCCCCTCTAAACTCTGATGGAATCAATGAGGTGGGGGAATGGATTATTCCCTTGAATGACTTAGTGGTTAAGGAAGTGTTAGACCTGACATCATTGGCGTAGGTCTCCCTTCCATTTTGACGGATTGTCTCCTCAGTTTTGCTATGTTTTTGCTGGATTTATGCTTTGGGCACTGTGCCATTGCTAATCAGTGCCACAGTGCAAGTGCTCACTATGTTAAATTAATGTACTAATTGGTTATTCCATGATTGGGTTATTTGATTTATCTGTCAGCCCCTAGTACAGTGCACCATTTGTGCCCAGGGCTTGTAAATCAAATGCTGCTGGTGGGCTTGCAGCACTGGTTGTGCCACCCACAGAAGCAGCTTGTAAAGTGTGTCTCAGGCCTGCCATGGCAAGGCATGTGTGCAGTCTAGCACTGCCATGTCGACTTGGCCAAGTGCACCCCCTTGCCAGTCTCTAAACCTTCCCTTTGCTTCATATTAGACACCCCTATGGTAGGCCCAAGGGCAGGGTCCATTGTAAGTATAAGATAGGACATGCTCTGATGTGTGTAGCATGTTATAATAGTGAATTACAGCCATTTTTGTTTTACACAATTGCAGGCTACCTGTTTTCATAGGCCAGAATGGGCAGTTAGATTATTACATGCTTATAATCCTAACTGACTCAGGGAACACGGTAGAAATTCGAATTTAGTATGCCTGAGCTCAGAATAATGAAATACATCTTTTAGTAAAGTTTATTTTAATATTTTTTGTTTGCAAATACCACTTTTAGAAAGTAGGTATTTGCTTGCCTAACCATTTGAGACTGCCTCTGCTGGGTTGTGTATTCCTTGTCTGGGTTTGTGAGTGACAGGGCTGGGGGATTCCAGGAGACAGACTAGGGCAGCCCAGTGGTGAATAGAGAGATCTAGATGGGAGGGAGGAGTTGCACCGGGGACCTGAATAGGGCTGGGCCTTCCCTCTACTCTGCTGGCTCCGCATCCTGTGGCTTGTCTGATGTCTCTGCCCTGCACTGTAAAAGGAGAGGAGGAATCATGTCAACAGAGTGCTCCAGAGCTGTATCTTCCCTCCCCTGTGCTGGCTCCACCTCCTGTGGGCGTCTGATGTCTTTGCCCTGCACAGTAAAAGGTAGAAGAGAGTCATGTAAACAAAGTGCTCAGTAACTGGTTTGGACCAGGTAGAGGCCTCTCTGTCTTCAGAGAACAAAGGATTTTGGGGTATAAATTTTGAGACCCTGATCCCAAGAAATTAGATCACTTCTTTAACAAGACACCTTTCTGCCAAGGAGAAGAACCAAGGAAGCTGCAGGAGTTTGGACTGCCCCTCTGCCAGTGTGATGTTTGCTGGGTTGGCCTGCAGTGGTTGCTTAATTGCCAAGGGAAAGGAGAAGTTACTTTGTAAGGACTTTCATCTACAGAATATTCTCCAAGGGCTTAAACTGTGCTTGCCTTCTGCTGAAGTCTCAGGGACAAAAGACTTCCCCTCCAGCTTACTCCTGAATTTCCTTGCTGGGAATTCTGACTCCAGACACTTGCGTGCCGCTGGGAGCTGGAAGCGCGATGCATCGAGAAGAAGCGTGTCGCCATCGCAGCTGAAATCGCCCCAATGCCAGAGAAGCGAGCCTTAGCCGCATCTCCCTGGAAGTGTGTGTTCATCGAAGCTGCCTGTTGTCGCATCACCGGAGAAGCGTAACACCATCGTGAGAGTCGCCATCGCATCACCGGAGAAGCGGGTCGCAGAGCCTGTCGCGGCTCCAAAGTTCAGAGTCGTCGCAAGGCTGCCAGGGCGTCATCGCCTCATGATCGCATCGCCGCATCATGGGCGCCATCTTCTCGCATCGCATCAAGGCGCCATTTTGCGCACCGCAACGGGCCCGCAGGCCGAAAATCTACACATCACCTCCGCACCGGTAAGGCTCACGACGAGTCCCCTACTCTGAGGCAGGATGCAACCGTTCCCCCGGATCACGGAACTGACGCATCTCCCCTTTTGCAAGCCTTTTGTTCACTTTACGTTACGCATCCAGGCATTTTGTTGAAAACGTTGTCGCATTTACCAACAACTTGAACTAAGCAACTTTAATCATCCTTTAAGCAATCTTAAGTGTAGTATTGTGGATTTTTGTCGTTTGTGGTCTTGAGTTTAAGTCTATATAAAGAATACTTATTTTTTATAAAACCTGTTTTGTGTCCATCTGTAGTGTCTTCATTGTATTACTGTGTATATTCGCACATGCTTAACACACTGCCTCTGAGATAAGCCTGTCTGCTCGTGCCAAGCTACCAAGGGGGTGAGCAGGGGTTATTAAGGAGTGTCATCCCCTTATCCTGACTTAGAAGTAAGGGTCCCTATTGGACAAAGGTGAATACCATTGCCAACTAGAGACCCCCAGATCTAACAGGATGTATGTGGATAACCCTGATGTTGCACTGTGTGAGAGACTGGGCATGTGCTACAGTGATATAGGGACACTCTGTACCTTTTCACCTTTTGAGTCATGCCCCACCAGGACTCCCAGGCTGGTTTAAGTTAGCACTAGTAAAACCCAACACTTGGATAAAACATCGTGGGACTTCACTGGATCCTCCATATTCGCAAGAACAGACCTCCCAGCAGTCACCACTACTGGAAGGAGACTAGCTACCTTTTTTTCCCACCTCCAGCGACATAAAACAGGGTGCATCTTCCAGCATTGTATGAGCCAAGGGCGGGCCCGGAGCAGGCTGGGTTGGACCACACCTCTTTCTCCACAGTTTCAGGTAAAGCACCCTGCCCCCATTGCTGCCACGCTCTTCCCATTTCTGTGCCCACGCTTTTCTTGCCAGCTAGCTGCCCTGTAGTGCTCGCCTAGCAGCCTTGTCCCGCTATGTGGGCCATTCACTGGCTGCCTGCCCATTCTCTGTGCCAGCCTAGTCTGTTTTTGACCCCTGACCCATCTCCTGCCACACAGCATCGCCAGTGTTCCCTGCTAAACTTCAGGCCAGCTGTCCCCCACGCTTTTGATTCCTGCTCCCCTCACGACCATGTCTGGCACCTCCCCCGCAGAGGCCACTGACACTCCTTTCCTCCCCTCCCACTAGCACCCTCTTTCCCTCTGCATGCTTGTGAATTCACCATCTGGATTTAGCCTGTTAGGAGCTGTTTGTGCTTTCACTCCAGACACACACACAAAGGGAGCTGAGGTGTACCCTGCATATGCTGATGAGCCATCCTGGGCTAGAGTGGTGGGAGGAGTTGTCACTAGCACCTGAATAGGCTGTGGTTGCTCTACACAATACTATCTCCACCCCTTGGAGTGTGGCTGGTCCAGGGAGGACAGAAGTGTCTATATTAAGTAAGAAAGACTTTCTGAACAAAGACTTCAAAGGGAAAAAGGGGTATAAGTTTTGTTATATCCCCGGGTTAGGCCCATGTAGCGAAGCAGCTTATTTCTTACATTGTCCTCGCAAATAGCATTTCCAAGCTGTGACCTTTTGCAGACATTTGAACTCACGACAATGTTGGATTAGTTTCTCTGAAACAAAAATTGTTTTACATCTAGCTTTGCAGAACATTATCATGCTCTCAAAATCATGTACTAGGTCTCATTCCGTACTACATATAAATGTCATTACTATCTTCATTCACAGGGCCACACGGCTATCTACATATACACAACATCACTAATCTATACGTACATCATGAGGCTGCTTTCTATTATAAAAGATGAGCATCCTGATAGAATAGCAGAGGAGGTACTTCTATTATAACCGAGGGTCCTTGCATGCTGACAAATCAACACACAGCGGTCTGACATCTTGTGAGCGGTGTCCAATTTATGACCAAAATGGGGTCCTTCACTCTATCCCATCAGGTAGTCCCTTGGGGGGATTTTTGGCTTTACACCTACACACACTCTAGGTACACCCAGAGTAGGGTCCGCATAGTAAGAGTGCGTTAGATTACTGCCTTGTTTATATGCCTGCATATATACAATTGTTTAGCACCATGGTAGAACTATATCTACTATTTACGGTTTTGGTGCTTGTAATCATGATTTTCCGCTTATGTCTCCTAATCATTGCAGCGCAGGTATTTTATGCAGGAATAACGTTGGTTTAATAAATATTATTGGAAACGTACCACTGTGTATTCTCTGTATACTTCTCTGAGAATAAGTAAGAATGAGTGACTGAGCCAAGGTACTGTACTGTTTCCACTATTCCTGAGGGATCAGAGTTGTCATGTTCAGTGGTTGCCAGAAACCATTGGCTCCCTGGTAGGTTAAGGGGGCTTAAGGAGGCACTGTGAGCAAGCTGGTCTATAGGCTAATATATCCTGCGGGGTGGCTGGAATCAGTGTTGACACCACGCCCTTAGTTTATGTTGTCCAAACAATGCGCAGGTCCTATGGATTGGAAGGAATTAGACAACAGTATTAGCCCTAAATCTCCAGAATTTTAGATTACTTCTGGACTCAGCAGACCCTGGCAAGAAAAAGAGCTGAAGAGCTGCCAGAAGGAGTACTTTCCCTTTGCTGAGTGTTGCTTTGTTTGGTTGTCCTGCAGTTGCTACTTCTGTCTGTGAACTATGGAAAGGACTGGACTTTTGCCTTGCTGTGGTATTCTGCTTAACAAGATTCTTTAAGGGCTTGATGTAGAGCTTGCCTCCTGTTAGGAAGTCTCAGGGACACAAAGACTTCACCTGCAGCTTCCCTGAACTTCACTGCTGGGGGTTCTGACCTGCATTGTGGTGCCAATCCCAGGTCTGAGCCCTTGAAGGTTATTCTTGCTGCAAAGAACTATCAAGTACTGAAGAAATCTACTAAATTAATGCTTCTTGCAGCTATATTTTCTGACGCAGCACGGCGTGGGGAGAAAATCCCAACATACAACCCCATGCGGCTGAAGAAACCAACACAGCACCTGTCAGTGGGCTGAAGAACTGCTGCATGCTAAGTTCAAACCACTGGTCTCCGAAGTCAGAGACTCCCGCACTGAGGCCCTGCTGTGCGACTACAAGAAACCAGGCATCGTGGGACTGCAGCTGAAGAAATCGGCATAGTGCATGTTTGCTGCTGCATTTACCTCCAGTGCGTCCTGGATTTCCAGGCATTGTGCCCCTGTGCCAAGTTTTGCCGAAGCAGCACCCGCAGAACATAAGCGTCTTGATATCGAGTCATCACTTCCCCCTACAGTCCAGATTTGATGTATGCGTGCAGCAGAATTGTTGCATTGCCTCACCAATAACACATGAACTGGCGCATCGCTGTGTTTTTCTACACTTCCCTCCTATGCAGCTGTTTTGCCTTGTGGATTTTGACGCATTTTAGGTACTTTGTGTAAAAATCACGGATCCGTAGCTTTCTATGGACAGAATAGCTTGAAACCTTTAAAAATTCATATTTTCAGTTGTGTATGTTGGGCTTTTGTCATTTTGGTCTCGATTGGTTCAGATAAAGATACTTTCTTTTTCTAAACTGCCGTGGGGTCTATTTTTAGAGTTTTCACTGTTACTGTGTGTGTTATGTACAAATACTTTACACATTGCCTCTGCGATAAGCCTGTCTGTTCGTGCCAAGCTACCAAGGGGGTAAGTAGAGCTTATCTACCTTATCCTGACTAGAAGAAAGGGTCCCTAATTGGACAGGGTGCCTATCACTACCAACTAGAGGCCCCCATTTCTAACAACCAGTGAGACCCTAGTGGACCAAAAATGCTTCAAAGATGCCCTCAACTTATACCACCAAGAAGGCCATCCTATCCACCTGCATCAATGACAGCTCCAACAACAGCAAGGAAATTTTCAACATAGTCAAGTAATTCACCAACCCCTGGGCAAACAAAAAAAACATCACACCCTTGCAAGCTCTCTGCGACACCCTCGCAGACTTTTTCCTCAACAAAATAAACACCATCTACCAAGACTTTGCACCCCAACCACCTGCCAAGGACAGCAATAACCTCCTCCTGCCGACCGATGCCCACCTATACCGATTCACCTCGTGGAACACCCTCACAGAGAAGGAAACGACATCCAACATGAGATCCATCCACTCCGAAGACCCAGCCGACCCCTGCTCCCACCACACTTTCAACCTTGGCAATCAACCCATCAGCAAAGAACTCACCAAGGCCCTCAACTCCTTGATCACCATGGCCCACTTCCACCAGAAATGGAAACATGCTAACATGAAGCCATTGATGAAGAAGCCATCCGCGGACCCAGGAGAACCTAAGAATTACTGATTCATCTCCCTGCTTCTCTTCCCAGTCAGGGTCATTGAGAAAGCTATCAACATCCAGCTCTCTAGACATCTGGAGAACCACAACCTTCTAAACCTCTACCAATTCAGCTTCAGGACAAACCACAGCACCAAGACTGCTCTAGTCGCAGCCACGGACGACAACAGAATGCTGCTAAACCACAGAGAAACAGCAGCCCTCATCCTCCTTGACCTCTCAGCTGCTTTCGGCACTATAGTCCACCACATACTGATCAACAGACTCCACCAGATCATAATCCAAGGAGCAGTCCTCAACTGGATCACATCCTACCTCACAGGAAGAACTCAGAAGATCATGCTCCCTCCCTACTACCCGCTCCCTTAACTTAAAACATCTCCTATAATGTACCTCAAGACTCACTACTCAGCCTAACTCTCTTCAACGTATACGTGACACACCTGGCCAACATCATGAAGGGTCCCTGACATAATCTCCTACACCGACGGCACCCAACTCATCCTTTTTCTGACAAACAACCCAAAGACCATCAAAGACAAGTTCTAAAGATGCATGAAAGATGTGGCCACATGGATGAAAAACAACTGTCTCAGACTCAACACTAACAAGACAAAAGTACTCATCTTCAGGAACGGCAAGGACACCCTCTGGAGCAACGAATGGTGCCCCCCCCCCCTCTTGGCTCAACCCCCAAACCCACCAAACACACCCGCAACCTCGGCATCATCCTTGACAGCCAGCTATCCTTGAAGAAGTAGGTCAGCACCATCTCATCTGCTTGCTTCTTTACCCTCCGAATGCTCAGGAAGGTCTTCAGAACATTTCCAATCAACAGTAAATAGAACAATAGGGGAGTGGAGAGAAACGTGGACTGGGTCTCCCCAGCCACAATTTTAATAAACAAAAGGAATCCACAGAAGTTTGATTGGTATGGTCCCTACAATGGTGGGGAGCACACTGTGTTCTTTAAATACCCCTCACACACCAAAAGGGCCCTTAGTGTCATGCTTCATCGTAGGGGTCTTCGCATCCCTCTACGGAATGCGGCATGCTACTAACCAGCGACTATGCGGGAGCACTGATGTACACACTATGTGTGGAGCCTGAGGGTATTGGATGGTAAGTGAGTGGTGGGGTCACGAGTGAATTAATGCGTGAATGGTAAAAAATACCTGGCATGTGAGGTCTAAAAGATTTTTAATGGGCCTCCGTGCTGGTATTGCTAAAAGGGGTGTGGTGGAGGTATTTTGTATTTAATGTACAATACCTCTTACGTGCGTCGACATGTTTCGAAGCCAAGGCTTCTTCTTCAGGAAGGGGTGCACAGATCCCCACCTTACTCACGTCAAGATGTGTATTGGTGTTAGATTACCAACACTATATGTCTAGTAGAGGCAAGTGATAGACTAAATGTGCCTATTTGTTTGATTCCTACTCTTAAGTACCTGCAATGAGGACTTGCTACCATTAGTTGAATGGCATCATGAACCTGAAAAACAGAGGGATCACGTGCTTACTAGCAATGAATCAGGAGGTTATCCCTTCCAAAACGGACCCGTCCGCTGCTTCCAATCAACACCAGGCAAACAGTCATGCAAGCTCTTGTCACCAACAGTCTGGACTCCGGCATATCCCTCTACACAGGAATTACCGGCCATCTCAGGAGGAAAGTGTAGACTATCCAGAACACAGCAGCTAGACTCATCCTCGACCTCCCCAAATGGACGCACATCACCCCTCACCTCAGGAAACTCCACTGGCAACCAGTCATGAAGAGATGCCAGTGCAAGCTGCTCACTCACACATACAAGGTACGTACTACACAATGAAAGACTGGCGTACTTAAAGAAACGAGTGAATTTCCCCAACCTACTATTAAACTCTATTTCAGGTCCCTCTCCCTAGCAGTCACCCGATGCAGTCGCCGTACAAACAGTGGAAGTCGATCCTTCCCCCAAATGGTGGTTAAGCCCTGGAATAACTTTCCCCTGCACCTTACAGCCTCACTCTTGCTCCTGCAGTTCAGGGAGGACTTTAAGACATGGATGTTCAACCAATAGGAGAACAGGCAACATGATCCCACAGAGCCTCGAGACCCTCACGGGTGAAGCAGGCATGTTCTACAAATCCTGATTGATTCATTCATTTATTGACAGTTGACTTTCTGTATATTATTCTAGATGTACAATGACATCTGTCAGTGCACTTAATCTTCTATACTTCCTTAACAGTGACGTGTTCTGGTACACAAGATGTGCATCCTCGCTGCAAATACCACCTGGCTTTTAAATTGGGTCCTTGCATATTTTAACAACAAAGAGGAAAAATATATGTGTGGATATCTTCAGCAAGTTTGTGTAGAAAGCTAGTTGAGCAAGAAAACCTCCAAAACATGCTTTCCCTCTGTAATCTCTGATGGAATCAATGAGGTGGGAGAAGTGATTATTCCCTGGAATGACTTGGTGCAGAAGGATGTGTGTCGATAGCCCGATGTTTCACTGTGCGACAGTGATGTAGGGGTATTATGTACCTTTTCACCTTTAGACTCGTCCCTCACCAGGGTGTGACACCCATGGGGAACTATACAGGAATGTTGTCACCTCTTGCAGCATGTCTCCACTCACAACATGCATACATGTGATAATAGCCAATGTACAATAAGTGTGCTATAGCTGGGTGCCCCACCTAAAGATTGTGTGCATTCCTCATGCTATTACAACCTTACGGGGGATTGGATACAGCAGTGCTTACCTTTTGAATATGCATTGTCAAGGTTCTGGTAGTATACATGTGGGTGAGGGAGAGTGCCATGGTGGCATATTACCACCTTGCCTGAGGGTCCTGTCCCACTGGCACCAGGTCTTGAGCCAGTTGTTGACCTGGGTGAGGGAGGTCCCGGTGAGGCTGGCCAGGCAGCACTTCTCGGTGGGAGACGGGTAGCGACTGGTGCTGTAGAACTCCTTGAGTGTGGAGCTGGACTTCTCCCTGAAGCGGTACGCCATCTCCTTGACTCCATATTTATAATTACAGGTGCTGTGTAGGTTGAGTGAGTTACCCAGAATCACACGACTGTTAGATGTCGAAACCGGCTTTAGAACTGGAAGGGCGAGATTTTGATCGATACCTTATCACTATTGACCTAAACCTCGATCTGGTCGACTGAACCTTTGTTGCCTGTCTTTGAGGAAGAAAGTGCATCCATTAGCAAGTTAGTTCACCCAATAAAGGACTCTGCTCCCAAAGATCACAAACAACTTCTAGCTTTCAAAAGTTTATTGTAAAGATATGATAAGCTGCAAATACAGGCATCTCAGAATGAGATTCACGAGATACACAGGTCCAATTACATACATGTGCTCTCTGAAAGCCCTCAGACGAGCAACGGAAATTACTAACACAAGTTCTAAGAATAATAAAGCTATCAGCATTGACGCATATCTCTCCTTCATTTAAGTTGGAGGAAAACACACAGGTTAGGCTGTCCCTACCCTGCTCTAGATGGTATCCCTACTTAACCAAATCCCAACCTAACAAAGGTGTCAGCAGTGAATGACCCCCAAGGGAAGTCACTCACTCTAAGTCTCTTGGTGAAAACCTATAGTTCTCCAGTCATGACCCCTCTCTGCCTACCCATCCGCTCTCTAAAGGGTCCTCAGGAATCTGCTCTAACTCCACCCAGGGGTGCTGTCCCTAATACAAAACAGTCAACAACATTTGAGACGCCCCTCATGAGACGCCTCTCACGTGGTGTAGCTTCTGGCTTTTTCCATGCTGCTTTGTATTGGGCCTCATACGTTGGAGTTGACCTTGCTTCTCAGACTCTTCTCCGGCCCGCTGATACCCCTTAAACATTCCAGAACCCTCCTCCATGTCTGGGCCGTCTACTGAACAGACCTCTATTCATATTATTTATAATCGGATCCTCCCTTTCCCTTGCAGACAGACATCTGCGGCCAAGAACCCAACTCTCATAGGCTTCCAAAAAGGTTTGCAACATTTCTCAGCCCAGACATGTACGTGTAAATCAATGTTAAAACAATTCAGGCCTACAATATTTCTCATAATGATTATAGCATTCAACTTCTTCATTAATTAAAGCATGTTAATACTCTTATTCTATTATTCAGTAAACACAGCTATAAATCATGGCCCATTAATGCAATGGCCAAAACATTATTGCAATCTATGTCGTGAAAAGAAACACCTTCTAGCTTTGGCCCTGAGGCCTACCACATTCTGCGTTTTACCACATGCCATCTTACATTTTAGCAGCTACACGACATGAATTCAGGAATAATCACATCTAATAAAATCATATAGTGTCACACATTTCTGTATTAGTTCCACTTCTACTTAAATCTCTACATTAGCTATACATTCAGAATATAATTACAGATACTACTAGCACTCATGGCATTTCTCCTCATGATTTGTGCTTACTACAGATAAGTGTGATGCACTCATACATTTAGATCAGTTTGCGCTCTCTCAGTTCCCCCCTTTGATGACCTCTCGGGGTCATCACTAACATTTAAACTGCAGTTATTGCTGGCATAATTTGTCTCTGCGCTTCCAGAGCCCTCAGACTCCTGTACTGATTATCTTGTATGGCAGCCAATCTCTGCAGCTGCTCTCTTTGGGCTCTTTCTGACCTTCTTGCTCTGTACCATTTGAATACCCTCACCAATCCCCACAATATAATCCCACAGATCAATATTATGATGATAGGTTTTAGTATATACCACACAAAGCTTTTGCCTAAGGTGGAAATCCACCCTCCAACTTCACTCATTCCGTGACCCACCTTTTCCCAGACATTTTCTCTACTCAAGTCTTCGATCTCCTTGTGAATATTAGTTATGTTCCTAATAACTTTCTCAAGGGGCTTTGAATTGTCTGGAATGTAAGTACAACATTCCTGGACCTTCAAAGCCTTACAGACTCCGCCCTCTTTTGCTAGTAGGACATCTAACGCAAGACGGTTCTGAAGAACCATAGCCCTTATCGATTGCATCTCTCCTTCTACCAGCATTAAGGACTGAGCAGTGCTGGCAGACAACCTGTCGACAACTGTTGCCAGTCGTCTAATTTTAACATCATTAAGGATTACTCCCAAAAGAGGGAACATAGCTCCAAAGACATCTCCAACCATTTCTGCATCTCCTACATCTCTCCTTCCCCTCGATGATGTCTTGCCCTCGATGATCACTAAGTCTTGTGCATGATATATTTTGGGGAAGACAATTGCTAGGTAACATGATCCATACCAGTTGTCAGGTAGTCTCACGTAAGCATTTCTTCCACATACAAAATACACATTTGGAATCACTTGCATTCCCTTCAGGAAATCCTTAGTATAGTACTCTATATTGAAAGCATGTTCACAGTCGACTTCTCCCACGTATACATTTTCATAATACGTTTTGGCTCGGTGAAGACATAGCTTTCCTCTCTGCGTCTTATCTAAAGCTATTGGACCACTACTACCCTTTCTCTTGTGTGCCTTCTCTTCCTCGGTCCAATCTGTTTTCCATTGTCCTGATTTTTTCAAAATCTTTTGTCTCCTGTAACGATCATCCACCTGCCCTATGAACTTCTTCTCGACTTCTGACACCTTGCATGTCAGGTTATTTCTACGGGCATGTGAAGTATCTAAGGTAATCCAAGGAATGAAGAATTTGGCCAATCTGTCTTCACTCTTCCAGTAGTCCCATTTGTTCATCTGCTTATAATTTGGGACTTCTGGCAACACTGAATCATAGTTGGAGAAATAGTATTCAAAACTATCTCTCTCATAAAATATACTAAGCAATAAGCTACATGTAATGCCATATGTCAGCGGGAGGTGATGATATCTAATGCCTTCATCTACAGACGCCGGCAACTGCATGCAGACGTAACAGTCCTTAACCTCCATGGCATCCACGTATTCATATAAGAGTTTAGCATAAGCGTTTGACCTAAAGTCTCCTTGGGACTCATCTACGTGTAACCTGCGGGCTTCTGCAGCTAATAACGCTTTCTTTTGAGTGTTTTCCCTTTTCTCACCAGCAACAGTGGGTGTAAGCGTTTCTACAGATTTCACATCAGTTACCTTCGCCTCTTCCTCATGTCCCTTTACATAAGAAATTGTTACCACTAAAGCTATTAATATTATCACTCCTACTATTAGTGTACCTATTATACATTTAGCTCTGCGGTTCTGGGTGCCGGCTTCCATTTCGTCAGACAATGTGGCTCTCTCTTATCTTAGCAAAAAGTTCTTTTCCTCTCGTTCCTTTACAGTCTCTTTTTAATCCTTTTGTCTTTAGAATCCACACAACTGGAAGCTGACAACCTTTTTCGCAAAAGTCCTTTAACAGTTCAATAAAGACAACCCTAGCCCTTCTCCATCAACTCAAGGGAAGTTCCCTAATATTCTCTGCTTCCTGGGCGCTAGGTAATCTTCTTTGTTTCTGCTCGCTTTATTTACAAAGTCCTTTAACAATCTACTACCAAGTTTGTACCTGCAGCTTCGATAGCAAAGTTCAGTATTTCCAAACGAAGATTGTGCTCTTCATGTGCTGTTATCGTTGTACCAAAGTCGGGGAATTGCAATTCTGAAAGAAACATGTGTTTTAACTTGCTGAGGCGGGGAGGTCTGGGGAGCATGAATGTTAGTGACCCTTCTTGTTCGACTCCGGGTACCAACAGTCGTATTTCCACGGTGACGATGGGCTCAGAACTGGACACCACCACCGCTCGAATCCTCCCTGTCTCCTGCTTCAAAGACATTTGTCGCCAGATATGTCCACTCAGGTGTGGAGTATCTTCTGTTAGGCACACGCACTCTTCTTGACCTTCTTCGGTCCGGTGCTTCAGCGCCCTGAGCACCTTCTTCCGGGTCTGAGTCTTCTGATATCGGAGGAAGGGTTACCTCTGGAGTTGACCTCAGGCTAGAACTCCTTCTTTGCGGCCAATTAGCTTCTCCACGTGCCCTTCTACTCCTTCTCTTTCTTGTCTGTTCTCGCTCTCTGTCAGACCTGTCAGTGTCTGACTCGTACTCCCAGCTACTTTCTCCTTCTGTAGCGTCGTCTGTTTCGCTGTTGTACTGACCGTCCTCAGCTTGGTCAGACTCGTTCCCTGCTTCCGCTGGCACCTCTTCAGCTTGGCTAGCCCCCTCTATGGCTTCTCGGTCCTCTGCTGGACGTCTATCCGAGAGAGGAGCTGTTTCTTCCCGAGGTGCTGGAACCCTTCGCGTATGTGACGCGTGGATCCAATTGGGCAGGCCTCCCACCTTCACAGCCGTATTCGCAATCAAGATGATCTGGAAGGGCCCACGCCAACGAACATCCAAGCAGCTTCTTCTCACATGTTTTTTCACCAGGACCCAGTCCCCAGGATACAGGTCATGGCACGGGCCCTGGCACGATGGAACCTCGGCAGCCTGCACCTGAAGGGACACAGAACGAATGGCGTCAGACAGCCCCTTACAATAGTCCAGGATCATATCATCTGTGATATTTAACAGTGCAGTAGTTGGGACAGATGGCAGCCTCATTGCTCTCCCCATTAACACCTCATGGGGTGACAACCCCGTTCTTCTGTCTGGGGTACTACGAAGGCTCATGAGAACCAATGGCAGGGCGTCAGGCCAACTCAGGGTCGTTGAGGAGCACACCTTGGCAATTCGGGCTTTGATCGTGCCATTGATCTGCTCCACAATTCCTGAGGCTTCTGGTCGGTAACTACAATGCAACTTTTGATCGATATTTAGAGCTGCACAAATCATCTTCACAAGCTCGCTGTTGAAATGTGTTCCCCTATCTGATTCCAAAGAGGCCGGCACCCCGAAGCGCGGAATGAGTTCCCTAAGCAGTAACTTAGCCACTGTGAGGGTGTCGCACCTACGTGTAGGGTATGCCTCAACCCATCTGGAGAACACACAAACAACCACCAGGACATAGCGGAGGCGGTTGCATCTCGGCATTTCAATGAAATCTATCTGCATTCGATTGAATGGACCTCCAGACCTTCCTATGTGACTCAGTGCAACTGGTGTTCTTTTCCCTACGTTCAGCTGCTGACAGGTCACACAACGCTGGCACACTGCTTCTGCTGCTATTCTAAACTTAGGATTGTACCAAGTCTGTCTAAACACTCTCAGCATAGCGTCTCTCCCTAGGTGTACGGGACCATGTATGAGTCTGGCCATTGGACTCACCATCTCATTGGGCAACACTGCTCTGCCATCTGCTGAGACCCAAAAATGGGACTCACCCATTACACATCCTGCCTTTTCCCATGTTTCTTTTTCAAAATCAGGAGCATTTTCTTGCATGTTTGACAGTTCATCCCAAGTATCAACAGTTTCCAATATCATGGCTAATTCAGTTCTTACATTTATTCCACCCACTTCCACCTCTGTGAAAGAGTACCCTTGTTCTGCGCAATACCGCGCAACTTCATCAGCATATCTATTGCCTTTCGAAACGAAGTCCTCATTTCTGGTATGTGCGGTGCACTTTACAACTGCGATACCTGCTGGGCATTGCAACGCCTCTAACAACAGGCGCACAAACTCTCCATTGCGAATGGGAGAGCCTGAAGAGGTCATGAACCCTCTTTGAGACCATAACTGCCCGTAATCATGAACCACCCCATAACCATATTGGCTGTCGGTGTATATGGTGACTCGAATTTGATTGCTTGCCAAGCAAGCACGTGTCAAGGCAATAATCTCGGCTACCTGAGCGGAGTGTACTCCTTCCAGGCACCCAGCTTCCACAACTCCAGTAATTGTACAAACAGCATAAGCTGCTCTCAACTGCCCAACTTCGTCTCTTACACATGAGCCATCGACAAAGAAAATTTCATCTGGGTCAGTCAGTGGCTCATCTACGATGTCGGGTCTGGGTTTGGTGCATAGTTCAGTCACATCGAGGCAGTCATGGTCTGTACATTCATCATCATCCTCGATATCATTTGGGAGTGGCATCAAGGTGGCAGGGTTCAAAACAGAGCATCTCTTGAGGGTCACATTCTCTGCAGCAAGAATAACTTGCTCATAGCGCGTGAGCCTGCTGTTGGTCAGATGCTGTGTTTTGGTCCTGGTCATCAACAGTTCAACAGAATGGGGCACGCACACCTCTAACGGGTGCCCCATGACGATATTTTCACATCTCTCAATGCTGACACCCGTTGCAGCAACGGATTTGAGACATCCGGGCAACGCTGCGGCTACTGGGTCTAAAGTAGCCGAGAAATAAGCAACTGGTCTACGGGTATTCCCATGGATTTGGACTAACACAGACAACGCGCAACCTTCTCTCTCACAACAGTAAAGAAAAAATTGTTTATTGTAATCAGGCATTCCCAATGCCGGAGCACGACACAGGTCCTCTCGCAGCTGTAGGAATGCCATCAAACAGTCTTTGTCCCATGGTACCGGATCGCTCACCTCCTTGTGCGTCAGTTTTTGCAAGGGCTTTGCTTTCAGTGAAAAGTTCGCGATCCACTGTCGGCAATAACCCACCATCCCTAGGAACATCCTGACCTCTCTCTGTGTCTTAGGCGCATTCATTTTCATGATCGCCTCTATCCTGTCTGGTGACACCTTTCGTTTGCCTTTCTCTATTCGGTGTCCTAAGTACTGCACTTCTGTCAGGCAGTACTGCAACTTTCCCGGGGACACCTTGTGCCCATTGGCAGCTAGGTGATTTAACAAAGCAATAGAGTCCTCCCTGCAAGCTTCTTCTGTTTCTGACGCCACAAGGAGGTCGTCTATGTACTGGACCAGAACTGACTTCTGGGGCAGCACTAGACTTTCAAGATTTTTCTTCAAAAGCTGGTTAAAGATCGATGGGCTCTCTGTATACCCCTGAGGGATACGACACCATGTTAGGACGCGATTTTCCAGCTTAAATGCGAAAAGAAAATGGCTTTCTTCGTCCAAAGGGATCGAAAAGAAAGCCTGACAAAGATCAATCACAGTGAACCACTCAGCTTGGAATGGAATCTGAAACAGTATCACTGATGGATTCGGTACCACTGGACAACACGAAACGACTATGTTATTAATCTTTCGAAGGTCCTGTACTATCCGAAATTTCCCATTTGGTTTCTGCAGACCCATAATCGGGGAGTTGCATGGACTACCCACGATTTCTTTCAGTATTCCCTGTTTAATCATGGACTCGATCACGGGCTTTATGCCTGCAATCGTTTCTGGAGTCAATTTATATTGGGGTGTTCTTGGGAACTCAGCATGCGGTTTCACTACAATTTTCACTGGGTCCACCCCTTTGACCAATCCTATCTCTTCCCCAGTGAAATCCCATACTTCTGGTGCCACTGTCTCTCTCAAGTCCCAGGGGAGCTCATCTACTGTTAAAGTAGGGTACAGCTCCACGCATATTCTTGAGTTTGCAACTTTGAAGTCTGCATCATCATCATTGGTCAATACCTCCACTCCCTGAGGTGTACAGTATATAGTACAATTCAATTTACACAACAGGTCTCTTCCTAGCAGACACACAGGACTTGAATCGCAAACCACAAACTGGTGCTCATCACTGTACTTCCCTATTTTCACCTGTACTGGTTCTGTCAATTGGCTGGTTATTCTCCTGTTTGCGACCCCTACCACCTGTATGGTCTCTCCAGACATGGGCAGGTCTGGAACTGCAGCTGATCTGATCGTGGATCTAGTGGCTCCTGTGTCCACCAGAAATGTCGTGGGGCACCCTGCTACTTCTGCTTCAACATAGGGTCCCCTCTGGTCCACCTCCAAGGCTGCCCCGAGGGTGCAGTCTTCTCTTTCCACTCTCTGTCCGGTTAATGGGTCCACATAATAGCACTCTTCTCCTTCTACAAACAGGGGCATCTGTCTATAGGTCTTACCCATGGTCCCTACTCGAGGAGGTTGCGGGAACTGGGCTCGGGGAGGAGCCCCCCCCCCTTTGAGCACCTTTCCCTGGTATGGCGTCACCCCTCTTGTAGGCGCGCTCTGGACCTCTTCCTCCTCTATCTCTTGCTCTCCTATCTCTACATTGTAGGGACACTCGCGTTTCCAATGCCCCACCTCGTTACACTGGTGGCACCTAGTCGTTTTCTTCAAGGCAGCTATGTCTAATCTGGGTCTAAAGGTGGAACTCTCCTCATTGCCCTTGTTCTGACTGTACTGCTTCTTTCCTCCTGTACCTGTTCCTTGCTGCTGTTGCTGCTGTCCCCCCTTCCCTGCTGCCTGCATCTGTACCACCATCAACTTTTCTTTTAGTTTCTTAGCCTTGGAGTCTATCTCATCACAGCAGTACCTGGCATATCTCAGTATTTCGTCTAGGGGTTTACTTTGCCAACAAATCGAGTGTTGCTGAATCATTAAACTAATATCCGGTCTCAGTCCCAGGACGAACTTGGACACGAATTGCCCTATGTCTTTTGGATCCATTACATCCAGGCCGCTATACTGTTTAAACGCCTTCAGCAATCTCTCGTAATATTCGTGGACGGTCTCTTTGGGTTCCTGTCTGGTTCGGTCTATTCTGACCCAATCTATGTCTTGCATTGGCACTTTCTCTTTCAGCCAATTCATCACTCTCTCGAATTTTGCCATCACAATCTCGGACGGCCCATTAGTCTTAGCATCTCTCTCTGGCTCCGTTGTGGGCCACTCAGCGCTAACCTTGCATGCTGTCCACAGATCTCCTGGTACTACAATGTCGAACAGCGTGTTCAGATCTATCCATAGGACCTTTGAGATTTTTACAAATCTCTCGACTTGCTTGTACCACTCCACTGGGTTTTCCCGCAATTTGGGGAAGGAGGTGGTAAAAGCAGCTAAATCTCCCCTACTCCAAGGGACATGCACATAGTTCCCATTGGCGACTTCACGCAAAGGGTATGCTTCTATTCCCTGCAGCCTTCCTGGTGTCGTCCCAAGCGTGCTTCTCCTGCCGGTCCCTTTCTTGGACCACCTTTCTTCCCACTTATCTAGTGCCCTCCATGTCCTTATTCCAGTGATCAGTTCCCTTATATGCGTTTTCAGCCCAATCGTTCTCCTCTCATCTAGGTCTCGATCTGTGTAATGTAGCCTGTGGTTACCCTGTAATGCTTTGGTTCTTGACAGATCCACCATATATTTGCCTGCTAGTTCGACTAACTTCTCATGGATTGCTCTCGCCTTTCGAGTGATATCCTTTGCCATATACAGTATTTCATCCTGCTCATACATTTCCATTCTTTCTAAAGGCAGGGTACCATCTATCATGTCATCCAGGTCTGACCTTAAGCTGGCGACATCGAGTCTCTTAGCTTTTATCTCAGCTCGCAATATGTCTTTCGAAGGGGGCTCACTGGTCTCCCTACCATCCCAACTTCGAGCTCTACGTTTGGGCTCGGGAGAGTTAATGAGTACTCTCCCTTGCTCCCATCTCTCCAGGTCCCATGCTCGGCCATCCGATCTTGGAAGGTGATGGAACACGGGCCTGTTACCCCCACTCTTGCTCTGCCCACTCTCTTCTGCTTCTCTCCTTTCACCGTACGCCTCTCTGTTATTTTCCCTCTGGTCGCTACTCTCCCTTTGCCTAGTATCGCTCAGTATCCGATACGCTCCTTCCTGGTTCCCCATATTCCCTGGGCTGCGCTCATTTCCGTCATCACAGGGACTATGGTGCGACCTCTCACAACTCCCATTCTGTTCTCTGGTGCCGGGCACACAGTGTGGACACTTAAAGCTGTTTCTGTACTCTTGCGCTCTCCTCTCCCCTTCACTGAGTATTGGGCACGCCACCCCTCCACTCCCGGGGCCCCCGTTTTCCAGATCTGTTCTATTCCCACTCCGGGCCCAATGGGTGACTCCCCTACTATCTCTCTCTCTACAGTCCCACTCCGGGCTGCTCTCCCCAGCCCCGCAGTGAGTCCGAGCTCTGCTGTCCTGACTTTCCCTTTCAGCTTCTGCAGCTATGATGCTCTTGTGAGCCTCCACTGCCTCATCCCACTTCTTCATGTACTCATTTAGCTCTTGAAAGGATTTTCGTCCAGATCCCCTCAGATCCACTGGCCATCTAGGGCCCCCAGGATCCCCTCCTGGGTCCCCTGCTGTGTGCATCGGGGTGCTCCACTCTCTCGGTATCGGCATCTGACTTGGGGAATTGATCGTATCGTTCCTCCTTGCCGTCTCTGCTCTTTCTCTGTCCTTCCGTACCCGTTCTTCCCCTCTTGCTCTCTCTTGGTCATATATCGATATTATAGGACCTATGGTAACAGGTACCTGTAGTGCATCTGGTAATCCGTAGGATGTGGCGCACTCCGTTTCCGGCGCTCTTTGTACCACAAACCTCCCGACTACCTGTTGCACCTGACTAGGCTGGGACAGCTCTTTCTTTGCCTCAGGATCCCACTCTGAACTGGGAAGCGGTCTATGCTCTCCTGCATTGCCCCCCTTTTCTCCTTCACTATGCTCGACCTCTCCCCCTGCTCTATTATACGGGGGTGGCCTGTCTGTCAATAATCTGTTTATCAGGCTGTCCTCTGTTTCGCTCTCATCATCTTCTTCTAGGGGGCTTTTATTTACGGGCACCTCTAACACCGGGTATAGTTTATTTACTTCCATGTTATGCACTCTCCATCTTTTAGCATCCGCATCCCACCTGGCATCCTGCACTGCCCTTACCGATCGTTTCACCCTTTCTTGTCGTCTGTTCATATTCTTTTCATGCGCTGCCCTAATCCATGCATCAAGGGCTTCAAACTGGGTCGGTCTAGGCAAGGGTCTCATTGAGGTCATGACTGATTTTAATCGATGTAACACCTCTAACCTGAACGTCCCGTACTTCGGGAACGTCAGTTCCTCATTTCCTTCAGTAATCTTACTCCACTCTGATATCCAAAGGATCGTATGCAACCCAACATTTACTGCCATGTAACGAGCTGGCGTACCCTCCGGCGGGGCTTCTTCCCCTTCATACGATCCCCGCTTCTCTTTTTTAAACACCGCTCTCAGCCATTTAAAACACTTCATAATTATGCGCACAATATCCAGCCTCGCTACTCTGTTTACTTCCTGATGACAATCCACCAATCCTGTCGCGGCTTTGCTAACTTGGCCTATCGCAGCGCGGTCTTTCTCCGGTCGGCCAATCACGTCGCGACACTTCCTGACGTCTTTGCTAGCTGGCCTATCACAGCGCGGTCTTTCTCCTGTCGGCCAATCACGTCGCGACACTTCCTGACGTCACTTTTCTCCGCTTCGCAGCAGCACCCCTCCTTTCTCAACTCGTCTCCCGGTCATGCATGCGTCCCATTCATACACCGAAAAATGACTACTTCCGACCAAGCGGTCACTTCCCTCGACTGTACGTCCACAGTCTATATGTAATTGTCAACACAACTGACGAAATGTCTATCGTCTCTCTGATAGGTTGCTTACACACACAGTAACCTCCGACCAGCGTCCGTTACTCACGCACTCACTCTTACGTTCCCCCTATCTCGGTCTTTCGGGTGATCAATGGTACCTCATGACCCCCTTCACACTATTTGACAATTACTCTGGGTGTCCGATACACCCGAACCACTTAAGCTCTCCTTGAACTTAAGATTTCCACCGGTTGCGCGCGCTCACAACCTGTTCCACAGTCACTCTACAGACATTCAACTCCGCCAGACATTACAACATAGATACAATACAAAAACACCGCAATCTAACACGCATGACCCTTTATACTCACTCTCGACCGATACTGCTGCTTTTTCTGTCTCACGTCTTCCGGATCTTCTTCAGCGGGCGGTTCTTCCGATCATCGATTTCTAGGGGCCTTGGGGTAAGCTAACCTGGCCTAGGTCACCGTCCTCAAGAAGGCAACCATCCTCTATAGCTACCAACTGGAAGGGCGAGATTTTGATCGATACCTTATCACTATTGACCTAAACCTCGATCTGGTCGACTGAACCTTTGTTGCCTGTCTTTGAGGAAGAAAGTGCATCCATTAGCAAGTTAGTTCACCCAATAAAGGACTCTGCTCCCAAAGATCACAAACAACTTCTAGCTTTCAAAAGTTTATTGTAAAGATATGATAAGCTGCAAATACAGGCATCTCAGAATGAGATTCACGAGATACACAGGTCCAATTACATACATGTGCTCTCTGAAAGCCCTCAGACGAGCAACGGAAATTACTAACACAAGTTCTAAGAATAATAAAGCTATCAGCATTGACGCATATCTCTCCTTCATTTAAGTTGGAGGAAAACACACAGGTTAGGCTGTCCCTACCCTGCTCTAGATGGTATCCCTACTTAACCAAATCCCAACCTAACAAAGGTGTCAGCAGTGAATGACCCCCAAGGGAAGTCACTCACTCTAAGTCTCTTGGTGAAAACCTATAGTTCTCCAGTCATGACCCCTCTCTGCCTACCCATCCGCTCTCTAAAGGGTCCTCAGGAATCTGCTCTAACTCCACCCAGGGGTGCTGTCCCTAATACAAAACAGTCAACAACATTTGAGACGCCCCTCATGAGACGCCTCTCACGTGGTGTAGCTTCTGGCTTTTTCCATGCTGCTTTGTATTGGGCCTCATACGTTGGAGTTGACCTTGCTTCTCAGACTCTTCTCCGGCCCGCTGATACCCCTTAAACATTCCAGAACCCTCCTCCATGTCTGGGCCGTCTACTGAACAGACCTCTATTCATATTATTTATAATCGGATCCTCCCTTTCCCTTGCAGACAGACATCTGCGGCCAAGAACCCAACTCTCATAGACTTCCAAAAAGGTTTGCAACATTTCTCAGCCCAGACATGTACGTGTAAATCAATGTTAAAACAATTCAGGCCTACAATATTTCTCATAATGATTATAGCATTCAACTTCTTCATTAATTAAAGCATGTTAATACTCTTATTCTATTATTCAGTAAACACAGCTATAAATCATGGCCCATTAATGCAATGGCCAAAACATTATTGCAATCTATGTCGTGAAAAGAAACACCTTCTAGCTTTGGCCCTGAGGCCTACCACATTCTGCGTTTTACCACATGCCATCTTACATTTTAGCAGCTACACGACATGAATTCAGGAATAATCACATCTAATAAAATCATATAGTGTCACACATTTCTGTATTAGTTCCACTTCTACTTAAATCTCTACATTAGCTATACATTCAGAATATAATTACAGATACTACTAGCACTCATGGCATTTCTCCTCATGATTTGTGCTTACTACAGATAAGTGTGATGCACTCATACATTTAGATCAGTTTGCGCTCTCTCAGAACCCAGGTCCCAAGTTCCACAGACGGCCACCGTATTTTAGCCATTAGATCCTATCGCCACACTGCAATGATGTGTGAATTGCTGCTTCTAGTTGGTGCTTAAAAGTAGTCGGATCGTGGATAAAGTGTGTAGCTAATTAAAATAGATCTTTGTCATCCTTTCCCTCTTCGAACAGGTTTTCGTCAGAGGCATGTTTTTATGCCTCGTTTTTGTTAGGACATGAAATAAAGAATTAAAGTAAACATGAAAAATAAAGTGTTTATCAATCTTTGCTACTAATTAGGGTGGTAAACGCTATCATTTTATTGTTTAGTGTCTAGCACAAAATCCATTTCCTTCTCCATCCGGCATTTGCTGCGCAGTCCCTCGGTTAACTCATCATTCCTCTACTCACATGAGCTCGCAGCTGGCAATGTTTCACAAGAGCTCATTACTTTTTGATGCCCAGGGTGGCTTGGAGATGAGACTATTGCTAGCCAGGATGTTCACTAGCTTTGCCTGTCACATTTGTCGACTGCAAACCACTTGTACGGAAGGGCTTCACGGGCAGTTGAAATAGAGGGATATTAAAAAGCTGTTCCGTTACTTACGCTTTGCCAGGCTGAGAAAATGCACCGTATAAAGTGTGACAATCGCCCCGCGGGACTTCCCGCTCCGCTAAGCAGCCGAGAAGGAATAATCAGTCTGACAGGAGACACAAAAAAGAGGCTTTCTCGGCACTCAGTGGCTGCATCTTTGAATTGCTTGGGTTTGTTGCTGGCTGCAGGTGGAACGGCTTGTGTGCCTTCCCTGATACACCTGTCCTGGGAGCTGTGTGGTGACATGAACATGTTTCAAGCATTATGTCTGAGCTAAATAAAAGTTAGCTTCAAAGGCAAACATCGGCGAGAATGTTAGTAGCTGTTTTATCATATACCTGTTCTCCTAGGGAGTGTTGCAATGCCATGAAAAACAAAAATGTCAGTTCACAGTGATACTTTCTGTTGATTTAAAAAAAATGCTGTCTTTACCCTTAACGGGTGTGTGTGAGAGTGTGTGGTTGTGTGTGTATATGAGCGAGAGCTAGATGGCCTGTGAGAAAAGACTACGGCTAACGGGTTGTTTTTGCCTGTTTAGTAATTGTACACACCAGCAGGGTTGGATTGGGAATGAAAATCGGCCCGGGCACACAAAAAAACAACGGCCCACTTTTGCATCAACACTCCTCATATCACTGCTTTGGTGTAATCTTCTAAAAAAAACTTTAGGGGGGGGGGGGGGGGTAAAAAAATGCACGCGTTAGTTTACACTGGTGAAACAAGTGAGGTCACTTCTACTAAGGCCACTTGCGCAGCTCAGTATGTGCAGACATAATGGGCCGGCCCGAGAGACAAAGGGAGTGATACCTCTGCTAAACGGAGGTAATAAGCGCCCATCCGCCTCTAGATAGGGCACTCAGACACCCACTGGGCCGCTGACTGTATCAGAAGAACAGAGACCGCGCCCAAATAGCCCCCCAGACTGCTCAAAAAAGCAGCCCACAGCAGAACTCGGACAAGGGCCCCTCGGGCATTGCCCGAATGCCCGCGTTACCAATCCGACGCTGCACACCAGCATATTAGACTGCAATCTGCGAATAGCACTATCAGTGACACCGTTAAAAAAAAAAGTTATATTCAGGGGTGGGCAGAACTTGGAGAACTTGGAGTTTCGCAAATGGGTGGTAATCGGCACGTCATGCTGCTCACGCTGATTTTTAGTGCCGGGAGCTTGATCTGCGCAGCAAAATCAGCATGTACGGCACCACGCGGCGTGCAAGAGGGCACTGCTTCTTTGCTGTCCTTCAGTAGATTTTCTACTCCAATGGCGACTTTCTCGGTAAACACACATTACAACGCATTTTTTACAACGCACTACCATTACAACGGAACTTTTACAACGCAAATACTATTACAACGCATTTATTTACAACGCATGTTTTTACAACGCAGGTACTTTTACAACGCATACCATTACAACGTAAGTATAGGTAAGTATATAATTATATTTAAAATGTTATATGTTAGGTTTTTTTTAAAGGGGTATTTTTAGGGTTCAGGGTCATTTTTGGGTTTTTGGGTAAAGGGGTATTTTTAGGGTTTAGGGTCAGTTTTGGGTTTTTGGGTAAAGGGGTATTTTTAGGGTTCAGGGTCAGTTTTGGGTTTTTGGGTAAAGGGGTATTTTTAGGGTTCAGGGTCAGTTTTGGGTTTTTGGGTAAAGGGGTATTTTTAGGGTTCAGGGTCAGTTTTCAGTTTTTGGGTAAAGGGGTATTTTTAGGGTTCAGGGTCAGTTTTCAGTTTTTGGGTAAAGGGTTATTTTTAGGGTACAGGGTCAGTTTTCAGTTTTTGGGTAAAGGGGTATTTTTAGGGTTCAGGGTCAGTTTTCAGTTTTTGGGTAAAGGGGTATTTTTAGGGTTCAGGGTCAGTTTTGTGTTTTTGGGTAAAGGGGTATTTTTAGGGTTCAGGGTCAGTTTTCAGTTTTTGGGTAAAGGGGTATTTTTAGGGTTTAGGGTCAGTTTTCAGTTTTTGGGTAAAGGGGTATTTTTTGGGTTTAGGGTCAGTTTTCAGTTTTTGGGTAAAGGGGTATTTTTTGGGTTTAAGGTCAGTTTTGGGTTTTTGGGTAAAGGGGTATTTTTAGGGTTCAGGGTCAGTTTTGGGAATTTTAGATAAAGGGGTACAAGAAAAAAATAAAATAAAAATAAATATAAATTAAATTAATTAAATAAAATTAAATTAAATTAAATACAATTACATTAAATAAAAATAATTTAAAATAATATACAATTAAAAAAATTATATATACTTACCAATACTTACGTTGTAATGGTATGCGTTGTAAAGGTACCTGCGTTGTAAAAAAATGCGTTGTAAATACATGCGTTGTAATAGTATTTGCGTTGTAAAAGTCCCGTTGTAACGGTAGGCGTTGTAAAAGTATGCGTTTTAACGTCATATATCCGACTTTCTCACCATGAAGGTTTGTGACCGCCTCTGTTGAGAAAATCTTGCCAGTGCCCGAAAATCGCTCGAAGGGATGCCAATACTTGAATCCACCAATTTACCATTGCCAAGCTGCACATGAGAAAAAATTCTGCTATGCAACCGATGGAGTAGAATTTATCAAGCACCCCTAGTTCTAATGAGACTTGCATCATAACTGGTGCTTATCCCTCCTGGAGTCAGCAGTTCTAGTCTGGCTTAGTCTGTGCTTAGTTTACCAGAAGGAAGGATCAGCTACAGTCGTGATATTGGGAATGGCATTGTTCATCCCAGTTAGCCCACTGCCAGTAATATATGAGGAATTTCTGTGACATTATGTTGAAATGGGTAAGTTTATATTAGATGCCGCTTTCCCTATGCAAAAGTAGTTTAAGAAAATGCACAGGTTACTTTCCAGACGCAGCACAGAGTATTGTGGGGATTAAGTCACAGGACTGCACTTTTCTCTTTTTGTTACATCTTTCTGTAGGGGCTAGATTATTTAGATAGATAGATGAATTGATGGATGGGTGGATTGATGGATGAATAAATGGATATTGTTCTCACTTAATTAGAAGCTAAAAGTAATTAAAAAAAACAAATCAAGTGGTGGAGACTTAAGAACTCTCACAACACTATAGATGGTGGAGGCAGAGGAGGAAGAAACTGTACAGGCAAGATGAGGATCATGTGGAAAAGACAATTCTAGGTTGTGCCAGACGCTCATGTTATACATCTGGCACAATGTTGCTTTTTGAAAGTGTGACACTGCGTCATTTTGAAAACCACAGGGTCTTTTTTGACGGAGGTAAAGAAATGCATTTTGACCTAGATTTCTAAAATGTTACTATTCCATAAACAGCCACATCTCAAAGACACGCTAAAGCTTTCTTCTAACAAATGCATCACCAGGTGATTTCTATACATAATTCTGTTGTCATTTTCATCCATCCATGAATTTCTCTGTCGGGGGCCGTATTTGCTGGCATTTTCGCCTGGGGGCGAGCTTTTTCAACCTTGTCTGCCCAATAGAGTACCAATATGTAATTATCTTGTTCTACCTCACAGAAGGCACCTGCTTCCCGACACCTACTGTGCAGAGCCGCTGCATGTTTTCACTGCCATTGCTGGGGACCAGCTACATGTCTATCAAAATAAAAAGAGGGAGGGACTAGGAGCTTGAAAGAGGTCCAGTGCCCCTGCTCTTGGGGTTTGAGATAAATGGAAAAACTGGAGGTCACTGTTCCTAAATAGGAAAGGAGAAGAGGAACTTTATCAAAGCTGGACAGATCATGAAGAACAGTTAACAAGACTGTTTCATGTTGCTCGCACACATCCAGAGGGATGCCATGCTTCATCATAAGGCGGGTGCTGCTCGTGGGGCCAGCGCTGCAATGCCCTATGGGTGTATTTTCCTACCCCACACTTGTGTAGATAGAAGTACCCTAGAAGTGGTAACTACTTGTCTTGGTGTTGGCTCTCCAACCGATTTGGAAAGAAAACAAAACAATGCCTCCCTCATTCAAACAGATAACCTCTCTGCTGGGAGGTATTGTTTGTTATCTAAACGCCCTGACTTTTCCTTTGACTCACCCCAAAGTGTACATCAACCAAAAGTCTAGTTGGTTATGACTTAAGGTAAAACCAGCTGAAATGATAAGGATGGTGAGATCTTGTAACCCTATAAAACATAGGTGGTCTGTTAGTCATGGTGGTATCCTATTATAATGTGGGCAGAGTGTATGTTTTTGTAACCAAATCATCTGAGTCTACTATGGTTGTATCATGAGGGGCCCGAATTGGTGAGCCTACAACTACATGTCCCACAACACCCTGTTCCTCACCACCTGAACTAGATTACCGCTGTCACTACTAAAGGCACAATGTGCTCCCGCAGCATGGGGGCCGTATCTGCTGGCATTTTCACCTGAGGGTTAGCTTTTTCAACCTTGTCTGTCCACTGGAGAGCCAATGTGTAATAATCTTGTTCTGCCTCATGGAAGGCACCTGCTTCTCTACACCTGCTGGGGAGAGCCGCTGCATGTTTTCACTGCCGCCGCTGGGGACTAACTACATGTCGTACAACTCTCTGCTCCTCAGCACCTGAACTATATTATCGCCGTCACTACTCAAGTCACAACGTGCTCCCACAGATTGGGCCGCACTCAGGCCATGCCAGAGCAAAGCTGAGGCAAAGGGCAAGCCCGTCAGAGCCCAGAATAATCTGGGCTAGGCCACCTTTATAACATTTTCTTCATCAAGGTACTGTTGCTTTCTATCTCAGCCATATGATCGTCCCTAGTTTAATTGCTGATTGCACAACCTGACTCTTCATAACTGACGGACATTTGAACTGTGTGGCTGATTTGTCTGATAATCTGGTGTCTTTGAACCTAACTTTATTGTATCTCTGACAGATTCACATGGCAAAACATAAGGTTATAGAGGTGGGTGTAGGGGCTGCCAAAACCAATAAATCTAGGAAAATTTGGAAATCTGCCAGGGACAATTGTGCATTTGATAGGATTGATATGCTCCTGGTAGAATGTGAGCAGATACTAGTACCAGACCCCATTGTTTCTCTCCCAAGCCCTTCTTCTTCCCATGCAACAGAAAGCCATTGTAGAATACCCAGGATGTTTTTAAGATCAAGGGAGCAGAGACGCAAATTGTCTACTGTTGCCCAGACTGTTCATCGCCCCACTCCACTATTATTCCTCCAATTTCTCCATCCTCCATTTATACTCCAACTTTTGACTTACATTCTGATGACTCTCCCTGTAGCAATTGCTTTCATCCCCTGGGTGAGTCGCAGGAGGAGCAGTGACATTATGGTACATCTGATAACATGATCAATTTTTAACGATAAGCTATTGATCTAGCAGGGCTGGGGTGTACTAGTACCACTGAGGGTTTCCTTGTTTCACTTGTTCAATACTTGAAAGAGGACGTGGGTGCATTAAAATCCTCAGTGTCCACCTGACCTCCACTGTAAAGCTGCTATTAGATTCATGTAGGAAACCAGCTGCCCCAACTTCCAACCGCACCCCATACCTCCTCACAGGCTCTTTTTTCCAACACAGACATTGTTCGTTAAAGCTAAACCTTTTCTGCCAGACACCTCTGTGTTAAGGCCTGTAGCAGGGAGAACAGATTTTCCCAAAATATAAAACATCACATATCGCCCACCCAGAGGTCACACCAGAGAGACAATCCTCACAACTTCACTCATTTGCACGGACAGCTGGGATTATTTGGGTATGAACAGACAAGCAGATTTCACATAGGCAACAGTAAACACCCACATCGAGGCTACATCATGATGACTAACGTTCCTAAGCTGTCGGATCACTCGCCTACAGAGTCAGAAGACTCCCTCAAAAACAAAGCAATCCACTTGATCTGCCACGTTTGGGGTTGCTGCTCCCTCATTCTAGATGACATCATCAAGGCAAAAAGCTGGGAAGAGTTCATTCCATCAATCGAGAATACATCATTAGCGCAAAAAGGTTGGAAAGTGTTAATTCTATGTCTGACAATCTAGATTTAATCCTGTCCTCCTCAGATCTGGAAAATAATCTGGTTGTCCTCGACCACAGGACATCTCCCCCAGGCTCTTCCACATCCAGTTTAACTATTCTAGACCAGGCATCCCACCTTCATGCACCTTTGATACAGGCAACACCAGTTTCTGGCAGCTGTCTACATATTGATGAGGTTAGCAGCAAGTCAGCCCCTCTAAATAGTTTCTGTACTAAAAGCTAAATTGAATATTATTGCAACAGGTCCCACAATTCCTGACAGCGATGCATATTCTTTTGGCTATTTTCAATCTTCCAGACACAGTCCACTTGCTACCTCGGCTGGGATAGCACATTCAAACTGTCTGATACAGTTCTTATGACTGATCCCACTTGTCCTTCTATTCAGAATACGAACACACCTATACATCCTTCCACTTTCGTTAAGGATTTTCAACAACCAGACAGTAACAATCTATCATTAATTTCATGGCGTCAGGCTTCCAGTCAGGCAACATGGTGTAAGACCTTGTTGCGTGACTGGACTTCTCTCATGGATAACCACAATCTATGCTTGTTTCAAGAAACATGGTCCTTAGACCCCATTTATAGGTCAGGTTTTCCTAATTTTTTCATTCCCACTATCCCTAGCCAATGGGGCAGACCTTTATCGGTTAGAGCATCCCTCAATTGTGCCATACGACAATTCCATTCTGAGTCCCCTGACATCTTGGCCATTGAATTCAGTTGCAAAAACAAGCCGAATGTTACTTTTTTTTAACAGTTATGTAAGAGTGCCTAGAGGTGGGGCTCTACCTCGTACAATTCACAAATTGGATAGCTTACTTCATAAATCTCTTCCCAACCAGAACTTTATAATAGTGCGTGATTTCATCTCTACATTCAAACTGCTTAACATTGATGGGGCCCACTTGTCTTGTAGTGCAGTAAAAATTTGGTCAATTCCACCACTGGCCAATTACCCTATTCAGAGGTGGTCTGAGACAGCTCTTCAATTCCAGGCCTTATCTGCTGAATATAGGGCTCAAGGCTACGAATGGATGTACCAAATCTGATCAGATGGTATCTCACACCTTCAACAAACTATTCCACACTAGTAGGATAGACTTCATCCAGATCGACATAAGGCTGTGGTCTTTTGTCAACTATCTGTGTGTACTTGAAAGGAATGGAAGCAACCACAATCATCTCGTGCCGGTCCCTGAAGGAATTTTATCGTACTATCCCTTCCTTTTCTGTTTCTTTTCCTTCCATTAGGATGTCAGAAAAACATTAGATAAACGCCATCCAAAATGGAGTCAAGTGGTCAATCATCCTTATATCCTTTCTGCTGTCACTGCTGATTTTAAGGAATTTATGATTGACAATAAGGGTGGGCAATTGGACTCATGTGATTAATGGATCACAAATCACGTTGCTCTGTTTGACCACATGTCAGGATATTTTACAGTCCCGACACGTTCAAGATGATTCACTTCCAAGCGGAATCTTTGTTCAGTGCTGAATGGCGTAAGTCCAGAGTTTTCTAGTCAGTGGCATCAAAAACAGAGATTTTTCCAGTTTATCTTTGGCTTGGGAAGCCTACAAACTAGCAATCTCTAACACCAAAAGGAGCTGCGATGACCAGAGATGGTCTGCCCTTAACGGAGCTTGCTCAGAAAAAGAACTTACACCATTTTGGGAGCTAGTTGCCGTAAGGGACACTCCAGGTGTACCTGATACGGTAAATAATGTTGCCCCCTCTATGTGGGTTGAGCATTTCAGGAACATTTACACCACCAATAGCCCAAATATTTATCTAAACATGTGCCATCAATGTAATCCCCCCTCACCTTGTCGATTTCCTCCTAAATGTCTTTGTTTGATCTTCCTGATGTTGTCCGATCCTTATAGGCCACTCTAAGTGGTCGAGCCACAGGACCAGATCGGGTTCCGGATGATGTCTTTTTATCAGTCAAGGAAACATGGGCAAGTGATATATTTGACTATTGTAAATGCCAGCACTGCTGGTGGTTTCATCAGAGTCTTGGAAATGCGCCACGTGGTCGCTGTGCACAAGAATGGGGATCGGTCTGCCCCAAGTAATTCCAGTCCTATAAGTCTTATTGACTGCGGATCACTGAAATAATATCGACTACCAAAATATCGACTACCCAAAATATCGACGAGAAAATATCTACAACCAAAATATCGAGTTTGTATGTACAAACAGGTAAGTACAAAAATATCGAGTACAAAATATCGTTAACAAAAATATAGTTGTAAAAAATATCAACTTTAATAAAAACAATGTTTAATTACATTAATATAAAAAATTAATTACTAAAATATAATTAACAATACTTAAAATAACTTTTAATAATTAAATAATTAATGAAAGTAAAAAAATAATATTTTTTTAATCATATTTCTTAAAACATATATATATACAGTAACAAAATTTAATTAAATAATAGCCAATATTATTAACGTACAAATACAAAAGAGTAAAAATTACTATTCCCACTGCAAAGAGTGCAACAGTGGATATATGACGTTACAACGCAACTTTTACAACGCACTACCATTACAACGTAAGTATTGGTAAGTATATAATAATTTTTTTAAATTTAAATTATTTAAAATTATTTAAATATAATTTAATTTAATTTCATTTCATTAAATTAAATTAATGTAAATTTAATTTTAGTTTATTTTTACACTGTACCCCTGTACCCCTGTACCCCAAAACTGACCCTGAACCCTAAAAAAAACCTTTACCCAAAAACCCAAAACTGACCCTGAACCCTAAAAATACCCCTTTACCCAAAAACTAAAAACTGACCCTGAACCCTAAAAATACCCCTTTACCCAAAAACTAAAAACTGACCCTGAACCCTAAAAATACCCCTTTACCCAAAAACCCAAAACTGACCCTGAACCCTAAAAATACCCCTTTACCCAAAAACTAAAAACTGACCCTGAACCCTAAAAATACCCCTTTACCCAAAAACTAAAAACTGACCCTGAACCCTTAAAATACCCCTTTACCCAAAAACTAAAAACTGACCATGAACCCTAAAAATACCCCTTTTCCTCAAAAACTAAAAACTGACCCTGAACCCTAAAAATACCCCTTTACCCAAAAACTAAAAACTGACCCTGAACCCTTAAAATACCCCTTTACCCAAAAACTAAAAACTGACCTGAACCCTAAAAATACCCCTTTACCCAAAAACTAAAAACTGACCCTGAACCCTTAAAATACCCCTTTACCCAAAAACTAAAAACTGACCCTGAACCCTAAAAATACCCCTTTACCCAAAAACTAAAAACTGACCCTGAACCCTAAAAATACCCCTTTACCCAAAAACTAAAAACTGACCCTGAACCCTAAAAATACCCCTTTACCCAAAAACTAAAAACTGACCCTGAACCCTAAAAATACCCCTTTAATTAAACATAATTAGCAATTAATCAATTAAATTAAATTAATTACCAATTACATTTTAATTAATTAACAAATATTATTTAATTACCAATTAATTAAATATTACTACCAATTAATACATTTACATATTTAATAAATAATAATTAAATTACTTCCCACCCTATTCCCCAATAAACCCACAACCCGCTACAGGAAATACATTATTTTAATTTACATAATTAGCAATTAATCAATTAAATTAAATTAATTACCAATTAAATTTTAAATATTTAACATATAATATTTAATTACCAATTAATTAATTATTACTACCAATTAATAAATTTACATATTTAATTAATTATAATTAAATTACTTCCCACCCTATTCCCCTATAAACCCACAACCCGCTACAGAATACAATTACACAATAATTTAAAAAAAATCATTAATTAAAAATAATTATAACATAAAATGACACTTTTCACACATATTATAACATAAAAACACTATAAATAATTACATATTATATAAAAAAAGATATTTTTTACTTTCGATATTATTTACAGTCGATATTACTTCACTTACCTTAAAAACGATATTTTGGCTGTCGATATTCTGTCCTGTCGATATTTTCTCCAAACGATATTTAAAACTCGATATTTTGTCCATTCGATATTGTGGAGTCGATATTATGTCTGTGCACCATTGACTGCATCAAGAACATTTTCAGTTGATGTGTTCTTGACAAGATCCAGGACTGGATGACAGATATGTCTATTCTTAGCTAGGTTCAGGTAGGATTTAAATCAAAACCTTCCACAATAGACCAGGCTTTTCGGTTCTTATTGACTTATTAATGCACCGTCTAATCAGCAAATGCAACTTATATATTGCTTCGTCGACCTTTGTAGACGCACCCTTTTTGGCTCACGTTCAAACTCCAAATCCTTTATTTGCAGACGATACCCTGTTGGTCTTTAAGACCCTGAGTAGCGTCCATAATCTTCTCGTACGTTTGAAGAGTTTTGTGACGTTTAACCGTCAAAAATCTTTTAAAAAAGGGCTTAGTACTTGGGGAGGCACCCCTATACATCGGCCATACTTTTACCTATCTGGGCATCACTTTTAGTGACAGCATGTCTTAGAAGCCTCACCTGATTAAAGCCATCTTAAAACTTACGCAAATAATGGGGGCAGTCCACAAAGGGTACAAAGCCTCTTACACCAAACCCATGGGGCCTGTTCTTCTTTTATAAAAGACTAGGGCTTTGGGGTCAGCTCTTTATGAGGCTGAGTTAAGGGGATACGCAAACATTGATGCACTTTCTACCACTGAAAACACATTCTTTCGTAAACTAGTAGCACTCCTGTGGTACCACTCCTCTCAGACCTGGGTACAAGAACCCTCCATCATAAAGCTATACTCCGTCCCCTGCTTTACTGGAGGCAGTTATGGTTCACCCCAGAACTTGCACATTACACCTCAGCCCTGTGCAGAAAGCTTTTACCCCCTTCTTAACTTCATGGACACTTCAATTTTATTGTGTTTTAAACCTAGACGTATTAAAAAAAATTATTCACTTCTTTATATATCATGTTTTTACCATTTATTGGAGATATTTTCTGACAAATTACATCGTACTGTTCATCTTTTTATATTTTCTTTCTGTACTGTATTTCCACTTTTATGACCCTGGTGACCGAAGTAAAGTATTTTGAATTGAATTGAATTTCTATGTCCGATGCAGTATTAATTAATATTCATTTTGCTTCAGGTCTATTATGTTCTAGGTTATGTTCATTTTGCATGCTGATGTGCATATTATTCACCATGGGAAATTCATTCTTATTACCCCTCAATATGATCCTTATGGGAAACTATACAGTCCCACACAAAGATTTATTCCTGTGTTTCAGTGCATCTCTAATGTACAAAGAAAATACATGACATGCTTAAACACACTATTTAATTAGTAAAAATATAAGTGCAAGCTCACTGCTTATTCTTAAAAGCCTGACGCTAGGGCTGCCAAATGCCGGGGTTGCAGAACACCAAGGTGGACTAGTTTTTAATTCACCTCATGCCTCTTTTATTATCTTTCTCTTTCTTTCTTTTTCTTTCTCCCTTTTCAGCCTTTCTCTCTATAATAATAATAATAATATAGAATTTTCTAAAGCGCGAACAGCTACCTCAACCAGGAGGTGTCCCGGCGCTACAGAGCACATTTTGACCGTGAGGACTAAGCAGGGTAAGTGACTAGCGTGGTTGGGTGAAGAGCCATGTTTTCAGTATACGTTTAAAGCAAGGCTCAGAGGGGGCCTGCTGGAGGGCTGGGGGAAGGGAGTTCCAAAGTTTTGCCACGTTAGCTGAGAACGTCCGACCTCCTAGCCGAGCTCTTTTTGCTCGAGGAACAGCAATCTGAGCCCGACTGTTGGATCGGAGGGAACGGGCTTGATTGTATCTCGGTAAACGGGTTTTCAAATAGTTTGGGCATGTGCCATACAACGATCTGTATGCCAGTGTGAGTGCCTTGAACTTAATTCGGCTAGCTACCGGTAGCCAGTGGAGTAGTTGGAGATGCGGAGAGACTGATTGCTTGAAAGGGATTCGCATTAACAGTCTTGCAGTCGCATTTTGGACCAGTTGTAATCGCTGTACCTGGTATTTGGGTAGGCCCAGGTACAAGCCGTTGGCGTAATCCAATCTAGATGTTACTGTGGCATGGATTACAGTTTTTCGGCAATTTACCGGTAAGAGTCTCAGAATCTTACGTAGATTCCTCAGCTTACATAGGCAGTTGCCAGCTGTTTGCTGGATGTGGGATGTAAAGGATAGCTTGTCATCCCACCGTATTCCCAGGTTTTTTGCCGCCCGGCTGGGTGAGGAAGCTTCTCCCATCTCCGTCGGCCACCAAACATCAGAAGGAGGGGGAGGGCCATTGCCAAAAAAAATTACTTCTGTCTTATTGGCGTTAAGTTTCAGTTTGTTTGTGTTCATCCAGTAGGCTATATCTTGAAGGCAACCTTTGAAGCTCAAAAAGGATGCTATTGCTCTGAGCCATAGACTAATGATGAAACATAATTTCTGATCTTCAACATTGAGTGCTGTGCCTACCAGTGGTAACCACCTTAACAAATGGGAAACCACTTAAGACTAGCTAGTCCCCCAGAGTAGTTTGCAGATTGGCCTAGTAACCAACCACTAGATGTAACAGAAATTCATCAATATTTTCCTAAAATTATTCTTGGTCTGTGAATAATTCTTGGACTCTGATAATTCTAACTTTCCCGGCCCACAATCCCGAGGCGGAGGACAACAACGGTCTTCCAGAAGAAGCAACAGACAGAGAGGGGGCATGCAGGGTAATCATTTAGGTGGATACCAAAATCCGGGTCCATGGTGGCCTCCGGGTCCTTTGGGCTTCCAACCACCTCAATTTACACCGCACATGAACCCTTACATGCAGCCCCCACAGTACTTCCCTGACCAGTCTTTTTTAGGACGAGGCCGCGGATCAAACCGCGGCAAAAGGAGAGGACAACAAACTGTCCAGTGGCAGACCGACCCCTCCTTCCCGAACACACAGAGCAGGAGGGCAGCCCAACAGAGCACCAGTGCAGAACCGACCAGTACCTAACGGTGAACCTGAGCTCTAGAGTCCTGACACCAGACGAGCTAGCGGTCTTAGAGAGAGGACTGGGTTTTGTCCCGACGAATAAAGGCGACCCATTTCAATTTAGGATCGAACTGGAGAAATTTTTCAGAAAAGTACGCCTTCACTTTTTCTTCGAAGACAAACCTGATTCAGATACAAGTCCAGAAAAAAATCATACTAATACTGGGCTACGTCCTAAATCCACTTTTACCCCCCTCAGTCATCAGGTTCCATCTCATGTCATGACCTTTGAACAAGCAGTCACCCATGATATCATGAGGCTTCATGATGGAGTGTCAGAGAGTTTTCAAAATCTCCCGAGAAAAGAGAGAAGTGCATTGATCACCCTATCTAAAGATCCGTCGATTACAATCAAACCAGCGGATAAGGGGGGTGCCACAGTCATACTCGACACCACCCAATATCGACATGAATGTCTCAGACAACTGAACAACCGACAATTCTATCGACGATTGTCTGTAGACCCCACCCCTCGTCTCCTTGTCAAAATTAAGACTTTGGTAGACGAAGCTAATGCTGAGGGATGGATCACACCCCATGAGGCGAGATTTTTGGTGACACAGTCCCCGGTCACACCTGGCTTTTATTGTTTACCAAAAATACATAAAGCCATCAGACCACCACCGGGGCGCCCTATTATCTCGGGCATCGGTTCCCTTCTGGAACCCCTTTCCACTTTTGTGGATTGTTTCCTTCAACCAATTGTAAAGGAAATGCCTACATTTCTGCAAGACACGGCTGACATCCTACGAATGCTGCGTGAAGTGGAATTCAATGCCGAGACTGACCTGCTGGTCAGCTTCGACGTTGAGTCATTGTACACTTGTATTCCACAGCTTGAGACGTTAGAGACTATTAGACGACTGCTGTCCTTGCGAGACCTCGAGAGTATCACTCCCATTCATTTCATCATGGACTGCGCCAAAATAGCCATGACTGAAAACTTTTTTAAGTTTGAAGATGAGTTTTTTCTTCAGATCTCCCGGACCTCAATGGGGAGCATTTTTGCTCCGAGCCTCGCCAATCTCTACGTCCACCAATTCGAGCAAGACCGAGTCCTCAACCATAGCAGCCCATTTTTACATCATGTGTTGCTATGGAAGAGGTACATCGATGATATCTTGGTGGTTTGGCGAGGCTCACCTGAGGAGGTACAACATTTTCATCAATGGTTGAATGTCCAAAACCCTTACTTGAAATTTACCATTGAATTCAGCCAAGAGAGACTCTCATTCCTGGACTTGTCCATCTTTCCAGAGGCAGGCAAATTGGAGAGCGAGCTCTACACTAAACCCATGGCTAGGAACTCGCTTCTATCGTTCAATAGCCATCACCCTCGCTCATTACGAGCTAACTTGCCAATTGGCCAGTTTCTCCGCCTGAGAAGGAACTGTTCCTCCAAAGTCTTGTTCGATGGGCATGCTAAGCAATTATCCCTACACTTACAAGCGAGACACTATCCAAGTGACTTGGTTAAGAGAGCATGGAAACGCGCCTCGAATAACCACCGAGACGCGTTGTTGGAAAAACGGCAGCAGAAACCTCCCTTGGACCGACTAACATTCGTTAGTACTTTTAGTGTGCTTTCTAATAGCATCCAAAAGACTATACGCAAACACTGGAACATCCTAAACATCACTAATGAGAATATTCCTTTACCCTTGTTCTCATTCAAAAGAGCACCCAGTCTGCGAGACAGTCTTGTACATACGAGACCTAGATCCCAGGAGACGTCTAGATCTTCCACGCTCTGGGATCTTCCACCAGTCCAGGGACATTACCCATGTGGCTCATGTAGTGTTTGTCCACAAACCACTAAAACTGAGCAAATAGATCTGGGTACAGGAAAAATGTGGCTGCTTAAAAAACACACCAATTGCAACACAGACAAGGTTATATACATGATTACCTGCCCTTGCTCCTTAAGATACATAGGATTTACAACTAGAAAAATAAAATTGAGGATTGGAAAACACAAGAGCACCATTCGAAGCAGTCGACCAGACTTACAGATCATTTAATCAAACAGAAACATACTGCAGAAGATCTCAGGTGGGTTGTTTTGGAACAGCCACACATCCCGCCGCATATTAGCGATATATCTAGATTTTTGTTCATCAAAGAACAGAGATGGATATTTTCGCTTAAAAGTGATAGTAGGGGTCTGAATGACGACATTGCATGGACAACACTCTAAATATTCTCATTTTTGATCATGTCTGTGTAATCCCCCTTTTTTGATCAAATCTGTGTAATACCTTTCAAACATTTATGTCATTGCATGTACTACTACATAATTGGCTTTGAGAATAGACAGATTGGTACATCTGCCTTTCATTGTAAACACTCCAACATAATTGGTTTTGAGATTAGACATATTGACATACCTGTCTCTTAGTGTAGACACTCCAAATATCTCGACTCTGTGTAAACACTTTCTAAACATACATGCCATTCCATGCACTACTGTATAATCAATTTTGAGAATAGGCAAATTTACATACTTGCTTTTCCACCTTTTAGTGAGTGGGTCCTATCATGTATCACGTGCACTCTGCCATGAGCTTTACAGTGGTTTTCTCACGTGTAAGTGGCTGATAGCTATATTATGCACGGTTGTTCCAAGTTTTTTTCTATGCGCCCTAGATTTATTACGAAGTGCAACGGGTATAGACTATACACACAATACGATAGACTGCCCGGAGTGGATTAACTGCGACTTCACTTCTTGAGCCAATGTTTCCATGGCGCATGCGCAGGCCGTAAAACGCTAGGAGCGCTTGGCTTGGCGCATGCACGAAATAGTAGTCTTATGCCGGTGTCGGCGCATGCGCTGGAAATGTCACCAGTTCCGCGCATGCGCTTTGTATACAATACACGGGCGACTCTCGGGCTGATTGCTCGTTTCTACGCGCATGATCACAATTAACCAATTAAAGACATGTATAAAAGGGCGCGCCTCCTTCCTGTCCATTACCTCCACTCCCTCTCGGATGCTGGCCAGAGGTACAGACGGACAGGTAGGTTGGCTCGTTTTCCCCAGGCTATTTTCCTTTTAAGCTGCCTTTGGAACTTCTTAAGGCTACTAGCTTTTTGAGACTACATCATTATAAGGCATTAGCTTTTTGAGCTTAAAGATTAATTATTGACGCTTACTTGGCCCTGGTTGGTAGGGTGGGAGCCATTTTTTGTCATTTCATCAACTTTTATTCGATTATAGGTATATATAATCATAAAAAGTACATTTTTCAAATAAGAGAAATTTTTATACATAAATCAGAGATTAAAATCATTAAACAAAAGGTCACAAAGCTTAATTCACTGTGAGGAAAGGAGTTTCAAAATGGTGATACTGTTTCTACGGAAAATAAAAGAATACAGGTTTAGATAGAGATTTTACGACGGGTTGATATTACTGTTTTAAGAAAAATTGCTATCAGTTTTGCTTCATGGGGGGATTTCGGGGATTGTAAGTGGGAAAGTGCTAGATACGTTTGTCTTATTCCGCTAAATCGGAGAATAGGAAGAATCCATGTTTTTCTTGCTGGTCTATAGTATTTGCAAAAAAGAACGACATGGATCGTAGATTGTACAGAAACTCCATCACAAGGACATCTCATTAAATTTCGGGACCAGTTTTTCGTTTCCGGAAATGAGACCAAACGGTGAAAAAGGTCAAACCGAAATCTTGTGATTAAAAATTTTTCATGGTTCGACAAAAAGTATGTCAGGTAGGGCTGAATGAGTTTCCCTGTCTGCAATATGCAAATTTTTTCGTTTTGTTTTTTAGTAATCTCGGCTTGATTGCGGAGTTCCCTTAGATGGCCCATACATATTTGCTTCAGCTGTCTCTTCGAGATATCTTCGATAGATGGTGGTTCGAGAAAGTAGTGCTCACAGTCAATATCTACAAAGAATTTGTGGATGTAGGTAAGCCACGGAATTTTCCGCCAGTGCACTAGGCCAAGACAGTCTGTGATGAGGGAACGGGTAATATGACTTTCGGGGTTGCACCATATACGCTGCCACAGAAGGATAGGCTGGCATCGTATGGTGTCAATAATGTACTCCATACCAAGCTCCCGGTGTGAAGCTGAGGTCGGGGAACTTTGGGGAAGGGCTAGGATGTATTTGATGAAGGCGTTTTCAGTGACCTGGAGTTGGTCAATACATCCATAGCCCCAGATACCTGCTCCGTATGTAGCCACACTGTGGCATTTCGCATAGTATATGGTTAACAGTTCCGCTGGGGCTGGTTTGCCTAGTTTCCTTGAAAAGGTAATTAGTGCTGATGTAGCACGGCGGAAATTAAGATTTCTGGCTTCCACTGCCTTACGCCAAGTCATTGTGTCATCCACTAGAATGCCCAGGTATGGGTACACCGATGTTTTTTCTAGTGTGCTGTTGTTGATGAGTATGGGCTTGGAGACTCTTTGCCTTGGGCCGATGTTCATTGTAAAAGTTTTTTTAATGTTGACTTTAAGGCCTAAAGAGTCCATGAAGGTCACATATTTGTTAAGTTGCCGTTGGAGTTGGTTCGGAGTCCATGCCAGAATGACTGAGTCGTCGGCATACAGGAGAATGGGTATCGGGCGGTGATCTATCTGTGGGAGGTCCTGGCTCCCTTCCAGCATAGCCTGTTCAAGCCCATTTGTGTATAGGTTGAACAGGAAGGGAGCCAGTACGCATCCCTGTCTTACTCCTCTTGAGATTTTAAAGGGTCGTGATAGTTCACCGGCAGTGCCAAATCAAACTCGGCCTTCTGCGTTGGAGTATAACTCTCTTAGGAAGGCTAATATGGGTGGGTCCACTCCGAGATGTTCTAGGATCTGCCATAGCTTTGCATGCTGTACGCAGTCGAACACCGCGCTTAGGTCTACATAGACCAGGAAGATGTTGCCTCCTTTAGCGCGCGCGTACTTTCCAGCCAGGAGGACGAGATTTAGGGCCTGTTCGACCATTCCGAGCCCCTTCTGGAAGCCATATTGCAGGTCAGTGATGATGTTGTTCTCCCGGGCCCAAGATTGTAGCCGGTCCAGGAGTATTCGACCTGCAATCTTGCCCAAGGAGTCCAGAAGGGAGATCGGCCTGTAGCACGCTGGGTCGTTACGGTCCCCTTTTTTAAAGATGGGCAATAGTGTCGATGTTGACCATGAAGGGAAGAGACCGATTGAGACGACTGCAGCCATGACACATGTAATTATTTTCGACCAGTAGTCGACGTCGTGTAGGAACAAGTCCATAGGGACCCCGTCTGGGCCGGGGGCCTTGCCTGTTTTTGAGGCCTTGATTGCCTTTCTAACCTCATTTAGAGTAAAGCGTAGGTTAATTGGATAGATGTTACTCATTGCCCGTTCAGGTTCCTGTATTTGGATTGTTGGTGTGACATCCGATGATATTCCGAAGATTTTTGAAAAGTGGGAGACCCAGTCATCCTCAGTTATTGCCACATCAAGATGGTCAGGGTCGCTGATGTTGGCCAGGAGAGGTGATCTGATGGTCTGCCAGAAAACAATGCCATCTTTCCTTAATGCGCTATCATGTAGTCGAAGCCATAGATCTTGCTTTATCTGCATTTTACGATTTTTCCGGGCAGTGTTGTAAGTTTTCCTTAACTGGGAAATTTTTTGAGGGTCTCTCGGTTGCTGTCGTAGGGTTTCTTTGAGAGACGTAAGGGCCTTTCGGCATGCAGTATCGAACCATCTCGTGATAGGGAGTTTTCGCTTGTTTTTTGAATGGATGAAAAGCTCGTCCCTTATTACTTCCTGGATGTTTTGGAAAGAGGTGACTATTAATTCTGGGGGTGCCTCGGGGGACAGACAGTTGGTTAGCCAGAGGTGTGTTTTTCCGAGAACCCTCTGTGTCATCTCCTCCGGATCGATCTTTGTCCATTTAATTGCATACCCGTTCAGCTTCTTCATGGCAAGCGATTGTTGGTCTAGGGAACTAGCTTTTGGAGAGGGTATCCCAGCTTGCTTCATGTTGATTTCCACACTGAGTGGATAGTGGTCGCTGATTGGGTTGGACCCAATTTTATAATCACTTAGTTGCCCTTTATAAGAGTTTGAGGCTAAAATGTAGTCGATGGTTGACAGGCAGCCTCGCCCGTGAAAGGTGGGTAAAAAGGCCTGCTCCGGATTGACTAGTTCGTTGACAAAGTCAAGGTCTAGGGTAAAGAGGATTTCGTTTAATTTATTGCCCCCTAGCGTGTGCACAAAGTGAGGGATGGGGTTTCCAAGTTCGTTCTGTAGCCCACAGGTCCCATTTTTGTGCTTTGGGCACAGCGTGAGATTGAAATCGCCACCCCAGATGAGATAGATTGTGGATTTATTGTTTGTTTTTTGAAATGAAAGTAAGTATGCGATTATTTCATCTAGGTGTGAGCAGCATTCCACATTGCCTGAGTTATTATAGTAATTTATGTATATATGTAAATCTCCTTTCGTTATTGTTAACTGTGTGATTTGTATGATTTGAAAGAACGGTGTTTCCTTTAACAGTTTCACAGTAAGTGGAAGGGTATTTGAAATGAAGGTCGTAAGCCCGCCTTTTGGTCTGCCCATACTACTAGGTACTGCTTGAGTAAAAAATGTTTTATAGCCCGCTAAGTGAAGTGGAGTTGTACACCAGGTCTCTTGTAAGCACAGAATTTGATGGCTTTTTGCTGTGTCAAGCCATGAGGAAGAGGTTATTTTTGTAATTAGGCCTGCGACATTCCAATAAGCGATAGACAGAGTCAGGGTTGAGGGTTCCGTAACGGGGTGTGATGGTTTTGTCGGGTTCTTATTAAAGGCTACGGGTTGCTGAAAGCACGATCCCGAATTGGTGTCAGCTTCCGTTGAAGGGATAGTAGTTGGAGCCTTGTTTGGAACGTTAGGTAATCCCTGACAGATATATGGAGGTTTTCCAGTTTTGGTGAGAGAAATATTGTATTGTTCCTGCAATGTGATTTCGTGGCTCACTTGTGGTGACTCTGGGAATATTAGATACTGATTAACGTTCAGTGATTGCAATGTAATATCGGTTTTAGGATGTCTCGAAGTGTCCTTGAATGGTCAATCCACCATTTCGAGACAATCAAAACGGTTTTGAGTTGGGAGGCCCTGCCATCCTTCATAGGTTTGAAAGGGTCTTTCTTGCCAGTAGGGCCTCTGATGTTCTCTGGGCCTTTCTCTCGGTCCACCCCTACCTACATAGTCATACGAGTATTCCGTCTGTTTCCATGGCACTTGGTACCATGGCTCCTGGTTCCATGGTTCTTTGGGGAGCTGGTGCCATGAGCAGGGTAGAGGGTTACGTTGATGTTTTACTGGCGGATAAAAAAAGGAGAGATGGCGGGCGTCAATCCCCCCTTTTTTATCAAGCTGAGGCCAAGCACAGATGTAATCCACTGTTGAGGGATCTCTGCATGTTACAATGATGCAGTCTCCGCGGATTGTCTTTGTCGTTTTGCCTATCCAGGCTACCCTACGGGCTGTTGTGATCCCTCCGGATAGGTGGGATTCGAGCGGTCTATTGATGCTTAACCACTGCATGGCTTTGTTTTTGAGAGACCATGCAGTTTCGGGTGTGTCATCAGTTAGCTCTGGTACACCTGTGAGAACTATTGTGTAAGGAGTGGCTTCCGGAGGCAAGTGGGCAGGGCGTCTAGCTGCTGTGGTTTTTTTTGATGTGTTTTTAGGGGTCGTTTGAGAGGGCGGTGGTTTAGATGGGAAAGTTTCGGGCCTTTTTCCTGGGCAGGCTCTATTACTGTCTGTGTTTGTCGCTGGACCTGGGGTGTCTATCATGACTGAATCTGTGTTTACTGTTTGCTGGATGGATATAGCAGGAGATTTCTCTTTTTGAGGTTGAGGCGTTTTTATTACAGATTTAGGTAGTGAGGTGTTTTGTTTGTAGTTTTTCTGTGCTAGTGACGGAAGATTTGTGTGATTGACTGTTTTCTGTATATGTACTTGACGCTGTTTTTTAGGTGGCTGTGACATATTATGCTGACCCTTTGTTTCTATACGGGTGTTTGAGTCTAGAATGGTAGCCGAGATGATAGTTAACTGAGCTTCGAGATTCCTGATGCTGAGTTGAATGGGCTTTAAGTGTTGAAATAACAGATCTTTTATTGTAGTGAGGACTTGTGAGGTAACTCTACAAGTTTTGCATTGGTTTTTTAAATGGTCATTGGAAATTGCCTTGTGAGGTTGATTAGTTACTAGGGGAAATGGTATGCTATGGGACGCTGTAGGGTTAGAATGGGTTGGCGCCTGTTCTGAGCGCGGGGCATTAGTTGGTACTTCTTCAGTGATTGCTGGGTGAGTTTTTGGAATTGCTCCTTCCCTTACCCCTTGTTGATGCTGGTTATCGTATGGTTGGGCATCCCCCTGGGTATAACAGATAGCTAAATCAGGGGTTGTTTCCAAATCATCAAACGTAATGGAGAGATCTGACTCGGACTGTGTAACGGAAAGGTTTACTACCGACGGGATTGAGTTTGTATCTGGTGCTGACAGAGACGTTGGAAGTGAACAGTTTTGTGTATTAAGATGGATCGGGGTGGTGGCGTTTGCAATAGCGCCTAGAGAGGAGCGCTTCGCATTAGCACTCATGAGATCTAGTGATACTCTCTTTTCCATCAGAGCTATACTCTGGTTTATTGTCTCGTTGACCCGTGAGATGAATAGGTCGATAGGGCCTGTTACTTGGGCTACTTCGTGTGCATGTTTGGATTTTGGCTTAGCGGAGCTCCTTGTTTTTGGTGGTATGGTGAGTACCTGATTGCGCGTTCAGTGATGAAAGAGGGGTGGCCCGGACCGGACTCTATCGGGCACTAACGGGCAACAACGGGCCCGCCCTTGGCCCGGGCTTCGCCCCGGGCTTTGCCCCGCGCGCGTCCCGCGTTGCGCGGTCCAGGTAGCACTTTTGTAGTGTGTGGTTATGGGGCGGGGCACTGTGAGGGGGCGCGGCTCTCACGGGAAGAGGACCAGCTGGAGATGGTGTATGCTGGTCCTCGCAGTCCCTGGGCCGGCGCCTCTCCCTCCTCTGCGGCCTTGCGGTGGTCGGTGGTTCACAGCAGCGCTTGGTCTCAGTTCAGCTGCTCCTGCAGCGGGGACAACAGGTACTTGGCTCTTGGCTTTGGCAATGAAAGTACAATCCACGAGTGGCACCCGCGAAGCGGGTGCCGCGAGAAGTTATAGCGCTATGCTGGGGGCGGGGCACTGTGAGGGGGCGCGGCTCTCACGGGAAGAGGACCAGCTGGAGATGGTGTATGCTGGTCCTCGCAGTCCCTGGGCCGGCGCCTCTCCCTCCTCTGCGGCCTCGCGGTGGTCGGTGGTTCACAGCAGCGCTTGGTCTCAGTTCAGCTGCTCCTGCAGCGGGGACAACAGGTACTTGGCTCTTGGCTTTGGCAATGAAAGTACAATCCACGGAAGCGGGTACCGCGAGAAGTTATAGCGCTATGCTGGGGGCGGGGCACTGTGAGGGGGCGCGGCTCTCACGGGAAGAGGACCAGCTGGAGATGGTGTATGCTGGTCCTCGCAGTCCCTGGGCCGGCGCCTCTCCCTCCTCTGCGGCCTCGCGGTGGTCGGTGGTTCACAGCAGCGCTTGGTCTCAGTTCAGCTGCTCCTGCAGCGGGGACAACAGGTACTTGGCTCTTGGCTTTGGCAATGAAAGTACAATCCACGGAAGCGGGTACCGCGAGAAGTTATAGCGCTATGCTGGGGGCGGGGCACTGTGAGGGGGCGCGGCTCTCACGGGAAGAGGACCAGCTGGAGATGGTGTATGCTGGTCCTCGCAGTCCCTGGGCCGGCGCCTCTCCCTCCTCTGCGGCCTCGCGGTGGTCGGTGGTTCACAGCAGCGCTTGGTCTCAGTTCAGCTGCTCCTGCAGCGGGGACAACAGGTACTTGGCTCTTGGCTTTGGCAATGAAAGTACAATCCACGAGTGGGGTGGGAGCCATTTTTTCCTCTGAGACTACTGAGTTATGTTTTAATACAGGAAATGAACCTTAGGATAGCTAGATTTTTCTTTGGAGTTTTTCACAAAGTAAAATCACATACTATAGCTATGTCTCCTATTTTCAACAGAGCGGGGCCTCATTTTCCCGAGCGGGTGCCGGGTGAGGTGAGGTTACTTCCCACATAATGCTGGGTGAGTACAAATCACAAAATAATTTTTCATTATTAAATGTTTGTTAACCAAGAGAACAGTTTGTCTCTTGACGCAGTGGTGAGATCTTTCTCCCTACTATATGTGTGATGGCTGTCATGCTGTTTTGTTCACCAAGGACATTAGTTCTTGAACTACATTTGTTGTTTGCACTATTTTTCCTTAGGAAATGGACAATGTACCTACAGTTTCCTCCAGCTAATATTTGGGGCTCCAAGTTTCTGGTAGGAGTACTGTTTATTATTTGAATCGCCACATGATACTTTTTGCAGTTGCCTCTCCTTTGACACCATGGTCCCGACGAAAGCTGGGTAATATCCTTAGACAGCTGAAACATGTTGACCACACTGCACTGCGCCATATTATAGTTATATTTTCAAACTGTATAGCGCATATTTTAATCATGACACCAAGAACAGTGCCCAATAAACATATTTTCTGTTCTGGTAGTTATTCCTAAACCTTTTTTGCACTCATTTTTTCACTGAGCACTGCACACTCATCAGCACCACGTCTGAAATACTCTGTGGCTAGAAGGCTATCGTGACTTCCCTGTCTCTACACCATCAATAGATGTGTTGGGTGAGATTGGGAATAGATCATCCATATCCCACATGACGATCTTTCCGCCATAATGGTGGGCTGATGGGAATTTTTTTCAGCCCAGTGTAATTTCACTGTCACAGCATTCCATGACAGCACACACACTCTTTGACTATGTGCCTCTTTTTGTATTTACTGATATGTCTAGGGTTGTGAGGTACCACGGTCAATAAACTAACCCATATAGACCCCCACACAATTTTGTATTTTGATATTTAGAGCAACCTCGGTTGCGGGTCCTTTTATTCACAATCAGGCCCTTGTTTTCCCTGATTATTTAGCTCACTCAGTTGCTCTCTAGTTCTTTGGTACCCTCCCTTTATCAATCATGGCTGATTTTGCGGGCCTTGCCTTTGATGATGACTATCTCAATTCTATCCTTGAAGATAATCCTTGTATTCTGGATTCTTTGCCAGATACCGCAGGTGCAGCGAAAGATGATTGGCCCACTCTACTTAATCTTAAAAAAGCGCAGTCTCGGACTGCAGTGCATGGACACATCATGGCAGAGTATCTACGAGGAAAGTGTGCTCCAACAGGGCTAATTGTTACAAATGCCCCAAGACTATTTTTAACTACCAAAGAATTTGTCCGAGACTGGTCCCTCATAGCATGGAGATGCACGCGGGATTGGCTGATCCTGATCGTGAGCTCCGCAAAGAGGATAGCGGACGCAATGCTCATTGAGATACAGACTTTGGAGGGTCAAATTAAGGCTACTTGTACTACACTCTTCAAGAAACGCCTAGACGAGACTAATAAAACCAACAAAGATTATAAAGACAACATACTTGCCAGTAAGATCGATAAATTCAAGAAAGATTTAGCCCGCTTTTCACTGGTGAAAATTTACCCCTACACTAGTGAAACTTATGTGGCTGGTGGATCCAATGACAGAGGGAGGCGGAATGGTTCTAACTATTCCACCTCAGGTACAGACTCTAGCGACTCTGATAATTCTAACTTTCCCGCCCACAATCCCGAGGCGGAGGACAACAACGGTCTTCCAGAAGAAGCAACAGACAGAGAGGGGGCATGCAGGGTAATCATTTAGGTGGATACCAAAATCCGGGTCCATGATGGCCTCCGGGTCCTTGGGGCTTCCAACCACCTCAATTTACACCGCACATGAACCCTTACATGCAGCCCCCACAGTACTTCCCTGACCAGTCTTTTTTAGGACGAGGCCGCGGATCAAACCGCGGCAAAAGGAGAGGACAACAAACTGTCCAGTGGCAGACCGACCCCTCCTTCATGAACACACAGAGCAGGAGGGCGGCCTAACAGAGCACCAGTGCAGAACCGACCAGTACCTAATGGTGAACCTGAGCTCTAGAGTCCTGACACCAGACGAGCTAGCGGTCTTAGAGAGAGGACTGGGTTTTGTCCCGACGAATAAAGGCGACCCGTTCCAATTTAGGATCGAACTGGAGAAATTTTTCAGAAAAGTACGCCTTCACTTTTTCTTCAAAGACAAACCCGATTCAGATACAAGTCCAGAAAATAATCATACTAATACTGGGCTACGTCCTAAATCCACTTTTACCCCCCTCAGTCATCAGGTTCCATCTCATGTCATGACCTTTGAACAAGCAGTCACCCATGATATCATGAGGCTTCATGATGGAGTGTCAGAGAGTTTTCAAAATCTCCCGAGAAAAGAGAGAAGTGCATTGATCACCCTATCTAAAGATCCGTCGATTACGATCAAACCAGCGGATAAGGGGGGTGCCACAGTCATACTCGACACCGCCCAATATCGACATGAATGTCTCAGACAACTGAACAACCGACAATTTTATCGACGATTGTCTGTAGACCCCACCCCTCGTCTCCTTGTCGAAATTAAGACTTTGGTAGACGAAGCTAATGCTGAGGGATGGATCACACCCCATGAGGCGAGATTTTTGGTGACACAGTCCCCGGTCACACCTGGCTTTTATTGTTTACCAAAAATACATAAAGCCATCAGACCACCACCGGGGCGCCCTATTATCTCGGGCATCGGTTCCCTTCTGGAACCCCTTTCCACTTTTGTGGATTGTTTCCTTCAACCAATTGTAAAGGAAATGCCTACATTTCTGCAAGACACGGCTGACGTCCTACGAATGCTGCGTGAAGTGGAATTCAATGCCGAGACTGACCTGCTGGTCAGCTTCGACGTTGAGTCATTGTACACTTGTATTCCACAGCTTGAGACGTTAGAGACTATTAGACGACTGCTGTCCTTGCGAGACCTCGAGAGTATCACTCCCATTCATTTCATCATGGACTGCGCCAAAATAGCCATGACTGAAAACTTTTTTAAGTTTGAAGATGAGTTTTTTCTTCAGATCTCCCGGACCTCAATGGGGAGCATTTTTGCTCCGAGCCTCGCCAATCTCTACGTCCACCAATTCGAGCAAGACCGAGTCCTCAACCATAGCAACCCATTTTTACATCATGTGTTGCTATGGAAGAGGTACATCGATGATATCTTGGTGGTTTGGCGAGGCTCACCTGAGGAGGTACAACAGTTTCATCAATGGTTGAATGTCCAAAACCCTTACTTGAAATTTACCATTGAATTCAGCCAAGAGAGACTCTCATTCCTGGACTTGTCCATCTTTCCAGAGGCAGGCAAATTGGAGAGCGAGCTCTACACTAAACCCATGGCTAGGAACTCGCTTCTATCGTTCAATAGCCATCACCCTCGCTCATTACGAGCTAACTTGCCAATTGGCCAGTTTCTCCGCCTGAGAAGGAACTGTTCCTCCAAAGTCTTGTTCGATGGGCATGCTAAGCAATTATCCCTACACTTACAAGCGAGACACTATCCAAGTGACTTGGTTAAGAGAGCATGGAAACGCGCCTCGAATAACCACCGAGACGCGTTGTTGAAAAAACGGCAGCAGAAACCTCCCTTGGACCGACTAACATTCGTTAGTACTTTTAGTGTGCTTTCTAATAGCATCCAAAAGACTATACGCAAACACTGGAACATCCGAAACATCACTAATGAGAATATTCCTTTACCCTTGTTCTCATTCAAAAGAGCACCCAGTCTGCGAGACAGTTTTGTACATACGAGACCTAGATTATTATTATTATTATTATTATGCGTTCTTATATAGCGCTCGATTACCCGTAGGCATCTCGGCGCTTGCCTTGGGAACCCGTCCTGGCTTCCCCAAGGTGAAAGCCAGGCATCCCGCCGCGGGGGGGCCGTAGTGGAGATTAAGCAGGCTAATGCCCAGAGCTGCAGAGTGTGAACCCATGATTCGAGTAGGCACCGAAACGAGAATTATCGAGTCCGTGGATATTTAGGCTCAAGACCCTGCCGCGTCGGGAATTGAACCCTGGTCCCAGGTCTGACCTCTGCTTCAGGGTCTGCCTCCTCTAACCAGTGAGCCACACTTCTCCACGTCTAGATCTTCCACGCTCTGGGATCTTCCACCAGTCCAGGGACATTACCCATGTGGCTCATGTAGTCTTTGTCCACAAACCACTAAAACTGAGAAAATAGATCTGGGTACAGGAAAAATGTGGCTGCTTAAAAAACACACCAATTGCAACACAGACAAGGTTATATACATGATTACCTGCCCTTGCTCCTTAAGATACATAGGGTTTACAACTAGAAAAATAAAATTGAGGATTGGAGAACACAAGAGCACCATTCGGTGCCAGAAGCAGTCGACCAGACTTACAGATCATTTCATCAAACAGAAACATACTGCAGAAGATCTCAGGTGGGTTGTTTTGGAACAGCCACACATCCCGCCGCATATTAGCGATATATCTAGATTTTTGTTCATCAAAGAACAGAGATGGAAATTTTTGCTTAAAAGTGATAGTAGGGGTCTGAATGACGATATTGCATGGACAACACTCTAAATATTCTCATTTTTGATCATGTCTGTGTAATCCCCCTTTTTTGATCAAATCTGTGTAATACCTTTCAAACATTTATGTCATTCCATGTACTACTACATAATTGACTTTGAGAATAGACAGATTGGTACATCTGCCTTTCATTGTAAACACTCCAACATAATTGGTTTTGAGATTAGACATATTGACATACCTGTCTCTTAGTGTAGACACTCCAAATATCTCGACTCTGTGTAAACACTTTCTAAACATACATGCCATTCCATGCACTACAGTATAATCAATTTTGAGAATAGGCAAATTTACATACTTGCTTTTCCACATTTTAGTGAGTGGGTCCTATCATGTATCACGTGCACTCTGCCATGAGCTTTACAGTGATTTTCTCACGTGTAAGTGGCTGATAGCTATATTATGCACGGTTGTTCCAAGTTTTTTTCTATGCGCCCTAGATTTATTATGAAGTGCAACGGGTATAGACTATACACACAATACGATAGACTGCCCCGAGTGGATTAACTGCGACTTCACTTCTTGAGTCAATGTTTCCATGGCGCATGCGCAGGCCGTAAAACGCTATGAGCGCTTGGCTTGGCGCATGCGCGAAATAGTAGTCTATTGCCGGTGTCGGCGCATGCGCTGGAAATGTCACCAGTTCCGCGCATGCGCTTTGTATACAATACACGGGCGACTCTCGGGCTGATTGCTCGTTTGTACGCGCATGATCACAATTAACCAATTAAAGACATGTATAAAAGGGCGCGCCTCCTTCCTGTCCATTACCTCCACTCCCTCTCGGATGCTGGCCAGAGGTACCGACGGACAGGTAGGTTGGCTCGTTCTCCCCACGCTATTTTCCTTTTAATCTGCCTTTGGAACTTCTTAAGGCTACTAGCTTTTTGAGACTACATCATCATAAGGCATTAGCTTTTTGAGCTTTAAGATTAATTATTGACGCTTACTTGGCCCTGGTTGGTAGGGTGGGAGCCATTTTTTCCTCTGAGACTACTGAGTTATGTTTTAATACAGGAAATGAACCTTAGGATAGCTAGATTTTTCTTTGGAGTTTTTCACAAAGTAAAATCACATACTATAGCTATGTCTCCTATTTTCAACAGAGCGGGGCCTCATTTTCCCGAGCGGGTGCCGGGTGAGGTGAGGTTACTTCCCACATAATGCTGGGTGAGTACAAATCACAAAATAATTTTTCATTATTAAATGTTTGTTAACCAAGAGAACATTTTGTCTCTTGACGCAGTGGTGAGATCTTTCTCCCTACTATATGTGTGATGGCTGTCATGCTGTTTTGTTCACCAAGGACATTAGTTCTTGAACTACATTTGTTGTTTGCACTATTTTTCCTTAGGAAATGGACAATGTACCTACAGTTTCCTCCAGCTAATATTTGGGGCTCCAAGTTTCTGGTAGGAGTACTGTTTATTATTTGAATCGCCACATGATACTTTTTGCAGTTGCCTCTCCTTTGACACCATGGTCCTGACGAAAGCTGGGTAATATCCTTAGACAGCTGAAACATGTTGACCACACTGCACTGCGCCATATTATAGTTATATTTTCAAACTGTATAGCGCATATTTTAATCATGACACCAAGAACAGTGCCCAATAAACATATTTTCTGTTCTGGTAGTTATTCTTAAACCTTTTTTGCACTCATTTTTTCACTGAGCACTGCACACTCATCAGCACCACGTCTGAAATACACTGTGGCTAGAAGGCTATCGTGACTTCCCTGTCTCTACACCATCAATAGATGTGTTGGGTGAGATTGGGAATAGATCATCCATATCCCACATGACGATCTTTCCGCCATAATGGTGGGCTGATGGGAATTTTTTTCAGCCCAGTGTAATTTCACTGTCACAGCATTCCATGACAGCACACACACTCTTTGACTATGTGCCTCTTTTTGTATTTACTGATATATCTTGAAAGCAACCTTTGAAGCTCAAAAAGGATGCTATTGCTCTGAGCCATAGACTAATGATGAAACATAATTTCTGATCTTCAACATTGAGTGCCTGTGCCTACCAGTGGTAACCACCTTAACAAATGGGAAACCACTTAAGACTAGCTAGTCCCCCAGAGTAGTTTGCAGATTGGCCTAGTAACCAACCACTAGATGTAACAGAAATTCATCAATATTTTCCTAAAAGTATTCTTGGTCTGTGAGCCTAAATTCTTTGCAATCCACAGTCTTAGCAAGCCATAGCACAAATGCGAAAGATGAGGAGATTCACCAGTCTAGACCTTTATCTTATATTAACACAACACAAAGTTCTATTTTCGCATTCTAGCTGTGTTCAAATGCGGAAGATGAAGTTGTATATACTCATTAAGCACTTGCAGGAAGCTGTTTGTTAAAATATATCGCACAAAAATACTGTGCAACCCCAGACCCCACTGTGCAGGTATAGTTAGCTCAGTTCCCAAATGAAGAGCATTTTTGGTTGAGTCAATAACTTTGGTGCCATTTGATGAATCTTAAAAAGTTCCCCAAAAATTAATCCTCCTTCTTGAAAGGTTTTGAGGTGATCCATCAAGCGGGGGCCAAGAAATTCCCATAGGAAATTTTGGGGAGCAATATGAAGAAAAACAGCAGAATGGTGTTACACCAAATTTGACAGAAGGTTCGAATTTGACTCAAAAAACATGTTTTCATTATTTGGTATAAATCCATTCAGCTGTTTTTGAGAAATTCTGTTTTAAAGCGGTGCTTGCAGTGGGCGTGAAAGGGTTAAACAATAGACATATCTGGACGATTGGTCACACAGGACAAAAAATAGAACTCTCTGATTGCACGATGTAACATTTTTCCTATAGTGTATGTCCCGAAAGACAGAGAGGTCTGATTGGCTGATCACAATCTCAACAAATATCTAGCGACTGCCATTAGAGTACTCGAGGACTCAGTCCTGGTTCCTGTGTCCTGAAGTTAATTTAATAAAAAGGTGTAAGGGGGCAGGACTCCTTGGCACTTTGTCGCAGTAAAAAGATGTTAAAAAAGAAAAGATTTGTGCTTCCAGACCCAGCCTGACCTTTCTGTGAGGTATCACAGTACTCCCTTTGGAATCATACCATGGAACTGTGCAAGCTTCACTCAGGATCCCTTGCACAGTCCTACAGTATTATGGAGGCGATGCCTGGTCGTGGTAACGCAAGAGTACTACAGTAATGCAAATAAATTGAAAGATAAAAATATAAAAGAATGCATAAAAGTGTGGGGGGGTCTGCAACGTGTTGCCTTGCCACTAGGGGTGGCTGCCCACTAGGAGTTGGGCATAGAGCCTGACTGCAGGGTAACCGGTTGATGCACTGCCCTTCATTACAGCCTCACTCCTTCTTACCTCCACTCTTATTCGTGTGCATGCTTTTACCCCGCACCTCCCCTCCTATATTGTGTTGTCCATGACCCTGTAGTGACATTACCTTTCACTGCCGGCCTCCCCATTATTCCCTTTCCTGTGGGAGTGGGGGTAATTCATGATTTTTTAAGTGAGTCACCTGTGAAAATGGATGAAATATGGGCTTTCCTTGGGAGCACCATAGCACGAAAAGGCCTACAGCAGTTATTAAAGACCCACTCCCTTGTTATAAGCGCTCGCTTTCAGCTTGTATTTACAACAAGGGGTGGTGAGGGACAGAGTCTCTGAATTAAGCAGAATACTCTCACCCAGTCAAGAGATCAGGGCTAGATCCAACACCGTTTTTTAGCTCACTGCACCATCCCAGTTTCAGAACCTGGCTGTATGCAAATTAGTCTGTTCCTGTCCCAGTGCATGATGGGAACAGGGCAAACCAAACTACAAAAGCCAATTCTTACACTGGGAAGGAAACAAGCTTCCGGGGACCGGTTTCTGGCATTACAGCCGTCTTCGGCCCGGCTTGCTTGAATCCTGATGGTGCAATGAGCAAGGGACTCATGTCTGAGTATACCCTTCCACGCTTAGGGTGGACAAAAATATTTACAACAAGGGGTGGTGAGGGACAGAGTCTCTGAATTAAGCAGAATACTCTCACCCAGTCAAGAGATCAGGGCTAGATCCAACACCGTTTTTTAGCTCACTGCACCATCCCAGTTTCAGAACCTGGCTGTATGCAAATTAGTCTGTTCCTGTCCCAGTGCATGATGGGAACAGGGCAAACCAAACTACAAAAGCCAATTCTTACACTGGGAAGGAAACAAGCTTCCGGGGACCGGTTTCTGGCATTACAGCCGTCTTCGGCCCGGCTTGCTTGAATCCTGATGGTGCAATGAGCAAGGGACTCATGTCTGAGTATACCCTTCCACGCTTAGGGTGGACAAAAATATTTACAACAAGGGGTGGTGAGGGACAGAGTCTCTGAATTAAGCAGAATACTCTCACCCAGTCAAGAGATCAGGGCTAGATCCAACACCGTTTTTTAGCTCACTGCACCATCCCAGTTTCAGAACCTGGCTGTATGCAAATTAGTCTGTTCCTGTCCCAGTGCATGATGGGAACAGGGCAAACCAAACTACAAAAGCCAATTCTTACACTGGGAAGGAAACAAGCTTCCGGGGACCGGTTTCTGGCATTACAGCCGTCTTCGGCCCGGCTTGCTTGAATCCTGATGGTGCAATGAGCAAGGGACTCATGTCTGAGTATACCCTTCCACGCTTAGGGTGGACAAAAATATTTACAACAAGGGGTGGTGAGGGACAGAGTCTCTGAATTAAGCAGAATACTCTCACCCAGTCAAGAGATCAGGGCTAGATCCAACACCGTTTTTTAGCTCACTGCACCATCCCAGTTTCAGAACCTGGCTGTATGCAAATTAGTCTGTTCCTGTCCCAGTGCATGATGGGAACAGGGCAAACCAAACTACAAAAGCCAATTCTTACACTGGGAAGGAAACAAGCTTCCGGGGACCGGTTTCTGGCATTACAGCCGTCTTCGGCCCGGCTTGCTTGAATCCTGATGGTGCAATGAGCAAGGGACTCATGTCTGAGTATACCCTTCCACGCTTAGGGTGGACAAAAATATTTACAACAAGGGGTGGTGAGGGACAGAGTCTCTGAATTAAGCAGAATACTCTCACCCAGTCAAGAGATCAGGGCTAGATCCAACACCGTTTTTTAGCTCACTGCACCATCCCAGTTTCAGAACCTGGCTGTATGCAAATTAGTCTGTTCCTGTCCCAGTGCATGATGGGAACAGGGCAAACCAAACTACAAAAGCCAATTCTTACACTGGGAAGGAAACAAGCTTCCGGGGACCGGTTTCTGGCATTACAGCCGTCTTCGGCCCGGCTTGCTTGAATCCTGATGGTGCAATGAGCAAGGGACTCATGTCTGAGTATACCCTTCCACGCTTAGGGTGGACAAAAATATTTACAACAAGGGGTGGTGAGGGACAGAGTCTCTGAATTAAGCAGAATACTCTCACCCAGTCAAGAGATCAGGGCTAGATCCAACACCGTTTTTTAGCTCACTGCACCATCCCAGTTTCAGAACCTGGCTGTATGCAAATTAGTCTGTTCCTGTCCCAGTGCATGATGGGAACAGGGCAAACCAAACTACAAAAGCCAATTCTTACACTGGGAAGGAAACAAGCTTCCGGGGACCGGTTTCTGGCATTACAGCCGTCTTCGGCCCGGCTTGCTTGAATCCTGATGGTGCAATGAGCAAGGGACTCATGTCTGAGTATACCCTTCCACGCTTAGGGTGGACAAAAATATTTACAACAAGGGGTGGTGAGGGACAGAGTCTCTGAATTAAGCAGAATACTCTCACCCAGTCAAGAGATCAGGGCTAGATCCAACACCGTTTTTTAGCTCACTGCACCATCCCAGTTTCAGAACCTGGCTGTATGCAAATTAGTCTGTTCCTGTCCCAGTGCATGATGGGAACAGGGCAAACCAAACTACAAAAGCCAATTCTTACACTGGGAAGGAAACAAGCTTCCGGGGACCGGTTTCTGGCATTACAGCCGTCTTCGGCCCGGCTTGCTTGAATCCTGATGGTGCAATGAGCAAGGGACTCATGTCTGAGTATACCCTTCCACGCTTAGGGTGGACAAAAATATTTACAACAAGGGGTGGTGAGGGACAGAGTCTCTGAATTAAGCAGAATACTCTCACCCAGTCAAGAGATCAGGGCTAGATCCAACACCGTTTTTTAGCTCACTGCACCATCCCAGTTTCAGAACCTGGCTGTATGCAAATTAGTCTGTTCCTGTCCCAGTGCATGATGGGAACAGGGCAAACCAAACTACAAAAGCCAATTCTTACACTGGGAAGGAAACAAGCTTCCGGGGACCGGTTTCTGGCATTACAGCCGTCTTCGGCCCGGCTTGCTTGAATCCTGATGGTGCAATGAGCAAGGGACTCATGTCTGAGTATACCCTTCCACGCTTAGGGTGGACAAAAATATTTACAACAAGGGGTGGTGAGGGACAGAGTCTCTGAATTAAGCAGAATACTCTCACCCAGTCAAGAGATCAGGGCTAGATCCAACACCGTTTTTTAGCTCACTGCACCATCCCAGTTTCAGAACCTGGCTGTATGCAAATTAGTCTGTTCCTGTCCCAGTGCATGATGGGAACAGGGCAAACCAAACTACAAAAGCCAATTCTTACACTGGGAAGGAAACAAGCTTCCGGGGACCGGTTTCTGGCATTACAGCCGTCTTCGGCCCGGCTTGCTTGAATCCTGATGGTGCAATGAGCAAGGGACTCATGTCTGAGTATACCCTTCCACGCTTAGGGTGGACAAAAATATTTACAACAAGGGGTGGTGAGGGACAGAGTCTCTGAATTAAGCAGAATACTCTCACCCAGTCAAGAGATCAGGGCTAGATCCAACACCGTTTTTTAGCTCACTGCACCATCCCAGTTTCAGAACCTGGCTGTATGCAAATTAGTCTGTTCCTGTCCCAGTGCATGATGGGAACAGGGCAAACCAAACTACAAAAGCCAATTCTTACACTGGGAAGGAAACAAGCTTCCGGGGACCGGTTTCTGGCATTACAGCCGTCTTCGGCCCGGCTTGCTTGAATCCTGATGGTGCAATGAGCAAGGGACTCATGTCTGAGTATACCCTTCCACGCTTAGGGTGGACAAAAATATTTACAACAAGGGGTGGTGAGGGACAGAGTCTCTGAATTAAGCAGAATACTCTCACCCAGTCAAGAGATCAGGGCTAGATCCAACACCGTTTTTTAGCTCACTGCACCATCCCAGTTTCAGAACCTGGCTGTATGCAAATTAGTCTGTTCCTGTCCCAGTGCATGATGGGAACAGGGCAAACCAAACTACAAAAGCCAATTCTTACACTGGGAAGGAAACAAGCTTCCGGGGACTGGTTTCTGGCATTACAGCCGTCTTCGGCCCGGCTTGCTTGAATCCTGATGGTGCAATGAGCAAGGGACTCATGTCTGAGTATACCCTTCCACGCTTAGGGTGGACAAAAATATTTACAACAAGGGGTGGTGAGGGACAGAGTCTCTGAATTAAGCAGAATACTCTCACCCAGTCAAGAGATCAGGGCTAGATCCAACACCGTTTTTTAGCTCACTGCACCATCCCAGTTTCAGAACCTGGCTGTATGCAAATTAGTCTGTTCCTGTCCCAGTGCATGATGAGAACAGGGCAAACCAAACTACAAAAGCCAATTCTTACACTGGGAAGGAAACAAGCTTCCGGGGACCGGTTTCTGGCATTACAGCCGTCTTCGGCCCGGCTTGCTTGAATCCTGATGGTGCAATGAGCAAGGGACTCATGTCTGAGTATACCCTTCCACGCTTAGGGTGGACAAAAATATTTACAACAAGGGGTGGTGAGGGACAGAGTCTCTGAATTAAGCAGAATACTCTCACCCAGTCAAGAGATCAGGGCTAGATCCAACACCGTTTTTTAGCTCACTGCACCATCCCAGTTTCAGAACCTGGCTGTATGCAAATTAGTCTGTTCCTGTCCCAGTGCATGATGGGAACAGGGCAAACCAAACTACAAAAGCCAATTCTTACACTGGGAAGGAAACAAGCTTCCGGGGACCGGTTTCTGGCATTACAGCCGTCTTCGGCCCGGCTTGCTTGAATCCTGATGGTGCAATGAGCAAGGGACTCATGTCTGAGTATACCCTTCCACGCTTAGGGTGGACAAAAATATTTACAACAAGGGGTGGTGAGGGACAGAGTCTCTGAATTAAGCAGAATACTCTCACCCAGTCAAGAGATCAGGGCTAGATCCAACACCGTTTTTTAGCTCACTGCACCATCCCAGTTTCAGAACCTGGCTGTATGCAAATTAGTCTGTTCCTGTCCCAGTGCATGATGGGAACAGGGCAAACCAAACTACAAAAGCCAATTCTTACACTGGGAAGGAAACAAGCTTCCGGGGACCGGTTTCTGGCATTACAGCCGTCTTCGGCCCGGCTTGCTTGAATCCTGATGGTGCAATGAGCAAGGGACTCATGTCTGAGTATACCCTTCCACGCTTAGGGTGGACAAAAATATTTACAACAAGGGGTGGTGAGGGACAGAGTCTCTGAATTAAGCAGAATACTCTCACCCAGTCAAGAGATCAGGGCTAGATCCAACACCGTTTTTTAGCTCACTGCACAATCCCAGTTTCAGAACCTGGCTGTATGCAAATTAGTCTGTTCCTGTCCCAGTGCATGATGGGAACAGGGCAGACCAAACTACAAAAGCCAATTCTTACACTGGGAAGGAAACAAGCTTCCGGGGACCAGTTTCTGGCATTACAGCCGTCTTCGGCCCGGCTTGCTTGAATCCTGATGGTGCAATGAGCAAGGGACTCATGTCTGAGTATACCCTTCCACGCTTAGGGTGGACAAAAATATTTACAACAAGGGGTGGTGAGGGACAGAGTCTCTGAATTAAGCAGAATACTCTCACCCAGTCAAGAGATCAGGGCTAGATCCAACACCGTTTTTTAGCTCACTGCACCATCCCAGTTTCAGAACCTGGCTGTATGCAAATTAGTCTGTTCCTGTCCCAGTGCATGATGGGAACAGGGCAAACCAAACTACAAAAGCCAATTCTTACACTGGGAAGGAAACAAGCTTCCGGGGACCGGTTTCTGGCATTACAGCCGTCTTCGGCCCGGCTTGCTTGAATCCTGTCCATCACCACCCCTTGTTGTAAATAATTTTGTCCACCCTAAGCGTGGAAGGGCCAGGGACAGACTAATTTGCATACAGCCTGGTTCTGAAACTGGGATGGTGCAATGAGCTAAAAAACGGTGTTGGATCTAGCCCTGATCTTTTGACTGGGTGAGAGTACTCTGCTTAATTCAGAGACTCTGTCCATCACCACCCCTTGTTGTAAATAATTTTGTCCACCCTAAGCGTGGAAGGGTATACTCAGATGTGAGTCCCTTGCTCATTGCACCATCAGGATTCAAGCAAGCCGGGCCGAAGACGGCTGTAATGCCAGAAACCGGTCCCCGGAAGCTTGTTTCCTTCCCAGTGTAAGAATTGGCTTTTGTAGTCTGGTCTGCCCTGTTCCCATGATGCACTGGGCCAGGGACAGACTAATTTGCATACAGCCAGGTTCTGAAACTGGGATGGTGCAATGAGCTAAAAAACGGTGTTGGATCTAGCCCTGATCTTTTGACTGGGTGAGAGTACTCTGCTTAATTCAGAGACTCTGTCCATCACCACCCCTTGTTGTAAATAATTTTGTCCACCCTAAGCGTGGAAGGGTATACTCAGATGTGAGTCCCTTGCTCATTGCACCATCAGGATTCAAGCAAGCCGGGCCGAAGACGGCTGTAATGCCAGAAACCGGTCCCCGGAAGCTTGTTTCCTTCCCAGTGTAAGAATTGGCTTTTGTAGTCTGGTCTGCCCTGTTCCCATGATGCACTGGGCCAGGGACAGACTAATTTGCATACAGCCAGGTTCTGAAACTGGGATGGTGCAATGAGCTAAAAAACGGTGTTGGATCTAGCCCTGATCTTTTGACTGGGTGAGAGTACTCTGCTTAATTCAGAGACTCTGTCCATCACCACCCCTTGTTGTAAATAATTTTGTCCACCCTAAGCGTGGAAGGGTATACTCAGATGTGAGTCCCTTGCTCATTGCACCATCAGGATTCAAGCAAGCCGGGCCGAAGACGGCTGTAATGCCAGAAACCGGTCCCCGGAAGCTTGTTTCCTTCCCAGTGTAAGAATTGGCTTTTGTAGTCTGGTCTGCCCTGTTCCCATGATGCACTGGGCCAGGGACAGACTAATTTGCATACAGCCAGGTTCTGAAACTGGGATGGTGCAATGAGCTAAAAAACGGTGTTGGATCTAGCCCTGATCTTTTGACTGGGTGAGAGTACTCTGCTTAATTCAGAGACTCTGTCCATCACCACCCCTTGTTGTAAATAATTTTGTCCACCCTAAGCGTGGAAGGGTATACTCAGATGTGAGTCCCTTGCTCATTGCACCATCAGGATTCAAGCAAGCCGGGCCGAAGACGGCTGTAATGCCAGAAACCGGTCCCCGGAAGCTTGTTTCCTTCCCAGTGTAAGAATTGGCTTTTGTAGTCTGGTCTGCCCTGTTCCCATGATGCACTGGGCCAGGGACAGACTAATTTGCATACAGCCAGGTTCTGAAACTGGGATGGTGCAATGAGCTAAAAAACGGTGTTGGATCTAGCCCTGATCTTTTGACTGGGTGAGAGTACTCTGCTTAATTCAGAGACTCTGTCCATCACCACCCCTTGTTGTAAATAATTTTGTCCACCCTAAGCGTGGAAGGGTATACTCAGATGTGAGTCCCTTGCTCATTGCACCATCAGGATTCAAGCAAGCCGGGCCGAAGACGGCTGTAATGCCAGAAACCGGTCCCCGGAAGCTTGTTTCCTTCCCAGTGTAAGAATTGGCTTTTGTAGTCTGGTCTGCCCTGTTCCCATGATGCACTGGGCCAGGGACAGACTAATTTGCATACAGCCAGGTTCTGAAACTGGGATGGTGCAATGAGCTAAAAAACGGTGTTGGATCTAGCCCTGATCTTTTGACTGGGTGAGAGTACTCTGCTTAATTCAGAGACTCTGTCCATCACCACCCCTTGTTGTAAATAATTTTGTCCACCCTAAGCGTGGAAGGGTATACTCAGATGTGAGTCCCTTGCTCATTGCACCATCAGGATTCAAGCAAGCCGGGCCGAAGACGGCTGTAATGCCAGAAACCGGTCCCCGGAAGCTTGTTTCCTTCCCAGTGTAAGAATTGGCTTTTGTAGTCTGGTCTGCCCTGTTCCCATGATGCACTGGGCCAGGGACAGACTAATTTGCATACAGCCAGGTTCTGAAACTGGGATGGTGCAATGAGCTAAAAAACGGTGTTGGATCTAGCCCTGATCTTTTGACTGGGTGAGAGTACTCTGCTTAATTCAGAGACTCTGTCCATCACCACCCCTTGTTGTAAATAATTTTGTCCACCCTAAGCGTGGAAGGGTATACTCAGATGTGAGTCCCTTGCTCATTGCACCATCAGGATTCAAGCAAGCCGGGCCGAAGACGGCTGTAATGCCAGAAACCGGTCCCCGGAAGCTTGTTTCCTTCCCAGTGTAAGAATTGGCTTTTGTAGTCTGGTCTGCCCTGTTCCCATGATGCACTGGGCCAGGGACAGACTAATTTGCATACAGCCAGGTTCTGAAACTGGGATGGTGCAATGAGCTAAAAAACGGTGTTGGATCTAGCCCTGATCTTTTGACTGGGTGAGAGTACTCTGCTTAATTCAGAGACTCTGTCCATCACCACCCCTTGTTGTAAATAATTTTGTCCACCCTAAGCGTGGAAGGGTATACTCAGATGTGAGTCCCTTGCTCATTGCACCATCAGGATTCAAGCAAGCCGGGCCGAAGACGGCTGTAATGCCAGAAACCGGTCCCCGGAAGCTTGTTTCCTTCCCAGTGTAAGAATTGGCTTTTGTAGTCTGGTCTGCCCTGTTCCCATGATGCACTGGGCCAGGGACAGACTAATTTGCATACAGCCAGGTTCTGAAACTGGGATGGTGCAATGAGCTAAAAAACGGTGTTGGATCTAGCCCTGATCTTTTGACTGGGTGAGAGTACTCTGCTTAATTCAGAGACTCTGTCCATCACCACCCCTTGTTGTAAATAATTTTGTCCACCCTAAGCGTGGAAGGGTATACTCAGATGTGAGTCCCTTGCTCATTGCACCATCAGGATTCAAGCAAGCCGGGCCGAAGACGGCTGTAATGCCAGAAACCGGTCCCCGGAAGCTTGTTTCCTTCCCAGTGTAAGAATTGGCTTTTGTAGTCTGGTCTGCCCTGTTCCCATGATGCACTGGGCCAGGGACAGACTAATTTGCATACAGCCAGGTTCTGAAACTGGGATGGTGCAATGAGCTAAAAAACGGTGTTGGATCTAGCCCTGATCTTTTGACTGGGTGAAAGTACTCTGCTTAATTCAGAGACTCTGTCCATCACCACCCCTTGTTGTAAATAATTTTGTCCACCCTAAGCGTGGAAGGGTATACTCAGATGTGAGTCCCTTGCTCATTGCACCATCAGGATTCAAGCAAGCCGGGCCGAAGACGGCTGTAATGCCAGAAACCGGTCCCCGGAAGCTTGTTTCCTTCCCAGTGTAAGAATTGGCTTTTGTAGTCTGGTCTGCCCTGTTCCCATGATGCACTGGGCCAGGGACAGACTAATTTGCATACAGCCAGGTTCTGAAACTGGGATGGTGCAATGAGCTAAAAAACGGTGTTGGATCTAGCCCTGATCTTTTGACTGGGTGAGAGTACTCTGCTTAATTCAGAGACTCTGTCCATCACCACCCCTTGTTGTAAATAATTTTGTCCACCCTAAGCGTGGAAGGGTATACTCAGATGTGAGTCCCTTGCTCATTGCACCATCAGGATTCAAGCAAGCCGGGCCGAAGACGGCTGTAATGCCAGAAACCGGTCCCCGGAAGCTTGTTTCCTTCCCAGTGTAAGAATTGGCTTTTGTAGTCTGGTCTGCCCTGTTCCCATGATGCACTGGGCCAGGGACAGACTAATTTGCATACAGCCAGGTTCTGAAACTGGGATGGTGCAATGAGCTAAAAAACGGTGTTGGATCTAGCCCTGATCTTTTGACTGGGTGAGAGTACTCTGCTTAATTCAGAGACTCTGTCCATCACCACCCCTTGTTGTAAATAATTTTGTCCACCCTAAGCGTGGAAGGGTATACTCAGATGTGAGTCCCTTGCTCATTGCACCATCAGGATTCAAGCAAGCCGGGCCGAAGACGGCTGTAATGCCAGAAACCGGTCCCCGGAAGCTTGTTTCCTTCCCAGTGTAAGAATTGGCTTTTGTAGTCTGGTCTGCCCTGTTCCCATGATGCACTGGGCCAGGGACAGACTAATTTGCATACAGCCAGGTTCTGAAACTGGGATGGTGCAATGAGCTAAAAAACGGTGTTGGATCTAGCCCTGATCTTTTGACTGGGTGAGAGTACTCTGCTTAATTCAGAGACTCTGTCCATCACCACCCCTTGTTGTAAATAATTTTGTCCACCCTAAGCGTGGAAGGGTATACTCAGATGTGAGTCCCTTGCTCATTGCACCATCAGGATTCAAGCAAGCCGGGCCGAAGACGGCTGTAATGCCAGAAACCGGTCCCCGGAAGCTTGTTTCCTTCCCAGTGTAAGAATTGGCTTTTGTAGTCTGGTCTGCCCTGTTCCCATGATGCACTGGGCCAGGGACAGACTAATTTGCATACAGCCAGGTTCTGAAACTGGGATGGTGCAATGAGCTAACAAACGGTGTTGGATCTAGCCCTGATCTTTTGACTGGGTGAGAGTACTCTGCTTAATTCAGAGACTCTGTCCATCACCACCCCTTGTTGTAAATAATTTTGTCCACCCTAAGCGTGGAAGGGTATACTCAGATGTGAGTCCCTTGCTCATTGCACCATCAGGATTCAAGCAAGCCGGGCCGAAGACGGCTGTAATGCCAGAAACCGGTCCCCGGAAGCTTGTTTCCTTCCCAGTGTAAGAATTGGCTTTTGTAGTCTGGTCTGCCCTGTTCCCATGATGCACTGGGCCAGGGACAGACTAATTTGCATACAGCCAGGTTCTGAAACTGGGATGGTGCAATGAGCTAAAAAACGGTGTTGGATCTAGCCCTGATCTTTTGACTGGGTGAGAGTACTCTGCTTAATTCAGAGACTCTGTCCATCACCACCCCTTGTTGTAAATAACTTTGTCCACCCTAAGCGTGGAAGGGTATACTCAGATGTGAGTCCCTTGCTCATTGCACCATCAGGATTCAAGCAAGCCGGGCCGAAGACGGCTGTAATGCCAGAAACCGGTCCCCGGAAGCTTGTTTCCTTCCCAGTGTAAGAATTGGCTTTTGTAGTCTGGTCTGCCCTGTTCCCATGATGCACTGGGCCAGGGACAGACTAATTTGCATACAGCCAGGTTCTGAAACTGGGATGGTGCAATGAGCTAAAAAACGGTGTTGGATCTAGCCCTGATCTTTTGACTGGGTGAGAGTACTCTGCTTAATTCAGAGACTCTGTCCATCACCACCCCTTGTTGTAAATAATTTTGTCCACCCTAAGCGTGGAAGGGTATACTCAGATGTGAGTCCCTTGCTCATTGCACCATCAGGATTCAAGCAAGCCGGGCCGAAGACGGCTGTAATGCCAGAAACCGGTCCCCGGAAGCTTGTTTCCTTCCCAGTGTAAGAATTGGCTTTTGTAGTCTGGTCTGCCCTGTTCCCATGATGCACTGGGCCAGGGACAGACTAATTTGCATACAGCCAGGTTCTGAAACTGGGATGGTGCAATGAGCTAAAAAACGGTGTTGGATCTAGCCCTGATCTTTTGACTGGGTGAGAGTACTCTGCTTAATTCAGAGACTCTGTCCATCACCACCCCTTGTTGTAAATAATTTTGTCCACCCTAAGCGTGGAAGGGTATACTCAGATGTGAGTCCCTTGCTCATTGCACCATCAGGATTCAAGCAAGCCGGGCCGAAGACGGCTGTAATGCCAGAAACCGGTCCCCGGAAGCTTGTTTCCTTCCCAGTGTAAGAATTGGCTTTTGTAGTCTGGTCTGCCCTGTTCCCATGATGCACTGGGCCAGGGACAGACTAATTTGCATACAGCCAGGTTCTGAAACTGGGATGGTGCAATGAGCTAAAAAACGGTGTTGGATCTAGCCCTGATCTTTTGACTGGGTGAGAGTACTCTGCTTAATTCAGAGACTCTGTCCATCACCACCCCTTGTTGTAAATAATTTTGTCCACCCTAAGCGTGGAAGGGTATACTCAGATGTGAGTCCCTTGCTCATTGCACCATCAGGATTCAAGCAAGCCGGGCCGAAGACGGCTGTAATGCCAGAAACCGGTCCCCGGAAGCTTGTTTCCTTCCCAGTGTAAGAATTGGCTTTTGTAGTCTGGTCTGCCCTGTTCCCATGATGCACTGGGCCAGGGACAGACTAATTTGCATACAGCCAGGTTCTGAAACTGGGATGGTGCAATGAGCTAAAAAACGGTGTTGGATCTAGCCCTGATCTTTTGACTGGGTGAGAGTACTCTGCTTAATTCAGAGACTCTGTCCATCACCACCCCTTGTTGTAAATAATTTTGTCCACCCTAAGCGTGGAAGGGTATACTCAGATGTGAGTCCCTTGCTCATTGCACCATCAGGATTCAAGCAAGCCGGGCCGAAGACGGCTGTAATGCCAGAAACCGGTCCCCGGAAGCTTGTTTCCTTCCCAGTGTAAGAATTGGCTTTTGTAGTCTGGTCTGCCCTGTTCCCATGATGCACTGGGCCAGGGACAGACTAATTTGCATACAGCCAGGTTCTGAAACTGGGATGGTGCAATGAGCTAAAAAACGGTGTTGGATCTAGCCCTGATCTTTTGACTGGGTGAGAGTACTCTGCTTAATTCAGAGACTCTGTCCATCACCACCCCTTGTTGTAAATAATTTTGTCCACCCTAAGCGTGGAAGGGTATACTCAGATGTGAGTCCCTTGCTCATTGCACCATCAGGATTCAAGCAAGCCGGGCCGAAGACGGCTGTAATGCCAGAAACCGGTCCCCGGAAGCTTGTTTCCTTCCCAGTGTAAGAATTGGCTTTTGTAGTCTGGTCTGCCCTGTTCCCATGATGCACTGGGCCAGGGACAGACTAATTTGCATACAGCCAGGTTCTGAAACTGGGATGGTGCAATGAGCTAAAAAACGGTGTTGGATCTAGCCCTGATCTTTTGACTGGGTGAGAGTACTCTGCTTAATTCAGAGACTCTGTCCATCACCACCCCTTGTTGTAAATAATTTTGTCCACCCTAAGCGTGGAAGGGTATACTCAGATGTGAGTCCCTTGCTCATTGCACCATCAGGATTCAAGCAAGCCGGGCCGAAGACGGCTGTAATGCCAGAAACCGGTCCCCGGAAGCTTGTTTCCTTCCCAGTGTAAGAATTGGCTTTTGTAGTCTGGTCTGCCCTGTTCCCATGATGCACTGGGCCAGGGACAGACTAATTTGCATACAGCCAGGTTCTGAAACTGGGATGGTGCAATGAGCTAAAAAACGGTGTTGGATCTAGCCCTGATCTTTTGACTGGGTGAGAGTACTCTGCTTAATTCAGAGACTCTGTCCATCACCACCCCTTGTTGTAAATAATTTTGTCCACCCTAAGCGTGGAAGGGTATACTCAGATGTGAGTCCCTTGCTCATTGCACCATCAGGATTCAAGCAAGCCGGGCCGAAGACGGCTGTAATGCCAGAAACCGGTCCCCGGAAGCTTGTTTCCTTCCCAGTGTAAGAATTGGCTTTTGTAGTCTGGTCTGCCCTGTTCCCATGATGCACTGGGCCAGGGACAGACTAATTTGCATACAGCCAGGTTCTGAAACTGGGATGGTGCAATGAGCTAAAAAACGGTGTTGGATCTAGCCCTGATCTTTTGACTGGGTGAGAGTACTCTGCTTAATTCAGAGACTCTGTCCATCACCACCCCTTGTTGTAAATACGCTTTCAGCTTGTGGCAGTTACACTTGCGAGGGCCTTTAATGGCCATGTAGCATCCTAAGGAGGGCTATAATGGTATATAAGGACATTCAGTCATCATAGAGGAGAATGTTCTCATGTCTTTATAATAGGCTGTAGCAAGCTATGATAGCCATTAGAGTGTAAATCGCTTGTTATAGACGTAAAGGCCCACTCTACTGTTATAGGGTCTTTAGCATGGACCTTTAGCAGTAGAGTGGACCTTTAATAGTAAGTGTAGTCTTCTCTGGTGGACAATATGGATATAATAATATTAATAGACAGACATCACAAACAATATAAATTATGTTCTTATCTTTTTGTTAGTTTCTGTTTACATTTTTTTACTTTTCGGGAGATTTGACAAACAACATGAAAATCGCCATCAAAACTGAGGTTGAAAAAATTAAAAATACCTACTTTTTACACACCTGCTTGTGTGTAGTCAAGAGCCGATCCCTGGCCCAGACACTCTATTCCTCTGCAGAGACAAATGTGCCATAATCCGAATAATAGAGAACAATTTAGTGGTACAGGGAGTTCTGCCTGCGCAACATGTTCAATAACATCATGATGACAATACTGATAAAATCTCAAATGACATCATTTATGAAAACATTTGGCATGGTGGGGGCAAATGTTCTAGTTAGGTCAGTAATTTATACCTTGTGGATTTCAGTGTTTTATTTTAATTTCAAATGTTACGTTTTAACAGACACTTTCACCTAACTCAGTGGTTCCCAAACTTTATCGGCCTGCGGCTCCCTTGACCTATTCGCCATTGGCCGCGGCTTTCCATTGTGTTACTTCTTTTGGGTGGGTGGGGTATGTAAGCCCAGTCTTTGTAGTATTTCCATTTTTCTCCCTGAAAATAATTGGGATGAAGGAGGTGGAGCTATTATAATCATAGATATAATCCTGGCCTATACATTGCAGAGCCCCACGCTGTGTCAACGACTGATTGGACTGACACAGGGTTCTCGGAGACGTGAACTGTTACTGCATTATGTAGTGCTCTTTAAAGAGGTACGTCTTTTGCTCATTCCTGAGAAGGGTTTGTGATGCCCTGATATATATACAGGGTGTTGTTTCAGATCATGGGTGCATTGATTGAGAAAGTCTGCGTCTGCCCCCTCGTTTTTTTCTTTCTCACTCATTATTGCCTCCAGTTTGATGGTACAAGGCTGTACTGTTTCCTTGGCAGTATGGTCCTTGAGATTGAGGTTGGTGTCCAGGGTGAAAACAAGTAACTTGGTGTTAAATGAAAGTTGGGGTCTGACTTGGTCCCGGTTAATGCCTCTGACTCAGGTTTGTACTAGTTATTGCTTGTTTTTCTTGGCAAATTGAGATTCAGATCAGTGCTGAACATCCAGTTCTGAATGAGGTCCGGCCATTGCTTGTGGTGTAGAATGCATAGCAGCGGACACTTTCAATACACTGTATTATGACCCTTCCCCAGCAGTGCCCTGTGAGTGCAAACCATTTATGAAGCATATGCGGCCTCTGTAATATCAGATGGCATCACCCGCAAATTCAATGCTACTGTGGATGGCACTTTAAGGGCTGGATGTTGTGTCCTGTGGGATACAGTTAGTTGGACATTTCGCTCGTACAAAACATTGAAATTTCCCCGTTATAGTTTGTTCATCTAACTATAACTCGCGCGCCTGCAATGTACTGCTGATGACGTCACATATTACATCACTCATGACATGGTCAGTGACATCACTCATGACATCACTCATGACATCTTAAATGACATCACTCATGACATCACTGATGACATCATCCAGTGAATGTGTGTTTTTCTGAAAATTAAATATGTTTTATATATGTATATCTCAAGGTCGATGGAAGAATAAATGGGTATATAAGTGTTTAAATGGATCAGGTGTTTTTAAAAAAATGATTATATAACTGACTTATTAAGTGTATCTTACTGAATACATGGGTTAGTGAGTAATGTTTAAATATATGCATTTCTGTATCAGTCTCTCACTTTGTGTATAAGTGGCTGCATGGGTTGGTGAGTAGCTACATGAGTGTCTATATAGGTTATAATTTGTTTTTTTGAGTATCAGTATGAGTGTCTGAGTGTCTGTATGGTTCATTGGTGGGTCTTACTTAGTGCATAGATGCATGAATGAGTGACTCACTGCCTGTATGTGTTGAAGACAGCATGTGTTCAGGAATATATGGGTGGATGAGTGTGTGTATGGGTGTGTTAGTGAATGAAAGTCTCAGTAGCATCTGTATGAGTATCTACATATGTTTTAAACTAGTATATGTGAGTATTGGCGTATATAAGTGAGTAACCCTGGGCATAGTACTACGCTATGCTAACAGAGCATTAGTAGTTTGTACTAATTGGCACTCTGCAAATTGCACATAGCACAGTACCAAAACTGTACTCAATCACGTAGCATAGCAGTTAAATCAAGAACATCTTCAGATGCTTTGATAAAGTAATTTTACATGCTAAAAAGCATTTACCCAATTCACAAAAGTGAACTTTTTCAATGAAAACATTAGACAATGAGAAAGGTGATGATTATGGGGTCCCCCTAACCTAGGGGGAGGACCAAGCAGATGCCTTGAACACAAAGAGCATAAACAAAAAGCACATCTTGTGCAACTTCAGCGGTGGTCCCATCCTCTTAGGACCACCCCAAGCACAGTTATTGGCAAAAAACAATCCCAACCAAAGGGCCTGCTAAGCATTATGCGCCGAGATTAGCAGTGTGTAGTGAATATTATAGTATACAATATCAAACTAATTCTACAAAGAGCTACAGTTCACCTAGTCGTTACTAGATGTCCCTCACAAGTCAAATGCAAAGCATTGAAATTATTCTTACATCAAGCTGCAGTTCCACTAGTCGTTACTAGATGTCCCTCACAAGTCAAATGCAAAACCATTGAAACACTTTCATCAAGCATTTGCATTTGACTCGTGAGGGACATCTAGTAATCACCAGTTGAGCTGCAGCTCTTTGTAGTATTATTTTGATATTGGATACTATATAATATTCACTGCCTACTGCTAATCTCATCCCATAATGCTTTTCAGGGCCTTTGGTTGGGAATGTTTTTTTGCCAATAACTGTGCTTGGGGTGGTCCTAAGAGGATGGGACCGTCACCGATTCATTCAATAAGATGTGCTTTTTGTTTTCAAGGCATCTGTTAGGAAGTCCCCCTAGGTTAGGGAGGATCCCAAAATCATCACCTCTCTCACTGCTTGCTAATTTTTCAGTTTCACTTTTGTGAAAGTACTATATGTTCTTTAGCGTATAAAGATAGAGATACTTATTTTATGATAACTGGCACTGTGCAGGATGTCATTTGCAATTATTTTGCAATTATTTCACAGTGCAGGCAAGTACACAGAGTCATCAGCTACGCTACACTACGCAGTACTACGTGAAGTTCAAAGTATACTACGTGAAACTATGTCCAGGGTTATAAGTGAGTATATGTGAGAGTGAGAGATTGGACGAGTTCCTGTATAAATTAGTATGTGTTTCTGTAAGTGATGTTTTAAGGGAGTAAGTATGTGTAAGTTTCTGTAGCAGTAAGTGTGGTGGTGTCTGTATAACTGTATATGCAATTTAATGGATGTTTGATACTTTGTTTGCATGTGCGACTATGTATGTGAGTAACTCTATGGATGTGTGTCATTGTGTAACAGGATGTATAGGTGTATGAGTAAATATGGTGAGTGAGAACATGTATGAGTGACTGTATAGGACTGTTGGTGAATGAGTGGATGTGTGTGTAGATCTTGGAATTACTAAATAGGTGTGTTGTTAGTGGTATTGGTATGTCCTTTGTTTTGACAATGTTAGTTTCTATTTTTGAGTGTGTGTATCAAAGATTATATTAGGGTGAGAGGAGGTCTGCCACACTTTCACAAGGATGATATAATCAGTGATGTCATCAGTGATGTCATTTGAGATGTCATCAGTGATGTCACTGACCATGTCATGAGTGATGTAATATGTGACGTCATCAGCAGTGCATTGCGGGTGCGTGAGCAATAGTTAGCTGAACTAACTATAACGGGGGAATTTCAATGGTTTTGTACGAGCGAAATGTCCAACTAACTATAACGCCCCTGAAACCTATGGTTCTTTCAGTGAATTTCTAAAGTTTTTTAAAGCTAATTCCTAATCAGAACGTGCCTGAAACCTATGGTTTTTTCAGTTAATTTCAAAGGTTTTTCAAATGCTAGTTTCTAACTATGCTTACAAAGGTAGGACATGTGAAGAAAGAAGAAAAAACACACAGAAAGAAGAAAAAGAAATGCAAAAAGGAGCAACATTAGTCCTCAAAGACAAAGAAAAGTGCAGGAAGAAGGAAGACATGCAGAAAGAACAAACAGAGGATCAGAAAGAGGCCTTGTTGCAAAATCATCCTGTACCCATAACTTTTTCAGATAGGTACTGGTGGTAACTGACTGACTAACGAGTCCTAGAGCCAGTGCTATGCTAAAAGAAACTTAGAATACAGTTAAAACACCTACATACACTAGGGAACACTATGTGTTGCGGTACCCTTGTAATTAGCATGCCCTCCTCTGTAAGCCCCTAGTATATAATAGGGCAGGGGAATTAAAACTACCTCTTTAAACGTGCCACAAGGCGCGTTTGTACACTGGTGAAGGGAGGGGGAGCTGAGCTGATGTGTGAAAACATGCCCTGTGGCCGTTCTAATTTGGTGGTTAAAGCCCCCTTGAATCCTGAGTGTCCCTTCGGTACAACTAGCCCACCAGGTATCCCTAGTTAACACCACAGAGCTGCGTTGCAGAGAGGTGTAAAAATGGGCACGGCCTGGACCACCTCTCTGCAAAGTAGCGCAGTGGGTCATACTGGAAGCACCTGGTGGACTAGTTGGCCCCCATGGGCCCTAAGCATTGAAGGGGAATTATTAACCCAATTTAACGCGTCACAGAGTGTGTTTGCACATGCCACATCAGGCCCCGTCCCCTCTCTTCTCCATTGTGTAAACACGTCCTGTTCCAGTTTTAATTAGGGAGATTAAGTTCATTTCAATCCTAAGGGTCCCTAGGGTCCAACTAGCCCACTAGTTACCTCTAGTATGCGCTACAGAGCTGCGTTGCAGAGAGGTGTAAAAAGTGGCGCAGCCTGGACCACCTCTCTGCAAATGCTGCGCAGTGGCGCTTACTGGAAGCACCTGGTGGTTTAGTTAGTCCCCAGGGGCCATCATGATTGAAGGAGAATTATTTCCCCAACTTAAAACGCGCCATAGGGTGTGTTTGCACACGTCACCTCAGGCCCCGTTCCCTCTCTTCAACACTGTGTAAACGCACCCCGTGGCTGTTCTAAATTGAGAGATTAAGTCCCCTTGAATCCTAAGGGTCCCTAGGCTCAAACTAGCCCACTAGGTACCTCCATTAAGCGCCACAGAGCTGTGCTGCAGTGAGGTGTAAAAAGGGTCGTGGCCGCTGAACATCTGTTTGCGCGCAGCCCCCTGGCGCATACTGGAGGTTCCTGGTGGGCTAGTTGGCCCCCAGGGACTTCCAGTATTCAAGGGGAATTCGTTCCCCATCTGCAAATGCGCCAGGGGGCGCGTTTGCGGAGTGCTGCAAGGAGGGGCGTGGCCTCCGGCACGATGTCGGTCTTTTAATATTTCTTTTTTTAAAGAAGGGGGGCTGTCAGGTTCCCCTTCTTTTTCTAGTTTATTGGCCTTGGGGACCCCATCCCCCAGGGTCTGCTCCTATTTTTTTTTTGTAAATTCAAAAATTTGGAAGCGGGCCGTGTGCCCCCCTCCCGAGGCCTTAATTGGCCCCGGGGACCCCATCCCCCTGGCATGGTCTTTATTTTCTGTTCTATTGGATGGGGGCTGTGTTGCCCCCCTCCTCATGCCACTTATGGCCCCGTGGACCCCAGCCCCGGGGCCGGCCTTTTTTTTTTTAATTTAAATTTTGGGGAGGGAGTCTGCGTGGCCCCCCCCTCCCAGGCCACTTGTAGCCCCGGGGACCCCAACCCCCGGGGCTAGTCCTCTCTGTTTGGGACCGTGGGGCGGTCCCCAATCCCCCCAAGGTTCACACCGGCTCCCCGCGACCCTCAGGAGCCGGCATTGCTTTTCCACATGGGGAGCTGCTAAGATGCAGCTCCTCGTTTGGAAAAGCAATTTGGTTTGCATTTTGAAAGAGAGAGCAGGTTTCCCTGCTCTCTCTTTCAAAATCTAAACCAAGTTTGCTATGGCATAGCAAACTACAGTGTCCCGGGGTGGGCACCCGGGACACTGCAGGAGCTGGCCCTGAGGGGTGGCAGTCCCCAGGGCCACTACAAGGCTCCAGGAGGGGGGCCCCCTCCCACAATTTACAAAGCCCTGGGGGGTGGTGGTCCCCGGGGCTGGGGGTCCGTTACGGACCCCCCAATTTAAATATTTAGTGCCCCGGGGAGGTGGCGGTCCCTGGGGTGTGTGGGGGGGCCATGAGCCCCTCTCAAATATTGTGGCTAAGACCCAGGGGGTGGCGGTCCCTGGGGCTTGGGGGGGCTTTGAGCCACCCACATATTATATTTTCTAACCCCCGGGGGTGGTGGTCCCCGGGGCTGAAAGGGCTGTGAGCCCCCCGCAATTATGTTACAGACGCCCCCGGGGCTATGGGGCCCCTTTGGGCCACCCACCCAATTCTAACATTGCCCCCAGGATTTGGCCTACCTGGGGGCTGAATATTAACGGGATGTTGATAAAAAAAAATTCTTTTTTTTTGGGCCTAGTGGGTCAAGGTGTTTCTACCCTGCCCACTTTGCGAGTTTTGCGCTGTTTTATTTCTGTTTTCTTGTGCCTCAGTTCTACTGAGGCACAAGATGGCTGGCCAACACTTCCTGGTTTGGAGAGTTGACAGCCAAGTAGCATACAGCTCGTGATCAGGGGGTGCACGGATCCTCCGCGGCCATAGATATATTTATGTATTTACTTTTGATTTTCTCAGCAACTACGGATTTACACCATTTAACAAAAAGGCACCTTTCTGAACCAAGGGCTACCTCTTTGCCAAATTTGGGGTAATTCCTTTCAACAGTTCGGGCTGTAGCCGTGGCTAAAATTTCCTATGGGAAATTGCATGGGGAAAACACGTTTTGGGACCCCCCTTTTTTTCTCGGCTCCCGCTTGATGAATCACCATGAAACTTTCAGGATTGGAGCGGACCGGAGCTGGCCATAGTTTAGAGAATTTCGCGTAGATTTGTCAGTTGGTGCCAAAGGTATTGGGAATAGAATGTTGCAGATTTCCTATGGAAAATAGGTCCTAACTAAAACTACTTACTGGCGACCGCCAGTAGGTAATATATATATATATATATATATATATGTATATATATATATATATATATATATTACCTACTGGCAGTCGCCAGTAGGTATATATAGTTAGGATTTTTTTGAATAGGGATTTCTGAAAATTCTATGTTGAATAACTTTGGCGTTGATGGACGGAATTGGCTGCAATTTTCAGGAAAATGGCACATTTTGTTTCTGAGCGTCCCCTGAAAGTTTGGGGGGGTTTCGTCAAGCGGTGGCCGAAAAAAAGGGGGGTCCCAAAACGTGTTTTTAACATTGAGTTTTCCATAGGGCGGTTGGACTCACTTTTAGCTCGAACGGCTGAATGGATTTCCACAAAACTTGGCAAAATTGTAGGGACTGGTAGCCCGATGTGCCTTTGCTATGTCTCAAGATATATGCTCCAGTGGTTTTTACGAAAATTAACTTTGAAAAATATATATTGGGCTACATTGGGCTATATATATGTTAGAGCCCAAATGTAGCCCAATGTAGCCCAATGTAGCCCAAAGATGGCCACCAGAGACAAAAAAAAACAAATGTAGCCCAAATATCAGCCAGTTGTAGCCCAACTATAGCCCAGTGACAGAATGTCCCAGAGTGTTCTAAAGAACAACTAGAGCGCTAACAGTCTTACTTATGACAAAAGTATGGCACACCTGAAGTCATCTTGATTGGAATAAAGTGTTAACACTTAAAACATTTAATTTGCAAAGGAACAAAATGAGGGGGTTCATTTTGCCATAGAAATTATGATTAGTGCCGAAGAAAGAAAAATTAGGGCACATTTTGAGTGACTTCTCAAATCCTCTTATATTTCATTAAAACAATTCTGATATGCAGTCTCCCAAGATGGCCACCAGAGACAAAAGAGCCCACATGTAGCCCAAATATCAGCCAGATGTAGCCCAACTATAGCCCAATGACAGAATGTCCCAGAGTGTTCTAAAGAACAACTAGAATGCTAACAGTCTTACTTATGACAAAAGTATGGCACACCTGAAGTCATCTTGATTGGAATAAAGTGGTAACACTTAATACATTTAATTTGAAAAGGAACAAAATGAGGGGTTTCATTTTGCCATTGAAATGTTATATATATATATATATATATATATATATATATATATATATATATATATATATTACCTACTGGCGGTCGCCAGTAGGTATATATAGTTAGGATTTTTTTGAATAGGGATTTCTGAAAATCCTATGTTGAATAACTTTGGCGTTGATGGACGGAATTTCAGGAAAATGGCACATTCTGTTTCTGAGCGTCCCCTGAAAGTTTGGGGGGGTTTCGTCAAGCGGGGGCCGAGAAAAAAGGGGGGTCCCAAAACGTGTTTTTAACATTGAGTTTTCCATAGGGCGGTTGGACTTACTTTTAGCTCGAACGGCTGAATGGATTTCTATGAAACTTGGCAAAATTGTAGAGACTGTTTGCCCGATGTGCCTTTGCTAGGTCTCAAGATATGTGCTCCAGTGGATTTTGAGAAATTAACGTTCAAAAAAATATATATATCTGTGACAGCGTCCCGGTTAGCGCCCCGGTTCGCGTACCAGACGCGTAACGGAACTTCGCGAGGAGAAGCGCATTGGCTCTCCGGTGACTGTCAACATTCTAAACAGTCCGGAGCAGCCGCCATCTTGTCTCCTGGTAGGATCGAGAGACAAGAGGTGGAAATAAATGAAGGGGGAAATGAATGAAAGGGGGCAAGGTAGACCCCTCCTGACCCCCTAGGATTGATGTGGGGGCTATTAAAGGGCCCCGCGGGGCAAAAAAATAAAATTATTTTTTTTTCGATTTTTCGCGGTGGAAGCGCTACCCGGTACGCGAACCGGTAGCTCACCGGTAGCGTAACGGGAGTCCGCCATCTTGTGTTTCGGACAAATTTAGTCACAAGATGGAGGATAAACAATGTTGAGAATGGGTATAAGGGGGCACGGGAGACATATCCTGACCCCCTAGGTTTTCTGAGGGTGGCTGAGGAGGCCCATATATGTAAAAAAAAACCCTTTTTTTTCCAAATTTTCGCACGGTTAGCGCCCGGTCCGCGCACCGGGTAGCGTTCCGGAAAGCGTAACAAGGGGAAAACCAAGGGAATTATTAAAATAATATTTTAGAGTGCTTTGAGGTAGGGTAGCTCTGAATAGAGCTGTTGTGTTGTGTGGGTGATGTAAGTACCAACATGTAGGTACCAATGAAGAGTCTAAAATTCAATGTACACCGTCTCCTCTGTAGATATTTTGTATGTTCTAATATGGGTTATTTAAATGTAAATGTGTGGAAAAGCACTTCATGCTTTAAAGCAATTGTATTTTTGAACTGATTGTTCTTTCCTCTTAGTCCTCCTCTTTGTTTTTTTTTCCCCACACTCTTCTTCAGCATGATAGTTGATAAATTTGTTCCCTCAAAAAATGTATATACATAAAAAAATTATATTAAATACATATAAAATATATTTTTCCTTTAAAAGAAGAATACATTGTACAGCTTTTGATATTTGCTATTAAAAAACCATTGAAATTCACTGAAAAAACCATAGGTTATAGACCATATATAGTTAGGAATTAGCATTTACAAAACCTTGAAAATTCACTGAAAAAACCATAGGTTATAGACCATATACAGTTAGGAATTAGCATTTACAAAACCTTATTTTACTCACACAAAACCATTGAAATTCGCATATATAGTTAGTTGCACTAACTATATATCGCGCACCCGCAATCCACTGCTGATCATGTCACATATTACATCATTCATGACATGGTCAGTGACATCACTGATGACATCACTGATGACATTTCAAATGACATCACTGATGACATCACTGATGACAACATCCAGTGACTGTATGTTTCTGTAAAGTTAAAATATGTCTTACATATTGAAGAATGAGTGGATGTATAAGTGTCTGGATGAAGGATTTAGTAGGTGCATGACTGACTGTATGAGTGAGTGATTAAATGTGTCTCACTGAGTGCATGGGTTAGTGACTAAACTGTCTTAATTTGTGCATCATTATGTCTGTTGTTCTGTAAACTGCTGCATGTGTTGATCAGTAGCTATATGAGTAACTATATGGGTTATTGATTGGTTGCCCAAGTATTTGTATGGGAGACTGAGTGTGTGTGTGGGTGGCTGGGATGTATGACTCTGTGCATAGATGTGTGAGCAGTTAATTCACTAGATGTATGGGTTCAAAAGTGCATGTGGAAACAGCTGTATGGGCGGTTGACTGTGTGCATGAGTGTATTGGTGAGTGAATGGATATCTCAGTGCTACATGTCAAAGTAAGTACATATGTAAAACACAGTACATGTGAGAGTTGACATATATAAATAACTGTGCATAAGAGCCAGTGAATGTGTGAGTGGCTGTATGGATCATTCTAGGTCGCCGGTCAGGCATCAACATGACATATACCACCTCCTGGACTCAGACCGACCTGATATTCTCCTTATAACGGAGACTTGGCTGAATGACGACTCCCTCCCCGATATTTTGGTAGCCATTCCATCGGGTTATTACATTCTCCAAGTCAACCGGCCGGCTGGTAAACCAGGAGGCGGCGTAGCCGCCATTATCAAATTTCATCTCAGGTTCAGTTCCCTTTCTCTAGTCACCATCCCCCAGGTCGACTGCCTGGCAATCAGATTTGAATCCTCGGTGTCCTCTTTTATCTGTGTTTTGGTATACCGCCCCCCTCAACTAATGCCCAACTTTCCCATCAGATGCAAATGAAAGCCTTCATTCCTTGGCTTTCACTGACCTACTTAGTGGGCTCAATGGCTCTCAACATATTCATACAGCCACGCATTCTAAAGGCCACATCCTAGATCAGGTGTGGACCTATAATCTGGAAATCAAATTGCTCACGATATTACCTTGCCACTGGTCGGACCACTTTTTAATCTCTTTTTGTCTTCTGGTCCCTCCATCGCCCCCCCACAGTCGAGGCCCTAGCCTTCTGGCTCGCAATTGGAATAAAGCAGACCTTGACTTCTTCCTCACTTCTTTAACATCCTCGGCTCCGCCCTGCCTAGGCTCCATAGACTCTCAAGAAGCTGCATTAACTGAATGGTTAGAGTCCGCCAGCGACAAGGTCGCTCCCCTCAAACTAATCAGAGCCAAGCGTCCCCATGACGCACATCGGTGGTTCTCAGATAGCCTCAAATCCCTAAAACTGGGACTTCGCCAAGCTGAGCGTCATTGGCGCAGAAATTACGACCCTTCAGAGAAACTTCATTTCCTAAAACTTTCTGGAGAATATAAACAGGCTATCTCAGCAGCTAAAACCGCCTACTTCTCCTCAAAAATTCTTAACTCTGCGCAAAAATCCAAAGAAATTTTTGCCATTGTGGAGGAGCTCCCACATCCGGATAGGGTGACTATTAAACCCCTTCCGTCCCAGGCTCTCTGCGACTCCCTCAACTGTTTTTTAAAGAAAAAATCAGCAAAATTAAAAACAGTATTTCCTCCGGATTGCCGGCGATGCCCCTCTCTGAGGTCATCCCCTTTTTTAATCCCCATTCCCTCACTCAGCTTCCCCCTATACTAGAGGATGATTTTCTCTCCCTACTCAATAAAGTTTCATCTGGTTCCCCCACAGATTGTGGCCCTCCTGCGACTCTCCGGGCAGCTTTCTCGGCTTGCCCCGCCCCTCCGCTGGCCCTCCTGAACAACTCTTTATTGCTCGGTGAGGTCCCCAGCCAGTTCAAGAACGCTGAGGTGGTTCCTATATTAAAGAAACCCAACGCTGACTCCGGGGTTATGGGTAATTTTCGTCCCATCTCCCTGCTCCCTTACCTGAGTAAGGTACTTGAGACTCACGTGACCAGCGTCCTCAGCTCCTTTATTGAAGACTCTAACTTCTTGGATTCCCAGCAAGCCGGGTTTAGACCTGCCCATTCGACAGAGGCTGTTATCCTCTCAGTCATGGAGGAACTCCGTAGAGGCGCTGATTCCAACATCAGCCAAGCCTTGGTCCTTCTGGATCTATCGGCGGCCTTTGACACGGTCGACCACACCATCTTGGTCGACCGTGTCAAAGAAGCAGGCATCGGTGGGACGGCCCTTAACTGGGTCCGTTCCTTTCTGACGAACCGCCACCAATCCGTCCGTCTCTCTCAGTTTTCGGCTGGCAGGAGGACGCTTACCTGCGGTGTTCCGCAGGGTTCGTCCTTGTCACCACTTCTTTTTAATCTGTACCTCACCCCTCTGATACGCTCCCTCCGGGGAAGGAATGTCTCTGCATTTAATTATGCAGACGACATTCAGCTTGTCTTCAATCTTGACTCCTCTGATGAATCGGCCCAAAATTTCAAATCCACCCTCTGCCATATTAGTAATTGGATGGGCGCCCACCATCTCAAACTTAATCCCGACAAGACGGAGCTTGTTCTTGTCGGAGGCCCATCCAACCCTTGAAACTCCACTTTCTAGCCCCTTTCACTCGGTCCCCCTCCCTGTCCCGCTGATAAAGTGAAAAGCCTGGGGGTTTATATCTCCCACGATCTCTCTATGAAGCATCAGGTCAGTGCCACTGTATCCTCCTGCTTTTTTCAGCTTAGGAAGATCCGAAAAATAGCCCACTTCTTGACCACCGAAGCCCTCACCCTGGCACTGCTGGCCCTAGTCATCTCTCGGATCGACTATGCTAATGCTTTGTATGCAGGCATCCCTCAATATCAAATCAAACGACTGCAGTTGATACAGAATCAGGCAGCTCGCCTGATCTATCGTCAACCTAAATATCATCATGTCCACCCCCTGCTTAAAGCCCTTCATTGGCTTCCTGTATCAGAGCGCTGCAAGTTTAAATTAGGTTGCCTTACTTATAAATCTCTGGCCGGTATCGGCCCTTCCTTCATCTCTTCCCTCCTACATCGCTATGTCCCTTCCAGGCACCTTCGATCCTCTGACCATGCACTCCTCCAGGCACCCAGATTCAGGCGCAAAAAACACGGAGGTCTCAGATTTTCTTTTCTGGCCCCCTCATTTTGGAACTCTCTCCCACTGGAACTCAGGCTCACTTCCTCTTACTCTCAATTTAGGTCTCTCCTTAAAACCCATCTTTTCCGTAGTGTTTATACTTAAGCTCTTCTCACTTCCCCCTCTGCCTCTCACCAAATAAGTTGAACAGCGCCAAGAAACCGTCCGGTGTATGCCGCGCTTTATAAGTAATTTTTACATTACATTACATTACATTACATTGTGAACTTGTATCAGGGATTGTATAAGAGAGTAAATATGTGTTAGTATATGTTTGAATAAGTAAGGTGTGTATAACTGTATAGTTGAGGAAATGGAGGTGTGATTGATTCTTTGCATGACTGACTAGGTGTGTGAGTAACTCCATGGATGAGTGACAGTCTGTGAGTGTCTGTTTACACTGAGTGTATCTAAGGTTATATTAGAGTTTGAAGAGGTTCATCGTATTATCACATGAATGATGTCATCAGTGATGTGATCAGTAATGTCAAATGAGATGTCATCAGTGATGTCATCAGTGATGTCATTTGAGATGTCATCAAAGATGTCATCAGTGATGTCATTTGAGATGTCATCAGTGATGTCATCAGTGATGTCATTTGAGATGTCATCAGTGATGTCATCAGTGATGTCACTGACCATGTCATGAATGATGTAATATGTGACATGATCAGCAGTGGATTGCGGGTGCGCGATATATAGTTAGTGCAACTAACTATATATGCGAATTTCAATGGTTTTGTGTGAGTAAAATAAGGTTTTGTAAATGCTAATTCCTAACTGTATATGGTCTATAACCTATGGTTTTTTCAGTGAATTTTCAAGGTTTTGTAAATGCTAATTCCTAACTATATATGGTCTATAACCTATGGTTTTTTCAGTGAATATATATAACCTATGGTTTTTTCAGTGAATATATATATATATATATATATTCACTGAAAAAACCATGGGTTATAGACCATATATAGTTAGGAATTAGCATTTACAAAACCTTGAAAATTCACTGAAAAAACCATAGGTTATAGACCATATACAGTTAGGAATTAGCATTTACAAAACCTTATTTTACTCACACAAAACCATTGAAATTCGCATATATAGTCAGTTGCACTAACTATATATCGCGCACCCGCAATCCACTGCTGATCATGTCACATATTACATCATTCATGACATGGTCAGTGACATCACTGATGACATATATATATATATATGATATATATATATATATATATATTCACTGAAAAAACCATGGGTTATAGACCATATATAGTTAGGAATTAGCATTTACAAAACCTTGAAAATTCACTGAAAAAACCATAGGTTATAGACCATATACAGTTAGGAATTAGCATTTACAAAACCTTATTTTACTCACACAAAACCATTGAAATTCGCATATATAGTTAGTTGCACTAACTATATATCGCGCACCCGCAATCCACTGCTGATCATGTCACATATTACATCATTCATGACATGGTCAGTGACATCACTGATGACATCACTGATGACATCTCAAATGACATCACTGATGACATCACTGATGACAACATCCAGTGACTGTATGTTTCTGTAAAGTTAAAATATGTCTTACATATTGAAGAATGAGTGGATGTATAAGTGTCTGGATGAAGGATTTAGTAGGTGCATGACTGACTGTATGAGTGAGTGATTAAATGTGTCTCACTGAGTGCATGGGTTAGTGACTAAACTGTCTTAATTTGTGCATCATTATGTCTGTTGTTCTGTAAACTGCTGCATGTGTTGATCATTAGCTATACGAGAGGCTATATGTGTTATTGATTGGTTGCCCAAATATTTGTATGGGAGATTGAGTTTGTGTAGGGGTGGCTGGGAGGTGTGTGACTCTGTGCATAGATGTGTGAGCAGTTGATTCACTAGGTGTATGAGTTCAAGAGTGCATGTGGAAACAGCTACATGGGCAGTTGACTGTGTGCATGAGTGTATTGATGAGTGAATGGATATCTCAATGCTACATGTCATAGTAAGTACATATGTAAAACACAGTACATGTGAGAGTTGGCATATATAAATAACTGTGCATGAGAGCCACTGAATGTGTGAGTGGTTGTATGGATCATTGTGAACTTGTATCAGGGATTGTATAAGAGAGTAAATATGTGTTAGTATATGTTTGAATAAGTAAGGTGTGTATAACTGTATAGTTGAAGAAATGGAGGTGAGATTGTTTATTTGCATGACTGACTAGGTGTGTGAGTAACTCCATGGATGAGTGACAGTGTGTGAGTGTCTGTATACACTGAGTGTATCTAAGGTTATATTAGAGTCTGAAGAGGTTTATCGTATTAGCACAAGAATGATGTCAAATGAGATGTCATCATTGATGTCATCAGTGATGTCATTTGAGATGTCATCAGTGATGTCATCAGTGATGTCACTGACCATGTCATGAATGATGTAATATGTGACATGATCAGCAGTGGATTGCGGGTGCGCGATATATAGTTAGTGCAACTAACTATATATGGAATTTCAATGGTTTTGTGTGAGTAAAATAAGGTTTTTTAAATGCTAATTCCTAACTATATATGGTCTATAACCTATGGTTTTTTCAGTGAATTTTCAAGGTTTTGTAAATGCTAATTCCTAACTATATATGGTCTATAACCCATGGTTTTTTCAGTGAATTTTCAAGGTTTTGTAAATGCTAATTCCTAACTATATATGGTCTATAACCTATGGTTTTTTCAGTGAATTTTCAAGGTTTTGTAAATGCTAATTCCTAACTATATATGGTCCATAACCTATGTTTTTTTCAGTGAATTTCAATGGTTTTTTAATAGCAAATATCATACACTGTCGAATGTCAAGTACGTGGTAAGTAAAAACATTTTCGTGTTTATGCACACTGATCTGCTTTGAATGCTGCCCCCCACCCCTCATTTCTATTAGGAGTACTCTCTCTTTGCAGATAGTGAAGGGTAGTTAAAGCAGGCCTTTGCCCCCGTTGTAATCCGTCGTGCCTGCTTCTCTCTCCATTTGATTGATTGTTCTCTTTGGTTCATTCTCTATTTACAAACAAGCACAGAGTCGCAATACTCTGTTTAGTCTTTGCAGATAGCGAAAAATCGTGTAAAAAAACAAAAGGAATCGAGCAAAATCAGTAGGCCACTAATGGGATCTCTTTTTGACCTCGCTAAAATAGAAACATTAGGAACAACCTGTTGAAAATAGCAATGTGTATGTACATAAGCGGCGTTCATTTCTGTTCACAGTACCTCTTGTTGATTGTTTGAATCGAGCATTGAATTGTTCGAAGTTGGTTCTCTTAAGGATCTTCTCTGCCTGCAAACGAGGAAGAATAGGAATATTCTCTCTCCCTTTGCAGATAGTGTAGGGTAGGTAACGCAAGCCTTTAACACGTCGTACCTATTTCATTCCTCATTGATTGATTGATTGTCCGAACATTGACTGTTTGGGAATTAGTTCTTTTTGGAGGTATTCCCTGTTTGCAAATAAACGTAGGAAAATCTTTGCAAGTAGTGAAAGGGTACGTAATGCGGACCTTTCACCCCCGTTGTAATCTGTCATGCCTATCTACTCCCCACTGATTGATGCACCTGTTTCACCCAGACCATTTACTAGAGATAGGTCATCTGGCCCGACCAGAGAGCACCCCTAGTGAAAAGGACATATGCAATAATAACGAAGTGATCACTGTATCCTGTTAACAGAAACTTTAGCATGAAACAACCTGGAAAGAAAGGAATAGGAAAACGAAAATCAGTAGGCCACTGATGAACTTTTTATTAAATAACAAACAAAGAAACGATAACAATACGTAATGATAAAACCTATTATTGTCCTAGAAACAAGAAACGTTAGAAGTAAGCCCGTAATAAAAAACCTGAAAACATCGCCCCTCACTGCCCCAAAACGTGTCTGTCCCACCGCCTGCCACGGCCAAATAACGGCAAACTGGGAAAGATAGAAGTCAGCAGACATCCGCCCCATTCTAGAAACTTCCAAAGGGCAACAGGTTTTCGGCTACGCCCAGCCGGTAGCAACACATATAAGGCGGGTCCTGCTGCCACGCCTCGGCCAGGAGATCATCACGTAGGGTGTAGCCTGAGGAGAGGCCGAGGCCAGCGGGACCCGGCCAGGGGGATTGACAACACTGGAGAGTTTCAGGGGGGGGAATGTCCCTCTCCTCGACCCTCCCCTCTCTCTCCCAGTCCGGCCGCGGTGGCCCTTGAGAGTTGCAGGTTGTCCCTCCACACTCTCTCCCGGTCCGGCCACCAACGGCCGGGGGCTGGGGCCGACGGGATCCGGCTGCAGCCGATGAGCCAAGGAACCCGTTCATGGGACCAGAGCAAAGGGCGTCCGGCCGCCATCCACCGGAGGTGCGGCCCAAAGACGGACGGGACATTTCTTCTTTCTTCAATAATGGCTTTGACAACACTGGGGGGGATGTCTTGCACATGCCTCCGACTCCCCCCCCCCCTCGTCCTCATCGCCTGGTCCGGCCATAACAAATGTCAAGCGAGACGCCGTGGGGTGCACTGGGAGGGAGAGACGATGCGAACAGGCCTCTCCCGCCTCCCCAGGTGAAGGCTTCCCAGCTGCACCCTCAGCGCTCCAGGCGCCCGGAAAAGGGTTCTTCCACTGTGGCGATGCTGCAACGTCTCGCCCGGCAGGGTGGAGCCCGTCCGCTCATTTGACCCCGCGATCGCCAGTAGCTACCGAACTCTCAAAATGGCAGTCGACCTGGCAAGAGCGGGCCCAGCATAAAGAAATGGCCCGGTCACTGGTTGACTCCACCACCGTAGTACTCCACGACCTTGAAGATTCTAGAGGAGCCGCGGGAGTCTCCGACCCCCGCAGACACCCCCGATGGGGAATGACTGCCATGATCGCCCGTGGAGTGACGAAACTGTAGCCGCGGGACGTCGGCGCTCCCATGCTGGCGCCAGCCTCAGTTTGAATGACTAGAATCCTGCAGACCTCAGTTCCGGTGAAAGCACAGTGTGACCCGGTAGGAAAAATTGTTGCACCCCCTCCCCTTTTTGACTGATAGTTCAAACCACCGATCCTTTCCTTTGCCCTTTTACCGGAACTATGGACTGCCTCCCCCTCTTTTACATTTTCTAGAGAAAACAAAACATTAACCACTACATTAGCATAGCAGTTGACACCAACCAACAACATCTTCAACAGAATCCTTTTTGTTTCTGCTGTGACCCTGCTACAGCACAGGCATTGTCCCCAGCAGTAATTCTGCAATGCCGATAAGTATAGCTGTGGTGCCTACTGGACTCACTCACCCCCGCGGCGCCCCACGCCGTTATTTGCTGGGCGGCAACTTACTAGACATCACCTTCGTGACATCCAGATTTCAACGCTTTCTGCTGCCTTGGAACTATTCGCACAACAGACCGCTACTGACAATCCACCCCCCGGGACGCCCCACGCCGGATACCCAAATCAGTGCGGCACCCAGGCAACATCTTCTGAATTTTCATAATTTGAAAGAACTAGTAACCTGTCCTCATCAGGAATTTCCTCATGAAAAGTCTGCAATGATGATTCTTGTAACTCTATGGTCTCCAAACAGTCGATAAATTCGCCATCAAGAGATTGATCAAAAAAATCATTCAAGTCATCTCCTCCTTGTGAGAATATTTCATTATTGGTGCTGTCAATTTCAATAAATGTATTGGATAATTCAAAAGAAAATGCCACGGTCTCTTCGTTGTTTAAATGTTTTTACTGTTTTTATTTTTTTGTATATATTTATAAGTTATTAAAGTTTTATAATCCTACTACTTTGTTGGAGTGCTATATATTTTTAATATGACACATAATTTTAAAAACTTTGATGTACAAAGAGTCATCCCTGGAATCTTCCGCTTCAGGCTCGGTCCCCTCCCCAATCACAATACAGGATGGTTTTCAGATAGTAGGAACACGTGTGGTGTGACGGATCTCATCGGGTGTGGGCCTTGTTCTACTATAACTCCTTTGAAGAGGGGTGATTCTTTACAGCTGGGGCCATAAACTACATCTGCAGGGCTAGCTGATAGCCTGGACAATCGGACACAGAGGAAGAGGAGTGTCAGAGGGTGCGGTAGTGAATAGGGCGAAAGGGAGGTGTCGGGCGGGCACAGAGTGTGATTCTCAAGGAAGAGCAGCGCAGATGGGGGGAGGTTTATTGCCCATGCATAACACAGAGAGCGGGGGTGACCAGTGCCTGGGGAAGATGCTTGCGAAGGTGGGGAGCCATGCTAAGGATCGACAGCGTGCAGAGAGTGGGTCTGGTCAAGGCATCTAAAATGGCTGCCGTGCACGACAAAAGTGTGGCATTTCAAAAAAGGCAAGATGGCGCAGACAATGTTTTTCAACACTTCCTCATTTCCTTCGAATCGAACGTTAACAGACGTTGGTGCATATTACCAAAGTTAAGCGATATTTATCGCTAACGATGCTTAGCAACGAATTTTTTACCGCTAAGCATCGTCAGAAATTATCGAAGATAAACCTTGCTATTATCAAGGTTTATCGCAAATGCGATGAAAAACGGCCGCAATGCATGAATATCGCTAAAAAGTCAGCGATATTCATGCATTACCGAGCTAATGCTCTTAGCCATGTTATCCACCTCCCATTGGATAACATGGCTAAAAACTGCTCAGGGCAGGTGTTAGTTTTTGGAGATATTCGCGCTTAGCGCGAATATCTCCAAAAGTTGGTAATAGGAGATAGATATCTTGCATGTTGTAATGCAAGTTATTGTGGTATATGGAACTCATACCATAATCTCTCAGGAAAGCAGAAACTGATCCTTTTGGGACCGCCTGAGAAGGCCTAGGAGGTGAGGGGTACTCTACTTTGCCCCCTTTTCACATTCCGAACTATTTTTTTTTACTCTCTTCTGTAATTACACAAAATGGCAGCGATAAGATGCATCAGAGACAGGCAGTGAGAGAAAGGAGGCCGGAGATGAAGAAGAGATGTCAAATACACATTGGAGATAATATAGTGGGAGAAGGAAAGTAAATATGAGTAAACTTACCATGTAACATAAAAATGTTGCACTCTATACTATAAGTCTCATTTTATACTACAATCACTTCGCTACAACCTCATAAATTAAAAATAAAAATGAATAATGTCTCAAACAATTTTTGATTTCTAAATATAAATTTATTCTTCTGAATTTTCAAAATTTGAAAGAACTAGTAACATGTCCTCATCAGGAATTTCCTCTTCAATGATCTCATCTGGAATCTCCTCATGAAAAGTCTGCAATGATGATTCTTCTAACTCTATGGTCTCCAAACATTCGATAAATTCGCCATCAACAGATTGATCCAAAAAATCATTCAAGTCATCTCCTCCTTGTGACAATATCTCATTATTGGTGCTCTCAATTTCAATACATGTAGTGGATAATTCAAAAGAAATTGCCACGGTCTCTTCATAGTGAGCCATTTTATTTTGAAATTGCTTACTGTAAATTGCAGAAAAAAATAATCACTTTCATTTATCGTTTTTAGTAATACATAATATAAAACTAACTTTATCAAGTATTTAGTATAACAGAAGGACTGTAAATAAATAACAGAAAACATTTTTCAAATTATCTTCAAGTGTACAACATAGTTCCCCTTACAAATTAACAACTCACCTTTTTAAAAGTAGGAGAAGTGTTAGTACTGTGTAAATCAAACACCAGCAATTGACCACCAAAAATTCCTCACAATTGTACCTCAGACAGTAGTAACACAAAATGGCTGTGGTTTCCTCTCATTTTAGATATATACATAACCAATTAACTTTCATCACACACAAATACAAAACCAAAGTAACATTTTAATTGGTTCTAAATTTCAACACTTTCAAATGTGTTTTCCCCATGCAATTTTCCATAGGACATTTAGATACGTCTACAGCCTGAATGGCTGAACGGAATTACACCAAACTTGGCAAAATGGTACATCAAACCTAAGAGGTCAGGGAGGATCTACTATGCCCCCTTATGGTCATTTGCCCCTTCGCTTTGGCCTCCTCTTGTCTCTCGATCCTACCGAGAGACAAGATGGCGGCCGCTACGGACTGTTTGGAATGTTTACAGACGCCGGAGAACCAATCAGCTTCGCAAGGCTCCGTAACGCGAAAAGTACGCGAAGCGGAGCGCTGTTACAGATATATATCTTTTTTTGAACGTTAATTTCTCAAAATCCACTGGAGCACATATATTGAGACCTAGCAAAGGCACATCGGGCTACCAGTCCCTACAATTTTGCCAAGTTTCGTGCAAATCCATTCAGCCGTTCGATTATTGTTATTATAATTTTTTTTGCCCCGCGGGGCCCTTTTAAAACCTCCACATCAAACCTAGAGGGTCAGGGAGGATCTACTATGCCCCCTTATGGTCATTTGCCCCTTCGCTTTGGCCTCCTCTTGTCTCTCGATCCTACCGAGAGACAAGATGGCGGCCGCTACGGACTGTTTGGAATGTTTACAGACGCCGGAGAACCAATCAGCTTCGCTTCACAAAGCTCCGTAACGCGTAAAGTCCGCGAACCGGAGCGCTGCCTGGTCCGCTGTTACAGATATATATCTTTTTTTGAACGTTAATTTCTCAAAATCCACTGGAACACATATATTGAGACCTAGCAAAGGCACATCGGGCTACCAGTCCCTACAATTTTGCCAAGTTTCGTGCAAATCCATTCAGCCGTTCGGGCTAAAAGTGAGGCCAACCGCCCTATGGAAAACTCAATGTTAAAAACACGTTTTGGGACCCCCCTTTTTTCTCGGCCCCCCCTTGACAAACCCCCCCCAAATTTTCAGGGGCTGCTCAGAAACAAAATGTTCCATTTTCCTGAAAATTTCAGCCAATTCCGTCCACAAACGCCAAAGTTATTAGACATAGAATTTTCAAAAATCCCATAGAGAAAAAATCCTAACTATATATACCTACTGGCGACCGCCAGTAGGTAATATATATATATATATATATATTCACTGAAAAAAACATAGATTTCAGGCCTTATATATTGTCATCAGTGATGTCATCAGTGATGTCATTTGAGATGTCATCAGTGATGTCACTGACCATGTCATGAATGATCTAATATGTGACATCATCAGCAGTGGATTGCGGGTGCGCGAAATATAGTTAGTACAACTAACTATATAGGAGCAATTTCAATGGCTTTGTATGAGTAAAATGTCCAGCTAACTATAACACCACTAAAACTTATAGTTTTTTGAGTGAATTTCAAAGGTTTTTTAAAAGCTAATTCCTAACTATATAACTCCTGAAACCTATGGTTTTCTCAGTGAATTTCAAAGGTTTTTTAAATGCTAATTCCTAACTATATAAGGCCTGAAACCTATGGTTTTTTCAGTGAATTTGCAAGGTTTTTTAAATGCTAATTCCTAACTATATAAGGCCTGAAACCTATGGTTTTTTCAGTGAATTTCAAAGGTTATTTAAATGCTAATTCATAACTATATAAGGCCTGAAACCTATGGTTTTTTCAGTGAATTTGCAAGGTTTTTTTAAATGCTAATTCCTAACTATATAAGGCCTGAAACCTATGGTTTTTTCAGTGAATTTCAAAGGTTTTTTAAATGCTAATTCCTAACTATATAAGGCCTGAAACCTATGTTTTTTTCAGTGAATTTGCAAGGTTTTTCAAATGCTAATTCCTAACTATATAAGGCCTGAAACCTATGGTTTTTTCATTGAATTCGCAAGGTTTTTTAAATGCTAATTCTATTAGCGGATAGCGTTTTTATATATTAAAACATTTTTTAAATCTCAAATGCCTGCTTTGCTAACAGAGTTTTTAAGCACAGGCTCTTATGTCTCTGGTGGCCATCTTGGGAGACTGCATATCAGATTTTTTTTAATGAAATATAAGAGGATTTGAGAAGTCACTCAAAATGTGCCCTATTTTTTCTTTCTTCAGCACTAATCATAATTTCTATGACAAAATGAACCCCCTCATTTTGTTCCTTTGCAAATTAAATGTATTAAGTGTTAACACTTTATTCCAATCAAGATGACTTCAGGTGTGCCATACTTTTGTTATAAGTAAGACTGTTAGCGCTCTAGTTGTTCTTTACAACACTCTGGGACATTCTGTCATTGGGCTATAGTTGGGCTACATCTGGCTGATATTTGGGCTACATTTGTTTTTTTTGTCTCTGGTGGCCATCTTTGGGCTACATTGGGCTACATTGGGCTACATTTGGGCTCTAACATATATATAGCCAAATATAGCCCAATATATATTTTTTCAAAGTTAATTTTCGTAAAAACCACTGGAGCACATATCTTGAGAAATAGCAAAGGCACATCGGGCTACCAGTCCCTACAATTTTGCCAAGTTTGGTGGAAAACCATTCAGCCGTTCGGGCTAAAAGTGAGTCCAACCGCCCTATGGAAATTAAAATGGGGAAAACATGTTTTGGGACCCCCCTTTTATCTCGACCCCCGCTTGACGAATCCCCCCCATACTTCCAGGGAAGGACCGGAGCGCCGCGAGGCAAAGATATCTATATGTGAAGTACCGTACTCTGCACTGTACTCTGTACAGTACGCGTACCTTCCAGAGCATGAACTGCATGCTGATTGGATGTCAACTGTCTGTCAACACTCCAAACCAGGAAGTGTTGGCAGCCATCTTGTGACTCGGTAGAACCGAGGCAGAAGAAAGCAGAAATCAAACGCACAAAACACGCAAAGGGGGCAGGGTAGACACACCCGGACCCCCTAGGCCTGCTCAGGCGGTCCCACAATCGCGGGATACGCGTAGGTACGCGTACCCCGTGAAAAAAAAAACCCGGTCTGCTTTTTTTAAAATTAGCCCTCGGGGTGACCAAATCCCGGGGGCATAATGAAAAAAAAGTGTGGGGGCACCGCCACCCCCGGGGCAAAGTAATTATGATAGCGGGGGCATACAGCCCCCCCACAGCCCCAGGGACCGCCACCCCCCGGGACTTTGATATTAAAGATGGGGGCCCCCCGAGCCCCGGGGACCGCCACCCCGGGGCTTAATTACTAAGTATGCAGGGTGCTCACGGCCCCCCCACAGCCCCAGGGACCGCCACCCCCCGGGGCTTGGAATTAATATTTTTTTGTTAAAAACCTGTGTGAGGGGCTCAAGCCCCCCACACACTCCGGGGATGAGTGGCGGTGTGTAACAGGATGTATAGGTATATGAGTACATATGATGAGTGAGTACATGTATAAGTGACTATATAGAACTGTTGGTGAATGAGTGGATGTGTATGTAGATTTTGGAATTACTGAATAGGTTGTTCTAACTGGTATTGTTATCTCCATTTTTTTTAAAATGTTAGTTTCTATATTTGAATGTGTGTATCAAGGGTTATGTTATGCTGAGAGGAGGTCTGCCACTCTTTCACAGGGATGATGTCATGAGTGATGTCATTTGAGATGTCATCGGTGATGTCATGAGTGATGTCACTGACCATGTCATGAGTGATCTAATATGTGACGTCATCAGCAGTGCATTGCGGGCGCGCAAGTTATAGTTAGCTGAACTAACTATAGCGGGGGAATTTCAATGGTTTTGTATGAGTGAAATTTCCAGCTAAATATAACATGTATGAAACCTATGGTTTTTTCAGTGAATATATATATATATATATTACCTACTGGCGGTCGCCAGTAGGTAGATATAGTTAGGACCTATTTTCCTTAGGAAATCCGCAACATTTTATGTGGAATAACTTTGGCGCCGGTTGACGAATCTTCACGAAATTTTCAACCTTGTTGGGGCGCTCCGGTCTGCTCCTATCCTATCCTGAAAGTCTTGGGGTGATTCCTATAGGACCTTTAGCCCGAACTGCTGAACGGAATTACACCAAATTTTATGTAGTCCTCAGTTCAGACTAGTGCCTTTTTCTTAAATGGTGTAAATCCGTTCAGTAGTTCCTGAGAAAATTACAGTTAAAAGCACATATATATTTATGGGGGCGGTGGATCTGTGGACCCTGCCATACACAAGCTGTATTCTAATTGACTGTCAACACTCCAAATCAGGAAGTGTTGGCTGCCATCTTGTGCCTCGGGAGAATCGAGGCACAAGAAACCTAATAAACAAACACGAAAAATGCAGAAAGGGGGCAGGGTAGAAACACTCTGACCCCCTAGGCCTGCTCAGGGGGTCCCACAAGGACCCCAAGGCCAAAAAAAAAAGATTTTAAAAAAAAAGAATTGGCAATATCCACGCATCGGATCTTGTCGATAAAAAAATGAAGTGCTTGATCCCGCACTTGGATGATAATTTGCCCCTGGGGGGCAAATTCCGGGGGTATGCTTACAAAAAGAAAGTGTGGCGGGGCCCATACTGCCCCAGGGACCGCCACCCCTAGGGCAAATTATAAATAATTACGAGGGGGGCATATGGCCCCCCTGAAGCCCCAGGGACCACCACCCCCGGGGCTTAATAGTTTATAGGCCCCCCCAAGCCCGGGGGACTGTCACACCTTGGGGCTCCATTCCATTGACATTGAGGTGGGGAACACAGCCCCCCCGATGCCCTGGGGACCGCCACCCCGGGTTTAAAAAAAAACAATTTAAATACCCTGTGTGGGGGTCTAAAGCCCCCCACACACCCCGCGTACTGCCACCTCCCCGGGGCTTTGAAACAGGTGGTAGGGGGGCCGCGCAGCCCCCCTCCTGGAGCCCTCGAGGGACCAGGGGACCACCAACCCCCAGGCCGGCTCCTGCAGTGTCCATGGGTGCCCACCCTGCTCTCTCTTCCAAATAGCAAAGCAAATTGCTTTTCCACATTGGGAGCAGCATGTTAGCTGCTCCCCATGTGGAAAAGCAATGCCGCCTCCTGCAAGACGCGGGGAGCCAGCGGGACCGTGGGGGGATTGGAGACCCCCCACGATCTGACCCCCCACGATCCCCAACGAGGGAGCCAGCCCAGAGGGATGGGGTCCCCGGGCTATTAGTGGCTCGGGAGGGCACGTGCCCCCTCCCCAAAATAAAAAAAAGAATTAAATAATTTTAAAAAACGCTGCCCCGGGGGATGGGGTCCCCGGGCCATAAATGGCCTTGGGAGGGGAAATATATGGGGAAAAAAAGGCCATGCCCTGGGGATGGGGTCCCCGGAGCCCATTATGGCCTTGGGAGGGGGGCCACGCGCCCCCCTTCCTGATTTTTTTGCAAAAAAAAATGAATTGAAGGGCTGGCACTGGGGGATGGGGTCCGCAGGGACCAAAAAATTGAAAAAGAAGGGGGTCTTCACTGCCCACCTTCATAATTTTTTTTTTTTTAAAAGACCAGCATCGCACCGGAGGCCACGCCCCCTCATTGTACCACTCTGCAAACGCGCCCCTTGGCACATTTGCAGAGGGGGAATGAATTCCCCTTGAATACTGGGGGTCCCTGGGGGCCAACTAGCCCACCAGGAACCTCCAGTATGCGCCAGGGGGCTGCATTGCAGAGAGGTGTTCTGAGGCCTCGCCCCTTTCTACACCTCTCTGCAACGCAGCTCTGTGGAGCTTCCTGGAGATAGCTGGTGGGCTAGTTTCACCCCAGGGACCTTCACTATTCAAGGGGAGTTAATCCCCCAACTTTGTGACATCATCAGCAATGGATTGCGGGCGCGCGAGATATTGTGAGTACAACTTACTATATTGGAAGAATTTCAATGGTTTTGTATGAGTGATATGTCCAGCTAACTATAACACTCCTAAAACTTAGGGTTTTTTCAGTGAATATCTAAGGTTTTTTAAATGCTAATTCCTAACTATATCAGGCCTGAAACCTATGTTTTTTTCGTGCCTCGCAACTTGAACCGGGACCCAGAAGGGCGGTCAGTGTGACTGGCGCGGGGCTTCCAGTTGTAAATAGAATCGAACTCTCCTTGAAACAAAGAGGCACATCGACTCTGGCTGGATTGCTGTAATTTCATTTAATATGTGGAACAGCACGAAGGCAGTAGGCGTCCTTTCCCCAACGTTTCTGCTTCTGCAAGCCTTGGTTACGGGTGGAGTCTCTGACTTTCAAATGACCCACGTGACTCTTTTAATCACCGCAGGCTGTATTCTTTTGCAGAGAGCGCAGGGGGAAACTATTGGCATCGTTTTTAACTGAAGCCCTTCAATCTGCGTGTAACTTTCCTCTTTAATTGTCTGTCCCCCAGCGCTGTAATACAGTCAGCCCAAATGCACAGTTCGTTTTTTCATTTCTCCACTCATTTAAAAATCACAGCCCCAGCTCGCAGCATCAGGAAATCTTTCCTGAAGCTCCCAACTCGCCACATACTGGAAAGGTGATCCCAGAGGGCAAGCCAGCCCGGTTCTAACACGTAATGTCCCAACAAAAATTGCCTCACAACTTGAACCGGTACCCAGAAGGGCGGTCAGTGTGACTGGCGCGGGGCTTCCAGTTGTAAATACCATCGAACTCTCCTTGAAACAAAGAGGCACACCGACTCTGGCTGGATTGCTGTAATTTCATTTAATATGTGGAACAGCACAAAGGCAGTAGGCGTCCTTTCCCCAACGTTTCTGCTTCTGCAAGCCTTGGTCACGGGTGGAGTCTCTGACTTTCAAATGACCCACCTGACTCTTTTAATCACCGCAGGCCGTATTCTTTTGCAGAGAGCGCAGGGGGAAACTATTGACATCGTTCCCTTAAAAACAATGTCAATAGTTTCCCCCTGCGCTCTCAGTCAAACACATCGAGATTTCATTGGAACGAATTGCAAAACAACTGAAAGACTTGGAGAAAGAGCTAGCAACAGCTGATATGGACACAGACCTCAAAAAATTTAAAGAGGAATTAGAACACTATATCAATAAATATAAGGAGACAGTTAAAAACCGCAAACAGAACAAATTCCAACGGGATAAAGAAGATTACAGGAAGGCCGCATCTTCACCTACGCACGAAAATTTGACCGGTTTAAAAATGATGACAGTCTAAACCTCGGTGCGGATAATGGGAGTCTTTCATCCTTAACATCAACAGATGCCAGCCTAAGTGGCGATGAAGAAAACCAGAGGCAACAGAGAGCTAAGATCTCTTTTTTAGACAAGATGAAACTCGCACTCCAACAGAAGAACTGGGAAAAAATGGGACCGCCCCTGGTACAAAGAGGCCGAGGAAGAGGTCGAGGACATGTCAGAAAAAACCGAGGCAAGCGGAGGTGTAAGCAAGAGTTTTGGAGAGGGTCGAGTGGGAACAATGACCCGGAGTATGCGGCAGAAATGGAATTAATGACTAATAAAGATCCAGATCCCGATATCGGAAGTAGTGACAGGGATCAGGAACTGGAAATAATAAATCTGTCTAAAAAGGAGCTCACGGAATGAGAAATAAACATCTTGAAAAGAGGTCTGAACTTCTGTCCGACAAATGAAATTGATCTAGCTGAGACACAAATTGACCTTTACAAATTCGTGAGAAAAATCAAGCTGGCAAAATTATTCACTGAGAACCCAAATATGGCGAAATTTGAACGGCACATTCAAGAAACAGAAATGACTTTACCATTAAGAGATGCAGAAAGTTTAGTGACACTAATGGAATTAAATGAAGATCCTCAATTTGCTACAAGAAAACATTGAGACATATTGTACACAAACAGGGGCAGCATGTAGTAAAATGCGACCAACATCGAAATTTTATCCCCAATTTCCCCCGGGCAACAAAATCAATGCCTTCCATGAATGTGTAATTAAAGACTTATACAACATACCTAAATCTAAAATGAAGAACAATCTCACAAACAGTGAACGACAAGCTCTGAACAACTTACAAAAAGACATCACCATAGAGATAAAAATGGCGGACAAAGGTGTCAATGTGGTTATTCTGGATAAAGAAGCCTACAGGAAGGAAGCATATTCCCAACTTAAAAATAAGGAATATTACACAAAACTCCAGAGTAATCCAACAACAAAATGGAAAGAGGAATTAGATGCCAAACTAGATGGTTGGTTAATTAACAACCTACTGAATGATGATGAAGTCAAATATCTGAAAACTACACATCCCAAATTGGCTACCATATATTTTTTGCCTAAGGTACATAAACACCCCACGAAACCACCAGGGAGGCCAATAATTTCGGCCAAAGAGTCACTCTTGGAGCCCATGGCCAATTTTATAGACATTTTCTTGTTGCCCTATGTAAAAGGCTTAACTTCTTATCTCCAAGACACTGGAGATCTATTAAGACACCTCCAGGAAACACCGTGGCAACATACATATAAATTGATCACAATGGATGTGGTCTCGCTGTATTCAAATATACAAAATGACATCGGCTTAAGAGCTTGTAAACACTGCCTGGCTGAGCGCGACATACAATACACAAACCACAACAAAATGTTGTTGGAGATGATCAAGCTGTGTCTGGAACAAAATGCCTTTATGTTCGGAGATCAAATCTACAAACAAGTAAAAGGGACGGTGATGGGCTTTTCCTTTAGTCCATCATACCCCTGCCTAACCATAGGTCTCTGGGAACAGGAATGGGCTTGGAAAAGCGAGAATGAACGATTTCAAAACAAAACAATAACTTGGCTACGATACATAGATGACCTGCTATTGGTCTGCGATGGCACGAATGAAGAATTCATGGAATACTTTAACATATTGAACAGTTCGGATTACAACCTAAAGTTCACGCATGTGCTCAGCGAAACACGAGTGGTGTTTCTCGACACAGAGATATATATAGAAAACAACCAGGTACACACTACATTACACCGCATGGTGACGGCAACAAACTGTGTGCTCCACGCATAGAGCTTTCACTAAACAAGTCTGATCCAAAAAATCCCCTACGGGGAATTCATCCGAATCAAACGGATTTGCTTGAGTGATGATGAATGGATAAAGCATGGGCAAAATGCTGCAAAAAGATTCAAAAAAAGAATGTACAATCAAGGCATAATCGACACAGCCCTGTTGAGAACTGAATCTAAAAACAGAACTGAGTCAATCAAAGAAAAGGCTCCAAGAGTGGAGAAAGACCAAAAAATAAGACTAATAACGACCTTTTCCACAAGTAATAAACAAGTTATGCGAATCCTAAGAAAGAACTGGCACATTCTGCATATGGACAATACAATAGCCAAAATTGTAGAGGATCACCCACAGGTGACCTATAAAAGAGCTAAAAACTTGCGGGATAAATTGGTCCACAGCCACTTTCAGATACCAAAAAAAACAGATACATGGACAAAACCAAAGGGGTTTTTTAAATGATCAGGCTGTAAGGTGTGCGCAATTGCCACCAACAAGAAAGAAATTCAGATGGCCAATAAATGAACTTGGAAAATACAACAACTGATCAATTGTAAGAGCCAATATGCTGTCTACATAATAGAATGCCTGTGTGCATTGAAATATGTGGGCAGCACAAAGTGCGAATTAAAAAAATGAATTCTTGAGCATGTGAGGGCTACAGTGAATTGTGATCGAAGTAATGCCATTTCCAGACATATGGAGAAAGAACATAACAGCAACTGGAAGGAAATTAAGTTCTATGCCATTGAAACAGTGGCAAACCACCCACGTGGTGGTGACCGCGAAAGGACTCTAAGACAGAAAGAATCCAAGCACATTTTGAACTTTCGAACTTTAAGCCCTCATGGGCTTAACCAGGATGAGGAACTCCATTACCACCTCTAATCCCCAGTCATTTCATCAAACGCACCCCCAAAAAATATATAGGCATATATGTTTTTTCAGACTTTAGAGAATTCCTGCCCTCGAACATGTATTTGACCCATTTTGCTTGCACAATTTGTTTTAGTTTTACATTGCACATTAATTGTTAGAATTCATATACCGTTATTGGCAACCAGGGCCTTGTAAATAATTTTACACCTAGGAACATGAGCAATATTAATGGACTGGTACACACCTTTTTCATTCAAATGATGACCCCCGGGAGGGGAATAGTGAGAGGTGTATAATGATTAAAGTGGCTGATACAGGCTAATGCATAGACCCACTGGAGGGTAAAAGTATGAGATACAGAACAGAATAATGAATTTTGAGAGGATGACTATGCAGTTGATCAAATATGTTAATAATATAGACAAAACTGTCAATAATATCGATCGGGAAAGTAATGAAATTACAGGTTGCACTACATATACCATAATGCCTAGTGGTTTGGAGAAGGAAGTCTCTTAGATCAGGTGACTTCCTGTAGCTGGAAACAGTCCCCTTTCCCTTTACCAACCCCCCTTTTTTGTGTTGTTACACTTTATTTAAAACACGAACTGAACAACAGCTGATGTAACATTTAAGCCTCGTGAAAAAGCGGAGTGGTGCCGCGAAACACGTCAAGCAGTTTGCTGGAAACGAGCTGTTATGGAATAAAATAACTTTAAACCTAATCGGATTGCTGGTCATCTTTGCCTGAAGCTGGGAGTGCGCGAGACATTCTGTCTTTTGACAGAAAACGGACTGGATATATATATATATATATATATATTACCTACTGGCGGTCGCCAGTAGGTATATATAGTTAGGATTTTTTCTCTATGGGATTTTTGAAAATTCTATGTCTAATAACTTTGGCGTTTGTGGACGGAATTGGCTGAAATTTTCAGGAAAATGGAACATTTTGTTTCTGAGCAGCCCCTGAAAATTTGGGGGGGTTTTGTCAAGGGGGGCCGAGAAAAAAGGGGGGTCCCAAAACGCGTTTTTCCCATGCAATTTTCCATAGGGTGGTTGGCCTCACTTTTAGCCCGAACGGCTGAATGGATTTCCACGAAACTTGGCAAAATTGTAGGGACTGGTAGCCCGATGTGCCTTTGCTAGGTCTCAATATATGTGCTCCAGTGGATTTTGATAAATTAACGTTCAAAAAAATATATATATCTGTAACAGCGCTCCGGGTAGCGCCCCGGTTCGCGTACTTGACGCGTAACGGAACTTCGCGAAGCGAAGCTGATTGGCTCTCTGGTGTCTGTCAACATTCTAAACAGTCCGGAGCGGCCGCCATCTTGTCTCTCGGTAGGATCGAGAGACAAGAGGAGGCCAAAACAAAGGGGGAAATGAGCATAAGGGGGCATAGTAGATCCTCCCTGGCCCCCTAGGTTTGATGTGGAGGCTTTAAAAGGGCCCCGCGGGGCAAAAAAAAAACCCCCAAAAAACATTTTTTTTGGTTTTTTGCGTGGGAAGTGCCCGGTACGCGCACCGGGAAGCGGTGTGGGAAGCGTACTAAGAGGGAAAAAGAATGATAGACTTTTCAAATATTGTATGTTTATTGATTGTTCGTTTTGTTGTTTTTTTTTGTTTTTTTTATTTATTTATTTTTATATTTAAACGGGGACGATTCGGACATTCTACTTTTGTGCAATGGGCGGTGGTAATCTAAATGATGAGGGTGGTGTTACTAAGGCATTAAAACAAAAAACCACTGACATATAGTTCCCTTTTAAGGGTCAGATTAGGGGACATCAGTCGTTTTACCTGTCCTTTCTTTCTCAGCCAATTAAGTTCCAACATTTTACAGAAAGGAGAGGTAGTAATATGGCAAAATATGATTGTTTTGTTTCTATCAATTTGTTCAAACACTGTTGTGTCTAAAGCCAATTATACCTGTACCAGAGAGAGTCGTTCCTAAGTAAGGAAAGTGCTATATTCTTTTTCGTCCTTCACATGCGGATACCATGTTCGGGCTTATTTTTATCATTCCATTAACCGTTCGATCAACGCCTCTGTCATACAAAAAGCATTCTTGACCCAGTCGTGCGCCACACATACGCATTCATACCGTACAAATCAGGGCCCATGCGCACATTCACACCATACAATCTTTCCCGCTCCCAGAGATAGCTCCTACATATAATGTACCGTCTCACAGAGCTAGCCTATTTTTCCTCGCGTGGAACACGGTGCGGTTTAGGTCTTCTCCATACTTCAGCTGAAATTCCAATGTAACCTGCAGAAAAAGAAAAGAGGGGGGGGGAGCGTTCAAAGCACATCAGCGTGCATAAACACGAAAATGTTTTTACCTACCACGTACTTGACTTATCTCTCTGTGATGCAGTCCCTTGTGTCTCGGCAATGGTAGTCTGTTCATTACATAGATCGCCCGAGGGCGGTAGTACAGACCGCGCGTAGGAAAGGGTCAAAAGCCAGGGGTATAGGAGTATGTAACAAGCGAGCCATTTAATTGAAAAAACTAAACGTGACAAACGGTTGCAGGATCAGTGAAGGTTGATTTTATAATTGAAAGTATAACAGGATCAGTTACAATAAAATCGTCCATACGCACACCATGGGCGAGTATCATGGGTAACATTACTTCGAAGCTTTAATAATACAATAATCAATAATGAAAAACCGACATCAATAGGGTTGTCCGTATGCCCAGTCAGTACCCTTCCCCGCCCGCCATGTGCACAAAGACCGCATACATCCCCCATAACGTCAAGGCTAAGTAACTAGAACGTCATAAGGAGTTGCAAGTCGCTTCCATACTGGCGCCATTTTGGTCGAGGCCAGGCAGGTCCAGAGTATAGTTCAATGTCTCCAATAACTAGCGGCAGGACCAGAATCCCTTTCGGCAGTTCAAAAAGTTCGTTAGCGCCAACAGAAAGAACAGGCAGCATGAACCATGACTCAAAGGCGAGGGAGGCAAAATCTTCCCTACCGGGTCACGCTGAGGTCCCACCGGAGCTGATCAAGTTGGCAGTCTACAGTGTCTCTTAGTAATTCGGACAAAAACTGGCGTCAGCATGAGAGCACTACCATCCTGTGACAATGTTGTGGCCACTTCCGGAGAACGGGACAGCAGGCGTATCCCTCCGCCGATGCAATGAATCAGCCTCCCTCACGGCACCAGATGTGGATAAGGCGGCGGACACCCGTGGCAGCGGTATATCCATGGGGGATAGTCGAGCAACAGTGGCGGTTGCCCCCATTGGAAGCTCCCGGGAGTCGAGGGCCAACGACTCTCGTAGAACCTTTAAAACTGAGAGGACGTCTTCAAGAGTGGGGCTCATGCCCGAGCAGGCAAGCATTCGAGTTCCAGGGTAGTCCAGAGCCGTTCTAGTGGACCAGGCCCAAATCCGGGGAGTCGGCCGCCATTTTGAGCGTTCTGCAGCAACAGCCGCTCTTCACCCCGGCCACCGGAGCGGGTCCCCGGCCATCCAACTGAGTGGAACGCCAATGGCAGTCCTGGTGCAGCCGTCCGGCAGGTGAAACGCTAAGCGTCGCCCTGCTGCAGCTGACCGCGGGGACCTATGCTACCTCGACAGGAACAGCATCATGCATTTGGATCGATGTTGCAGCAGGCTGCCATGTAAATAGTTATTTAATAAAACGTTTTACCCTGTTACTTTGCTGGTGTGTTGTATATATTTATAATATTTGCATAGGGTTTGTCGTTATTTTGGGCGGGGTGGGCGGCGGAGCCGAGCTAACTTCTCTTATTTAGTCAGCACATAAATTGACTTACTGGTGTGCATTATTTTGGGTGTACATTTGGGATATCGGTTGGGGTCGGGTTCGTCGTACTGAAATAACCCTTCAAGTTTCTGGTGTAGGCTACTCTCCCATTCACTAACTCCAGAGAGAGTCGTTCCTAAGTAAGGAAAGTGCTATATTCTTTTTCGTCCTTCACATGCGGATACCATGTTCGGGCTTATTTTTCTCATTCCAATAACCGTTCGATCAACGCCTCAGTCATACAAAAAGCATTCTTTTATTGACCCAGTCGTGCGCCACACATACGCATTCATACCGTACAAATCAGGGCCCATGCGCACATTCATACCATACAATCTCTCACGCTCCCAGAGATAGCTCCTACATATAATGTACCGTCTCACAGAGCTAGCCTATTTTTCCTCGCGTAGAACACGGTGCGGTTTAGGTCTTCTCCATACTTCAGCTGAAATTCCAATGTAACCTGCAGAAAAAGAAAAGAGGGGGGGGCAGCGTTCAAAGCACATCAGCGTGCATAAACACGAAAATGTTTTTATCTACCACGTACTTGACTTATCTCTCTGAGATGCAGTCCCTTGTGTCTCGGCAATGATAGTCTGTTCATTACATAGATCACCCGAGGGCGGTAGTACAGACCGCGCGTAGGAAAGGGTCAAAAGCCAGGGGTATAGGAGTATGTAACAAGCGAGCCATTTAATTGAAAAAAATAAACGTGACAAATGGTTGCAGGATCAGTGAAGGTTGATTTTATAATTGAAAGTATAACAGGATCAGTTACAATAAAATCATCCATACGCACACCATGGGCGAGTATCATGGGTAACATTACTTCGAAGCTTTAATAATACAATAATCAATAATGAAAAACCGACATCAATAGGGTTGTCCGTATGCCCAGTCAGTACCCTTCCCCGCCCGCCATGTGCACAAAGACCGCATACATCCCCCATAACGTCAAGGCTAAGTAACTAGAACGTCATAAGGAGTTGCAAGTCGCTCCCATACTGGCGCCATTTTGGTCGAGGCCAGGCAGGTCCTTTCAAGTGGTGTGGGACCTGCCTGGCTTGGGGAATCTTTCAAGTGATGTGACTGAGGAGCAAATTGTGGACCTCTTTAAAGACTTCAACCCACTACATGTCAAGAAATGTCAAAGCGGAATGAAATGCTTTGCATTTGTAGACTTCAGTTCGGCGAAGACCCAGCAGAATGTTATAAGTAAATGTCATGGCACGAAGTTCAGTGGGCGGTCTGTCATTGTGAAAGCCTCAATTAAGTTGAATGGCTGTAAGAGCCCCGATTACACCAGCAGCCCTGTTAATATGCCGATCTTGGAAAAAGTTCCTCTGTTGGATTGTAATGGCTGCACTGATGGTCTTGGGAAACTGCTTCCGAAAACTCTAAAGGCCACGAAAGCTTGCTATGCTGTTTCTTTGGAAATGCGGTGCTGGGTGATGGAAGTTATTGAAGAGTTGGCAGTGGTGTTTTTTGTAGATTTTGGATGCTCTGCCACAGTCCTGGCTTCGTCATTACGAGCACTTGAAAACAAGACATTCTGGGCAATACCACCCTTGACGCAGCCCATTATGCTACAAGATGGTGTCTTCCATTCAGAAAATATTGTTGGCAGCATTTTGAAAGGAAAGATAAACGGCCGTTCTCCTAGTCTCACATTCTTACATTTATGAAGAATGTTGAAGAGTAGTATGTTGAAAATCTGAAGCCATCGTTCTACAAACTCTCAACCAGCCTTGGATGGAAAAATCCTGAAGAATGTACAAACTGAAAACCAGTTTTTGTCTGAATAGCAGCAGCAGCAACACTTGAGTCAGCTTTGTGTCAAGACGATCTCACGCTTGGGCGTATCCGTTCCTTTTACCTGGGTGAGCCTGAGCCCAGATGTGTTTCATTGACAATAGTTACATGTGAAAAGCACATTTGTGTCACAGTGGGAATGTAGAAATTCCCGCCAGATTGAAGTTCTGCTTTCCGAAATGTGATGCATACCACTAATCCTGGAAAGCAATAAATTACATTAATTCCTGAAATTTTTGATAATCACAAAATCCTCAGAAATGTCTTCAAACTATAGCAATTTCCCTATTTATATTCTTAATTTCTTTTAACTTCTACAATCCAGAGTATAGTTCAATGTCTCCAATAACTAACGGCAGGACCAGAATCCCTTTCGGCAGTTCAAAAAGTTCGTTAGCGCCAACAGAAAGAACAGGCAGCATGAACCATGACTCAAAGGCGAGGGAGGCAAAATCTTCCCTACCGGGTCACGCTGAGGTCCCACCGGAGCTGATCAAGTTGGCAGTCTACAGTGTCTCTTGGTAATTCGGACAAAAACTGGCGTCAGCAAGAGAGCACTACCATCCTGTGACAATGTTGTGGACACTTCCGGAGAGTGGGACAGCAGGCGTATCCCTCCGCCGATGCACTGAATCAGCCTCCCTCACGGCACCAGATGTGGATAAGGCGGCGGACACCCGTGGCAGCGGTATATCCATGGGGGATAGTCGAGCAACAGTGGCGGTTGCCCCCATCGGAAGCCCGCGGGAGTCGAGGGCCAACGACTCTCGTAGAACCTTTAAAACTGAGAGGACGTCTTCAAGAGTGGGGCTCATGCCCGAGCAGGCAAGCATTCGAGTTCCAGGGTAGTCCAGAGCCGTTCTAGTGGACCAGGCCCAAATCCGAGGAGTCGGCCGCCATTTTGAGCGTTCCGCAGCAACAGCCGCTCTTCACCCCGGCCACCGGAGCGGGTCTCCGGCCATCCAACCGAGTGGAATGCCAATGGCAGTCCTGCTTGAGCTGACCGGCGAGTGAAACGCTAAGGGTCGCCCTGCTTCAGCTGACCGGCGAGTGAAACGCTAAGGGTCGCCCTGCTTCAGCTGACCGGCGAGTGAAACGCTAAGGGTCGCCCTGCTTCAGCTGACCGGCGAGTGAAATGCTAAGGGTCGCCCTGCTGCAGCTCCACCTGGGGGTGAGGGGAGAGGGGCCGTCCGCGCCGTCTCTGCGGGCGCCCCACAAGATGGCAAGGCCTACGACCCTGGGTTTGAGAGTCTCATGCTCGATCGATTGAGCTGGCCGGATCAGGCAACAAGAAGGTGGGGGGGGGTGGCGGCATCAGCAAGGCATCCCCCCACACAACTTGCCGGACATCACCTCGGGATGTCCTGGGGACGGGCCTTGGCGCGTGGTGTCGCCCCCGGGCTATTTGCACAACGGTCCTCCACCACTAGGCCGCCACCTATGCTACCTCGCCGGCTGATGGCCTTTGTAGACTTTCTAAAGCCCAAATCCTACTAAAAAGTAGCCCAAAGTAGCCCAACATTGCTACTTTAAGGAAGGAGGGACAGGAACAGCGTCATGCATTTGGATCGATGTTGCAGCAGGCTGCCATGTAAATAGTTATTTAATAAAACGTTTTACCCTGTTACTTTGCTGGTGTGTTGTATATATTTATAATATTTGCATAGGGTTTGTCGTTATTTTGGGCGGGGTGGGCGGCGGAGCCGAGCTGTCTTGCAGCCATCATGGCGTCGAGCTCGGTTCCTCTCACTAGTTTCATATTTCTCATGAGGGGTTGTTCCTAATGTTTCTATTTTAGCGAGGTCAAAAAGAGATCCCATCAGTGGCCTACTGATTTTGCTCGATTCCTTTTGTTTTTTCTAACGATTTGTATGTTATAGTTTGCTACTGTAGGGGGCAATAAACTGTATCTGTTGGGCTAGGTGATGGCCTGGGATCAGGCCGGACAATCGGGCAGGGAGGAAGAGGTTATCGAAAAGGGCCTGTTCTATGAATGAGATGAAAGAGCGAGGGGGTTCAGCACGGGATGTGGCTCGGAGACAGGGTCGCGTTAGAGGTGCGTTTATGGCCCAAGCAGGAGAGACCGGGGGCTGTCGGGGCGCGGGGGAATGCTTGCGAGGTCGGGGAGTGAGGGGGAGAGAGACGTGCAGGCTATTGGCAGTGGGCAGAGAGGCCATGACACACAAAATGGCTGTCACTTACGTGCATGATGGGGCCTAAAAGGGACAAGATGGCGTGGCCACTGTTTCGCGACTTTCACTTTACTTTCAACAGTGGCTGTGGTGAACATAAATGAACGCCGCTTATGTATACCTAATTTTAGTCATTTTCCACAAAAAAGCTTTTGATATTTGCTATTAAAAAACATTGAAATTCACTGAAAAAACCATAGGTTATAGACCATATATAGTTAGGAATTAGCATTTACAAAACCTTGAAAATTCACTGAAAAAAACCATAGGTTATAGACCATATATAGTTAGGAATTAGCATTTACAAAACCTTATTTTACTCACACAAAACCATTGAAATTCCATATATAGTTAGTTGCACTAACTATATATCGCGCACCCGCATCACTGTCATCAGTGATGTCATCAGTGATGTCACTGACCATGTCATGAATGATGTAATATGTGACATCATCAGCAGTGGATTGCGGGTGCGCGATATATAGTTAGTGCAACTAACTATATATGGAATTTCAATGGTTTTGTGTGAGTAAAATAAGGTTTTGTAAATGCTAATTCCTAACTATATATGGTCTATAACCTATGTTTTTTTCAGTGAATATATATATATATATATATATATATATATATATATATATACATACATACATACATACATATATATATATATATATATATATATATATATATATATATATATATATATATATATATATATATATATATATATATATATTACCTACTGGCGGTCGCCAGTAGGTATATATAGTTAGGATTTTTTCTCTATGGGATTTTTGAAAATTCTAATAACTTTGGCGTTTGTGGAAGCCAATTGGCTGAAATTTTCAGGAAAATGGAACATTTTGTTTCTGAGCAGCCACTGAAAATTTGGGGGGGGTTTGTCAAGGGGGGGCTGAGAAAAAAGGGGGGTCCCAAAACGTGTTTTTAACATTGAGTTTTCCATAGGGCGGTTGGCCTCACTTTTAGCCCGAACGGCTGAATGGATTTGCACGAAACTTGGCAAAATTGTAGGGACTGGTAGCCCGATGTGCCTTTGCTAGGTCTCAATATATGTGCTGCAGTGGATTTTGAGAAATTAACGTTCAAAAAAAGATATATATCTGTAACAGCGGACCGGGCAGCGCTCCAGTTCGCGTACTTTTCGCATTACGGAGCTTTGTGAAGCGAAGCTGATTGGTTCTCCGGCGTCTGTAAACATTCCAAACAGTCCGTAGCGGCCGCCATCTTGTCTCTCGGTAGGATCGAGAGACAAGAGGAGGCCAAAGCGAAGGGGCAAATGACCATAAGGGGGCATAGTAGATCCTCCCTGACCTCTTAGGTTTTATGTACCATTTTGCCAAGTTTGGTGTAATTCCGTTCAGCCATTCAGGCTGTAGACGTATCTAAATGTCCTATGGAAAATTGCATGGGGAAAACACATTTGAAAGTGTTGAAATTTAGAACCAATTAAAATGTTACTTTGGTTTTGTATTTGTGTGTGATGAAAGTTAATTGGTTATGTATATATCTAAAATGAGAGGAAACCACAGCCATTTTGTGATACTACTGTCTGAGGTATATTTGTGAGGAATTTTTGGTGCTCAATTTCTGGTGTTTGATTTACACAGTACTAACACTTCTCCTACTTTTAAAAAGGTGAGTTGTTAATTTGTAAGGGGAACTATGTTGTACACTTTAAGATAATTTGAAAAATGTTTTCTGTTATTTATTTACAGTCCTTCTGTTATACTAAATACTTGATAAAGTTAGTTTTATATTATGTATTACTAAAAACGATAAATGAAAGTGATTATTTTTTTCTGCAATTTACAGCAAGCAATTTCAAAATAAAATGGCTCACAATGAAGAGACCGTGGCAATTTCTTTTGAATTATCCACTACATTTATTGAAATTGACAGCACCAATAATGAAATATTCTCACAAGGAGGAGATGACTTGAATGATTTTTTTGATCAATCTCTTGATGGCGAATTTATCGAATGTTTGGAGACCATAGAGTTACAAGAATCATCATTGCAGACTTTTCATGAGGAGATTCCTGATGAGATGATTGAAGAGGAAATTCCTGATGAGGACATGTTACTAGTTCTTTCAAATTTTGAAAATTCAGAAGAATAAATTTATATTTAGAAATCAAAAATTGTTTGAGACATTATTCATTTTTATTTTTAATTTATGAGGTTGTAGCGAAGTGATTGTAGTATAAAATGAGACTTATAGTATAGAGTGCAACATTTTTATGTTACATGGTAAGTTTACTCATATTTACTTTCCTTCTCCCACTATATTATCTCCAATGTGTATTTGACATCTCTTCTTCATCTCCGGCCTCCTTTCTCTCACTGTCTGTGTCTGATGCATCTTATCGCTGCCATTTTGTGTAATTACAGAAGAGAGTAAAATAAAATAGTTTGGAACGTGAAAAGGGGGCAAAGTAGAGTACCCCTCACCCCCTAGGCCTTCTCAGGCGGTCCCAAAAGGATCAGTTTCTGTTTTCCTGAGAGATTATGGTATGAGTTCCATATACCACAATAACTTGCATTACAACATGCAAGATATCTATCTCCTATTACCAACTTTTGGAGATATTCGCGCTAAGCGCGAATATCTCCAAAAACTAACACCTGCCCTGAGCAGTTCTTAGCCATGTTATCCAATGGGAGGTGGATAACATGGCTAAGAGCATTAGCTCGGTAATGCATGAATATCGCTGACTTTTTAGCGATATTCATGCATTGCGGCCGTTTTTTATCGCATTTGCGATAAACCTTGATAATAGCAAGGTTTATCTGCGATAATTTCTGACGATGCTTAGCGGTAAAAAATTCGTTGCTAAGCATCGTTAGCGATAAATATCGCTTAACTTTGGTAATATGCACCAACGTCTGTTAACGTTCGATTCGAAGGAAATGAGGAAGTGTTGAAAAACATTGTCTGCGCCATCTTGCCTTTTTTGAAATGCCACACTTTTGTCGTGCACGGCAGCCATTTTAGATGCCTTGACCAGACCCACTCTCTGCACGCTGTTGATCCGTAGCATGGCTCCCCACCCTCGCAAGCATCCTCCCCAGGCACTGGTCACCCCCGCTCTCTGTCTTATGCATCAGCAATAAACCTCCCCCCATCTGCGCTGCTCTTCCCTGAGAATCACACTCTGTGCCCGCCCGACACCTCCCTTTCGCCCTATTCACTACCGCACCCTCTGACACTCCTCTTCCTCTGTGTCCGATTGTCCAGGCTATCAGCTAGCCCTGCAGATGTAGTTTATGGCCCCAGCTGTAAAGAATCACCCCTCTTCAAAGGAGTTATAGTAGATCAAGGCCCACACCCGATGAGATCCGTCAAACCACACGCGTTCCTACTATCTGAAAACCATCCTGTATTGTGATTGGGGAGGGGACCGAGCCTGAAGCGGAAGATTCCAGGGATGACTCTTTGTACATCAAAGTTTTTACAATTATGTGTCACATTAAAAATATATAGCACTCCAACAAAGTAGTAGGAATATAAAACTTTAATAACTTATAAATATATACAACAAAACAAAAACAGTAAAAACAATTAAACAATGAAGAGACCGTGGCAATTTCTTTTGAATTATCCACTACATTTAATGAAATTGACAGCACCAATAATGAAATATTCTCACAAGGAGGAGATGACTTGAATGATTTTTTTGATCAATCTCTTGATGGCGAATTTATCGAATGTTTGGAGCCCAGAGAGTTACAAGAATCATCATTGCAGACTTTTCATGAGGAGATTCCTGATGAGATGATTGAAGAGGAAATTCCTGATGAGGACATGTTACTAGTTCTTTCAAATTATGAAAATTCAGAAGATGTTGCCTGGGTGCCGCACTGATTTGGGTATCCGGCGTGGGGCGTCCCGGGGGGTGGGTTGTCAGTAGCGGTCTGTTGTGCGAATAGTTCCAAGGCAGCAGAACGCGCTGAAATCTGGATGGCATGAAGGTGATGTCTAGTAAGTTGCCGCCCAGCAAATAACGGCGTGGGGCGCCGCGGGGGGGGGGGAGGCAGTCCAAAGTTCCGTTAAAAGGGCAAAGGAAAGGATCGGTGGTTTGAACCATCAGTCAAAAAGGGGAGGGGGTGCAACAATTTTTCCTACCGGGTCACACTGTGCTTTCACTGGAACTGAGGTCTGCAGGTTTCTAGTCATTCAAACTGAGGCTGGCGCCAGCATGGGAGCGCCGACGTCCCGCGGCTACAGTTTCGTCACTCCACGGGCGATCATGGCAGTCATTCCCCATCGGGGGTGTCTGCGGGGGTCGGGGACTCCCGCGGCTCCTCTAGAATCTTCAAGGTCGTGGAGGACTACGGTGGTGGAGTCAACCAGTGACCGGGCCATTTCTTCATGCTGGGCCCGCTCTTGCCAGGTCAACCGCCATTTTGAGAGTTCGGTAGCTACTGGCGATCGCGGGGTCAAATGAGCGGACGGGCTCCACCCTGCCGGGCGAGACGTTGCAGCATCGCCACAGTGGAAGAACCCTTTTCCGGGCGCCTGGAGCGCTGAGGGTGCAGCTGGGAAGCCTCCACCTGGGGAGGCGGGAGAGGCCTGTTCGCACCGTCTCTCCCACCCAGTGCACCCCACGGCGTCTCGCTTGACATTTGTTATGGCCGGACCAGGCGATGAGGACGAGGGGGGGGGGGTCGGAGGCATGTGCAAGACATCCCCCCCCAGTGTTGTCGCAGCCATTATAAAAGAAAGAAGAAATGTCCCGTCCGTCTTTGGGCCGGACCTCCGGTGGATGGCGGCCGGACGCCCTTTGCTTTCGTGCAGTGGCCTCTCCACTCCCAGGCCCTCCATGGATGCTGGCCCAGACTGGGAGAGAGAGGGTCTAACCTGCAATTCTCCAGGGTTACCGCCACCGCGGCCGGATCCCGTCGGCCTCGGCCTCTGGTTGATGGTGGCCGGACTGGGAGAGAGAGGGGAGGGTCGAGGACACGGACATTCCCCCCCTGCAACTCTCCAGGGTGGTCGTAGCAATCCCCCTGGCCGGGTCCCGCTGGCCTCGGCCTCTCCTCCGGCTACACCCTACGTGATGATCTCCTGGCCGACGGTTGGCAGCAGGACCCGCCTTATATGTGTTGCTTCCGGCTGGGCGTAGCCGGAAACCTGTTTCTCAAACAAAGGATATTGAGGCAAATGTGGCGCATACTCTCTTCTTAACCTATTGTATTCCTTAACACAATCTAGATCCGCACAAATGTTTGTGACATCACACTCAATCAAGTACAATCCCGATAAAGTTTCCAGAATGGGGCGAATGTCTGCTGACTTGTATCTTTCCCAGTTTGCCGTTATTTGGGCGTGGCAGGCGGTGGGACAGACACGTTTTGGGGCAGTGAGGGGCGATGAAGCCTCGTTGCCTTGTGGCCGTTGCAATGTCACACTTGGTTTCTCTTACTGTTTTCAGGTTTCTTATTACGGGCTTACTTCTAACGTTTCTTGTTTCTAGGACAATAATAGGTTTTATCATTACGTATTGTTATCGTTTCTTTGTTTGTTATTTAATAAAAAGTTCATCAGTGGCCTACTGATTTTCGTTTTCCTATTCCTTTCTTTCCAGGTTGTTTCATGCTAAAGTTTCTGTTAACAGGATACAGTGATCACTTCGTTATTATTGCATATGTCCTTTTCACTAGGGTTGCTCTCTGGTCGGGCCAGATGACCTATCTCTAGTAAATGGTCCGGGTGAAACAGGTGCATCAATCAGTGGGGAGTAGATAGGCATGACAGATTACAACGGGGGACAAAGGTCCGCATTACCTACCCTTTCACTACTTGCAAAGATTTTCCTACGTTTATTTGCAAACAGGGAATACCTCCAAAAAGAACCAATTCCCAAACAGTCAATGTTCGGGCAAACAATCAATCAATGAGGAACGAAATAGGCACGACGTGTTAAAGGTTTGCGTTACCTACCTTTCACTATCTGCAAAGGGAGAGAGAATATTCCTATTCTTCCTCGTTTGCAGGCAGAGAAGATCCTTAAGAGAACCAACTTCGAACAATTCAATGCTCGATTCAAACAATCAACAAGGGGTACTGTGAACACAAATGAACGCCGCTTATGTACATACACATTGCTATTTTCAACAGGTTGTTCCTAATGTTTTTATTTTAGCCAGGTCAAAAAGAGATCCCATTAGTGGCCTACTGATTTTGCTCGATTCCTTTTGTTTTTTACACGATTTTTTGCTATCTGCAAAGACTAAACAGAGTATTGCGACTCTGTGCTTGTTTGTAAATAGAGAATGAACCAAAGAGAACAATCAATGAAATGGAGAGAGAAGCAGGCACGACGGATTACAACGGGGGCAAAGGCCTGCGTTAACTACCCTTCACTATCTGCAAAGAGAGAGTACTCCTAATAGAAATGAGGGGGGGGCAGCATTCAAAGCAGATCAGTGTGCATAAACACGAAAATGTTTTTACTTACCACGTACTTGACATTCGACAGCTTATGATATTTGCTATTAAAAAACCATTGAAATTCACTGAAAAAACCATAGGTTATAGACCATATATAGTTAGGAATTAGCATTTACAAAACCTTGAAAATTCACTGAAAAAACCATAGGTTATAGACCATATATAGTTAGGAATTAGCATTTAAAAAACCTTATTTTACTCACACAAAACCATTGAAATTCCATATATAGTTAGTTGTACTAACTATATATCGCGCACCCGCAATCCACTGCTGATCATGTCACATATTACATCATTCATGACATGGTCAGTGACATCATTGATGACATCACTGATGACATCTCAAATGACATCACTGATGACATCACTGATGACATCTCAAATGACATCACTGATGACATCACTGATGACATCTCAAATGACATCACTGATGACATCACTGATGACATCTCATTTGACATTACTGATCACATCACTGATGACATCATTCATGTGATAATACGATGAACCTCTTCAGACTCTAATATAACCTTAGATACACTCAGTGTAAACACAGACTCACAGATTGTCATTCATCCATGAAGTTACACACACACCTAGTGAGTCATGCAAACAATCAATCACACCTCCATTTTCCCAACTATACAGTTATACACACCTTACTTATTCAAACATATACTAAAACATATTTACTCTCTTATACAATCCTGGATACAAGTTCACAATGATGCATACAGCCACTCACACATTCACTGGCTCTTATGCACAGTTATTTATATATGTCAAGTCTCACATGTACTGTGTTTTACATATGTACTTACTTTGACATGTAGCACTGAGATATCCATTCACTCACCAATACACTGATGCACACAGTCAACCGCCCATACAGCTGTTTCCACATGCACTTTTGAACCCATACATCTAGTGAATCAACTGCTCACACATCTATGCACAGAGTCATACACCTCCCAGCCACCCACACACACACTCAGTCTCCCATACAAATACTTGGGCAACCAATCAATAACCCATATAGTTACTCATATAGCTACTGAACAACACATGCAGCAGTTTTCAGAACAACAGACATAATGATGCACAAATTAAGACAGTTTAGTCACTAACCCATGCACTCAGTGAGACACATTTAATCACTCACTCATACAGTCAGTCATGCACCTACTAAATCCTTCATCCAGACACTTATACATCCACTCAAGACATATTTTAACTTTACAGAAAAATACAGTCACTGGATGTTGTCATCAGTGATGTCATCAGTGATGTCATTTGAGATGTCATCAGTGATGTCATCAGTGATGTCACTGACCATGTCATGAATGATGTAATATGTGACATGATCAGCAGTGGATTGCGGGTGCGCGATATATAGTTAGTACAACTAACTATATATGGAATTTCAATGGTTTTGTGTGAGTAAAATAAGGTTTTTTAAATGCTAATTCCTAACTATATATGGTCTATAACCTATGGTTTTTTCAGTGAATATATATATATATATGTACATATATATAGAATGCTAATATTCAAGTTTAATAGCGATAAACTGAAAAGTAAGCTCTGACAGATTTTTTCGGTTGATGGCCCTGGTCATTTTCAAGTCTGCCGACATCAGTACATCACTTAAATATATAACTCATAGTGATTGGGTAGCAGCATTAGTTCATCAACATGATGGATGTACTACCAAAAGTTTGTCTGGAGTAGACTGGCAGCTATCTTACAATTTAGATGCTGATCATCACAACCAACACATTTTATACATCATGTACATTCCATTATGAGCAGAACGTGGCATCATTCACAAAATTAATGTGAGATGGAGTATCAATATAGCTGGCTAATGCATTTTCAACTTGCAACCCCAAATCGGAATTCGCCCTTTCATTCTGCTTCATGGTTACCTTTGTATAATGGCCAATTGCCCTATTCCCAACCCTACAGTGCAGCATAGTAGGTTTTTTATCTTACACTTTCAGTGAACATTCCATTTACTGTGGTGTGAATTACACTGTATGTTGACAAAGCTATTGGCTGTTTATTAACTGCATCTCCCAATTGGAAGTTCGGCGGTTGTTACAAAAAAGTGTGACTATTCACCTACCTGAATGTTTACATTTTATATCTCATATCTTCTACTACGGTGTCGTGCACAGCTAATAAGAGGTCTACTCTATGTGTGTCCACAGTTCCTCGTCGCTGTTTATCCCTCTCGGGGCCGTAGTCTGCATCTCAATAATGTATCTTGATTCCAGTTGTCTAAGGTTGCGGATTCCGTCTCCACACTTCTCGTCTTTCTAGACTTGATCTAAGCAAAACAATTGTAACAGATTCATATTACTATCATTCGAGCTGGGTTGGCTTGAGCGCCAAGATGCTCCTTGGAGTGGTAGTAGCGCTATAAAAATGAGATTTTACATTACATTACATTACGTCATGTTCTGTTTGAAAGTGCCATGCCACGGGATTGTTGCATCTACATATGCTCCAGTAGTACTTATTTGAATGCATCTACCATGCTTCCTATATATTTCCTGTTGCACGGACATACGAGACAATACACTACATATTCAGCATTGCAGTTCAGCAATTTTGTAATTTTATTTTGTCTCTTTCCCTGGAACCTCGTAGTCTTTCAGTACTCTGTTTACATGCTTAACAGCAAGTACATGGAAAGAATCCTATGATCAATGGTTTTTCCATCTTTTTTCAGAAAAATGGCTAAGAACTAGCAAATCCTTCAGGGAAGTGCCTCTTCTGTGGGTCACCTGTGGCACTGACATTAAACTCGGACCTATAACCTGATCCATCTGTAATATTTTCCAGTTCTTCCTTAAAGTAATGTAGAACTGGGTAGATTTGGCTGAGAAGCTTGTAATCAGCCTTACCACATCTGCTTTCTGCTCCCTCTTGCTATGATTCTTTAACACCAGCTCTTGCCTACTAAATAGGCTGGACCTTATCAGGTACCTGGCTGAGTATCTTACTGAAGTACCCTCACACTTCAAACCTGCTTAGGCCGCCTCTCTCTGCCTGCGTATATTCAATGGGTGAGGAACAGTTGTGCTTAATACGCAACAACTTGCCATGCACGCTGATCAGAAGGGTGCTAGCGGTGGCAGTGTTTAAACTCTGTTCTGGTGACCTTTTAAAAACCTGTACATATTTTAAAAATTGTATTTTACCTTGCTCCTCATTCTTTGCACCTCCCTTCCTTGGTCTGAGCCCTGTTCCACCACGGCCCGTGCCTATTGTGTGGAGGCTGTGTAACAGACCTGTGCCGGCCCCCGTGGGCATAGCACTTCCGGTGGAGGCGGGGCTTGCAGCTTCTTAACCTGCAGGCCACCACTCCCGCACAGCGGACGCGGCGATCAGAAGGGCGCTAGCGGCGGCAGTGTGTAAACTCTGTTCTGGTGACCTTTTAAAAACCTGTACATATTTTAAAAATTCTATTTTACCTTGCTCCTCATTCTTTGTGCCTCCCTTCCTTGGTCTGAGCCCTGTTCCACCACGGGCTGTGCCGATTGCGTGGGTTGCGTGTAACAGACCTGTGCCCAGCCCCCGTGGGCGTAGCACTTCCGGTGGAGGCGGGGCTTGCAGCTTCTTAACCCGCAGGCCACCTCTCCCGCGCAGAGGATGTGCGCAGCGGGCACGCCTGAGGCAAGCCCGTCTGCGCCTGTCCGCGCATGTCCGCTGCCAGACGCCAGAACCCCTGGCTTTAAGACCGGGCAGATGTCCCCCTACTCCCGGGAGGACCTGCTTGCTCTTCGCAAGTGGGCACCCTGCGCGGCCCAGCGTAGGCACCCCGATACCCTACATGCAGGGTGCAACAAATGTGGGTTAAAGGCCACAGAGACTCCCCAGATTTCGTCAGAGCCCCCTAAACCCACCAAACGGAACATATACAGCCTGAACTGTAGGTCTCTGGTAAAACACCACGAAGATGTATTCGACCTCCTTTTGGATCGGTCGCCGGACCTACTTTTTCTCACTGAGACCTGGTTAACCAGCGACTCAACGGCCATCCCAGCCCTGGCCCTTCCATCAGGCTACTCAATGTCCACTCAGAACAGACCCAAAGGCAGGGGAGCTGGGTTAGCTGTGATATCCAAAACTACCTACTCCTGCACTCTCTCCCCCCGTTACTATAACTGACTGTGAATGCATCCTATTCAAGATCAGAATAACTGACAACTTCACTCTTTTGGGGCTCCCCATCTACCGCCCTCCCGGGCCGGCGAGCACTTTTAAAGAATCCCTTACTCTGACCATCCCTACCCTCGCACTACAAAAAGCCAATTTTAGTATACTAGGAGACCATAACGTACATCTAGAGTGTCTGGACTTCCCTGTCATCTCTAATTTTCTGGACGACCTGGAATCATGTCAGCTTACCCAGCTAGTTAAAGATCCCTCTCACCTAGCAGGGCATTTGCTAGACCCAGTGTTCTCCAATATAGAGGGAATTAAAATCCAAACCCCCCTCCAGCTCCTTTGGACAGACCCTTTTCTCATCCACTTCTGCATCAGCACAAGAGCCACTGTACAGCAGATCCCCTCCCTCCCCCTGTGGAGGCACCCTTGGCACAAATTAAACGCTACCTGCCTAGAGTCCAGTCTTAAAGCCTCCCGCCCAGTCTGGTCCGGCAATATAGAAGAAGCAGACAAAGCCTACAGAGGGTGGATCAACAACTCTCTTGACCACCTCATCCCCCAAAAAATGTCCCGGCCCAAATGTGAGCAGTCACACCCATGGTACTCAGAGATACTAGCAGCAGAAAAAAAGCACTGCAAAACCAGGTGTGGATCCTGCTGATCCCTCCAACTATCGTCCCATCTCCCTCTTGCCTTATCTATCCAAACTTCTTGAGGCGCATGTCACCCGATGCCTCTCTAATTTCATCGAGAATTCAAGCTATCTTGATCCTAATCAAGCCGTCTTTAGGCCGGCCCATTCCACTGAGGCCGTCATCTTGGCAGTTTTGGATGACTTAAGGGGGAATGCCGACAAAGGGTTACCCCAGGCCCTGGTGTTATTAGATCTGTCGGCTGCCTTCGACACGGTGGAGCATAACATTCTTCTCCACCGTGTCGGACAGGCTGGCATTCAGGGCCCTGCCCTTAACTGGATCGAGTCTTTTCTCCCGGGCAGATCTCAAGCTGTTCGCCTGGGCCCCTTTACGGCAGCCAGGTTACCCACGACCTGCGGAGTCCCCTAGGGCTCCTCTCTTTCCCCCCTTTTGTTTAATTTATACCTCCGGCCACTGATTCACTCGCTCAAGAGGTGGGACATCACAGTGTTCAACTATGCTGATGATTTGCAGGTCATCTTTCCTCTTGATTCCCCTGATGCTGCCAAAAGTTTTCAAGCAGTGATGACCCATATATAGGTATGAATGAACCATAATCAATTAAAATTAAACCCAGGGAAAACTGAGCTTATCCTCCCTGGTAATAGCCCAGCACACTGGGGTCCCCCTCTGCCCCGGCAAGCTCAGTGAAGAGCCTGGGGGTGGTTATCGATGCGGAGCTTTCGCTCACGGCTCAGGTAAGTGCTGTGATTTCCTCCAGCATGTTTCATCTACGTAAAATCCGCAAAATAGCCCACCTACTACCGCACGCGGCATTGGTCCAGGTTGTGATCTCGCTGGTATTATCCCGCCTGGACTTTTCGAACGCTTTATACCATGGACTCCCACAATCATTGCTCCACCGGCTCCAAATTATACAAAACCAGGCAGCCAGACTCATCCATAAAATTCCAAAGTGGCAATCAGCGAAGCCACTATTGCGCAAACTTCATTAGTTGCCAGTGGAGCAAAGGGCGGCTTTCAAGATTGGCTGCCTTGCCTTTAAGGCTCTCCATTGCACTAGCCCTGAGTTCCTTAAAATACTGATCACGCGGCACCGTCCGGTGCGCAATCTTCGCTTGGCTCATCTCCACCTGCTGGTCGCCCCTGCAGTTAAACTTTAAAAATTTGGTGGCCGTAGGTTCGCCCATTTGGCCCCTAAGTTATGGAATCCTCTTCCCTTGTCAGTCAAGTCAAGCTGCTCCATACTGAATTTCAGGAAATCCTTGAAGACCCGGCTTTTCACTCTAATTGATTAATCCGCCTTAGCAATTTGTGCACTCTTTCTTTCAGCACCAGGAAACTTATGGTGTCAGCCCGCTTTACAAATCTCATTTAAGATAAGATAAGATAAAACCCTAGAACGTGCCTGGAGGTGGTCCTATGACCCGTCAGCAAAGAACACCTATAGAGCTACCACTAAAGCATACCACAAACTCATTAAAAAAACGAAAGCTGCCTTCTATACGAACACGATCAAAACCAGTCCTAACCCATCCAAAACCATCTTCTAAATAATTAAAGACATGTCGAAAGTATCAGAGGGAACCAACAGTACTATAGTCTCCAACTCTCAATGTGAAGACCTGGCCTGCTTCTTTATCAATAAAGTAGAGGGGATCTATAACCTGCTGAATACTAGTAGACCCTCCCCGCCACCCGGCCTACTCCCCGGCCCTCCTGACCAGCCAGACACCTGCTACTCCCTCCCAACTCTCCCGCTCCTGACCAAGAAAGACCTCAAGCTCCTGGCCTTAAAAGTAAAGTCTGGGTCTCCCGATGACCCTGTCAAACCCGAAACATTCAGGCAATTCCAGGACTCTATCCTGCACGAGGGCTGGGAATTGATTAACAGATCCCTATCGTCTTCCACAATCCCCAGATCATGGAAACATGCTAAAGTCAACCCCCTGCTGAAAAAACCCACCTTGGACCGCTCACTCTCAGAAAACTTCAGACCCATCTCCCTTCTATCGTACTTGGCCAAGGTGATGGAAGCCCATGTAAACTCCACCCTTACCAGTTACCTGGAGGCACATGGGATCTTGGACGAGTCACAGAATGGCTTCCGGGCAAACCATAGCACGAAGTCCGCGCTCCTGGCTGTCACGGAGCAACTAAGGGTATCACAGGACCTTGGACATACCTCAGCGTTGATCCTGCTCGACCTGAGCGCGGCGTTCAACATGGTCGCCCACAAGATCTTACTCAAACGTCTCGGGGAGATTGGGGTCAGGGACAAGGCTCTGGCGTGGTTCGCATCATTCCTGTCCAAGCGCTCCTTTCAGATTCACGCCCCTCCCTATTCATCCAGCAAGTCCCCTCTGAAATGTGGCATCCCCCAGAGTACTGCCCTCAGCCCTACGCTGTTTAACGTGTACGTTCGCCCTAGGCCCTGTTAGCTAAAGAACGTAGGATCAAATTGATCTCGTACGCTGACGACACGGAGCTTATTTTTACCTTTTCTAACAATACCATATCGGACCAGGCAAAATTTCGGGAAGATGCCATAGCCATCTCAAGCTGGATGACGGAGAACTGCCTCCAACTTAACTCCGCAAAAACGGAGGTGCTCCTAATTGGCCGGGAGTAGCAGAAATGGGGCGACCAGTGGTGGCCCCCGACGATGGGCTCCCCCCCGATTACAAAGGAGGAAGTTAAGAATCTGGGAGTCTTAATGGACAACTCTCTTTCCTTCGAGTCGCTTACAAAAAAGGTGGCTGCTACTTGTTTTGGACGCCTACGCACCCTTAAGCCCATTCTGGGCTTTTTTGAACCGTCCACCAGACAAGTAATAGTCCAGTCCTTGGACTATTGCAATAGTCTATTTCATGGTACCAACCTAACGACCATGAATAGACTCCAAAGGGCTCAAAACGCTGCGGCTCGCACTCTTCTTGCCCTCCCCAGACACTGCCACACTTCTCACATCCTTCGCCTCCTTCACTGGTTGCCGGTGAAACAGAGAATCCAGTTTAAAAGACTCTGTCTAACTCACAAGATCCTACATGTCCAAGCCCCACATTATCAATTGTTTACATACCTTTACTATAAATAGAGCCCGTCCCAAAATTTTGTAATCAGTCACAACAATATACACCACTGCATATCTCTAAGTACTGTATTTACAAAATAAATCTCTGTGCCATTTGCATTAGAGACCAATTGTATTTCCTCTCTTCTTCTGGGAGGCCCTTGTGGGACTTGTCGATGTGGGAGAGAACCATTCTTATTCAATGTATCTAATACACCACGTACATAGATACATTGAATGACAACATTTTCAATCTGCATTTCACCAGTCAGATCAGTAACAAATCAGTACCCTTTTTAGACTTAACAGTCTATGTGTAGGATGGACGATTACACACCAAACTCTTTAGGAAGCAGACAGCTGGGAATTCCATCCTGCATGATAGAAGCCAAATCCCATGCAGTCTTACCAAGAGTACATTGTATGTTAGTTGTTGTGTTTGAGCCAGATTGGCAAGCTGAGCTGGGTAGCTTGTGCTAAATGGAGGCGAACAACCAGGTTTTAATTTTTTTCCGGAAGAGCCAGTGATCTTGCGTGGTGCGTGCCTCAGGGGGGATGGAGTTCCAAAGGGCCGGAGCCAGGAATTGGAAGGATTGTCCGCCTGCTCTGCTTTTGCGTACCCTAATGGTGCGAGTGAGGTGTACATCGGCAGAGCGAAGGGCGCGTGTGGGGACGTAGAAAGAGCAGAGGTGGTGCATAAAGAGGCAAGCTGCAAAATAATATGATGCAATTGGTGCATGTAAGCTCGAAATTGATGGCTTTTACACACAAACAAATGTACTGTCAAGCAGTAGCATCAATAAACGGTGGTGCGGCTTCTGTCCGTGGAATACTGGGAAAGGAATATGGGTGATGTGTAATCAGAAATGCAGCTTCTTCCTCAAGCCAGGAGCACTATGGCGTTCAGCAATGCACAGGGAAACAAATATATATATATTGTATTACTTTTTGACAAAGACCGTGCTGTCAAAACGCGCAAGTCAATAAATACTTTCTTGTGAAACAGAGATCCTGTTTGCGTCTTTTCTTGCACCTCTGCAGCGCGAGGTATATATATATATATATATATATATATATATATATATATATATATATATATATATATATATATTTCATCCAAAAGAGTTGCCCCTCCTTGAGAGCGCGCACAAGGAGGCAGCAGGACTCCGTTTTATTATTTACATCATCCTTTAATTTCGGCAACCAGCAGGAAACATCTCGTTCTGTTTAAAAAGACCCTACACGTTTCGGAACACCTTTGTTCCTTGATCACGGGTAATACATGTAGACAGGGCAAACTGAGGTGAGGTAAGAGTCATTGCGTCTTTTATTTGATGTTTCTCCAGTAGAAAGCCCTCCAGTGGGCGTGGTTTTAACTCTCAGGGAAGTCTGGGACTCGTAGTACCTCCATCTTCCAATCTAACCCTCCGGTGGGTGTTTGCCATGTTTACATTGATTAATGCAAGTATTTCACGCTCTGCCGTGAGCTGCAAGGTGTTCACTCCTGATTGAAATCCACGGCCAAACTGCTCCTTCTGCCGGTTGTGCTTTGAGGCAGTCTCTGTTGCACATGGAAGTCCACCTTCCCTTGGTCTTCGTGGCGTCACTGCTCTCCCGACCGACCGGCCGGTAATATTTCATCCAAAAGAGTTGCCCAGATTGAGAGCGCGCACAAGGAGGCAGCAGGACTCTGTTTTATTATTTACATCGTCCTTTAATTTCGGCAACCAGCAGGAAACATCTCGTTCTGTTTAAAAAGACCCTACACGTTTCGGAACACCTTTTTTCCATGATTATGGGTAATACATGTAGACAGGGCAAATTGAGGTGAAGGTAAGTAAGAGTCATTGCGTCTTTTATTTGATGTTCCTCCAGTGGAAAGCCCTCCAGTGGGTGTGGTTTTAACTCTCAGGGAAGTCTGGGACTCGTAGTACCTTCATCTTCCAATCTAACCCTCCGGTGGGCGTTTGCCATGTTTACATTGATTAATGCAAGTTTTTCACGCTCTCCAGTGAGCTGCAAAGGGTTCACTCCTGATTGAATTCCACTGCCAAACTGCTCCATCTGTCGGTTATGCTTTGAGGCAGTCTCTGTTGCACATGGCAGTCCACCTTCCTTTGTGGCGTCGCAGCTCTCCCGACCGGACCGTCATGGATGTCATGAGTGATGTCACTGACCATGTCATGAGTGATGTAATATGTGACGTCATCAGCAGTGCATTGCGGGCACGCAAGTTATAGTTAGCTGAATCAACTATAACGGGGGAATTTCAATCGTTTTGTATGAGTGAAATGTCCAGCTAACTATAACATGTGTGAAACCTATGGTTTTTTCAGTGAATTTCTAAGGTTTTTTTAAATGCTAATTCCTAACTATAACGTGTGTGAAACCTATGGTTTTTTCAGTGAATTTCCAAGGTTTTCTAAATGCTAATTTTGAACTATAACATGGATGAAACCTATGTTTTTGCAGTGAATATATATATATATATATATATATATATATATATATATATATATATATATATATATATATATATATATATATATATATATATATATATATATATATATATATATATATATATATATATATATATATATATAACCACACAAATCCTCCCAAGGGGAAGAAATAACGGGCCGCACTCCCGAAGTTATCTGGTTTTTCTTCAGTTTTTCATAGTATTGGGTGTCTCTTATTTGGCGATGTGCCTCTGTTACATACGCCGTCTGCTCCCTTTTAACTATGTTTCCGCCCTTATCGGCTATTTTGATCTCAATTTGGTCATCAGTTATTCAGGGCTTCCCTTTCTTCCTTCGTTAGGTTATCATTATATTTGGTACATTTCAATTTATACAAGTCTTGAATTACTGCCTCTTGAAATAAGTCAATTTTATTTTCGGCAGCCGACTGTGGATAGAATTTTGATTTTGGCTTTTCCCCACTTAGGCCTGCTCCTGTTTGACTGCAGGCCTCTTGAAGGGAGACATCTTCACCCTCTCTTACATCCAAACTCAATAGCGTTAAATAGCCTTCCGAGTCTTTCACTTGAAGGCCTTCAGATATTTCTTCTCATGTTCCTCTGTTCTATTGTTTGAATTTTGCTTCTTTAAATACTTTTGCTAATTTGATCTTCCTAATATACAAGTATAGGTCTATTCTCACTTGGGCTAGGTTCATTCGACTTATTCGGCAAATGTTGATCCCTCTTTTTATTAAAGATGTTTCTGTTTCACCTATTGGTCTTTTTGATAAGTTCAGCACTTGCAATTCATCGCTTATTACTTCCTTCTCTGGCGCATGCTCCTCGTTTCTGTGCCAATTTTTTCCACACCACCATGTGCTCCTTTTTCCTCTTCTCTGCGGTTTCTTTCCGGCCACTGCCGTCCTTTTCCTCTACCTCTCTGTTGTTGGTATTGCCGCATGGGGCGATTTTGTTCCCATTGTCGTTGTTGCAGCACGAGGCGCATGTCCCCTAAAAAAGACAATTTCGCGGTGTCTCATGATATTCCTGGTTCGCCTTCATTTTGCTCCACCAAGGCTATCAAATAAGCACTACTTGACATGCTTGACATGCTATTCCAGGGTACTTGTTCCTTTAGCCCATCAAACTTCCTCACAATAGTAAATATTCGCCCTTCAGCATAGTCGTTAGTATCTCTTATGAATTTGGTGTGTTTCCGCTCCCTCACAATATCCTCGTGTCTCTCAATCTGACTTTCCAACTCCTCTTTAAATCTATTCATTTCAGTTGATAACTTCTATTGTGATATTTCTTTTTCTGTTTCTTGGAGTTGTGCCTTGGCTCTCTCCAAGCCAATCTCAATATGTTTTACTAATATTTCAATTAGGCCCAGTGAAGAATGAACTCTCCCCACTCTTGCAGTAGTTCATTTGTTGTATCTTGATTACTTGGCATAGGCATTATTCTTAGTCCCCTTGGGACACGTTGTACCTCCAAATATTTATTTGGCGTGATGAGTTCCCAAGCTTTATTAATTTCCTTTCGGCTCTGTTTTTCCCAGGTTCTTAACTTGCTTTTCACATCCGTTTTTCCTGTTGTGGCGGTTGCGCTTGCATTTTTTTGTCACATTGCCTTTTACAAACATATCATTCTGCGACTCATTCCTCTTTGCTTCCCTTCGTTCCATAATATCGCTTTATTTTCTTGCCATATTCAGTTTGAAAGATCTTTTATTTCCTCACTCTTTGCTTCCTTCGGCCGGTATTCCTATGTCAATTACTCCGATAGCCTTTCTTCCGCTCCTTCCCTCATTTAAACCTTATTGCGGTCTAGTGCTACAAAGGACAGGCTCCCCAGCACCCAGCTGGCAATCTACTTTCGTGCGGAGCTCTTCAGACTTAGCAAGCTTTCCCACGCCTGCTTACCGTCACCTTCAAGCGGCGTGTTGCTTCTGCTGTTCTTTATCATTTTTTCACCAGCGTTCACTGCACCCTGTCAAATATTCTACTTATGACCACACAAATCCTCCCAAGGGGAAGAAATAACGGGCCGCACTCCCGAAGTAATTTTGCACTTTTTATTGATTTTTCTCATTCATTAGAAAGGGCATTAAAGCGAGATGATCAACGCGTTTCAATGTCTCCTGACAACTTGCTCACGATCAACTGGCCCCTCGACAAGTCTCTCTTGAAATATTCAAACTGACTTGATGTCACTTCCTGTTCTCCTTCCAAGCGGCCCTTTGCATTCTGGAATGACTCGGAAGGGTATTTAATGCTATTGAATTTGGATGTAATAGAGGGTGAAGATGTCTCCCTTCAAGAGGCCTGCAGTCAAACAGGAGCCGGCCTAAGTGGGAAAAAGCCAAAATCAAAATTCTATCCACAGTTGGCCCCCAGAAGTAAAATTGATTCATTTCAAGAGGCAGTAATTCAAGACTTGTATAAATTGAAATGTTCCAAATATGATGACAACTTAACGAAGGAAGAAAGGGACCTCCTGAATAAATGACCAACTGATGACCAAATTGAGATCAAAATAGCCGATAAGGGGGGAAATATAGTTATATGGGAACGAACGGTGTATGTAACAGAGGCACATCACCAATTAAGAGACACCCAATACTATGAAAAACTGAAGAAAAACCCGACCATGGAAATTAAGAAAATGGTTGATGAAAAACTTTCAGAATGGTCATCATGTGGTGTGATTGATGAGGATGAATGCAAATTCCTGACGGTCAAACACCCAGTGATAGCAACAATGTACTTTTTACCTAAACTTCACAAAGATCAGAAAAAAAACACATGGCAGACCAATCGTGTCAGCAAAGGGATCTCTATTGGAACCATTAGCTAACTTCATAGATTACTTTTTGAGACCGTATGTGGCCCAATTGAGCTCATATATACAAGATACAAGTGATCTACTAAGAGTTTTGCAGAATACACCATGGCAAGCTTCATACCAACTGATAACGATGTAAGTCATATCCCTTTATACTAACATTGGCAATGAAATGGGGATGGAAGCATGTCATTATTTCCTTCAGGAGAGAAACATGAAATACAGCAATCACAACAAGATGCTGTTGGACATGATATCAATCTGCCTTAATCAAAATGTCTTTGTATTTGGAGAAGAAACATTCCGTCAAAACAGTGGAAAGGCAATGGGATTTTATTTTAGTCCCAGTTACGCTTGTTTAGCCATGGGATGGTGGGAGCAGGAAAGAGTTTAGAGCATAATGAATGATCAATCTCTGATGGCACAGGGGCAGAATTCCAGGAATACTTTGATGATATTAACAACTGTACAAAAGATCTCAAATTCACTTACACAATGAATAAGGAAAGATTTGTTTTCCTGGATACGGAAATCTATATCAAGGATAATCAGATCCATACAACACTACATAGGAAAGTAACAGCGACCAATGCCACACTAGAAGCGACTAGCTTTCATCAAAACTCCCTAATCTCCAGCATCCCGTATGGAGAATTTTTAAGGATCCGTAGGATTTGCAGTGAAGAGGAGGAGTGGACAATCCAAAGTGAAAAAACAGCTAAACGATTCATAAGAAGAAAATACAATCCGAGAATGGTAACTAAATGCTGGGAAAGAACAAACCAAAGAACAAGAGAGGACTGCCTAGCGGTAAAATAAACTGAGAATAAGGAGAAAACTGAACAAATACGAATGATGACGGATTACGCCCAAGAAAGTAATCAAATTGAGAAAATCTTAAGGAAGAATTGGAAAATTCTCCAACTGGATAGTACTGTGAAAGATATAATGGGTAGTTATCCCACGGTGACCTACAAAGGAGCAAGGAACTTAAAAGATCATTTGATTCACAGTCACTTCAAAGGAAAGAAAGAAGAAGACACATGGCTGAAAACAAAAGGATTCGTGAAGTGCCATTCATGTAAGATGTGCCAAATAACGAAACCAACGAAAGAAGTAAAATTGGCTAACAATAAAATTTTAGGAAATTCGCCAATTGATCACCTGCAAGACACAATACACAGTGTATGTGGTGGATTGCCCTTGCCCACAGAGATACGTGGGAAGTACCATTTGTGAGCTGAAAAAAAGAATAATGTAGCATGTGAGGGCAACCATACACAAGGATCGAACAAATGCAGTGTCAAAACATATGGAGCTATTTCATCAAGGACACTGGAAGCAGCTAAAATTCTGCAGAAT